>NC_092547.1:0-2611250 GCF_037038585.1 Patagioenas fasciata
GTAGGTGCTTTTCTCTAGCTGCGTGTGCGTGCACGTGGTGCTGGGTGCACATCCCTGGGTGCTCGTGGAAAGGTTTCTGCATGGTTTTCGCTGAGGAATCGTGTGTGTGCACATGGACAAAGAGAAGGCGCAGCAACCAGGTTCCAGCGCCGAAGAAGGCAAAAGGCGAGGTTTCCGGCGCTATCTCCTTCTCTCCCCAGAGCTAGTCGCGCAAAGCAAGCCGCTAAGCCGGCGACCGGCAAGAGAGCTACAACGAAGCATGCCGAACGGAGAAAATAGCAGCAGCTCATCTGTTCACACCTTGTTTCTGCCATGTGCTTGAACGCCAAGACGTTCGCGCTTCTGTGAGATGAAAGACGTCCTTCTGCATATGTGGTTGCTCACACCGGTGCACTTGTTAGTGTATCCATTCAGTCCTGGGCTGCGGGGCATTCAGAAGTGGCTCTGTGGAGACGTCTGCATAGAGGCAGCTGTCAGAACACGCACACTCGATTGTTCACCAAAACATATGCAGACGCGTCCTTAGCCTGTAGATTTGGATGCACAGAGTTCCCTGTGTTCGCAAGAGACAAGGGAATCGCGTCTGTGCGCACAGAAGCAATAGCGGACCGTTTCCCTCGGAGTGAACGCGAAAGAGCCGTCTATATACTCGCAGACACGCGAACGTGCCTCAATGCGGTCACAGAGGCAGCAGCTTTTGCACAGATGCTCCTGGTGATTCTGGCACTTTCCAGGCACACTCCTGAAAGTCGCGCACACTGCTGTTCACTCGCTAAACGACCTCTTGGGAAACACGTCTCCGGTCGACGGACTCGCTCAGATTGCTTCTCGTGTAACTGTGAACTGTGTCAGCGCAGGGAATCCGTCTCTGTTGAGCAGATGTCAATCCTGCCTCGCTTTTGCTTTGTTGCCTCTACCAAGATGATTTCCCGTTTCTCTCTTCACTGGAGCAGGCAGACACAGCCAACGCACATCAAGTGTCAAGAGACACGCTCTGCTGAGCTCAACGCTTGTGCAGATGCACATGTGCGACGAAGTCAACACACGTGCTTGTGGAGAGAAAGAAAGGGACTCCCAGGCGTGTGGAGCGACGGGGAGAAAGAGCGGGCGCTGAGGAACACAGTTTCAAACAGACTGTCTCCACACAAACAGGCACCTGTCTGCAGGTATCCTAGATCTTGATTCTTGAACTTGAGGAAACACGCGTCTGAGCAAAACTCCCAAACGCTTCCAGGAAAGACACAGGCTCTCCCACAAGCACACAAGTGTTTGCCCTCAGCTATAGATCAGGGACAAGCCTGTGAAGAGCAACCAAAGAGCTCGTCCGTCTTTCCCTCAATAGATGGGAGAATAGATGGGAGTAGGCGCGCTTGCGGATGTGTGCGTGTGTGTGGCCACGCGTTTGCTTAGGCATCAGTGTGTGAAAAGGTAGGTGCTTTTCTCTAGCTGCGTGTGCGTGCACGTGGTGCTGGGTGCACATCCCTGGGTGCTCGTGGAAAGGTTTCTGCATGGTTTTCGCTGAGGAATCGTGTGTGTGCACATGGACAAAGAGAAGGCGCAGCAACCAGGTTCCAGCGCCGAAGAAGGCAAAAGGCGAGGTTTCCGGCGCTATCTCCTTCTCTCCCCAGAGCTAGTCGCGCAAAGCAAGCCGCTAAGCCGGCGACCGGCAAGAGAGCTACAACGAAGCATGCCGAACGGAGAAAATAGCAGCAGCTCATCTGTTCACACCTTGTTTCTGCCATGTGCTTGAACGCCAAGACGTTCGCGCTTCTGTGAGATGAAAGACGTCCTTCTGCATATGTGGTTGCTCACACCGGTGCACTTGTTAGTGTATCCATTCAGTCCTGGGCTGCGGGGCATTCAGAAGTGGCTCTGTGGAGACGTCTGCATAGAGGCAGCTGTCAGAACACGCACACTCGATTGTTCACCAAAACATATGCAGACGCGTCCTTAGCCTGTAGATTTGGATGCACAGAGTTCCCTGTGTTCGCAAGAGACAAGGGAATCGCGTCTGTGCGCACAGAAGCAATAGCGGACCGTTTCCCTCGGAGTGAACGCGAAAGAGTCGTCTATATACTCGCAGACACGCGAACGTGCCTCAATGCGGTCACAGAGGCAGCAGCTTTTGCACAGATGCTCCTGGTGATTCTGGCACTTTCCAGGCACACTCCTGAAAGTCGCGCACACTGCTGTTCACTCGCTAAACGACCTCTTGGGAAACACGTCTCCGGTCGACGGACCGCTCAGATTGCTTCTCGTGTAACTGTGAACTGTGTCAGCGCAGGGAATCCGTCTCTGTTGAGCAGATGTCAATCCTGCCTCGCTTTTGCTTTGTTGCCTCTACCAAGATGATTTCCCGTTTCTCTCTTCACTGGAGCAGGCAGACACAGCCAACGCACATCAAGTGTCAAGAGACACGCTCTGCTGAGCTCAACGCTTGTGCAGATGCACATGTGCGACGAAGTCAACACACGTGCTTGTGGAGAGAAAGAAAGGGACTCCCAGGCGTGTGGAGCGACGGGGAGAAAGAGCGGGCGCTGAGGAACACAGTTTCAAACAGACTGTCTCCACACAAACAGGCACCTGTCTGCAGGTATCCTAGATCTTGATTCTTGAACTTGAGGAAACACGCGTCTGAGCAAAACTCCCAAACGCTTCCAGGAAAGACACAGGCTCTCCCACAAGCACACAAGTGTTTGCCCTCAGCTATAGATCAGGGACAAGCCTGTGAAGAGCAACCAAAGAGCTCGTCCGTCTTTCCCTCAATAGATGGGAGTAGGCGCGCTTGCGGATGTGTGCGTGTGTGTGGCCACGCGTTTGCTTAGGCATCAGTGTGTGAAAAGGTAGGTGCTTTTCTCTAGCTGCGTGTGCGTGCACGTGGTGCTGGGTGCACATCCCTGGGTGCTCGTGGAAAGGTTTCTGCATGGTTTTCGCTGAGGAATCGTGTGTGTGCACATGGACAAAGAGAAGGCGCAGCAACCAGGTTCCAGCGCCGAAGAAGGCAAAAGGCGAGGTTTCCGGCGCTATCTCCTTCTCTCCCCAGAGCTAGTCGCGCAAAGCAAGCCGCTAAGCCGGCGACCGGCAAGAGAGCTACAACGAAGCATGCCGAACGGAGAAAATAGCAGCAGCTCATCTGTTCACACCTTGTTTCTGCCATGTGCTTGAACGCCAAGACGTTCGCGCTTCTGTGAGATGAAAGACGTCCTTCTGCATATGTGGTTGCTCACACCGGTGCACTTGTTAGTGTATCCATTCAGTCCTGGGCTGCGGGGCATTCAGAAGTGGCTCTGTGGAGACGTCTGCATAGAGGCAGCTGTCAGAACACGCACACTCGATTGTTCACCAAAACATATGCAGACGCGTCCTTAGCCTGTAGATTTGGATGCACAGAGTTCCCTGTGTTCGCAAGAGACAAGGGAATCGCGTCTGTGCGCACAGAAGCAATAGCGGACCGTTTCCCTCGGAGTGAACGCGAAAGAGCCGTCTATATACTCGCAGACACGCGAACGTGCCTCAATGCGGTCACAGAGGCAGCAGCTTTTGCACAGATGCTCCTGGTGATTCTGGCACTTTCCAGGCACACTCCTGAAAGTCGCGCACACTGCTGTTCACTCGCTAAACGACCTCTTGGGAAACACGTCTCCGGTCGACGGACCGCTCAGATTGCTTCTCGTGTAACTGTGAACTGTGTCAGCGCAGGGAATCCGTCTCTGTTGAGCAGATGTCAATCCTGCCTCGCTTTTGCTTTGTTGCCTCTACCAAGATGATTTCCCGTTTCTCTCTTCACTGGAGCAGGCAGACACAGCCAACGCACATCAAGTGTCAAGAGACACGCTCTGCTGAGCTCAACGCTTGTGCAGATGCACATGTGCGACGAAGTCAACACACGTGCTTGTGGAGAGAAAGAAAGGGACTCCCAGGCGTGTGGAGCGACGGGGAGAAAGAGCGGGCGCTGAGGAACACAGTTTCAAACAGACTGTCTCCACACAAACAGGCACCTGTCTGCAGGTATCCTAGATCTTGATTCTTGAACTTGAGGAAACACGCGTCTGAGCAAAACTCCCAAACGCTTCCAGGAAAGACACAGGCTCTCCCACAAGCACACAAGTGTTTGCCCTCAGCTATAGATCAGGGACAAGCCTGTGAAGAGCAACCAAAGAGCTCGTCCGTCTTTCCCTCAATAGATGGGAGTAGGCGCGCTTGCGGATGTGTGCGTGTGTGTGGCCACGCGTTTGCTTAGGCATCAGTGTGTGAAAAGGTAGGTGCTTTTCTCTAGCTGCGTGTGCGTGCACGTGGTGCTGGGTGCACATCCCTGGGTGCTCGTGGAAAGGTTTCTGCATGGTTTTCGCTGAGGAATCGTGTGTGTGCACATGGACAAAGAGAAGGCGCAGCAACCAGGTTCCAGCGCCGAAGAAGGCAAAAGGCGAGGTTTCCGGCGCTATCTCCTTCTCTCCCCAGAGCTAGTCGCGCAAAGCAAGCCGCTAAGCCGGCGACCAGCAAGAGAGCTACAACGAAGCATGCCGAACGGAGAAAATAGCAGCAGCTCATCTGTTCACACCTTGTTTCTGCCATGTGCTTGAACGCCAAGACGTTCGCGCTTCTGTGAGATGAAAGACGTCCTTCTGCATATGTGGTTGCTCACACCGGTGCACTTGTTAGTGTATCCATTCAGTCCTGGGCTGCGGGGCATTCAGAAGTGGCTCTGTGGAGACGTCTGCATAGAGGCAGCTGTCAGAACACGCACACTCGATTGTTCACCAAAACATATGCAGACGCGTCCTTAGCCTGTAGATTTGGATGCACAGAGTTCCCTGTGTTCGCAAGAGACAAGGGAATCGCGTCTGTGCGCACAGAAGCAATAGCGGACCGTTTCCCTCGGAGTGAACGCGAAAGAGCCGTCTATATACTCGCAGACACGCGAACGTGCCTCAATGCGGTCACAGAGGCAGCAGCTTTTGCACAGATGCTCCTGGTGATTCTGGCACTTTCCAGGCACACTCCTGAAAGTCGCGCACACTGCTGTTCACTCGCTAAACGACCTCTTGGGAAACACGTCTCCGGTCGACGGACCGCTCAGATTGCTTCTCGTGTAACTGTGAACTGTGTCAGCGCAGGGAATCCGTCTCTGTTGAGCAGATGTCAATCCTGCCTCGCTTTTGCTTTGTTGCCTCTACCAAGATGATTTCCCGTTTCTCTCTTCACTGGAGCAGGCAGACACAGCCAACGCACATCAAGTGTCAAGAGACACGCTCTGCTGAGCTCAACGCTTGTGCAGATGCACATGTGCGACGAAGTCAACACACGTGCTTGTGGAGAGAAAGAAAGGGACTCCCAGGCGTGTGGAGCGACGGGGAGAAAGAGCGGGCGCTGAGGAACACAGTTTCAAACAGACTGTCTCCACACAAACAGGCACCTGTCTGCAGGTATCCTAGATCTTGATTCTTGAACTTGAGGAAACACGCGTCTGAGCAAAACTCCCAAACGCTTCCAGGAAAGACACAGGCTCTCCCACAAGCACACAAGTGTTTGCCCTCAGCTATAGATCAGGGACAAGCCTGTGAAGAGCAACCAAAGAGCTCGTCCGTCTTTCTCTCAATAGATGGGAGTAGGCGCGCTTGCGGATGTGTGCGTGTGTGTGGCCACGCGTTTGCTTAGGCATCAGTGTGTGAAAAGGTAGGTGCTTTTCTCTAGCTGCGTGTGCGTGCACGTGGTGCTGGGTGCACATCCCTGGGTGCTCGGGGAAAGGTTTCTGCATGGTTTTCGCTGAGGAATCGTGTGTGTGCACATGGACAAAGAGAAGGCGCAGCAACCAGGTTCCAGCGCCGAAGAAGGCAAAAGGCGAGGTTTCCGGCGCTATCTCCTTCTCTCCCCAGAGCTAGTCGCGCAAAGCAAGCCGCTAAGCCGGCGACCGGCAAGAGAGCTACAACGAAGCATGCCGAACGGAGAAAATAGCAGCAGCTCATCTGTTCACACCTTGTTTCTGCCATGTGCTTGAACGCCAAGACGTTCGCGCTTCTGTGAGATGAAAGACGTCCTTCTGCATATGTGGTTGCTCACACCGGTGCACTTGTTAGTGTATCCATTCAGTCCTGGGCTGCGGGGCATTCAGAAGTGGCTCTGTGGAGACGTCTGCATAGAGGCAGCTGTCAGAACACGCACACTCGATTGTTCACCAAAACATATGCAGACGCGTCCTTAGCCTGTAGATTTGGATGCACAGAGTTCCCTGTGTTCGCAAGAGACAAGGGAATCGCGTCTGTGCGCACAGAAGCAATAGCGGACCGTTTCCCTCGGAGTGAACGCGAAAGAGCCGTCTATATACTCGCAGACACGCGAACGTGCCTCAATGCGGTCACAGAGGCAGCAGCTTTTGCACAGATGCTCCTGGTGATTCTGGCACTTTCCAGGCACACTCCTGAAAGTCGCGCACACTGCTGTTCACTCGCTAAACGACCTCTTGGGAAACACGTCTCCGGTCGACGGACCGCTCAGATTGCTTCTCGTGTAACTGTGAACTGTGTCAGCGCAGGGAATCCATCTCTGTTGAGCAGATGTCAATCCTGCCTCGCTTTTGCTTTGTTGCCTCTACCAAGATGATTTCCCGTTTCTCTCTTCACTGGAGCAGGCAGACACAGCCAACGCACATCAAGTGTCAAGAGACACGCTCTGCTGAGCTCAACGCTTGTGCAGATGCACATGTGCGACGAAGTCAACACACGTGCTTGTGGAGAGAAAGAAAGGGACTCCCAGGCGTGTGGAGCGACGGGGAGAAAGAGCGGGCGCTGAGGAACACAGTTTCAAACAGACTGTCTCCACACAAACAGGCACCTGTCTGCAGGTATCCTAGATCTTGATTCTTGAACTTGAGGAAACACGCGTCTGAGCAAAACTCCCAAACGCTTCCAGGAAAGACACAGGCTCTCCCACAAGCACACAAGTGTTTGCCCTCAGCTATAGATCAGGGACAAGCCTGTGAAGAGCAACCAAAGAGCTCGTCCGTCTTTCCCTCAATAGATGGGAGTAGGCGCGCTTGCGGATGTGTGCGTGTGTGTGGCCACGCGTTTGCTTAGGCATCAGTGTGTGAAAAGGTAGGTGCTTTTCTCTAGCTGCGTGTGCGTGCACGTGGTGCTGGGTGCACATCCCTGGGTGCTCGTGGAAAGGTTTCTGCATGGTTTTCGCTGAGGAATCGTGTGTGTGCACATGGACAAAGAGAAGGCGCAGCAACCAGGTTCCAGCGCCGAAGAAGGCAAAAGGCGAGGTTTCCGGCGCTATCTCCTTCTCTCCCCAGAGCTAGTCGCGCAAAGCAAGCCGCTAAGCCGGCGACCGGCAAGAGAGCTACAACGAAGCATGCCGAACGGAGAAAATAGCAGCAGCTCATCTGTTCACACCTTGTTTCTGCCATGTGCTTGAACGCCAAGACGTTCGCGCTTCTGTGAGATGAAAGACGTCCTTCTGCATATGTGGTTGCTCACACCGGTGCACTTGTTAGTGTATCCATTCAGTCCTGGGCTGCGGGGCATTCAGAAGTGGCTCTGTGGAGACGTCTGCATAGAGGCAGCTGTCAGAACACGCACACTCGATTGTTCACCAAAACATATGCAGACGCGTCCTTAGCCTGTAGATTTGGATGCACAGAGTTCCCTGTGTTCGCAAGAGACAAGGGAATCGCGTCTGTGCGCACAGAAGCAATAGCGGACCGTTTCCCTCGGAGTGAACGCGAAAGAGCCGTCTATATACTCGCAGACACGCGAACGTGCCTCAATGCGGTCACAGAGGCAGCAGCTTTTGCACAGATGCTCCTGGTGATTCTGGCACTTTCCAGGCACACTCCTGAAAGTCGCGCACACTGCTGTTCACTCGCTAAACGACCTCTTGGGAAACACGTCTCCGGTCGACGGACCGCTCAGATTGCTTCTCGTGTAACTGTGAACTGTGTCAGCGCAGGGAATCCGTCTCTGTTGAGCAGATGTCAATCCTGCCTCGCTTTTGCTTTGTTGCCTCTACCAAGATGATTTCCCGTTTCTCTCTTCACTGGAGCAGGCAGACACAGCCAACGCACATCAAGTGTCAAGAGACACGCTCTGCTGAGCTCAACGCTTGTGCAGATGCACATGTGCGACGAAGTCAACACACGTGCTTGTGGAGAGAAAGAAAGGGACTCCCAGGCGTGTGGAGCGACGGGGAGAAAGAGCGGGCGCTGAGGAACACAGTTTCAAACAGACTGTCTCCACACAAACAGGCACCTGTCTGCAGGTATCCTAGATCTTGATTCTTGAACTTGAGGAAACACGCGTCTGAGCAAAACTCCCAAACGCTTCCAGGAAAGACACAGGCTCTCCCACAAGCACACAAGTGTTTGCCCTCAGCTATAGATCAGGGACAAGCCTGTGAAGAGCAACCAAAGAGCTCGTCCGTCTTTCCCTCAATAGATGGGAGTAGGCGCGCTTGCGGATGTGTGCGTGTGTGTGGCCACGCGTTTGCTTAGGCATCAGTGTGTGAAAAGGTAGGTGCTTTTCTCTAGCTGCGTGTGCGTGCACGTGGTGCTGGGTGCACATCCCTGGGTGCTCGTGGAAAGGTTTCTGCATGGTTTTCGCTGAGGAATCGTGTGTGTGCACATGGACAAAGAGAAGGCGCAGCAACCAGGTTCCAGCGCCGAAGAAGGCAAAAGGCGAGGTTTCCGGCGCTATCTCCTTCTCTCCCCAGAGCTAGTCGCGCAAAGCAAGCCGCTAAGCCGGCGACCAGCAAGAGAGCTACAACGAAGCATGCCGAACGGAGAAAATAGCAGCAGCTCATCTGTTCACACCTTGTTTCTGCCATGTGCTTGAACGCCAAGACGTTCGCGCTTCTGTGAGATGAAAGACGTCCTTCTGCATATGTGGTTGCTCACACCGGTGCACTTGTTAGTGTATCCATTCAGTCCTGGGCTGCGGGGCATTCAGAAGTGGCTCTGTGGAGACGTCTGCATAGAGGCAGCTGTCAGAACACGCACACTCGATTGTTCACCAAAACATATGCAGACGCGTCCTTAGCCTGTAGATTTGGATGCACAGAGTTCCCTGTGTTCGCAAGAGACAAGGGAATCGCGTCTGTGCGCACAGAAGCAATAGCGGACCGTTTCCCTCGGAGTGAACGCGAAAGAGCCGTCTATATACTCGCAGACACGCGAACGTGCCTCAATGCGGTCACAGAGGCAGCAGCTTTTGCACAGATGCTCCTGGTGATTCTGGCACTTTCCAGGCACACTCCTGAAAGTCGCGCACACTGCTGTTCACTCGCTAAACGACCTCTTGGGAAACACGTCTCCGGTCGACGGACCGCTCAGATTGCTTCTCGTGTAACTGTGAACTGTGTCAGCGCAGGGAATCCGTCTCTGTTGAGCAGATGTCAATCCTGCCTCGCTTTTGCTTTGTTGCCTCTACCAAGATGATTTCCCGTTTCTCTCTTCACTGGAGCAGGCAGACACAGCCAACGCACATCAAGTGTCAAGAGACACGCTCTGCTGAGCTCAACGCTTGTGCAGATGCACATGTGCGACGAAGTCAACACACGTGCTTGTGGAGAGAAAGAAAGGGACTCCCAGGCGTGTGGAGCGACGGGGAGAAAGAGCGGGCGCTGAGGAACACAGTTTCAAACAGACTGTCTCCACACAAACAGGCACCTGTCTGCAGGTATCCTAGATCTTGATTCTTGAACTTGAGGAAACACGCGTCTGAGCAAAACTCCCAAACGCTTCCAGGAAAGACACAGGCTCTCCCACAAGCACACAAGTGTTTGCCCTCAGCTATAGATCAGGGACAAGCCTGTGAAGAGCAACCAAAGAGCTCGTCCGTCTTTCTCTCAATAGATGGGAGTAGGCGCGCTTGCGGATGTGTGCGTGTGTGTGGCCACGCGTTTGCTTAGGCATCAGTGTGTGAAAAGGTAGGTGCTTTTCTCTAGCTGCGTGTGCGTGCACGTGGTGCTGGGTGCACATCCCTGGGTGCTCGGGGAAAGGTTTCTGCATGGTTTTCGCTGAGGAATCGTGTGTGTGCACATGGACAAAGAGAAGGCGCAGCAACCAGGTTCCAGCGCCGAAGAAGGCAAAAGGCGAGGTTTCCGGCGCTATCTCCTTCTCTCCCCAGAGCTAGTCGCGCAAAGCAAGCCGCTAAGCCGGCGACCGGCAAGAGAGCTACAACGAAGCATGCCGAACGGAGAAAATAGCAGCAGCTCATCTGTTCACACCTTGTTTCTGCCATGTGCTTGAACGCCAAGACGTTCGCGCTTCTGTGAGATGAAAGACGTCCTTCTGCATATGTGGTTGCTCACACCGGTGCACTTGTTAGTGTATCCATTCAGTCCTGGGCTGCGGGGCATTCAGAAGTGGCTCTGTGGAGACGTCTGCATAGAGGCAGCTGTCAGAACACGCACACTCGATTGTTCACCAAAACATATGCAGACGCGTCCTTAGCCTGTAGATTTGGATGCACAGAGTTCCCTGTGTTCGCAAGAGACAAGGGAATCGCGTCTGTGCGCACAGAAGCAATAGCGGACCGTTTCCCTCGGAGTGAACGCGAAAGAGCCGTCTATATACTCGCAGACACGCGAACGTGCCTCAATGCGGTCACAGAGGCAGCAGCTTTTGCACAGATGCTCCTGGTGATTCTGGCACTTTCCAGGCACACTCCTGAAAGTCGCGCACACTGCTGTTCACTCGCTAAACGACCTCTTGGGAAACACGTCTCCGGTCGACGGACCGCTCAGATTGCTTCTCGTGTAACTGTGAACTGTGTCAGCGCAGGGAATCCGTCTCTGTTGAGCAGATGTCAATCCTGCCTCGCTTTTGCTTTGTTGCCTCTACCAAGATGATTTCCCGTTTCTCTCTTCACTGGAGCAGGCAGACACAGCCAACGCACATCAAGTGTCAAGAGACACGCTCTGCTGAGCTCAACGCTTGTGCAGATGCACATGTGCGACGAAGTCAACACACGTGCTTGTGGAGAGAAAGAAAGGGACTCCCAGGCGTGTGGAGCGACGGGGAGAAAGAGCGGGCGCTGAGGAACACAGTTTCAAACAGACTGTCTCCACACAAACAGGCACCTGTCTGCAGGTATCCTAGATCTTGATTCTTGAACTTGAGGAAACACGCGTCTGAGCAAAACTCCCAAACGCTTCCAGGAAAGACACAGGCTCTCCCACAAGCACACAAGTGTTTGCCCTCAGCTATAGATCAGGGACAAGCCTGTGAAGAGCAACCAAAGAGCTCGTCCGTCTTTCCCTCAATAGATGGGAGTAGGCGCGCTTGCGGATGTGTGCGTGTGTGTGGCCACGCGTTTGCTTAGGCATCAGTGTGTGAAAAGGTAGGTGCTTTTCTCTAGCTGCGTGTGCGTGCACGTGGTGCTGGGTGCACATCCCTGGGTGCTCGTGGAAAGGTTTCTGCATGGTTTTCGCTGAGGAATCGTGTGTGTGCACATGGACAAAGAGAAGGCGCAGCAACCAGGTTCCAGCGCCGAAGAAGGCAAAAGGCGAGGTTTCCGGCGCTATCTCCTTCTCTCCCCAGAGCTAGTCGCGCAAAGCAAGCCGCTAAGCCGGCGACCGGCAAGAGAGCTACAACGAAGCATGCCGAACGGAGAAAATAGCAGCAGCTCATCTGTTCACACCTTGTTTCTGCCATGTGCTTGAACGCCAAGACGTTCGCGCTTCTGTGAGATGAAAGACGTCCTTCTGCATATGTGGTTGCTCACACCGGTGCACTTGTTAGTGTATCCATTCAGTCCTGGGCTGCGGGGCATTCAGAAGTGGCTCTGTGGAGACGTCTGCATAGAGGCAGCTGTCAGAACACGCACACTCGATTGTTCACCAAAACATATGCAGACGCGTCCTTAGCCTGTAGATTTGGATGCACAGAGTTCCCTGTGTTCGCAAGAGACAAGGGAATCGCGTCTGTGCGCACAGAAGCAATAGCGGACCGTTTCCCTCGGAGTGAACGCGAAAGAGCCGTCTATATACTCGCAGACACGCGAACGTGCCTCAATGCGGTCACAGAGGCAGCAGCTTTTGCACAGATGCTCCTGGTGATTCTGGCACTTTCCAGGCACACTCCTGAAAGTCGCGCACACTGCTGTTCACTCGCTAAACGACCTCTTGGGAAACACGTCTCCGGTCGACGGACCGCTCAGATTGCTTCTCGTGTAACTGTGAACTGTGTCAGCGCAGGGAATCCGTCTCTGTTGAGCAGATGTCAATCCTGCCTCGCTTTTGCTTTGTTGCCTCTACCAAGATGATTTCCCGTTTCTCTCTTCACTGGAGCAGGCAGACACAGCCAACGCACATCAAGTGTCAAGAGACACGCTCTGCTGAGCTCAACGCTTGTGCAGATGCACATGTGCGACGAAGTCAACACACGTGCTTGTGGAGAGAAAGAAAGGGACTCCCAGGCGTGTGGAGCGACGGGGAGAAAGAGCGGGCGCTGAGGAACACAGTTTCAAACAGACTGTCTCCACACAAACAGGCACCTGTCTGCAGGTATCCTAGATCTTGATTCTTGAACTTGAGGAAACACGCGTCTGAGCAAAACTCCCAAACGCTTCCAGGAAAGACACAGGCTCTCCCACAAGCACACAAGTGTTTGCCCTCAGCTATAGATCAGGGACAAGCCTGTGAAGAGCAACCAAAGAGCTCGTCCGTCTTTCTCTCAATAGATGGGAGTAGGCGCGCTTGCGGATGTGTGCGTGTGTGTGGCCACGCGTTTGCTTAGGCATCAGTGTGTGAAAAGGTAGGTGCTTTTCTCTAGCTGCGTGTGCGTGCACGTGGTGCTGGGTGCACATCCCTGGGTGCTCGTGGAAAGGTTTCTGCATGGTTTTCGCTGAGGAATCGTGTGTGTGCACATGGACAAAGAGAAGGCGCAGCAACCAGGTTCCAGCGCCGAAGAAGGCAAAAGGCGAGGTTTCCGGCGCTATCTCCTTCTCTCCCCAGAGCTAGTCGCGCAAAGCAAGCCGCTAAGCCGGCGACCGGCAAGAGAGCTACAACGAAGCATGCCGAACGGAGAAAATAGCAGCAGCTCATCTGTTCACACCTTGTTTCTGCCATGTGCTTGAACGCCAAGACGTTCGCGCTTCTGTGAGATGAAAGACGTCCTTCTGCATATGTGGTTGCTCACACCGGTGCACTTGTTAGTGTATCCATTCAGTCCTGGGCTGCGGGGCATTCAGAAGTGGCTCTGTGGAGACGTCTGCATAGAGGCAGCTGTCAGAACACGCACACTCGATTGTTCACCAAAACATATGCAGACGCGTCCTTAGCCTGTAGATTTGGATGCACAGAGTTCCCTGTGTTCGCAAGAGACAAGGGAATCGCGTCTGTGCGCACAGAAGCAATAGCGGACCGTTTCCCTCGGAGTGAACGCGAAAGAGCCGTCTATATACTCGCAGACACGCGAACGTGCCTCAATGCGGTCACAGAGGCAGCAGCTTTTGCACAGATGCTCCTGGTGATTCTGGCACTTTCCAGGCACACTCCTGAAAGTCGCGCACACTGCTGTTCACTCGCTAAACGACCTCTTGGGAAACACGTCTCCGGTCGACGGACCGCTCAGATTGCTTCTCGTGTAACTGTGAACTGTGTCAGCGCAGGGAATCCGTCTCTGTTGAGCAGATGTCAATCCTGCCTCGCTTTTGCTTTGTTGCCTCTACCAAGATGATTTCCCGTTTCTCTCTTCACTGGAGCAGGCAGACACAGCCAACGCACATCAAGTGTCAAGAGACACGCTCTGCTGAGCTCAACGCTTGTGCAGATGCACATGTGCGACGAAGTCAACACACGTGCTTGTGGAGAGAAAGAAAGGGACTCCCAGGCGTGTGGAGCGACGGGGAGAAAGAGCGGGCGCTGAGGAACACAGTTTCAAACAGACTGTCTCCACACAAACAGGCACCTGTCTGCAGGTATCCTAGATCTTGATTCTTGAACTTGAGGAAACACGCGTCTGAGCAAAACTCCCAAACGCTTCCAGGAAAGACACAGGCTCTCCCACAAGCACACAAGTGTTTGCCCTCAGCTATAGATCAGGGACAAGCCTGTGAAGAGCAACCAAAGAGCTCGTCCGTCTTTCCCTCAATAGATGGGAGTAGGCGCGCTTGCGGATGTGTGCGTGTGTGTGGCCACGCGTTTGCTTAGGCATCAGTGTGTGAAAAGGTAGGTGCTTTTCTCTAGCTGCGTGTGCGTGCACGTGGTGCTGGGTGCACATCCCTGGGTGCTCGTGGAAAGGTTTCTGCATGGTTTTCGCTGAGGAATCGTGTGTGTGCACATGGACAAAGAGAAGGCGCAGCAACCAGGTTCCAGCGCCGAAGAAGGCAAAAGGCGAGGTTTCCGGCGCTATCTCCTTCTCTCCCCAGAGCTAGTCGCGCAAAGCAAGCCGCTAAGCCGGCGACCGGCAAGAGAGCTACAACGAAGCATGCCGAACGGAGAAAATAGCAGCAGCTCATCTGTTCACACCTTGTTTCTGCCATGTGCTTGAACGCCAAGACGTTCGCGCTTCTGTGAGATGAAAGACGTCCTTCTGCATATGTGGTTGCTCACACCGGTGCACTTGTTAGTGTATCCATTCAGTCCTGGGCTGCGGGGCATTCAGAAGTGGCTCTGTGGAGACGTCTGCATAGAGGCAGCTGTCAGAACACGCACACTCGATTGTTCACCAAAACATATGCAGACGCGTCCTTAGCCTGTAGATTTGGATGCACAGAGTTCCCTGTGTTCGCAAGAGACAAGGGAATCGCGTCTGTGCGCACAGAAGCAATAGCGGACCGTTTCCCTCGGAGTGAACGCGAAAGAGCCGTCTATATACTCGCAGACACGCGAACGTGCCTCAATGCGGTCACAGAGGCAGCAGCTTTTGCACAGATGCTCCTGGTGATTCTGGCACTTTCCAGGCACACTCCTGAAAGTCGCGCACACTGCTGTTCACTCGCTAAACGACCTCTTGGGAAACACGTCTCCGGTCGACGGACCGCTCAGATTGCTTCTCGTGTAACTGTGAACTGTGTCAGCGCAGGGAATCCGTCTCTGTTGAGCAGATGTCAATCCTGCCTCGCTTTTGCTTTGTTGCCTCTACCAAGATGATTTCCCGTTTCTCTCTTCACTGGAGCAGGCAGACACAGCCAACGCACATCAAGTGTCAAGAGACACGCTCTGCTGAGCTCAACGCTTGTGCAGATGCACATGTGCGACGAAGTCAACACACGTGCTTGTGGAGAGAAAGAAAGGGACTCCCAGGCGTGTGGAGCGACGGGGAGAAAGAGCGGGCGCTGAGGAACACAGTTTCAAACAGACTGTCTCCACACAAACAGGCACCTGTCTGCAGGTATCCTAGATCTTGATTCTTGAACTTGAGGAAACACGCGTCTGAGCAAAACTCCCAAACGCTTCCAGGAAAGACACAGGCTCTCCCACAAGCACACAAGTGTTTGCCCTCAGCTATAGATCAGGGACAAGCCTGTGAAGAGATGCCCTGCTATTCTTTCGCCTTATGGCATCATGTGTTTCGTTCCTCTTGGAGATCGATTGTTAAACGTCTTTCCTAGGGCGACTGTGAAGCATTTGCCAGCGGAGGAGAAGTAGCACGGAGCAGCATTCAGTACTGCCTACGAGTGTCTTTGCTACCCTACTAGCGGAGCTCCAAGAACAGGCACACATCTTCAGGTACCTTCCAAATGTGGATTCCCCTGCAGCCCCGTAGGCGGGCGTGCAGTACGCCAACCGTCAACGGACGTTTTTCCCCTCAAGCCTGTCAGGACGTTGCTCGTCCGTCTTTCCCTCAATAGATGGGAGTAGGCGCGCTTGCGGATGTGTGCGTGTGTGTGGCCACGCGTTTGCTTAGGCTTCAGTGTGTGAAAAGGTAGGTGCTTTTCTCTAGCTGCGTGTGCGTGCACGTGGTGCTGGGTGCACATCCCTGGGTGCTCGTGGAAAGGTTTCTGCATGGTTTTCGCTGAGGAATCGTGTGTGTGCACATGGACAAAGAGAAGGCGCAGCAACCAGGTTCCAGCGCCGAAGAAGGCAAAAGGCGAGGTTTCCGGCGCTATCTCCTTCTCTCCCCAGAGCTAGTCGCGCAAAGCAAGCCGCTAAGCCGGCGACCGGCAAGAGAGCTACAACGAAGCATGCCGAACGGAGAAAATAGCAGCAGCTCATCTGTTCACACCTTGTTTCTGCCATGTGCTTGAACGCCAAGACGTTCGCGCTTCTGTGAGATGAAAGACGTCCTTCTGTATATGTGGTTGCTCACACCGGTGCACTTGTTAGTGTATCCATTCAGTCCTGGGCTGCGGGGCATTCAGAAGTGGCTCTGTGGAGACGTCTGCATAGAGGCAGCTGTCAGAACACGCACACTCGATTGTTCACCAAAACATATGCAGACGCGTCCTTAGCCTGTAGATTTGGATGCACAGAGTTCCCTGTGTTCGCAAGAGACAAGGGAATCGCGTCTGTGCGCACAGAAGCAATAGCGGACCGTTTCCCTCGGAGTGAACGCGAAAGAGCCGTCTATATACTCGCAGACACGCGAACGTGCCTCAATGCGGTCACAGAGGCAGCAGCTTTTGCACAGATGCTCCTGGTGATTCTGGCACTTTCCAGGCACACTCCTGAAAGTCGCGCACACTGCTGTTCACTCGCTAAACGACCTCTTGGGAAACACGTCTCCGGTCGACGGACCGCTCAGATTGCTTCTCGTGTGAACTGTGTCAGCGCAGGGAATCCGTCTCTGTTGAGCAGATGTCAATCCTGCCTCGCTTTTGCTTTGTTGCCTCTACCAAGATGATTTCCCGTTTCTCTCTTCACTGGAGCAGGCAGACACAGCCAACGCACATCAAGTGTCAAGAGACACGCTCTGCTGAGCTCAACGCTTGTGCAGATGCACATGTGCGACGAAGTCAACACACGTGCTTGTGGAGAGAAAGAAAGGGACTCCCAGGCGTGTGGAGCGACGGGGAGAAAGAGCGGGCGCTGAGGAACACAGTTTCAAACAGACTGTCTCCACACAAACAGGCACCTGTCTGCAGGTATCCTAGATCTTGATTCTTGAACTTGAGGAAACACGCGTCTGAGCAAAACTCCCAAACGCTTCCAGGAAAGACACAGGCTCTCCCACAAGCACACAAGTGTTTGCCCTCAGCTATAGATCAGGGACAAGCCTGTGAAGAGATGCCCTGCTATTCTTTCGCCTTATGGCATCATGTGTTTCGTTCCTCTTGGAGATCGATTGTTAAACGTCTTTCCTAGGGCGACTGTGAAGCATTTGCCAGCGGAGGAGAAGTAGCACGGAGCAGCATTCAGTACTGCCTACGAGTGTCTTTGCTACCCTACTAGCGGAGCTCCAAGAACAGGCACACATCTTCAGGTACCTTCCAAATGTGGATTCCCCTGCAGCCCCGTAGGCGGGCGTGCAGTACGCCAACCGTCAACGGACGTTTTTCCCCTCAAGCCTGTCAGGACGTTGCTCGTCCGTCTTTCCCTCAATAGATGGGAGTAGGCGCGCTTGCGGATGTGTGCGTGTGTGTGGCCACGCGTTTGCTTAGGCTTCAGTGTGTGAAAAGGTAGGTGCTTTTCTCTAGCTGCGTGTGCGTGCACGTGGTGCTGGGTGCACATCCCTGGGTGCTCGTGGAAAGGTTTCTGCATGGTTTTCGCTGAGGAATCGTGTGTGTGCACATGGACAAAGAGAAGGCGCAGCAACCAGGTTCCAGCGCCGAAGAAGGCAAAAGGCGAGGTTTCCGGCGCTATCTCCTTCTCTCCCCAGAGCTAGTCGCGCAAAGCAAGCCGCTAAGCCGGCGACCGGCAAGAGAGCTACAACGAAGCATGCCGAACGGAGAAAATAGCAGCAGCTCATCTGTTCACACCTTGTTTCTGCCATGTGCTTGAACGCCAAGACGTTCGCGCTTCTGTGAGATGAAAGACGTCCTTCTGCATATGTGGTTGCTCACACCGGTGCACTTGTTAGTGTATCCATTCAGTCCTGGGCTGCGGGGCATTCAGAAGTGGCTCTGTGGAGACGTCTGCATAGAGGCAGCTGTCAGAACACGCACACTCGATTGTTCACCAAAACATATGCAGACGCGTCCTTAGCCTGTAGATTTGGATGCACAGAGTTCCCTGTGTTCGCAAGAGACAAGGGAATCGCGTCTGTGCGCACAGAAGCAATAGCGGACCGTTTCCCTCGGAGTGAACGCGAAAGAGCCGTCTATATACTCGCAGACACGCGAACGTGCCTCAATGCGGTCACAGAGGCAGCAGCTTTTGCACAGATGCTCCTGGTGATTCTGGCACTTTCCAGGCACACTCCTGAAAGTCGCGCACACTGCTGTTCACTCGCTAAACGACCTCTTGGGAAACACGTCTCCGGTCGACGGACCGCTCAGATTGCTTCTCGTGTAACTGTGAACTGTGTCAGCGCAGGGAATCCGTCTCTGTTGAGCAGATGTCAATCCTGCCTCGCTTTTGCTTTGTTGCCTCTACCAAGATGATTTCCCGTTTCTCTCTTCACTGGAGCAGGCAGACACAGCCAACGCACATCAAGTGTCAAGAGACACGCTCTGCTGAGCTCAACGCTTGTGCAGATGCACATGTGCGACGAAGTCAACACACGTGCTTGTGGAGAGAAAGAAAGGGACTCCCAGGCGTGTGGAGCGACGGGGAGAAAGAGCGGGCGCTGAGGAACACAGTTTCAAACAGACTGTCTCCACACAAACAGGCACCTGTCTGCAGGTATCCTAGATCTTGATTCTTGAACTTGAGGAAACACGCGTCTGAGCAAAACTCCCAAACGCTTCCAGGAAAGACACAGGCTCTCCCACAAGCACACAAGTGTTTGCCCTCAGCTATAGATCAGGGACAAGCCTGTGAAGAGCAACCAAAGAGCTCGTCCGTCTTTCCCTCAATAGATGGGAGTAGGCGCGCTTGCGGATGTGTGCGTGTGTGTGGCCACGCGTTTGCTTAGGCTTCAGTGTGTGAAAAGGTAGGTGCTTTTCTCTAGCTGCGTGTGCGTGCACGTGGTGCTGGGTGCACATCCCTGGGTGCTCGTGGAAAGGTTTCTGCATGGTTTTCGCTGAGGAATCGTGTGTGTGCACATGGACAAAGAGAAGGCGCAGCAACCAGGTTCCAGCGCCGAAGAAGGCAAAAGGCGAGGTTTCCGGCGCTATCTCCTTCTCTCCCCAGAGCTAGTCGCGCAAAGCAAGCCGCTAAGCCGGCGACCGGCAAGAGAGCTACAACGAAGCATGCCGAACGGAGAAAATAGCAGCAGCTCATCTGTTCACACCTTGTTTCTGCCATGTGCTTGAACGCCAAGACGTTCGCGCTTCTGTGAGATGAAAGACGTCCTTCTGCATATGTGGTTGCTCACACCGGTGCACTTGTTAGTGTATCCATTCAGTCCTGGGCTGCGGGGCATTCAGAAGTGGCTCTGTGGAGACGTCTGCATAGAGGCAGCTGTCAGAACACGCACACTCGATTGTTCACCAAAACATATGCAGACGCGTCCTTAGCCTGTAGATTTGGATGCACAGAGTTCCCTGTGTTCGCAAGAGACAAGGGAATCGCGTCTGTGCGCACAGAAGCAATAGCGGACCGTTTCCCTCGGAGTGAACGCGAAAGAGTCGTCTATATACTCGCAGACACGCGAACGTGCCTCAATGCGGTCACAGAGGCAGCAGCTTTTGCACAGATGCTCCTGGTGATTCTGGCACTTTCCAGGCACACTCCTGAAAGTCGCGCACACTGCTGTTCACTCGCTAAACGACCTCTTGGGAAACACGTCTCCGGTCGACAGACCGCTCAGATTGCTTCTCGTGTAACTGTGAACTGTGTCAGCGCAGGGAATCCGTCTCTGTTGAGCAGATGTCAATCCTGCCTCGCTTTTGCTTTGTTGCCTCTACCAAGATGATTTCCCGTTTCTCTCTTCACTGGAGCAGGCAGACACAGCCAACGCACATCAAGTGTCAAGAGACACGCTCTGCTGAGCTCAACGCTTGTGCAGATGCACATGTGCGACGAAGTCAACACACGTGCTTGTGGAGAGAAAGAAAGGGACTCCCAGGCGTGTGGAGCGACGGGGAGAAAGAGCGGGCGCTGAGGAACACAGTTTCAAACAGACTGTCTCCACACAAACAGGCACCTGTCTGCAGGTATCCTAGATCTTGATTCTTGAACTTGAGGAAACACGCGTCTGAGCAAAACTCCCAAACGCTTCCAGGAAAGACACAGGCTCTCCCACAAGCACACAAGTGTTTGCCCTCAGCTATAGATCAGGGACAAGCCTGTGAAGAGCAACCAAAGAGCTCGTCCGTCTTTCCCTCAATAGATGGGAGTAGGCGCGCTTGCGGATGTGTGCGTGTGTGTGGCCACGCGTTTGCTTAGGCATCAGTGTGTGAAAAGGTAGGTGCTTTTCTCTAGCTGCGTGTGCGTGCACGTGGTGCTGGGTGCACATCCCTGGGTGCTCGTGGAAAGGTTTCTGCATGGTTTTCGCTGAGGAATCGTGTGTGTGCACATGGACAAAGAGAAGGCGCAGCAACCAGGTTCCAGCGCCGAAGAAGGCAAAAGGCGAGGTTTCCGGCGCTATCTCCTTCTCTCCCCAGAGCTAGTCGCGCAAAGCAAGCCGCTAAGCCGGCGACCGGCAAGAGAGCTACAACGAAGCATGCCGAACGGAGAAAATAGCAGCAGCTCATCTGTTCACACCTTGTTTCTGCCATGTGCTTGAACGCCAAGACGTTCGCGCTTCTGTGAGATGAAAGACGTCCTTCTGCATATGTGGTTGCTCACACCGGTGCACTTGTTAGTGTATCCATTCAGTCCTGGGCTGCGGGGCATTCAGAAGTGGCTCTGTGGAGACGTCTGCATAGAGGCAGCTGTCAGAACACGCACACTCGATTGTTCACCAAAACATATGCAGACGCGTCCTTAGCCTGTAGATTTGGATGCACAGAGTTCCCTGTGTTCGCAAGAGACAAGGGAATCGCGTCTGTGCGCACAGAAGCAATAGCGGACCGTTTCCCTCGGAGTGAACGCGAAAGAGCCGTCTATATACTCGCAGACACGCGAACGTGCCTCAATGCGGTCACAGAGGCAGCAGCTTTTGCACAGATGCTCCTGGTGATTCTGGCACTTTCCAGGCACACTCCTGAAAGTCGCGCACACTGCTGTTCACTCGCTAAACGACCTCTTGGGAAACACGTCTCCGGTCGACGGACCGCTCAGATTGCTTCTCGTGTAACTGTGAACTGTGTCAGCGCAGGGAATCCGTCTCTGTTGAGCAGATGTCAATCCTGCCTCGCTTTTGCTTTGTTGCCTCTACCAAGATGATTTCCCGTTTCTCTCTTCACTGGAGCAGGCAGACACAGCCAACGCACATCAAGTGTCAAGAGACACGCTCTGCTGAGCTCAACGCTTGTGCAGATGCACATGTGCGACGAAGTCAACACACGTGCTTGTGGAGAGAAAGAAAGGGACTCCCAGGCGTGTGGAGCGACGGGGAGAAAGAGCGGGCGCTGAGGAACACAGTTTCAAACAGACTGTCTCCACACAAACAGGCACCTGTCTGCAGGTATCCTAGATCTTGATTCTTGAACTTGAGGAAACACGCGTCTGAGCAAAACTCCCAAACGCTTCCAGGAAAGACACAGGCTCTCCCACAAGCACACAAGTGTTTGCCCTCAGCTATAGATCAGGGACAAGCCTGTGAAGAGCAACCAAAGAGCTCGTCCGTCTTTCCCTCAATAGATGGGAGTAGGCGCGCTTGCGGATGTGTGCGTGTGTGTGGCCACGCGTTTGCTTAGGCTTCAGTGTGTGAAAAGGTAGGTGCTTTTCTCTAGCTGCGTGTGCGTGCACGTGGTGCTGGGTGCACATCCCTGGGTGCTCGTGGAAAGGTTTCTGCATGGTTTTCGCTGAGGAATCGTGTGTGTGCACATGGACAAAGAGAAGGCGCAGCAACCAGGTTCCAGCGCCGAAGAAGGCAAAAGGCGAGGTTTCCGGCGCTATCTCCTTCTCTCCCCAGAGCTAGTCGCGCAAAGCAAGCCGCTAAGCCGGCGACCGGCAAGAGAGCTACAACGAAGCATGCCGAACGGAGAAAATAGCAGCAGCTCATCTGTTCACACCTTGTTTCTGCCATGTGCTTGAACGCCAAGACGTTCGCGCTTCTGTGAGATGAAAGACGTCCTTCTGCATATGTGGTTGCTCACACCGGTGCACTTGTTAGTGTATCCATTCAGTCCTGGGCTGCGGGGCATTCAGAAGTGGCTCTGTGGAGACGTCTGCATAGAGGCAGCTGTCAGAACACGCACACTCGATTGTTCACCAAAACATATGCAGACGCGTCCTTAGCCTGTAGATTTGGATGCACAGAGTTCCCTGTGTTCGCAAGAGACAAGGGAATCGCGTCTGTGCGCACAGAAGCAATAGCGGACCGTTTCCCTCGGAGTGAACGCGAAAGAGTCGTCTATATACTCGCAGACACGCGAACGTGCCTCAATGCGGTCACAGAGGCAGCAGCTTTTGCACAGATGCTCCTGGTGATTCTGGCACTTTCCAGGCACACTCCTGAAAGTCGCGCACACTGCTGTTCACTCGCTAAACGACCTCTTGGGAAACACGTCTCCGGTCGACAGACCGCTCAGATTGCTTCTCGTGTAACTGTGAACTGTGTCAGCGCAGGGAATCCGTCTCTGTTGAGCAGATGTCAATCCTGCCTCGCTTTTGCTTTGTTGCCTCTACCAAGATGATTTCCCGTTTCTCTCTTCACTGGAGCAGGCAGACACAGCCAACGCACATCAAGTGTCAAGAGACACGCTCTGCTGAGCTCAACGCTTGTGCAGATGCACATGTGCGACGAAGTCAACACACGTGCTTGTGGAGAGAAAGAAAGGGACTCCCAGGCGTGTGGAGCGACGGGGAGAAAGAGCGGGCGCTGAGGAACACAGTTTCAAACAGACTGTCTCCACACAAACAGGCACCTGTCTGCAGGTATCCTAGATCTTGATTCTTGAACTTGAGGAAACACGCGTCTGAGCAAAACTCCCAAACGCTTCCAGGAAAGACACAGGCTCTCCCACAAGCACACAAGTGTTTGCCCTCAGCTATAGATCAGGGACAAGCCTGTGAAGAGCAACCAAAGAGCTCGTCCGTCTTTCCCTCAATAGATGGGAGTAGGCGCGCTTGCGGATGTGTGCGTGTGTGTGGCCACGCGTTTGCTTAGGCATCAGTGTGTGAAAAGGTAGGTGCTTTTCTCTAGCTGCGTGTGCGTGCACGTGGTGCTGGGTGCACATCCCTGGGTGCTCGTGGAAAGGTTTCTGCATGGTTTTCGCTGAGGAATCGTGTGTGTGCACATGGACAAAGAGAAGGCGCAGCAACCAGGTTCCAGCGCCGAAGAAGGCAAAAGGCGAGGTTTCCGGCGCTATCTCCTTCTCTCCCCAAAGCTAGTCGCGCAAAGCAAGCCGCTAAGCCGGCGACCGGCAAGAGAGCTACAACGAAGCATGCCGAACGGAGAAAATAGCAGCAGCTCATCTGTTCACACCTTGTTTCTGCCATGTGCTTGAACGCCAAGACGTTCGCGCTTCTGTGAGATGAAAGACGTCCTTCTGCATATGTGGTTGCTCACACCGGTGCACTTGTTAGTGTATCCATTCAGTCCTGGGCTGCGGGGCATTCAGAAGTGGCTCTGTGGAGACGTCTGCATAGAGGCAGCTGTCAGAACACGCACACTCGATTGTTCACCAAAACATATGCAGACGCGTCCTTAGCCTGTAGATTTGGATGCACAGAGTTCCCTGTGTTCGCAAGAGACAAGGGAATCGCGTCTGTGCGCACAGAAGCAATAGCGGACCGTTTCCCTCGGAGTGAACGCGAAAGAGCCGTCTATATACTCGCAGACACGCGAACGTGCCTCAATGCGGTCACAGAGGCAGCAGCTTTTGCACAGATGCTCCTGGTGATTCTGGCACTTTCCAGGCACACTCCTGAAAGTCGCGCACACTGCTGTTCACTCGCTAAACGACCTCTTGGGAAACACGTCTCCGGTCGACGGACCGCTCAGATTGCTTCTCGTGTAACTGTGAACTGTGTCAGCGCAGGGAATCCGTCTCTGTTGAGCAGATGTCAATCCTGCCTCGCTTTTGCTTTGTTGCCTCTACCAAGATGATTTCCCGTTTCTCTCTTCACTGGAGCAGGCAGACACAGCCAACGCACATCAAGTGTCAAGAGACACGCTCTGCTGAGCTCAACGCTTGTGCAGATGCACATGTGCGACGAAGTCAACACACGTGCTTGTGGAGAGAAAGAAAGGGACTCCCAGGCGTGTGGAGCGACGGGGAGAAAGAGCGGGCGCTGAGGAACACAGTTTCAAACAGACTGTCTCCACACAAACAGGCACCTGTCTGCAGGTATCCTAGATCTTGATTCTTGAACTTGAGGAAACACGCGTCTGAGCAAAACTCCCAAACGCTTCCAGGAAAGACACAGGCTCTCCCACAAGCACACAAGTGTTTGCCCTCAGCTATAGATCAGGGACAAGCCTGTGAAGAGCAACCAAAGAGCTCGTCCGTCTTTCCCTCAATAGATGGGAGTAGGCGCGCTTGCGGATGTGTGCGTGTGTGTGGCCACGCGTTTGCTTAGGCATCAGTGTGTGAAAAGGTAGGTGCTTTTCTCTAGCTGCGTGTGCGTGCACGTGGTGCTGGGTGCACATCCCTGGGTGCTCGTGGAAAGGTTTCTGCATGGTTTTCGCTGAGGAATCGTGTGTGTGCACATGGACAAAGAGAAGGCGCAGCAACCAGGTTCCAGCGCCGAAGAAGGCAAAAGGCGAGGTTTCCGGCGCTATCTCCTTCTCTCCCCAGAGCTAGTCGCGCAAAGCAAGCCGCTAAGCCGGCGACCGGCAAGAGAGCTACAACGAAGCATGCCGAACGGAGAAAATAGCAGCAGCTCATCTGTTCACACCTTGTTTCTGCCATGTGCTTGAACGCCAAGACGTTCGCGCTTCTGTGAGATGAAAGACGTCCTTCTGCATATGTGGTTGCTCACACCGGTGCACTTGTTAGTGTATCCATTCAGTCCTGGGCTGCGGGGCATTCAGAAGTGGCTCTGTGGAGACGTCTGCATAGAGGCAGCTGTCAGAACACGCACACTCGATTGTTCACCAAAACATATGCAGACGCGTCCTTAGCCTGTAGATTTGGATGCACAGAGTTCCCTGTGTTCGCAAGAGACAAGGGAATCGCGTCTGTGCGCACAGAAGCAATAGCGGACCGTTTCCCTCGGAGTGAACGCGAAAGAGCCGTCTATATACTCGCAGACACGCGAACGTGCCTCAATGCGGTCACAGAGGCAGCAGCTTTTGCACAGATGCTCCTGGTGATTCTGGCACTTTCCAGGCACACTCCTGAAAGTCGCGCACACTGCTGTTCACTCGCTAAACGACCTCTTGGGAAACACGTCTCCGGTCGACGGACCGCTCAGATTGCTTCTCGTGTAACTGTGAACTGTGTCAGCGCAGGGAATCCGTCTCTGTTGAGCAGATGTCAATCCTGCCTCGCTTTTGCTTTGTTGCCTCTACCAAGATGATTTCCCGTTTCTCTCTTCACTGGAGCAGGCAGACACAGCCAACGCACATCAAGTGTCAAGAGACACGCTCTGCTGAGCTCAACGCTTGTGCAGATGCACATGTGCGACGAAGTCAACACACGTGCTTGTGGAGAGAAAGAAAGGGACTCCCAGGCGTGTGGAGCGACGGGGAGAAAGAGCGGGCGCTGAGGAACACAGTTTCAAACAGACTGTCTCCACACAAACAGGCACCTGTCTGCAGGTATCCTAGATCTTGATTCTTGAACTTGAGGAAACACGCGTCTGAGCAAAACTCCCAAACGCTTCCAGGAAAGACACAGGCTCTCCCACAAGCACACAAGTGTTTGCCCTCAGCTATAGATCAGGGACAAGCCTGTGAAGAGCAACCAAAGAGCTCGTCCGTCTTTCCCTCAATAGATGGGAGTAGGCGCGCTTGCGGATGTGTGCGTGTGTGTGGCCACGCGTTTGCTTAGGCATCAGTGTGTGAAAAGGTAGGTGCTTTTCTCTAGCTGCGTGTGCGTGCACGTGGTGCTGGGTGCACATCCCTGGGTGCTCGTGGAAAGGTTTCTGCATGGTTTTCGCTGAGGAATCGTGTGTGTGCACATGGACAAAGAGAAGGCGCAGCAACCAGGTTCCAGCGCCGAAGAAGGCAAAAGGCGAGGTTTCCGGCGCTATCTCCTTCTCTCCCCAGAGCTAGTCGCGCAAAGCAAGCCGCTAAGCCGGCGACCGGCAAGAGAGCTACAACGAAGCATGCCGAACGGAGAAAATAGCAGCAGCTCATCTGTTCACACCTTGTTTCTGCCATGTGCTTGAACGCCAAGACGTTCGCGCTTCTGTGAGATGAAAGACGTCCTTCTGCATATGTGGTTGCTCACACCGGTGCACTTGTTAGTGTATCCATTCAGTCCTGGGCTGCGGGGCATTCAGAAGTGGCTCTGTGGAGACGTCTGCATAGAGGCAGCTGTCAGAACACGCACACTCGATTGTTCACCAAAACATATGCAGACGCGTCCTTAGCCTGTAGATTTGGATGCACAGAGTTCCCTGTGTTCGCAAGAGACAAGGGAATCGCGTCTGTGCGCACAGAAGCAATAGCGGACCGTTTCCCTCGGAGTGAACGCGAAAGAGCCGTCTATATACTCGCAGACACGCGAACGTGCCTCAATGCGGTCACAGAGGCAGCAGCTTTTGCACAGATGCTCCTGGTGATTCTGGCACTTTCCAGGCACACTCCTGAAAGTCGCGCACACTGCTGTTCACTCGCTAAACGACCTCTTGGGAAACACGTCTCCGGTCGACGGACCGCTCAGATTGCTTCTCGTGTAACTGTGAACTGTGTCAGCGCAGGGAATCCGTCTCTGTTGAGCAGATGTCAATCCTGCCTCGCTTTTGCTTTGTTGCCTCTACCAAGATGATTTCCCGTTTCTCTCTTCACTGGAGCAGGCAGACACAGCCAACGCACATCAAGTGTCAAGAGACACGCTCTGCTGAGCTCAACGCTTGTGCAGATGCACATGTGCGACGAAGTCAACACACGTGCTTGTGGAGAGAAAGAAAGGGACTCCCAGGCGTGTGGAGCGACGGGGAGAAAGAGCGGGCGCTGAGGAACACAGTTTCAAACAGACTGTCTCCACACAAACAGGCACCTGTCTGCAGGTATCCTAGATCTTGATTCTTGAACTTGAGGAAACACGCGTCTGAGCAAAACTCCCAAACGCTTCCAGGAAAGACACAGGCTCTCCCACAAGCACACAAGTGTTTGCCCTCAGCTATAGATCAGGGACAAGCCTGTGAAGAGCAACCAAAGAGCTCGTCCGTCTTTCCCTCAATAGATGGGAGTAGGCGCGCTTGCGGATGTGTGCGTGTGTGTGGCCACGCGTTTGCTTAGGCATCAGTGTGTGAAAAGGTAGGTGCTTTTCTCTAGCTGCGTGTGCGTGCACGTGGTGCTGGGTGCACATCCCTGGGTGCTCGTGGAAAGGTTTCTGCATGGTTTTCGCTGAGGAATCGTGTGTGTGCACATGGACAAAGAGAAGGCGCAGCAACCAGGTTCCAGCGCCGAAGAAGGCAAAAGGCGAGGTTTCCGGCGCTATCTCCTTCTCTCCCCAGAGCTAGTCGCGCAAAGCAAGCCGCTAAGCCGGCGACCGGCAAGAGAGCTACAACGAAGCATGCCGAACGGAGAAAATAGCAGCAGCTCATCTGTTCACACCTTGTTTCTGCCATGTGCTTGAACGCCAAGACGTTCGCGCTTCTGTGAGATGAAAGACGTCCTTCTGCATATGTGGTTGCTCACACCGGTGCACTTGTTAGTGTATCCATTCAGTCCTGGGCTGCGGGGCATTCAGAAGTGGCTCTGTGGAGACGTCTGCATAGAGGCAGCTGTCAGAACACGCACACTCGATTGTTCACCAAAACATATGCAGACGCGTCCTTAGCCTGTAGATTTGGATGCACAGAGTTCCCTGTGTTCGCAAGAGACAAGGGAATCGCGTCTGTGCGCACAGAAGCAATAGCGGACCGTTTCCCTCGGAGTGAACGCGAAAGAGCCGTCTATATACTCGCAGACACGCGAACGTGCCTCAATGCGGTCACAGAGGCAGCAGCTTTTGCACAGATGCTCCTGGTGATTCTGGCACTTTCCAGGCACACTCCTGAAAGTCGCGCACACTGCTGTTCACTCGCTAAACGACCTCTTGGGAAACACGTCTCCGGTCGACGGACCGCTCAGATTGCTTCTCGTGTAACTGTGAACTGTGTCAGCGCAGGGAATCCGTCTCTGTTGAGCAGATGTCAATCCTGCCTCGCTTTTGCTTTGTTGCCTCTACCAAGATGATTTCCCGTTTCTCTCTTCACTGGAGCAGGCAGACACAGCCAACGCACATCAAGTGTCAAGAGACACGCTCTGCTGAGCTCAACGCTTGTGCAGATGCACATGTGCGACGAAGTCAACACACGTGCTTGTGGAGAGAAAGAAAGGGACTCCCAGGCGTGTGGAGCGACGGGGAGAAAGAGCGGGCGCTGAGGAACACAGTTTCAAACAGACTGTCTCCACACAAACAGGCACCTGTCTGCAGGTATCCTAGATCTTGATTCTTGAACTTGAGGAAACACGCGTCTGAGCAAAACTCCCAAACGCTTCCAGGAAAGACACAGGCTCTCCCACAAGCACACAAGTGTTTGCCCTCAGCTATAGATCAGGGACAAGCCTGTGAAGAGCAACCAAAGAGCTCGTCCGTCTTTCTCTCAATAGATGGGAGTAGGCGCGCTTGCGGATGTGTGCGTGTGTGTGGCCACGCGTTTGCTTAGGCATCAGTGTGTGAAAAGGTAGGTGCTTTTCTCTAGCTGCGTGTGCGTGCACGTGGTGCTGGGTGCACATCCCTGGGTGCTCGTGGAAAGGTTTCTGCATGGTTTTCGCTGAGGAATCGTGTGTGTGCACATGGACAAAGAGAAGGCGCAGCAACCAGGTTCCAGCGCCGAAGAAGGCAAAAGGCGAGGTTTCCGGCGCTATCTCCTTCTCTCCCCAGAGCTAGTCGCGCAAAGCAAGCCGCTAAGCCGGCGACCGGCAAGAGAGCTACAACGAAGCATGCCGAACGGAGAAAATAGCAGCAGCTCATCTGTTCACACCTTGTTTCTGCCATGTGCTTGAACGCCAAGACGTTCGCGCTTCTGTGAGATGAAAGACGTCCTTCTGCATATGTGGTTGCTCACACCGGTGCACTTGTTAGTGTATCCATTCAGTCCTGGGCTGCGGGGCATTCAGAAGTGGCTCTGTGGAGACGTCTGCATAGAGGCAGCTGTCAGAACACGCACACTCGATTGTTCACCAAAACATATGCAGACGCGTCCTTAGCCTGTAGATTTGGATGCACAGAGTTCCCTGTGTTCGCAAGAGACAAGGGAATCGCGTCTGTGCGCACAGAAGCAATAGCGGACCGTTTCCCTCGGAGTGAACGCGAAAGAGTCGTCTATATACTCGCAGACACGCGAACGTGCCTCAATGCGGTCACAGAGGCAGCAGCTTTTGCACAGATGCTCCTGGTGATTCTGGCACTTTCCAGGCACACTCCTGAAAGTCGCGCACACTGCTGTTCACTCGCTAAACGACCTCTTGGGAAACACGTCTCCGGTCGACGGACCGCTCAGATTGCTTCTCGTGTAACTGTGAACTGTGTCAGCGCAGGGAATCCGTCTCTGTTGAGCAGATGTCAATCCTGCCTCGCTTTTGCTTTGTTGCCTCTACCAAGATGATTTCCCGTTTCTCTCTTCACTGGAGCAGGCAGACACAGCCAACGCACATCAAGTGTCAAGAGACACGCTCTGCTGAGCTCAACGCTTGTGCAGATGCACATGTGCGACGAAGTCAACACACGTGCTTGTGGAGAGAAAGAAAGGGACTCCCAGGCGTGTGGAGCGACGGGGAGAAAGAGCGGGCGCTGAGGAACACAGTTTCAAACAGACTGTCTCCACACAAACAGGCACCTGTCTGCAGGTATCCTAGATCTTGATTCTTGAACTTGAGGAAACACGCGTCTGAGCAAAACTCCCAAACGCTTCCAGGAAAGACACAGGCTCTCCCACAAGCACACAAGTGTTTGCCCTCAGCTATAGATCAGGGACAAGCCTGTGAAGAGCAACCAAAGAGCTCGTCCGTCTTTCCCTCAATAGATGGGAGTAGGCGCGCTTGCGGATGTGTGCGTGTGTGTGGCCACGCGTTTGCTTAGGCATCAGTGTGTGAAAAGGTAGGTGCTTTTCTCTAGCTGCGTGTGCGTGCACGTGGTGCTGGGTGCACATCCCTGGGTGCTCGTGGAAAGGTTTCTGCATGGTTTTCGCTGAGGAATCGTGTGTGTGCACATGGACAAAGAGAAGGCGCAGCAACCAGGTTCCAGCGCCGAAGAAGGCAAAAGGCGAGGTTTCCGGCGCTATCTCCTTCTCTCCCCAGAGCTAGTCGCGCAAAGCAAGCCGCTAAGCCGGCGACCAGCAAGAGAGCTACAACGAAGCATGCCGAACGGAGAAAATAGCAGCAGCTCATCTGTTCACACCTTGTTTCTGCCATGTGCTTGAACGCCAAGACGTTCGCGCTTCTGTGAGATGAAAGACGTCCTTCTGCATATGTGGTTGCTCACACCGGTGCACTTGTTAGTGTATCCATTCAGTCCTGGGCTGCGGGGCATTCAGAAGTGGCTCTGTGGAGACGTCTGCATAGAGGCAGCTGTCAGAACACGCACACTCGATTGTTCACCAAAACATATGCAGACGCGTCCTTAGCCTGTAGATTTGGATGCACAGAGTTCCCTGTGTTCGCAAGAGACAAGGGAATCGCGTCTGTGCGCACAGAAGCAATAGCGGACCGTTTCCCTCGGAGTGAACGCGAAAGAGCCGTCTATATACTCGCAGACACGCGAACGTGCCTCAATGCGGTCACAGAGGCAGCAGCTTTTGCACAGATGCTCCTGGTGATTCTGGCACTTTCCAGGCACACTCCTGAAAGTCGCGCACACTGCTGTTCACTCGCTAAACGACCTCTTGGGAAACACGTCTCCGGTCGACGGACCGCTCAGATTGCTTCTCGTGTAACTGTGAACTGTGTCAGCGCAGGGAATCCGTCTCTGTTGAGCAGATGTCAATCCTGCCTCGCTTTTGCTTTGTTGCCTCTACCAAGATGATTTCCCGTTTCTCTCTTCACTGGAGCAGGCAGACACAGCCAACGCACATCAAGTGTCAAGAGACACGCTCTGCTGAGCTCAACGCTTGTGCAGATGCACATGTGCGACGAAGTCAACACACGTGCTTGTGGAGAGAAAGAAAGGGACTCCCAGGCGTGTGGAGCGACGGGGAGAAAGAGCGGGCGCTGAGGAACACAGTTTCAAACAGACTGTCTCCACACAAACAGGCACCTGTCTGCAGGTATCCTAGATCTTGATTCTTGAACTTGAGGAAACACGCGTCTGAGCAAAACTCCCAAACGCTTCCAGGAAAGACACAGGCTCTCCCACAAGCACACAAGTGTTTGCCCTCAGCTATAGATCAGGGACAAGCCTCTGAAGAGCAACCAAAGAGCTCGTCCGTCTTTCTCTCAATAGATGGGAGTAGGCGCGCTTGCGGATGTGTGCGTGTGTGTGGCCACGCGTTTGCTTAGGCATCAGTGTGTGAAAAGGTAGGTGCTTTTCTCTAGCTGCGTGTGCGTGCACGTGGTGCTGGGTGCACATCCCTGGGTGCTCGGGGAAAGGTTTCTGCATGGTTTTCGCTGAGGAATCGTGTGTGTGCACATGGACAAAGAGAAGGCGCAGCAACCAGGTTCCAGCGCCGAAGAAGGCAAAAGGCGAGGTTTCCGGCGCTATCTCCTTCTCTCCCCAGAGCTAGTCGCGCAAAGCAAGCCGCTAAGCCGGCGACCGGCAAGAGAGCTACAACGAAGCATGCCGAACGGAGAAAATAGCAGCAGCTCATCTGTTCACACCTTGTTTCTGCCATGTGCTTGAACGCCAAGACGTTCGCGCTTCTGTGAGATGAAAGACGTCCTTCTGCATATGTGGTTGCTCACACCGGTGCACTTGTTAGTGTATCCATTCAGTCCTGGGCTGCGGGGCATTCAGAAGTGGCTCTGTGGAGACGTCTGCATAGAGGCAGCTGTCAGAACACGCACACTCGATTGTTCACCAAAACATATGCAGACGCGTCCTTAGCCTGTAGATTTGGATGCACAGAGTTCCCTGTGTTCGCAAGAGACAAGGGAATCGCGTCTGTGCGCACAGAAGCAATAGCGGACCGTTTCCCTCGGAGTGAACGCGAAAGAGCCGTCTATATACTCGCAGACACGCGAACGTGCCTCAATGCGGTCACAGAGGCAGCAGCTTTTGCACAGATGCTCCTGGTGATTCTGGCACTTTCCAGGCACACTCCTGAAAGTCGCGCACACTGCTGTTCACTCGCTAAACGACCTCTTGGGAAACACGTCTCCGGTCGACGGACCGCTCAGATTGCTTCTCGTGTAACTGTGAACTGTGTCAGCGCAGGGAATCCGTCTCTGTTGAGCAGATGTCAATCCTGCCTCGCTTTTGCTTTGTTGCCTCTACCAAGATGATTTCCCGTTTCTCTCTTCACTGGAGCAGGCAGACACAGCCAACGCACATCAAGTGTCAAGAGACACGCTCTGCTGAGCTCAACGCTTGTGCAGATGCACATGTGCGACGAAGTCAACACACGTGCTTGTGGAGAGAAAGAAAGGGACTCCCAGGCGTGTGGAGCGACGGGGAGAAAGAGCGGGCGCTGAGGAACACAGTTTCAAACAGACTGTCTCCACACAAACAGGCACCTGTCTGCAGGTATCCTAGATCTTGATTCTTGAACTTGAGGAAACACGCGTCTGAGCAAAACTCCCAAACGCTTCCAGGAAAGACACAGGCTCTCCCACAAGCACACAAGTGTTTGCCCTCAGCTATAGATCAGGGACAAGCCTGTGAAGAGCAACCAAAGAGCTCGTCCGTCTTTCCCTCAATAGATGGGAGTAGGCGCGCTTGCGGATGTGTGCGTGTGTGTGGCCACGCGTTTGCTTAGGCATCAGTGTGTGAAAAGGTAGGTGCTTTTCTCTAGCTGCGTGTGCGTGCACGTGGTGCTGGGTGCACATCCCTGGGTGCTCGTGGAAAGGTTTCTGCATGGTTTTCGCTGAGGAATCGTGTGTGTGCACATGGACAAAGAGAAGGCGCAGCAACCAGGTTCCAGCGCCGAAGAAGGCAAAAGGCGAGGTTTCCGGCGCTATCTCCTTCTCTCCCCAGAGCTAGTCGCGCAAAGCAAGCCGCTAAGCCGGCGACCGGCAAGAGAGCTACAACGAAGCATGCCGAACGGAGAAAATAGCAGCAGCTCATCTGTTCACACCTTGTTTCTGCCATGTGCTTGAACGCCAAGACGTTCGCGCTTCTGTGAGATGAAAGACGTCCTTCTGCATATGTGGTTGCTCACACCGGTGCACTTGTTAGTGTATCCATTCAGTCCTGGGCTGCGGGGCATTCAGAAGTGGCTCTGTGGAGACGTCTGCATAGAGGCAGCTGTCAGAACACGCACACTCGATTGTTCACCAAAACATATGCAGACGCGTCCTTAGCCTGTAGATTTGGATGCACAGAGTTCCCTGTGTTCGCAAGAGACAAGGGAATCGCGTCTGTGCGCACAGAAGCAATAGCGGACCGTTTCCCTCGGAGTGAACGCGAAAGAGCCGTCTATATACTCGCAGACACGCGAACGTGCCTCAATGCGGTCACAGAGGCAGCAGCTTTTGCACAGATGCTCCTGGTGATTCTGGCACTTTCCAGGCACACTCCTGAAAGTCGCGCACACTGCTGTTCACTCGCTAAACGACCTCTTGGGAAACACGTCTCCGGTCGACGGACCGCTCAGATTGCTTCTCGTGTAACTGTGAACTGTGTCAGCGCAGGGAATCCGTCTCTGTTGAGCAGATGTCAATCCTGCCTCGCTTTTGCTTTGTTGCCTCTACCAAGATGATTTCCCGTTTCTCTCTTCACTGGAGCAGGCAGACACAGCCAACGCACATCAAGTGTCAAGAGACACGCTCTGCTGAGCTCAACGCTTGTGCAGATGCACATGTGCGACGAAGTCAACACACGTGCTTGTGGAGAGAAAGAAAGGGACTCCCAGGCGTGTGGAGCGACGGGGAGAAAGAGCGGGCGCTGAGGAACACAGTTTCAAACAGACTGTCTCCACACAAACAGGCACCTGTCTGCAGGTATCCTAGATCTTGATTCTTGAACTTGAGGAAACACGCGTCTGAGCAAAACTCCCAAACGCTTCCAGGAAAGACACAGGCTCTCCCACAAGCACACAAGTGTTTGCCCTCAGCTATAGATCAGGGACAAGCCTGTGAAGAGCAACCAAAGAGCTCGTCCGTCTTTCCCTCAATAGATGGGAGTAGGCGCGCTTGCGGATGTGTGCGTGTGTGTGGCCACGCGTTTGCTTAGGCTTCAGTGTGTGAAAAGGTAGGTGCTTTTCTCTAGCTGCGTGTGCGTGCACGTGGTGCTGGGTGCACATCCCTGGGTGCTCGTGGAAAGGTTTCTGCATGGTTTTCGCTGAGGAATCGTGTGTGTGCACATGGACAAAGAGAAGGCGCAGCAACCAGGTTCCAGCGCCGAAGAAGGCAAAAGGCGAGGTTTCCGGCGCTATCTCCTTCTCTCCCCAGAGCTAGTCGCGCAAAGCAAGCCGCTAAGCCGGCGACCGGCAAGAGAGCTACAACGAAGCATGCCGAACGGAGAAAATAGCAGCAGCTCATCTGTTCACACCTTGTTTCTGCCATGTGCTTGAACGCCAAGACGTTCGCGCTTCTGTGAGATGAAAGACGTCCTTCTGCATATGTGGTTGCTCACACCGGTGCACTTGTTAGTGTATCCATTCAGTCCTGGGCTGCGGGGCATTCAGAAGTGGCTCTGTGGAGACGTCTGCATAGAGGCAGCTGTCAGAACACGCACACTCGATTGTTCACCAAAACATATGCAGACGCGTCCTTAGCCTGTAGATTTGGATGCACAGAGTTCCCTGTGTTCGCAAGAGACAAGGGAATCGCGTCTGTGCGCACAGAAGCAATAGCGGACCGTTTCCCTCGGAGTGAACGCGAAAGAGCCGTCTATATACTCGCAGACACGCGAACGTGCCTCAATGCGGTCACAGAGGCAGCAGCTTTTGCACAGATGCTCCTGGTGATTCTGGCACTTTCCAGGCACACTCCTGAAAGTCGCGCACACTGCTGTTCACTCGCTAAACGACCTCTTGGGAAACACGTCTCCGGTCGACGGACCGCTCAGATTGCTTCTCGTGTAACTGTGAACTGTGTCAGCGCAGGGAATCCGTCTCTGTTGAGCAGATGTCAATCCTGCCTCGCTTTTGCTTTGTTGCCTCTACCAAGATGATTTCCCGTTTCTCTCTTCACTGGAGCAGGCAGACACAGCCAACGCACATCAAGTGTCAAGAGACACGCTCTGCTGAGCTCAACGCTTGTGCAGATGCACATGTGCGACGAAGTCAACACACGTGCTTGTGGAGAGAAAGAAAGGGACTCCCAGGCGTGTGGAGCGACGGGGAGAAAGAGCGGGCGCTGAGGAACACAGTTTCAAACAGACTGTCTCCACACAAACAGGCACCTGTCTGCAGGTATCCTAGATCTTGATTCTTGAACTTGAGGAAACACGCATCTGAGCAAAACTCCCAAACGCTTCCAGGAAAGACACAGGCTCTCCCACAAGCACACAAGTGTTTGCCCTCAGCTATAGATCAGGGACAAGCCTGTGAAGAGATGCCCTGCTATTCTTTCGCCTTATGGCATCATGTGTTTCGTTCCTCTTGGAGATCGATTGTTAAACGTCTTTCCTAGGGCGACTGTGAAGCATTTGCCAGCGGAGGAGAAGTAGCACGGAGCAGCATTCAGTACTGCCTACGAGTGTCTTTGCTACCCTACTAGCGGAGCTCCAAGAACAGGCACACATCTTCAGGTACCTTCCAAATGTGGATTCCCCTGCAGCCCCGTAGGCGGGCGTGCAGTACGCCAACCGTCAACGGACGTTTTTCCCCTCAAGCCTGTCAGGACGTTGCTCGTCCGTCTTTCCCTCAATAGATGGGAGTAGGCGCGCTTGCGGATGTGTGCGTGTGTGTGGCCACGCGTTTGCTTAGGCTTCAGTGTGTGAAAAGGTAGGTGCTTTTCTCTAGCTGCGTGTGCGTGCACGTGGTGCTGGGTGCACATCCCTGGGTGCTCGTGGAAAGGTTTCTGCATGGTTTTCGCTGAGGAATCGTGTGTGTGCACATGGACAAAGAGAAGGCGCAGCAACCAGGTTCCAGCGCCGAAGAAGGCAAAAGGCGAGGTTTCCGGCGCTATCTCCTTCTCTCCCCAGAGCTAGTCGCGCAAAGCAAGCCGCTAAGCCGGCGACCGGCAAGAGAGCTACAACGAAGCATGCCGAACGGAGAAAATAGCAGCAGCTCATCTGTTCACACCTTGTTTCTGCCATGTGCTTGAACGCCAAGACGTTCGCGCTTCTGTGAGATGAAAGACGTCCTTCTGCATATGTGGTTGCTCACACCGGTGCACTTGTTAGTGTATCCATTCAGTCCTGGGCTGCGGGGCATTCAGAAGTGGCTCTGTGGAGACGTCTGCATAGAGGCAGCTGTCAGAACACGCACACTCGATTGTTCACCAAAACATATGCAGACGCGTCCTTAGCCTGTAGATTTGGATGCACAGAGTTCCCTGTGTTCGCAAGAGACAAGGGAATCGCGTCTGTGCGCACAGAAGCAATAGCGGACCGTTTCCCTCGGAGTGAACGCGAAAGAGCCGTCTATATACTCGCAGACACGCGAACGTGCCTCAATGCGGTCACAGAGGCAGCAGCTTTTGCACAGATGCTCCTGGTGATTCTGGCACTTTCCAGGCACACTCCTGAAAGTCGCGCACACTGCTGTTCACTCGCTAAACGACCTCTTGGGAAACACGTCTCCGGTCGACGGACCGCTCAGATTGCTTCTCGTGTAACTGTGAACTGTGTCAGCGCAGGGAATCCGTCTCTGTTGAGCAGATGTCAATCCTGCCTCGCTTTTGCTTTGTTGCCTCTACCAAGATGATTTCCCGTTTCTCTCTTCACTGGAGCAGGCAGACACAGCCAACGCACATCAAGTGTCAAGAGACACGCTCTGCTGAGCTCAACGCTTGTGCAGATGCACATGTGCGACGAAGTCAACACACGTGCTTGTGGAGAGAAAGAAAGGGACTCCCAGGCGTGTGGAGCGACGGGGAGAAAGAGCGGGCGCTGAGGAACACAGTTTCAAACAGACTGTCTCCACACAAACAGGCACCTGTCTGCAGGTATCCTAGATCTTGATTCTTGAACTTGAGGAAACACGCGTCTGAGCAAAACTCCCAAACGCTTCCAGGAAAGACACAGGCTCTCCCACAAGCACACAAGTGTTTGCCCTCAGCTATAGATCAGGGACAAGCCTGTGAAGAGCAACCAAAGAGCTCGTCCGTCTTTCCCTCAATAGATGGGAGTAGGCGCGCTTGCGGATGTGTGCGTGTGTGTGGCCACGCGTTTGCTTAGGCTTCAGTGTGTGAAAAGGTAGGTGCTTTTCTCTAGCTGCGTGTGCGTGCACGTGGTGCTGGGTGCACATCCCTGGGTGCTCGTGGAAAGGTTTCTGCATGGTTTTCGCTGAGGAATCGTGTGTGTGCACATGGACAAAGAGAAGGCGCAGCAACCAGGTTCCAGCGCCGAAGAAGGCAAAAGGCGAGGTTTCCGGCGCTATCTCCTTCTCTCCCCAGAGCTAGTCGCGCAAAGCAAGCCGCTAAGCCGGCGACCGGCAAGAGAGCTACAACGAAGCATGCCGAACGGAGAAAATAGCAGCAGCTCATCTGTTCACACCTTGTTTCTGCCATGTGCTTGAACGCCAAGACGTTCGCGCTTCTGTGAGATGAAAGACGTCCTTCTGCATATGTGGTTGCTCACACCGGTGCACTTGTTAGTGTATCCATTCAGTCCTGGGCTGCGGGGCATTCAGAAGTGGCTCTGTGGAGACGTCTGCATAGAGGCAGCTGTCAGAACACGCACACTCGATTGTTCACCAAAACATATGCAGACGCGTCCTTAGCCTGTAGATTTGGATGCACAGAGTTCCCTGTGTTCGCAAGAGACAAGGGAATCGCGTCTGTGCGCACAGAAGCAATAGCGGACCGTTTCCCTCGGAGTGAACGCGAAAGAGCCGTCTATATACTCGCAGACACGCGAACGTGCCTCAATGCGGTCACAGAGGCAGCAGCTTTTGCACAGATGCTCCTGGTGATTCTGGCACTTTCCAGGCACACTCCTGAAAGTCGCGCACACTGCTGTTCACTCGCTAAACGACCTCTTGGGAAACACGTCTCCGGTCGACGGACCGCTCAGATTGCTTCTCGTGTAACTGTGAACTGTGTCAGCGCAGGGAATCCGTCTCTGTTGAGCAGATGTCAATCCTGCCTCGCTTTTGCTTTGTTGCCTCTACCAAGATGATTTCCCGTTTCTCTCTTCACTGGAGCAGGCAGACACAGCCAACGCACATCAAGTGTCAAGAGACACGCTCTGCTGAGCTCAACGCTTGTGCAGATGCACATGTGCGACGAAGTCAACACACGTGCTTGTGGAGAGAAAGAAAGGGACTCCCAGGCGTGTGGAGCGACGGGGAGAAAGAGCGGGCGCTGAGGAACACAGTTTCAAACAGACTGTCTCCACACAAACAGGCACCTGTCTGCAGGTATCCTAGATCTTGATTCTTGAACTTGAGGAAACACGCGTCTGAGCAAAACTCCCAAACGCTTCCAGGAAAGACACAGGCTCTCCCACAAGCACACAAGTGTTTGCCCTCAGCTATAGATCAGGGACAAGCCTGTGAAGAGCAACCAAAGAGCTCGTCCGTCTTTCCCTCAATAGATGGGAGTAGGCGCGCTTGCGGATGTGTGCGTGTGTGTGGCCACGCGTTTGCTTAGGCATCAGTGTGTGGAAAGGTAGGTGCTTTTCTCTAGCTGCGTGTGCGTGCACGTGGTGCTGGGTGCACATCCCTGGGTGCTCGTGGAAAGGTTTCTGCATGGTTTTCGCTGAGGAATCGTGTGTGTGCACATGGACAAAGAGAAGGCGCAGCAACCAGGTTCCAGCGCCGAAGAAGGCAAAAGGCGAGGTTTCCGGCGCTATCTCCTTCTCTCCCCAGAGCTAGTCGCGCAAAGCAAGCCGCTAAGCCGGCGACCGGCAAGAGAGCTACAACGAAGCATGCCGAACGGAGAAAATAGCAGCAGCTCATCTGTTCACACCTTGTTTCTGCCATGTGCTTGAACGCCAAGACGTTCGCGCTTCTGTGAGATGAAAGACGTCCTTCTGCATATGTGGTTGCTCACACCGGTGCACGTGTTAGTGTATCCATTCAGTCCTGGGCTGCGGGGCATTCAGAAGTGGCTCTGTGGAGACGTCTGCATAGAGGCAGCTGTCAGAACACGCACACTCGATTGTTCACCAAAACATATGCAGACGCGTCCTTAGCCTGTAGATTTGGATGCACAGAGTTCCCTGTGTTCGCAAGAGACAAGGGAATCGCGTCTGTGCGCACAGAAGCAATAGCGGACCGTTTCCCTCGGAGTGAACGCGAAAGAGCCGTCTATATACTCGCAGACACGCGAACGTGCCTCAATGCGGTCACAGAGGCAGCAGCTTTTGCACAGATGCTCCTGGTGATTCTGGCACTTTCCAGGCACACTCCTGAAAGTCGCGCACACTGCTGTTCACTCGCTAAACGACCTCTTGGGAAACACGTCTCCGGTCGACGGACCGCTCAGATTGCTTCTCGTGTAACTGTGAACTGTGTCAGCGCAGGGAATCCGTCTCTGTTGAGCAGATGTCAATCCTGCCTCGCTTTTGCTTTGTTGCCTCTACCAAGATGATTTCCCGTTTCTCTCTTCACTGGAGCAGGCAGACACAGCCAACGCACATCAAGTGTCAAGAGACACGCTCTGCTGAGCTCAACGCTTGTGCAGATGCACATGTGCGACGAAGTCAACACACGTGCTTGTGGAGAGAAAGAAAGGGACTCCCAGGCGTGTGGAGCGACGGGGAGAAAGAGCGGGCGCTGAGGAACACAGTTTCAAACAGACTGTCTCCACACAAACAGGCACCTGTCTGCAGGTATCCTAGATCTTGATTCTTGAACTTGAGGAAACACGCGTCTGAGCAAAACTCCCAAACGCTTCCAGGAAAGACACAGGCTCTCCCACAAGCACACAAGTGTTTGCCCTCAGCTATAGATCAGGGACAAGCCTGTGAAGAGATGCCCTGCTATTCTTTCGCCTTATGGCATCATGTGTTTCGTTCCTCTTGGAGATCGATTGTTAAACGTCTTTCCTAGGGCGACTGTGAAGCATTTGCCAGCGGAGGAGAAGTAGCACGGAGCAGCATTCAGTACTGCCTACGAGTGTCTTTGCTACCCTACTAGCGGAGCTCCAAGAACAGGCACACATCTTCAGGTACCTTCCAAATGTGGATTCCCCTGCAGCCCCGTAGGCGGGCGTGCAGTACGCCAACCGTCAACGGACGTTTTTCCCCTCAAGCCTGTCAGGACGTTGCTCGTCCGTCTTTCCCTCAATAGATGGGAGTAGGCGCGCTTGCGGATGTGTGCGTGTGTGTGGCCACGCGTTTGCTTAGGCTTCAGTGTGTGAAAAGGTAGGTGCTTTTCTCTAGCTGCGTGTGCGTGCACGTGGTGCTGGGTGCACATCCCTGGGTGCTCGTGGAAAGGTTTCTGCATGGTTTTCGCTGAGGAATCGTGTGTGTGCACATGGACAAAGAGAAGGCGCAGCAACCAGGTTCCAGCGCCGAAGAAGGCAAAAGGCGAGGTTTCCGGCGCTATCTCCTTCTCTCCCCAGAGCTAGTCGCGCAAAGCAAGCCGCTAAGCCGGCGACCGGCAAGAGAGCTACAACGAAGCATGCCGAACGGAGAAAATAGCAGCAGCTCATCTGTTCACACCTTGTTTCTGCCATGTGCTTGAACGCCAAGACGTTCGCGCTTCTGTGAGATGAAAGACGTCCTTCTGCATATGTGGTTGCTCACACCGGTGCACTTGTTAGTGTATCCATTCAGTCCTGGGCTGCGGGGCATTCAGAAGTGGCTCTGTGGAGACGTCTGCATAGAGGCAGCTGTCAGAACACGCACACTCGATTGTTCACCAAAACATATGCAGACGCGTCCTTAGCCTGTAGATTTGGATGCACAGAGTTCCCTGTGTTCGCAAGAGACAAGGGAATCGCGTCTGTGCGCACAGAAGCAATAGCGGACCGTTTCCCTCGGAGTGAACGCGAAAGAGCCGTCTATATACTCGCAGACACGCGAACGTGCCTCAATGCGGTCACAGAGGCAGCAGCTTTTGCACAGATGCTCCTGGTGATTCTGGCACTTTCCAGGCACACTCCTGAAAGTCGCGCACACTGCTGTTCACTCGCTAAACGACCTCTTGGGAAACACGTCTCCGGTCGACGGACCGCTCAGATTGCTTCTCGTGTAACTGTGAACTGTGTCAGCGCAGGGAATCCGTCTCTGTTGAGCAGATGTCAATCCTGCCTCGCTTTTGCTTTGTTGCCTCTACCAAGATGATTTCCCGTTTCTCTCTTCACTGGAGCAGGCAGACACAGCCAACGCACATCAAGTGTCAAGAGACACGCTCTGCTGAGCTCAACGCTTGTGCAGATGCACATGTGCGACGAAGTCAACACACGTGCTTGTGGAGAGAAAGAAAGGGACTCCCAGGCGTGTGGAGCGACGGGGAGAAAGAGCGGGCGCTGAGGAACACAGTTTCAAACAGACTGTCTCCACACAAACAGGCACCTGTCTGCAGGTATCCTAGATCTTGATTCTTGAACTTGAGGAAACACGCGTCTGAGCAAAACTCCCAAACGCTTCCAGGAAAGACACAGGCTCTCCCACAAGCACACAAGTGTTTGCCCTCAGCTATAGATCAGGGACAAGCCTGTGAAGAGCAACCAAAGAGCTCGTCCGTCTTTCCCTCAATAGATGGGAGTAGGCGCGCTTGCGGATGTGTGCGTGTGTGTGGCCACGCGTTTGCTTAGGCTTCAGTGTGTGAAAAGGTAGGTGCTTTTCTCTAGCTGCGTGTGCGTGCACGTGGTGCTGGGTGCACATCCCTGGGTGCTCGTGGAAAGGTTTCTGCATGGTTTTCGCTGAGGAATCGTGTGTGTGCACATGGACAAAGAGAAGGCGCAGCAACCAGGTTCCAGCGCCGAAGAAGGCAAAAGGCGAGGTTTCCGGCGCTATCTCCTTCTCTCCCCAGAGCTAGTCGCGCAAAGCAAGCCGCTAAGCCGGCGACCGGCAAGAGAGCTACAACGAAGCATGCCGAACGGAGAAAATAGCAGCAGCTCATCTGTTCACACCTTGTTTCTGCCATGTGCTTGAACGCCAAGACGTTCGCGCTTCTGTGAGATGAAAGACGTCCTTCTGCATATGTGGTTGCTCACACCGGTGCACTTGTTAGTGTATCCATTCAGTCCTGGGCTGCGGGGCATTCAGAAGTGGCTCTGTGGAGACGTCTGCATAGAGGCAGCTGTCAGAACACGCACACTCGATTGTTCACCAAAACATATGCAGACGCGTCCTTAGCCTGTAGATTTGGATGCACAGAGTTCCCTGTGTTCGCAAGAGACAAGGGAATCGCGTCTGTGCGCACAGAAGCAATAGCGGACCGTTTCCCTCGGAGTGAACGCGAAAGAGCCGTCTATATACTCGCAGACACGCGAACGTGCCTCAATGCGGTCACAGAGGCAGCAGCTTTTGCACAGATGCTCCTGGTGATTCTGGCACTTTCCAGGCACACTCCTGAAAGTCGCGCACACTGCTGTTCACTCGCTAAACGACCTCTTGGGAAACACGTCTCCGGTCGACGGACCGCTCAGATTGCTTCTCGTGTAACTGTGAACTGTGTCAGCGCAGGGAATCCGTCTCTGTTGAGCAGATGTCAATCCTGCCTCGCTTTTGCTTTGTTGCCTCTACCAAGATGATTTCCCGTTTCTCTCTTCACTGGAGCAGGCAGACACAGCCAACGCACATCAAGTGTCAAGAGACACGCTCTGCTGAGCTCAACGCTTGTGCAGATGCACATGTGCGACGAAGTCAACACACGTGCTTGTGGAGAGAAAGAAAGGGACTCCCAGGCGTGTGGAGCGACGGGGAGAAAGAGCGGGCGCTGAGGAACACAGTTTCAAACAGACTGTCTCCACACAAACAAGCACCTGTCTGCAGGTATCCTAGATCTTGATTCTTGAACTTGAGGAAACACGCGTCTGAGCAAAACTCCCAAACGCTTCCAGGAAAGACACAGGCTCTCCCACAAGCACACAAGTGTTTGCCCTCAGCTATAGATCAGGGACAAGCCTGTGAAGAGATGCCCTGCTATTCTTTCGCCTTATGGCATCATGTGTTTCGTTCCTCTTGGAGATCGATTGTTAAACGTCTTTCCTAGGGCGACTGTGAAGCATTTGCCAGCGGAGGAGAAGTAGCACGGAGCAGCATTCAGTACTGCCTACGAGTGTCTTTGCTACCCTACTAGCGGAGCTCCAAGAACAGGCACACATCTTCAGGTACCTTCCAAATGTGGATTCCCCTGCAGCCCCGTAGGCGGGCGTGCAGTACGCCAACCGTCAACGGACGTTTTTCCCCTCAAGCCTGTCAGGACGTTGCTCGTCCGTCTTTCCCTCAATAGATGGGAGTAGGCGCGCTTGCGGATGTGTGCGTGTGTGTGGCCACGCGTTTGCTTAGGCTTCAGTGTGTGAAAAGGTAGGTGCTTTTCTCTAGCTGCGTGTGCGTGCACGTGGTGCTGGGTGCACATCCCTGGGTGCTCGTGGAAAGGTTTCTGCATGGTTTTCGCTGAGGAATCGTGTGTGTGCACATGGACAAAGAGAAGGCGCAGCAACCAGGTTCCAGCGCCGAAGAAGGCAAAAGGCGAGGTTTCCGGCGCTATCTCCTTCTCTCCCCAGAGCTAGTCGCGCAAAGCAAGCCGCTAAGCCGGCGACCGGCAAGAGAGCTACAACGAAGCATGCCGAACGGAGAAAATAGCAGCAGCTCATCTGTTCACACCTTGTTTCTGCCATGTGCTTGAACGCCAAGACGTTCGCGCTTCTGTGAGATGAAAGACGTCCTTCTGCATATGTGGTTGCTCACACCGGTGCACTTGTTAGTGTATCCATTCAGTCCTGGGCTGCGGGGCATTCAGAAGTGGCTCTGTGGAGACGTCTGCATAGAGGCAGCTGTCAGAACACGCACACTCGATTGTTCACCAAAACATATGCAGACGCGTCCTTAGCCTGTAGATTTGGATGCACAGAGTTCCCTGTGTTCGCAAGAGACAAGGGAATCGCGTCTGTGCGCACAGAAGCAATAGCGGACCGTTTCCCTCGGAGTGAACGCGAAAGAGCCGTCTATATACTCGCAGACACGCGAACGTGCCTCAATGCGGTCACAGAGGCAGCAGCTTTTGCACAGATGCTCCTGGTGATTCTGGCACTTTCCAGGCACACTCCTGAAAGTCGCGCACACTGCTGTTCACTCGCTAAACGACCTCTTGGGAAACACGTCTCCGGTCGACGGACCGCTCAGATTGCTTCTCGTGTAACTGTGAACTGTGTCAGCGCAGGGAATCCGTCTCTGTTGAGCAGATGTCAATCCTGCCTCGCTTTTGCTTTGTTGCCTCTACCAAGATGATTTCCCGTTTCTCTCTTCACTGGAGCAGGCAGACACAGCCAACGCACATCAAGTGTCAAGAGACACGCTCTGCTGAGCTCAACGCTTGTGCAGATGCACATGTGCGACGAAGTCAACACACGTGCTTGTGGAGAGAAAGAAAGGGACTCCCAGGCGTGTGGAGCGACGGGGAGAAAGAGCGGGCGCTGAGGAACACAGTTTCAAACAGACTGTCTCCACACAAACAGGCACCTGTCTGCAGGTATCCTAGATCTTGATTCTTGAACTTGAGGAAACACGCGTCTGAGCAAAACTCCCAAACGCTTCCAGGAAAGACACAGGCTCTCCCACAAGCACACAAGTGTTTGCCCTCAGCTATAGATCAGGGACAAGCCTGTGAAGAGATGCCCTGCTATTCTTTCGCCTTATGGCATCATGTGTTTCGTTCCTCTTGGAGATCGATTGTTAAACGTCTTTCCTAGGGCGACTGTGAAGCATTTGCCAGCGGAGGAGAAGTAGCACGGAGCAGCATTCAGTACTGCCTACGAGTGTCTTTGCTACCCTACTAGCGGAGCTCCAAGAACAGGCACACATCTTCAGGTACCTTCCAAATGTGGATTCCCCTGCAGCCCCGTAGGCGGGCGTGCAGTACGCCAACCGTCAACGGACGTTTTTCCCCTCAAGCCTGTCAGGACGTTGCTCGTCCGTCTTTCCCTCAATAGATGGGAGTAGGCGCGCTTGCGGATGTGTGCGTGTGTGTGGCCACGCGTTTGCTTAGGCTTCAGTGTGTGAAAAGGTAGGTGCTTTTCTCTAGCTGCGTGTGCGTGCACGTGGTGCTGGGTGCACATCCCTGGGTGCTCGTGGAAAGGTTTCTGCATGGTTTTCGCTGAGGAATCGTGTGTGTGCACATGGACAAAGAGAAGGCGCAGCAACCAGGTTCCAGCGCCGAAGAAGGCAAAAGGCGAGGTTTCCGGCGCTATCTCCTTCTCTCCCCAGAGCTAGTCGCGCAAAGCAAGCCGCTAAGCCGGCGACCGGCAAGAGAGCTACAACGAAGCATGCCGAACGGAGAAAATAGCAGCAGCTCATCTGTTCACACCTTGTTTCTGCCATGTGCTTGAACGCCAAGACGTTCGCGCTTCTGTGAGATGAAAGACGTCCTTCTGCATATGTGGTTGCTCACACCGGTGCACTTGTTAGTGTATCTATTCAGTCCTGGGCTGCGGGGCATTCAGAAGTGGCTCTGTGGAGACGTCTGCATAGAGGCAGCTGTCAGAACACGCACACTCGATTGTTCACCAAAACATATGCAGACGCGTCCTTAGCCTGTAGATTTGGATGCACAGAGTTCCCTGTGTTCGCAAGAGACAAGGGAATCGCGTCTGTGCGCACAGAAGCAATAGCGGACCGTTTCCCTCGGAGTGAACGCGAAAGAGCCGTCTATATACTCGCAGACACGCGAACGTGCCTCAATGCGGTCACAGAGGCAGCAGCTTTTGCACAGATGCTCCTGGTGATTCTGGCACTTTCCAGGCACACTCCTGAAAGTCGCGCACACTGCTGTTCACTCGCTAAACGACCTCTTGGGAAACACGTCTCCGGTCGACGGACCGCTCAGATTGCTTCTCGTGTAACTGTGAACTGTGTCAGCGCAGGGAATCCGTCTCTGTTGAGCAGATGTCAATCCTGCCTCGCTTTTGCTTTGTTGCCTCTACCAAGATGATTTCCCGTTTCTCTCTTCACTGGAGCAGGCAGACACAGCCAACGCACATCAAGTGTCAAGAGACACGCTCTGCTGAGCTCAACGCTTGTGCAGATGCACATGTGCGACGAAGTCAACACACGTGCTTGTGGAGAGAAAGAAAGGGACTCCCAGGCGTGTGGAGCGACGGGGAGAAAGAGCGGGCGCTGAGGAACACAGTTTCAAACAGACTGTCTCCACACAAACAGGCACCTGTCTGCAGGTATCCTAGATCTTGATTCTTGAACTTGAGGAAACACGCGTCTGAGCAAAACTCCCAAACGCTTCCAGGAAAGACACAGGCTCTCCCACAAGCACACAAGTGTTTGCCCTCAGCTATAGATCAGGGACAAGCCTGTGAAGAGCAACCAAAGAGCTCGTCCGTCTTTCCCTCAATAGATGGGAGTAGGCGCGCTTGCGGATGTGTGCGTGTGTGTGGCCACGCGTTTGCTTAGGCATCAGTGTGTGAAAAGGTAGGTGCTTTTCTCTAGCTGCGTGTGCGTGCACGTGGTGCTGGGTGCACATCCCTGGGTGCTCGTGGAAAGGTTTCTGCATGGTTTTCGCTGAGGAATCGTGTGTGTGCACATGGACAAAGAGAAGGCGCAGCAACCAGGTTCCAGCGCCGAAGAAGGCAAAAGGCGAGGTTTCCGGCGCTATCTCCTTCTCTCCCCAGAGCTAGTCGCGCAAAGCAAGCCGCTAAGCCGGCGACCGGCAAGAGAGCTACAACGAAGCATGCCGAACGGAGAAAATAGCAGCAGCTCATCTGTTCACACCTTGTTTCTGCCATGTGCTTGAACGCCAAGACGTTCGCGCTTCTGTGAGATGAAAGACGTCCTTCTGCATATGTGGTTGCTCACACCGGTGCACTTGTTAGTGTATCCATTCAGTCCTGGGCTGCGGGGCATTCAGAAGTGGCTCTGTGGAGACGTCTGCATAGAGGCAGCTGTCAGAACACGCACACTCGATTGTTCACCAAAACATATGCAGACGCGTCCTTAGCCTGTAGATTTGGATGCACAGAGTTCCCTGTGTTCGCAAGAGACAAGGGAATCGCGTCTGTGCGCACAGAAGCAATAGCGGACCGTTTCCCTCGGAGTGAACGCGAAAGAGCCGTCTATATACTCGCAGACACGCGAACGTGCCTCAATGCGGTCACAGAGGCAGCAGCTTTTGCACAGATGCTCCTGGTGATTCTGGCACTTTCCAGGCACACTCCTGAAAGTCGCGCACACTGCTGTTCACTCGCTAAACGACCTCTTGGGAAACACGTCTCCGGTCGACGGACCGCTCAGATTGCTTCTCGTGTAACTGTGAACTGTGTCAGCGCAGGGAATCCGTCTCTGTTGAGCAGATGTCAATCCTGCCTCGCTTTTGCTTTGTTGCCTCTACCAAGATGATTTCCCGTTTCTCTCTTCACTGGAGCAGGCAGACACAGCCAACGCACATCAAGTGTCAAGAGACACGCTCTGCTGAGCTCAACGCTTGTGCAGATGCACATGTGCGACGAAGTCAACACACGTGCTTGTGGAGAGAAAGAAAGGGACTCCCAGGCGTGTGGAGCGACGGGGAGAAAGAGCGGGCGCTGAGGAACACAGTTTCAAACAGACTGTCTCCACACAAACAGGCACCTGTCTGCAGGTATCCTAGATCTTGATTCTTGAACTTGAGGAAACACGCGTCTGAGCAAAACTCCCAAACGCTTCCAGGAAAGACACAGGCTCTCCCACAAGCACACAAGTGTTTGCCCTCAGCTATAGATCAGGGACAAGCCTGTGAAGAGATGCCCTGCTATTCTTTCGCCTTATGGCATCATGTGTTTCGTTCCTCTTGGAGATCGATTGTTAAACGTCTTTCCTAGGGCGACTGTGAAGCATTTGCCAGCGGAGGAGAAGTAGCACGGAGCAGCATTCAGTACTGCCTACGAGTGTCTTTGCTACCCTACTAGCGGAGCTCCAAGAACAGGCACACATCTTCAGGTACCTTCCAAATGTGGATTCCCCTGCAGCCCCGTAGGCGGGCGTGCAGTACGCCAACCGTCAACGGACGTTTTTCCCCTCAAGCCTGTCAGGACGTTGCTCGTCCGTCTTTCCCTCAATAGATGGGAGTAGGCGCGCTTGCGGATGTGTGCGTGTGTGTGGCCACGCGTTTGCTTAGGCTTCAGTGTGTGAAAAGGTAGGTGCTTTTCTCTAGCTGCGTGTGCGTGCACGTGGTGCTGGGTGCACATCCCTGGGTGCTCGTGGAAAGGTTTCTGCATGGTTTTCGCTGAGGAATCGTGTGTGTGCACATGGACAAAGAGAAGGCGCAGCAACCAGGTTCCAGCGCCGAAGAAGGCAAAAGGCGAGGTTTCCGGCGCTATCTCCTTCTCTCCCCAGAGCTAGTCGCGCAAAGCAAGCCGCTAAGCCGGCGACCGGCAAGAGAGCTACAACGAAGCATGCCGAACGGAGAAAATAGCAGCAGCTCATCTGTTCACACCTTGTTTCTGCCATGTGCTTGAACGCCAAGACGTTCGCGCTTCTGTGAGATGAAAGACGTCCTTCTGCATATGTGGTTGCTCACACCGGTGCACTTGTTAGTGTATCCATTCAGTCCTGGGCTGCGGGGCATTCAGAAGTGGCTCTGTGGAGACGTCTGCATAGAGGCAGCTGTCAGAACACGCACACTCGATTGTTCACCAAAACATATGCAGACGCGTCCTTAGCCTGTAGATTTGGATGCACAGAGTTCCCTGTGTTCGCAAGAGACAAGGGAATCGCGTCTGTGCGCACAGAAGCAATAGCGGACCGTTTCCCTCGGAGTGAACGCGAAAGAGCCGTCTATATACTCGCAGACACGCGAACGTGCCTCAATGCGGTCACAGAGGCAGCAGCTTTTGCACAGATGCTCCTGGTGATTCTGGCACTTTCCAGGCACACTCCTGAAAGTCGCGCACACTGCTGTTCACTCGCTAAACGACCTCTTGGGAAACACGTCTCCGGTCGACGGACCGCTCAGATTGCTTCTCGTGTAACTGTGAACTGTGTCAGCGCAGGGAATCCGTCTCTGTTGAGCAGATGTCAATCCTGCCTCGCTTTTGCTTTGTTGCCTCTACCAAGATGATTTCCCGTTTCTCTCTTCACTGGAGCAGGCAGACACAGCCAACGCACATCAAGTGTCAAGAGACACGCTCTGCTGAGCTCAACGCTTGTGCAGATGCACATGTGCGACGAAGTCAACACACGTGCTTGTGGAGAGAAAGAAAGGGACTCCCAGGCGTGTGGAGCGACGGGGAGAAAGAGCGGGCGCTGAGGAACACAGTTTCAAACAGACTGTCTCCACACAAACAGGCACCTGTCTGCAGGTATCCTAGATCTTGATTCTTGAACTTGAGGAAACACGCGTCTGAGCAAAACTCCCAAACGCTTCCAGGAAAGACACAGGCTCTCCCACAAGCACACAAGTGTTTGCCCTCAGCTATAGATCAGGGACAAGCCTGTGAAGAGCAACCAAAGAGCTCGTCCGTCTTTCCCTCAATAGATGGGAGTAGGCGCGCTTGCGGATGTGTGCGTGTGTGTGGCCACGCGTTTGCTTAGGCATCAGTGTGTGAAAAGGTAGGTGCTTTTCTCTAGCTGCGTGTGCGTGCACGTGGTGCTGGGTGCACATCCCTGGGTGCTCGTGGAAAGGTTTCTGCATGGTTTTCGCTGAGGAATCGTGTGTGTGCACATGGACAAAGAGAAGGCGCAGCAACCAGGTTCCAGCGCCGAAGAAGGCAAAAGGCGAGGTTTCCGGCGCTATCTCCTTCTCTCCCCAGAGCTAGTCGCGCAAAGCAAGCCGCTAAGCCGGCGACCGGCAAGAGAGCTACAACGAAGCATGCCGAACGGAGAAAATAGCAGCAGCTCATCTGTTCACACCTTGTTTCTGCCATGTGCTTGAACGCCAAGACGTTCGCGCTTCTGTGAGATGAAAGACGTCCTTCTGCATATGTGGTTGCTCACACCGGTGCACTTGTTAGTGTATCCATTCAGTCCTGGGCTGCGGGGCATTCAGAAGTGGCTCTGTGGAGACGTCTGCATAGAGGCAGCTGTCAGAACACGCACACTCGATTGTTCACCAAAACATATGCAGACGCGTCCTTAGCCTGTAGATTTGGATGCACAGAGTTCCCTGTGTTCGCAAGAGACAAGGGAATCGCGTCTGTGCGCACAGAAGCAATAGCGGACCGTTTCCCTCGGAGTGAACGCGAAAGAGCCGTCTATATACTCGCAGACACGCGAACGTGCCTCAATGCGGTCACAGAGGCAGCAGCTTTTGCACAGATGCTCCTGGTGATTCTGGCACTTTCCAGGCACACTCCTGAAAGTCGCGCACACTGCTGTTCACTCGCTAAACGACCTCTTGGGAAACACGTCTCCGGTCGACGGACCGCTCAGAATTGCTTCTCGTGTAACTGTGAACTGTGTCAGCGCAGGGAATCCGTCTCTGTTGAGCAGATGTCAATCCTGCCTCGCTTTTGCTTTGTTGCCTCTACCAAGATGATTTCCCGTTTCTCTCTTCACTGGAGCAGGCAGACACAGCCAACGCACATCAAGTGTCAAGAGACACGCTCTGCTGAGCTCAACGCTTGTGCAGATGCACATGTGCGACGAAGTCAACACACGTGCTTGTGGAGAGAAAGAAAGGGACTCCCAGGCGTGTGGAGCGACGGGGAGAAAGAGCGGGCGCTGAGGAACACAGTTTCAAACAGACTGTCTCCACACAAACAGGCACCTGTCTGCAGGTATCCTAGATCTTGATTCTTGAACTTGAGGAAACACGCGTCTGAGCAAAACTCCCAAACGCTTCCAGGAAAGACACAGGCTCTCCCACAAGCACACAAGTGTTTGCCCTCAGCTATAGATCAGGGACAAGCCTGTGAAGAGCAACCAAAGAGCTCGTCCGTCTTTCCCTCAATAGATGGGAGTAGGCGCGCTTGCGGATGTGTGCGTGTGTGTGGCCACGCGTTTGCTTAGGCATCAGTGTGTGAAAAGGTAGGTGCTTTTCTCTAGCTGCGTGTGCGTGCACGTGGTGCTGGGTGCACATCCCTGGGTGCTCGTGGAAAGGTTTCTGCATGGTTTTCGCTGAGGAATCGTGTGTGTGCACATGGACAAAGAGAAGGCGCAGCAACCAGGTTCCAGCGCCGAAGAAGGCAAAAGGCGAGGTTTCCGGCGCTATCTCCTTCTCTCCCCAGAGCTAGTCGCGCAAAGCAAGCCGCTAAGCCGGCGACCGGCAAGAGAGCTACAACGAAGCATGCCGAACGGAGAAAATAGCAGCAGCTCATCTGTTCACACCTTGTTTCTGCCATGTGCTTGAACGCCAAGACGTTCGCGCTTCTGTGAGATGAAAGACGTCCTTCTGCATATGTGGTTGCTCACACCGGTGCACTTGTTAGTGTATCCATTCAGTCCTGGGCTGCGGGGCATTCAGAAGTGGCTCTGTGGAGACGTCTGCATAGAGGCAGCTGTCAGAACACGCACACTCGATTGTTCACCAAAACATATGCAGACGCGTCCTTAGCCTGTAGATTTGGATGCACAGAGTTCCCTGTGTTCGCAAGAGACAAGGGAATCGCGTCTGTGCGCACAGAAGCAATAGCGGACCGTTTCCCTCGGAGTGAACGCGAAAGAGCCGTCTATATACTCGCAGACACGCGAACGTGCCTCAATGCGGTCACAGAGGCAGCAGCTTTTGCACAGATGCTCCTGGTGATTCTGGCACTTTCCAGGCACACTCCTGAAAGTCGCGCACACTGCTGTTCACTCGCTAAACGACCTCTTGGGAAACACGTCTCCGGTCGACGGACCGCTCAGATTGCTTCTCGTGTAACTGTGAACTGTGTCAGCGCAGGGAATCCGTCTCTGTTGAGCAGATGTCAATCCTGCCTCGCTTTTGCTTTGTTGCCTCTACCAAGATGATTTCCCGTTTCTCTCTTCACTGGAGCAGGCAGACACAGCCAACGCACATCAAGTGTCAAGAGACACGCTCTGCTGAGCTCAACGCTTGTGCAGATGCACATGTGCGACGAAGTCAACACACGTGCTTGTGGAGAGAAAGAAAGGGACTCCCAGGCGTGTGGAGCGACGGGGAGAAAGAGCGGGCGCTGAGGAACACAGTTTCAAACAGACTGTCTCCACACAAACAGGCACCTGTCTGCAGGTATCCTAGATCTTGATTCTTGAACTTGAGGAAACACGCGTCTGAGCAAAACTCCCAAACGCTTCCAGGAAAGACACAGGCTCTCCCACAAGCACACAAGTGTTTGCCCTCAGCTATAGATCAGGGACAAGCCTGTGAAGAGCAACCAAAGAGCTCGTCCGTCTTTCCCTCAATAGATGGGAGTAGGCGCGCTTGCGGATGTGTGCGTGTGTGTGGCCACGCGTTTGCTTAGGCATCAGTGTGTGAAAAGGTAGGTGCTTTTCTCTAGCTGCGTGTGCGTGCACGTGGTGCTGGGTGCACATCCCTGGGTGCTCGTGGAAAGGTTTCTGCATGGTTTTCGCTGAGGAATCGTGTGTGTGCACATGGACAAAGAGAAGGCGCAGCAACCAGGTTCCAGCGCCGAAGAAGGCAAAAGGCGAGGTTTCCGGCGCTATCTCCTTCTCTCCCCAGAGCTAGTCGCGCAAAGCAAGCCGCTAAGCCGGCGACCGGCAAGAGAGCTACAACGAAGCATGCCGAACGGAGAAAATAGCAGCAGCTCATCTGTTCACACCTTGTTTCTGCCATGTGCTTGAACGCCAAGACGTTCGCGCTTCTGTGAGATGAAAGACGTCCTTCTGCATATGTGGTTGCTCACACCGGTGCACTTGTTAGTGTATCCATTCAGTCCTGGGCTGCGGGGCATTCAGAAGTGGCTCTGTGGAGACGTCTGCATAGAGGCAGCTGTCAGAACACGCACACTCGATTGTTCACCAAAACATATGCAGACGCGTCCTTAGCCTGTAGATTTGGATGCACAGAGTTCCCTGTGTTCGCAAGAGACAAGGGAATCGCGTCTGTGCGCACAGAAGCAATAGCGGACCGTTTCCCTCGGAGTGAACGCGAAAGAGCCGTCTATATACTCGCAGACACGCGAACGTGCCTCAATGCGGTCACAGAGGCAGCAGCTTTTGCACAGATGCTCCTGGTGATTCTGGCACTTTCCAGGCACACTCCTGAAAGTCGCGCACACTGCTGTTCACTCGCTAAACGACCTCTTGGGAAACACGTCTCCGGTCGACGGACCGCTCAGATTGCTTCTCGTGTAACTGTGAACTGTGTCAGCGCAGGGAATCCGTCTCTGTTGAGCAGATGTCAATCCTGCCTCGCTTTTGCTTTGTTGCCTCTACCAAGATGATTTCCCGTTTCTCTCTTCACTGGAGCAGGCAGACACAGCCAACGCACATCAAGTGTCAAGAGACACGCTCTGCTGAGCTCAACGCTTGTGCAGATGCACATGTGCGACGAAGTCAACACACGTGCTTGTGGAGAGAAAGAAAGGGACTCCCAGGCGTGTGGAGCGACGGGGAGAAAGAGCGGGCGCTGAGGAACACAGTTTCAAACAGACTGTCTCCACACAAACAGGCACCTGTCTGCAGGTATCCTAGATCTTGATTCTTGAACTTGAGGAAACACGCGTCTGAGCAAAACTCCCAAACGCTTCCAGGAAAGACACAGGCTCTCCCACAAGCACACAAGTGTTTGCCCTCAGCTATAGATCAGGGACAAGCCTGTGAAGAGCAACCAAAGAGCTCGTCCGTCTTTCCCTCAATAGATGGGAGTAGGCGCGCTTGCGGATGTGTGCGTGTGTGTGGCCACGCGTTTGCTTAGGCATCAGTGTGTGAAAAGGTAGGTGCTTTTCTCTAGCTGCGTGTGCGTGCACGTGGTGCTGGGTGCACATCCCTGGGTGCTCGTGGAAAGGTTTCTGCATGGTTTTCGCTGAGGAATCGTGTGTGTGCACATGGACAAAGAGAAGGCGCAGCAACCAGGTTCCAGCGCCGAAGAAGGCAAAAGGCAAGGTTTCCGGCGCTATCTCCTTCTCTCCCCAGAGCTAGTCGCGCAAAGCAAGCCGCTAAGCCGGCGACCGGCAAGAGAGCTACAACGAAGCATGCCGAACGGAGAAAATAGCAGCAGCTCATCTGTTCACACCTTGTTTCTGCCATGTGCTTGAACGCCAAGACGTTCGCGCTTCTGTGAGATGAAAGACGTCCTTCTGCATATGTGGTTGCTCACACCGGTGCACTTGTTAGTGTATCCATTCAGTCCTGGGCTGCGGGGCATTCAGAAGTGGCTCTGTGGAGACGTCTGCATAGAGGCAGCTGTCAGAACACGCACACTCGATTGTTCACCAAAACATATGCAGACGCGTCCTTAGCCTGTAGATTTGGATGCACAGAGTTCCTTGTGTTCGCAAGAGACAAGGGAATCGCGTCTGTGCGCACAGAAGCAATAGCGGACCGTTTCCCTCGGAGTGAACGCGAAAGAGCCGTCTATATACTCGCAGACACGCGAACGTGCCTCAATGCGGTCACAGAGGCAGCAGCTTTTGCACAGATGCTCCTGGTGATTCTGGCACTTTCCAGGCACACTCCTGAAAGTCGCGCACACTGCTGTTCACTCGCTAAACGACCTCTTGGGAAACACGTCTCCGGTCGACGGACCGCTCAGAATTGCTTCTCGTGTAACTGTGAACTGTGTCAGCGCAGGGAATCCGTCTCTGTTGAGCAGATGTCAATCCTGCCTCGCTTTTGCTTTGTTGCCTCTACCAAGATGATTTCCCGTTTCTCTCTTCACTGGAGCAGGCAGACACAGCCAACGCACATCAAGTGTCAAGAGACACGCTCTGCTGAGCTCAACGCTTGTGCAGATGCACATGTGCGACGAAGTCAACACACGTGCTTGTGGAGAGAAAGAAAGGGACTCCCAGGCGTGTGGAGCGACGGGGAGAAAGAGCGGGCGCTGAGGAACACAGTTTCAAACAGACTGTCTCCACACAAACAGGCACCTGTCTGCAGGTATCCTAGATCTTGATTCTTGAACTTGAGGAAACACGCGTCTGAGCAAAACTCCCAAACGCTTCCAGGAAAGACACAGGCTCTCCCACAAGCACACAAGTGTTTGCCCTCAGCTATAGATCAGGGACAAGCCTGTGAAGAGCAACCAAAGAGCTCGTCCGTCTTTCCCTCAATAGATGGGAGTAGGCGCGCTTGCGGATGTGTGCGTGTGTGTGGCCACGCGTTTGCTTAGGCATCAGTGTGTGAAAAGGTAGGTGCTTTTCTCTAGCTGCGTGTGCGTGCACGTGGTGCTGGGTGCACATCCCTGGGTGCTCGTGGAAAGGTTTCTGCATGGTTTTCGCTGAGGAATCGTGTGTGTGCACATGGACAAAGAGAAGGCGCAGCAACCAGGTTCCAGCGCCGAAGAAGGCAAAAGGCGAGGTTTCCGGCGCTATCTCCTTCTCTCCCCAGAGCTAGTCGCGCAAAGCAAGCCGCTAAGCCGGCGACCGGCAAGAGAGCTACAACGAAGCATGCCGAACGGAGAAAATAGCAGCAGCTCATCTGTTCACACCTTGTTTCTGCCATGTGCTTGAACGCCAAGACGTTCGCGCTTCTGTGAGATGAAAGACGTCCTTCTGCATATGTGGTTGCTCACACCGGTGCACTTGTTAGTGTATCCATTCAGTCCTGGGCTGCGGGGCATTCAGAAGTGGCTCTGTGGAGACGTCTGCATAGAGGCAGCTGTCAGAACACGCACACTCGATTGTTCACCAAAACATATGCAGACGCGTCCTTAGCCTGTAGATTTGGATGCACAGAGTTCCCTGTGTTCGCAAGAGACAAGGGAATCGCGTCTGTGCGCACAGAAGCAATAGCGGACCGTTTCCCTCGGAGTGAACGCGAAAGAGCCGTCTATATACTCGCAGACACGCGAACGTGCCTCAATGCGGTCACAGAGGCAGCAGCTTTTGCACAGATGCTCCTGGTGATTCTGGCACTTTCCAGGCACACTCCTGAAAGTCGCGCACACTGCTGTTCACTCGCTAAACGACCTCTTGGGAAACACGTCTCCGGTCGACGGACCGCTCAGATTGCTTCTCGTGTAACTGTGAACTGTGTCAGCGCAGGGAATCCGTCTCTGTTGAGCAGATGTCAATCCTGCCTCGCTTTTGCTTTGTTGCCTCTACCAAGATGATTTCCCGTTTCTCTCTTCACTGGAGCAGGCAGACACAGCCAACGCACATCAAGTGTCAAGAGACACGCTCTGCTGAGCTCAACGCTTGTGCAGATGCACATGTGCGACGAAGTCAACACACGTGCTTGTGGAGAGAAAGAAAGGGACTCCCAGGCGTGTGGAGCGACGGGGAGAAAGAGCGGGCGCTGAGGAACACAGTTTCAAACAGACTGTCTCCACACAAACAGGCACCTGTCTGCAGGTATCCTAGATCTTGATTCTTGAACTTGAGGAAACACGCGTCTGAGCAAAACTCCCAAACGCTTCCAGGAAAGACACAGGCTCTCCCACAAGCACACAAGTGTTTGCCCTCAGCTATAGATCAGGGACAAGCCTGTGAAGAGCAACCAAAGAGCTCGTCCGTCTTTCCCTCAATAGATGGGAGTAGGCGCGCTTGCGGATGTGTGCGTGTGTGTGGCCACGCGTTTGCTTAGGCATCAGTGTGTGAAAAGGTAGGTGCTTTTCTCTAGCTGCGTGTGCGTGCACGTGGTGCTGGGTGCACATCCCTGGGTGCTCGGGGAAAGGTTTCTGCATGGTTTTCGCTGAGGAATCGTGTGTGTGCACATGGACAAAGAGAAGGCGCAGCAACCAGGTTCCAGCGCCGAAGAAGGCAAAAGGCGAGGTTTCCGGCGCTATCTCCTTCTCTCCCCAGAGCTAGTCGCGCAAAGCAAGCCGCTAAGCCGGCGACCGGCAAGAGAGCTACAACGAAGCATGCCGAACGGAGAAAATAGCAGCAGCTCATCTGTTCACACCTTGTTTCTGCCATGTGCTTGAACGCCAAGACGTTCGCGCTTCTGTGAGATGAAAGACGTCCTTCTGCATATGTGGTTGCTCACACCGGTGCACTTGTTAGTGTATCCATTCAGTCCTGGGCTGCGGGGCATTCAGAAGTGGCTCTGTGGAGACGTCTGCATAGAGGCAGCTGTCAGAACACGCACACTCGATTGTTCACCAAAACATATGCAGACGCGTCCTTAGCCTGTAGATTTGGATGCACAGAGTTCCCTGTGTTCGCAAGAGACAAGGGAATCGCGTCTGTGCGCACAGAAGCAATAGCGGACCGTTTCCCTCGGAGTGAACGCGAAAGAGCCGTCTATATACTCGCAGACACGCGAACGTGCCTCAATGCGGTCACAGAGGCAGCAGCTTTTGCACAGATGCTCCTGGTGATTCTGGCACTTTCCAGGCACACTCCTGAAAGTCGCGCACACTGCTGTTCACTCGCTAAACGACCTCTTGGGAAACACGTCTCCGGTCGACGGACCGCTCAGATTGCTTCTCGTGTAACTGTGAACTGTGTCAGCGCAGGGAATCCGTCTCTGTTGAGCAGATGTCAATCCTGCCTCGCTTTTGCTTTGTTGCCTCTACCAAGATGATTTCCCGTTTCTCTCTTCACTGGAGCAGGCAGACACAGCCAACGCACATCAAGTGTCAAGAGACACGCTCTGCTGAGCTCAACGCTTGTGCAGATGCACATGTGCGACGAAGTCAACACACGTGCTTGTGGAGAGAAAGAAAGGGACTCCCAGGCGTGTGGAGCGACGGGGAGAAAGAGCGGGCGCTGAGGAACACAGTTTCAAACAGACTGTCTCCACACAAACAGGCACCTGTCTGCAGGTATCCTAGATCTTGATTCTTGAACTTGAGGAAACACGCGTCTGAGCAAAACTCCCAAACGCTTCCAGGAAAGACACAGGCTCTCCCACAAGCACACAAGTGTTTGCCCTCAGCTATAGATCAGGGACAAGCCTGTGAAGAGCAACCAAAGAGCTCGTCCGTCTTTCCCTCAATAGATGGGAGTAGGCGCGCTTGCGGATGTGTGCGTGTGTGTGGCCACGCGTTTGCTTAGGCATCAGTGTGTGAAAAGGTAGGTGCTTTTCTCTAGCTGCGTGTGCGTGCACGTGGTGCTGGGTGCACATCCCTGGGTGCTCGTGGAAAGGTTTCTGCATGGTTTTCGCTGAGGAATCGTGTGTGTGCACATGGACAAAGAGAAGGCGCAGCAACCAGGTTCCAGCGCCGAAGAAGGCAAAAGGCGAGGTTTCCGGCGCTATCTCCTTCTCTCCCCAGAGCTAGTCGCGCAAAGCAAGCCGCTAAGCCGGCGACCGGCAAGAGAGCTACAACGAAGCATGCCGAACGGAGAAAATAGCAGCAGCTCATCTGTTCACACCTTGTTTCTGCCATGTGCTTGAACGCCAAGACGTTCGCGCTTCTGTGAGATGAAAGACGTCCTTCTGCATATGTGGTTGCTCACACCGGTGCACTTGTTAGTGTATCCATTCAGTCCTGGGCTGCGGGGCATTCAGAAGTGGCTCTGTGGAGACGTCTGCATAGAGGCAGCTGTCAGAACACGCACACTCGATTGTTCACCAAAACATATGCAGACGCGTCCTTAGCCTGTAGATTTGGATGCACAGAGTTCCCTGTGTTCGCAAGAGACAAGGGAATCGCGTCTGTGCGCACAGAAGCAATAGCGGACCGTTTCCCTCGGAGTGAACGCGAAAGAGCCGTCTATATACTCGCAGACACGCGAACGTGCCTCAATGCGGTCACAGAGGCAGCAGCTTTTGCACAGATGCTCCTGGTGATTCTGGCACTTTCCAGGCACACTCCTGAAAGTCGCGCACACTGCTGTTCACTCGCTAAACGACCTCTTGGGAAACACGTCTCCGGTCGACGGACCGCTCAGATTGCTTCTCGTGTAACTGTGAACTGTGTCAGCGCAGGGAATCCGTCTCTGTTGAGCAGATGTCAATCCTGCCTCGCTTTTGCTTTGTTGCCTCTACCAAGATGATTTCCCGTTTCTCTCTTCACTGGAGCAGGCAGACACAGCCAACGCACATCAAGTGTCAAGAGACACGCTCTGCTGAGCTCAACGCTTGTGCAGATGCACATGTGCGACGAAGTCAACACACGTGCTTGTGGAGAGAAAGAAAGGGACTCCCAGGCGTGTGGAGCGACGGGGAGAAAGAGCGGGCGCTGAGGAACACAGTTTCAAACAGACTGTCTCCACACAAACAGGCACCTGTCTGCAGGTATCCTAGATCTTGATTCTTGAACTTGAGGAAACACGCGTCTGAGCAAAACTCCCAAACGCTTCCAGGAAAGACACAGGCTCTCCCACAAGCACACAAGTGTTTGCCCTCAGCTATAGATCAGGGACAAGCCTGTGAAGAGCAACCAAAGAGCTCGTCCGTCTTTCCCTCAATAGATGGGAGTAGGCGCGCTTGCGGATGTGTGCGTGTGTGTGGCCACGCGTTTGCTTAGGCATCAGTGTGTGAAAAGGTAGGTGCTTTTCTCTAGCTGCGTGTGCGTGCACGTGGTGCTGGGTGCACATCCCTGGGTGCTCGTGGAAAGGTTTCTGCATGGTTTTCGCTGAGGAATCGTGTGTGTGCACATGGACAAAGAGAAGGCGCAGCAACCAGGTTCCAGCGCCGAAGAAGGCAAAAGGCGAGGTTTCCGGCGCTATCTCCTTCTCTCCCCAGAGCTAGTCGCGCAAAGCAAGCCGCTAAGCCGGCGACCGGCAAGAGAGCTACAACGAAGCATGCCGAACGGAGAAAATAGCAGCAGCTCATCTGTTCACACCTTGTTTCTGCCATGTGCTTGAACGCCAAGACGTTCGCGCTTCTGTGAGATGAAAGACGTCCTTCTGCATATGTGGTTGCTCACACCGGTGCACTTGTTAGTGTATCCATTCAGTCCTGGGCTGCGGGGCATTCAGAAGTGGCTCTGTGGAGACGTCTGCATAGAGGCAGCTGTCAGAACACGCACACTCGATTGTTCACCAAAACATATGCAGACGCGTCCTTAGCCTGTAGATTTGGATGCACAGAGTTCCCTGTGTTCGCAAGAGACAAGGGAATCGCGTCTGTGCGCACAGAAGCAATAGCGGACCGTTTCCCTCGGAGTGAACGCGAAAGAGCCGTCTATATACTCGCAGACACGCGAACGTGCCTCAATGCGGTCACAGAGGCAGCAGCTTTTGCACAGATGCTCCTGGTGATTCTGGCACTTTCCAGGCACACTCCTGAAAGTCGCGCACACTGCTGTTCACTCGCTAAACGACCTCTTGGGAAACACGTCTCCGGTCGACGGACCGCTCAGATTGCTTCTCGTGTAACTGTGAACTGTGTCAGCGCAGGGAATCCGTCTCTGTTGAGCAGATGTCAATCCTGCCTCGCTTTTGCTTTGTTGCCTCTACCAAGATGATTTCCCGTTTCTCTCTTCACTGGAGCAGGCAGACACAGCCAACGCACATCAAGTGTCAAGAGACACGCTCTGCTGAGCTCAACGCTTGTGCAGATGCACATGTGCGACGAAGTCAACACACGTGCTTGTGGAGAGAAAGAAAGGGACTCCCAGGCGTGTGGAGCGACGGGGAGAAAGAGCGGGCGCTGAGGAACACAGTTTCAAACAGACTGTCTCCACACAAACAGGCACCTGTCTGCAGGTATCCTAGATCTTGATTCTTGAACTTGAGGAAACACGCGTCTGAGCAAAACTCCCAAACGCTTCCAGGAAAGACACAGGCTCTCCCACAAGCACACAAGTGTTTGCCCTCAGCTATAGATCAGGGACAAGCCTGTGAAGAGCAACCAAAGAGCTCGTCCGTCTTTCCCTCAATAGATGGGAGTAGGCGCGCTTGCGGATGTGTGCGTGTGTGTGGCCACGCGTTTGCTTAGGCATCAGTGTGTGAAAAGGTAGGTGCTTTTCTCTAGCTGCGTGTGCGTGCACGTGGTGCTGGGTGCACATCCCTGGGTGCTCGTGGAAAGGTTTCTGCATGGTTTTCGCTGAGGAATCGTGTGTGTGCACATGGACAAAGAGAAGGCGCAGCAACCAGGTTCCAGCGCCGAAGAAGGCAAAAGGCGAGGTTTCCGGCGCTATCTCCTTCTCTCCCCAGAGCTAGTCGCGCAAAGCAAGCCGCTAAGCCGGCGACCGGCAAGAGAGCTACAACGAAGCATGCCGAACGGAGAAAATAGCAGCAGCTCATCTGTTCACACCTTGTTTCTGCCATGTGCTTGAACGCCAAGACGTTCGCGCTTCTGTGAGATGAAAGACGTCCTTCTGCATATGTGGTTGCTCACACCGGTGCACTTGTTAGTGTATCCATTCAGTCCTGGGCTGCGGGGCATTCAGAAGTGGCTCTGTGGAGACGTCTGCATAGAGGCAGCTGTCAGAACACGCACACTCGATTGTTCACCAAAACATATGCAGACGCGTCCTTAGCCTGTAGATTTGGATGCACAGAGTTCCCTGTGTTCGCAAGAGACAAGGGAATCGCGTCTGTGCGCACAGAAGCAATAGCGGACCGTTTCCCTCGGAGTGAACGCGAAAGAGCCGTCTATATACTCGCAGACACGCGAACGTGCCTCAATGCGGTCACAGAGGCAGCAGCTTTTGCACAGATGCTCCTGGTGATTCTGGCACTTTCCAGGCACACTCCTGAAAGTCGCGCACACTGCTGTTCACTCGCTAAACGACCTCTTGGGAAACACGTCTCCGGTCGACGGACCGCTCAGATTGCTTCTCGTGTAACTGTGAACTGTGTCAGCGCAGGGAATCCGTCTCTGTTGAGCAGATGTCAATCCTGCCTCGCTTTTGCTTTGTTGCCTCTACCAAGATGATTTCCCGTTTCTCTCTTCACTGGAGCAGGCAGACACAGCCAACGCACATCAAGTGTCAAGAGACACGCTCTGCTGAGCTCAACGCTTGTGCAGATGCACATGTGCGACGAAGTCAACACACGTGCTTGTGGAGAGAAAGAAAGGGACTCCCAGGCGTGTGGAGCGACGGGGAGAAAGAGCGGGCGCTGAGGAACACAGTTTCAAACAGACTGTCTCCACACAAACAGGCACCTGTCTGCAGGTATCCTAGATCTTGATTCTTGAACTTGAGGAAACACGCGTCTGAGCAAAACTCCCAAACGCTTCCAGGAAAGACACAGGCTCTCCCACAAGCACACAAGTGTTTGCCCTCAGCTATAGATCAGGGACAAGCCTGTGAAGAGCAACCAAAGAGCTCGTCCGTCTTTCCCTCAATAGATGGGAGTAGGCGCGCTTGCGGATGTGTGCGTGTGTGTGGCCACGCGTTTGCTTAGGCATCAGTGTGTGAAAAGGTAGGTGCTTTTCTCTAGCTGCGTGTGCGTGCACGTGGTGCTGGGTGCACATCCCTGGGTGCTCGTGGAAAGGTTTCTGCATGGTTTTCGCTGAGGAATCGTGTGTGTGCACATGGACAAAGAGAAGGCGCAGCAACCAGGTTCCAGCGCCGAAGAAGGCAAAAGGCGAGGTTTCCGGCGCTATCTCCTTCTCTCCCCAGAGCTAGTCGCGCAAAGCAAGCCGCTAAGCCGGCGACCGGCAAGAGAGCTACAACGAAGCATGCCGAACGGAGAAAATAGCAGCAGCTCATCTGTTCACACCTTGTTTCTGCCATGTGCTTGAACGCCAAGACGTTCGCGCTTCTGTGAGATGAAAGACGTCCTTCTGCATATGTGGTTGCTCACACCGGTGCACTTGTTAGTGTATCCATTCAGTCCTGGGCTGCGGGGCATTCAGAAGTGGCTCTGTGGAGACGTCTGCATAGAGGCAGCTGTCAGAACACGCACACTCGATTGTTCACCAAAACATATGCAGACGCGTCCTTAGCCTGTAGATTTGGATGCACAGAGTTCCCTGTGTTCGCAAGAGACAAGGGAATCGCGTCTGTGCGCACAGAAGCAATAGCGGACCGTTTCCCTCGGAGTGAACGCGAAAGAGCCGTCTATATACTCGCAGACACGCGAACGTGCCTCAATGCGGTCACAGAGGCAGCAGCTTTTGCACAGATGCTCCTGGTGATTCTGGCACTTTCCAGGCACACTCCTGAAAGTCGCGCACACTGCTGTTCACTCGCTAAACGACCTCTTGGGAAACACGTCTCCGGTCGACGGACCGCTCAGAATTGCTTCTCGTGTAACTGTGAACTGTGTCAGCGCAGGGAATCCGTCTCTGTTGAGCAGATGTCAATCCTGCCTCGCTTTTGCTTTGTTGCCTCTACCAAGATGATTTCCCGTTTCTCTCTTCACTGGAGCAGGCAGACACAGCCAACGCACATCAAGCGTCAAGAGACACGCTCTGCTGAGCTCAACGCTTGTGCAGATGCACATGTGCGACGAAGTCAACACACGTGCTTGTGGAGAGAAAGAAAGGGACTCCCAGGCGTGTGGAGCGACGGGGAGAAAGAGCGGGCGCTGAGGAACACAGTTTCAAACAGACTGTCTCCACACAAACAGGCACCTGTCTGCAGGTATCCTAGATCTTGATTCTTGAACTTGAGGAAACACGCGTCTGAGCAAAACTCCCAAACGCTTCCAGGAAAGACACAGGCTCTCCCACAAGCACACAAGTGTTTGCCCTCAGCTATAGATCAGGGACAAGCCTGTGAAGAGCAACCAAAGAGCTCGTCCGTCTTTCTCTCAATAGATGGGAGTAGGCGCGCTTGCGGATGTGTGCGTGTGTGTGGCCACGCGTTTGCTTAGGCATCAGTGTGTGAAAAGGTAGGTGCTTTTCTCTAGCTGCGTGTGCGTGCACGTGGTGCTGGGTGCACATCCCTGGGTGCTCGTGGAAAGGTTTCTGCATGGTTTTCGCTGAGGAATCGTGTGTGTGCACATGGACAAAGAGAAGGCGCAGCAACCAGGTTCCAGCGCCGAAGAAGGCAAAAGGCGAGGTTTCCGGCGCTATCTCCTTCTCTCCCCAGAGCTAGTCGCGCAAAGCAAGCCGCTAAGCCGGCGACCGGCAAGAGAGCTACAACGAAGCATGCCGAACGGAGAAAATAGCAGCAGCTCATCTGTTCACACCTTGTTTCTGCCATGTGCTTGAACGCCAAGACGTTCGCGCTTCTGTGAGATGAAAGACGTCCTTCTGCATATGTGGTTGCTCACACCGGTGCACTTGTTAGTGTATCCATTCAGTCCTGGGCTGCGGGGCATTCAGAAGTGGCTTTGTGGAGACGTCTGCATAGAGGCAGCTGTCAGAACACGCACACTCGATTGTTCACCAAAACATATGCAGACGCGTCCTTAGCCTGTAGATTTGGATGCACAGAGTTCCCTGTGTTCGCAAGAGACAAGGGAATCGCGTCTGTGCGCACAGAAGCAATAGCGGACCGTTTCCCTCGGAGTGAACGCGAAAGAGCCGTCTATATACTCGCAGACACGCGAACGTGCCTCAATGCGGTCACAGAGGCAGCAGCTTTTGCACAGATGCTCCTGGTGATTCTGGCACTTTCCAGGCACACTCCTGAAAGTCGCGCACACTGCTGTTCACTCGCTAAACGACCTCTTGGGAAACACGTCTCCGGTCGACGGACCGCTCAGATTGCTTCTCGTGTAACTGTGAACTGTGTCAGCGCAGGGAATCCGTCTCTGTTGAGCAGATGTCAATCCTGCCTCGCTTTTGCTTTGTTGCCTCTACCAAGATGATTTCCCGTTTCTCTCTTCACTGGAGCAGGCAGACACAGCCAACGCACATCAAGTGTCAAGAGACACGCTCTGCTGAGCTCAACGCTTGTGCAGATGCACATGTGCGACGAAGTCAACACACGTGCTTGTGGAGAGAAAGAAAGGGACTCCCAGGCGTGTGGAGCGACGGGGAGAAAGAGCGGGCGCTGAGGAACACAGTTTCAAACAGACTGTCTCCACACAAACAGGCACCTGTCTGCAGGTATCCTAGATCTTGATTCTTGAACTTGAGGAAACACGCGTCTGAGCAAAACTCCCAAACGCTTCCAGGAAAGACACAGGCTCTCCCACAAGCACACAAGTGTTTGCCCTCAGCTATAGATCAGGGACAAGCCTGTGAAGAGCAACCAAAGAGCTCGTCCGTCTTTCTCTCAATAGATGGGAGTAGGCGCGCTTGCGGATGTGTGCGTGTGTGTGGCCACGCGTTTGCTTAGGCATCAGTGTGTGAAAAGGTAGGTGCTTTTCTCTAGCTGCGTGTGCGTGCACGTGGTGCTGGGTGCACATCCCTGGGTGCTCGTGGAAAGGTTTCTGCATGGTTTTCGCTGAGGAATCGTGTGTGTGCACATGGACAAAGAGAAGGCGCAGCAACCAGGTTCCAGCGCCGAAGAAGGCAAAAGGCGAGGTTTCCGGCGCTATCTCCTTCTCTCCCCAGAGCTAGTCGCGCAAAGCAAGCCGCTAAGCCGGCGACCGGCAAGAGAGCTACAACGAAGCATGCCGAACGGAGAAAATAGCAGCAGCTCATCTGTTCACACCTTGTTTCTGCCATGTGCTTGAACGCCAAGACGTCCGCGCTTCTGTGAGATGAAAGACGTCCTTCTGCATATGTGGTTGCTCACACCGGTGCACTTGTTAGTGTATCCATTCAGTCCTGGGCTGCGGGGCATTCAGAAGTGGCTCTGTGGAGACGTCTGCATAGAGGCAGCTGTCAGAACACGCACACTCGATTGTTCACCAAAACATATGCAGACGCGTCCTTAGCCTGTAGATTTGGATGCACAGAGTTCCCTGTGTTCGCAAGAGACAAGGGAATCGCGTCTGTGCGCACAGAAGCAATAGCGGACCGTTTCCCTCGGAGTGAACGCGAAAGAGCCGTCTATATACTCGCAGACACGCGAACGTGCCTCAATGCGGTCACAGAGGCAGCAGCTTTTGCACAGATGCTCCTGGTGATTCTGGCACTTTCCAGGCACACTCCTGAAAGTCGCGCACACTGCTGTTCACTCGCTAAACGACCTCTTGGGAAACACGTCTCCGGTCGACGGACCGCTCAGATTGCTTCTCGTGTAACTGTGAACTGTGTCAGCGCAGGGAATCCGTCTCTGTTGAGCAGATGTCAATCCTGCCTCGCTTTTGCTTTGTTGCCTCTACCAAGATGATTTCCCGTTTCTCTCTTCACTGGAGCAGGCAGACACAGCCAACGCACATCAAGTGTCAAGAGACACGCTCTGCTGAGCTCAACGCTTGTGCAGATGCACATGTGCGACGAAGTCAACACACGTGCTTGTGGAGAGAAAGAAAGGGACTCCCAGGCGTGTGGAGCGACGGGGAGAAAGAGCGGGCGCTGAGGAACACAGTTTCAAACAGACTGTCTCCACACAAACAGGCACCTGTCTGCAGGTATCCTAGATCTTGATTCTTGAACTTGAGGAAACACGCGTCTGAGCAAAACTCCCAAACGCTTCCAGGAAAGACACAGGCTCTCCCACAAGCACACAAGTGTTTGCCCTCAGCTATAGATCAGGGACAAGCCTGTGAAGAGCAACCAAAGAGCTCGTCCGTCTTTCCCTCAATAGATGGGAGTAGGCGCGCTTGCGGATGTGTGCGTGTGTGTGGCCACGCGTTTGCTTAGGCATCAGTGTGTGAAAAGGTAGGTGCTTTTCTCTAGCTGCGTGTGCGTGCACGTGGTGCTGGGTGCACATCCCTGGGTGCTCGTGGAAAGGTTTCTGCATGGTTTTCGCTGAGGAATCGTGTGTGTGCACATGGACAAAGAGAAGGCGCAGCAACCAGGTTCCAGCGCCGAAGAAGGCAAAAGGCGAGGTTTCCGGCGCTATCTCCTTCTCTCCCCAGAGCTAGTCGCGCAAAGCAAGCCGCTAAGCCGGCGACCGGCAAGAGAGCTACAACGAAGCATGCCGAACGGAGAAAATAGCAGCAGCTCATCTGTTCACACCTTGTTTCTGCCATGTGCTTGAACGCCAAGACGTTCGCGCTTCTGTGAGATGAAAGACGTCCTTCTGCATATGTGGTTGCTCACACCGGTGCACTTGTTAGTGTATCCATTCAGTCCTGGGCTGCGGGGCATTCAGAAGTGGCTCTGTGGAGACGTCTGCATAGAGGCAGCTGTCAGAACACGCACACTCGATTGTTCACCAAAACATATGCAGACGCGTCCTTAGCCTGTAGATTTGGATGCACAGAGTTCCCTGTGTTCGCAAGAGACAAGGGAATCGCGTCTGTGCGCACAGAAGCAATAGCGGACCGTTTCCCTCGGAGTGAACGCGAAAGAGCCGTCTATATACTCGCAGACACGCGAACGTGCCTCAATGCGGTCACAGAGGCAGCAGCTTTTGCACAGATGCTCCTGGTGATTCTGGCACTTTCCAGGCACACTCCTGAAAGTCGCGCACACTGCTGTTCACTCGCTAAACGACCTCTTGGGAAACACGTCTCCGGTCGACGGACCGCTCAGATTGCTTCTCGTGTAACTGTGAACTGTGTCAGCGCAGGGAATCCGTCTCTGTTGAGCAGATGTCAATCCTGCCTCGCTTTTGCTTTGTTGCCTCTACCAAGATGATTTCCCGTTTCTCTCTTCACTGGAGCAGGCAGACACAGCCAACGCACATCAAGTGTCAAGAGACACGCTCTGCTGAGCTCAACGCTTGTGCAGATGCACATGTGCGACGAAGTCAACACACGTGCTTGTGGAGAGAAAGAAAGGGACTCCCAGGCGTGTGGAGCGACGGGGAGAAAGAGCGGGCGCTGAGGAACACAGTTTCAAACAGACTGTCTCCACACAAACAGGCACCTGTCTGCAGGTATCCTAGATCTTGATTCTTGAACTTGAGGAAACACGCGTCTGAGCAAAACTCCCAAACGCTTCCAGGAAAGACACAGGCTCTCCCACAAGCACACAAGTGTTTGCCCTCAGCTATAGATCAGGGACAAGCCTGTGAAGAGCAACCAAAGAGCTCGTCCGTCTTTCCCTCAATAGATGGGAGTAGGCGCGCTTGCGGATGTGTGCGTGTGTGTGGCCACGCGTTTGCTTAGGCATCAGTGTGTGAAAAGGTAGGTGCTTTTCTCTAGCTGCGTGTGCGTGCACGTGGTGCTGGGTGCACATCCCTGGGTGCTCGTGGAAAGGTTTCTGCATGGTTTTCGCTGAGGAATCGTGTGTGTGCACATGGACAAAGAGAAGGCGCAGCAACCAGGTTCCAGCGCCGAAGAAGGCAAAAGGCGAGGTTTCCGGCGCTATCTCCTTCTCTCCCCAGAGCTAGTCGCGCAAAGCAAGCCGCTAAGCCGGCGACCGGCAAGAGAGCTACAACGAAGCATGCCGAACGGAGAAAATAGCAGCAGCTCATCTGTTCACACCTTGTTTCTGCCATGTGCTTGAACGCCAAGACGTTCGCGCTTCTGTGAGATGAAAGACGTCCTTCTGCATATGTGGTTGCTCACACCGGTGCACTTGTTAGTGTATCCATTCAGTCCTGGGCTGCGGGGCATTCAGAAGTGGCTCTGTGGAGACGTCTGCATAGAGGCAGCTGTCAGAACACGCACACTCGATTGTTCACCAAAACATATGCAGACGCGTCCTTAGCCTGTAGATTTGGATGCACAGAGTTCCCTGTGTTCGCAAGAGACAAGGGAATCGCGTCTGTGCGCACAGAAGCAATAGCGGACCGTTTCCCTCGGAGTGAACGCGAAAGAGCCGTCTATATACTCGCAGACACGCGAACGTGCCTCAATGCGGTCACAGAGGCAGCAGCTTTTGCACAGATGCTCCTGGTGATTCTGGCACTTTCCAGGCACACTCCTGAAAGTCGCGCACACTGCTGTTCACTCGCTAAACGACCTCTTGGGAAACACGTCTCCGGTCGACGGACCGCTCAGAATTGCTTCTCGTGTAACTGTGAACTGTGTCAGCGCAGGGAATCCGTCTCTGTTGAGCAGATGTCAATCCTGCCTCGCTTTTGCTTTGTTGCCTCTACCAAGATGATTTCCCGTTTCTCTCTTCACTGGAGCAGGCAGACACAGCCAACGCACATCAAGCGTCAAGAGACACGCTCTGCTGAGCTCAACGCTTGTGCAGATGCACATGTGCGACGAAGTCAACACACGTGCTTGTGGAGAGAAAGAAAGGGACTCCCAGGCGTGTGGAGCGACGGGGAGAAAGAGCGGGCGCTGAGGAACACAGTTTCAAACAGACTGTCTCCACACAAACAGGCACCTGTCTGCAGGTATCCTAGATCTTGATTCTTGAACTTGAGGAAACACGCGTCTGAGCAAAACTCCCAAACGCTTCCAGGAAAGACACAGGCTCTCCCACAAGCACACAAGTGTTTGCCCTCAGCTATAGATCAGGGACAAGCCTGTGAAGAGCAACCAAAGAGCTCGTCCGTCTTTCCCTCAATAGATGGGAGTAGGCGCGCTTGCGGATGTGTGCGTGTGTGTGGCCACGCGTTTGCTTAGGCATCAGTGTGTGAAAAGGTAGGTGCTTTTCTCTAGCTGCGTGTGCGTGCACGTGGTGCTGGGTGCACATCCCTGGGTGCTCGTGGAAAGGTTTCTGCATGGTTTTCGCTGAGGAATCGTGTGTGTGCACATGGACAAAGAGAAGGCGCAGCAACCAGGTTCCAGCGCCGAAGAAGGCAAAAGGCGAGGTTTCCGGCGCTATCTCCTTCTCTCCCCAGAGCTAGTCGCGCAAAGCAAGCCGCTAAGCCGGCGACCGGCAAGAGAGCTACAACGAAGCATGCCGAACGGAGAAAATAGCAGCAGCTCATCTGTTCACACCTTGTTTCTGCCATGTGCTTGAACGCCAAGACGTTCGCGCTTCTGTGAGATGAAAGACGTCCTTCTGCATATGTGGTTGCTCACACCGGTGCACTTGTTAGTGTATCCATTCAGTCCTGGGCTGCGGGGCATTCAGAAGTGGCTCTGTGGAGACGTCTGCATAGAGGCAGCTGTCAGAACACGCACACTCGATTGTTCACCAAAACATATGCAGACGCGTCCTTAGCCTGTAGATTTGGATGCACAGAGTTCCCTGTGTTCGCAAGAGACAAGGGAATCGCGTCTGTGCGCACAGAAGCAATAGCGGACCGTTTCCCTCGGAGTGAACGCGAAAGAGCCGTCTATATACTCGCAGACACGCGAACGTGCCTCAATGCGGTCACAGAGGCAGCAGCTTTTGCACAGATGCTCCTGGTGATTCTGGCACTTTCCAGGCACACTCCTGAAAGTCGCGCACACTGCTGTTCACTCGCTAAACGACCTCTTGGGAAACACGTCTCCGGTCGACGGACCGCTCAGATTGCTTCTCGTGTAACTGTGAACTGTGTCAGCGCAGGGAATCCGTCTCTGTTGAGCAGATGTCAATCCTGCCTCGCTTTTGCTTTGTTGCCTCTACCAAGATGATTTCCCGTTTCTCTCTTCACTGGAGCAGGCAGACACAGCCAACGCACATCAAGCGTCAAGAGACACGCTCTGCTGAGCTCAACGCTTGTGCAGATGCACATGTGCGACGAAGTCAACACACGTGCTTGTGGAGAGAAAGAAAGGGACTCCCAGGCGTGTGGAGCGACGGGGAGAAAGAGCGGGCGCTGAGGAACACAGTTTCAAACAGACTGTCTCCACACAAACAGGCACCTGTCTGCAGGTATCCTAGATCTTGATTCTTGAACTTGAGGAAACACGCGTCTGAGCAAAACTCCCAAACGCTTCCAGGAAAGACACAGGCTCTCCCACAAGCACACAAGTGTTTGCCCTCAGCTATAGATCAGGGACAAGCCTGTGAAGAGCAACCAAAGAGCTCGTCCGTCTTTCCCTCAATAGATGGGAGTAGGCGCGCTTGCGGATGTGTGCGTGTGTGTGGCCACGCGTTTGCTTAGGCTTCAGTGTGTGAAAAGGTAGGTGCTTTTCTCTAGCTGCGTGTGCGTGCACGTGGTGCTGGGTGCACATCCCTGGGTGCTCGTGGAAAGGTTTCTGCATGGTTTTCGCTGAGGAATCGTGTGTGTGCACATGGACAAAGAGAAGGCGCAGCAACCAGGTTCCAGCGCCGAAGAAGGCAAAAGGCGAGGTTTCCGGCGCTATCTCCTTCTCTCCCCAGAGCTAGTCGCGCAAAGCAAGCCGCTAAGCCGGCGACCGGCAAGAGAGCTACAACGAAGCATGCCGAACGGAGAAAATAGCAGCAGCTCATCTGTTCACACCTTGTTTCTGCCATGTGCTTGAACGCCAAGACGTCCGCGCTTCTGTGAGATGAAAGACGTCCTTCTGCATATGTGGTTGCTCACACCGGTGCACTTGTTAGTGTATCCATTCAGTCCTGGGCTGCGGGGCATTCAGAAGTGGCTCTGTGGAGACGTCTGCATAGAGGCAGCTGTCAGAACACGCACACTCGATTGTTCACCAAAACATATGCAGACGCGTCCTTAGCCTGTAGATTTGGATGCACAGAGTTCCCTGTGTTCGCAAGAGACAAGGGAATCGCGTCTGTGCGCACAGAAGCAATAGCGGACCGTTTCCCTCGGAGTGAACGCGAAAGAGCCGTCTATATACTCGCAGACACGCGAACGTGCCTCAATGCGGTCACAGAGGCAGCAGCTTTTGCACAGATGCTCCTGGTGATTCTGGCACTTTCCAGGCACACTCCTGAAAGTCGCGCACACTGCTGTTCACTCGCTAAACGACCTCTTGGGAAACACGTCTCCGGTCGACGGACCGCTCAGATTGCTTCTCGTGTAACTGTGAACTGTGTCAGCGCAGGGAATCCGTCTCTGTTGAGCAGATGTCAATCCTGCCTCGCTTTTGCTTTGTTGCCTCTACCAAGATGATTTCCCGTTTCTCTCTTCACTGGAGCAGGCAGACACAGCCAACGCACATCAAGTGTCAAGAGACACGCTCTGCTGAGCTCAACGCTTGTGCAGATGCACATGTGCGACGAAGTCAACACACGTGCTTGTGGAGAGAAAGAAAGGGACTCCCAGGCGTGTGGAGCGACGGGGAGAAAGAGCGGGCGCTGAGGAACACAGTTTCAAACAGACTGTCTCCACACAAACAGGCACCTGTCTGCAGGTATCCTAGATCTTGATTCTTGAACTTGAGGAAACACGCGTCTGAGCAAAACTCCCAAACGCTTCCAGGAAAGACACAGGCTCTCCCACAAGCACACAAGTGTTTGCCCTCAGCTATAGATCAGGGACAAGCCTGTGAAGAGCAACCAAAGAGCTCGTCCGTCTTTCCCTCAATAGATGGGAGTAGGCGCGCTTGCGGATGTGTGCGTGTGTGTGGCCACGCGTTTGCTTAGGCATCAGTGTGTGAAAAGGTAGGTGCTTTTCTCTAGCTGCGTGTGCGTGCACGTGGTGCTGGGTGCACATCCCTGGGTGCTCGTGGAAAGGTTTCTGCATGGTTTTCGCTGAGGAATCGTGTGTGTGCACATGGACAAAGAGAAGGCGCAGCAACCAGGTTCCAGCGCCGAAGAAGGCAAAAGGCGAGGTTTCCGGCGCTATCTCCTTCTCTCCCCAGAGCTAGTCGCGCAAAGCAAGCCGCTAAGCCGGCGACCGGCAAGAGAGCTACAACGAAGCATGCCGAACGGAGAAAATAGCAGCAGCTCATCTGTTCACACCTTGTTTCTGCCATGTGCTTGAACGCCAAGACGTTCGCGCTTCTGTGAGATGAAAGACGTCCTTCTGCATATGTGGTTGCTCACACCGGTGCACTTGTTAGTGTATCCATTCAGTCCTGGGCTGCGGGGCATTCAGAAGTGGCTCTGTGGAGACGTCTGCATAGAGGCAGCTGTCAGAACACGCACACTCGATTGTTCACCAAAACATATGCAGACGCGTCCTTAGCCTGTAGATTTGGATGCACAGAGTTCCCTGTGTTCGCAAGAGACAAGGGAATCGCGTCTGTGCGCACAGAAGCAATAGCGGACCGTTTCCCTCGGAGTGAACGCGAAAGAGCCGTCTATATACTCGCAGACACGCGAACGTGCCTCAATGCGGTCACAGAGGCAGCAGCTTTTGCACAGATGCTCCTGGTGATTCTGGCACTTTCCAGGCACACTCCTGAAAGTCGCGCACACTGCTGTTCACTCGCTAAACGACCTCTTGGGAAACACGTCTCCGGTCGACGGACCGCTCAGATTGCTTCTCGTGTAACTGTGAACTGTGTCAGCGCAGGGAATCCGTCTCTGTTGAGCAGATGTCAATCCTGCCTCGCTTTTGCTTTGTTGCCTCTACCAAGATGATTTCCCGTTTCTCTCTTCACTGGAGCAGGCAGACACAGCCAACGCACATCAAGCGTCAAGAGACACGCTCTGCTGAGCTCAACGCTTGTGCAGATGCACATGTGCGACGAAGTCAACACACGTGCTTGTGGAGAGAAAGAAAGGGACTCCCAGGCGTGTGGAGCGACGGGGAGAAAGAGCGGGCGCTGAGGAACACAGTTTCAAACAGACTGTCTCCACACAAACAGGCACCTGTCTGCAGGTATCCTAGATCTTGATTCTTGAACTTGAGGAAACACGCGTCTGAGCAAAACTCCCAAACGCTTCCAGGAAAGACACAGGCTCTCCCACAAGCACACAAGTGTTTGCCCTCAGCTATAGATCAGGGACAAGCCTGTGAAGAGCAACCAAAGAGCTCGTCCGTCTTTCCCTCAATAGATGGGAGTAGGCGCGCTTGCGGATGTGTGCGTGTGTGTGGCCACGCGTTTGCTTAGGCATCAGTGTGTGAAAAGGTAGGTGCTTTTCTCTAGCTGCGTGTGCGTGCACGTGGTGCTGGGTGCACATCCCTGGGTGCTCGTGGAAAGGTTTCTGCATGGTTTTCGCTGAGGAATCGTGTGTGTGCACATGGACAAAGAGAAGGCGCAGCAACCAGGTTCCAGCGCCGAAGAAGGCAAAAGGCGAGGTTTCCGGCGCTATCTCCTTCTCTCCCCAGAGCTAGTCGCGCAAAGCAAGCCGCTAAGCCGGCGACCGGCAAGAGAGCTACAACGAAGCATGCCGAACGGAGAAAATAGCAGCAGCTCATCTGTTCACACCTTGTTTCTGCCATGTGCTTGAACGCCAAGACGTTCGCGCTTCTGTGAGATGAAAGACGTCCTTCTGCATATGTGGTTGCTCACACCGGTGCACTTGTTAGTGTATCCATTCAGTCCTGGGCTGCGGGGCATTCAGAAGTGGCTCTGTGGAGACGTCTGCATAGAGGCAGCTGTCAGAACACGCACACTCGATTGTTCACCAAAACATATGCAGACGCGTCCTTAGCCTGTAGATTTGGATGCACAGAGTTCCCTGTGTTCGCAAGAGACAAGGGAATCGCGTCTGTGCGCACAGAAGCAATAGCGGACCGTTTCCCTCGGAGTGAACGCGAAAGAGCCGTCTATATACTCGCAGACACGCGAACGTGCCTCAATGCGGTCACAGAGGCAGCAGCTTTTGCACAGATGCTCCTGGTGATTCTGGCACTTTCCAGGCACACTCCTGAAAGTCGCGCACACTGCTGTTCACTCGCTAAACGACCTCTTGGGAAACACGTCTCCGGTCGACGGACCGCTCAGAATTGCTTCTCGTGTAACTGTGAACTGTGTCAGCGCAGGGAATCCGTCTCTGTTGAGCAGATGTCAATCCTGCCTCGCTTTTGCTTTGTTGCCTCTACCAAGATGATTTCCCGTTTCTCTCTTCACTGGAGCAGGCAGACACAGCCAACGCACATCAAGCGTCAAGAGACACGCTCTGCTGAGCTCAACGCTTGTGCAGATGCACATGTGCGACGAAGTCAACACACGTGCTTGTGGAGAGAAAGAAAGGGACTCCCAGGCGTGTGGAGCGACGGGGAGAAAGAGCGGGCGCTGAGGAACACAGTTTCAAACAGACTGTCTCCACACAAACAGGCACCTGTCTGCAGGTATCCTAGATCTTGATTCTTGAACTTGAGGAAACACGCGTCTGAGCAAAACTCCCAAACGCTTCCAGGAAAGACACAGGCTCTCCCACAAGCACACAAGTGTTTGCCCTCAGCTATAGATCAGGGACAAGCCTGTGAAGAGCAACCAAAGAGCTCGTCCGTCTTTCTCTCAATAGATGGGAGTAGGCGCGCTTGCGGATGTGTGCGTGTGTGTGGCCACGCGTTTGCTTAGGCATCAGTGTGTGAAAAGGTAGGTGCTTTTCTCTAGCTGCGTGTGCGTGCACGTGGTGCTGGGTGCACATCCCTGGGTGCTCGTGGAAAGGTTTCTGCATGGTTTTCGCTGAGGAATCGTGTGTGTGCACATGGACAAAGAGAAGGCGCAGCAACCAGGTTCCAGCGCCGAAGAAGGCAAAAGGCGAGGTTTCCGGCGCTATCTCCTTCTCTCCCCAGAGCTAGTCGCGCAAAGCAAGCCGCTAAGCCGGCGACCGGCAAGAGAGCTACAACGAAGCATGCCGAACGGAGAAAATAGCAGCAGCTCATCTGTTCACACCTTGTTTCTGCCATGTGCTTGAACGCCAAGACGTTCGCGCTTCTGTGAGATGAAAGACGTCCTTCTGCATATGTGGTTGCTCACACCGGTGCACTTGTTAGTGTATCCATTCAGTCCTGGGCTGCGGGGCATTCAGAAGTGGCTCTGTGGAGACGTCTGCATAGAGGCAGCTGTCAGAACACGCACACTCGATTGTTCACCAAAACATATGCAGACGCGTCCTTAGCCTGTAGATTTGGATGCACAGAGTTCCCTGTGTTCGCAAGAGACAAGGGAATCGCGTCTGTGCGCACAGAAGCAATAGCGGACCGTTTCCCTCGGAGTGAACGCGAAAGAGCCGTCTATATACTCGCAGACACGCGAACGTGCCTCAATGCGGTCACAGAGGCAGCAGCTTTTGCACAGATGCTCCTGGTGATTCTGGCACTTTCCAGGCACACTCCTGAAAGTCGCGCACACTGCTGTTCACTCGCTAAACGACCTCTTGGGAAACACGTCTCCGGTCGACGGACCGCTCAGATTGCTTCTCGTGTAACTGTGAACTGTGTCAGCGCAGGGAATCCGTCTCTGTTGAGCAGATGTCAATCCTGCCTCGCTTTTGCTTTGTTGCCTCTACCAAGATGATTTCCCGTTTCTCTCTTCACTGGAGCAGGCAGACACAGCCAACGCACATCAAGCGTCAAGAGACACGCTCTGCTGAGCTCAACGCTTGTGCAGATGCACATGTGCGACGAAGTCAACACACGTGCTTGTGGAGAGAAAGAAAGGGACTCCCAGGCGTGTGGAGCGACGGGGAGAAAGAGCGGGCGCTGAGGAACACAGTTTCAAACAGACTGTCTCCACACAAACAGGCACCTGTCTGCAGGTATCCTAGATCTTGATTCTTGAACTTGAGGAAACACGCGTCTGAGCAAAACTCCCAAACGCTTCCAGGAAAGACACAGGCTCTCCCACAAGCACACAAGTGTTTGCCCTCAGCTATAGATCAGGGACAAGCCTGTGAAGAGCAACCAAAGAGCTCGTCCGTCTTTCCCTCAATAGATGAGAGTAGGCGCGCTTGCGGATGTGTGCGTGTGTGTGGCCACGCGTTTGCTTAGGCATCAGTGTGTGAAAAGGTAGGTGCTTTTCTCTAGCTGCGTGTGCGTGCACGTGGTGCTGGGTGCACATCCCTGGGTGCTCGTGGAAAGGTTTCTGCATGGTTTTCGCTGAGGAATCGTGTGTGTGCACATGGACAAAGAGAAGGCGCAGCAACCAGGTTCCAGCGCCGAAGAAGGCAAAAGGCGAGGTTTCCGGCGCTATCTCCTTCTCTCCCCAGAGCTAGTCGCGCAAAGCAAGCCGCTAAGCCGGCGACCGGCAAGAGAGCTACAACGAAGCATGCCGAACGGAGAAAATAGCAGCAGCTCATCTGTTCACACCTTGTTTCTGCCATGTGCTTGAACGCCAAGACGTTCGCGCTTCTGTGAGATGAAAGACGTCCTTCTGCATATGTGGTTGCTCACACCGGTGCACTTGTTAGTGTATCCATTCAGTCCTGGGCTGCGGGGCATTCAGAAGTGGCTCTGTGGAGACGTCTGCATAGAGGCAGCTGTCAGAACACGCACACTCGATTGTTCACCAAAACATATGCAGACGCGTCCTTAGCCTGTAGATTTGGATGCACAGAGTTCCCTGTGTTCGCAAGAGACAAGGGAATCGCGTCTGTGCGCACAGAAGCAATAGCGGACCGTTTCCCTCGGAGTGAACGCGAAAGAGCCGTCTATATACTCGCAGACACGCGAACGTGCCTCAATGCGGTCACAGAGGCAGCAGCTTTTGCACAGATGCTCCTGGTGATTCTGGCACTTTCCAGGCACACTCCTGAAAGTCGCGCACACTGCTGTTCACTCGCTAAACGACCTCTTGGGAAACACGTCTCCGGTCGACGGACCGCTCAGATTGCTTCTCGTGTAACTGTGAACTGTGTCAGCGCAGGGAATCCGTCTCTGTTGAGCAGATGTCAATCCTGCCTCGCTTTTGCTTTGTTGCCTCTACCAAGATGATTTCCCGTTTCTCTCTTCACTGGAGCAGGCAGACACAGCCAACGCACATCAAGTGTCAAGAGACACGCTCTGCTGAGCTCAACGCTTGTGCAGATGCACATGTGCGACGAAGTCAACACACGTGCTTGTGGAGAGAAAGAAAGGGACTCCCAGGCGTGTGGAGCGACGGGGAGAAAGAGCGGGCGCTGAGGAACACAGTTTCAAACAGACTGTCTCCACACAAACAGGCACCTGTCTGCAGGTATCCTAGATCTTGATTCTTGAACTTGAGGAAACACGCGTCTGAGCAAAACTCCCAAACGCTTCCAGGAAAGACACAGGCTCTCCCACAAGCACACAAGTGTTTGCCCTCAGCTATAGATCAGGGACAAGCCTGTGAAGAGCAACCAAAGAGCTCGTCCGTCTTTCTCTCAATAGATGGGAGTAGGCGCGCTTGCGGATGTGTGCGTGTGTGTGGCCACGCGTTTGCTTAGGCATCAGTGTGTGAAAAGGTAGGTGCTTTTCTCTAGCTGCGTGTGCGTGCACGTGGTGCTGGGTGCACATCCCTGGGTGCTCGTGGAAAGGTTTCTGCATGGTTTTCGCTGAGGAATCGTGTGTGTGCACATGGACAAAGAGAAGGCGCAGCAACCAGGTTCCAGCGCCGAAGAAGGCAAAAGGCGAGGTTTCCGGCGCTATCTCCTTCTCTCCCCAGAGCTAGTCGCGCAAAGCAAGCCGCTAAGCCGGCGACCGGCAAGAGAGCTACAACGAAGCATGCCGAACGGAGAAAATAGCAGCAGCTCATCTGTTCACACCTTGTTTCTGCCATGTGCTTGAACGCCAAGACGTTCGCGCTTCTGTGAGATGAAAGACGTCCTTCTGCATATGTGGTTGCTCACACCGGTGCACTTGTTAGTGTATCCATTCAGTCCTGGGCTGCGGGGCATTCAGAAGTGGCTCTGTGGAGACGTCTGCATAGAGGCAGCTGTCAGAACACGCACACTCGATTGTTCACCAAAACATATGCAGACGCGTCCTTAGCCTGTAGATTTGGATGCACAGAGTTCCCTGTGTTCGCAAGAGACAAGGGAATCGCGTCTGTGCGCACAGAAGCAATAGCGGACCGTTTCCCTCGGAGTGAACGCGAAAGAGCCGTCTATATACTCGCAGACACGCGAACGTGCCTCAATGCGGTCACAGAGGCAGCAGCTTTTGCACAGATGCTCCTGGTGATTCTGGCACTTTCCAGGCACACTCCTGAAAGTCGCGCACACTGCTGTTCACTCGCTAAACGACCTCTTGGGAAACACGTCTCCGGTCGACGGACCGCTCAGATTGCTTCTCGTGTAACTGTGAACTGTGTCAGCGCAGGGAATCCGTCTCTGTTGAGCAGATGTCAATCCTGCCTCGCTTTTGCTTTGTTGCCTCTACCAAGATGATTTCCCGTTTCTCTCTTCACTGGAGCAGGCAGACACAGCCAACGCACATCAAGCGTCAAGAGACACGCTCTGCTGAGCTCAACGCTTGTGCAGATGCACATGTGCGACGAAGTCAACACACGTGCTTGTGGAGAGAAAGAAAGGGACTCCCAGGCGTGTGGAGCGACGGGGAGAAAGAGCGGGCGCTGAGGAACACAGTTTCAAACAGACTGTCTCCACACAAACAGGCACCTGTCTGCAGGTATCCTAGATCTTGATTCTTGAACTTGAGGAAACACGCGTCTGAGCAAAACTCCCAAACGCTTCCAGGAAAGACACAGGCTCTCCCACAAGCACACAAGTGTTTGCCCTCAGCTATAGATCAGGGACAAGCCTGTGAAGAGCAACCAAAGAGCTCGTCCGTCTTTCCCTCAATAGATGAGAGTAGGCGCGCTTGCGGATGTGTGCGTGTGTGTGGCCACGCGTTTGCTTAGGCATCAGTGTGTGAAAAGGTAGGTGCTTTTCTCTAGCTGCGTGTGCGTGCACGTGGTGCTGGGTGCACATCCCTGGGTGCTCGTGGAAAGGTTTCTGCATGGTTTTCGCTGAGGAATCGTGTGTGTGCACATGGACAAAGAGAAGGCGCAGCAACCAGGTTCCAGCGCCGAAGAAGGCAAAAGGCGAGGTTTCCGGCGCTATCTCCTTCTCTCCCCAGAGCTAGTCGCGCAAAGCAAGCCGCTAAGCCGGCGACCGGCAAGAGAGCTACAACGAAGCATGCCGAACGGAGAAAATAGCAGCAGCTCATCTGTTCACACCTTGTTTCTGCCATGTGCTTGAACGCCAAGACGTTCGCGCTTCTGTGAGATGAAAGACGTCCTTCTGCATATGTGGTTGCTCACACCGGTGCACTTGTTAGTGTATCCATTCAGTCCTGGGCTGCGGGGCATTCAGAAGTGGCTCTGTGGAGACGTCTGCATAGAGGCAGCTGTCAGAACACGCACACTCGATTGTTCACCAAAACATATGCAGACGCGTCCTTAGCCTGTAGATTTGGATGCACAGAGTTCCCTGTGTTCGCAAGAGACAAGGGAATCGCGTCTGTGCGCACAGAAGCAATAGCGGACCGTTTCCCTCGGAGTGAACGCGAAAGAGCCGTCTATATACTCGCAGACACGCGAACGTGCCTCAATGCGGTCACAGAGGCAGCAGCTTTTGCACAGATGCTCCTGGTGATTCTGGCACTTTCCAGGCACACTCCTGAAAGTCGCGCACACTGCTGTTCACTCGCTAAACGACCTCTTGGGAAACACGTCTCCGGTCGACGGACCGCTCAGATTGCTTCTCGTGTAACTGTGAACTGTGTCAGCGCAGGGAATCCGTCTCTGTTGAGCAGATGTCAATCCTGCCTCGCTTTTGCTTTGTTGCCTCTACCAAGATGATTTCCCGTTTCTCTCTTCACTGGAGCAGGCAGACACAGCCAACGCACATCAAGCGTCAAGAGACACGCTCTGCTGAGCTCAACGCTTGTGCAGATGCACATGTGCGACGAAGTCAACACACGTGCTTGTGGAGAGAAAGAAAGGGACTCCCAGGCGTGTGGAGCGACGGGGAGAAAGAGCGGGCGCTGAGGAACACAGTTTCAAACAGACTGTCTCCACACAAACAGGCACCTGTCTGCAGGTATCCTAGATCTTGATTCTTGAACTTGAGGAAACACGCGTCTGAGCAAAACTCCCAAACGCTTCCAGGAAAGACACAGGCTCTCCCACAAGCACACAAGTGTTTGCCCTCAGCTATAGATCAGGGACAAGCCTGTGAAGAGCAACCAAAGAGCTCGTCCGTCTTTCTCTCAATAGATGGGAGTAGGCGCGCTTGCGGATGTGTGCGTGTGTGTGGCCACGCGTTTGCTTAGGCATCAGTGTGTGAAAAGGTAGGTGCTTTTCTCTAGCTGCGTGTGCGTGCACGTGGTGCTGGGTGCACATCCCTGGGTGCTCGTGGAAAGGTTTCTGCATGGTTTTCGCTGAGGAATCGTGTGTGTGCACATGGACAAAGAGAAGGCGCAGCAACCAGGTTCCAGCGCCGAAGAAGGCAAAAGGCGAGGTTTCCGGCGCTATCTCCTTCTCTCCCCAGAGCTAGTCGCGCAAAGCAAGCCGCTAAGCCGGCGACCGGCAAGAGAGCTACAACGAAGCATGCCGAACGGAGAAAATAGCAGCAGCTCATCTGTTCACACCTTGTTTCTGCCATGTGCTTGAACGCCAAGACGTTCGCGCTTCTGTGAGATGAAAGACGTCCTTCTGCATATGTGGTTGCTCACACCGGTGCACTTGTTAGTGTATCCATTCAGTCCTGGGCTGCGGGGCATTCAGAAGTGGCTCTGTGGAGACGTCTGCATAGAGGCAGCTGTCAGAACACGCACACTCGATTGTTCACCAAAACATATGCAGACGCGTCCTTAGCCTGTAGATTTGGATGCACAGAGTTCCCTGTGTTCGCAAGAGACAAGGGAATCGCGTCTGTGCGCACAGAAGCAATAGCGGACCGTTTCCCTCGGAGTGAACGCGAAAGAGCCGTCTATATACTCGCAGACACGCGAACGTGCCTCAATGCGGTCACAGAGGCAGCAGCTTTTGCACAGATGCTCCTGGTGATTCTGGCACTTTCCAGGCACACTCCTGAAAGTCGCGCACACTGCTGTTCACTCGCTAAACGACCTCTTGGGAAACACGTCTCCGGTCGACGGACCGCTCAGATTGCTTCTCGTGTAACTGTGAACTGTGTCAGCGCAGGGAATCCGTCTCTGTTGAGCAGATGTCAATCCTGCCTCGCTTTTGCTTTGTTGCCTCTACCAAGATGATTTCCCGTTTCTCTCTTCACTGGAGCAGGCAGACACAGCCAACGCACATCAAGCGTCAAGAGACACGCTCTGCTGAGCTCAACGCTTGTGCAGATGCACATGTGCGACGAAGTCAACACACGTGCTTGTGGAGAGAAAGAAAGGGACTCCCAGGCGTGTGGAGCGACGGGGAGAAAGAGCGGGCGCTGAGGAACACAGTTTCAAACAGACTGTCTCCACACAAACAGGCACCTGTCTGCAGGTATCCTAGATCTTGATTCTTGAACTTGAGGAAACACGCGTCTGAGCAAAACTCCCAAACGCTTCCAGGAAAGACACAGGCTCTCCCACAAGCACACAAGTGTTTGCCCTCAGCTATAGATCAGGGACAAGCCTGTGAAGAGCAACCAAAGAGCTCGTCCGTCTTTCCCTCAATAGATGGGAGTAGGCGCGCTTGCGGATGTGTGCGTGTGTGTGGCCACGCGTTTGCTTAGGCATCAGTGTGTGAAAAGGTAGGTGCTTTTCTCTAGCTGCGTGTGCGTGCACGTGGTGCTGGGTGCACATCCCTGGGTGCTCGTGGAAAGGTTTCTGCATGGTTTTCGCTGAGGAATCGTGTGTGTGCACATGGACAAAGAGAAGGCGCAGCAACCAGGTTCCAGCGCCGAAGAAGGCAAAAGGCGAGGTTTCCGGCGCTATCTCCTTCTCTCCCCAGAGCTAGTCGCGCAAAGCAAGCCGCTAAGCCGGCGACCGGCAAGAGAGCTACAACGAAGCATGCCGAACGGAGAAAATAGCAGCAGCTCATCTGTTCACACCTTGTTTCTGCCATGTGCTTGAACGCCAAGACGTTCGCGCTTCTGTGAGATGAAAGACGTCCTTCTGCATATGTGGTTGCTCACACCGGTGCACTTGTTAGTGTATCCATTCAGTCCTGGGCTGCGGGGCATTCAGAAGTGGCTCTGTGGAGACGTCTGCATAGAGGCAGCTGTCAGAACACGCACACTCGATTGTTCACCAAAACATATGCAGACGCGTCCTTAGCCTGTAGATTTGGATGCACAGAGTTCCCTGTGTTCGCAAGAGACAAGGGAATCGCGTCTGTGCGCACAGAAGCAATAGCGGACCGTTTCCCTCGGAGTGAACGCGAAAGAGCCGTCTATATACTCGCAGACACGCGAACGTGCCTCAATGCGGTCACAGAGGCAGCAGCTTTTGCACAGATGCTCCTGGTGATTCTGGCACTTTCCAGGCACACTCCTGAAAGTCGCGCACACTGCTGTTCACTCGCTAAACGACCTCTTGGGAAACACGTCTCCGGTCGACGGACCGCTCAGATTGCTTCTCGTGTAACTGTGAACTGTGTCAGCGCAGGGAATCCGTCTCTGTTGAGCAGATGTCAATCCTGCCTCGCTTTTGCTTTGTTGCCTCTACCAAGATGATTTCCCGTTTCTCTCTTCACTGGAGCAGGCAGACACAGCCAACGCACATCAAGCGTCAAGAGACACGCTCTGCTGAGCTCAACGCTTGTGCAGATGCACATGTGCGACGAAGTCAACACACGTGCTTGTGGAGAGAAAGAAAGGGACTCCCAGGCGTGTGGAGCGACGGGGAGAAAGAGCGGGCGCTGAGGAACACAGTTTCAAACAGACTGTCTCCACACAAACAGGCACCTGTCTGCAGGTATCCTAGATCTTGATTCTTGAACTTGAGGAAACACGCGTCTGAGCAAAACTCCCAAACGCTTCCAGGAAAGACACAGGCTCTCCCACAAGCACACAAGTGTTTGCCCTCAGCTATAGATCAGGGACAAGCCTGTGAAGAGCAACCAAAGAGCTCGTCCGTCTTTCCCTCAATAGATGGGAGTAGGCGCGCTTGCGGATGTGTGCGTGTGTGTGGCCACGCGTTTGCTTAGGCATCAGTGTGTGAAAAGGTAGGTGCTTTTCTCTAGCTGCGTGTGCGTGCACGTGGTGCTGGGTGCACATCCCTGGGTGCTCGTGGAAAGGTTTCTGCATGGTTTTCGCTGAGGAATCGTGTGTGTGCACATGGACAAAGAGAAGGCGCAGCAACCAGGTTCCAGCGCCGAAGAAGGCAAAAGGCGAGGTTTCCGGCGCTATCTCCTTCTCTCCCCAGAGCTAGTCGCGCAAAGCAAGCCGCTAAGCCGGCGACCGGCAAGAGAGCTACAACGAAGCATGCCGAACGGAGAAAATAGCAGCAGCTCATCTGTTCACACCTTGTTTCTGCCATGTGCTTGAACGCCAAGACGTTCGCGCTTCTGTGAGATGAAAGACGTCCTTCTGCATATGTGGTTGCTCACACCGGTGCACTTGTTAGTGTATCCATTCAGTCCTGGGCTGCGGGGCATTCAGAAGTGGCTCTGTGGAGACGTCTGCATAGAGGCAGCTGTCAGAACACGCACACTCGATTGTTCACCAAAACATATGCAGACGCGTCCTTAGCCTGTAGATTTGGATGCACAGAGTTCCCTGTGTTCGCAAGAGACAAGGGAATCGCGTCTGTGCGCACAGAAGCAATAGCGGACCGTTTCCCTCGGAGTGAACGCGAAAGAGCCGTCTATATACTCGCAGACACGCGAACGTGCCTCAATGCGGTCACAGAGGCAGCAGCTTTTGCACAGATGCTCCTGGTGATTCTGGCACTTTCCAGGCACACTCCTGAAAGTCGCGCACACTGCTGTTCACTCGCTAAACGACCTCTTGGGAAACACGTCTCCGGTCGACGGACCGCTCAGAATTGCTTCTCGTGTAACTGTGAACTGTGTCAGCGCAGGGAATCCGTCTCTGTTGAGCAGATGTCAATCCTGCCTCGCTTTTGCTTTGTTGCCTCTACCAAGATGATTTCCCGTTTCTCTCTTCACTGGAGCAGGCAGACACAGCCAACGCACATCAAGCGTCAAGAGACACGCTCTGCTGAGCTCAACGCTTGTGCAGATGCACATGTGCGACGAAGTCAACACACGTGCTTGTGGAGAGAAAGAAAGGGACTCCCAGGCGTGTGGAGCGACGGGGAGAAAGAGCGGGCGCTGAGGAACACAGTTTCAAACAGACTGTCTCCACACAAACAGGCACCTGTCTGCAGGTATCCTAGATCTTGATTCTTGAACTTGAGGAAACACGCGTCTGAGCAAAACTCCCAAACGCTTCCAGGAAAGACACAGGCTCTCCCACAAGCACACAAGTGTTTGCCCTCAGCTATAGATCAGGGACAAGCCTGTGAAGAGCAACCAAAGAGCTCGTCCGTCTTTCTCTCAATAGATGGGAGTAGGCGCGCTTGCGGATGTGTGCGTGTGTGTGGCCACGCGTTTGCTTAGGCATCAGTGTGTGAAAAGGTAGGTGCTTTTCTCTAGCTGCGTGTGCGTGCACGTGGTGCTGGGTGCACATCCCTGGGTGCTCGTGGAAAGGTTTCTGCATGGTTTTCGCTGAGGAATCGTGTGTGTGCACATGGACAAAGAGAAGGCGCAGCAACCAGGTTCCAGCGCCGAAGAAGGCAAAAGGCGAGGTTTCCGGCGCTATCTCCTTCTCTCCCCAGAGCTAGTCGCGCAAAGCAAGCCGCTAAGCCGGCGACCGGCAAGAGAGCTACAACGAAGCATGCCGAACGGAGAAAATAGCAGCAGCTCATCTGTTCACACCTTGTTTCTGCCATGTGCTTGAACGCCAAGACGTTCGCGCTTCTGTGAGATGAAAGACGTCCTTCTGCATATGTGGTTGCTCACACCGGTGCACTTGTTAGTGTATCCATTCAGTCCTGGGCTGCGGGGCATTCAGAAGTGGCTCTGTGGAGACGTCTGCATAGAGGCAGCTGTCAGAACACGCACACTCGATTGTTCACCAAAACATATGCAGACGCGTCCTTAGCCTGTAGATTTGGATGCACAGAGTTCCCTGTGTTCGCAAGAGACAAGGGAATCGCGTCTGTGCGCACAGAAGCAATAGCGGACCGTTTCCCTCGGAGTGAACGCGAAAGAGCCGTCTATATACTCGCAGACACGCGAACGTGCCTCAATGCGGTCACAGAGGCAGCAGCTTTTGCACAGATGCTCCTGGTGATTCTGGCACTTTCCAGGCACACTCCTGAAAGTCGCGCACACTGCTGTTCACTCGCTAAACGACCTCTTGGGAAACACGTCTCCGGTCGACGGACCGCTCAGATTGCTTCTCGTGTAACTGTGAACTGTGTCAGCGCAGGGAATCCGTCTCTGTTGAGCAGATGTCAATCCTGCCTCGCTTTTGCTTTGTTGCCTCTACCAAGATGATTTCCCGTTTCTCTCTTCACTGGAGCAGGCAGACACAGCCAACGCACATCAAGCGTCAAGAGACACGCTCTGCTGAGCTCAACGCTTGTGCAGATGCACATGTGCGACGAAGTCAACACACGTGCTTGTGGAGAGAAAGAAAGGGACTCCCAGGCGTGTGGAGCGACGGGGAGAAAGAGCGGGCGCTGAGGAACACAGTTTCAAACAGACTGTCTCCACACAAACAGGCACCTGTCTGCAGGTATCCTAGATCTTGATTCTTGAACTTGAGGAAACACGCGTCTGAGCAAAACTCCCAAACGCTTCCAGGAAAGACACAGGCTCTCCCACAAGCACACAAGTGTTTGCCCTCAGCTATAGATCAGGGACAAGCCTGTGAAGAGCAACCAAAGAGCTCGTCCGTCTTTCTCTCAATAGATGGGAGTAGGCGCGCTTGCGGATGTGTGCGTGTGTGTGGCCACGCGTTTGCTTAGGCATCAGTGTGTGAAAAGGTAGGTGCTTTTCTCTAGCTGCGTGTGCGTGCACGTGGTGCTGGGTGCACATCCCTGGGTGCTCGTGGAAAGGTTTCTGCATGGTTTTCGCTGAGGAATCGTGTGTGTGCACATGGACAAAGAGAAGGCGCAGCAACCAGGTTCCAGCGCCGAAGAAGGCAAAAGGCGAGGTTTCCGGCGCTATCTCCTTCTCTCCCCAGAGCTAGTCGCGCAAAGCAAGCCGCTAAGCCGGCGACCGGCAAGAGAGCTACAACGAAGCATGCCGAACGGAGAAAATAGCAGCAGCTCATCTGTTCACACCTTGTTTCTGCCATGTGCTTGAACGCCAAGACGTTCGCGCTTCTGTGAGATGAAAGACGTCCTTCTGCATATGTGGTTGCTCACACCGGTGCACTTGTTAGTGTATCCATTCAGTCCTGGGCTGCGGGGCATTCAGAAGTGGCTCTGTGGAGACGTCTGCATAGAGGCAGCTGTCAGAACACGCACACTCGATTGTTCACCAAAACATATGCAGACGCGTCCTTAGCCTGTAGATTTGGATGCACAGAGTTCCCTGTGTTCGCAAGAGACAAGGGAATCGCGTCTGTGCGCACAGAAGCAATAGCGGACCGTTTCCCTCGGAGTGAACGCGAAAGAGCCGTCTATATACTCGCAGACACGCGAACGTGCCTCAATGCGGTCACAGAGGCAGCAGCTTTTGCACAGATGCTCCTGGTGATTCTGGCACTTTCCAGGCACACTCCTGAAAGTCGCGCACACTGCTGTTCACTCGCTAAACGACCTCTTGGGAAACACGTCTCCGGTCGACGGACCGCTCAGATTGCTTCTCGTGTAACTGTGAACTGTGTCAGCGCAGGGAATCCGTCTCTGTTGAGCAGATGTCAATCCTGCCTCGCTTTTGCTTTGTTGCCTCTACCAAGATGATTTCCCGTTTCTCTCTTCACTGGAGCAGGCAGACACAGCCAACGCACATCAAGCGTCAAGAGACACGCTCTGCTGAGCTCAACGCTTGTGCAGATGCACATGTGCGACGAAGTCAACACACGTGCTTGTGGAGAGAAAGAAAGGGACTCCCAGGCGTGTGGAGCGACGGGGAGAAAGAGCGGGCGCTGAGGAACACAGTTTCAAACAGACTGTCTCCACACAAACAGGCACCTGTCTGCAGGTATCCTAGATCTTGATTCTTGAACTTGAGGAAACACGCGTCTGAGCAAAACTCCCAAACGCTTCCAGGAAAGACACAGGCTCTCCCACAAGCACACAAGTGTTTGCCCTCAGCTATAGATCAGGGACAAGCCTGTGAAGAGCAACCAAAGAGCTCGTCCGTCTTTCCCTCAATAGATGGGAGTAGGCGCGCTTGCGGATGTGTGCGTGTGTGTGGCCACGCGTTTGCTTAGGCATCAGTGTGTGAAAAGGTAGGTGCTTTTCTCTAGCTGCGTGTGCGTGCACGTGGTGCTGGGTGCACATCCCTGGGTGCTCGTGGAAAGGTTTCTGCATGGTTTTCGCTGAGGAATCGTGTGTGTGCACATGGACAAAGAGAAGGCGCAGCAACCAGGTTCCAGCGCCGAAGAAGGCAAAAGGCGAGGTTTCCGGCGCTATCTCCTTCTCTCCCCAGAGCTAGTCGCGCAAAGCAAGCCGCTAAGCCGGCGACCGGCAAGAGAGCTACAACGAAGCATGCCGAACGGAGAAAATAGCAGCAGCTCATCTGTTCACACCTTGTTTCTGCCATGTGCTTGAACGCCAAGACGTTCGCGCTTCTGTGAGATGAAAGACGTCCTTCTGCATATGTGGTTGCTCACACCGGTGCACTTGTTAGTGTATCCATTCAGTCCTGGGCTGCGGGGCATTCAGAAGTGGCTCTGTGGAGACGTCTGCATAGAGGCAGCTGTCAGAACACGCACACTCGATTGTTCACCAAAACATATGCAGACGCGTCCTTAGCCTGTAGATTTGGATGCACAGAGTTCCCTGTGTTCGCAAGAGACAAGGGAATCGCGTCTGTGCGCACAGAAGCAATAGCGGACCGTTTCCCTCGGAGTGAACGCGAAAGAGCCGTCTATATACTCGCAGACACGCGAACGTGCCTCAATGCGGTCACAGAGGCAGCAGCTTTTGCACAGATGCTCCTGGTGATTCTGGCACTTTCCAGGCACACTCCTGAAAGTCGCGCACACTGCTGTTCACTCGCTAAACGACCTCTTGGGAAACACGTCTCCGGTCGACGGACCGCTCAGAATTGCTTCTCGTGTAACTGTGAACTGTGTCAGCGCAGGGAATCCGTCTCTGTTGAGCAGATGTCAATCCTGCCTCGCTTTTGCTTTGTTGCCTCTACCAAGATGATTTCCCGTTTCTCTCTTCACTGGAGCAGGCAGACACAGCCAACGCACATCAAGCGTCAAGAGACACGCTCTGCTGAGCTCAACGCTTGTGCAGATGCACATGTGCGACGAAGTCAACACACGTGCTTGTGGAGAGAAAGAAAGGGACTCCCAGGCGTGTGGAGCGACGGGGAGAAAGAGCGGGCGCTGAGGAACACAGTTTCAAACAGACTGTCTCCACACAAACAGGCACCTGTCTGCAGGTATCCTAGATCTTGATTCTTGAACTTGAGGAAACACGCGTCTGAGCAAAACTCCCAAACGCTTCCAGGAAAGACACAGGCTCTCCCACAAGCACACAAGTGTTTGCCCTCAGCTATAGATCAGGGACAAGCCTGTGAAGAGCAACCAAAGAGCTCGTCCGTCTTTCTCTCAATAGATGGGAGTAGGCGCGCTTGCGGATGTGTGCGTGTGTGTGGCCACGCGTTTGCTTAGGCATCAGTGTGTGAAAAGGTAGGTGCTTTTCTCTAGCTGCGTGTGCGTGCACGTGGTGCTGGGTGCACATCCCTGGGTGCTCGTGGAAAGGTTTCTGCATGGTTTTCGCTGAGGAATCGTGTGTGTGCACATGGACAAAGAGAAGGCGCAGCAACCAGGTTCCAGCGCCGAAGAAGGCAAAAGGCGAGGTTTCCGGCGCTATCTCCTTCTCTCCCCAGAGCTAGTCGCGCAAAGCAAGCCGCTAAGCCGGCGACCGGCAAGAGAGCTACAACGAAGCATGCCGAACGGAGAAAATAGCAGCAGCTCATCTGTTCACACCTTGTTTCTGCCATGTGCTTGAACGCCAAGACGTTCGCGCTTCTGTGAGATGAAAGACGTCCTTCTGCATATGTGGTTGCTCACACCGGTGCACTTGTTAGTGTATCCATTCAGTCCTGGGCTGCGGGGCATTCAGAAGTGGCTCTGTGGAGACGTCTGCATAGAGGCAGCTGTCAGAACACGCACACTCGATTGTTCACCAAAACATATGCAGACGCGTCCTTAGCCTGTAGATTTGGATGCACAGAGTTCCCTGTGTTCGCAAGAGACAAGGGAATCGCGTCTGTGCGCACAGAAGCAATAGCGGACCGTTTCCCTCGGAGTGAACGCGAAAGAGCCGTCTATATACTCGCAGACACGCGAACGTGCCTCAATGCGGTCACAGAGGCAGCAGCTTTTGCACAGATGCTCCTGGTGATTCTGGCACTTTCCAGGCACACTCCTGAAAGTCGCGCACACTGCTGTTCACTCGCTAAACGACCTCTTGGGAAACACGTCTCCGGTCGACGGACCGCTCAGATTGCTTCTCGTGTAACTGTGAACTGTGTCAGCGCAGGGAATCCGTCTCTGTTGAGCAGATGTCAATCCTGCCTCGCTTTTGCTTTGTTGCCTCTACCAAGATGATTTCCCGTTTCTCTCTTCACTGGAGCAGGCAGACACAGCCAACGCACATCAAGCGTCAAGAGACACGCTCTGCTGAGCTCAACGCTTGTGCAGATGCACATGTGCGACGAAGTCAACACACGTGCTTGTGGAGAGAAAGAAAGGGACTCCCAGGCGTGTGGAGCGACGGGGAGAAAGAGCGGGCGCTGAGGAACACAGTTTCAAACAGACTGTCTCCACACAAACAGGCACCTGTCTGCAGGTATCCTAGATCTTGATTCTTGAACTTGAGGAAACACGCGTCTGAGCAAAACTCCCAAACGCTTCCAGGAAAGACACAGGCTCTCCCACAAGCACACAAGTGTTTGCCCTCAGCTATAGATCAGGGACAAGCCTGTGAAGAGCAACCAAAGAGCTCGTCCGTCTTTCTCTCAATAGATGGGAGTAGGCGCGCTTGCGGATGTGTGCGTGTGTGTGGCCACGCGTTTGCTTAGGCATCAGTGTGTGAAAAGGTAGGTGCTTTTCTCTAGCTGCGTGTGCGTGCACGTGGTGCTGGGTGCACATCCCTGGGTGCTCGTGGAAAGGTTTCTGCATGGTTTTCGCTGAGGAATCGTGTGTGTGCACATGGACAAAGAGAAGGCGCAGCAACCAGGTTCCAGCGCCGAAGAAGGCAAAAGGCGAGGTTTCCGGCGCTATCTCCTTCTCTCCCCAGAGCTAGTCGCGCAAAGCAAGCCGCTAAGCCGGCGACCGGCAAGAGAGCTACAACGAAGCATGCCGAACGGAGAAAATAGCAGCAGCTCATCTGTTCACACCTTGTTTCTGCCATGTGCTTGAACGCCAAGACGTTCGCGCTTCTGTGAGATGAAAGACGTCCTTCTGCATATGTGGTTGCTCACACCGGTGCACTTGTTAGTGTATCCATTCAGTCCTGGGCTGCGGGGCATTCAGAAGTGGCTCTGTGGAGACGTCTGCATAGAGGCAGCTGTCAGAACACGCACACTCGATTGTTCACCAAAACATATGCAGACGCGTCCTTAGCCTGTAGATTTGGATGCACAGAGTTCCCTGTGTTCGCAAGAGACAAGGGAATCGCGTCTGTGCGCACAGAAGCAATAGCGGACCGTTTCCCTCGGAGTGAACGCGAAAGAGCCGTCTATATACTCGCAGACACGCGAACGTGCCTCAATGCGGTCACAGAGGCAGCAGCTTTTGCACAGATGCTCCTGGTGATTCTGGCACTTTCCAGGCACACTCCTGAAAGTCGCGCACACTGCTGTTCACTCGCTAAACGACCTCTTGGGAAACACGTCTCCGGTCGACGGACCGCTCAGATTGCTTCTCGTGTAACTGTGAACTGTGTCAGCGCAGGGAATCCGTCTCTGTTGAGCAGATGTCAATCCTGCCTCGCTTTTGCTTTGTTGCCTCTACCAAGATGATTTCCCGTTTCTCTCTTCACTGGAGCAGGCAGACACAGCCAACGCACATCAAGCGTCAAGAGACACGCTCTGCTGAGCTCAACGCTTGTGCAGATGCACATGTGCGACGAAGTCAACACACGTGCTTGTGGAGAGAAAGAAAGGGACTCCCAGGCGTGTGGAGCGACGGGGAGAAAGAGCGGGCGCTGAGGAACACAGTTTCAAACAGACTGTCTCCACACAAACAGGCACCTGTCTGCAGGTATCCTAGATCTTGATTCTTGAACTTGAGGAAACACGCGTCTGAGCAAAACTCCCAAACGCTTCCAGGAAAGACACAGGCTCTCCCACAAGCACACAAGTGTTTGCCCTCAGCTATAGATCAGGGACAAGCCTGTGAAGAGCAACCAAAGAGCTCGTCCGTCTTTCCCTCAATAGATGGGAGTAGGCGCGCTTGCGGATGTGTGCGTGTGTGTGGCCACGCGTTTGCTTAGGCTTCAGTGTGTGAAAAGGTAGGTGCTTTTCTCTAGCTGCGTGTGCGTGCACGTGGTGCTGGGTGCACATCCCTGGGTGCTCGTGGAAAGGTTTCTGCATGGTTTTCGCTGAGGAATCGTGTGTGTGCACATGGACAAAGAGAAGGCGCAGCAACCAGGTTCCAGCGCCGAAGAAGGCAAAAGGCGAGGTTTCCGGCGCTATCTCCTTCTCTCCCCAGAGCTAGTCGCGCAAAGCAAGCCGCTAAGCCGGCGACCGGCAAGAGAGCTACAACGAAGCATGCCGAACGGAGAAAATAGCAGCAGCTCATCTGTTCACACCTTGTTTCTGCCATGTGCTTGAACGCCAAGACGTTCGCGCTTCTGTGAGATGAAAGACGTCCTTCTGCATATGTGGTTGCTCACACCGGTGCACTTGTTAGTGTATCCATTCAGTCCTGGGCTGCGGGGCATTCAGAAGTGGCTCTGTGGAGACGTCTGCATAGAGGCAGCTGTCAGAACACGCACACTCGATTGTTCACCAAAACATATGCAGACGCGTCCTTAGCCTGTAGATTTGGATGCACAGAGTTCCCTGTGTTCGCAAGAGACAAGGGAATCGCGTCTGTGCGCACAGAAGCAATAGCGGACCGTTTCCCTCGGAGTGAACGCGAAAGAGCCGTCTATATACTCGCAGACACGCGAACGTGCCTCAATGCGGTCACAGAGGCAGCAGCTTTTGCACAGATGCTCCTGGTGATTCTGGCACTTTCCAGGCACACTCCTGAAAGTCGCGCACACTGCTGTTCACTCGCTAAACGACCTCTTGGGAAACACGTCTCCGGTCGACGGACCGCTCAGAATTGCTTCTCGTGTAACTGTGAACTGTGTCAGCGCAGGGAATCCGTCTCTGTTGAGCAGATGTCAATCCTGCCTCGCTTTTGCTTTGTTGCCTCTACCAAGATGATTTCCCGTTTCTCTCTTCACTGGAGCAGGCAGACACAGCCAACGCACATCAAGTGTCAAGAGACACGCTCTGCTGAGCTCAACGCTTGTGCAGATGCACATGTGCGACGAAGTCAACACACGTGCTTGTGGAGAGAAAGAAAGGGACTCCCAGGCGTGTGGAGCGACGGGGAGAAAGAGCGGGCGCTGAGGAACACAGTTTCAAACAGACTGTCTCCACACAAACAGGCACCTGTCTGCAGGTATCCTAGATCTTGATTCTTGAACTTGAGGAAACACGCGTCTGAGCAAAACTCCCAAACGCTTCCAGGAAAGACACAGGCTCTCCCACAAGCACACAAGTGTTTGCCCTCAGCTATAGATCAGGGACAAGCCTGTGAAGAGCAACCAAAGAGCTCGTCCGTCTTTCCCTCAATAGATGGGAGTAGGCGCGCTTGCGGATGTGTGCGTGTGTGTGGCCACGCGTTTGCTTAGGCATCAGTGTGTGAAAAGGTAGGTGCTTTTCTCTAGCTGCGTGTGCGTGCACGTGGTGCTGGGTGCACATCCCTGGGTGCTCGTGGAAAGGTTTCTGCATGGTTTTCGCTGAGGAATCGTGTGTGTGCACATGGACAAAGAGAAGGCGCAGCAACCAGGTTCCAGCGCCGAAGAAGGCAAAAGGCGAGGTTTCCGGCGCTATCTCCTTCTCTCCCCAGAGCTAGTCGCGCAAAGCAAGCCGCTAAGCCGGCGACCGGCAAGAGAGCTACAACGAAGCATGCCGAACGGAGAAAATAGCAGCAGCTCATCTGTTCACACCTTGTTTCTGCCATGTGCTTGAACGCCAAGACGTTCGCGCTTCTGTGAGATGAAAGACGTCCTTCTGCATATGTGGTTGCTCACACCGGTGCACTTGTTAGTGTATCCATTCAGTCCTGGGCTGCGGGGCATTCAGAAGTGGCTCTGTGGAGACGTCTGCATAGAGGCAGCTGTCAGAACACGCACACTCGATTGTTCACCAAAACATATGCAGACGCGTCCTTAGCCTGTAGATTTGGATGCACAGAGTTCCCTGTGTTCGCAAGAGACAAGGGAATCGCGTCTGTGCGCACAGAAGCAATAGCGGACCGTTTCCCTCGGAGTGAACGCGAAAGAGCCGTCTACATACTCGCAGACACGCGAACGTGCCTCAATGCGGTCACAGAGGCAGCAGCTTTTGCACAGATGCTCCTGGTGATTCTGGCACTTTCCAGGCACACTCCTGAAAGTCGCGCACACTGCTGTTCACTCGCTAAACGACCTCTTGGGAAACACGTCTCCGGTCGACGGACCGCTCAGAATTGCTTCTCGTGTAACTGTGAACTGTGTCAGCGCAGGGAATCCGTCTCTGTTGAGCAGATGTCAATCCTGCCTCGCTTTTGCTTTGTTGCCTCTACCAAGATGATTTCCCGTTTCTCTCTTCACTGGAGCAGGCAGACACAGCCAACGCACATCAAGTGTCAAGAGACACGCTCTGCTGAGCTCAACGCTTGTGCAGATGCACATGTGCGACGAAGTCAACACACGTGCTTGTGGAGAGAAAGAAAGGGACTCCCAGGCGTGTGGAGCGACGGGGAGAAAGAGCGGGCGCTGAGGAACACAGTTTCAAACAGACTGTCTCCACACAAACAGGCACCTGTCTGCAGGTATCCTAGATCTTGATTCTTGAACTTGAGGAAACACGCGTCTGAGCAAAACTCCCAAACGCTTCCAGGAAAGACACAGGCTCTCCCACAAGCACACAAGTGTTTGCCCTCAGCTATAGATCAGGGACAAGCCTGTGAAGAGCAACCAAAGAGCTCGTCCGTCTTTCCCTCAATAGATGGGAGTAGGCGCGCTTGCGGATGTGTGCGTGTGTGTGGCCACGCGTTTGCTTAGGCATCAGTGTGTGAAAAGGTAGGTGCTTTTCTCTAGCTGCGTGTGCGTGCACGTGGTGCTGGGTGCACATCCCTGGGTGCTCGTGGAAAGGTTTCTGCATGGTTTTCGCTGAGGAATCGTGTGTGTGCACATGGACAAAGAGAAGGCGCAGCAACCAGGTTCCAGCGCCGAAGAAGGCAAAAGGCGAGGTTTCCGGCGCTATCTCCTTCTCTCCCCAGAGCTAGTCGCGCAAAGCAAGCCGCTAAGCCGGCGACCGGCAAGAGAGCTACAACGAAGCATGCCGAACGGAGAAAATAGCAGCAGCTCATCTGTTCACACCTTGTTTCTGCCATGTGCTTGAACGCCAAGACGTTCGCGCTTCTGTGAGATGAAAGACGTCCTTCTGCATATGTGGTTGCTCACACCGGTGCACTTGTTAGTGTATCCATTCAGTCCTGGGCTGCGGGGCATTCAGAAGTGGCTCTGTGGAGACGTCTGCATAGAGGCAGCTGTCAGAACACGCACACTCGATTGTTCACCAAAACATATGCAGACGCGTCCTTAGCCTGTAGATTTGGATGCACAGAGTTCCCTGTGTTCGCAAGAGACAAGGGAATCGCGTCTATGCGCACAGAAGCAATAGCGGACCGTTTCCCTCGGAGTGAACGCGAAAGAGCCGTCTATATACTCGCAGACACGCGAACGTGCCTCAATGCGGTCACAGAGGCAGCAGCTTTTGCACAGATGCTCCTGGTGATTCTGGCACTTTCCAGGCACACTCCTGAAAGTCGCGCACACTGCTGTTCACTCGCTAAACGACCTCTTGGGAAACACGTCTCCGGTCGACGGACCGCTCAGATTGCTTCTCGTGTAACTGTGAACTGTGTCAGCGCAGGGAATCCGTCTCTGTTGAGCAGATGTCAATCCTGCCTCGCTTTTGCTTTGTTGCCTCTACCAAGATGATTTCCCGTTTCTCTCTTCACTGGAGCAGGCAGACACAGCCAACGCACATCAAGCGTCAAGAGACACGCTCTGCTGAGCTCAACGCTTGTGCAGATGCACATGTGCGACGAAGTCAACACACGTGCTTGTGGAGAGAAAGAAAGGGACTCCCAGGCGTGTGGAGCGACGGGGAGAAAGAGCGGGCGCTGAGGAACACAGTTTCAAACAGACTGTCTCCACACAAACAGGCACCTGTCTGCAGGTATCCTAGATCTTGATTCTTGAACTTGAGGAAACACGCGTCTGAGCAAAACTCCCAAACGCTTCCAGGAAAGACACAGGCTCTCCCACAAGCACACAAGTGTTTGCCCTCAGCTATAGATCAGGGACAAGCCTGTGAAGAGCAACCAAAGAGCTCGTCCGTCTTTCTCTCAATAGATGGGAGTAGGCGCGCTTGCGGATGTGTGCGTGTGTGTGGCCACGCGTTTGCTTAGGCATCAGTGTGTGAAAAGGTAGGTGCTTTTCTCTAGCTGCGTGTGCGTGCACGTGGTGCTGGGTGCACATCCCTGGGTGCTCGTGGAAAGGTTTCTGCATGGTTTTCGCTGAGGAATCGTGTGTGTGCACATGGACAAAGAGAAGGCGCAGCAACCAGGTTCCAGCGCCGAAGAAGGCAAAAGGCGAGGTTTCCGGCGCTATCTCCTTCTCTCCCCAGAGCTAGTCGCGCAAAGCAAGCCGCTAAGCCGGCGACCGGCAAGAGAGCTACAACGAAGCATGCCGAACGGAGAAAATAGCAGCAGCTCATCTGTTCACACCTTGTTTCTGCCATGTGCTTGAACGCCAAGACGTTCGCGCTTCTGTGAGATGAAAGACGTCCTTCTGCATATGTGGTTGCTCACACCGGTGCACTTGTTAGTGTATCCATTCAGTCCTGGGCTGCGGGGCATTCAGAAGTGGCTCTGTGGAGACGTCTGCATAGAGGCAGCTGTCAGAACACGCACACTCGATTGTTCACCAAAACATATGCAGACGCGTCCTTAGCCTGTAGATTTGGATGCACAGAGTTCCCTGTGTTCGCAAGAGACAAGGGAATCGCGTCTGTGCGCACAGAAGCAATAGCGGACCGTTTCCCTCGGAGTGAACGCGAAAGAGCCGTCTATATACTCGCAGACACGCGAACGTGCCTCAATGCGGTCACAGAGGCAGCAGCTTTTGCACAGATGCTCCTGGTGATTCTGGCACTTTCCAGGCACACTCCTGAAAGTCGCGCACACTGCTGTTCACTCGCTAAACGACCTCTTGGGAAACACGTCTCCGGTCGACGGACCGCTCAGATTGCTTCTCGTGTAACTGTGAACTGTGTCAGCGCAGGGAATCCGTCTCTGTTGAGCAGATGTCAATCCTGCCTCGCTTTTGCTTTGTTGCCTCTACCAAGATGATTTCCCGTTTCTCTCTTCACTGGAGCAGGCAGACACAGCCAACGCACATCAAGTGTCAAGAGACACGCTCTGCTGAGCTCAACGCTTGTGCAGATGCACATGTGCGACGAAGTCAACACACGTGCTTGTGGAGAGAAAGAAAGGGACTCCCAGGCGTGTGGAGCGACGGGGAGAAAGAGCGGGCGCTGAGGAACACAGTTTCAAACAGACTGTCTCCACACAAACAGGCACCTGTCTGCAGGTATCCTAGATCTTGATTCTTGAACTTGAGGAAACACGCGTCTGAGCAAAACTCCCAAACGCTTCCAGGAAAGACACAGGCTCTCCCACAAGCACACAAGTGTTTGCCCTCAGCTATAGATCAGGGACAAGCCTGTGAAGAGCAACCAAAGAGCTCGTCCGTCTTTCCCTCAATAGATGGGAGTAGGCGCGCTTGCGGATGTGTGCGTGTGTGTGGCCACGCGTTTGCTTAGGCATCAGTGTGTGAAAAGGTAGGTGCTTTTCTCTAGCTGCGTGTGCGTGCACGTGGTGCTGGGTGCACATCCCTGGGTGCTCGTGGAAAGGTTTCTGCATGGTTTTCGCTGAGGAATCGTGTGTGTGCACATGGACAAAGAGAAGGCGCAGCAACCAGGTTCCAGCGCCGAAGAAGGCAAAAGGCGAGGTTTCCGGCGCTATCTCCTTCTCTCCCCAGAGCTAGTCGCGCAAAGCAAGCCGCTAAGCCGGCGACCGGCAAGAGAGCTACAACGAAGCATGCCGAACGGAGAAAATAGCAGCAGCTCATCTGTTCACACCTTGTTTCTGCCATGTGCTTGAACGCCAAGACGTTCGCGCTTCTGTGAGATGAAAGACGTCCTTCTGCATATGTGGTTGCTCACACCGGTGCACTTGTTAGTGTATCCATTCAGTCCTGGGCTGCGGGGCATTCAGAAGTGGCTCTGTGGAGACGTCTGCATAGAGGCAGCTGTCAGAACACGCACACTCGATTGTTCACCAAAACATATGCAGACGCGTCCTTAGCCTGTAGATTTGGATGCACAGAGTTCCCTGTGTTCGCAAGAGACAAGGGAATCGCGTCTGTGCGCACAGAAGCAATAGCGGACCGTTTCCCTCGGAGTGAACGCGAAAGAGCCGTCTATATACTCGCAGACACGCGAACGTGCCTCAATGCGGTCACAGAGGCAGCAGCTTTTGCACAGATGCTCCTGGTGATTCTGGCACTTTCCAGGCACACTCCTGAAAGTCGCGCACACTGCTGTTCACTCGCTAAACGACCTCTTGGGAAACACGTCTCCGGTCGACGGACCGCTCAGATTGCTTCTCGTGTAACTGTGAACTGTGTCAGCGCAGGGAATCCGTCTCTGTTGAGCAGATGTCAATCCTGCCTCGCTTTTGCTTTGTTGCCTCTACCAAGATGATTTCCCGTTTCTCTCTTCACTGGAGCAGGCAGACACAGCCAACGCACATCAAGTGTCAAGAGACACGCTCTGCTGAGCTCAACGCTTGTGCAGATGCACATGTGCGACGAAGTCAACACACGTGCTTGTGGAGAGAAAGAAAGGGACTCCCAGGCGTGTGGAGCGACGGGGAGAAAGAGCGGGCGCTGAGGAACACAGTTTCAAACAGACTGTCTCCACACAAACAGGCACCTGTCTGCAGGTATCCTAGATCTTGATTCTTGAACTTGAGGAAACACGCGTCTGAGCAAAACTCCCAAACGCTTCCAGGAAAGACACAGGCTCTCCCACAAGCACACAAGTGTTTGCCCTCAGCTATAGATCAGGGACAAGCCTGTGAAGAGCAACCAAAGAGCTCGTCCGTCTTTCCCTCAATAGATGGGAGTAGGCGCGCTTGCGGATGTGTGCGTGTGTGTGGCCACGCGTTTGCTTAGGCATCAGTGTGTGAAAAGGTAGGTGCTTTTCTCTAGCTGCGTGTGCGTGCACGTGGTGCTGGGTGCACATCCCTGGGTGCTCGTGGAAAGGTTTCTGCATGGTTTTCGCTGAGGAATCGTGTGTGTGCACATGGACAAAGAGAAGGCGCAGCAACCAGGTTCCAGCGCCGAAGAAGGCAAAAGGCGAGGTTTCCGGCGCTATCTCCTTCTCTCCCCAGAGCTAGTCGCGCAAAGCAAGCCGCTAAGCCGGCGACCGGCAAGAGAGCTACAACGAAGCATGCCGAACGGAGAAAATAGCAGCAGCTCATCTGTTCACACCTTGTTTCTGCCATGTGCTTGAACGCCAAGACGTTCGCGCTTCTGTGAGATGGAAGACGTCCTTCTGCATATGTGGTTGCTCACACCGGTGCACTTGTTAGTGTATCCATTCAGTCCTGGGCTGCGGGGCATTCAGAAGTGGCTCTGTGGAGACGTCTGCATAGAGGCAGCTGTCAGAACACGCACACTCGATTGTTCACCAAAACATATGCAGACGCGTCCTTAGCCTGTAGATTTGGATGCACAGAGTTCCCTGTGTTCGCAAGAGACAAGGGAATCGCGTCTGTGCGCACAGAAGCAATAGCGGACCGTTTCCCTCGGAGTGAACGCGAAAGAGCCGTCTATATACTCGCAGACACGCGAACGTGCCTCAATGCGGTCACAGAGGCAGCAGCTTTTGCACAGATGCTCCTGGTGATTCTGGCACTTTCCAGGCACACTCCTGAAAGTCGCGCACACTGCTGTTCACTCGCTAAACGACCTCTTGGGAAACACGTCTCCGGTCGACGGACCGCTCAGATTGCTTCTCGTGTAACTGTGAACTGTGTCAGCGCAGGGAATCCGTCTCTGTTGAGCAGATGTCAATCCTGCCTCGCTTTTGCTTTGTTGCCTCTACCAAGATGATTTCCCGTTTCTCTCTTCACTGGAGCAGGCAGACACAGCCAACGCACATCAAGTGTCAAGAGACACGCTCTGCTGAGCTCAACGCTTGTGCAGATGCACATGTGCGACGAAGTCAACACACGTGCTTGTGGAGAGAAAGAAAGGGACTCCCAGGCGTGTGGAGCGACGGGGAGAAAGAGCGGGCGCTGAGGAACACAGTTTCAAACAGACTGTCTCCACACAAACAGGCACCTGTCTGCAGGTATCCTAGATCTTGATTCTTGAACTTGAGGAAACACGCGTCTGAGCAAAACTCCCAAACGCTTCCAGGAAAGACACAGGCTCTCCCACAAGCACACAAGTGTTTGCCCTCAGCTATAGATCAGGGACAAGCCTGTGAAGAGCAACCAAAGAGCTCGTCCGTCTTTCCCTCAATAGATGGGAGTAGGCGCGCTTGCGGATGTGTGCGTGTGTGTGGCCACGCGTTTGCTTAGGCATCAGTGTGTGAAAAGGTAGGTGCTTTTCTCTAGCTGCGTGTGCGTGCACGTGGTGCTGGGTGCACATCCCTGGGTGCTCGTGGAAAGGTTTCTGCATGGTTTTCGCTGAGGAATCGTGTGTGTGCACATGGACAAAGAGAAGGCGCAGCAACCAGGTTCCAGCGCCGAAGAAGGCAAAAGGCGAGGTTTCCGGCGCTATCTCCTTCTCTCCCCAGAGCTAGTCGCGCAAAGCAAGCCGCTAAGCCGGCGACCGGCAAGAGAGCTACAACGAAGCATGCCGAACGGAGAAAATAGCAGCAGCTCATCTGTTCACACCTTGTTTCTGCCATGTGCTTGAACGCCAAGACGTTCGCGCTTCTGTGAGATGAAAGACGTCCTTCTGCATATGTGGTTGCTCACACCGGTGCACTTGTTAGTGTATCCATTCAGTCCTGGGCTGCGGGGCATTCAGAAGTGGCTCTGTGGAGACGTCTGCATAGAGGCAGCTGTCAGAACACGCACACTCGATTGTTCACCAAAACATATGCAGACGCGTCCTTAGCCTGTAGATTTGGATGCACAGAGTTCCCTGTGTTCGCAAGAGACAAGGGAATCGCGTCTGTGCGCACAGAAGCAATAGCGGACCGTTTCCCTCGGAGTGAACGCGAAAGAGCCGTCTATATACTCGCAGACACGCGAACGTGCCTCAATGCGGTCACAGAGGCAGCAGCTTTTGCACAGATGCTCCTGGTGATTCTGGCACTTTCCAGGCACACTCCTGAAAGTCGCGCACACTGCTGTTCACTCGCTAAACGACCTCTTGGGAAACACGTCTCCGGTCGACGGACCGCTCAGATTGCTTCTCGTGTAACTGTGAACTGTGTCAGCGCAGGGAATCCGTCTCTGTTGAGCAGATGTCAATCCTGCCTCGCTTTTGCTTTGTTGCCTCTACCAAGATGATTTCCCGTTTCTCTCTTCACTGGAGCAGGCAGACACAGCCAACGCACATCAAGTGTCAAGAGACACGCTCTGCTGAGCTCAACGCTTGTGCAGATGCACATGTGCGACGAAGTCAACACACGTGCTTGTGGAGAGAAAGAAAGGGACTCCCAGGCGTGTGGAGCGACGGGGAGAAAGAGCGGGCGCTGAGGAACACAGTTTCAAACAGACTGTCTCCACACAAACAGGCACCTGTCTGCAGGTATCCTAGATCTTGATTCTTGAACTTGAGGAAACACGCGTCTGAGCAAAACTCCCAAACGCTTCCAGGAAAGACACAGGCTCTCCCACAAGCACACAAGTGTTTGCCCTCAGCTATAGATCAGGGACAAGCCTGTGAAGAGATGCCCTGCTATTCTTTCGCCTTATGGCATCATGTGTTTCGTTCCTCTTGGAGATCGATTGTTAAACGTCTTTCCTAGGGCGACACTGAAGCATTTGCCAGCGGAGGAGAAGTAGCACGGAGCAGCATTCAGTACTGCCTACGAGTGTCTTTGCTACCCTACTAGCGGAGCTCCAAGAACAGGCACACATCTTCAGGTACCTTCCAAATGTGGATTCCCCTGCAGCCCCGTAGGCGGGCGTGCAGTACGCCAACCGTCAACGGACGTTTTTCCCCTCAAGCCTGTCAGGACGTTGCTCGTCCGTCTTTCCCTCAATAGATGGGAGTAGGCGCGCTTGCGGATGTGTGCGTGTGTGTGGCCACGCGTTTGCTTAGGCTTCAGTGTGTGAAAAGGTAGGTGCTTTTCTCTAGCTGCGTGTGCGTGCACGTGGTGCTGGGTGCACATCCCTGGGTGCTCGTGGAAAGGTTTCTGCATGGTTTTCGCTGAGGAATCGTGTGTGTGCACATGGACAAAGAGAAGGCGCAGCAACCAGGTTCCAGCGCCGAAGAAGGCAAAAGGCGAGGTTTCCGGCGCTATCTCCTTCTCTCCCCAGAGCTAGTCGCGCAAAGCAAGCCGCTAAGCCGGCGACCGGCAAGAGAGCTACAACGAAGCATGCCGAACGGAGAAAATAGCAGCAGCTCATCTGTTCACACCTTGTTTCTGCCATGTGCTTGAACGCCAAGACGTTCGCGCTTCTGTGAGATGAAAGACGTCCTTCTGCATATGTGGTTGCTCACACCGGTGCACTTGTTAGTGTATCCATTCAGTCCTGGGCTGCGGGGCATTCAGAAGTGGCTCTGTGGAGACGTCTGCATAGAGGCAGCTGTCAGAACACGCACACTCGATTGTTCACCAAAACATATGCAGACGCGTCCTTAGCCTGTAGATTTGGATGCACAGAGTTCCCTGTGTTCGCAAGAGACAAGGGAATCGCGTCTGTGCGCACAGAAGCAATAGCGGACCGTTTCCCTCGGAGTGAACGCGAAAGAGCCGTCTATATACTCGCAGACACGCGAACGTGCCTCAATGCGGTCACAGAGGCAGCAGCTTTTGCACAGATGCTCCTGGTGATTCTGGCACTTTCCAGGCACACTCCTGAAAGTCGCGCACACTGCTGTTCACTCGCTAAACGACCTCTTGGGAAACACGTCTCCGGTCGACGGACCGCTCAGATTGCTTCTCGTGTAACTGTGAACTGTGTCAGCGCAGGGAATCCGTCTCTGTTGAGCAGATGTCAATCCTGCCTCGCTTTTGCTTTGTTGCCTCTACCAAGATGATTTCCCGTTTCTCTCTTCACTGGAGCAGGCAGACACAGCCAACGCACATCAAGTGTCAAGAGACACGCTCTGCTGAGCTCAACGCTTGTGCAGATGCACATGTGCGACGAAGTCAACACACGTGCTTGTGGAGAGAAAGAAAGGGACTCCCAGGCGTGTGGAGCGACGGGGAGAAAGAGCGGGCGCTGAGGAACACAGTTTCAAACAGACTGTCTCCACACAAACAGGCACCTGTCTGCAGGTATCCTAGATCTTGATTCTTGAACTTGAGGAAACACGCGTCTGAGCAAAACTCCCAAACGCTTCCAGGAAAGACACAGGCTCTCCCACAAGCACACAAGTGTTTGCCCTCAGCTATAGATCAGGGACAAGCCTGTGAAGAGCAACCAAAGAGCTCGTCCGTCTTTCCCTCAATAGATGGGAGTAGGCGCGCTTGCGGATGTGTGCGTGTGTGTGGCCACGCGTTTGCTTAGGCTTCAGTGTGTGAAAAGGTAGGTGCTTTTCTCTAGCTGCGTGTGCGTGCACGTGGTGCTGGGTGCACATCCCTGGGTGCTCGTGGAAAGGTTTCTGCATGGTTTTCGCTGAGGAATCGTGTGTGTGCACATGGACAAAGAGAAGGCGCAGCAACCAGGTTCCAGCGCCGAAGAAGGCAAAAGGCGAGGTTTCCGGCGCTATCTCCTTCTCTCCCCAGAGCTAGTCGCGCAAAGCAAGCCGCTAAGCCGGCGACCGGCAAGAGAGCTACAACGAAGCATGCCGAACGGAGAAAATAGCAGCAGCTCATCTGTTCACACCTTGTTTCTGCCATGTGCTTGAACGCCAAGACGTTCGCGCTTCTGTGAGATGAAAGACGTCCTTCTGCATATGTGGTTGCTCACACCGGTGCACTTGTTAGTGTATCCATTCAGTCCTGGGCTGCGGGGCATTCAGAAGTGGCTCTGTGGAGACGTCTGCATAGAGGCAGCTGTCAGAACACGCACACTCGATTGTTCACCAAAACATATGCAGACGCGTCCTTAGCCTGTAGATTTGGATGCACAGAGTTCCCTGTGTTCGCAAGAGACAAGGGAATCGCGTCTGTGCGCACAGAAGCAATAGCGGACCGTTTCCCTCGGAGTGAACGCGAAAGAGTCGTCTATATACTCGCAGACACGCGAACGTGCCTCAATGCGGTCACAGAGGCAGCAGCTTTTGCACAGATGCTCCTGGTGATTCTGGCACTTTCCAGGCACACTCCTGAAAGTCGCGCACACTGCTGTTCACTCGCTAAACGACCTCTTGGGAAACACGTCTCCGGTCGACAGACCGCTCAGATTGCTTCTCGTGTAACTGTGAACTGTGTCAGCGCAGGGAATCCGTCTCTGTTGAGCAGATGTCAATCCTGCCTCGCTTTTGCTTTGTTGCCTCTACCAAGATGATTTCCCGTTTCTCTCTTCACTGGAGCAGGCAGACACAGCCAACGCACATCAAGTGTCAAGAGACACGCTCTGCTGAGCTCAACGCTTGTGCAGATGCACATGTGCGACGAAGTCAACACACGTGCTTGTGGAGAGAAAGAAAGGGACTCCCAGGCGTGTGGAGCGACGGGGAGAAAGAGCGGGCGCTGAGGAACACAGTTTCAAACAGACTGTCTCCACACAAACAGGCACCTGTCTGCAGGTATCCTAGATCTTGATTCTTGAACTTGAGGAAACACGCGTCTGAGCAAAACTCCCAAACGCTTCCAGGAAAGACACAGGCTCTCCCACAAGCACACAAGTGTTTGCCCTCAGCTATAGATCAGGGACAAGCCTGTGAAGAGCAACCAAAGAGCTCGTCCGTCTTTCCCTCAATAGATGGGAGTAGGCGCGCTTGCGGATGTGTGCGTGTGTGTGGCCACGCGTTTGCTTAGGCATCAGTGTGTGAAAAGGTAGGTGCTTTTCTCTAGCTGCGTGTGCGTGCACGTGGTGCTGGGTGCACATCCCTGGGTGCTCGTGGAAAGGTTTCTGCATGGTTTTCGCTGAGGAATCGTGTGTGTGCACATGGACAAAGAGAAGGCGCAGCAACCAGGTTCCAGCGCCGAAGAAGGCAAAAGGCGAGGTTTCCGGCGCTATCTCCTTCTCTCCCCAGAGCTAGTCGCGCAAAGCAAGCCGCTAAGCCGGCGACCGGCAAGAGAGCTACAACGAAGCATGCCGAACGGAGAAAATAGCAGCAGCTCATCTGTTCACACCTTGTTTCTGCCATGTGCTTGAACGCCAAGACGTTCGCGCTTCTGTGAGATGAAAGACGTCCTTCTGCATATGTGGTTGCTCACACCGGTGCACTTGTTAGTGTATCCATTCAGTCCTGGGCTGCGGGGCATTCAGAAGTGGCTCTGTGGAGACGTCTGCATAGAGGCAGCTGTCAGAACACGCACACTCGATTGTTCACCAAAACATATGCAGACGCGTCCTTAGCCTGTAGATTTGGATGCACAGAGTTCCCTGTGTTCGCAAGAGACAAGGGAATCGCGTCTGTGCGCACAGAAGCAATAGCGGACCGTTTCCCTCGGAGTGAACGCGAAAGAGCCGTCTATATACTCGCAGACACGCGAACGTGCCTCAATGCGGTCACAGAGGCAGCAGCTTTTGCACAGATGCTCCTGGTGATTCTGGCACTTTCCAGGCACACTCCTGAAAGTCGCGCACACTGCTGTTCACTCGCTAAACGACCTCTTGGGAAACACGTCTCCGGTCGACGGACCGCTCAGATTGCTTCTCGTGTAACTGTGAACTGTGTCAGCGCAGGGAATCCGTCTCTGTTGAGCAGATGTCAATCCTGCCTCGCTTTTGCTTTGTTGCCTCTACCAAGATGATTTCCCGTTTCTCTCTTCACTGGAGCAGGCAGACACAGCCAACGCACATCAAGTGTCAAGAGACACGCTCTGCTGAGCTCAACGCTTGTGCAGATGCACATGTGCGACGAAGTCAACACACGTGCTTGTGGAGAGAAAGAAAGGGACTCCCAGGCGTGTGGAGCGACGGGGAGAAAGAGCGGGCGCTGAGGAACACAGTTTCAAACAGACTGTCTCCACACAAACAGGCACCTGTCTGCAGGTATCCTAGATCTTGATTCTTGAACTTGAGGAAACACGCGTCTGAGCAAAACTCCCAAACGCTTCCAGGAAAGACACAGGCTCTCCCACAAGCACACAAGTGTTTGCCCTCAGCTATAGATCAGGGACAAGCCTGTGAAGAGCAACCAAAGAGCTCGTCCGTCTTTCCCTCAATAGATGGGAGTAGGCGCGCTTGCGGATGTGTGCGTGTGTGTGGCCACGCGTTTGCTTAGGCATCAGTGTGTGAAAAGGTAGGTGCTTTTCTCTAGCTGCGTGTGCGTGCACGTGGTGCTGGGTGCACATCCCTGGGTGCTCGTGGAAAGGTTTCTGCATGGTTTTCGCTGAGGAATCGTGTGTGTGCACATGGACAAAGAGAAGGCGCAGCAACCAGGTTCCAGCGCCGAAGAAGGCAAAAGGCGAGGTTTCCGGCGCTATCTCCTTCTCTCCCCAGAGCTAGTCGCGCAAAGCAAGCCGCTAAGCCGGCGACCGGCAAGAGAGCTACAACGAAGCATGCCGAACGGAGAAAATAGCAGCAGCTCATCTGTTCACACCTTGTTTCTGCCATGTGCTTGAACGCCAAGACGTTCGCGCTTCTGTGAGATGAAAGACGTCCTTCTGCATATGTGGTTGCTCACACCGGTGCACTTGTTAGTGTATCCATTCAGTCCTGGGCTGCGGGGCATTCAGAAGTGGCTCTGTGGAGACGTCTGCATAGAGGCAGCTGTCAGAACACGCACACTCGATTGTTCACCAAAACATATGCAGACGCGTCCTTAGCCTGTAGATTTGGATGCACAGAGTTCCCTGTGTTCGCAAGAGACAAGGGAATCGCGTCTGTGCGCACAGAAGCAATAGCGGACCGTTTCCCTCGGAGTGAACGCGAAAGAGCCGTCTATATACTCGCAGACACGCGAACGTGCCTCAATGCGGTCACAGAGGCAGCAGCTTTTGCACAGATGCTCCTGGTGATTCTGGCACTTTCCAGGCACACTCCTGAAAGTCGCGCACACTGCTGTTCACTCGCTAAACGACCTCTTGGGAAACACGTCTCCGGTCGACGGACCGCTCAGATTGCTTCTCGTGTAACTGTGAACTGTGTCAGCGCAGGGAATCCGTCTCTGTTGAGCAGATGTCAATCCTGCCTCGCTTTTGCTTTGTTGCCTCTACCAAGATGATTTCCCGTTTCTCTCTTCACTGGAGCAGGCAGACACAGCCAACGCACATCAAGTGTCAAGAGACACGCTCTGCTGAGCTCAACGCTTGTGCAGATGCACATGTGCGACGAAGTCAACACACGTGCTTGTGGAGAGAAAGAAAGGGACTCCCAGGCGTGTGGAGCGACGGGGAGAAAGAGCGGGCGCTGAGGAACACAGTTTCAAACAGACTGTCTCCACACAAACAGGCACCTGTCTGCAGGTATCCTAGATCTTGATTCTTGAACTTGAGGAAACACGCGTCTGAGCAAAACTCCCAAACGCTTCCAGGAAAGACACAGGCTCTCCCACAAGCACACAAGTGTTTGCCCTCAGCTATAGATCAGGGACAAGCCTGTGAAGAGCAACCAAAGAGCTCGTCCGTCTTTCCCTCAATAGATGGGAGTAGGCGCGCTTGCGGATGTGTGCGTGTGTGTGGCCACGCGTTTGCTTAGGCATCAGTGTGTGAAAAGGTAGGTGCTTTTCTCTAGCTGCGTGTGCGTGCACGTGGTGCTGGGTGCACATCCCTGGGTGCTCGTGGAAAGGTTTCTGCATGGTTTTCGCTGAGGAATCGTGTGTGTGCACATGGACAAAGAGAAGGCGCAGCAACCAGGTTCCAGCGCCGAAGAAGGCAAAAGGCGAGGTTTCCGGCGCTATCTCCTTCTCTCCCCAGAGCTAGTCACGCAAAGCAAGCCGCTAAGCCGGCGACCGGCAAGAGAGCTACAACGAAGCATGCCGAACGGAGAAAATAGCAGCAGCTCATCTGTTCACACCTTGTTTCTGCCATGTGCTTGAACGCCAAGACGTTCGCGCTTCTGTGAGATGAAAGACGTCCTTCTGCATATGTGGTTGCTCACACCGGTGCACTTGTTAGTGTATCCATTCAGTCCTGGGCTGCGGGGCATTCAGAAGTGGCTCTGTGGAGACGTCTGCATAGAGGCAGCTGTCAGAACACGCACACTCGATTGTTCACCAAAACATATGCAGACGCGTCCTTAGCCTGTAGATTTGGATGCACAGAGTTCCCTGTGTTCGCAAGAGACAAGGGAATCGCGTCTGTGCGCACAGAAGCAATAGCGGACCGTTTCCCTCGGAGTGAACGCGAAAGAGCCGTCTATATACTCGCAGACACGCGAACGTGCCTCAATGCGGTCACAGAGGCAGCAGCTTTTGCACAGATGCTCCTGGTGATTCTGGCACTTTCCAGGCACACTCCTGAAAGTCGCGCACACTGCTGTTCACTCGCTAAACGACCTCTTGGGAAACACGTCTCCGGTCGACAGACCGCTCAGATTGCTTCTCGTGTAACTGTGAACTGTGTCAGCGCAGGGAATCCGTCTCTGTTGAGCAGATGTCAATCCTGCCTCGCTTTTGCTTTGTTGCCTCTACCAAGATGATTTCCCGTTTCTCTCTTCACTGGAGCAGGCAGACACAGCCAACGCACATCAAGTGTCAAGAGACACGCTCTGCTGAGCTCAACGCTTGTGCAGATGCACATGTGCGACGAAGTCAACACACGTGCTTGTGGAGAGAAAGAAAGGGACTCCCAGGCGTGTGGAGCGACGGGGAGAAAGAGCGGGCGCTGAGGAACACAGTTTCAAACAGACTGTCTCCACACAAACAGGCACCTGTCTGCAGGTATCCTAGATCTTGATTCTTGAACTTGAGGAAACACGCGTCTGAGCAAAACTCCCAAACGCTTCCAGGAAAGACACAGGCTCTCCCACAAGCACACAAGTGTTTGCCCTCAGCTATAGATCAGGGACAAGCCTGTGAAGAGCAACCAAAGAGCTCGTCCGTCTTTCTCTCAATAGATGGGAGTAGGCGCGCTTGCGGATGTGTGCGTGTGTGTGGCCACGCGTTTGCTTAGGCATCAGTGTGTGAAAAGGTAGGTGCTTTTCTCTAGCTGCGTGTGCGTGCACGTGGTGCTGGGTGCACATCCCTGGGTGCTCGTGGAAAGGTTTCTGCATGGTTTTCGCTGAGGAATCGTGTGTGTGCACATGGACAAAGAGAAGGCGCAGCAACCAGGTTCCAGCGCCGAAGAAGGCAAAAGGCGAGGTTTCCGGCGCTATCTCCTTCTCTCCCCAGAGCTAGTCGCGCAAAGCAAGCCGCTAAGCCGGCGACCGGCAAGAGAGCTACAACGAAGCATGCCGAACGGAGAAAATAGCAGCAGCTCATCTGTTCACACCTTGTTTCTGCCATGTGCTTGAACGCCAAGACGTTCGCGCTTCTGTGAGATGAAAGACGTCCTTCTGCATATGTGGTTGCTCACACCGGTGCACTTGTTAGTGTATCCATTCAGTCCTGGGCTGCGGGGCATTCAGAAGTGGCTCTGTGGAGACGTCTGCATAGAGGCAGCTGTCAGAACACGCACACTCGATTGTTCACCAAAACATATGCAGACGCGTCCTTAGCCTGTAGATTTGGATGCACAGAGTTCCCTGTGTTCGCAAGAGACAAGGGAATCGCGTCTGTGCGCACAGAAGCAATAGCGGACCGTTTCCCTCGGAGTGAACGCGAAAGAGCCGTCTATATACTCGCAGACACGCGAACGTGCCTCAATGCGGTCACAGAGGCAGCAGCTTTTGCACAGATGCTCCTGGTGATTCTGGCACTTTCCAGGCACACTCCTGAAAGTCGCGCACACTGCTGTTCACTCGCTAAACGACCTCTTGGGAAACACGTCTCCGGTCGACGGACCGCTCAGATTGCTTCTCGTGTAACTGTGAACTGTGTCAGCGCAGGGAATCCGTCTCTGTTGAGCAGATGTCAATCCTGCCTCGCTTTTGCTTTGTTGCCTCTACCAAGATGATTTCCCGTTTCTCTCTTCACTGGAGCAGGCAGACACAGCCAACGCACATCAAGTGTCAAGAGACACGCTCTGCTGAGCTCAACGCTTGTGCAGATGCACATGTGCGACGAAGTCAACACACGTGCTTGTGGAGAGAAAGAAAGGGACTCCCAGGCGTGTGGAGCGACGGGGAGAAAGAGCGGGCGCTGAGGAACACAGTTTCAAACAGACTGTCTCCACACAAACAGGCACCTGTCTGCAGGTATCCTAGATCTTGATTCTTGAACTTGAGGAAACACGCGTCTGAGCAAAACTCCCAAACGCTTCCAGGAAAGACACAGGCTCTCCCACAAGCACACAAGTGTTTGCCCTCAGCTATAGATCAGGGACAAGCCTGTGAAGAGCAACCAAAGAGCTCGTCCGTCTTTCCCTCAATAGATGGGAGTAGGCGCGCTTGCGGATGTGTGCGTGTGTGTGGCCACGCGTTTGCTTAGGCATCAGTGTGTGAAAAGGTAGGTGCTTTTCTCTAGCTGCGTGTGCGTGCACGTGGTGCTGGGTGCACATCCCTGGGTGCTCGTGGAAAGGTTTCTGCATGGTTTTCGCTGAGGAATCGTGTGTGTGCACATGGACAAAGAGAAGGCGCAGCAACCAGGTTCCAGCGCCGAAGAAGGCAAAAGGCGAGGTTTCCGGCGCTATCTCCTTCTCTCCCCAGAGCTAGTCGCGCAAAGCAAGCCGCTAAGCCGGCGACCGGCAAGAGAGCTACAACGAAGCATGCCGAACGGAGAAAATAGCAGCAGCTCATCTGTTCACACCTTGTTTCTGCCATGTGCTTGAACGCCAAGACGTTCGCGCTTCTGTGAGATGAAAGACGTCCTTCTGCATATGTGGTTGCTCACACCGGTGCACTTGTTAGTGTATCCATTCAGTCCTGGGCTGCGGGGCATTCAGAAGTGGCTCTGTGGAGACGTCTGCATAGAGGCAGCTGTCAGAACACGCACACTCGATTGTTCACCAAAACATATGCAGACGCGTCCTTAGCCTGTAGATTTGGATGCACAGAGTTCCCTGTGTTCGCAAGAGACAAGGGAATCGCGTCTGTGCGCACAGAAGCAATAGCGGACCGTTTCCCTCGGAGTGAACGCGAAAGAGCCGTCTATATACTCGCAGACACGCGAACGTGCCTCAATGCGGTCACAGAGGCAGCAGCTTTTGCACAGATGCTCCTGGTGATTCTGGCACTTTCCAGGCACACTCCTGAAAGTCGCGCACACTGCTGTTCACTCGCTAAACGACCTCTTGGGAAACACGTCTCCGGTCGACGGACCGCTCAGATTGCTTCTCGTGTAACTGTGAACTGTGTCAGCGCAGGGAATCCGTCTCTGTTGAGCAGATGTCAATCCTGCCTCGCTTTTGCTTTGTTGCCTCTACCAAGATGATTTCCCGTTTCTCTCTTCACTGGAGCAGGCAGACACAGCCAACGCACATCAAGTGTCAAGAGACACGCTCTGCTGAGCTCAACGCTTGTGCAGATGCACATGTGCGACGAAGTCAACACACGTGCTTGTGGAGAGAAAGAAAGGGACTCCCAGGCGTGTGGAGCGACGGGGAGAAAGAGCGGGCGCTGAGGAACACAGTTTCAAACAGACTGTCTCCACGCAAACAGGCACCTGTCTGCAGGTATCCTAGATCTTGATTCTTGAACTTGAGGAAACACGCGTCTGAGCAAAACTCCCAAACGCTTCCAGGAAAGACACAGGCTCTCCCACAAGCACACAAGTGTTTGCCCTCAGCTATAGATCAGGGACAAGCCTGTGAAGAGATGCCCTGCTATTCTTTCGCCTTATGGCATCATGTGTTTCGTTCCTCTTGGAGATCGATTGTTAAACGTCTTTCCTAGGGCGACACTGAAGCATTTGCCAGCGGAGGAGAAGTAGCACGGAGCAGCATTCAGTACTGCCTACGAGTGTCTTTGCTACCCTACTAGCGGAGCTCCAAGAACAGGCACACATCTTCAGGTACCTTCCAAATGTGGATTCCCCTGCAGCCCCGTAGGCGGGCGTGCAGTACGCCAACCGTCAACGGACGTTTTTCCCCTCAAGCCTGTCAGGACGTTGCTCGTCCGTCTTTCCCTCAATAGATGGGAGTAGGCGCGCTTGCGGATGTGTGCGTGTGTGTGGCCACGCGTTTGCTTAGGCTTCAGTGTGTGAAAAGGTAGGTGCTTTTCTCTAGCTGCGTGTGCGTGCACGTGGTGCTGGGTGCACATCCCTGGGTGCTCGTGGAAAGGTTTCTGCATGGTTTTCGCTGAGGAATCGTGTGTGTGCACATGGACAAAGAGAAGGCGCAGCAACCAGGTTCCAGCGCCGAAGAAGGCAAAAGGCGAGGTTTCCGGCGCTATCTCCTTCTCTCCCCAGAGCTAGTCGCGCAAAGCAAGCCGCTAAGCCGGCGACCGGCAAGAGAGCTACAACGAAGCATGCCGAACGGAGAAAATAGCAGCAGCTCATCTGTTCACACCTTGTTTCTGCCATGTGCTTGAACGCCAAGACGTTCGCGCTTCTGTGAGATGAAAGACGTCCTTCTGCATATGTGGTTGCTCACACCGGTGCACTTGTTAGTGTATCCATTCAGTCCTGGGCTGCGGGGCATTCAGAAGTGGCTCTGTGGAGACGTCTGCATAGAGGCAGCTGTCAGAACACGCACACTCGATTGTTCACCAAAACATATGCAGACGCGTCCTTAGCCTGTAGATTTGGATGCACAGAGTTCCCTGTGTTCGCAAGAGACAAGGGAATCGCGTCTGTGCGCACAGAAGCAATAGCGGACCGTTTCCCTCGGAGTGAACGCGAAAGAGCCGTCTATATACTCGCAGACACGCGAACGTGCCTCAATGCGGTCACAGAGGCAGCAGCTTTTGCACAGATGCTCCTGGTGATTCTGGCACTTTCCAGGCACACTCCTGAAAGTCGCGCACACTGCTGTTCACTCGCTAAACGACCTCTTGGGAAACACGTCTCCGGTCGACGGACCGCTCAGATTGCTTCTCGTGTAACTGTGAACTGTGTCAGCGCAGGGAATCCGTCTCTGTTGAGCAGATGTCAATCCTGCCTCGCTTTTGCTTTGTTGCCTCTACCAAGATGATTTCCCGTTTCTCTCTTCACTGGAGCAGGCAGACACAGCCAACGCACATCAAGTGTCAAGAGACACGCTCTGCTGAGCTCAACGCTTGTGCAGATGCACATGTGCGACGAAGTCAACACACGTGCTTGTGGAGAGAAAGAAAGGGACTCCCAGGCGTGTGGAGCGACGGGGAGAAAGAGCGGGCGCTGAGGAACACAGTTTCAAACAGACTGTCTCCACACAAACAGGCACCTGTCTGCAGGTATCCTAGATCTTGATTCTTGAACTTGAGGAAACACGCGTCTGAGCAAAACTCCCAAACGCTTCCAGGAAAGACACAGGCTCTCCCACAAGCACACAAGTGTTTGCCCTCAGCTATAGATCAGGGACAAGCCTGTGAAGAGCAACCAAAGAGCTCGTCCGTCTTTCCCTCAATAGATGGGAGTAGGCGCGCTTGCGGATGTGTGCGTGTGTGTGGCCACGCGTTTGCTTAGGCTTCAGTGTGTGAAAAGGTAGGTGCTTTTCTCTAGCTGCGTGTGCGTGCACGTGGTGCTGGGTGCACATCCCTGGGTGCTCGTGGAAAGGTTTCTGCATGGTTTTCGCTGAGGAATCGTGTGTGTGCACATGGACAAAGAGAAGGCGCAGCAACCAGGTTCCAGCGCCGAAGAAGGCAAAAGGCGAGGTTTCCGGCGCTATCTCCTTCTCTCCCCAGAGCTAGTCGCGCAAAGCAAGCCGCTAAGCCGGCGACCGGCAAGAGAGCTACAACGAAGCATGCCGAACGGAGAAAATAGCAGCAGCTCATCTGTTCACACCTTGTTTCTGCCATGTGCTTGAACGCCAAGACGGTCGCGCTTCTGTGAGATGAAAGACGTCCTTCTGCATATGTGGTTGCTCACACCGGTGCACTTGTTAGTGTATCCATTCAGTCCTGGGCTGCGGGGCATTCAGAAGTGGCTCTGTGGAGACGTCTGCATAGAGGCAGCTGTCAGAACACGCACACTCGATTGTTCACCAAAACATATGCAGACGCGTCCTTAGCCTGTAGATTTGGATGCACAGAGTTCCCTGTGTTCGCAAGAGACAAGGGAATCGCGTCTGTGCGCACAGAAGCAATAGCGGACCGTTTCCCTCGGAGTGAACGCGAAAGAGCCGTCTATATACTCGCAGACACGCGAACGTGCCTCAATGCGGTCACAGAGGCAGCAGCTTTTGCACAGATGCTCCTGGTGATTCTGGCACTTTCCAGGCACACTCCTGAAAGTCGCGCACACTGCTGTTCACTCGCTAAACGACCTCTTGGGAAACACGTCTCCGGTCGACGGACCGCTCAGATTGCTTCTCGTGTAACTGTGAACTGTGTCAGCGCAGGGAATCCGTCTCTGTTGAGCAGATGTCAATCCTGCCTCGCTTTTGCTTTGTTGCCTCTACCAAGATGATTTCCCGTTTCTCTCTTCACTGGAGCAGGCAGACACAGCCAACGCACATCAAGTGTCAAGAGACACGCTCTGCTGAGCTCAACGCTTGTGCAGATGCACATGTGCGACGAAGTCAACACACGTGCTTGTGGAGAGAAAGAAAGGGACTCCCAGGCGTGTGGAGCGACGGGGAGAAAGAGCGGGCGCTGAGGAACACAGTTTCAAACAGACTGTCTCCACGCAAACAGGCACCTGTCTGCAGGTATCCTAGATCTTGATTCTTGAACTTGAGGAAACACGCGTCTGAGCAAAACTCCCAAACGCTTCCAGGAAAGACACAGGCTCTCCCACAAGCACACAAGTGTTTGCCCTCAGCTATAGATCAGGGACAAGCCTGTGAAGAGATGCCCTGCTATTCTTTCGCCTTATGGCATCATGTGTTTCGTTCCTCTTGGAGATCGATTGTTAAACGTCTTTCCTAGGGCGACTGTGAAGCATTTGCCAGCGGAGGAGAAGTAGCACGGAGCAGCATTCAGTACTGCCTACGAGTGTCTTTGCTACCCTACTAGCGGAGCTCCAAGAACAGGCACACATCTTCAGGTACCTTCCAAATGTGGATTCCCCTGCAGCCCCGTAGGCGGGCGTGCAGTACGCCAACCGTCAACGGACGTTTTTCCCCTCAAGCCTGTCAGGACGTTGCTCGTCCGTCTTTCCCTCAATAGATGGGAGTAGGCGCGCTTGCGGATGTGTGCGTGTGTGTGGCCACGCGTTTGCTTAGGCTTCAGTGTGTGAAAAGGTAGGTGCTTTTCTCTAGCTGCGTGTGCGTGCACGTGGTGCTGGGTGCACATCCCTGGGTGCTCGTGGAAAGGTTTCTGCATGGTTTTCGCTGAGGAATCGTGTGTGTGCACATGGACAAAGAGAAGGCGCAGCAACCAGGTTCCAGCGCCGAAGAAGGCAAAAGGCGAGGTTTCCGGCGCTATCTCCTTCTCTCCCCAGAGCTAGTCGCGCAAAGCAAGCCGCTAAGCCGGCGACCGGCAAGAGAGCTACAACGAAGCATGCCGAACGGAGAAAATAGCAGCAGCTCATCTGTTCACACCTTGTTTCTGCCATGTGCTTGAACGCCAAGACGTTCGCGCTTCTGTGAGATGAAAGACGTCCTTCTGCATATGTGGTTGCTCACACCGGTGCACTTGTTAGTGTATCCATTCAGTCCTGGGCTGCGGGGCATTCAGAAGTGGCTCTGTGGAGACGTCTGCATAGAGGCAGCTGTCAGAACACGCACACTCGATTGTTCACCAAAACATATGCAGACGCGTCCTTAGCCTGTAGATTTGGATGCACAGAGTTCCCTGTGTTCGCAAGAGACAAGGGAATCGCGTCTGTGCGCACAGAAGCAATAGCGGACCGTTTCCCTCGGAGTGAACGCGAAAGAGCCGTCTATATACTCGCAGACACGCGAACGTGCCTCAATGCGGTCACAGAGGCAGCAGCTTTTGCACAGATGCTCCTGGTGATTCTGGCACTTTCCAGGCACACTCCTGAAAGTCGCGCACACTGCTGTTCACTCGCTAAACGACCTCTTGGGAAACACGTCTCCGGTCGACGGACCGCTCAGATTGCTTCTCGTGTAACTGTGAACTGTGTCAGCGCAGGGAATCCGTCTCTGTTGAGCAGATGTCAATCCTGCCTCGCTTTTGCTTTGTTGCCTCTACCAAGATGATTTCCCGTTTCTCTCTTCACTGGAGCAGGCAGACACAGCCAACGCACATCAAGTGTCAAGAGACACGCTCTGCTGAGCTCAACGCTTGTGCAGATGCACATGTGCGACGAAGTCAACACACGTGCTTGTGGAGAGAAAGAAAGGGACTCCCAGGCGTGTGGAGCGACGGGGAGAAAGAGCGGGCGCTGAGGAACACAGTTTCAAACAGACTGTCTCCACACAAACAGGCACCTGTCTGCAGGTATCCTAGATCTTGATTCTTGAACTTGAGGAAACACGCGTCTGAGCAAAACTCCCAAACGCTTCCAGGAAAGACACAGGCTCTCCCACAAGCACACAAGTGTTTGCCCTCAGCTATAGATCAGGGACAAGCCTGTGAAGAGCAACCAAAGAGCTCGTCCGTCTTTCCCTCAATAGATGGGAGTAGGCGCGCTTGCGGATGTGTGCGTGTGTGTGGCCACGCGTTTGCTTAGGCTTCAGTGTGTGAAAAGGTAGGTGCTTTTCTCTAGCTGCGTGTGCGTGCACGTGGTGCTGGGTGCACATCCCTGGGTGCTCGGGGAAAGGTTTCTGCATGGTTTTCGCTGAGGAATCGTGTGTGTGCACATGGACAAAGAGAAGGCGCAGCAACCAGGTTCCAGCGCCGAAGAAGGCAAAAGGCGAGGTTTCCGGCGCTATCTCCTTCTCTCCCCAGAGCTAGTCGCGCAAAGCAAGCCGCTAAGCCGGCGACCGGCAAGAGAGCTACAACGAAGCATGCCGAACGGAGAAAATAGCAGCAGCTCATCTGTTCACACCTTGTTTCTGCCATGTGCTTGAACGCCAAGACGTTCGCGCTTCTGTGAGATGAAAGACGTCCTTCTGCATATGTGGTTGCTCACACCGGTGCACTTGTTAGTGTATCCATTCAGTCCTGGGCTGCGGGGCATTCAGAAGTGGCTCTGTGGAGACGTCTGCATAGAGGCAGCTGTCAGAACACGCACACTCGATTGTTCACCAAAACATATGCAGACGCGTCCTTAGCCTGTAGATTTGGATGCACAGAGTTCCCTGTGTTCGCAAGAGACAAGGGAATCGCGTCTGTGCGCACAGAAGCAATAGCGGACCGTTTCCCTCGGAGTGAACGCGAAAGAGCCGTCTATATACTCGCAGACACGCGAACGTGCCTCAATGCGGTCACAGAGGCAGCAGCTTTTGCACAGATGCTCCTGGTGATTCTGGCACTTTCCAGGCACACTCCTGAAAGTCGCGCACACTGCTGTTCACTCGCTAAACGACCTCTTGGGAAACACGTCTCCGGTCGACGGACCGCTCAGATTGCTTCTCGTGTAACTGTGAACTGTGTCAGCGCAGGGAATCCGTCTCTGTTGAGCAGATGTCAATCCTGCCTCGCTTTTGCTTTGTTGCCTCTACCAAGATGATTTCCCGTTTCTCTCTTCACTGGAGCAGGCAGACACAGCCAACGCACATCAAGTGTCAAGAGACACGCTCTGCTGAGCTCAACGCTTGTGCAGATGCACATGTGCGACGAAGTCAACACACGTGCTTGTGGAGAGAAAGAAAGGGACTCCCAGGCGTGTGGAGCGACGGGGAGAAAGAGCGGGCGCTGAGGAACACAGTTTCAAACAGACTGTCTCCACACAAACAGGCACCTGTCTGCAGGTATCCTAGATCTTGATTCTTGAACTTGAGGAAACACGCGTCTGAGCAAAACTCCCAAACGCTTCCAGGAAAGACACAGGCTCTCCCACAAGCACACAAGTGTTTGCCCTCAGCTATAGATCAGGGACAAGCCTGTGAAGAGATGCCCTGCTATTCTTTCGCCTTATGGCATCATGTGTTTCGTTCCTCTTGGAGATCGATTGTTAAACGTCTTTCCTAGGGCGACTGTGAAGCATTTGCCAGCGGAGGAGAAGTAGCACGGAGCAGCATTCAGTACTGCCTACGAGTGTCTTTGCTACCCTACTAGCGGAGCTCCAAGAACAGGCACACATCTTCAGGTACCTTCCAAATGTGGATTCCCCTGCAGCCCCGTAGGCGGGCGTGCAGTACGCCAACCGTCAACGGACGTTTTTCCCCTCAAGCCTGTCAGGACGTTGCTCGTCCGTCTTTCCCTCAATAGATGGGAGTAGGCGCGCTTGCGGATGTGTGCGTGTGTGTGGCCACGCGTTTGCTTAGGCTTCAGTGTGTGAAAAGGTAGGTGCTTTTCTCTAGCTGCGTGTGCGTGCACGTGGTGCTGGGTGCACATCCCTGGGTGCTCGTGGAAAGGTTTCTGCATGGTTTTCGCTGAGGAATCGTGTGTGTGCACATGGACAAAGAGAAGGCGCAGCAACCAGGTTCCAGCGCCGAAGAAGGCAAAAGGCGAGGTTTCCGGCGCTATCTCCTTCTCTCCCCAGAGCTAGTCGCGCAAAGCAAGCCGCTAAGCCGGCGACCGGCAAGAGAGCTACAACGAAGCATGCCGAACGGAGAAAATAGCAGCAGCTCATCTGTTCACACCTTGTTTCTGCCATGTGCTTGAACGCCAAGACGTTCGCGCTTCTGTGAGATGAAAGACGTCCTTCTGCATATGTGGTTGCTCACACCGGTGCACTTGTTAGTGTATCCATTCAGTCCTGGGCTGCGGGGCATTCAGAAGTGGCTCTGTGGAGACGTCTGCATAGAGGCAGCTGTCAGAACACGCACACTCGATTGTTCACCAAAACATATGCAGACGCGTCCTTAGCCTGTAGATTTGGATGCACACAGTTCCCTGTGTTCGCAAGAGACAAGGGAATCGCGTCTGTGCGCACAGAAGCAATAGCGGACCGTTTCCCTCGGAGTGAACGCGAAAGAGCCGTCTATATACTCGCAGACACGCGAACGTGCCTCAATGCGGTCACAGAGGCAGCAGCTTTTGCACAGATGCTCCTGGTGATTCTGGCACTTTCCAGGCACACTCCTGAAAGTCGCGCACACTGCTGTTCACTCGCTAAACGACCTCTTGGGAAACACGTCTCCGGTCGACGGACCGCTCAGATTGCTTCTCGTGTAACTGTGAACTGTGTCAGCGCAGGGAATCCGTCTCTGTTGAGCAGATGTCAATCCTGCCTCGCTTTTGCTTTGTTGCCTCTACCAAGATGATTTCCCGTTTCTCTCTTCACTGGAGCAGGCAGACACAGCCAACGCACATCAAGTGTCAAGAGACACGCTCTGCTGAGCTCAACGCTTGTGCAGATGCACATGTGCGACGAAGTCAACACACGTGCTTGTGGAGAGAAAGAAAGGGACTCCCAGGCGTGTGGAGCGACGGGGAGAAAGAGCGGGCGCTGAGGAACACAGTTTCAAACAGACTGTCTCCACACAAACAGGCACCTGTCTGCAGGTATCCTAGATCTTGATTCTTGAACTTGAGGAAACACGCGTCTGAGCAAAACTCCCAAACGCTTCCAGGAAAGACACAGGCTCTCCCACAAGCACACAAGTGTTTGCCCTCAGCTATAGATCAGGGACAAGCCTGTGAAGAGCAACCAAAGAGCTCGTCCGTCTTTCCCTCAATAGATGGGAGTAGGCGCGCTTGCGGATGTGTGCGTGTGTGTGGCCACGCGTTTGCTTAGGCTTCAGTGTGTGAAAAGGTAGGTGCTTTTCTCTAGCTGCGTGTGCGTGCACGTGGTGCTGGGTGCACATCCCTGGGTGCTCGTGGAAAGGTTTCTGCATGGTTTTCGCTGAGGAATCGTGTGTGTGCACATGGACAAAGAGAAGGCGCAGCAACCAGGTTCCAGCGCCGAAGAAGGCAAAAGGCGAGGTTTCCGGCGCTATCTCCTTCTCTCCCCAGAGCTAGTCGCGCAAAGCAAGCCGCTAAGCCGGCGACCGGCAAGAGAGCTACAACGAAGCATGCCGAACGGAGAAAATAGCAGCAGCTCATCTGTTCACACCTTGTTTCTGCCATGTGCTTGAACGCCAAGACGTTCGCGCTTCTGTGAGATGAAAGACGTCCTTCTGCATATGTGGTTGCTCACACCGGTGCACTTGTTAGTGTATCCATTCAGTCCTGGGCTGCGGGGCATTCAGAAGTGGCTCTGTGGAGACGTCTGCATAGAGGCAGCTGTCAGAACACGCACACTCGATTGTTCACCAAAACATATGCAGACGCGTCCTTAGCCTGTAGATTTGGATGCACAGAGTTCCCTGTGTTCGCAAGAGACAAGGGAATCGCGTCTGTGCGCACAGAAGCAATAGCGGACCGTTTCCCTCGGAGTGAACGCGAAAGAGCCGTCTATATACTCGCAGACACGCGAACGTGCCTCAATGCGGTCACAGAGGCAGCAGCTTTTGCACAGATGCTCCTGGTGATTCTGGCACTTTCCAGGCACACTCCTGAAAGTCGCGCACACTGCTGTTCACTCGCTAAACGACCTCTTGGGAAACACGTCTCCGGTCGACGGACCGCTCAGATTGCTTCTCGTGTAACTGTGAACTGTGTCAGCGCAGGGAATCCGTCTCTGTTGAGCAGATGTCAATCCTGCCTCGCTTTTGCTTTGTTGCCTCTACCAAGATGATTTCCCGTTTCTCTCTTCACTGGAGCAGGCAGACACAGCCAACGCACATCAAGTGTCAAGAGACACGCTCTGCTGAGCTCAACGCTTGTGCAGATGCACATGTGCGACGAAGTCAACACACGTGCTTGTGGAGAGAAAGAAAGGGACTCCCAGGCGTGTGGAGCGACGGGGAGAAAGAGCGGGCGCTGAGGAACACAGTTTCAAACAGACTGTCTCCACGCAAACAGGCACCTGTCTGCAGGTATCCTAGATCTTGATTCTTGAACTTGAGGAAACACGCGTCTGAGCAAAACTCCCAAACGCTTCCAGGAAAGACACAGGCTCTCCCACAAGCACACAAGTGTTTGCCCTCAGCTATAGATCAGGGACAAGCCTGTGAAGAGATGCCCTGCTATTCTTTCGCCTTATGGCATCATGTGTTTCGTTCCTCTTGGAGATCGATTGTTAAACGTCTTTCCTAGGGCGACTGTGAAGCATTTGCCAGCGGAGGAGAAGTAGCACGGAGCAGCATTCAGTACTGCCTACGAGTGTCTTTGCTACCCTACTAGCGGAGCTCCAAGAACAGGCACACATCTTCAGGTACCTTCCAAATGTGGATTCCCCTGCAGCCCCGTAGGCGGGCGTGCAGTACGCCAACCGTCAACGGACGTTTTTCCCCTCAAGCCTGTCAGGACGTTGCTCGTCCGTCTTTCCCTCAATAGATGGGAGTAGGCGCGCTTGCGGATGTGTGCGTGTGTGTGGCCACGCGTTTGCTTAGGCTTCAGTGTGTGAAAAGGTAGGTGCTTTTCTCTAGCTGCGTGTGCGTGCACGTGGTGCTGGGTGCACATCCCTGGGTGCTCGTGGAAAGGTTTCTGCATGGTTTTCGCTGAGGAATCGTGTGTGTGCACATGGACAAAGAGAAGGCGCAGCAACCAGGTTCCAGCGCCGAAGAAGGCAAAAGGCGAGGTTTCCGGCGCTATCTCCTTCTCTCCCCAGAGCTAGTCGCGCAAAGCAAGCCGCTAAGCCGGCGACCGGCAAGAGAGCTACAACGAAGCATGCCGAACGGAGAAAATAGCAGCAGCTCATCTGTTCACACCTTGTTTCTGCCATGTGCTTGAACGCCAAGACGTTCGCGCTTCTGTGAGATGAAAGACGTCCTTCTGCATATGTGGTTGCTCACACCGGTGCACTTGTTAGTGTATCCATTCAGTCCTGGGCTGCGGGGCATTCAGAAGTGGCTCTGTGGAGACGTCTGCATAGAGGCAGCTGTCAGAACACGCACACTCGATTGTTCACCAAAACATATGCAGACGCGTCCTTAGCCTGTAGATTTGGATGCACAGAGTTCCCTGTGTTCGCAAGAGACAAGGGAATCGCGTCTGTGCGCACAGAAGCAATAGCGGACCGTTTCCCTCGGAGTGAACGCGAAAGAGCCGTCTATATACTCGCAGACACGCGAACGTGCCTCAATGCGGTCACAGAGGCAGCAGCTTTTGCACAGATGCTCCTGGTGATTCTGGCACTTTCCAGGCACACTCCTGAAAGTCGCGCACACTGCTGTTCACTCGCTAAACGACCTCTTGGGAAACACGTCTCCGGTCGACGGACCGCTCAGATTGCTTCTCGTGTAACTGTGAACTGTGTCAGCGCAGGGAATCCGTCTCTGTTGAGCAGATGTCAATCCTGCCTCGCTTTTGCTTTGTTGCCTCTACCAAGATGATTTCCCGTTTCTCTCTTCACTGGAGCAGGCAGACACAGCCAACGCACATCAAGTGTCAAGAGACACGCTCTGCTGAGCTCAACGCTTGTGCAGATGCACATGTGCGACGAAGTCAACACACGTGCTTGTGGAGAGAAAGAAAGGGACTCCCAGGCGTGTGGAGCGACGGGGAGAAAGAGCGGGCGCTGAGGAACACAGTTTCAAACAGACTGTCTCCACACAAACAGGCACCTGTCTGCAGGTATCCTAGATCTTGATTCTTGAACTTGAGGAAACACGCGTCTGAGCAAAACTCCCAAACGCTTCCAGGAAAGACACAGGCTCTCCCACAAGCACACAAGTGTTTGCCCTCAGCTATAGATCAGGGACAAGCCTGTGAAGAGCAACCAAAGAGCTCGTCCGTCTTTCCCTCAATAGATGGGAGTAGGCGCGCTTGCGGATGTGTGCGTGTGTGTGGCCACGCGTTTGCTTAGGCTTCAGTGTGTGAAAAGGTAGGTGCTTTTCTCTAGCTGCGTGTGCGTGCACGTGGTGCTGGGTGCACATCCCTGGGTGCTCGTGGAAAGGTTTCTGCATGGTTTTCGCTGAGGAATCGTGTGTGTGCACATGGACAAAGAGAAGGCGCAGCAACCAGGTTCCAGCGCCGAAGAAGGCAAAAGGCGAGGTTTCCGGCGCTATCTCCTTCTCTCCCCAGAGCTAGTCGCGCAAAGCAAGCCGCTAAGCCGGCGACCGGCAAGAGAGCTACAACGAAGCATGCCGAACGGAGAAAATAGCAGCAGCTCATCTGTTCACACCTTGTTTCTGCCATGTGCTTGAACGCCAAGACGTTCGCGCTTCTGTGAGATGAAAGACGTCCTTCTGCATATGTGGTTGCTCACACCGGTGCACTTGTTAGTGTATCCATTCAGTCCTGGGCTGCGGGGCATTCAGAAGTGGCTCTGTGGAGACGTCTGCATAGAGGCAGCTGTCAGAACACGCACACTCGATTGTTCACCAAAACATATGCAGACGCGTCCTTAGCCTGTAGATTTGGATGCACAGAGTTCCCTGTGTTCGCAAGAGACAAGGGAATCGCGTCTGTGCGCACAGAAGCAATAGCGGACCGTTTCCCTCGGAGTGAACGCGAAAGAGCCGTCTATATACTCGCAGACACGCGAACGTGCCTCAATGCGGTCACAGAGGCAGCAGCTTTTGCACAGATGCTCCTGGTGATTCTGGCACTTTCCAGGCACACTCCTGAAAGTCGCGCACACTGCTGTTCACTCGCTAAACGACCTCTTGGGAAACACGTCTCCGGTCGACGGACCGCTCAGATTGCTTCTCGTGTAACTGTGAACTGTGTCAGCGCAGGGAATCCGTCTCTGTTGAGCAGATGTCAATCCTGCCTCGCTTTTGCTTTGTTGCCTCTACCAAGATGATTTCCCGTTTCTCTCTTCACTGGAGCAGGCAGACACAGCCAACGCACATCAAGTGTCAAGAGACACGCTCTGCTGAGCTCAACGCTTGTGCAGATGCACATGTGCGACGAAGTCAACACACGTGCTTGTGGAGAGAAAGAAAGGGACTCCCAGGCGTGTGGAGCGACGGGGAGAAAGAGCGGGCGCTGAGGAACACAGTTTCAAACAGACTGTCTCCACACAAACAGGCACCTGTCTGCAGGTATCCTAGATCTTGATTCTTGAACTTGAGGAAACACGCGTCTGAGCAAAACTCCCAAACGCTTCCAGGAAAGACACAGGCTCTCCCACAAGCACACAAGTGTTTGCCCTCAGCTATAGATCAGGGACAAGCCTGTGAAGAGCAACCAAAGAGCTCGTCCGTCTTTCCCTCAATAGATGGGAGTAGGCGCGCTTGCGGATGTGTGCGTGTGTGTGGCCACGCGTTTGCTTAGGCTTCAGTGTGTGAAAAGGTAGGTGCTTTTCTCTAGCTGCGTGTGCGTGCACGTGGTGCTGGGTGCACATCCCTGGGTGCTCGTGGAAAGGTTTCTGCATGGTTTTCGCTGAGGAATCGTGTGTGTGCACATGGACAAAGAGAAGGCGCAGCAACCAGGTTCCAGCGCCGAAGAAGGCAAAAGGCGAGGTTTCCGGCGCTATCTCCTTCTCTCCCCAGAGCTAGTCGCGCAAAGCAAGCCGCTAAGCCGGCGACCGGCAAGAGAGCTACAACGAAGCATGCCGAACGGAGAAAACAGCAGCAGCTCATCTGTTCACACCTTGTTTCTGCCATGTGCTTGAACGCCAAGACGTTCGCGCTTCTGTGAGATGAAAGACGTCCTTCTGCATATGTGGTTGCTCACACCGGTGCACTTGTTAGTGTATCCATTCAGTCCTGGGCTGCGGGGCATTCAGAAGTGGCTCTGTGGAGACGTCTGCATAGAGGCAGCTGTCAGAACACGCACACTCGATTGTTCACCAAAACATATGCAGACGCGTCCTTAGCCTGTAGATTTGGATGCACAGAGTTCCCTGTGTTCGCAAGAGACAAGGGAATCGCGTCTGTGCGCACAGAAGCAATAGCGGACCGTTTCCCTCGGAGTGAACGCGAAAGAGCCGTCTATATACTCGCAGACACGCGAACGTGCCTCAATGCGGTCACAGAGGCAGCAGCTTTTGCACAGATGCTCCTGGTGATTCTGGCACTTTCCAGGCACACTCCTGAAAGTCGCGCACACTGCTGTTCACTCGCTAAACGACCTCTTGGGAAACACGTCTCCGGTCGACGGACCGCTCAGATTGCTTCTCGTGTAACTGTGAACTGTGTCAGCGCAGGGAATCCGTCTCTGTTGAGCAGATGTCAATCCTGCCTCGCTTTTGCTTTGTTGCCTCTACCAAGATGATTTCCCGTTTCTCTCTTCACTGGAGCAGGCAGACACAGCCAACGCACATCAAGTGTCAAGAGACACGCTCTGCTGAGCTCAACGCTTGTGCAGATGCACATGTGCGACGAAGTCAACACACGTGCTTGTGGAGAGAAAGAAAGGGACTCCCAGGCGTGTGGAGCGACGGGGAGAAAGAGCGGGCGCTGAGGAACACAGTTTCAAACAGACTGTCTCCACACAAACAGGCACCTGTCTGCAGGTATCCTAGATCTTGATTCTTGAACTTGAGGAAACACGCGTCTGAGCAAAACTCCCAAACGCTTCCAGGAAAGACACAGGCTCTCCCACAAGCACACAAGTGTTTGCCCTCAGCTATAGATCAGGGACAAGCCTGTGAAGAGATGCCCTGCTATTCTTTCGCCTTATGGCATCATGTGTTTCGTTCCTCTTGGAGATCGATTGTTAAACGTCTTTCCTAGGGCGACTGTGAAGCATTTGCCAGCGGAGGAGAAGTAGCACGGAGCAGCATTCAGTACTGCCTACGAGTGTCTTTGCTACCCTACTAGCGGAGCTCCAAGAACAGGCACACATCTTCAGGTACCTTCCAAATGTGGATTCCCCTGCAGCCCCGTAGGCGGGCGTGCAGTACGCCAACCGTCAACGGACGTTTTTCCCCTCAAGCCTGTCAGGACGTTGCTCGTCCGTCTTTCCCTCAATAGATGGGAGTAGGCGCGCTTGCGGATGTGTGCGTGTGTGTGGCCACGCGTTTGCTTAGGCTTCAGTGTGTGAAAAGGTAGGTGCTTTTCTCTAGCTGCGTGTGCGTGCACGTGGTGCTGGGTGCACATCCCTGGGTGCTCGTGGAAAGGTTTCTGCATGGTTTTCGCTGAGGAATCGTGTGTGTGCACATGGACAAAGAGAAGGCGCAGCAACCAGGTTCCAGCGCCGAAGAAGGCAAAAGGCGAGGTTTCCGGCGCTATCTCCTTCTCTCCCCAGAGCTAGTCGCGCAAAGCAAGCCGCTAAGCCGGCGACCGGCAAGAGAGCTACAACGAAGCATGCCGAACGGAGAAAATAGCAGCAGCTCATCTGTTCACACCTTGTTTCTGCCATGTGCTTGAACGCCAAGACGTTCGCGCTTCTGTGAGATGAAAGACGTCCTTCTGCATATGTGGTTGCTCACACCGGTGCACTTGTTAGTGTATCCATTCAGTCCTGGGCTGCGGGGCATTCAGAAGTGGCTCTGTGGAGACGTCTGCATAGAGGCAGCTGTCAGAACACGCACACTCGATTGTTCACCAAAACATATGCAGACGCGTCCTTAGCCTGTAGATTTGGATGCACAGAGTTCCCTGTGTTCGCAAGAGACAAGGGAATCGCGTCTGTGCGCACAGAAGCAATAGCGGACCGTTTCCCTCGGAGTGAACGCGAAAGAGCCGTCTATATACTCGCAGACACGCGAACGTGCCTCAATGCGGTCACAGAGGCAGCAGCTTTTGCACAGATGCTCCTGGTGATTCTGGCACTTTCCAGGCACACTCCTGAAAGTCGCGCACACTGCTGTTCACTCGCTAAACGACCTCTTGGGAAACACGTCTCCGGTCGACGGACCGCTCAGATTGCTTCTCGTGTAACTGTGAACTGTGTCAGCGCAGGGAATCCGTCTCTGTTGAGCAGATGTCAATCCTGCCTCGCTTTTGCTTTGTTGCCTCTACCAAGATGATTTCCCGTTTCTCTCTTCACTGGAGCAGGCAGACACAGCCAACGCACATCAAGTGTCAAGAGACACGCTCTGCTGAGCTCAACGCTTGTGCAGATGCACATGTGCGACGAAGTCAACACACGTGCTTGTGGAGAGAAAGAAAGGGACTCCCAGGCGTGTGGAGCGACGGGGAGAAAGAGCGGGCGCTGAGGAACACAGTTTCAAACAGACTGTCTCCACACAAACAAGCACCTGTCTGCAGGTATCCTAGATCTTGATTCTTGAACTTGAGGAAACACGCGTCTGAGCAAAACTCCCAAACGCTTCCAGGAAAGACACAGGCTCTCCCACAAGCACACAAGTGTTTGCCCTCAGCTATAGATCAGGGACAAGCCTGTGAAGAGATGCCCTGCTATTCTTTCGCCTTATGGCATCATGTGTTTCGTTCCTCTTGGAGATCGATTGTTAAACGTCTTTCCTAGGGCGACTGTGAAGCATTTGCCAGCGGAGGAGAAGTAGCACGGAGCAGCATTCAGTACTGCCTACGAGTGTCTTTGCTACCCTACTAGCGGAGCTCCAAGAACAGGCACACATCTTCAGGTACCTTCCAAATGTGGATTCCCCTGCAGCCCCGTAGGCGGGCGTGCAGTACGCCAACCGTCAACGGACGTTTTTCCCCTCAAGCCTGTCAGGACGTTGCTCGTCCGTCTTTCCCTCAATAGATGGGAGTAGGCGCGCTTGCGGATGTGTGCGTGTGTGTGGCCACGCGTTTGCTTAGGCTTCAGTGTGTGAAAAGGTAGGTGCTTTTCTCTAGCTGCGTGTGCGTGCACGTGGTGCTGGGTGCACATCCCTGGGTGCTCGTGGAAAGGTTTCTGCATGGTTTTCGCTGAGGAATCGTGTGTGTGCACATGGACAAAGAGAAGGCGCAGCAACCAGGTTCCAGCGCCGAAGAAGGCAAAAGGCGAGGTTTCCGGCGCTATCTCCTTCTCTCCCCAGAGCTAGTCGCGCAAAGCAAGCCGCTAAGCCGGCGACCGGCAAGAGAGCTACAACGAAGCATGCCGAACGGAGAAAATAGCAGCAGCTCATCTGTTCACACCTTGTTTCTGCCATGTGCTTGAACGCCAAGACGTTCGCGCTTCTGTGAGATGAAAGACGTCCTTCTGCATATGTGGTTGCTCACACCGGTGCACTTGTTAGTGTATCCATTCAGTCCTGGGCTGCGGGGCATTCAGAAGTGGCTCTGTGGAGACGTCTGCATAGAGGCAGCTGTCAGAACACGCACACTCGATTGTTCACCAAAACATATGCAGACGCGTCCTTAGCCTGTAGATTTGGATGCACAGAGTTCCCTGTGTTCGCAAGAGACAAGGGAATCGCGTCTGTGCGCACAGAAGCAATAGCGGACCGTTTCCCTCGGAGTGAACGCGAAAGAGCCGTCTATATACTCGCAGACACGCGAACGTGCCTCAATGCGGTCACAGAGGCAGCAGCTTTTGCACAGATGCTCCTGGTGATTCTGGCACTTTCCAGGCACACTCCTGAAAGTCGCGCACACTGCTGTTCACTCGCTAAACGACCTCTTGGGAAACACGTCTCCGGTCGACGGACCGCTCAGATTGCTTCTCGTGTAACTGTGAACTGTGTCAGCGCAGGGAATCCGTCTCTGTTGAGCAGATGTCAATCCTGCCTCGCTTTTGCTTTGTTGCCTCTACCAAGATGATTTCCCGTTTCTCTCTTCACTGGAGCAGGCAGACACAGCCAACGCACATCAAGTGTCAAGAGACACGCTCTGCTGAGCTCAACGCTTGTGCAGATGCACATGTGCGACGAAGTCAACACACGTGCTTGTGGAGAGAAAGAAAGGGACTCCCAGGCGTGTGGAGCGACGGGGAGAAAGAGCGGGCGCTGAGGAACACAGTTTCAAACAGACTGTCTCCACACAAACAGGCACCTGTCTGCAGGTATCCTAGATCTTGATTCTTGAACTTGAGGAAACACGCGTCTGAGCAAAACTCCCAAACGCTTCCAGGAAAGACACAGGCTCTCCCACAAGCACACAAGTGTTTGCCCTCAGCTATAGATCAGGGACAAGCCTGTGAAGAGCAACCAAAGAGCTCGTCCGTCTTTCCCTCAATAGATGGGAGTAGGCGCGCTTACGGATGTGTGCGTGTGTGTGGCCACGCGTTTGCTTAGGCTTCAGTGTGTGAAAAGGTAGGTGCTTTTCTCTAGCTGCGTGTGCGTGCACGTGGTGCTGGGTGCACATCCCTGGGTGCTCGTGGAAAGGTTTCTGCATGGTTTTCGCTGAGGAATCGTGTGTGTGCACATGGACAAAGAGAAGGCGCAGCAACCAGGTTCCAGCGCCGAAGAAGGCAAAAGGCGAGGTTTCCGGCGCTATCTCCTTCTCTCCCCAGAGCTAGTCGCGCAAAGCAAGCCGCTAAGCCGGCGACCGGCAAGAGAGCTACAACGAAGCATGCCGAACGGAGAAAATAGCAGCAGCTCATCTGTTCACACCTTGTTTCTGCCATGTGCTTGAACGCCAAGACGTTCGCGCTTCTGTGAGATGAAAGACGTCCTTCTGCATATGTGGTTGCTCACACCGGTGCACTTGTTAGTGTATCCATTCAGTCCTGGGCTGCGGGGCATTCAGAAGTGGCTCTGTGGAGACGTCTGCATAGAGGCAGCTGTCAGAACACGCACACTCGATTGTTCACCAAAACATATGCAGACGCGTCCTTAGCCTGTAGATTTGGATGCACAGAGTTCCCTGTGTTCGCAAGAGACAAGGGAATCGCGTCTGTGCGCACAGAAGCAATAGCGGACCGTTTCCCTCGGAGTGAACGCGAAAGAGCCGTCTATATACTCGCAGACACGCGAACGTGCCTCAATGCGGTCACAGAGGCAGCAGCTTTTGCACAGATGCTCCTGGTGATTCTGGCACTTTCCAGGCACACTCCTGAAAGTCGCGCACACTGCTGTTCACTCGCTAAACGACCTCTTGGGAAACACGTCTCCGGTCGACGGACCGCTCAGATTGCTTCTCGTGTAACTGTGAACTGTGTCAGCGCACGGAATCCGTCTCTGTTGAGCAGATGTCAATCCTGCCTCGCTTTTGCTTTGTTGCCTCTACCAAGATGATTTCCCGTTTCTCTCTTCACTGGAGCACGCAGACACAGCCAACGCACATCAAGTGTCAAGAGACACGCTCTGCTGAGCTCAACGCTTGTGCAGATGCACATGTGCGACGAAGTCAACACACGTGCTTGTGGAGAGAAAGAAAGGGACTCCCAGGCGTGTGGAGCGACGGGGAGAAAGAGCGGGCGCTGAGGAACACAGTTTCAAACAGACTGTCTCCACACAAACAAGCACCTGTCTGCAGGTATCCTAGATCTTGATTCTTGAACTTGAGGAAACACGCGTCTGAGCAAAACTCCCAAACGCTTCCAGGAAAGACACAGGCTCTCCCACAAGCACACAAGTGTTTGCCCTCAGCTATAGATCAGGGACAAGCCTGTGAAGAGATGCCCTGCTATTCTTTCGCCTTATGGCATCATGTGTTTCGTTCCTCTTGGAGATCGATTGTTAAACGTCTTTCCTAGGGCGACTGTGAAGCATTTGCCAGCGGAGGAGAAGTAGCACGGAGCAGCATTCAGTACTGCCTACGAGTGTCTTTGCTACCCTACTAGCGGAGCTCCAAGAACAGGCACACATCTTCAGGTACCTTCCAAATGTGGATTCCCCTGCAGCCCCGTAGGCGGGCGTGCAGTACGCCAACCGTCAACGGACGTTTTTCCCCTCAAGCCTGTCAGGACGTTGCTCGTCCGTCTTTCCCTCAATAGATGGGAGTAGGCGCGCTTGCGGATGTGTGCGTGTGTGTGGCCACGCGTTTGCTTAGGCTTCAGTGTGTGAAAAGGTAGGTGCTTTTCTCTAGCTGCGTGTGCGTGCACGTGGTGCTGGGTGCACATCCCTGGGTGCTCGTGGAAAGGTTTCTGCATGGTTTTCGCTGAGGAATCGTGTGTGTGCACATGGACAAAGAGAAGGCGCAGCAACCAGGTTCCAGCGCCGAAGAAGGCAAAAGGCGAGGTTTCCGGCGCTATCTCCTTCTCTCCCCAGAGCTAGTCGCGCAAAGCAAGCCGCTAAGCCGGCGACCGGCAAGAGAGCTACAACGAAGCATGCCGAACGGAGAAAATAGCAGCAGCTCATCTGTTCACACCTTGTTTCTGCCATGTGCTTGAACGCCAAGACGTTCGCGCTTCTGTGAGATGAAAGACGTCCTTCTGCATATGTGGTTGCTCACACCGGTGCACTTGTTAGTGTATCCATTCAGTCCTGGGCTGCGGGGCATTCAGAAGTGGCTCTGTGGAGACGTCTGCATAGAGGCAGCTGTCAGAACACGCACACTCGATTGTTCACCAAAACATATGCAGACGCGTCCTTAGCCTGTAGATTTGGATGCACAGAGTTCCCTGTGTTCGCAAGAGACAAGGGAATCGCGTCTGTGCGCACAGAAGCAATAGCGGACCGTTTCCCTCGGAGTGAACGCGAAAGAGCCGTCTATATACTCGCAGACACGCGAACGTGCCTCAATGCGGTCACAGAGGCAGCAGCTTTTGCACAGATGCTCCTGGTGATTCTGGCACTTTCCAGGCACACTCCTGAAAGTCGCGCACACTGCTGTTCACTCGCTAAACGACCTCTTGGGAAACACGTCTCCGGTCGACGGACCGCTCAGATTGCTTCTCGTGTAACTGTGAACTGTGTCAGCGCAGGGAATCCGTCTCTGTTGAGCAGATGTCAATCCTGCCTCGCTTTTGCTTTGTTGCCTCTACCAAGATGATTTCCCGTTTCTCTCTTCACTGGAGCAGGCAGACACAGCCAACGCACATCAAGTGTCAAGAGACACGCTCTGCTGAGCTCAACGCTTGTGCAGATGCACATGTGCGACGAAGTCAACACACGTGCTTGTGGAGAGAAAGAAAGGGACTCCCAGGCGTGTGGAGCGACGGGGAGAAAGAGCGGGCGCTGAGGAACACAGTTTCAAACAGACTGTCTCCACACAAACAGGCACCTGTCTGCAGGTATCCTAGATCTTGATTCTTGAACTTGAGGAAACACGCGTCTGAGCAAAACTCCCAAACGCTTCCAGGAAAGACACAGGCTCTCCCACAAGCACACAAGTGTTTGCCCTCAGCTATAGATCAGGGACAAGCCTGTGAAGAGATGCCCTGCTATTCTTTCGCCTTATGGCATCATGTGTTTCGTTCCTCTTGGAGATCGATTGTTAAACGTCTTTCCTAGGGCGACTGTGAAGCATTTGCCAGCGGAGGAGAAGTAGCACGGAGCAGCATTCAGTACTGCCTACGAGTGTCTTTGCTACCCTACTAGCGGAGCTCCAAGAACAGGCACACATCTTCAGGTACCTTCCAAATGTGGATTCCCCTGCAGCCCCGTAGGCGGGCGTGCAGTACGCCAACCGTCAACGGACGTTTTTCCCCTCAAGCCTGTCAGGACGTTGCTCGTCCGTCTTTCCCTCAATAGATGGGAGTAGGCGCGCTTGCGGATGTGTGCGTGTGTGTGGCCACGCGTTTGCTTAGGCTTCAGTGTGTGAAAAGGTAGGTGCTTTTCTCTAGCTGCGTGTGCGTGCACGTGGTGCTGGGTGCACATCCCTGGGTGCTCGTGGAAAGGTTTCTGCATGGTTTTCGCTGAGGAATCGTGTGTGTGCACATGGACAAAGAGAAGGCGCAGCAACCAGGTTCCAGCGCCGAAGAAGGCAAAAGGCGAGGTTTCCGGCGCTATCTCCTTCTCTCCCCAGAGCTAGTCGCGCAAAGCAAGCCGCTAAGCCGGCGACCGGCAAGAGAGCTACAATGAAGCATGCCGAACGGAGAAAATAGCAGCAGCTCATCTGTTCACACCTTGTTTCTGCCATGTGCTTGAACGCCAAGACGTTCGCGCTTCTGTGAGATGAAAGACGTCCTTCTGCATATGTGGTTGCTCACACCGGTGCACTTGTTAGTGTATCCATTCAGTCCTGGGCTGCGGGGCATTCAGAAGTGGCTCTGTGGAGACGTCTGCATAGAGGCAGCTGTCAGAACACGCACACTCGATTGTTCACCAAAACATATGCAGACGCGTCCTTAGCCTGTAGATTTGGATGCACAGAGTTCCCTGTGTTCGCAAGAGACAAGGGAATCGCGTCTGTGCGCACAGAAGCAATAGCGGACCGTTTCCCTCGGAGTGAACGCGAAAGAGCCGTCTATATACTCGCAGACACGCGAACGTGCCTCAATGCGGTCACAGAGGCAGCAGCTTTTGCACAGATGCTCCTGGTGATTCTGGCACTTTCCAGGCACACTCCTGAAAGTCGCGCACACTGCTGTTCACTCGCTAAACGACCTCTTGGGAAACACGTCTCCGGTCGACGGACCGCTCAGATTGCTTCTCGTGTAACTGTGAACTGTGTCAGCGCAGGGAATCCGTCTCTGTTGAGCAGATGTCAATCCTGCCTCGCTTTTGCTTTGTTGCCTCTACCAAGATGATTTCCCGTTTCTCTCTTCACTGGAGCAGGCAGACACAGCCAACGCACATCAAGTGTCAAGAGACACGCTCTGCTGAGCTCAACGCTTGTGCAGATGCACATGTGCGACGAAGTCAACACACGTGCTTGTGGAGAGAAAGAAAGGGACTCCCAGGCGTGTGGAGCGACGGGGAGAAAGAGCGGGCGCTGAGGAACACAGTTTCAAACAGACTGTCTCCACACAAACAGGCACCTGTCTGCAGGTATCCTAGATCTTGATTCTTGAACTTGAGGAAACACGCGTCTGAGCAAAACTCCCAAACGCTTCCAGGAAAGACACAGGCTCTCCCACAAGCACACAAGTGTTTGCCCTCAGCTATAGATCAGGGACAAGCCTGTGAAGAGCAACCAAAGAGCTCGTCCGTCTTTCCCTCAATAGATGGGAGTAGGCGCGCTTGCGGATGTGTGCGTGTGTGTGGCCACGCGTTTGCTTAGGCTTCAGTGTGTGAAAAGGTAGGTGCTTTTCTCTAGCTGCGTGTGCGTGCACGTGGTGCTGGGTGCACATCCCTGGGTGCTCGTGGAAAGGTTTCTGCATGGTTTTCGCTGAGGAATCGTGTGTGTGCACATGGACAAAGAGAAGGCGCAGCAACCAGGTTCCAGCGCCGAAGAAGGCAAAAGGCGAGGTTTCCGGCGCTATCTCCTTCTCTCCCCAGAGCTAGTCGCGCAAAGCAAGCCGCTAAGCCGGCGACCGGCAAGAGAGCTACAACGAAGCATGCCGAACGGAGAAAATAGCAGCAGCTCATCTGTTCACACCTTGTTTCTGCCATGTGCTTGAACGCCAAGACGTTCGCGCTTCTGTGAGATGAAAGACGTCCTTCTGCATATGTGGTTGCTCACACCGGTGCACTTGTTAGTGTATCCATTCAGTCCTGGGCTGCGGGGCATTCAGAAGTGGCTCTGTGGAGACGTCTGCATAGAGGCAGCTGTCAGAACACGCACACTCGATTGTTCACCAAAACATATGCAGACGCGTCCTTAGCCTGTAGATTTGGATGCACAGAGTTCCCTGTGTTCGCAAGAGACAAGGGAATCGCGTCTGTGCGCACAGAAGCAATAGCGGACCGTTTCCCTCGGAGTGAACGCGAAAGAGCCGTCTATATACTCGCAGACACGCGAACGTGCCTCAATGCGGTCACAGAGGCAGCAGCTTTTGCACAGATGCTCCTGGTGATTCTGGCACTTTCCAGGCACACTCCTGAAAGTCGCGCACACTGCTGTTCACTCGCTAAACGACCTCTTGGGAAACACGTCTCCGGTCGACGGACCGCTCAGATTGCTTCTCGTGTAACTGTGAACTGTGTCAGCGCAGGGAATCCGTCTCTGTTGAGCAGATGTCAATCCTGCCTCGCTTTTGCTTTGTTGCCTCTACCAAGATGATTTCCCGTTTCTCTCTTCACTGGAGCAGGCAGACACAGCCAACGCACATCAAGTGTCAAGAGACACGCTCTGCTGAGCTCAACGCTTGTGCAGATGCACATGTGCGACGAAGTCAACACACGTGCTTGTGGAGAGAAAGAAAGGGACTCCCAGGCGTGTGGAGCGACGGGGAGAAAGAGCGGGCGCTGAGGAACACAGTTTCAAACAGACTGTCTCCACACAAACAGGCACCTGTCTGCAGGTATCCTAGATCTTGATTCTTGAACTTGAGGAAACACGCGTCTGAGCAAAACTCCCAAACGCTTCCAGGAAAGACACAGGCTCTCCCACAAGCACACAAGTGTTTGCCCTCAGCTATAGATCAGGGACAAGCCTGTGAAGAGATGCCCTGCTATTCTTTCGCCTTATGGCATCATGTGTTTCGTTCCTCTTGGAGATCGATTGTTAAACGTCTTTCCTAGGGCGACTGTGAAGCATTTGCCAGCGGAGGAGAAGTAGCACGGAGCAGCATTCAGTACTGCCTACGAGTGTCTTTGCTACCCTACTAGCGGAGCTCCAAGAACAGGCACACATCTTCAGGTACCTTCCAAATGTGGATTCCCCTGCAGCCCCGTAGGCGGGCGTGCAGTACGCCAACCGTCAACGGACGTTTTTCCCCTCAAGCCTGTCAGGACGTTGCTCGTCCGTCTTTCCCTCAATAGATGGGAGTAGGCGCGCTTGCGGATGTGTGCGTGTGTGTGGCCACGCGTTTGCTTAGGCTTCAGTGTGTGAAAAGGTAGGTGCTTTTCTCTAGCTGCGTGTGCGTGCACGTGGTGCTGGGTGCACATCCCTGGGTGCTCGTGGAAAGGTTTCTGCATGGTTTTCGCTGAGGAATCGTGTGTGTGCACATGGACAAAGAGAAGGCGCAGCAACCAGGTTCCAGCGCCGAAGAAGGCAAAAGGCGAGGTTTCCGGCGCTATCTCCTTCTCTCCCCAGAGCTAGTCGCGCAAAGCAAGCCGCTAAGCCGGCGACCGGCAAGAGAGCTACAACGAAGCATGCCGAACGGAGAAAATAGCAGCAGCTCATCTGTTCACACCTTGTTTCTGCCATGTGCTTGAACGCCAAGACGTTCGCGCTTCTGTGAGATGAAAGACGTCCTTCTGCATATGTGGTTGCTCACACCGGTGCACTTGTTAGTGTATCCATTCAGTCCTGGGCTGCGGGGCATTCAGAAGTGGCTCTGTGGAGACGTCTGCATAGAGGCAGCTGTCAGAACACGCACACTCGATTGTTCACCAAAACATATGCAGACGCGTCCTTAGCCTGTAGATTTGGATGCACAGAGTTCCCTGTGTTCGCAAGAGACAAGGGAATCGCGTCTGTGCGCACAGAAGCAATAGCGGACCGTTTCCCTCGGAGTGAACGCGAAAGAGCCGTCTATATACTCGCAGACACGCGAACGTGCCTCAATGCGGTCACAGAGGCAGCAGCTTTTGCACAGATGCTCCTGGTGATTCTGGCACTTTCCAGGCACACTCCTGAAAGTCGCGCACACTGCTGTTCACTCGCTAAACGACCTCTTGGGAAACACGTCTCCGGTCGACGGACCGCTCAGATTGCTTCTCGTGTAACTGTGAACTGTGTCAGCGCAGGGAATCCGTCTCTGTTGAGCAGATGTCAATCCTGCCTCGCTTTTGCTTTGTTGCCTCTACCAAGATGATTTCCCGTTTCTCTCTTCACTGGAGCAGGCAGACACAGCCAACGCACATCAAGTGTCAAGAGACACGCTCTGCTGAGCTCAACGCTTGTGCAGATGCACATGTGCGACGAAGTCAACACACGTGCTTGTGGAGAGAAAGAAAGGGACTCCCAGGCGTGTGGAGCGACGGGGAGAAAGAGCGGGCGCTGAGGAACACAGTTTCAAACAGACTGTCTCCACACAAACAGGCACCTGTCTGCAGGTATCCTAGATCTTGATTCTTGAACTTGAGGAAACACGCGTCTGAGCAAAACTCCCAAACGCTTCCAGGAAAGACACAGGCTCTCCCACAAGCACACAAGTGTTTGCCCTCAGCTATAGATCAGGGACAAGCCTGTGAAGAGCAACCAAAGAGCTCGTCCGTCTTTCCCTCAATAGATGGGAGTAGGCGCGCTTGCGGATGTGTGCGTGTGTGTGGCCACGCGTTTGCTTAGGCTTCAGTGTGTGAAAAGGTAGGTGCTTTTCTCTAGCTGCGTGTGCGTGCACGTGGTGCTGGGTGCACATCCCTGGGTGCTCGTGGAAAGGTTTCTGCATGGTTTTCGCTGAGGAATCGTGTGTGTGCACATGGACAAAGAGAAGGCGCAGCAACCAGGTTCCAGCGCCGAAGAAGGCAAAAGGCGAGGTTTCCGGCGCTATCTCCTTCTCTCCCCAGAGCTAGTCGCGCAAAGCAAGCCGCTAAGCCGGCGACCGGCAAGAGAGCTACAACGAAGCATGCCGAACGGAGAAAATAGCAGCAGCTCATCTGTTCACACCTTGTTTCTGCCATGTGCTTGAACGCCAAGACGTTCGCGCTTCTGTGAGATGAAAGACGTCCTTCTGCATATGTGGTTGCTCACACCGGTGCACTTGTTAGTGTATCCATTCAGTCCTGGGCTGCGGGGCATTCAGAAGTGGCTCTGTGGAGACGTCTGCATAGAGGCAGCTGTCAGAACACGCACACTCGATTGTTCACCAAAACATATGCAGACGCGTCCTTAGCCTGTAGATTTGGATGCACAGAGTTCCCTGTGTTCGCAAGAGACAAGGGAATCGCGTCTGTGCGCACAGAAGCAATAGCGGACCGTTTCCCTCGGAGTGAACGCGAAAGAGCCGTCTATATACTCGCAGACACGCGAACGTGCCTCAATGCGGTCACAGAGGCAGCAGCTTTTGCACAGATGCTCCTGGTGATTCTGGCACTTTCCAGGCACACTCCTGAAAGTCGCGCACACTGCTGTTCACTCGCTAAACGACCTCTTGGGAAACACGTCTCCGGTCGACGGACCGCTCAGATTGCTTCTCGTGTAACTGTGAACTGTGTCAGCGCAGGGAATCCGTCTCTGTTGAGCAGATGTCAATCCTGCCTCGCTTTTGCTTTGTTGCCTCTACCAAGATGATTTCCCGTTTCTCTCTTCACTGGAGCAGGCAGACACAGCCAACGCACATCAAGTGTCAAGAGACACGCTCTGCTGAGCTCAACGCTTGTGCAGATGCACATGTGCGACGAAGTCAACACACGTGCTTGTGGAGAGAAAGAAAGGGACTCCCAGGCGTGTGGAGCGACGGGGAGAAAGAGCGGGCGCTGAGGAACACAGTTTCAAACAGACTGTCTCCACACAAACAGGCACCTGTCTGCAGGTATCCTAGATCTTGATTCTTGAACTTGAGGAAACACGCGTCTGAGCAAAACTCCCAAACGCTTCCAGGAAAGACACAGGCTCTCCCACAAGCACACAAGTGTTTGCCCTCAGCTATAGATCAGGGACAAGCCTGTGAAGAGATGCCCTGCTATTCTTTCGCCTTATGGCATCATGTGTTTCGTTCCTCTTGGAGATCGATTGTTAAACGTCTTTCCTAGGGCGACTGTGAAGCATTTGCCAGCGGAGGAGAAGTAGCACGGAGCAGCATTCAGTACTGCCTACGAGTGTCTTTGCTACCCTACTAGCGGAGCTCCAAGAACAGGCACACATCTTCAGGTACCTTCCAAATGTGGATTCCCCTGCAGCCCCGTAGGCGGGCGTGCAGTACGCCAACCGTCAACGGACGTTTTTCCCCTCAAGCCTGTCAGGACGTTGCTCGTCCGTCTTTCCCTCAATAGATGGGAGTAGGCGCGCTTGCGGATGTGTGCGTGTGTGTGGCCACGCGTTTGCTTAGGCTTCAGTGTGTGAAAAGGTAGGTGCTTTTCTCTAGCTGCGTGTGCGTGCACGTGGTGCTGGGTGCACATCCCTGGGTGCTCGTGGAAAGGTTTCTGCATGGTTTTCGCTGAGGAATCGTGTGTGTGCACATGGACAAAGAGAAGGCGCAGCAACCAGGTTCCAGCGCCGAAGAAGGCAAAAGGCGAGGTTTCCGGCGCTATCTCCTTCTCTCCCCAGAGCTAGTCGCGCAAAGCAAGCCGCTAAGCCGGCGACCGGCAAGAGAGCTACAACGAAGCATGCCGAACGGAGAAAATAGCAGCAGCTCATCTGTTCACACCTTGTTTCTGCCATGTGCTTGAACGCCAAGACGTTCGCGCTTCTGTGAGATGAAAGACGTCCTTCTGCATATGTGGTTGCTCACACCGGTGCACTTGTTAGTGTATCCATTCAGTCCTGGGCTGCGGGGCATTCAGAAGTGGCTCTGTGGAGACGTCTGCATAGAGGCAGCTGTCAGAACACGCACACTCGATTGTTCACCAAAACATATGCAGACGCGTCCTTAGCCTGTAGATTTGGATGCACAGAGTTCCCTGTGTTCGCAAGAGACAAGGGAATCGCGTCTGTGCGCACAGAAGCAATAGCGGACCGTTTCCCTCGGAGTGAACGCGAAAGAGCCGTCTATATACTCGCAGACACGCGAACGTGCCTCAATGCGGTCACAGAGGCAGCAGCTTTTGCACAGATGCTCCTGGTGATTCTGGCACTTTCCAGGCACACTCCTGAAAGTCGCGCACACTGCTGTTCACTCGCTAAACGACCTCTTGGGAAACACGTCTCCGGTCGACGGACCGCTCAGATTGCTTCTCGTGTAACTGTGAACTGTGTCAGCGCAGGGAATCCGTCTCTGTTGAGCAGATGTCAATCCTGCCTCGCTTTTGCTTTGTTGCCTCTACCAAGATGATTTCCCGTTTCTCTCTTCACTGGAGCAGGCAGACACAGCCAACGCACATCAAGTGTCAAGAGACACGCTCTGCTGAGCTCAACGCTTGTGCAGATGCACATGTGCGACGAAGTCAACACACGTGCTTGTGGAGAGAAAGAAAGGGACTCCCAGGCGTGTGGAGCGACGGGGAGAAAGAGCGGGCGCTGAGGAACACAGTTTCAAACAGACTGTCTCCACACAAACAGGCACCTGTCTGCAGGTATCCTAGATCTTGATTCTTGAACTTGAGGAAACACGCGTCTGAGCAAAACTCCCAAACGCTTCCAGGAAAGACACAGGCTCTCCCACAAGCACACAAGTGTTTGCCCTCAGCTATAGATCAGGGACAAGCCTGTGAAGAGATGCCCTGCTATTCTTTCGCCTTATGGCATCATGTGTTTCGTTCCTCTTGGAGATCGATTGTTAAACGTCTTTCCTAGGGCGACTGTGAAGCATTTGCCAGCGGAGGAGAAGTAGCACGGAGCAGCATTCAGTACTGCCTACGAGTGTCTTTGCTACCCGACTAGCGGAGCTCCAAGAACAGGCACACATCTTCAGGTACCTTCCAAATGTGGATTCCCCTGCAGCCCCGTAGGCGGGCGTGCAGTACGCCAACCGTCAACGGACGTTTTTCCCCTCAAGCCTGTCAGGACGTTGCTCGTCCGTCTTTCCCTCAATAGATGGGAGTAGGCGCGCTTGCGGATGTGTGCGTGTGTGTGGCCACGCGTTTGCTTAGGCTTCAGTGTGTGAAAAGGTAGGTGCTTTTCTCTAGCTGCGTGTGCGTGCACGTGGTGCTGGGTGCACATCCCTGGGTGCTCGTGGAAAGGTTTCTGCATGGTTTTCGCTGAGGAATCGTGTGTGTGCACATGGACAAAGAGAAGGCGCAGCAACCAGGTTCCAGCGCCGAAGAAGGCAAAAGGCGAGGTTTCCGGCGCTATCTCCTTCTCTCCCCAGAGCTAGTCGCGCAAAGCAAGCCGCTAAGCCGGCGACCGGCAAGAGAGCTACAACGAAGCATGCCGAACGGAGAAAATAGCAGCAGCTCATCTGTTCACACCTTGTTTCTGCCATGTGCTTGAACGCCAAGACGTTCGCGCTTCTGTGAGATGAAAGACGTCCTTCTGCATATGTGGTTGCTCACACCGGTGCACTTGTTAGTGTATCCATTCAGTCCTGGGCTGCGGGGCATTCAGAAGTGGCTCTGTGGAGACGTCTGCATAGAGGCAGCTGTCAGAACACGCACACTCGATTGTTCACCAAAACATATGCAGACGCGTCCTTAGCCTGTAGATTTGGATGCACAGAGTTCCCTGTGTTCGCAAGAGACAAGGGAATCGCGTCTGTGCGCACAGAAGCAATAGCGGACCGTTTCCCTCGGAGTGAACGCGAAAGAGCCGTCTATATACTCGCAGACACGCGAACATGCCTCAATGCGGTCACAGAGGCAGCAGCTTTTGCACAGATGCTCCTGGTGATTCTGGCACTTTCCAGGCACACTCCTGAAAGTCGCGCACACTGCTGTTCACTCGCTAAACGACCTCTTGGGAAACACGTCTCCGGTCGACGGACCGCTCAGATTGCTTCTCGTGTAACTGTGAACTGTGTCAGCGCAGGGAATCCGTCTCTGTTGAGCAGATGTCAATCCTGCCTCGCTTTTGCTTTGTTGCCTCTACCAAGATGATTTCCCGTTTCTCTCTTCACTGGAGCAGGCAGACACAGCCAACGCACATCAAGTGTCAAGAGACACGCTCTGCTGAGCTCAACGCTTGTGCAGATGCACATGTGCGACGAAGTCAACACACGTGCTTGTGGAGAGAAAGAAAGGGACTCCCAGGCGTGTGGAGCGACGGGGAGAAAGAGCGGGCGCTGAGGAACACAGTTTCAAACAGACTGTCTCCACACAAACAGGCACCTGTCTGCAGGTATCCTAGATCTTGATTCTTGAACTTGAGGAAACACGCGTCTGAGCAAAACTCCCAAACGCTTCCAGGAAAGACACAGGCTCTCCCACAAGCACACAAGTGTTTGCCCTCAGCTATAGATCAGGGACAAGCCTGTGAAGAGCAACCAAAGAGCTCGTCCGTCTTTCCCTCAATAGATGGGAGTAGGCGCGCTTGCGGATGTGTGCGTGTGTGTGGCCACGCGTTTGCTTAGGCATCAGTGTGTGAAAAGGTAGGTGCTTTTCTCTAGCTGCGTGTGCGTGCACGTGGTGCTGGGTGCACATCCCTGGGTGCTCGTGGAAAGGTTTCTGCATGGTTTTCGCTGAGGAATCGTGTGTGTGCACATGGACAAAGAGAAGGCGCAGCAACCAGGTTCCAGCGCCGAAGAAGGCAAAAGGCGAGGTTTCCGGCGCTATCTCCTTCTCTCCCCAGAGCTAGTCGCGCAAAGCAAGCCGCTAAGCCGGCGACCGGCAAGAGAGCTACAACGAAGCATGCCGAACGGAGAAAATAGCAGCAGCTCATCTGTTCACACCTTGTTTCTGCCATGTGCTTGAACGCCAAGACGTTCGCGCTTCTGTGAGATGAAAGACGTCCTTCTGCATATGTGGTTGCTCACACCGGTGCACTTGTTAGTGTATCCATTCAGTCCTGGGCTGCGGGGCATTCAGAAGTGGCTCTGTGGAGACGTCTGCATAGAGGCAGCTGTCAGAACACGCACACTCGATTGTTCACCAAAACATATGCAGACGCGTCCTTAGCCTGTAGATTTGGATGCACAGAGTTCCCTGTGTTCGCAAGAGACAAGGGAATCGCGTCTGTGCGCACAGAAGCAATAGCGGACCGTTTCCCTCGGAGTGAACGCGAAAGAGCCGTCTATATACTCGCAGACACGCGAACGTGCCTCAATGCGGTCACAGAGGCAGCAGCTTTTGCACAGATGCTCCTGGTGATTCTGGCACTTTCCAGGCACACTCCTGAAAGTCGCGCACACTGCTGTTCACTCGCTAAACGACCTCTTGGGAAACACGTCTCCGGTCGACGGACCGCTCAGAATTGCTTCTCGTGTAACTGTGAACTGTGTCAGCGCAGGGAATCCGTCTCTGTTGAGCAGATGTCAATCCTGCCTCGCTTTTGCTTTGTTGCCTCTACCAAGATGATTTCCCGTTTCTCTCTTCACTGGAGCAGGCAGACACAGCCAACGCACATCAAGTGTCAAGAGACACGCTCTGCTGAGCTCAACGCTTGTGCAGATGCACATGTGCGACGAAGTCAACACACGTGCTTGTGGAGAGAAAGAAAGGGACTCCCAGGCGTGTGGAGCGACGGGGAGAAAGAGCGGGCGCTGAGGAACACAGTTTCAAACAGACTGTCTCCACACAAACAGGCACCTGTCTGCAGGTATCCTAGATCTTGATTCTTGAACTTGAGGAAACACGCGTCTGAGCAAAACTCCCAAACGCTTCCAGGAAAGACACAGGCTCTCCCACAAGCACACAAGTGTTTGCCCTCAGCTATAGATCAGGGACAAGCCTGTGAAGAGCAACCAAAGAGCTCGTCCGTCTTTCCCTCAATAGATGGGAGTAGGCGCGCTTGCGGATGTGTGCGTGTGTGTGGCCACGCGTTTGCTTAGGCATCAGTGTGTGAAAAGGTAGGTGCTTTTCTCTAGCTGCGTGTGCGTGCACGTGGTGCTGGGTGCACATCCCTGGGTGCTCGTGGAAAGGTTTCTGCATGGTTTTCGCTGAGGAATCGTGTGTGTGCACATGGACAAAGAGAAGGCGCAGCAACCAGGTTCCAGCGCCGAAGAAGGCAAAAGGCGAGGTTTCCGGCGCTATCTCCTTCTCTCCCCAGAGCTAGTCGCGCAAAGCAAGCCGCTAAGCCGGCGACCGGCAAGAGAGCTACAACGAAGCATGCCGAACGGAGAAAATAGCAGCAGCTCATCTGTTCACACCTTGTTTCTGCCATGTGCTTGAACGCCAAGACGTTCGCGCTTCTGTGAGATGAAAGACGTCCTTCTGCATATGTGGTTGCTCACACCGGTGCACTTGTTAGTGTATCCATTCAGTCCTGGGCTGCGGGGCATTCAGAAGTGGCTCTGTGGAGACGTCTGCATAGAGGCAGCTGTCAGAACACGCACACTCGATTGTTCACCAAAACATATGCAGACGCGTCCTTAGCCTGTAGATTTGGATGCACAGAGTTCCCTGTGTTCGCAAGAGACAAGGGAATCGCGTCTGTGCGCACAGAAGCAATAGCGGACCGTTTCCCTCGGAGTGAACGCGAAAGAGCCGTCTATATACTCGCAGACACGCGAACGTGCCTCAATGCGGTCACAGAGGCAGCAGCTTTTGCACAGATGCTCCTGGTGATTCTGGCACTTTCCAGGCACACTCCTGAAAGTCGCGCACACTGCTGTTCACTCGCTAAATGACCTCTTGGGAAACACGTCTCCGGTCGACGGACCGCTCAGATTGCTTCTCGTGTAACTGTGAACTGTGTCAGCGCAGGGAATCCGTCTCTGTTGAGCAGATGTCAATCCTGCCTCGCTTTTGCTTTGTTGCCTCTACCAAGATGATTTCCCGTTTCTCTCTTCACTGGAGCAGGCAGACACAGCCAACGCACATCAAGTGTCAAGAGACACGCTCTGCTGAGCTCAACGCTTGTGCAGATGCACATGTGCGACGAAGTCAACACACGTGCTTGTGGAGAGAAAGAAAGGGACTCCCAGGCGTGTGGAGCGACGGGGAGAAAGAGCGGGCGCTGAGGAACACAGTTTCAAACAGACTGTCTCCACACAAACAGGCACCTGTCTGCAGGTATCCTAGATCTTGATTCTTGAACTTGAGGAAACACGCGTCTGAGCAAAACTCCCAAACGCTTCCAGGAAAGACACAGGCTCTCCCACAAGCACACAAGTGTTTGCCCTCAGCTATAGATCAGGGACAAGCCTGTGAAGAGCAACCAAAGAGCTCGTCCGTCTTTCCCTCAATAGATGGGAGTAGGCGCGCTTGCGGATGTGTGCGTGTGTGTGGCCACGCGTTTGCTTAGGCATCAGTGTGTGAAAAGGTAGGTGCTTTTCTCTAGCTGCGTGTGCGTGCACGTGGTGCTGGGTGCACATCCCTGGGTGCTCGTGGAAAGGTTTCTGCATGGTTTTCGCTGAGGAATCGTGTGTGTGCACATGGACAAAGAGAAGGCGCAGCAACCAGGTTCCAGCGCCGAAGAAGGCAAAAGGCGAGGTTTCCGGCGCTATCTCCTTCTCTCCCCAGAGCTAGTCGCGCAAAGCAAGCCGCTAAGCCGGCGACCGGCAAGAGAGCTACAACGAAGCATGCCGAACGGAGAAAATAGCAGCAGCTCATCTGTTCACACCTTGTTTCTGCCATGTGCTTGAACGCCAAGACGTTCGCGCTTCTGTGAGATGAAAGACGTCCTTCTGCATATGTGGTTGCTCACACCGGTGCACTTGTTAGTGTATCCATTCAGTCCTGGGCTGCGGGGCATTCAGAAGTGGCTCTGTGGAGACGTCTGCATAGAGGCAGCTGTCAGAACACGCACACTCGATTGTTCACCAAAACATATGCAGACGCGTCCTTAGCCTGTAGATTTGGATGCACAGAGTTCCCTGTGTTCGCAAGAGACAAGGGAATCGCGTCTGTGCGCACAGAAGCAATAGCGGACCGTTTCCCTCGGAGTGAACGCGAAAGAGCCGTCTATATACTCGCAGACACGCGAACGTGCCTCAATGCGGTCACAGAGGCAGCAGCTTTTGCACAGATGCTCCTCGTGATTCTGGCACTTTCCAGGCACACTCCTGAAAGTCGCGCACACTGCTGTTCACTCGCTAAACGACCTCTTGGGAAACACGTCTCCGGTCGACGGACCGCTCAGATTGCTTCTCGTGTAACTGTGAACTGTGTCAGCGCAGGGAATCCGTCTCTGTTGAGCAGATGTCAATCCTGCCTCGCTTTTGCTTTGTTGCCTCTACCAAGATGATTTCCCGTTTCTCTCTTCACTGGAGCAGGCAGACACAGCCAACGCACATCAAGTGTCAAGAGACACGCTCTGCTGAGCTCAACGCTTGTGCAGATGCACATGTGCGACGAAGTCAACACACGTGCTTGTGGAGAGAAAGAAAGGGACTCCCAGGCGTGTGGAGCGACGGGGAGAAAGAGCGGGCGCTGAGGAACACAGTTTCAAACAGACTGTCTCCACACAAACAGGCACCTGTCTGCAGGTATCCTAGATCTTGATTCTTGAACTTGAGGAAACACGCGTCTGAGCAAAACTCCCAAACGCTTCCAGGAAAGACACAGGCTCTCCCACAAGCACACAAGTGTTTGCCCTCAGCTATAGATCAGGGACAAGCCTGTGAAGAGCAACCAAAGAGCTCGTCCGTCTTTCCCTCAATAGATGGGAGTAGGCGCGCTTGCGGATGTGTGCGTGTGTGTGGCCACGCGTTTGCTTAGGCATCAGTGTGTGAAAAGGTAGGTGCTTTTCTCTAGCTGCGTGTGCGTGCACGTGGTGCTGGGTGCACATCCCTGGGTGCTCGTGGAAAGGTTTCTGCATGGTTTTCGCTGAGGAATCGTGTGTGTGCACATGGACAAAGAGAAGGCGCAGCAACCAGGTTCCAGCGCCGAAGAAGGCAAAAGGCGAGGTTTCCGGCGCTATCTCCTTCTCTCCCCAGAGCTAGTCGCGCAAAGCAAGCCGCTAAGCCGGCGACCGGCAAGAGAGCTACAACGAAGCATGCCGAACGGAGAAAATAGCAGCAGCTCATCTGTTCACACCTTGTTTCTGCCATGTGCTTGAACGCCAAGACGTTCGCGCTTCTGTGAGATGAAAGACGTCCTTCTGCATATGTGGTTGCTCACACCGGTGCACTTGTTAGTGTATCCATTCAGTCCTGGGCTGCGGGGCATTCAGAAGTGGCTCTGTGGAGACGTCTGCATAGAGGCAGCTGTCAGAACACGCACACTCGATTGTTCACCAAAACATATGCAGACGCGTCCTTAGCCTGTAGATTTGGATGCACAGAGTTCCCTGTGTTCGCAAGAGACAAGGGAATCGCGTCTGTGCGCACAGAAGCAATAGCGGACCGTTTCCCTCGGAGTGAACGCGAAAGAGCCGTCTATATACTCGCAGACACGCGAACGTGCCTCAATGCGGTCACAGAGGCAGCAGCTTTTGCACAGATGCTCCTGGTGATTCTGGCACTTTCCAGGCACACTCCTGAAAGTCGCGCACACTGCTGTTCACTCGCTAAACGACCTCTTGGGAAACACGTCTCCGGTCGACGGACCGCTCAGATTGCTTCTCGTGTAACTGTGAACTGTGTCAGCGCAGGGAATCCGTCTCTGTTGAGCAGATGTCAATCCTGCCTCGCTTTTGCTTTGTTGCCTCTACCAAGATGATTTCCCGTTTCTCTCTTCACTGGAGCAGGCAGACACAGCCAACGCACATCAAGCGTCAAGAGACACGCTCTGCTGAGCTCAACGCTTGTGCAGATGCACATGTGCGACGAAGTCAACACACGTGCTTGTGGAGAGAAAGAAAGGGACTCCCAGGCGTGTGGAGCGACGGGGAGAAAGAGCGGGCGCTGAGGAACACAGTTTCAAACAGACTGTCTCCACACAAACAGGCACCTGTCTGCAGGTATCCTAGATCTTGATTCTTGAACTTGAGGAAACACGCGTCTGAGCAAAACTCCCAAACGCTTCCAGGAAAGACCCAGGCTCTCCCACAAGCACACAAGTGTTTGCCCTCAGCTATAGATCAGGGACAAGCCTGTGAAGAGCAACCAAAGAGCTCGTCCGTCTTTCCCTCAATAGATGGGAGTAGGCGCGCTTGCGGATGTGTGCGTGTGTGTGGCCACGCGTTTGCTTAGGCATCAGTGTGTGAAAAGGTAGGTGCTTTTCTCTAGCTGCGTGTGCGTGCACGTGGTGCTGGGTGCACATCCCTGGGTGCTCGTGGAAAGGTTTCTGCATGGTTTTCGCTGAGGAATCGTGTGTGTGCACATGGACAAAGAGAAGGCGCAGCAACCAGGTTCCAGCGCCGAAGAAGGCAAAAGGCGAGGTTTCCGGCGCTATCTCCTTCTCTCCCCAGAGCTAGTCGCGCAAAGCAAGCCGCTAAGCCGGCGACCGGCAAGAGAGCTACAACGAAGCATGCCGAACGGAGAAAATAGCAGCAGCTCATCTGTTCACACCTTGTTTCTGCCATGTGCTTGAACGCCAAGACGTTCGCGCTTCTGTGAGATGAAAGACGTCCTTCTGCATATGTGGTTGCTCACACCGGTGCACTTGTTAGTGTATCCATTCAGTCCTGGGCTGCGGGGCATTCAGAAGTGGCTCTGTGGAGACGTCTGCATAGAGGCAGCTGTCAGAACACGCACACTCGATTGTTCACCAAAACATATGCAGACGCGTCCTTAGCCTGTAGATTTGGATGCACAGAGTTCCCTGTGTTCGCAAGAGACAAGGGAATCGCGTCTGTGCGCACAGAAGCAATAGCGGACCGTTTCCCTCGGAGTGAACGCGAAAGAGCCGTCTATATACTCGCAGACACGCGAACGTGCCTCAATGCGGTCACAGAGGCAGCAGCTTTTGCACAGATGCTCCTGGTGATTCTGGCACTTTCCAGGCACACTCCTGAAAGTCGCGCACACTGCTGTTCACTCGCTAAACGACCTCTTGGGAAACACGTCTCCGGTCGACGGACCGCTCAGATTGCTTCTCGTGTAACTGTGAACTGTGTCAGCGCAGGGAATCCGTCTCTGTTGAGCAGATGTCAATCCTGCCTCGCTTTTGCTTTGTTGCCTCTACCAAGATGATTTCCCGTTTCTCTCTTCACTGGAGCAGGCAGACACAGCCAACGCACATCAAGCGTCAAGAGACACGCTCTGCTGAGCTCAACGCTTGTGCAGATGCACATGTGCGACGAAGTCAACACACGTGCTTGTGGAGAGAAAGAAAGGGACTCCCAGGCGTGTGGAGCGACGGGGAGAAAGAGCGGGCGCTGAGGAACACAGTTTCAAACAGACTGTCTCCACACAAACAGGCACCTGTCTGCAGGTATCCTAGATCTTGATTCTTGAACTTGAGGAAACACGCGTCTGAGCAAAACTCCCAAACGCTTCCAGGAAAGACACAGGCTCTCCCACAAGCACACAAGTGTTTGCCCTCAGCTATAGATCAGGGACAAGCCTGTGAAGAGCAACCAAAGAGCTCGTCCGTCTTTCCCTCAATAGATGGGAGTAGGCGCGCTTGCGGATGTGTGCGTGTGTGTGGCCACGCGTTTGCTTAGGCATCAGTGTGTGAAAAGGTAGGTGCTTTTCTCTAGCTGCGTGTGCGTGCACGTGGTGCTGGGTGCACATCCCTGGGTGCTCGTGGAAAGGTTTCTGCATGGTTTTCGCTGAGGAATCGTGTGTGTGCACATGGACAAAGAGAAGGCGCAGCAACCAGGTTCCAGCGCCGAAGAAGGCAAAAGGCGAGGTTTCCGGCGCTATCTCCTTCTCTCCCCAGAGCTAGTCGCGCAAAGCAAGCCGCTAAGCCGGCGACCGGCAAGAGAGCTACAACGAAGCATGCCGAACGGAGAAAATAGCAGCAGCTCATCTGTTCACACCTTGTTTCTGCCATGTGCTTGAACGCCAAGACGTTCGCGCTTCTGTGAGATGAAAGACGTCCTTCTGCATATGTGGTTGCTCACACCGGTGCACTTGTTAGTGTATCCATTCAGTCCTGGGCTGCGGGGCATTCAGAAGTGGCTCTGTGGAGACGTCTGCATAGAGGCAGCTGTCAGAACACGCACACTCGATTGTTCACCAAAACATATGCAGACGCGTCCTTAGCCTGTAGATTTGGATGCACAGAGTTCCCTGTGTTCGCAAGAGACAAGGGAATCGCGTCTGTGCGCACAGAAGCAATAGCGGACCGTTTCCCTCGGAGTGAACGCGAAAGAGCCGTCTATATACTCGCAGACACGCGAACGTGCCTCAATGCGGTCACAGAGGCAGCAGCTTTTGCACAGATGCTCCTGGTGATTCTGGCACTTTCCAGGCACACTCCTGAAAGTCGCGCACACTGCTGTTCACTCGCTAAACGACCTCTTGGGAAACACGTCTCCGGTCGACGGACCGCTCAGATTGCTTCTCGTGTAACTGTGAACTGTGTCAGCGCAGGGAATCCGTCTCTGTTGAGCAGATGTCAATCCTGCCTCGCTTTTGCTTTGTTGCCTCTACCAAGATGATTTCCCGTTTCTCTCTTCACTGGAGCAGGCAGACACAGCCAACGCACATCAAGTGTCAAGAGACACGCTCTGCTGAGCTCAACGCTTGTGCAGATGCACATGTGCGACGAAGTCAACACACGTGCTTGTGGAGAGAAAGAAAGGGACTCCCAGGCGTGTGGAGCGACGGGGAGAAAGAGCGGGCGCTGAGGAACACAGTTTCAAACAGACTGTCTCCACACAAACAGGCACCTGTCTGCAGGTATCCTAGATCTTGATTCTTGAACTTGAGGAAACACGCGTCTGAGCAAAACTCCCAAACGCTTCCAGGAAAGACACAGGCTCTCCCACAAGCACACAAGTGTTTGCCCTCAGCTATAGATCAGGGACAAGCCTGTGAAGAGCAACCAAAGAGCTCGTCCGTCTTTCCCTCAATAGATGGGAGTAGGCGCGCTTGCGGATGTGTGCGTGTGTGTGGCCACGCGTTTGCTTAGGCATCAGTGTGTGAAAAGGTAGGTGCTTTTCTCTAGCTGCGTGTGCGTGCACGTGGTGCTGGGTGCACATCCCTGGGTGCTCGTGGAAAGGTTTCTGCATGGTTTTCGCTGAGGAATCGTGTGTGTGCACATGGACAAAGAGAAGGCGCAGCAACCAGGTTCCAGCGCCGAAGAAGGCAAAAGGCGAGGTTTCCGGCGCTATCTCCTTCTCTCCCCAGAGCTAGTCGCGCAAAGCAAGCCGCTAAGCCGGCGACCGGCAAGAGAGCTACAACGAAGCATGCCGAACGGAGAAAATAGCAGCAGCTCATCTGTTCACACCTTGTTTCTGCCATGTGCTTGAACGCCAAGACGTTCGCGCTTCTGTGAGATGAAAGACGTCCTTCTGCATATGTGGTTGCTCACACCGGTGCACTTGTTAGTGTATCCATTCAGTCCTGGGCTGCGGGGCATTCAGAAGTGGCTCTGTGGAGACGTCTGCATAGAGGCAGCTGTCAGAACACGCACACTCGATTGTTCACCAAAACATATGCAGACGCGTCCTTAGCCTGTAGATTTGGATGCACAGAGTTCCCTGTGTTCGCAAGAGACAAGGGAATCGCGTCTGTGCGCACAGAAGCAATAGCGGACCGTTTCCCTCGGAGTGAACGCGAAAGAGCCGTCTATATACTCGCAGACACGCGAACGTGCCTCAATGCGGTCACAGAGGCAGCAGCTTTTGCACAGATGCTCCTGGTGATTCTGGCACTTTCCAGGCACACTCCTGAAAGTCGCGCACACTGCTGTTCACTCGCTAAACGACCTCTTGGGAAACACGTCTCCGGTCGACGGACCGCTCAGATTGCTTCTCGTGTAACTGTGAACTGTGTCAGCGCAGGGAATCCGTCTCTGTTGAGCAGATGTCAATCCTGCCTCGCTTTTGCTTTGTTGCCTCTACCAAGATGATTTCCCGTTTCTCTCTTCACTGGAGCAGGCAGACACAGCCAACGCACATCAAGTGTCAAGAGACACGCTCTGCTGAGCTCAACGCTTGTGCAGATGCACATGTGCGACGAAGTCAACACACGTGCTTGTGGAGAGAAAGAAAGGGACTCCCAGGCGTGTGGAGCGACGGGGAGAAAGAGCGGGCGCTGAGGAACACAGTTTCAAACAGACTGTCTCCACACAAACAGGCACCTGTCTGCAGGTATCCTAGATCTTGATTCTTGAACTTGAGGAAACACGCGTCTGAGCAAAACTCCCAAACGCTTCCAGGAAAGACACAGGCTCTCCCACAAGCACACAAGTGTTTGCCCTCAGCTATAGATCAGGGACAAGCCTGTGAAGAGCAACCAAAGAGCTCGTCCGTCTTTCCCTCAATAGATGGGAGTAGGCGCGCTTGCGGATGTGTGCGTGTGTGTGGCCACGCGTTTGCTTAGGCATCAGTGTGTGAAAAGGTAGGTGCTTTTCTCTAGCTGCGTGTGCGTGCACGTGGTGCTGGGTGCACATCCCTGGGTGCTCGTGGAAAGGTTTCTGCATGGTTTTCGCTGAGGAATCGTGTGTGTGCACATGGACAAAGAGAAGGCGCAGCAACCAGGTTCCAGCGCCGAAGAAGGCAAAAGGCGAGGTTTCCGGCGCTATCTCCTTCTCTCCCCAGAGCTAGTCGCGCAAAGCAAGCCGCTAAGCCGGCGACCGGCAAGAGAGCTACAACGAAGCATGCCGAACGGAGAAAATAGCAGCAGCTCATCTGTTCACACCTTGTTTCTGCCATGTGCTTGAACGCCAAGACGTTCGCGCTTCTGTGAGATGAAAGACGTCCTTCTGCATATGTGGTTGCTCACACCGGTGCACTTGTTAGTGTATCCATTCAGTCCTGGGCTGCGGGGCATTCAGAAGTGGCTCTGTGGAGACGTCTGCATAGAGGCAGCTGTCAGAACACGCACACTCGATTGTTCACCAAAACATATGCAGACGCGTCCTTAGCCTGTAGATTTGGATGCACAGAGTTCCCTGTGTTCGCAAGAGACAAGGGAATCGCGTCTGTGCGCACAGAAGCAATAGCGGACCGTTTCCCTCGGAGTGAACGCGAAAGAGCCGTCTATATACTCGCAGACACGCGAACGTGCCTCAATGCGGTCACAGAGGCAGCAGCTTTTGCACAGATGCTCCTGGTGATTCTGGCACTTTCCAGGCACACTCCTGAAAGTCGCGCACACTGCTGTTCACTCGCTAAACGACCTCTTGGGAAACACGTCTCCGGTCGACGGACCGCTCAGATTGCTTCTCGTGTAACTGTGAACTGTGTCAGCGCAGGGAATCCGTCTCTGTTGAGCAGATGTCAATCCTGCCTCGCTTTTGCTTTGTTGCCTCTACCAAGATGATTTCCCGTTTCTCTCTTCACTGGAGCAGGCAGACACAGCCAACGCACATCAAGTGTCAAGAGACACGCTCTGCTGAGCTCAACGCTTGTGCAGATGCACATGTGCGACGAAGTCAACACACGTGCTTGTGGAGAGAAAGAAAGGGACTCCCAGGCGTGTGGAGCGACGGGGAGAAAGAGCGGGCGCTGAGGAACACAGTTTCAAACAGACTGTCTCCACACAAACAGGCACCTGTCTGCAGGTATCCTAGATCTTGATTCTTGAACTTGAGGAAACACGCGTCTGAGCAAAACTCCCAAACGCTTCCAGGAAAGACACAGGCTCTCCCACAAGCACACAAGTGTTTGCCCTCAGCTATAGATCAGGGACAAGCCTGTGAAGAGCAACCAAAGAGCTCGTCCGTCTTTCCCTCAATAGATGGGAGTAGGCGCGCTTGCGGATGTGTGCGTGTGTGTGGCCACGCGTTTGCTTAGGCATCAGTGTGTGAAAAGGTAGGTGCTTTTCTCTAGCTGCGTGTGCGTGCACGTGGTGCTGGGTGCACATCCCTGGGTGCTCGTGGAAAGGTTTCTGCATGGTTTTCGCTGAGGAATCGTGTGTGTGCACATGGACAAAGAGAAGGCGCAGCAACCAGGTTCCAGCGCCGAAGAAGGCAAAAGGCGAGGTTTCCGGCGCTATCTCCTTCTCTCCCCAGAGCTAGTCGCGCAAAGCAAGCCGCTAAGCCGGCGACCGGCAAGAGAGCTACAACGAAGCATGCCGAACGGAGAAAATAGCAGCAGCTCATCTGTTCACACCTTGTTTCTGCCATGTGCTTGAACGCCAAGACGTTCGCGCTTCTGTGAGATGAAAGACGTCCTTCTGCATATGTGGTTGCTCACACCGGTGCACTTGTTAGTGTATCCATTCAGTCCTGGGCTGCGGGGCATTCAGAAGTGGCTCTGTGGAGACGTCTGCATAGAGGCAGCTGTCAGAACACGCACACTCGATTGTTCACCAAAACATATGCAGACGCGTCCTTAGCCTGTAGATTTGGATGCACAGAGTTCCCTGTGTTCGCAAGAGACAAGGGAATCGCGTCTGTGCGCACAGAAGCAATAGCGGACCGTTTCCCTCGGAGTGAACGCGAAAGAGCCGTCTATATACTCGCAGACACGCGAACGTGCCTCAATGCGGTCACAGAGGCAGCAGCTTTTGCACAGATGCTCCTGGTGATTCTGGCACTTTCCAGGCACACTCCTGAAAGTCGCGCACACTGCTGTTCACTCGCTAAACGACCTCTTGGGAAACACGTCTCCGGTCGACGGACCGCTCAGATTGCTTCTCGTGTAACTGTGAACTGTGTCAGCGCAGGGAATCCGTCTCTGTTGAGCAGATGTCAATCCTGCCTCGCTTTTGCTTTGTTGCCTCTACCAAGATGATTTCCCGTTTCTCTCTTCACTGGAGCAGGCAGACACAGCCAACGCACATCAAGTGTCAAGAGACACGCTCTGCTGAGCTCAACGCTTGTGCAGATGCACATGTGCGACGAAGTCAACACACGTGCTTGTGGAGAGAAAGAAAGGGACTCCCAGGCGTGTGGAGCGACGGGGAGAAAGAGCGGGCGCTGAGGAACACAGTTTCAAACAGACTGTCTCCACACAAACAGGCACCTGTCTGCAGGTATCCTAGATCTTGATTCTTGAACTTGAGGAAACACGCGTCTGAGCAAAACTCCCAAACGCTTCCAGGAAAGACACAGGCTCTCCCACAAGCACACAAGTGTTTGCCCTCAGCTATAGATCAGGGACAAGCCTGTGAAGAGCAACCAAAGAGCTCGTCCGTCTTTCCCTCAATAGATGGGAGTAGGCGCGCTTGCGGATGTGTGCGTGTGTGTGGCCACGCGTTTGCTTAGGCATCAGTGTGTGAAAAGGTAGGTGCTTTTCTCTAGCTGCGTGTGCGTGCACGTGGTGCTGGGTGCACATCCCTGGGTGCTCGTGGAAAGGTTTCTGCATGGTTTTCGCTGAGGAATCGTGTGTGTGCACATGGACAAAGAGAAGGCGCAGCAACCAGGTTCCAGCGCCGAAGAAGGCAAAAGGCGAGGTTTCCGGCGCTATCTCCTTCTCTCCCCAGAGCTAGTCGCGCAAAGCAAGCCGCTAAGCCGGCGACCGGCAAGAGAGCTACAACGAAGCATGCCGAACGGAGAAAATAGCAGCAGCTCATCTGTTCACACCTTGTTTCTGCCATGTGCTTGAACGCCAAGACGTTCGCGCTTCTGTGAGATGAAAGACGTCCTTCTGCATATGTGGTTGCTCACACCGGTGCACTTGTTAGTGTATCCATTCAGTCCTGGGCTGCGGGGCATTCAGAAGTGGCTCTGTGGAGACGTCTGCATAGAGGCAGCTGTCAGAACACGCACACTCGATTGTTCACCAAAACATATGCAGACGCGTCCTTAGCCTGTAGATTTGGATGCACAGAGTTCCCTGTGTTCGCAAGAGACAAGGGAATCGCGTCTGTGCGCACAGAAGCAATAGCGGACCGTTTCCCTCGGAGTGAACGCGAAAGAGCCGTCTATATACTCGCAGACACGCGAACGTGCCTCAATGCGGTCACAGAGGCAGCAGCTTTTGCACAGATGCTCCTCGTGATTCTGGCACTTTCCAGGCACACTCCTGAAAGTCGCGCACACTGCTGTTCACTCGCTAAACGACCTCTTGGGAAACACGTCTCCGGTCGACGGACCGCTCAGATTGCTTCTCGTGTAACTGTGAACTGTGTCAGCGCAGGGAATCCGTCTCTGTTGAGCAGATGTCAATCCTGCCTCGCTTTTGCTTTGTTGCCTCTACCAAGATGATTTCCCGTTTCTCTCTTCACTGGAGCAGGCAGACACAGCCAACGCACATCAAGTGTCAAGAGACACGCTCTGCTGAGCTCAACGCTTGTGCAGATGCACATGTGCGACGAAGTCAACACACGTGCTTGTGGAGAGAAAGAAAGGGACTCCCAGGCGTGTGGAGCGACGGGGAGAAAGAGCGGGCGCTGAGGAACACAGTTTCAAACAGACTGTCTCCACACAAACAGGCACCTGTCTGCAGGTATCCTAGATCTTGATTCTTGAACTTGAGGAAACACGCGTCTGAGCAAAACTCCCAAACGCTTCCAGGAAAGACACAGGCTCTCCCACAAGCACACAAGTGTTTGCCCTCAGCTATAGATCAGGGACAAGCCTGTGAAGAGCAACCAAAGAGCTCGTCCGTCTTTCCCTCAATAGATGGGAGTAGGCGCGCTTGCGGATGTGTGCGTGTGTGTGGCCACGCGTTTGCTTAGGCATCAGTGTGTGAAAAGGTAGGTGCTTTTCTCTAGCTGCGTGTGCGTGCACGTGGTGCTGGGTGCACATCCCTGGGTGCTCGTGGAAAGGTTTCTGCATGGTTTTCGCTGAGGAATCGTGTGTGTGCACATGGACAAAGAGAAGGCGCAGCAACCAGGTTCCAGCGCCGAAGAAGGCAAAAGGCGAGGTTTCCGGCGCTATCTCCTTCTCTCCCCAGAGCTAGTCGCGCAAAGCAAGCCGCTAAGCCGGCGACCGGCAAGAGAGCTACAACGAAGCATGCCGAACGGAGAAAATAGCAGCAGCTCATCTGTTCACACCTTGTTTCTGCCATGTGCTTGAACGCCAAGACGTTCGCGCTTCTGTGAGATGAAAGACGTCCTTCTGCATATGTGGTTGCTCACACCGGTGCACTTGTTAGTGTATCCATTCAGTCCTGGGCTGCGGGGCATTCAGAAGTGGCTCTGTGGAGACGTCTGCATAGAGGCAGCTGTCAGAACACGCACACTCGATTGTTCACCAAAACATATGCAGACGCGTCCTTAGCCTGTAGATTTGGATGCACAGAGTTCCCTGTGTTCGCAAGAGACAAGGGAATCGCGTCTGTGCGCACAGAAGCAATAGCGGACCGTTTCCCTCGGAGTGAACGCGAAAGAGCCGTCTATATACTCGCAGACACGCGAACGTGCCTCAATGCGGTCACAGAGGCAGCAGCTTTTGCACAGATGCTCCTGGTGATTCTGGCACTTTCCAGGCACACTCCTGAAAGTCGCGCACACTGCTGTTCACTCGCTAAACGACCTCTTGGGAAACACGTCTCCGGTCGACGGACCGCTCAGATTGCTTCTCGTGTAACTGTGAACTGTGTCAGCGCAGGGAATCCGTCTCTGTTGAGCAGATGTCAATCCTGCCTCGCTTTTGCTTTGTTGCCTCTACCAAGATGATTTCCCGTTTCTCTCTTCACTGGAGCAGGCAGACACAGCCAACGCACATCAAGTGTCAAGAGACACGCTCTGCTGAGCTCAACGCTTGTGCAGATGCACATGTGCGACGAAGTCAACACACGTGCTTGTGGAGAGAAAGAAAGGGACTCCCAGGCGTGTGGAGCGACGGGGAGAAAGAGCGGGCGCTGAGGAACACAGTTTCAAACAGACTGTCTCCACACAAACAGGCACCTGTCTGCAGGTATCCTAGATCTTGATTCTTGAACTTGAGGAAACACGCGTCTGAGCAAAACTCCCAAACGCTTCCAGGAAAGACACAGGCTCTCCCACAAGCACACAAGTGTTTGCCCTCAGCTATAGATCAGGGACAAGCCTGTGAAGAGCAACCAAAGAGCTCGTCCGTCTTTCCCTCAATAGATGGGAGTAGGCGCGCTTGCGGATGTGTGCGTGTGTGTGGCCACGCGTTTGCTTAGGCATCAGTGTGTGAAAAGGTAGGTGCTTTTCTCTAGCTGCGTGTGCGTGCACGTGGTGCTGGGTGCACATCCCTGGGTGCTCGTGGAAAGGTTTCTGCATGGTTTTCGCTGAGGAATCGTGTGTGTGCACATGGACAAAGAGAAGGCGCAGCAACCAGGTTCCAGCGCCGAAGAAGGCAAAAGGCGAGGTTTCCGGCGCTATCTCCTTCTCTCCCCAGAGCTAGTCGCGCAAAGCAAGCCGCTAAGCCGGCGACCGGCAAGAGAGCTACAACGAAGCATGCCGAACGGAGAAAATAGCAGCAGCTCATCTGTTCACACCTTGTTTCTGCCATGTGCTTGAACGCCAAGACGTTCGCGCTTCTGTGAGATGAAAGACGTCCTTCTGCATATGTGGTTGCTCACACCGGTGCACTTGTTAGTGTATCCATTCAGTCCTGGGCTGCGGGGCATTCAGAAGTGGCTCTGTGGAGACGTCTGCATAGAGGCAGCTGTCAGAACACGCACACTCGATTGTTCACCAAAACATATGCAGACGCGTCCTTAGCCTGTAGATTTGGATGCACAGAGTTCCCTGTGTTCGCAAGAGACAAGGGAATCGCGTCTGTGCGCACAGAAGCAATAGCGGACCGTTTCCCTCGGAGTGAACGCGAAAGAGCCGTCTATATACTCGCAGACACGCGAACGTGCCTCAATGCGGTCACAGAGGCAGCAGCTTTTGCACAGATGCTCCTGGTGATTCTGGCACTTTCCAGGCACACTCCTGAAAGTCGCGCACACTGCTGTTCACTCGCTAAACGACCTCTTGGGAAACACGTCTCCGGTCGACGGACCGCTCAGATTGCTTCTCGTGTAACTGTGAACTGTGTCAGCGCAGGGAATCCGTCTCTGTTGAGCAGATGTCAATCCTGCCTCGCTTTTGCTTTGTTGCCTCTACCAAGATGATTTCCCGTTTCTCTCTTCACTGGAGCAGGCAGACACAGCCAACGCACATCAAGTGTCAAGAGACACGCTCTGCTGAGCTCAACGCTTGTGCAGATGCACATGTGCGACGAAGTCAACACACGTGCTTGTGGAGAGAAAGAAAGGGACTCCCAGGCGTGTGGAGCGACGGGGAGAAAGAGCGGGCGCTGAGGAACACAGTTTCAAACAGACTGTCTCCACACAAACAGGCACCTGTCTGCAGGTATCCTAGATCTTGATTCTTGAACTTGAGGAAACACGCGTCTGAGCAAAACTCCCAAACGCTTCCAGGAAAGACACAGGCTCTCCCACAAGCACACAAGTGTTTGCCCTCAGCTATAGATCAGGGACAAGCCTGTGAAGAGCAACCAAAGAGCTCGTCCGTCTTTCCCTCAATAGATGGGAGTAGGCGCGCTTGCGGATGTGTGCGTGTGTGTGGCCACGCGTTTGCTTAGGCATCAGTGTGTGAAAAGGTAGGTGCTTTTCTCTAGCTGCGTGTGCGTGCACGTGGTGCTGGGTGCACATCCCTGGGTGCTCGTGGAAAGGTTTCTGCATGGTTTTCGCTGAGGAATCGTGTGTGTGCACATGGACAAAGAGAAGGCGCAGCAACCAGGTTCCAGCGCCGAAGAAGGCAAAAGGCGAGGTTTCCGGCGCTATCTCCTTCTCTCCCCAGAGCTAGTCGCGCAAAGCAAGCCGCTAAGCCGGCGACCGGCAAGAGAGCTACAACGAAGCATGCCGAACGGAGAAAATAGCAGCAGCTCATCTGTTCACACCTTGTTTCTGCCATGTGCTTGAACGCCAAGACGTTCGCGCTTCTGTGAGATGAAAGACGTCCTTCTGCATATGTGGTTGCTCACACCGGTGCACTTGTTAGTGTATCCATTCAGTCCTGGGCTGCGGGGCATTCAGAAGTGGCTCTGTGGAGACGTCTGCATAGAGGCAGCTGTCAGAACACGCACACTCGATTGTTCACCAAAACATATGCAGACGCGTCCTTAGCCTGTAGATTTGGATGCACAGAGTTCCCTGTGTTCGCAAGAGACAAGGGAATCGCGTCTGTGCGCACAGAAGCAATAGCGGACCGTTTCCCTCGGAGTGAACGCGAAAGAGCCGTCTATATACTCGCAGACACGCGAACGTGCCTCAATGCGGTCACAGAGGCAGCAGCTTTTGCACAGATGCTCCTCGTGATTCTGGCACTTTCCAGGCACACTCCTGAAAGTCGCGCACACTGCTGTTCACTCGCTAAACGACCTCTTGGGAAACACGTCTCCGGTCGACGGACCGCTCAGATTGCTTCTCGTGTAACTGTGAACTGTGTCAGCGCAGGGAATCCGTCTCTGTTGAGCAGATGTCAATCCTGCCTCGCTTTTGCTTTGTTGCCTCTACCAAGATGATTTCCCGTTTCTCTCTTCACTGGAGCAGGCAGACACAGCCAACGCACATCAAGTGTCAAGAGACACGCTCTGCTGAGCTCAACGCTTGTGCAGATGCACATGTGCGACGAAGTCAACACACGTGCTTGTGGAGAGAAAGAAAGGGACTCCCAGGCGTGTGGAGCGACGGGGAGAAAGAGCGGGCGCTGAGGAACACAGTTTCAAACAGACTGTCTCCACACAAACAGGCACCTGTCTGCAGGTATCCTAGATCTTGATTCTTGAACTTGAGGAAACACGCGTCTGAGCAAAACTCCCAAACGCTTCCAGGAAAGACACAGGCTCTCCCACAAGCACACAAGTGTTTGCCCTCAGCTATAGATCAGGGACAAGCCTGTGAAGAGCAACCAAAGAGCTCGTCCGTCTTTCTCTCAATAGATGGGAGTAGGCGCGCTTGCGGATGTGTGCGTGTGTGTGGCCACGCGTTTGCTTAGGCATCAGTGTGTGAAAAGGTAGGTGCTTTTCTCTAGCTGCGTGTGCGTGCACGTGGTGCTGGGTGCACATCCCTGGGTGCTCGTGGAAAGGTTTCTGCATGGTTTTCGCTGAGGAATCGTGTGTGTGCACATGGACAAAGAGAAGGCGCAGCAACCAGGTTCCAGCGCCGAAGAAGGCAAAAGGCGAGGTTTCCGGCGCTATCTCCTTCTCTCCCCAGAGCTAGTCGCGCAAAGCAAGCCGCTAAGCCGGCGACCGGCAAGAGAGCTACAACGAAGCATGCCGAACGGAGAAAATAGCAGCAGCTCATCTGTTCACACCTTGTTTCTGCCATGTGCTTGAACGCCAAGACGTTCGCGCTTCTGTGAGATGAAAGACGTCCTTCTGCATATGTGGTTGCTCACACCGGTGCACTTGTTAGTGTATCCATTCAGTCCTGGGCTGCGGGGCATTCAGAAGTGGCTCTGTGGAGACGTCTGCATAGAGGCAGCTGTCAGAACACGCACACTCGATTGTTCACCAAAACATATGCAGACGCGTCCTTAGCCTGTAGATTTGGATGCACAGAGTTCCCTGTGTTCGCAAGAGACAAGGGAATCGCGTCTGTGCGCACAGAAGCAATAGCGGACCGTTTCCCTCGGAGTGAACGCGAAAGAGCCGTCTATATACTCGCAGACACGCGAACGTGCCTCAATGCGGTCACAGAGGCAGCAGCTTTTGCACAGATGCTCCTGGTGATTCTGGCACTTTCCAGGCACACTCCTGAAAGTCGCGCACACTGCTGTTCACTCGCTAAACGACCTCTTGGGAAACACGTCTCCGGTCGACGGACCGCTCAGATTGCTTCTCGTGTAACTGTGAACTGTGTCAGCGCAGGGAATCCGTCTCTGTTGAGCAGATGTCAATCCTGCCTCGCTTTTGCTTTGTTGCCTCTACCAAGATGATTTCCCGTTTCTCTCTTCACTGGAGCAGGCAGACACAGCCAACGCACATCAAGTGTCAAGAGACACGCTCTGCTGAGCTCAACGCTTGTGCAGATGCACATGTGCGACGAAGTCAACACACGTGCTTGTGGAGAGAAAGAAAGGGACTCCCAGGCGTGTGGAGCGACGGGGAGAAAGAGCGGGCGCTGAGGAACACAGTTTCAAACAGACTGTCTCCACACAAACAGGCACCTGTCTGCAGGTATCCTAGATCTTGATTCTTGAACTTGAGGAAACACGCGTCTGAGCAAAACTCCCAAACGCTTCCAGGAAAGACACAGGCTCTCCCACAAGCACACAAGTGTTTGCCCTCAGCTATAGATCAGGGACAAGCCTGTGAAGAGCAACCAAAGAGCTCGTCCGTCTTTCCCTCAATAGATGGGAGTAGGCGCGCTTGCGGATGTGTGCGTGTGTGTGGCCACGCGTTTGCTTAGGCATCAGTGTGTGAAAAGGTAGGTGCTTTTCTCTAGCTGCGTGTGCGTGCACGTGGTGCTGGGTGCACATCCCTGGGTGCTCGTGGAAAGGTTTCTGCATGGTTTTCGCTGAGGAATCGTGTGTGTGCACATGGACAAAGAGAAGGCGCAGCAACCAGGTTCCAGCGCCGAAGAAGGCAAAAGGCGAGGTTTCCGGCGCTATCTCCTTCTCTCCCCAGAGCTAGTCGCGCAAAGCAAGCCGCTAAGCCGGCGACCGGCAAGAGAGCTACAACGAAGCATGCCGAACGGAGAAAATAGCAGCAGCTCATCTGTTCACACCTTGTTTCTGCCATGTGCTTGAACGCCAAGACGTTCGCGCTTCTGTGAGATGAAAGACGTCCTTCTGCATATGTGGTTGCTCACACCGGTGCACTTGTTAGTGTATCCATTCAGTCCTGGGCTGCGGGGCATTCAGAAGTGGCTCTGTGGAGACGTCTGCATAGAGGCAGCTGTCAGAACACGCACACTCGATTGTTCACCAAAACATATGCAGACGCGTCCTTAGCCTGTAGATTTGGATGCACAGAGTTCCCTGTGTTCGCAAGAGACAAGGGAATCGCGTCTGTGCGCACAGAAGCAATAGCGGACCGTTTCCCTCGGAGTGAACGCGAAAGAGCCGTCTATATACTCGCAGACACGCGAACGTGCCTCAATGCGGTCACAGAGGCAGCAGCTTTTGCACAGATGCTCCTGGTGATTCTGGCACTTTCCAGGCACACTCCTGAAAGTCGCGCACACTGCTGTTCACTCGCTAAACGACCTCTTGGGAAACACGTCTCCGGTCGACGGACCGCTCAGATTGCTTCTCGTGTAACTGTGAACTGTGTCAGCGCAGGGAATCCGTCTCTGTTGAGCAGATGTCAATCCTGCCTCGCTTTTGCTTTGTTGCCTCTACCAAGATGATTTCCCGTTTCTCTCTTCACTGGAGCAGGCAGACACAGCCAACGCACATCAAGTGTCAAGAGACACGCTCTGCTGAGCTCAACGCTTGTGCAGATGCACATGTGCGACGAAGTCAACACACGTGCTTGTGGAGAGAAAGAAAGGGACTCCCAGGCGTGTGGAGCGACGGGGAGAAAGAGCGGGCGCTGAGGAACACAGTTTCAAACAGACTGTCTCCACACAAACAGGCACCTGTCTGCAGGTATCCTAGATCTTGATTCTTGAACTTGAGGAAACACGCGTCTGAGCAAAACTCCCAAACGCTTCCAGGAAAGACACAGGCTCTCCCACAAGCACACAAGTGTTTGCCCTCAGCTATAGATCAGGGACAAGCCTGTGAAGAGCAACCAAAGAGCTCGTCCGTCTTTCCCTCAATAGATGGGAGTAGGCGCGCTTGCGGATGTGTGCGTGTGTGTGGCCACGCGTTTGCTTAGGCATCAGTGTGTGAAAAGGTAGGTGCTTTTCTCTAGCTGCGTGTGCGTGCACGTGGTGCTGGGTGCACATCCCTGGGTGCTCGTGGAAAGGTTTCTGCATGGTTTTCGCTGAGGAATCGTGTGTGTGCACATGGACAAAGAGAAGGCGCAGCAACCAGGTTCCAGCGCCGAAGAAGGCAAAAGGCGAGGTTTCCGGCGCTATCTCCTTCTCTCCCCAGAGCTAGTCGCGCAAAGCAAGCCGCTAAGCCGGCGACCGGCAAGAGAGCTACAACGAAGCATGCCGAACGGAGAAAATAGCAGCAGCTCATCTGTTCACACCTTGTTTCTGCCATGTGCTTGAACGCCAAGACGTTCGCGCTTCTGTGAGATGAAAGACGTCCTTCTGCATATGTGGTTGCTCACACCGGTGCACTTGTTAGTGTATCCATTCAGTCCTGGGCTGCGGGGCATTCAGAAGTGGCTCTGTGGAGACGTCTGCATAGAGGCAGCTGTCAGAACACGCACACTCGATTGTTCACCAAAACATATGCAGACGCGTCCTTAGCCTGTAGATTTGGATGCACAGAGTTCCCTGTGTTCGCAAGAGACAAGGGAATCGCGTCTGTGCGCACAGAAGCAATAGCGGACCGTTTCCCTCGGAGTGAACGCGAAAGAGCCGTCTATATACTCGCAGACACGCGAACGTGCCTCAATGCGGTCACAGAGGCAGCAGCTTTTGCACAGATGCTCCTGGTGATTCTGGCACTTTCCAGGCACACTCCTGAAAGTCGCGCACACTGCTGTTCACTCGCTAAACGACCTCTTGGGAAACACGTCTCCGGTCGACGGACCGCTCAGATTGCTTCTCGTGTAACTGTGAACTGTGTCAGCGCAGGGAATCCGTCTCTGTTGAGCAGATGTCAATCCTGCCTCGCTTTTGCTTTGTTGCCTCTACCAAGATGATTTCCCGTTTCTCTCTTCACTGGAGCAGGCAGACACAGCCAACGCACATCAAGCGTCAAGAGACACGCTCTGCTGAGCTCAACGCTTGTGCAGATGCACATGTGCGACGAAGTCAACACACGTGCTTGTGGAGAGAAAGAAAGGGACTCCCAGGCGTGTGGAGCGACGGGGAGAAAGAGCGGGCGCTGAGGAACACAGTTTCAAACAGACTGTCTCCACACAAACAGGCACCTGTCTGCAGGTATCCTAGATCTTGATTCTTGAACTTGAGGAAACACGCGTCTGAGCAAAACTCCCAAACGCTTCCAGGAAAGACACAGGCTCTCCCACAAGCACACAAGTGTTTGCCCTCAGCTATAGATCAGGGACAAGCCTGTGAAGAGCAACCAAAGAGCTCGTCCGTCTTTCCCTCAATAGATGGGAGTAGGCGCGCTTGCGGATGTGTGCGTGTGTGTGGCCACGCGTTTGCTTAGGCATCAGTGTGTGAAAAGGTAGGTGCTTTTCTCTAGCTGCGTGTGCGTGCACGTGGTGCTGGGTGCACATCCCTGGGTGCTCGTGGAAAGGTTTCTGCATGGTTTTCGCTGAGGAATCGTGTGTGTGCACATGGACAAAGAGAAGGCGCAGCAACCAGGTTCCAGCGCCGAAGAAGGCAAAAGGCGAGGTTTCCGGCGCTATCTCCTTCTCTCCCCAGAGCTAGTCGCGCAAAGCAAGCCGCTAAGCCGGCGACCGGCAAGAGAGCTACAACGAAGCATGCCGAACGGAGAAAATAGCAGCAGCTCATCTGTTCACACCTTGTTTCTGCCATGTGCTTGAACGCCAAGACGTTCGCGCTTCTGTGAGATGAAAGACGTCCTTCTGCATATGTGGTTGCTCACACCGGTGCACTTGTTAGTGTATCCATTCAGTCCTGGGCTGCGGGGCATTCAGAAGTGGCTCTGTGGAGACGTCTGCATAGAGGCAGCTGTCAGAACACGCACACTCGATTGTTCACCAAAACATATGCAGACGCGTCCTTAGCCTGTAGATTTGGATGCACAGAGTTCCCTGTGTTCGCAAGAGACAAGGGAATCGCGTCTGTGCGCACAGAAGCAATAGCGGACCGTTTCCCTCGGAGTGAACGCGAAAGAGCCGTCTATATACTCGCAGACACGCGAACGTGCCTCAATGCGGTCACAGAGGCAGCAGCTTTTGCACAGATGCTCCTGGTGATTCTGGCACTTTCCAGGCACACTCCTGAAAGTCGCGCACACTGCTGTTCACTCGCTAAACGACCTCTTGGGAAACACGTCTCCGGTCGACGGACCGCTCAGATTGCTTCTCGTGTAACTGTGAACTGTGTCAGCGCAGGGAATCCGTCTCTGTTGAGCAGATGTCAATCCTGCCTCGCTTTTGCTTTGTTGCCTCTACCAAGATGATTTCCCGTTTCTCTCTTCACTGGAGCAGGCAGACACAGCCAACGCACATCAAGCGTCAAGAGACACGCTCTGCTGAGCTCAACGCTTGTGCAGATGCACATGTGCGACGAAGTCAACACACGTGCTTGTGGAGAGAAAGAAAGGGACTCCCAGGCGTGTGGAGCGACGGGGAGAAAGAGCGGGCGCTGAGGAACACAGTTTCAAACAGACTGTCTCCACACAAACAGGCACCTGTCTGCAGGTATCCTAGATCTTGATTCTTGAACTTGAGGAAACACGCGTCTGAGCAAAACTCCCAAACGCTTCCAGGAAAGACACAGGCTCTCCCACAAGCACACAAGTGTTTGCCCTCAGCTATAGATCAGGGACAAGCCTGTGAAGAGCAACCAAAGAGCTCGTCCGTCTTTCCCTCAATAGATGGGAGTAGGCGCGCTTGCGGATGTGTGCGTGTGTGTGGCCACGCGTTTGCTTAGGCATCAGTGTGTGAAAAGGTAGGTGCTTTTCTCTAGCTGCGTGTGCGTGCACGTGGTGCTGGGTGCACATCCCTGGGTGCTCGTGGAAAGGTTTCTGCATGGTTTTCGCTGAGGAATCGTGTGTGTGCACATGGACAAAGAGAAGGCGCAGCAACCAGGTTCCAGCGCCGAAGAAGGCAAAAGGCGAGGTTTCCGGCGCTATCTCCTTCTCTCCCCAGAGCTAGTCGCGCAAAGCAAGCCGCTAAGCCGGCGACCGGCAAGAGAGCTACAACGAAGCATGCCGAACGGAGAAAATAGCAGCAGCTCATCTGTTCACACCTTGTTTCTGCCATGTGCTTGAACGCCAAGACGTTCGCGCTTCTGTGAGATGAAAGACGTCCTTCTGCATATGTGGTTGCTCACACCGGTGCACTTGTTAGTGTATCCATTCAGTCCTGGGCTGCGGGGCATTCAGAAGTGGCTCTGTGGAGACGTCTGCATAGAGGCAGCTGTCAGAACACGCACACTCGATTGTTCACCAAAACATATGCAGACGCGTCCTTAGCCTGTAGATTTGGATGCACAGAGTTCCCTGTGTTCGCAAGAGACAAGGGAATCGCGTCTGTGCGCACAGAAGCAATAGCGGACCGTTTCCCTCGGAGTGAACGCGAAAGAGCCGTCTATATACTCGCAGACACGCGAACGTGCCTCAATGCGGTCACAGAGGCAGCAGCTTTTGCACAGATGCTCCTGGTGATTCTGGCACTTTCCAGGCACACTCCTGAAAGTCGCGCACACTGCTGTTCACTCGCTAAACGACCTCTTGGGAAACACGTCTCCGGTCGACGGACCGCTCAGATTGCTTCTCGTGTAACTGTGAACTGTGTCAGCGCAGGGAATCCGTCTCTGTTGAGCAGATGTCAATCCTGCCTCGCTTTTGCTTTGTTGCCTGTACCAAGATGATTTCCCGTTTCTCTCTTCACTGGAGCAGGCAGACACAGCCAACGCACATCAAGTGTCAAGAGACACGCTCTGCTGAGCTCAACGCTTGTGCAGATGCACATGTGCGACGAAGTCAACACACGTGCTTGTGGAGAGAAAGAAAGGGACTCCCAGGCGTGTGGAGCGACGGGGAGAAAGAGCGGGCGCTGAGGAACACAGTTTCAAACAGACTGTCTCCACACAAACAGGCACCTGTCTGCAGGTATCCTAGATCTTGATTCTTGAACTTGAGGAAACACGCGTCTGAGCAAAACTCCCAAACGCTTCCAGGAAAGACACAGGCTCTCCCACAAGCACACAAGTGTTTGCCCTCAGCTATAGATCAGGGACAAGCCTGTGAAGAGCAACCAAAGAGCTCGTCCGTCTTTCCCTCAATAGATGGGAGTAGGCGCGCTTGCGGATGTGTGCGTGTGTGTGGCCACGCGTTTGCTTAGGCATCAGTGTGTGAAAAGGTAGGTGCTTTTCTCTAGCTGCGTGTGCGTGCACGTGGTGCTGGGTGCACATCCCTGGGTGCTCGTGGAAAGGTTTCTGCATGGTTTTCGCTGAGGAATCGTGTGTGTGCACATGGACAAAGAGAAGGCGCAGCAACCAGGTTCCAGCGCCGAAGAAGGCAAAAGGCGAGGTTTCCGGCGCTATCTCCTTCTCTCCCCAGAGCTAGTCGCGCAAAGCAAGCCGCTAAGCCGGCGACCGGCAAGAGAGCTACAACGAAGCATGCCGAACGGAGAAAATAGCAGCAGCTCATCTGTTCACACCTTGTTTCTGCCATGTGCTTGAACGCCAAGACGTTCGCGCTTCTGTGAGATGAAAGACGTCCTTCTGCATATGTGGTTGCTCACACCGGTGCACTTGTTAGTGTATCCATTCAGTCCTGGGCTGCGGGGCATTCAGAAGTGGCTCTGTGGAGACGTCTGCATAGAGGCAGCTGTCAGAACACGCACACTCGATTGTTCACCAAAACATATGCAGACGCGTCCTTAGCCTGTAGATTTGGATGCACAGAGTTCCCTGTGTTCGCAAGAGACAAGGGAATCGCGTCTGTGCGCACAGAAGCAATAGCGGACCGTTTCCCTCGGAGTGAACGCGAAAGAGCCGTCTATATACTCGCAGACACGCGAACGTGCCTCAATGCGGTCACAGAGGCAGCAGCTTTTGCACAGATGCTCCTGGTGATTCTGGCACTTTCCAGGCACACTCCTGAAAGTCGCGCACACTGCTGTTCACTCGCTAAACGACCTCTTGGGAAACACGTCTCCGGTCGACAGACCGCTCAGATTGCTTCTCGTGTAACTGTGAACTGTGTCAGCGCAGGGAATCCGTCTCTGTTGAGCAGATGTCAATCCTGCCTCGCTTTTGCTTTGTTGCCTGTACCAAGATGATTTCCCGTTTCTCTCTTCACTGGAGCAGGCAGACACAGCCAACGCACATCAAGTGTCAAGAGACACGCTCTGCTGAGCTCAACGCTTGTGCAGATGCACATGTGCGACGAAGTCAACACACGTGCTTGTGGAGAGAAAGAAAGGGACTCCCAGGCGTGTGGAGCGACGGGGAGAAAGAGCGGGCGCTGAGGAACACAGTTTCAAACAGACTGTCTCCACACAAACAGGCACCTGTCTGCAGGTATCCTAGATCTTGATTCTTGAACTTGAGGAAACACGCGTCTGAGCAAAACTCCCAAACGCTTCCAGGAAAGACACAGGCTCTCCCACAAGCACACAAGTGTTTGCCCTCAGCTATAGATCAGGGACAAGCCTGTGAAGAGCAACCAAAGAGCTCGTCCGTCTTTCCCTCAATAGATGGGAGTAGGCGCGCTTGCGGATGTGTGCGTGTGTGTGGCCACGCGTTTGCTTAGGCATCAGTGTGTGAAAAGGTAGGTGCTTTTCTCTAGCTGCGTGTGCGTGCACGTGGTGCTGGGTGCACATCCCTGGGTGCTCGTGGAAAGGTTTCTGCATGGTTTTCGCTGAGGAATCGTGTGTGTGCACATGGACAAAGAGAAGGCGCAGCAACCAGGTTCCAGCGCCGAAGAAGGCAAAAGGCGAGGTTTCCGGCGCTATCTCCTTCTCTCCCCAGAGCTAGTCGCGCAAAGCAAGCCGCTAAGCCGGCGACCGGCAAGAGAGCTACAACGAAGCATGCCGAACGGAGAAAATAGCAGCAGCTCATCTGTTCACACCTTGTTTCTGCCATGTGCTTGAACGCCAAGACGTTCGCGCTTCTGTGAGATGAAAGACGTCCTTCTGCATATGTGGTTGCTCACACCGGTGCACTTGTTAGTGTATCCATTCAGTCCTGGGCTGCGGGGCATTCAGAAGTGGCTCTGTGGAGACGTCTGCATAGAGGCAGCTGTCAGAACACGCACACTCGATTGTTCACCAAAACATATGCAGACGCGTCCTTAGCCTGTAGATTTGGATGCACAGAGTTCCCTGTGTTCGCAAGAGACAAGGGAATCGCGTCTGTGCGCACAGAAGCAATAGCGGACCGTTTCCCTCGGAGTGAACGCGAAAGAGCCGTCTATATACTCGCAGACACGCGAACGTGCCTCAATGCGGTCACAGAGGCAGCAGCTTTTGCACAGATGCTCCTGGTGATTCTGGCACTTTCCAGGCACACTCCTGAAAGTCGCGCACACTGCTGTTCACTCGCTAAACGACCTCTTGGGAAACACGTCTCCGGTCGACGGACCGCTCAGATTGCTTCTCGTGTAACTGTGAACTGTGTCAGCGCAGGGAATCCGTCTCTGTTGAGCAGATGTCAATCCTGCCTCGCTTTTGCTTTGTTGCCTCTACCAAGATGATTTCCCGTTTCTCTCTTCACTGGAGCAGGCAGACACAGCCAACGCACATCAAGTGTCAAGAGACACGCTCTGCTGAGCTCAACGCTTGTGCAGATGCACATGTGCGACGAAGTCAACACACGTGCTTGTGGAGAGAAAGAAAGGGACTCCCAGGCGTGTGGAGCGACGGGGAGAAAGAGCGGGCGCTGAGGAACACAGTTTCAAACAGACTGTCTCCACACAAACAGGCACCTGTCTGCAGGTATCCTAGATCTTGATTCTTGAACTTGAGGAAACACGCGTCTGAGCAAAACTCCCAAACGCTTCCAGGAAAGACACAGGCTCTCCCACAAGCACACAAGTGTTTGCCCTCAGCTATAGATCAGGGACAAGCCTGTGAAGAGCAACCAAAGAGCTCGTCCGTCTTTCTCTCAATAGATGGGAGTAGGCGCGCTTGCGGATGTGTGCGTGTGTGTGGCCACGCGTTTGCTTAGGCATCAGTGTGTGAAAAGGTAGGTGCTTTTCTCTAGCTGCGTGTGCGTGCACGTGGTGCTGGGTGCACATCCCTGGGTGCTCGTGGAAAGGTTTCTGCATGGTTTTCGCTGAGGAATCGTGTGTGTGCACATGGACAAAGAGAAGGCGCAGCAACCAGGTTCCAGCGCCGAAGAAGGCAAAAGGCGAGGTTTCCGGCGCTATCTCCTTCTCTCCCCAGAGCTAGTCGCGCAAAGCAAGCCGCTAAGCCGGCGACCGGCAAGAGAGCTACAACGAAGCATGCCGAACGGAGAAAATAGCAGCAGCTCATCTGTTCACACCTTGTTTCTGCCATGTGCTTGAACGCCAAGACGTTCGCGCTTCTGTGAGATGAAAGACGTCCTTCTGCATATGTGGTTGCTCACACCGGTGCACTTGTTAGTGTATCCATTCAGTCCTGGGCTGCGGGGCATTCAGAAGTGGCTCTGTGGAGACGTCTGCATAGAGGCAGCTGTCAGAACACGCACACTCGATTGTTCACCAAAACATATGCAGACGCGTCCTTAGCCTGTAGATTTGGATGCACAGAGTTCCCTGTGTTCGCAAGAGACAAGGGAATCGCGTCTGTGCGCACAGAAGCAATAGCGGACCGTTTCCCTCGGAGTGAACGCGAAAGAGCCGTCTATATACTCGCAGACACGCGAACGTGCCTCAATGCGGTCACAGAGGCAGCAGCTTTTGCACAGATGCTCCTGGTGATTCTGGCACTTTCCAGGCACACTCCTGAAAGTCGCGCACACTGCTGTTCACTCGCTAAACGACCTCTTGGGAAACACGTCTCCGGTCGACGGACCGCTCAGATTGCTTCTCGTGTAACTGTGAACTGTGTCAGCGCAGGGAATCCGTCTCTGTTGAGCAGATGTCAATCCTGCCTCGCTTTTGCTTTGTTGCCTCTACCAAGATGATTTCCCGTTTCTCTCTTCACTGGAGCAGGCAGACACAGCCAACGCACATCAAGTGTCAAGAGACACGCTCTGCTGAGCTCAACGCTTGTGCAGATGCACATGTGCGACGAAGTCAACACACGTGCTTGTGGAGAGAAAGAAAGGGACTCCCAGGCGTGTGGAGCGACGGGGAGAAAGAGCGGGCGCTGAGGAACACAGTTTCAAACAGACTGTCTCCACACAAACAGGCACCTGTCTGCAGGTATCCTAGATCTTGATTCTTGAACTTGAGGAAACACGCGTCTGAGCAAAACTCCCAAACGCTTCCAGGAAAGACACAGGCTCTCCCACAAGCACACAAGTGTTTGCCCTCAGCTATAGATCAGGGACAAGCCTGTGAAGAGCAACCAAAGAGCTCGTCCGTCTTTCCCTCAATAGATGGGAGTAGGCGCGCTTGCGGATGTGTGCGTGTGTGTGGCCACGCGTTTGCTTAGGCATCAGTGTGTGAAAAGGTAGGTGCTTTTCTCTAGCTGCGTGTGCGTGCACGTGGTGCTGGGTGCACATCCCTGGGTGCTCGTGGAAAGGTTTCTGCATGGTTTTCGCTGAGGAATCGTGTGTGTGCACATGGACAAAGAGAAGGCGCAGCAACCAGGTTCCAGCGCCGAAGAAGGCAAAAGGCGAGGTTTCCGGCGCTATCTCCTTCTCTCCCCAGAGCTAGTCGCGCAAAGCAAGCCGCTAAGCCGGCGACCGGCAAGAGAGCTACAACGAAGCATGCCGAACGGAGAAAATAGCAGCAGCTCATCTGTTCACACCTTGTTTCTGCCATGTGCTTGAACGCCAAGACGTTCGCGCTTCTGTGAGATGAAAGACGTCCTTCTGCATATGTGGTTGCTCACACCGGTGCACTTGTTAGTGTATCCATTCAGTCCTGGGCTGCGGGGCATTCAGAAGTGGCTTTGTGGAGACGTCTGCATAGAGGCAGCTGTCAGAACACGCACACTCGATTGTTCACCAAAACATATGCAGACGCGTCCTTAGCCTGTAGATTTGGATGCACAGAGTTCCCTGTGTTCGCAAGAGACAAGGGAATCGCGTCTGTGCGCACAGAAGCAATAGCGGACCGTTTCCCTCGGAGTGAACGCGAAAGAGCCGTCTATATACTCGCAGACACGCGAACGTGCCTCAATGCGGTCACAGAGGCAGCAGCTTTTGCACAGATGCTCCTGGTGATTCTGGCACTTTCCAGGCACACTCCTGAAAGTCGCGCACACTGCTGTTCACTCGCTAAACGACCTCTTGGGAAACACGTCTCCGGTCGACGGACCGCTCAGATTGCTTCTCGTGTAACTGTGAACTGTGTCAGCGCAGGGAATCCGTCTCTGTTGAGCAGATGTCAATCCTGCCTCGCTTTTGCTTTGTTGCCTCTACCAAGATGATTTCCCGTTTCTCTCTTCACTGGAGCAGGCAGACACAGCCAACGCACATCAAGCGTCAAGAGACACGCTCTGCTGAGCTCAACGCTTGTGCAGATGCACATGTGCGACGAAGTCAACACACGTGCTTGTGGAGAGAAAGAAAGGGACTCCCAGGCGTGTGGAGCGACGGGGAGAAAGAGCGGGCGCTGAGGAACACAGTTTCAAACAGACTGTCTCCACACAAACAGGCACCTGTCTGCAGGTATCCTAGATCTTGATTCTTGAACTTGAGGAAACACGCGTCTGAGCAAAACTCCCAAACGCTTCCAGGAAAGACACAGGCTCTCCCACAAGCACACAAGTGTTTGCCCTCAGCTATAGATCAGGGACAAGCCTGTGAAGAGCAACCAAAGAGCTCGTCCGTCTTTCCCTCAATAGATGGGAGTAGGCGCGCTTGCGGATGTGTGCGTGTGTGTGGCCACGCGTTTGCTTAGGCATCAGTGTGTGAAAAGGTAGGTGCTTTTCTCTAGCTGCGTGTGCGTGCACGTGGTGCTGGGTGCACATCCCTGGGTGCTCGTGGAAAGGTTTCTGCATGGTTTTCGCTGAGGAATCGTGTGTGTGCACATGGACAAAGAGAAGGCGCAGCAACCAGGTTCCAGCGCCGAAGAAGGCAAAAGGCGAGGTTTCCGGCGCTATCTCCTTCTCTCCCCAGAGCTAGTCGCGCAAAGCAAGCCGCTAAGCCGGCGACCGGCAAGAGAGCTACAACGAAGCATGCCGAACGGAGAAAATAGCAGCAGCTCATCTGTTCACACCTTGTTTCTGCCATGTGCTTGAACGCCAAGACGTTCGCGCTTCTGTGAGATGAAAGACGTCCTTCTGCATATGTGGTTGCTCACACCGGTGCACTTGTTAGTGTATCCATTCAGTCCTGGGCTGCGGGGCATTCAGAAGTGGCTCTGTGGAGACGTCTGCATAGAGGCAGCTGTCAGAACACGCACACTCGATTGTTCACCAAAACATATGCAGACGCGTCCTTAGCCTGTAGATTTGGATGCACAGAGTTCCCTGTGTTCGCAAGAGACAAGGGAATCGCGTCTGTGCGCACAGAAGCAATAGCGGACCGTTTCCCTCGGAGTGAACGCGAAAGAGCCGTCTATATACTCGCAGACACGCGAACGTGCCTCAATGCGGTCACAGAGGCAGCAGCTTTTGCACAGATGCTCCTGGTGATTCTGGCACTTTCCAGGCACACTCCTGAAAGTCGCGCACACTGCTGTTCACTCGCTAAACGACCTCTTGGGAAACACGTCTCCGGTCGACGGACCGCTCAGATTGCTTCTCGTGTAACTGTGAACTGTGTCAGCGCAGGGAATCCGTCTCTGTTGAGCAGATGTCAATCCTGCCTCGCTTTTGCTTTGTTGCCTCTACCAAGATGATTTCCCGTTTCTCTCTTCACTGGAGCAGGCAGACACAGCCAACGCACATCAAGTGTCAAGAGACACGCTCTGCTGAGCTCAACGCTTGTGCAGATGCACATGTGCGACGAAGTCAACACACGTGCTTGTGGAGAGAAAGAAAGGGACTCCCAGGCGTGTGGAGCGACGGGGAGAAAGAGCGGGCGCTGAGGAACACAGTTTCAAACAGACTGTCTCCACACAAACAGGCACCTGTCTGCAGGTATCCTAGATCTTGATTCTTGAACTTGAGGAAACACGCGTCTGAGCAAAACTCCCAAACGCTTCCAGGAAAGACACAGGCTCTCCCACAAGCACACAAGTGTTTGCCCTCAGCTATAGATCAGGGACAAGCCTGTGAAGAGCAACCAAAGAGCTCGTCCGTCTTTCTCTCAATAGATGGGAGTAGGCGCGCTTGCGGATGTGTGCGTGTGTGTGGCCACGCGTTTGCTTAGGCATCAGTGTGTGAAAAGGTAGGTGCTTTTCTCTAGCTGCGTGTGCGTGCACGTGGTGCTGGGTGCACATCCCTGGGTGCTCGTGGAAAGGTTTCTGCATGGTTTTCGCTGAGGAATCGTGTGTGTGCACATGGACAAAGAGAAGGCGCAGCAACCAGGTTCCAGCGCCGAAGAAGGCAAAAGGCGAGGTTTCCGGCGCTATCTCCTTCTCTCCCCAGAGCTAGTCGCGCAAAGCAAGCCGCTAAGCCGGCGACCGGCAAGAGAGCTACAACGAAGCATGCCGAACGGAGAAAATAGCAGCAGCTCATCTGTTCACACCTTGTTTCTGCCATGTGCTTGAACGCCAAGACGTTCGCGCTTCTGTGAGATGAAAGACGTCCTTCTGCATATGTGGTTGCTCACACCGGTGCACTTGTTAGTGTATCCATTCAGTCCTGGGCTGCGGGGCATTCAGAAGTGGCTCTGTGGAGACGTCTGCATAGAGGCAGCTGTCAGAACACGCACACTCGATTGTTCACCAAAACATATGCAGACGCGTCCTTAGCCTGTAGATTTGGATGCACACAGTTCCCTGTGTTCGCAAGAGACAAGGGAATCGCGTCTGTGCGCACAGAAGCAATAGCGGACCGTTTCCCTCGGAGTGAACGCGAAAGAGCCGTCTATATACTCGCAGACACGCGAACGTGCCTCAATGCGGTCACAGAGGCAGCAGCTTTTGCACAGATGCTCCTGGTGATTCTGGCACTTTCCAGGCACACTCCCGAAAGTCGCGCACACTGCTGTTCACTCGCTAAACGACCTCTTGGGAAACACGTCTCCGGTCGACGGACCGCTCAGATTGCTTCTCGTGTAACTGTGAACTGTGTCAGCGCAGGGAATCCGTCTCTGTTGAGCAGATGTCAATCCTGCCTCGCTTTTGCTTTGTTGCCTCTACCAAGATGATTTCCCGTTTCTCTCTTCACTGGAGCAGGCAGACACAGCCAACGCACATCAAGCGTCAAGAGACACGCTCTGCTGAGCTCAACGCTTGTGCAGATGCACATGTGCGACGAAGTCAACACACGTGCTTGTGGAGAGAAAGAAAGGGACTCCCAGGCGTGTGGAGCGACGGGGAGAAAGAGCGGGCGCTGAGGAACACAGTTTCAAACAGACTGTCTCCACACAAACAGGCACCTGTCTGCAGGTATCCTAGATCTTGATTCTTGAACTTGAGGAAACACGCGTCTGAGCAAAACTCCCAAACGCTTCCAGGAAAGACACAGGCTCTCCCACAAGCACACAAGTGTTTGCCCTCAGCTATAGATCAGGGACAAGCCTGTGAAGAGCAACCAAAGAGCTCGTCCGTCTTTCCCTCAATAGATGGGAGTAGGCGCGCTTGCGGATGTGTGCGTGTGTGTGGCCACGCGTTTGCTTAGGCATCAGTGTGTGAAAAGGTAGGTGCTTTTCTCTAGCTGCGTGTGCGTGCACGTGGTGCTGGGTGCACATCCCTGGGTGCTCGTGGAAAGGTTTCTGCATGGTTTTCGCTGAGGAATCGTGTGTGTGCACATGGACAAAGAGAAGGCGCAGCAACCAGGTTCCAGCGCCGAAGAAGGCAAAAGGCGAGGTTTCCGGCGCTATCTCCTTCTCTCCCCAGAGCTAGTCGCGCAAAGCAAGCCGCTAAGCCGGCGACCGGCAAGAGAGCTACAACGAAGCATGCCGAACGGAGAAAATAGCAGCAGCTCATCTGTTCACACCTTGTTTCTGCCATGTGCTTGAACGCCAAGACGTTCGCGCTTCTGTGAGATGAAAGACGTCCTTCTGCATATGTGGTTGCTCACACCGGTGCACTTGTTAGTGTATCCATTCAGTCCTGGGCTGCGGGGCATTCAGAAGTGGCTCTGTGGAGACGTCTGCATAGAGGCAGCTGTCAGAACACGCACACTCGATTGTTCACCAAAACATATGCAGACGCGTCCTTAGCCTGTAGATTTGGATGCACAGAGTTCCCTGTGTTCGCAAGAGACAAGGGAATCGCGTCTGTGCGCACAGAAGCAATAGCGGACCGTTTCCCTCGGAGTGAACGCGAAAGAGCCGTCTATATACTCGCAGACACGCGAACGTGCCTCAATGCGGTCACAGAGGCAGCAGCTTTTGCACAGATGCTCCTGGTGATTCTGGCACTTTCCAGGCACACTCCTGAAAGTCGCGCACACTGCTGTTCACTCGCTAAACGACCTCTTGGGAAACACGTCTCCGGTCGACGGACCGCTCAGAATTGCTTCTCGTGTAACTGTGAACTGTGTCAGCGCAGGGAATCCGTCTCTGTTGAGCAGATGTCAATCCTGCCTCGCTTTTGCTTTGTTGCCTCTACCAAGATGATTTCCCGTTTCTCTCTTCACTGGAGCAGGCAGACACAGCCAACGCACATCAAGTGTCAAGAGACACGCTCTGCTGAGCTCAACGCTTGTGCAGATGCACATGTGCGACGAAGTCAACACACGTGCTTGTGGAGAGAAAGAAAGGGACTCCCAGGCGTGTGGAGCGACGGGGAGAAAGAGCGGGCGCTGAGGAACACAGTTTCAAACAGACTGTCTCCACACAAACAGGCACCTGTCTGCAGGTATCCTAGATCTTGATTCTTGAACTTGAGGAAACACGCGTCTGAGCAAAACTCCCAAACGCTTCCAGGAAAGACACAGGCTCTCCCACAAGCACACAAGTGTTTGCCCTCAGCTATAGATCAGGGACAAGCCTGTGAAGAGCAACCAAAGAGCTCGTCCGTCTTTCCCTCAATAGATGGGAGTAGGCGCGCTTGCGGATGTGTGCGTGTGTGTGGCCACGCGTTTGCTTAGGCATCAGTGTGTGAAAAGGTAGGTGCTTTTCTCTAGCTGCGTGTGCGTGCACGTGGTGCTGGGTGCACATCCCTGGGTGCTCGTGGAAAGGTTTCTGCATGGTTTTCGCTGAGGAATCGTGTGTGTGCACATGGACAAAGAGAAGGCGCAGCAACCAGGTTCCAGCGCCGAAGAAGGCAAAAGGCGAGGTTTCCGGCGCTATCTCCTTCTCTCCCCAGAGCTAGTCGCGCAAAGCAAGCCGCTAAGCCGGCGACCGGCAAGAGAGCTACAACGAAGCATGCCGAACGGAGAAAATAGCAGCAGCTCATCTGTTCACACCTTGTTTCTGCCATGTGCTTGAACGCCAAGACGTTCGCGCTTCTGTGAGATGAAAGACGTCCTTCTGCATATGTGGTTGCTCACACCGGTGCACTTGTTAGTGTATCCATTCAGTCCTGGGCTGCGGGGCATTCAGAAGTGGCTCTGTGGAGACGTCTGCATAGAGGCAGCTGTCAGAACACGCACACTCGATTGTTCACCAAAACATATGCAGACGCGTCCTTAGCCTGTAGATTTGGATGCACAGAGTTCCCTGTGTTCGCAAGAGACAAGGGAATCGCGTCTGTGCGCACAGAAGCAATAGCGGACCGTTTCCCTCGGAGTGAACGCGAAAGAGCCGTCTATATACTCGCAGACACGCGAACGTGCCTCAATGCGGTCACAGAGGCAGCAGCTTTTGCACAGATGCTCCTGGTGATTCTGGCACTTTCCAGGCACACTCCTGAAAGTCGCGCACACTGCTGTTCACTCGCTAAACGACCTCTTGGGAAACACGTCTCCGGTCGACGGACCGCTCAGATTGCTTCTCGTGTAACTGTGAACTGTGTCAGCGCAGGGAATCCGTCTCTGTTGAGCAGATGTCAATCCTGCCTCGCTTTTGCTTTGTTGCCTCTACCAAGATGATTTCCCGTTTCTCTCTTCACTGGAGCAGGCAGACACAGCCAACGCACATCAAGCGTCAAGAGACACGCTCTGCTGAGCTCAACGCTTGTGCAGATGCACATGTGCGACGAAGTCAACACACGTGCTTGTGGAGAGAAAGAAAGGGACTCCCAGGCGTGTGGAGCGACGGGGAGAAAGAGCGGGCGCTGAGGAACACAGTTTCAAACAGACTGTCTCCACACAAACAGGCACCTGTCTGCAGGTATCCTAGATCTTGATTCTTGAACTTGAGGAAACACGCGTCTGAGCAAAACTCCCAAACGCTTCCAGGAAAGACACAGGCTCTCCCACAAGCACACAAGTGTTTGCCCTCAGCTATAGATCAGGGACAAGCCTGTGAAGAGCAACCAAAGAGCTCGTCCGTCTTTCTCTCAATAGATGGGAGTAGGCGCGCTTGCGGATGTGTGCGTGTGTGTGGCCACGCGTTTGCTTAGGCATCAGTGTGTGAAAAGGTAGGTGCTTTTCTCTAGCTGCGTGTGCGTGCACGTGGTGCTGGGTGCACATCCCTGGGTGCTCGTGGAAAGGTTTCTGCATGGTTTTCGCTGAGGAATCGTGTGTGTGCACATGGACAAAGAGAAGGCGCAGCAACCAGGTTCCAGCGCCGAAGAAGGCAAAAGGCGAGGTTTCCGGCGCTATCTCCTTCTCTCCCCAGAGCTAGTCGCGCAAAGCAAGCCGCTAAGCCGGCGACCGGCAAGAGAGCTACAACGAAGCATGCCGAACGGAGAAAATAGCAGCAGCTCATCTGTTCACACCTTGTTTCTGCCATGTGCTTGAACGCCAAGACGTTCGCGCTTCTGTGAGATGAAAGACGTCCTTCTGCATATGTGGTTGCTCACACCGGTGCACTTGTTAGTGTATCCATTCAGTCCTGGGCTGCGGGGCATTCAGAAGTGGCTCTGTGGAGACGTCTGCATAGAGGCAGCTGTCAGAACACGCACACTCGATTGTTCACCAAAACATATGCAGACGCGTCCTTAGCCTGTAGATTTGGATGCACAGAGTTCCCTGTGTTCGCAAGAGACAAGGGAATCGCGTCTGTGCGCACAGAAGCAATAGCGGACCGTTTCCCTCGGAGTGAACGCGAAAGAGCCGTCTATATACTCGCAGACACGCGAACGTGCCTCAATGCGGTCACAGAGGCAGCAGCTTTTGCACAGATGCTCCTGGTGATTCTGGCACTTTCCAGGCACACTCCTGAAAGTCGCGCACACTGCTGTTCACTCGCTAAACGACCTCTTGGGAAACACGTCTCCGGTCGACGGACCGCTCAGATTGCTTCTCGTGTAACTGTGAACTGTGTCAGCGCAGGGAATCCGTCTCTGTTGAGCAGATGTCAATCCTGCCTCGCTTTTGCTTTGTTGCCTCTACCAAGATGATTTCCCGTTTCTCTCTTCACTGGAGCAGGCAGACACAGCCAACGCACATCAAGCGTCAAGAGACACGCTCTGCTGAGCTCAACGCTTGTGCAGATGCACATGTGCGACGAAGTCAACACACGTGCTTGTGGAGAGAAAGAAAGGGACTCCCAGGCGTGTGGAGCGACGGGGAGAAAGAGCGGGCGCTGAGGAACACAGTTTCAAACAGACTGTCTCCACACAAACAGGCACCTGTCTGCAGGTATCCTAGATCTTGATTCTTGAACTTGAGGAAACACGCGTCTGAGCAAAACTCCCAAACGCTTCCAGGAAAGACACAGGCTCTCCCACAAGCACACAAGTGTTTGCCCTCAGCTATAGATCAGGGACAAGCCTGTGAAGAGCAACCAAAGAGCTCGTCCGTCTTTCCCTCAATAGATGGGAGTAGGCGCGCTTGCGGATGTGTGCGTGTGTGTGGCCACGCGTTTGCTTAGGCTTCAGTGTGTGAAAAGGTAGGTGCTTTTCTCTAGCTGCGTGTGCGTGCACGTGGTGCTGGGTGCACATCCCTGGGTGCTCGTGGAAAGGTTTCTGCATGGTTTTCGCTGAGGAATCGTGTGTGTGCACATGGACAAAGAGAAGGCGCAGCAACCAGGTTCCAGCGCCGAAGAAGGCAAAAGGCGAGGTTTCCGGCGCTATCTCCTTCTCTCCCCAGAGCTAGTCGCGCAAAGCAAGCCGCTAAGCCGGCGACCGGCAAGAGAGCTACAACGAAGCATGCCGAACGGAGAAAATAGCAGCAGCTCATCTGTTCACACCTTGTTTCTGCCATGTGCTTGAACGCCAAGACGTTCGCGCTTCTGTGAGATGAAAGACGTCCTTCTGCATATGTGGTTGCTCACACCGGTGCACTTGTTAGTGTATCCATTCAGTCCTGGGCTGCGGGGCATTCAGAAGTGGCTCTGTGGAGACGTCTGCATAGAGGCAGCTGTCAGAACACGCACACTCGATTGTTCACCAAAACATATGCAGACGCGTCCTTAGCCTGTAGATTTGGATGCACAGAGTTCCCTGTGTTCGCAAGAGACAAGGGAATCGCGTCTGTGCGCACAGAAGCAATAGCGGACCGTTTCCCTCGGAGTGAACGCGAAAGAGCCGTCTATATACTCGCAGACACGCGAACGTGCCTCAATGCGGTCACAGAGGCAGCAGCTTTTGCACAGATGCTCCTGGTGATTCTGGCACTTTCCAGGCACACTCCTGAAAGTCGCGCACACTGCTGTTCACTCGCTAAACGACCTCTTGGGAAACACGTCTCCGGTCGACGGACCGCTCAGAATTGCTTCTCGTGTAACTGTGAACTGTGTCAGCGCAGGGAATCCGTCTCTGTTGAGCAGATGTCAATCCTGCCTCGCTTTTGCTTTGTTGCCTCTACCAAGATGATTTCCCGTTTCTCTCTTCACTGGAGCAGGCAGACACAGCCAACGCACATCAAGTGTCAAGAGACACGCTCTGCTGAGCTCAACGCTTGTGCAGATGCACATGTGCGACGAAGTCAACACACGTGCTTGTGGAGAGAAAGAAAGGGACTCCCAGGCGTGTGGAGCGACGGGGAGAAAGAGCGGGCGCTGAGGAACACAGTTTCAAACAGACTGTCTCCACACAAACAGGCACCTGTCTGCAGGTATCCTAGATCTTGATTCTTGAACTTGAGGAAACACGCGTCTGAGCAAAACTCCCAAACGCTTCCAGGAAAGACACAGGCTCTCCCACAAGCACACAAGTGTTTGCCCTCAGCTATAGATCAGGGACAAGCCTGTGAAGAGCAACCAAAGAGCTCGTCCGTCTTTCCCTCAATAGATGGGAGTAGGCGCGCTTGCGGATGTGTGCGTGTGTGTGGCCACGCGTTTGCTTAGGCATCAGTGTGTGAAAAGGTAGGTGCTTTTCTCTAGCTGCGTGTGCGTGCACGTGGTGCTGGGTGCACATCCCTGGGTGCTCGTGGAAAGGTTTCTGCATGGTTTTCGCTGAGGAATCGTGTGTGTGCACATGGACAAAGAGAAGGCGCAGCAACCAGGTTCCAGCGCCGAAGAAGGCAAAAGGCGAGGTTTCCGGCGCTATCTCCTTCTCTCCCCAGAGCTAGTCGCGCAAAGCAAGCCGCTAAGCCGGCGACCGGCAAGAGAGCTACAACGAAGCATGCCGAACGGAGAAAATAGCAGCAGCTCATCTGTTCACACCTTGTTTCTGCCATGTGCTTGAACGTCAAGACGTTCGCGCTTCTGTGAGATGAAAGACGTCCTTCTGCATATGTGGTTGCTCACACCGGTGCACTTGTTAGTGTATCCATTCAGTCCTGGGCTGCGGGGCATTCAGAAGTGGCTCTGTGGAGACGTCTGCATAGAGGCAGCTGTCAGAACACGCACACTCGATTGTTCACCAAAACATATGCAGACGCGTCCTTAGCCTGTAGATTTGGATGCACACAGTTCCCTGTGTTCGCAAGAGACAAGGGAATCGCGTCTGTGCGCACAGAAGCAATAGCGGACCGTTTCCCTCGGAGTGAACGCGAAAGAGCCGTCTATATACTCGCAGACACGCGAACGTGCCTCAATGCGGTCACAGAGGCAGCAGCTTTTGCACAGATGCTCCTGGTGATTCTGGCACTTTCCAGGCACACTCCTGAAAGTCGCGCACACTGCTGTTCACTCGCTAAACGACCTCTTGGGAAACACGTCTCCGGTCGACGGACCGCTCAGATTGCTTCTCGTGTAACTGTGAACTGTGTCAGCGCAGGGAATCCGTCTCTGTTGAGCAGATGTCAATCCTGCCTCGCTTTTGCTTTGTTGCCTCTACCAAGATGATTTCCCGTTTCTCTCTTCACTGGAGCAGGCAGACACAGCCAACGCACATCAAGTGTCAAGAGACACGCTCTGCTGAGCTCAACGCTTGTGCAGATGCACATGTGCGACGAAGTCAACACACGTGCTTGTGGAGAGAAAGAAAGGGACTCCCAGGCGTGTGGAGCGACGGGGAGAAAGAGCGGGCGCTGAGGAACACAGTTTCAAACAGACTGTCTCCACACAAACAGGCACCTGTCTGCAGGTATCCTAGATCTTGATTCTTGAACTTGAGGAAACACGCGTCTGAGCAAAACTCCCAAACGCTTCCAGGAAAGACACAGGCTCTCCCACAAGCACACAAGTGTTTGCCCTCAGCTATAGATCAGGGACAAGCCTGTGAAGAGCAACCAAAGAGCTCGTCCGTCTTTCCCTCAATAGATGGGAGTAGGCGCGCTTGCGGATGTGTGCGTGTGTGTGGCCACGCGTTTGCTTAGGCATCAGTGTGTGAAAAGGTAGGTGCTTTTCTCTAGCTGCGTGTGCGTGCACGTGGTGCTGGGTGCACATCCCTGGGTGCTCGTGGAAAGGTTTCTGCATGGTTTTCGCTGAGGAATCGTGTGTGTGCACATGGACAAAGAGAAGGCGCAGCAACCAGGTTCCAGCGCCGAAGAAGGCAAAAGGCGAGGTTTCCGGCGCTATCTCCTTCTCTCCCCAGAGCTAGTCGCGCAAAGCAAGCCGCTAAGCCGGCGACCGGCAAGAGAGCTACAACGAAGCATGCCGAACGGAGAAAATAGCAGCAGCTCATCTGTTCACACCTTGTTTCTGCCATGTGCTTGAACGCCAAGACGTTCGCGCTTCTGTGAGATGAAAGACGTCCTTCTGCATATGTGGTTGCTCACACCGGTGCACTTGTTAGTGTATCCATTCAGTCCTGGGCTGCGGGGCATTCAGAAGTGGCTCTGTGGAGACGTCTGCATAGAGGCAGCTGTCAGAACACGCACACTCGATTGTTCACCAAAACATATGCAGACGCGTCCTTAGCCTGTAGATTTGGATGCACAGAGTTCCCTGTGTTCGCAAGAGACAAGGGAATCGCGTCTGTGCGCACAGAAGCAATAGCGGACCGTTTCCCTCGGAGTGAACGCGAAAGAGCCGTCTATATACTCGCAGACACGCGAACGTGCCTCAATGCGGTCACAGAGGCAGCAGCTTTTGCACAGATGCTCCTGGTGATTCTGGCACTTTCCAGGCACACTCCTGAAAGTCGCGCACACTGCTGTTCACTCGCTAAACGACCTCTTGGGAAACACGTCTCCGGTCGACGGACCGCTCAGATTGCTTCTCGTGTAACTGTGAACTGTGTCAGCGCAGGGAATCCGTCTCTGTTGAGCAGATGTCAATCCTGCCTCGCTTTTGCTTTGTTGCCTCTACCAAGATGATTTCCCGTTTCTCTCTTCACTGGAGCAGGCAGACACAGCCAACGCACATCAAGCGTCAAGAGACACGCTCTGCTGAGCTCAACGCTTGTGCAGATGCACATGTGCGACGAAGTCAACACACGTGCTTGTGGAGAGAAAGAAAGGGACTCCCAGGCGTGTGGAGCGACGGGGAGAAAGAGCGGGCGCTGAGGAACACAGTTTCAAACAGACTGTCTCCACACAAACAGGCACCTGTCTGCAGGTATCCTAGATCTTGATTCTTGAACTTGAGGAAACACGCGTCTGAGCAAAACTCCCAAACGCTTCCAGGAAAGACACAGGCTCTCCCACAAGCACACAAGTGTTTGCCCTCAGCTATAGATCAGGGACAAGCCTGTGAAGAGCAACCAAAGAGCTCGTCCGTCTTTCCCTCAATAGATGGGAGTAGGCGCGCTTGCGGATGTGTGCGTGTGTGTGGCCACGCGTTTGCTTAGGCATCAGTGTGTGAAAAGGTAGGTGCTTTTCTCTAGCTGCGTGTGCGTGCACGTGGTGCTGGGTGCACATCCCTGGGTGCTCGTGGAAAGGTTTCTGCATGGTTTTCGCTGAGGAATCGTGTGTGTGCACATGGACAAAGAGAAGGCGCAGCAACCAGGTTCCAGCGCCGAAGAAGGCAAAAGGCGAGGTTTCCGGCGCTATCTCCTTCTCTCCCCAGAGCTAGTCGCGCAAAGCAAGCCGCTAAGCCGGCGACCGGCAAGAGAGCTACAACGAAGCATGCCGAACGGAGAAAATAGCAGCAGCTCATCTGTTCACACCTTGTTTCTGCCATGTGCTTGAACGCCAAGACGTTCGCGCTTCTGTGAGATGAAAGACGTCCTTCTGCATATGTGGTTGCTCACACCGGTGCACTTGTTAGTGTATCCATTCAGTCCTGGGCTGCGGGGCATTCAGAAGTGGCTCTGTGGAGACGTCTGCATAGAGGCAGCTGTCAGAACACGCACACTCGATTGTTCACCAAAACATATGCAGACGCGTCCTTAGCCTGTAGATTTGGATGCACAGAGTTCCCTGTGTTCGCAAGAGACAAGGGAATCGCGTCTGTGCGCACAGAAGCAATAGCGGACCGTTTCCCTCGGAGTGAACGCGAAAGAGCCGTCTATATACTCGCAGACACGCGAACGTGCCTCAATGCGGTCACAGAGGCAGCAGCTTTTGCACAGATGCTCCTGGTGATTCTGGCACTTTCCAGGCACACTCCTGAAAGTCGCGCACACTGCTGTTCACTCGCTAAACGACCTCTTGGGAAACACGTCTCCGGTCGACGGACCGCTCAGATTGCTTCTCGTGTAACTGTGAACTGTGTCAGCGCAGGGAATCCGTCTCTGTTGAGCAGATGTCAATCCTGCCTCGCTTTTGCTTTGTTGCCTCTACCAAGATGATTTCCCGTTTCTCTCTTCACTGGAGCAGGCAGACACAGCCAACGCACATCAAGTGTCAAGAGACACGCTCTGCTGAGCTCAACGCTTGTGCAGATGCACATGTGCGACGAAGTCAACACACGTGCTTGTGGAGAGAAAGAAAGGGACTCCCAGGCGTGTGGAGCGACGGGGAGAAAGAGCGGGCGCTGAGGAACACAGTTTCAAACAGACTGTCTCCACACAAACAGGCACCTGTCTGCAGGTATCCTAGATCTTGATTCTTGAACTTGAGGAAACACGCGTCTGAGCAAAACTCCCAAACGCTTCCAGGAAAGACACAGGCTCTCCCACAAGCACACAAGTGTTTGCCCTCAGCTATAGATCAGGGACAAGCCTGTGAAGAGCAACCAAAGAGCTCGTCCGTCTTTCTCTCAATAGATGGGAGTAGGCGCGCTTGCGGATGTGTGCGTGTGTGTGGCCACGCGTTTGCTTAGGCATCAGTGTGTGAAAAGGTAGGTGCTTTTCTCTAGCTGCGTGTGCGTGCACGTGGTGCTGGGTGCACATCCCTGGGTGCTCGTGGAAAGGTTTCTGCATGGTTTTCGCTGAGGAATCGTGTGTGTGCACATGGACAAAGAGAAGGCGCAGCAACCAGGTTCCAGCGCCGAAGAAGGCAAAAGGCGAGGTTTCCGGCGCTATCTCCTTCTCTCCCCAGAGCTAGTCGCGCAAAGCAAGCCGCTAAGCCGGCGACCGGCAAGAGAGCTACAACGAAGCATGCCGAACGGAGAAAATAGCAGCAGCTCATCTGTTCACACCTTGTTTCTGCCATGTGCTTGAACGCCAAGACGTTCGCGCTTCTGTGAGATGAAAGACGTCCTTCTGCATATGTGGTTGCTCACACCGGTGCACTTGTTAGTGTATCCATTCAGTCCTGGGCTGCGGGGCATTCAGAAGTGGCTCTGTGGAGACGTCTGCATAGAGGCAGCTGTCAGAACACGCACACTCGATTGTTCACCAAAACATATGCAGACGCGTCCTTAGCCTGTAGATTTGGATGCACAGAGTTCCCTGTGTTCGCAAGAGACAAGGGAATCGCGTCTGTGCGCACAGAAGCAATAGCGGACCGTTTCCCTCGGAGTGAACGCGAAAGAGCCGTCTATATACTCGCAGACACGCGAACGTGCCTCAATGCGGTCACAGAGGCAGCAGCTTTTGCACAGATGCTCCTGGTGATTCTGGCACTTTCCAGGCACACTCCTGAAAGTCGCGCACACTGCTGTTCACTCGCTAAACGACCTCTTGGGAAACACGTCTCCGGTCGACGGACCGCTCAGATTGCTTCTCGTGTAACTGTGAACTGTGTCAGCGCAGGGAATCCGTCTCTGTTGAGCAGATGTCAATCCTGCCTCGCTTTTGCTTTGTTGCCTCTACCAAGATGATTTCCCGTTTCTCTCTTCACTGGAGCAGGCAGACACAGCCAACGCACATCAAGTGTCAAGAGACACGCTCTGCTGAGCTCAACGCTTGTGCAGATGCACATGTGCGACGAAGTCAACACACGTGCTTGTGGAGAGAAAGAAAGGGACTCCCAGGCGTGTGGAGCGACGGGGAGAAAGAGCGGGCGCTGAGGAACACAGTTTCAAACAGACTGTCTCCACACAAACAGGCACCTGTCTGCAGGTATCCTAGATCTTGATTCTTGAACTTGAGGAAACACGCGTCTGAGCAAAACTCCCAAACGCTTCCAGGAAAGACACAGGCTCTCCCACAAGCACACAAGTGTTTGCCCTCAGCTATAGATCAGGGACAAGCCTGTGAAGAGCAACCAAAGAGCTCGTCCGTCTTTCTCTCAATAGATGGGAGTAGGCGCGCTTGCGGATGTGTGCGTGTGTGTGGCCACGCGTTTGCTTAGGCATCAGTGTGTGAAAAGGTAGGTGCTTTTCTCTAGCTGCGTGTGCGTGCACGTGGTGCTGGGTGCACATCCCTGGGTGCTCGTGGAAAGGTTTCTGCATGGTTTTCGCTGAGGAATCGTGTGTGTGCACATGGACAAAGAGAAGGCGCAGCAACCAGGTTCCAGCGCCGAAGAAGGCAAAAGGCGAGGTTTCCGGCGCTATCTCCTTCTCTCCCCAGAGCTAGTCGCGCAAAGCAAGCCGCTAAGCCGGCGACCGGCAAGAGAGCTACAACGAAGCATGCCGAACGGAGAAAATAGCAGCAGCTCATCTGTTCACACCTTGTTTCTGCCATGTGCTTGAACGCCAAGACGTTCGCGCTTCTGTGAGATGAAAGACGTCCTTCTGCATATGTGGTTGCTCACACCGGTGCACTTGTTAGTGTATCCATTCAGTCCTGGGCTGCGGGGCATTCAGAAGTGGCTCTGTGGAGACGTCTGCATAGAGGCAGCTGTCAGAACACGCACACTCGATTGTTCACCAAAACATATGCAGACGCGTCCTTAGCCTGTAGATTTGGATGCACAGAGTTCCCTGTGTTCGCAAGAGACAAGGGAATCGCGTCTGTGCGCACAGAAGCAATAGCGGACCGTTTCCCTCGGAGTGAACGCGAAAGAGCCGTCTATATACTCGCAGACACGCGAACGTGCCTCAATGCGGTCACAGAGGCAGCAGCTTTTGCACAGATGCTCCTGGTGATTCTGGCACTTTCCAGGCACACTCCTGAAAGTCGCGCACACTGCTGTTCACTCGCTAAACGACCTCTTGGGAAACACGTCTCCGGTCGACGGACCGCTCAGATTGCTTCTCGTGTAACTGTGAACTGTGTCAGCGCAGGGAATCCGTCTCTGTTGAGCAGATGTCAATCCTGCCTCGCTTTTGCTTTGTTGCCTCTACCAAGATGATTTCCCGTTTCTCTCTTCACTGGAGCAGGCAGACACAGCCAACGCACATCAAGTGTCAAGAGACACGCTCTGCTGAGCTCAACGCTTGTGCAGATGCACATGTGCGACGAAGTCAACACACGTGCTTGTGGAGAGAAAGAAAGGGACTCCCAGGCGTGTGGAGCGACGGGGAGAAAGAGCGGGCGCTGAGGAACACAGTTTCAAACAGACTGTCTCCACACAAACAGGCACCTGTCTGCAGGTATCCTAGATCTTGATTCTTGAACTTGAGGAAACACGCGTCTGAGCAAAACTCCCAAACGCTTCCAGGAAAGACACAGGCTCTCCCACAAGCACACAAGTGTTTGCCCTCAGCTATAGATCAGGGACAAGCCTGTGAAGAGCAACCAAAGAGCTCGTCCGTCTTTCCCTCAATAGATGGGAGTAGGCGCGCTTGCGGATGTGTGCGTGTGTGTGGCCACGCGTTTGCTTAGGCATCAGTGTGTGAAAAGGTAGGTGCTTTTCTCTAGCTGCGTGTGCGTGCACGTGGTGCTGGGTGCACATCCCTGGGTGCTCGTGGAAAGGTTTCTGCATGGTTTTCGCTGAGGAATCGTGTGTGTGCACATGGACAAAGAGAAGGCGCAGCAACCAGGTTCCAGCGCCGAAGAAGGCAAAAGGCGAGGTTTCCGGCGCTATCTCCTTCTCTCCCCAGAGCTAGTCGCGCAAAGCAAGCCGCTAAGCCGGCGACCGGCAAGAGAGCTACAACGAAGCATGCCGAACGGAGAAAATAGCAGCAGCTCATCTGTTCACACCTTGTTTCTGCCATGTGCTTGAACGCCAAGACGTTCGCGCTTCTGTGAGATGAAAGACGTCCTTCTGCATATGTGGTTGCTCACACCGGTGCACTTGTTAGTGTATCCTTTCAGTCCTGGGCTGCGGGGCATTCAGAAGTGGCTCTGTGGAGACGTCTGCATAGAGGCAGCTGTCAGAACACGCACACTCGATTGTTCACCAAAACATATGCAGACGCGTCCTTAGCCTGTAGATTTGGATGCACACAGTTCCCTGTGTTCGCAAGAGACAAGGGAATCGCGTCTGTGCGCACAGAAGCAATAGCGGACCGTTTCCCTCGGAGTGAACGCGAAAGAGCCGTCTATATACTCGCAGACACGCGAACGTGCCTCAATGCGGTCACAGAGGCAGCAGCTTTTGCACAGATGCTCCTGGTGATTCTGGCACTTTCCAGGCACACTCCTGAAAGTCGCGCACACTGCTGTTCACTCGCTAAACGACCTCTTGGGAAACACGTCTCCGGTCGACGGACCGCTCAGATTGCTTCTCGTGTAACTGTGAACTGTGTCAGCGCAGGGAATCCGTCTCTGTTGAGCAGATGTCAATCCTGCCTCGCTTTTGCTTTGTTGCCTCTACCAAGATGATTTCCCGTTTCTCTCTTCACTGGAGCAGGCAGACACAGCCAACGCACATCAAGTGTCAAGAGACACGCTCTGCTGAGCTCAACGCTTGTGCAGATGCACATGTGCGACGAAGTCAACACACGTGCTTGTGGAGAGAAAGAAAGGGACTCCCAGGCGTGTGGAGCGACGGGGAGAAAGAGCGGGCGCTGAGGAACACAGTTTCAAACAGACTGTCTCCACACAAACAGGCACCTGTCTGCAGGTATCCTAGATCTTGATTCTTGAACTTGAGGAAACACGCGTCTGAGCAAAACTCCCAAACGCTTCCAGGAAAGACACAGGCTCTCCCACAAGCACACAAGTGTTTGCCCTCAGCTATAGATCAGGGACAAGCCTGTGAAGAGCAACCAAAGAGCTCGTCCGTCTTTCCCTCAATAGATGGGAGTAGGCGCGCTTGCGGATGTGTGCGTGTGTGTGGCCACGCGTTTGCTTAGGCATCAGTGTGTGAAAAGGTAGGTGCTTTTCTCTAGCTGCGTGTGCGTGCACGTGGTGCTGGGTGCACATCCCTGGGTGCTCGTGGAAAGGTTTCTGCATGGTTTTCGCTGAGGAATCGTGTGTGTGCACATGGACAAAGAGAAGGCGCAGCAACCAGGTTCCAGCGCCGAAGAAGGCAAAAGGCGAGGTTTCCGGCGCTATCTCCTTCTCTCCCCAGAGCTAGTCGCGCAAAGCAAGCCGCTAAGCCGGCGACCGGCAAGAGAGCTACAACGAAGCATGCCGAACGGAGAAAATAGCAGCAGCTCATCTGTTCACACCTTGTTTCTGCCATGTGCTTGAACGCCAAGACGTTCGCGCTTCTGTGAGATGAAAGACGTCCTTCTGCATATGTGGTTGCTCACACCGGTGCACTTGTTAGTGTATCCATTCAGTCCTGGGCTGCGGGGCATTCAGAAGTGGCTCTGTGGAGACGTCTGCATAGAGGCAGCTGTCAGAACACGCACACTCGATTGTTCACCAAAACATATGCAGACGCGTCCTTAGCCTGTAGATTTGGATGCACAGAGTTCCCTGTGTTCGCAAGAGACAAGGGAATCGCGTCTGTGCGCACAGAAGCAATAGCGGACCGTTTCCCTCGGAGTGAACGCGAAAGAGCCGTCTATATACTCGCAGACACGCGAACGTGCCTCAATGCGGTCACAGAGGCAGCAGCTTTTGCACAGATGCTCCTGGTGATTCTGGCACTTTCCAGGCACACTCCTGAAAGTCGCGCACACTGCTGTTCACTCGCTAAACGACCTCTTGGGAAACACGTCTCCGGTCGACGGACCGCTCAGATTGCTTCTCGTGTAACTGTGAACTGTGTCAGCGCAGGGAATCCGTCTCTGTTGAGCAGATGTCAATCCTGCCTCGCTTTTGCTTTGTTGCCTCTACCAAGATGATTTCCCGTTTCTCTCTTCACTGGAGCAGGCAGACACAGCCAACGCACATCAAGTGTCAAGAGACACGCTCTGCTGAGCTCAACGCTTGTGCAGATGCACATGTGCGACGAAGTCAACACACGTGCTTGTGGAGAGAAAGAAAGGGACTCCCAGGCGTGTGGAGCGACGGGGAGAAAGAGCGGGCGCTGAGGAACACAGTTTCAAACAGACTGTCTCCACACAAACAGGCACCTGTCTGCAGGTATCCTAGATCTTGATTCTTGAACTTGAGGAAACACGCGTCTGAGCAAAACTCCCAAACGCTTCCAGGAAAGACACAGGCTCTCCCACAAGCACACAAGTGTTTGCCCTCAGCTATAGATCAGGGACAAGCCTGTGAAGAGCAACCAAAGAGCTCGTCCGTCTTTCCCTCAATAGATGGGAGTAGGCGCGCTTGCGGATGTGTGCGTGTGTGTGGCCACGCGTTTGCTTAGGCATCAGTGTGTGAAAAGGTAGGTGCTTTTCTCTAGCTGCGTGTGCGTGCACGTGGTGCTGGGTGCACATCCCTGGGTGCTCGTGGAAAGGTTTCTGCATGGTTTTCGCTGAGGAATCGTGTGTGTGCACATGGACAAAGAGAAGGCGCAGCAACCAGGTTCCAGCGCCGAAGAAGGCAAAAGGCGAGGTTTCCGGCGCTATCTCCTTCTCTCCCCAGAGCTAGTCGCGCAAAGCAAGCCGCTAAGCCGCCGACCGGCAAGAGAGCTACAACGAAGCATGCCGAACGGAGAAAATAGCAGCAGCTCATCTGTTCACACCTTGTTTCTGCCATGTGCTTGAACGTCAAGACGTTCGCGCTTCTGTGAGATGAAAGACGTCCTTCTGCATATGTGGTTGCTCACACCGGTGCACTTGTTAGTGTATCCATTCAGTCCTGGGCTGCGGGGCATTCAGAAGTGGCTCTGTGGAGACGTCTGCATAGAGGCAGCTGTCAGAACACGCACACTCGATTGTTCACCAAAACATATGCAGACGCGTCCTTAGCCTGTAGATTTGGATGCACAGAGTTCCCTGTGTTCGCAAGAGACAAGGGAATCGCGTCTGTGCGCACAGAAGCAATAGCGGACCGTTTCCCTCGGAGTGAACGCGAAAGAGCCGTCTATATACTCGCAGACACGCGAACGTGCCTCAATGCGGTCACAGAGGCAGCAGCTTTTGCACAGATGCTCCTGGTGATTCTGGCACTTTCCAGGCACACTCCTGAAAGTCGCGCACACTGCTGTTCACTCGCTAAACGACCTCTTGGGAAACACGTCTCCGGTCGACGGACCGCTCAGATTGCTTCTCGTGTAACTGTGAACTGTGTCAGCGCAGGGAATCCGTCTCTGTTGAGCAGATGTCAATCCTGCCTCGCTTTTGCTTTGTTGCCTCTACCAAGATGATTTCCCGTTTCTCTCTTCACTGGAGCAGGCAGACACAGCCAACGCACATCAAGTGTCAAGAGACACGCTCTGCTGAGCTCAACGCTTGTGCAGATGCACATGTGCGACGAAGTCAACACACGTGCTTGTGGAGAGAAAGAAAGGGACTCCCAGGCGTGTGGAGCGACGGGGAGAAAGAGCGGGCGCTGAGGAACACAGTTTCAAACAGACTGTCTCCACACAAACAGGCACCTCTCTGCAGGTATCCTAGATCTTGATTCTTGAACTTGAGGAAACACGCGTCTGAGCAAAACTCCCAAACGCTTCCAGGAAAGACACAGGCTCTCCCACAAGCACACAAGTGTTTGCCCTCAGCTATAGATCAGGGACAAGCCTGTGAAGAGCAACCAAAGAGCTCGTCCGTCTTTCCCTCAATAGATGGGAGTAGGCGCGCTTGCGGATGTGTGCGTGTGTGTGGCCACGCGTTTGCTTAGGCATCAGTGTGTGAAAAGGTAGGTGCTTTTCTCTAGCTGCGTGTGCGTGCACGTGGTGCTGGGTGCACATCCCTGGGTGCTCGTGGAAAGGTTTCTGCATGGTTTTCGCTGAGGAATCGTGTGTGTGCACATGGACAAAGAGAAGGCGCAGCAACCAGGTTCCAGCGCCGAAGAAGGCAAAAGGCGAGGTTTCCGGCGCTATCTCCTTCTCTCCCCAGAGCTAGTCGCGCAAAGCAAGCCGCTAAGCCGGCGACCGGCAAGAGAGCTACAACGAAGCATGCCGAACGGAGAAAATAGCAGCAGCTCATCTGTTCACACCTTGTTTCTGCCATGTGCTTGAACGCCAAGACGTTCGCGCTTCTGTGAGATGAAAGACGTCCTTCTGCATATGTGGTTGCTCACACCGGTGCACTTGTTAGTGTATCCATTCAGTCCTGGGCTGCGGGGCATTCAGAAGTGGCTCTGTGGAGACGTCTGCATAGAGGCAGCTGTCAGAACACGCACACTCGATTGTTCACCAAAACATATGCAGACGCGTCCTTAGCCTGTAGATTTGGATGCACAGAGTTCCCTGTGTTCGCAAGAGACAAGGGAATCGCGTCTGTGCGCACAGAAGCAATAGCGGACCGTTTCCCTCGGAGTGAACGCGAAAGAGCCGTCTATATACTCGCAGACACGCGAACGTGCCTCAATGCGGTCACAGAGGCAGCAGCTTTTGCACAGATGCTCCTGGTGATTCTGGCACTTTCCAGGCACACTCCTGAAAGTCGCGCACACTGCTGTTCACTCGCTAAACGACCTCTTGGGAAACACGTCTCCGGTCGACGGACCGCTCAGATTGCTTCTCGTGTAACTGTGAACTGTGTCAGCGCAGGGAATCCGTCTCTGTTGAGCAGATGTCAATCCTGCCTCGCTTTTGCTTTGTTGCCTCTACCAAGATGATTTCCCGTTTCTCTCTTCACTGGAGCAGGCAGACACAGCCAACGCACATCAAGTGTCAAGAGACACGCTCTGCTGAGCTCAACGCTTGTGCAGATGCACATGTGCGACGAAGTCAACACACGTGCTTGTGGAGAGAAAGAAAGGGACTCCCAGGCGTGTGGAGCGACGGGGAGAAAGAGCGGGCGCTGAGGAACACAGTTTCAAACAGACTGTCTCCACACAAACAGGCACCTGTCTGCAGGTATCCTAGATCTTGATTCTTGAACTTGAGGAAACACGCGTCTGAGCAAAACTCCCAAACGCTTCCAGGAAAGACACAGGCTCTCCCACAAGCACACAAGTGTTTGCCCTCAGCTATAGATCAGGGACAAGCCTGTGAAGAGCAACCAAAGAGCTCGTCCGTCTTTCTCTCAATAGATGGGAGTAGGCGCGCTTGCGGATGTGTGCGTGTGTGTGGCCACGCGTTTGCTTAGGCATCAGTGTGTGAAAAGGTAGGTGCTTTTCTCTAGCTGCGTGTGCGTGCACGTGGTGCTGGGTGCACATCCCTGGGTGCTCGTGGAAAGGTTTCTGCATGGTTTTCGCTGAGGAATCGTGTGTGTGCACATGGACAAAGAGAAGGCGCAGCAACCAGGTTCCAGCGCCGAAGAAGGCAAAAGGCGAGGTTTCCGGCGCTATCTCCTTCTCTCCCCAGAGCTAGTCGCGCAAAGCAAGCCGCTAAGCCGGCGACCGGCAAGAGAGCTACAACGAAGCATGCCGAACGGAGAAAATAGCAGCAGCTCATCTGTTCACACCTTGTTTCTGCCATGTGCTTGAACGCCAAGACGTTCGCGCTTCTGTGAGATGAAAGACGTCCTTCTGCATATGTGGTTGCTCACACCGGTGCACTTGTTAGTGTATCCATTCAGTCCTGGGCTGCGGGGCATTCAGAAGTGGCTCTGTGGAGACGTCTGCATAGAGGCAGCTGTCAGAACACGCACACTCGATTGTTCACCAAAACATATGCAGACGCGTCCTTAGCCTGTAGATTTGGATGCACAGAGTTCCCTGTGTTCGCAAGAGACAAGGGAATCGCGTCTGTGCGCACAGAAGCAATAGCGGACCGTTTCCCTCGGAGTGAACGCGAAAGAGCCGTCTATATACTCGCAGACACGCGAACGTGCCTCAATGCGGTCACAGAGGCAGCAGCTTTTGCACAGATGCTCCTGGTGATTCTGGCACTTTCCAGGCACACTCCTGAAAGTCGCGCACACTGCTGTTCACTCGCTAAACGACCTCTTGGGAAACACGTCTCCGGTCGACGGACCGCTCAGATTGCTTCTCGTGTAACTGTGAACTGTGTCAGCGCAGGGAATCCGTCTCTGTTGAGCAGATGTCAATCCTGCCTCGCTTTTGCTTTGTTGCCTCTACCAAGATGATTTCCCGTTTCTCTCTTCACTGGAGCAGGCAGACACAGCCAACGCACATCAAGTGTCAAGAGACACGCTCTGCTGAGCTCAACGCTTGTGCAGATGCACATGTGCGACGAAGTCAACACACGTGCTTGTGGAGAGAAAGAAAGGGACTCCCAGGCGTGTGGAGCGACGGGGAGAAAGAGCGGGCGCTGAGGAACACAGTTTCAAACAGACTGTCTCCACACAAACAGGCACCTCTCTGCAGGTATCCTAGATCTTGATTCTTGAACTTGAGGAAACACGCGTCTGAGCAAAACTCCCAAACGCTTCCAGGAAAGACACAGGCTCTCCCACAAGCACACAAGTGTTTGCCCTCAGCTATAGATCAGGGACAAGCCTGTGAAGAGCAACCAAAGAGCTCGTCCGTCTTTCCCTCAATAGATGGGAGTAGGCGCGCTTGCGGATGTGTGCGTGTGTGTGGCCACGCGTTTGCTTAGGCATCAGTGTGTGAAAAGGTAGGTGCTTTTCTCTAGCTGCGTGTGCGTGCACGTGGTGCTGGGTGCACATCCCTGGGTGCTCGTGGAAAGGTTTCTGCATGGTTTTCGCTGAGGAATCGTGTGTGTGCACATGGACAAAGAGAAGGCGCAGCAACCAGGTTCCAGCGCCGAAGAAGGCAAAAGGCGAGGTTTCCGGCGCTATCTCCTTCTCTCCCCAGAGCTAGTCGCGCAAAGCAAGCCGCTAAGCCGGCGACCGGCAAGAGAGCTACAACGAAGCATGCCGAACGGAGAAAATAGCAGCAGCTCATCTGTTCACACCTTGTTTCTGCCATGTGCTTGAACGCCAAGACGTTCGCGCTTCTGTGAGATGAAAGACGTCCTTCTGCATATGTGGTTGCTCACACCGGTGCACTTGTTAGTGTATCCATTCAGTCCTGGGCTGCGGGGCATTCAGAAGTGGCTCTGTGGAGACGTCTGCATAGAGGCAGCTGTCAGAACACGCACACTCGATTGTTCACCAAAACATATGCAGACGCGTCCTTAGCCTGTAGATTTGGATGCACAGAGTTCCCTGTGTTCGCAAGAGACAAGGGAATCGCGTCTGTGCGCACAGAAGCAATAGCGGACCGTTTCCCTCGGAGTGAACGCGAAAGAGCCGTCTATATACTCGCAGACACGCGAACGTGCCTCAATGCGGTCACAGAGGCAGCAGCTTTTGCACAGATGCTCCTGGTGATTCTGGCACTTTCCAGGCACACTCCTGAAAGTCGCGCACACTGCTGTTCACTCGCTAAACGACCTCTTGGGAAACACGTCTCCGGTCGACGGACCGCTCAGATTGCTTCTCGTGTAACTGTGAACTGTGTCAGCGCAGGGAATCCGTCTCTGTTGAGCAGATGTCAATCCTGCCTCGCTTTTGCTTTGTTGCCTCTACCAAGATGATTTCCCGTTTCTCTCTTCACTGGAGCAGGCAGACACAGCCAACGCACATCAAGTGTCAAGAGACACGCTCTGCTGAGCTCAACGCTTGTGCAGATGCACATGTGCGACGAAGTCAACACACGTGCTTGTGGAGAGAAAGAAAGGGACTCCCAGGCGTGTGGAGCGACGGGGAGAAAGAGCGGGCGCTGAGGAACACAGTTTCAAACAGACTGTCTCCACACAAACAGGCACCTGTCTGCAGGTATCCTAGATCTTGATTCTTGAACTTGAGGAAACACGCGTCTGAGCAAAACTCCCAAACGCTTCCAGGAAAGACACAGGCTCTCCCACAAGCACACAAGTGTTTGCCCTCAGCTATAGATCAGGGACAAGCCTGTGAAGAGCAACCAAAGAGCTCGTCCGTCTTTCCCTCAATAGATGGGAGTAGGCGCGCTTGCGGATGTGTGCGTGTGTGTGGCCACGCGTTTGCTTAGGCATCAGTGTGTGAAAAGGTAGGTGCTTTTCTCTAGCTGCGTGTGCGTGCACGTGGTGCTGGGTGCACATCCCTGGGTGCTCGTGGAAAGGTTTCTGCATGGTTTTCGCTGAGGAATCGTGTGTGTGCACATGGACAAAGAGAAGGCGCAGCAACCAGGTTCCAGCGCCGAAGAAGGCAAAAGGCGAGGTTTCCGGCGCTATCTCCTTCTCTCCCCAGAGCTAGTCGCGCAAAGCAAGCCGCTAAGCCGGCGACCGGCAAGAGAGCTACAACGAAGCATGCCGAACGGAGAAAATAGCAGCAGCTCATCTGTTCACACCTTGTTTCTGCCATGTGCTTGAACGCCAAGACGTTCGCGCTTCTGTGAGATGAAAGACGTCCTTCTGCATATGTGGTTGCTCACACCGGTGCACTTGTTAGTGTATCCATTCAGTCCTGGGCTGCGGGGCATTCAGAAGTGGCTCTGTGGAGACGTCTGCATAGAGGCAGCTGTCAGAACACGCACACTCGATTGTTCACCAAAACATATGCAGACGCGTCCTTAGCCTGTAGATTTGGATGCACAGAGTTCCCTGTGTTCGCAAGAGACAAGGGAATCGCGTCTGTGCGCACAGAAGCAATAGCGGACCGTTTCCCTCGGAGTGAACGCGAAAGAGCCGTCTATATACTCGCAGACACGCGAACGTGCCTCAATGCGGTCACAGAGGCAGCAGCTTTTGCACAGATGCTCCTGGTGATTCTGGCACTTTCCAGGCACACTCCTGAAAGTCGCGCACACTGCTGTTCACTCGCTAAACGACCTCTTGGGAAACACGTCTCCGGTCGACGGACCGCTCAGATTGCTTCTCGTGTAACTGTGAACTGTGTCAGCGCAGGGAATCCGTCTCTGTTGAGCAGATGTCAATCCTGCCTCGCTTTTGCTTTGTTGCCTCTACCAAGATGATTTCCCGTTTCTCTCTTCACTGGAGCAGGCAGACACAGCCAACGCACATCAAGTGTCAAGAGACACGCTCTGCTGAGCTCAACGCTTGTGCAGATGCACATGTGCGACGAAGTCAACACACGTGCTTGTGGAGAGAAAGAAAGGGACTCCCAGGCGTGTGGAGCGACGGGGAGAAAGAGCGGGCGCTGAGGAACACAGTTTCAAACAGACTGTCTCCACACAAACAGGCACCTGTCTGCAGGTATCCTAGATCTTGATTCTTGAACTTGAGGAAACACGCGTCTGAGCAAAACTCCCAAACGCTTCCAGGAAAGACACAGGCTCTCCCACAAGCACACAAGTGTTTGCCCTCAGCTATAGATCAGGGACAAGCCTGTGAAGAGCAACCAAAGAGCTCGTCCGTCTTTCCCTCAATAGATGGGAGTAGGCGCGCTTGCGGATGTGTGCGTGTGTGTGGCCACGCGTTTGCTTAGGCATCAGTGTGTGAAAAGGTAGGTGCTTTTCTCTAGCTGCGTGTGCGTGCACGTGGTGCTGGGTGCACATCCCTGGGTGCTCGTGGAAAGGTTTCTGCATGGTTTTCGCTGAGGAATCGTGTGTGTGCACATGGACAAAGAGAAGGCGCAGCAACCAGGTTCCAGCGCCGAAGAAGGCAAAAGGCGAGGTTTCCGGCGCTATCTCCTTCTCTCCCCAGAGCTAGTCGCGCAAAGCAAGCCGCTAAGCCGGCGACCGGCAAGAGAGCTACAACGAAGCATGCCGAACGGAGAAAATAGCAGCAGCTCATCTGTTCACACCTTGTTTCTGCCATGTGCTTGAACGCCAAGACGTTCGCGCTTCTGTGAGATGAAAGACGTCCTTCTGCATATGTGGTTGCTCACACCGGTGCACTTGTTAGTGTATCCATTCAGTCCTGGGCTGCGGGGCATTCAGAAGTGGCTCTGTGGAGACGTCTGCATAGAGGCAGCTGTCAGAACACGCACACTCGATTGTTCACCAAAACATATGCAGACGCGTCCTTAGCCTGTAGATTTGGATGCACAGAGTTCCCTGTGTTCGCAAGAGACAAGGGAATCGCGTCTGTGCGCACAGAAGCAATAGCGGACCGTTTCCCTCGGAGTGAACGCGAAAGAGCCGTCTATATACTCGCAGACACGCGAACGTGCCTCAATGCGGTCACAGAGGCAGCAGCTTTTGCACAGATGCTCCTGGTGATTCTGGCACTTTCCAGGCACACTCCTGAAAGTCGCGCACACTGCTGTTCACTCGCTAAACGACCTCTTGGGAAACACGTCTCCGGTCGACGGACCGCTCAGATTGCTTCTCGTGTAACTGTGAACTGTGTCAGCGCAGGGAATCCGTCTCTGTTGAGCAGATGTCAATCCTGCCTCGCTTTTGCTTTGTTGCCTCTACCAAGATGATTTCCCGTTTCTCTCTTCACTGGAGCAGGCAGACACAGCCAACGCACATCAAGCGTCAAGAGACACGCTCTGCTGAGCTCAACGCTTGTGCAGATGCACATGTGCGACGAAGTCAACACACGTGCTTGTGGAGAGAAAGAAAGGGACTCCCAGGCGTGTGGAGCGACGGGGAGAAAGAGCGGGCGCTGAGGAACACAGTTTCAAACAGACTGTCTCCACACAAACAGGCACCTGTCTGCAGGTATCCTAGATCTTGATTCTTGAACTTGAGGAAACACGCGTCTGAGCAAAACTCCCAAACGCTTCCAGGAAAGACACAGGCTCTCCCACAAGCACACAAGTGTTTGCCCTCAGCTATAGATCAGGGACAAGCCTGTGAAGAGCAACCAAAGAGCTCGTCCGTCTTTCCCTCAATAGATGGGAGTAGGCGCGCTTGCGGATGTGTGCGTGTGTGTGGCCACGCGTTTGCTTAGGCATCAGTGTGTGAAAAGGTAGGTGCTTTTCTCTAGCTGCGTGTGCGTGCACGTGGTGCTGGGTGCACATCCCTGGGTGCTCGTGGAAAGGTTTCTGCATGGTTTTCGCTGAGGAATCGTGTGTGTGCACATGGACAAAGAGAAGGCGCAGCAACCAGGTTCCAGCGCCGAAGAAGGCAAAAGGCGAGGTTTCCGGCGCTATCTCCTTCTCTCCCCAGAGCTAGTCGCGCAAAGCAAGCCGCTAAGCCGGCGACCGGCAAGAGAGCTACAACGAAGCATGCCGAACGGAGAAAATAGCAGCAGCTCATCTCTTCACACCTTGTTTCTGCCATGTGCTTGAACGCCAAGACGTTCGCGCTTCTGTGAGATGAAAGACGTCCTTCTGCATATGTGGTTGCTCACACCGGTGCACTTGTTAGTGTATCCATTCAGTCCTGGGCTGCGGGGCATTCAGAAGTGGCTCTGTGGAGACGTCTGCATAGAGGCAGCTGTCAGAACACGCACACTCGATTGTTCACCAAAACATATGCAGACGCGTCCTTAGCCTGTAGATTTGGATGCACAGAGTTCCCTGTGTTCGCAAGAGACAAGGGAATCGCGTCTGTGCGCACAGAAGCAATAGCGGACCGTTTCCCTCGGAGTGAACGCGAAAGAGCCGTCTATATACTCGCAGACACGCGAACGTGCCTCAATGCGGTCACAGAGGCAGCAGCTTTTGCACAGATGCTCCTGGTGATTCTGGCACTTTCCAGGCACACTCCTGAAAGTCGCGCACACTGCTGTTCACTCGCTAAACGACCTCTTGGGAAACACGTCTCCGGTCGACGGACCGCTCAGATTGCTTCTCGTGTAACTGTGAACTGTGTCAGCGCAGGGAATCCGTCTCTGTTGAGCAGATGTCAATCCTGCCTCGCTTTTGCTTTGTTGCCTCTACCAAGATGATTTCCCGTTTCTCTCTTCACTGGAGCAGGCAGACACAGCCAACGCACATCAAGTGTCAAGAGACACGCTCTGCTGAGCTCAACGCTTGTGCAGATGCACATGTGCGACGAAGTCAACACACGTGCTTGTGGAGAGAAAGAAAGGGACTCCCAGGCGTGTGGAGCGACGGGGAGAAAGAGCGGGCGCTGAGGAACACAGTTTCAAACAGACTGTCTCCACACAAACAGGCACCTGTCTGCAGGTATCCTAGATCTTGATTCTTGAACTTGAGGAAACACGCGTCTGAGCAAAACTCCCAAACGCTTCCAGGAAAGACACAGGCTCTCCCACAAGCACACAAGTGTTTGCCCTCAGCTATAGATCAGGGACAAGCCTGTGAAGAGCAACCAAAGAGCTCGTCCGTCTTTCCCTCAATAGATGGGAGTAGGCGCGCTTGCGGATGTGTGCGTGTGTGTGGCCACGCGTTTGCTTAGGCATCAGTGTGTGAAAAGGTAGGTGCTTTTCTCTAGCTGCGTGTGCGTGCACGTGGTGCTGGGTGCACATCCCTGGGTGCTCGTGGAAAGGTTTCTGCATGGTTTTCGCTGAGGAATCGTGTGTGTGCACATGGACAAAGAGAAGGCGCAGCAACCAGGTTCCAGCGCCGAAGAAGGCAAAAGGCGAGGTTTCCGGCGCTATCTCCTTCTCTCCCCAGAGCTAGTCGCGCAAAGCAAGCCGCTAAGCCGGCGACCGGCAAGAGAGCTACAACGAAGCATGCCGAACGGAGAAAATAGCAGCAGCTCATCTGTTCACACCTTGTTTCTGCCATGTGCTTGAACGCCAAGACGTTCGCGCTTCTGTGAGATGAAAGACGTCCTTCTGCATATGTGGTTGCTCACACCGGTGCACTTGTTAGTGTATCCATTCAGTCCTGGGCTGCGGGGCATTCAGAAGTGGCTCTGTGGAGACGTCTGCATAGAGGCAGCTGTCAGAACACGCACACTCGATTGTTCACCAAAACATATGCAGACGCGTCCTTAGCCTGTAGATTTGGATGCACAGAGTTCCCTGTGTTCGCAAGAGACAAGGGAATCGCGTCTGTGCGCACAGAAGCAATAGCGGACCGTTTCCCTCGGAGTGAACGCGAAAGAGCCGTCTATATACTCGCAGACACGCGAACGTGCCTCAATGCGGTCACAGAGGCAGCAGCTTTTGCACAGATGCTCCTGGTGATTCTGGCACTTTCCAGGCACACTCCTGAAAGTCGCGCACACTGCTGTTCACTCGCTAAACGACCTCTTGGGAAACACGTCTCCGGTCGACGGACCGCTCAGATTGCTTCTCGTGTAACTGTGAACTGTGTCAGCGCAGGGAATCCGTCTCTGTTGAGCAGATGTCAATCCTGCCTCGCTTTTGCTTTGTTGCCTCTACCAAGATGATTTCCCGTTTCTCTCTTCACTGGAGCAGGCAGACACAGCCAACGCACATCAAGTGTCAAGAGACACGCTCTGCTGAGCTCAACGCTTGTGCAGATGCACATGTGCGACGAAGTCAACACACGTGCTTGTGGAGAGAAAGAAAGGGACTCCCAGGCGTGTGGAGCGACGGGGAGAAAGAGCGGGCGCTGAGGAACACAGTTTCAAACAGACTGTCTCCACACAAACAGGCACCTGTCTGCAGGTATCCTAGATCTTGATTCTTGAACTTGAGGAAACACGCGTCTGAGCAAAACTCCCAAACGCTTCCAGGAAAGACACAGGCTCTCCCACAAGCACACAAGTGTTTGCCCTCAGCTATAGATCAGGGACAAGCCTGTGAAGAGCAACCAAAGAGCTCGTCCGTCTTTCCCTCAATAGATGGGAGTAGGCGCGCTTGCGGATGTGTGCGTGTGTGTGGCCACGCGTTTGCTTAGGCATCAGTGTGTGAAAAGGTAGGTGCTTTTCTCTAGCTGCGTGTGCGTGCACGTGGTGCTGGGTGCACATCCCTGGGTGCTCGTGGAAAGGTTTCTGCATGGTTTTCGCTGAGGAATCGTGTGTGTGCACATGGACAAAGAGAAGGCGCAGCAACCAGGTTCCAGCGCCGAAGAAGGCAAAAGGCGAGGTTTCCGGCGCTATCTCCTTCTCTCCCCAGAGCTAGTCGCGCAAAGCAAGCCGCTAAGCCGGCGACCGGCAAGAGAGCTACAACGAAGCATGCCGAACGGAGAAAATAGCAGCAGCTCATCTGTTCACACCTTGTTTCTGCCATGTGCTTGAACGCCAAGACGTTCGCGCTTCTGTGAGATGAAAGACGTCCTTCTGCATATGTGGTTGCTCACACCGGTGCACTTGTTAGTGTATCCATTCAGTCCTGGGCTGCGGGGCATTCAGAAGTGGCTCTGTGGAGACGTCTGCATAGAGGCAGCTGTCAGAACACGCACACTCGATTGTTCACCAAAACATATGCAGACGCGTCCTTAGCCTGTAGATTTGGATGCACAGAGTTCCCTGTGTTCGCAAGAGACAAGGGAATCGCGTCTGTGCGCACAGAAGCAATAGCGGACCGTTTCCCTCGGAGTGAACGCGAAAGAGCCGTCTATATACTCGCAGACACGCGAACGTGCCTCAATGCGGTCACAGAGGCAGCAGCTTTTGCACAGATGCTCCTGGTGATTCTGGCACTTTCCAGGCACACTCCTGAAAGTCGCGCACACTGCTGTTCACTCGCTAAACGACCTCTTGGGAAACACGTCTCCGGTCGACGGACCGCTCAGATTGCTTCTCGTGTAACTGTGAACTGTGTCAGCGCAGGGAATCCGTCTCTGTTGAGCAGATGTCAATCCTGCCTCGCTTTTGCTTTGTTGCCTCTACCAAGATGATTTCCCGTTTCTCTCTTCACTGGAGCAGGCAGACACAGCCAACGCACATCAAGTGTCAAGAGACACGCTCTGCTGAGCTCAACGCTTGTGCAGATGCACATGTGCGACGAAGTCAACACACGTGCTTGTGGAGAGAAAGAAAGGGACTCCCAGGCGTGTGGAGCGACGGGGAGAAAGAGCGGGCGCTGAGGAACACAGTTTCAAACAGACTGTCTCCACACAAACAGGCACCTGTCTGCAGGTATCCTAGATCTTGATTCTTGAACTTGAGGAAACACGCGTCTGAGCAAAACTCCCAAACGCTTCCAGGAAAGACACAGGCTCTCCCACAAGCACACAAGTGTTTGCCCTCAGCTATAGATCAGGGACAAGCCTGTGAAGAGATGCCCTGCTATTCTTTCGCCTTATGGCATCATGTGTTTCGTTCCTCTTGGAGATCGATTGTTAAACGTCTTTCCTCGGGCGACACTGAAGCATTTGCCAGCGGAGGAGAAGTAGCACGGAGCAGCATTCAGTACTGCCTACGAGTGTCTTTGCTACCCTACTAGCGGAGCTCCAAGAACAGGCACACATCTTCAGGTACCTTCCAAATGTGGATTCCCCTGCAGCCCCGTAGGCGGGCGTGCAGTACGCCAACCGTCAACGGACGTTTTTCCCCTCAAGCCTGTCAGGACGTTGCTCGTCCGTCTTTCCCTCAATAGATGGGAGTAGGCGCGCTTGCGGATGTGTGCGTGTGTGTGGCCACGCGTTTGCTTAGGCATCAGTGTGTGAAAAGGTAGGTGCTTTTCTCTAGCTGCGTGTGCGTGCACGTGGTGCTGGGTGCACATCCCTGGGTGCTCGTGGAAAGGTTTCTGCATGGTTTTCGCTGAGGAATCGTGTGTGTGCACATGGACAAAGAGAAGGCGCAGCAACCAGGTTCCAGCGCCGAAGAAGGCAAAAGGCGAGGTTTCCGGCGCTATCTCCTTCTCTCCCCAGAGCTAGTCGCGCAAAGCAAGCCGCTAAGCCGGCGACCGGCAAGAGAGCTACAACGAAGCATGCCGAACGGAGAAAATAGCAGCAGCTCATCTGTTCACACCTTGTTTCTGCCATGTGCTTGAACGCCAAGACGTTCGCGCTTCTGTGAGATGAAAGACGTCCTTCTGCATATGTGGTTGCTCACACCGGTGCACTTGTTAGTGTATCCATTCAGTCCTGGGCTGCGGGGCATTCAGAAGTGGCTCTGTGGAGACGTCTGCATAGAGGCAGCTGTCAGAACACGCACACTCGATTGTTCACCAAAACATATGCAGACGCGTCCTTAGCCTGTAGATTTGGATGCACAGAGTTCCCTGTGTTCGCAAGAGACAAGGGAATCGCGTCTGTGCGCACAGAAGCAATAGCGGACCGTTTCCCTCGGAGTGAACGCGAAAGAGCCGTCTATATACTCGCAGACACGCGAACGTGCCTCAATGCGGTCACAGAGGCAGCAGCTTTTGCACAGATGCTCCTCGTGATTCTGGCACTTTCCAGGCACACTCCTGAAAGTCGCGCACACTGCTGTTCACTCGCTAAACGACCTCTTGGGAAACACGTCTCCGGTCGACGGACCGCTCAGATTGCTTCTCGTGTAACTGTGAACTGTGTCAGCGCAGGGAATCCGTCTCTGTTGAGCAGATGTCAATCCTGCCTCGCTTTTGCTTTGTTGCCTCTACCAAGATGATTTCCCGTTTCTCTCTTCACTGGAGCAGGCAGACACAGCCAACGCACATCAAGTGTCAAGAGACACGCTCTGCTGAGCTCAACGCTTGTGCAGATGCACATGTGCGACGAAGTCAACACACGTGCTTGTGGAGAGAAAGAAAGGGACTCCCAGGCGTGTGGAGCGACGGGGAGAAAGAGCGGGCGCTGAGGAACACAGTTTCAAACAGACTGTCTCCACACAAACAGGCACCTGTCTGCAGGTATCCTAGATCTTGATTCTTGAACTTGAGGAAACACGCGTCTGAGCAAAACTCCCAAACGCTTCCAGGAAAGACACAGGCTCTCCCACAAGCACACAAGTGTTTGCCCTCAGCTATAGATCAGGGACAAGCCTGTGAAGAGCAACCAAAGAGCTCGTCCGTCTTTCCCTCAATAGATGGGAGTAGGCGCGCTTGCGGATGTGTGCGTGTGTGTGGCCACGCGTTTGCTTAGGCATCAGTGTGTGAAAAGGTAGGTGCTTTTCTCTAGCTGCGTGTGCGTGCACGTGGTGCTGGGTGCACATCCCTGGGTGCTCGTGGAAAGGTTTCTGCATGGTTTTCGCTGAGGAATCGTGTGTGTGCACATGGACAAAGAGAAGGCGCAGCAACCAGGTTCCAGCGCCGAAGAAGGCAAAAGGCGAGGTTTCCGGCGCTATCTCCTTCTCTCCCCAGAGCTAGTCGCGCAAAGCAAGCCGCTAAGCCGGCGACCGGCAAGAGAGCTACAACGAAGCATGCCGAACGGAGAAAATAGCAGCAGCTCATCTGTTCACACCTTGTTTCTGCCATGTGCTTGAACGCCAAGACGTTCGCGCTTCTGTGAGATGAAAGACGTCCTTCTGCATATGTGGTTGCTCACACCGGTGCACTTGTTAGTGTATCCATTCAGTCCTGGGCTGCGGGGCATTCAGAAGTGGCTCTGTGGAGACGTCTGCATAGAGGCAGCTGTCAGAACACGCACACTCGATTGTTCACCAAAACATATGCAGACGCGTCCTTAGCCTGTAGATTTGGATGCACAGAGTTCCCTGTGTTCGCAAGAGACAAGGGAATCGCGTCTGTGCGCACAGAAGCAATAGCGGACCGTTTCCCTCGGAGTGAACGCGAAAGAGCCGTCTATATACTCGCAGACACGCGAACGTGCCTCAATGCGGTCACAGAGGCAGCAGCTTTTGCACAGATGCTCCTGGTGATTCTGGCACTTTCCAGGCACACTCCTGAAAGTCGCGCACACTGCTGTTCACTCGCTAAACGACCTCTTGGGAAACACGTCTCCGGTCGACGGACCGCTCAGATTGCTTCTCGTGTAACTGTGAACTGTGTCAGCGCAGGGAATCCGTCTCTGTTGAGCAGATGTCAATCCTGCCTCGCTTTTGCTTTGTTGCCTCTACCAAGATGATTTCCCGTTTCTCTCTTCACTGGAGCAGGCAGACACAGCCAACGCACATCAAGTGTCAAGAGACACGCTCTGCTGAGCTCAACGCTTGTGCAGATGCACATGTGCGACGAAGTCAACACACGTGCTTGTGGAGAGAAAGAAAGGGACTCCCAGGCGTGTGGAGCGACGGGGAGAAAGAGCGGGCGCTGAGGAACACAGTTTCAAACAGACTGTCTCCACACAAACAGGCACCTGTCTGCAGGTATCCTAGATCTTGATTCTTGAACTTGAGGAAACACGCGTCTGAGCAAAACTCCCAAACGCTTCCAGGAAAGACACAGGCTCTCCCACAAGCACACAAGTGTTTGCCCTCAGCTATAGATCAGGGACAAGCCTGTGAAGAGCAACCAAAGAGCTCGTCCGTCTTTCCCTCAATAGATGGGAGTAGGCGCGCTTGCGGATGTGTGCGTGTGTGTGGCCACGCGTTTGCTTAGGCATCAGTGTGTGAAAAGGTAGGTGCTTTTCTCTAGCTGCGTGTGCGTGCACGTGGTGCTGGGTGCACATCCCTGGGTGCTCGTGGAAAGGTTTCTGCATGGTTTTCGCTGAGGAATCGTGTGTGTGCACATGGACAAAGAGAAGGCGCAGCAACCAGGTTCCAGCGCCGAAGAAGGCAAAAGGCGAGGTTTCCGGCGCTATCTCCTTCTCTCCCCAGAGCTAGTCGCGCAAAGCAAGCCGCTAAGCCGGCGACCGGCAAGAGAGCTACAACGAAGCATGCCGAACGGAGAAAATAGCAGCAGCTCATCTCTTCACACCTTGTTTCTGCCATGTGCTTGAACGCCAAGACGTTCGCGCTTCTGTGAGATGAAAGACGTCCTTCTGCATATGTGGTTGCTCACACCGGTGCACTTGTTAGTGTATCCATTCAGTCCTGGGCTGCGGGGCATTCAGAAGTGGCTCTGTGGAGACGTCTGCATAGAGGCAGCTGTCAGAACACGCACACTCGATTGTTCACCAAAACATATGCAGACGCGTCCTTAGCCTGTAGATTTGGATGCACAGAGTTCCCTGTGTTCGCAAGAGACAAGGGAATCGCGTCTGTGCGCACAGAAGCAATAGCGGACCGTTTCCCTCGGAGTGAACGCGAAAGAGCCGTCTATATACTCGCAGACACGCGAACGTGCCTCAATGCGGTCACAGAGGCAGCAGCTTTTGCACAGATGCTCCTGGTGATTCTGGCACTTTCCAGGCACACTCCTGAAAGTCGCGCACACTGCTGTTCACTCGCTAAACGACCTCTTGGGAAACACGTCTCCGGTCGACGGACCGCTCAGATTGCTTCTCGTGTAACTGTGAACTGTGTCAGCGCAGGGAATCCGTCTCTGTTGAGCAGATGTCAATCCTGCCTCGCTTTTGCTTTGTTGCCTCTACCAAGATGATTTCCCGTTTCTCTCTTCACTGGAGCAGGCAGACACAGCCAACGCACATCAAGTGTCAAGAGACACGCTCTGCTGAGCTCAACGCTTGTGCAGATGTACATGTGCGACGAAGTCAACACACGTGCTTGTGGAGAGAAAGAAAGGGACTCCCAGGCGTGTGGAGCGACGGGGAGAAAGAGCGGGCGCTGAGGAACACAGTTTCAAACAGACTGTCTCCACACAAACAGGCACCTGTCTGCAGGTATCCTAGATCTTGATTCTTGAACTTGAGGAAACACGCGTCTGAGCAAAACTCCCAAACGCTTCCAGGAAAGACACAGGCTCTCCCACAAGCACACAAGTGTTTGCCCTCAGCTATAGATCAGGGACAAGCCTGTGAAGAGATGCCCTGCTATTCTTTCGCCTTATGGCATCATGTGTTTCGTTCCTCTTGGAGATCGATTGTTAAACGTCTTTCCTCGGGCGACTGTGAAGCATTTGCCAGTGGAGGAGAAGTAGCACGGAGCAGCATTCAGTACTGCCTACGAGTGTCTTTGCTACCCTACTAGCGGAGCTCCAAGAACAGGCACACATCTTCAGGTACCTTCCAAATGTGGATTCCCCTGCAGCCCCGTAGGCGGGCGTGCAGTACGCCAACCGTCAACGGACGTTTTTCCCCTCAAGCCTGTCAGGACGTTGCTCGTCCGTCTTTCCCTCAATAGATGGGAGTAGGCGCGCTTGCGGATGTGTGCGTGTGTGTGGCCACGCGTTTGCTTAGGCATCAGTGTGTGAAAAGGTAGGTGCTTTTCTCTAGCTGCGTGTGCGTGCACGTGGTGCTGGGTGCACATCCCTGGGTGCTCGTGGAAAGGTTTCTGCATGGTTTTCGCTGAGGAATCGTGTGTGTGCACATGGACAAAGAGAAGGCGCAGCAACCAGGTTCCAGCGCCGAAGAAGGCAAAAGGCGAGGTTTCCGGCGCTATCTCCTTCTCTCCCCAGAGCTAGTCGCGCAAAGCAAGCCGCTAAGCCGGCGACCGGCAAGAGAGCTACAACGAAGCATGCCGAACGGAGAAAATAGCAGCAGCTCATCTCTTCACACCTTGTTTCTGCCATGTGCTTGAACGCCAAGACGTTCGCGCTTCTGTGAGATGAAAGACGTCCTTCTGCATATGTGGTTGCTCACACCGGTGCACTTGTTAGTGTATCCATTCAGTCCTGGGCTGCGGGGCATTCAGAAGTGGCTCTGTGGAGACGTCTGCATAGAGGCAGCTGTCAGAACACGCACACTCGATTGTTCACCAAAACATATGCAGACGCGTCCTTAGCCTGTAGATTTGGATGCACAGAGTTCCCTGTGTTCGCAAGAGACAAGGGAATCGCGTCTGTGCGCACAGAAGCAATAGCGGACCGTTTCCCTCGGAGTGAACGCGAAAGAGCCGTCTATATACTCGCAGACACGCGAACGTGCCTCAATGCGGTCACAGAGGCAGCAGCTTTTGCACAGATGCTCCTGGTGATTCTGGCACTTTCCAGGCACACTCCTGAAAGTCGCGCACACTGCTGTTCACTCGCTAAACGACCTCTTGGGAAACACGTCTCCGGTCGACGGACCGCTCAGATTGCTTCTCGTGTAACTGTGAACTGTGTCAGCGCAGGGAATCCGTCTCTGTTGAGCAGATGTCAATCCTGCCTCGCTTTTGCTTTGTTGCCTCTACCAAGATGATTTCCCGTTTCTCTCTTCACTGGAGCAGGCAGACACAGCCAACGCACATCAAGTGTCAAGAGACACGCTCTGCTGAGCTCAACGCTTGTGCAGATGCACATGTGCGACGAAGTCAACACACGTGCTTGTGGAGAGAAAGAAAGGGACTCCCAGGCGTGTGGAGCGACGGGGAGAAAGAGCGGGCGCTGAGGAACACAGTTTCAAACAGACTGTCTCCACACAAACAGGCACCTGTCTGCAGGTATCCTAGATCTTGATTCTTGAACTTGAGGAAACACGCGTCTGAGCAAAACTCCCAAACGCTTCCAGGAAAGACACAGGCTCTCCCACAAGCACACAAGTGTTTGCCCTCAGCTATAGATCAGGGACAAGCCTGTGAAGAGATGCCCTGCTATTCTTTCGCCTTATGGCATCATGTGTTTCGTTCCTCTTGGAGATCGATTGTTAAACGTCTTTCCTAGGGCGACTGTGAAGCATTTGCCAGCGGAGGAGAAGTAGCACGGAGCAGCATTCAGTACTGCCTACGAGTGTCTTTGCTACCCTACTAGCGGAGCTCCAAGAACAGGCACACATCTTCAGGTACCTTCCAAATGTGGATTCCCCTGCAGCCCCGTAGGCGGGCGTGCAGTACGCCAACCGTCAACGGACGTTTTTCCCCTCAAGCCTGTCAGGACGTTGCTCGTCCGTCTTTCCCTCAATAGATGGGAGTAGGCGCGCTTGCGGATGTGTGCGTGTGTGTGGCCACGCGTTTGCTTAGGCATCAGTGTGTGAAAAGGTAGGTGCTTTTCTCTAGCTGCGTGTGCGTGCACGTGGTGCTGGGTGCACATCCCTGGGTGCTCGTGGAAAGGTTTCTGCATGGTTTTCGCTGAGGAATCGTGTGTGTGCACATGGACAAAGAGAAGGCGCAGCAACCAGGTTCCAGCGCCGAAGAAGGCAAAAGGCGAGGTTTCCGGCGCTATCTCCTTCTCTCCCCAGAGCTAGTCGCGCAAAGCAAGCCGCTAAGCCGGCGACCGGCAAGAGAGCTACAACGAAGCATGCCGAACGGAGAAAATAGCAGCAGCTCATCTCTTCACACCTTGTTTCTGCCATGTGCTTGAACGCCAAGACGTTCGCGCTTCTGTGAGATGAAAGACGTCCTTCTGCATATGTGGTTGCTCACACCGGTGCACTTGTTAGTGTATCCATTCAGTCCTGGGCTGCGGGGCATTCAGAAGTGGCTCTGTGGAGACGTCTGCATAGAGGCAGCTGTCAGAACACGCACACTCGATTGTTCACCAAAACATACGCAGACGCGTCCTTAGCCTGTAGATTTGGATGCACAGAGTTCCCTGTGTTCGCAAGAGACAAGGGAATCGCGTCTGTGCGCACAGAAGCAATAGCGGACCGTTTCCCTCGGAGTGAACGCGAAAGAGCCGTCTATATACTCGCAGACACGCGAACGTGCCTCAATGCGGTCACAGAGGCAGCAGCTTTTGCACAGATGCTCCTGGTGATTCTGGCACTTTCCAGGCACACTCCTGAAAGTCGCGCACACTGCTGTTCACTCGCTAAACGACCTCTTGGGAAACACGTCTCCGGTCGACGGACCGCTCAGATTGCTTCTCGTGTAACTGTGAACTGTGTCAGCGCAGGGAATCCGTCTCTGTTGAGCAGATGTCAATCCTGCCTCGCTTTTGCTTTGTTGCCTCTACCAAGATGATTTCCCGTTTCTCTCTTCACTGGAGCAGGCAGACACAGCCAACGCACATCAAGTGTCAAGAGACACGCTCTGCTGAGCTCAACGCTTGTGCAGATGCACATGTGCGACGAAGTCAACACACGTGCTTGTGGAGAGAAAGAAAGGGACTCCCAGGCGTGTGGAGCGACGGGGAGAAAGAGCGGGCGCTGAGGAACACAGTTTCAAACAGACTGTCTCCACACAAACAGGCACCTGTCTGCAGGTATCCTAGATCTTGATTCTTGAACTTGAGGAAACACGCGTCTGAGCAAAACTCCCAAACGCTTCCAGGAAAGACACAGGCTCTCCCACAAGCACACAAGTGTTTGCCCTCAGCTATAGATCAGGGACAAGCCTGTGAAGAGCAACCAAAGAGCTCGTCCGTCTTTCCCTCAATAGATGGGAGTAGGCGCGCTTGCGGATGTGTGCGTGTGTGTGGCCACGCGTTTGCTTAGGCATCAGTGTGTGAAAAGGTAGGTGCTTTTCTCTAGCTGCGTGTGCGTGCACGTGGTGCTGGGTGCACATCCCTGGGTGCTCGTGGAAAGGTTTCTGCATGGTTTTCGCTGAGGAATCGTGTGTGTGCACATGGACAAAGAGAAGGCGCAGCAACCAGGTTCCAGCGCCGAAGAAGGCAAAAGGCGAGGTTTCCGGCGCTATCTCCTTCTCTCCCCAGAGCTAGTCGCGCAAAGCAAGCCGCTAAGCCGGCGACCGGCAAGAGAGCTACAACGAAGCATGCCGAACGGAGAAAATAGCAGCAGCTCATCTGTTCACACCTTGTTTCTGCCATGTGCTTGAACGCCAAGACGTTCGCGCTTCTGTGAGATGAAAGACGTCCTTCTGCATATGTGGTTGCTCACACCGGTGCACTTGTTAGTGTATCCATTCAGTCCTGGGCTGCGGGGCATTCAGAAGTGGCTCTGTGGAGACGTCTGCATAGAGGCAGCTGTCAGAACACGCACACTCGATTGTTCACCAAAACATATGCAGACGCGTCCTTAGCCTGTAGATTTGGATGCACAGAGTTCCCTGTGTTCGCAAGAGACAAGGGAATCGCGTCTGTGCGCACAGAAGCAATAGCGGACCGTTTCCCTCGGAGTGAACGCGAAAGAGCCGTCTATATACTCGCAGACACGCGAACGTGCCTCAATGCGGTCACAGAGGCAGCAGCTTTTGCACAGATGCTCCTCGTGATTCTGGCACTTTCCAGGCACACTCCTGAAAGTCGCGCACACTGCTGTTCACTCGCTAAACGACCTCTTGGGAAACACGTCTCCGGTCGACGGACCGCTCAGATTGCTTCTCGTGTAACTGTGAACTGTGTCAGCGCAGGGAATCCGTCTCTGTTGAGCAGATGTCAATCCTGCCTCGCTTTTGCTTTGTTGCCTCTACCAAGATGATTTCCCGTTTCTCTCTTCACTGGAGCAGGCAGACACAGCCAACGCACATCAAGTGTCAAGAGACACGCTCTGCTGAGCTCAACGCTTGTGCAGATGCACATGTGCGACGAAGTCAACACACGTGCTTGTGGAGAGAAAGAAAGGGACTCCCAGGCGTGTGGAGCGACGGGGAGAAAGAGCGGGCGCTGAGGAACACAGTTTCAAACAGACTGTCTCCACACAAACAGGCACCTGTCTGCAGGTATCCTAGATCTTGATTCTTGAACTTGAGGAAACACGCGTCTGAGCAAAACTCCCAAACGCTTCCAGGAAAGACACAGGCTCTCCCACAAGCACACAAGTGTTTGCCCTCAGCTATAGATCAGGGACAAGCCTGTGAAGAGATGCCCTGCTATTCTTTCGCCTTATGGCATCATGTGTTTCGTTCCTCTTGGAGATCGATTGTTAAACGTCTTTCCTCGGGCGACACTGAAGCATTTGCCAGCGGAGGAGAAGTAGCACGGAGCAGCATTCAGTACTGCCTACGAGTGTCTTTGCTACCCTACTAGCGGAGCTCCAAGAACAGGCACACATCTTCAGGTACCTTCCAAATGTGGATTCCCCTGCAGCCCCGTAGGCGGGCGTGCAGTACGCCAACCGTCAACGGACGTTTTTCCCCTCAAGCCTGTCAGGACGTTGCTCGTCCGTCTTTCCCTCAATAGATGGGAGTAGGCGCGCTTGCGGATGTGTGCGTGTGTGTGGCCACGCGTTTGCTTAGGCATCAGTGTGTGAAAAGGTAGGTGCTTTTCTCTAGCTGCGTGTGCGTGCACGTGGTGCTGGGTGCACATCCCTGGGTGCTCGTGGAAAGGTTTCTGCATGGTTTTCGCTGAGGAATCGTGTGTGTGCACATGGACAAAGAGAAGGCGCAGCAACCAGGTTCTAGCGCCGAAGAAGGCAAAAGGCGAGGTTTCCGGCGCTATCTCCTTCTCTCCCCAGAGCTAGTCGCGCAAAGCAAGCCGCTAAGCCGGCGACCGGCAAGAGAGCTACAACGAAGCATGCCGAACGGAGAAAATAGCAGCAGCTCATCTGTTCACACCTTGTTTCTGCCATGTGCTTGAACGCCAAGACGTTCGCGCTTCTGTGAGATGAAAGACGTCCTTCTGCATATGTGGTTGCTCACACCGGTGCACTTGTTAGTGTATCCATTCAGTCCTGGGCTGCGGGGCATTCAGAAGTGGCTCTGTGGAGACGTCTGCATAGAGGCAGCTGTCAGAACACGCACACTCGATTGTTCACCAAAACATATGCAGACGCGTCCTTAGCCTGTAGATTTGGATGCACAGAGTTCCCTGTGTTCGCAAGAGACAAGGGAATCGCGTCTGTGCGCACAGAAGCAATAGCGGACCGTTTCCCTCGGAGTGAACGCGAAAGAGCCGTCTATATACTCGCAGACACGCGAACGTGCCTCAATGCGGTCACAGAGGCAGCAGCTTTTGCACAGATGCTCCTGGTGATTCTGGCACTTTCCAGGCACACTCCTGAAAGTCGCGCACACTGCTGTTCACTCGCTAAACGACCTCTTGGGAAACACGTCTCCGGTCGACGGACCGCTCAGATTGCTTCTCGTGTAACTGTGAACTGTGTCAGCGCAGGGAATCCGTCTCTGTTGAGCAGATGTCAATCCTGCCTCGCTTTTGCTTTGTTGCCTCTACCAAGATGATTTCCCGTTTCTCTCTTCACTGGAGCAGGCAGACACAGCCAACGCACATCAAGTGTCAAGAGACACGCTCTGCTGAGCTCAACGCTTGTGCAGATGCACATGTGCGACGAAGTCAACACACGTGCTTGTGGAGAGAAAGAAAGGGACTCCCAGGCGTGTGGAGCGACGGGGAGAAAGAGCGGGCGCTGAGGAACACAGTTTCAAACAGACTGTCTCCACACAAACAGGCACCTGTCTGCAGGTATCCTAGATCTTGATTCTTGAACTTGAGGAAACACGCGTCTGAGCAAAACTCCCAAACGCTTCCAGGAAAGACACAGGCTCTCCCACAAGCACACAAGTGTTTGCCCTCAGCTATAGATCAGGGACAAGCCTGTGAAGAGCAACCAAAGAGCTCGTCCGTCTTTCCCTCAATAGATGGGAGTAGGCGCGCTTGCGGATGTGTGCGTGTGTGTGGCCACGCGTTTGCTTAGGCATCAGTGTGTGAAAAGGTAGGTGCTTTTCTCTAGCTGCGTGTGCGTGCACGTGGTGCTGGGTGCACATCCCTGGGTGCTCGTGGAAAGGTTTCTGCATGGTTTTCGCTGAGGAATCGTGTGTGTGCACATGGACAAAGAGAAGGCGCAGCAACCAGGTTCCAGCGCCGAAGAAGGCAAAAGGCGAGGTTTCCGGCGCTATCTCCTTCTCTCCCCAGAGCTAGTCGCGCAAAGCAAGCCGCTAAGCCGGCGACCGGCAAGAGAGCTACAACGAAGCATGCCGAACGGAGAAAATAGCAGCAGCTCATCTCTTCACACCTTGTTTCTGCCATGTGCTTGAACGCCAAGACGTTCGCGCTTCTGTGAGATGAAAGACGTCCTTCTGCATATGTGGTTGCTCACACCGGTGCACTTGTTAGTGTATCCATTCAGTCCTGGGCTGCGGGGCATTCAGAAGTGGCTCTGTGGAGACGTCTGCATAGAGGCAGCTGTCAGAACACGCACACTCGATTGTTCACCAAAACATATGCAGACGCGTCCTTAGCCTGTAGATTTGGATGCACAGAGTTCCCTGTGTTCGCAAGAGACAAGGGAATCGCGTCTGTGCGCACAGAAGCAATAGCGGACCGTTTCCCTCGGAGTGAACGCGAAAGAGCCGTCTATATACTCGCAGACACGCGAACGTGCCTCAATGCGGTCACAGAGGCAGCAGCTTTTGCACAGATGCTCCTGGTGATTCTGGCACTTTCCAGGCACACTCCTGAAAGTCGCGCACACTGCTGTTCACTCGCTAAACGACCTCTTGGGAAACACGTCTCCGGTCGACGGACCGCTCAGATTGCTTCTCGTGTAACTGTGAACTGTGTCAGCGCAGGGAATCCGTCTCTGTTGAGCAGATGTCAATCCTGCCTCGCTTTTGCTTTGTTGCCTCTACCAAGATGATTTCCCGTTTCTCTCTTCACTGGAGCAGGCAGACACAGCCAACGCACATCAAGTGTCAAGAGACACGCTCTGCTGAGCTCAACGCTTGTGCAGATGTACATGTGCGACGAAGTCAACACACGTGCTTGTGGAGAGAAAGAAAGGGACTCCCAGGCGTGTGGAGCGACGGGGAGAAAGAGCGGGCGCTGAGGAACACAGTTTCAAACAGACTGTCTCCACACAAACAGGCACCTGTCTGCAGGTATCCTAGATCTTGATTCTTGAACTTGAGGAAACACGCGTCTGAGCAAAACTCCCAAACGCTTCCAGGAAAGACACAGGCTCTCCCACAAGCACACAAGTGTTTGCCCTCAGCTATAGATCAGGGACAAGCCTGTGAAGAGATGCCCTGCTATTCTTTCGCCTTATGGCATCATGTGTTTCGTTCCTCTTGGAGATCGATTGTTAAACGTCTTTCCTCGGGCGACTGTGAAGCATTTGCCAGTGGAGGAGAAGTAGCACGGAGCAGCATTCAGTACTGCCTACGAGTGTCTTTGCTACCCTACTAGCGGAGCTCCAAGAACAGGCACACATCTTCAGGTACCTTCCAAATGTGGATTCCCCTGCAGCCCCGTAGGCGGGCGTGCAGTACGCCAACCGTCAACGGACGTTTTTCCCCTCAAGCCTGTCAGGACGTTGCTCGTCCGTCTTTCCCTCAATAGATGGGAGTAGGCGCGCTTGCGGATGTGTGCGTGTGTGTGGCCACGCGTTTGCTTAGGCATCAGTGTGTGAAAAGGTAGGTGCTTTTCTCTAGCTGCGTGTGCGTGCACGTGGTGCTGGGTGCACATCCCTGGGTGCTCGTGGAAAGGTTTCTGCATGGTTTTCGCTGAGGAATCGTGTGTGTGCACATGGACAAAGAGAAGGCGCAGCAACCAGGTTCCAGCGCCGAAGAAGGCAAAAGGCGAGGTTTCCGGCGCTATCTCCTTCTCTCCCCAGAGCTAGTCGCGCAAAGCAAGCCGCTAAGCCGGCGACCGGCAAGAGAGCTACAACGAAGCATGCCGAACGGAGAAAATAGCAGCAGCTCATCTCTTCACACCTTGTTTCTGCCATGTGCTTGAACGCCAAGACGTTCGCGCTTCTGTGAGATGAAAGACGTCCTTCTGCATATGTGGTTGCTCACACCGGTGCACTTGTTAGTGTATCCATTCAGTCCTGGGCTGCGGGGCATTCAGAAGTGGCTCTGTGGAGACGTCTGCATAGAGGCAGCTGTCAGAACACGCACACTCGATTGTTCACCAAAACATATGCAGACGCGTCCTTAGCCTGTAGATTTGGATGCACAGAGTTCCCTGTGTTCGCAAGAGACAAGGGAATCGCGTCTGTGCGCACAGAAGCAATAGCGGACCGTTTCCCTCGGAGTGAACGCGAAAGAGCCGTCTATATACTCGCAGACACGCGAACGTGCCTCAATGCGGTCACAGAGGCAGCAGCTTTTGCACAGATGCTCCTGGTGATTCTGGCACTTTCCAGGCACACTCCTGAAAGTCGCGCACACTGCTGTTCACTCGCTAAACGACCTCTTGGGAAACACGTCTCCGGTCGACGGACCGCTCAGATTGCTTCTCGTGTAACTGTGAACTGTGTCAGCGCAGGGAATCCGTCTCTGTTGAGCAGATGTCAATCCTGCCTCGCTTTTGCTTTGTTGCCTCTACCAAGATGATTTCCCGTTTCTCTCTTCACTGGAGCAGGCAGACACAGCCAACGCACATCAAGTGTCAAGAGACACGCTCTGCTGAGCTCAACGCTTGTGCAGATGCACATGTGCGACGAAGTCAACACACGTGCTTGTGGAGAGAAAGAAAGGGACTCCCAGGCGTGTGGAGCGACGGGGAGAAAGAGCGGGCGCTGAGGAACACAGTTTCAAACAGACTGTCTCCACACAAACAGGCACCTGTCTGCAGGTATCCTAGATCTTGATTCTTGAACTTGAGGAAACACGCGTCTGAGCAAAACTCCCAAACGCTTCCAGGAAAGACACAGGCTCTCCCACAAGCACACAAGTGTTTGCCCTCAGCTATAGATCAGGGACAAGCCTGTGAAGAGATGCCCTGCTATTCTTTCGCCTTATGGCATCATGTGTTTCGTTCCTCTTGGAGATCGATTGTTAAACGTCTTTCCTAGGGCGACTGTGAAGCATTTGCCAGCGGAGGAGAAGTAGCACGGAGCAGCATTCAGTACTGCCTACGAGTGTCTTTGCTACCCTACTAGCGGAGCTCCAAGAACAGGCACACATCTTCAGGTACCTTCCAAATGTGGATTCCCCTGCAGCCCCGTAGGCGGGCGTGCAGTACGCCAACCGTCAACGGACGTTTTTCCCCTCAAGCCTGTCAGGACGTTGCTCGTCCGTCTTTCCCTCAATAGATGGGAGTAGGCGCGCTTGCGGATGTGTGCGTGTGTGTGGCCACGCGTTTGCTTAGGCATCAGTGTGTGAAAAGGTAGGTGCTTTTCTCTAGCTGCGTGTGCGTGCACGTGGTGCTGGGTGCACATCCCTGGGTGCTCGTGGAAAGGTTTCTGCATGGTTTTCGCTGAGGAATCGTGTGTGTGCACATGGACAAAGAGAAGGCGCAGCAACCAGGTTCCAGCGCCGAAGAAGGCAAAAGGCGAGGTTTCCGGCGCTATCTCCTTCTCTCCCCAGAGCTAGTCGCGCAAAGCAAGCCGCTAAGCCGGCGACCGGCAAGAGAGCTACAACGAAGCATGCCGAACGGAGAAAATAGCAGCAGCTCATCTCTTCACACCTTGTTTCTGCCATGTGCTTGAACGCCAAGACGTTCGCGCTTCTGTGAGATGAAAGACGTCCTTCTGCATATGTGGTTGCTCACACCGGTGCACTTGTTAGTGTATCCATTCAGTCCTGGGCTGCGGGGCATTCAGAAGTGGCTCTGTGGAGACGTCTGCATAGAGGCAGCTGTCAGAACACGCACACTCGATTGTTCACCAAAACATACGCAGACGCGTCCTTAGCCTGTAGATTTGGATGCACAGAGTTCCCTGTGTTCGCAAGAGACAAGGGAATCGCGTCTGTGCGCACAGAAGCAATAGCGGACCGTTTCCCTCGGAGTGAACGCGAAAGAGCCGTCTATATACTCGCAGACACGCGAACGTGCCTCAATGCGGTCACAGAGGCAGCAGCTTTTGCACAGATGCTCCTGGTGATTCTGGCACTTTCCAGGCACACTCCTGAAAGTCGCGCACACTGCTGTTCACTCGCTAAACGACCTCTTGGGAAACACGTCTCCGGTCGACGGACCGCTCAGATTGCTTCTCGTGTAACTGTGAACTGTGTCAGCGCAGGGAATCCGTCTCTGTTGAGCAGATGTCAATCCTGCCTCGCTTTTGCTTTGTTGCCTCTACCAAGATGATTTCCCGTTTCTCTCTTCACTGGAGCACGCAGACACAGCCAACGCACATCAAGTGTCAAGAGACACGCTCTGCTGAGCTCAACGCTTGTGCAGATGCACATGTGCGACGAAGTCAACACACGTGCTTGTGGAGAGAAAGAAAGGGACTCCCAGGCGTGTGGAGCGACGGGGAGAAAGAGCGGGCGCTGAGGAACACAGTTTCAAACAGACTGTCTCCACACAAACAGGCACCTGTCTGCAGGTATCCTAGATCTTGATTCTTGAACTTGAGGAAACACGCGTCTGAGCAAAACTCCCAAACGCTTCCAGGAAAGACACAGGCTCTCCCACAAGCACACAAGTGTTTGCCCTCAGCTATAGATCAGGGACAAGCCTGTGAAGAGCAACCAAAGAGCTCGTCCGTCTTTCCCTCAATAGATGGGAGTAGGCGCGCTTGCGGATGTGTGCGTGTGTGTGGCCACGCGTTTGCTTAGGCATCAGTGTGTGAAAAGGTAGGTGCTTTTCTCTAGCTGCGTGTGCGTGCACGTGGTGCTGGGTGCACATCCCTGGGTGCTCGTGGAAAGGTTTCTGCATGGTTTTCGCTGAGGAATCGTGTGTGTGCACATGGACAAAGAGAAGGCGCAGCAACCAGGTTCCAGCGCCGAAGAAGGCAAAAGGCGAGGTTTCCGGCGCTATCTCCTTCTCTCCCCAGAGCTAGTCGCGCAAAGCAAGCCGCTAAGCCGGCGACCGGCAAGAGAGCTACAACGAAGCATGCCGAACGGAGAAAATAGCAGCAGCTCATCTCTTCACACCTTGTTTCTGCCATGTGCTTGAACGCCAAGACGTTCGCGCTTCTGTGAGATGAAAGACGTCCTTCTGCATATGTGGTTGCTCACACCGGTGCACTTGTTAGTGTATCCATTCAGTCCTGGGCTGCGGGGCATTCAGAAGTGGCTCTGTGGAGACGTCTGCATAGAGGCAGCTGTCAGAACACGCACACTCGATTGTTCACCAAAACATATGCAGACGCGTCCTTAGCCTGTAGATTTGGATGCACAGAGTTCCCTGTGTTCGCAAGAGACAAGGGAATCGCGTCTGTGCGCACAGAAGCAATAGCGGACCGTTTCCCTCGGAGTGAACGCGAAAGAGCCGTCTATATACTCGCAGACACGCGAACGTGCCTCAATGCGGTCACAGAGGCAGCAGCTTTTGCACAGATGCTCCTGGTGATTCTGGCACTTTCCAGGCACACTCCTGAAAGTCGCGCACACTGCTGTTCACTCGCTAAACGACCTCTTGGGAAACACGTCTCCGGTCGACGGACCGCTCAGATTGCTTCTCGTGTAACTGTGAACTGTGTCAGCGCAGGGAATCCGTCTCTGTTGAGCAGATGTCAATCCTGCCTCGCTTTTGCTTTGTTGCCTCTACCAAGATGATTTCCCGTTTCTCTCTTCACTGGAGCAGGCAGACACAGCCAACGCACATCAAGTGTCAAGAGACACGCTCTGCTGAGCTCAACGCTTGTGCAGATGCACATGTGCGACGAAGTCAACACACGTGCTTGTGGAGAGAAAGAAAGGGACTCCCAGGCGTGTGGAGCGACGGGGAGAAAGAGCGGGCGCTGAGGAACACAGTTTCAAACAGACTGTCTCCACACAAACAGGCACCTGTCTGCAGGTATCCTAGATCTTGATTCTTGAACTTGAGGAAACACGCGTCTGAGCAAAACTCCCAAACGCTTCCAGGAAAGACACAGGCTCTCCCACAAGCACACAAGTGTTTGCCCTCAGCTATAGATCAGGGACAAGCCTGTGAAGAGATGCCCTGCTATTCTTTCGCCTTATGGCATCATGTGTTTCGTTCCTCTTGGAGATCGATTGTTAAACGTCTTTCCTAGGGCGACTGTGAAGCATTTGCCAGCGGAGGAGAAGTAGCACGGAGCAGCATTCAGTACTGTCTACGAGTGTCTTTGCTACCCTACTAGCGGAGCTCCAAGAACAGGCACACATCTTCAGGTACCTTCCAAATGTGGATTCCCCTGCAGCCCCGTAGGCGGGCGTGCAGTACGCCAACCGTCAACGGACGTTTTTCCCCTCAAGCCTGTCAGGACGTTGCTCGTCCGTCTTTCCCTCAATAGATGGGAGTAGGCGCGCTTGCGGATGTGTGCGTGTGTGTGGCCACGCGTTTGCTTAGGCATCAGTGTGTGAAAAGGTAGGTGCTTTTCTCTAGCTGCGTGTGCGTGCACGTGGTGCTGGGTGCACATCCCTGGGTGCTCGTGGAAAGGTTTCTGCATGGTTTTCGCTGAGGAATCGTGTGTGTGCACATGGACAAAGAGAAGGCGCAGCAACCAGGTTCCAGCGCCGAAGAAGGCAAAAGGCGAGGTTTCCGGCGCTATCTCCTTCTCTCCCCAGAGCTAGTCGCGCAAAGCAAGCCGCTAAGCCGGCGACCGGCAAGAGAGCTACAACGAAGCATGCCGAACGGAGAAAATAGCAGCAGCTCATCTGTTCACACCTTGTTTCTGCCATGTGCTTGAACGCCAAGACGTTCGCGCTTCTGTGAGATGAAAGACGTCCTTCTGCATATGTGGTTGCTCACACCGGTGCACTTGTTAGTGTATCCATTCAGTCCTGGGCTGCGGGGCATTCAGAAGTGGCTCTGTGGAGACGTCTGCATAGAGGCAGCTGTCAGAACACGCACACTCGATTGTTCACCAAAACATATGCAGACGCGTCCTTAGCCTGTAGATTTGGATGCACAGAGTTCCCTGTGTTCGCAAGAGACAAGGGAATCGCGTCTGTGCGCACAGAAGCAATAGCGGACCGTTTCCCTCGGAGTGAACGCGAAAGAGCCGTCTATATACTCGCAGACACGCGAACGTGCCTCAATGCGGTCACAGAGGCAGCAGCTTTTGCACAGATGCTCCTGGTGATTCTGGCACTTTCCAGGCACACTCCTGAAAGTCGCGCACACTGCTGTTCACTCGCTAAACGACCTCTTGGGAAACACGTCTCCGGTCGACGGACCGCTCAGATTGCTTCTCGTGTAACTGTGAACTGTGTCAGCGCAGGGAATCCGTCTCTGTTGAGCAGATGTCAATCCTGCCTCGCTTTTGCTTTGTTGCCTCTACCAAGATGATTTCCCGTTTCTCTCTTCACTGGAGCACGCAGACACAGCCAACGCACATCAAGTGTCAAGAGACACGCTCTGCTGAGCTCAACGCTTGTGCAGATGCACATGTGCGACGAAGTCAACACACGTGCTTGTGGAGAGAAAGAAAGGGACTCCCAGGCGTGTGGAGCGACGGGGAGAAAGAGCGGGCGCTGAGGAACACAGTTTCAAACAGACTGTCTCCACACAAACAGGCACCTGTCTGCAGGTATCCTAGATCTTGATTCTTGAACTTGAGGAAACACGCGTCTGAGCAAAACTCCCAAACGCTTCCAGGAAAGACACAGGCTCTCCCACAAGCACACAAGTGTTTGCCCTCAGCTATAGATCAGGGACAAGCCTGTGAAGAGCAACCAAAGAGCTCGTCCGTCTTTCCCTCAATAGATGGGAGTAGGCGCGCTTGCGGATGTGTGCGTGTGTGTGGCCACGCGTTTGCTTAGGCATCAGTGTGTGAAAAGGTAGGTGCTTTTCTCTAGCTGCGTGTGCGTGCACGTGGTGCTGGGTGCACATCCCTGGGTGCTCGTGGAAAGGTTTCTGCATGGTTTTCGCTGAGGAATCGTGTGTGTGCACATGGACAAAGAGAAGGCGCAGCAACCAGGTTCCAGCGCCGAAGAAGGCAAAAGGCGAGGTTTCCGGCGCTATCTCCTTCTCTCCCCAGAGCTAGTCGCGCAAAGCAAGCCGCTAAGCCGGCGACCGGCAAGAGAGCTACAACGAAGCATGCCGAACGGAGAAAATAGCAGCAGCTCATCTGTTCACACCTTGTTTCTGCCATGTGCTTGAACGCCAAGACGTTCGCGCTTCTGTGAGATGAAAGACGTCCTTCTGCATATGTGGTTGCTCACACCGGTGCACTTGTTAGTGTATCCATTCAGTCCTGGGCTGCGGGGCATTCAGAAGTGGCTCTGTGGAGACGTCTGCATAGAGGCAGCTGTCAGAACACGCACACTCGATTGTTCACCAAAACATATGCAGACGCGTCCTTAGCCTGTAGATTTGGATGCACAGAGTTCCCTGTGTTCGCAAGAGACAAGGGAATCGCGTCTGTGCGCACAGAAGCAATAGCGGACCGTTTCCCTCGGAGTGAACGCGAAAGAGCCGTCTATATACTCGCAGACACGCGAACGTGCCTCAATGCGGTCACAGAGGCAGCAGCTTTTGCACAGATGCTCCTGGTGATTCTGGCACTTTCCAGGCACACTCCTGAAAGTCGCGCACACTGCTGTTCACTCGCTAAACGACCTCTTGGGAAACACGTCTCCGGTCGACGGACCGCTCAGATTGCTTCTCGTGTAACTGTGAACTGTGTCAGCGCAGGGAATCCGTCTCTGTTGAGCAGATGTCAATCCTGCCTCGCTTTTGCTTTGTTGCCTCTACCAAGATGATTTCCCGTTTCTCTCTTCACTGGAGCAGGCAGACACAGCCAACGCACATCAAGTGTCAAGAGACACGCTCTGCTGAGCTCAACGCTTGTGCAGATGCACATGTGCGACGAAGTCAACACACGTGCTTGTGGAGAGAAAGAAAGGGACTCCCAGGCGTGTGGAGCGACGGGGAGAAAGAGCGGGCGCTGAGGAACACAGTTTCAAACAGACTGTCTCCACACAAACAGGCACCTGTCTGCAGGTATCCTAGATCTTGATTCTTGAACTTGAGGAAACACGCGTCTGAGCAAAACTCCCAAACGCTTCCAGGAAAGACACAGGCTCTCCCACAAGCACACAAGTGTTTGCCCTCAGCTATAGATCAGGGACAAGCCTGTGAAGAGATGCCCTGCTATTCTTTCGCCTTATGGCATCATGTGTTTCGTTCCTCTTGGAGATCGATTGTTAAACGTCTTTCCTAGGGCGACTGTGAAGCATTTGCCAGCGGAGGAGAAGTAGCACGGAGCAGCATTCAGTACTGCCTACGAGTGTCTTTGCTACCCTACTAGCGGAGCTCCAAGAACAGGCACACATCTTCAGGTACCTTCCAAATGTGGATTCCCCTGCAGCCCCGTAGGCGGGCGTGCAGTACGCCAACCGTCAACGGACGTTTTTCCCCTCAAGCCTGTCAGGACGTTGCTCGTCCGTCTTTCCCTCAATAGATGGGAGTAGGCGCGCTTGCGGATGTGTGCGTGTGTGTGGCCACGCGTTTGCTTAGGCTTCAGTGTGTGAAAAGGTAGGTGCTTTTCTCTAGCTGCGTGTGCGTGCACGTGGTGCTGGGTGCACATCCCTGGGTGCTCGTGGAAAGGTTTCTGCATGGTTTTCGCTGAGGAATCGTGTGTGTGCACATGGACAAAGAGAAGGCGCAGCAACCAGGTTCCAGCGCCGAAGAAGGCAAAAGGCGAGGTTTCCGGCGCTATCTCCTTCTCTCCCCAGAGCTAGTCGCGCAAAGCAAGCCGCTAAGCCGGCGACCGGCAAGAGAGCTACAACGAAGCATGCCGAACGGAGAAAATAGCAGCAGCTCATCTGTTCACACCTTGTTTCTGCCATGTGCTTGAACGCCAAGACGTTCGCGCTTCTGTGAGATGAAAGACGTCCTTCTGCATATGTGGTTGCTCACACCGGTGCACTTGTTAGTGTATCCATTCAGTCCTGGGCTGCGGGGCATTCAGAAGTGGCTCTGTGGAGACGTCTGCATAGAGGCAGCTGTCAGAACACGCACACTCGATTGTTCACCAAAACATATGCAGACGCGTCCTTAGCCTGTAGATTTGGATGCACAGAGTTCCCTGTGTTCGCAAGAGACAAGGGAATCGCGTCTGTGCGCACAGAAGCAATAGCGGACCGTTTCCCTCGGAGTGAACGCGAAAGAGCCGTCTATATACTCGCAGACACGGGAACGTGCCTCAATGCGGTCACAGAGGCAGCAGCTTTTGCACAGATGCTCCTGGTGATTCTGGCACTTTCCAGGCACACTCCTGAAAGTCGCGCACACTGCTGTTCACTCGCTAAACGACCTCTTGGGAAACACGTCTCCGGTCGACGGACCGCTCAGATTGCTTCTCGTGTAACTGTGAACTGTGTCAGCGCAGGGAATCCGTCTCTGTTGAGCAGATGTCAATCCTGCCTCGCTTTTGCTTTGTTGCCTCTACCAAGATGATTTCCCGTTTCTCTCTTCACTGGAGCAGGCAGACACAGCCAACGCACATCAAGTGTCAAGAGACACGCTCTGCTGAGCTCAACGCTTGTGCAGATGCACATGTGCGACGAAGTCAACACACGTGCTTGTGGAGAGAAAGAAAGGGACTCCCAGGCGTGTGGAGCGACGGGGAGAAAGAGCGGGCGCTGAGGAACACAGTTTCAAACAGACTGTCTCCACACAAACAGGCACCTGTCTGCAGGTATCCTAGATCTTGATTCTTGAACTTGAGGAAACACGCGTCTGAGCAAAACTCCCAAACGCTTCCAGGAAAGACACAGGCTCTCCCACAAGCACACAAGTGTTTGCCCTCAGCTATAGATCAGGGACAAGCCTGTGAAGAGATGCCCTGCTATTCTTTCGCCTTATGGCATCATGTGTTTCGTTCCTCTTGGAGATCGATTGTTAAACGTCTTTCCTAGGGCGACACTGAAGCATTTGCCAGCGGAGGAGAAGTAGCACGGAGCAGCATTCAGTACTGCCTACGAGTGTCTTTGCTACCCTACTAGCGGAGCTCCAAGAACAGGCACACATCTTCAGGTACCTTCCAAATGTGGATTCCCCTGCAGCCCCGTAGGCGGGCGTGCAGTACGCCAACCGTCAACGGACGTTTTTCCCCTCAAGCCTGTCAGGACGTTGCTCGTCCGTCTTTCCCTCAATAGATGGGAGTAGGCGCGCTTGCGGATGTGTGCGTGTGTGTGGCCACGCGTTTGCTTAGGCTTCAGTGTGTGAAAAGGTAGGTGCTTTTCTCTAGCTGCGTGTGCGTGCACGTGGTGCTGGGTGCACATCCCTGGGTGCTCGTGGAAAGGTTTCTGCATGGTTTTCGCTGAGGAATCGTGTGTGTGCACATGGACAAAGAGAAGGCGCAGCAACCAGGTTCCAGCGCCGAAGAAGGCAAAAGGCGAGGTTTCCGGCGCTATCTCCTTCTCTCCCCAGAGCTAGTCGCGCAAAGCAAGCCGCTAAGCCGGCGACCGGCAAGAGAGCTACAACGAAGCATGCCGAACGGAGAAAATAGCAGCAGCTCATCTGTTCACACCTTGTTTCTGCCATGTGCTTGAACGCCAAGACGTTCGCGCTTCTGTGAGATGAAAGACGTCCTTCTGCATATGTGGTTGCTCACACCGGTGCACTTGTTAGTGTATCCATTCAGTCCTGGGCTGCGGGGCATTCAGAAGTGGCTCTGTGGAGACGTCTGCATAGAGGCAGCTGTCAGAACACGCACACTCGATTGTTCACCAAAACATATGCAGACGCGTCCTTAGCCTGTAGATTTGGATGCACAGAGTTCCCTGTGTTCGCAAGAGACAAGGGAATCGCGTCTGTGCGCACAGAAGCAATAGCGGACCGTTTCCCTCGGAGTGAACGCGAAAGAGCCGTCTATATACTCGCAGACACGCGAACGTGCCTCAATGCGGTCACAGAGGCAGCAGCTTTTGCACAGATGCTCCTGGTGATTCTGGCACTTTCCAGGCACACTCCTGAAAGTCGCGCACACTGCTGTTCACTCGCTAAACGACCTCTTGGGAAACACGTCTCCGGTCGACGGACCGCTCAGATTGCTTCTCGTGTAACTGTGAACTGTGTCAGCGCAGGGAATCCGTCTCTGTTGAGCAGATGTCAATCCTGCCTCGCTTTTGCTTTGTTGCCTCTACCAAGATGATTTCCCGTTTCTCTCTTCACTGGAGCAGGCAGACACAGCCAACGCACATCAAGTGTCAAGAGACACGCTCTGCTGAGCTCAACGCTTGTGCAGATGCACATGTGCGACGAAGTCAACACACGTGCTTGTGGAGAGAAAGAAAGGGACTCCCAGGCGTGTGGAGCGACGGGGAGAAAGAGCGGGCGCTGAGGAACACAGTTTCAAACAGACTGTCTCCACACAAACAGGCACCTGTCTGCAGGTATCCTAGATCTTGATTCTTGAACTTGAGGAAACACGCGTCTGAGCAAAACTCCCAAACGCTTCCAGGAAAGACACAGGCTCTCCCACAAGCACACAAGTGTTTGCCCTCAGCTATAGATCAGGGACAAGCCTGTGAAGAGCAACCAAAGAGCTCGTCCGTCTTTCCCTCAATAGATGGGAGTAGGCGCGCTTGCGGATGTGTGCGTGTGTGTGGCCACGCGTTTGCTTAGGCATCAGTGTGTGAAAAGGTAGGTGCTTTTCTCTAGCTGCGTGTGCGTGCACGTGGTGCTGGGTGCACATCCCTGGGTGCTCGTGGAAAGGTTTCTGCATGGTTTTCGCTGAGGAATCGTGTGTGTGCACATGGACAAAGAGAAGGCGCAGCAACCAGGTTCCAGCGCCGAAGAAGGCAAAAGGCGAGGTTTCCGGCGCTATCTCCTTCTCTCCCCAGAGCTAGTCGCGCAAAGCAAGCCGCTAAGCCGGCGACCGGCAAGAGAGCTACAACGAAGCATGCCGAACGGAGAAAATAGCAGCAGCTCATCTCTTCACACCTTGTTTCTGCCATGTGCTTGAACGCCAAGACGTTCGCGCTTCTGTGAGATGAAAGACGTCCTTCTGCATATGTGGTTGCTCACACCGGTGCACTTGTTAGTGTATCCATTCAGTCCTGGGCTGCGGGGCATTCAGAAGTGGCTCTGTGGAGACGTCTGCATAGAGGCAGCTGTCAGAACACGCACACTCGATTGTTCACCAAAACATATGCAGACGCGTCCTTAGCCTGTAGATTTGGATGCACAGAGTTCCCTGTGTTCGCAAGAGACAAGGGAATCGCGTCTGTGCGCACAGAAGCAATAGCGGACCGTTTCCCTCGGAGTGAACGCGAAAGAGCCGTCTATATACTCGCAGACACGGGAACGTGCCTCAATGCGGTCACAGAGGCAGCAGCTTTTGCACAGATGCTCCTGGTGATTCTGGCACTTTCCAGGCACACTCCTGAAAGTCGCGCACACTGCTGTTCACTCGCTAAACGACCTCTTGGGAAACACGTCTCCGGTCGACGGACCGCTCAGATTGCTTCTCGTGTAACTGTGAACTGTGTCAGCGCAGGGAATCCGTCTCTGTTGAGCAGATGTCAATCCTGCCTCGCTTTTGCTTTGTTGCCTCTACCAAGATGATTTCCCGTTTCTCTCTTCACTGGAGCAGGCAGACACAGCCAACGCACATCAAGTGTCAAGAGACACGCTCTGCTGAGCTCAACGCTTGTGCAGATGCACATGTGCGACGAAGTCAACACACGTGCTTGTGGAGAGAAAGAAAGGGACTCCCAGGCGTGTGGAGCGACGGGGAGAAAGAGCGGGCGCTGAGGAACACAGTTTCAAACAGACTGTCTCCACACAAACAGGCACCTGTCTGCAGGTATCCTAGATCTTGATTCTTGAACTTGAGGAAACACGCGTCTGAGCAAAACTCCCAAACGCTTCCAGGAAAGACACAGGCTCTCCCACAAGCACACAAGTGTTTGCCCTCAGCTATAGATCAGGGACAAGCCTGTGAAGAGCAACCAAAGAGCTCGTCCGTCTTTCCCTCAATAGATGGGAGTAGGCGCGCTTGCGGATGTGTGCGTGTGTGTGGCCACGCGTTTGCTTAGGCATCAGTGTGTGAAAAGGTAGGTGCTTTTCTCTAGCTGCGTGTGCGTGCACGTGGTGCTGGGTGCACATCCCTGGGTGCTCGTGGAAAGGTTTCTGCATGGTTTTCGCTGAGGAATCGTGTGTGTGCACATGGACAAAGAGAAGGCGCAGCAACCAGGTTCCAGCGCCGAAGAAGGCAAAAGGCGAGGTTTCCGGCGCTATCTCCTTCTCTCCCCAGAGCTAGTCGCGCAAAGCAAGCCGCTAAGCCGGCGACCGGCAAGAGAGCTACAACGAAGCATGCCGAACGGAGAAAATAGCAGCAGCTCATCTCTTCACACCTTGTTTCTGCCATGTGCTTGAACGCCAAGACGTTCGCGCTTCTGTGAGATGAAAGACGTCCTTCTGCATATGTGGTTGCTCACACCGGTGCACTTGTTAGTGTATCCATTCAGTCCTGGGCTGCGGGGCATTCAGAAGTGGCTCTGTGGAGACGTCTGCATAGAGGCAGCTGTCAGAACACGCACACTCGATTGTTCACCAAAACATATGCAGACGCGTCCTTAGCCTGTAGATTTGGATGCACAGAGTTCCCTGTGTTCGCAAGAGACAAGGGAATCGCGTCTGTGCGCACAGAAGCAATAGCGGACCGTTTCCCTCGGAGTGAACGCGAAAGAGCCGTCTATATACTCGCAGACACGCGAACGTGCCTCAATGCGGTCACAGAGGCAGCAGCTTTTGCACAGATGCTCCTGGTGATTCTGGCACTTTCCAGGCACACTCCTGAAAGTCGCGCACACTGCTGTTCACTCGCTAAACGACCTCTTGGGAAACACGTCTCCGGTCGACGGACCGCTCAGATTGCTTCTCGTGTAACTGTGAACTGTGTCAGCGCAGGGAATCCGTCTCTGTTGAGCAGATGTCAATCCTGCCTCGCTTTTGCTTTGTTGCCTCTACCAAGATGATTTCCCGTTTCTCTCTTCACTGGAGCAGGCAGACACAGCCAACGCACATCAAGTGTCAAGAGACACGCTCTGCTGAGCTCAACGCTTGTGCAGATGCACATGTGCGACGAAGTCAACACACGTGCTTGTGGAGAGAAAGAAAGGGACTCCCAGGCGTGTGGAGCGACGGGGAGAAAGAGCGGGCGCTGAGGAACACAGTTTCAAACAGACTGTCTCCACACAAACAGGCACCTGTCTGCAGGTATCCTAGATCTTGATTCTTGAACTTGAGGAAACACGCGTCTGAGCAAAACTCCCAAACGCTTCCAGGAAAGACACAGGCTCTCCCACAAGCACACAAGTGTTTGCCCTCAGCTATAGATCAGGGACAAGCCTGTGAAGAGATGCCCTGCTATTCTTTCGCCTTATGGCATCATGTGTTTCGTTCCTCTTGGAGATCGATTGTTAAACGTCTTTCCTAGGGCGACTGTGAAGCATTTGCCAGCGGAGGAGAAGTAGCACGGAGCAGCATTCAGTACTGCCTACGAGTGTCTTTGCTACCCTACTAGCGGAGCTCCAAGAACAGGCACACATCTTCAGGTACCTTCCAAATGTGGATTCCCCTGCAGCCCCGTAGGCGGGCGTGCAGTACGCCAACCGTCAACGGACGTTTTTCCCCTCAAGCCTGTCAGGACGTTGCTCGTCCGTCTTTCCCTCAATAGATGGGAGTAGGCGCGCTTGCGGATGTGTGCGTGTGTGTGGCCACGCGTTTGCTTAGGCATCAGTGTGTGAAAAGGTAGGTGCTTTTCTCTAGCTGCGTGTGCGTGCACGTGGTGCTGGGTGCACATCCCTGGGTGCTCGTGGAAAGGTTTCTGCATGGTTTTCGCTGAGGAATCGTGTGTGTGCACATGGACAAAGAGAAGGCGCAGCAACCAGGTTCCAGCGCCGAAGAAGGCAAAAGGCGAGGTTTCCGGCGCTATCTCCTTCTCTCCCCAGAGCTAGTCGCGCAAAGCAAGCCGCTAAGCCGGCGACCGGCAAGAGAGCTACAACGAAGCATGCCGAACGGAGAAAATAGCAGCAGCTCATCTGTTCACACCTTGTTTCTGCCATGTGCTTGAACGCCAAGACGTTCGCGCTTCTGTGAGATGAAAGACGTCCTTCTGCATATGTGGTTGCTCACACCGGTGCACTTGTTAGTGTATCCATTCAGTCCTGGGCTGCGGGGCATTCAGAAGTGGCTCTGTGGAGACGTCTGCATAGAGGCAGCTGTCAGAACACGCACACTCGATTGTTCACCAAAACATATGCAGACGCGTCCTTAGCCTGTAGATTTGGATGCACAGAGTTCCCTGTGTTCGCAAGAGACAAGGGAATCGCGTCTGTGCGCACAGAAGCAATAGCGGACCGTTTCCCTCGGAGTGAACGCGAAAGAGCCGCCTATATACTCGCAGACACGGGAACGTGCCTCAATGCGGTCACAGAGGCAGCAGCTTTTGCACAGATGCTCCTGGTGATTCTGGCACTTTCCAGGCACACTCCTGAAAGTCGCGCACACTGCTGTTCACTCGCTAAACGACCTCTTGGGAAACACGTCTCCGGTCGACGGACCGCTCAGATTGCTTCTCGTGTAACTGTGAACTGTGTCAGCGCAGGGAATCCGTCTCTGTTGAGCAGATGTCAATCCTGCCTCGCTTTTGCTTTGTTGCCTCTACCAAGATGATTTCCCGTTTCTCTCTTCACTGGAGCAGGCAGACACAGCCAACGCACATCAAGTGTCAAGAGACACGCTCTGCTGAGCTCAACGCTTGTGCAGATGCACATGTGCGACGAAGTCAACACACGTGCTTGTGGAGAGAAAGAAAGGGACTCCCAGGCGTGTGGAGCGACGGGGAGAAAGAGCGGGCGCTGAGGAACACAGTTTCAAACAGACTGTCTCCACACAAACAGGCACCTGTCTGCAGGTATCCTAGATCTTGATTCTTGAACTTGAGGAAACACGCGTCTGAGCAAAACTCCCAAACGCTTCCAGGAAAGACACAGGCTCTCCCACAAGCACACAAGTGTTTGCCCTCAGCTATAGATCAGGGACAAGCCTGTGAAGAGCAACCAAAGAGCTCGTCCGTCTTTCCCTCAATAGATGGGAGTAGGCGCGCTTGCGGATGTGTGCGTGTGTGTGGCCACGCGTTTGCTTAGGCATCAGTGTGTGAAAAGGTAGGTGCTTTTCTCTAGCTGCGTGTGCGTGCACGTGGTGCTGGGTGCACATCCCTGGGTGCTCGTGGAAAGGTTTCTGCATGGTTTTCGCTGAGGAATCGTGTGTGTGCACATGGACAAAGAGAAGGCGCAGCAACCAGGTTCCAGCGCCGAAGAAGGCAAAAGGCGAGGTTTCCGGCGCTATCTCCTTCTCTCCCCAGAGCTAGTCGCGCAAAGCAAGCCGCTAAGCCGGCGACCGGCAAGAGAGCTACAACGAAGCATGCCGAACGGAGAAAATAGCAGCAGCTCATCTGTTCACACCTTGTTTCTGCCATGTGCTTGAACGCCAAGACGTTCGCGCTTCTGTGAGATGAAAGACGTCCTTCTGCATATGTGGTTGCTCACACCGGTGCACTTGTTAGTGTATCCATTCAGTCCTGGGCTGCGGGGCATTCAGAAGTGGCTCTGTGGAGACGTCTGCATAGAGGCAGCTGTCAGAACACGCACACTCGATTGTTCACCAAAACATATGCAGACGCGTCCTTAGCCTGTAGATTTGGATGCACAGAGTTCCCTGTGTTCGCAAGAGACAAGGGAATCGCGTCTGTGCGCACAGAAGCAATAGCGGACCGTTTCCCTCGGAGTGAACGCGAAAGAGCCGTCTATATACTCGCAGACACGCGAACGTGCCTCAATGCGGTCACAGAGGCAGCAGCTTTTGCACAGATGCTCCTGGTGATTCTGGCACTTTCCAGGCACACTCCTGAAAGTCGCGCACACTGCTGTTCACTCGCTAAACGACCTCTTGGGAAACACGTCTCCGGTCGACGGACCGCTCAGATTGCTTCTCGTGTAACTGTGAACTGTGTCAGCGCAGGGAATCCGTCTCTGTTGAGCAGATGTCAATCCTGCCTCGCTTTTGCTTTGTTGCCTCTACCAAGATGATTTCCCGTTTCTCTCTTCACTGGAGCAGGCAGACACAGCCAACGCACATCAAGTGTCAAGAGACACGCTCTGCTGAGCTCAACGCTTGTGCAGATGCACATGTGCGACGAAGTCAACACACGTGCTTGTGGAGAGAAAGAAAGGGACTCCCAGGCGTGTGGAGCGACGGGGAGAAAGAGCGGGCGCTGAGGAACACAGTTTCAAACAGACTGTCTCCACACAAACAGGCACCTGTCTGCAGGTATCCTAGATCTTGATTCTTGAACTTGAGGAAACACGCGTCTGAGCAAAACTCCCAAACGCTTCCAGGAAAGACACAGGCTCTCCCACAAGCACACAAGTGTTTGCCCTCAGCTATAGATCAGGGACAAGCCTGTGAAGAGCAACCAAAGAGCTCGTCCGTCTTTCCCTCAATAGATGGGAGTAGGCGCGCTTGCGGATGTGTGCGTGTGTGTGGCCACGCGTTTGCTTAGGCATCAGTGTGTGAAAAGGTAGGTGCTTTTCTCTAGCTGCGTGTGCGTGCACGTGGTGCTGGGTGCACATCCCTGGGTGCTCGTGGAAAGGTTTCTGCATGGTTTTCGCTGAGGAATCGTGTGTGTGCACATGGACAAAGAGAAGGCGCAGCAACCAGGTTCCAGCGCCGAAGAAGGCAAAAGGCGAGGTTTCCGGCGCTATCTCCTTCTCTCCCCAGAGCTAGTCGCGCAAAGCAAGCCGCTAAGCCGGCGACCGGCAAGAGAGCTACAACGAAGCATGCCGAACGGAGAAAATAGCAGCAGCTCATCTCTTCACACCTTGTTTCTGCCATGTGCTTGAACGCCAAGACGTTCGCGCTTCTGTGAGATGAAAGACGTCCTTCTGCATATGTGGTTGCTCACACCGGTGCACTTGTTAGTGTATCCATTCAGTCCTGGGCTGCGGGGCATTCAGAAGTGGCTCTGTGGAGACGTCTGCATAGAGGCAGCTGTCAGAACACGCACACTCGATTGTTCACCAAAACATATGCAGACGCGTCCTTAGCCTGTAGATTTGGATGCACAGAGTTCCCTGTGTTCGCAAGAGACAAGGGAATCGCGTCTGTGCGCACAGAAGCAATAGCGGACCGTTTCCCTCGGAGTGAACGCGAAAGAGCCGTCTATATACTCGCAGACACGCGAACGTGCCTCAATGCGGTCACAGAGGCAGCAGCTTTTGCACAGATGCTCCTGGTGATTCTGGCACTTTCCAGGCACACTCCTGAAAGTCGCGCACACTGCTGTTCACTCGCTAAACGACCTCTTGGGAAACACGTCTCCGGTCGACGGACCGCTCAGATTGCTTCTCGTGTAACTGTGAACTGTGTCAGCGCAGGGAATCCGTCTCTGTTGAGCAGATGTCAATCCTGCCTCGCTTTTGCTTTGTTGCCTCTACCAAGATGATTTCCCGTTTCTCTCTTCACTGGAGCAGGCAGACACAGCCAACGCACATCAAGTGTCAAGAGACACGCTCTGCTGAGCTCAACGCTTGTGCAGATGCACATGTGCGACGAAGTCAACACACGTGCTTGTGGAGAGAAAGAAAGGGACTCCCAGGCGTGTGGAGCGACGGGGAGAAAGAGCGGGCGCTGAGGAACACAGTTTCAAACAGACTGTCTCCACACAAACAGGCACCTGTCTGCAGGTATCCTAGATCTTGATTCTTGAACTTGAGGAAACACGCGTCTGAGCAAAACTCCCAAACGCTTCCAGGAAAGACACAGGCTCTCCCACAAGCACACAAGTGTTTGCCCTCAGCTATAGATCAGGGACAAGCCTGTGAAGAGCAACCAAAGAGCTCGTCCGTCTTTCCCTCAATAGATGGGAGTAGGCGCGCTTGCGGATGTGTGCGTGTGTGTGGCCACGCGTTTGCTTAGGCATCAGTGTGTGAAAAGGTAGGTGCTTTTCTCTAGCTGCGTGTGCGTGCACGTGGTGCTGGGTGCACATCCCTGGGTGCTCGTGGAAAGGTTTCTGCATGGTTTTCGCTGAGGAATCGTGTGTGTGCACATGGACAAAGAGAAGGCGCAGCAACCAGGTTCCAGCGCCGAAGAAGGCAAAAGGCGAGGTTTCCGGCGCTATCTCCTTCTCTCCCCAGAGCTAGTCGCGCAAAGCAAGCCGCTAAGCCGGCGACCGGCAAGAGAGCTACAACGAAGCATGCCGAACGGAGAAAATAGCAGCAGCTCATCTGTTCACACCTTGTTTCTGCCATGTGCTTGAACGCCAAGACGTTCGCGCTTCTGTGAGATGAAAGACGTCCTTCTGCATATGTGGTTGCTCACACCGGTGCACTTGTTAGTGTATCCATTCAGTCCTGGGCTGCGGGGCATTCAGAAGTGGCTCTGTGGAGACGTCTGCATAGAGGCAGCTGTCAGAACACGCACACTCGATTGTTCACCAAAACATATGCAGACGCGTCCTTAGCCTGTAGATTTGGATGCACAGAGTTCCCTGTGTTCGCAAGAGACAAGGGAATCGCGTCTGTGCGCACAGAAGCAATAGCGGACCGTTTCCCTCGGAGTGAACGCGAAAGAGCCGTCTATATACTCGCAGACACGCGAACGTGCCTCAATGCGGTCACAGAGGCAGCAGCTTTTGCACAGATGCTCCTGGTGATTCTGGCACTTTCCAGGCACACTCCTGAAAGTCGCGCACACTGCTGTTCACTCGCTAAACGACCTCTTGGGAAACACGTCTCCGGTCGACGGACCGCTCAGATTGCTTCTCGTGTAACTGTGAACTGTGTCAGCGCAGGGAATCCGTCTCTGTTGAGCAGATGTCAATCCTGCCTCGCTTTTGCTTTGTTGCCTCTACCAAGATGATTTCCCGTTTCTCTCTTCACTGGAGCAGGCAGACACAGCCAACGCACATCAAGTGTCAAGAGACACGCTCTGCTGAGCTCAACGCTTGTGCAGATGCACATGTGCGACGAAGTCAACACACGTGCTTGTGGAGAGAAAGAAAGGGACTCCCAGGCGTGTGGAGCGACGGGGAGAAAGAGCGGGCGCTGAGGAACACAGTTTCAAACAGACTGTCTCCACACAAACAGGCACCTGTCTGCAGGTATCCTAGATCTTGATTCTTGAACTTGAGGAAACACGCGTCTGAGCAAAACTCCCAAACGCTTCCAGGAAAGACACAGGCTCTCCCACAAGCACACAAGTGTTTGCCCTCAGCTATAGATCAGGGACAAGCCTGTGAAGAGCAACCAAAGAGCTCGTCCGTCTTTCCCTCAATAGATGGGAGTAGGCGCGCTTGCGGATGTGTGCGTGTGTGTGGCCACGCGTTTGCTTAGGCATCAGTGTGTGAAAAGGTAGGTGCTTTTCTCTAGCTGCGTGTGCGTGCACGTGGTGCTGGGTGCACATCCCTGGGTGCTCGTGGAAAGGTTTCTGCATGGTTTTCGCTGAGGAATCGTGTGTGTGCACATGGACAAAGAGAAGGCGCAGCAACCAGGTTCCAGCGCCGAAGAAGGCAAAAGGCGAGGTTTCCGGCGCTATCTCCTTCTCTCCCCAGAGCTAGTCGCGCAAAGCAAGCCGCTAAGCCGGCGACCGGCAAGAGAGCTACAACGAAGCATGCCGAACGGAGAAAATAGCAGCAGCTCATCTCTTCACACCTTGTTTCTGCCATGTGCTTGAACGCCAAGACGTTCGCGCTTCTGTGAGATGAAAGACGTCCTTCTGCATATGTGGTTGCTCACACCGGTGCACTTGTTAGTGTATCCATTCAGTCCTGGGCTGCGGGGCATTCAGAAGTGGCTCTGTGGAGACGTCTGCATAGAGGCAGCTGTCAGAACACGCACACTCGATTGTTCACCAAAACATATGCAGACGCGTCCTTAGCCTGTAGATTTGGATGCACAGAGTTCCCTGTGTTCGCAAGAGACAAGGGAATCGCGTCTGTGCGCACAGAAGCAATAGCGGACCGTTTCCCTCGGAGTGAACGCGAAAGAGCCGTCTATATACTCGCAGACACGCGAACGTGCCTCAATGCGGTCACAGAGGCAGCAGCTTTTGCACAGATGCTCCTGGTGATTCTGGCACTTTCCAGGCACACTCCTGAAAGTCGCGCACACTGCTGTTCACTCGCTAAACGACCTCTTGGGAAACACGTCTCCGGTCGACGGACCGCTCAGATTGCTTCTCGTGTAACTGTGAACTGTGTCAGCGCAGGGAATCCGTCTCTGTTGAGCAGATGTCAATCCTGCCTCGCTTTTGCTTTGTTGCCTCTACCAAGATGATTTCCCGTTTCTCTCTTCACTGGAGCAGGCAGACACAGCCAACGCACATCAAGTGTCAAGAGACACGCTCTGCTGAGCTCAACGCTTGTGCAGATGCACATGTGCGACGAAGTCAACACACGTGCTTGTGGAGAGAAAGAAAGGGACTCCCAGGCGTGTGGAGCGACGGGGAGAAAGAGCGGGCGCTGAGGAACACAGTTTCAAACAGACTGTCTCCACACAAACAGGCACCTGTCTGCAGGTATCCTAGATCTTGATTCTTGAACTTGAGGAAACACGCGTCTGAGCAAAACTCCCAAACGCTTCCAGGAAAGACACAGGCTCTCCCACAAGCACACAAGTGTTTGCCCTCAGCTATAGATCAGGGACAAGCCTGTGAAGAGCAACCAAAGAGCTCGTCCGTCTTTCCCTCAATAGATGGGAGTAGGCGCGCTTGCGGATGTGTGCGTGTGTGTGGCCACGCGTTTGCTTAGGCATCAGTGTGTGAAAAGGTAGGTGCTTTTCTCTAGCTGCGTGTGCGTGCACGTGGTGCTGGGTGCACATCCCTGGGTGCTCGTGGAAAGGTTTCTGCATGGTTTTCGCTGAGGAATCGTGTGTGTGCACATGGACAAAGAGAAGGCGCAGCAACCAGGTTCCAGCGCCGAAGAAGGCAAAAGGCGAGGTTTCCGGCGCTATCTCCTTCTCTCCCCAGAGCTAGTCGCGCAAAGCAAGCCGCTAAGCCGGCGACCGGCAAGAGAGCTACAACGAAGCATGCCGAACGGAGAAAATAGCAGCAGCTCATCTGTTCACACCTTGTTTCTGCCATGTGCTTGAACGCCAAGACGTTCGCGCTTCTGTGAGATGAAAGACGTCCTTCTGCATATGTGGTTGCTCACACCGGTGCACTTGTTAGTGTATCCATTCAGTCCTGGGCTGCGGGGCATTCAGAAGTGGCTCTGTGGAGACGTCTGCATAGAGGCAGCTGTCAGAACACGCACACTCGATTGTTCACCAAAACATATGCAGACGCGTCCTTAGCCTGTAGATTTGGATGCACAGAGTTCCCTGTGTTCGCAAGAGACAAGGGAATCGCGTCTGTGCGCACAGAAGCAATAGCGGACCGTTTCCCTCGGAGTGAACGCGAAAGAGCCGTCTATATACTCGCAGACACGCGAACGTGCCTCAATGCGGTCACAGAGGCAGCAGCTTTTGCACAGATGCTCCTGGTGATTCTGGCACTTTCCAGGCACACTCCTGAAAGTCGCGCACACTGCTGTTCACTCGCTAAACGACCTCTTGGGAAACACGTCTCCGGTCGACGGACCGCTCAGATTGCTTCTCGTGTAACTGTGAACTGTGTCAGCGCAGGGAATCCGTCTCTGTTGAGCAGATGTCAATCCTGCCTCGCTTTTGCTTTGTTGCCTCTACCAAGATGATTTCCCGTTTCTCTCTTCACTGGAGCAGGCAGACACAGCCAACGCACATCAAGTGTCAAGAGACACGCTCTGCTGAGCTCAACGCTTGTGCAGATGCACATGTGCGACGAAGTCAACACACGTGCTTGTGGAGAGAAAGAAAGGGACTCCCAGGCGTGTGGAGCGACGGGGAGAAAGAGCGGGCGCTGAGGAACACAGTTTCAAACAGACTGTCTCCACACAAACAGGCACCTGTCTGCAGGTATCCTAGATCTTGATTCTTGAACTTGAGGAAACACGCGTCTGAGCAAAACTCCCAAACGCTTCCAGGAAAGACACAGGCTCTCCCACAAGCACACAAGTGTTTGCCCTCAGCTATAGATCAGGGACAAGCCTGTGAAGAGCAACCAAAGAGCTCGTCCGTCTTTCCCTCAATAGATGGGAGTAGGCGCGCTTGCGGATGTGTGCGTGTGTGTGGCCACGCGTTTGCTTAGGCATCAGTGTGTGAAAAGGTAGGTGCTTTTCTCTAGCTGCGTGTGCGTGCACGTGGTGCTGGGTGCACATCCCTGGGTGCTCGTGGAAAGGTTTCTGCATGGTTTTCGCTGAGGAATCGTGTGTGTGCACATGGACAAAGAGAAGGCGCAGCAACCAGGTTCCAGCGCCGAAGAAGGCAAAAGGCGAGGTTTCCGGCGCTATCTCCTTCTCTCCCCAGAGCTAGTCGCGCAAAGCAAGCCGCTAAGCCGGCGACCGGCAAGAGAGCTACAACGAAGCATGCCGAACGGAGAAAATAGCAGCAGCTCATCTCTTCACACCTTGTTTCTGCCATGTGCTTGAACGCCAAGACGTTCGCGCTTCTGTGAGATGAAAGACGTCCTTCTGCATATGTGGTTGCTCACACCGGTGCACTTGTTAGTGTATCCATTCAGTCCTGGGCTGCGGGGCATTCAGAAGTGGCTCTGTGGAGACGTCTGCATAGAGGCAGCTGTCAGAACACGCACACTCGATTGTTCACCAAAACATATGCAGACGCGTCCTTAGCCTGTAGATTTGGATGCACAGAGTTCCCTGTGTTCGCAAGAGACAAGGGAATCGCGTCTGTGCGCACAGAAGCAATAGCGGACCGTTTCCCTCGGAGTGAACGCGAAAGAGCCGTCTATATACTCGCAGACACGCGAACGTGCCTCAATGCGGTCACAGAGGCAGCAGCTTTTGCACAGATGCTCCTGGTGATTCTGGCACTTTCCAGGCACACTCCTGAAAGTCGCGCACACTGCTGTTCACTCGCTAAACGACCTCTTGGGAAACACGTCTCCGGTCGACGGACCGCTCAGATTGCTTCTCGTGTAACTGTGAACTGTGTCAGCGCAGGGAATCCGTCTCTGTTGAGCAGATGTCAATCCTGCCTCGCTTTTGCTTTGTTGCCTCTACCAAGATGATTTCCCGTTTCTCTCTTCACTGGAGCAGGCAGACACAGCCAACGCACATCAAGTGTCAAGAGACACGCTCTGCTGAGCTCAACGCTTGTGCAGATGCACATGTGCGACGAAGTCAACACACGTGCTTGTGGAGAGAAAGAAAGGGACTCCCAGGCGTGTGGAGCGACGGGGAGAAAGAGCGGGCGCTGAGGAACACAGTTTCAAACAGACTGTCTCCACACAAACAGGCACCTGTCTGCAGGTATCCTAGATCTTGATTCTTGAACTTGAGGAAACACGCGTCTGAGCAAAACTCCCAAACGCTTCCAGGAAAGACACAGGCTCTCCCACAAGCACACAAGTGTTTGCCCTCAGCTATAGATCAGGGACAAGCCTGTGAAGAGCAACCAAAGAGCCCGTCCGTCTTTCCCTCAATAGATGGGAGTAGGCGCGCTTGCGGATGTGTGCGTGTGTGTGGCCACGCGTTTGCTTAGGCATCAGTGTGTGAAAAGGTAGGTGCTTTTCTCTAGCTGCGTGTGCGTGCACGTGGTGCTGGGTGCACATCCCTGGGTGCTCGTGGAAAGGTTTCTGCATGGTTTTCGCTGAGGAATCGTGTGTGTGCACATGGACAAAGAGAAGGCGCAGCAACCAGGTTCCAGCGCCGAAGAAGGCAAAAGGCGAGGTTTCCGGCGCTATCTCCTTCTCTCCCCAGAGCTAGTCGCGCAAAGCAAGCCGCTAAGCCGGCGACCGGCAAGAGAGCTACAACGAAGCATGCCGAACGGAGAAAATAGCAGCAGTTCATCTGTTCACACCTTGTTTCTGCCATGTGCTTGAACGCCAAGACGTTCGCGCTTCTGTGAGATGAAAGACGTCCTTCTGCATATGTGGTTGCTCACACCGGTGCACTTGTTAGTGTATCCATTCAGTCCTGGGCTGCGGGGCATTCAGAAGTGACTCTGTGGAGACGTCTGCATAGAGGCAGCTGTCAGAACACGCACACTCGATTGTTCACCAAAACATATGCAGACGCGTCCTTAGCCTGTAGATTTGGATGCACAGAGTTCCCTGTGTTCGCAAGAGACAAGGGAATCGCGTCTGTGCGCACAGAAGCAATAGCGGACCGTTTCCCTCGGAGTGAACGCGAAAGAGCCGTCTATATACTCGCAGACACGGGAACGTGCCTCAATGCGGTCACAGAGGCAGCAGCTTTTGCACAGATGCTCCTGGTGATTCTGGCACTTTCCAGGCACACTCCTGAAAGTCGCGCACACTGCTGTTCACTCGCTAAACGACCTCTTGGGAAACACGTCTCCGGTCGACGGACCGCTCAGATTGCTTCTCGTGTAACTGTGAACTGTGTCAGCGCAGGGAATCCGTCTCTGTTGAGCAGATGTCAATCCTGCCTCGCTTTTGCTTTGTTGCCTCTACCAAGATGATTTCCCGTTTCTCTCTTCACTGGAGCAGGCAGACACAGCCAACGCACATCAAGTGTCAAGAGACACGCTCTGCTGAGCTCAACGCTTGTGCAGATGCACATGTGCGACAAAGTCAACACACGTGCTTGTGGAGAGAAAGAAAGGGACTCCCAGGCGTGTGGAGCGACGGGGAGAAAGAGCGGGCGCTGAGGAACACAGTTTCAAACAGACTGTCTCCACACAAACAGGCACCTGTCTGCAGGTATCCTAGATCTTGATTCTTGAACTTGAGGAAACACGCGTCTGAGCAAAACTCCCAAACGCTTCCAGGAAAGACACAGGCTCTCCCACAAGCACACAAGTGTTTGCCCTCAGCTATAGATCAGGGACAAGCCTGTGAAGAGATGCCCTGCTATTCTTTCGCCTTATGGCATCATGTGTTTCGTTCCTCTTGGAGATCGATTGTTAAACGTCTTTCCTAGGGCGACTGTGAAGCATTTGCCAGCGGAGGAGAAGTAGCACGGAGCAGCATTCAGTACTGCCTACGAGTGTCTTTGCTACCCTACTAGCGGAGCTCCAAGAACAGGCACACATCTTCAGGTACCTTCCAAATGTGGATTCCCCTGCAGCCCCGTAGGCGGGCGTGCAGTACGCCAACCGTCAACGGACGTTTTTCCCCTCAAGCCTGTCAGGACGTTGCTCGTCCGTCTTTCCCTCAATAGATGGGAGTAGGCGCGCTTGCGGATGTGTGCGTGTGTGTGGCCACGCGTTTGCTTAGGCATCAGTGTGTGAAAAGGTAGGTGCTTTTCTCTAGCTGCGTGTGCGTGCACGTGGTGCTGGGTGCACATCCCTGGGTGCTCGTGGAAAGGTTTCTGCATGGTTTTCGCTGAGGAATCGTGTGTGTGCACATGGACAAAGAGAAGGCGCAGCAACCAGGTTCCAGCGCCGAAGAAGGCAAAAGGCGAGGTTTCCGGCGCTATCTCCTTCTCTCCCCAGAGCTAGTCGCGCAAAGCAAGCCGCTAAGCCGGCGACCGGCAAGAGAGCTACAACGAAGCATGCCGAACGGAGAAAATAGCAGCAGCTCATCTGTTCACACCTTGTTTCTGCCATGTGCTTGAACGCCAAGACGTTCGCGCTTCTGTGAGATGAAAGACGTCCTTCTGCATATGTGGTTGCTCACACCGGTGCACTTGTTAGTGTATCCATTCAGTCCTGGGCTGCGGGGCATTCAGAAGTGGCTCTGTGGAGACGTCTGCATAGAGGCAGCTGTCAGAACACGCACACTCGATTGTTCACCAAAACATATGCAGACGCGTCCTTAGCCTGTAGATTTGGATGCACAGAGTTCCCTGTGTTCGCAAGAGACAAGGGAATCGCGTCTGTGCGCACAGAAGCAATAGCGGACCGTTTCCCTCGGAGTGAACGCGAAAGAGCCGCCTATATACTCGCAGACACGGGAACGTGCCTCAATGCGGTCACAGAGGCAGCAGCTTTTGCACAGATGCTCCTGGTGATTCTGGCACTTTCCAGGCACACTCCTGAAAGTCGCGCACACTGCTGTTCACTCGCTAAACGACCTCTTGGGAAACACGTCTCCGGTCGACGGACCGCTCAGATTGCTTCTCGTGTAACTGTGAACTGTGTCAGCGCAGGGAATCCGTCTCTGTTGAGCAGATGTCAATCCTGCCTCGCTTTTGCTTTGTTGCCTCTACCAAGATGATTTCCCGTTTCTCTCTTCACTGGAGCAGGCAGACACAGCCAACGCACATCAAGTGTCAAGAGACACGCTCTGCTGAGCTCAACGCTTGTGCAGATGCACATGTGCGACGAAGTCAACACACGTGCTTGTGGAGAGAAAGAAAGGGACTCCCAGGCGTGTGGAGCGACGGGGAGAAAGAGCGGGCGCTGAGGAACACAGTTTCAAACAGACTGTCTCCACACAAACAGGCACCTGTCTGCAGGTATCCTAGATCTTGATTCTTGAACTTGAGGAAACACGCGTCTGAGCAAAACTCCCAAACGCTTCCAGGAAAGACACAGGCTCTCCCACAAGCACACAAGTGTTTGCCCTCAGCTATAGATCAGGGACAAGCCTGTGAAGAGCAACCAAAGAGCTCGTCCGTCTTTCCCTCAATAGATGGGAGTAGGCGCGCTTGCGGATGTGTGCGTGTGTGTGGCCACGCGTTTGCTTAGGCATCAGTGTGTGAAAAGGTAGGTGCTTTTCTCTAGCTGCGTGTGCGTGCACGTGGTGCTGGGTGCACATCCCTGGGTGCTCGTGGAAAGGTTTCTGCATGGTTTTCGCTGAGGAATCGTGTGTGTGCACATGGACAAAGAGAAGGCGCAGCAACCAGGTTCCAGCGCCGAAGAAGGCAAAAGGCGAGGTTTCCGGCGCTATCTCCTTCTCTCCCCAGAGCTAGTCGCGCAAAGCAAGCCGCTAAGCCGGCGACCGGCAAGAGAGCTACAACGAAGCATGCCGAACGGAGAAAATAGCAGCAGCTCATCTCTTCACACCTTGTTTCTGCCATGTGCTTGAACGCCAAGACGTTCGCGCTTCTGTGAGATGAAAGACGTCCTTCTGCATATGTGGTTGCTCACACCGGTGCACTTGTTAGTGTATCCATTCAGTCCTGGGCTGCGGGGCATTCAGAAGTGGCTCTGTGGAGACGTCTGCATAGAGGCAGCTGTCAGAACACGCACACTCGATTGTTCACCAAAACATATGCAGACGCGTCCTTAGCCTGTAGATTTGGATGCACAGAGTTCCCTGTGTTCGCAAGAGACAAGGGAATCGCGTCTGTGCGCACAGAAGCAATAGCGGACCGTTTCCCTCGGAGTGAACGCGAAAGAGCCGTCTATATACTCGCAGACACGCGAACGTGCCTCAATGCGGTCACAGAGGCAGCAGCTTTTGCACAGATGCTCCTGGTGATTCTGGCACTTTCCAGGCACACTCCTGAAAGTCGCGCACACTGCTGTTCACTCGCTAAACGACCTCTTGGGAAACACGTCTCCGGTCGACGGACCGCTCAGATTGCTTCTCGTGTAACTGTGAACTGTGTCAGCGCAGGGAATCCGTCTCTGTTGAGCAGATGTCAATCCTGCCTCGCTTTTGCTTTGTTGCCTCTACCAAGATGATTTCCCGTTTCTCTCTTCACTGGAGCAGGCAGACACAGCCAACGCACATCAAGTGTCAAGAGACACGCTCTGCTGAGCTCAACGCTTGTGCAGATGCACATGTGCGACGAAGTCAACACACGTGCTTGTGGAGAGAAAGAAAGGGACTCCCAGGCGTGTGGAGCGACGGGGAGAAAGAGCGGGCGCTGAGGAACACAGTTTCAAACAGACTGTCTCCACACAAACAGGCACCTGTCTGCAGGTATCCTAGATCTTGATTCTTGAACTTGAGGAAACACGCGTCTGAGCAAAACTCCCAAACGCTTCCAGGAAAGACACAGGCTCTCCCACAAGCACACAAGTGTTTGCCCTCAGCTATAGATCAGGGACAAGCCTGTGAAGAGCAACCAAAGAGCTCGTCCGTCTTTCCCTCAATAGATGGGAGTAGGCGCGCTTGCGGATGTGTGCGTGTGTGTGGCCACGCGTTTGCTTAGGCATCAGTGTGTGAAAAGGTAGGTGCTTTTCTCTAGCTGCGTGTGCGTGCACGTGGTGCTGGGTGCACATCCCTGGGTGCTCGTGGAAAGGTTTCTGCATGGTTTTCGCTGAGGAATCGTGTGTGTGCACATGGACAAAGAGAAGGCGCAGCAACCAGGTTCCAGCGCCGAAGAAGGCAAAAGGCGAGGTTTCCGGCGCTATCTCCTTCTCTCCCCAGAGCTAGTCGCGCAAAGCAAGCCGCTAAGCCGGCGACCGGCAAGAGAGCTACAACGAAGCATGCCGAACGGAGAAAATAGCAGCAGCTCATCTGTTCACACCTTGTTTCTGCCATGTGCTTGAACGCCAAGACGTTCGCGCTTCTGTGAGATGAAAGACGTCCTTCTGCATATGTGGTTGCTCACACCGGTGCACTTGTTAGTGTATCCATTCAGTCCTGGGCTGCGGGGCATTCAGAAGTGGCTCTGTGGAGACGTCTGCATAGAGGCAGCTGTCAGAACACGCACACTCGATTGTTCACCAAAACATATGCAGACGCGTCCTTAGCCTGTAGATTTGGATGCACAGAGTTCCCTGTGTTCGCAAGAGACAAGGGAATCGCGTCTGTGCGCACAGAAGCAATAGCGGACCGTTTCCCTCGGAGTGAACGCGAAAGAGCCGTCTATATACTCGCAGACACGCGAACGTGCCTCAATGCGGTCACAGAGGCAGCAGCTTTTGCACAGATGCTCCTGGTGATTCTGGCACTTTCCAGGCACACTCCTGAAAGTCGCGCACACTGCTGTTCACTCGCTAAACGACCTCTTGGGAAACACGTCTCCGGTCGACGGACCGCTCAGATTGCTTCTCGTGTAACTGTGAACTGTGTCAGCGCAGGGAATCCGTCTCTGTTGAGCAGATGTCAATCCTGCCTCGCTTTTGCTTTGTTGCCTCTACCAAGATGATTTCCCGTTTCTCTCTTCACTGGAGCAGGCAGACACAGCCAACGCACATCAAGTGTCAAGAGACACGCTCTGCTGAGCTCAACGCTTGTGCAGATGCACATGTGCGACGAAGTCAACACACGTGCTTGTGGAGAGAAAGAAAGGGACTCCCAGGCGTGTGGAGCGACGGGGAGAAAGAGCGGGCGCTGAGGAACACAGTTTCAAACAGACTGTCTCCACACAAACAGGCACCTGTCTGCAGGTATCCTAGATCTTGATTCTTGAACTTGAGGAAACACGCGTCTGAGCAAAACTCCCAAACGCTTCCAGGAAAGACACAGGCTCTCCCACAAGCACACAAGTGTTTGCCCTCAGCTATAGATCAGGGACAAGCCTGTGAAGAGCAACCAAAGAGCTCGTCCGTCTTTCCCTCAATAGATGGGAGTAGGCGCGCTTGCGGATGTGTGCGTGTGTGTGGCCACGCGTTTGCTTAGGCATCAGTGTGTGAAAAGGTAGGTGCTTTTCTCTAGCTGCGTGTGCGTGCACGTGGTGCTGGGTGCACATCCCTGGGTGCTCGTGGAAAGGTTTCTGCATGGTTTTCGCTGAGGAATCGTGTGTGTGCACATGGACAAAGAGAAGGCGCAGCAACCAGGTTCCAGCGCCGAAGAAGGCAAAAGGCGAGGTTTCCGGCGCTATCTCCTTCTCTCCCCAGAGCTAGTCGCGCAAAGCAAGCCGCTAAGCCGGCGACCGGCAAGAGAGCTACAACGAAGCATGCCGAACGGAGAAAATAGCAGCAGCTCATCTGTTCACACCTTGTTTCTGCCATGTGCTTGAACGCCAAGACGTTCGCGCTTCTGTGAGATGAAAGACGTCCTTCTGCATATGTGGTTGCTCACACCGGTGCACTTGTTAGTGTATCCATTCAGTCCTGGGCTGCGGGGCATTCAGAAGTGGCTCTGTGGAGACGTCTGCATAGAGGCAGCTGTCAGAACACGCACACTCGATTGTTCACCAAAACATATGCAGACGCGTCCTTAGCCTGTAGATTTGGATGCACAGAGTTCCCTGTGTTCGCAAGAGACAAGGGAATCGCGTCTGTGCGCACAGAAGCAATAGCGGACCGTTTCCCTCGGAGTGAACGCGAAAGAGCCGTCTATATACTCGCAGACACGCGAACGTGCCTCAATGCGGTCACAGAGGCAGCAGCTTTTGCACAGATGCTCCTGGTGATTCTGGCACTTTCCAGGCACACTCCTGAAAGTCGCGCACACTGCTGTTCACTCGCTAAACGACCTCTTGGGAAACACGTCTCCGGTCGACGGACCGCTCAGATTGCTTCTCGTGTAACTGTGAACTGTGTCAGCGCAGGGAATCCGTCTCTGTTGAGCAGATGTCAATCCTGCCTCGCTTTTGCTTTGTTGCCTCTACCAAGATGATTTCCCGTTTCTCTCTTCACTGGAGCAGGCAGACACAGCCAACGCACATCAAGTGTCAAGAGACACGCTCTGCTGAGCTCAACGCTTGTGCAGATGCACATGTGCGACGAAGTCAACACACGTGCTTGTGGAGAGAAAGAAAGGGACTCCCAGGCGTGTGGAGCGACGGGGAGAAAGAGCGGGCGCTGAGGAACACAGTTTCAAACAGACTGTCTCCACACAAACAGGCACCTGTCTGCAGGTATCCTAGATCTTGATTCTTGAACTTGAGGAAACACGCGTCTGAGCAAAACTCCCAAACGCTTCCAGGAAAGACACAGGCTCTCCCACAAGCACACAAGTGTTTGCCCTCAGCTATAGATCAGGGACAAGCCTGTGAAGAGCAACCAAAGAGCTCGTCCGTCTTTCCCTCAATAGATGGGAGTAGGCGCGCTTGCGGATGTGTGCGTGTGTGTGGCCACGCGTTTGCTTAGGCATCAGTGTGTGAAAAGGTAGGTGCTTTTCTCTAGCTGCGTGTGCGTGCACGTGGTGCTGGGTGCACATCCCTGGGTGCTCGTGGAAAGGTTTCTGCATGGTTTTCGCTGAGGAATCGTGTGTGTGCACATGGACAAAGAGAAGGCGCAGCAACCAGGTTCCAGCGCCGAAGAAGGCAAAAGGCGAGGTTTCCGGCGCTATCTCCTTCTCTCCCCAGAGCTAGTCGCGCAAAGCAAGCCGCTAAGCCGGCGACCGGCAAGAGAGCTACAACGAAGCATGCCGAACGGAGAAAATAGCAGCAGTTCATCTGTTCACACCTTGTTTCTGCCATGTGCTTGAACGCCAAGACGTTCGCGCTTCTGTGAGATGAAAGACGTCCTTCTGCATATGTGGTTGCTCACACCGGTGCACTTGTTAGTGTATCCATTCAGTCCTGGGCTGCGGGGCATTCAGAAGTGACTCTGTGGAGACGTCTGCATAGAGGCAGCTGTCAGAACACGCACACTCGATTGTTCACCAAAACATATGCAGACGCGTCCTTAGCCTGTAGATTTGGATGCACAGAGTTCCCTGTGTTCGCAAGAGACAAGGGAATCGCGTCTGTGCGCACAGAAGCAATAGCGGACCGTTTCCCTCGGAGTGAACGCGAAAGAGCCGTCTATATACTCGCAGACACGCGAACGTGCCTCAATGCGGTCACAGAGGCAGCAGCTTTTGCACAGATGCTCCTGGTGATTCTGGCACTTTCCAGGCACACTCCTGAAAGTCGCGCACACTGCTGTTCACTCGCTAAACGACCTCTTGGGAAACACGTCTCCGGTCGACGGACCGCTCAGATTGCTTCTCGTGTAACTGTGAACTGTGTCAGCGCAGGGAATCCGTCTCTGTTGAGCAGATGTCAATCCTGCCTCGCTTTTGCTTTGTTGCCTCTACCAAGATGATTTCCCGTTTCTCTCTTCACTGGAGCAGGCAGACACAGCCAACGCACATCAAGTGTCAAGAGACACGCTCTGCTGAGCTCAACGCTTGTGCAGATGCACATGTGCGACGAAGTCAACACACGTGCTTGTGGAGAGAAAGAAAGGGACTCCCAGGCGTGTGGAGCGACGGGGAGAAAGAGCGGGCGCTGAGGAACACAGTTTCAAACAGACTGTCTCCACACAAACAGGCACCTGTCTGCAGGTATCCTAGATCTTGATTCTTGAACTTGAGGAAACACGCGTCTGAGCAAAACTCCCAAACGCTTCCAGGAAAGACACAGGCTCTCCCACAAGCACACAAGTGTTTGCCCTCAGCTATAGATCAGGGACAAGCCTGTGAAGAGATGCCCTGCTATTCTTTCGCCTTATGGCATCATGTGTTTCGTTCCTCTTGGAGATCGATTGTTAAACGTCTTTCCTCGGGCGACTGTGAAGCATTTGCCAGCGGAGGAGAAGTAGCACGGAGCAGCATTCAGTACTGCCTACGAGTGTCTTTGCTACCCTACTAGCGGAGCTCCAAGAACAGGCACACATCTTCAGGTACCTTCCAAATGTGGATTCCCCTGCAGCCCCGTAGGCGGGCGTGCAGTACGCCAACCGTCAACGGACGTTTTTCCCCTCAAGCCTGTCAGGACGTTGCTCGTCCGTCTTTCCCTCAATAGATGGGAGTAGGCGCGCTTGCGGATGTGTGCGTGTGTGTGGCCACGCGTTTGCTTAGGCATCAGTGTGTGAAAAGGTAGGTGCTTTTCTCTAGCTGCGTGTGCGTGCACGTGGTGCTGGGTGCACATCCCTGGGTGCTCGTGGAAAGGTTTCTGCATGGTTTTCGCTGAGGAATCGTGTGTGTGCACATGGACAAAGAGAAGGCGCAGCAACCAGGTTCCAGCGCCGAAGAAGGCAAAAGGCGAGGTTTCCGGCGCTATCTCCTTCTCTCCCCAGAGCTAGTCGCGCAAAGCAAGCCGCTAAGCCGGCGACCGGCAAGAGAGCTACAACGAAGCATGCCGAACGGAGAAAATAGCAGCAGCTCATCTGTTCACACCTTGTTTCTGCCATGTGCTTGAACGCCAAGACGTTCGCGCTTCTGTGAGATGAAAGACGTCCTTCTGCATATGTGGTTGCTCACACCGGTGCACTTGTTAGTGTATCCATTCAGTCCTGGGCTGCGGGGCATTCAGAAGTGGCTCTGTGGAGACGTCTGCATAGAGGCAGCTGTCAGAACACGCACACTCGATTGTTCACCAAAACATATGCAGACGCGTCCTTAGCCTGTAGATTTGGATGCACAGAGTTCCCTGTGTTCGCAAGAGACAAGGGAATCGCGTCTGTGCGCACAGAAGCAATAGCGGACCGTTTCCCTCGGAGTGAACGCGAAAGAGCCGTCTATATACTCGCAGACACGGGAACGTGCCTCAATGCGGTCACAGAGGCAGCAGCTTTTGCACAGATGCTCCTGGTGATTCTGGCACTTTCCAGGCACACTCCTGAAAGTCGCGCACACTGCTGTTCACTCGCTAAACGACCTCTTGGGAAACACGTCTCCGGTCGACGGACCGCTCAGATTGCTTCTCGTGTAACTGTGAACTGTGTCAGCGCAGGGAATCCGTCTCTGTTGAGCAGATGTCAATCCTGCCTCGCTTTTGCTTTGTTGCCTCTACCAAGATGATTTCCCGTTTCTCTCTTCACTGGAGCACGCAGACACAGCCAACGCACATCAAGTGTCAAGAGACACGCTCTGCTGAGCTCAACGCTTGTGCAGATGCACATGTGCGACGAAGTCAACACACGTGCTTGTGGAGAGAAAGAAAGGGACTCCCAGGCGTGTGGAGCGACGGGGAGAAAGAGCGGGCGCTGAGGAACACAGTTTCAAACAGACTGTCTCCACACAAACAGGCACCTGTCTGCAGGTATCCTAGATCTTGATTCTTGAACTTGAGGAAACACGCGTCTGAGCAAAACTCCCAAACGCTTCCAGGAAAGACACAGGCTCTCCCACAAGCACACAAGTGTTTGCCCTCAGCTATAGATCAGGGACAAGCCTGTGAAGAGCAACCAAAGAGCTCGTCCGTCTTTCCCTCAATAGATGGGAGTAGGCGCGCTTGCGGATGTGTGCGTGTGTGTGGCCACGCGTTTGCTTAGGCATCAGTGTGTGAAAAGGTAGGTGCTTTTCTCTAGCTGCGTGTGCGTGCACGTGGTGCTGGGTGCACATCCCTGGGTGCTCGTGGAAAGGTTTCTGCATGGTTTTCGCTGAGGAATCGTGTGTGTGCACATGGACAAAGAGAAGGCGCAGCAACCAGGTTCCAGCGCCGAAGAAGGCAAAAGGCGAGGTTTCCGGCGCTATCTCCTTCTCTCCCCAGAGCTAGTCGCGCAAAGCAAGCCGCTAAGCCGGCGACCGGCAAGAGAGCTACAACGAAGCATGCCGAACGGAGAAAATAGCAGCAGCTCATCTGTTCACACCTTGTTTCTGCCATGTGCTTGAACGCCAAGACGTTCGCGCTTCTGTGAGATGAAAGACGTCCTTCTGCATATGTGGTTGCTCACACCGGTGCACTTGTTAGTGTATCCATTCAGTCCTGGGCTGCGGGGCATTCAGAAGTGGCTCTGTGGAGACGTCTGCATAGAGGCAGCTGTCAGAACACGCACACTCGATTGTTCACCAAAACATATGCAGACGCGTCCTTAGCCTGTAGATTTGGATGCACAGAGTTCCCTGTGTTCGCAAGAGACAAGGGAATCGCGTCTGTGCGCACAGAAGCAATAGCGGACCGTTTCCCTCGGAGTGAACGCGAAAGAGCCGTCTATATACTCGCAGACACGCGAACGTGCCTCAATGCGGTCACAGAGGCAGCAGCTTTTGCACAGATGCTCCTGGTGATTCTGGCACTTTCCAGGCACACTCCTGAAAGTCGCGCACACTGCTGTTCACTCGCTAAACGACCTCTTGGGAAACACGTCTCCGGTCGACGGACCGCTCAGATTGCTTCTCGTGTAACTGTGAACTGTGTCAGCGCAGGGAATCCGTCTCTGTTGAGCAGATGTCAATCCTGCCTCGCTTTTGCTTTGTTGCCTCTACCAAGATGATTTCCCGTTTCTCTCTTCACTGGAGCAGGCAGACACAGCCAACGCACATCAAGTGTCAAGAGACACGCTCTGCTGAGCTCAACGCTTGTGCAGATGCACATGTGCGACGAAGTCAACACACGTGCTTGTGGAGAGAAAGAAAGGGACTCCCAGGCGTGTGGAGCGACGGGGAGAAAGAGCGGGCGCTGAGGAACACAGTTTCAAACAGACTGTCTCCACACAAACAGGCACCTGTCTGCAGGTATCCTAGATCTTGATTCTTGAACTTGAGGAAACACGCGTCTGAGCAAAACTCCCAAACGCTTCCAGGAAAGACACAGGCTCTCCCACAAGCACACAAGTGTTTGCCCTCAGCTATAGATCAGGGACAAGCCTGTGAAGAGCAACCAAAGAGCTCGTCCGTCTTTCCCTCAATAGATGGGAGTAGGCGCGCTTGCGGATGTGTGCGTGTGTGTGGCCACGCGTTTGCTTAGGCATCAGTGTGTGAAAAGGTAGGTGCTTTTCTCTAGCTGCGTGTGCGTGCACGTGGTGCTGGGTGCACATCCCTGGGTGCTCGTGGAAAGGTTTCTGCATGGTTTTCGCTGAGGAATCGTGTGTGTGCACATGGACAAAGAGAAGGCGCAGCAACCAGGTTCCAGCGCCGAAGAAGGCAAAAGGCGAGGTTTCCGGCGCTATCTCCTTCTCTCCCCAGAGCTAGTCGCGCAAAGCAAGCCGCTAAGCCGGCGACCGGCAAGAGAGCTACAACGAAGCATGCCGAACGGAGAAAATAGCAGCAGCTCATCTGTTCACACCTTGTTTCTGCCATGTGCTTGAACGCCAAGACGTTCGCGCTTCTGTGAGATGAAAGACGTCCTTCTGCATATGTGGTTGCTCACACCGGTGCACTTGTTAGTGTATCCATTCAGTCCTGGGCTGCGGGGCATTCAGAAGTGGCTCTGTGGAGACGTCTGCATAGAGGCAGCTGTCAGAACACGCACACTCGATTGTTCACCAAAACATATGCAGACGCGTCCTTAGCCTGTAGATTTGGATGCACAGAGTTCCCTGTGTTCGCAAGAGACAAGGGAATCGCGTCTGTGCGCACAGAAGCAATAGCGGACCGTTTCCCTCGGAGTGAACGCGAAAGAGCCGTCTATATACTCGCAGACACGCGAACGTGCCTCAATGCGGTCACAGAGGCAGCAGCTTTTGCACAGATGCTCCTGGTGATTCTGGCACTTTCCAGGCACACTCCTGAAAGTCGCGCACACTGCTGTTCACTCGCTAAACGACCTCTTGGGAAACACGTCTCCGGTCGACGGACCGCTCAGATTGCTTCTCGTGTAACTGTGAACTGTGTCAGCGCAGGGAATCCGTCTCTGTTGAGCAGATGTCAATCCTGCCTCGCTTTTGCTTTGTTGCCTCTACCAAGATGATTTCCCGTTTCTCTCTTCACTGGAGCAGGCAGACACAGCCAACGCACATCAAGTGTCAAGAGACACGCTCTGCTGAGCTCAACGCTTGTGCAGATGCACATGTGCGACGAAGTCAACACACGTGCTTGTGGAGAGAAAGAAAGGGACTCCCAGGCGTGTGGAGCGACGGGGAGAAAGAGCGGGCGCTGAGGAACACAGTTTCAAACAGACTGTCTCCACACAAACAGGCACCTGTCTGCAGGTATCCTAGATCTTGATTCTTGAACTTGAGGAAACACGCGTCTGAGCAAAACTCCCAAACGCTTCCAGGAAAGACACAGGCTCTCCCACAAGCACACAAGTGTTTGCCCTCAGCTATAGATCAGGGACAAGCCTGTGAAGAGCAACCAAAGAGCTCGTCCGTCTTTCCCTCAATAGATGGGAGTAGGCGCGCTTGCGGATGTGTGCGTGTGTGTGGCCACGCGTTTGCTTAGGCATCAGTGTGTGAAAAGGTAGGTGCTTTTCTCTAGCTGCGTGTGCGTGCACGTGGTGCTGGGTGCACATCCCTGGGTGCTCGTGGAAAGGTTTCTGCATGGTTTTCGCTGAGGAATCGTGTGTGTGCACATGGACAAAGAGAAGGCGCAGCAACCAGGTTCCAGCGCCGAAGAAGGCAAAAGGCGAGGTTTCCGGCGCTATCTCCTTCTCTCCCCAGAGCTAGTCGCGCAAAGCAAGCCGCTAAGCCGGCGACCGGCAAGAGAGCTACAACGAAGCATGCCGAACGGAGAAAATAGCAGCAGCTCATCTGTTCACACCTTGTTTCTGCCATGTGCTTGAACGCCAAGACGTTCGCGCTTCTGTGAGATGAAAGACGTCCTTCTGCATATGTGGTTGCTCACACCGGTGCACTTGTTAGTGTATCCATTCAGTCCTGGGCTGCGGGGCATTCAGAAGTGGCTCTGTGGAGACGTCTGCATAGAGGCAGCTGTCAGAACACGCACACTCGATTGTTCACCAAAACATATGCAGACGCGTCCTTAGCCTGTAGATTTGGATGCACAGAGTTCCCTGTGTTCGCAAGAGACAAGGGAATCGCGTCTGTGCGCACAGAAGCAATAGCGGACCGTTTCCCTCGGAGTGAACGCGAAAGAGCCGTCTATATACTCGCAGACACGCGAACGTGCCTCAATGCGGTCACAGAGGCAGCAGCTTTTGCACAGATGCTCCTGGTGATTCTGGCACTTTCCAGGCACACTCCTGAAAGTCGCGCACACTGCTGTTCACTCGCTAAACGACCTCTTGGGAAACACGTCTCCGGTCGACGGACCGCTCAGATTGCTTCTCGTGTAACTGTGAACTGTGTCAGCGCAGGGAATCCGTCTCTGTTGAGCAGATGTCAATCCTGCCTCGCTTTTGCTTTGTTGCCTCTACCAAGATGATTTCCCGTTTCTCTCTTCACTGGAGCAGGCAGACACAGCCAACGCACATCAAGTGTCAAGAGACACGCTCTGCTGAGCTCAACGCTTGTGCAGATGCACATGTGCGACGAAGTCAACACACGTGCTTGTGGAGAGAAAGAAAGGGACTCCCAGGCGTGTGGAGCGACGGGGAGAAAGAGCGGGCGCTGAGGAACACAGTTTCAAACAGACTGTCTCCACACAAACAGGCACCTGTCTGCAGGTATCCTAGATCTTGATTCTTGAACTTGAGGAAACACGCGTCTGAGCAAAACTCCCAAACGCTTCCAGGAAAGACACAGGCTCTCCCACAAGCACACAAGTGTTTGCCCTCAGCTATAGATCAGGGACAAGCCTGTGAAGAGCAACCAAAGAGCTCGTCCGTCTTTCCCTCAATAGATGGGAGTAGGCGCGCTTGCGGATGTGTGCGTGTGTGTGGCCACGCGTTTGCTTAGGCATCAGTGTGTGAAAAGGTAGGTGCTTTTCTCTAGCTGCGTGTGCGTGCACGTGGTGCTGGGTGCACATCCCTGGGTGCTCGTGGAAAGGTTTCTGCATGGTTTTCGCTGAGGAATCGTGTGTGTGCACATGGACAAAGAGAAGGCGCAGCAACCAGGTTCCAGCGCCGAAGAAGGCAAAAGGCGAGGTTTCCGGCGCTATCTCCTTCTCTCCCCAGAGCTAGTCGCGCAAAGCAAGCCGCTAAGCCGGCGACCGGCAAGAGAGCTACAACGAAGCATGCCGAACGGAGAAAATAGCAGCAGTTCATCTGTTCACACCTTGTTTCTGCCATGTGCTTGAACGCCAAGACGTTCGCGCTTCTGTGAGATGAAAGACGTCCTTCTGCATATGTGGTTGCTCACACCGGTGCACTTGTTAGTGTATCCATTCAGTCCTGGGCTGCGGGGCATTCAGAAGTGACTCTGTGGAGACGTCTGCATAGAGGCAGCTGTCAGAACACGCACACTCGATTGTTCACCAAAACATATGCAGACGCGTCCTTAGCCTGTAGATTTGGATGCACAGAGTTCCCTGTGTTCGCAAGAGACAAGGGAATCGCGTCTGTGCGCACAGAAGCAATAGCGGACCGTTTCCCTCGGAGTGAACGCGAAAGAGCCGTCTATATACTCGCAGACACGGGAACGTGCCTCAATGCGGTCACAGAGGCAGCAGCTTTTGCACAGATGCTCCTGGTGATTCTGGCACTTTCCAGGCACACTCCTGAAAGTCGCGCACACTGCTGTTCACTCGCTAAACGACCTCTTGGGAAACACGTCTCCGGTCGACGGACCGCTCAGATTGCTTCTCGTGTAACTGTGAACTGTGTCAGCGCAGGGAATCCGTCTCTGTTGAGCAGATGTCAATCCTGCCTCGCTTTTGCTTTGTTGCCTCTACCAAGATGATTTCCCGTTTCTCTCTTCACTGGAGCAGGCAGACACAGCCAACGCACATCAAGTGTCAAGAGACACGCTCTGCTGAGCTCAACGCTTGTGCAGATGCACATGTGCGACGAAGTCAACACACGTGCTTGTGGAGAGAAAGAAAGGGACTCCCAGGCGTGTGGAGCGACGGGGAGAAAGAGCGGGCGCTGAGGAACACAGTTTCAAACAGACTGTCTCCACACAAACAGGCACCTGTCTGCAGGTATCCTAGATCTTGATTCTTGAACTTGAGGAAACACGCGTCTGAGCAAAACTCCCAAACGCTTCCAGGAAAGACACAGGCTCTCCCACAAGCACACAAGTGTTTGCCCTCAGCTATAGATCAGGGACAAGCCTGTGAAGAGATGCCCTGCTATTCTTTCGCCTTATGGCATCATGTGTTTCGTTCCTCTTGGAGATCGATTGTTAAACGTCTTTCCTCGGGCGACTGTGAAGCATTTGCCAGCGGAGGAGAAGTAGCACGGAGCAGCATTCAGTACTGCCTACGAGTGTCTTTGCTACCCTACTAGCGGAGCTCCAAGAACAGGCACACATCTTCAGGTACCTTCCAAATGTGGATTCCCCTGCAGCCCCGTAGGCGGGCGTGCAGTACGCCAACCGTCAACGGACGTTTTTCCCCTCAAGCCTGTCAGGACGTTGCTCGTCCGTCTTTCCCTCAATAGATGGGAGTAGGCGCGCTTGCGGATGTGTGCGTGTGTGTGGCCACGCGTTTGCTTAGGCATCAGTGTGTGAAAAGGTAGGTGCTTTTCTCTAGCTGCGTGTGCGTGCACGTGGTGCTGGGTGCACATCCCTGGGTGCTCGTGGAAAGGTTTCTGCATGGTTTTCGCTGAGGAATCGTGTGTGTGCACATGGACAAAGAGAAGGCGCAGCAACCAGGTTCCAGCGCCGAAGAAGGCAAAAGGCGAGGTTTCCGGCGCTATCTCCTTCTCTCCCCAGAGCTAGTCGCGCAAAGCAAGCCGCTAAGCCGGCGACCGGCAAGAGAGCTACAACGAAGCATGCCGAACGGAGAAAATAGCAGCAGCTCATCTGTTCACACCTTGTTTCTGCCATGTGCTTGAACGCCAAGACGTTCGCGCTTCTGTGAGATGAAAGACGTCCTTCTGCATATGTGGTTGCTCACACCGGTGCACTTGTTAGTGTATCCATTCAGTCCTGGGCTGCGGGGCATTCAGAAGTGGCTCTGTGGAGACGTCTGCATAGAGGCAGCTGTCAGAACACGCACACTCGATTGTTCACCAAAACATATGCAGACGCGTCCTTAGCCTGTAGATTTGGATGCACAGAGTTCCCTGTGTTCGCAAGAGACAAGGGAATCGCGTCTGTGCGCACAGAAGCAATAGCGGACCGTTTCCCTCGGAGTGAACGCGAAAGAGCCGTCTATATACTCGCAGACACGGGAACGTGCCTCAATGCGGTCACAGAGGCAGCAGCTTTTGCACAGATGCTCCTGGTGATTCTGGCACTTTCCAGGCACACTCCTGAAAGTCGCGCACACTGCTGTTCACTCGCTAAACGACCTCTTGGGAAACACGTCTCCGGTCGACGGACCGCTCAGATTGCTTCTCGTGTAACTGTGAACTGTGTCAGCGCAGGGAATCCGTCTCTGTTGAGCAGATGTCAATCCTGCCTCGCTTTTGCTTTGTTGCCTCTACCAAGATGATTTCCCGTTTCTCTCTTCACTGGAGCAGGCAGACACAGCCAACGCACATCAAGTGTCAAGAGACACGCTCTGCTGAGCTCAACGCTTGTGCAGATGCACATGTGCGACGAAGTCAACACACGTGCTTGTGGAGAGAAAGAAAGGGACTCCCAGGCGTGTGGAGCGACGGGGAGAAAGAGCGGGCGCTGAGGAACACAGTTTCAAACAGACTGTCTCCACACAAACAGGCACCTGTCTGCAGGTATCCTAGATCTTGATTCTTGAACTTGAGGAAACACGCGTCTGAGCAAAACTCCCAAACGCTTCCAGGAAAGACACAGGCTCTCCCACAAGCACACAAGTGTTTGCCCTCAGCTATAGATCAGGGACAAGCCTGTGAAGAGCAACCAAAGAGCTCGTCCGTCTTTCCCTCAATAGATGGGAGTAGGCGCGCTTGCGGATGTGTGCGTGTGTGTGGCCACGCGTTTGCTTAGGCATCAGTGTGTGAAAAGGTAGGTGCTTTTCTCTAGCTGCGTGTGCGTGCACGTGGTGCTGGGTGCACATCCCTGGGTGCTCGTGGAAAGGTTTCTGCATGGTTTTCGCTGAGGAATCGTGTGTGTGCACATGGACAAAGAGAAGGCGCAGCAACCAGGTTCCAGCGCCGAAGAAGGCAAAAGGCGAGGTTTCCGGCGCTATCTCCTTCTCTCCCCAGAGCTAGTCGCGCAAAGCAAGCCGCTAAGCCGGCGACCGGCAAGAGAGCTACAACGAAGCATGCCGAACGGAGAAAATAGCAGCAGCTCATCTGTTCACACCTTGTTTCTGCCATGTGCTTGAACGCCAAGACGTTCGCGCTTCTGTGAGATGAAAGACGTCCTTCTGCATATGTGGTTGCTCACACCGGTGCACTTGTTAGTGTATCCATTCAGTCCTGGGCTGCGGGGCATTCAGAAGTGGCTCTGTGGAGACGTCTGCATAGAGGCAGCTGTCAGAACACGCACACTCGATTGTTCACCAAAACATATGCAGACGCGTCCTTAGCCTGTAGATTTGGATGCACAGAGTTCCCTGTGTTCGCAAGAGACAAGGGAATCGCGTCTGTGCGCACAGAAGCAATAGCGGACCGTTTCCCTCGGAGTGAACGCGAAAGAGCCGTCTATATACTCGCAGACACGCGAACGTGCCTCAATGCGGTCACAGAGGCAGCAGCTTTTGCACAGATGCTCCTGGTGATTCTGGCACTTTCCAGGCACACTCCTGAAAGTCGCGCACACTGCTGTTCACTCGCTAAACGACCTCTTGGGAAACACGTCTCCGGTCGACGGACCGCTCAGATTGCTTCTCGTGTAACTGTGAACTGTGTCAGCGCAGGGAATCCGTCTCTGTTGAGCAGATGTCAATCCTGCCTCGCTTTTGCTTTGTTGCCTCTACCAAGATGATTTCCCGTTTCTCTCTTCACTGGAGCAGGCAGACACAGCCAACGCACATCAAGTGTCAAGAGACACGCTCTGCTGAGCTCAACGCTTGTGCAGATGCACATGTGCGACGAAGTCAACACACGTGCTTGTGGAGAGAAAGAAAGGGACTCCCAGGCGTGTGGAGCGACGGGGAGAAAGAGCGGGCGCTGAGGAACACAGTTTCAAACAGACTGTCTCCACACAAACAGGCACCTGTCTGCAGGTATCCTAGATCTTGATTCTTGAACTTGAGGAAACACGCGTCTGAGCAAAACTCCCAAACGCTTCCAGGAAAGACACAGGCTCTCCCACAAGCACACAAGTGTTTGCCCTCAGCTATAGATCAGGGACAAGCCTGTGAAGAGCAACCAAAGAGCTCGTCCGTCTTTCCCTCAATAGATGGGAGTAGGCGCGCTTGCGGATGTGTGCGTGTGTGTGGCCACGCGTTTGCTTAGGCATCAGTGTGTGAAAAGGTAGGTGCTTTTCTCTAGCTGCGTGTGCGTGCACGTGGTGCTGGGTGCACATCCCTGGGTGCTCGTGGAAAGGTTTCTGCATGGTTTTCGCTGAGGAATCGTGTGTGTGCACATGGACAAAGAGAAGGCGCAGCAACCAGGTTCCAGCGCCGAAGAAGGCAAAAGGCGAGGTTTCCGGCGCTATCTCCTTCTCTCCCCAGAGCTAGTCGCGCAAAGCAAGCCGCTAAGCCGGCGACCGGCAAGAGAGCTACAACGAAGCATGCCGAACGGAGAAAATAGCAGCAGCTCATCTGTTCACACCTTGTTTCTGCCATGTGCTTGAACGCCAAGACGTTCGCGCTTCTGTGAGATGAAAGACGTCCTTCTGCATATGTGGTTGCTCACACCGGTGCACTTGTTAGTGTATCCATTCAGTCCTGGGCTGCGGGGCATTCAGAAGTGGCTCTGTGGAGACGTCTGCATAGAGGCAGCTGTCAGAACACGCACACTCGATTGTTCACCAAAACATATGCAGACGCGTCCTTAGCCTGTAGATTTGGATGCACAGAGTTCCCTGTGTTCGCAAGAGACAAGGGAATCGCGTCTGTGCGCACAGAAGCAATAGCGGACCGTTTCCCTCGGAGTGAACGCGAAAGAGCCGTCTATATACTCGCAGACACGCGAACGTGCCTCAATGCGGTCACAGAGGCAGCAGCTTTTGCACAGATGCTCCTGGTGATTCTGGCACTTTCCAGGCACACTCCTGAAAGTCGCGCACACTGCTGTTCACTCGCTAAACGACCTCTTGGGAAACACGTCTCCGGTCGACGGACCGCTCAGATTGCTTCTCGTGTAACTGTGAACTGTGTCAGCGCAGGGAATCCGTCTCTGTTGAGCAGATGTCAATCCTGCCTCGCTTTTGCTTTGTTGCCTCTACCAAGATGATTTCCCGTTTCTCTCTTCACTGGAGCAGGCAGACACAGCCAACGCACATCAAGTGTCAAGAGACACGCTCTGCTGAGCTCAACGCTTGTGCAGATGCACATGTGCGACGAAGTCAACACACGTGCTTGTGGAGAGAAAGAAAGGGACTCCCAGGCGTGTGGAGCGACGGGGAGAAAGAGCGGGCGCTGAGGAACACAGTTTCAAACAGACTGTCTCCACACAAACAGGCACCTGTCTGCAGGTATCCTAGATCTTGATTCTTGAACTTGAGGAAACACGCGTCTGAGCAAAACTCCCAAACGCTTCCAGGAAAGACACAGGCTCTCCCACAAGCACACAAGTGTTTGCCCTCAGCTATAGATCAGGGACAAGCCTGTGAAGAGCAACCAAAGAGCTCGTCCGTCTTTCCCTCAATAGATGGGAGTAGGCGCGCTTGCGGATGTGTGCGTGTGTGTGGCCACGCGTTTGCTTAGGCATCAGTGTGTGAAAAGGTAGGTGCTTTTCTCTAGCTGCGTGTGCGTGCACGTGGTGCTGGGTGCACATCCCTGGGTGCTCGTGGAAAGGTTTCTGCATGGTTTTCGCTGAGGAATCGTGTGTGTGCACATGGACAAAGAGAAGGCGCAGCAACCAGGTTCCAGCGCCGAAGAAGGCAAAAGGCGAGGTTTCCGGCGCTATCTCCTTCTCTCCCCAGAGCTAGTCGCGCAAAGCAAGCCGCTAAGCCGGCGACCGGCAAGAGAGCTACAACGAAGCATGCCGAACGGAGAAAATAGCAGCAGTTCATCTGTTCACACCTTGTTTCTGCCATGTGCTTGAACGCCAAGACGTTCGCGCTTCTGTGAGATGAAAGACGTCCTTCTGCATATGTGGTTGCTCACACCGGTGCACTTGTTAGTGTATCCATTCAGTCCTGGGCTGCGGGGCATTCAGAAGTGACTCTGTGGAGACGTCTGCATAGAGGCAGCTGTCAGAACACGCACACTCGATTGTTCACCAAAACATATGCAGACGCGTCCTTAGCCTGTAGATTTGGATGCACAGAGTTCCCTGTGTTCGCAAGAGACAAGGGAATCGCGTCTGTGCGCACAGAAGCAATAGCGGACCGTTTCCCTCGGAGTGAACGCGAAAGAGCCGTCTATATACTCGCAGACACGGGAACGTGCCTCAATGCGGTCACAGAGGCAGCAGCTTTTGCACAGATGCTCCTGGTGATTCTGGCACTTTCCAGGCACACTCCTGAAAGTCGCGCACACTGCTGTTCACTCGCTAAACGACCTCTTGGGAAACACGTCTCCGGTCGACGGACCGCTCAGATTGCTTCTCGTGTAACTGTGAACTGTGTCAGCGCAGGGAATCCGTCTCTGTTGAGCAGATGTCAATCCTGCCTCGCTTTTGCTTTGTTGCCTCTACCAAGATGATTTCCCGTTTCTCTCTTCACTGGAGCAGGCAGACACAGCCAACGCACATCAAGTGTCAAGAGACACGCTCTGCTGAGCTCAACGCTTGTGCAGATGCACATGTGCGACGAAGTCAACACACGTGCTTGTGGAGAGAAAGAAAGGGACTCCCAGGCGTGTGGAGCGACGGGGAGAAAGAGCGGGCGCTGAGGAACACAGTTTCAAACAGACTGTCTCCACACAAACAGGCACCTGTCTGCAGGTATCCTAGATCTTGATTCTTGAACTTGAGGAAACACGCGTCTGAGCAAAACTCCCAAACGCTTCCAGGAAAGACACAGGCTCTCCCACAAGCACACAAGTGTTTGCCCTCAGCTATAGATCAGGGACAAGCCTGTGAAGAGATGCCCTGCTATTCTTTCGCCTTATGGCATCATGTGTTTCGTTCCTCTTGGAGATCGATTGTTAAACGTCTTTCCTCGGGCGACTGTGAAGCATTTGCCAGCGGAGGAGAAGTAGCACGGAGCAGCATTCAGTACTGCCTACGAGTGTCTTTGCTACCCTACTAGCGGAGCTCCAAGAACAGGCACACATCTTCAGGTACCTTCCAAATGTGGATTCCCCTGCAGCCCCGTAGGCGGGCGTGCAGTACGCCAACCGTCAACGGACGTTTTTCCCCTCAAGCCTGTCAGGACATTGCTCGTCCGTCTTTCCCTCAATAGATGGGAGTAGGCGCGCTTGCGGATGTGTGCGTGTGTGTGGCCACGCGTTTGCTTAGGCATCAGTGTGTGAAAAGGTAGGTGCTTTTCTCTAGCTGCGTGTGCGTGCACGTGGTGCTGGGTGCACATCCCTGGGTGCTCGTGGAAAGGTTTCTGCATGGTTTTCGCTGAGGAATCGTGTGTGTGCACATGGACAAAGAGAAGGCGCAGCAACCAGGTTCCAGCGCCGAAGAAGGCAAAAGGCGAGGTTTCCGGCGCTATCTCCTTCTCTCCCCAGAGCTAGTCGCGCAAAGCAAGCCGCTAAGCCGGCGACCGGCAAGAGAGCTACAACGAAGCATGCCGAACGGAGAAAATAGCAGCAGCTCATCTGTTCACACCTTGTTTCTGCCATGTGCTTGAACGCCAAGACGTTCGCGCTTCTGTGAGATGAAAGACGTCCTTCTGCATATGTGGTTGCTCACACCGGTGCACTTGTTAGTGTATCCATTCAGTCCTGGGCTGCGGGGCATTCAGAAGTGGCTCTGTGGAGACGTCTGCATAGAGGCAGCTGTCAGAACACGCACACTCGATTGTTCACCAAAACATATGCAGACGCGTCCTTAGCCTGTAGATTTGGATGCACAGAGTTCCCTGTGTTCGCAAGAGACAAGGGAATCGCGTCTGTGCGCACAGAAGCAATAGCGGACCGTTTCCCTCGGAGTGAACGCGAAAGAGCCGTCTATATACTCGCAGACACGGGAACGTGCCTCAATGCGGTCACAGAGGCAGCAGCTTTTGCACAGATGCTCCTGGTGATTCTGGCACTTTCCAGGCACACTCCTGAAAGTCGCGCACACTGCTGTTCACTCGCTAAACGACCTCTTGGGAAACACGTCTCCGGTCGACGGACCGCTCAGATTGCTTCTCGTGTAACTGTGAACTGTGTCAGCGCAGGGAATCCGTCTCTGTTGAGCAGATGTCAATCCTGCCTCGCTTTTGCTTTGTTGCCTCTACCAAGATGATTTCCCGTTTCTCTCTTCACTGGAGCAGGCAGACACAGCCAACGCACATCAAGTGTCAAGAGACACGCTCTGCTGAGCTCAACGCTTGTGCAGATGCACATGTGCGACGAAGTCAACACACGTGCTTGTGGAGAGAAAGAAAGGGACTCCCAGGCGTGTGGAGCGACGGGGAGAAAGAGCGGGCGCTGAGGAACACAGTTTCAAACAGACTGTCTCCACACAAACAGGCACCTGTCTGCAGGTATCCTAGATCTTGATTCTTGAACTTGAGGAAACACGCGTCTGAGCAAAACTCCCAAACGCTTCCAGGAAAGACACAGGCTCTCCCACAAGCACACAAGTGTTTGCCCTCAGCTATAGATCAGGGACAAGCCTGTGAAGAGCAACCAAAGAGCTCGTCCGTCTTTCCCTCAATAGATGGGAGTAGGCGCGCTTGCGGATGTGTGCGTGTGTGTGGCCACGCGTTTGCTTAGGCATCAGTGTGTGAAAAGGTAGGTGCTTTTCTCTAGCTGCGTGTGCGTGCACGTGGTGCTGGGTGCACATCCCTGGGTGCTCGTGGAAAGGTTTCTGCATGGTTTTCGCTGAGGAATCGTGTGTGTGCACATGGACAAAGAGAAGGCGCAGCAACCAGGTTCCAGCGCCGAAGAAGGCAAAAGGCGAGGTTTCCGGCGCTATCTCCTTCTCTCCCCAGAGCTAGTCGCGCAAAGCAAGCCGCTAAGCCGGCGACCGGCAAGAGAGCTACAACGAAGCATGCCGAACGGAGAAAATAGCAGCAGCTCATCTGTTCACACCTTGTTTCTGCCATGTGCTTGAACGCCAAGACGTTCGCGCTTCTGTGAGATGAAAGACGTCCTTCTGCATATGTGGTTGCTCACACCGGTGCACTTGTTAGTGTATCCATTCAGTCCTGGGCTGCGGGGCATTCAGAAGTGGCTCTGTGGAGACGTCTGCATAGAGGCAGCTGTCAGAACACGCACACTCGATTGTTCACCAAAACATATGCAGACGCGTCCTTAGCCTGTAGATTTGGATGCACAGAGTTCCCTGTGTTCGCAAGAGACAAGGGAATCGCGTCTGTGCGCACAGAAGCAATAGCGGACCGTTTCCCTCGGAGTGAACGCGAAAGAGCCGTCTATATACTCGCAGACACGCGAACGTGCCTCAATGCGGTCACAGAGGCAGCAGCTTTTGCACAGATGCTCCTGGTGATTCTGGCACTTTCCAGGCACACTCCTGAAAGTCGCGCACACTGCTGTTCACTCGCTAAACGACCTCTTGGGAAACACGTCTCCGGTCGACGGACCGCTCAGATTGCTTCTCGTGTAACTGTGAACTGTGTCAGCGCAGGGAATCCGTCTCTGTTGAGCAGATGTCAATCCTGCCTCGCTTTTGCTTTGTTGCCTCTACCAAGATGATTTCCCGTTTCTCTCTTCACTGGAGCAGGCAGACACAGCCAACGCACATCAAGTGTCAAGAGACACGCTCTGCTGAGCTCAACGCTTGTGCAGATGCACATGTGCGACGAAGTCAACACACGTGCTTGTGGAGAGAAAGAAAGGGACTCCCAGGCGTGTGGAGCGACGGGGAGAAAGAGCGGGCGCTGAGGAACACAGTTTCAAACAGACTGTCTCCACACAAACAGGCACCTGTCTGCAGGTATCCTAGATCTTGATTCTTGAACTTGAGGAAACACGCGTCTGAGCAAAACTCCCAAACGCTTCCAGGAAAGACACAGGCTCTCCCACAAGCACACAAGTGTTTGCCCTCAGCTATAGATCAGGGACAAGCCTGTGAAGAGCAACCAAAGAGCTCGTCCGTCTTTCCCTCAATAGATGGGAGTAGGCGCGCTTGCGGATGTGTGCGTGTGTGTGGCCACGCGTTTGCTTAGGCATCAGTGTGTGAAAAGGTAGGTGCTTTTCTCTAGCTGCGTGTGCGTGCACGTGGTGCTGGGTGCACATCCCTGGGTGCTCGTGGAAAGGTTTCTGCATGGTTTTCGCTGAGGAATCGTGTGTGTGCACATGGACAAAGAGAAGGCGCAGCAACCAGGTTCCAGCGCCGAAGAAGGCAAAAGGCGAGGTTTCCGGCGCTATCTCCTTCTCTCCCCAGAGCTAGTCGCGCAAAGCAAGCCGCTAAGCCGGCGACCGGCAAGAGAGCTACAACGAAGCATGCCGAACGGAGAAAATAGCAGCAGCTCATCTGTTCACACCTTGTTTCTGCCATGTGCTTGAACGCCAAGACGTTCGCGCTTCTGTGAGATGAAAGACGTCCTTCTGCATATGTGGTTGCTCACACCGGTGCACTTGTTAGTGTATCCATTCAGTCCTGGGCTGCGGGGCATTCAGAAGTGGCTCTGTGGAGACGTCTGCATAGAGGCAGCTGTCAGAACACGCACACTCGATTGTTCACCAAAACATATGCAGACGCGTCCTTAGCCTGTAGATTTGGATGCACAGAGTTCCCTGTGTTCGCAAGAGACAAGGGAATCGCGTCTGTGCGCACAGAAGCAATAGCGGACCGTTTCCCTCGGAGTGAACGCGAAAGAGCCGTCTATATACTCGCAGACACGCGAACGTGCCTCAATGCGGTCACAGAGGCAGCAGCTTTTGCACAGATGCTCCTGGTGATTCTGGCACTTTCCAGGCACACTCCTGAAAGTCGCGCACACTGCTGTTCACTCGCTAAACGACCTCTTGGGAAACACGTCTCCGGTCGACGGACCGCTCAGATTGCTTCTCGTGTAACTGTGAACTGTGTCAGCGCAGGGAATCCGTCTCTGTTGAGCAGATGTCAATCCTGCCTCGCTTTTGCTTTGTTGCCTCTACCAAGATGATTTCCCGTTTCTCTCTTCACTGGAGCAGGCAGACACAGCCAACGCACATCAAGTGTCAAGAGACACGCTCTGCTGAGCTCAACGCTTGTGCAGATGCACATGTGCGACGAAGTCAACACACGTGCTTGTGGAGAGAAAGAAAGGGACTCCCAGGCGTGTGGAGCGACGGGGAGAAAGAGCGGGCGCTGAGGAACACAGTTTCAAACAGACTGTCTCCACACAAACAGGCACCTGTCTGCAGGTATCCTAGATCTTGATTCTTGAACTTGAGGAAACACGCGTCTGAGCAAAACTCCCAAACGCTTCCAGGAAAGACACAGGCTCTCCCACAAGCACACAAGTGTTTGCCCTCAGCTATAGATCAGGGACAAGCCTGTGAAGAGCAACCAAAGAGCTCGTCCGTCTTTCCCTCAATAGATGGGAGTAGGCGCGCTTGCGGATGTGTGCGTGTGTGTGGCCACGCGTTTGCTTAGGCATCAGTGTGTGAAAAGGTAGGTGCTTTTCTCTAGCTGCGTGTGCGTGCACGTGGTGCTGGGTGCACATCCCTGGGTGCTCGTGGAAAGGTTTCTGCATGGTTTTCGCTGAGGAATCGTGTGTGTGCACATGGACAAAGAGAAGGCGCAGCAACCAGGTTCCAGCGCCGAAGAAGGCAAAAGGCGAGGTTTCCGGCGCTATCTCCTTCTCTCCCCAGAGCTAGTCGCGCAAAGCAAGCCGCTAAGCCGGCGACCGGCAAGAGAGCTACAACGAAGCATGCCGAACGGAGAAAATAGCAGCAGCTCATCTCTTCACACCTTGTTTCTGCCATGTGCTTGAACGCCAAGACGTTCGCGCTTCTGTGAGATGAAAGACGTCCTTCTGCATATGTGGTTGCTCACACCGGTGCACTTGTTAGTGTATCCATTCAGTCCTGGGCTGCGGGGCATTCAGAAGTGGCTCTGTGGAGACGTCTGCATAGAGGCAGCTGTCAGAACACGCACACTCGATTGTTCACCAAAACATATGCAGACGCGTCCTTAGCCTGTAGATTTGGATGCACAGAGTTCCCTGTGTTCGCAAGAGACAAGGGAATCGCGTCTGTGCGCACAGAAGCAATAGCGGACCGTTTCCCTCGGAGTGAACGCGAAAGAGCCGTCTATATACTCGCAGACACGCGAACGTGCCTCAATGCGGTCACAGAGGCAGCAGCTTTTGCACAGATGCTCCTGGTGATTCTGGCACTTTCCAGGCACACTCCTGAAAGTCGCGCACACTGCTGTTCACTCGCTAAACGACCTCTTGGGAAACACGTCTCCGGTCGACGGACCGCTCAGATTGCTTCTCGTGTAACTGTGAACTGTGTCAGCGCAGGGAATCCGTCTCTGTTGAGCAGATGTCAATCCTGCCTCGCTTTTGCTTTGTTGCCTCTACCAAGATGATTTCCCGTTTCTCTCTTCACTGGAGCAGGCAGACACAGCCAACGCACATCAAGTGTCAAGAGACACGCTCTGCTGAGCTCAACGCTTGTGCAGATGCACATGTGCGACGAAGTCAACACACGTGCTTGTGGAGAGAAAGAAAGGGACTCCCAGGCGTGTGGAGCGACGGGGAGAAAGAGCGGGCGCTGAGGAACACAGTTTCAAACAGACTGTCTCCACACAAACAGGCACCTGTCTGTAGGTATCCTAGATCTTGATTCTTGAACTTGAGGAAACACGCGTCTGAGCAAAACTCCCAAACGCTTCCAGGAAAGACACAGGCTCTCCCACAAGCACACAAGTGTTTGCCCTCAGCTATAGATCAGGGACAAGCCTGTGAAGAGCAACCAAAGAGCTCGTCCGTCTTTCCCTCAATAGATGGGAGTAGGCGCGCTTGCGGATGTGTGCGTGTGTGTGGCCACGCGTTTGCTTAGGCATCAGTGTGTGAAAAGGTAGGTGCTTTTCTCTAGCTGCGTGTGCGTGCACGTGGTGCTGGGTGCACATCCCTGGGTGCTCGTGGAAAGGTTTCTGCATGGTTTTCGCTGAGGAATCGTGTGTGTGCACATGGACAAAGAGAAGGCGCAGCAACCAGGTTCCAGCGCCGAAGAAGGCAAAAGGCGAGGTTTCCGGCGCTATCTCCTTCTCTCCCCAGAGCTAGTCGCGCAAAGCAAGCCGCTAAGCCGGCGACCGGCAAGAGAGCTACAACGAAGCATGCCGAACGGAGAAAATAGCAGCAGCTCATCTCTTCACACCTTGTTTCTGCCATGTGCTTGAACGCCAAGACGTTCGCGCTTCTGTGAGATGAAAGACGTCCTTCTGCATATGTGGTTGCTCACACCGGTGCACTTGTTAGTGTATCCATTCAGTCCTGGGCTGCGGGGCATTCAGAAGTGGCTCTGTGGAGACGTCTGCATAGAGGCAGCTGTCAGAACACGCACACTCGATTGTTCACCAAAACATATGCAGACGCGTCCTTAGCCTGTAGATTTGGATGCACAGAGTTCCCTGTGTTCGCAAGAGACAAGGGAATCGCGTCTGTGCGCACAGAAGCAATAGCGGACCGTTTCCCTCGGAGTGAACGCGAAAGAGCCGTCTATATACTCGCAGACACGCGAACGTGCCTCAATGCGGTCACAGAGGCAGCAGCTTTTGCACAGATGCTCCTGGTGATTCTGGCACTTTCCAGGCACACTCCTGAAAGTCGCGCACACTGCTGTTCACTCGCTAAACGACCTCTTGGGAAACACGTCTCCGGTCGACGGACCGCTCAGATTGCTTCTCGTGTAACTGTGAACTGTGTCAGCGCAGGGAATCCGTCTCTGTTGAGCAGATGTCAATCCTGCCTCGCTTTTGCTTTGTTGCCTCTACCAAGATGATTTCCCGTTTCTCTCTTCACTGGAGCAGGCAGACACAGCCAACGCACATCAAGTGTCAAGAGACACGCTCTGCTGAGCTCAACGCTTGTGCAGATGCACATGTGCGACGAAGTCAACACACGTGCTTGTGGAGAGAAAGAAAGGGACTCCCAGGCGTGTGGAGCGACGGGGAGAAAGAGCGGGCGCTGAGGAACACAGTTTCAAACAGACTGTCTCCACACAAACAGGCACCTGTCTGCAGGTATCCTAGATCTTGATTCTTGAACTTGAGGAAACACGCGTCTGAGCAAAACTCCCAAACGCTTCCAGGAAAGACACAGGCTCTCCCACAAGCACACAAGTGTTTGCCCTCAGCTATAGATCAGGGACAAGCCTGTGAAGAGCAACCAAAGAGCTCGTCCGTCTTTCCCTCAATAGATGGGAGTAGGCGCGCTTGCGGATGTGTGCGTGTGTGTGGCCACGCGTTTGCTTAGGCATCAGTGTGTGAAAAGGTAGGTGCTTTTCTCTAGCTGCGTGTGCGTGCACGTGGTGCTGGGTGCACATCCCTGGGTGCTCGTGGAAAGGTTTCTGCATGGTTTTCGCTGAGGAATCGTGTGTGTGCACATGGACAAAGAGAAGGCGCAGCAACCAGGTTCCAGCGCCGAAGAAGGCAAAAGGCGAGGTTTCCGGCGCTATCTCCTTCTCTCCCCAGAGCTAGTCGCGCAAAGCAAGCCGCTAAGCCGGCGACCGGCAAGAGAGCTACAACGAAGCATGCCGAACGGAGAAAATAGCAGCAGCTCATCTCTTCACACCTTGTTTCTGCCATGTGCTTGAACGCCAAGACGTTCGCGCTTCTGTGAGATGAAAGACGTCCTTCTGCATATGTGGTTGCTCACACCGGTGCACTTGTTAGTGTATCCATTCAGTCCTGGGCTGCGGGGCATTCAGAAGTGGCTCTGTGGAGACGTCTGCATAGAGGCAGCTGTCAGAACACGCACACTCGATTGTTCACCAAAACATATGCAGACGCGTCCTTAGCCTGTAGATTTGGATGCACAGAGTTCCCTGTGTTCGCAAGAGACAAGGGAATCGCGTCTGTGCGCACAGAAGCAATAGCGGACCGTTTCCCTCGGAGTGAACGCGAAAGAGCCGTCTATATACTCGCAGACACGCGAACGTGCCTCAATGCGGTCACAGAGGCAGCAGCTTTTGCACAGATGCTCCTGGTGATTCTGGCACTTTCCAGGCACACTCCTGAAAGTCGCGCACACTGCTGTTCACTCGCTAAACGACCTCTTGGGAAACACGTCTCCGGTCGACGGACCGCTCAGATTGCTTCTCGTGTAACTGTGAACTGTGTCAGCGCAGGGAATCCGTCTCTGTTGAGCAGATGTCAATCCTGCCTCGCTTTTGCTTTGTTGCCTCTACCAAGATGATTTCCCGTTTCTCTCTTCACTGGAGCAGGCAGACACAGCCAACGCACATCAAGTGTCAAGAGACACGCTCTGCTGAGCTCAACGCTTGTGCAGATGCACATGTGCGACGAAGTCAACACACGTGCTTGTGGAGAGAAAGAAAGGGACTCCCAGGCGTGTGGAGCGACGGGGAGAAAGAGCGGGCGCTGAGGAACACAGTTTCAAACAGACTGTCTCCACACAAACAGGCACCTGTCTGCAGGTATCCTAGATCTTGATTCTTGAACTTGAGGAAACACGCGTCTGAGCAAAACTCCCAAACGCTTCCAGGAAAGACACAGGCTCTCCCACAAGCACACAAGTGTTTGCCCTCAGCTATAGATCAGGGACAAGCCTGTGAAGAGATGCCCTGCTATTCTTTCGCCTTATGGCATCATGTGTTTCGTTCCTCTTGGAGATCGATTGTTAAACGTCTTTCCTAGGGCGACTGTGAAGCATTTGCCAGCGGAGGAGAAGTAGCACGGAGCAGCATTCAGTACTGCCTACGAGTGTCTTTGCTACCCTACTAGCGGAGCTCCAAGAACAGGCACACATCTTCAGGTACCTTCCAAATGTGGATTCCCCTGCAGCCCCGTAGGCGGGCGTGCAGTACGCCAACCGTCAACGGACGTTTTTCCCCTCAAGCCTGTCAGGACGTTGCTCGTCCGTCTTTCCCTCAATAGATGGGAGTAGGCGCGCTTGCGGATGTGTGCGTGTGTGTGGCCACGCGTTTGCTTAGGCATCAGTGTGTGAAAAGGTAGGTGCTTTTCTCTAGCTGCGTGTGCGTGCACGTGGTGCTGGGTGCACATCCCTGGGTGCTCGTGGAAAGGTTTCTGCATGGTTTTCGCTGAGGAATCGTGTGTGTGCACATGGACAAAGAGAAGGCGCAGCAACCAGGTTCCAGCGCCGAAGAAGGCAAAAGGCGAGGTTTCCGGCGCTATCTCCTTCTCTCCCCAGAGCTAGTCGCGCAAAGCAAGCCGCTAAGCCGGCGACCGGCAAGAGAGCTACAACGAAGCATGCCGAACGGAGAAAATAGCAGCAGCTCATCTGTTCACACCTTGTTTCTGCCATGTGCTTGAACGCCAAGACGTTCGCGCTTCTGTGAGATGAAAGACGTCCTTCTGCATATGTGGTTGCTCACACCGGTGCACTTGTTAGTGTATCCATTCAGTCCTGGGCTGCGGGGCATTCAGAAGTGGCTCTGTGGAGACGTCTGCATAGAGGCAGCTGTCAGAACACGCACACTCGATTGTTCACCAAAACATATGCAGACGCGTCCTTAGCCTGTAGATTTGGATGCACAGAGTTCCCTGTGTTCGCAAGAGACAAGGGAATCGCGTCTGTGCGCACAGAAGCAATAGCGGACCGTTTCCCTCGGAGTGAACGCGAAAGAGCCGTCTATATACTCGCAGACACGCGAACGTGCCTCAATGCGGTCACAGAGGCAGCAGCTTTTGCACAGATGCTCCTGGTGATTCTGGCACTTTCCAGGCACACTCCTGAAAGTCGCGCACACTGCTGTTCACTCGCTAAACGACCTCTTGGGAAACACGTCTCCGGTCGACGGACCGCTCAGATTGCTTCTCGTGTAACTGTGAACTGTGTCAGCGCAGGGAATCCGTCTCTGTTGAGCAGATGTCAATCCTGCCTCGCTTTTGCTTTGTTGCCTCTACCAAGATGATTTCCCGTTTCTCTCTTCACTGGAGCAGGCAGACACAGCCAACGCACATCAAGTGTCAAGAGACACGCTCTGCTGAGCTCAACGCTTGTGCAGATGCACATGTGCGACGAAGTCAACACACGTGCTTGTGGAGAGAAAGAAAGGGACTCCCAGGCGTGTGGAGCGACGGGGAGAAAGAGCGGGCGCTGAGGAACACAGTTTCAAACAGACTGTCTCCACACAAACAGGCACCTGTCTGCAGGTATCCTAGATCTTGATTCTTGAACTTGAGGAAACACGCGTCTGAGCAAAACTCCCAAACGCTTCCAGGAAAGACACAGGCTCTCCCACAAGCACACAAGTGTTTGCCCTCAGCTATAGATCAGGGACAAGCCTGTGAAGAGATGCCCTGCTATTCTTTCGCCTTATGGCATCATGTGTTTCGTTCCTCTTGGAGATCGATTGTTAAACGTCTTTCCTAGGGCGACTGTGAAGCATTTGCCAGCGGAGGAGAAGTAGCACGGAGCAGCATTCAGTACTGCCTACGAGTGTCTTTGCTACCCTACTAGCGGAGCTCCAAGAACAGGCACACATCTTCAGGTACCTTCCAAATGTGGATTCCCCTGCAGCCCCGTAGGCGGGCGTGCAGTACGCCAACCGTCAACGGACGTTTTTCCCCTCAAGCCTGTCAGGACGTTGCTCGTCCGTCTTTCCCTCAATAGATGGGAGTAGGCGCGCTTGCGGATGTGTGCGTGTGTGTGGCCACGCGTTTGCTTAGGCATCAGTGTGTGAAAAGGTAGGTGCTTTTCTCTAGCTGCGTGTGCGTGCACGTGGTGCTGGGTGCACATCCCTGGGTGCTCGTGGAAAGGTTTCTGCATGGTTTTCGCTGAGGAATCGTGTGTGTGCACATGGACAAAGAGAAGGCGCAGCAACCAGGTTCCAGCGCCGAAGAAGGCAAAAGGCGAGGTTTCCGGCGCTATCTCCTTCTCTCCCCAGAGCTAGTCGCGCAAAGCAAGCCGCTAAGCCGGCGACCGGCAAGAGAGCTACAACGAAGCATGCCGAACGGAGAAAATAGCAGCAGCTCATCTGTTCACACCTTGTTTCTGCCATGTGCTTGAACGCCAAGACGTTCGCGCTTCTGTGAGATGAAAGACGTCCTTCTGCATATGTGGTTGCTCACACCGGTGCACTTGTTAGTGTATCCATTCAGTCCTGGGCTGCGGGGCATTCAGAAGTGGCTCTGTGGAGACGTCTGCATAGAGGCAGCTGTCAGAACACGCACACTCGATTGTTCACCAAAACATATGCAGACGCGTCCTTAGCCTGTAGATTTGGATGCACAGAGTTCCCTGTGTTCGCAAGAGACAAGGGAATCGCGTCTGTGCGCACAGAAGCAATAGCGGACCGTTTCCCTCGGAGTGAACGCGAAAGAGCCGTCTATATACTCGCAGACACGCGAACGTGCCTCAATGCGGTCACAGAGGCAGCAGCTTTTGCACAGATGCTCCTGGTGATTCTGGCACTTTCCAGGCACACTCCTGAAAGTCGCGCACACTGCTGTTCACTCGCTAAACGACCTCTTGGGAAACACGTCTCCGGTCGACGGACCGCTCAGATTGCTTCTCGTGTAACTGTGAACTGTGTCAGCGCAGGGAATCCGTCTCTGTTGAGCAGATGTCAATCCTGCCTCGCTTTTGCTTTGTTGCCTCTACCAAGATGATTTCCCGTTTCTCTCTTCACTGGAGCAGGCAGACACAGCCAACGCACATCAAGTGTCAAGAGACACGCTCTGCTGAGCTCAACGCTTGTGCAGATGCACATGTGCGACGAAGTCAACACACGTGCTTGTGGAGAGAAAGAAAGGGACTCCCAGGCGTGTGGAGCGACGGGGAGAAAGAGCGGGCGCTGAGGAACACAGTTTCAAACAGACTGTCTCCACACAAACAGGCACCTGTCTGCAGGTATCCTAGATCTTGATTCTTGAACTTGAGGAAACACGCGTCTGAGCAAAACTCCCAAACGCTTCCAGGAAAGACACAGGCTCTCCCACAAGCACACAAGTGTTTGCCCTCAGCTATAGATCAGGGACAAGCCTGTGAAGAGATGCCCTGCTATTCTTTCGCCTTATGGCATCATGTGTTTCGTTCCTCTTGGAGATCGATTGTTAAACGTCTTTCCTCGGGCGACTGTGAAGCATTTGCCAGCGGAGGAGAAGTAGCACGGAGCAGCATTCAGTACTGCCTACGAGTGTCTTTGCTACCCTACTAGCGGAGCTCCAAGAACAGGCACACATCTTCAGGTACCTTCCAAATGTGGATTCCCCTGCAGCCCCGTAGGCGGGCGTGCAGTACGCCAACCGTCAACGGACGTTTTTCCCCTCAAGCCTGTCAGGACGTTGCTCGTCCGTCTTTCCCTCAATAGATGGGAGTAGGCGCGCTTGCGGATGTGTGCGTGTGTGTGGCCACGCGTTTGCTTAGGCATCAGTGTGTGAAAAGGTAGGTGCTTTTCTCTAGCTGCGTGTGCGTGCACGTGGTGCTGGGTGCACATCCCTGGGTGCTCGTGGAAAGGTTTCTGCATGGTTTTCGCTGAGGAATCGTGTGTGTGCACATGGACAAAGAGAAGGCGCAGCAACCAGGTTCCAGCGCCGAAGAAGGCAAAAGGCGAGGTTTCCGGCGCTATCTCCTTCTCTCCCCAGAGCTAGTCGCGCAAAGCAAGCCGCTAAGCCGGCGACCGGCAAGAGAGCTACAACGAAGCATGCCGAACGGAGAAAATAGCAGCAGCTCATCTGTTCACACCTTGTTTCTGCCATGTGCTTGAACGCCAAGACGTTCGCGCTTCTGTGAGATGAAAGACGTCCTTCTGCATATGTGGTTGCTCACACCGGTGCACTTGTTAGTGTATCCATTCAGTCCTGGGCTGCGGGGCATTCAGAAGTGGCTCTGTGGAGACGTCTGCATAGAGGCAGCTGTCAGAACACGCACACTCGATTGTTCACCAAAACATATGCAGACGCGTCCTTAGCCTGTAGATTTGGATGCACAGAGTTCCCTGTGTTCGCAAGAGACAAGGGAATCGCGTCTGTGCGCACAGAAGCAATAGCGGACCGTTTCCCTCGGAGTGAACGCGAAAGAGCCGTCTATATACTCGCAGACACGGGAACGTGCCTCAATGCGGTCACAGAGGCAGCAGCTTTTGCACAGATGCTCCTGGTGATTCTGGCACTTTCCAGGCACACTCCTGAAAGTCGCGCACACTGCTGTTCACTCGCTAAACGACCTCTTGGGAAACACGTCTCCGGTCGACGGACCGCTCAGATTGCTTCTCGTGTAACTGTGAACTGTGTCAGCGCAGGGAATCCGTCTCTGTTGAGCAGATGTCAATCCTGCCTCGCTTTTGCTTTGTTGCCTCTACCAAGATGATTTCCCGTTTCTCTCTTCACTGGAGCACGCAGACACAGCCAACGCACATCAAGTGTCAAGAGACACGCTCTGCTGAGCTCAACGCTTGTGCAGATGCACATGTGCGACGAAGTCAACACACGTGCTTGTGGAGAGAAAGAAAGGGACTCCCAGGCGTGTGGAGCGACGGGGAGAAAGAGCGGGCGCTGAGGAACACAGTTTCAAACAGACTGTCTCCACACAAACAGGCACCTGTCTGCAGGTATCCTAGATCTTGATTCTTGAACTTGAGGAAACACGCGTCTGAGCAAAACTCCCAAACGCTTCCAGGAAAGACACAGGCTCTCCCACAAGCACACAAGTGTTTGCCCTCAGCTATAGATCAGGGACAAGCCTGTGAAGAGATGCCCTGCTATTCTTTCGCCTTATGGCATCATGTGTTTCGTTCCTCTTGGAGATCGATTGTTAAACGTCTTTCCTCGGGCGACTGTGAAGCATTTGCCAGCGGAGGAGAAGTAGCACGGAGCAGCATTCAGTACTGCCTACGAGTGTCTTTGCTACCCTACTAGCGGAGCTCCAAGAACAGGCACACATCTTCAGGTACCTTCCAAATGTGGATTCCCCTGCAGCCCCGTAGGCGGGCGTGCAGTACGCCAACCGTCAACGGACGTTTTTCCCCTCAAGCCTGTCAGGACGTTGCTCGTCCGTCTTTCCCTCAATAGATGGGAGTAGGCGCGCTTGCGGATGTGTGCGTGTGTGTGGCCACGCGTTTGCTTAGGCATCAGTGTGTGAAAAGGTAGGTGCTTTTCTCTAGCTGCGTGTGCGTGCACGTGGTGCTGGGTGCACATCCCTGGGTGCTCGTGGAAAGGTTTCTGCATGGTTTTCGCTGAGGAATCGTGTGTGTGCACATGGACAAAGAGAAGGCGCAGCAACCAGGTTCCAGCGCCGAAGAAGGCAAAAGGCGAGGTTTCCGGCGCTATCTCCTTCTCTCCCCAGAGCTAGTCGCGCAAAGCAAGCCGCTAAGCCGGCGACCGGCAAGAGAGCTACAACGAAGCATGCCGAACGGAGAAAATAGCAGCAGCTCATCTGTTCACACCTTGTTTCTGCCATGTGCTTGAACGCCAAGACGTTCGCGCTTCTGTGAGATGAAAGACGTCCTTCTGCATATGTGGTTGCTCACACCGGTGCACTTGTTAGTGTATCCATTCAGTCCTGGGCTGCGGGGCATTCAGAAGTGGCTCTGTGGAGACGTCTGCATAGAGGCAGCTGTCAGAACACGCACACTCGATTGTTCACCAAAACATATGCAGACGCGTCCTTAGCCTGTAGATTTGGATGCACAGAGTTCCCTGTGTTCGCAAGAGACAAGGGAATCGCGTCTGTGCGCACAGAAGCAATAGCGGACCGTTTCCCTTGGAGTGAACGCGAAAGAGCCGTCTATATACTCGCAGACACGCGAACGTGCCTCAATGCGGTCACAGAGGCAGCAGCTTTTGCACAGATGCTCCTGGTGATTCTGGCACTTTCCAGGCACACTCCTGAAAGTCGCGCACACTGCTGTTCACTCGCTAAACGACCTCTTGGGAAACACGTCTCCGGTCGACAGACCGCTCAGATTGCTTCTCGTGTAACTGTGAACTGTGTCAGCGCAGGGAATCCGTCTCTGTTGAGCAGATGTCAATCCTGCCTCGCTTTTGCTTTGTTGCCTCTACCAAGATGATTTCCCGTTTCTCTCTTCACTGGAGCAGGCAGACACAGCCAACGCACATCAAGTGTCAAGAGACACGCTCTGCTGAGCTCAACGCTTGTGCAGATGCACATGTGCGACGAAGTCAACACACGTGCTTGTGGAGAGAAAGAAAGGGACTCCCAGGCGTGTGGAGCGACGGGGAGAAAGAGCGGGCGCTGAGGAACACAGTTTCAAACAGACTGTCTCCACACAAACAGGCACCTGTCTGCAGGTATCCTAGATCTTGATTCTTGAACTTGAGGAAACACGCGTCTGAGCAAAACTCCCAAACGCTTCCAGGAAAGACACAGGCTCTCCCACAAGCACACAAGTGTTTGCCCTCAGCTATAGATCAGGGACAAGCCTGTGAAGAGCAACCAAAGAGCTCGTCCGTCTTTCCCTCAATAGATGGGAGTAGGCGCGCTTGCGGATGTGTGCGTGTGTGTGGCCACGCGTTTGCTTAGGCATCAGTGTGTGAAAAGGTAGGTGCTTTTCTCTAGCTGCGTGTGCGTGCACGTGGTGCTGGGTGCACATCCCTGGGTGCTCGTGGAAAGGTTTCTGCATGGTTTTCGCTGAGGAATCGTGTGTGTGCACATGGACAAAGAGAAGGCGCAGCAACCAGGTTCCAGCGCCGAAGAAGGCAAAAGGCGAGGTTTCCGGCGCTATCTCCTTCTCTCCCCAGAGCTAGTCGCGCAAAGCAAGCCGCTAAGCCGGCGACCGGCAAGAGAGCTACAACGAAGCATGCCGAACGGAGAAAATAGCAGCAGCTCATCTGTTCACACCTTGTTTCTGCCATGTGCTTGAACGCCAAGACGTTCGCGCTTCTGTGAGATGAAAGACGTCCTTCTGCATATGTGGTTGCTCACACCGGTGCACTTGTTAGTGTATCCATTCAGTCCTGGGCTGCGGGGCATTCAGAATTGGCTCTGTGGAGACGTCTGCATAGAGGCAGCTGTCAGAACACGCACACTCGATTGTTCACCAAAACATATGCAGACGCGTCCTTAGCCTGTAGATTTGGATGCACAGAGTTCCCTGTGTTCGCAAGAGACAAGGGAATCGCGTCTGTGCGCACAGAAGCAATAGCGGACCGTTTCCCTCGGAGTGAACGCGAAAGAGCCGTCTATATACTCGCAGACACGCGAACGTGCCTCAATGCGGTCACAGAGGCAGCAGCTTTTGCACAGATGCTCCTGGTGATTCTGGCACTTTCCAGGCACACTCCTGAAAGTCGCGCACACTGCTGTTCACTCGCTAAACGACCTCTTGGGAAACACGTCTCCGGTCGACGGACCGCTCAGATTGCTTCTCGTGTAACTGTGAACTGTGTCAGCGCAGGGAATCCGTCTCTGTTGAGCAGATGTCAATCCTGCCTCGCTTTTGCTTTGTTGCCTCTACCAAGATGATTTCCCGTTTCTCTCTTCACTGGAGCACGCAGACACAGCCAACGCACATCAAGTGTCAAGAGACACGCTCTGCTGAGCTCAACGCTTGTGCAGATGCACATGTGCGACGAAGTCAACACACGTGCTTGTGGAGAGAAAGAAAGGGACTCCCAGGCGTGTGGAGCGACGGGGAGAAAGAGCGGGCGCTGAGGAACACAGTTTCAAACAGACTGTCTCCACACAAACAGGCACCTGTCTGCAGGTATCCTAGATCTTGATTCTTGAACTTGAGGAAACACGCGTCTGAGCAAAACTCCCAAACGCTTCCAGGAAAGACACAGGCTCTCCCACAAGCACACAAGTGTTTGCCCTCAGCTATAGATCAGGGACAAGCCTGTGAAGAGCAATCAAAGAGCTCGTCCGTCTTTCCCTCAATAGATGGGAGTAGGCGCGCTTGCGGATGTGTGCGTGTGTGTGGCCACGCGTTTGCTTAGGCATCAGTGTGTGAAAAGGTAGGTGCTTTTCTCTAGCTGCGTGTGCGTGCACGTGGTGCTGGGTGCACATCCCTGGGTGCTCGTGGAAAGGTTTCTGCATGGTTTTCGCTGAGGAATCGTGTGTGTGCACATGGACAAAGAGAAGGCGCAGCAACCAGGTTCCAGCGCCGAAGAAGGCAAAAGGCGAGGTTTCCGGCGCTATCTCCTTCTCTCCCCAGAGCTAGTCGCGCAAAGCAAGCCGCTAAGCCGGCGACCGGCAAGAGAGCTACAACGAAGCATGCCGAACGGAGAAAATAGCAGCAGCTCATCTGTTCACACCTTGTTTCTGCCATGTGCTTGAACGCCAAGACGTTCGCGCTTCTGTGAGATGAAAGACGTCCTTCTGCATATGTGGTTGCTCACACCGGTGCACTTGTTAGTGTATCCATTCAGTCCTGGGCTGCGGGGCATTCAGAATTGGCTCTGTGGAGACGTCTGCATAGAGGCAGCTGTCAGAACACGCACACTCGATTGTTCACCAAAACATATGCAGACGCGTCCTTAGCCTGTAGATTTGGATGCACAGAGTTCCCTGTGTTCGCAAGAGACAAGGGAATCGCGTCTGTGCGCACAGAAGCAATAGCGGACCGTTTCCCTCGGAGTGAACGCGAAAGAGCCGTCTATATACTCGCAGACACGCGAACGTGCCTCAATGCGGTCACAGAGGCAGCAGCTTTTGCACAGATGCTCCTGGTGATTCTGGCACTTTCCAGGCACACTCCTGAAAGTCGCGCACACTGCTGTTCACTCGCTAAACGACCTCTTGGGAAACACGTCTCCGGTCGACGGACCGCTCAGATTGCTTCTCGTGTAACTGTGAACTGTGTCAGCGCAGGGAATCCGTCTCTGTTGAGCAGATGTCAATCCTGCCTCGCTTTTGCTTTGTTGCCTCTACCAAGATGATTTCCCGTTTCTCTCTTCACTGGAGCACGCAGACACAGCCAACGCACATCAAGTGTCAAGAGACACGCTCTGCTGAGCTCAACGCTTGTGCAGATGCACATGTGCGACGAAGTCAACACACGTGCTTGTGGAGAGAAAGAAAGGGACTCCCAGGCGTGTGGAGCGACGGGGAGAAAGAGCGGGCGCTGAGGAACACAGTTTCAAACAGACTGTCTCCACACAAACAGGCACCTGTCTGCAGGTATCCTAGATCTTGATTCTTGAACTTGAGGAAACACGCGTCTGAGCAAAACTCCCAAACGCTTCCAGGAAAGACACAGGCTCTCCCACAAGCACACAAGTGTTTGCCCTCAGCTATAGATCAGGGACAAGCCTGTGAAGAGATGCCCTGCTATTCTTTCGCCTTATGGCATCATGTGTTTCGTTCCTCTTGGAGATCGATTGTTAAACGTCTTTCCTCGGGCGACTGTGAAGCATTTGCCAGCGGAGGAGAAGTAGCACGGAGCAGCATTCAGTACTGCCTACGAGTGTCTTTGCTACCCTACTAGCGGAGCTCCAAGAACAGGCACACATCTTCAGGTACCTTCCAAATGTGGATTCCCCTGCAGCCCCGTAGGCGGGCGTGCAGTACGCCAACCGTCAACGGACGTTTTTCCCCTCAAGCCTGTCAGGACGTTGCTCGTCCGTCTTTCCCTCAATAGATGGGAGTAGGCGCGCTTGCGGATGTGTGCGTGTGTGTGGCCACGCGTTTGCTTAGGCATCAGTGTGTGAAAAGGTAGGTGCTTTTCTCTAGCTGCGTGTGCGTGCACGTGGTGCTGGGTGCACATCCCTGGGTGCTCGTGGAAAGGTTTCTGCATGGTTTTCGCTGAGGAATCGTGTGTGTGCACATGGACAAAGAGAAGGCGCAGCAACCAGGTTCCAGCGCCGAAGAAGGCAAAAGGCGAGGTTTCCGGCGCTATCTCCTTCTCTCCCCAGAGCTAGTCGCGCAAAGCAAGCCGCTAAGCCGGCGACCGGCAAGAGAGCTACAACGAAGCATGCCGAACGGAGAAAATAGCAGCAGCTCATCTGTTCACACCTTGTTTCTGCCATGTGCTTGAACGCCAAGACGTTCGCGCTTCTGTGAGATGAAAGACGTCCTTCTGCATATGTGGTTGCTCACACCGGTGCACTTGTTAGTGTATCCATTCAGTCCTGGGCTGCGGGGCATTCAGAAGTGGCTCTGTGGAGACGTCTGCATAGAGGCAGCTGTCAGAACACGCACACTCGATTGTTCACCAAAACATATGCAGACGCGTCCTTAGCCTGTAGATTTGGATGCACAGAGTTCCCTGTGTTCGCAAGAGACAAGGGAATCGCGTCTGTGCGCACAGAAGCAATAGCGGACCGTTTCCCTCGGAGTGAACGCGAAAGAGCCGTCTATATACTCGCAGACACGGGAACGTGCCTCAATGCGGTCACAGAGGCAGCAGCTTTTGCACAGATGCTCCTGGTGATTCTGGCACTTTCCAGGCACACTCCTGAAAGTCGCGCACACTGCTGTTCACTCGCTAAACGACCTCTTGGGAAACACGTCTCCGGTCGACGGACCGCTCAGATTGCTTCTCGTGTAACTGTGAACTGTGTCAGCGCAGGGAATCCGTCTCTGTTGAGCAGATGTCAATCCTGCCTCGCTTTTGCTTTGTTGCCTCTACCAAGATGATTTCCCGTTTCTCTCTTCACTGGAGCACGCAGACACAGCCAACGCACATCAAGTGTCAAGAGACACGCTCTGCTGAGCTCAACGCTTGTGCAGATGCACATGTGCGACGAAGTCAACACACGTGCTTGTGGAGAGAAAGAAAGGGACTCCCAGGCGTGTGGAGCGACGGGGAGAAAGAGCGGGCGCTGAGGAACACAGTTTCAAACAGACTGTCTCCACACAAACAGGCACCTGTCTGCAGGTATCCTAGATCTTGATTCTTGAACTTGAGGAAACACGCGTCTGAGCAAAACTCCCAAACGCTTCCAGGAAAGACACAGGCTCTCCCACAAGCACACAAGTGTTTGCCCTCAGCTATAGATCAGGGACAAGCCTGTGAAGAGATGCCCTGCTATTCTTTCGCCTTATGGCATCATGTGTTTCGTTCCTCTTGGAGATCGATTGTTAAACGTCTTTCCTCGGGCGACTGTGAAGCATTTGCCAGCGGAGGAGAAGTAGCACGGAGCAGCATTCAGTACTGCCTACGAGTGTCTTTGCTACCCTACTAGCGGAGCTCCAAGAACAGGCACACATCTTCAGGTACCTTCCAAATGTGGATTCCCCTGCAGCCCCGTAGGCGGGCGTGCAGTACGCCAACCGTCAACGGACGTTTTTCCCCTCAAGCCTGTCAGGACGTTGCTCGTCCGTCTTTCCCTCAATAGATGGGAGTAGGCGCGCTTGCGGATGTGTGCGTGTGTGTGGCCACGCGTTTGCTTAGGCATCAGTGTGTGAAAAGGTAGGTGCTTTTCTCTAGCTGCGTGTGCGTGCACGTGGTGCTGGGTGCACATCCCTGGGTGCTCGTGGAAAGGTTTCTGCATGGTTTTCGCTGAGGAATCGTGTGTGTGCACATGGACAAAGAGAAGGCGCAGCAACCAGGTTCCAGCGCCGAAGAAGGCAAAAGGCGAGGTTTCCGGCGCTATCTCCTTCTCTCCCCAGAGCTAGTCGCGCAAAGCAAGCCGCTAAGCCGGCGACCGGCAAGAGAGCTACAACGAAGCATGCCGAACGGAGAAAATAGCAGCAGCTCATCTCTTCACACCTTGTTTCTGCCATGTGCTTGAACGCCAAGACGTTCGCGCTTCTGTGAGATGAAAGACGTCCTTCTGCATATGTGGTTGCTCACACCGGTGCACTTGTTAGTGTATCCATTCAGTCCTGGGCTGCGGGGCATTCAGAAGTGGCTCTGTGGAGACGTCTGCATAGAGGCAGCTGTCAGAACACGCACACTCGATTGTTCACCAAAACATATGCAGACGCGTCCTTAGCCTGTAGATTTGGATGCACAGAGTTCCCTGTGTTCGCAAGAGACAAGGGAATCGCGTCTGTGCGCACAGAAGCAATAGCGGACCGTTTCCCTCGGAGTGAACGCGAAAGAGCCGTCTATATACTCGCAGACACGGGAACGTGCCTCAATGCGGTCACAGAGGCAGCAGCTTTTGCACAGATGCTCCTGGTGATTCTGGCACTTTCCAGGCACACTCCTGAAAGTCGCGCACACTGCTGTTCACTCGCTAAACGACCTCTTGGGAAACACGTCTCCGGTCGACGGACCGCTCAGATTGCTTCTCGTGTAACTGTGAACTGTGTCAGCGCAGGGAATCCGTCTCTGTTGAGCAGATGTCAATCCTGCCTCGCTTTTGCTTTGTTGCCTCTACCAAGATGATTTCCCGTTTCTCTCTTCACTGGAGCACGCAGACACAGCCAACGCACATCAAGTGTCAAGAGACACGCTCTGCTGAGCTCAACGCTTGTGCAGATGCACATGTGCGACGAAGTCAACACACGTGCTTGTGGAGAGAAAGAAAGGGACTCCCAGGCGTGTGGAGCGACGGGGAGAAAGAGCGGGCGCTGAGGAACACAGTTTCAAACAGACTGTCTCCACACAAACAGGCACCTGTCTGCAGGTATCCTAGATCTTGATTCTTGAACTTGAGGAAACACGCGTCTGAGCAAAACTCCCAAACGCTTCCAGGAAAGACACAGGCTCTCCCACAAGCACACAAGTGTTTGCCCTCAGCTATAGATCAGGGACAAGCCTGTGAAGAGATGCCCTGCTATTCTTTCGCCTTATGGCATCATGTGTTTCGTTCCTCTTGGAGATCGATTGTTAAACGTCTTTCCTCGGGCGACTGTGAAGCATTTGCCAGCGGAGGAGAAGTAGCACGGAGCAGCATTCAGTACTGCCTACGAGTGTCTTTGCTACCCTACTAGCGGAGCTCCAAGAACAGGCACACATCTTCAGGTACCTTCCAAATGTGGATTCCCCTGCAGCCCCGTAGGCGGGCGTGCAGTACGCCAACCGTCAACGGACGTTTTTCCCCTCAAGCCTGTCAGGACGTTGCTCGTCCGTCTTTCCCTCAATAGATGGGAGTAGGCGCGCTTGCGGATGTGTGCGTGTGTGTGGCCACGCGTTTGCTTAGGCATCAGTGTGTGAAAAGGTAGGTGCTTTTCTCTAGCTGCGTGTGCGTGCACGTGGTGCTGGGTGCACATCCCTGGGTGCTCGTGGAAAGGTTTCTGCATGGTTTTCGCTGAGGAATCGTGTGTGTGCACATGGACAAAGAGAAGGCGCAGCAACCAGGTTCCAGCGCCGAAGAAGGCAAAAGGCGAGGTTTCCGGCGCTATCTCCTTCTCTCCCCAGAGCTAGTCGCGCAAAGCAAGCCGCTAAGCCGGCGACCGGCAAGAGAGCTACAACGAAGCATGCCGAACGGAGAAAATAGCAGCAGCTCATCTGTTCACACCTTGTTTCTGCCATGTGCTTGAACGCCAAGACGTTCGCGCTTCTGTGAGATGAAAGACGTCCTTCTGCATATGTGGTTGCTCACACCGGTGCACTTGTTAGTGTATCCATTCAGTCCTGGGCTGCGGGGCATTCAGAAGTGGCTCTGTGGAGACGTCTGCATAGAGGCAGCTGTCAGAACACGCACACTCGATTGTTCACCAAAACATATGCAGACGCGTCCTTAGCCTGTAGATTTGGATGCACAGAGTTCCCTGTGTTCGCAAGAGACAAGGGAATCGCGTCTGTGCGCACAGAAGCAATAGCGGACCGTTTCCCTTGGAGTGAACGCGAAAGAGCCGTCTATATACTCGCAGACACGCGAACGTGCCTCAATGCGGTCACAGAGGCAGCAGCTTTTGCACAGATGCTCCTGGTGATTCTGGCACTTTCCAGGCACACTCCTGAAAGTCGCGCACACTGCTGTTCACTCGCTAAACGACCTCTTGGGAAACACGTCTCCGGTCGACAGACCGCTCAGATTGCTTCTCGTGTAACTGTGAACTGTGTCAGCGCAGGGAATCCGTCTCTGTTGAGCAGATGTCAATCCTGCCTCGCTTTTGCTTTGTTGCCTCTACCAAGATGATTTCCCGTTTCTCTCTTCACTGGAGCAGGCAGACACAGCCAACGCACATCAAGTGTCAAGAGACACGCTCTGCTGAGCTCAACGCTTGTGCAGATGCACATGTGCGACGAAGTCAACACACGTGCTTGTGGAGAGAAAGAAAGGGACTCCCAGGCGTGTGGAGCGACGGGGAGAAAGAGCGGGCGCTGAGGAACACAGTTTCAAACAGACTGTCTCCACACAAACAGGCACCTGTCTGCAGGTATCCTAGATCTTGATTCTTGAACTTGAGGAAACACGCGTCTGAGCAAAACTCCCAAACGCTTCCAGGAAAGACACAGGCTCTCCCACAAGCACACAAGTGTTTGCCCTCAGCTATAGATCAGGGACAAGCCTGTGAAGAGCAACCAAAGAGCTCGTCCGTCTTTCCCTCAATAGATGGGAGTAGGCGCGCTTGCGGATGTGTGCGTGTGTGTGGCCACGCGTTTGCTTAGGCATCAGTGTGTGAAAAGGTAGGTGCTTTTCTCTAGCTGCGTGTGCGTGCACGTGGTGCTGGGTGCACATCCCTGGGTGCTCGTGGAAAGGTTTCTGCATGGTTTTCGCTGAGGAATCGTGTGTGTGCACATGGACAAAGAGAAGGCGCAGCAACCAGGTTCCAGCGCCGAAGAAGGCAAAAGGCGAGGTTTCCGGCGCTATCTCCTTCTCTCCCCAGAGCTAGTCGCGCAAAGCAAGCCGCTAAGCCGGCGACCGGCAAGAGAGCTACAACGAAGCATGCCGAACGGAGAAAATAGCAGCAGCTCATCTGTTCACACCTTGTTTCTGCCATGTGCTTGAACGCCAAGACGTTCGCGCTTCTGTGAGATGAAAGACGTCCTTCTGCATATGTGGTTGCTCACACCGGTGCACTTGTTAGTGTATCCATTCAGTCCTGGGCTGCGGGGCATTCAGAATTGGCTCTGTGGAGACGTCTGCATAGAGGCAGCTGTCAGAACACGCACACTCGATTGTTCACCAAAACATATGCAGACGCGTCCTTAGCCTGTAGATTTGGATGCACAGAGTTCCCTGTGTTCGCAAGAGACAAGGGAATCGCGTCTGTGCGCACAGAAGCAATAGCGGACCGTTTCCCTCGGAGTGAACGCGAAAGAGCCGTCTATATACTCGCAGACACGCGAACGTGCCTCAATGCGGTCACAGAGGCAGCAGCTTTTGCACAGATGCTCCTGGTGATTCTGGCACTTTCCAGGCACACTCCTGAAAGTCGCGCACACTGCTGTTCACTCGCTAAACGACCTCTTGGGAAACACGTCTCCGGTCGACGGACCGCTCAGATTGCTTCTCGTGTAACTGTGAACTGTGTCAGCGCAGGGAATCCGTCTCTGTTGAGCAGATGTCAATCCTGCCTCGCTTTTGCTTTGTTGCCTCTACCAAGATGATTTCCCGTTTCTCTCTTCACTGGAGCAGGCAGACACAGCCAACGCACATCAAGTGTCAAGAGACACGCTCTGCTGAGCTCAACGCTTGTGCAGATGCACATGTGCGACGAAGTCAACACACGTGCTTGTGGAGAGAAAGAAAGGGACTCCCAGGCGTGTGGAGCGACGGGGAGAAAGAGCGGGCGCTGAGGAACACAGTTTCAAACAGACTGTCTCCACACAAACAGGCACCTGTCTGCAGGTATCCTAGATCTTGATTCTTGAACTTGAGGAAACACGCGTCTGAGCAAAACTCCCAAACGCTTCCAGGAAAGACACAGGCTCTCCCACAAGCACACAAGTGTTTGCCCTCAGCTATAGATCAGGGACAAGCCTGTGAAGAGCAACCAAAGAGCTCGTCCGTCTTTCCCTCAATAGATGGGAGTAGGCGCGCTTGCGGATGTGTGCGTGTGTGTGGCCACGCGTTTGCTTAGGCATCAGTGTGTGAAAAGGTAGGTGCTTTTCTCTAGCTGCGTGTGCGTGCACGTGGTGCTGGGTGCACATCCCTGGGTGCTCGTGGAAAGGTTTCTGCATGGTTTTCGCTGAGGAATCGTGTGTGTGCACATGGACAAAGAGAAGGCGCAGCAACCAGGTTCCAGCGCCGAAGAAGGCAAAAGGCGAGGTTTCCGGCGCTATCTCCTTCTCTCCCCAGAGCTAGTCGCGCAAAGCAAGCCGCTAAGCCGGCGACCGGCAAGAGAGCTACAACGAAGCATGCCGAACGGAGAAAATAGCAGCAGCTCATCTGTTCACACCTTGTTTCTGCCATGTGCTTGAACGCCAAGACGTTCGCGCTTCTGTGAGATGAAAGACGTCCTTCTGCATATGTGGTTGCTCACACCGGTGCACTTGTTAGTGTATCCATTCAGTCCTGGGCTGCGGGGCATTCAGAATTGGCTCTGTGGAGACGTCTGCATAGAGGCAGCTGTCAGAACACGCACACTCGATTGTTCACCAAAACATATGCAGACGCGTCCTTAGCCTGTAGATTTGGATGCACAGAGTTCCCTGTGTTCGCAAGAGACAAGGGAATCGCGTCTGTGCGCACAGAAGCAATAGCGGACCGTTTCCCTCGGAGTGAACGCGAAAGAGCCGTCTATATACTCGCAGACACGCGAACGTGCCTCAATGCGGTCACAGAGGCAGCAGCTTTTGCACAGATGCTCCTGGTGATTCTGGCACTTTCCAGGCACACTCCTGAAAGTCGCGCACACTGCTGTTCACTCGCTAAACGACCTCTTGGGAAACACGTCTCCGGTCGACGGACCGCTCAGATTGCTTCTCGTGTAACTGTGAACTGTGTCAGCGCAGGGAATCCGTCTCTGTTGAGCAGATGTCAATCCTGCCTCGCTTTTGCTTTGTTGCCTCTACCAAGATGATTTCCCGTTTCTCTCTTCACTGGAGCAGGCAGACACAGCCAACGCACATCAAGTGTCAAGAGACACGCTCTGCTGAGCTCAACGCTTGTGCAGATGCACATGTGCGACGAAGTCAACACACGTGCTTGTGGAGAGAAAGAAAGGGACTCCCAGGCGTGTGGAGCGACGGGGAGAAAGAGCGGGCGCTGAGGAACACAGTTTCAAACAGACTGTCTCCACACAAACAGGCACCTGTCTGCAGGTATCCTAGATCTTGATTCTTGAACTTGAGGAAACACGCGTCTGAGCAAAACTCCCAAACGCTTCCAGGAAAGACACAGGCTCTCCCACAAGCACACAAGTGTTTGCCCTCAGCTATAGATCAGGGACAAGCCTGTGAAGAGCAACCAAAGAGCTCGTCCGTCTTTCCCTCAATAGATGGGAGTAGGCGCGCTTGCGGATGTGTGCGTGTGTGTGGCCACGCGTTTGCTTAGGCATCAGTGTGTGAAAAGGTAGGTGCTTTTCTCTAGCTGCGTGTGCGTGCACGTGGTGCTGGGTGCACATCCCTGGGTGCTCGTGGAAAGGTTTCTGCATGGTTTTCGCTGAGGAATCGTGTGTGTGCACATGGACAAAGAGAAGGCGCAGCAACCAGGTTCCAGCGCCGAAGAAGGCAAAAGGCGAGGTTTCCGGCGCTATCTCCTTCTCTCCCCAGAGCTAGTCGCGCAAAGCAAGCCGCTAAGCCGGCGACCGGCAAGAGAGCTACAACGAAGCATGCCGAACGGAGAAAATAGCAGCAGCTCATCTGTTCACACCTTGTTTCTGCCATGTGCTTGAACGCCAAGACGTTCGCGCTTCTGTGAGATGAAAGACGTCCTTCTGCATATGTGGTTGCTCACACCGGTGCACTTGTTAGTGTATCCATTCAGTCCTGGGCTGCGGGGCATTCAGAAGTGGCTCTGTGGAGACGTCTGCATAGAGGCAGCTGTCAGAACACGCACACTCGATTGTTCACCAAAACATATGCAGACGCGTCCTTAGCCTGTAGATTTGGATGCACAGAGTTCCCTGTGTTCGCAAGAGACAAGGGAATCGCGTCTGTGCGCACAGAAGCAATAGCGGACCGTTTCCCTTGGAGTGAACGCGAAAGAGCCGTCTATATACTCGCAGACACGCGAACGTGCCTCAATGCGGTCACAGAGGCAGCAGCTTTTGCACAGATGCTCCTGGTGATTCTGGCACTTTCCAGGCACACTCCTGAAAGTCGCGCACACTGCTGTTCACTCGCTAAACGACCTCTTGGGAAACACGTCTCCGGTCGACAGACCGCTCAGATTGCTTCTCGTGTAACTGTGAACTGTGTCAGCGCAGGGAATCCGTCTCTGTTGAGCAGATGTCAATCCTGCCTCGCTTTTGCTTTGTTGCCTCTACCAAGATGATTTCCCGTTTCTCTCTTCACTGGAGCAGGCAGACACAGCCAACGCACATCAAGTGTCAAGAGACACGCTCTGCTGAGCTCAACGCTTGTGCAGATGCACATGTGCGACGAAGTCAACACACGTGCTTGTGGAGAGAAAGAAAGGGACTCCCAGGCGTGTGGAGCGACGGGGAGAAAGAGCGGGCGCTGAGGAACACAGTTTCAAACAGACTGTCTCCACACAAACAGGCACCTGTCTGCAGGTATCCTAGATCTTGATTCTTGAACTTGAGGAAACACGCGTCTGAGCAAAACTCCCAAACGCTTCCAGGAAAGACACAGGCTCTCCCACAAGCACACAAGTGTTTGCCCTCAGCTATAGATCAGGGACAAGCCTGTGAAGAGCAACCAAAGAGCTCGTCCGTCTTTCCCTCAATAGATGGGAGTAGGCGCGCTTGCGGATGTGTGCGTGTGTGTGGCCACGCGTTTGCTTAGGCATCAGTGTGTGAAAAGGTAGGTGCTTTTCTCTAGCTGCGTGTGCGTGCACGTGGTGCTGGGTGCACATCCCTGGGTGCTCGTGGAAAGGTTTCTGCATGGTTTTCGCTGAGGAATCGTGTGTGTGCACATGGACAAAGAGAAGGCGCAGCAACCAGGTTCCAGCGCCGAAGAAGGCAAAAGGCGAGGTTTCCGGCGCTATCTCCTTCTCTCCCCAGAGCTAGTCGCGCAAAGCAAGCCGCTAAGCCGGCGACCGGCAAGAGAGCTACAACGAAGCATGCCGAACGGAGAAAATAGCAGCAGCTCATCTGTTCACACCTTGTTTCTGCCATGTGCTTGAACGCCAAGACGTTCGCGCTTCTGTGAGATGAAAGACGTCCTTCTGCATATGTGGTTGCTCACACCGGTGCACTTGTTAGTGTATCCATTCAGTCCTGGGCTGCGGGGCATTCAGAATTGGCTCTGTGGAGACGTCTGCATAGAGGCAGCTGTCAGAACACGCACACTCGATTGTTCACCAAAACATATGCAGACGCGTCCTTAGCCTGTAGATTTGGATGCACAGAGTTCCCTGTGTTCGCAAGAGACAAGGGAATCGCGTCTGTGCGCACAGAAGCAATAGCGGACCGTTTCCCTCGGAGTGAACGCGAAAGAGCCGTCTATATACTCGCAGACACGCGAACGTGCCTCAATGCGGTCACAGAGGCAGCAGCTTTTGCACAGATGCTCCTGGTGATTCTGGCACTTTCCAGGCACACTCCTGAAAGTCGCGCACACTGCTGTTCACTCGCTAAACGACCTCTTGGGAAACACGTCTCCGGTCGACGGACCGCTCAGATTGCTTCTCGTGTAACTGTGAACTGTGTCAGCGCAGGGAATCCGTCTCTGTTGAGCAGATGTCAATCCTGCCTCGCTTTTGCTTTGTTGCCTCTACCAAGATGATTTCCCGTTTCTCTCTTCACTGGAGCAGGCAGACACAGCCAACGCACATCAAGTGTCAAGAGACACGCTCTGCTGAGCTCAACGCTTGTGCAGATGCACATGTGCGACGAAGTCAACACACGTGCTTGTGGAGAGAAAGAAAGGGACTCCCAGGCGTGTGGAGCGACGGGGAGAAAGAGCGGGCGCTGAGGAACACAGTTTCAAACAGACTGTCTCCACACAAACAGGCACCTGTCTGCAGGTATCCTAGATCTTGATTCTTGAACTTGAGGAAACACGCGTCTGAGCAAAACTCCCAAACGCTTCCAGGAAAGACACAGGCTCTCCCACAAGCACACAAGTGTTTGCCCTCAGCTATAGATCAGGGACAAGCCTGTGAAGAGCAATCAAAGAGCTCGTCCGTCTTTCCCTCAATAGATGGGAGTAGGCGCGCTTGCGGATGTGTGCGTGTGTGTGGCCACGCGTTTGCTTAGGCATCAGTGTGTGAAAAGGTAGGTGCTTTTCTCTAGCTGCGTGTGCGTGCACGTGGTGCTGGGTGCACATCCCTGGGTGCTCGTGGAAAGGTTTCTGCATGGTTTTCGCTGAGGAATCGTGTGTGTGCACATGGACAAAGAGAAGGCGCAGCAACCAGGTTCCAGCGCCGAAGAAGGCAAAAGGCGAGGTTTCCGGCGCTATCTCCTTCTCTCCCCAGAGCTAGTCGCGCAAAGCAAGCCGCTAAGCCGGCGACCGGCAAGAGAGCTACAACGAAGCATGCCGAACGGAGAAAATAGCAGCAGCTCATCTGTTCACACCTTGTTTCTGCCATGTGCTTGAACGCCAAGACGTTCGCGCTTCTGTGAGATGAAAGACGTCCTTCTGCATATGTGGTTGCTCACACCGGTGCACTTGTTAGTGTATCCATTCAGTCCTGGGCTGCGGGGCATTCAGAAGTGGCTCTGTGGAGACGTCTGCATAGAGGCAGCTGTCAGAACACGCACACTCGATTGTTCACCAAAACATATGCAGACGCGTCCTTAGCCTGTAGATTTGGATGCACAGAGTTCCCTGTGTTCGCAAGAGACAAGGGAATCGCGTCTGTGCGCACAGAAGCAATAGCGGACCGTTTCCCTCGGAGTGAACGCGAAAGAGCCGTCTATATACTCGCAGACACGCGAACGTGCCTCAATGCGGTCACAGAGGCAGCAGCTTTTGCACAGATGCTCCTGGTGATTCTGGCACTTTCCAGGCACACTCCTGAAAGTCGCGCACACTGCTGTTCACTCGCTAAACGACCTCTTGGGAAACACGTCTCCGGTCGACGGACCGCTCAGATTGCTTCTCGTGTAACTGTGAACTGTGTCAGCGCAGGGAATCCGTCTCTGTTGAGCAGATGTCGATCCTGCCTCGCTTTTGCTTTGTTGCCTCTACCAAGATGATTTCCCGTTTCTCTCTTCACTGGAGCACGCAGACACAGCCAACGCACATCAAGTGTCAAGAGACACGCTCTGCTGAGCTCAACGCTTGTGCAGATGCACATGTGCGACGAAGTCAACACACGTGCTTGTGGAGAGAAAGAAAGGGACTCCCAGGCGTGTGGAGCGACGGGGAGAAAGAGCGGGCGCTGAGGAACACAGTTTCAAACAGACTGTCTCCACACAAACAGGCACCTGTCTGCAGGTATCCTAGATCTTGATTCTTGAACTTGAGGAAACACGCGTCTGAGCAAAACTCCCAAACGCTTCCAGGAAAGACACAGGCTCTCCCACAAGCACACAAGTGTTTGCCCTCAGCTATAGATCAGGGACAAGCCTGTGAAGAGCAACCAAAGAGCTCGTCCGTCTTTCCCTCAATAGATGGGAGTAGGCGCGCTTGCGGATGTGTGCGTGTGTGTGGCCACGCGTTTGCTTAGGCATCAGTGTGTGAAAAGGTAGGTGCTTTTCTCTAGCTGCGTGTGCGTGCACGTGGTGCTGGGTGCACATCCCTGGGTGCTCGTGGAAAGGTTTCTGCATGGTTTTCGCTGAGGAATCGTGTGTGTGCACATGGACAAAGAGAAGGCGCAGCAACCAGGTTCCAGCGCCGAAGAAGGCAAAAGGCGAGGTTTCCGGCGCTATCTCCTTCTCTCCCCAGAGCTAGTCGCGCAAAGCAAGCCGCTAAGCCGGCGACCGGCAAGAGAGCTACAACGAAGCATGCCGAACGGAGAAAATAGCAGCAGCTCATCTGTTCACACCTTGTTTCTGCCATGTGCTTGAACGCCAAGACGTTCGCGCTTCTGTGAGATGAAAGACGTCCTTCTGCATATGTGGTTGCTCACACCGGTGCACTTGTTAGTGTATCCATTCAGTCCTGGGCTGCGGGGCATTCAGAAGTGGCTCTGTGGAGACGTCTGCATAGAGGCAGCTGTCAGAACACGCACACTCGATTGTTCACCAAAACATATGCAGACGCGTCCTTAGCCTGTAGATTTGGATGCACAGAGTTCCCTGTGTTCGCAAGAGACAAGGGAATCGCGTCTGTGCGCACAGAAGCAATAGCGGACCGTTTCCCTCGGAGTGAACGCGAAAGAGCCGTCTATATACTCGCAGACACGCGAACGTGCCTCAATGCGGTCACAGAGGCAGCAGCTTTTGCACAGATGCTCCTGGTGATTCTGGCACTTTCCAGGCACACTCCTGAAAGTCGCGCACACTGCTGTTCACTCGCTAAACGACCTCTTGGGAAACACGTCTCCGGTCGACGGACCGCTCAGATTGCTTCTCGTGTAACTGTGAACTGTGTCAGCGCAGGGAATCCGTCTCTGTTGAGCAGATGTCAATCCTGCCTCGCTTTTGCTTTGTTGCCTCTACCAAGATGATTTCCCGTTTCTCTCTTCACTGGAGCAGGCAGACACAGCCAACGCACATCAAGTGTCAAGAGACACGCTCTGCTGAGCTCAACGCTTGTGCAGATGCACATGTGCGACGAAGTCAACACACGTGCTTGTGGAGAGAAAGAAAGGGACTCCCAGGCGTGTGGAGCGACGGGGAGAAAGAGCGGGCGCTGAGGAACACAGTTTCAAACAGACTGTCTCCACACAAACAGGCACCTGTCTGCAGGTATCCTAGATCTTGATTCTTGAACTTGAGGAAACACGCGTCTGAGCAAAACTCCCAAACGCTTCCAGGAAAGACACAGGCTCTCCCACAAGCACACAAGTGTTTGCCCTCAGCTATAGATCAGGGACAAGCCTGTGAAGAGCAACCAAAGAGCTCGTCCGTCTTTCCCTCAATAGATGGGAGTAGGCGCGCTTGCGGATGTGTGCGTGTGTGTGGCCACGCGTTTGCTTAGGCATCAGTGTGTGAAAAGGTAGGTGCTTTTCTCTAGCTGCGTGTGCGTGCACGTGGTGCTGGGTGCACATCCCTGGGTGCTCGTGGAAAGGTTTCTGCATGGTTTTCGCTGAGGAATCGTGTGTGTGCACATGGACAAAGAGAAGGCGCAGCAACCAGGTTCCAGCGCCGAAGAAGGCAAAAGGCGAGGTTTCCGGCGCTATCTCCTTCTCTCCCCAGAGCTAGTCGCGCAAAGCAAGCCGCTAAGCCGGCGACCGGCAAGAGAGCTACAACGAAGCATGCCGAACGGAGAAAATAGCAGCAGCTCATCTGTTCACACCTTGTTTCTGCCATGTGCTTGAACGCCAAGACGTTCGCGCTTCTGTGAGATGAAAGACGTCCTTCTGCATATGTGGTTGCTCACACCGGTGCACTTGTTAGTGTATCCATTCAGTCCTGGGCTGCGGGGCATTCAGAAGTGGCTCTGTGGAGACGTCTGCATAGAGGCAGCTGTCAGAACACGCACACTCGATTGTTCACCAAAACATATGCAGACGCGTCCTTAGCCTGTAGATTTGGATGCACAGAGTTCCCTGTGTTCGCAAGAGACAAGGGAATCGCGTCTGTGCGCACAGAAGCAATAGCGGACCGTTTCCCTCGGAGTGAACGCGAAAGAGCCGTCTATATACTCGCAGACACGCGAACGTGCCTCAATGCGGTCACAGAGGCAGCAGCTTTTGCACAGATGCTCCTGGTGATTCTGGCACTTTCCAGGCACACTCCTGAAAGTCGCGCACACTGCTGTTCACTCGCTAAACGACCTCTTGGGAAACACGTCTCCGGTCGACGGACCGCTCAGATTGCTTCTCGTGTAACTGTGAACTGTGTCAGCGCAGGGAATCCGTCTCTGTTGAGCAGATGTCGATCCTGCCTCGCTTTTGCTTTGTTGCCTCTACCAAGATGATTTCCCGTTTCTCTCTTCACTGGAGCACGCAGACACAGCCAACGCACATCAAGTGTCAAGAGACACGCTCTGCTGAGCTCAACGCTTGTGCAGATGCACATGTGCGACGAAGTCAACACACGTGCTTGTGGAGAGAAAGAAAGGGACTCCCAGGCGTGTGGAGCGACGGGGAGAAAGAGCGGGCGCTGAGGAACACAGTTTCAAACAGACTGTCTCCACACAAACAGGCACCTGTCTGCAGGTATCCTAGATCTTGATTCTTGAACTTGAGGAAACACGCGTCTGAGCAAAACTCCCAAACGCTTCCAGGAAAGACACAGGCTCTCCCACAAGCACACAAGTGTTTGCCCTCAGCTATAGATCAGGGACAAGCCTGTGAAGAGCAACCAAAGAGCTCGTCCGTCTTTCCCTCAATAGATGGGAGTAGGCGCGCTTGCGGATGTGTGCGTGTGTGTGGCCACGCGTTTGCTTAGGCATCAGTGTGTGAAAAGGTAGGTGCTTTTCTCTAGCTGCGTGTGCGTGCACGTGGTGCTGGGTGCACATCCCTGGGTGCTCGTGGAAAGGTTTCTGCATGGTTTTCGCTGAGGAATCGTGTGTGTGCACATGGACAAAGAGAAGGCGCAGCAACCAGGTTCCAGCGCCGAAGAAGGCAAAAGGCGAGGTTTCCGGCGCTATCTCCTTCTCTCCCCAGAGCTAGTCGCGCAAAGCAAGCCGCTAAGCCGGCGACCGGCAAGAGAGCTACAACGAAGCATGCCGAACGGAGAAAATAGCAGCAGCTCATCTGTTCACACCTTGTTTCTGCCATGTGCTTGAACGCCAAGACGTTCGCGCTTCTGTGAGATGAAAGACGTCCTTCTGCATATGTGGTTGCTCACACCGGTGCACTTGTTAGTGTATCCATTCAGTCCTGGGCTGCGGGGCATTCAGAAGTGGCTCTGTGGAGACGTCTGCATAGAGGCAGCTGTCAGAACACGCACACTCGATTGTTCACCAAAACATATGCAGACGCGTCCTTAGCCTGTAGATTTGGATGCACAGAGTTCCCTGTGTTCGCAAGAGACAAGGGAATCGCGTCTGTGCGCACAGAAGCAATAGCGGACCGTTTCCCTCGGAGTGAACGCGAAAGAGCCGTCTATATACTCGCAGACACGCGAACGTGCCTCAATGCGGTCACAGAGGCAGCAGCTTTTGCACAGATGCTCCTGGTGATTCTGGCACTTTCCAGGCACACTCCTGAAAGTCGCGCACACTGCTGTTCACTCGCTAAACGACCTCTTGGGAAACACGTCTCCGGTCGACGGACCGCTCAGATTGCTTCTCGTGTAACTGTGAACTGTGTCAGCGCAGGGAATCCGTCTCTGTTGAGCAGATGTCAATCCTGCCTCGCTTTTGCTTTGTTGCCTCTACCAAGATGATTTCCCGTTTCTCTCTTCACTGGAGCAGGCAGACACAGCCAACGCACATCAAGTGTCAAGAGACACGCTCTGCTGAGCTCAACGCTTGTGCAGATGCACATGTGCGACGAAGTCAACACACGTGCTTGTGGAGAGAAAGAAAGGGACTCCCAGGCGTGTGGAGCGACGGGGAGAAAGAGCGGGCGCTGAGGAACACAGTTTCAAACAGACTGTCTCCACACAAACAGGCACCTGTCTGCAGGTATCCTAGATCTTGATTCTTGAACTTGAGGAAACACGCGTCTGAGCAAAACTCCCAAACGCTTCCAGGAAAGACACAGGCTCTCCCACAAGCACACAAGTGTTTGCCCTCAGCTATAGATCAGGGACAAGCCTGTGAAGAGCAACCAAAGAGCTCGTCCGTCTTTCTCTCAATAGATGGGAGTAGGCGCGCTTGCGGATGTGTGCGTGTGTGTGGCCACGCGTTTGCTTAGGCATCAGTGTGTGAAAAGGTAGGTGCTTTTCTCTAGCTGCGTGTGCGTGCACGTGGTGCTGGGTGCACATCCCTGGGTGCTCGTGGAAAGGTTTCTGCATGGTTTTCGCTGAGGAATCGTGTGTGTGCACATGGACAAAGAGAAGGCGCAGCAACCAGGTTCCAGCGCCGAAGAAGGCAAAAGGCGAGGTTTCCGGCGCTATCTCCTTCTCTCCCCAGAGCTAGTCGCGCAAAGCAAGCCGCTAAGCCGGCGACCGGCAAGAGAGCTACAACGAAGCATGCCGAACGGAGAAAATAGCAGCAGCTCATCTGTTCACACCTTGTTTCTGCCATGTGCTTGAACGCCAAGACGTTCGCGCTTCTGTGAGATGAAAGACGTCCTTCTGCATATGTGGTTGCTCACACCGGTGCACTTGTTAGTGTATCCATTCAGTCCTGGGCTGCGGGGCATTCAGAAGTGGCTCTGTGGAGACGTCTGCATAGAGGCAGCTGTCAGAACACGCACACTCGATTGTTCACCAAAACATATGCAGACGCGTCCTTAGCCTGTAGATTTGGATGCACAGAGTTCCCTGTGTTCGCAAGAGACAAGGGAATCGCGTCTGTGCGCACAGAAGCAATAGCGGACCGTTTCCCTCGGAGTGAACGCGAAAGAGCCGTCTATATACTCGCAGACACGCGAACGTGCCTCAATGCGGTCACAGAGGCAGCAGCTTTTGCACAGATGCTCCTGGTGATTCTGGCACTTTCCAGGCACACTCCTGAAAGTCGCGCACACTGCTGTTCACTCGCTAAACGACCTCTTGGGAAACACGTCTCCGGTCGACGGACCGCTCAGATTGCTTCTCGTGTAACTGTGAACTGTGTCAGCGCAGGGAATCCGTCTCTGTTGAGCAGATGTCAATCCTGCCTCGCTTTTGCTTTGTTGCCTCTACCAAGATGATTTCCCGTTTCTCTCTTCACTGGAGCAGGCAGACACAGCCAACGCACATCAAGTGTCAAGAGACACGCTCTGCTGAGCTCAACGCTTGTGCAGATGCACATGTGCGACGAAGTCAACACACGTGCTTGTGGAGAGAAAGAAAGGGACTCCCAGGCGTGTGGAGCGACGGGGAGAAAGAGCGGGCGCTGAGGAACACAGTTTCAAACAGACTGTCTCCACACAAACAGGCACCTGTCTGCAGGTATCCTAGATCTTGATTCTTGAACTTGAGGAAACACGCGTCTGAGCAAAACTCCCAAACGCTTCCAGGAAAGACACAGGCTCTCCCACAAGCACACAAGTGTTTGCCCTCAGCTATAGATCAGGGACAAGCCTGTGAAGAGATGCCCTGCTATTCTTTCGCCTTATGGCATCATGTGTTTCGTTCCTCTTGGAGATCGATTGTTAAACGTCTTTCCTCGGGCGACTGTGAAGCATTTGCCAGCGGAGGAGAAGTAGCACGGAGCAGCATTCAGTACTGCCTACGAGTGTCTTTGCTACCCTACTAGCGGAGCTCCAAGAACAGGCACACATCTTCAGGTACCTTCCAAATGTGGATTCCCCTGCAGCCCCGTAGGCGGGCGTGCAGTACGCCAACCGTCAACGGACGTTTTTCCCCTCAAGCCTGTCAGGACGTTGCTCGTCCGTCTTTCCCTCAATAGATGGGAGTAGGCGCGCTTGCGGATGTGTGCGTGTGTGTGGCCACGCGTTTGCTTAGGCTTCAGTGTGTGAAAAGGTAGGTGCTTTTCTCTAGCTGCGTGTGCGTGCACGTGGTGCTGGGTGCACATCTCTGGGTGCTCGTGGAAAGGTTTCTGCATGGTTTTCGCTGAGGAATCGTGTGTGTGCACATGGACAAAGAGAAGGCGCAGCAACCAGGTTCCAGCGCCGAAGAAGGCAAAAGGCGAGGTTTCCGGCGCTATCTCCTTCTCTCCCCAGAGCTAGTCGCGCAAAGCAAGCCGCTAAGCCGGCGACCGGCAAGAGAGCTACAACGAAGCATGCCGAACGGAGAAAATAGCAGCAGCTCATCTGTTCACACCTTGTTTCTGCCATGTGCTTGAACGCCAAGACGTTCGCGCTTCTGTGAGATGAAAGACGTCCTTCTGCATATGTGGTTGCTCACACCGGTGCACTTGTTAGTGTATCCATTCAGTCCTGGGCTGCGGGGCATTCAGAAGTGGCTCTGTGGAGACGTCTGCATAGAGGCAGCTGTCAGAACACGCACACTCGATTGTTCACCAAAACATATGCAGACGCGTCCTTAGCCTGTAGATTTGGATGCACAGAGTTCCCTGTGTTCGCAAGAGACAAGGGAATCGCGTCTGTGCGCACAGAAGCAATAGCGGACCGTTTCCCTCGGAGTGAACGCGAAAGAGCCGTCTACATACTCGCAGACACGCGAACGTGCCTCAATGCGGTCACAGAGGCAGCAGCTTTTGCACAGATGCTCCTGGTGATTCTGGCACTTTCCAGGCACACTCCTGAAAGTCGCGCACACTGCTGTTCACTCGCTAAACGACCTCTTGGGAAACACGTCTCCGGTCGACGGACCGCTCAGATTGCTTCTCGTGTAACTGTGAACTGTGTCAGCGCAGGGAATCCGTCTCTGTTGAGCAGATGTCAATCCTGCCTCGCTTTTGCTTTGTTGCCTCTACCAAGATGATTTCCCGTTTCTCTCTTCACTGGAGCAGGCAGACACAGCCAACGCACATCAAGTGTCAAGAGACACGCTCTGCTGAGCTCAACGCTTGTGCAGATGCACATGTGCGACGAAGTCAACACACGTGCTTGTGGAGAGAAAGAAAGGGACTCCCAGGCGTGTGGAGCGACGGGGAGAAAGAGCGGGCGCTGAGGAACACAGTTTCAAACAGACTGTCTCCACACAAACAGGCACCTGTCTGCAGGTATCCTAGATCTTGATTCTTGAACTTGAGGAAACACGCGTCTGAGCAAAACTCCCAAACGCTTCCAGGAAAGACACAGGCTCTCCCACAAGCACACAAGTGTTTGCCCTCAGCTATAGATCAGGGACAAGCCTGTGAAGAGCAACCAAAGAGCTCGTCCGTCTTTCCCTCAATAGATGGGAGTAGGCGCGCTTGCGGATGTGTGCGTGTGTGTGGCCACGCGTTTGCTTAGGCATCAGTGTGTGAAAAGGTAGGTGCTTTTCTCTAGCTGCGTGTGCGTGCACGTGGTGCTGGGTGCACATCCCTGGGTGCTCGTGGAAAGGTTTCTGCATGGTTTTCGCTGAGGAATCGTGTGTGTGCACATGGACAAAGAGAAGGCGCAGCAACCAGGTTCCAGCGCCGAAGAAGGCAAAAGGCGAGGTTTCCGGCGCTATCTCCTTCTCTCCCCAGAGCTAGTCGCGCAAAGCAAGCCGCTAAGCCGGCGACCGGCAAGAGAGCTACAACGAAGCATGCCGAACGGAGAAAATAGCAGCAGCTCATCTGTTCACACCTTGTTTCTGCCATGTGCTTGAACGCCAAGACGTTCGCGCTTCTGTGAGATGAAAGACGTCCTTCTGCATATGTGGTTGCTCACACCGGTGCACTTGTTAGTGTATCCATTCAGTCCTGGGCTGCGGGGCATTCAGAAGTGGCTCTGTGGAGACGTCTGCATAGAGGCAGCTGTCAGAACACGCACACTCGATTGTTCACCAAAACATATGCAGACGCGTCCTTAGCCTGTAGATTTGGATGCACAGAGTTCCCTGTGTTCGCAAGAGACAAGGGAATCGCGTCTGTGCGCACAGAAGCAATAGCGGACCGTTTCCCTCGGAGTGAACGCGAAAGAGCCGTCTATATACTCGCAGACACGCGAACGTGCCTCAATGCGGTCACAGAGGCAGCAGCTTTTGCACAGATGCTCCTGGTGATTCTGGCACTTTCCAGGCACACTCCTGAAAGTCGCGCACACTGCTGTTCACTCGCTAAACGACCTCTTGGGAAACACGTCTCCGGTCGACGGACCGCTCAGATTGCTTCTCGTGTAACTGTGAACTGTGTCAGCGCAGGGAATCCGTCTCTGTTGAGCAGATGTCGATCCTGCCTCGCTTTTGCTTTGTTGCCTCTACCAAGATGATTTCCCGTTTCTCTCTTCACTGGAGCAGGCAGACACAGCCAACGCACATCAAGTGTCAAGAGACACGCTCTGCTGAGCTCAACGCTTGTGCAGATGCACATGTGCGACGAAGTCAACACACGTGCTTGTGGAGAGAAAGAAAGGGACTCCCAGGCGTGTGGAGCGACGGGGAGAAAGAGCGGGCGCTGAGGAACACAGTTTCAAACAGACTGTCTCCACACAAACAGGCACCTGTCTGCAGGTATCCTAGATCTTGATTCTTGAACTTGAGGAAACACGCGTCTGAGCAAAACTCCCAAACGCTTCCAGGAAAGACACAGGCTCTCCCACAAGCACACAAGTGTTTGCCCTCAGCTATAGATCAGGGACAAGCCTGTGAAGAGCAACCAAAGAGCTCGTCCGTCTTTCCCTCAATAGATGGGAGTAGGCGCGCTTGCGGATGTGTGCGTGTGTGTGGCCACGCGTTTGCTTAGGCATCAGTGTGTGAAAAGGTAGGTGCTTTTCTCTAGCTGCGTGTGCGTGCACGTGGTGCTGGGTGCACATCCCTGGGTGCTCGTGGAAAGGTTTCTGCATGGTTTTCGCTGAGGAATCGTGTGTGTGCACATGGACAAAGAGAAGGCGCAGCAACCAGGTTCCAGCGCCGAAGAAGGCAAAAGGCGAGGTTTCCGGCGCTATCTCCTTCTCTCCCCAGAGCTAGTCGCGCAAAGCAAGCCGCTAAGCCGGCGACCGGCAAGAGAGCTACAACGAAGCATGCCGAACGGAGAAAATAGCAGCAGCTCATCTGTTCACACCTTGTTTCTGCCATGTGCTTGAACGCCAAGACGTTCGCGCTTCTGTGAGATGAAAGACGTCCTTCTGCATATGTGGTTGCTCACACCGGTGCACTTGTTAGTGTATCCATTCAGTCCTGGGCTGCGGGGCATTCAGAAGTGGCTCTGTGGAGACGTCTGCATAGAGGCAGCTGTCAGAACACGCACACTCGATTGTTCACCAAAACATATGCAGACGCGTCCTTAGCCTGTAGATTTGGATGCACAGAGTTCCCTGTGTTCGCAAGAGACAAGGGAATCGCGTCTGTGCGCACAGAAGCAATAGCGGACCGTTTCCCTCGGAGTGAACGCGAAAGAGCCGTCTACATACTCGCAGACACGCGAACGTGCCTCAATGCGGTCACAGAGGCAGCAGCTTTTGCACAGATGCTCCTGGTGATTCTGGCACTTTCCAGGCACACTCCTGAAAGTCGCGCACACTGCTGTTCACTCGCTAAACGACCTCTTGGGAAACACGTCTCCGGTCGACGGACCGCTCAGATTGCTTCTCGTGTAACTGTGAACTGTGTCAGCGCAGGGAATCCGTCTCTGTTGAGCAGATGTCAATCCTGCCTCGCTTTTGCTTTGTTGCCTCTACCAAGATGATTTCCCGTTTCTCTCTTCACTGGAGCAGGCAGACACAGCCAACGCACATCAAGTGTCAAGAGACACGCTCTGCTGAGCTCAACGCTTGTGCAGATGCACATGTGCGACGAAGTCAACACACGTGCTTGTGGAGAGAAAGAAAGGGACTCCCAGGCGTGTGGAGCGACGGGGAGAAAGAGCGGGCGCTGAGGAACACAGTTTCAAACAGACTGTCTCCACACAAACAGGCACCTGTCTGCAGGTATCCTAGATCTTGATTCTTGAACTTGAGGAAACACGCGTCTGAGCAAAACTCCCAAACGCTTCCAGGAAAGACACAGGCTCTCCCACAAGCACACAAGTGTTTGCCCTCAGCTATAGATCAGGGACAAGCCTGTGAAGAGCAACCAAAGAGCTCGTCCGTCTTTCCCTCAATAGATGGGAGTAGGCGCGCTTGCGGATGTGTGCGTGTGTGTGGCCACGCGTTTGCTTAGGCATCAGTGTGTGAAAAGGTAGGTGCTTTTCTCTAGCTGCGTGTGCGTGCACGTGGTGCTGGGTGCACATCCCTGGGTGCTCGTGGAAAGGTTTCTGCATGGTTTTCGCTGAGGAATCGTGTGTGTGCACATGGACAAAGAGAAGGCGCAGCAACCAGGTTCCAGCGCCGAAGAAGGCAAAAGGCGAGGTTTCCGGCGCTATCTCCTTCTCTCCCCAGAGCTAGTCGCGCAAAGCAAGCCGCTAAGCCGGCGACCGGCAAGAGAGCTACAACGAAGCATGCCGAACGGAGAAAATAGCAGCAGCTCATCTGTTCACACCTTGTTTCTGCCATGTGCTTGAACGCCAAGACGTTCGCGCTTCTGTGAGATGAAAGACGTCCTTCTGCATATGTGGTTGCTCACACCGGTGCACTTGTTAGTGTATCCATTCAGTCCTGGGCTGCGGGGCATTCAGAAGTGGCTCTGTGGAGACGTCTGCATAGAGGCAGCTGTCAGAACACGCACACTCGATTGTTCACCAAAACATATGCAGACGCGTCCTTAGCCTGTAGATTTGGATGCACAGAGTTCCCTGTGTTCGCAAGAGACAAGGGAATCGCGTCTGTGCGCACAGAAGCAATAGCGGACCGTTTCCCTCGGAGTGAACGCGAAAGAGCCGTCTACATACTCGCAGACACGCGAACGTGCCTCAATGCGGTCACAGAGGCAGCAGCTTTTGCACAGATGCTCCTGGTGATTCTGGCACTTTCCAGGCACACTCCTGAAAGTCGCGCACACTGCTGTTCACTCGCTAAACGACCTCTTGGGAAACACGTCTCCGGTCGACGGACCGCTCAGATTGCTTCTCGTGTAACTGTGAACTGTGTCAGCGCAGGGAATCCGTCTCTGTTGAGCAGATGTCAATCCTGCCTCGCTTTTGCTTTGTTGCCTCTACCAAGATGATTTCCCGTTTCTCTCTTCACTGGAGCAGGCAGACACAGCCAACGCACATCAAGTGTCAAGAGACACGCTCTGCTGAGCTCAACGCTTGTGCAGATGCACATGTGCGACGAAGTCAACACACGTGCTTGTGGAGAGAAAGAAAGGGACTCCCAGGCGTGTGGAGCGACGGGGAGAAAGAGCGGGCGCTGAGGAACACAGTTTCAAACAGACTGTCTCCACACAAACAGGCACCTGTCTGCAGGTATCCTAGATCTTGATTCTTGAACTTGAGGAAACACGCGTCTGAGCAAAACTCCCAAACGCTTCCAGGAAAGACACAGGCTCTCCCACAAGCACACAAGTGTTTGCCCTCAGCTATAGATCAGGGACAAGCCTGTGAAGAGCAACCAAAGAGCTCGTCCGTCTTTCCCTCAATAGATGGGAGTAGGCGCGCTTGCGGATGTGTGCGTGTGTGTGGCCACGCGTTTGCTTAGGCATCAGTGTGTGAAAAGGTAGGTGCTTTTCTCTAGCTGCGTGTGCGTGCACGTGGTGCTGGGTGCACATCCCTGGGTGCTCGTGGAAAGGTTTCTGCATGGTTTTCGCTGAGGAATCGTGTGTGTGCACATGGACAAAGAGAAGGCGCAGCAACCAGGTTCCAGCGCCGAAGAAGGCAAAAGGCGAGGTTTCCGGCGCTATCTCCTTCTCTCCCCAGAGCTAGTCGCGCAAAGCAAGCCGCTAAGCCGGCGACCGGCAAGAGAGCTACAACGAAGCATGCCGAACGGAGAAAATAGCAGCAGCTCATCTGTTCACACCTTGTTTCTGCCATGTGCTTGAACGCCAAGACGTTCGCGCTTCTGTGAGATGAAAGACGTCCTTCTGCATATGTGGTTGCTCACACCGGTGCACTTGTTAGTGTATCCATTCAGTCCTGGGCTGCGGGGCATTCAGAAGTGGCTCTGTGGAGACGTCTGCATAGAGGCAGCTGTCAGAACACGCACACTCGATTGTTCACCAAAACATATGCAGACGCGTCCTTAGCCTGTAGATTTGGATGCACAGAGTTCCCTGTGTTCGCAAGAGACAAGGGAATCGCGTCTGTGCGCACAGAAGCAATAGCGGACCGTTTCCCTCGGAGTGAACGCGAAAGAGCCGTCTATATACTCGCAGACACGCGAACGTGCCTCAATGCGGTCACAGAGGCAGCAGCTTTTGCACAGATGCTCCTGGTGATTCTGGCACTTTCCAGGCACACTCCTGAAAGTCGCGCACACTGCTGTTCACTCGCTAAACGACCTCTTGGGAAACACGTCTCCGGTCGACGGACCGCTCAGATTGCTTCTCGTGTAACTGTGAACTGTGTCAGCGCAGGGAATCCGTCTCTGTTGAGCAGATGTCGATCCTGCCTCGCTTTTGCTTTGTTGCCTCTACCAAGATGATTTCCCGTTTCTCTCTTCACTGGAGCAGGCAGACACAGCCAACGCACATCAAGTGTCAAGAGACACGCTCTGCTGAGCTCAACGCTTGTGCAGATGCACATGTGCGACGAAGTCAACACACGTGCTTGTGGAGAGAAAGAAAGGGACTCCCAGGCGTGTGGAGCGACGGGGAGAAAGAGCGGGCGCTGAGGAACACAGTTTCAAACAGACTGTCTCCACACAAACAGGCACCTGTCTGCAGGTATCCTAGATCTTGATTCTTGAACTTGAGGAAACACGCGTCTGAGCAAAACTCCCAAACGCTTCCAGGAAAGACACAGGCTCTCCCACAAGCACACAAGTGTTTGCCCTCAGCTATAGATCAGGGACAAGCCTGTGAAGAGCAACCAAAGAGCTCGTCCGTCTTTCCCTCAATAGATGGGAGTAGGCGCGCTTGCGGATGTGTGCGTGTGTGTGGCCACGCGTTTGCTTAGGCATCAGTGTGTGAAAAGGTAGGTGCTTTTCTCTAGCTGCGTGTGCGTGCACGTGGTGCTGGGTGCACATCCCTGGGTGCTCGTGGAAAGGTTTCTGCATGGTTTTCGCTGAGGAATCGTGTGTGTGCACATGGACAAAGAGAAGGCGCAGCAACCAGGTTCCAGCGCCGAAGAAGGCAAAAGGCGAGGTTTCCGGCGCTATCTCCTTCTCTCCCCAGAGCTAGTCGCGCAAAGCAAGCCGCTAAGCCGGCGACCGGCAAGAGAGCTACAACGAAGCATGCCGAACGGAGAAAATAGCAGCAGCTCATCTGTTCACACCTTGTTTCTGCCATGTGCTTGAACGCCAAGACGTTCGCGCTTCTGTGAGATGAAAGACGTCCTTCTGCATATGTGGTTGCTCACACCGGTGCACTTGTTAGTGTATCCATTCAGTCCTGGGCTGCGGGGCATTCAGAAGTGGCTCTGTGGAGACGTCTGCATAGAGGCAGCTGTCAGAACACGCACACTCGATTGTTCACCAAAACATATGCAGACGCGTCCTTAGCCTGTAGATTTGGATGCACAGAGTTCCCTGTGTTCGCAAGAGACAAGGGAATCGCGTCTGTGCGCACAGAAGCAATAGCGGACCGTTTCCCTCGGAGTGAACGCGAAAGAGCCGTCTACATACTCGCAGACACGCGAACGTGCCTCAATGCGGTCACAGAGGCAGCAGCTTTTGCACAGATGCTCCTGGTGATTCTGGCACTTTCCAGGCACACTCCTGAAAGTCGCGCACACTGCTGTTCACTCGCTAAACGACCTCTTGGGAAACACGTCTCCGGTCGACGGACCGCTCAGATTGCTTCTCGTGTAACTGTGAACTGTGTCAGCGCAGGGAATCCGTCTCTGTTGAGCAGATGTCAATCCTGCCTCGCTTTTGCTTTGTTGCCTCTACCAAGATGATTTCCCGTTTCTCTCTTCACTGGAGCAGGCAGACACAGCCAACGCACATCAAGTGTCAAGAGACACGCTCTGCTGAGCTCAACGCTTGTGCAGATGCACATGTGCGACGAAGTCAACACACGTGCTTGTGGAGAGAAAGAAAGGGACTCCCAGGCGTGTGGAGCGACGGGGAGAAAGAGCGGGCGCTGAGGAACACAGTTTCAAACAGACTGTCTCCACACAAACAGGCACCTGTCTGCAGGTATCCTAGATCTTGATTCTTGAACTTGAGGAAACACGCGTCTGAGCAAAACTCCCAAACGCTTCCAGGAAAGACACAGGCTCTCCCACAAGCACACAAGTGTTTGCCCTCAGCTATAGATCAGGGACAAGCCTGTGAAGAGCAACCAAAGAGCTCGTCCGTCTTTCCCTCAATAGATGGGAGTAGGCGCGCTTGCGGATGTGTGCGTGTGTGTGGCCACGCGTTTGCTTAGGCATCAGTGTGTGAAAAGGTAGGTGCTTTTCTCTAGCTGCGTGTGCGTGCACGTGGTGCTGGGTGCACATCCCTGGGTGCTCGTGGAAAGGTTTCTGCATGGTTTTCGCTGAGGAATCGTGTGTGTGCACATGGACAAAGAGAAGGCGCAGCAACCAGGTTCCAGCGCCGAAGAAGGCAAAAGGCGAGGTTTCCGGCGCTATCTCCTTCTCTCCCCAGAGCTAGTCGCGCAAAGCAAGCCGCTAAGCCGGCGACCGGCAAGAGAGCTACAACGAAGCATGCCGAACGGAGAAAATAGCAGCAGCTCATCTGTTCACACCTTGTTTCTGCCATGTGCTTGAACGCCAAGACGTTCGCGCTTCTGTGAGATGAAAGACGTCCTTCTGCATATGTGGTTGCTCACACCGGTGCACTTGTTAGTGTATCCATTCAGTCCTGGGCTGCGGGGCATTCAGAAGTGGCTCTGTGGAGACGTCTGCATAGAGGCAGCTGTCAGAACACGCACACTCGATTGTTCACCAAAACATATGCAGACGCGTCCTTAGCCTGTAGATTTGGATGCACAGAGTTCCCTGTGTTCGCAAGAGACAAGGGAATCGCGTCTGTGCGCACAGAAGCAATAGCGGACCGTTTCCCTCGGAGTGAACGCGAAAGAGCCGTCTACATACTCGCAGACACGCGAACGTGCCTCAATGCGGTCACAGAGGCAGCAGCTTTTGCACAGATGCTCCTGGTGATTCTGGCACTTTCCAGGCACACTCCTGAAAGTCGCGCACACTGCTGTTCACTCGCTAAACGACCTCTTGGGAAACACGTCTCCGGTCGACGGACCGCTCAGATTGCTTCTCGTGTAACTGTGAACTGTGTCAGCGCAGGGAATCCGTCTCTGTTGAGCAGATGTCAATCCTGCCTCGCTTTTGCTTTGTTGCCTCTACCAAGATGATTTCCCGTTTCTCTCTTCACTGGAGCAGGCAGACACAGCCAACGCACATCAAGTGTCAAGAGACACGCTCTGCTGAGCTCAACGCTTGTGCAGATGCACATGTGCGACGAAGTCAACACACGTGCTTGTGGAGAGAAAGAAAGGGACTCCCAGGCGTGTGGAGCGACGGGGAGAAAGAGCGGGCGCTGAGGAACACAGTTTCAAACAGACTGTCTCCACACAAACAGGCACCTGTCTGCAGGTATCCTAGATCTTGATTCTTGAACTTGAGGAAACACGCGTCTGAGCAAAACTCCCAAACGCTTCCAGGAAAGACACAGGCTCTCCCACAAGCACACAAGTGTTTGCCCTCAGCTATAGATCAGGGACAAGCCTGTGAAGAGCAACCAAAGAGCTCGTCCGTCTTTCCCTCAATAGATGGGAGTAGGCGCGCTTGCGGATATGTGCGTGTGTGTGGCCACGCGTTTGCTTAGGCATCAGTGTGTGAAAAGGTAGGTGCTTTTCTCTAGCTGCGTGTGCGTGCACGTGGTGCTGGGTGCACATCCCTGGGTGCTCGTGGAAAGGTTTCTGCATGGTTTTCGCTGAGGAATCGTGTGTGTGCACATGGACAAAGAGAAGGCGCAGCAACCAGGTTCCAGCGCCGAAGAAGGCAAAAGGCGAGGTTTCCGGCGCTATCTCCTTCTCTCCCCAGAGCTAGTCGCGCAAAGCAAGCCGCTAAGCCGGCGACCGGCAAGAGAGCTACAACGAAGCATGCCGAACGGAGAAAATAGCAGCAGCTCATCTGTTCACACCTTGTTTCTGCCATGTGCTTGAACGCCAAGACGTTCGCGCTTCTGTGAGATGAAAGACGTCCTTCTGCATATGTGGTTGCTCACACCGGTGCACTTGTTAGTGTATCCATTCAGTCCTGGGCTGCGGGGCATTCAGAAGTGGCTCTGTGGAGACGTCTGCATAGAGGCAGCTGTCAGAACACGCACACTCGATTGTTCACCAAAACATATGCAGACGCGTCCTTAGCCTGTAGATTTGGATGCACAGAGTTCCCTGTGTTCGCAAGAGACAAGGGAATCGCGTCTGTGCGCACAGAAGCAATAGCGGACCGTTTCCCTCGGAGTGAACGCGAAAGAGCCGTCTATATACTCGCAGACACGCGAACGTGCCTCAATGCGGTCACAGAGGCAGCAGCTTTTGCACAGATGCTCCTGGTGATTCTGGCACTTTCCAGGCACACTCCTGAAAGTCGCGCACACTGCTGTTCACTCGCTAAACGACCTCTTGGGAAACACGTCTCCGGTCGACGGACCGCTCAGATTGCTTCTCGTGTAACTGTGAACTGTGTCAGCGCAGGGAATCCGTCTCTGTTGAGCAGATGTCGATCCTGCCTCGCTTTTGCTTTGTTGCCTCTACCAAGATGATTTCCCGTTTCTCTCTTCACTGGAGCAGGCAGACACAGCCAACGCACATCAAGTGTCAAGAGACACGCTCTGCTGAGCTCAACGCTTGTGCAGATGCACATGTGCGACGAAGTCAACACACGTGCTTGTGGAGAGAAAGAAAGGGACTCCCAGGCGTGTGGAGCGACGGGGAGAAAGAGCGGGCGCTGAGGAACACAGTTTCAAACAGACTGTCTCCACACAAACAGGCACCTGTCTGCAGGTATCCTAGATCTTGATTCTTGAACTTGAGGAAACACGCGTCTGAGCAAAACTCCCAAACGCTTCCAGGAAAGACACAGGCTCTCCCACAAGCACACAAGTGTTTGCCCTCAGCTATAGATCAGGGACAAGCCTGTGAAGAGCAACCAAAGAGCTCGTCCGTCTTTCCCTCAATAGATGGGAGTAGGCGCGCTTGCGGATGTGTGCGTGTGTGTGGCCACGCGTTTGCTTAGGCATCAGTGTGTGAAAAGGTAGGTGCTTTTCTCTAGCTGCGTGTGCGTGCACGTGGTGCTGGGTGCACATCCCTGGGTGCTCGTGGAAAGGTTTCTGCATGGTTTTCGCTGAGGAATCGTGTGTGTGCACATGGACAAAGAGAAGGCGCAGCAACCAGGTTCCAGCGCCGAAGAAGGCAAAAGGCGAGGTTTCCGGCGCTATCTCCTTCTCTCCCCAGAGCTAGTCGCGCAAAGCAAGCCGCTAAGCCGGCGACCGGCAAGAGAGCTACAACGAAGCATGCCGAACGGAGAAAATAGCAGCAGCTCATCTGTTCACACCTTGTTTCTGCCATGTGCTTGAACGCCAAGACGTTCGCGCTTCTGTGAGATGAAAGACGTCCTTCTGCATATGTGGTTGCTCACACCGGTGCACTTGTTAGTGTATCCATTCAGTCCTGGGCTGCGGGGCATTCAGAAGTGGCTCTGTGGAGACGTCTGCATAGAGGCAGCTGTCAGAACACGCACACTCGATTGTTCACCAAAACATATGCAGACGCGTCCTTAGCCTGTAGATTTGGATGCACAGAGTTCCCTGTGTTCGCAAGAGACAAGGGAATCGCGTCTGTGCGCACAGAAGCAATAGCGGACCGTTTCCCTCGGAGTGAACGCGAAAGAGCCGTCTACATACTCGCAGACACGCGAACGTGCCTCAATGCGGTCACAGAGGCAGCAGCTTTTGCACAGATGCTCCTGGTGATTCTGGCACTTTCCAGGCACACTCCTGAAAGTCGCGCACACTGCTGTTCACTCGCTAAACGACCTCTTGGGAAACACGTCTCCGGTCGACGGACCGCTCAGATTGCTTCTCGTGTAACTGTGAACTGTGTCAGCGCAGGGAATCCGTCTCTGTTGAGCAGATGTCAATCCTGCCTCGCTTTTGCTTTGTTGCCTCTACCAAGATGATTTCCCGTTTCTCTCTTCACTGGAGCAGGCAGACACAGCCAACGCACATCAAGTGTCAAGAGACACGCTCTGCTGAGCTCAACGCTTGTGCAGATGCACATGTGCGACGAAGTCAACACACGTGCTTGTGGAGAGAAAGAAAGGGACTCCCAGGCGTGTGGAGCGACGGGGAGAAAGAGCGGGCGCTGAGGAACACAGTTTCAAACAGACTGTCTCCACACAAACAGGCACCTGTCTGCAGGTATCCTAGATCTTGATTCTTGAACTTGAGGAAACACGCGTCTGAGCAAAACTCCCAAACGCTTCCAGGAAAGACACAGGCTCTCCCACAAGCACACAAGTGTTTGCCCTCAGCTATAGATCAGGGACAAGCCTGTGAAGAGCAACCAAAGAGCTCGTCCGTCTTTCCCTCAATAGATGGGAGTAGGCGCGCTTGCGGATGTGTGCGTGTGTGTGGCCACGCGTTTGCTTAGGCATCAGTGTGTGAAAAGGTAGGTGCTTTTCTCTAGCTGCGTGTGCGTGCACGTGGTGCTGGGTGCACATCCCTGGGTGCTCGTGGAAAGGTTTCTGCATGGTTTTCGCTGAGGAATCGTGTGTGTGCACATGGACAAAGAGAAGGCGCAGCAACCAGGTTCCAGCGCCGAAGAAGGCAAAAGGCGAGGTTTCCGGCGCTATCTCCTTCTCTCCCCAGAGCTAGTCGCGCAAAGCAAGCCGCTAAGCCGGCGACCGGCAAGAGAGCTACAACGAAGCATGCCGAACGGAGAAAATAGCAGCAGCTCATCTGTTCACACCTTGTTTCTGCCATGTGCTTGAACGCCAAGACGTTCGCGCTTCTGTGAGATGAAAGACGTCCTTCTGCATATGTGGTTGCTCACACCGGTGCACTTGTTAGTGTATCCATTCAGTCCTGGGCTGCGGGGCATTCAGAAGTGGCTCTGTGGAGACGTCTGCATAGAGGCAGCTGTCAGAACACGCACACTCGATTGTTCACCAAAACATATGCAGACGCGTCCTTAGCCTGTAGATTTGGATGCACAGAGTTCCCTGTGTTCGCAAGAGACAAGGGAATCGCGTCTGTGCGCACAGAAGCAATAGCGGACCGTTTCCCTCGGAGTGAACGCGAAAGAGCCGTCTACATACTCGCAGACACGCGAACGTGCCTCAATGCGGTCACAGAGGCAGCAGCTTTTGCACAGATGCTCCTGGTGATTCTGGCACTTTCCAGGCACACTCCTGAAAGTCGCGCACACTGCTGTTCACTCGCTAAACGACCTCTTGGGAAACACGTCTCCGGTCGACGGACCGCTCAGATTGCTTCTCGTGTAACTGTGAACTGTGTCAGCGCAGGGAATCCGTCTCTGTTGAGCAGATGTCAATCCTGCCTCGCTTTTGCTTTGTTGCCTCTACCAAGATGATTTCCCGTTTCTCTCTTCACTGGAGCAGGCAGACACAGCCAACGCACATCAAGTGTCAAGAGACACGCTCTGCTGAGCTCAACGCTTGTGCAGATGCACATGTGCGACGAAGTCAACACACGTGCTTGTGGAGAGAAAGAAAGGGACTCCCAGGCGTGTGGAGCGACGGGGAGAAAGAGCGGGCGCTGAGGAACACAGTTTCAAACAGACTGTCTCCACACAAACAGGCACCTGTCTGCAGGTATCCTAGATCTTGATTCTTGAACTTGAGGAAACACGCGTCTGAGCAAAACTCCCAAACGCTTCCAGGAAAGACACAGGCTCTCCCACAAGCACACAAGTGTTTGCCCTCAGCTATAGATCAGGGACAAGCCTGTGAAGAGCAACCAAAGAGCTCGTCCGTCTTTCCCTCAATAGATGGGAGTAGGCGCGCTTGCGGATGTGTGCGTGTGTGTGGCCACGCGTTTGCTTAGGCATCAGTGTGTGAAAAGGTAGGTGCTTTTCTCTAGCTGCGTGTGCGTGCACGTGGTGCTGGGTGCACATCCCTGGGTGCTCGTGGAAAGGTTTCTGCATGGTTTTCGCTGAGGAATCGTGTGTGTGCACATGGACAAAGAGAAGGCGCAGCAACCAGGTTCCAGCGCCGAAGAAGGCAAAAGGCGAGGTTTCCGGCGCTATCTCCTTCTCTCCCCAGAGCTAGTCGCGCAAAGCAAGCCGCTAAGCCGGCGACCGGCAAGAGAGCTACAACGAAGCATGCCGAACGGAGAAAATAGCAGCAGCTCATCTGTTCACACCTTGTTTCTGCCATGTGCTTGAACGCCAAGACGTTCGCGCTTCTGTGAGATGAAAGACGTCCTTCTGCATATGTGGTTGCTCACACCGGTGCACTTGTTAGTGTATCCATTCAGTCCTGGGCTGCGGGGCATTCAGAAGTGGCTCTGTGGAGACGTCTGCATAGAGGCAGCTGTCAGAACACGCACACTCGATTGTTCACCAAAACATATGCAGACGCGTCCTTAGCCTGTAGATTTGGATGCACAGAGTTCCCTGTGTTCGCAAGAGACAAGGGAATCGCGTCTGTGCGCACAGAAGCAATAGCGGACCGTTTCCCTCGGAGTGAACGCGAAAGAGCCGTCTATATACTCGCAGACACGCGAACGTGCCTCAATGCGGTCACAGAGGCAGCAGCTTTTGCACAGATGCTCCTGGTGATTCTGGCACTTTCCAGGCACACTCCTGAAAGTCGCGCACACTGCTGTTCACTCGCTAAACGACCTCTTGGGAAACACGTCTCCGGTCGACGGACCGCTCAGATTGCTTCTCGTGTAACTGTGAACTGTGTCAGCGCAGGGAATCCGTCTCTGTTGAGCAGATGTCAATCCTGCCTCGCTTTTGCTTTGTTGCCTCTACCAAGATGATTTCCCGTTTCTCTCTTCACTGGAGCAGGCAGACACAGCCAACGCACATCAAGTGTCAAGAGACACGCTCTGCTGAGCTCAACGCTTGTGCAGATGCACATGTGCGACGAAGTCAACACACGTGCTTGTGGAGAGAAAGAAAGGGACTCCCAGGCGTGTGGAGCGACGGGGAGAAAGAGCGGGCGCTGAGGAACACAGTTTCAAACAGACTGTCTCCACACAAACAGGCACCTGTCTGCAGGTATCCTAGATCTTGATTCTTGAACTTGAGGAAACACGCGTCTGAGCAAAACTCCCAAACGCTTCCAGGAAAGACACAGGCTCTCCCACAAGCACACAAGTGTTTGCCCTCAGCTATAGATCAGGGACAAGCCTGTGAAGAGCAACCAAAGAGCTCGTCCGTCTTTCCCTCAATAGATGGGAGTAGGCGCGCTTGCGGATGTGTGCGTGTGTGTGGCCACGCGTTTGCTTAGGCATCAGTGTGTGAAAAGGTAGGTGCTTTTCTCTAGCTGCGTGTGCGTGCACGTGGTGCTGGGTGCACATCCCTGGGTGCTCGTGGAAAGGTTTCTGCATGGTTTTCGCTGAGGAATCGTGTGTGTGCACATGGACAAAGAGAAGGCGCAGCAACCAGGTTCCAGCGCCGAAGAAGGCAAAAGGCGAGGTTTCCGGCGCTATCTCCTTCTCTCCCCAGAGCTAGTCGCGCAAAGCAAGCCGCTAAGCCGGCGACCGGCAAGAGAGCTACAACGAAGCATGCCGAACGGAGAAAATAGCAGCAGCTCATCTGTTCACACCTTGTTTCTGCCATGTGCTTGAACGCCAAGACGTTCGCGCTTCTGTGAGATGAAAGACGTCCTTCTGCATATGTGGTTGCTCACACCGGTGCACTTGTTAGTGTATCCATTCAGTCCTGGGCTGCGGGGCATTCAGAAGTGGCTCTGTGGAGACGTCTGCATAGAGGCAGCTGTCAGAACACGCACACTCGATTGTTCACCAAAACATATGCAGACGCGTCCTTAGCCTGTAGATTTGGATGCACAGAGTTCCCTGTGTTCGCAAGAGACAAGGGAATCGCGTCTGTGCGCACAGAAGCAATAGCGGACCGTTTCCCTCGGAGTGAACGCGAAAGAGCCGTCTATATACTCGCAGACACGCGAACGTGCCTCAATGCGGTCACAGAGGCAGCAGCTTTTGCACAGATGCTCCTGGTGATTCTGGCACTTTCCAGGCACACTCCTGAAAGTCGCGCACACTGCTGTTCACTCGCTAAACGACCTCTTGGGAAACACGTCTCCGGTCGACGGACCGCTCAGATTGCTTCTCGTGTAACTGTGAACTGTGTCAGCGCAGGGAATCCGTCTCTGTTGAGCAGATGTCGATCCTGCCTCGCTTTTGCTTTGTTGCCTCTACCAAGATGATTTCCCGTTTCTCTCTTCACTGGAGCAGGCAGACACAGCCAACGCACATCAAGTGTCAAGAGACACGCTCTGCTGAGCTCAACGCTTGTGCAGATGCACATGTGCGACGAAGTCAACACACGTGCTTGTGGAGAGAAAGAAAGGGACTCCCAGGCGTGTGGAGCGACGGGGAGAAAGAGCGGGCGCTGAGGAACACAGTTTCAAACAGACTGTCTCCACACAAACAGGCACCTGTCTGCAGGTATCCTAGATCTTGATTCTTGAACTTGAGGAAACACGCGTCTGAGCAAAACTCCCAAACGCTTCCAGGAAAGACACAGGCTCTCCCACAAGCACACAAGTGTTTGCCCTCAGCTATAGATCAGGGACAAGCCTGTGAAGAGCAACCAAAGAGCTCGTCCGTCTTTCCCTCAATAGATGGGAGTAGGCGCGCTTGCGGATGTGTGCGTGTGTGTGGCCACGCGTTTGCTTAGGCATCAGTGTGTGAAAAGGTAGGTGCTTTTCTCTAGCTGCGTGTGCGTGCACGTGGTGCTGGGTGCACATCCCTGGGTGCTCGTGGAAAGGTTTCTGCATGGTTTTCGCTGAGGAATCGTGTGTGTGCACATGGACAAAGAGAAGGCGCAGCAACCAGGTTCCAGCGCCGAAGAAGGCAAAAGGCGAGGTTTCCGGCGCTATCTCCTTCTCTCCCCAGAGCTAGTCGCGCAAAGCAAGCCGCTAAGCCGGCGACCGGCAAGAGAGCTACAACGAAGCATGCCGAACGGAGAAAATAGCAGCAGCTCATCTGTTCACACCTTGTTTCTGCCATGTGCTTGAACGCCAAGACGTTCGCGCTTCTGTGAGATGAAAGACGTCCTTCTGCATATGTGGTTGCTCACACCGGTGCACTTGTTAGTGTATCCATTCAGTCCTGGGCTGCGGGGCATTCAGAAGTGGCTCTGTGGAGACGTCTGCATAGAGGCAGCTGTCAGAACACGCACACTCGATTGTTCACCAAAACATATGCAGACGCGTCCTTAGCCTGTAGATTTGGATGCACAGAGTTCCCTGTGTTCGCAAGAGACAAGGGAATCGCGTCTGTGCGCACAGAAGCAATAGCGGACCGTTTCCCTCGGAGTGAACGCGAAAGAGCCGTCTATATACTCGCAGACACGCGAACGTGCCTCAATGCGGTCACAGAGGCAGCAGCTTTTGCACAGATGCTCCTGGTGATTCTGGCACTTTCCAGGCACACTCCTGAAAGTCGCGCACACTGCTGTTCACTCGCTAAACGACCTCTTGGGAAACACGTCTCCGGTCGACGGACCGCTCAGATTGCTTCTCGTGTAACTGTGAACTGTGTCAGCGCAGGGAATCCGTCTCTGTTGAGCAGATGTCAATCCTGCCTCGCTTTTGCTTTGTTGCCTCTACCAAGATGATTTCCCGTTTCTCTCTTCACTGGAGCAGGCAGACACAGCCAACGCACATCAAGTGTCAAGAGACACGCTCTGCTGAGCTCAACGCTTGTGCAGATGCACATGTGCGACGAAGTCAACACACGTGCTTGTGGAGAGAAAGAAAGGGACTCCCAGGCGTGTGGAGCGACGGGGAGAAAGAGCGGGCGCTGAGGAACACAGTTTCAAACAGACTGTCTCCACACAAACAGGCACCTGTCTGCAGGTATCCTAGATCTTGATTCTTGAACTTGAGGAAACACGCGTCTGAGCAAAACTCCCAAACGCTTCCAGGAAAGACACAGGCTCTCCCACAAGCACACAAGTGTTTGCCCTCAGCTATAGATCAGGGACAAGCCTGTGAAGAGCAACCAAAGAGCTCGTCCGTCTTTCCCTCAATAGATGGGAGTAGGCGCGCTTGCGGATGTGTGCGTGTGTGTGGCCACGCGTTTGCTTAGGCATCAGTGTGTGAAAAGGTAGGTGCTTTTCTCTAGCTGCGTGTGCGTGCACGTGGTGCTGGGTGCACATCCCTGGGTGCTCGTGGAAAGGTTTCTGCATGGTTTTCGCTGAGGAATCGTGTGTGTGCACATGGACAAAGAGAAGGCGCAGCAACCAGGTTCCAGCGCCGAAGAAGGCAAAAGGCGAGGTTTCCGGCGCTATCTCCTTCTCTCCCCAGAGCTAGTCGCGCAAAGCAAGCCGCTAAGCCGGCGACCGGCAAGAGAGCTACAACGAAGCATGCCGAACGGAGAAAATAGCAGCAGCTCATCTGTTCACACCTTGTTTCTGCCATGTGCTTGAACGCCAAGACGTTCGCGCTTCTGTGAGATGAAAGACGTCCTTCTGCATATGTGGTTGCTCACACCGGTGCACTTGTTAGTGTATCCATTCAGTCCTGGGCTGCGGGGCATTCAGAAGTGGCTCTGTGGAGACGTCTGCATAGAGGCAGCTGTCAGAACACGCACACTCGATTGTTCACCAAAACATATGCAGACGCGTCCTTAGCCTGTAGATTTGGATGCACAGAGTTCCCTGTGTTCGCAAGAGACAAGGGAATCGCGTCTGTGCGCACAGAAGCAATAGCGGACCGTTTCCCTCGGAGTGAACGCGAAAGAGCCGTCTATATACTCGCAGACACGCGAACGTGCCTCAATGCGGTCACAGAGGCAGCAGCTTTTGCACAGATGCTCCTGGTGATTCTGGCACTTTCCAGGCACACTCCTGAAAGTCGCGCACACTGCTGTTCACTCGCTAAACGACCTCTTGGGAAACACGTCTCCGGTCGACGGACCGCTCAGATTGCTTCTCGTGTAACTGTGAACTGTGTCAGCGCAGGGAATCCGTCTCTGTTGAGCAGATGTCAATCCTGCCTCGCTTTTGCTTTGTTGCCTCTACCAAGATGATTTCCCGTTTCTCTCTTCACTGGAGCAGGCAGACACAGCCAACGCACATCAAGTGTCAAGAGACACGCTCTGCTGAGCTCAACGCTTGTGCAGATGCACATGTGCGACGAAGTCAACACACGTGCTTGTGGAGAGAAAGAAAGGGACTCCCAGGCGTGTGGAGCGACGGGGAGAAAGAGCGGGCGCTGAGGAACACAGTTTCAAACAGACTGTCTCCACACAAACAGGCACCTGTCTGCAGGTATCCTAGATCTTGATTCTTGAACTTGAGGAAACACGCGTCTGAGCAAAACTCCCAAACGCTTCCAGGAAAGACACAGGCTCTCCCACAAGCACACAAGTGTTTGCCCTCAGCTATAGATCAGGGACAAGCCTGTGAAGAGCAACCAAAGAGCTCGTCCGTCTTTCCCTCAATAGATGGGAGTAGGCGCGCTTGCGGATGTGTGCGTGTGTGTGGCCACGCGTTTGCTTAGGCATCAGTGTGTGAAAAGGTAGGTGCTTTTCTCTAGCTGCGTGTGCGTGCACGTGGTGCTGGGTGCACATCCCTGGGTGCTCGTGGAAAGGTTTCTGCATGGTTTTCGCTGAGGAATCGTGTGTGTGCACATGGACAAAGAGAAGGCGCAGCAACCAGGTTCCAGCGCCGAAGAAGGCAAAAGGCGAGGTTTCCGGCGCTATCTCCTTCTCTCCCCAGAGCTAGTCGCGCAAAGCAAGCCGCTAAGCCGGCGACCGGCAAGAGAGCTACAACGAAGCATGCCGAACGGAGAAAATAGCAGCAGCTCATCTGTTCACACCTTGTTTCTGCCATGTGCTTGAACGCCAAGACGTTCGCGCTTCTGTGAGATGAAAGACGTCCTTCTGCATATGTGGTTGCTCACACCGGTGCACTTGTTAGTGTATCCATTCAGTCCTGGGCTGCGGGGCATTCAGAAGTGGCTCTGTGGAGACGTCTGCATAGAGGCAGCTGTCAGAACACGCACACTCGATTGTTCACCAAAACATATGCAGACGCGTCCTTAGCCTGTAGATTTGGATGCACAGAGTTCCCTGTGTTCGCAAGAGACAAGGGAATCGCGTCTGTGCGCACAGAAGCAATAGCGGACCGTTTCCCTCGGAGTGAACGCGAAAGAGCCGTCTATATACTCGCAGACACGCGAACGTGCCTCAATGCGGTCACAGAGGCAGCAGCTTTTGCACAGATGCTCCTGGTGATTCTGGCACTTTCCAGGCACACTCCTGAAAGTCGCGCACACTGCTGTTCACTCGCTAAACGACCTCTTGGGAAACACGTCTCCGGTCGACGGACCGCTCAGATTGCTTCTCGTGTAACTGTGAACTGTGTCAGCGCAGGGAATCCGTCTCTGTTGAGCAGATGTCAATCCTGCCTCGCTTTTGCTTTGTTGCCTCTACCAAGATGATTTCCCGTTTCTCTCTTCACTGGAGCAGGCAGACACAGCCAACGCACATCAAGTGTCAAGAGACACGCTCTGCTGAGCTCAACGCTTGTGCAGATGCACATGTGCGACGAAGTCAACACACGTGCTTGTGGAGAGAAAGAAAGGGACTCCCAGGCGTGTGGAGCGACGGGGAGAAAGAGCGGGCGCTGAGGAACACAGTTTCAAACAGACTGTCTCCACACAAACAGGCACCTGTCTGCAGGTATCCTAGATCTTGATTCTTGAACTTGAGGAAACACGCGTCTGAGCAAAACTCCCAAACGCTTCCAGGAAAGACACAGGCTCTCCCACAAGCACACAAGTGTTTGCCCTCAGCTATAGATCAGGGACAAGCCTGTGAAGAGCAACCAAAGAGCTCGTCCGTCTTTCCCTCAATAGATGGGAGTAGGCGCGCTTGCGGATGTGTGCGTGTGTGTGGCCACGCGTTTGCTTAGGCATCAGTGTGTGAAAAGGTAGGTGCTTTTCTCTAGCTGCGTGTGCGTGCACGTGGTGCTGGGTGCACATCCCTGGGTGCTCGTGGAAAGGTTTCTGCATGGTTTTCGCTGAGGAATCGTGTGTGTGCACATGGACAAAGAGAAGGCGCAGCAACCAGGTTCCAGCGCCGAAGAAGGCAAAAGGCGAGGTTTCCGGCGCTATCTCCTTCTCTCCCCAGAGCTAGTCGCGCAAAGCAAGCCGCTAAGCCGGCGACCGGCAAGAGAGCTACAACGAAGCATGCCGAACGGAGAAAATAGCAGCAGCTCATCTGTTCACACCTTGTTTCTGCCATGTGCTTGAACGCCAAGACGTTCGCGCTTCTGTGAGATGAAAGACGTCCTTCTGCATATGTGGTTGCTCACACCGGTGCACTTGTTAGTGTATCCATTCAGTCCTGGGCTGCGGGGCATTCAGAAGTGGCTCTGTGGAGACGTCTGCATAGAGGCAGCTGTCAGAACACGCACACTCGATTGTTCACCAAAACATATGCAGACGCGTCCTTAGCCTGTAGATTTGGATGCACAGAGTTCCCTGTGTTCGCAAGAGACAAGGGAATCGCGTCTGTGCGCACAGAAGCAATAGCGGACCGTTTCCCTCGGAGTGAACGCGAAAGAGCCGTCTATATACTCGCAGACACGCGAACGTGCCTCAATGCGGTCACAGAGGCAGCAGCTTTTGCACAGATGCTCCTGGTGATTCTGGCACTTTCCAGGCACACTCCTGAAAGTCGCGCACACTGCTGTTCACTCGCTAAACGACCTCTTGGGAAACACGTCTCCGGTCGACGGACCGCTCAGATTGCTTCTCGTGTAACTGTGAACTGTGTCAGCGCAGGGAATCCGTCTCTGTTGAGCAGATGTCAATCCTGCCTCGCTTTTGCTTTGTTGCCTCTACCAAGATGATTTGCCGTTTCTCTCTTCACTGGAGCAGGCAGACACAGCCAACGCACATCAAGTGTCAAGAGACACGCTCTGCTGAGCTCAACGCTTGTGCAGATGCACATGTGCGACGAAGTCAACACACGTGCTTGTGGAGAGAAAGAAAGGGACTCCCAGGCGTGTGGAGCGACGGGGAGAAAGAGCGGGCGCTGAGGAACACAGTTTCAAACAGACTGTCTCCACACAAACAGGCACCTGTCTGCAGGTATCCTAGATCTTGATTCTTGAACTTGAGGAAACACGCGTCTGAGCAAAACTCCCAAACGCTTCCAGGAAAGACACAGGCTCTCCCACAAGCACACAAGTGTTTGCCCTCAGCTATAGATCAGGGACAAGCCTGTGAAGAGCAACCAAAGAGCTCGTCCGTCTTTCCCTCAATAGATGGGAGTAGGCGCGCTTGCGGATGTGTGCGTGTGTGTGGCCACGCGTTTGCTTAGGCATCAGTGTGTGAAAAGGTAGGTGCTTTTCTCTAGCTGCGTGTGCGTGCACGTGGTGCTGGGTGCACATCCCTGGGTGCTCGTGGAAAGGTTTCTGCATGGTTTTCGCTGAGGAATCGTGTGTGTGCACATGGACAAAGAGAAGGCGCAGCAACCAGGTTCCAGCGCCGAAGAAGGCAAAAGGCGAGGTTTCCGGCGCTATCTCCTTCTCTCCCCAGAGCTAGTCGCGCAAAGCAAGCCGCTAAGCCGGCGACCGGCAAGAGAGCTACAACGAAGCATGCCGAACGGAGAAAATAGCAGCAGCTCATCTGTTCACACCTTGTTTCTGCCATGTGCTTGAACGCCAAGACGTTCGCGCTTCTGTGAGATGAAAGACGTCCTTCTGCATATGTGGTTGCTCACACCGGTGCACTTGTTAGTGTATCCATTCAGTCCTGGGCTGCGGGGCATTCAGAAGTGGCTCTGTGGAGACGTCTGCATAGAGGCAGCTGTCAGAACACGCACACTCGATTGTTCACCAAAACATATGCAGACGCGTCCTTAGCCTGTAGATTTGGATGCACAGAGTTCCCTGTGTTCGCAAGAGACAAGGGAATCGCGTCTGTGCGCACAGAAGCAATAGCGGACCGTTTCCCTCGGAGTGAACGCGAAAGAGCCGTCTATATACTCGCAGACACGCGAACGTGCCTCAATGCGGTCACAGAGGCAGCAGCTTTTGCACAGATGCTCCTGGTGATTCTGGCACTTTCCAGGCACACTCCTGAAAGTCGCGCACACTGCTGTTCACTCGCTAAACGACCTCTTGGGAAACACGTCTCCGGTCGACGGACCGCTCAGATTGCTTCTCGTGTAACTGTGAACTGTGTCAGCGCAGGGAATCCGTCTCTGTTGAGCAGATGTCAATCCTGCCTCGCTTTTGCTTTGTTGCCTCTACCAAGATGATTTCCCGTTTCTCTCTTCACTGGAGCAGGCAGACACAGCCAACGCACATCAAGTGTCAAGAGACACGCTCTGCTGAGCTCAACGCTTGTGCAGATGCACATGTGCGACGAAGTCAACACACGTGCTTGTGGAGAGAAAGAAAGGGACTCCCAGGCGTGTGGAGCGACGGGGAGAAAGAGCGGGCGCTGAGGAACACAGTTTCAAACAGACTGTCTCCACACAAACAGGCACCTGTCTGCAGGTATCCTAGATCTTGATTCTTGAACTTGAGGAAACACGCGTCTGAGCAAAACTCCCAAACGCTTCCAGGAAAGACACAGGCTCTCCCACAAGCACACAAGTGTTTGCCCTCAGCTATAGATCAGGGACAAGCCTGTGAAGAGCAACCAAAGAGCTCGTCCGTCTTTCCCTCAATAGATGGGAGTAGGCGCGCTTGCGGATGTGTGCGTGTGTGTGGCCACGCGTTTGCTTAGGCATCAGTGTGTGAAAAGGTAGGTGCTTTTCTCTAGCTGCGTGTGCGTGCACGTGGTGCTGGGTGCACATCCCTGGGTGCTCGTGGAAAGGTTTCTGCATGGTTTTCGCTGAGGAATCGTGTGTGTGCACATGGACAAAGAGAAGGCGCAGCAACCAGGTTCCAGCGCCGAAGAAGGCAAAAGGCGAGGTTTCCGGCGCTATCTCCTTCTCTCCCCAGAGCTAGTCGCGCAAAGCAAGCCGCTAAGCCGGCGACCGGCAAGAGAGCTACAACGAAGCATGCCGAACGGAGAAAATAGCAGCAGCTCATCTGTTCACACCTTGTTTCTGCCATGTGCTTGAACGCCAAGACGTTCGCGCTTCTGTGAGATGAAAGACGTCCTTCTGCATATGTGGTTGCTCACACCGGTGCACTTGTTAGTGTATCCATTCAGTCCTGGGCTGCGGGGCATTCAGAAGTGGCTCTGTGGAGACGTCTGCATAGAGGCAGCTGTCAGAACACGCACACTCGATTGTTCACCAAAACATATGCAGACGCGTCCTTAGCCTGTAGATTTGGATGCACAGAGTTCCCTGTGTTCGCAAGAGACAAGGGAATCGCGTCTGTGCGCACAGAAGCAATAGCGGACCGTTTCCCTCGGAGTGAACGCGAAAGAGCCGTCTATATACTCGCAGACACGCGAACGTGCCTCAATGCGGTCACAGAGGCAGCAGCTTTTGCACAGATGCTCCTGGTGATTCTGGCACTTTCCAGGCACACTCCTGAAAGTCGCGCACACTGCTGTTCACTCGCTAAACGACCTCTTGGGAAACACGTCTCCGGTCGACGGACCGCTCAGATTGCTTCTCGTGTAACTGTGAACTGTGTCAGCGCAGGGAATCCGTCTCTGTTGAGCAGATGTCAATCCTGCCTCGCTTTTGCTTTGTTGCCTCTACCAAGATGATTTCCCGTTTCTCTCTTCACTGGAGCAGGCAGACACAGCCAACGCACATCAAGTGTCAAGAGACACGCTCTGCTGAGCTCAACGCTTGTGCAGATGCACATGTGCGACGAAGTCAACACACGTGCTTGTGGAGAGAAAGAAAGGGACTCCCAGGCGTGTGGAGCGACGGGGAGAAAGAGCGGGCGCTGAGGAACACAGTTTCAAACAGACTGTCTCCACACAAACAGGCACCTGTCTGCAGGTATCCTAGATCTTGATTCTTGAACTTGAGGAAACACGCGTCTGAGCAAAACTCCCAAACGCTTCCAGGAAAGACACAGGCTCTCCCACAAGCACACAAGTGTTTGCCCTCAGCTATAGATCAGGGACAAGCCTGTGAAGAGCAACCAAAGAGCTCGTCCGTCTTTCCCTCAATAGATGGGAGTAGGCGCGCTTGCGGATGTGTGCGTGTGTGTGGCCACGCGTTTGCTTAGGCATCAGTGTGTGAAAAGGTAGGTGCTTTTCTCTAGCTGCGTGTGCGTGCACGTGGTGCTGGGTGCACATCCCTGGGTGCTCGTGGAAAGGTTTCTGCATGGTTTTCGCTGAGGAATCGTGTGTGTGCACATGGACAAAGAGAAGGCGCAGCAACCAGGTTCCAGCGCCGAAGAAGGCAAAAGGCGAGGTTTCCGGCGCTATCTCCTTCTCTCCCCAGAGCTAGTCGCGCAAAGCAAGCCGCTAAGCCGGCGACCGGCAAGAGAGCTACAACGAAGCATGCCGAACGGAGAAAATAGCAGCAGCTCATCTGTTCACACCTTGTTTCTGCCATGTGCTTGAACGCCAAGACGTTCGCGCTTCTGTGAGATGAAAGACGTCCTTCTGCATATGTGGTTGCTCACACCGGTGCACTTGTTAGTGTATCCATTCAGTCCTGGGCTGCGGGGCATTCAGAAGTGGCTCTGTGGAGACGTCTGCATAGAGGCAGCTGTCAGAACACGCACACTCGATTGTTCACCAAAACATATGCAGACGCGTCCTTAGCCTGTAGATTTGGATGCACAGAGTTCCCTGTGTTCGCAAGAGACAAGGGAATCGCGTCTGTGCGCACAGAAGCAATAGCGGACCGTTTCCCTCGGAGTGAACGCGAAAGAGCCGTCTATATACTCGCAGACACGCGAACGTGCCTCAATGCGGTCACAGAGGCAGCAGCTTTTGCACAGATGCTCCTGGTGATTCTGGCACTTTCCAGGCACACTCCTGAAAGTCGCGCACACTGCTGTTCACTCGCTAAACGACCTCTTGGGAAACACGTCTCCGGTCGACGGACCGCTCAGATTGCTTCTCGTGTAACTGTGAACTGTGTCAGCGCAGGGAATCCGTCTCTGTTGAGCAGATGTCAATCCTGCCTCGCTTTTGCTTTGTTGCCTCTACCAAGATGATTTGCCGTTTCTCTCTTCACTGGAGCAGGCAGACACAGCCAACGCACATCAAGTGTCAAGAGACACGCTCTGCTGAGCTCAACGCTTGTGCAGATGCACATGTGCGACGAAGTCAACACACGTGCTTGTGGAGAGAAAGAAAGGGACTCCCAGGCGTGTGGAGCGACGGGGAGAAAGAGCGGGCGCTGAGGAACACAGTTTCAAACAGACTGTCTCCACACAAACAGGCACCTGTCTGCAGGTATCCTAGATCTTGATTCTTGAACTTGAGGAAACACGCGTCTGAGCAAAACTCCCAAACGCTTCCAGGAAAGACACAGGCTCTCCCACAAGCACACAAGTGTTTGCCCTCAGCTATAGATCAGGGACAAGCCTGTGAAGAGCAACCAAAGAGCTCGTCCGTCTTTCCCTCAATAGATGGGAGTAGGCGCGCTTGCGGATGTGTGCGTGTGTGTGGCCACGCGTTTGCTTAGGCATCAGTGTGTGAAAAGGTAGGTGCTTTTCTCTAGCTGCGTGTGCGTGCACGTGGTGCTGGGTGCACATCCCTGGGTGCTCGTGGAAAGGTTTCTGCATGGTTTTCGCTGAGGAATCGTGTGTGTGCACATGGACAAAGAGAAGGCGCAGCAACCAGGTTCCAGCGCCGAAGAAGGCAAAAGGCGAGGTTTCCGGCGCTATCTCCTTCTCTCCCCAGAGCTAGTCGCGCAAAGCAAGCCGCTAAGCCGGCGACCGGCAAGAGAGCTACAACGAAGCATGCCGAACGGAGAAAATAGCAGCAGCTCATCTGTTCACACCTTGTTTCTGCCATGTGCTTGAACGCCAAGACGTTCGCGCTTCTGTGAGATGAAAGACGTCCTTCTGCATATGTGGTTGCTCACACCGGTGCACTTGTTAGTGTATCCATTCAGTCCTGGGCTGCGGGGCATTCAGAAGTGGCTCTGTGGAGACGTCTGCATAGAGGCAGCTGTCAGAACACGCACACTCGATTGTTCACCAAAACATATGCAGACGCGTCCTTAGCCTGTAGATTTGGATGCACAGAGTTCCCTGTGTTCGCAAGAGACAAGGGAATCGCGTCTGTGCGCACAGAAGCAATAGCGGACCGTTTCCCTCGGAGTGAACGCGAAAGAGCCGTCTATATACTCGCAGACACGCGAACGTGCCTCAATGCGGTCACAGAGGCAGCAGCTTTTGCACAGATGCTCCTGGTGATTCTGGCACTTTCCAGGCACACTCCTGAAAGTCGCGCACACTGCTGTTCACTCGCTAAACGACCTCTTGGGAAACACGTCTCCGGTCGACGGACCGCTCAGATTGCTTCTCGTGTAACTGTGAACTGTGTCAGCGCAGGGAATCCGTCTCTGTTGAGCAGATGTCAATCCTGCCTCGCTTTTGCTTTGTTGCCTCTACCAAGATGATTTCCCGTTTCTCTCTTCACTGGAGCAGGCAGACACAGCCAACGCACATCAAGTGTCAAGAGACACGCTCTGCTGAGCTCAACGCTTGTGCAGATGCACATGTGCGACGAAGTCAACACACGTGCTTGTGGAGAGAAAGAAAGGGACTCCCAGGCGTGTGGAGCGACGGGGAGAAAGAGCGGGCGCTGAGGAACACAGTTTCAAACAGACTGTCTCCACACAAACAGGCACCTGTCTGCAGGTATCCTAGATCTTGATTCTTGAACTTGAGGAAACACGCGTCTGAGCAAAACTCCCAAACGCTTCCAGGAAAGACACAGGCTCTCCCACAAGCACACAAGTGTTTGCCCTCAGCTATAGATCAGGGACAAGCCTGTGAAGAGCAACCAAAGAGCTCGTCCGTCTTTCCCTCAATAGATGGGAGTAGGCGCGCTTGCGGATGTGTGCGTGTGTGTGGCCACGCGTTTGCTTAGGCATCAGTGTGTGAAAAGGTAGGTGCTTTTCTCTAGCTGCGTGTGCGTGCACGTGGTGCTGGGTGCACATCCCTGGGTGCTCGTGGAAAGGTTTCTGCATGGTTTTCGCTGAGGAATCGTGTGTGTGCACATGGACAAAGAGAAGGCGCAGCAACCAGGTTCCAGCGCCGAAGAAGGCAAAAGGCGAGGTTTCCGGCGCTATCTCCTTCTCTCCCCAGAGCTAGTCGCGCAAAGCAAGCCGCTAAGCCGGCGACCGGCAAGAGAGCTACAACGAAGCATGCCGAACGGAGAAAATAGCAGCAGCTCATCTGTTCACACCTTGTTTCTGCCATGTGCTTGAACGCCAAGACGTTCGCGCTTCTGTGAGATGAAAGACGTCCTTCTGCATATGTGGTTGCTCACACCGGTGCACTTGTTAGTGTATCCATTCAGTCCTGGGCTGCGGGGCATTCAGAAGTGGCTCTGTGGAGACGTCTGCATAGAGGCAGCTGTCAGAACACGCACACTCGATTGTTCACCAAAACATATGCAGACGCGTCCTTAGCCTGTAGATTTGGATGCACAGAGTTCCCTGTGTTCGCAAGAGACAAGGGAATCGCGTCTGTGCGCACAGAAGCAATAGCGGACCGTTTCCCTCGGAGTGAACGCGAAAGAGCCGTCTATATACTCGCAGACACGCGAACGTGCCTCAATGCGGTCACAGAGGCAGCAGCTTTTGCACAGATGCTCCTGGTGATTCTGGCACTTTCCAGGCACACTCCTGAAAGTCGCGCACACTGCTGTTCACTCGCTAAACGACCTCTTGGGAAACACGTCTCCGGTCGACGGACCGCTCAGATTGCTTCTCGTGTAACTGTGAACTGTGTCAGCGCAGGGAATCCGTCTCTGTTGAGCAGATGTCAATCCTGCCTCGCTTTTGCTTTGTTGCCTCTACCAAGATGATTTGCCGTTTCTCTCTTCACTGGAGCAGGCAGACACAGCCAACGCACATCAAGTGTCAAGAGACACGCTCTGCTGAGCTCAACGCTTGTGCAGATGCACATGTGCGACGAAGTCAACACACGTGCTTGTGGAGAGAAAGAAAGGGACTCCCAGGCGTGTGGAGCGACGGGGAGAAAGTGGCGCTGAGGAACACAGTTTCAAACAGACTGTCTCCACACAAACAGGCACCTGTCTGCAGGTATCCTAGATCTTGATTCTTGAACTTGAGGAAACACGCGTCTGAGCAAAACTCCCAAACGCTTCCAGGAAAGACACAGGCTCTCCCACAAGCACACAAGTGTTTGCCCTCAGCTATAGATCAGGGACAAGCCTGTGAAGAGCAACCAAAGAGCTCGTCCGTCTTTCCCTCAATAGATGGGAGTAGGCGCGCTTGCGGATGTGTGCGTGTGTGTGGCCACGCGTTTGCTTAGGCATCAGTGTGTGAAAAGGTAGGTGCTTTTCTCTAGCTGCGTGTGCGTGCACGTGGTGCTGGGTGCACATCCCTGGGTGCTCGTGGAAAGGTTTCTGCATGGTTTTCGCTGAGGAATCGTGTGTGTGCACATGGACAAAGAGAAGGCGCAGCAACCAGGTTCCAGCGCCGAAGAAGGCAAAAGGCGAGGTTTCCGGCGCTATCTCCTTCTCTCCCCAGAGCTAGTCGCGCAAAGCAAGCCGCTAAGCCGGCGACCGGCAAGAGAGCTACAACGAAGCATGCCGAACGGAGAAAATAGCAGCAGCTCATCTGTTCACACCTTGTTTCTGCCATGTGCTTGAACGCCAAGACGTTCGCGCTTCTGTGAGATGAAAGACGTCCTTCTGCATATGTGGTTGCTCACACCGGTGCACTTGTTAGTGTATCCATTCAGTCCTGGGCTGCGGGGCATTCAGAAGTGGCTCTGTGGAGACGTCTGCATAGAGGCAGCTGTCAGAACACGCACACTCGATTGTTCACCAAAACATATGCAGACGCGTCCTTAGCCTGTAGATTTGGATGCACAGAGTTCCCTGTGTTCGCAAGAGACAAGGGAATCGCGTCTGTGCGCACAGAAGCAATAGCGGACCGTTTCCCTCGGAGTGAACGCGAAAGAGCCGTCTATATACTCGCAGACACGCGAACGTGCCTCAATGCGGTCACAGAGGCAGCAGCTTTTGCACAGATGCTCCTGGTGATTCTGGCACTTTCCAGGCACACTCCTGAAAGTCGCGCACACTGCTGTTCACTCGCTAAACGACCTCTTGGGAAACACGTCTCCGGTCGACGGACCGCTCAGATTGCTTCTCGTGTAACTGTGAACTGTGTCAGCGCAGGGAATCCGTCTCTGTTGAGCAGATGTCGATCCTGCCTCGCTTTTGCTTTGTTGCCTCTACCAAGATGATTTCCCGTTTCTCTCTTCACTGGAGCAGGCAGACACAGCCAACGCACATCAAGTGTCAAGAGACACGCTCTGCTGAGCTCAACGCTTGTGCAGATGCACATGTGCGACGAAGTCAACACACGTGCTTGTGGAGAGAAAGAAAGGGACTCCCAGGCGTGTGGAGCGACGGGGAGAAAGAGCGGGCGCTGAGGAACACAGTTTCAAACAGACTGTCTCCACACAAACAGGCACCTGTCTGCAGGTATCCTAGATCTTGATTCTTGAACTTGAGGAAACACGCGTCTGAGCAAAACTCCCAAACGCTTCCAGGAAAGACACAGGCTCTCCCACAAGCACACAAGTGTTTGCCCTCAGCTATAGATCAGGGACAAGCCTGTGAAGAGCAACCAAAGAGCTCGTCCGTCTTTCCCTCAATAGATGGGAGTAGGCGCGCTTGCGGATGTGTGCGTGTGTGTGGCCACGCGTTTGCTTAGGCATCAGTGTGTGAAAAGGTAGGTGCTTTTCTCTAGCTGCGTGTGCGTGCACGTGGTGCTGGGTGCACATCCCTGGGTGCTCGTGGAAAGGTTTCTGCATGGTTTTCGCTGAGGAATCGTGTGTGTGCACATGGACAAAGAGAAGGCGCAGCAACCAGGTTCCAGCGCCGAAGAAGGCAAAAGGCGAGGTTTCCGGCGCTATCTCCTTCTCTCCCCAGAGCTAGTCGCGCAAAGCAAGCCGCTAAGCCGGCGACCGGCAAGAGAGCTACAACGAAGCATGCCGAACGGAGAAAATAGCAGCAGCTCATCTGTTCACACCTTGTTTCTGCCATGTGCTTGAACGCCAAGACGTTCGCGCTTCTGTGAGATGAAAGACGTCCTTCTGCATATGTGGTTGCTCACACCGGTGCACTTGTTAGTGTATCCATTCAGTCCCTGGGCTGCGGGGCATTCAGAAGTGGCTCTGTGGAGACGTCTGCATAGAGGCAGCTGTCAGAACACGCACACTCGATTGTTCACCAAAACATATGCAGACGCGTCCTTAGCCTGTAGATTTGGATGCACAGAGTTCCCTGTGTTCGCAAGAGACAAGGGAATCGCGTCCTGTGCGCACAGAAGCAATAGCGGACCGTTTCCCTCGGATGTGAACGCGAAAGAGCCGTCTATATACTCGCAGACACGCGAACGTGCCTCAATGCGGTCACAGAGGCAGCAGCTTTTGCACAGATGCTCCTGGTGATTCTGGCACTTTCCAGGCACACTCCTGAAAGTCGCGCACACTGCTGTTCACTCGCTAAACGACCTCTTGGGAAACACGTCTCCGGTCGACGGACCGCTCCAGATTGCTTCTCGTGTAACTGTGAACTGTGTCAGCGCAGGGAATCCGTCTCTGTTGAGCAGATGTCAATCCTGCCTCGCTTTTGCTTTGTTGCCTCTACCAAGATGATTTCCCGTTTCTCTCTTCACTGGAGCAGGCAGACACAGCCAACGCACATCAAGTGTCAAGAGACACGCTCTGCTGAGCTCAACGCTTGTGCAGATGCACATGTGCGACGAAGTCAACACACGTGCTTGTGGAGAGAAAGAAAGGGACTCCCAGGCGTGTGGAGCGACGGGGAGAAAGAGCGGGCGCTGAGGAACACAGTTTCAAACAGACTGTCTCCACACAAACAGGCACCTGTCTGCAGGTATCCTAGATCTTGATTCTTGAACTTGAGGAAACACGCGTCTGAGCAAAACTCCCAAACGCTTCCAGGAAAGACACAGGCTCTCCCACAAGCACACAAGTGTTTGCCCTCAGCTATAGATCAGGGACAAGCCTGTGAAGAGCAACCAAGAGCTCGTCCGTCTTTCCCTCAATAGATGGGAGTAGGCGCGCTTGCGGATGTGTGCGTGTGTGTGGCCACGCGTTTGCTTAGGCATCAGTGTGTGAAAAGGTAGGTGCTTTTCTCTAGCTGCGTGTGCGTGCACGTGGTGCTGGGTGCACATCCCTGGGTGCTCGTGGAAAGGTTTCTGCATGGTTTTCGCTGAGGAATCGTGTGTGTGCACATGGACAAAGAGAAGGCGCAGCAACCAGGTTCCAGCGCCGAAGAAGGCAAAAGGCGAGGTTTCCGGCGCTATCTCCTTCTCTCCCCAGAGCTAGTCGCGCAAAGCAAGCCGCTAAGCCGGCGACCGGCAAGAGAGCTACAACGAAGCATGCCGAACGGAGAAAATAGCAGCAGCTCATCTGTTCACACCTTGTTTCTGCCATGTGCTTGAACGCCAAGACGTTCGCGCTTCTGTGAGATGAAAGACGTCCTTCTGCATATGTGGTTGCTCACACCGGTGCACTTGTTAGTGTATCCATTCAGTCCTGGGCTGCGGGGCATTCAGAAGTGGCTCTGTGGAGACGTCTGCATAGAGGCAGCTGTCAGAACACGCACACTCGATTGTTCACCAAAACATATGCAGACGCGTCCTTAGCCTGTAGATTTGGATGCACAGAGTTCCCTGTGTTCGCAAGAGACAAGGGAATCGCGTCTGTGCGCACAGAAGCAATAGCGGACCGTTTCCCTCGGAGTGAACGCGAAAGAGCCGTCTATATACTCGCAGACACGCGAACGTGCCTCAATGCGGTCACAGAGGCAGCAGCTTTTGCACAGATGCTCCTGGTGATTCTGGCACTTTCCAGGCACACTCCTGAAAGTCGCGCACACTGCTGTTCACTCGCTAAACGACCTCTTGGGAAACACGTCTCCGGTCGACGGACCGCTCAGATTGCTTCTCGTGTAACTGTGAACTGTGTCAGCGCAGGGAATCCGTCTCTGTTGAGCAGATGTCAATCCTGCCTCGCTTTTGCTTTGTTGCCTCTACCAAGATGATTTCCCGTTTCTCTCTTCACTGGAGCAGGCAGACACAGCCAACGCACATCAAGTGTCAAGAGACACGCTCTGCTGAGCTCAACGCTTGTGCAGATGCACATGTGCGACGAAGTCAACACACGTGCTTGTGGAGAGAAAGAAAGGGACTCCCAGGCGTGTGGAGCGACGGGGAGAAAGAGCGGGCGCTGAGGAACACAGTTTCAAACAGACTGTCTCCACACAAACAGGCACCTGTCTGCAGGTATCCTAGATCTTGATTCTTGAACTTGAGGAAACACGCGTCTGAGCAAAACTCCCAAACGCTTCCAGGAAAGACACAGGCTCTCCCACAAGCACACAAGTGTTTGCCCTCAGCTATAGATCAGGGACAAGCCTGTGAAGAGCAACCAAAGAGCTCGTCCGTCTTTCCCTCAATAGATGGGAGTAGGCGCGCTTGCGGATGTGTGCGTGTGTGTGGCCACGCGTTTGCTTAGGCATCAGTGTGTGAAAAGGTAGGTGCTTTTCTCTAGCTGCGTGTGCGTGCACGTGGTGCTGGGTGCACATCCCTGGGTGCTCGTGGAAAGGTTTCTGCATGGTTTTCGCTGAGGAATCGTGTGTGTGCACATGGACAAAGAGAAGGCGCAGCAACCAGGTTCCAGCGCCGAAGAAGGCAAAAGGCGAGGTTTCCGGCGCTATCTCCTTCTCTCCCCAGAGCTAGTCGCGCAAAGCAAGCCGCTAAGCCGGCGACCGGCAAGAGAGCTACAACGAAGCATGCCGAACGGAGAAAATAGCAGCAGCTCATCTGTTCACACCTTGTTTCTGCCATGTGCTTGAACGCCAAGACGTTCGCGCTTCTGTGAGATGAAAGACGTCCTTCTGCATATGTGGTTGCTCACACCGGTGCACTTGTTAGTGTATCCATTCAGTCCTGGGCTGCGGGGCATTCAGAAGTGGCTCTGTGGAGACGTCTGCATAGAGGCAGCTGTCAGAACACGCACACTCGATTGTTCACCAAAACATATGCAGACGCGTCCTTAGCCTGTAGATTTGGATGCACAGAGTTCCCTGTGTTCGCAAGAGACAAGGGAATCGCGTCTGTGCGCACAGAAGCAATAGCGGACCGTTTCCCTCGGAGTGAACGCGAAAGAGCCGTCTATATACTCGCAGACACGCGAACGTGCCTCAATGCGGTCACAGAGGCAGCAGCTTTTGCACAGATGCTCCTGGTGATTCTGGCACTTTCCAGGCACACTCCTGAAAGTCGCGCACACTGCTGTTCACTCGCTAAACGACCTCTTGGGAAACACGTCTCCGGTCGACGGACCGCTCAGATTGCTTCTCGTGTAACTGTGAACTGTGTCAGCGCAGGGAATCCGTCTCTGTTGAGCAGATGTCAATCCTGCCTCGCTTTTGCTTTGTTGCCTCTACCAAGATGATTTCCCGTTTCTCTCTTCACTGGAGCAGGCAGACACAGCCAACGCACATCAAGTGTCAAGAGACACGCTCTGCTGAGCTCAACGCTTGTGCAGATGCACATGTGCGACGAAGTCAACACACGTGCTTGTGGAGAGAAAGAAAGGGACTCCCAGGCGTGTGGAGCGACGGGGAGAAAGAGCGGGCGCTGAGGAACACAGTTTCAAACAGACTGTCTCCACACAAACAGGCACCTGTCTGCAGGTATCCTAGATCTTGATTCTTGAACTTGAGGAAACACGCGTCTGAGCAAAACTCCCAAACGCTTCCAGGAAAGACACAGGCTCTCCCACAAGCACACAAGTGTTTGCCCTCAGCTATAGATCAGGGACAAGCCTGTGAAGAGCAACCAAAGAGCTCGTCCGTCTTTCCCTCAATAGATGGGAGTAGGCGCGCTTGCGGATGTGTGCGTGTGTGTGGCCACGCGTTTGCTTAGGCATCAGTGTGTGAAAAGGTAGGTGCTTTTCTCTAGCTGCGTGTGCGTGCACGTGGTGCTGGGTGCACATCCCTGGGTGCTCGTGGAAAGGTTTCTGCATGGTTTTCGCTGAGGAATCGTGTGTGTGCACATGGACAAAGAGAAGGCGCAGCAACCAGGTTCCAGCGCCGAAGAAGGCAAAAGGCGAGGTTTCCGGCGCTATCTCCTTCTCTCCCCAGAGCTAGTCGCGCAAAGCAAGCCGCTAAGCCGGCGACCGGCAAGAGAGCTACAACGAAGCATGCCGAACGGAGAAAATAGCAGCAGCTCATCTGTTCACACCTTGTTTCTGCCATGTGCTTGAACGCCAAGACGTTCGCGCTTCTGTGAGATGAAAGACGTCCTTCTGCATATGTGGTTGCTCACACCGTTGCACTTGTTAGTGTATCCATTCAGTCCTGGGCTGCGGGGCATTCAGAAGTGGCTCTGTGGAGACGTCTGCATAGAGGCAGCTGTCAGAACACGCACACTCGATTGTTCACCAAAACATATGCAGACGCGTCCTTAGCCTGTAGATTTGGATGCACAGAGTTCCCTGTGTTCGCAAGAGACAAGGGAATCGCGTCTGTGCGCACAGAAGCAATAGCGGACCGTTTCCCTCGGAGTGAACGCGAAAGAGCCGTCTATATACTCGCAGACACGCGAACGTGCCTCAATGCGGTCACAGAGGCAGCAGCTTTTGCACAGATGCTCCTGGTGATTCTGGCACTTTCCAGGCACACTCCTGAAAGTCGCGCACACTGCTGTTCACTCGCTAAACGACCTCTTGGGAAACACGTCTCCGGTCGACGGACCGCTCAGATTGCTTCTCGTGTAACTGTGAACTGTGTCAGCGCAGGGAATCCGTCTCTGTTGAGCAGATGTCAATCCTGCCTCGCTTTTGCTTTGTTGCCTCTACCAAGATGATTTCCCGTTTCTCTCTTCACTGGAGCAGGCAGACACAGCCAACGCACATCAAGTGTCAAGAGACACGCTCTGCTGAGCTCAACGCTTGTGCAGATGCACATGTGCGACGAAGTCAACACACGTGCTTGTGGAGAGAAAGAAAGGGACTCCCAGGCGTGTGGAGCGACGGGGAGAAAGAGCGGGCGCTGAGGAACACAGTTTCAAACAGACTGTCTCCACACAAACAGGCACCTGTCTGCAGGTATCCTAGATCTTGATTCTTGAACTTGAGGAAACACGCGTCTGAGCAAAACTCCCAAACGCTTCCAGGAAAGACACAGGCTCTCCCACAAGCACACAAGTGTTTGCCCTCAGCTATAGATCAGGGACAAGCCTGTGAAGAGCAACCAAAGAGCTCGTCCGTCTTTCCCTCAATAGATGGGAGTAGGCGCGCTTGCGGATGTGTGCGTGTGTGTGGCCACGCGTTTGCTTAGGCATCAGTGTGTGAAAAGGTAGGTGCTTTTCTCTAGCTGCGTGTGCGTGCACGTGGTGCTGGGTGCACATCCCTGGGTGCTCGTGGAAAGGTTTCTGCATGGTTTTCGCTGAGGAATCGTGTGTGTGCACATGGACAAAGAGAAGGCGCAGCAACCAGGTTCCAGCGCCGAAGAAGGCAAAAGGCGAGGTTTCCGGCGCTATCTCCTTCTCTCCCCAGAGCTAGTCGCGCAAAGCAAGCCGCTAAGCCGGCGACCGGCAAGAGAGCTACAACGAAGCATGCCGAACGGAGAAAATAGCAGCAGCTCATCTGTTCACACCTTGTTTCTGCCATGTGCTTGAACGCCAAGACGTTCGCGCTTCTGTGAGATGAAAGACGTCCTTCTGCATATGTGGTTGCTCACACCGGTGCACTTGTTAGTGTATCCATTCAGTCCTGGGCTGCGGGGCATTCAGAAGTGGCTCTGTGGAGACGTCTGCATAGAGGCAGCTGTCAGAACACGCACACTCGATTGTTCACCAAAACATATGCAGACGCGTCCTTAGCCTGTAGATTTGGATGCACAGAGTTCCCTGTGTTCGCAAGAGACAAGGGAATCGCGTCTGTGCGCACAGAAGCAATAGCGGACCGTTTCCCTCGGAGTGAACGCGAAAGAGCCGTCTATATACTCGCAGACACGCGAACGTGCCTCAATGCGGTCACAGAGGCAGCAGCTTTTGCACAGATGCTCCTGGTGATTCTGGCACTTTCCAGGCACACTCCTGAAAGTCGCGCACACTGCTGTTCACTCGCTAAACGACCTCTTGGGAAACACGTCTCCGGTCGACGGACCGCTCAGATTGCTTCTCGTGTAACTGTGAACTGTGTCAGCGCAGGGAATCCGTCTCTGTTGAGCAGATGTCAATCCTGCCTCGCTTTTGCTTTGTTGCCTCTACCAAGATGATTTCCCGTTTCTCTCTTCACTGGAGCAGGCAGACACAGCCAACGCACATCAAGTGTCAAGAGACACGCTCTGCTGAGCTCAACGCTTGTGCAGATGCACATGTGCGACGAAGTCAACACACGTGCTTGTGGAGAGAAAGAAAGGGACTCCCAGGCGTGTGGAGCGACGGGGAGAAAGAGCGGGCGCTGAGGAACACAGTTTCAAACAGACTGTCTCCACACAAACAGGCACCTGTCTGCAGGTATCCTAGATCTTGATTCTTGAACTTGAGGAAACACGCGTCTGAGCAAAACTCCCAAACGCTTCCAGGAAAGACACAGGCTCTCCCACAAGCACACAAGTGTTTGCCCTCAGCTATAGATCAGGGACAAGCCTGTGAAGAGCAACCAAAGAGCTCGTCCGTCTTTCCCTCAATAGATGGGAGTAGGCGCGCTTGCGGATGTGTGCGTGTGTGTGGCCACGCGTTTGCTTAGGCATCAGTGTGTGAAAAGGTAGGTGCTTTTCTCTAGCTGCGTGTGCGTGCACGTGGTGCTGGGTGCACATCCCTGGGTGCTCGTGGAAAGGTTTCTGCATGGTTTTCGCTGAGGAATCGTGTGTGTGCACATGGACAAAGAGAAGGCGCAGCAACCAGGTTCCAGCGCCGAAGAAGGCAAAAGGCGAGGTTTCCGGCGCTATCTCCTTCTCTCCCCAGAGCTAGTCGCGCAAAGCAAGCCGCTAAGCCGGCGACCGGCAAGAGAGCTACAACGAAGCATGCCGAACGGAGAAAATAGCAGCAGCTCATCTGTTCACACCTTGTTTCTGCCATGTGCTTGAACGCCAAGACGTTCGCGCTTCTGTGAGATGAAAGACGTCCTTCTGCATATGTGGTTGCTCACACCGGTGCACTTGTTAGTGTATCCATTCAGTCCTGGGCTGCGGGGCATTCAGAAGTGGCTCTGTGGAGACGTCTGCATAGAGGCAGCTGTCAGAACACGCACACTCGATTGTTCACCAAAACATATGCAGACGCGTCCTTAGCCTGTAGATTTGGATGCACAGAGTTCCCTGTGTTCGCAAGAGACAAGGGAATCGCGTCTGTGCGCACAGAAGCAATAGCGGACCGTTTCCCTCGGAGTGAACGCGAAAGAGCCGTCTATATACTCGCAGACACGCGAACGTGCCTCAATGCGGTCACAGAGGCAGCAGCTTTTGCACAGATGCTCCTGGTGATTCTGGCACTTTCCAGGCACACTCCTGAAAGTCGCGCACACTGCTGTTCACTCGCTAAACGACCTCTTGGGAAACACGTCTCCGGTCGACGGACCGCTCAGATTGCTTCTCGTGTAACTGTGAACTGTGTCAGCGCAGGGAATCCGTCTCTGTTGAGCAGATGTCAATCCTGCCTCGCTTTTGCTTTGTTGCCTCTACCAAGATGATTTCCCGTTTCTCTCTTCACTGGAGCAGGCAGACACAGCCAACGCACATCAAGTGTCAAGAGACACGCTCTGCTGAGCTCAACGCTTGTGCAGATGCACATGTGCGACGAAGTCAACACACGTGCTTGTGGAGAGAAAGAAAGGGACTCCCAGGCGTGTGGAGCGACGGGGAGAAAGAGCGGGCGCTGAGGAACACAGTTTCAAACAGACTGTCTCCACACAAACAGGCACCTGTCTGCAGGTATCCTAGATCTTGATTCTTGAACTTGAGGAAACACGCGTCTGAGCAAAACTCCCAAACGCTTCCAGGAAAGACACAGGCTCTCCCACAAGCACACAAGTGTTTGCCCTCAGCTATAGATCAGGGACAAGCCTGTGAAGAGCAACCAAAGAGCTCGTCCGTCTTTCCCTCAATAGATGGGAGTAGGCGCGCTTGCGGATGTGTGCGTGTGTGTGGCCACGCGTTTGCTTAGGCATCAGTGTGTGAAAAGGTAGGTGCTTTTCTCTAGCTGCGTGTGCGTGCACGTGGTGCTGGGTGCACATCCCTGGGTGCTCGTGGAAAGGTTTCTGCATGGTTTTCGCTGAGGAATCGTGTGTGTGCACATGGACAAAGAGAAGGCGCAGCAACCAGGTTCCAGCGCCGAAGAAGGCAAAAGGCGAGGTTTCCGGCGCTATCTCCTTCTCTCCCCAGAGCTAGTCGCGCAAAGCAAGCCGCTAAGCCGGCGACCGGCAAGAGAGCTACAACGAAGCATGCCGAACGGAGAAAATAGCAGCAGCTCATCTGTTCACACCTTGTTTCTGCCATGTGCTTGAACGCCAAGACGTTCGCGCTTCTGTGAGATGAAAGACGTCCTTCTGCATATGTGGTTGCTCACACCGGTGCACTTGTTAGTGTATCCATTCAGTCCTGGGCTGCGGGGCATTCAGAAGTGGCTCTGTGGAGACGTCTGCATAGAGGCAGCTGTCAGAACACGCACACTCGATTGTTCACCAAAACATATGCAGACGCGTCCTTAGCCTGTAGATTTGGATGCACAGAGTTCCCTGTGTTCGCAAGAGACAAGGGAATCGCGTCTGTGCGCACAGAAGCAATAGCGGACCGTTTCCCTCGGAGTGAACGCGAAAGAGCCGTCTATATACTCGCAGACACGCGAACGTGCCTCAATGCGGTCACAGAGGCAGCAGCTTTTGCACAGATGCTCCTGGTGATTCTGGCACTTTCCAGGCACACTCCTGAAAGTCGCGCACACTGCTGTTCACTCGCTAAACGACCTCTTGGGAAACACGTCTCCGGTCGACGGACCGCTCAGATTGCTTCTCGTGTAACTGTGAACTGTGTCAGCGCAGGGAATCCGTCTCTGTTGAGCAGATGTCAATCCTGCCTCGCTTTTGCTTTGTTGCCTCTACCAAGATGATTTCCCGTTTCTCTCTTCACTGGAGCAGGCAGACACAGCCAACGCACATCAAGTGTCAAGAGACACGCTCTGCTGAGCTCAACGCTTGTGCAGATGCACATGTGCGACGAAGTCAACACACGTGCTTGTGGAGAGAAAGAAAGGGACTCCCAGGCGTGTGGAGCGACGGGGAGAAAGAGCGGGCGCTGAGGAACACAGTTTCAAACAGACTGTCTCCACACAAACAGGCACCTGTCTGCAGGTATCCTAGATCTTGATTCTTGAACTTGAGGAAACACGCGTCTGAGCAAAACTCCCAAACGCTTCCAGGAAAGACACAGGCTCTCCCACAAGCACACAAGTGTTTGCCCTCAGCTATAGATCAGGGACAAGCCTGTGAAGAGCAACCAAAGAGCTCGTCCGTCTTTCCCTCAATAGATGGGAGTAGGCGCGCTTGCGGATGTGTGCGTGTGTGTGGCCACGCGTTTGCTTAGGCATCAGTGTGTGAAAAGGTAGGTGCTTTTCTCTAGCTGCGTGTGCGTGCACGTGGTGCTGGGTGCACATCCCTGGGTGCTCGTGGAAAGGTTTCTGCATGGTTTTCGCTGAGGAATCGTGTGTGTGCACATGGACAAAGAGAAGGCGCAGCAACCAGGTTCCAGCGCCGAAGAAGGCAAAAGGCGAGGTTTCCGGCGCTATCTCCTTCTCTCCCCAGAGCTAGTCGCGCAAAGCAAGCCGCTAAGCCGGCGACCGGCAAGAGAGCTACAACGAAGCATGCCGAACGGAGAAAATAGCAGCAGCTCATCTGTTCACACCTTGTTTCTGCCATGTGCTTGAACGCCAAGACGTTCGCGCTTCTGTGAGATGAAAGACGTCCTTCTGCATATGTGGTTGCTCACACCGTTGCACTTGTTAGTGTATCCATTCAGTCCTGGGCTGCGGGGCATTCAGAAGTGGCTCTGTGGAGACGTCTGCATAGAGGCAGCTGTCAGAACACGCACACTCGATTGTTCACCAAAACATATGCAGACGCGTCCTTAGCCTGTAGATTTGGATGCACAGAGTTCCCTGTGTTCGCAAGAGACAAGGGAATCGCGTCTGTGCGCACAGAAGCAATAGCGGACCGTTTCCCTCGGAGTGAACGCGAAAGAGCCGTCTATATACTCGCAGACACGCGAACGTGCCTCAATGCGGTCACAGAGGCAGCAGCTTTTGCACAGATGCTCCTGGTGATTCTGGCACTTTCCAGGCACACTCCTGAAAGTCGCGCACACTGCTGTTCACTCGCTAAACGACCTCTTGGGAAACACGTCTCCGGTCGACGGACCGCTCAGATTGCTTCTCGTGTAACTGTGAACTGTGTCAGCGCAGGGAATCCGTCTCTGTTGAGCAGATGTCAATCCTGCCTCGCTTTTGCTTTGTTGCCTCTACCAAGATGATTTCCCGTTTCTCTCTTCACTGGAGCAGGCAGACACAGCCAACGCACATCAAGTGTCAAGAGACACGCTCTGCTGAGCTCAACGCTTGTGCAGATGCACATGTGCGACGAAGTCAACACACGTGCTTGTGGAGAGAAAGAAAGGGACTCCCAGGCGTGTGGAGCGACGGGGAGAAAGAGCGGGCGCTGAGGAACACAGTTTCAAACAGACTGTCTCCACACAAACAGGCACCTGTCTGCAGGTATCCTAGATCTTGATTCTTGAACTTGAGGAAACACGCGTCTGAGCAAAACTCCCAAACGCTTCCAGGAAAGACACAGGCTCTCCCACAAGCACACAAGTGTTTGCCCTCAGCTATAGATCAGGGACAAGCCTGTGAAGAGCAACCAAAGAGCTCGTCCGTCTTTCCCTCAATAGATGGGAGTAGGCGCGCTTGCGGATGTGTGCGTGTGTGTGGCCACGCGTTTGCTTAGGCATCAGTGTGTGAAAAGGTAGGTGCTTTTCTCTAGCTGCGTGTGCGTGCACGTGGTGCTGGGTGCACATCCCTGGGTGCTCGTGGAAAGGTTTCTGCATGGTTTTCGCTGAGGAATCGTGTGTGTGCACATGGACAAAGAGAAGGCGCAGCAACCAGGTTCCAGCGCCGAAGAAGGCAAAAGGCGAGGTTTCCGGCGCTATCTCCTTCTCTCCCCAGAGCTAGTCGCGCAAAGCAAGCCGCTAAGCCGGCGACCGGCAAGAGAGCTACAACGAAGCATGCCGAACGGAGAAAATAGCAGCAGCTCATCTGTTCACACCTTGTTTCTGCCATGTGCTTGAACGCCAAGACGTTCGCGCTTCTGTGAGATGAAAGACGTCCTTCTGCATATGTGGTTGCTCACACCGGTGCACTTGTTAGTGTATCCATTCAGTCCTGGGCTGCGGGGCATTCAGAAGTGGCTCTGTGGAGACGTCTGCATAGAGGCAGCTGTCAGAACACGCACACTCGATTGTTCACCAAAACATATGCAGACGCGTCCTTAGCCTGTAGATTTGGATGCACAGAGTTCCCTGTGTTCGCAAGAGACAAGGGAATCGCGTCTGTGCGCACAGAAGCAATAGCGGACCGTTTCCCTCGGAGTGAACGCGAAAGAGCCGTCTATATACTCGCAGACACGCGAACGTGCCTCAATGCGGTCACAGAGGCAGCAGCTTTTGCACAGATGCTCCTGGTGATTCTGGCACTTTCCAGGCACACTCCTGAAAGTCGCGCACACTGCTGTTCACTCGCTAAACGACCTCTTGGGAAACACGTCTCCGGTCGACGGACCGCTCAGATTGCTTCTCGTGTAACTGTGAACTGTGTCAGCGCAGGGAATCCGTCTCTGTTGAGCAGATGTCAATCCTGCCTCGCTTTTGCTTTGTTGCCTCTACCAAGATGATTTCCCGTTTCTCTCTTCACTGGAGCAGGCAGACACAGCCAACGCACATCAAGTGTCAAGAGACACGCTCTGCTGAGCTCAACGCTTGTGCAGATGCACATGTGCGACGAAGTCAACACACGTGCTTGTGGAGAGAAAGAAAGGGACTCCCAGGCGTGTGGAGCGACGGGGAGAAAGAGCGGGCGCTGAGGAACACAGTTTCAAACAGACTGTCTCCACACAAACAGGCACCTGTCTGCAGGTATCCTAGATCTTGATTCTTGAACTTGAGGAAACACGCGTCTGAGCAAAACTCCCAAACGCTTCCAGGAAAGACACAGGCTCTCCCACAAGCACACAAGTGTTTGCCCTCAGCTATAGATCAGGGACAAGCCTGTGAAGAGCAACCAAAGAGCTCGTCCGTCTTTCCCTCAATAGATGGGAGTAGGCGCGCTTGCGGATGTGTGCGTGTGTGTGGCCACGCGTTTGCTTAGGCATCAGTGTGTGAAAAGGTAGGTGCTTTTCTCTAGCTGCGTGTGCGTGCACGTGGTGCTGGGTGCACATCCCTGGGTGCTCGTGGAAAGGTTTCTGCATGGTTTTCGCTGAGGAATCGTGTGTGTGCACATGGACAAAGAGAAGGCGCAGCAACCAGGTTCCAGCGCCGAAGAAGGCAAAAGGCGAGGTTTCCGGCGCTATCTCCTTCTCTCCCCAGAGCTAGTCGCGCAAAGCAAGCCGCTAAGCCGGCGACCGGCAAGAGAGCTACAACGAAGCATGCCGAACGGAGAAAATAGCAGCAGCTCATCTGTTCACACCTTGTTTCTGCCATGTGCTTGAACGCCAAGACGTTCGCGCTTCTGTGAGATGAAAGACGTCCTTCTGCATATGTGGTTGCTCACACCGGTGCACTTGTTAGTGTATCCATTCAGTCCTGGGCTGCGGGGCATTCAGAAGTGGCTCTGTGGAGACGTCTGCATAGAGGCAGCTGTCAGAACACGCACACTCGATTGTTCACCAAAACATATGCAGACGCGTCCTTAGCCTGTAGATTTGGATGCACAGAGTTCCCTGTGTTCGCAAGAGACAAGGGAATCGCGTCTGTGCGCACAGAAGCAATAGCGGACCGTTTCCCTCGGAGTGAACGCGAAAGAGCCGTCTATATACTCGCAGACACGCGAACGTGCCTCAATGCGGTCACAGAGGCAGCAGCTTTTGCACAGATGCTCCTGGTGATTCTGGCACTTTCCAGGCACACTCCTGAAAGTCGCGCACACTGCTGTTCACTCGCTAAACGACCTCTTGGGAAACACGTCTCCGGTCGACGGACCGCTCAGATTGCTTCTCGTGTAACTGTGAACTGTGTCAGCGCAGGGAATCCGTCTCTGTTGAGCAGATGTCGATCCTGCCTCGCTTTTGCTTTGTTGCCTCTACCAAGATGATTTCCCGTTTCTCTCTTCACTGGAGCACGCAGACACAGCCAACGCACATCAAGTGTCAAGAGACACGCTCTGCTGAGCTCAACGCTTGTGCAGATGCACATGTGCGACGAAGTCAACACACGTGCTTGTGGAGAGAAAGAAAGGGACTCCCAGGCGTGTGGAGCGACGGGGAGAAAGAGCGGGCGCTGAGGAACACAGTTTCAAACAGACTGTCTCCACACAAACAGGCACCTGTCTGCAGGTATCCTAGATCTTGATTCTTGAACTTGAGGAAACACGCGTCTGAGCAAAACTCCCAAACGCTTCCAGGAAAGACACAGGCTCTCCCACAAGCACACAAGTGTTTGCCCTCAGCTATAGATCAGGGACAAGCCTGTGAAGAGCAACCAAAGAGCTCGTCCGTCTTTCCCTCAATAGATGGGAGTAGGCGCGCTTGCGGATGTGTGCGTGTGTGTGGCCACGCGTTTGCTTAGGCATCAGTGTGTGAAAAGGTAGGTGCTTTTCTCTAGCTGCGTGTGCGTGCACGTGGTGCTGGGTGCACATCCCTGGGTGCTCGTGGAAAGGTTTCTGCATGGTTTTCGCTGAGGAATCGTGTGTGTGCACATGGACAAAGAGAAGGCGCAGCAACCAGGTTCCAGCGCCGAAGAAGGCAAAAGGCGAGGTTTCCGGCGCTATCTCCTTCTCTCCCCAGAGCTAGTCGCGCAAAGCAAGCCGCTAAGCCGGCGACCGGCAAGAGAGCTACAACGAAGCATGCCGAACGGAGAAAATAGCAGCAGCTCATCTGTTCACACCTTGTTTCTGCCATGTGCTTGAACGCCAAGACGTTCGCGCTTCTGTGAGATGAAAGACGTCCTTCTGCATATGTGGTTGCTCACACCGGTGCACTTGTTAGTGTATCCATTCAGTCCTGGGCTGCGGGGCATTCAGAAGTGGCTCTGTGGAGACGTCTGCATAGAGGCAGCTGTCAGAACACGCACACTCGATTGTTCACCAAAACATATGCAGACGCGTCCTTAGCCTGTAGATTTGGATGCACAGAGTTCCCTGTGTTCGCAAGAGACAAGGGAATCGCGTCTGTGCGCACAGAAGCAATAGCGGACCGTTTCCCTCGGAGTGAACGCGAAAGAGCCGTCTATATACTCGCAGACACGCGAACGTGCCTCAATGCGGTCACAGAGGCAGCAGCTTTTGCACAGATGCTCCTGGTGATTCTGGCACTTTCCAGGCACACTCCTGAAAGTCGCGCACACTGCTGTTCACTCGCTAAACGACCTCTTGGGAAACACGTCTCCGGTCGACGGACCGCTCAGATTGCTTCTCGTGTAACTGTGAACTGTGTCAGCGCAGGGAATCCGTCTCTGTTGAGCAGATGTCAATCCTGCCTCGCTTTTGCTTTGTTGCCTCTACCAAGATGATTTCCCGTTTCTCTCTTCACTGGAGCAGGCAGACACAGCCAACGCACATCAAGTGTCAAGAGACACGCTCTGCTGAGCTCAACGCTTGTGCAGATGCACATGTGCGACGAAGTCAACACACGTGCTTGTGGAGAGAAAGAAAGGGACTCCCAGGCGTGTGGAGCGACGGGGAGAAAGAGCGGGCGCTGAGGAACACAGTTTCAAACAGACTGTCTCCACACAAACAGGCACCTGTCTGCAGGTATCCTAGATCTTGATTCTTGAACTTGAGGAAACACGCGTCTGAGCAAAACTCCCAAACGCTTCCAGGAAAGACACAGGCTCTCCCACAAGCACACAAGTGTTTGCCCTCAGCTATAGATCAGGGACAAGCCTGTGAAGAGCAACCAAAGAGCTCGTCCGTCTTTCCCTCAATAGATGGGAGTAGGCGCGCTTGCGGATGTGTGCGTGTGTGTGGCCACGCGTTTGCTTAGGCATCAGTGTGTGAAAAGGTAGGTGCTTTTCTCTAGCTGCGTGTGCGTGCACGTGGTGCTGGGTGCACATCCCTGGGTGCTCGTGGAAAGGTTTCTGCATGGTTTTCGCTGAGGAATCGTGTGTGTGCACATGGACAAAGAGAAGGCGCAGCAACCAGGTTCCAGCGCCGAAGAAGGCAAAAGGCGAGGTTTCCGGCGCTATCTCCTTCTCTCCCCAGAGCTAGTCGCGCAAAGCAAGCCGCTAAGCCGGCGACCGGCAAGAGAGCTACAACGAAGCATGCCGAACGGAGAAAATAGCAGCAGCTCATCTGTTCACACCTTGTTTCTGCCATGTGCTTGAACGCCAAGACGTTCGCGCTTCTGTGAGATGAAAGACGTCCTTCTGCATATGTGGTTGCTCACACCGGTGCACTTGTTAGTGTATCCATTCAGTCCTGGGCTGCGGGGCATTCAGAAGTGGCTCTGTGGAGACGTCTGCATAGAGGCAGCTGTCAGAACACGCACACTCGATTGTTCACCAAAACATATGCAGACGCGTCCTTAGCCTGTAGATTTGGATGCACAGAGTTCCCTGTGTTCGCAAGAGACAAGGGAATCGCGTCTGTGCGCACAGAAGCAATAGCGGACCGTTTCCCTCGGAGTGAACGCGAAAGAGCCGTCTATATACTCGCAGACACGCGAACGTGCCTCAATGCGGTCACAGAGGCAGCAGCTTTTGCACAGATGCTCCTGGTGATTCTGGCACTTTCCAGGCACACTCCTGAAAGTCGCGCACACTGCTGTTCACTCGCTAAACGACCTCTTGGGAAACACGTCTCCGGTCGACGGACCGCTCAGATTGCTTCTCGTGTAACTGTGAACTGTGTCAGCGCAGGGAATCCGTCTCTGTTGAGCAGATGTCGATCCTGCCTCGCTTTTGCTTTGTTGCCTCTACCAAGATGATTTCCCGTTTCTCTCTTCACTGGAGCAGGCAGACACAGCCAACGCACATCAAGTGTCAAGAGACACGCTCTGCTGAGCTCAACGCTTGTGCAGATGCACATGTGCGACGAAGTCAACACACGTGCTTGTGGAGAGAAAGAAAGGGACTCCCAGGCGTGTGGAGCGACGGGGAGAAAGAGCGGGCGCTGAGGAACACAGTTTCAAACAGACTGTCTCCACACAAACAGGCACCTGTCTGCAGGTATCCTAGATCTTGATTCTTGAACTTGAGGAAACACGCGTCTGAGCAAAACTCCCAAACGCTTCCAGGAAAGACACAGGCTCTCCCACAAGCACACAAGTGTTTGCCCTCAGCTATAGATCAGGGACAAGCCTGTGAAGAGCAACCAAAGAGCTCGTCCGTCTTTCCCTCAATAGATGGGAGTAGGCGCGCTTGCGGATGTGTGCGTGTGTGTGGCCACGCGTTTGCTTAGGCATCAGTGTGTGAAAAGGTAGGTGCTTTTCTCTAGCTGCGTGTGCGTGCACGTGGTGCTGGGTGCACATCCCTGGGTGCTCGTGGAAAGGTTTCTGCATGGTTTTCGCTGAGGAATCGTGTGTGTGCACATGGACAAAGAGAAGGCGCAGCAACCAGGTTCCAGCGCCGAAGAAGGCAAAAGGCGAGGTTTCCGGCGCTATCTCCTTCTCTCCCCAGAGCTAGTCGCGCAAAGCAAGCCGCTAAGCCGGCGACCGGCAAGAGAGCTACAACGAAGCATGCCGAACGGAGAAAATAGCAGCAGCTCATCTGTTCACACCTTGTTTCTGCCATGTGCTTGAACGCCAAGACGTTCGCGCTTCTGTGAGATGAAAGACGTCCTTCTGCATATGTGGTTGCTCACACCGGTGCACTTGTTAGTGTATCCATTCAGTCCTGGGCTGCGGGGCATTCAGAAGTGGCTCTGTGGAGACGTCTGCATAGAGGCAGCTGTCAGAACACGCACACTCGATTGTTCACCAAAACATATGCAGACGCGTCCTTAGCCTGTAGATTTGGATGCACAGAGTTCCCTGTGTTCGCAAGAGACAAGGGAATCGCGTCTGTGCGCACAGAAGCAATAGCGGACCGTTTCCCTCGGAGTGAACGCGAAAGAGCCGTCTATATACTCGCAGACACGCGAACGTGCCTCAATGCGGTCACAGAGGCAGCAGCTTTTGCACAGATGCTCCTGGTGATTCTGGCACTTTCCAGGCACACTCCTGAAAGTCGCGCACACTGCTGTTCACTCGCTAAACGACCTCTTGGGAAACACGTCTCCGGTCGACGGACCGCTCAGATTGCTTCTCGTGTAACTGTGAACTGTGTCAGCGCAGGGAATCCGTCTCTGTTGAGCAGATGTCAATCCTGCCTCGCTTTTGCTTTGTTGCCTCTACCAAGATGATTTCCCGTTTCTCTCTTCACTGGAGCAGGCAGACACAGCCAACGCACATCAAGTGTCAAGAGACACGCTCTGCTGAGCTCAACGCTTGTGCAGATGCACATGTGCGACGAAGTCAACACACGTGCTTGTGGAGAGAAAGAAAGGGACTCCCAGGCGTGTGGAGCGACGGGGAGAAAGAGCGGGCGCTGAGGAACACAGTTTCAAACAGACTGTCTCCACACAAACAGGCACCTGTCTGCAGGTATCCTAGATCTTGATTCTTGAACTTGAGGAAACACGCGTCTGAGCAAAACTCCCAAACGCTTCCAGGAAAGACACAGGCTCTCCCACAAGCACACAAGTGTTTGCCCTCAGCTATAGATCAGGGACAAGCCTGTGAAGAGCAACCAAAGAGCTCGTCCGTCTTTCCCTCAATAGATGGGAGTAGGCGCGCTTGCGGATGTGTGTGTGTGTGTGGCCACGCGTTTGCTTAGGCATCAGTGTGTGAAAAGGTAGGTGCTTTTCTCTAGCTGCGTGTGCGTGCACGTGGTGCTGGGTGCACATCCCTGGGTGCTCGTGGAAAGGTTTCTGCATGGTTTTCGCTGAGGAATCGTGTGTGTGCACATGGACAAAGAGAAGGCGCAGCAACCAGGTTCCAGCGCCGAAGAAGGCAAAAGGCGAGGTTTCCGGCGCTATCTCCTTCTCTCCCCAGAGCTAGTCGCGCAAAGCAAGCCGCTAAGCCGGCGACCGGCAAGAGAGCTACAACGAAGCATGCCGAACGGAGAAAATAGCAGCAGCTCATCTGTTCACACCTTGTTTCTGCCATGTGCTTGAACGCCAAGACGTTCGCGCTTCTGTGAGATGAAAGACGTCCTTCTGCATATGTGGTTGCTCACACCGGTGCACTTGTTAGTGTATCCATTCAGTCCTGGGCTGCGGGGCATTCAGAAGTGGCTCTGTGGAGACGTCTGCATAGAGGCAGCTGTCAGAACACGCACACTCGATTGTTCACCAAAACATATGCAGACGCGTCCTTAGCCTGTAGATTTGGATGCACAGAGTTCCCTGTGTTCGCAAGAGACAAGGGAATCGCGTCTGTGCGCACAGAAGCAATAGCGGACCGTTTCCCTCGGAGTGAACGCGAAAGAGCCGTCTATATACTCGCAGACACGCGAACGTGCCTCAATGCGGTCACAGAGGCAGCAGCTTTTGCACAGATGCTCCTGGTGATTCTGGCACTTTCCAGGCACACTCCTGAAAGTCGCGCACACTGCTGTTCACTCGCTAAACGACCTCTTGGGAAACACGTCTCCGGTCGACGGACCGCTCAGATTGCTTCTCGTGTAACTGTGAACTGTGTCAGCGCAGGGAATCCGTCTCTGTTGAGCAGATGTCAATCCTGCCTCGCTTTTGCTTTGTTGCCTCTACCAAGATGATTTCCCGTTTCTCTCTTCACTGGAGCAGGCAGACACAGCCAACGCACATCAAGTGTCAAGAGACACGCTCTGCTGAGCTCAACGCTTGTGCAGATGCACATGTGCGACGAAGTCAACACACGTGCTTGTGGAGAGAAAGAAAGGGACTCCCAGGCGTGTGGAGCGACGGGGAGAAAGAGCGGGCGCTGAGGAACACAGTTTCAAACAGACTGTCTCCACACAAACAGGCACCTGTCTGCAGGTATCCTAGATCTTGATTCTTGAACTTGAGGAAACACGCGTCTGAGCAAAACTCCCAAACGCTTCCAGGAAAGACACAGGCTCTCCCACAAGCACACAAGTGTTTGCCCTCAGCTATAGATCAGGGACAAGCCTGTGAAGAGCAACCAAAGAGCTCGTCCGTCTTTCCCTCAATAGATGGGAGTAGGCGCGCTTGCGGATGTGTGCGTGTGTGTGGCCACGCGTTTGCTTAGGCATCAGTGTGTGAAAAGGTAGGTGCTTTTCTCTAGCTGCGTGTGCGTGCACGTGGTGCTGGGTGCACATCCCTGGGTGCTCGTGGAAAGGTTTCTGCATGGTTTTCGCTGAGGAATCGTGTGTGTGCACATGGACAAAGAGAAGGCGCAGCAACCAGGTTCCAGCGCCGAAGAAGGCAAAAGGCGAGGTTTCCGGCGCTATCTCCTTCTCTCCCCAGAGCTAGTCGCGCAAAGCAAGCCGCTAAGCCGGCGACCGGCAAGAGAGCTACAACGAAGCATGCCGAACGGAGAAAATAGCAGCAGCTCATCTGTTCACACCTTGTTTCTGCCATGTGCTTGAACGCCAAGACGTTCGCGCTTCTGTGAGATGAAAGACGTCCTTCTGCATATGTGGTTGCTCACACCGGTGCACTTGTTAGTGTATCCATTCAGTCCTGGGCTGCGGGGCATTCAGAAGTGGCTCTGTGGAGACGTCTGCATAGAGGCAGCTGTCAGAACACGCACACTCGATTGTTCACCAAAACATATGCAGACGCGTCCTTAGCCTGTAGATTTGGATGCACAGAGTTCCCTGTGTTCGCAAGAGACAAGGGAATCGCGTCTGTGCGCACAGAAGCAATAGCGGACCGTTTCCCTCGGAGTGAACGCGAAAGAGCCGTCTATATACTCGCAGACACGCGAACGTGCCTCAATGCGGTCACAGAGGCAGCAGCTTTTGCACAGATGCTCCTGGTGATTCTGGCACTTTCCAGGCACACTCCTGAAAGTCGCGCACACTGCTGTTCACTCGCTAAACGACCTCTTGGGAAACACGTCTCCGGTCGACGGACCGCTCAGATTGCTTCTCGTGTAACTGTGAACTGTGTCAGCGCAGGGAATCCGTCTCTGTTGAGCAGATGTCGATCCTGCCTCGCTTTTGCTTTGTTGCCTCTACCAAGATGATTTGCCGTTTCTCTCTTCACTGGAGCAGGCAGACACAGCCAACGCACATCAAGTGTCAAGAGACACGCTCTGCTGAGCTCAACGCTTGTGCAGATGCACATGTGCGACGAAGTCAACACACGTGCTTGTGGAGAGAAAGAAAGGGACTCCCAGGCGTGTGGAGCGACGGGGAGAAAGAGCGGGCGCTGAGGAACACAGTTTCAAACAGACTGTCTCCACACAAACAGGCACCTGTCTGCAGGTATCCTAGATCTTGATTCTTGAACTTGAGGAAACACGCGTCTGAGCAAAACTCCCAAACGCTTCCAGGAAAGACACAGGCTCTCCCACAAGCACACAAGTGTTTGCCCTCAGCTATAGATCAGGGACAAGCCTGTGAAGAGCAACCAAAGAGCTCGTCCGTCTTTCCCTCAATAGATGGGAGTAGGCGCGCTTGCGGATGTGTGCGTGTGTGTGGCCACGCGTTTGCTTAGGCATCAGTGTGTGAAAAGGTAGGTGCTTTTCTCTAGCTGCGTGTGCGTGCACGTGGTGCTGGGTGCACATCCCTGGGTGCTCGTGGAAAGGTTTCTGCATGGTTTTCGCTGAGGAATCGTGTGTGTGCACATGGACAAAGAGAAGGCGCAGCAACCAGGTTCCAGCGCCGAAGAAGGCAAAAGGCGAGGTTTCCGGCGCTATCTCCTTCTCTCCCCAGAGCTAGTCGCGCAAAGCAAGCCGCTAAGCCGGCGACCGGCAAGAGAGCTACAACGAAGCATGCCGAACGGAGAAAATAGCAGCAGCTCATCTGTTCACACCTTGTTTCTGCCATGTGCTTGAACGCCAAGACGTTCGCGCTTCTGTGAGATGAAAGACGTCCTTCTGCATATGTGGTTGCTCACACCGGTGCACTTGTTAGTGTATCCATTCAGTCCTGGGCTGCGGGGCATTCAGAAGTGGCTCTGTGGAGACGTCTGCATAGAGGCAGCTGTCAGAACACGCACACTCGATTGTTCACCAAAACATATGCAGACGCGTCCTTAGCCTGTAGATTTGGATGCACAGAGTTCCCTGTGTTCGCAAGAGACAAGGGAATCGCGTCTGTGCGCACAGAAGCAATAGCGGACCGTTTCCCTCGGAGTGAACGCGAAAGAGCCGTCTATATACTCGCAGACACGCGAACGTGCCTCAATGCGGTCACAGAGGCAGCAGCTTTTGCACAGATGCTCCTGGTGATTCTGGCACTTTCCAGGCACACTCCTGAAAGTCGCGCACACTGCTGTTCACTCGCTAAACGACCTCTTGGGAAACACGTCTCCGGTCGACGGACCGCTCAGATTGCTTCTCGTGTAACTGTGAACTGTGTCAGCGCAGGGAATCCGTCTCTGTTGAGCAGATGTCGATCCTGCCTCGCTTTTGCTTTGTTGCCTCTACCAAGATGATTTCCCGTTTCTCTCTTCACTGGAGCAGGCAGACACAGCCAACGCACATCAAGTGTCAAGAGACACGCTCTGCTGAGCTCAACGCTTGTGCAGATGCACATGTGCGACGAAGTCAACACACGTGCTTGTGGAGAGAAAGAAAGGGACTCCCAGGCGTGTGGAGCGACGGGGAGAAAGAGCGGGCGCTGAGGAACACAGTTTCAAACAGACTGTCTCCACACAAACAGGCACCTGTCTGCAGGTATCCTAGATCTTGATTCTTGAACTTGAGGAAACACGCGTCTGAGCAAAACTCCCAAACGCTTCCAGGAAAGACACAGGCTCTCCCACAAGCACACAAGTGTTTGCCCTCAGCTATAGATCAGGGACAAGCCTGTGAAGAGCAACCAAAGAGCTCGTCCGTCTTTCCCTCAATAGATGGGAGTAGGCGCGCTTGCGGATGTGTGTGTGTGTGTGGCCACGCGTTTGCTTAGGCATCAGTGTGTGAAAAGGTAGGTGCTTTTCTCTAGCTGCGTGTGCGTGCACGTGGTGCTGGGTGCACATCCCTGGGTGCTCGTGGAAAGGTTTCTGCATGGTTTTCGCTGAGGAATCGTGTGTGTGCACATGGACAAAGAGAAGGCGCAGCAACCAGGTTCCAGCGCCGAAGAAGGCAAAAGGCGAGGTTTCCGGCGCTATCTCCTTCTCTCCCCAGAGCTAGTCGCGCAAAGCAAGCCGCTAAGCCGGCGACCGGCAAGAGAGCTACAACGAAGCATGCCGAACGGAGAAAATAGCAGCAGCTCATCTGTTCACACCTTGTTTCTGCCATGTGCTTGAACGCCAAGACGTTCGCGCTTCTGTGAGATGAAAGACGTCCTTCTGCATATGTGGTTGCTCACACCGGTGCACTTGTTAGTGTATCCATTCAGTCCTGGGCTGCGGGGCATTCAGAAGTGGCTCTGTGGAGACGTCTGCATAGAGGCAGCTGTCAGAACACGCACACTCGATTGTTCACCAAAACATATGCAGACGCGTCCTTAGCCTGTAGATTTGGATGCACAGAGTTCCCTGTGTTCGCAAGAGACAAGGGAATCGCGTCTGTGCGCACAGAAGCAATAGCGGACCGTTTCCCTCGGAGTGAACGCGAAAGAGCCGTCTATATACTCGCAGACACGCGAACGTGCCTCAATGCGGTCACAGAGGCAGCAGCTTTTGCACAGATGCTCCTGGTGATTCTGGCACTTTCCAGGCACACTCCTGAAAGTCGCGCACACTGCTGTTCACTCGCTAAACGACCTCTTGGGAAACACGTCTCCGGTCGACGGACCGCTCAGATTGCTTCTCGTGTAACTGTGAACTGTGTCAGCGCAGGGAATCCGTCTCTGTTGAGCAGATGTCGATCCTGCCTCGCTTTTGCTTTGTTGCCTCTACCAAGATGATTTCCCGTTTCTCTCTTCACTGGAGCAGGCAGACACAGCCAACGCACATCAAGTGTCAAGAGACACGCTCTGCTGAGCTCAACGCTTGTGCAGATGCACATGTGCGACGAAGTCAACACACGTGCTTGTGGAGAGAAAGAAAGGGACTCCCAGGCGTGTGGAGCGACGGGGAGAAAGAGCGGGCGCTGAGGAACACAGTTTCAAACAGACTGTCTCCACACAAACAGGCACCTGTCTGCAGGTATCCTAGATCTTGATTCTTGAACTTGAGGAAACACGCGTCTGAGCAAAACTCCCAAACGCTTCCAGGAAAGACACAGGCTCTCCCACAAGCACACAAGTGTTTGCCCTCAGCTATAGATCAGGGACAAGCCTGTGAAGAGCAACCAAAGAGCTCGTCCGTCTTTCCCTCAATAGATGGGAGTAGGCGCGCTTGCGGATGTGTGCGTGTGTGTGGCCACGCGTTTGCTTAGGCATCAGTGTGTGAAAAGGTAGGTGCTTTTCTCTAGCTGCGTGTGCGTGCACGTGGTGCTGGGTGCACATCCCTGGGTGCTCGTGGAAAGGTTTCTGCATGGTTTTCGCTGAGGAATCGTGTGTGTGCACATGGACAAAGAGAAGGCGCAGCAACCAGGTTCCAGCGCCGAAGAAGGCAAAAGGCGAGGTTTCCGGCGCTATCTCCTTCTCTCCCCAGAGCTAGTCGCGCAAAGCAAGCCGCTAAGCCGGCGACCGGCAAGAGAGCTACAACGAAGCATGCCGAACGGAGAAAATAGCAGCAGCTCATCTGTTCACACCTTGTTTCTGCCATGTGCTTGAACGCCAAGACGTTCGCGCTTCTGTGAGATGAAAGACGTCCTTCTGCATATGTGGTTGCTCACACCGGTGCACTTGTTAGTGTATCCATTCAGTCCTGGGCTGCGGGGCATTCAGAAGTGGCTCTGTGGAGACGTCTGCATAGAGGCAGCTGTCAGAACACGCACACTCGATTGTTCACCAAAACATATGCAGACGCGTCCTTAGCCTGTAGATTTGGATGCACAGAGTTCCCTGTGTTCGCAAGAGACAAGGGAATCGCGTCTGTGCGCACAGAAGCAATAGCGGACCGTTTCCCTCGGAGTGAACGCGAAAGAGCCGTCTATATACTCGCAGACACGCGAACGTGCCTCAATGCGGTCACAGAGGCAGCAGCTTTTGCACAGATGCTCCTGGTGATTCTGGCACTTTCCAGGCACACTCCTGAAAGTCGCGCACACTGCTGTTCACTCGCTAAACGACCTCTTGGGAAACACGTCTCCGGTCGACGGACCGCTCAGATTGCTTCTCGTGTAACTGTGAACTGTGTCAGCGCAGGGAATCCGTCTCTGTTGAGCAGATGTCAATCCTGCCTCGCTTTTGCTTTGTTGCCTCTACCAAGATGATTTGCCGTTTCTCTCTTCACTGGAGCAGGCAGACACAGCCAACGCACATCAAGTGTCAAGAGACACGCTCTGCTGAGCTCAACGCTTGTGCAGATGCACATGTGCGACGAAGTCAACACACGTGCTTGTGGAGAGAAAGAAAGGGACTCCCAGGCGTGTGGAGCGACGGGGAGAAAGAGCGGGCGCTGAGGAACACAGTTTCAAACAGACTGTCTCCACACAAACAGGCACCTGTCTGCAGGTATCCTAGATCTTGATTCTTGAACTTGAGGAAACACGCGTCTGAGCAAAACTCCCAAACGCTTCCAGGAAAGACACAGGCTCTCCCACAAGCACACAAGTGTTTGCCCTCAGCTATAGATCAGGGACAAGCCTGTGAAGAGCAACCAAAGAGCTCGTCCGTCTTTCCCTCAATAGATGGGAGTAGGCGCGCTTGCGGATGTGTGCGTGTGTGTGGCCACGCGTTTGCTTAGGCATCAGTGTGTGAAAAGGTAGGTGCTTTTCTCTAGCTGCGTGTGCGTGCACGTGGTGCTGGGTGCACATCCCTGGGTGCTCGTGGAAAGGTTTCTGCATGGTTTTCGCTGAGGAATCGTGTGTGTGCACATGGACAAAGAGAAGGCGCAGCAACCAGGTTCCAGCGCCGAAGAAGGCAAAAGGCGAGGTTTCCGGCGCTATCTCCTTCTCTCCCCAGAGCTAGTCGCGCAAAGCAAGCCGCTAAGCCGGCGACCGGCAAGAGAGCTACAACGAAGCATGCCGAACGGAGAAAATAGCAGCAGCTCATCTGTTCACACCTTGTTTCTGCCATGTGCTTGAACGCCAAGACGTTCGCGCTTCTGTGAGATGAAAGACGTCCTTCTGCATATGTGGTTGCTCACACCGGTGCACTTGTTAGTGTATCCATTCAGTCCTGGGCTGCGGGGCATTCAGAAGTGGCTCTGTGGAGACGTCTGCATAGAGGCAGCTGTCAGAACACGCACACTCGATTGTTCACCAAAACATATGCAGACGCGTCCTTAGCCTGTAGATTTGGATGCACAGAGTTCCCTGTGTTCGCAAGAGACAAGGGAATCGCGTCTGTGCGCACAGAAGCAATAGCGGACCGTTTCCCTCGGAGTGAACGCGAAAGAGCCGTCTATATACTCGCAGACACGCGAACGTGCCTCAATGCGGTCACAGAGGCAGCAGCTTTTGCACAGATGCTCCTGGTGATTCTGGCACTTTCCAGGCACACTCCTGAAAGTCGCGCACACTGCTGTTCACTCGCTAAACGACCTCTTGGGAAACACGTCTCCGGTCGACGGACCGCTCAGATTGCTTCTCGTGTAACTGTGAACTGTGTCAGCGCAGGGAATCCGTCTCTGTTGAGCAGATGTCGATCCTGCCTCGCTTTTGCTTTGTTGCCTCTACCAAGATGATTTCCCGTTTCTCTCTTCACTGGAGCAGGCAGACACAGCCAACGCACATCAAGTGTCAAGAGACACGCTCTGCTGAGCTCAACGCTTGTGCAGATGCACATGTGCGACGAAGTCAACACACGTGCTTGTGGAGAGAAAGAAAGGGACTCCCAGGCGTGTGGAGCGACGGGGAGAAAGAGCGGGCGCTGAGGAACACAGTTTCAAACAGACTGTCTCCACACAAACAGGCACCTGTCTGCAGGTATCCTAGATCTTGATTCTTGAACTTGAGGAAACACGCGTCTGAGCAAAACTCCCAAACGCTTCCAGGAAAGACACAGGCTCTCCCACAAGCACACAAGTGTTTGCCCTCAGCTATAGATCAGGGACAAGCCTGTGAAGAGCAACCAAAGAGCTCGTCCGTCTTTCCCTCAATAGATGGGAGTAGGCGCGCTTGCGGATGTGTGCGTGTGTGTGGCCACGCGTTTGCTTAGGCATCAGTGTGTGAAAAGGTAGGTGCTTTTCTCTAGCTGCGTGTGCGTGCACGTGGTGCTGGGTGCACATCCCTGGGTGCTCGTGGAAAGGTTTCTGCATGGTTTTCGCTGAGGAATCGTGTGTGTGCACATGGACAAAGAGAAGGCGCAGCAACCAGGTTCCAGCGCCGAAGAAGGCAAAAGGCGAGGTTTCCGGCGCTATCTCCTTCTCTCCCCAGAGCTAGTCGCGCAAAGCAAGCCGCTAAGCCGGCGACCGGCAAGAGAGCTACAACGAAGCATGCCGAACGGAGAAAATAGCAGCAGCTCATCTGTTCACACCTTGTTTCTGCCATGTGCTTGAACGCCAAGACGTTCGCGCTTCTGTGAGATGAAAGACGTCCTTCTGCATATGTGGTTGCTCACACCGGTGCACTTGTTAGTGTATCCATTCAGTCCTGGGCTGCGGGGCATTCAGAAGTGGCTCTGTGGAGACGTCTGCATAGAGGCAGCTGTCAGAACACGCACACTCGATTGTTCACCAAAACATATGCAGACGCGTCCTTAGCCTGTAGATTTGGATGCACAGAGTTCCCTGTGTTCGCAAGAGACAAGGGAATCGCGTCTGTGCGCACAGAAGCAATAGCGGACCGTTTCCCTCGGAGTGAACGCGAAAGAGCCGTCTATATACTCGCAGACACGCGAACGTGCCTCAATGCGGTCACAGAGGCAGCAGCTTTTGCACAGATGCTCCTGGTGATTCTGGCACTTTCCAGGCACACTCCTGAAAGTCGCGCACACTGCTGTTCACTCGCTAAACGACCTCTTGGGAAACACGTCTCCGGTCGACGGACCGCTCAGATTGCTTCTCGTGTAACTGTGAACTGTGTCAGCGCAGGGAATCCGTCTCTGTTGAGCAGATGTCGATCCTGCCTCGCTTTTGCTTTGTTGCCTCTACCAAGATGATTTGCCGTTTCTCTCTTCACTGGAGCAGGCAGACACAGCCAACGCACATCAAGTGTCAAGAGACACGCTCTGCTGAGCTCAACGCTTGTGCAGATGCACATGTGCGACGAAGTCAACACACGTGCTTGTGGAGAGAAAGAAAGGGACTCCCAGGCGTGTGGAGCGACGGGGAGAAAGAGCGGGCGCTGAGGAACACAGTTTCAAACAGACTGTCTCCACACAAACAGGCACCTGTCTGCAGGTATCCTAGATCTTGATTCTTGAACTTGAGGAAACACGCGTCTGAGCAAAACTCCCAAACGCTTCCAGGAAAGACACAGGCTCTCCCACAAGCACACAAGTGTTTGCCCTCAGCTATAGATCAGGGACAAGCCTGTGAAGAGCAACCAAAGAGCTCGTCCGTCTTTCCCTCAATAGATGGGAGTAGGCGCGCTTGCGGATGTGTGCGTGTGTGTGGCCACGCGTTTGCTTAGGCATCAGTGTGTGAAAAGGTAGGTGCTTTTCTCTAGCTGCGTGTGCGTGCACGTGGTGCTGGGTGCACATCCCTGGGTGCTCGTGGAAAGGTTTCTGCATGGTTTTCGCTGAGGAATCGTGTGTGTGCACATGGACAAAGAGAAGGCGCAGCAACCAGGTTCCAGCGCCGAAGAAGGCAAAAGGCGAGGTTTCCGGCGCTATCTCCTTCTCTCCCCAGAGCTAGTCGCGCAAAGCAAGCCGCTAAGCCGGCGACCGGCAAGAGAGCTACAACGAAGCATGCCGAACGGAGAAAATAGCAGCAGCTCATCTGTTCACACCTTGTTTCTGCCATGTGCTTGAACGCCAAGACGTTCGCGCTTCTGTGAGATGAAAGACGTCCTTCTGCATATGTGGTTGCTCACACCGGTGCACTTGTTAGTGTATCCATTCAGTCCTGGGCTGCGGGGCATTCAGAAGTGGCTCTGTGGAGACGTCTGCATAGAGGCAGCTGTCAGAACACGCACACTCGATTGTTCACCAAAACATATGCAGACGCGTCCTTAGCCTGTAGATTTGGATGCACAGAGTTCCCTGTGTTCGCAAGAGACAAGGGAATCGCGTCTGTGCGCACAGAAGCAATAGCGGACCGTTTCCCTCGGAGTGAACGCGAAAGAGCCGTCTATATACTCGCAGACACGCGAACGTGCCTCAATGCGGTCACAGAGGCAGCAGCTTTTGCACAGATGCTCCTGGTGATTCTGGCACTTTCCAGGCACACTCCTGAAAGTCGCGCACACTGCTGTTCACTCGCTAAACGACCTCTTGGGAAACACGTCTCCGGTCGACGGACCGCTCAGATTGCTTCTCGTGTAACTGTGAACTGTGTCAGCGCAGGGAATCCGTCTCTGTTGAGCAGATGTCAATCCTGCCTCGCTTTTGCTTTGTTGCCTCTACCAAGATGATTTCCCGTTTCTCTCTTCACTGGAGCAGGCAGACACAGCCAACGCACATCAAGTGTCAAGAGACACGCTCTGCTGAGCTCAACGCTTGTGCAGATGCACATGTGCGACGAAGTCAACACACGTGCTTGTGGAGAGAAAGAAAGGGACTCCCAGGCGTGTGGAGCGACGGGGAGAAAGAGCGGGCGCTGAGGAACACAGTTTCAAACAGACTGTCTCCACACAAACAGGCACCTGTCTGCAGGTATCCTAGATCTTGATTCTTGAACTTGAGGAAACACGCGTCTGAGCAAAACTCCCAAACGCTTCCAGGAAAGACACAGGCTCTCCCACAAGCACACAAGTGTTTGCCCTCAGCTATAGATCAGGGACAAGCCTGTGAAGAGCAACCAAAGAGCTCGTCCGTCTTTCCCTCAATAGATGGGAGTAGGCGCGCTTGCGGATGTGTGCGTGTGTGTGGCCACGCGTTTGCTTAGGCATCAGTGTGTGAAAAGGTAGGTGCTTTTCTCTAGCTGCGTGTGCGTGCACGTGGTGCTGGGTGCACATCCCTGGGTGCTCGTGGAAAGGTTTCTGCATGGTTTTCGCTGAGGAATCGTGTGTGTGCACATGGACAAAGAGAAGGCGCAGCAACCAGGTTCCAGCGCCGAAGAAGGCAAAAGGCGAGGTTTCCGGCGCTATCTCCTTCTCTCCCCAGAGCTAGTCGCGCAAAGCAAGCCGCTAAGCCGGCGACCGGCAAGAGAGCTACAACGAAGCATGCCGAACGGAGAAAATAGCAGCAGCTCATCTGTTCACACCTTGTTTCTGCCATGTGCTTGAACGCCAAGACGTTCGCGCTTCTGTGAGATGAAAGACGTCCTTCTGCATATGTGGTTGCTCACACCGGTGCACTTGTTAGTGTATCCATTCAGTCCTGGGCTGCGGGGCATTCAGAAGTGGCTCTGTGGAGACGTCTGCATAGAGGCAGCTGTCAGAACACGCACACTCGATTGTTCACCAAAACATATGCAGACGCGTCCTTAGCCTGTAGATTTGGATGCACAGAGTTCCCTGTGTTCGCAAGAGACAAGGGAATCGCGTCTGTGCGCACAGAAGCAATAGCGGACCGTTTCCCTCGGAGTGAACGCGAAAGAGCCGTCTATATACTCGCAGACACGCGAACGTGCCTCAATGCGGTCACAGAGGCAGCAGCTTTTGCACAGATGCTCCTGGTGATTCTGGCACTTTCCAGGCACACTCCTGAAAGTCGCGCACACTGCTGTTCACTCGCTAAACGACCTCTTGGGAAACACGTCTCCGGTCGACGGACCGCTCAGATTGCTTCTCGTGTAACTGTGAACTGTGTCAGCGCAGGGAATCCGTCTCTGTTGAGCAGATGTCAATCCTGCCTCGCTTTTGCTTTGTTGCCTCTACCAAGATGATTTCCCGTTTCTCTCTTCACTGGAGCAGGCAGACACAGCCAACGCACATCAAGTGTCAAGAGACACGCTCTGCTGAGCTCAACGCTTGTGCAGATGCACATGTGCGACGAAGTCAACACACGTGCTTGTGGAGAGAAAGAAAGGGACTCCCAGGCGTGTGGAGCGACGGGGAGAAAGAGCGGGCGCTGAGGAACACAGTTTCAAACAGACTGTCTCCACACAAACAGGCACCTGTCTGCAGGTATCCTAGATCTTGATTCTTGAACTTGAGGAAACACGCGTCTGAGCAAAACTCCCAAACGCTTCCAGGAAAGACACAGGCTCTCCCACAAGCACACAAGTGTTTGCCCTCAGCTATAGATCAGGGACAAGCCTGTGAAGAGCAACCAAAGAGCTCGTCCGTCTTTCCCTCAATAGATGGGAGTAGGCGCGCTTGCGGATGTGTGCGTGTGTGTGGCCACGCGTTTGCTTAGGCATCAGTGTGTGAAAAGGTAGGTGCTTTTCTCTAGCTGCGTGTGCGTGCACGTGGTGCTGGGTGCACATCCCTGGGTGCTCGTGGAAAGGTTTCTGCATGGTTTTCGCTGAGGAATCGTGTGTGTGCACATGGACAAAGAGAAGGCGCAGCAACCAGGTTCCAGCGCCGAAGAAGGCAAAAGGCGAGGTTTCCGGCGCTATCTCCTTCTCTCCCCAGAGCTAGTCGCGCAAAGCAAGCCGCTAAGCCGGCGACCGGCAAGAGAGCTACAACGAAGCATGCCGAACGGAGAAAATAGCCGCAGCTCATCTGTTCACACCTTGTTTCTGCCATGTGCTTGAACGCCAAGACGTTCGCGCTTCTGTGAGATGAAAGACGTCCTTCTGCATATGTGGTTGCTCACACCGGTGCACTTGTTAGTGTATCCATTCAGTCCTGGGCTGCGGGGCATTCAGAAGTGGCTCTGTGGAGACGTCTGCATAGAGGCAGCTGTCAGAACACGCACACTCGATTGTTCACCAAAACATATGCAGACGCGTCCTTAGCCTGTAGATTTGGATGCACAGAGTTCCCTGTGTTCGCAAGAGACAAGGGAATCGCGTCTGTGCGCACAGAAGCAATAGCGGACCGTTTCCCTCGGAGTGAACGCGAAAGAGCCGTCTATATACTCGCAGACACGCGAACGTGCCTCAATGCGGTCACAGAGGCAGCAGCTTTTGCACAGATGCTCCTGGTGATTCTGGCACTTTCCAGGCACACTCCTGAAAGTCGCGCACACTGCTGTTCACTCGCTAAACGACCTCTTGGGAAACACGTCTCCGGTCGACGGACCGCTCAGATTGCTTCTCGTGTAACTGTGAACTGTGTCAGCGCAGGGAATCCGTCTCTGTTGAGCAGATGTCAATCCTGCCTCGCTTTTGCTTTGTTGCCTCTACCAAGATGATTTCCCGTTTCTCTCTTCACTGGAGCAGGCAGACACAGCCAACGCACATCAAGTGTCAAGAGACACGCTCTGCTGAGCTCAACGCTTGTGCAGATGCACATGTGCGACGAAGTCAACACACGTGCTTGTGGAGAGAAAGAAAGGGACTCCCAGGCGTGTGGAGCGACGGGGAGAAAGAGCGGGCGCTGAGGAACACAGTTTCAAACAGACTGTCTCCACACAAACAGGCACCTGTCTGCAGGTATCCTAGATCTTGATTCTTGAACTTGAGGAAACACGCGTCTGAGCAAAACTCCCAAACGCTTCCAGGAAAGACACAGGCTCTCCCACAAGCACACAAGTGTTTGCCCTCAGCTATAGATCAGGGACAAGCCTGTGAAGAGCAACCAAAGAGCTCGTCCGTCTTTCCCTCAATAGATGGGAGTAGGCGCGCTTGCGGATGTGTGCGTGTGTGTGGCCACGCGTTTGCTTAGGCATCAGTGTGTGAAAAGGTAGGTGCTTTTCTCTAGCTGCGTGTGCGTGCACGTGGTGCTGGGTGCACATCCCTGGGTGCTCGTGGAAAGGTTTCTGCATGGTTTTCGCTGAGGAATCGTGTGTGTGCACATGGACAAAGAGAAGGCGCAGCAACCAGGTTCCAGCGCCGAAGAAGGCAAAAGGCGAGGTTTCCGGCGCTATCTCCTTCTCTCCCCAGAGCTAGTCGCGCAAAGCAAGCCGCTAAGCCGGCGACCGGCAAGAGAGCTACAACGAAGCATGCCGAACGGAGAAAATAGCAGCAGCTCATCTGTTCACACCTTGTTTCTGCCATGTGCTTGAACGCCAAGACGTTCGCGCTTCTGTGAGATGAAAGACGTCCTTCTGCATATGTGGTTGCTCACACCGGTGCACTTGTTAGTGTATCCATTCAGTCCTGGGCTGCGGGGCATTCAGAAGTGGCTCTGTGGAGACGTCTGCATAGAGGCAGCTGTCAGAACACGCACACTCGATTGTTCACCAAAACATATGCAGACGCGTCCTTAGCCTGTAGATTTGGATGCACAGAGTTCCCTGTGTTCGCAAGAGACAAGGGAATCGCGTCTGTGCGCACAGAAGCAATAGCGGACCGTTTCCCTCGGAGTGAACGCGAAAGAGCCGTCTATATACTCGCAGACACGCGAACGTGCCTCAATGCGGTCACAGAGGCAGCAGCTTTTGCACAGATGCTCCTGGTGATTCTGGCACTTTCCAGGCACACTCCTGAAAGTCGCGCACACTGCTGTTCACTCGCTAAACGACCTCTTGGGAAACACGTCTCCGGTCGACGGACCGCTCAGATTGCTTCTCGTGTAACTGTGAACTGTGTCAGCGCAGGGAATCCGTCTCTGTTGAGCAGATGTCAATCCTGCCTCGCTTTTGCTTTGTTGCCTCTACCAAGATGATTTCCCGTTTCTCTCTTCACTGGAGCAGGCAGACACAGCCAACGCACATCAAGTGTCAAGAGACACGCTCTGCTGAGCTCAACGCTTGTGCAGATGCACATGTGCGACGAAGTCAACACACGTGCTTGTGGAGAGAAAGAAAGGGACTCCCAGGCGTGTGGAGCGACGGGGAGAAAGAGCGGGCGCTGAGGAACACAGTTTCAAACAGACTGTCTCCACACAAACAGGCACCTGTCTGCAGGTATCCTAGATCTTGATTCTTGAACTTGAGGAAACACGCGTCTGAGCAAAACTCCCAAACGCTTCCAGGAAAGACACAGGCTCTCCCACAAGCACACAAGTGTTTGCCCTCAGCTATAGATCAGGGACAAGCCTGTGAAGAGCAACCAAAGAGCTCGTCCGTCTTTCCCTCAATAGATGGGAGTAGGCGCGCTTGCGGATGTGTGCGTGTGTGTGGCCACGCGTTTGCTTAGGCATCAGTGTGTGAAAAGGTAGGTGCTTTTCTCTAGCTGCGTGTGCGTGCACGTGGTGCTGGGTGCACATCCCTGGGTGCTCGTGGAAAGGTTTCTGCATGGTTTTCGCTGAGGAATCGTGTGTGTGCACATGGACAAAGAGAAGGCGCAGCAACCAGGTTCCAGCGCCGAAGAAGGCAAAAGGCGAGGTTTCCGGCGCTATCTCCTTCTCTCCCCAGAGCTAGTCGCGCAAAGCAAGCCGCTAAGCCGGCGACCGGCAAGAGAGCTACAACGAAGCATGCCGAACGGAGAAAATAGCAGCAGCTCATCTGTTCACACCTTGTTTCTGCCATGTGCTTGAACGCCAAGACGTTCGCGCTTCTGTGAGATGAAAGACGTCCTTCTGCATATGTGGTTGCTCACACCGGTGCACTTGTTAGTGTATCCATTCAGTCCTGGGCTGCGGGGCATTCAGAAGTGGCTCTGTGGAGACGTCTGCATAGAGGCAGCTGTCAGAACACGCACACTCGATTGTTCACCAAAACATATGCAGACGCGTCCTTAGCCTGTAGATTTGGATGCACAGAGTTCCCTGTGTTCGCAAGAGACAAGGGAATCGCGTCTGTGCGCACAGAAGCAATAGCGGACCGTTTCCCTCGGAGTGAACGCGAAAGAGCCGTCTATATACTCGCAGACACGCGAACGTGCCTCAATGCGGTCACAGAGGCAGCAGCTTTTGCACAGATGCTCCTGGTGATTCTGGCACTTTCCAGGCACACTCCTGAAAGTCGCGCACACTGCTGTTCACTCGCTAAACGACCTCTTGGGAAACACGTCTCCGGTCGACGGACCGCTCAGATTGCTTCTCGTGTAACTGTGAACTGTGTCAGCGCAGGGAATCCGTCTCTGTTGAGCAGATGTCAATCCTGCCTCGCTTTTGCTTTGTTGCCTCTACCAAGATGATTTCCCGTTTCTCTCTTCACTGGAGCAGGCAGACACAGCCAACGCACATCAAGTGTCAAGAGACACGCTCTGCTGAGCTCAACGCTTGTGCAGATGCACATGTGCGACGAAGTCAACACACGTGCTTGTGGAGAGAAAGAAAGGGACTCCCAGGCGTGTGGAGCGACGGGGAGAAAGAGCGGGCGCTGAGGAACACAGTTTCAAACAGACTGTCTCCACACAAACAGGCACCTGTCTGCAGGTATCCTAGATCTTGATTCTTGAACTTGAGGAAACACGCGTCTGAGCAAAACTCCCAAACGCTTCCAGGAAAGACACAGGCTCTCCCACAAGCACACAAGTGTTTGCCCTCAGCTATAGATCAGGGACAAGCCTGTGAAGAGCAACCAAAGAGCTCGTCCGTCTTTCCCTCAATAGATGGGAGTAGGCGCGCTTGCGGATGTGTGCGTGTGTGTGGCCACGCGTTTGCTTAGGCATCAGTGTGTGAAAAGGTAGGTGCTTTTCTCTAGCTGCGTGTGCGTGCACGTGGTGCTGGGTGCACATCCCTGGGTGCTCGTGGAAAGGTTTCTGCATGGTTTTCGCTGAGGAATCGTGTGTGTGCACATGGACAAAGAGAAGGCGCAGCAACCAGGTTCCAGCGCCGAAGAAGGCAAAAGGCGAGGTTTCCGGCGCTATCTCCTTCTCTCCCCAGAGCTAGTCGCGCAAAGCAAGCCGCTAAGCCGGCGACCGGCAAGAGAGCTACAACGAAGCATGCCGAACGGAGAAAATAGCCGCAGCTCATCTGTTCACACCTTGTTTCTGCCATGTGCTTGAACGCCAAGACGTTCGCGCTTCTGTGAGATGAAAGACGTCCTTCTGCATATGTGGTTGCTCACACCGGTGCACTTGTTAGTGTATCCATTCAGTCCTGGGCTGCGGGGCATTCAGAAGTGGCTCTGTGGAGACGTCTGCATAGAGGCAGCTGTCAGAACACGCACACTCGATTGTTCACCAAAACATATGCAGACGCGTCCTTAGCCTGTAGATTTGGATGCACAGAGTTCCCTGTGTTCGCAAGAGACAAGGGAATCGCGTCTGTGCGCACAGAAGCAATAGCGGACCGTTTCCCTCGGAGTGAACGCGAAAGAGCCGTCTATATACTCGCAGACACGCGAACGTGCCTCAATGCGGTCACAGAGGCAGCAGCTTTTGCACAGATGCTCCTGGTGATTCTGGCACTTTCCAGGCACACTCCTGAAAGTCGCGCACACTGCTGTTCACTCGCTAAACGACCTCTTGGGAAACACGTCTCCGGTCGACGGACCGCTCAGATTGCTTCTCGTGTAACTGTGAACTGTGTCAGCGCAGGGAATCCGTCTCTGTTGAGCAGATGTCAATCCTGCCTCGCTTTTGCTTTGTTGCCTCTACCAAGATGATTTCCCGTTTCTCTCTTCACTGGAGCAGGCAGACACAGCCAACGCACATCAAGTGTCAAGAGACACGCTCTGCTGAGCTCAACGCTTGTGCAGATGCACATGTGCGACGAAGTCAACACACGTGCTTGTGGAGAGAAAGAAAGGGACTCCCAGGCGTGTGGAGCGACGGGGAGAAAGAGCGGGCGCTGAGGAACACAGTTTCAAACAGACTGTCTCCACACAAACAGGCACCTGTCTGCAGGTATCCTAGATCTTGATTCTTGAACTTGAGGAAACACGCGTCTGAGCAAAACTCCCAAACGCTTCCAGGAAAGACACAGGCTCTCCCACAAGCACACAAGTGTTTGCCCTCAGCTATAGATCAGGGACAAGCCTGTGAAGAGCAACCAAAGAGCTCGTCCGTCTTTCCCTCAATAGATGGGAGTAGGCGCGCTTGCGGATGTGTGCGTGTGTGTGGCCACGCGTTTGCTTAGGCATCAGTGTGTGAAAAGGTAGGTGCTTTTCTCTAGCTGCGTGTGCGTGCACGTGGTGCTGGGTGCACATCCCTGGGTGCTCGTGGAAAGGTTTCTGCATGGTTTTCGCTGAGGAATCGTGTGTGTGCACATGGACAAAGAGAAGGCGCAGCAACCAGGTTCCAGCGCCGAAGAAGGCAAAAGGCGAGGTTTCCGGCGCTATCTCCTTCTCTCCCCAGAGCTAGTCGCGCAAAGCAAGCCGCTAAGCCGGCGACCGGCAAGAGAGCTACAACGAAGCATGCCGAACGGAGAAAATAGCAGCAGCTCATCTGTTCACACCTTGTTTCTGCCATGTGCTTGAACGCCAAGACGTTCGCGCTTCTGTGAGATGAAAGACGTCCTTCTGCATATGTGGTTGCTCACACCGGTGCACTTGTTAGTGTATCCATTCAGTCCTGGGCTGCGGGGCATTCAGAAGTGGCTCTGTGGAGACGTCTGCATAGAGGCAGCTGTCAGAACACGCACACTCGATTGTTCACCAAAACATATGCAGACGCGTCCTTAGCCTGTAGATTTGGATGCACAGAGTTCCCTGTGTTCGCAAGAGACAAGGGAATCGCGTCTGTGCGCACAGAAGCAATAGCGGACCGTTTCCCTCGGAGTGAACGCGAAAGAGCCGTCTATATACTCGCAGACACGCGAACGTGCCTCAATGCGGTCACAGAGGCAGCAGCTTTTGCACAGATGCTCCTGGTGATTCTGGCACTTTCCAGGCACACTCCTGAAAGTCGCGCACACTGCTGTTCACTCGCTAAACGACCTCTTGGGAAACACGTCTCCGGTCGACGGACCGCTCAGATTGCTTCTCGTGTAACTGTGAACTGTGTCAGCGCAGGGAATCCGTCTCTGTTGAGCAGATGTCAATCCTGCCTCGCTTTTGCTTTGTTGCCTCTACCAAGATGATTTCCCGTTTCTCTCTTCACTGGAGCAGGCAGACACAGCCAACGCACATCAAGTGTCAAGAGACACGCTCTGCTGAGCTCAACGCTTGTGCAGATGCACATGTGCGACGAAGTCAACACACGTGCTTGTGGAGAGAAAGAAAGGGACTCCCAGGCGTGTGGAGCGACGGGGAGAAAGAGCGGGCGCTGAGGAACACAGTTTCAAACAGACTGTCTCCACACAAACAGGCACCTGTCTGCAGGTATCCTAGATCTTGATTCTTGAACTTGAGGAAACACGCGTCTGAGCAAAACTCCCAAACGCTTCCAGGAAAGACACAGGCTCTCCCACAAGCACACAAGTGTTTGCCCTCAGCTATAGATCAGGGACAAGCCTGTGAAGAGCAACCAAAGAGCTCGTCCGTCTTTCCCTCAATAGATGGGAGTAGGCGCGCTTGCGGATGTGTGCGTGTGTGTGGCCACGCGTTTGCTTAGGCATCAGTGTGTGAAAAGGTAGGTGCTTTTCTCTAGCTGCGTGTGCGTGCACGTGGTGCTGGGTGCACATCCCTGGGTGCTCGTGGAAAGGTTTCTGCATGGTTTTCGCTGAGGAATCGTGTGTGTGCACATGGACAAAGAGAAGGCGCAGCAACCAGGTTCCAGCGCCGAAGAAGGCAAAAGGCGAGGTTTCCGGCGCTATCTCCTTCTCTCCCCAGAGCTAGTCGCGCAAAGCAAGCCGCTAAGCCGGCGACCGGCAAGAGAGCTACAACGAAGCATGCCGAACGGAGAAAATAGCAGCAGCTCATCTGTTCACACCTTGTTTCTGCCATGTGCTTGAACGCCAAGACGTTCGCGCTTCTGTGAGATGAAAGACGTCCTTCTGCATATGTGGTTGCTCACACCGGTGCACTTGTTAGTGTATCCATTCAGTCCTGGGCTGCGGGGCATTCAGAAGTGGCTCTGTGGAGACGTCTGCATAGAGGCAGCTGTCAGAACACGCACACTCGATTGTTCACCAAAACATATGCAGACGCGTCCTTAGCCTGTAGATTTGGATGCACAGAGTTCCCTGTGTTCGCAAGAGACAAGGGAATCGCGTCTGTGCGCACAGAAGCAATAGCGGACCGTTTCCCTCGGAGTGAACGCGAAAGAGCCGTCTATATACTCGCAGACACGCGAACGTGCCTCAATGCGGTCACAGAGGCAGCAGCTTTTGCACAGATGCTCCTGGTGATTCTGGCACTTTCCAGGCACACTCCTGAAAGTCGCGCACACTGCTGTTCACTCGCTAAACGACCTCTTGGGAAACACGTCTCCGGTCGACGGACCGCTCAGATTGCTTCTCGTGTAACTGTGAACTGTGTCAGCGCAGGGAATCCGTCTCTGTTGAGCAGATGTCAATCCTGCCTCGCTTTTGCTTTGTTGCCTCTACCAAGATGATTTCCCGTTTCTCTCTTCACTGGAGCAGGCAGACACAGCCAACGCACATCAAGTGTCAAGAGACACGCTCTGCTGAGCTCAACGCTTGTGCAGATGCACATGTGCGACGAAGTCAACACACGTGCTTGTGGAGAGAAAGAAAGGGACTCCCAGGCGTGTGGAGCGACGGGGAGAAAGAGCGGGCGCTGAGGAACACAGTTTCAAACAGACTGTCTCCACACAAACAGGCACCTGTCTGCAGGTATCCTAGATCTTGATTCTTGAACTTGAGGAAACACGCGTCTGAGCAAAACTCCCAAACGCTTCCAGGAAAGACACAGGCTCTCCCACAAGCACACAAGTGTTTGCCCTCAGCTATAGATCAGGGACAAGCCTGTGAAGAGCAACCAAAGAGCTCGTCCGTCTTTCCCTCAATAGATGGGAGTAGGCGCGCTTGCGGATGTGTGCGTGTGTGTGGCCACGCGTTTGCTTAGGCATCAGTGTGTGAAAAGGTAGGTGCTTTTCTCTAGCTGCGTGTGCGTGCACGTGGTGCTGGGTGCACATCCCTGGGTGCTCGTGGAAAGGTTTCTGCATGGTTTTCGCTGAGGAATCGTGTGTGTGCACATGGACAAAGAGAAGGCGCAGCAACCAGGTTCCAGCGCCGAAGAAGGCAAAAGGCGAGGTTTCCGGCGCTATCTCCTTCTCTCCCCAGAGCTAGTCGCGCAAAGCAAGCCGCTAAGCCGGCGACCGGCAAGAGAGCTACAACGAAGCATGCCGAACGGAGAAAATAGCAGCAGCTCATCTGTTCACACCTTGTTTCTGCCATGTGCTTGAACGCCAAGACGTTCGCGCTTCTGTGAGATGAAAGACGTCCTTCTGCATATGTGGTTGCTCACACCGGTGCACTTGTTAGTGTATCCATTCAGTCCTGGGCTGCGGGGCATTCAGAAGTGGCTCTGTGGAGACGTCTGCATAGAGGCAGCTGTCAGAACACGCACACTCGATTGTTCACCAAAACATATGCAGACGCGTCCTTAGCCTGTAGATTTGGATGCACAGAGTTCCCTGTGTTCGCAAGAGACAAGGGAATCGCGTCTGTGCGCACAGAAGCAATAGCGGACCGTTTCCCTCGGAGTGAACGCGAAAGAGCCGTCTATATACTCGCAGACACGCGAACGTGCCTCAATGCGGTCACAGAGGCAGCAGCTTTTGCACAGATGCTCCTGGTGATTCTGGCACTTTCCAGGCACACTCCTGAAAGTCGCGCACACTGCTGTTCACTCGCTAAACGACCTCTTGGGAAACACGTCTCCGGTCGACGGACCGCTCAGATTGCTTCTCGTGTAACTGTGAACTGTGTCAGCGCAGGGAATCCGTCTCTGTTGAGCAGATGTCAATCCTGCCTCGCTTTTGCTTTGTTGCCTCTACCAAGATGATTTCCCGTTTCTCTCTTCACTGGAGCAGGCAGACACAGCCAACGCACATCAAGTGTCAAGAGACACGCTCTGCTGAGCTCAACGCTTGTGCAGATGCACATGTGCGACGAAGTCAACACACGTGCTTGTGGAGAGAAAGAAAGGGACTCCCAGGCGTGTGGAGCGACGGGGAGAAAGAGCGGGCGCTGAGGAACACAGTTTCAAACAGACTGTCTCCACACAAACAGGCACCTGTCTGCAGGTATCCTAGATCTTGATTCTTGAACTTGAGGAAACACGCGTCTGAGCAAAACTCCCAAACGCTTCCAGGAAAGACACAGGCTCTCCCACAAGCACACAAGTGTTTGCCCTCAGCTATAGATCAGGGACAAGCCTGTGAAGAGCAACCAAAGAGCTCGTCCGTCTTTCCCTCAATAGATGGGAGTAGGCGCGCTTGCGGATGTGTGCGTGTGTGTGGCCACGCGTTTGCTTAGGCATCAGTGTGTGAAAAGGTAGGTGCTTTTCTCTAGCTGCGTGTGCGTGCACGTGGTGCTGGGTGCACATCCCTGGGTGCTCGTGGAAAGGTTTCTGCATGGTTTTCGCTGAGGAATCGTGTGTGTGCACATGGACAAAGAGAAGGCGCAGCAACCAGGTTCCAGCGCCGAAGAAGGCAAAAGGCGAGGTTTCCGGCGCTATCTCCTTCTCTCCCCAGAGCTAGTCGCGCAAAGCAAGCCGCTAAGCCGGCGACCGGCAAGAGAGCTACAACGAAGCATGCCGAACGGAGAAAATAGCAGCAGCTCATCTGTTCACACCTTGTTTCTGCCATGTGCTTGAACGCCAAGACGTTCGCGCTTCTGTGAGATGAAAGACGTCCTTCTGCATATGTGGTTGCTCACACCGGTGCACTTGTTAGTGTATCCATTCAGTCCTGGGCTGCGGGGCATTCAGAAGTGGCTCTGTGGAGACGTCTGCATAGAGGCAGCTGTCAGAACACGCACACTCGATTGTTCACCAAAACATATGCAGACGCGTCCTTAGCCTGTAGATTTGGATGCACAGAGTTCCCTGTGTTCGCAAGAGACAAGGGAATCGCGTCTGTGCGCACAGAAGCAATAGCGGACCGTTTCCCTCGGAGTGAACGCGAAAGAGCCGTCTATATACTCGCAGACACGCGAACGTGCCTCAATGCGGTCACAGAGGCAGCAGCTTTTGCACAGATGCTCCTGGTGATTCTGGCACTTTCCAGGCACACTCCTGAAAGTCGCGCACACTGCTGTTCACTCGCTAAACGACCTCTTGGGAAACACGTCTCCGGTCGACGGACCGCTCAGATTGCTTCTCGTGTAACTGTGAACTGTGTCAGCGCAGGGAATCCGTCTCTGTTGAGCAGATGTCAATCCTGCCTCGCTTTTGCTTTGTTGCCTCTACCAAGATGATTTCCCGTTTCTCTCTTCACTGGAGCAGGCAGACACAGCCAACGCACATCAAGTGTCAAGAGACACGCTCTGCTGAGCTCAACGCTTGTGCAGATGCACATGTGCGACGAAGTCAACACACGTGCTTGTGGAGAGAAAGAAAGGGACTCCCAGGCGTGTGGAGCGACGGGGAGAAAGAGCGGGCGCTGAGGAACACAGTTTCAAACAGACTGTCTCCACACAAACAGGCACCTGTCTGCAGGTATCCTAGATCTTGATTCTTGAACTTGAGGAAACACGCGTCTGAGCAAAACTCCCAAACGCTTCCAGGAAAGACACAGGCTCTCCCACAAGCACACAAGTGTTTGCCCTCAGCTATAGATCAGGGACAAGCCTGTGAAGAGCAACCAAAGAGCTCGTCCGTCTTTCCCTCAATAGATGGGAGTAGGCGCGCTTGCGGATGTGTGCGTGTGTGTGGCCACGCGTTTGCTTAGGCATCAGTGTGTGAAAAGGTAGGTGCTTTTCTCTAGCTGCGTGTGCGTGCACGTGGTGCTGGGTGCACATCCCTGGGTGCTCGTGGAAAGGTTTCTGCATGGTTTTCGCTGAGGAATCGTGTGTGTGCACATGGACAAAGAGAAGGCGCAGCAACCAGGTTCCAGCGCCGAAGAAGGCAAAAGGCGAGGTTTCCGGCGCTATCTCCTTCTCTCCCCAGAGCTAGTCGCGCAAAGCAAGCCGCTAAGCCGGCGACCGGCAAGAGAGCTACAACGAAGCATGCCGAACGGAGAAAATAGCAGCAGCTCATCTGTTCACACCTTGTTTCTGCCATGTGCTTGAACGCCAAGACGTTCGCGCTTCTGTGAGATGAAAGACGTCCTTCTGCATATGTGGTTGCTCACACCGGTGCACTTGTTAGTGTATCCATTCAGTCCTGGGCTGCGGGGCATTCAGAAGTGGCTCTGTGGAGACGTCTGCATAGAGGCAGCTGTCAGAACACGCACACTCGATTGTTCACCAAAACATATGCAGACGCGTCCTTAGCCTGTAGATTTGGATGCACAGAGTTCCCTGTGTTCGCAAGAGACAAGGGAATCGCGTCTGTGCGCACAGAAGCAATAGCGGACCGTTTCCCTCGGAGTGAACGCGAAAGAGCCGTCTATATACTCGCAGACACGCGAACGTGCCTCAATGCGGTCACAGAGGCAGCAGCTTTTGCACAGATGCTCCTGGTGATTCTGGCACTTTCCAGGCACACTCCTGAAAGTCGCGCACACTGCTGTTCACTCGCTAAACGACCTCTTGGGAAACACGTCTCCGGTCGACGGACCGCTCAGATTGCTTCTCGTGTAACTGTGAACTGTGTCAGCGCAGGGAATCCGTCTCTGTTGAGCAGATGTCAATCCTGCCTCGCTTTTGCTTTGTTGCCTCTACCAAGATGATTTCCCGTTTCTCTCTTCACTGGAGCAGGCAGACACAGCCAACGCACATCAAGTGTCAAGAGACACGCTCTGCTGAGCTCAACGCTTGTGCAGATGCACATGTGCGACGAAGTCAACACACGTGCTTGTGGAGAGAAAGAAAGGGACTCCCAGGCGTGTGGAGCGACGGGGAGAAAGAGCGGGCGCTGAGGAACACAGTTTCAAACAGACTGTCTCCACACAAACAGGCACCTGTCTGCAGGTATCCTAGATCTTGATTCTTGAACTTGAGGAAACACGCGTCTGAGCAAAACTCCCAAACGCTTCCAGGAAAGACACAGGCTCTCCCACAAGCACACAAGTGTTTGCCCTCAGCTATAGATCAGGGACAAGCCTGTGAAGAGCAACCAAAGAGCTCGTCCGTCTTTCCCTCAATAGATGGGAGTAGGCGCGCTTGCGGATGTGTGCGTGTGTGTGGCCACGCGTTTGCTTAGGCATCAGTGTGTGAAAAGGTAGGTGCTTTTCTCTAGCTGCGTGTGCGTGCACGTGGTGCTGGGTGCACATCCCTGGGTGCTCGTGGAAAGGTTTCTGCATGGTTTTCGCTGAGGAATCGTGTGTGTGCACATGGACAAAGAGAAGGCGCAGCAACCAGGTTCCAGCGCCGAAGAAGGCAAAAGGCGAGGTTTCCGGCGCTATCTCCTTCTCTCCCCAGAGCTAGTCGCGCAAAGCAAGCCGCTAAGCCGGCGACCGGCAAGAGAGCTACAACGAAGCATGCCGAACGGAGAAAATAGCAGCAGCTCATCTGTTCACACCTTGTTTCTGCCATGTGCTTGAACGCCAAGACGTTCGCGCTTCTGTGAGATGAAAGACGTCCTTCTGCATATGTGGTTGCTCACACCGGTGCACTTGTTAGTGTATCCATTCAGTCCTGGGCTGCGGGGCATTCAGAAGTGGCTCTGTGGAGACGTCTGCATAGAGGCAGCTGTCAGAACACGCACACTCGATTGTTCACCAAAACATATGCAGACGCGTCCTTAGCCTGTAGATTTGGATGCACAGAGTTCCCTGTGTTCGCAAGAGACAAGGGAATCGCGTCTGTGCGCACAGAAGCAATAGCGGACCGTTTCCCTCGGAGTGAACGCGAAAGAGCCGTCTATATACTCGCAGACACGCGAACGTGCCTCAATGCGGTCACAGAGGCAGCAGCTTTTGCACAGATGCTCCTGGTGATTCTGGCACTTTCCAGGCACACTCCTGAAAGTCGCGCACACTGCTGTTCACTCGCTAAACGACCTCTTGGGAAACACGTCTCCGGTCGACGGACCGCTCAGATTGCTTCTCGTGTAACTGTGAACTGTGTCAGCGCAGGGAATCCGTCTCTGTTGAGCAGATGTCAATCCTGCCTCGCTTTTGCTTTGTTGCCTCTACCAAGATGATTTCCCGTTTCTCTCTTCACTGGAGCAGGCAGACACAGCCAACGCACATCAAGTGTCAAGAGACACGCTCTGCTGAGCTCAACGCTTGTGCAGATGCACATGTGCGACGAAGTCAACACACGTGCTTGTGGAGAGAAAGAAAGGGACTCCCAGGCGTGTGGAGCGACGGGGAGAAAGAGCGGGCGCTGAGGAACACAGTTTCAAACAGACTGTCTCCACACAAACAGGCACCTGTCTGCAGGTATCCTAGATCTTGATTCTTGAACTTGAGGAAACACGCGTCTGAGCAAAACTCCCAAACGCTTCCAGGAAAGACACAGGCTCTCCCACAAGCACACAAGTGTTTGCCCTCAGCTATAGATCAGGGACAAGCCTGTGAAGAGCAACCAAAGAGCTCGTCCGTCTTTCCCTCAATAGATGGGAGTAGGCGCGCTTGCGGATGTGTGCGTGTGTGTGGCCACGCGTTTGCTTAGGCATCAGTGTGTGAAAAGGTAGGTGCTTTTCTCTAGCTGCGTGTGCGTGCACGTGGTGCTGGGTGCACATCCCTGGGTGCTCGTGGAAAGGTTTCTGCATGGTTTTCGCTGAGGAATCGTGTGTGTGCACATGGACAAAGAGAAGGCGCAGCAACCAGGTTCCAGCGCCGAAGAAGGCAAAAGGCGAGGTTTCCGGCGCTATCTCCTTCTCTCCCCAGAGCTAGTCGCGCAAAGCAAGCCGCTAAGCCGGCGACCGGCAAGAGAGCTACAACGAAGCATGCCGAACGGAGAAAATAGCAGCAGCTCATCTGTTCACACCTTGTTTCTGCCATGTGCTTGAACGCCAAGACGTTCGCGCTTCTGTGAGATGAAAGACGTCCTTCTGCATATGTGGTTGCTCACACCGGTGCACTTGTTAGTGTATCCATTCAGTCCTGGGCTGCGGGGCATTCAGAAGTGGCTCTGTGGAGACGTCTGCATAGAGGCAGCTGTCAGAACACGCACACTCGATTGTTCACCAAAACATATGCAGACGCGTCCTTAGCCTGTAGATTTGGATGCACAGAGTTCCCTGTGTTCGCAAGAGACAAGGGAATCGCGTCTGTGCGCACAGAAGCAATAGCGGACCGTTTCCCTCGGAGTGAACGCGAAAGAGCCGTCTATATACTCGCAGACACGCGAACGTGCCTCAATGCGGTCACAGAGGCAGCAGCTTTTGCACAGATGCTCCTGGTGATTCTGGCACTTTCCAGGCACACTCCTGAAAGTCGCGCACACTGCTGTTCACTCGCTAAACGACCTCTTGGGAAACACGTCTCCGGTCGACGGACCGCTCAGATTGCTTCTCGTGTAACTGTGAACTGTGTCAGCGCAGGGAATCCGTCTCTGTTGAGCAGATGTCAATCCTGCCTCGCTTTTGCTTTGTTGCCTCTACCAAGATGATTTCCCGTTTCTCTCTTCACTGGAGCAGGCAGACACAGCCAACGCACATCAAGTGTCAAGAGACACGCTCTGCTGAGCTCAACGCTTGTGCAGATGCACATGTGCGACGAAGTCAACACACGTGCTTGTGGAGAGAAAGAAAGGGACTCCCAGGCGTGTGGAGCGACGGGGAGAAAGAGCGGGCGCTGAGGAACACAGTTTCAAACAGACTGTCTCCACACAAACAGGCACCTGTCTGCAGGTATCCTAGATCTTGATTCTTGAACTTGAGGAAACACGCGTCTGAGCAAAACTCCCAAACGCTTCCAGGAAAGACACAGGCTCTCCCACAAGCACACAAGTGTTTGCCCTCAGCTATAGATCAGGGACAAGCCTGTGAAGAGCAACCAAAGAGCTCGTCCGTCTTTCCCTCAATAGATGGGAGTAGGCGCGCTTGCGGATGTGTGCGTGTGTGTGGCCACGCGTTTGCTTAGGCATCAGTGTGTGAAAAGGTAGGTGCTTTTCTCTAGCTGCGTGTGCGTGCACGTGGTGCTGGGTGCACATCCCTGGGTGCTCGTGGAAAGGTTTCTGCATGGTTTTCGCTGAGGAATCGTGTGTGTGCACATGGACAAAGAGAAGGCGCAGCAACCAGGTTCCAGCGCCGAAGAAGGCAAAAGGCGAGGTTTCCGGCGCTATCTCCTTCTCTCCCCAGAGCTAGTCGCGCAAAGCAAGCCGCTAAGCCGGCGACCGGCAAGAGAGCTACAACGAAGCATGCCGAACGGAGAAAATAGCAGCAGCTCATCTGTTCACACCTTGTTTCTGCCATGTGCTTGAACGCCAAGACGTTCGCGCTTCTGTGAGATGAAAGACGTCCTTCTGCATATGTGGTTGCTCACACCGGTGCACTTGTTAGTGTATCCATTCAGTCCTGGGCTGCGGGGCATTCAGAAGTGGCTCTGTGGAGACGTCTGCATAGAGGCAGCTGTCAGAACACGCACACTCGATTGTTCACCAAAACATATGCAGACGCGTCCTTAGCCTGTAGATTTGGATGCACAGAGTTCCCTGTGTTCGCAAGAGACAAGGGAATCGCGTCTGTGCGCACAGAAGCAATAGCGGACCGTTTCCCTCGGAGTGAACGCGAAAGAGCCGTCTATATACTCGCAGACACGCGAACGTGCCTCAATGCGGTCACAGAGGCAGCAGCTTTTGCACAGATGCTCCTGGTGATTCTGGCACTTTCCAGGCACACTCCTGAAAGTCGCGCACACTGCTGTTCACTCGCTAAACGACCTCTTGGGAAACACGTCTCCGGTCGACGGACCGCTCAGATTGCTTCTCGTGTAACTGTGAACTGTGTCAGCGCAGGGAATCCGTCTCTGTTGAGCAGATGTCAATCCTGCCTCGCTTTTGCTTTGTTGCCTCTACCAAGATGATTTCCCGTTTCTCTCTTCACTGGAGCAGGCAGACACAGCCAACGCACATCAAGTGTCAAGAGACACGCTCTGCTGAGCTCAACGCTTGTGCAGATGCACATGTGCGACGAAGTCAACACACGTGCTTGTGGAGAGAAAGAAAGGGACTCCCAGGCGTGTGGAGCGACGGGGAGAAAGAGCGGGCGCTGAGGAACACAGTTTCAGACAGACTGTCTCCACACAAACAGGCACCTGTCTGCAGGTATCCTAGATCTTGATTCTTGAACTTGAGGAAACACGCGTCTGAGCAAAACTCCCAAACGCTTCCAGGAAAGACACAGGCTCTCCCACAAGCACACAAGTGTTTGCCCTCAGCTATAGATCAGGGACAAGCCTGTGAAGAGCAACCAAAGAGCTCGTCCGTCTTTCCCTCAATAGATGGGAGTAGGCGCGCTTGCGGATGTGTGCGTGTGTGTGGCCACGCGTTTGCTTAGGCATCAGTGTGTGAAAAGGTAGGTGCTTTTCTCTAGCTGCGTGTGCGTGCACGTGGTGCTGGGTGCACATCCCTGGGTGCTCGTGGAAAGGTTTCTGCATGGTTTTCGCTGAGGAATCGTGTGTGTGCACATGGACAAAGAGAAGGCGCAGCAACCAGGTTCCAGCGCCGAAGAAGGCAAAAGGCGAGGTTTCCGGCGCTATCTCCTTCTCTCCCCAGAGCTAGTCGCGCAAAGCAAGCCGCTAAGCCGGCGACCGGCAAGAGAGCTACAACGAAGCATGCCGAACGGAGAAAATAGCAGCAGCTCATCTGTTCACACCTTGTTTCTGCCATGTGCTTGAACGCCAAGACGTTCGCGCTTCTGTGAGATGAAAGACGTCCTTCTGCATATGTGGTTGCTCACACCGGTGCACTTGTTAGTGTATCCATTCAGTCCTGGGCTGCGGGGCATTCAGAAGTGGCTCTGTGGAGACGTCTGCATAGAGGCAGCTGTCAGAACACGCACACTCGATTGTTCACCAAAACATATGCAGACGCGTCCTTAGCCTGTAGATTTGGATGCACAGAGTTCCCTGTGTTCGCAAGAGACAAGGGAATCGCGTCTGTGCGCACAGAAGCAATAGCGGACCGTTTCCCTCGGAGTGAACGCGAAAGAGCCGTCTATATACTCGCAGACACGCGAACGTGCCTCAATGCGGTCACAGAGGCAGCAGCTTTTGCACAGATGCTCCTGGTGATTCTGGCACTTTCCAGGCACACTCCTGAAAGTCGCGCACACTGCTGTTCACTCGCTAAACGACCTCTTGGGAAACACGTCTCCGGTCGACGGACCGCTCAGATTGCTTCTCGTGTAACTGTGAACTGTGTCAGCGCAGGGAATCCGTCTCTGTTGAGCAGATGTCAATCCTGCCTCGCTTTTGCTTTGTTGCCTCTACCAAGATGATTTCCCGTTTCTCTCTTCACTGGAGCAGGCAGACACAGCCAACGCACATCAAGTGTCAAGAGACACGCTCTGCTGAGCTCAACGCTTGTGCAGATGCACATGTGCGACGAAGTCAACACACGTGCTTGTGGAGAGAAAGAAAGGGACTCCCAGGCGTGTGGAGCGACGGGGAGAAAGAGCGGGCGCTGAGGAACACAGTTTCAAACAGACTGTCTCCACACAAACAGGCACCTGTCTGCAGGTATCCTAGATCTTGATTCTTGAACTTGAGGAAACACGCGTCTGAGCAAAACTCCCAAACGCTTCCAGGAAAGACACAGGCTCTCCCACAAGCACACAAGTGTTTGCCCTCAGCTATAGATCAGGGACAAGCCTGTGAAGAGATGCCCTGCTATTCTTTCGCCTTATGGCATCATGTGTTTCGTTCCTCTTGGAGATCGATTGTTAAACGTCTTTCCTAGGGCGACTGTGAAGCATTTGCCAGCGGAGGAGAAGTAGCACGGAGCAGCATTCAGTACTGCCTACGAGTGTCTTTGCTACCCTACTAGCGGAGCTCCAAGAACAGGCACACATCTTCAGGTACCTTCCAAATGTGGATTCCCCTGCAGCCCCGTAGGCGGGCGTGCAGTACGCCAACCGTCAACGGACGTTTTTCCCCTCAAGCCTGTCAGGACGTTGCTCGTCCGTCTTTCCCTCAATAGATGGGAGTAGGCGCGCTTGCGGATGTGTGCGTGTGTGTGGCCACGCGTTTGCTTAGGCTTCAGTGTGTGAAAAGGTAGGTGCTTTTCTCTAGCTGCGTGTGCGTGCACGTGGTGCTGGGTGCACATCCCTGGGTGCTCGTGGAAAGGTTTCTGCATGGTTTTCGCTGAGGAATCGTGTGTGTGCACATGGACAAAGAGAAGGCGCAGCAACCAGGTTCCAGCGCCGAAGAAGGCAAAAGGCGAGGTTTCCGGCGCTATCTCCTTCTCTCCCCAGAGCTAGTCGCGCAAAGCAAGCCGCTAAGCCGGCGACCGGCAAGAGAGCTACAACGAAGCATGCCGAACGGAGAAAATAGCAGCAGCTCATCTGTTCACACCTTGTTTCTGCCATGTGCTTGAACGCCAAGACGTTCGCGCTTCTGTGAGATGAAAGACGTCCTTCTGCATATGTGGTTGCTCACACCGGTGCACTTGTTAGTGTATCCATTCAGTCCTGGGCTGCGGGGCATTCAGAAGTGGCTCTGTGGAGACGTCTGCATAGAGGCAGCTGTCAGAACACGCACACTCGATTGTTCACCAAAACATATGCAGACGCGTCCTTAGCCTGTAGATTTGGATGCACAGAGTTCCCTGTGTTCGCAAGAGACAAGGGAATCGCGTCTGTGCGCACAGAAGCAATAGCGGACCGTTTCCCTCGGAGTGAACGCGAAAGAGCCGTCTATATACTCGCAGACACGCGAACGTGCCTCAATGCGGTCACAGAGGCAGCAGCTTTTGCACAGATGCTCCTGGTGATTCTGGCACTTTCCAGGCACACTCCTGAAAGTCGCGCACACTGCTGTTCACTCGCTAAACGACCTCTTGGGAAACACGTCTCCGGTCGACGGACCGCTCAGATTGCTTCTCGTGTAACTGTGAACTGTGTCAGCGCAGGGAATCCGTCTCTGTTGAGCAGATGTCAATCCTGCCTCGCTTTTGCTTTGTTGCCTCTACCAAGATGATTTCCCGTTTCTCTCTTCACTGGAGCAGGCAGACACAGCCAACGCACATCAAGTGTCAAGAGACACGCTCTGCTGAGCTCAACGCTTGTGCAGATGCACATGTGCGACGAAGTCAACACACGTGCTTGTGGAGAGAAAGAAAGGGACTCCCAGGCGTGTGGAGCGACGGGGAGAAAGAGCGGGCGCTGAGGAACACAGTTTCAAACAGACTGTCTCCACACAAACAGGCACCTGTCTGCAGGTATCCTAGATCTTGATTCTTGAACTTGAGGAAACACGCGTCTGAGCAAAACTCCCAAACGCTTCCAGGAAAGACACAGGCTCTCCCACAAGCACACAAGTGTTTGCCCTCAGCTATAGATCAGGGACAAGCCTGTGAAGAGCAACCAAAGAGCTCGTCCGTCTTTCCCTCAATAGATGGGAGTAGGCGCGCTTGCGGATGTGTGCGTGTGTGTGGCCACGCGTTTGCTTAGGCATCAGTGTGTGAAAAGGTAGGTGCTTTTCTCTAGCTGCGTGTGCGTGCACGTGGTGCTGGGTGCACATCCCTGGGTGCTCGTGGAAAGGTTTCTGCATGGTTTTCGCTGAGGAATCGTGTGTGTGCACATGGACAAAGAGAAGGCGCAGCAACCAGGTTCCAGCGCCGAAGAAGGCAAAAGGCGAGGTTTCCGGCGCTATCTCCTTCTCTCCCCAGAGCTAGTCGCGCAAAGCAAGCCGCTAAGCCGGCGACCGGCAAGAGAGCTACAACGAAGCATGCCGAACGGAGAAAATAGCAGCAGCTCATCTGTTCACACCTTGTTTCTGCCATGTGCTTGAACGCCAAGACGTTCGCGCTTCTGTGAGATGAAAGACGTCCTTCTGCATATGTGGTTGCTCACACCGGTGCACTTGTTAGTGTATCCATTCAGTCCTGGGCTGCGGGGCATTCAGAAGTGGCTCTGTGGAGACGTCTGCATAGAGGCAGCTGTCAGAACACGCACACTCGATTGTTCACCAAAACATATGCAGACGCGTCCTTAGCCTGTAGATTTGGATGCACAGAGTTCCCTGTGTTCGCAAGAGACAAGGGAATCGCGTCTGTGCGCACAGAAGCAATAGCGGACCGTTTCCCTCGGAGTGAACGCGAAAGAGCCGTCTATATACTCGCAGACACGCGAACGTGCCTCAATGCGGTCACAGAGGCAGCAGCTTTTGCACAGATGCTCCTGGTGATTCTGGCACTTTCCAGGCACACTCCTGAAAGTCGCGCACACTGCTGTTCACTCGCTAAACGACCTCTTGGGAAACACGTCTCCGGTCGACGGACCGCTCAGATTGCTTCTCGTGTAACTGTGAACTGTGTCAGCGCAGGGAATCCGTCTCTGTTGAGCAGATGTCAATCCTGCCTCGCTTTTGCTTTGTTGCCTCTACCAAGATGATTTCCCGTTTCTCTCTTCACTGGAGCAGGCAGACACAGCCAACGCACATCAAGTGTCAAGAGACACGCTCTGCTGAGCTCAACGCTTGTGCAGATGCACATGTGCGACGAAGTCAACACACGTGCTTGTGGAGAGAAAGAAAGGGACTCCCAGGCGTGTGGAGCGACGGGGAGAAAGAGCGGGCGCTGAGGAACACAGTTTCAAACAGACTGTCTCCACACAAACAGGCACCTGTCTGCAGGTATCCTAGATCTTGATTCTTGAACTTGAGGAAACACGCTTCTGAGCAAAACTCCCAAACGCTTCCAGGAAAGACACAGGCTCTCCCACAAGCACACAAGTGTTTGCCCTCAGCTATAGATCAGGGACAAGCCTGTGAAGAGCAACCAAAGAGCTCGTCCGTCTTTCCCTCAATAGATGGGAGTAGGCGCGCTTGCGGATGTGTGCGTGTGTGTGGCCACGCGTTTGCTTAGGCATCAGTGTGTGAAAAGGTAGGTGCTTTTCTCTAGCTGCGTGTGCGTGCACGTGGTGCTGGGTGCACATCCCTGGGTGCTCGTGGAAAGGTTTCTGCATGGTTTTCGCTGAGGAATCGTGTGTGTGCACATGGACAAAGAGAAGGCGCAGCAACCAGGTTCCAGCGCCGAAGAAGGCAAAAGGCGAGGTTTCCGGCGCTATCTCCTTCTCTCCCCAGAGCTAGTCGCGCAAAGCAAGCCGCTAAGCCGGCGACCGGCAAGAGAGCTACAACGAAGCATGCCGAACGGAGAAAATAGCAGCAGCTCATCTGTTCACACCTTGTTTCTGCCATGTGCTTGAACGCCAAGACGTTCGCGCTTCTGTGAGATGAAAGACGTCCTTCTGCATATGTGGTTGCTCACACCGGTGCACTTGTTAGTGTATCCATTCAGTCCTGGGCTGCGGGGCATTCAGAAGTGGCTCTGTGGAGACGTCTGCATAGAGGCAGCTGTCAGAACACGCACACTCGATTGTTCACCAAAACATATGCAGACGCGTCCTTAGCCTGTAGATTTGGATGCACAGAGTTCCCTGTGTTCGCAAGAGACAAGGGAATCGCGTCTGTGCGCACAGAAGCAATAGCGGACCGTTTCCCTCGGAGTGAACGCGAAAGAGCCGTCTATATACTCGCAGACACGCGAACGTGCCTCAATGCGGTCACAGAGGCAGCAGCTTTTGCACAGATGCTCCTGGTGATTCTGGCACTTTCCAGGCACACTCCTGAAAGTCGCGCACACTGCTGTTCACTCGCTAAACGACCTCTTGGGAAACACGTCTCCGGTCGACGGACCGCTCAGATTGCTTCTCGTGTAACTGTGAACTGTGTCAGCGCAGGGAATCCGTCTCTGTTGAGCAGATGTCAATCCTGCCTCGCTTTTGCTTTGTTGCCTCTACCAAGATGATTTCCCGTTTCTCTCTTCACTGGAGCAGGCAGACACAGCCAACGCACATCAAGTGTCAAGAGACACGCTCTGCTGAGCTCAACGCTTGTGCAGATGCACATGTGCGACGAAGTCAACACACGTGCTTGTGGAGAGAAAGAAAGGGACTCCCAGGCGTGTGGAGCGACGGGGAGAAAGAGCGGGCGCTGAGGAACACAGTTTCAAACAGACTGTCTCCACACAAACAGGCACCTGTCTGCAGGTATCCTAGATCTTGATTCTTGAACTTGAGGAAACACGCGTCTGAGCAAAACTCCCAAACGCTTCCAGGAAAGACACAGGCTCTCCCACAAGCACACAAGTGTTTGCCCTCAGCTATAGATCAGGGACAAGCCTGTGAAGAGCAACCAAAGAGCTCGTCCGTCTTTCCCTCAATAGATGGGAGTAGGCGCGCTTGCGGATGTGTGCGTGTGTGTGGCCACGCGTTTGCTTAGGCATCAGTGTGTGAAAAGGTAGGTGCTTTTCTCTAGCTGCGTGTGCGTGCACGTGGTGCTGGGTGCACATCCCTGGGTGCTCGTGGAAAGGTTTCTGCATGGTTTTCGCTGAGGAATCGTGTGTGTGCACATGGACAAAGAGAAGGCGCAGCAACCAGGTTCCAGCGCCGAAGAAGGCAAAAGGCGAGGTTTCCGGCGCTATCTCCTTCTCTCCCCAGAGCTAGTCGCGCAAAGCAAGCCGCTAAGCCGGCGACCGGCAAGAGAGCTACAACGAAGCATGCCGAACGGAGAAAATAGCAGCAGCTCATCTGTTCACACCTTGTTTCTGCCATGTGCTTGAACGCCAAGACGTTCGCGCTTCTGTGAGATGAAAGACGTCCTTCTGCATATGTGGTTGCTCACACCGGTGCACTTGTTAGTGTATCCATTCAGTCCTGGGCTGCGGGGCATTCAGAAGTGGCTCTGTGGAGACGTCTGCATAGAGGCAGCTGTCAGAACACGCACACTCGATTGTTCACCAAAACATATGCAGACGCGTCCTTAGCCTGTAGATTTGGATGCACAGAGTTCCCTGTGTTCGCAAGAGACAAGGGAATCGCGTCTGTGCGCACAGAAGCAATAGCGGACCGTTTCCCTCGGAGTGAACGCGAAAGAGCCGTCTATATACTCGCAGACACGCGAACGTGCCTCAATGCGGTCACAGAGGCAGCAGCTTTTGCACAGATGCTCCTGGTGATTCTGGCACTTTCCAGGCACACTCCTGAAAGTCGCGCACACTGCTGTTCACTCGCTAAACGACCTCTTGGGAAACACGTCTCCGGTCGACGGACCGCTCAGATTGCTTCTCGTGTAACTGTGAACTGTGTCAGCGCAGGGAATCCGTCTCTGTTGAGCAGATGTCAATCCTGCCTCGCTTTTGCTTTGTTGCCTCTACCAAGATGATTTCCCGTTTCTCTCTTCACTGGAGCAGGCAGACACAGCCAACGCACATCAAGTGTCAAGAGACACGCTCTGCTGAGCTCAACGCTTGTGCAGATGCACATGTGCGACGAAGTCAACACACGTGCTTGTGGAGAGAAAGAAAGGGACTCCCAGGCGTGTGGAGCGACGGGGAGAAAGAGCGGGCGCTGAGGAACACAGTTTCAAACAGACTGTCTCCACACAAACAGGCACCTGTCTGCAGGTATCCTAGATCTTGATTCTTGAACTTGAGGAAACACGCGTCTGAGCAAAACTCCCAAACGCTTCCAGGAAAGACACAGGCTCTCCCACAAGCACACAAGTGTTTGCCCTCAGCTATAGATCAGGGACAAGCCTGTGAAGAGCAACCAAAGAGCTCGTCCGTCTTTCCCTCAATAGATGGGAGTAGGCGCGCTTGCGGATGTGTGCGTGTGTGTGGCCACGCGTTTGCTTAGGCATCAGTGTGTGAAAAGGTAGGTGCTTTTCTCTAGCTGCGTGTGCGTGCACGTGGTGCTGGGTGCACATCCCTGGGTGCTCGTGGAAAGGTTTCTGCATGGTTTTCGCTGAGGAATCGTGTGTGTGCACATGGACAAAGAGAAGGCGCAGCAACCAGGTTCCAGCGCCGAAGAAGGCAAAAGGCGAGGTTTCCGGCGCTATCTCCTTCTCTCCCCAGAGCTAGTCGCGCAAAGCAAGCCGCTAAGCCGGCGACCGGCAAGAGAGCTACAACGAAGCATGCCGAACGGAGAAAATAGCAGCAGCTCATCTGTTCACACCTTGTTTCTGCCATGTGCTTGAACGCCAAGACGTTCGCGCTTCTGTGAGATGAAAGACGTCCTTCTGCATATGTGGTTGCTCACACCGGTGCACTTGTTAGTGTATCCATTCAGTCCTGGGCTGCGGGGCATTCAGAAGTGGCTCTGTGGAGACGTCTGCATAGAGGCAGCTGTCAGAACACGCACACTCGATTGTTCACCAAAACATATGCAGACGCGTCCTTAGCCTGTAGATTTGGATGCACAGAGTTCCCTGTGTTCGCAAGAGACAAGGGAATCGCGTCTGTGCGCACAGAAGCAATAGCGGACCGTTTCCCTCGGAGTGAACGCGAAAGAGCCGTCTATATACTCGCAGACACGCGAACGTGCCTCAATGCGGTCACAGAGGCAGCAGCTTTTGCACAGATGCTCCTGGTGATTCTGGCACTTTCCAGGCACACTCCTGAAAGTCGCGCACACTGCTGTTCACTCGCTAAACGACCTCTTGGGAAACACGTCTCCGGTCGACGGACCGCTCAGATTGCTTCTCGTGTAACTGTGAACTGTGTCAGCGCAGGGAATCCGTCTCTGTTGAGCAGATGTCAATCCTGCCTCGCTTTTGCTTTGTTGCCTCTACCAAGATGATTTCCCGTTTCTCTCTTCACTGGAGCAGGCAGACACAGCCAACGCACATCAAGTGTCAAGAGACACGCTCTGCTGAGCTCAACGCTTGTGCAGATGCACATGTGCGACGAAGTCAACACACGTGCTTGTGGAGAGAAAGAAAGGGACTCCCAGGCGTGTGGAGCGACGGGGAGAAAGAGCGGGCGCTGAGGAACACAGTTTCAAACAGACTGTCTCCACACAAACAGGCACCTGTCTGCAGGTATCCTAGATCTTGATTCTTGAACTTGAGGAAACACGCGTCTGAGCAAAACTCCCAAACGCTTCCAGGAAAGACACAGGCTCTCCCACAAGCACACAAGTGTTTGCCCTCAGCTATAGATCAGGGACAAGCCTGTGAAGAGCAACCAAAGAGCTCGTCCGTCTTTCTCTCAATAGATGGGAGTAGGCGCGCTTGCGGATGTGTGCGTGTGTGTGGCCACGCGTTTGCTTAGGCATCAGTGTGTGAAAAGGTAGGTGCTTTTCTCTAGCTGCGTGTGCGTGCACGTGGTGCTGGGTGCACATCCCTGGGTGCTCGTGGAAAGGTTTCTGCATGGTTTTCGCTGAGGAATCGTGTGTGTGCACATGGACAAAGAGAAGGCGCAGCAACCAGGTTCCAGCGCCGAAGAAGGCAAAAGGCGAGGTTTCCGGCGCTATCTCCTTCTCTCCCCAGAGCTAGTCGCGCAAAGCAAGCCGCTAAGCCGGCGACCGGCAAGAGAGCTACAACGAAGCATGCCGAACGGAGAAAATAGCAGCAGCTCATCTGTTCACACCTTGTTTCTGCCATGTGCTTGAACGCCAAGACGTTCGCGCTTCTGTGAGATGAAAGACGTCCTTCTGCATATGTGGTTGCTCACACCGGTGCACTTGTTAGTGTATCCATTCAGTCCTGGGCTGCGGGGCATTCAGAAGTGGCTCTGTGGAGACGTCTGCATAGAGGCAGCTGTCAGAACACGCACACTCGATTGTTCACCAAAACATATGCAGACGCGTCCTTAGCCTGTAGATTTGGATGCACAGAGTTCCCTGTGTTCGCAAGAGACAAGGGAATCGCGTCTGTGCGCACAGAAGCAATAGCGGACCGTTTCCCTCGGAGTGAACGCGAAAGAGCCGTCTATATACTCGCAGACACGCGAACGTGCCTCAATGCGGTCACAGAGGCAGCAGCTTTTGCACAGATGCTCCTGGTGATTCTGGCACTTTCCAGGCACACTCCTGAAAGTCGCGCACACTGCTGTTCACTCGCTAAACGACCTCTTGGGAAACACGTCTCCGGTCGACGGACCGCTCAGATTGCTTCTCGTGTAACTGTGAACTGTGTCAGCGCAGGGAATCCGTCTCTGTTGAGCAGATGTCAATCCTGCCTCGCTTTTGCTTTGTTGCCTCTACCAAGATGATTTCCCGTTTCTCTCTTCACTGGAGCAGGCAGACACAGCCAACGCACATCAAGTGTCAAGAGACACGCTCTGCTGAGCTCAACGCTTGTGCAGATGCACATGTGCGACGAAGTCAACACACGTGCTTGTGGAGAGAAAGAAAGGGACTCCCAGGCGTGTGGAGCGACGGGGAGAAAGAGCGGGCGCTGAGGAACACAGTTTCAAACAGACTGTCTCCACACAAACAGGCACCTGTCTGCAGGTATCCTAGATCTTGATTCTTGAACTTGAGGAAACACGCGTCTGAGCAAAACTCCCAAACGCTTCCAGGAAAGACACAGGCTCTCCCACAAGCACACAAGTGTTTGCCCTCAGCTATAGATCAGGGACAAGCCTGTGAAGAGCAACCAAAGAGCTCGTCCGTCTTTCCCTCAATAGATGGGAGTAGGCGCGCTTGCGGATGTGTGCGTGTGTGTGGCCACGCGTTTGCTTAGGCATCAGTGTGTGAAAAGGTAGGTGCTTTTCTCTAGCTGCGTGTGCGTGCACGTGGTGCTGGGTGCACATCCCTGGGTGCTCGTGGAAAGGTTTCTGCATGGTTTTCGCTGAGGAATCGTGTGTGTGCACATGGACAAAGAGAAGGCGCAGCAACCAGGTTCCAGCGCCGAAGAAGGCAAAAGGCGAGGTTTCCGGCGCTATCTCCTTCTCTCCCCAGAGCTAGTCGCGCAAAGCAAGCCGCTAAGCCGGCGACCGGCAAGAGAGCTACAACGAAGCATGCCGAACGGAGAAAATAGCAGCAGCTCATCTGTTCACACCTTGTTTCTGCCATGTGCTTGAACGCCAAGACGTTCGCGCTTCTGTGAGATGAAAGACGTCCTTCTGCATATGTGGTTGCTCACACCGGTGCACTTGTTAGTGTATCCATTCAGTCCTGGGCTGCGGGGCATTCAGAAGTGGCTCTGTGGAGACGTCTGCATAGAGGCAGCTGTCAGAACACGCACACTCGATTGTTCACCAAAACATATGCAGACGCGTCCTTAGCCTGTAGATTTGGATGCACAGAGTTCCCTGTGTTCGCAAGAGACAAGGGAATCGCGTCTGTGCGCACAGAAGCAATAGCGGACCGTTTCCCTCGGAGTGAACGCGAAAGAGCCGTCTATATACTCGCAGACACGCGAACGTGCCTCAATGCGGTCACAGAGGCAGCAGCTTTTGCACAGATGCTCCTGGTGATTCTGGCACTTTCCAGGCACACTCCTGAAAGTCGCGCACACTGCTGTTCACTCGCTAAACGACCTCTTGGGAAACACGTCTCCGGTCGACGGACCGCTCAGATTGCTTCTCGTGTAACTGTGAACTGTGTCAGCGCAGGGAATCCGTCTCTGTTGAGCAGATGTCAATCCTGCCTCGCTTTTGCTTTGTTGCCTCTACCAAGATGATTTCCCGTTTCTCTCTTCACTGGAGCAGGCAGACACAGCCAACGCACATCAAGTGTCAAGAGACACGCTCTGCTGAGCTCAACGCTTGTGCAGATGCACATGTGCGACGAAGTCAACACACGTGCTTGTGGAGAGAAAGAAAGGGACTCCCAGGCGTGTGGAGCGACGGGGAGAAAGAGCGGGCGCTGAGGAACACAGTTTCAAACAGACTGTCTCCACACAAACAGGCACCTGTCTGCAGGTATCCTAGATCTTGATTCTTGAACTTGAGGAAACACGCGTCTGAGCAAAACTCCCAAACGCTTCCAGGAAAGACACAGGCTCTCCCACAAGCACACAAGTGTTTGCCCTCAGCTATAGATCAGGGACAAGCCTGTGAAGAGCAACCAAAGAGCTCGTCCGTCTTTCCCTCAATAGATGGGAGTAGGCGCGCTTGCGGATGTGTGCGTGTGTGTGGCCACGCGTTTGCTTAGGCATCAGTGTGTGAAAAGGTAGGTGCTTTTCTCTAGCTGCGTGTGCGTGCACGTGGTGCTGGGTGCACATCCCTGGGTGCTCGTGGAAAGGTTTCTGCATGGTTTTCGCTGAGGAATCGTGTGTGTGCACATGGACAAAGAGAAGGCGCAGCAACCAGGTTCCAGCGCCGAAGAAGGCAAAAGGCGAGGTTTCCGGCGCTATCTCCTTCTCTCCCCAGAGCTAGTCGCGCAAAGCAAGCCGCTAAGCCGGCGACCGGCAAGAGAGCTACAACGAAGCATGCCGAACGGAGAAAATAGCAGCAGCTCATCTGTTCACACCTTGTTTCTGCCATGTGCTTGAACGCCAAGACGTTCGCGCTTCTGTGAGATGAAAGACGTCCTTCTGCATATGTGGTTGCTCACACCGGTGCACTTGTTAGTGTATCCATTCAGTCCTGGGCTGCGGGGCATTCAGAAGTGGCTCTGTGGAGACGTCTGCATAGAGGCAGCTGTCAGAACACGCACACTCGATTGTTCACCAAAACATATGCAGACGCGTCCTTAGCCTGTAGATTTGGATGCACAGAGTTCCCTGTGTTCGCAAGAGACAAGGGAATCGCGTCTGTGCGCACAGAAGCAATAGCGGACCGTTTCCCTCGGAGTGAACGCGAAAGAGCCGTCTATATACTCGCAGACACGCGAACGTGCCTCAATGCGGTCACAGAGGCAGCAGCTTTTGCACAGATGCTCCTGGTGATTCTGGCACTTTCCAGGCACACTCCTGAAAGTCGCGCACACTGCTGTTCACTCGCTAAACGACCTCTTGGGAAACACGTCTCCGGTCGACGGACCGCTCAGATTGCTTCTCGTGTAACTGTGAACTGTGTCAGCGCAGGGAATCCGTCTCTGTTGAGCAGATGTCAATCCTGCCTCGCTTTTGCTTTGTTGCCTCTACCAAGATGATTTCCCGTTTCTCTCTTCACTGGAGCAGGCAGACACAGCCAACGCACATCAAGTGTCAAGAGACACGCTCTGCTGAGCTCAACGCTTGTGCAGATGCACATGTGCGACGAAGTCAACACACGTGCTTGTGGAGAGAAAGAAAGGGACTCCCAGGCGTGTGGAGCGACGGGGAGAAAGAGCGGGCGCTGAGGAACACAGTTTCAAACAGACTGTCTCCACACAAACAGGCACCTGTCTGCAGGTATCCTAGATCTTGATTCTTGAACTTGAGGAAACACGCGTCTGAGCAAAACTCCCAAACGCTTCCAGGAAAGACACAGGCTCTCCCACAAGCACACAAGTGTTTGCCCTCAGCTATAGATCAGGGACAAGCCTGTGAAGAGCAACCAAAGAGCTCGTCCGTCTTTCTCTCAATAGATGGGAGTAGGCGCGCTTGCGGATGTGTGCGTGTGTGTGGCCACGCGTTTGCTTAGGCATCAGTGTGTGAAAAGGTAGGTGCTTTTCTCTAGCTGCGTGTGCGTGCACGTGGTGCTGGGTGCACATCCCTGGGTGCTCGTGGAAAGGTTTCTGCATGGTTTTCGCTGAGGAATCGTGTGTGTGCACATGGACAAAGAGAAGGCGCAGCAACCAGGTTCCAGCGCCGAAGAAGGCAAAAGGCGAGGTTTCCGGCGCTATCTCCTTCTCTCCCCAGAGCTAGTCGCGCAAAGCAAGCCGCTAAGCCGGCGACCGGCAAGAGAGCTACAACGAAGCATGCCGAACGGAGAAAATAGCAGCAGCTCATCTGTTCACACCTTGTTTCTGCCATGTGCTTGAACGCCAAGACGTTCGCGCTTCTGTGAGATGAAAGACGTCCTTCTGCATATGTGGTTGCTCACACCGGTGCACTTGTTAGTGTATCCATTCAGTCCTGGGCTGCGGGGCATTCAGAAGTGGCTCTGTGGAGACGTCTGCATAGAGGCAGCTGTCAGAACACGCACACTCGATTGTTCACCAAAACATATGCAGACGCGTCCTTAGCCTGTAGATTTGGATGCACAGAGTTCCCTGTGTTCGCAAGAGACAAGGGAATCGCGTCTGTGCGCACAGAAGCAATAGCGGACCGTTTCCCTCGGAGTGAACGCGAAAGAGCCGTCTATATACTCGCAGACACGCGAACGTGCCTCAATGCGGTCACAGAGGCAGCAGCTTTTGCACAGATGCTCCTGGTGATTCTGGCACTTTCCAGGCACACTCCTGAAAGTCGCGCACACTGCTGTTCACTCGCTAAACGACCTCTTGGGAAACACGTCTCCGGTCGACGGACCGCTCAGATTGCTTCTCGTGTAACTGTGAACTGTGTCAGCGCAGGGAATCCGTCTCTGTTGAGCAGATGTCAATCCTGCCTCGCTTTTGCTTTGTTGCCTCTACCAAGATGATTTCCCGTTTCTCTCTTCACTGGAGCAGGCAGACACAGCCAACGCACATCAAGTGTCAAGAGACACGCTCTGCTGAGCTCAACGCTTGTGCAGATGCACATGTGCGACGAAGTCAACACACGTGCTTGTGGAGAGAAAGAAAGGGACTCCCAGGCGTGTGGAGCGACGGGGAGAAAGAGCGGGCGCTGAGGAACGCAGTTTCAAACAGACTGTCTCCACACAAACAGGCACCTGTCTGCAGGTATCCTAGATCTTGATTCTTGAACTTGAGGAAACACGCGTCTGAGCAAAACTCCCAAACGCTTCCAGGAAAGACACAGGCTCTCCCACAAGCACACAAGTGTTTGCCCTCAGCTATAGATCAGGGACAAGCCTGTGAAGAGCAACCAAAGAGCTCGTCCGTCTTTCCCTCAATAGATGGGAGTAGGCGCGCTTGCGGATGTGTGCGTGTGTGTGGCCACGCGTTTGCTTAGGCATCAGTGTGTGAAAAGGTAGGTGCTTTTCTCTAGCTGCGTGTGCGTGCACGTGGTGCTGGGTGCACATCCCTGGGTGCTCGTGGAAAGGTTTCTGCATGGTTTTCGCTGAGGAATCGTGTGTGTGCACATGGACAAAGAGAAGGCGCAGCAACCAGGTTCCAGCGCCGAAGAAGGCAAAAGGCGAGGTTTCCGGCGCTATCTCCTTCTCTCCCCAGAGCTAGTCGCGCAAAGCAAGCCGCTAAGCCGGCGACCGGCAAGAGAGCTACAACGAAGCATGCCGAACGGAGAAAATAGCAGCAGCTCATCTGTTCACACCTTGTTTCTGCCATGTGCTTGAACGCCAAGACGTTCGCGCTTCTGTGAGATGAAAGACGTCCTTCTGCATATGTGGTTGCTCACACCGGTGCACTTGTTAGTGTATCCATTCAGTCCTGGGCTGCGGGGCATTCAGAAGTGGCTCTGTGGAGACGTCTGCATAGAGGCAGCTGTCAGAACACGCACACTCGATTGTTCACCAAAACATATGCAGACGCGTCCTTAGCCTGTAGATTTGGATGCACAGAGTTCCCTGTGTTCGCAAGAGACAAGGGAATCGCGTCTGTGCGCACAGAAGCAATAGCGGACCGTTTCCCTCGGAGTGAACGCGAAAGAGCCGTCTATATACTCGCAGACACGCGAACGTGCCTCAATGCGGTCACAGAGGCAGCAGCTTTTGCACAGATGCTCCTGGTGATTCTGGCACTTTCCAGGCACACTCCTGAAAGTCGCGCACACTGCTGTTCACTCGCTAAACGACCTCTTGGGAAACACGTCTCCGGTCGACGGACCGCTCAGATTGCTTCTCGTGTAACTGTGAACTGTGTCAGCGCAGGGAATCCGTCTCTGTTGAGCAGATGTCAATCCTGCCTCGCTTTTGCTTTGTTGCCTCTACCAAGATGATTTCCCGTTTCTCTCTTCACTGGAGCAGGCAGACACAGCCAACGCACATCAAGTGTCAAGAGACACGCTCTGCTGAGCTCAACGCTTGTGCAGATGCACATGTGCGACGAAGTCAACACACGTGCTTGTGGAGAGAAAGAAAGGGACTCCCAGGCGTGTGGAGCGACGGGGAGAAAGAGCGGGCGCTGAGGAACACAGTTTCAAACAGACTGTCTCCACACAAACAGGCACCTGTCTGCAGGTATCCTAGATCTTGATTCTTGAACTTGAGGAAACACGCGTCTGAGCAAAACTCCCAAACGCTTCCAGGAAAGACACAGGCTCTCCCACAAGCACACAAGTGTTTGCCCTCAGCTATAGATCAGGGACAAGCCTGTGAAGAGCAACCAAAGAGCTCGTCCGTCTTTCTCTCAATAGATGGGAGTAGGCGCGCTTGCGGATGTGTGCGTGTGTGTGGCCACGCGTTTGCTTAGGCATCAGTGTGTGAAAAGGTAGGTGCTTTTCTCTAGCTGCGTGTGCGTGCACGTGGTGCTGGGTGCACATCCCTGGGTGCTCGTGGAAAGGTTTCTGCATGGTTTTCGCTGAGGAATCGTGTGTGTGCACATGGACAAAGAGAAGGCGCAGCAACCAGGTTCCAGCGCCGAAGAAGGCAAAAGGCGAGGTTTCCGGCGCTATCTCCTTCTCTCCCCAGAGCTAGTCGCGCAAAGCAAGCCGCTAAGCCGGCGACCGGCAAGAGAGCTACAACGAAGCATGCCGAACGGAGAAAATAGCAGCAGCTCATCTGTTCACACCTTGTTTCTGCCATGTGCTTGAACGCCAAGACGTTCGCGCTTCTGTGAGATGAAAGACGTCCTTCTGCATATGTGGTTGCTCACACCGGTGCACTTGTTAGTGTATCCATTCAGTCCTGGGCTGCGGGGCATTCAGAAGTGGCTCTGTGGAGACGTCTGCATAGAGGCAGCTGTCAGAACACGCACACTCGATTGTTCACCAAAACATATGCAGACGCGTCCTTAGCCTGTAGATTTGGATGCACAGAGTTCCCTGTGTTCGCAAGAGACAAGGGAATCGCGTCTGTGCGCACAGAAGCAATAGCGGACCGTTTCCCTCGGAGTGAACGCGAAAGAGCCGTCTATATACTCGCAGACACGCGAACGTGCCTCAATGCGGTCACAGAGGCAGCAGCTTTTGCACAGATGCTCCTGGTGATTCTGGCACTTTCCAGGCACACTCCTGAAAGTCGCGCACACTGCTGTTCACTCGCTAAACGACCTCTTGGGAAACACGTCTCCGGTCGACGGACCGCTCAGATTGCTTCTCGTGTAACTGTGAACTGTGTCAGCGCAGGGAATCCGTCTCTGTTGAGCAGATGTCAATCCTGCCTCGCTTTTGCTTTGTTGCCTCTACCAAGATGATTTCCCGTTTCTCTCTTCACTGGAGCAGGCAGACACAGCCAACGCACATCAAGTGTCAAGAGACACGCTCTGCTGAGCTCAACGCTTGTGCAGATGCACATGTGCGACGAAGTCAACACACGTGCTTGTGGAGAGAAAGAAAGGGACTCCCAGGCGTGTGGAGCGACGGGGAGAAAGAGCGGGCGCTGAGGAACACAGTTTCAAACAGACTGTCTCCACACAAACAGGCACCTGTCTGCAGGTATCCTAGATCTTGATTCTTGAACTTGAGGAAACACGCGTCTGAGCAAAACTCCCAAACGCTTCCAGGAAAGACACAGGCTCTCCCACAAGCACACAAGTGTTTGCCCTCAGCTATAGATCAGGGACAAGCCTGTGAAGAGCAACCAAAGAGCTCGTCCGTCTTTCCCTCAATAGATGGGAGTAGGCGCGCTTGCGGATGTGTGCGTGTGTGTGGCCACGCGTTTGCTTAGGCATCAGTGTGTGAAAAGGTAGGTGCTTTTCTCTAGCTGCGTGTGCGTGCACGTGGTGCTGGGTGCACATCCCTGGGTGCTCGTGGAAAGGTTTCTGCATGGTTTTCGCTGAGGAATCGTGTGTGTGCACATGGACAAAGAGAAGGCGCAGCAACCAGGTTCCAGCGCCGAAGAAGGCAAAAGGCGAGGTTTCCGGCGCTATCTCCTTCTCTCCCCAGAGCTAGTCGCGCAAAGCAAGCCGCTAAGCCGGCGACCGGCAAGAGAGCTACAACGAAGCATGCCGAACGGAGAAAATAGCAGCAGCTCATCTGTTCACACCTTGTTTCTGCCATGTGCTTGAACGCCAAGACGTTCGCGCTTCTGTGAGATGAAAGACGTCCTTCTGCATATGTGGTTGCTCACACCGGTGCACTTGTTAGTGTATCCATTCAGTCCTGGGCTGCGGGGCATTCAGAAGTGGCTCTGTGGAGACGTCTGCATAGAGGCAGCTGTCAGAACACGCACACTCGATTGTTCACCAAAACATATGCAGACGCGTCCTTAGCCTGTAGATTTGGATGCACAGAGTTCCCTGTGTTCGCAAGAGACAAGGGAATCGCGTCTGTGCGCACAGAAGCAATAGCGGACCGTTTCCCTCGGAGTGAACGCGAAAGAGCCATCTATATACTCGCAGACACGCGAACGTGCCTCAATGCGGTCACAGAGGCAGCAGCTTTTGCACAGATGCTCCTGGTGATTCTGGCACTTTCCAGGCACACTCCTGAAAGTCGCGCACACTGCTGTTCACTCGCTAAACGACCTCTTGGGAAACACGTCTCCGGTCGACGGACCGCTCAGATTGCTTCTCGTGTAACTGTGAACTGTGTCAGCGCAGGGAATCCGTCTCTGTTGAGCAGATGTCAATCCTGCCTCGCTTTTGCTTTGTTGCCTCTACCAAGATGATTTCCCGTTTCTCTCTTCACTGGAGCAGGCAGACACAGCCAACGCACATCAAGTGTCAAGAGACACGCTCTGCTGAGCTCAACGCTTGTGCAGATGCACATGTGCGACGAAGTCAACACACGTGCTTGTGGAGAGAAAGAAAGGGACTCCCAGGCGTGTGGAGCGACGGGGAGAAAGAGCGGGCGCTGAGGAACACAGTTTCAAACAGACTGTCTCCACACAAACAGGCACCTGTCTGCAGGTATCCTAGATCTTGATTCTTGAACTTGAGGAAACACGCGTCTGAGAAAAACTCCCAAACGCTTCCAGGAAAGACACAGGCTCTCCCACAAGCACACAAGTGTTTGCCCTCAGCTATAGATCAGGGACAAGCCTGTGAAGAGCAACCAAAGAGCTCGTCCGTCTTTCCCTCAATAGATGGGAGTAGGCGCGCTTGCGGATGTGTGCGTGTGTGTGGCCACGCGTTTGCTTAGGCATCAGTGTGTGAAAAGGTAGGTGCTTTTCTCTAGCTGCGTGTGCGTGCACGTGGTGCTGGGTGCACATCCCTGGGTGCTCGTGGAAAGGTTTCTGCATGGTTTTCGCTGAGGAATCGTGTGTGTGCACATGGACAAAGAGAAGGCGCAGCAACCAGGTTCCAGCGCCGAAGAAGGCAAAAGGCGAGGTTTCCGGCGCTATCTCCTTCTCTCCCCAGAGCTAGTCGCGCAAAGCAAGCCGCTAAGCCGGCGACCGGCAAGAGAGCTACAACGAAGCATGCCGAACGGAGAAAATAGCAGCAGCTCATCTGTTCACACCTTGTTTCTGCCATGTGCTTGAACGCCAAGACGTTCGCGCTTCTGTGAGATGAAAGACGTCCTTCTGCATATGTGGTTGCTCACACCGGTGCACTTGTTAGTGTATCCATTCAGTCCTGGGCTGCGGGGCATTCAGAAGTGGCTCTGTGGAGACGTCTGCATAGAGGCAGCTGTCAGAACACGCACACTCGATTGTTCACCAAAACATATGCAGACGCGTCCTTAGCCTGTAGATTTGGATGCACAGAGTTCCCTGTGTTCGCAAGAGACAAGGGAATCGCGTCTGTGCGCACAGAAGCAATAGCGGACCGTTTCCCTCGGAGTGAACGCGAAAGAGCCGTCTATATACTCGCAGACACGCGAACGTGCCTCAATGCGGTCACAGAGGCAGCAGCTTTTGCACAGATGCTCCTGGTGATTCTGGCACTTTCCAGGCACACTCCTGAAAGTCGCGCACACTGCTGTTCACTCGCTAAACGACCTCTTGGGAAACACGTCTCCGGTCGACGGACCGCTCAGATTGCTTCTCGTGTAACTGTGAACTGTGTCAGCGCAGGGAATCCGTCTCTGTTGAGCAGATGTCAATCCTGCCTCGCTTTTGCTTTGTTGCCTCTACCAAGATGATTTCCCGTTTCTCTCTTCACTGGAGCAGGCAGACACAGCCAACGCACATCAAGTGTCAAGAGACACGCTCTGCTGAGCTCAACGCTTGTGCAGATGCACATGTGCGACGAAGTCAACACACGTGCTTGTGGAGAGAAAGAAAGGGACTCCCAGGCGTGTGGAGCGACGGGGAGAAAGAGCGGGCGCTGAGGAACACAGTTTCAAACAGACTGTCTCCACACAAACAGGCACCTGTCTGCAGGTATCCTAGATCTTGATTCTTGAACTTGAGGAAACACGCGTCTGAGCAAAACTCCCAAACGCTTCCAGGAAAGACACAGGCTCTCCCACAAGCACACAAGTGTTTGCCCTCAGCTATAGATCAGGGACAAGCCTGTGAAGAGCAACCAAAGAGCTCGTCCGTCTTTCCCTCAATAGATGGGAGTAGGCGCGCTTGCGGATGTGTGCGTGTGTGTGGCCACGCGTTTGCTTAGGCATCAGTGTGTGAAAAGGTAGGTGCTTTTCTCTAGCTGCGTGTGCGTGCACGTGGTGCTGGGTGCACATCCCTGGGTGCTCGTGGAAAGGTTTCTGCATGGTTTTCGCTGAGGAATCGTGTGTGTGCACATGGACAAAGAGAAGGCGCAGCAACCAGGTTCCAGCGCCGAAGAAGGCAAAAGGCGAGGTTTCCGGCGCTATCTCCTTCTCTCCCCAGAGCTAGTCGCGCAAAGCAAGCCGCTAAGCCGGCGACCGGCAAGAGAGCTACAACGAAGCATGCCGAACGGAGAAAATAGCAGCAGCTCATCTGTTCACACCTTGTTTCTGCCATGTGCTTGAACGCCAAGACGTTCGCGCTTCTGTGAGATGAAAGACGTCCTTCTGCATATGTGGTTGCTCACACCGGTGCACTTGTTAGTGTATCCATTCAGTCCTGGGCTGCGGGGCATTCAGAAGTGGCTCTGTGGAGACGTCTGCATAGAGGCAGCTGTCAGAACACGCACACTCGATTGTTCACCAAAACATATGCAGACGCGTCCTTAGCCTGTAGATTTGGATGCACAGAGTTCCCTGTGTTCGCAAGAGACAAGGGAATCGCGTCTGTGCGCACAGAAGCAATAGCGGACCGTTTCCCTCGGAGTGAACGCGAAAGAGCCGTCTATATACTCGCAGACACGCGAACGTGCCTCAATGCGGTCACAGAGGCAGCAGCTTTTGCACAGATGCTCCTGGTGATTCTGGCACTTTCCAGGCACACTCCTGAAAGTCGCGCACACTGCTGTTCACTCGCTAAACGACCTCTTGGGAAACACGTCTCCGGTCGACGGACCGCTCAGATTGCTTCTCGTGTAACTGTGAACTGTGTCAGCGCAGGGAATCCGTCTCTGTTGAGCAGATGTCAATCCTGCCTCGCTTTTGCTTTGTTGCCTCTACCAAGATGATTTCCCGTTTCTCTCTTCACTGGAGCAGGCAGACACAGCCAACGCACATCAAGTGTCAAGAGACACGCTCTGCTGAGCTCAACGCTTGTGCAGATGCACATGTGCGACGAAGTCAACACACGTGCTTGTGGAGAGAAAGAAAGGGACTCCCAGGCGTGTGGAGCGACGGGGAGAAAGAGCGGGCGCTGAGGAACACAGTTTCAAACAGACTGTCTCCACACAAACAGGCACCTGTCTGCAGGTATCCTAGATCTTGATTCTTGAACTTGAGGAAACACGCGTCTGAGCAAAACTCCCAAACGCTTCCAGGAAAGACACAGGCTCTCCCACAAGCACACAAGTGTTTGCCCTCAGCTATAGATCAGGGACAAGCCTGTGAAGAGCAACCAAAGAGCTCGTCCGTCTTTCTCTCAATAGATGGGAGTAGGCGCGCTTGCGGATGTGTGCGTGTGTGTGGCCACGCGTTTGCTTAGGCATCAGTGTGTGAAAAGGTAGGTGCTTTTCTCTAGCTGCGTGTGCGTGCACGTGGTGCTGGGTGCACATCCCTGGGTGCTCGTGGAAAGGTTTCTGCATGGTTTTCGCTGAGGAATCGTGTGTGTGCACATGGACAAAGAGAAGGCGCAGCAACCAGGTTCCAGCGCCGAAGAAGGCAAAAGGCGAGGTTTCCGGCGCTATCTCCTTCTCTCCCCAGAGCTAGTCGCGCAAAGCAAGCCGCTAAGCCGGCGACCGGCAAGAGAGCTACAACGAAGCATGCCGAACGGAGAAAATAGCAGCAGCTCATCTGTTCACACCTTGTTTCTGCCATGTGCTTGAACGCCAAGACGTTCGCGCTTCTGTGAGATGAAAGACGTCCTTCTGCATATGTGGTTGCTCACACCGGTGCACTTGTTAGTGTATCCATTCAGTCCTGGGCTGCGGGGCATTCAGAAGTGGCTCTGTGGAGACGTCTGCATAGAGGCAGCTGTCAGAACACGCACACTCGATTGTTCACCAAAACATATGCAGACGCGTCCTTAGCCTGTAGATTTGGATGCACAGAGTTCCCTGTGTTCGCAAGAGACAAGGGAATCGCGTCTGTGCGCACAGAAGCAATAGCGGACCGTTTCCCTCGGAGTGAACGCGAAAGAGCCGTCTATATACTCGCAGACACGCGAACGTGCCTCAATGCGGTCACAGAGGCAGCAGCTTTTGCACAGATGCTCCTGGTGATTCTGGCACTTTCCAGGCACACTCCTGAAAGTCGCGCACACTGCTGTTCACTCGCTAAACGACCTCTTGGGAAACACGTCTCCGGTCGACGGACCGCTCAGATTGCTTCTCGTGTAACTGTGAACTGTGTCAGCGCAGGGAATCCGTCTCTGTTGAGCAGATGTCAATCCTGCCTCGCTTTTGCTTTGTTGCCTCTACCAAGATGATTTCCCGTTTCTCTCTTCACTGGAGCAGGCAGACACAGCCAACGCACATCAAGTGTCAAGAGACACGCTCTGCTGAGCTCAACGCTTGTGCAGATGCACATGTGCGACGAAGTCAACACACGTGCTTGTGGAGAGAAAGAAAGGGACTCCCAGGCGTGTGGAGCGACGGGGAGAAAGAGCGGGCGCTGAGGAACACAGTTTCAAACAGACTGTCTCCACACAAACAGGCACCTGTCTGCAGGTATCCTAGATCTTGATTCTTGAACTTGAGGAAACACGCGTCTGAGCAAAACTCCCAAACGCTTCCAGGAAAGACACAGGCTCTCCCACAAGCACACAAGTGTTTGCCCTCAGCTATAGATCAGGGACAAGCCTGTGAAGAGCAACCAAAGAGCTCGTCCGTCTTTCTCTCAATAGATGGGAGTAGGCGCGCTTGCGGATGTGTGCGTGTGTGTGGCCACGCGTTTGCTTAGGCATCAGTGTGTGAAAAGGTAGGTGCTTTTCTCTAGCTGCGTGTGCGTGCACGTGGTGCTGGGTGCACATCCCTGGGTGCTCGTGGAAAGGTTTCTGCATGGTTTTCGCTGAGGAATCGTGTGTGTGCACATGGACAAAGAGAAGGCGCAGCAACCAGGTTCCAGCGCCGAAGAAGGCAAAAGGCGAGGTTTCCGGCGCTATCTCCTTCTCTCCCCAGAGCTAGTCGCGCAAAGCAAGCCGCTAAGCCGGCGACCGGCAAGAGAGCTACAACGAAGCATGCCGAACGGAGAAAATAGCAGCAGCTCATCTGTTCACACCTTGTTTCTGCCATGTGCTTGAACGCCAAGACGTTCGCGCTTCTGTGAGATGAAAGACGTCCTTCTGCATATGTGGTTGCTCACACCGGTGCACTTGTTAGTGTATCCATTCAGTCCTGGGCTGCGGGGCATTCAGAAGTGGCTCTGTGGAGACGTCTGCATAGAGGCAGCTGTCAGAACACGCACACTCGATTGTTCACCAAAACATATGCAGACGCGTCCTTAGCCTGTAGATTTGGATGCACAGAGTTCCCTGTGTTCGCAAGAGACAAGGGAATCGCGTCTGTGCGCACAGAAGCAATAGCGGACCGTTTCCCTCGGAGTGAACGCGAAAGAGCCGTCTATATACTCGCAGACACGCGAACGTGCCTCAATGCGGTCACAGAGGCAGCAGCTTTTGCACAGATGCTCCTGGTGATTCTGGCACTTTCCAGGCACACTCCTGAAAGTCGCGCACACTGCTGTTCACTCGCTAAACGACCTCTTGGGAAACACGTCTCCGGTCGACGGACCGCTCAGATTGCTTCTCGTGTAACTGTGAACTGTGTCAGCGCAGGGAATCCGTCTCTGTTGAGCAGATGTCAATCCTGCCTCGCTTTTGCTTTGTTGCCTCTACCAAGATGATTTCCCGTTTCTCTCTTCACTGGAGCAGGCAGACACAGCCAACGCACATCAAGTGTCAAGAGACACGCTCTGCTGAGCTCAACGCTTGTGCAGATGCACATGTGCGACGAAGTCAACACACGTGCTTGTGGAGAGAAAGAAAGGGACTCCCAGGCGTGTGGAGCGACGGGGAGAAAGAGCGGGCGCTGAGGAACACAGTTTCAAACAGACTGTCTCCACACAAACAGGCACCTGTCTGCAGGTATCCTAGATCTTGATTCTTGAACTTGAGGAAACACGCGTCTGAGCAAAACTCCCAAACGCTTCCAGGAAAGACACAGGCTCTCCCACAAGCACACAAGTGTTTGCCCTCAGCTATAGATCAGGGACAAGCCTGTGAAGAGCAACCAAAGAGCTCGTCCGTCTTTCCCTCAATAGATGGGAGTAGGCGCGCTTGCGGATGTGTGCGTGTGTGTGGCCACGCGTTTGCTTAGGCATCAGTGTGTGAAAAGGTAGGTGCTTTTCTCTAGCTGCGTGTGCGTGCACGTGGTGCTGGGTGCACATCCCTGGGTGCTCGTGGAAAGGTTTCTGCATGGTTTTCGCTGAGGAATCGTGTGTGTGCACATGGACAAAGAGAAGGCGCAGCAACCAGGTTCCAGCGCCGAAGAAGGCAAAAGGCGAGGTTTCCGGCGCTATCTCCTTCTCTCCCCAGAGCTAGTCGCGCAAAGCAAGCCGCTAAGCCGGCGACCGGCAAGAGAGCTACAACGAAGCATGCCGAACGGAGAAAATAGCAGCAGCTCATCTGTTCACACCTTGTTTCTGCCATGTGCTTGAACGCCAAGACGTTCGCGCTTCTGTGAGATGAAAGACGTCCTTCTGCATATGTGGTTGCTCACACCGGTGCACTTGTTAGTGTATCCATTCAGTCCTGGGCTGCGGGGCATTCAGAAGTGGCTCTGTGGAGACGTCTGCATAGAGGCAGCTGTCAGAACACGCACACTCGATTGTTCACCAAAACATATGCAGACGCGTCCTTAGCCTGTAGATTTGGATGCACAGAGTTCCCTGTGTTCGCAAGAGACAAGGGAATCGCGTCTGTGCGCACAGAAGCAATAGCGGACCGTTTCCCTCGGAGTGAACGCGAAAGAGCCGTCTATATACTCGCAGACACGCGAACGTGCCTCAATGCGGTCACAGAGGCAGCAGCTTTTGCACAGATGCTCCTGGTGATTCTGGCACTTTCCAGGCACACTCCTGAAAGTCGCGCACACTGCTGTTCACTCGCTAAACGACCTCTTGGGAAACACGTCTCCGGTCGACGGACCGCTCAGATTGCTTCTCGTGTAACTGTGAACTGTGTCAGCGCAGGGAATCCGTCTCTGTTGAGCAGATGTCAATCCTGCCTCGCTTTTGCTTTGTTGCCTCTACCAAGATGATTTCCCGTTTCTCTCTTCACTGGAGCAGGCAGACACAGCCAACGCACATCAAGTGTCAAGAGACACGCTCTGCTGAGCTCAACGCTTGTGCAGATGCACATGTGCGACGAAGTCAACACACGTGCTTGTGGAGAGAAAGAAAGGGACTCCCAGGCGTGTGGAGCGACGGGGAGAAAGAGCGGGCGCTGAGGAACACAGTTTCAAACAGACTGTCTCCACACAAACAGGCACCTGTCTGCAGGTATCCTAGATCTTGATTCTTGAACTTGAGGAAACACGCGTCTGAGCAAAACTCCCAAACGCTTCCAGGAAAGACACAGGCTCTCCCACAAGCACACAAGTGTTTGCCCTCAGCTATAGATCAGGGACAAGCCTGTGAAGAGCAACCAAAGAGCTCGTCCGTCTTTCCCTCAATAGATGGGAGTAGGCGCGCTTGCGGATGTGTGCGTGTGTGTGGCCACGCGTTTGCTTAGGCATCAGTGTGTGAAAAGGTAGGTGCTTTTCTCTAGCTGCGTGTGCGTGCACGTGGTGCTGGGTGCACATCCCTGGGTGCTCGTGGAAAGGTTTCTGCATGGTTTTCGCTGAGGAATCGTGTGTGTGCACATGGACAAAGAGAAGGCGCAGCAACCAGGTTCCAGCGCCGAAGAAGGCAAAAGGCGAGGTTTCCGGCGCTATCTCCTTCTCTCCCCAGAGCTAGTCGCGCAAAGCAAGCCGCTAAGCCGGCGACCGGCAAGAGAGCTACAACGAAGCATGCCGAACGGAGAAAATAGCAGCAGCTCATCTGTTCACACCTTGTTTCTGCCATGTGCTTGAACGCCAAGACGTTCGCGCTTCTGTGAGATGAAAGACGTCCTTCTGCATATGTGGTTGCTCACACCGGTGCACTTGTTAGTGTATCCATTCAGTCCTGGGCTGCGGGGCATTCAGAAGTGGCTCTGTGGAGACGTCTGCATAGAGGCAGCTGTCAGAACACGCACACTCGATTGTTCACCAAAACATATGCAGACGCGTCCTTAGCCTGTAGATTTGGATGCACAGAGTTCCCTGTGTTCGCAAGAGACAAGGGAATCGCGTCTGTGCGCACAGAAGCAATAGCGGACCGTTTCCCTCGGAGTGAACGCGAAAGAGCCGTCTATATACTCGCAGACACGCGAACGTGCCTCAATGCGGTCACAGAGGCAGCAGCTTTTGCACAGATGCTCCTGGTGATTCTGGCACTTTCCAGGCACACTCCTGAAAGTCGCGCACACTGCTGTTCACTCGCTAAACGACCTCTTGGGAAACACGTCTCCGGTCGACGGACCGCTCAGATTGCTTCTCGTGTAACTGTGAACTGTGTCAGCGCAGGGAATCCGTCTCTGTTGAGCAGATGTCAATCCTGCCTCGCTTTTGCTTTGTTGCCTCTACCAAGATGATTTCCCGTTTCTCTCTTCACTGGAGCAGGCAGACACAGCCAACGCACATCAAGTGTCAAGAGACACGCTCTGCTGAGCTCAACGCTTGTGCAGATGCACATGTGCGACGAAGTCAACACACGTGCTTGTGGAGAGAAAGAAAGGGACTCCCAGGCGTGTGGAGCGACGGGGAGAAAGAGCGGGCGCTGAGGAACACAGTTTCAAACAGACTGTCTCCACACAAACAGGCACCTGTCTGCAGGTATCCTAGATCTTGATTCTTGAACTTGAGGAAACACGCGTCTGAGCAAAACTCCCAAACGCTTCCAGGAAAGACACAGGCTCTCCCACAAGCACACAAGTGTTTGCCCTCAGCTATAGATCAGGGACAAGCCTGTGAAGAGCAACCAAAGAGCTCGTCCGTCTTTCTCTCAATAGATGGGAGTAGGCGCGCTTGCGGATGTGTGCGTGTGTGTGGCCACGCGTTTGCTTAGGCATCAGTGTGTGAAAAGGTAGGTGCTTTTCTCTAGCTGCGTGTGCGTGCACGTGGTGCTGGGTGCACATCCCTGGGTGCTCGTGGAAAGGTTTCTGCATGGTTTTCGCTGAGGAATCGTGTGTGTGCACATGGACAAAGAGAAGGCGCAGCAACCAGGTTCCAGCGCCGAAGAAGGCAAAAGGCGAGGTTTCCGGCGCTATCTCCTTCTCTCCCCAGAGCTAGTCGCGCAAAGCAAGCCGCTAAGCCGGCGACCGGCAAGAGAGCTACAACGAAGCATGCCGAACGGAGAAAATAGCAGCAGCTCATCTGTTCACACCTTGTTTCTGCCATGTGCTTGAACGCCAAGACGTTCGCGCTTCTGTGAGATGAAAGACGTCCTTCTGCATATGTGGTTGCTCACACCGGTGCACTTGTTAGTGTATCCATTCAGTCCTGGGCTGCGGGGCATTCAGAAGTGGCTCTGTGGAGACGTCTGCATAGAGGCAGCTGTCAGAACACGCACACTCGATTGTTCACCAAAACATATGCAGACGCGTCCTTAGCCTGTAGATTTGGATGCACAGAGTTCCCTGTGTTCGCAAGAGACAAGGGAATCGCGTCTGTGCGCACAGAAGCAATAGCGGACCGTTTCCCTCGGAGTGAACGCGAAAGAGCCGTCTATATACTCGCAGACACGCGAACGTGCCTCAATGCGGTCACAGAGGCAGCAGCTTTTGCACAGATGCTCCTGGTGATTCTGGCACTTTCCAGGCACACTCCTGAAAGTCGCGCACACTGCTGTTCACTCGCTAAACGACCTCTTGGGAAACACGTCTCCGGTCGACGGACCGCTCAGATTGCTTCTCGTGTAACTGTGAACTGTGTCAGCGCAGGGAATCCGTCTCTGTTGAGCAGATGTCAATCCTGCCTCGCTTTTGCTTTGTTGCCTCTACCAAGATGATTTCCCGTTTCTCTCTTCACTGGAGCAGGCAGACACAGCCAACGCACATCAAGTGTCAAGAGACACGCTCTGCTGAGCTCAACGCTTGTGCAGATGCACATGTGCGACGAAGTCAACACACGTGCTTGTGGAGAGAAAGAAAGGGACTCCCAGGCGTGTGGAGCGACGGGGAGAAAGAGCGGGCGCTGAGGAACACAGTTTCAAACAGACTGTCTCCACACAAACAGGCACCTGTCTGCAGGTATCCTAGATCTTGATTCTTGAACTTGAGGAAACACGCGTCTGAGCAAAACTCCCAAACGCTTCCAGGAAAGACACAGGCTCTCCCACAAGCACACAAGTGTTTGCCCTCAGCTATAGATCAGGGACAAGCCTGTGAAGAGCAACCAAAGAGCTCGTCCGTCTTTCTCTCAATAGATGGGAGTAGGCGCGCTTGCGGATGTGTGCGTGTGTGTGGCCACGCGTTTGCTTAGGCATCAGTGTGTGAAAAGGTAGGTGCTTTTCTCTAGCTGCGTGTGCGTGCACGTGGTGCTGGGTGCACATCCCTGGGTGCTCGTGGAAAGGTTTCTGCATGGTTTTCGCTGAGGAATCGTGTGTGTGCACATGGACAAAGAGAAGGCGCAGCAACCAGGTTCCAGCGCCGAAGAAGGCAAAAGGCGAGGTTTCCGGCGCTATCTCCTTCTCTCCCCAGAGCTAGTCGCGCAAAGCAAGCCGCTAAGCCGGCGACCGGCAAGAGAGCTACAACGAAGCATGCCGAACGGAGAAAATAGCAGCAGCTCATCTGTTCACACCTTGTTTCTGCCATGTGCTTGAACGCCAAGACGTTCGCGCTTCTGTGAGATGAAAGACGTCCTTCTGCATATGTGGTTGCTCACACCGGTGCACTTGTTAGTGTATCCATTCAGTCCTGGGCTGCGGGGCATTCAGAAGTGGCTCTGTGGAGACGTCTGCATAGAGGCAGCTGTCAGAACACGCACACTCGATTGTTCACCAAAACATATGCAGACGCGTCCTTAGCCTGTAGATTTGGATGCACAGAGTTCCCTGTGTTCGCAAGAGACAAGGGAATCGCGTCTGTGCGCACAGAAGCAATAGCGGACCGTTTCCCTCGGAGTGAACGCGAAAGAGCCGTCTATATACTCGCAGACACGCGAACGTGCCTCAATGCGGTCACAGAGGCAGCAGCTTTTGCACAGATGCTCCTGGTGATTCTGGCACTTTCCAGGCACACTCCTGAAAGTCGCGCACACTGCTGTTCACTCGCTAAACGACCTCTTGGGAAACACGTCTCCGGTCGACGGACCGCTCAGATTGCTTCTCGTGTAACTGTGAACTGTGTCAGCGCAGGGAATCCGTCTCTGTTGAGCAGATGTCAATCCTGCCTCGCTTTTGCTTTGTTGCCTCTACCAAGATGATTTCCCGTTTCTCTCTTCACTGGAGCAGGCAGACACAGCCAACGCACATCAAGTGTCAAGAGACACGCTCTGCTGAGCTCAACGCTTGTGCAGATGCACATGTGCGACGAAGTCAACACACGTGCTTGTGGAGAGAAAGAAAGGGACTCCCAGGCGTGTGGAGCGACGGGGAGAAAGAGCGGGCGCTGAGGAACACAGTTTCAAACAGACTGTCTCCACACAAACAGGCACCTGTCTGCAGGTATCCTAGATCTTGATTCTTGAACTTGAGGAAACACGCGTCTGAGCAAAACTCCCAAACGCTTCCAGGAAAGACACAGGCTCTCCCACAAGCACACAAGTGTTTGCCCTCAGCTATAGATCAGGGACAAGCCTGTGAAGAGCAACCAAAGAGCTCGTCCGTCTTTCCCTCAATAGATGGGAGTAGGCGCGCTTGCGGATGTGTGCGTGTGTGTGGCCACGCGTTTGCTTAGGCATCAGTGTGTGAAAAGGTAGGTGCTTTTCTCTAGCTGCGTGTGCGTGCACGTGGTGCTGGGTGCACATCCCTGGGTGCTCGTGGAAAGGTTTCTGCATGGTTTTCGCTGAGGAATCGTGTGTGTGCACATGGACAAAGAGAAGGCGCAGCAACCAGGTTCCAGCGCCGAAGAAGGCAAAAGGCGAGGTTTCCGGCGCTATCTCCTTCTCTCCCCAGAGCTAGTCGCGCAAAGCAAGCCGCTAAGCCGGCGACCGGCAAGAGAGCTACAACGAAGCATGCCGAACGGAGAAAATAGCAGCAGCTCATCTGTTCACACCTTGTTTCTGCCATGTGCTTGAACGCCAAGACGTTCGCGCTTCTGTGAGATGAAAGACGTCCTTCTGCATATGTGGTTGCTCACACCGGTGCACTTGTTAGTGTATCCATTCAGTCCTGGGCTGCGGGGCATTCAGAAGTGGCTCTGTGGAGACGTCTGCATAGAGGCAGCTGTCAGAACACGCACACTCGATTGTTCACCAAAACATATGCAGACGCGTCCTTAGCCTGTAGATTTGGATGCACAGAGTTCCCTGTGTTCGCAAGAGACAAGGGAATCGCGTCTGTGCGCACAGAAGCAATAGCGGACCGTTTCCCTCGGAGTGAACGCGAAAGAGCCGTCTATATACTCGCAGACACGCGAACGTGCCTCAATGCGGTCACAGAGGCAGCAGCTTTTGCACAGATGCTCCTGGTGATTCTGGCACTTTCCAGGCACACTCCTGAAAGTCGCGCACACTGCTGTTCACTCGCTAAACGACCTCTTGGGAAACACGTCTCCGGTCGACGGACCGCTCAGATTGCTTCTCGTGTAACTGTGAACTGTGTCAGCGCAGGGAATCCGTCTCTGTTGAGCAGATGTCAATCCTGCCTCGCTTTTGCTTTGTTGCCTCTACCAAGATGATTTCCCGTTTCTCTCTTCACTGGAGCAGGCAGACACAGCCAACGCACATCAAGTGTCAAGAGACACGCTCTGCTGAGCTCAACGCTTGTGCAGATGCACATGTGCGACGAAGTCAACACACGTGCTTGTGGAGAGAAAGAAAGGGACTCCCAGGCGTGTGGAGCGACGGGGAGAAAGAGCGGGCGCTGAGGAACACAGTTTCAAACAGACTGTCTCCACACAAACAGGCACCTGTCTGCAGGTATCCTAGATCTTGATTCTTGAACTTGAGGAAACACGCGTCTGAGCAAAACTCCCAAACGCTTCCAGGAAAGACACAGGCTCTCCCACAAGCACACAAGTGTTTGCCCTCAGCTATAGATCAGGGACAAGCCTGTGAAGAGCAACCAAAGAGCTCGTCCGTCTTTCCCTCAATAGATGGGAGTAGGCGCGCTTGCGGATGTGTGCGTGTGTGTGGCCACGCGTTTGCTTAGGCATCAGTGTGTGAAAAGGTAGGTGCTTTTCTCTAGCTGCGTGTGCGTGCACGTGGTGCTGGGTGCACATCCCTGGGTGCTCGTGGAAAGGTTTCTGCATGGTTTTCGCTGAGGAATCGTGTGTGTGCACATGGACAAAGAGAAGGCGCAGCAACCAGGTTCCAGCGCCGAAGAAGGCAAAAGGCGAGGTTTCCGGCGCTATCTCCTTCTCTCCCCAGAGCTAGTCGCGCAAAGCAAGCCGCTAAGCCGGCGACCGGCAAGAGAGCTACAACGAAGCATGCCGAACGGAGAAAATAGCAGCAGCTCATCTGTTCACACCTTGTTTCTGCCATGTGCTTGAACGCCAAGACGTTCGCGCTTCTGTGAGATGAAAGACGTCCTTCTGCATATGTGGTTGCTCACACCGGTGCACTTGTTAGTGTATCCATTCAGTCCTGGGCTGCGGGGCATTCAGAAGTGGCTCTGTGGAGACGTCTGCATAGAGGCAGCTGTCAGAACACGCACACTCGATTGTTCACCAAAACATATGCAGACGCGTCCTTAGCCTGTAGATTTGGATGCACAGAGTTCCCTGTGTTCGCAAGAGACAAGGGAATCGCGTCTGTGCGCACAGAAGCAATAGCGGACCGTTTCCCTCGGAGTGAACGCGAAAGAGCCGTCTATATACTCGCAGACACGCGAACGTGCCTCAATGCGGTCACAGAGGCAGCAGCTTTTGCACAGATGCTCCTGGTGATTCTGGCACTTTCCAGGCACACTCCTGAAAGTCGCGCACACTGCTGTTCACTCGCTAAACGACCTCTTGGGAAACACGTCTCCGGTCGACGGACCGCTCAGATTGCTTCTCGTGTAACTGTGAACTGTGTCAGCGCAGGGAATCCGTCTCTGTTGAGCAGATGTCAATCCTGCCTCGCTTTTGCTTTGTTGCCTCTACCAAGATGATTTCCCGTTTCTCTCTTCACTGGAGCAGGCAGACACAGCCAACGCACATCAAGTGTCAAGAGACACGCTCTGCTGAGCTCAACGCTTGTGCAGATGCACATGTGCGACGAAGTCAACACACGTGCTTGTGGAGAGAAAGAAAGGGACTCCCAGGCGTGTGGAGCGACGGGGAGAAAGAGCGGGCGCTGAGGAACACAGTTTCAAACAGACTGTCTCCACACAAACAGGCACCTGTCTGCAGGTATCCTAGATCTTGATTCTTGAACTTGAGGAAACACGCGTCTGAGCAAAACTCCCAAACGCTTCCAGGAAAGACACAGGCTCTCCCACAAGCACACAAGTGTTTGCCCTCAGCTATAGATCAGGGACAAGCCTGTGAAGAGCAACCAAAGAGCTCGTCCGTCTTTCCCTCAATAGATGGGAGTAGGCGCGCTTGCGGATGTGTGCGTGTGTGTGGCCACGCGTTTGCTTAGGCATCAGTGTGTGAAAAGGTAGGTGCTTTTCTCTAGCTGCGTGTGCGTGCACGTGGTGCTGGGTGCACATCCCTGGGTGCTCGTGGAAAGGTTTCTGCATGGTTTTCGCTGAGGAATCGTGTGTGTGCACATGGACAAAGAGAAGGCGCAGCAACCAGGTTCCAGCGCCGAAGAAGGCAAAAGGCGAGGTTTCCGGCGCTATCTCCTTCTCTCCCCAGAGCTAGTCGCGCAAAGCAAGCCGCTAAGCCGGCGACCGGCAAGAGAGCTACAACGAAGCATGCCGAACGGAGAAAATAGCAGCAGCTCATCTGTTCACACCTTGTTTCTGCCATGTGCTTGAACGCCAAGACGTTCGCGCTTCTGTGAGATGAAAGACGTCCTTCTGCATATGTGGTTGCTCACACCGGTGCACTTGTTAGTGTATCCATTCAGTCCTGGGCTGCGGGGCATTCAGAAGTGGCTCTGTGGAGACGTCTGCATAGAGGCAGCTGTCAGAACACGCACACTCGATTGTTCACCAAAACATATGCAGACGCGTCCTTAGCCTGTAGATTTGGATGCACAGAGTTCCCTGTGTTCGCAAGAGACAAGGGAATCGCGTCTGTGCGCACAGAAGCAATAGCGGACCGTTTCCCTCGGAGTGAACGCGAAAGAGCCGTCTATATACTCGCAGACACGCAAACGTGCCTCAATGCGGTCACAGAGGCAGCAGCTTTTGCACAGATGCTCCTGGTGATTCTGGCACTTTCCAGGCACACTCCTGAAAGTCGCGCACACTGCTGTTCACTCGCTAAACGACCTCTTGGGAAACACGTCTCCGGTCGACGGACCGCTCAGATTGCTTCTCGTGTAACTGTGAACTGTGTCAGCGCAGGGAATCCGTCTCTGTTGAGCAGATGTCAATCCTGCCTCGCTTTTGCTTTGTTGCCTCTACCAAGATGATTTCCCGTTTCTCTCTTCACTGGAGCAGGCAGACACAGCCAACGCACATCAAGTGTCAAGAGACACGCTCTGCTGAGCTCAACGCTTGTGCAGATGCACATGTGCGACGAAGTCAACACACGTGCTTGTGGAGAGAAAGAAAGGGACTCCCAGGCGTGTGGAGCGACGGGGAGAAAGAGCGGGCGCTGAGGAACACAGTTTCAAACAGACTGTCTCCACACAAACAGGCACCTGTCTGCAGGTATCCTAGATCTTGATTCTTGAACTTGAGGAAACACGCGTCTGAGCAAAACTCCCAAACGCTTCCAGGAAAGACACAGGCTCTCCCACAAGCACACAAGTGTTTGCCCTCAGCTATAGATCAGGGACAAGCCTGTGAAGAGATGCCCTGCTATTCTTTCGCCTTATGGCATCATGTGTTTCGTTCCTCTTGGAGATCGATTGTTAAACGTCTTTCCTAGGGCGACTGTGAAGCATTTGCCAGCGGAGGAGAAGTAGCACGGAGCAGCATTCAGTACTGCCTACGAGTGTCTTTGCTACCCTACTAGCGGAGCTCCAAGAACAGGCACACATCTTCAGGTACCTTCCAAATGTGGATTCCCCTGCAGCCCCGTAGGCGGGCGTGCAGTACGCCAACCGTCAACGGACGTTTTTCCCCTCAAGCCTGTCAGGACGTTGCTCGTCCGTCTTTCCCTCAATAGATGGGAGTAGGCGCGCTTGCGGATGTGTGCGTGTGTGTGGCCACGCGTTTGCTTAGGCTTCAGTGTGTGAAAAGGTAGGTGCTTTTCTCTAGCTGCGTGTGCGTGCACGTGGTGCTGGGTGCACATCCCTGGGTGCTCGTGGAAAGGTTTCTGCATGGTTTTCGCTGAGGAATCGTGTGTGTGCACATGGACAAAGAGAAGGCGCAGCAACCAGGTTCCAGCGCCGAAGAAGGCAAAAGGCGAGGTTTCCGGCGCTATCTCCTTCTCTCCCCAGAGCTAGTCGCGCAAAGCAAGCCGCTAAGCCGGCGACCGGCAAGAGAGCTACAACGAAGCATGCCGAACGGAGAAAATAGCAGCAGCTCATCTGTTCACACCTTGTTTCTGCCATGTGCTTGAACGCCAAGACGTTCGCGCTTCTGTGAGATGAAAGACGTCCTTCTGCATATGTGGTTGCTCACACCGGTGCACTTGTTAGTGTATCCATTCAGTCCTGGGCTGCGGGGCATTCAGAAGTGGCTCTGTGGAGACGTCTGCATAGAGGCAGCTGTCAGAACACGCACACTCGATTGTTCACCAAAACATATGCAGACGCGTCCTTAGCCTGTAGATTTGGATGCACAGAGTTCCCTGTGTTCGCAAGAGACAAGGGAATCGCGTCTGTGCGCACAGAAGCAATAGCGGACCGTTTCCCTCGGAGTGAACGCGAAAGAGCCGTCTATATACTCGCAGACACGCGAACGTGCCTCAATGCGGTCACAGAGGCAGCAGCTTTTGCACAGATGCTCCTGGTGATTCTGGCACTTTCCAGGCACACTCCTGAAAGTCGCGCACACTGCTGTTCACTCGCTAAACGACCTCTTGGGAAACACGTCTCCGGTCGACGGACCGCTCAGATTGCTTCTCGTGTAACTGTGAACTGTGTCAGCGCAGGGAATCCGTCTCTGTTGAGCAGATGTCAATCCTGCCTCGCTTTTGCTTTGTTGCCTCTACCAAGATGATTTCCCGTTTCTCTCTTCACTGGAGCAGGCAGACACAGCCAACGCACATCAAGTGTCAAGAGACACGCTCTGCTGAGCTCAACGCTTGTGCAGATGCACATGTGCGACGAAGTCAACACACGTGCTTGTGGAGAGAAAGAAAGGGACTCCCAGGCGTGTGGAGCGACGGGGAGAAAGAGCGGGCGCTGAGGAACACAGTTTCAAACAGACTGTCTCCACACAAACAGGCACCTGTCTGCAGGTATCCTAGATCTTGATTCTTGAACTTGAGGAAACACGCGTCTGAGCAAAACTCCCAAACGCTTCCAGGAAAGACACAGGCTCTCCCACAAGCACACAAGTGTTTGCCCTCAGCTATAGATCAGGGACAAGCCTGTGAAGAGCAACCAAAGAGCTCGTCCGTCTTTCTCTCAATAGATGGGAGTAGGCGCGCTTGCGGATGTGTGCGTGTGTGTGGCCACGCGTTTGCTTAGGCATCAGTGTGTGAAAAGGTAGGTGCTTTTCTCTAGCTGCGTGTGCGTGCACGTGGTGCTGGGTGCACATCCCTGGGTGCTCGTGGAAAGGTTTCTGCATGGTTTTCGCTGAGGAATCGTGTGTGTGCACATGGACAAAGAGAAGGCGCAGCAACCAGGTTCCAGCGCCGAAGAAGGCAAAAGGCGAGGTTTCCGGCGCTATCTCCTTCTCTCCCCAGAGCTAGTCGCGCAAAGCAAGCCGCTAAGCCGGCGACCGGCAAGAGAGCTACAACGAAGCATGCCGAACGGAGAAAATAGCAGCAGCTCATCTGTTCACACCTTGTTTCTGCCATGTGCTTGAACGCCAAGACGTTCGCGCTTCTGTGAGATGAAAGACGTCCTTCTGCATATGTGGTTGCTCACACCGGTGCACTTGTTAGTGTATCCATTCAGTCCTGGGCTGCGGGGCATTCAGAAGTGGCTCTGTGGAGACGTCTGCATAGAGGCAGCTGTCAGAACACGCACACTCGATTGTTCACCAAAACATATGCAGACGCGTCCTTAGCCTGTAGATTTGGATGCACAGAGTTCCCTGTGTTCGCAAGAGACAAGGGAATCGCGTCTGTGCGCACAGAAGCAATAGCGGACCGTTTCCCTCGGAGTGAACGCGAAAGAGTCGTCTATATACTCGCAGACACGCGAACGTGCCTCAATGCGGTCACAGAGGCAGCAGCTTTTGCACAGATGCTCCTGGTGATTCTGGCACTTTCCAGGCACACTCCTGAAAGTCGCGCACACTGCTGTTCACTCGCTAAACGACCTCTTGGGAAACACGTCTCCGGTCGACGGACCGCTCAGATTGCTTCTCGTGTAACTGTGAACTGTGTCAGCGCAGGGAATCCGTCTCTGTTGAGCAGATGTCAATCCTGCCTCGCTTTTGCTTTGTTGCCTCTACCAAGATGATTTCCCGTTTCTCTCTTCACTGGAGCAGGCAGACACAGCCAACGCACATCAAGTGTCAAGAGACACGCTCTGCTGAGCTCAACGCTTGTGCAGATGCACATGTGCGACGAAGTCAACACACGTGCTTGTGGAGAGAAAGAAAGGGACTCCCAGGCGTGTGGAGCGACGGGGAGAAAGAGCGGGCGCTGAGGAACACAGTTTCAAACAGACTGTCTCCACACAAACAGGCACCTGTCTGCAGGTATCCTAGATCTTGATTCTTGAACTTGAGGAAACACGCGTCTGAGCAAAACTCCCAAACGCTTCCAGGAAAGACACAGGCTCTCCCACAAGCACACAAGTGTTTGCCCTCAGCTATAGATCAGGGACAAGCCTGTGGAGAGCAACCAAAGAGCTCGTCCGTCTTTCCCTCAATAGATGGGAGTAGGCGCGCTTGCGGATGTGTGCGTGTGTGTGGCCACGCGTTTGCTTAGGCATCAGTGTGTGAAAAGGTAGGTGCTTTTCTCTAGCTGCGTGTGCGTGCACGTGGTGCTGGGTGCACATCCCTGGGTGCTCGTGGAAAGGTTTCTGCATGGTTTTCGCTGAGGAATCGTGTGTGTGCACATGGACAAAGAGAAGGCGCAGCAACCAGGTTCCAGCGCCGAAGAAGGCAAAAGGCGAGGTTTCCGGCGCTATCTCCTTCTCTCCCCAGAGCTAGTCGCGCAAAGCAAGCCGCTAAGCCGGCGACCGGCAAGAGAGCTACAACGAAGCATGCCGAACGGAGAAAATAGCAGCAGCTCATCTGTTCACACCTTGTTTCTGCCATGTGCTTGAACGCCAAGACGTTCGCGCTTCTGTGAGATGAAAGACGTCCTTCTGCATATGTGGTTGCTCACACCGGTGCACTTGTTAGTGTATCCATTCAGTCCTGGGCTGCGGGGCATTCAGAAGTGGCTCTGTGGAGACGTCTGCATAGAGGCAGCTGTCAGAACACGCACACTCGATTGTTCACCAAAACATATGCAGACGCGTCCTTAGCCTGTAGATTTGGATGCACAGAGTTCCCTGTGTTCGCAAGAGACAAGGGAATCGCGTCTGTGCGCACAGAAGCAATAGCGGACCGTTTCCCTCGGAGTGAACGCGAAAGAGCCGTCTATATACTCGCAGACACGCGAACGTGCCTCAATGCGGTCACAGAGGCAGCAGCTTTTGCACAGATGCTCCTGGTGATTCTGGCACTTTCCAGGCACACTCCTGAAAGTCGCGCACACTGCTGTTCACTCGCTAAACGACCTCTTGGGAAACACGTCTCCGGTCGACGGACCGCTCAGATTGCTTCTCGTGTAACTGTGAACTGTGTCAGCGCAGGGAATCCGTCTCTGTTGAGCAGATGTCAATCCTGCCTCGCTTTTGCTTTGTTGCCTCTACCAAGATGATTTCCCGTTTCTCTCTTCACTGGAGCAGGCAGACACAGCCAACGCACATCAAGTGTCAAGAGACACGCTCTGCTGAGCTCAACGCTTGTGCAGATGCACATGTGCGACGAAGTCAACACACGTGCTTGTGGAGAGAAAGAAAGGGACTCCCAGGCGTGTGGAGCGACGGGGAGAAAGAGCGGGCGCTGAGGAACACAGTTTCAAACAGACTGTCTCCACACAAACAGGCACCTGTCTGCAGGTATCCTAGATCTTGATTCTTGAACTTGAGGAAACACGCGTCTGAGCAAAACTCCCAAACGCTTCCAGGAAAGACACAGGCTCTCCCACAAGCACACAAGTGTTTGCCCTCAGCTATAGATCAGGGACAAGCCTGTGAAGAGCAACCAAAGAGCTCGTCCGTCTTTCTCTCAATAGATGGGAGTAGGCGCGCTTGCGGATGTGTGCGTGTGTGTGGCCACGCGTTTGCTTAGGCATCAGTGTGTGAAAAGGTAGGTGCTTTTCTCTAGCTGCGTGTGCGTGCACGTGGTGCTGGGTGCACATCCCTGGGTGCTCGTGGAAAGGTTTCTGCATGGTTTTCGCTGAGGAATCGTGTGTGTGCACATGGACAAAGAGAAGGCGCAGCAACCAGGTTCCAGCGCCGAAGAAGGCAAAAGGCGAGGTTTCCGGCGCTATCTCCTTCTCTCCCCAGAGCTAGTCGCGCAAAGCAAGCCGCTAAGCCGGCGACCGGCAAGAGAGCTACAACGAAGCATGCCGAACGGAGAAAATAGCAGCAGCTCATCTGTTCACACCTTGTTTCTGCCATGTGCTTGAACGCCAAGACGTTCGCGCTTCTGTGAGATGAAAGACGTCCTTCTGCATATGTGGTTGCTCACACCGGTGCACTTGTTAGTGTATCCATTCAGTCCTGGGCTGCGGGGCATTCAGAAGTGGCTCTGTGGAGACGTCTGCATAGAGGCAGCTGTCAGAACACGCACACTCGATTGTTCACCAAAACATATGCAGACGCGTCCTTAGCCTGTAGATTTGGATGCACAGAGTTCCCTGTGTTCGCAAGAGACAAGGGAATCGCGTCTGTGCGCACAGAAGCAATAGCGGACCGTTTCCCTCGGAGTGAACGCGAAAGAGCCGTCTATATACTCGCAGACACGCGAACGTGCCTCAATGCGGTCACAGAGGCAGCAGCTTTTGCACAGATGCTCCTGGTGATTCTGGCACTTTCCAGGCACACTCCTGAAAGTCGCGCACACTGCTGTTCACTCGCTAAACGACCTCTTGGGAAACACGTCTCCGGTCGACGGACCGCTCAGATTGCTTCTCGTGTAACTGTGAACTGTGTCAGCGCAGGGAATCCGTCTCTGTTGAGCAGATGTCAATCCTGCCTCGCTTTTGCTTTGTTGCCTCTACCAAGATGATTTCCCGTTTCTCTCTTCACTGGAGCAGGCAGACACAGCCAACGCACATCAAGTGTCAAGAGACACGCTCTGCTGAGCTCAACGCTTGTGCAGATGCACATGTGCGACGAAGTCAACACACGTGCTTGTGGAGAGAAAGAAAGGGACTCCCAGGCGTGTGGAGCGACGGGGAGAAAGAGCGGGCGCTGAGGAACACAGTTTCAAACAGACTGTCTCCACACAAACAGGCACCTGTCTGCAGGTATCCTAGATCTTGATTCTTGAACTTGAGGAAACACGCGTCTGAGCAAAACTCCCAAACGCTTCCAGGAAAGACACAGGCTCTCCCACAAGCACACAAGTGTTTGCCCTCAGCTATAGATCAGGGACAAGCCTGTGAAGAGCAACCAAAGAGCTCGTCCGTCTTTCTCTCAATAGATGGGAGTAGGCGCGCTTGCGGATGTGTGCGTGTGTGTGGCCACGCGTTTGCTTAGGCATCAGTGTGTGAAAAGGTAGGTGCTTTTCTCTAGCTGCGTGTGCGTGCACGTGGTGCTGGGTGCACATCCCTGGGTGCTCGTGGAAAGGTTTCTGCATGGTTTTCGCTGAGGAATCGTGTGTGTGCACATGGACAAAGAGAAGGCGCAGCAACCAGGTTCCAGCGCCGAAGAAGGCAAAAGGCGAGGTTTCCGGCGCTATCTCCTTCTCTCCCCAGAGCTAGTCGCGCAAAGCAAGCCGCTAAGCCGGCGACCGGCAAGAGAGCTACAACGAAGCATGCCGAACGGAGAAAATAGCAGCAGCTCATCTGTTCACACCTTGTTTCTGCCATGTGCTTGAACGCCAAGACGTTCGCGCTTCTGTGAGATGAAAGACGTCCTTCTGCATATGTGGTTGCTCACACCGGTGCACTTGTTAGTGTATCCATTCAGTCCTGGGCTGCGGGGCATTCAGAAGTGGCTCTGTGGAGACGTCTGCATAGAGGCAGCTGTCAGAACACGCACACTCGATTGTTCACCAAAACATATGCAGACGCGTCCTTAGCCTGTAGATTTGGATGCACAGAGTTCCCTGTGTTCGCAAGAGACAAGGGAATCGCGTCTGTGCGCACAGAAGCAATAGCGGACCGTTTCCCTCGGAGTGAACGCGAAAGAGTCGTCTATATACTCGCAGACACGCGAACGTGCCTCAATGCGGTCACAGAGGCAGCAGCTTTTGCACAGATGCTCCTGGTGATTCTGGCACTTTCCAGGCACACTCCTGAAAGTCGCGCACACTGCTGTTCACTCGCTAAACGACCTCTTGGGAAACACGTCTCCGGTCGACGGACCGCTCAGATTGCTTCTCGTGTAACTGTGAACTGTGTCAGCGCAGGGAATCCGTCTCTGTTGAGCAGATGTCAATCCTGCCTCGCTTTTGCTTTGTTGCCTCTACCAAGATGATTTCCCGTTTCTCTCTTCACTGGAGCAGGCAGACACAGCCAACGCACATCAAGTGTCAAGAGACACGCTCTGCTGAGCTCAACGCTTGTGCAGATGCACATGTGCGACGAAGTCAACACACGTGCTTGTGGAGAGAAAGAAAGGGACTCCCAGGCGTGTGGAGCGACGGGGAGAAAGAGCGGGCGCTGAGGAACACAGTTTCAAACAGACTGTCTCCACACAAACAGGCACCTGTCTGCAGGTATCCTAGATCTTGATTCTTGAACTTGAGGAAACACGCGTCTGAGCAAAACTCCCAAACGCTTCCAGGAAAGACACAGGCTCTCCCACAAGCACACAAGTGTTTGCCCTCAGCTATAGATCAGGGACAAGCCTGTGGAGAGCAACCAAAGAGCTCGTCCGTCTTTCCCTCAATAGATGGGAGTAGGCGCGCTTGCGGATGTGTGCGTGTGTGTGGCCACGCGTTTGCTTAGGCATCAGTGTGTGAAAAGGTAGGTGCTTTTCTCTAGCTGCGTGTGCGTGCACGTGGTGCTGGGTGCACATCCCTGGGTGCTCGTGGAAAGGTTTCTGCATGGTTTTCGCTGAGGAATCGTGTGTGTGCACATGGACAAAGAGAAGGCGCAGCAACCAGGTTCCAGCGCCGAAGAAGGCAAAAGGCGAGGTTTCCGGCGCTATCTCCTTCTCTCCCCAGAGCTAGTCGCGCAAAGCAAGCCGCTAAGCCGGCGACCGGCAAGAGAGCTACAACGAAGCATGCCGAACGGAGAAAATAGCAGCAGCTCATCTCTTCACACCTTGTTTCTGCCATGTGCTTGAACGCCAAGACGTTCGCGCTTCTGTGAGATGAAAGACGTCCTTCTGCATATGTGGTTGCTCACACCGGTGCACTTGTTAGTGTATCCATTCAGTCCTGGGCTGCGGGGCATTCAGAAGTGGCTCTGTGGAGACGTCTGCATAGAGGCAGCTGTCAGAACACGCACACTCGATTGTTCACCAAAACATATGCAGACGCGTCCTTAGCCTGTAGATTTGGATGCACAGAGTTCCCTGTGTTCGCAAGAGACAAGGGAATCGCGTCTGTGCGCACAGAAGCAATAGCGGACCGTTTCCCTCGGAGTGAACGCGAAAGAGCCGTCTATATACTCGCAGACACGCGAACGTGCCTCAATGCGGTCACAGAGGCAGCAGCTTTTGCACAGATGCTCCTGGTGATTCTGGCACTTTCCAGGCACACTCCTGAAAGTCGCGCACACTGCTGTTCACTCGCTAAACGACCTCTTGGGAAACACGTCTCCGGTCGACGGACCGCTCAGATTGCTTCTCGTGTAACTGTGAACTGTGTCAGCGCAGGGAATCCGTCTCTGTTGAGCAGATGTCAATCCTGCCTCGCTTTTGCTTTGTTGCCTCTACCAAGATGATTTCCCGTTTCTCTCTTCACTGGAGCAGGCAGACACAGCCAACGCACATCAAGTGTCAAGAGACACGCTCTGCTGAGCTCAACGCTTGTGCAGATGCACATGTGCGACGAAGTCAACACACGTGCTTGTGGAGAGAAAGAAAGGGACTCCCAGGCGTGTGGAGCGACGGGGAGAAAGAGCGGGCGCTGAGGAACACAGTTTCAAACAGACTGTCTCCACACAAACAGGCACCTGTCTGCAGGTATCCTAGATCTTGATTCTTGAACTTGAGGAAACACGCGTCTGAGCAAAACTCCCAAACGCTTCCAGGAAAGACACAGGCTCTCCCACAAGCACACAAGTGTTTGCCCTCAGCTATAGATCAGGGACAAGCCTGTGAAGAGCAACCAAAGAGCTCGTCCGTCTTTCTCTCAATAGATGGGAGTAGGCGCGCTTGCGGATGTGTGCGTGTGTGTGGCCACGCGTTTGCTTAGGCATCAGTGTGTGAAAAGGTAGGTGCTTTTCTCTAGCTGCGTGTGCGTGCACGTGGTGCTGGGTGCACATCCCTGGGTGCTCGTGGAAAGGTTTCTGCATGGTTTTCGCTGAGGAATCGTGTGTGTGCACATGGACAAAGAGAAGGCGCAGCAACCAGGTTCCAGCGCCGAAGAAGGCAAAAGGCGAGGTTTCCGGCGCTATCTCCTTCTCTCCCCAGAGCTAGTCGCGCAAAGCAAGCCGCTAAGCCGGCGACCGGCAAGAGAGCTACAACGAAGCATGCCGAACGGAGAAAATAGCAGCAGCTCATCTGTTCACACCTTGTTTCTGCCATGTGCTTGAACGCCAAGACGTTCGCGCTTCTGTGAGATGAAAGACGTCCTTCTGCATATGTGGTTGCTCACACCGGTGCACTTGTTAGTGTATCCATTCAGTCCTGGGCTGCGGGGCATTCAGAAGTGGCTCTGTGGAGACGTCTGCATAGAGGCAGCTGTCAGAACACGCACACTCGATTGTTCACCAAAACATATGCAGACGCGTCCTTAGCCTGTAGATTTGGATGCACAGAGTTCCCTGTGTTCGCAAGAGACAAGGGAATCGCGTCTGTGCGCACAGAAGCAATAGCGGACCGTTTCCCTCGGAGTGAACGCGAAAGAGCCGTCTATATACTCGCAGACACGCGAACGTGCCTCAATGCGGTCACAGAGGCAGCAGCTTTTGCACAGATGCTCCTGGTGATTCTGGCACTTTCCAGGCACACTCCTGAAAGTCGCGCACACTGCTGTTCACTCGCTAAACGACCTCTTGGGAAACACGTCTCCGGTCGACGGACCGCTCAGATTGCTTCTCGTGTAACTGTGAACTGTGTCAGCGCAGGGAATCCGTCTCTGTTGAGCAGATGTCAATCCTGCCTCGCTTTTGCTTTGTTGCCTCTACCAAGATGATTTCCCGTTTCTCTCTTCACTGGAGCAGGCAGACACAGCCAACGCACATCAAGTGTCAAGAGACACGCTCTGCTGAGCTCAACGCTTGTGCAGATGCACATGTGCGACGAAGTCAACACACGTGCTTGTGGAGAGAAAGAAAGGGACTCCCAGGCGTGTGGAGCGACGGGGAGAAAGAGCGGGCGCTGAGGAACACAGTTTCAAACAGACTGTCTCCACACAAACAGGCACCTGTCTGCAGGTATCCTAGATCTTGATTCTTGAACTTGAGGAAACACGCGTCTGAGCAAAACTCCCAAACGCTTCCAGGAAAGACACAGGCTCTCCCACAAGCACACAAGTGTTTGCCCTCAGCTATAGATCAGGGACAAGCCTGTGAAGAGCAACCAAAGAGCTCGTCCGTCTTTCTCTCAATAGATGGGAGTAGGCGCGCTTGCGGATGTGTGCGTGTGTGTGGCCACGCGTTTGCTTAGGCATCAGTGTGTGAAAAGGTAGGTGCTTTTCTCTAGCTGCGTGTGCGTGCACGTGGTGCTGGGTGCACATCCCTGGGTGCTCGTGGAAAGGTTTCTGCATGGTTTTCGCTGAGGAATCGTGTGTGTGCACATGGACAAAGAGAAGGCGCAGCAACCAGGTTCCAGCGCCGAAGAAGGCAAAAGGCGAGGTTTCCGGCGCTATCTCCTTCTCTCCCCAGAGCTAGTCGCGCAAAGCAAGCCGCTAAGCCGGCGACCGGCAAGAGAGCTACAACGAAGCATGCCGAACGGAGAAAATAGCAGCAGCTCATCTGTTCACACCTTGTTTCTGCCATGTGCTTGAACGCCAAGACGTTCGCGCTTCTGTGAGATGAAAGACGTCCTTCTGCATATGTGGTTGCTCACACCGGTGCACTTGTTAGTGTATCCATTCAGTCCTGGGCTGCGGGGCATTCAGAAGTGGCTCTGTGGAGACGTCTGCATAGAGGCAGCTGTCAGAACACGCACACTCGATTGTTCACCAAAACATATGCAGACGCGTCCTTAGCCTGTAGATTTGGATGCACAGAGTTCCCTGTGTTCGCAAGAGACAAGGGAATCGCGTCTGTGCGCACAGAAGCAATAGCGGACCGTTTCCCTCGGAGTGAACGCGAAAGAGCCGTCTATATACTCGCAGACACGCGAACGTGCCTCAATGCGGTCACAGAGGCAGCAGCTTTTGCACAGATGCTCCTCGTGATTCTGGCACTTTCCAGGCACACTCCTGAAAGTCGCGCACACTGCTGTTCACTCGCTAAACGACCTCTTGGGAAACACGTCTCCGGTCGACGGACCGCTCAGATTGCTTCTCGTGTAACTGTGAACTGTGTCAGCGCAGGGAATCCGTCTCTGTTGAGCAGATGTCAATCCTGCCTCGCTTTTGCTTTGTTGCCTCTACCAAGATGATTTCCCGTTTCTCTCTTCACTGGAGCAGGCAGACACAGCCAACGCACATCAAGTGTCAAGAGACACGCTCTGCTGAGCTCAACGCTTGTGCAGATGCACATGTGCGACGAAGTCAACACACGTGCTTGTGGAGAGAAAGAAAGGGACTCCCAGGCGTGTGGAGCGACGGGGAGAAAGAGCGGGCGCTGAGGAACACAGTTTCAAACAGACTGTCTCCACACAAACAGGCACCTGTCTGCAGGTATCCTAGATCTTGATTCTTGAACTTGAGGAAACACGCGTCTGAGCAAAACTCCCAAACGCTTCCAGGAAAGACACAGGCTCTCCCACAAGCACACAAGTGTTTGCCCTCAGCTATAGATCAGGGACAAGCCTGTGAAGAGCAACCAAAGAGCTCGTCCGTCTTTCCCTCAATAGATGGGAGTAGGCGCGCTTGCGGATGTGTGCGTGTGTGTGGCCACGCGTTTGCTTAGGCATCAGTGTGTGAAAAGGTAGGTGCTTTTCTCTAGCTGCGTGTGCGTGCACGTGGTGCTGGGTGCACATCCCTGGGTGCTCGTGGAAAGGTTTCTGCATGGTTTTCGCTGAGGAATCGTGTGTGTGCACATGGACAAAGAGAAGGCGCAGCAACCAGGTTCCAGCGCCGAAGAAGGCAAAAGGCGAGGTTTCCGGCGCTATCTCCTTCTCTCCCCAGAGCTAGTCGCGCAAAGCAAGCCGCTAAGCCGGCGACCGGCAAGAGAGCTACAACGAAGCATGCCGAACGGAGAAAATAGCAGCAGCTCATCTGTTCACACCTTGTTTCTGCCATGTGCTTGAACGCCAAGACGTTCGCGCTTCTGTGAGATGAAAGACGTCCTTCTGCATATGTGGTTGCTCACACCGGTGCACTTGTTAGTGTATCCATTCAGTCCTGGGCTGCGGGGCATTCAGAAGTGGCTCTGTGGAGACGTCTGCATAGAGGCAGCTGTCAGAACACGCACACTCGATTGTTCACCAAAACATATGCAGACGCGTCCTTAGCCTGTAGATTTGGATGCACAGAGTTCCCTGTGTTCGCAAGAGACAAGGGAATCGCGTCTGTGCGCACAGAAGCAATAGCGGACCGTTTCCCTCGGAGTGAACGCGAAAGAGCCGTCTATATACTCGCAGACACGCGAACGTGCCTCAATGCGGTCACAGAGGCAGCAGCTTTTGCACAGATGCTCCTGGTGATTCTGGCACTTTCCAGGCACACTCCTGAAAGTCGCGCACACTGCTGTTCACTCGCTAAACGACCTCTTGGGAAACACGTCTCCGGTCGACGGACCGCTCAGATTGCTTCTCGTGTAACTGTGAACTGTGTCAGCGCAGGGAATCCGTCTCTGTTGAGCAGATGTCAATCCTGCCTCGCTTTTGCTTTGTTGCCTCTACCAAGATGATTTCCCGTTTCTCTCTTCACTGGAGCAGGCAGACACAGCCAACGCACATCAAGTGTCAAGAGACACGCTCTGCTGAGCTCAACGCTTGTGCAGATGCACATGTGCGACGAAGTCAACACACGTGCTTGTGGAGAGAAAGAAAGGGACTCCCAGGCGTGTGGAGCGACGGGGAGAAAGAGCGGGCGCTGAGGAACACAGTTTCAAACAGACTGTCTCCACACAAACAGGCACCTGTCTGCAGGTATCCTAGATCTTGATTCTTGAACTTGAGGAAACACGCGTCTGAGCAAAACTCCCAAACGCTTCCAGGAAAGACACAGGCTCTCCCACAAGCACACAAGTGTTTGCCCTCAGCTATAGATCAGGGACAAGCCTGTGAAGAGCAACCAAAGAGCTCGTCCGTCTTTCCCTCAATAGATGGGAGTAGGCGCGCTTGCGGATGTGTGCGTGTGTGTGGCCACGCGTTTGCTTAGGCATCAGTGTGTGAAAAGGTAGGTGCTTTTCTCTAGCTGCGTGTGCGTGCACGTGGTGCTGGGTGCACATCCCTGGGTGCTCGTGGAAAGGTTTCTGCATGGTTTTCGCTGAGGAATCGTGTGTGTGCACATGGACAAAGAGAAGGCGCAGCAACCAGGTTCCAGCGCCGAAGAAGGCAAAAGGCGAGGTTTCCGGCGCTATCTCCTTCTCTCCCCAGAGCTAGTCGCGCAAAGCAAGCCGCTAAGCCGGCGACCGGCAAGAGAGCTACAACGAAGCATGCCGAACGGAGAAAATAGCAGCAGCTCATCTCTTCACACCTTGTTTCTGCCATGTGCTTGAACGCCAAGACGTTCGCGCTTCTGTGAGATGAAAGACGTCCTTCTGCATATGTGGTTGCTCACACCGGTGCACTTGTTAGTGTATCCATTCAGTCCTGGGCTGCGGGGCATTCAGAAGTGGCTCTGTGGAGACGTCTGCATAGAGGCAGCTGTCAGAACACGCACACTCGATTGTTCACCAAAACATATGCAGACGCGTCCTTAGCCTGTAGATTTGGATGCACAGAGTTCCCTGTGTTCGCAAGAGACAAGGGAATCGCGTCTGTGCGCACAGAAGCAATAGCGGACCGTTTCCCTCGGAGTGAACGCGAAAGAGCCGTCTATATACTCGCAGACACGCGAACGTGCCTCAATGCGGTCACAGAGGCAGCAGCTTTTGCACAGATGCTCCTCGTGATTCTGGCACTTTCCAGGCACACTCCTGAAAGTCGCGCACACTGCTGTTCACTCGCTAAACGACCTCTTGGGAAACACGTCTCCGGTCGACGGACCGCTCAGATTGCTTCTCGTGTAACTGTGAACTGTGTCAGCGCAGGGAATCCGTCTCTGTTGAGCAGATGTCAATCCTGCCTCGCTTTTGCTTTGTTGCCTCTACCAAGATGATTTCCCGTTTCTCTCTTCACTGGAGCAGGCAGACACAGCCAACGCACATCAAGTGTCAAGAGACACGCTCTGCTGAGCTCAACGCTTGTGCAGATGCACATGTGCGACGAAGTCAACACACGTGCTTGTGGAGAGAAAGAAAGGGACTCCCAGGCGTGTGGAGCGACGGGGAGAAAGAGCGGGCGCTGAGGAACACAGTTTCAAACAGACTGTCTCCACACAAACAGGCACCTGTCTGCAGGTATCCTAGATCTTGATTCTTGAACTTGAGGAAACACGCGTCTGAGCAAAACTCCCAAACGCTTCCAGGAAAGACACAGGCTCTCCCACAAGCACACAAGTGTTTGCCCTCAGCTATAGATCAGGGACAAGCCTGTGAAGAGATGCCCTGCTATTCTTTCGCCTTATGGCATCATGTGTTTCGTTCCTCTTGGAGATCGATTGTTAAACGTCTTTCCTCGGGCGACTGTGAAGCATTTGCCAGCGGAGGAGAAGTAGCACGGAGCAGCATTCAGTACTGCCTACGAGTGTCTTTGCTACCCTACTAGCGGAGCTCCAAGAACAGGCACACATCTTCAGGTACCTTCCAAATGTGGATTCCCCTGCAGCCCCGTAGGCGGGCGTGCAGTACGCCAACCGTCAACGGACGTTTTTCCCCTCAAGCCTGTCAGGACGTTGCTCGTCCGTCTTTCCCTCAATAGATGGGAGTAGGCGCGCTTGCGGATGTGTGCGTGTGTGTGGCCACGCGCTTGCTTAGGCATCAGTGTGTGAAAAGGTAGGTGCTTTTCTCTAGCTGCGTGTGCGTGCACGTGGTGCTGGGTGCACATCCCTGGGTGCTCGTGGAAAAGTTTCTGCATGGTTTTCGCTGAGGAATCGTGTGTGTGCACGTGGACAAAGAGAAGGCTCAGCAACCAGGTTCCAGCGCCGAAGAAGGCAAAAGGCGAGGTTTCCGGCGCTATCTCCTTCTCTCCCCAGAGCTAGTCGCGCAAAGCAAGCCGCTAAGCCGGCGACCGGCAAGAGAGCTACAACGAAGCATGCCGAACGGAGAAAATAGCAGCAGCTCATCTGTTCACACCTTGTTTCTGCCATGTGCTTGAACGCCAAGACGTTCGCGCTTCTGTGAGATGAAAGACGTCCTTCTGCATATGTGGTTGCTCACACCGGTGCACTTGTTAGTGTATCCATTCAGTCCTGGGCTGCGGGGCATTCAGAAGTGGCTCTGTGGAGACGTCTGCATAGAGGCAGCTGTCAGAACACGCACACTCGATTGTTCACCAAAACATATGCAGACGCGTCCTTAGCCTGTAGATTTGGATGCACAGAGTTCCCTGTGTTCGCAAGAGACAAGGGAATCGCGTCTGTGCGCACAGAAGCAATAGCGGACCGTTTCCCTCGGAGTGAACGCGAAAGAGCCGTCTATATACTCGCAGACACGCGAACGTGCCTCAATGCGGTCACAGAGGCAGCAGCTTTTGCACAGATGCTCCTGGTGATTCTGGCACTTTCCAGGCACACTCCTGAAAGTCGCGCACACTGCTGTTCACTCGCTAAACGACCTCTTGGGAAACACGTCTCCGGTCGACGGACCGCTCAGATTGCTTCTCGTGTAACTGTGAACTGTGTCAGCGCAGGGAATCCGTCTCTGTTGAGCAGATGTCAATCCTGCCTCGCTTTTGCTTTGTTGCCTCTACCAAGATGATTTCCCGTTTCTCTCTTCACTGGAGCAGGCAGACACAGCCAACGCACATCAAGTGTCAAGAGACACGCTCTGCTGAGCTCAACGCTTGTGCAGATGCACATGTGCGACGAAGTCAACACACGTGCTTGTGGAGAGAAAGAAAGGGACTCCCAGGCGTGTGGAGCGACGGGGAGAAAGAGCGGGCGCTGAGGAACACAGTTTCAAACAGACTGTCTCCACACAAACAGGCACCTGTCTGCAGGTATCCTAGCTCTTGATTCTTGAACTTGAGGAAACACGCGTCTGAGCAAAACTCCCAAACGCTTCCAGGAAAGACACAGGCTCTCCCACAAGCACACAAGTGTTTGCCCTCAGCTATAGATCAGGGACAAGCCTGTGAAGAGATGCCCTGCTATTCTTTCGCCTTATGGCATCATGTGTTTCGTTCCTCTTGGAGATCGATTGTTAAACGTCTTTCCTCGGGCGACTGTGAAGCATTTGCCAGCGGAGGAGAAGTAGCACGGAGCAGCATTCAGTACTGCCTACGAGTGTCTTTGCTACCCTACTAGCGGAGCTCCAAGAACAGGCACACATCTTCAGGTACCTTCCAAATGTGGATTCCCCTGCAGCCCCGTAGGCGGGCGTGCAGTACGCCAACCGTCAACGGACGTTTTTCCCCTCAAGCCTGTCAGGACGTTGCTCGTCCGTCTTTCCCTCAATAGATGGGAGTAGGCGCGCTTGCGGATGTGTGCGTGTGTGTGGCCACGCGCTTGCTTAGGCATCAGTGTGTGAAAAGGTAGGTGCTTTTCTCTAGCTGCGTGTGCGTGCACGTGGTGCTGGGTGCACATCCCTGGGTGCTCGTGGAAAGGTTTCTGCATGGTTTTCGCTGAGGAATCGTGTGTGTGCACGTGGACAAAGAGAAGGCGCAGCAACCAGGTTCCAGCGCCGAAGAAGGCAAAAGGCGAGGTTTCCGGCGCTATCTCCTTCTCTCCCCAGAGCTAGTCGCGCAAAGCAAGCCGCTAAGCCGGCGACCGGCAAGAGAGCTACAACGAAGCATGCCGAACGGAGAAAATAGCAGCAGCTCATCTGTTCACACCTTGTTTCTGCCATGTGCTTGAACGCCAAGACGTTCGCGCTTCTGTGAGATGAAAGACGTCCTTCTGCATATGTGGTTGCTCACACCGGTGCACTTGTTAGTGTATCCATTCAGTCCTGGGCTGCGGGGCATTCAGAAGTGGCTCTGTGGAGACGTCTGCATAGAGGCAGCTGTCAGAACACGCACACTCGATTGTTCACCAAAACATATGCAGACGCGTCCTTAGCCTGTAGATTTGGATGCACAGAGTTCCCTGTGTTCGCAAGAGACAAGGGAATCGCGTCTGTGCGCACAGAAGCAATAGCGGACCGTTTCCCTCGGAGTGAACGCGAAAGAGCCGTCTATATACTCGCAGACACGCGAACGTGCCTCAATGCGGTCACAGAGGCAGCAGCTTTTGCACAGATGCTCCTGGTGATTCTGGCACTTTCCAGGCACACTCCTGAAAGTCGCGCACACTGCTGTTCACTCGCTAAACGACCTCTTGGGAAACACGTCTCCGGTCGACGGACCGCTCAGATTGCTTCTCGTGTAACTGTGAACTGTGTCAGCGCAGGGAATCCGTCTCTGTTGAGCAGATGTCAATCCTGCCTCGCTTTTGCTTTGTTGCCTCTACCAAGATGATTTCCCGTTTCTCTCTTCACTGGAGCAGGCAGACACAGCCAACGCACATCAAGTGTCAAGAGACACGCTCTGCTGAGCTCAACGCTTGTGCAGATGCACATGTGCGACGAAGTCAACACACGTGCTTGTGGAGAGAAAGAAAGGGACTCCCAGGCGTGTGGAGCGACGGGGAGAAAGAGCGGGCGCTGAGGAACACAGTTTCAAACAGACTGTCTCCACACAAACAGGCACCTGTCTGCAGGTATCCTAGCTCTTGATTCTTGAACTTAAGGAAACACGCGTCTGAGCAAAACTCCCAAACGCTTCCAGGAAAGACACAGGCTCTCCCACAAGCACACAAGTGTTTGCCCTCAGCTATAGATCAGGGACAAGCCTGTGAAGAGATGCCCTGCTATTCTTTCGCCTTATGGCATCATGTGTTTCGTTCCTCTCGGAGATCGATTGTTAAACGTCTTTCCTAGGGCGACTGTGAAGCATTTGCCAGCGGAGGAGAAGTAGCACGGAGCAGCATTCAGTACTGCCTACGAGTGTCTTTGCTACCCTACTAGCGGAGCTCCAAGAACAGGCACACATCTTCAGGTACCTTCCAAATGTGGATTCCCCTGCAGCCCCGTAGGCGGGCGTGCAGTACGCCAACCGTCAACGGACGTTTTTCCCCTCAAGCCTGTCAGGACGTTGCTCGTCCGTCTTTCCCTCAATAGATGGGAGTAGGCGCGCTTGCGGATGTGTGCGTGTGTGTGGCCACGCGCTTGCTTAGGCATCAGTGTGTGAAAAGGTAGGTGCTTTTCTCTAGCTGCGTGTGCGTGCACGTGGTGCTGGGTGCACATCCCTGGGTGCTCGTGGAAAGGTTTCTGCATGGTTTTCGCTGAGGAATCGTGTGTGTGCACATGGACAAAGAGAAGGCGCAGCAACCAGGTTCCAGCGCCGAAGAAGGCAAAAGGCGAGGTTTCCGGCGCTATCTCCTTCTCTCCCCAGAGCTAGTCGCGCAAAGCAAGCCGCTAAGCCGGCGACCGGCAAGAGAGCTACAACGAAGCATGCCGAACGGAGAAAATAGCAGCAGCTCATCTGTTCACACCTTGTTTCTGCCATGTGCTTGAACGCCAAGACGTTCGCGCTTCTGTGAGATGAAAGACGTCCTTCTGCATATGTGGTTGCTCACACCGGTGCACTTGTTAGTGTATCCATTCAGTCCTGGGCTGCGGGGCATTCAGAAGTGGCTCTGTGGAGACGTCTGCATAGAGGCAGCTGTCAGAACACGCACACTCGATTGTTCACCAAAACATATGCAGACGCGTCCTTAGCCTGTAGATTTGGATGCACAGAGTTCCCTGTGTTCGCAAGAGACAAGGGAATCGCGTCTGTGCGCACAGAAGCAATAGCGGACCGTTTCCCTCGGAGTGAACGCGAAAGAGCCGTCTATATACTCGCAGACACGCGAACGTGCCTCAATGCGGTCACAGAGGCAGCAGCTTTTGCACAGATGCTCCTGGTGATTCTGGCACTTTCCAGGCACACTCCTGAAAGTCGCGCACACTGCTGTTCACTCGCTAAACGACCTCTTGGGAAACACGTCTCCGGTCGACGGACCGCTCAGATTGCTTCTCGTGTAACTGTGAACTGTGTCAGCGCAGGGAATCCGTCTCTGTTGAGCAGATGTCAATCCTGCCTCGCTTTTGCTTTGTTGCCTCTACCAAGATGATTTCCCGTTTCTCTCTTCACTGGAGCAGGCAGACACAGCCAACGCACATCAAGTGTCAAGAGACACGCTCTGCTGAGCTCAACGCTTGTGCAGATGCACATGTGCGACGAAGTCAACACACGTGCTTGTGGAGAGAAAGAAAGGGACTCCCAGGCGTGTGGAGCGACGGGGAGAAAGAGCGGGCGCTGAGGAACGCAGTTTCAAACAGACTGTCTCCACACAAACAGGCACCTGTCTGCAGGTATCCTAGATCTTGATTCTTGAACTTGAGGAAACACGCGTCTGAGCAAAACTCCCAAACGCTTCCAGGAAAGACACAGGCTCTCCCACAAGCACACAAGTGTTTGCCCTCAGCTATAGATCAGGGACAAGCCTGTGAAGAGATGCCCTGCTATTCTTTCGCCTTATGGCATCATGTGTTTCGTTCCTCTTGGAGATCGATTGTTAAACGTCTTTCCTCGGGCGACTGTGAAGCATTTGCCAGCGGAGGAGAAGTAGCACGGAGCAGCATTCAGTACTGCCTACGAGTGTCTTTGCTACCCTACTAGCGGAGCTCCAAGAACAGGCACACATCTTCAGGTACCTTCCAAATGTGGATTCCCCTGCAGCCCCGTAGGCGGGCGTGCAGTACGCCAACCGTCAACGGACGTTTTTCCCCTCAAGCCTGTCAGGACGTTGCTCGTCCGTCTTTCCCTCAATAGATGGGAGTAGGCGCGCTTGCGGATGTGTGCGTGTGTGTGGCCACGCGTCTGCTTAGGCATCAGTGTGTGAAAAGGTAGGTGCTTTTCTCTAGCTGCGTGTGCGTGCACGTGGTGCTGGGTGCACATCCCTGGGTGCTCGTGGAAAGGTTTCTGCATGGTTTTCGCTGAGGAATCGTGTGTGTGCACATGGACAAAGAGAAGGCGCAGCAACCAGGTTCCAGCGCCGAAGAAGGCAAAAGGCGAGGTTTCCGGCGCTATCTCCTTCTCTCCCCAGAGCTAGTCGCGCAAAGCAAGCCGCTAAGCCGGCGACCGGCAAGAGAGCTACAACGAAGCATGCCGAACGGAGAAAATAGCAGCAGCTCATCTGTTCACACCTTGTTTCTGCCATGTGCTTGAACGCCAAGACGTTCGCGCTTCTGTGAGATGAAAGACGTCCTTCTGCATATGTGCTTGCTCACACCGGTGCACTTGTTAGTGTATCCATTCAGTCCTGGGCTGCGGGGCATTCAGAAGTGGCTCTGTGGAGACGTCTGCATAGAGGCAGCTGTCAGAACACGCACACTCGATTGTTCACCAAAACATATGCAGACGCGTCCTTAGCCTGTAGATTTGGATGCACAGAGTTCCCTGTGTTCGCAAGAGACAAGGGAATCGCGTCTGTACGCACAGAAGCAATAGCGGACCGTTTCCCTCGGAGTGAACGCGAAAGAGCCGTCTATATACTCGCAGACACGCGAACGTGCCTCAATGCGGTCACAGAGGCAGCAGCTTTTGCACAGATGCTCCTGGTGATTCTGGCACTTTCCAGGCACACTCCTGAAAGTCGCGCACACTGCTGTTCACTCGCTAAACGACCTCTTGGGAAACACGTCTCCGGTCGACGGACCGCTCAGATTGCTTCTCGTGTAACTGTGAACTGTGTCAGCGCAGGGAATCCGTCTCTGTTGAGCAGATGTCAATCCTGCCTCGCTTTTGCTTTGTTGCCTCTACCAAGATGATTTCCCGTTTCTCTCTTCACTGGAGCAGGCAGACACAGCCAACGCACATCAAGTGTCAAGAGACACGCTCTGCTGAGCTCAACGCTTGTGCAGATGCACATGTGCGACGAAGTCAACACACGTGCTTGTGGAGAGAAAGAAAGGGACTCCCAGGCGTGTGGAGCGACGGGGAGAAAGAGCGGGCGCTGAGGAACACAGTTTCAAACAGACTGTCTCCACACAAACAGGCACCTGTCTGCAGGTATCCTAGATCTTGATTCTTGAACTTGAGGAAACACGCGTCTGAGCAAAACTCCCAAACGCTTCCAGGAAAGACACAGGCTCTCCCACAAGCACACAAGTGTTTGCCCTCAGCTATAGATCAGGGACAAGCCTGTGAAGAGATGCCCTGCTATTCTTTCGCCTTACGGCATCATGTGTTTCGTTCCTCTTGGAGATCGATTGTTAAACGTCTTTCCTAGGGCGACTGTGAAGCATTTGCCAGCGGAGGAGAAGTAGCACGGAGCAGCATTCAGTACTGCCTACGAGTGTCTTTGCTACCCTACTAGCGGAGCTCCAAGAACAGGCACACATCTTCAGGTACCTTCCAAATGTGGATTCCCCTGCAGCCCCGTAGGCGGGCGTGCAGTACGCCAACCGTCAACGGACGTTTTTCCCCTCAAGCCTGTCAGGACGTTGCTCGTCCGTCTTTCCCTCAATAGATGGGAGTAGGCGCGCTTGCGGATGTGTGCGTGTGTGTGGCCACGCGTCTGCTTAGGCATCAGTGTGTGAAAAGGTAGGTGCTTTTCTCTAGCTGCGTGTGCGTGCACGTGGTGCTGGGTGCACATCCCTGGGTGCTCGTGGAAAGGTTTCTGCATGGTTTTCGCTGAGGAATCGTGTGTGTGCACATGGACAAAGAGAAGGCGCAGCAACCAGGTTCCAGCGCCGAAGAAGGCAAAAGGCGAGGTTTCCGGCGCTATCTCCTTCTCTCCCCAGAGCTAGTCGCGCAAAGCAAGCCGCTAAGCCGGCGACCGGCAAGAGAGCTACAACGAAGCATGCCGAACGGAGAAAATAGCAGCAGCTCATCTGTTCACACCTTGTTTCTGCCATGTGCTTGAACGCCAAGACGTTCGCGCTTCTGTGAGATGAAAGACGTCCTTCTGCATATGTGCTTGCTCACACCGGTGCACTTGTTAGTGTATCCATTCAGTCCTGGGCTGCGGGGCATTCAGAAGTGGCTCTGTGGAGACGTCTGCATAGAGGCAGCTGTCAGAACACGCACACTCGATTGTTCACCAAAACATATGCAGACGCGTCCTTAGCCTGTAGATTTGGATGCACAGAGTTCCCTGTGTTCGCAAGAGACAAGGGAATCGCGTCTGTGCGCACAGAAGCAATAGCGGACCGTTTCCCTCGGAGTGAACGCGAAAGAGCCGTCTATATACTCGCAGACACGCGAACGTGCCTCAATGCGGTCACAGAGGCAGCAGCTTTTGCACAGATGCTCCTGGTGATTCTGGCACTTTCCAGGCACACTCCTGAAAGTCGCGCACACTGCTGTTCACTCGCTAAACGACCTCTTGGGAAACACGTCTCCGGTCGACGGACCGCTCAGATTGCTTCTCGTGTAACTGTGAACTGTGTCAGCGCAGGGAATCCGTCTCTGTTGAGCAGATGTCAATCCTGCCTCGCTTTTGCTTTGTTGCCTCTACCAAGATGATTTCCCGTTTCTCTCTTCACTGGAGCAGGCAGACACAGCCAACGCACATCAAGTGTCAAGAGACACGCTCTGCTGAGCTCAACGCTTGTGCAGATGCACATGTGCGACGAAGTCAACACACGTGCTTGTGGAGAGAAAGAAAGGGACTCCCAGGCGTGTGGAGCGACGGGGAGAAAGAGCGGGCGCTGAGGAACGCAGTTTCAAACAGACTGTCTCCACACAAACAGGCACCTGTCTGCAGGTATCCTAGATCTTGATTCTTGAACTTGAGGAAACACGCGTCTGAGCAAAACTCCCAAACGCTTCCAGGAAAGACACAGGCTCTCCCACAAGCACACAAGTGTTTGCCCTCAGCTATAGATCAGGGACAAGCCTGTGAAGAGATGCCCTGCTATTCTTTCGCCTTATGGCATCATGTGTTTCGTTCCTCTTGGAGATCGATTGTTAAACGTCTTTCCTCGGGCGACTGTGAAGCATTTGCCAGCGGAGGAGAAGTAGCACGGAGCAGCATTCAGTACTGCCTACGAGTGTCTTTGCTACCCTACTAGCGGAGCTCCAAGAACAGGCACACATCTTCAGGTACCTTCCAAATGTGGATTCCCCTGCAGCCCCGTAGGCGGGCGTGCAGTACGCCAACCGTCAACGGACGTTTTTCCCCTCAAGCCTGTCAGGACGTTGCTCGTCCGTCTTTCCCTCATAAGATGGGAGTAGGCGCGCTTGCGGATGTGTGCGTGTGTGTGGCCACGCGTCTGCTTAGGCATCAGTGTGTGAAAAGGTAGGTGCTTTTCTCTAGCTGCGTGTGCGTGCACGTGGTGCTGGGTGCACATCCCTGGGTGCTCGTGGAAAGGTTTCTGCATGGTTTTCGCTGAGGAATCGTGTGTGTGCACATGGACAAAGAGAAGGCGCAGCAACCAGGTTCCAGCGCCGAAGAAGGCAAAAGGCGAGGTTTCCGGCGCTATCTCCTTCTCTCCCCAGAGCTAGTCGCGCAAAGCAAGCCGCTAAGCCGGCGACCGGCAAGAGAGCTACAACGAAGCATGCCGAACGGAGAAAATAGCAGCAGCTCATCTGTTCACACCTTGTTTCTGCCATGTGCTTGAACGCCAAGACGTTCGCGCTTCTGTGAGATGAAAGACGTCCTTCTGCATATGTGCTTGCTCACACCGGTGCACTTGTTAGTGTATCCATTCAGTCCTGGGCTGCGGGGCATTCAGAAGTGGCTCTGTGGAGACGTCTGCATAGAGGCAGCTGTCAGAACACGCACACTCGATTGTTCACCAAAACATATGCAGACGCGTCCTTAGCCTGTAGATTTGGATGCACAGAGTTCCCTGTGTTCGCAAGAGACAAGGGAATCGCGTCTGTACGCACAGAAGCAATAGCGGACCGTTTCCCTCGGAGTGAACGCGAAAGAGCCGTCTATATACTCGCAGACACGCGAACGTGCCTCAATGCGGTCACAGAGGCAGCAGCTTTTGCACAGATGCTCCTGGTGATTCTGGCACTTTCCAGGCACACTCCTGAAAGTCGCGCACACTGCTGTTCACTCGCTAAACGACCTCTTGGGAAACACGTCTCCGGTCGACGGACCGCTCAGATTGCTTCTCGTGTAACTGTGAACTGTGTCAGCGCAGGGAATCCGTCTCTGTTGAGCAGATGTCAATCCTGCCTCGCTTTTGCTTTGTTGCCTCTACCAAGATGATTTCCCGTTTCTCTCTTCACTGGAGCAGGCAGACACAGCCAACGCACATCAAGTGTCAAGAGACACGCTCTGCTGAGCTCAACGCTTGTGCAGATGCACATGTGCGACGAAGTCAACACACGTGCTTGTGGAGAGAAAGAAAGGGACTCCCAGGCGTGTGGAGCGACGGGGAGAAAGAGCGGGCGCTGAGGAACACAGTTTCAAACAGACTGTCTCCACACAAACAGGCACCTGTCTGCAGGTATCCTAGATCTTGATTCTTGAACTTGAGGAAACACGCGTCTGAGCAAAACTCCCAAACGCTTCCAGGAAAGACACAGGCTCTCCCACAAGCACACAAGTGTTTGCCCTCAGCTATAGATCAGGGACAAGCCTGTGAAGAGATGCCCTGCTATTCTTTCGCCTTACGGCATCATGTGTTTCGTTCCTCTTGGAGATCGATTGTTAAACGTCTTTCCTAGGGCGACTGTGAAGCATTTGCCAGCGGAGGAGAAGTAGCACGGAGCAGCATTCAGTACTGCCTACGAGTGTCTTTGCTACCCTACTAGCGGAGCTCCAAGAACAGGCACACATCTTCAGGTACCTTCCAAATGTGGATTCCCCTGCAGCCCCGTAGGCGGGCGTGCAGTACGCCAACCGTCAACGGACGTTTTTCCCCTCAAGCCTGTCAGGACGTTGCTCGTCCGTCTTTCCCTCAATAGATGGGAGTAGGCGCGCTTGCGGATGTGTGCGTGTGTGTGGCCACGCGTCTGCTTAGGCATCAGTGTGTGAAAAGGTAGGTGCTTTTCTCTAGCTGCGTGTGCGTGCACGTGGTGCTGGGTGCACATCCCTGGGTGCTCGTGGAAAGGTTTCTGCATGGTTTTCGCTGAGGAATCGTGTGTGTGCACATGGACAAAGAGAAGGCGCAGCAACCAGGTTCCAGCGCCGAAGAAGGCAAAAGGCGAGGTTTCCGGCGCTATCTCCTTCTCTCCCCAGAGCTAGTCGCGCAAAGCAAGCCGCTAAGCCGGCGACCGGCAAGAGAGCTACAACGAAGCATGCCGAACGGAGAAAATAGCAGCAGCTCATCTGTTCACACCTTGTTTCTGCCATGTGCTTGAACGCCAAGACGTTCGCGCTTCTGTGAGATGAAAGACGTCCTTCTGCATATGTGGTTGCTCACACCGGTGCACTTGTTAGTGTATCCATTCAGTCCTGGGCTGCGGGGCATTCAGAAGTGGCTCTGTGGAGACGTCTGCATAGAGGCAGCTGTCAGAACACGCACACTCGATTGTTCACCAAAACATATGCAGACGCGTCCTTAGCCTGTAGATTTGGATGCACAGAGTTCCCTGTGTTCGCAAGAGACAAGGGAATCGCGTCTGTGCGCACAGAAGCAATAGCGGACCGTTTCCCTCGGAGTGAACGCGAAAGAGCCGTCTATATACTCGCAGACACGCGAACGTGCCTCAATGCGGTCACAGAGGCAGCAGCTTTTGCACAGATGCTCCTGGTGATTCTGGCACTTTCCAGGCACACTCCTGAAAGTCGCGCACACTGCTGTTCACTCGCTAAACGACCTCTTGGGAAACACGTCTCCGGTCGACGGACCGCTCAGATTGCTTCTCGTGTAACTGTGAACTGTGTCAGCGCAGGGAATCCGTCTCTGTTGAGCAGATGTCAATCCTGCCTCGCTTTTGCTTTGTTGCCTCTACCAAGATGATTTCCCGTTTCTCTCTTCACTGGAGCAGGCAGACACAGCCAACGCACATCAAGTGTCAAGAGACACGCTCTGCTGAGCTCAACGCTTGTGCAGATGCACATGTGCGACGAAGTCAACACACGTGCTTGTGGAGAGAAAGAAAGGGACTCCCAGGCGTGTGGAGCGACGGGGAGAAAGAGCGGGCGCTGAGGAACGCAGTTTCAAACAGACTGTCTCCACACAAACAGGCACCTGTCTGCAGGTATCCTAGATCTTGATTCTTGAACTTGAGGAAACACGCGTCTGAGCAAAACTCCCAAACGCTTCCAGGAAAGACACAGGCTCTCCCACAAGCACACAAGTGTTTGCCCTCAGCTATAGATCAGGGACAAGCCTGTGAAGAGATGCCCTGCTATTCTTTCGCCTTATGGCATCATGTGTTTCGTTCCTCTTGGAGATCGATTGTTAAACGTCTTTCCTCGGGCGACTGTGAAGCATTTGCCAGCGGAGGAGAAGTAGCACGGAGCAGCATTCAGTACTGCCTACGAGTGTCTTTGCTACCCTACTAGCGGAGCTCCAAGAACAGGCACACATCTTCAGGTACCTTCCAAATGTGGATTCCCCTGCAGCCCCGTAGGCGGGCGTGCAGTACGCCAACCGTCAACGGACGTTTTTCCCCTCAAGCCTGTCAGGACGTTGCTCGTCCGTCTTTCCCTCATAAGATGGGAGTAGGCGCGCTTGCGGATGTGTGCGTGTGTGTGGCCACGCGTTTGCTTAGGCATCAGTGTGTGAAAAGGTAGGTGCTTTTCTCTAGCTGCGTGTGCGTGCACGTGGTGCTGGGTGCACATCCCTGGGTGCTCGTGGAAAGGTTTCTGCATGGTTTTCGCTGAGGAATCGTGTGTGTGCACATGGACAAAGAGAAGGCGCAGCAACCAGGTTCCAGCGCCGAAGAAGGCAAAAGGCGAGGTTTCCGGCGCTATCTCCTTCTCTCCCCAGAGCTAGTCGCGCAAAGCAAGCCGCTAAGCCGGCGACCGGCAAGAGAGCTACAACGAAGCATGCCGAACGGAGAAAATAGCAGCAGCTCATCTGTTCACACCTTGTTTCTGCCATGTGCTTGAACGCCAAGACGTTCGCGCTTCTGTGAGATGAAAGACGTCCTTCTGCATATGTGCTTGCTCACACCGGTGCACTTGTTAGTGTATCCATTCAGTCCTGGGCTGCGGGGCATTCAGAAGTGGCTCTGTGGAGACGTCTGCATAGAGGCAGCTGTCAGAACACGCACACTCGATTGTTCACCAAAACATATGCAGACGCGTCCTTAGCCTGTAGATTTGGATGCACAGAGTTCCCTGTGTTCGCAAGAGACAAGGGAATCGCGTCTGTGCGCACAGAAGCAATAGCGGACCGTTTCCCTCGGAGTGAACGCGAAAGAGCCGTCTATATACTCGCAGACACGCGAACGTGCCTCAATGCGGTCACAGAGGCAGCAGCTTTTGCACAGATGCTCCTGGTGATTCTGGCACTTTCCAGGCACACTCCTGAAAGTCGCGCACACTGCTGTTCACTCGCTAAACGACCTCTTGGGAAACACGTCTCCGGTCGACGGACCGCTCAGATTGCTTCTCGTGTAACTGTGAACTGTGTCAGCGCAGGGAATCCGTCTCTGTTGAGCAGATGTCAATCCTGCCTCGCTTTTGCTTTGTTGCCTCTACCAAGATGATTTCCCGTTTCTCTCTTCACTGGAGCAGGCAGACACAGCCAACGCACATCAAGTGTCAAGAGACACGCTCTGCTGAGCTCAACGCTTGTGCAGATGCACATGTGCGACGAAGTCAACACACGTGCTTGTGGAGAGAAAGAAAGGGACTCCCAGGCGTGTGGAGCGACGGGGAGAAAGAGCGGGCGCTGAGGAACGCAGTTTCAAACAGACTGTCTCCACACAAACAGGCACCTGTCTGCAGGTATCCTAGATCTTGATTCTTGAACTTGAGGAAACACGCGTCTGAGCAAAACTCCCAAACGCTTCCAGGAAAGACACAGGCTCTCCCACAAGCACACAAGTGTTTGCCCTCAGCTATAGATCAGGGACAAGCCTGTGAAGAGATGCCCTGCTATTCTTTCGCCTTATGGCATCATGTGTTTCGTTCCTCTTGGAGATCGATTGTTAAACGTCTTTCCTCGGGCGACTGTGAAGCATTTGCCAGCGGAGGAGAAGTAGCACGGAGCAGCATTCAGTACTGCCTACGAGTGTCTTTGCTACCCTACTAGCGGAGCTCCAAGAACAGGCACACATCTTCAGGTACCTTCCAAATGTGGATTCCCCTGCAGCCCCGTAGGCGGGCGTGCAGTACGCCAACCGTCAACGGACGTTTTTCCCCTCAAGCCTGTCAGGACGTTGCTCGTCCGTCTTTCCCTCATAAGATGGGAGTAGGCGCGCTTGCGGATGTGTGCGTGTGTGTGGCCACGCGTTTGCTTAGGCATCAGTGTGTGAAAAGGTAGGTGCTTTTCTCTAGCTGCGTGTGCGTGCACGTGGTGCTGGGTGCACATCCCTGGGTGCTCGTGGAAAGGTTTCTGCATGGTTTTCGCTGAGGAATCGTGTGTGTGCACATGGACAAAGAGAAGGCGCAGCAACCAGGTTCCAGCGCCGAAGAAGGCAAAAGGCGAGGTTTCCGGCGCTATCTCCTTCTCTCCCCAGAGCTAGTCGCGCAAAGCAAGCCGCTAAGCCGGCGACCGGCAAGAGAGCTACAACGAAGCATGCCGAACGGAGAAAATAGCAGCAGCTCATCTGTTCACACCTTGTTTCTGCCATGTGCTTGAACGCCAAGACGTTCGCGCTTCTGTGAGATGAAAGACGTCCTTCTGCATATGTGCTTGCTCACACCGGTGCACTTGTTAGTGTATCCATTCAGTCCTGGGCTGCGGGGCATTCAGAAGTGGCTCTGTGGAGACGTCTGCATAGAGGCAGCTGTCAGAACACGCACACTCGATTGTTCACCAAAACATATGCAGACGCGTCCTTAGCCTGTAGATTTGGATGCACAGAGTTCCCTGTGTTCGCAAGAGACAAGGGAATCGCGTCTGTGCACACAGAAGCAATAGCGGACCGTTTCCCTCGGAGTGAACGCGAAAGAGCCGTCTATATACTCGCAGACACGCGAACGTGCCTCAATGCGGTCACAGAGGCAGCAGCTTTTGCACAGATGCTCCTGGTGATTCTGGCACTTTCCAGGCACACTCCTGAAAGTCGCGCACACTGCTGTTCACTCGCTAAACGACCTCTTGGGAAACACGTCTCCGGTCGACGGACCGCTCAGATTGCTTCTCGTGTAACTGTGAACTGTGTCAGCGCAGGGAATCCGTCTCTGTTGAGCAGATGTCAATCCTGCCTCGCTTTTGCTTTGTTGCCTCTACCAAGATGATTTCCCGTTTCTCTCTTCACTGGAGCAGGCAGACACAGCCAACGCACATCAAGTGTCAAGAGACACGCTCTGCTGAGCTCAACGCTTGTGCAGATGCACATGTGCGACGAAGTCAACACACGTGCTTGTGGAGAGAAAGAAAGGGACTCCCAGGCGTGTGGAGCGACGGGGAGAAAGAGCGGGCGCTGAGGAACACAGTTTCAAACAGACTGTCTCCACACAAACAGGCACCTGTCTGCAGGTATCCTAGATCTTGATTCTTGAACTTGAGGAAACACGCGTCTGAGCAAAACTCCCAAACGCTTCCAGGAAAGACACAGGCTCTCCCACAAGCACACAAGTGTTTGCCCTCAGCTATAGATCAGGGACAAGCCTGTGAAGAGATGCCCTGCTATTCTTTCGCCTTACGGCATCATGTGTTTCGTTCCTCTTGGAGATCGATTGTTAAACGTCTTTCCTAGGGCGACTGTGAAGCATTTGCCAGCGGAGGAGAAGTAGCACGGAGCAGCATTCAGTACTGCCTACGAGTGTCTTTGCTACCCTACTAGCGGAGCTCCAAGAACAGGCACACATCTTCAGGTACCTTCCAAATGTGGATTCCCCTGCAGCCCCGTAGGCGGGCGTGCAGTACGCCAACCGTCAACGGACGTTTTTCCCCTCAAGCCTGTCAGGACGTTGCTCGTCCGTCTTTCCCTCAATAGATGGGAGTAGGCGCGCTTGCGGATGTGTGCGTGTGTGTGGCCACGCGTCTGCTTAGGCATCAGTGTGTGAAAAGGTAGGTGCTTTTCTCTAGCTGCGTGTGCGTGCACGTGGTGCTGGGTGCACATCCCTGGGTGCTCGTGGAAAGGTTTCTGCATGGTTTTCGCTGAGGAATCGTGTGTGTGCACATGGACAAAGAGAAGGCGCAGCAACCAGGTTCCAGCGCCGAAGAAGGCAAAAGGCGAGGTTTCCGGCGCTATCTCCTTCTCTCCCCAGAGCTAGTCGCGCAAAGCAAGCCGCTAAGCCGGCGACCGGCAAGAGAGCTACAACGAAGCATGCCGAACGGAGAAAATAGCAGCAGCTCATCTGTTCACACCTTGTTTCTGCCATGTGCTTGAACGCCAAGACGTTCGCGCTTCTGTGAGATGAAAGACGTCCTTCTGCATATGTGCTTGCTCACACCGGTGCACTTGTTAGTGTATCCATTCAGTCCTGGGCTGCGGGGCATTCAGAAGTGGCTCTGTGGAGACGTCTGCATAGAGGCAGCTGTCAGAACACGCACACTCGATTGTTCACCAAAACATATGCAGACGCGTCCTTAGCCTGTAGATTTGGATGCACAGAGTTCCCTGTGTTCGCAAGAGACAAGGGAATCGCGTCTGTGCGCACAGAAGCAATAGCGGACCGTTTCCCTCGGAGTGAACGCGAAAGAGCCGTCTATATACTCGCAGACACGCGAACGTGCCTCAATGCGGTCACAGAGGCAGCAGCTTTTGCACAGATGCTCCTGGTGATTCTGGCACTTTCCAGGCACACTCCTGAAAGTCGCGCACACTGCTGTTCACTCGCTAAACGACCTCTTGGGAAACACGTCTCCGGTCGACGGACCGCTCAGATTGCTTCTCGTGTAACTGTGAACTGTGTCAGCGCACGGAATCCGTCTCTGTTGAGCAGATGTCAATCCTGCCTCGCTTTTGCTTTGTTGCCTCTACCAAGATGATTTCCCGTTTCTCTCTTCACTGGAGCACGCAGACACAGCCAACGCACATCAAGTGTCAAGAGACACGCTCTGCTGAGCTCAACGCTTGTGCAGATGCACATGTGCGACGAAGTCAACACACGTGCTTGTGGAGAGAAAGAAAGGGACTCCCAGGCGTGTGGAGCGACGGGGAGAAAGAGCGGGCGCTGAGGAACACAGTTTCAAACAGACTGTCTCCACACAAACAGGCACCTGTCTGCAGGTATCCTAGATCTTGATTCTTGAACTTGAGGAAACACGCGTCTGAGCAAAACTCCCAAACGCTTCCAGGAAAGACACAGGCTCTCCCACAAGCACACAAGTGTTTGCCCTCAGCTATAGATCAGGGACAAGCTTGTGAAGAGATGCCCTGCTATTCTTTCGCCTTATGGCATCATGTGTTTCGTTCCTCTCGGAGATCGATTGTTAAACGTCTTTCCTAGGGCGACTGTGAAGCATTTGCCAGCAAAGGAGAAGTAGCACGGAGCAGCATTCAGTACTGCCTACGAGTGTCTTTGCTACCCTACTAGCGGAGCTCCAAGAACAGGCACACATCTTCAGGTACCTTCCAAATGTGGATTCCCCTGCAGCCCCGTAGGCGGGCGTGCAGTACGCCAACCGTCAACGGACGTTTTTCCCCTCAAGCCTGTCAGGACGTTGCTCGTCCGTCTTTCCCTCAATAGATGGGAGTAGGCGCGCTTGCGGATGTGTGCGTGTGTGTGGCCACGCGTCTGCTTAGGCATCAGTGTGTGAAAAGGTAGGTGCTTTTCTCTAGCTGCGTGTGCGTGCACGTGGTGCTGGGTGCACATCCCTGGGTGCTCGTGGAAAGGTTTCTGCATGGTTTTCGCTGAGGAATCGTGTGTGTGCACATGGACAAAGAGAAGGCGCAGCAACCAGGTTCCAGCGCCGAAGAAGGCAAAAGGCGAGGTTTCCGGCGCTATCTCCTTCTCTCCCCAGAGCTAGTCGCGCAAAGCAAGCCGCTAAGCCGGCGACCGGCAAGAGAGCTACAACGAAGCATGCCGAACGGAGAAAATAGCAGCAGCTCATCTGTTCACACCTTGTTTCTGCCATGTGCTTGAACGCCAAGACGTTCGCGCTTCTGTGAGATGAAAGACGTCCTTCTGCATATGTGCTTGCTCACACCGGTGCACTTGTTAGTGTATCCATTCAGTCCTGGGCTGCGGGGCATTCAGAAGTGGCTCTGTGGAGACGTCTGCATAGAGGCAGCTGTCAGAACACGCACACTCGATTGTTCACCAAAACATATGCAGACGCGTCCTTAGCCTGTAGATTTGGATGCACAGAGTTCCCTGTGTTCGCAAGAGACAAGGGAATCGCGTCTGTACGCACAGAAGCAATAGCGGACCGTTTCCCTCGGAGTGAACGCGAAAGAGCCATGCATATACTCGCAGACACGCGAACGTGCCTCAATGCGGTCACAGAGGCAGCAGCTTTTGCACAGATGCTCCTGGTGATTCTGGCACTTTCCAGGCACACTCCTGAAAGTCGCACACACTGCTGTTCACTCGCTAAACGACCTCTTGGGAAACACGTCTCCGGTCGACGGACCGCTCAGATTGCTTCTCGTGTAACTGTGAACTGTGTCAGCGCAGGGAATCCGTCTCTGTTGAGCAGATGTCAATACTGCCTCGCTTTTGCTTTGTTGCCTCTACCAAGATGATTTCCCGTTTCTCTCTTCACTGGAGCAGGCAGACACAGCCAACGCACATCAAGTGTCAAGAGACATGCTCTGCTGAGCTCAACGCTTGTGCAGATGCACATGTGCGACGAAGTCAACACACGTGCTTGTGGAGAGAAAGAAAGGGACTCCCAGGCGTGTGGAGCGACGGGGAGAAAGAGCGGGCGCTGAGGAACACAGTTTCAAACAGACTGTCTCCACACAAACAGGCACCTGTCTGCAGGTATCCTAGATCTTGATTCTTGAACTTGAGGAAACACGCGTCTGAGCAAAACTCCCAAACGCTTCCAGGAAAGACACAGGCTCTCCCACAAGCACACAAGTGTTTGCCCTCAGCTATAGATCAGGGACAAGATTGTGAAGAGATGCCCTGCTATTCTTTCGCCTTATGGCATCATGTCTTTCGTTCCTCTTGGAGATCGATTGTTAAACGTCTTTCCTAGGGCGACTGTGAAGCATTTGCCAGCGGAGGAGAAGTAGCACGGAGCAGCATTCAGTACTGCCTACGAGTGTCTTTGCTACCCTACTAGCGGAGCTCCAAGAACAGGCACACATCTTCAGGTACCTTCCAAATGTGGATTCCCCTGCAGCCCCGTAGGCGGGCGTGCAGTACGCCAACCGTCAACGGACGTTTTTCCCCTCAAGCCTGTCAGGACGTTGCTCGTCCGTCTTTCCCTCAATAGATGGGAGTAGGCGCGCTTGCGGATGTGTGCGTGTGTGTGGCCACGCGTTTGCTTAGGCATCAGTGTGTGAAAAGGTAGGTGCTTTTCTCTAGCTGCGTGTGCGTGCACGTGGTGCTGGGTGCACATCCCTGGGTGCTCGTGGAAAGGTTTCTGCATGGTTTTCGCTGAGGAATCGTGTGTGTGCACATGGACAAAGAGAAGGCGCAGCAACCAGGTTCCAGCGCCGAAGAAGGCAAAAGGCGAGGTTTCCGGCGCTATCTCCTTCTCTCCCCAGAGCTAGTCGCGCAAAGCAAGCCGCTAAGCCGGCGACCGGCAAGAGAGCTACAACGAAGCATGCCGAACGGAGAAAATAGCAGCAGCTCATCTGTTCACACCTTGTTTCTGCCATGTGCTTGAACGCCAAGACGTTCGCGCTTCTGTGAGATGAAAGACGTCCTTCTGCATATGTGGTTGCTCACACCGGTGCACTTGTTAGTGTATCCATTCAGTCCTGGGCTGCGGGGCATTCAGAAGTGGCTCTGTGGAGACGTCTGCATAGAGGCAGCTGTCAGAACACGCACACTCGATTGTTCACCAAAACATATGCAGACGCGTCCTTAGCCTGTAGATTTGGATGCACAGAGTTCCCTGTGTTCGCAAGAGACAAGGGAATCGCGTCTGTGCACACAGAAGCAATAGCGGACCGTTTCCCTCGGAGTGAACGCGAAAGAGCCGTCTATATACTCGCAGACACGCGAACGTGCCTCAATGCGGTCACAGAGGCAGCAGCTTTTGCACAGATGCTCCTGGTGATTCTGGCACTTTCCAGGCACACTCCTGAAAGTCGCGCACACTGCTGTTCACTCGCTAAACGACCTCTTGGGAAACACGTCTCCGGTCGACGGACCGCTCAGATTGCTTCTCGTGTAACTGTGAACTGTGTCAGCGCAGGGAATCCGTCTCTGTTGAGCAGATGTCAATCCTGCCTCGCTTTTGCTTTGTTGCCTCTACCAAGATGATTTCCCGTTTCTCTCTTCACTGGAGCAGGCAGACACAGCCAACGCACATCAAGTGTCAAGAGACACGCTCTGCTGAGCTCAACGCTTGTGCAGATGCACATGTGCGACGAAGTCAACACACGTGCTTGTGGAGAGAAAGAAAGGGACTCCCAGGCGTGTGGAGCGACGGGGAGAAAGAGCGGGCGCTGAGGAACACAGTTTCAAACAGACTGTCTCCACACAAACAGGCACCTGTCTGCAGGTATCCTAGATCTTGATTCTTGAACTTGAGGAAACACGCGTCTGAGCAAAACTCCCAAACGCTTCCAGGAAAGACACAGGCTCTCCCACAAGCACACAAGTGTTTGCCCTCAGCTATAGATCAGGGACAAGCCTGTGAAGAGATGCCCTGCTATTCTTTCGCCTTACGGCATCATGTGTTTCGTTCCTCTTGGAGATCGATTGTTAAACGTCTTTCCTAGGGCGACTGTGAAGCATTTGCCAGCGGAGGAGAAGTAGCACGGAGCAGCATTCAGTACTGCCTACGAGTGTCTTTGCTACCCTACTAGCGGAGCTCCAAGAACAGGCACACATCTTCAGGTACCTTCCAAATGTGGATTCCCCTGCAGCCCCGTAGGCGGGCGTGCAGTACGCCAACCGTCAACGGACGTTTTTCCCCTCAAGCCTGTCAGGACGTTGCTCGTCCGTCTTTCCCTCAATAGATGGGAGTAGGCGCGCTTGCGGATGTGTGCGTGTGTGTGGCCACGCGTCTGCTTAGGCATCAGTGTGTGAAAAGGTAGGTGCTTTTCTCTAGCTGCGTGTGCGTGCACGTGGTGCTGGGTGCACATCCCTGGGTGCTCGTGGAAAGGTTTCTGCATGGTTTTCGCTGAGGAATCGTGTGTGTGCACATGGACAAAGAGAAGGCGCAGCAACCAGGTTCCAGCGCCGAAGAAGGCAAAAGGCGAGGTTTCCGGCGCTATCTCCTTCTCTCCCCAGAGCTAGTCGCGCAAAGCAAGCCGCTAAGCCGGCGACCGGCAAGAGAGCTACAACGAAGCATGCCGAACGGAGAAAATAGCAGCAGCTCATCTGTTCACACCTTGTTTCTGCCATGTGCTTGAACGCCAAGACGTTCGCGCTTCTGTGAGATGAAAGACGTCCTTCTGCATATGTGCTTGCTCACACCGGTGCACTTGTTAGTGTATCCATTCAGTCCTGGGCTGCGGGGCATTCAGAAGTGGCTCTGTGGAGACGTCTGCATAGAGGCAGCTGTCAGAACACGCACACTCGATTGTTCACCAAAACATATGCAGACGCGTCCTTAGCCTGTAGATTTGGATGCACAGAGTTCCCTGTGTTCGCAAGAGACAAGGGAATCGCGTCTGTGCGCACAGAAGCAATAGCGGACCGTTTCCCTCGGAGTGAACGCGAAAGAGCCGTCTATATACTCGCAGACACGCGAACGTGCCTCAATGCGGTCACAGAGGCAGCAGCTTTTGCACAGATGCTCCTGGTGATTCTGGCACTTTCCAGGCACACTCCTGAAAGTCGCGCACACTGCTGTTCACTCGCTAAACGACCTCTTGGGAAACACGTCTCCGGTCGACGGACCGCTCAGATTGCTTCTCGTGTAACTGTGAACTGTGTCAGCGCACGGAATCCGTCTCTGTTGAGCAGATGTCAATCCTGCCTCGCTTTTGCTTTGTTGCCTCTACCAAGATGATTTCCCGTTTCTCTCTTCACTGGAGCAGGCAGACACAGCCAACGCACATCAAGTGTCAAGAGACACGCTCTGCTGAGCTCAACGCTTGTGCAGATGCACATGTGCGACGAAGTCAACACACGTGCTTGTGGAGAGAAAGAAAGGGACTCCCAGGCGTGTGGAGCGACGGGGAGAAAGAGCGGGCGCTGAGGAACGCAGTTTCAAACAGACTGTCTCCACACAAACAGGCACCTGTCTGCAGGTATCCTAGATCTTGATTCTTGAACTTGAGGAAACACGCGTCTGAGCAAAACTCCCAAACGCTTCCAGGAAAGACACAGGCTCTCCCACAAGCACACAAGTGTTTGCCCTCAGCTATAGATCAGGGACAAGCCTGTGAAGAGATGCCCTGCTATTCTTTCGCCTTACGGCATCATGTGTTTCGTTCCTCTTGGAGATCGATTGTTAAACGTCTTTCCTAGGGCGACTGTGAAGCATTTGCCAGCGGAGGAGAAGTAGCACGGAGCAGCATTCAGTACTGCCTACGAGTGTCTTTGCTACCCTACTAGCGGAGCTCCAAGAACAGGCACACATCTTCAGGTACCTTCCAAATGTGGATTCCCCTGCAGCCCCGTAGGCGGGCGTGCAGTACGCCAACCGTCAACGGACGTTTTTCCCCTCAAGCCTGTCAGGACGTTGCTCGTCCGTCTTTCCCTCAATAGATGGGAGTAGGCGCGCTTGCGGATGTGTGCGTGTGTGTGGCCACGCGTTTGCTTAGGCATCAGTGTGTGAAAAGGTAGGTGCTTTTCTCTAGCTGCGTGTGCGTGCACGTGGTGCTGTGTGCACATCCCTGGGTGCTCGTGGAAAGGTTTCTGCATGGTTTTCGCTGAGGAATCGTGTGTGTGCACATGGACAAAGAGAAGGCGCAGCAACCAGGTTCCAGCGCCGAAGAAGGCAAAAGGCGAGGTTTCCGGCGCTATCTCCTTCTCTCCCCAGAGCTAGTCGCGCAAAGCAAGCCGCTAAGCCGGCGACCGGCAAGAGAGCTACAACGAAGCATGCCGAACGGAGAAAATAGCAGCAGCTCATCTGTTCACACCTTGTTTCTGCCATGTGCTTGAACGTCAAGACGTTCGCGCTTCTGTGAGATGAAAGACGTCCTTCTGCATATGTGCTTGCTCACACCGGTGCACTTGTTAGTGTATCCATTCAGTCCTGGGCTGCGGGGCATTCAGAAGTGGCTCTGTGGAGACGTCTGCATAGAGGCAGCTGTCAGAACACGCACACTCGATTGTTCACCAAAACATATGCAGACGCGTCCTTAGCCTGTAGATTTGGATGCACAGAGTTCCCTGTGTTCGCAAGAGACAAGGGAATCGCGTCTGTGCGCACAGAAGCAATAGCGGACCGTTTCCCTCGGAGTGAACGCGAAAGAGCCGTCTATATACTCGCAGACACGCGAACGTGCCTCAATGCGGTCACAGAGGCAGCAGCTTTTGCACAGATGCTCCTGGTGATTCTGGCACTTTCCAGGCACACTCCTGAAAGTCGCGCACACTGCTGTTCACTCGCTAAACGACCTCTTGGGAAACACGTCTCCGGTCGACGGACCGCTCAGATTGCTTCTCGTGTAACTGTGAACTGTGTCAGCGCAGGGAATCCGTCTCTGTTGAGCAGATGTCAATCCTGCCTCGCTTTTGCTTTGTTGCCTCTACCAAGATGATTTCCCGTTTCTCTCTTCACTGGAGCAGGCAGACACAGCCAACGCACATCAAGTGTCAAGAGACACGCTCTGCTGAGCTCAACGCTTGTGCAGATGCACATGTGCGACGAAGTCAACACACGTGCTTGTGGAGAGAAAGAAAGGGACTCCCAGGCGTGTGGAGCGACGGGGAGAAAGAGCGGGCGCTGAGGAACGCAGTTTCAAACAGACTGTCTCCACACAAACAGGCACCTGTCTGCAGGTATCCTAGATCTTAATTCTTGAACTTGAGGAAACACGCGTCTGAGCAAAACTCCCAAACGCTTCCAGGAAAGACACAGGCTCTCCCACAAGCACACAAGTGTTTGCCCTCAGCTATAGATCAGGGACAAGCCTGTGAAGAGATGCCCTGCTATTCTTTCGCCTTACGGCATCATGTGTTTCGTTCCTCTTGGAGATCGATTGTTAAACGTCTTTCCTAGGGCGACTGTGAAGCATTTGCCAGCGGAGGAGAAGTAGCACGGAGCAGCGTTCAGTACTGCCTACGAGTGTCTTTGCTACCCTACTAGCGGAGCTCCAAGAACAGGCACACATCTTCAGGTACCTTCCAAATGTGGATTCCCCTGCAGCCCCGTAGGCGGGCGTGCAGTACGCCAACCGTCAACGGACGTTTTTCCCCTCAAGCCTGTCAGGACGTTGCTCGTCCGTCTTTCCCTCAATAGATGGGAGTAGGCGCGCTTGCGGATGTGTGCGTGTGTGTGGCCACGCGTTTGCTTAGGCATCAGTGTGTGAAAAGGTAGGTGCTTTTCTCTAGCTGCGTGTGCGTGCACGTGGTGCTGGGTGCACATCCCTGGGTGCTCGTGGAAAGGTTTCTGCATGGTTTTCGCTGAGGAATCGTGTGTGTGCACATGGACAAAGAGAAGGCGCAGCAACCAGGTTCCAGCGCCGAAGAAGGCAAAAGGCGAGGTTTCCGGCGCTATCTCCTTCTCTCCCCAGAGCTAGTCGCGCAAAGCAAGCCGCTAAGCCGGCGACCGGCAAGAGAGCTACAACGAAGCATGCCGAACGGAGAAAATAGCAGCAGCTCATCTGTTCACACCTTGTTTCTGCCATGTGCTTGAACGTCAAGACGTTCGCGCTTCTGTGAGATGAAAGACGTCCTTCTGCATATGTGCTTGCTCACACCGGTGCACTTGTTAGTGTATCCATTCAGTCCTGGGCTGCGGGGCATTCAGAAGTGGCTCTGTGGAGACGTCTGCATAGAGGCAGCTGTCAGAACACGCACACTCGATTGTTCACCAAAACATATGCAGACGCGTCCTTAGCCTGTAGATTTGGATGCACAGAGTTCCCTGTGTTCGCAAGAGACAAGGGAATCGCGTCTGTGCGCACAGAAGCAATAGCGGACCGTTTCCCTCGGAGTGAACGCGAAAGAGCCGTCTATATACTCGCAGACACGCGAACGTGCCTCAATGCGGTCACAGAGGCAGCAGCTTTTGCACAGATGCTCCTGGTGATTCTGGCACTTTCCAGGCACACTCCTGAAAGTCGCGCACACTGCTGTTCACTCGCTAAACGACCTCTTGGGAAACACGTCTCCGGTCGACGGACCGCTCAGATTGCTTCTCGTGTAACTGTGAACTGTGTCAGCGCAGGGAATCCGTCTCTGTTGAGCAGATGTCAATCCTGCCTCGCTTTTGCTTTGTTGCCTCTACCAAGATGATTTCCCGTTTCTCTCTTCACTGGAGCAGGCAGACACAGCCAACGCACATCAAGTGTCAAGAGACACGCTCTGCTGAGCTCAACGCTTGTGCAGATGCACATGTGCGACGAAGTCAACACACGTGCTTGTGGAGAGAAAGAAAGGGACTCCCAGGCGTGTGGAGCGACGGGGAGAAAGAGCGGGCGCTGAGGAACGCAGTTTCAAACAGACTGTCTCCACACAAACAGGCACCTGTCTGCAGGTATCCTAGATCTTGATTCTTGAACTTGAGGAAACACGCGTCTGAGCAAAACTCCCAAACGCTTCCAGGAAAGACACAGGCTCTCCCACAAGCACACAAGTGTTTGCCCTCAGCTATAGATCAGGGACAAGCCTGTGAAGAGATGCCCTGCTATTCTTTCGCCTTACGGCATCATGTGTTTCGTTCCTCTTGGAGATCGATTGTTAAACGTCTTTCCTAGGGCGACTGTGAAGCATTTGCCAGCGGAGGAGAAGTAGCACGGAGCAGCGTTCAGTACTGCCTACGAGTGTCTTTGCTACCCTACTAGCGGAGCTCCAAGAACAGGCACACATCTTCAGGTACCTTCCAAATGTGGATTCCCCTGCAGCCCCGTAGGCGGGCGTGCAGTACGCCAACCGTCAACGGACGTTTTTCCCCTCAAGCCTGTCAGGACGTTGCTCGTCCGTCTTTCCCTCAATAGATGGGAGTAGGCGCGCTTGCGGATGTGTGCGTGTGTGTGGCCACGCGTCTGCTTAGGCATCAGTGTGTGAAAAGGTAGGTGCTTTTCTCTAGCTGCGTGTGCGTGCACGTGGTGCTGGGTGCACATCCCTGGGTGCTCGTGGAAAGGTTTCTGCATGGTTTTCGCTGAGGAATCGTGTGTGTGCACATGGACAAAGAGAAGGCGCAGCAACCAGGTTCCAGCGCCGAAGAAGGCAAAAGGCGAGGTTTCCGGCGCTATCTCCTTCTCTCCCCAGAGCTAGTCGCGCAAAGCAAGCCGCTAAGCCGGCGACCGGCAAGAGAGCTACAACGAAGCATGCCGAACGGAGAAAATAGCAGCAGCTCATCTGTTCACACCTTGTTTCTGCCATGTGCTTGAACGCCAAGACGTTCGTGCTTCTGTGAGATGAAAGACGTCCTTCTGCATATGTGCTTGCTCACACCGGTGCACTTGTTAGTGTATCCATTCAGTCCTGGGCTGCGGGGCATTCAGAAGTGGCTCTGTGGAGACGTCTGCATAGAGGCAGCTGTCAGAACACGCACACTCGATTGTTCACCAAAACATATGCAGACGCGTCCTTAGCCTGTAGATTTGGATGCACAGAGTTCCCTGTGTTCGCAAGAGACAAGGGAATCGCGTCTGTGCGCACAGAAGCAATAGCGGACCGTTTCCCTCGGAGTGAACGCGAAAGAGCCGTCTATATACTCGCAGACACGCGAACGTGCCTCAATGCGGTCACAGAGGCAGCAGCTTTTGCACAGATGCTCCTGGTGATTCTGGCACTTTCCAGGCACACTCCTGAAAGTCGCGCACACTGCTGTTCACTCGCTAAACGACCTCTTGGGAAACACGTCTCCGGTCGACGGACCGCTCAGATTGCTTCTCGTGTAACTGTGAACTGTGTCAGCGCAGGGAATCCGTCTCTGTTGAGCAGATGTCAATCCTGCCTCGCTTTTGCTTTGTTGCCTCTACCAAGATGATTTCCCGTTTCTCTCTTCACTGGAGCAGGCAGACACAGCCAACGCACATCAAGTGTCAAGAGACACGCTCTGCTGAGCTCAACGCTTGTGCAGATGCACATGTGCGACGAAGTCAACACACGTGCTTGTGGAGAGAAAGAAAGGGACTCCCAGGCGTGTGGAGCGACGGGGAGAAAGAGCGGGCGCTGAGGAACGCAGTTTCAAACAGACTGTCTCCACACAAACAGGCACCTGTCTGCAGGTATCCTAGATCTTGATTCTTGAACTTGAGGAAACACGCGTCTGAGCAAAACTCCCAAACGCTTCCAGGAAAGACACAGGCTCTCCCACAAGCACACAAGTGTTTGCCCTCAGCTATAGATCAGGGACAAGCCTGTGAAGAGATGCCCTGCTATTCTTTCGCCTTATGGCATCATGTGTTTCGTTCCTCTTGGAGATCGATTGTTAAACGTCTTTCCTCGGGCGACTGTGAAGCATTTGCCAGCGGAGGAGAAGTAGCACGGAGCAGCATTCAGTACTGCCTACGAGTGTCTTTGCTACCCTACTAGCGGAGCTCCAAGAACAGGCACACATCTTCAGGTACCTTCCAAATGTGGATTCCCCTGCAGCCCCGTAGGCGGGCGTGCAGTACGCCAACCGTCAACGGACGTTTTTCCCCTCAAGCCTGTCAGGACGTTGCTCGTCCGTCTTTCCCTCAATAGATGGGAGTAGGCGCGCTTGCGGATGTGTGCGTGTGTGTGGCCACGCGTCTGCTTAGGCATCAGTGTGTGAAAAGGTAGGTGCTTTTCTCTAGCTGCGTGTGCGTGCACGTGGTGCTGGGTGCACATCCCTGGGTGCTCGTGGAAAGGTTTCTGCATGGTTTTCGCTGAGGAATCGTGTGTGTGCACATGGACAAAGAGAAGGCGCAGCAACCAGGTTCCAGCGCCGAAGAAGGCAAAAGGCGAGGTTTCCGGCGCTATCTCCTTCTCTCCCCAGAGCTAGTCGCGCAAAGCAAGCCGCTAAGCCGGCGACCGGCAAGAGAGCTACAACGAAGCATGCCGAACGGAGAAAATAGCAGCAGCTCATCTGTTCACACCTTGTTTCTGCCATGTGCTTGAACGCCAAGACGTTCGCGCTTCTGTGAGATGAAAGACGTCCTTCTGCATATGTGCTTGCTCACACCGGTGCACTTGTTAGTGTATCCATTCAGTCCTGGGCTGCGGGGCATTCAGAAGTGGCTCTGTGGAGACGTCTGCATAGAGGCAGCTGTCAGAACACGCACACTCGATTGTTCACCAAAACATATGCAGACGCGTCCTTAGCCTGTAGATTTGGATGCACAGAGTTCCCTGTGTTCGCAAGAGACAAGGGAATCGCGTCTGTGCGCACAGAAGCAATAGCGGACCGTTTCCCTCGGAGTGAACGCGAAAGAGCCGTCTATATACTCGCAGACACGCGAACGTGCCTCAATGCGGTCACAGAGGCAGCAGCTTTTGCACAGATGCTCCTGGTGATTCTGGCACTTTCCAGGCACACTCCTGAAAGTCGCGCACACTGCTGTTCACTCGCTAAACGACCTCTTGGGAAACACGTCTCCGGTCGACGGACCGCTCAGATTGCTTCTCGTGTAACTGTGAACTGTGTCAGCGCAGGGAATCCGTCTCTGTTGAGCAGATGTCAATCCTGCCTCGCTTTTGCTTTGTTGCCTCTACCAAGATGATTTCCCGTTTCTCTCTTCACTGGAGCAGGCAGACACAGCCAACGCACATCAAGTGTCAAGAGACACGCTCTGCTGAGCTCAACGCTTGTGCAGATGCACATGTGCGACGAAGTCAACACACGTGCTTGTGGAGAGAAAGAAAGGGACTCCCAGGCGTGTGGAGCGACGGGGAGAAAGAGCGGGCGCTGAGGAACACAGTTTCAAACAGACTGTCTCCACACAAACAGGCACCTGTCTGCAGGTATCCTAGATCTTGATTCTTGAACTTGAGGAAACACGCGTCTGAGCAAAACTCCCAAACGCTTCCAGGAAAGACACAGGCTCTCCCACAAGCACACAAGTGTTTGCCCTCAGCTATAGATCAGGGACAAGCCTGTGAAGAGATGCCCTGCTATTCTTTCGCCTTACGGCATCATGTGTTTCGTTCCTCTTGGAGATCGATTGTTAAACGTCTTTCCTAGGGCGACTGTGAAGCATTTGCCAGCGGAGGAGAAGTAGCACGGAGCAGCGTTCAGTACTGCCTACGAGTGTCTTTGCTACCCTACTAGCGGAGCTCCAAGAACAGGCACACATCTTCAGGTACCTTCCAAATGTGGATTCCCCTGCAGCCCCGTAGGCGGGCGTGCAGTACGCCAACCGTCAACGGACGTTTTTCCCCTCAAGCCTGTCAGGACGTTGCTCGTCCGTCTTTCCCTCAATAGATGGGAGTAGGCGCGCTTGCGGATGTGTGCGTGTGTGTGGCCACGCGTTTGCTTAGGCATCAGTGTGTGAAAAGGTAGGTGCTTTTCTCTAGCTGCGTGTGCGTACACGTGGTGCTGGGTGCACATCCCTGGGTGCTCGTGGAAAGGTTTCTGCATGGTTTTCGCTGAGGAATCGTGTGTGTGCACATGGACAAAGAGAAGGCGCAGCAACCAGGTTCCAGCGCCGAAGAAGGCAAAAGGCGAGGTTTCCGGCGCTATCTCCTTCTCTCCCCAGAGCTAGTCGCGCAAAGCAAGCCGCTAAGCCGGCGACCGGCAAGAGAGCTACAACGAAGCATGCCGAACGGAGAAAATAGCAGCAGCTCATCTGTTCACACCTTGTTTCTGCCATGTGCTTGAACGCCAAGACGTTCGCGCTTCTGTGAGATGAAAGACGTCCTTCTGCATATGTGCTTGCTCACACCGGTGCACTTGTTAGTGTATCCATTCAGTCCTGGGCTGCGGGGCATTCAGAAGTGGCTCTGTGGAGACGTCTGCATAGAGGCAGCTGTCAGAACACACACACTCGATTGTTCACCAAAACATATGCAGACGCGTCCTTAGCCTGTAGATTTGGATGCACAGAGTTCCCTGTGTTCGCAAGAGACAAGGGAATCGCGTCTGTGCGCACAGAAGCAATAGCGGACCGTTTCCCTCGGAGTGAACGCGAAAGAGCCGTCTATATACTCGCAGACACGCGAACGTGCCTCAATGCGGTCACAGAGGCAGCAGCTTTTGCACAGATGCTCCTGGTGATTCTGGCACTTTCCAGGCACACTCCTGAAAGTCGCGCACACTGCTGTTCACTCGCTAAACGACCTCTTGGGAAACACGTCTCCGGTCGACGGACCGCTCAGATTGCTTCTCGTGTAACTGTGAACTGTGTCAGCGCAGGGAATCCGTCTCTGTTGAGCAGATGTCAATCCTGCCTCGCTTTTGCTTTGTTGCCTCTACCAAGATGATTTCCCGTTTCTCTCTTCACTGGAGCAGGCAGACACAGCCAACGCACATCAAGTGTCAAGAGACACGCTCTGCTGAGCTCAACGCTTGTGCAGATGCACATGTGCGACGAAGTCAACACACGTGCTTGTGGAGAGAAAGAAAGGGACTCCCAGGCGTGTGGAGCGACGGGGAGAAAGAGCGGGCGCTGAGGAACACAGTTTCAAACAGACTGTCTCCACACAAACAGGCACCTGTCTGCAGGTATCCTAGATCTTGATTCTTGAACTTGAGGAAACACGCGTCTGAGCAAAACTCCCAAACGCTTCCAGGAAAGACACAGGCTCTCCCACAAGCACACAAGTGTTTGCCCTCAGCTATAGATCAGGGACAAGCCTGTGAAGAGATGCCCTGCTATTCTTTCGCCTTACGGCATCATGTGTTTCGTTCCTCTTGGAGATCGATTGTTAAACGTCTTTCCTAGGGCGACTGTGAAGCATTTGCCAGCGGAGGAGAAGTAGCACGGAGCAGCATTCAGTACTGCCTACGAGTGTCTTTGCTACCCTACTAGCGGAGCTCCAAGAACAGGCACACATCTTCAGGTACCTTCCAAATGTGGATTCCCCTGCAGCCCCGTAGGCGGGCGTGCAGTACGCCAACCGTCAACGGACGTTTTTCCCCTCAAGCCTGTCAGGACGTTGCTCGTCCGTCTTTCCCTCAATAGATGGGAGTAGGCGCGCTTGCGGATGTGTGCGTGTGTGTGGCCACGCGTTTGCTTAGGCATCAGTGTGTGAAAAGGTAGGTGCTTTTCTCTAGCTGCGTGTGCGTGCACGTGGTGCTGGGTGCACATCCCTGGGTGCTCGTGGAAAGGTTTCTGCATGGTTTTCGCTGAGGAATCGTGTGTGTGCACATGGACAAAGAGAAGGCGCAGCAACCAGGTTCCAGCGCCGAAGAAGGCAAAAGGCGAGGTTTCCGGCGCTATCTCCTTCTCTCCCCAGAGCTAGTCGCGCAAAGCAAGCCGCTAAGCCGGCGACCGGCAAGAGAGCTACAACGAAGCATGCCGAACGGAGAAAATAGCAGCAGCTCATCTGTTCACACCTTGTTTCTGCCATGTGCTTGAACGCCAAGACGTTCGCGCTTCTGTGAGATGAAAGACGTCCTTCTGCATATGTGCTTGCTCACACCGGTGCACTTGTTAGTGTATCCATTCAGTCCTGGGCTGCGGGGCATTCAGAAGTGGCTCTGTGGAGACGTCTGCATAGAGGCAGCTGTCAGAACACGCACACTCGATTGTTCACCAAAACATATGCAGACGCGTCCTTAGCCTGTAGATTTGGATGCACAGAGTTCCCTGTGTTCGCAAGAGACAAGGGAATCGCGTCTGTGCGCACAGAAGCAATAGCGGACCGTTTCCCTCGGAGTGAACGCGAAAGAGCCGTCTATATACTCGCAGACACGCGAACGTGCCTCAATGCGGTCACAGAGGCAGCAGCTTTTGCACAGATGCTCCTGGTGATTCTGGCACTTTCCAGGCACACTCCTGAAAGTCGCGCACACTGCTGTTCACTCGCTAAACGACCTCTTGGGAAACACGTCTCCGGTCGACGGACCGCTCAGATTGCTTCTCGTGTAACTGTGAACTGTGTCAGCGCAGGGAATCCGTCTCTGTTGAGCAGATGTCAATCCTGCCTCGCTTTTGCTTTGTTGCCTCTACCAAGATGATTTCCCGTTTCTCTCTTCACTGGAGCAGGCAGACACAGCCAACGCACATCAAGTGTCAAGAGACACGCTCTGCTGAGCTCAACGCTTGTGCAGATGCACATGTGCGACGAAGTCAACACACGTGCTTGTGGAGAGAAAGAAAGGGACTCCCAGGCGTGTGGAGCGACGGGGAGAAAGAGCGGGCGCTGAGGAACACAGTTTCAAACAGACTGTCTCCACACAAACAGGCACCTGTCTGCAGGTATCCTAGATCTTGATTCTTGAACTTGAGGAAACACGCGTCTGAGCAAAACTCCCAAACGCTTCCAGGAAAGACACAGGCTCTCCCACAAGCACACAAGTGTTTGCCCTCAGCTATAGATCAGGGACAAGCCTGTGAAGAGATGCCCTGCTATTCTTTCGCCTTACGGCATCATGTGTTTCGTTCCTCTTGGAGATCGATTGTTAAACGTCTTTCCTAGGGCGACTGTGAAGCATTTGCCAGCGGAGGAGAAGTAGCACGGAGCAGCATTCAGTACTGCCTACGAGTGTCTTTGCTACCCTACTAGCGGAGCTCCAAGAACAGGCACACATCTTCAGGTACCTTCCAAATGTGGATTCCCCTGCAGCCCCGTAGGCGGGCGTGCAGTACGCCAACCGTCAACGGACGTTTTTCCCCTCAAGCCTGTCAGGACGTTGCTCGTCCGTCTTTCCCTCAATAGATGGGAGTAGGCGCGCTTGCGGATGTGTGCGTGTGTGTGGCCACGCGTTTGCTTAGGCATCAGTGTGTGAAAAGGTAGGTGCTTTTCTCTAGCTGCGTGTGCGTGCACGTGGTGCTGGGTGCACATCCCTGGGTGCTCGTGGAAAGGTTTCTGCATGGTTTTCGCTGAGGAATCGTGTGTGTGCACATGGACAAAGAGAAGGCGCAGCAACCAGGTTCCAGCGCCGAAGAAGGCAAAAGGCGAGGTTTCCGGCGCTATCTCCTTCTCTCCCCAGAGCTAGTCGCGCAAAGCAAGCCGCTAAGCCGGCGACCGGCAAGAGAGCTACAACGAAGCATGCCGAACGGAGAAAATAGCAGCAGCTCATCTGTTCACACCTTGTTTCTGCCATGTGCTTGAACGCCAAGACGTTCGCGCTTCTGTGAGATGAAAGACGTCCTTCTGCATATGTGCTTGCTCACACCGGTGCACTTGTTAGTGTATCCATTCAGTCCTGGGCTGCGGGGCATTCAGAAGTGGCTCTGTGGAGACGTCTGCATAGAGGCAGCTGTCAGAACACGCACACTCGATTGTTCACCAAAACATATGCAGACGCGTCCTTAGCCTGTAGATTTGGATGCACAGAGTTCCCTGTGTTCGCAAGAGACAAGGGAATCGCGTCTGTGCGCACAGAAGCAATAGCGGACCGTTTCCCTCGGAGTGAACGCGAAAGAGCCGTCTATATACTCGCAGACACGCGAACGTGCCTCAATGCGGTCACAGAGGCAGCAGCTTTTGCACAGATGCTCCTGGTGATTCTGGCACTTTCCAGGCACACTCCTGAAAGTCGCGCACACTGCTGTTCACTCGCTAAACGACCTCTTGGGAAACACGTCTCCGGTCGACGGACCGCTCAGATTGCTTCTCGTGTAACTGTGAACTGTGTCAGCGCAGGGAATCCGTCTCTGTTGAGCAGATGTCAATCCTGCCTCGCTTTTGCTTTGTTGCCTCTACCAAGATGATTTCCCGTTTCTCTCTTCACTGGAGCAGGCAGACACAGCCAACGCACATCAAGTGTCAAGAGACACGCTCTGCTGAGCTCAACGCTTGTGCAGATGCACATGTGCGACGAAGTCAACACACGTGCTTGTGGAGAGAAAGAAAGGGACTCCCAGGCGTGTGGAGCGACGGGGAGAAAGAGCGGGCGCTGAGGAACACAGTTTCAAACAGACTGTCTCCACACAAACAGGCACCTGTCTGCAGGTATCCTAGATCTTGATTCTTGAACTTGAGGAAACACGCGTCTGAGCAAAACTCCCAAACGCTTCCAGGAAAGACACAGGCTCTCCCACAAGCACACAAGTGTTTGCCCTCAGCTATAGATCAGGGACAAGCCTGTGAAGAGATGCCCTGCTATTCTTTCGCCTTACGGCATCATGTGTTTCGTTCCTCTTGGAGATCGATTGTTAAACGTCTTTCCTAGGGCGACTGTGAAGCATTTGCCAGCGGAGGAGAAGTAGCACGGAGCAGCATTCAGTACTGCCTACGAGTGTCTTTGCTACCCTACTAGCGGAGCTCCAAGAACAGGCACACATCTTCAGGTACCTTCCAAATGTGGATTCCCCTGCAGCCCCGTAGGCGGGCGTGCAGTACGCCAACCGTCAACGGACGTTTTTCCCCTCAAGCCTGTCAGGACGTTGCTCGTCCGTCTTTCCCTCAATAGATGGGAGTAGGCGCGCTTGCGGATGTGTGCGTGTGTGTGGCCACGCGTTTGCTTAGGCATCAGTGTGTGAAAAGGTAGGTGCTTTTCTCTAGCTGCGTGTGCGTGCACGTGGTGCTGGGTGCACATCCCTGGGTGCTCGTGGAAAGGTTTCTGCATGGTTTTCGCTGAGGAATCGTGTGTGTGCACATGGACAAAGAGAAGGCGCAGCAACCAGGTTCCAGCGCCGAAGAAGGCAAAAGGCGAGGTTTCCGGCGCTATCTCCTTCTCTCCCCAGAGCTAGTCGCGCAAAGCAAGCCGCTAAGCCGGCGACCGGCAAGAGAGCTACAACGAAGCATGCCGAACGGAGAAAATAGCAGCAGCTCATCTGTTCACACCTTGTTTCTGCCATGTGCTTGAACGCCAAGACGTTCGCGCTTCTGTGAGATGAAAGACGTCCTTCTGCATATGTGCTTGCTCACACCGGTGCACTTGTTAGTGTATCCATTCAGTCCTGGGCTGCGGGGCATTCAGAAGTGGCTCTGTGGAGACGTCTGCATAGAGGCAGCTGTCAGAACACGCACACTCGATTGTTCACCAAAACATATGCAGACGCGTCCTTAGCCTGTAGATTTGGATGCACAGAGTTCCCTGTGTTCGCAAGAGACAAGGGAATCGCGTCTGTGCGCACAGAAGCAATAGCGGACCGTTTCCCTCGGAGTGAACGCGAAAGAGCCGTCTATATACTCGCAGACACGCGAACGTGCCTCAATGCGGTCACAGAGGCAGCAGCTTTTGCACAGATGCTCCTGGTGATTCTGGCACTTTCCAGGCACACTCCTGAAAGTCGCGCACACTGCTGTTCACTCGCTAAACGACCTCTTGGGAAACACGTCTCCGGTCGACGGACCGCTCAGATTGCTTCTCGTGTAACTGTGAACTGTGTCAGCGCAGGGAATCCGTCTCTGTTGAGCAGATGTCAATCCTGCCTCGCTTTTGCTTTGTTGCCTCTACCAAGATGATTTCCCGTTTCTCTCTTCACTGGAGCAGGCAGACACAGCCAACGCACATCAAGTGTCAAGAGACACGCTCTGCTGAGCTCAACGCTTGTGCAGATGCACATGTGCGACGAAGTCAACACACGTGCTTGTGGAGAGAAAGAAAGGGACTCCCAGGCGTGTGGAGCGACGGGGAGAAAGAGCGGGCGCTGAGGAACACAGTTTCAAACAGACTGTCTCCACACAAACAGGCACCTGTCTGCAGGTATCCTAGATCTTGATTCTTGAACTTGAGGAAACACGCGTCTGAGCAAAACTCCCAAACGCTTCCAGGAAAGACACAGGCTCTCCCACAAGCACACAAGTGTTTGCCCTCAGCTATAGATCAGGGACAAGCCTGTGAAGAGATGCCCTGCTATTCTTTCGCCTTACGGCATCATGTGTTTCGTTCCTCTTGGAGATCGATTTTTAAACGTCTTTCCTAGGGCGACTGTGAAGCATTTGCCAGCGGAGGAGAAGTAGCACGGAGCAGCATTCAGTACTGCCTACGAGTGTCTTTGCTACCCTACTAGCGGAGCTCCAAGAACAGGCACACATCTTCAGGTACCTTCCAAATGTGGATTCCCCTGCAGCCCCGTAGGCGGGCGTGCAGTACGCCAACCGTCAACGGACGTTTTTCCCCTCAAGCCTGTCAGGACGTTGCTCGTCCGTCTTTCCCTCAATAGATGGGAGTAGGCGCGCTTGCGGATGTGTGCGTGTGTGTGGCCACGCGTCTGCTTAGGCATCAGTGTGTGAAAAGGTAGGTGCTTTTCTCTAGCTGCGTGTGCGTGCACGTGGTGCTGGGTGCACATCCCTGGGTGCTCGTGGAAAGGTTTCTGCATGGTTTTCGCTGAGGAATCGTGTGTGTGCACATGGACAAAGAGAAGGCGCAGCAACCAGGTTCCAGCGCCGAAGAAGGCAAAAGGCGAGGTTTCCGGCGCTATCTCCTTCTCTCCCCAGAGCTAGTCGCGCAAAGCAAGCCGCTAAGCCGGCGACCGGCAAGAGAGCTACAACGAAGCATGCCGAACGGAGAAAATAGCAGCAGCTCATCTGTTCACACCTTGTTTCTGCCATGTGCTTGAACGCCAAGACGTTCGCGCTTCTGTGAGATGAAAGACGTCCTTCTGCATATGTGGTTGCTCACACCGGTGCACTTGTTAGTGTATCCATTCAGTCCTGGGCTGCGGGGCATTCAGAAGTGGCTCTGTGGAGACGTCTGCATAGAGGCAGCTGTCAGAACACGCACACTCGATTGTTCACCAAAACATATGCAGACGCGTCCTTAGCCTGTAGATTTGGATGCACAGAGTTCCCTGTGTTCGCAAGAGACAAGGGAATCGCGTCTGTGCGCACAGAAGCAATAGCGGACCGTTTCCCTCGGAGTGAACGCGAAAGAGCCGTCTATATACTCGCAGACACGCGAACGTGCCTCAATGCGGTCACAGAGGCAGCAGCTTTTGCACAGATGCTCCTGGTGATTCTGGCACTTTCCAGGCACACTCCTGAAAGTCGCGCACACTGCTGTTCACTCGCTAAACGACCTCTTGGGAAACACGTCTCCGGTCGACGGACCGCTCAGATTGCTTCTCGTGTAACTGTGAACTGTGTCAGCGCAGGGAATCCGTCTCTGTTGAGCAGATGTCAATCCTGCCTCGCTTTTGCTTTGTTGCCTCTACCAAGATGATTTCCCGTTTCTCTCTTCACTGGAGCAGGCAGACACAGCCAACGCACATCAAGTGTCAAGAGACACGCTCTGCTGAGCTCAACGCTTGTGCAGATGCACATGTGCGACGAAGTCAACACACGTGCTTGTGGAGAGAAAGAAAGGGACTCCCAGGCGTGTGGAGCGACGGGGAGAAAGAGCGGGCGCTGAGGAACACAGTTTCAAACAGACTGTCTCCACACAAACAGGCACCTGTCTGCAGGTATCCTAGATCTTGATTCTTGAACTTGAGGAAACACGCGTCTGAGCAAAACTCCCAAACGCTTCCAGGAAAGACACAGGCTCTCCCACAAGCACACAAGTGTTTGCCCTCAGCTATAGATCAGGGACAAGCCTGTGAAGAGATGCCCTGCTATTCTTTCGCCTTATGGCATCATGTGTTTCGTTCCTCTTGGAGATCGATTGTTAAACGTCTTTCCTAGGGCGACTGTGAAGCATTTGCCAGCGGAGGAGAAGTAGCACGGAGCAGCATTCAGTACTGCCTACGAGTGTCTTTGCTACCCTACTAGCGGAGCTCCAAGAACAGGCACACATCTTCAGGTACCTTCCAAATGTGGATTCCCCTGCAGCCCCGTAGGCGGGCGTGCAGTACGCCAACCGTCAACGGACGTTTTTCCCCTCAAGCCTGTCAGGACGTTGCTCGTCCGTCTTTCCCTCAATAGATGGGAGTAGGCGCGCTTGCGGATGTGTGCGTGTGTGTGGCCACGCGTTTGCTTAGGCATCAGTGTGTGAAAAGGTAGGTGCTTTTCTCTAGCTGCGTGTGCGTGCACGTGGTGCTGGGTGCACATCCCTGGGTGCTCGTGGAAAGGTTTCTGCATGGTTTTCGCTGAGGAATCGTGTGTGTGCACATGGACAAAGAGAAGGCGCAGCAACCAGGTTCCAGCGCCGAAGAAGGCAAAAGGCGAGGTTTCCGGCGCTATCTCCTTCTCTCCCCAGAGCTAGTCGCGCAAAGCAAGCCGCTAAGCCGGCGACCGGCAAGAGAGCTACAACGAAGCATGCCGAACGGAGAAAATAGCAGCAGCTCATCTGTTCACACCTTGTTTCTGCCATGTGCTTGAACGCCAAGACGTTCGCGCTTCTGTGAGATGAAAGACGTCCTTCTGCATATGTGCTTGCTCACACCGGTGCACTTGTTAGTGTATCCATTCAGTCCTGGGCTGCGGGGCATTCAGAAGTGGCTCTGTGGAGACGTCTGCATAGAGGCAGCTGTCAGAACACGCACACTCGATTGTTCACCAAAACATATGCAGACGCGTCCTTAGCCTGTAGATTTGGATGCACAGAGTTCCCTGTGTTCGCAAGAGACAAGGGAATCGCGTCTGTGCACACAGAAGCAATAGCGGATCGTTTCCCTCGGAGTGAACGCGAAAGAGCCGTCTATATACTCGCAGACACGCGAACGTGCCTCAATGCGGTCACAGAGGCAGCAGCTTTTGCACAGATGCTCCTGGTGATTCTGGCACTTTCCAGGCACACTCCTGAAAGTCGCGCACACTGCTGTTCACTCGCTAAACGACCTCTTGGGAAACACGTCTCCGGTCGACGGACCGCTCAGATTGCTTCTCGTGTAACTGTGAACTGTGTCAGCGCAGGGAATCCGTCTCTGTTGAGCAGATGTCAATCCTGCCTCGCTTTTGCTTTGTTGCCTCTACCAAGATGATTTCCCGTTTCTCTCTTCACTGGAGCAGGCAGACACAGCCAACGCACATCAAGTGTCAAGAGACACGCTCTGCTGAGCTCAACGCTTGTGCAGATGCACATGTGCGACGAAGTCAACACACGTGCTTGTGGAGAGAAAGAAAGGGACTCCCAGGCGTGTGGAGCGACGGGGAGAAAGAGCGGGCGCTGAGGAACACAGTTTCAAACAGACTGTCTCCACACAAACAGGCACCTGTCTGCAGGTATCCTAGATCTTGATTCTTGAACTTGAGGAAACACGCGTCTGAGCAAAACTCCCAAACGCTTCCAGGAAAGACACAGGCTCTCCCACAAGCACACAAGTGTTTGCCCTCAGCTATAGATCAGGGACAAGCCTGTGAAGAGATGCCCTGCTATTCTTTCGCCTTATGGCATCATGTGTTTCGTTCCTCTTGGAGATCGATTGTTAAACGTCTTTCCTCGGGCGACTGTGAAGCATTTGCCAGCGGAGGAGAAGTAGCACGGAGCAGCATTCAGTACTGCCTACGAGTGTCTTTGCTACCCTACTAGCGGAGCTCCAAGAACAGGCACACATCTTCAGGTACCTTCCAAATGTGGATTCCCCTGCAGCCCCGTAGGCGGGCGTGCAGTACGCCAACCGTCAACGGACGTTTTTCCCCTCAAGCCTGTCAGGACGTTGCTCGTCCGTCTTTCCCTCAATAGATGGGAGTAGGCGCGCTTGCGGATGTGTGCGTGTGTGTGGCCACGCGTCTGCTTAGGCATCAGTGTGTGAAAAGGTAGGTGCTTTTCTCTAGCTGCGTGTGCGTGCACGTGGTGCTGGGTGCACATCCCTGGGTGCTCGTGGAAAGGTTTCTGCATGGTTTTCGCTGAGGAATCGTGTGTGTGCACATGGACAAAGAGAAGGCGCAGCAACCAGGTTCCAGCGCCGAAGAAGGCAAAAGGCGAGGTTTCCGGCGCTATCTCCTTCTCTCCCCAGAGCTAGTCGCGCAAAGCAAGCCGCTAAGCCGGCGACCGGCAAGAGAGCTACAACGAAGCATGCCGAACGGAGAAAATAGCAGCAGCTCATCTGTTCACACCTTGTTTCTGCCATGTGCTTGAACGCCAAGACGTTCGCGCTTCTGTGAGATGAAAGACGTCCTTCTGCATATGTGCTTGCTCACACCGGTGCACTTGTTAGTGTATCCATTCAGTCCTGGGCTGCGGGGCATTCAGAAGTGGCTCTGTGGAGACGTCTGCATAGAGGCAGCTGTCAGAACACGCACACTCGATTGTTCACCAAAACATATGCAGACGCGTCCTTAGCCTGTAGATTTGGATGCACAGAGTTCCCTGTGTTCGCAAGAGACAAGGGAATCGCGTCTGTGCGCACAGAAGCAATAGCGGACCGTTTCCCTCGGAGTGAACGCGAAAGAGCCGTCTATATACTCGCAGACACGCGAACGTGCCTCAATGCGGTCACAGAGGCAGCAGCTTTTGCACAGATGCTCCTGGTGATTCTGGCACTTTCCAGGCACACTCCTGAAAGTCGCGCACACTGCTGTTCACTCGCTAAACGACCTCTTGGGAAACACGTCTCCGGTCGACGGACCGCTCAGATTGCTTCTCGTGTAACTGTGAACTGTGTCAGCGCAGGGAATCCGTCTCTGTTGAGCAGATGTCAATCCTGCCTCGCTTTTGCTTTGTTGCCTCTACCAAGATGATTTCCCGTTTCTCTCTTCACTGGAGCAGGCAGACACAGCCAACGCACATCAAGTGTCAAGAGACACGCTCTGCTGAGCTCAACGCTTGTGCAGATGCACATGTGCGACGAAGTCAACACACGTGCTTGTGGAGAGAAAGAAAGGGACTCCCAGGCGTGTGGAGCGACGGGGAGAAAGAGCGGGCGCTGAGGAACACAGTTTCAAACAGACTGTCTCCACACAAACAGGCACCTGTCTGCAGGTATCCTAGATCTTGATTCTTGAACTTGAGGAAACACGCGTCTGAGCAAAACTCCCAAACGCTTCCAGGAAAGACACAGGCTCTCCCACAAGCACACAAGTGTTTGCCCTCAGCTATAGATCAGGGACAAGCCTGTGAAGAGATGCCCTGCTATTCTTTCGCCTTACGGCATCATGTGTTTCGTTCCTCTTGGAGATCGATTGTTAAACGTCTTTCCTAGGGCGACTGTGAAGCATTTGCCAGCGGAGGAGAAGTAGCACGGAGCAGCATTCAGTACTGCCTACGAGTGTCTTTGCTACCCTACTAGCGGAGCTCCAAGAACAGGCACACATCTTCAGGTACCTTCCAAATGTGGATTCCCCTGCAGCCCCGTAGGCGGGCGTGCAGTACGCCAACCGTCAACGGACGTTTTTCCCCTCAAGCCTGTCAGGACGTTGCTCGTCCGTCTTTCCCTCAATAGATGGGAGTAGGCGCGCTTGCGGATGTGTGCGTGTGTGTGGCCACGCGTTTGCTTAGGCATCAGTGTGTGAAAAGGTAGGTGCTTTTCTCTAGCTGCGTGTGCGTGCACGTGGTGCTGGGTGCACATCCCTGGGTGCTCGTGGAAAGGTTTCTGCATGGTTTTCGCTGAGGAATCGTGTGTGTGCACATGGACAAAGAGAAGGCGCAGCAACCAGGTTCCAGCGCCGAAGAAGGCAAAAGGCGAGGTTTCCGGCGCTATCTCCTTCTCTCCCCAGAGCTAGTCGCGCAAAGCAAGCCGCTAAGCCGGCGACCGGCAAGAGAGCTACAACGAAGCATGCCGAACGGAGAAAATAGCAGCAGCTCATCTGTTCACACCTTGTTTCTGCCATGTGCTTGAACGCCAAGACGTTCGCGCTTCTGTGAGATGAAAGACGTCCTTCTGCATATGTGGTTGCTCACACCGGTGCACTTGTTAGTGTATCCATTCAGTCCTGGGCTGCGGGGCATTCAGAAGTGGCTCTGTGGAGACGTCTGCATAGAGGCAGCTGTCAGAACACGCACACTCGATTGTTCACCAAAACATATGCAGACGCGTCCTTAGCCTGTAGATTTGGATGCACAGAGTTCCCTGTGTTCGCAAGAGACAAGGGAATCGCGTCTGTGCGCACAGAAGCAATAGCGGACCGTTTCCCTCGGAGTGAACGCGAAAGAGCCGTCTATATACTCGCAGACACGCGAACGTGCCTCAATGCGGTCACAGAGGCAGCAGCTTTTGCACAGATGCTCCTGGTGATTCTGGCACTTTCCAGGCACACTCCTGAAAGTCGCGCACACTGCTGTTCACTCGCTAAACGACCTCTTGGGAAACACGTCTCCGGTCGACGGACCGCTCAGATTGCTTCTCGTGTAACTGTGAACTGTGTCAGCGCAGGGAATCCGTCTCTGTTGAGCAGATGTCAATCCTGCCTCGCTTTTGCTTTGTTGCCTCTACCAAGATGATTTCCCGTTTCTCTCTTCACTGGAGCAGGCAGACACAGCCAACGCACATCAAGTGTCAAGAGACACGCTCTGCTGAGCTCAACGCTTGTGCAGATGCACATGTGCGACGAAGTCAACACACGTGCTTGTGGAGAGAAAGAAAGGGACTCCCAGGCGTGTGGAGCGACGGGGAGAAAGAGCGGGCGCTGAGGAACACAGTTTCAAACAGACTGTCTCCACACAAACAGGCACCTGTCTGCAGGTATCCTAGATCTTGATTCTTGAACTTGAGGAAACACGCGTCTGAGCAAAACTCCCAAACGCTTCCAGGAAAGACACAGGCTCTCCCACAAGCACACAAGTGTTTGCCCTCAGCTATAGATCAGGGACAAGCCTGTGAAGAGATGCCCTGCTATTCTTTCGCCTTATGGCATCATGTGTTTCGTTCCTCTTGGAGATCGATTGTTAAACGTCTTTCCTAGGGCGACTGTGAAGCATTTGCCAGCGGAGGAGAAGTAGCACGGAGCAGCATTCAGTACTGCCTACGAGTGTCTTTGCTACCCTACTAGCGGAGCTCCAAGAACAGGCACACATCTTCAGGTACCTTCCAAATGTGGATTCCCCTGCAGCCCCGTAGGCGGGCGTGCAGTACGCCAACCGTCAACGGACGTTTTTCCCCTCAAGCCTGTCAGGACGTTGCTCGTCCGTCTTTCCCTCAATAGATGGGAGTAGGCGCGCTTGCGGATGTGTGCGTGTGTGTGGCCACGCGTTTGCTTAGGCATCCGTGTGTGAAAAGGTAGGTGCTTTTCTCTAGCTGCGTGTGCGTGCACGTGGTGCTGGGTGCACATCCCTGGGTGCTCGTGGAAAGGTTTCTGCATGGTTTTCGCTGAGGAATCGTGTGTGTGCACATGGACAAAGAGAAGGCGCAGCAACCAGGTTCCAGCGCCGAAGAAGGCAAAAGGCGAGGTTTCCGGCGCTATCTCCTTCTCTCCCCAGAGCTAGTCGCGCAAAGCAAGCCGCTAAGCCGGCGACCGGCAAGAGAGCTACAACGAAGCATGCCGAACGGAGAAAATAGCAGCAGCTCATCTGTTCACACCTTGTTTCTGCCATGTGCTTGAACGCCAAGACGTTCGCGCTTCTGTGAGATGAAAGACGTCCTTCTGCATATGTGGTTGCTCACACCGGTGCACTTGTTAGTGTATCCATTCAGTCCTGGGCTGCGGGGCATTCAGAAGTGGCTCTGTGGAGACGTCTGCATAGAGGCAGCTGTCAGAACACGCACACTCGATTGTTCACCAAAACATATGCAGACGCGTCCTTAGCCTGTAGATTTGGATGCACAGAGTTCCCTGTGTTCGCAAGAGACAAGGGAATCGCGTCTGTGCGCACAGAAGCAATAGCGGACCGTTTCCCTCGGAGTGAACGCGAAAGAGCCGTCTATATACTCGCAGACACGCGAACGTGCCTCAATGCGGTCACAGAGGCAGCAGCTTTTGCACAGATGCTCCTGGTGATTCTGGCACTTTCCAGGCACACTCCTGAAAGTCGCGCACACTGCTGTTCACTCGCTAAACGACCTCTTGGGAAACACGTCTCCGGTCGACGGACCGCTCAGATTGCTTCTCGTGTAACTGTGAACTGTGTCAGCGCAGGGAATCCGTCTCTGTTGAGCAGATGTCAATCCTGCCTCGCTTTTGCTTTGTTGCCTCTACCAAGATGATTTCCCGTTTCTCTCTTCACTGGAGCAGGCAGACACAGCCAACGCACATCAAGTGTCAAGAGACACGCTCTGCTGAGCTCAACGCTTGTGCAGATGCACATGTGCGACGAAGTCAACACACGTGCTTGTGGAGAGAAAGAAAGGGACTCCCAGGCGTGTGGAGCGACGGGGAGAAAGAGCGGGCGCTGAGGAACACAGTTTCAAACAGACTGTCTCCACACAAACAGGCACCTGTCTGCAGGTATCCTAGATCTTGATTCTTGAACTTGAGGAAACACGCGTCTGAGCAAAACTCCCAAACGCTTCCAGGAAAGACACAGGCTCTCCCACAAGCACACAAGTGTTTGCCCTCAGCTATAGATCAGGGACAAGCCTGTGAAGAGATGCCCTGCTATTCTTTCGCCTTATGGCATCATGTGTTTCGTTCCTCTTGGAGATCGATTGTTAAACGTCTTTCCTAGGGCGACTGTGAAGCATTTGCCAGCGGAGGAGAAGTAGCACGGAGCAGCATTCAGTACTGCCTACGAGTGTCTTTGCTACCCTACTAGCGGAGCTCCAAGAACAGGCACACATCTTCAGGTACCTTCCAAATGTGGATTCCCCTGCAGCCCCGTAGGCGGGCGTGCAGTACGCCAACCGTCAACGGACGTTTTTCCCCTCAAGCCTGTCAGAACGTTGCTCGTCCGTCTTTCCCTCAATAGATGGGAGTAGGCGCGCTTGCGGATGTGTGCGTGTGTGTGGCCACGCGTTTGCTTAGGCATCCGTGTGTGAAAAGGTAGGTGCTTTTCTCTAGCTGCGTGTGCGTGCACGTGGTGCTGGGTGCACATCCCTGGGTGCTCGTGGAAAGGTTTCTGCATGGTTTTCGCTGAGGAATCGTGTGTGTGCACATGGACAAAGAGAAGGCGCAGCAACCAGGTTCCAGCGCCGAAGAAGGCAAAAGGCGAGGTTTCCGGCGCTATCTCCTTCTCTCCCCAGAGCTAGTCGCGCAAAGCAAGCCGCTAAGCCGGCGACCGGCAAGAGAGCTACAACGAAGCATGCCGAACGGAGAAAATAGCAGCAGCTCATCTGTTCACACCTTGTTTCTGCCATGTGCTTGAACGCCAAGACGTTCGCGCTTCTGTGAGATGAAAGACGTCCTTCTGCATATGTGGTTGCTCACACCGGTGCACTTGTTAGTGTATCCATTCAGTCCTGGGCTGCGGGGCATTCAGAAGTGGCTCTGTGGAGACGTCTGCATAGAGGCAGCTGTCAGAACACGCACACTCGATTGTTCACCAAAACATATGCAGACGCGTCCTTAGCCTGTAGATTTGGATGCACAGAGTTCCCTGTGTTCGCAAGAGACAAGGGAATCGCGTCTGTGCGCACAGAAGCAATAGCGGACCGTTTCCCTCGGAGTGAACGCGAAAGAGCCGTCTATATACTCGCAGACACGCGAACGTGCCTCAATGCGGTCACAGAGGCAGCAGCTTTTGCACAGATGCTCCTGGTGATTCTGGCACTTTCCAGGCACACTCCTGAAAGTCGCGCACACTGCTGTTCACTCGCTAAACGACCTCTTGGGAAACACGTCTCCGGTCGACGGACCGCTCAGATTGCTTCTCGTGTAACTGTGAACTGTGTCAGCGCAGGGAATCCGTCTCTGTTGAGCAGATGTCAATCCTGCCTCGCTTTTGCTTTGTTGCCTCTACCAAGATGATTTCCCGTTTCTCTCTTCACTGGAGCAGGCAGACACAGCCAACGCACATCAAGTGTCAAGAGACACGCTCTGCTGAGCTCAACGCTTGTGCAGATGCACATGTGCGACGAAGTCAACACACGTGCTTGTGGAGAGAAAGAAAGGGACTCCCAGGCGTGTGGAGCGACGGGGAGAAAGAGCGGGCGCTGAGGAACACAGTTTCAAACAGACTGTCTCCACACAAACAGGCACCTGTCTGCAGGTATCCTAGATCTTGATTCTTGAACTTGAGGAAACACGCGTCTGAGCAAAACTCCCAAACGCTTCCAGGAAAGACACAGGCTCTCCCACAAGCACACAAGTGTTTGCCCTCAGCTATAGATCAGGGACAAGCCTGTGAAGAGATGCCCTGCTATTCTTTCGCCTTATGGCATCATGTGTTTCGTTCCTCTTGGAGATCGATTGTTAAACGTCTTTCCTAGGGCGACTGTGAAGCATTTGCCAGCGGAGGAGAAGTAGCACGGAGCAGCATTCAGTACTGCCTACGAGTGTCTTTGCTACCCTACTAGCGGAGCTCCAAGAACAGGCACACATCTTCAGGTACCTTCCAAATGTGGATTCCCCTGCAGCCCCGTAGGCGGGCGTGCAGTACGCCAACCGTCAACGGACGTTTTTCCCCTCAAGCCTGTCAGGACGTTGCTCGTCCGTCTTTCCCTCAATAGATGGGAGTAGGCGCGCTTGCGGATGTGTGCGTGTGTGTGGCCACGCGTTTGCTTAGGCATCCGTGTGTGAAAAGGTAGGTGCTTTTCTCTAGCTGCGTGTGCGTGCACGTGGTGCTGGGTGCACATCCCTGGGTGCTCGTGGAAAGGTTTCTGCATGGTTTTCGCTGAGGAATCGTGTGTGTGCACATGGACAAAGAGAAGGCGCAGCAACCAGGTTCCAGCGCCGAAGAAGGCAAAAGGCGAGGTTTCCGGCGCTATCTCCTTCTCTCCCCAGAGCTAGTCACGCAAAGCAAGCCGCTAAGCCGGCGACCGGCAAGAGAGCTACAACGAAGCATGCCGAACGGAGAAAATAGCAGCAGCTCATCTGTTCACACCTTGTTTCTGCCATGTGCTTGAACGCCAAGACGTTCGCGCTTCTGTGAGATGAAAGACGTCCTTCTCCATATGTGCTTGCTCACACCGGTGCACTTGTTAGTGTATCCATTCAGTCCTGGGCTGCGGGGCATTCAGAAGTGGCTCTGTGGAGACGTCTGCATAGAGGCAGCTGTCAGAACACGCACACTCGATTGTTCACCAAAACATATGCAGACGCGTCCTTAGCCTGTAGATTTGGATGCACAGAGTTCCCTGTGTTCGCAAGAGACAAGGGAATCGCGTCTGTGCGCACAGAAGCAATAGCGGACCGTTTCCCTCGGAGTGAACGCGAAAGAGCCGTCTATATACTCGCAGACACGCGAACGTGCCTCAATGCGGTCACAGAGGCAGCAGCTTTTGCACAGATGCTCCTGGTGATTCTGGCACTTTCCAGGCACACTCCTGAAAGTCGCGCACACTGCTGTTCACTCGCTAAACGACCTCTTGGGAAACACGTCTCCGGTCGACGGACCGCTCAGATTGCTTCTCGTGTAACTGTGAACTGTGTCAGCGCAGGGAATCCGTCTCTGTTGAGCAGATGTCAATCCTGCCTCGCTTTTGCTTTGTTGCCTCTACCAAGATGATTTCCCGTTTCTCTCTTCACTGGAGCAGGCAGACACAGCCAACGCACATCAAGTGTCAAGAGACACGCTCTGCTGAGCTCAACGCTTGTGCAGATGCACATGTGCGACGAAGTCAACACACGTGCTTGTGGAGAGAAAGAAAGGGACTCCCAGGCGTGTGGAGCGACGGGGAGAAAGAGCGGGCGCTGAGGAACACAGTTTCAAACAGACTGTCTCCACACAAACAGGCACCTGTCTGCAGGTATCCTAGATCTTGATTCTTGAACTTGAGGAAACACGCGTCTGAGCAAAACTCCCAAACGCTTCCAGGAAAGACACAGGCTCTCCCACAAGCACACAAGTGTTTGCCCTCAGCTATAGATCAGGGACAAGCCTGTGAAGAGATGCCCTGCTATTCTTTCGCCTTACGGCATCATGTGTTTCGTTCCTCTTGGAGATCGATTGTTAAACGTCTTTCCTAGGGCGACTGTGAAGCATTTGCCAGCGGAGGAGAAGTAGCACGGAGCAGCATTCAGTACTGCCTACGAGTGTCTTTGCTACCCTACTAGCGGAGCTCCAAGAACAGGCACACATCTTCAGGTACCTTCCAAATGTGGATTCCCCTGCAGCCCCGTAGGCGGGCGTGCAGTACGCCAACCGTCAACGGACGTTTTTCCCCTCAAGCCTGTCAGGACGTTGCTCGTCCGTCTTTCCCTCAATAGATGGGAGTAGGCGCGCTTGCGGATGTGTGCGTGTGTGTGGCCACGCGTTTGCTTAGGCATCAGTGTGTGAAAAGGTAGGTGCTTTTCTCTAGCTGCGTGTGCGTGCACGTGGTGCTGGGTGCACATCCCTGGGTGCTGGTGGAAAGGTTTCTGCATGGTTTTCGCTGAGGAATCGTGTGTGTGCACATGGACAAAGAGAAGGCGCAGCAACCAGGTTCCAGCGCCGAAGAAGGCAAAAGGCGAGGTTTCCAGCGCTATCTCCTTCTCTCCCCAGAGCTAGTCGCGCAAAGCAAGCCGCTAAGCCGGCGACCGGCAAGAGAGCTACAACGAAGCATGCCGAACGGAGAAAATAGCAGCAGCTCATCTGTTCACACCTTGTTTCTGCCATGTGCTTGAACGCCAAGACGTTCGCGCTTCTGTGAGATGAAAGACGTCCTTCTGCATATGTGGTTGCTCACACCGGTGCACTTGTTAGTGTATCCATTCAGTCCTGGGCTGCGGGGCATTCAGAAGTGGCTCTGTGGAGACGTCTGCATAGAGGCAGCTGTCAGAACACGCACACTCGATTGTTCACCAAAACATATGCAGACGCGTCCTTAGCCTGTAGATTTGGATGCACAGAGTTCCCTGTGTTCGCAAGAGACAAGGGAATCGCGTCTGTACGCACAGAAGCAATAGCGGACCGTTTCCCTCGGAGTGAACGCGAAAGAGCCGTCTATATACTCGCAGACACACGAACGTGCCTCAATGCGGTCACAGAGGCAGCAGCTTTTGCACAGATGCTCCTGGTGATTCTGGCACTTTCCAGGCACACTCCTGAAAGTCGCGCACACTGCTGTTCACTCGCTAAACGACCTCTTGGGAAACACGTCTCCGGTCGACGGACCGCTCAGATTGCTTCTCGTGTAACTGTGAACTGTGTCAGCGCAGGGAATCCGTCTCTGTTGAGCAGATGTCAATCCTGCCTCGCTTTTGCTTTGTTGCCTCTACCAAGATGATTTCCCGTTTCTCTCTTCACTGGAGCACGCAGACACAGCCAACGCACATCAAGTGTCAAGAGACACGCTCTGCTGAGCTCAACGCTTGTGCAGATGCACATGTGCGACGAAGTCAACACACGTGCTTGTGGAGAGAAAGAAAGGGACTCCCAGGCGTGTGGAGCGACGGGGAGAAAGAGCGGGCGCTGAGGAACACAGTTTCAAACAGACTGTCTCCACACAAACAGGCACCTGTCTGCAGGTATCCTAGATCTTGATTCTTGAACTTGAGGAAACACGCGTCTGAGCAAAACTCCCAAACGCTTCCAGGAAAGACACAGGCTCTCCCACAAGCACACAAGTGTTTGCCCTCAGCTATAGATCAGGGACAAGCCTGTGAAGAGATGCCCTGCTATTCTTTCGCCTTATGGCATCATGTGTTTCGTTCCTCTTGGAGATCGATTGTTAAACGTCTTTCCTAGGGCGACTGTGAAGCATTTGCCAGCGGAGGAGAAGTAGCACGGAGCAGCATTCAGTACTGCCTACGAGTGTCTTTGCTACCCTACTAGCGGAGCTCCAAGAACAGGCACACATCTTCAGGTACCTTCCAAATGTGGATTCCCCTGCAGCCCCGTAGGCGGGCGTGCAGTACGCCAACCGTCAACGGACGTTTTTCCCCTCAAGCCTGTCAGGACGTTGCTCGTCCGTCTTTCCCTCAATAGATGGGAGTAGGCGCGCTTGCGGATGTGTGCGTGTGTGTGGCCACGCGTTTGCTTAGGCATCAGTGTGTGAAAAGGTAGGTGCTTTTCTCTAGCTGCGTGTGCGTGCACGTGGTGCTGGGTGCACATCCCTGGGTGCTCGTGGAAAGGTTTCTGCATGGTTTTCGCTGAGGAATCGTGTGTGTGCACATGGACAAAGAGAAGGCGCAGCAACCTGGTTCCAGCGCCGAAGAAGGCAAAAGGCGAGGTTTCCGGCGCTATCTCCTTCTCTCCCCAGAGCTAGTCGCGCAAAGCAAGCCGCTAAGCCGGCGACCGGCAAGAGAGCTACAACGAAGCATGCCGAACGGAGAAAATAGCAGCAGCTCATCTGTTCACACCTTGTTTCTGCCATGTGCTTGAACGCCAAGACGTTCGCGCTTCTGTGAGATGAAAGACGTCCTTCTGCATATGTGCTTGCTCACACCGGTGCACTTGTTAGTGTATCCATTCAGTCCTGGGCTGCGGGGCATTCAGAAGTGGCTCTGTGGAGACGTCTGCATAGAGGCAGCTGTCAGAACACGCACACTCGATTGTTCACCAAAACATATGCAGACGCGTCCTTAGCCTGTAGATTTGGATGCACAGAGTTCCCTGTGTTCGCAAGAGACAAGGGAATCGCGTCTGTACGCACAGAAGCAATAGCGGACCGTTTCCCTCGGAGTGAACGCGAAAGAGCCGTCTATATACTCGCAGACACGCGAACGTGCCTCAATGCGGTCACAGAGGCAGCAGCTTTTGCACAGATGCTCCTGGTGATTCTGGCACTTTCCAGGCACACTCCTGAAAGTCGCGCACACTGCTGTTCACTCGCTAAACGACCTCTTGGGAAACACGTCTCCGGTCGACGGACCGCTCAGATTGCTTCTCGTGTAACTGTGAACTGTGTCAGCGCAGGGAATCCGTCTCTGTTGAGCAGATGTCAATCCTGCCTCGCTTTTGCTTTGTTGCCTCTACCAAGATGATTTCCCGTTTCTCTCTTCACTGGAGCACGCAGACACAGCCAACGCACATCAAGTGTCAAGAGACACGCTCTGCTGAGCTCAACGCTTGTGCAGATGCACATGTGCGACGAAGTCAACACACGTGCTTGTGGAGAGAAAGAAAGGGACTCCCAGGCGTGTGGAGCGACGGGGAGAAAGAGCGGGCGCTGAGGAACACAGTTTCAAACAGACTGTCTCCACACAAACAGGCACCTGTCTGCAGGTATCCTAGATCTTGATTCTTGAACTTGAGGAAACACGCGTCTGAGCAAAACTCCCAAACGCTTCCAGGAAAGACACAGGCTCTCCCACAAGCACACAAGTGTTTGCCCTCAGCTATAGATCAGGGACAAGCCTGTGAAGAGATGCCCTGCTATTCTTTCGCCTTACGGCATCATGTGTTTCGTTCCTCTTGGAGATCGATTGTTAAACGTCTTTCCTAGGGCGACTGTGAAGCATTTGCCAGCGGAGGAGAAGTAGCACGGAGCAGCATTCAGTACTGCCTACGAGTGTCTTTGCTACCCTACTAGCGGAGCTCCAAGAACAGGCACACATCTTCAGGTACCTTCCAAATGTGGATTCCCCTGCAGCCCCGTAGGCGGGCGTGCAGTACGCCAACCGTCAACGGACGTTTTTCCCCTCAAGCCTGTCAGGACGTTGCTCGTCCGTCTTTCCCTCAATAGATGGGAGTAGGCGCGCTTGCGGATGTGTGCGTGTGTGTGGCCACGCGTTTGCTTAGGCATCAGTGTGTGAAAAGGTAGGTGCTTTTCTCTAGCTGCGTGTGCGTGCACGTGGTGCTGGGTGCACATCCCTGGGTGCTCGTGGAAAGGTTTCTGCATGGTTTTCGCTGAGGAATCGTGTGTGTGCACATGGACAAAGAGAAGGCGCAGCAACCAGGTTCCAGCGCCGAAGAAGGCAAAAGGCGAGGTTTCCGGCGCTATCTCCTTCTCTCCCCAGAGCTAGTCGCGCAAAGCAAGCCGCTAAGCCGGCGACCGGCAAGAGAGCTACAACGAAGCATGCCGAACGGAGAAAATAGCAGCAGCTCATCTGTTCACACCTTGTTTCTGCCATGTGCTTGAACGCCAAGACGTTCGCGCTTCTGTGAGATGAAAGACGTCCTTCTGCATATGTGCTTGCTCACACCGGTGCACTTGTTAGTGTATCCATTCAGTCCTGGGCTGCGGGGCATTCAGAAGTGGCTCTGTGGAGACGTCTGCATAGAGGCAGCTGTCAGAACACGCACACTCGATTGTTCACCAAAACATATGCAGACGCGTCCTTAGCCTGTAGATTTGGATGCACAGAGTTCCCTGTGTTCGCAAGAGACAAGGGAATCGCGTCTGTGCGCACAGAAGCAATAGCGGACCGTTTCCCTCGGAGTGAACGCGAAAGAGCCGTCTATATACTCGCAGACACGCGAACGTGCCTCAATGCGGTCACAGAGGCAGCAGCTTTTGCACAGATGCTCCTGGTGATTCTGGCACTTTCCAGGCACACTCCTGAAAGTCGCGCACACTGCTGTTCACTCGCTAAACGACCTCTTGGGAAACACGTCTCCGGTCGACGGACCGCTCAGATTGCTTCTCGTGTAACTGTGAACTGTGTCAGCGCAGGGAATCCGTCTCTGTTGAGCAGATGTCAATCCTGCCTCGCTTTTGCTTTGTTGCCTCTACCAAGATGATTTCCCGTTTCTCTCTTCACTGGAGCACGCAGACACAGCCAACGCACATCAAGTGTCAAGAGACACGCTCTGCTGAGCTCAACGCTTGTGCAGATGCACATGTGCGACGAAGTCAACACACGTGCTTGTGGAGAGAAAGAAAGGGACTCCCAGGCGTGTGGAGCGACGGGGAGAAAGAGCGGGCGCTGAGGAACACAGTTTCAAACAGACTGTCTCCACACAAACAGGCACCTGTCTGCAGGTATCCTAGATCTTGATTCTTGAACTTGAGGAAACACGCGTCTGAGCAAAACTCCCAAACGCTTCCAGGAAAGACACAGGCTCTCCCACAAGCACACAAGTGTTTGCCCTCAGCTATAGATCAGGGACAAGCCTGTGAAGAGATGCCCTGCTATTCTTTCGCCTTACGGCATCATGTGTTTCGTTCCTCTTGGAGATCGATTGTTAAACGTCTTTCCTAGGGCGACTGTGAAGCATTTGCCAGCGGAGGAGAAGTAGCACGGAGCAGCATTCAGTACTGCCTACGAGTGTCTTTGCTACCCTACTAGCGGAGCTCCAAGAACAGGCACACATCTTCAGGTACCTTCCAAATGTGGATTCCCCTGCAGCCCCGTAGGCGGGCGTGCAGTACGCCAACCGTCAACGGACGTTTTTCCCCTCAAGCCTGTCAGGACGTTGCTCGTCCGTCTTTCCCTCAATAGATGGGAGTAGGCGCGCTTGCGGATGTGTGCGTGTGTGTGGCCACGCGTTTGCTTAGGCATCAGTGTGTGAAAAGGTAGGTGCTTTTCTCTAGCTGCGTGTGCGTGCACGTGGTGCTGGGTGCACATCCCTGGGTGCTCGTGGAAAGGTTTCTGCATGGTTTTCGCTGAGGAATCGTGTGTGTGCACATGGACAAAGAGAAGGCGCAGCAACCAGGTTCCAGCGCCGAAGAAGGCAAAAGGCGAGGTTTCCGGCGCTATCTCCTTCTCTCCCCAGAGCTAGTCGCGCAAAGCAAGCCGCTAAGCCGGCGACCGGCAAGAGAGCTACAACGAAGCATGCCGAACGGAGAAAATAGCAGCAGCTCATCTGTTCACACCTTGTTTCTGCCATGTGCTTGAACGCCAAGACGTTCGCGCTTCTGTGAGATGAAAGACGTCCTTCTGCATATGTGCTTGCTCACACCGGTGCACTTGTTAGTGTATCCATTCAGTCCTGGGCTGCGGGGCATTCAGAAGTGGCTCTGTGGAGACGTCTGCATAGAGGCAGCTGTCAGAACACGCACACTCGATTGTTCACCAAAACATATGCAGACGCGTCCTTAGCCTGTAGATTTGGATGCACAGAGTTCCCTGTGTTCGCAAGAGACAAGGGAATCGCGTCTGTGCACACAGAAGCAATAGCGGACCGTTTCCCTCGGAGTGAACGCGAAAGAGCCGTCTATATACTCGCAGACACGCGAACGTGCCTCAATGCGGTCACAGAGGCAGCAGCTTTTGCACAGATGCTCCTGGTGATTCTGGCACTTTCCAGGCACACTCCTGAAAGTCGCGCACACTGCTGTTCACTCGCTAAACGACCTCTTGGGAAACACGTCTCCGGTCGACGGACCGCTCAGATTGCTTCTCGTGTAACTGTGAACTGTGTCAGCGCAGGGAATCCGTCTCTGTTGAGCAGATGTCAATCCTGCCTCGCTTTTGCTTTGTTGCCTCTACCAAGATGATTTCCCGTTTCTCTCTTCACTGGAGCAGGCAGACACAGCCAACGCACATCAAGTGTCAAGAGACACGCTCTGCTGAGCTCAACGCTTGTGCAGATGCACATGTGCGACGAAGTCAACACACGTGCTTGTGGAGAGAAAGAAAGGGACTCCCAGGCGTGTGGAGCGACGGGGAGAAAGAGCGGGCGCTGAGGAACACAGTTTCAAACAGACTGTCTCCACACAAACAGGCACCTGTCTGCAGGTATCCTAGATCTTGATTCTTGAACTTGAGGAAACACGCGTCTGAGCAAAACTCCCAAACGCTTCCAGGAAAGACACAGGCTCTCCCACAAGCACACAAGTGTTTGCCCTCAGCTATAGATCAGGGACAAGCCTGTGAAGAGATGCCCTGCTATTCTTTCGCCTTACGGCATCATGTGTTTCGTTCCTCTTGGAGATCGATTGTTAAACGTCTTTCCTAGGGCGACTGTGAAGCATTTGCCAGCGGAGGAGAAGTAGCACGGAGCAGCATTCAGTACTGCCTACGAGTGTCTTTGCTACCCTACTAGCGGAGCTCCAAGAACAGGCACACATCTTCAGGTACCTTCCAAATGTGGATTCCCCTGCAGCCCCGTAGGCGGGCGTGCAGTACGCCAACCGTCAACGGACGTTTTTCCCCTCAAGCCTGTCAGGACGTTGCTCGTCCGTCTTTCCCTCAATAGATGGGAGTAGGCGCGCTTGCGGATGTGTGCGTGTGTGTGGCCACGCGTTTGCTTAGGCATCAGTGTGTGAAAAGGTAGGTGCTTTTCTCTAGCTGCGTGTGCGTGCACGTGGTGCTGGGTGCACATCCCTGGGTGCTCGTGGAAAGGTTTCTGCATGGTTTTCGCTGAGGAATCGTGTGTGTGCACATGGACAAAGAGAAGGCGCAGCAACCAGGTTCCAGCGCCGAAGAAGGCAAAAGGCGAGGTTTCCGGCGCTATCTCCTTCTCTCCCCAGAGCTAGTCGCGCAAAGCAAGCCGCTAAGCCGGCGACCGGCAAGAGAGCTACAACGAAGCATGCCGAACGGAGAAAATAGCAGCAGCTCATCTGTTCACACCTTGTTTCTGCCATGTGCTTGAACGCCAAGACGTTCGCGCTTCTGTGAGATGAAAGACGTCCTTCTGCATATGTGCTTGCTCACACCGGTGCACTTGTTAGTGTATCCATTCAGTCCTGGGCTGCGGGGCATTCAGAAGTGGCTCTGTGGAGACGTCTGCATAGAGGCAGCTGTCAGAACACGCACACTCGATTGTTCACCAAAACATATGCAGACGCGTCCTTAGCCTGTAGATTTGGATGCACAGAGTTCCCTGTGTTCGCAAGAGACAAGGGAATCGCGTCTGTGCGCACAGAAGCAATAGCGGACCGTTTCCCTCGGAGTGAACGCGAAAGAGCCGTCTATATACTCGCAGACACGCGAACGTGCCTCAATGCGGTCACAGAGGCAGCAGCTTTTGCACAGATGCTCCTGGTGATTCTGGCACTTTCCAGGCACACTCCTGAAAGTCGCGCACACTGCTGTTCACTCGCTAAACGACCTCTTGGGAAACACGTCTCCGGTCGACGGACCGCTCAGATTGCTTCTCGTGTAACTGTGAACTGTGTCAGCGCAGGGAATCCGTCTCTGTTGAGCAGATGTCAATCCTGCCTCGCTTTTGCTTTGTTGCCTCTACCAAGATGATTTCCCGTTTCTCTCTTCACTGGAGCACGCAGACACAGCCAACGCACATCAAGTGTCAAGAGACACGCTCTGCTGAGCTCAACGCTTGTGCAGATGCACATGTGCGACGAAGTCAACACACGTGCTTGTGGAGAGAAAGAAAGGGACTCCCAGGCGTGTGGAGCGACGGGGAGAAAGAGCGGGCGCTGAGGAACACAGTTTCAAACAGACTGTCTCCACACAAACAGGCACCTGTCTGCAGGTATCCTAGATCTTGATTCTTGAACTTGAGGAAACACGCGTCTGAGCAAAACTCCCAAACGCTTCCAGGAAAGACACAGGCTCTCCCACAAGCACACAAGTGTTTGCCCTCAGCTATAGATCAGGGACAAGCCTGTGAAGAGATGCCCTGCTATTCTTTCGCCTTACGGCATCATGTGTTTCGTTCCTCTTGGAGATCGATTGTTAAACGTCTTTCCTAGGGCGACTGTGAAGCATTTGCCAGCGGAGGAGAAGTAGCACGGAGCAGCATTCAGTACTGCCTACGAGTGTCTTTGCTACCCTACTAGCGGAGCTCCAAGAACAGGCACACATCTTCAGGTACCTTCCAAATGTGGATTCCCCTGCAGCCCCGTAGGCGGGCGTGCAGTACGCCAACCGTCAACGGACGTTTTTCCCCTCAAGCCTGTCAGGACGTTGCTCGTCCGTCTTTCCCTCAATAGATGGGAGTAGGCGCGCTTGCGGATGTGTGCGTGTGTGTGGCCACGCGTTTGCTTAGGCATCAGTGTGTGAAAAGGTAGGTGCTTTTCTCTAGCTGCGTGTGCGTGCACGTGGTGCTGGGTGCACATCCCTGGGTGCTCGTGGAAAGGTTTCTGCATGGTTTTCGCTGAGGAATCGTGTGTGTGCACATGGACAAAGAGAAGGCGCAGCAACCAGGTTCCAGCGCCGAAGAAGGCAAAAGGCGAGGTTTCCGGCGCTATCTCCTTCTCTCCCCAGAGCTAGTCGCGCAAAGCAAGCCGCTAAGCCGGCGACCGGCAAGAGAGCTACAACGAAGCATGCCGAACGGAGAAAATAGCAGCAGCTCATCTGTTCACACCTTGTTTCTGCCATGTGCTTGAACGCCAAGACGTTCGCGCTTCTGTGAGATGAAAGACGTCCTTCTGCATATGTGGTTGCTCACACCGGTGCACTTGTTAGTGTATCCATTCAGTCCTGGGCTGCGGGGCATTCAGAAGTGGCTCTGTGGAGACGTCTGCATAGAGGCAGCTGTCAGAACACGCACACTCGATTGTTCACCAAAACATATGCAGACGCGTCCTTAGCCTGTAGATTTGGATGCACAGAGTTCCCTGTGTTCGCAAGAGACAAGGGAATCGCGTCTGTACGCACAGAAGCAATAGCGGACCGTTTCCCTCGGAGTGAACGCGAAAGAGCCGTCTATATACTCGCAGACACGCGAACGTGCCTCAATGCGGTCACAGAGGCAGCAGCTTTTGCACAGATGCTCCTGGTGATTCTGGCACTTTCCAGGCACACTCCTGAAAGTCGCGCACACTGCTGTTCACTCGCTAAACGACCTCTTGGGAAACACGTCTCCGGTCGACGGACCGCTCAGATTGCTTCTCGTGTAACTGTGAACTGTGTCAGCGCAGGGAATCCGTCTCTGTTGAGCAGATGTCAATCCTGCCTCGCTTTTGCTTTGTTGCCTCTACCAAGATGATTTCCCGTTTCTCTCTTCACTGGAGCAGGCAGACACAGCCAACGCACATCAAGTGTCAAGAGACACGCTCTGCTGAGCTCAACGCTTGTGCAGATGCACATGTGCGACGAAGTCAACACACGTGCTTGTGGAGAGAAAGAAAGGGACTCCCAGGCGTGTGGAGCGACGGGGAGAAAGAGCGGGCGCTGAGGAACACAGTTTCAAACAGACTGTCTCCACACAAACAGGCACCTGTCTGCAGGTATCCTAGATCTTGATTCTTGAACTTGAGGAAACACGCGTCTGAGCAAAACTCCCAAACGCTTCCAGGAAAGACACAGGCTCTCCCACAAGCACACAAGTGTTTGCCCTCAGCTATAGATCAGGGACAAGCCTGTGAAGAGATGCCCTGCTATTCTTTCGCCTTACGGCATCATGTGTTTCGTTCCTCTTGGAGATCGATTGTTAAACGTCTTTCCTAGGGCGACTGTGAAGCATTTGCCAGCGGAGGAGAAGTAGCACGGAGCAGCATTCAGTACTGCCTACGAGTGTCTTTGCTACCCTACTAGCGGAGCTCCAAGAACAGGCACACATCTTCAGGTACCTTCCAAATGTGGATTCCCCTGCAGCCCCGTAGGCGGGCGTGCAGTACGCCAACCGTCAACGGACGTTTTTCCCCTCAAGCCTGTCAGGACGTTGCTCGTCCGTCTTTCCCTCAATAGATGGGAGTAGGCGCGCTTGCGGATGTGTGCGTGTGTGTGGCCACGCGTTTGCTTAGGCATCAGTGTGTGAAAAGGTAGGTGCTTTTCTCTAGCTGCGTGTGCGTGCACGTGGTGCTGGGTGCACATCCCTGGGTGCTCGTGGAAAGGTTTCTGCATGGTTTTCGCTGAGGAATCGTGTGTGTGCACATGGACAAAGAGAAGGCGCAGCAACCAGGTTCCAGCGCCGAAGAAGGCAAAAGGCGAGGTTTCCGGCGCTATCTCCTTCTCTCCCCAGAGCTAGTCGCGCAAAGCAAGCCGCTAAGCCGGCGACCGGCAAGAGAGCTACAACGAAGCATGCCGAACGGAGAAAATAGCAGCAGCTCATCTGTTCACACCTTGTTTCTGCCATGTGCTTGAACGCCAAGACGTTCGCGCTTCTGTGAGATGAAAGACGTCCTTCTGCATATGTGGTTGCTCACACCGGTGCACTTGTTAGTGTATCCATTCAGTCCTGGGCTGCGGGGCATTCAGAAGTGGCTCTGTGGAGACGTCTGCATAGAGGCAGCTGTCAGAACACGCACACTCGATTGTTCACCAAAACATATGCAGACGCGTCCTTAGCCTGTAGATTTGGATGCACAGAGTTCCCTGTGTTCGCAAGAGACAAGGGAATCGCGTCTGTACGCACAGAAGCAATAGCGGACCGTTTCCCTCGGAGTGAACGCGAAAGAGCCGTCTATATACTCGCAGACACGCGAACGTGCCTCAATGCGGTCACAGAGGCAGCAGCTTTTGCACAGATGCTCCTGGTGATTCTGGCACTTTCCAGGCACACTCCTGAAAGTCGCGCACACTGCTGTTCACTCGCTAAACGACCTCTTGGGAAACACGTCTCCGGTCGACGGACCGCTCAGATTGCTTCTCGTGTAACTGTGAACTGTGTCAGCGCAGGGAATCCGTCTCTGTTGAGCAGATGTCAATCCTGCCTCGCTTTTGCTTTGTTGCCTCTACCAAGATGATTTCCCGTTTCTCTCTTCACTGGAGCACGCAGACACAGCCAACGCACATCAAGTGTCAAGACACACGCTCTGCTGAGCTCAACGCTTGTGCAGATGCACATGTGCGACGAAGTCAACACACGTGCTTGTGGAGAGAAAGAAAGGGACTCCCAGGCGTGTGGAGCGACGGGGAGAAAGAGCGGGCGCTGAGGAACACAGTTTCAAACAGACTGTCTCCACACAAACAGGCACCTGTCTGCAGGTATCCTAGATCTTGATTCTTGAACTTGAGGAAACACGCGTCTGAGCAAAACTCCCAAACGCTTCCAGGAAAGACACAGGCTCTCCCACAAGCACACAAGTGTTTGCCCTCAGCTATAGATCAGGGACAAGCCTGTGAAGAGATGCCCTGCTATTCTTTCGCCTTACGGCATCATGTGTTTCGTTCCTCTTGGAGATCGATTGTTAAACGTCTTTCCTAGGGCGACTGTGAAGCATTTGCCAGCGGAGGAGAAGTAGCACGGAGCAGCATTCAGTACTGCCTACGAGTGTCTTTGCTACCCTACTAGCGGAGCTCCAAGAACAGGCACACATCTTCAGGTACCTTCCAAATGTGGATTCCCCTGCAGCCCCGTAGGCGGGCGTGCAGTACGCCAACCGTCAACGGACGTTTTTCCCCTCAAGCCTGTCAGGACGTTGCTCGTCCGTCTTTCCCTCAATAGATGGGAGTAGGCGCGCTTGCGGATGTGTGCGTGTGTGTGGCCACGCGTTTGCTTAGGCATCAGTGTGTGAAAAGGTAGGTGCTTTTCTCTAGCTGCGTGTGCGTGCACGTGGTGCTGGGTGCACATCCCTGGGTGCTCGTGGAAAGGTTTCTGCATGGTTTTCGCTGAGGAATCGTGTGTGTGCACATGGACAAAGAGAAGGCGCAGCAACCAGGTTCCAGCGCCGAAGAAGGCAAAAGGCGAGGTTTCCGGCGCTATCTCCTTCTCTCCCCAGAGCTAGTCGCGCAAAGCAAGCCGCTAAGCCGGCGACCGGCAAGAGAGCTACAACGAAGCATGCCGAACGGAGAAAATAGCAGCAGCTCATCTGTTCACACCTTGTTTCTGCCATGTGCTTGAACGCCAAGACGTTCGCGCTTCTGTGAGATGAAAGACGTCCTTCTGCATATGTGGTTGCTCACACCGGTGCACTTGTTAGTGTATCCATTCAGTCCTGGGCTGCGGGGCATTCAGAAGTGGCTCTGTGGAGACGTCTGCATAGAGGCAGCTGTCAGAACACGCACACTCGATTGTTCACCAAAACATATGCAGACGCGTCCTTAGCCTGTAGATTTGGATGCACAGAGTTCCCTGTGTTCGCAAGAGACAAGGGAATCGCGTCTGTACGCACAGAAGCAATAGCGGACCGTTTCCCTCGGAGTGAACGCGAAAGAGCCGTCTATATACTTGCAGACACGTGAACGTGCCTCAATGCGGTCACAGAGGCAGCAGCTTTTGCACAGATGCTCCTGGTGATTCTGGCACTTTCCAGGCACACTCCTGAAAGTCGCGCACACTGCTGTTCACTCGCTAAACGACCTCTTGGGAAACACGTCTCCGGTCGACGGACCGCTCAGATTGCTTCTCGTGTAACTGTGAACTGTGTCAGCGCAGGGAATCCGTCTCTGTTGAGCAGATGTCAATCCTGCCTCGCTTTTGCTTTGTTGCCTCTACCAAGATGATTTCCCGTTTCTCTCTTCACTGGAGCACGCAGACACAGCCAACGCACATCAAGTGTCAAGAGACACGCTCTGCTGAGCTCAACGCTTGTGCAGATGCACATGTGCGACGAAGTCAACACACGTGCTTGTGGAGAGAAAGAAAGGGACTCCCAGGCGTGTGGAGCGACGGGGAGAAAGAGCGGGCGCTGAGGAACACAGTTTTAAACAGACTGTCTCCACACAAACAGGCACCTGTCTGCAGGTATCCTAGATCTTGATTCTTGAACTTGAGGAAACACGCGTCTGAGCAAAACTCCCAAACGCTTCCAGGAAAGACACAGGCTCTCCCACAAGCACACAAGTGTTTGCCCTCAGCTATAGATCAGGGACAAGCCTGTGAAGAGATGCCCTGCTATTCTTTCGCCTTATGGCATCATGTGTTTCGTTCCTCTTGGAGATCGATTGTTAAACGTCTTTCCTAGGGCGACTGTGAAGCATTTGCCAGCGGAGGAGAAGTAGCACGGAGCAGCATTCAGTACTGCCTACGAGTGTCTTTGCTACCCTACTAGCGGAGCTCCAAGAACAGGCACACATCTTCAGGTACCTTCCAAATGTGGATTCCCCTGCAGCCCCGTAGGCGGGCGTGCAGTACGCCAACCGTCAACGGACGTTTTTCCCCTCAAGCCTGTCAGGACGTTGCTCGTCCGTCTTTCCCTCAATAGATGGGAGTAGGCGCGCTTGCGGATGTGTGCGTGTGTGTGGCCACGCGTTTGCTTAGGCATCAGTGTGTGAAAAGGTAGGTGCTTTTCTCTAGCTGCGTGTGCGTGCACGTGGTGCTGGGTGCACATCCCTGGGTGCTCGTGGAAAGGTTTCTGCATGGTTTTCGCTGAGGAATCGTGTGTGTGCACATGGACAAAGAGAAGGCGCAGCAACCAGGTTCCAGCGCCGAAGAAGGCAAAAGGCGAGGTTTCCGGCGCTATCTCCTTCTCTCCCCAGAGCTAGTCGCGCAAAGCAAGCCGCTAAGCCGGCGACCGGCAAGAGAGCTACAACGAAGCATGCCGAACGGAGAAAATAGCAGCAGCTCATCTGTTCACACCTTGTTTCTGCCATGTGCTTGAACGCCAAGACGTTCGCGCTTCTGTGAGATGAAAGACGTCCTTCTGCATATGTGGTTGCTCACACCGGTGCACTTGTTAGTGTATCCATTCAGTCCTGGGCTGCGGGGCATTCAGAAGTGGCTCTGTGGAGACGTCTGCATAGAGGCAGCTGTCAGAACACGCACACTCGATTGTTCACCAAAACATATGCAGACGCGTCCTTAGCCTGTAGATTTGGATGCACAGAGTTCCCTGTGTTCGCAAGAGACAAGGGAATCGCGTCTGTACGCACAGAAGCAATAGCGGACCGTTTCCCTCGGAGTGAACGCGAAAGAGCCGTCTATATACTCGCAGACACGCGAACGTGCCTCAATGCGGTCACAGAGGCAGCAGCTTTTGCACAGATGCTCCTGGTGATTCTGGCACTTTCCAGGCACACTCCTGAAAGTCGCGCACACTGCTGTTCACTCGCTAAACGACCTCTTGGGAAACACGTCTCCGGTCGACGGACCGCTCAGATTGCTTCTCGTGTAACTGTGAACTGTGTCAGCGCAGGGAATCCGTCTCTGTTGAGCAGATGTCAATCCTGCCTCGCTTTTGCTTTGTTGCCTCTACCAAGATGATTTCCCGTTTCTCTCTTCACTGGAGCAGGCAGACACAGCCAACGCACATCAAGTGTCAAGAGACACGCTCTGCTGAGCTCAACGCTTGTGCAGATGCACATGTGCGACGAAGTCAACACACGTGCTTGTGCAGAGAAAGAAAGGGACTCCCAGGCGTGTGGAGCGACGGGGAGAAAGAGCGGGCGCTGAGGAACACAGTTTCAAACAGACTGTCTCCACACAAACAGGCACCTGTCTGCAGGTATCCTAGATCTTGATTCTTGAACTTGAGGAAACACGCGTCTGAGCAAAACTCCCAAACGCTTCCAGGAAAGACACAGGCTCTCCCACAAGCACACAAGTGTTTGCCCTCAGCTATAGATCAGGGACAAGCCTGTGAAGAGATGCCCTGCTATTCTTTCGCCTTACGGCATCATGTCTTTCGTTCCTCTTGGAGATCGATTGTTAAACGTCTTTCCTAGGGCGACTGTGAAGCATTTGCCAGTGGAGGAGAAGTAGCACGGAGCAGCATTCAGTACTGCCTACGAGTGTCTTTGCTACCCTACTAGCGGAGCTCCAAGAACAGGCACACATCTTCAGGTACCTTCCAAATGTGGATTCCCCTGCAGCCCCGTAGGCGGGCGTGCAGTACGCCAACCGTCAACGGACGTTTTTCCCCTCAAGCCTGTCAGGACGTTGCTCGTCCGTCTTTCCCTCAATAGATGGGAGTAGGCGCGCTTGCGGATGTGTGCGTGTGTGTGGCCACGCGTTTGCTTAGGCATCAGTGTGTGAAAAGGTAGGTGCTTTTCTCTAGCTGCGTGTGCGTGCACGTGGTGCTGGGTGCACATCCCTGGGTGCTCGTGGAAAGGTTTCTGCATGGTTTTCGCTGAGGAATCGTGTGTGTGCACATGGACAAAGAGAAGGCGCAGCAACCAGGTTCCAGCGCCGAAGAAGGCAAAAGGCGAGGTTTCCGGCGCTATCTCCTTCTCTCCCCAGAGCTAGTCGCGCAAAGCAAGCCGCTAAGCCGGCGACCGGCAAGAGAGCTACAACGAAGCATGCCGAACGGAGAAAATAGCAGCAGCTCATCTGTTCACACCTTGTTTCTGCCATGTGCTTGAACGCCAAGACGTTCGCGCTTCTGTGAGATGAAAGACGTCCTTCTGCATATGTGGTTGCTCACACCGGTGCACTTGTTAGTGTATCCATTCAGTCCTGGGCTGCGGGGCATTCAGAAGTGGCTCTGTGGAGACGTCTGCATAGAGGCAGCTGTCAGAACACGCACACTCGATTGTTCACCAAAACATATGCAGACGCGTCCTTAGCCTGTAGATTTGGATGCACAGAGTTCCCTGTGTTCGCAAGAGACAAGGGAATCGCGTCTGTACGCACAGAAGCAATAGCGGACCGTTTCCCTCGGAGTGAACGCGAAAGAGCCGTCTATATACTCGCAGACACGCGAACGTGCCTCAATGCGGTCACAGAGGCAGCAGCTTTTGCACAGATGCTCCTGGTGATTCTGGCACTTTCCAGGCACACTCCTGAAAGTCGCGCACACTGCTGTTCACTCGCTAAACGACCTCTTGGGAAACACGTCTCCGGTCGACGGACCACTCAGATTGCTTCTCGTGTAACTGTGAACTGTGTCAGCGCAGGGAATCCGTCTCTGTTGAGCAGATGTCAATCCTGCCTCGCTTTTGCTTTGTTGCCTCTACCAAGATGATTTCCCGTTTCTCTCTTCACTGGAGCAGGCAGACACAGCCAACGCACATCAAGTGTCAAGAGACACGCTCTGCTGAGCTCAACGCTTGTGCAGATGCACATGTGCGACGAAGTCAACACACGTGCTTGTGGAGAGAAAGAAAGGGACTCCCAGGCGTGTGGAGCGACGGGGAGAAAGAGCGGGCGCTGAGGAACACAGTTTCAAACAGACTGTCTCCACACAAACAGGCACCTGTCTGCAGGTATCCTAGATCTTGATTCTTGAACTTGAGGAAACACGCGTCTGAGCAAAACTCCCAAACGCTTCCAGGAAAGACACAGGCTCTCCCACAAGCACACAAGTGTTTGCCCTCAGCTATAGATCAGGGACAAGCCTGTGAAGAGATGCCCTGCTATTCTTTCGCCTTATGGCATCATGTGTTTCGTTCCTCTTGGAGATCGATTGTTAAACGTCTTTCCTAGGGCGACTGTGAAGCATTTGCCAGCGGAGGAGAAGTAGCACGGAGCAGCATTCAGTACTGCCTACGAGTGTCTTTGCTACCCTACTAGCGGAGCTCCAAGAACAGGCACACTTCTTCAGGTACCTTCCAAATGTGGATTCCCCTGCAGCCCCGTAGGCGGGCGTGCAGTACGCCAACCGTCAACGGACGTTTTTCCCCTCAAGCCTGTCAGGACGTTGCTCGTCCGTCTTTCCCTCAATAGATGGGAGTAGGCGCGCTTGCGGATGTGTGCGTGTGTGTGGCCACGCGTTTGCTTAGGCAACAGTGTGTGAAAAGGTAGGTGCTTTTCTCTAGCTGCGTGTGCGTGCACGTGGTGCTGGGTGCACATCCCTGGGTGCTCGTGGAAAGGTTTCTGCATGGTTTTCGCTGAGGAATCGTGTGTGTGCACATGGACAAAGAGAAGGCGCAGCAACCAGGTTCCAGCGCCGAAGAAGGCAAAAGGCGAGGTTTCCGGCGCTATCTCCTTCTCTCCCCAGAGCTAGTCGCGCAAAGCAAGCCGCTAAGCCGGCGACCGGCAAGAGAGCTACAACGAAGCATGCCGAACGGAGAAAATAGCAGCAGCTCATCTGTTCACACCTTGTTTCTGCCATGTGCTTGAACGCCAAGACGTTCGCGCTTCTGTGAGATGAAAGACGTCCTTCTGCATATGTGGTTGCTCACACCGGTGCACTTGTTAGTGTATCCATTCAGTCCTGGGCTGCGGGGCATTCAGAAGTGGCTCTGTGGAGACGTCTGCATAGAGGCAGCTGTCAGAACACGCACACTCGATTGTTCACCAAAACATATGCAGACGCGTCCTTAGCCTGTAGATTTGGATGCACAGAGTTCCCTGTGTTCGCAAGAGACAAGGGAATCGCGTCTGTACGCACAGAAGCAATAGCGGACCGTTTCCCTCGGAGTGAACGCGAAAGAGCCGTCTATATACTCGCAGACACGCGAACGTGCCTCAATGCGGTCACAGAGGCAGCAGCTTTTGCACAGATGCTCCTGGTGATTCTGGCACTTTCCAGGCACACTCCTGAAAGTCGCGCACACTGCTGTTCACTCGCTAAACGACCTCTTGGGAAACACGTCTCCGGTCGACGGACCGCTCAGATTGCTTCTCGTGTAACTGTGAACTGTGTCAGCGCAGGGAATCCGTCTCTGTTGAGCAGATGTCAATCCTGCCTCGCTTTTGCTTTGTTGCCTCTACCAAGATGATTTCCCGTTTCTCTCTTCACTGGAGCAGGCAGACACAGCCAACGCACATCAAGTGTCAAGAGACACGCTCTGCTGAGCTCAACGCTTGTGCAGATGCACATGTGCGACGAAGTCAACACACGTGCTTGTGGAGAGAAAGAAAGGGACTCCCAGGCGTGTGGAGCGACGGGGAGAAAGAGCGGGCGCTGAGGAACACAGTTTCAAACAGACTGTCTCCACACAAACAGGCACCTGTCTGCAGGTATCCTAGATCTTGATTCTTGAACTTGAGGAAACACGCGTCTGAGCAAAACTCCCAAACGCTTCCAGGAAAGACACAGGCTCTCCCACAAGCACACAAGTGTTTGCCCTCAGCTATAGATCAGGGACAAGCCTGTGAAGAGATGCCCTGCTATTCTTTCGCCTTACGGCATCATGTGTTTCGTTCCTCTTGGAGATCGATTGTTAAACGTCTTTCCTAGGGCGACTGTGAAGCATTTGCCAGCGGAGGAGAAGTAGCACGGAGCAGCATTCAGTACTGCCTACGAGTGTCTTTGCTACCCTACTAGCGGAGCTCCAAGAACAGGCACACATCTTCAGGTACCTTCCAAATGTGGATTCCCCTGCAGCCCCGTAGGCGGGCGTGCAGTACGCCAACCGTCAACGGACGTTTTTCCCCTCAAGCCTGTCAGGACGTTGCTCGTCCGTCTTTCCCTCAATAGATGGGAGTAGGCGCGCTTGCGGATGTGTGCGTGTGTGTGGCCACGCGTTTGCTTAGGCATCAGTGTGTGAAAAGGTAGGTGCTTTTCTCTAGCTGCGTGTGCGTGCACGTGGTGCTGGGTGCACATCCCTGGGTGCTCGTGGAAAGGTTTCTGCATGGTTTTCGCTGAGGAATCGTGTGTGTGCACATGGACAAAGAGAAGGCGCAGCAACCAGGTTCCAGCGCCGAAGAAGGCAAAAGGCGAGGTTTCCGGCGCTATCTCCTTCTCTCCCCAGAGCTAGTCGCGCAAAGCAAGCCGCTAAGCCGGCGACCGGCAAGAGAGCTACAACGAAGCATGCCGAACGGAGAAAATAGCAGCAGCTCATCTGTTCACACCTTGTTTCTGCCATGTGCTTGAACGCCAAGACGTTCGCGCTTCTGTGAGATGAAAGACGTCCTTCTGCATATGTGGTTGCTCACACCGGTGCACTTGTTAGTGTATCCATTCAGTCCTGGGCTGCGGGGCATTCAGAAGTGGCTCTGTGGAGACGTCTGCATAGAGGCAGCTGTCAGAACACGCACACTCGATTGTTCACCAAAACATATGCAGACGCGTCCTTAGCCTGTAGATTTGGATGCACAGAGTTCCCTGTGTTCGCAAGAGACAAGGGAATCGCGTCTGTACGCACAGAAGCAATAGCGGACCGTTTCCCTCGGAGTGAACGCGAAAGAGCCGTCTATATACTCGCAGACACGCGAACGTGCCTCAATGCGGTCACAGAGGCAGCAGCTTTTGCACAGATGCTCCTGGTGATTCTGGCACTTTCCAGGCACACTCCTGAAAGTCGCGCACACTGCTGTTCACTCGCTAAACGACCTCTTGGGAAACACGTCTCCGGTCGACGGACCGCTCAGATTGCTTCTCGTGTAACTGTGAACTGTGTCAGCGCAGGGAATCCGTCTCTGTTGAGCAGATGTCAATCCTGCCTCGCTTTTGCTTTGTTGCCTCTACCAAGATGATTTCCCGTTTCTCTCTTCACTGGAGCAGGCAGACACAGCCAACGCACATCAAGTGTCAAGAGACACGCTCTGCTGAGCTCAACGCTTGTGCAGATGCACATGTGCGACGAAGTCAACACACGTGCTTGTGGAGAGAAAGAAAGGGACTCCCAGGCGTGTGGAGCGACGGGGAGAAAGAGCGGGCGCTGAGGAACACAGTTTCAAACAGACTGTCTCCACACAAACAGGCACCTGTCTGCAGGTATCCTAGATCTTGATTCTTGAACTTGAGGAAACACGCGTCTGAGCAAAACTCCCAAACGCTTCCAGGAAAGACACAGGCTCTCCCACAAGCACACAAGTGTTTGCCCTCAGCTATAGATCAGGGACAAGCCTGTGAAGAGATGCCCTGCTATTCTTTCGCCTTATGGCATCATGTGTTTCGTTCCTCTTGGAGATCGATTGTTAAACGTCTTTCCTAGGGCGACTGTGAAGCATTTGCCAGCGGAGGAGAAGTAGCACGGAGCAGCATTCAGTACTGCCTACGAGTGTCTTTGCTACCCTACTAGCGGAGCTCCAAGAACAGGCACACTTCTTCAGGTACCTTCCAAATGTGGATTCCCCTGCAGCCCCGTAGGCGGGCGTGCAGTACGCCAACCGTCAACGGACGTTTTTCCCCTCAAGCCTGTCAGGACGTTGCTCGTCCGTCTTTCCCTCAATAGATGGGAGTAGGCGCGCTTGCGGATGTGTGCGTGTGTGTGGCCACGCGTTTGCTTAGGCAACAGTGTGTGAAAAGGTAGGTGCTTTTCTCTAGCTGCGTGTGCGTGCACGTGGTGCTGGGTGCACATCCCTGGGTGCTCGTGGAAAGGTTTCTGCATGGTTTTCGCTGAGGAATCGTGTGTGTGCACATGGACAAAGAGAAGGCGCAGCAACCAGGTTCCAGCGCCGAAGAAGGCAAAAGGCGAGGTTTCCGGCGCTATCTCCTTCTCTCCCCAGAGCTAGTCGCGCAAAGCAAGCCGCTAAGCCGGCGACCGGCAAGAGAGCTACAACGAAGCATGCCGAACGGAGAAAATAGCAGCAGCTCATCTGTTCACACCTTGTTTCTGCCATGTGCTTGAACGCCAAGACGTTCGCGCTTCTGTGAGATGAAAGACGTCCTTCTGCATATGTGGTTGCTCACACCGGTGCACTTGTTAGTGTATCCATTCAGTCCTGGGCTGCGGGGCATTCAGAAGTGGCTCTGTGGAGACGTCTGCATAGAGGCAGCTGTCAGAACACGCACACTCGATTGTTCACCAAAACATATGCAGACGCGTCCTTAGCCTGTAGATTTGGATGCACAGAGTTCCCTGTGTTCGCAAGAGACAAGGGAATCGCGTCTGTACGCACAGAAGCAATAGCGGACCGTTTCCCTCGGAGTGAACGCGAAAGAGCCGTCTATATACTCGCAGACACGCGAACGTGCCTCAATGCGGTCACAGAGGCAGCAGCTTTTGCACAGATGCTCCTGGTGATTCTGGCACTTTCCAGGCACACTCCTGAAAGTCGCGCACACTGCTGTTCACTCGCTAAACGACCTCTTGGGAAACACGTCTCCGGTCGACGGACCGCTCAGATTGCTTCTCGTGTAACTGTGAACTGTGTCAGCGCAGGGAATCCGTCTCTGTTGAGCAGATGTCAATCCTGCCTCGCTTTTGCTTTGTTGCCTCTACCAAGATGATTTCCCGTTTCTCTCTTCACTGGAGCAGGCAGACACAGCCAACGCACATCAAGTGTCAAGAGACACGCTCTGCTGAGCTCAACGCTTGTGCAGATGCACATGTGCGACGAAGTCAACACACGTGCTTGTGGAGAGAAAGAAAGGGACTCCCAGGCGTGTGGAGCGACGGGGAGAAAGAGCGGGCGCTGAGGAACACAGTTTCAAACAGACTGTCTCCACACAAACAGGCACCTGTCTGCAGGTATCCTAGATCTTGATTCTTGAACTTGAGGAAACACGCGTCTGAGCAAAACTCCCAAACGCTTCCAGGAAAGACACAGGCTCTCCCACAAGCACACAAGTGTTTGCCCTCAGCTATAGATCAGGGACAAGCCTGTGAAGAGATGCCCTGCTATTCTTTCGCCTTACGGCATCATGTGTTTCGTTCCTCTTGGAGATCGATTGTTAAACGTCTTTCCTAGGGCGACTGTGAAGCATTTGCCAGCGGAGGAGAAGTAGCACGGAGCAGCATTCAGTACTGCCTACGAGTGTCTTTGCTACCCTACTAGCGGAGCTCCAAGAACAGGCACACATCTTCAGGTACCTTCCAAATGTGGATTCCCCTGCAGCCCCGTAGGCGGGCGTGCAGTACGCCAACCGTCAACGGACGTTTTTCCCCTCAAGCCTGTCAGGACGTTGCTCGTCCGTCTTTCCCTCAATAGATGGGAGTAGGCGCGCTTGCGGATGTGTGCGTGTGTGTGGCCACGCGTTTGCTTAGGCATCAGTGTGTGAAAAGGTAGGTGCTTTTCTCTAGCTGCGTGTGCGTGCACGTGGTGCTGGGTGCACATCCCTGGGTGCTCGTGGAAAGGTTTCTGCATGGTTTTCGCTGAGGAATCGTGTGTGTGCACATGGACAAAGAGAAGGCGCAGCAACCAGGTTCCAGCGCCGAAGAAGGCAAAAGGCGAGGTTTCCGGCGCTATCTCCTTCTCTCCCCAGAGCTAGTCGCGCAAAGCAAGCCGCTAAGCCGGCGACCGGCAAGAGAGCTACAACGAAGCATGCCGAACGGAGAAAATAGCAGCAGCTCATCTGTTCACACCTTGTTTCTGCCATGTGCTTGAACGCCAAGACGTTCGCGCTTCTGTGAGATGAAAGACGTCCTTCTGCATATGTGGTTGCTCACACCGGTGCACTTGTTAGTGTATCCATTCAGTCCTGGGCTGCGGGGCATTCAGAAGTGGCTCTGTGGAGACGTCTGCATAGAGGCAGCTGTCAGAACACGCACACTCGATTGTTCACCAAAACATATGCAGACGCGTCCTTAGCCTGTAGATTTGGATGCACAGAGTTCCCTGTGTTCGCAAGAGACAAGGGAATCGCGTCTGTACGCACAGAAGCAATAGCGGACCGTTTCCCTCGGAGTGAACGCGAAAGAGCCGTCTATATACTCGCAGACACGCGAACGTGCCTCAATGCGGTCACAGAGGCAGCAGCTTTTGCACAGATGCTCCTGGTGATTCTGGCACTTTCCAGGCACACTCCTGAAAGTCGCGCACACTGCTGTTCACTCGCTAAACGACCTCTTGGGAAACACGTCTCCGGTCGACGGACCGCTCAGATTGCTTCTCGTGTAACTGTGAACTGTGTCAGCGCAGGGAATCCGTCTCTGTTGAGCAGATGTCAATCCTGCCTCGCTTTTGCTTTGTTGCCTCTACCAAGATGATTTCCCGTTTCTCTCTTCACTGGAGCAGGCAGACACAGCCAACGCACATCAAGTGTCAAGAGACACGCTCTGCTGAGCTCAACGCTTGTGCAGATGCACATGTGCGACGAAGTCAACACACGTGCTTGTGGAGAGAAAGAAAGGGACTCCCAGGCGTGTGGAGCGACGGGGAGAAAGAGCGGGCGCTGAGGAACACAGTTTCAAACAGACTGTCTCCACACAAACAGGCACCTGTCTGCAGGTATCCTAGATCTTGATTCTTGAACTTGAGGAAACACGCGTCTGAGCAAAACTCCCAAACGCTTCCAGGAAAGACACAGGCTCTCCCACAAGCACACAAGTGTTTGCCCTCAGCTATAGATCAGGGACAAGCCTGTGAAGAGATGCCCTGCTATTCTTTCGCCTTACGGCATCATGTGTTTCGTTCCTCTTGGAGATCGATTGTTAAACGTCTTTCCTAGGGCGACTGTGAAGCATTTGCCAGCGGAGGAGAAGTAGCACGGAGCAGCATTCAGTACTGCCTACGAGTGTCTTTGCTACCCTACTAGCGGAGCTCCAAGAACAGGCACACATCTTCAGGTACCTTCCAAATGTGGATTCCCCTGCAGCCCCGTAGGCGGGCGTGCAGTACGCCAACCGTCAACGGACGTTTTTCCCCTCAAGCCTGTCAGGACGTTGCTCGTCCGTCTTTCCCTCAATAGATGGGAGTAGGCGCGCTTGCGGATGTGTGCGTGTGTGTGGCCACGCGTTTGCTTAGGCATCAGTGTGTGAAAAGGTAGGTGCTTTTCTCTAGCTGCGTGTGCGTGCACGTGGTGCTGGGTGCACATCCCTGGGTGCTCGTGGAAAGGTTTCTGCATGGTTTTCGCTGAGGAATCGTGTGTGTGCACATGGACAAAGAGAAGGCGCAGCAACCAGGTTCCAGCGCCGAAGAAGGCAAAAGGCGAGGTTTCCGGCGCTATCTCCTTCTCTCCCCAGAGCTAGTCGCGCAAAGCAAGCCGCTAAGCCGGCGACCGGCAAGAGAGCTACAACGAAGCATGCCGAACGGAGAAAATAGCAGCAGCTCATCTGTTCACACCTTGTTTCTGCCATGTGCTTGAACGCCAAGACGTTCGCGCTTCTGTGAGATGAAAGACGTCCTTCTGCATATGTGCTTGCTCACACCGGTGCACTTGTTAGTGTATCCATTCAGTCCTGGGCTGCGGGGCATTCAGAAGTGGCTCTGTGGAGACGTCTGCATAGAGGCAGCTGTCAGAACACGCACACTCGATTGTTCACCAAAACATATGCAGACGCGTCCTTAGCCTGTAGATTTGGATGCACAGAGTTCCCTGTGTTCGCAAGAGACAAGGGAATCGCGTCTGTACGCACAGAAGCAATAGCGGACCGTTTCCCTCGGAGTGAACGCGAAAGAGCCGTCTATATACTCGCAGACACGCGAACGTGCCTCAATGCGGTCACAGAGGCAGCAGCTTTTGCACAGATGCTCCTGGTGATTCTGGCACTTTCCAGGCACACTCCTGAAAGTCGCGCACACTGCTGTTCACTCGCTAAACGACCTCTTGGGAAACACGTCTCCGGTCGACGGACCGCTCAGATTGCTTCTCGTGTAACTGTGAACTGTGTCAGCGCAGGGAATCCGTCTCTGTTGAGCAGATGTCAATCCTGCCTCGCTTTTGCTTTGTTGCCTCTACCAAGATGATTTCCCGTTTCTCTCTTCACTGGAGCAGGCAGACACAGCCAACGCACATCAAGTGTCAAGAGACACGCTCTGCTGAGCTCAACGCTTGTGCAGATGCACATGTGCGACGAAGTCAACACACGTGCTTGTGGAGAGAAAGAAAGGGACTCCCAGGCGTGTGGAGCGACGGGGAGGAAGAGCGGGCGCTGAGGAACACAGTTTCAAACAGACTGTCTCCACACAAACAGGCACCTGTCTGCAGGTATCCTAGATCTTGATTCTTGAACTTGAGGAAACACGCGTCTGAGCAAAACTCCCAAACGCTTCCAGGAAAGACACAGGCTCTCCCACAAGCACACAAGTGTTTGCCCTCAGCTATAGATCAGGGACAAGCCTGTGAAGAGATGCCCTGCTATTCTTTCGCCTTACGGCATCATGTGTTTCGTTCCTCTTGGAGATCGATTGTTAAACGTCTTTCCTAGGGCGACTGTGAAGCATTTGCCAGCGGAGGAGAAGTAGCACGGAGCAGCATTCAGTACTGCCTACGAGTGTCTTTGCTACCCTACTAGCGGAGCTCCAAGAACAGGCACACATCTTCAGGTACCTTCCAAATGTGGATTCCCCTGCAGCCCCGTAGGCGGGCGTGCAGTACGCCAACCATCAATGGACGTTTTTCCCCTCAAGCCTGTCAGGACGTTGCTCGTCCGTCTTTCCCTCAATAGATGGGAGTAGGCGCGCTTGCGGATGTGTGCGTGTGTGTGGCCACGCGTTTGCTTAGGCATCAGTGTGTGAAAAGGTAGGTGCTTTTCTCTAGCTGCGTGTGCGTGCACGTGGTGCTGGGTGCACATCCCTGGGTGCTCGTGGAAAGGTTTCTGCATGGTTTTCGCTGAGGAATCGTGTGTGTGCACATGGACAAAGAGAAGGCGCAGCAACCAGGTTCCAGCGCCGAAGAAGGCAAAAGGCGAGGTTTCCGGCGCTATCTCCTTCTCTCCCCAGAGCTAGTCGCGCAAAGCAAGCCGCTAAGCCGGCGACCGGCAAGAGAGCTACAACGAAGCATGCCGAACGGAGAAAATAGCAGCAGCTCATCTGTTCACACCTTGTTTCTGCCATGTGCTTGAACGCCAAGACGTTCGCGCTTCTGTGAGATGAAAGACGTCCTTCTGCATATGTGCTTGCTCACACCGGTGCACTTGTTAGTGTATCCATTCAGTCCTGGGCTGCGGGGCATTCAGAAGTGGCTCTGTGGAGACGTCTGCATAGAGGCAGCTGTCAGAACACGCACACTCGATTGTTCACCAAAACATATGCAGACGCGTCCTTAGCCTGTAGATTTGGATGCACAGAGTTCCCTGTGTTCGCAAGAGACAAGGGAATCGCGTCTGTACGCACAGAAGCAATAGCGGACCGTTTCCCTCGGAGTGAACGCGAAAGAGCCGTCTATATACTCGCAGACACGCGAACGTGCCTCAATGCGGTCACAGAGGCAGCAGCTTTTGCACAGATGCTCCTGGTGATTCTGGCACTTTCCAGGCACACTCCTGAAAGTCGCGCACACTGCTGTTCACTCGCTAAACGACCTCTTGGGAAACACGTCTCCGGTCGACGGACCGCTCAGATTGCTTCTCGTGTAACTGTGAACTGTGTCAGCGCAGGGAATCCGTCTCTGTTGAGCAGATGTCAATCCTGCCTCGCTTTTGCTTTGTTGCCTCTACCAAGATGATTTCCCGTTTCTCTCTTCACTGGAGCAGGCAGACACAGCCAACGCACATCAAGTGTCAAGAGACACGCTCTGCTGAGCTCAACGCTTGTGCAGATGCACATGTGCGACGAAGTCAACACACGTGCTTGTGGAGAGAAAGAAAGGGACTCCCAGGCGTGTGGAGCGACGGGGAGAAAGAGCGGGCGCTGAGGAACACAGTTTCAAACAGACTGTCTCCACACAAACAGGCACCTGTCTGCAGGTATCCTAGATCTTGATTCTTGAACTTGAGGAAACACGCGTCTGAGCAAAACTCCCAAACGCTTCCAGGAAAGACACAGGCTCTCCCACAAGCACACAAGTGTTTGCCCTCAGCTATAGATCAGGGACAAGCCTGTGAAGAGATGCCCTGCTATTCTTTCGCCTTACGGCATCATGTGTTTCGTTCCTCTTGGAGATCGATTGTTAAACGTCTTTCCTAGGGCGACTGTGAAGCATTTGCCAGCGGAGGAGAAGTAGCACGGAGCAGCATTCAGTACTGCCTACGAGTGTCTTTGCTACCCTACTAGCGGAGCTCCAAGAACAGGCACACTTCTTCAGGTACCTTCCAAATGTGGATTCCCCTGCAGCCCCGTAGGCGGGCGTGCAGTACGCCAACCATCAACGGACGTTTTTCCCCTCAAGCCTGTCAGGACGTTGCTCGTCCGTCTTTCCCTCAATAGATGGGAGTAGGCGCGCTTGCGGATGTGTGCGTGTGTGTGGCCACGCGTTTGCTTAGGCATCAGTGTGTGAAAAGGTAGGTGCTTTTCTCTAGCTGCGTGTGCGTGCACGTGGTGCTGGGTGCACATCCCTGGGTGCTCGTGGAAAGGTTTCTGCATGGTTTTCGCTGAGGAATCGTGTGTGTGCACATGGACAAAGAGAAGGCGCAGCAACCAGGTTCCAGCGCCGAAGAAGGCAAAAGGCAAGGTTTCCGGCGCTATCTCCTTCTCTCCCCAGAGCTAGTCGCGCAAAGCAAGCCGCTAAGCCGGCGACCGGCAAGAGAGCTACAACGAAGCATGCCGAACGGAGAAAATAGCAGCAGCTCATCTGTTCACACCTTGTTTCTGCCATGTGCTTGAACGCCAAGACGTTCGCGCTTCTGTGAGATGAAAGACGTCCTTCTGCATATGTGCTTGCTCACACCGGTGCACTTGTTAGTGTATCCATTCAGTCCTGGGCTGCGGGGCATTCAGAAGTGGCTCTGTGGAGACGTCTGCATAGAGGCAGCTGTCAGAACACGCACACTCGATTGTTCACCAAAACATATGCAGACGCGTCCTTAGCCTGTAGATTTGGATGCACAGAGTTCCCTGTGTTCGCAAGAGACAAGGGAATCGCGTCTGTACGCACAGAAGCAATAGCGGACCGTTTCCCTCGGAGTGAACGCGAAAGAGCCGTCTATATACTCGCAGACACGCGAACGTGCCTCAATGCGGTCACAGAGGCAGCAGCTTTTGCACAGATGCTCCTGGTGATTCTGGCACTTTCCAGGCACACTCCTGAAAGTCGCGCACACTGCTGTTCACTCGCTAAACGACCTCTTGGGAAACACGTCTCCGGTCGACGGACCGCTCAGATTGCTTCTCGTGTAACTGTGAACTGTGTCAGCGCAGGGAATCCGTCTCTGTTGAGCAGATGTCAATCCTGCCTCGCTTTTGCTTTGTTGCCTCTACCAAGATGATTTCCCGTTTCTCTCTTCACTGGAGCAGGCAGACACAGCCAACGCACATCAAGTGTCAAGAGACACGCTCTGCTGAGCTCAACGCTTGTGCAGATGCACATGTGCGACGAAGTCAACACACGTGCTTGTGGAGAGAAAGAAAGGGACTCCCAGGCGTGTGGAGCGACGGGGAGAAAGAGCGGGCGCTGAGGAACACAGTTTCAAACAGACTGTCTCCACACAAACAGGCACCTGTCTGCAGGTATCCTAGATCTTGATTCTTGAACTTGAGGAAACACGCGTCTGAGCAAAACTCCCAAACGCTTCCAGGAAAGACACAGGCTCTCCCACAAGCACACAAGTGTTTGCCCTCAGCTATAGATCAGGGACAAGCCTGTGAAGAGATGCCCTGCTATTCTTTCGCCTTACGGCATCATGTGTTTCGTTCCTCTTGGAGATCGATTGTTAAACGTCTTTCCTCGGGCGACTGTGAAGCATTTGCCAGCGGAGGAGAAGTAGCACGGAGCAGCATTCAGTACTGCCTACGAGTGTCTTTGCTACCCTACTAGCGGAGCTCCAAGAACAGGCACACATCTTCAGGTACCTTCCAAATGTGGATTCCCCTGCAGCCCCGTAGGCGGGCGTGCAGTACGCCAACCGTCAACGGACGTTTTTCCCCTCAAGCCTGTCAGGACGTTGCTCGTCCGTCTTTCCCTCAATAGATGGGAGTAGGCGCGCTTGCGGATGTGTGCGTGTGTGTGGCCACGCGTTTGCTTAGGCATCAGTGTGTGAAAAGGTAGGTGCTTTTCTCTAGCTGCGTGTGCGTGCACGTGGTGCTGGGTGCACATCCCTGGGTGCTCGTGGAAAGGTTTCTGCATGGTTTTCGCTGAGGAATCGTGTGTGTGCACATGGACAAAGAGAAGGCGCAGCAACCAGGTTCCAGCGCCGAAGAAGGCAAAAGGCGAGGTTTCCGGCGCTATCTCCTTCTCTCCCCAGAGCTAGTCGCGCAAAGCAAGCCGCTAAGCCGGCGACCGGCAAGAGAGCTACAACGAAGCATGCCGAACGGAGAAAATAGCAGCAGCTCATCTGTTCACACCTTGTTTCTGCCATGTGCTTGAACGCCAAGACGTTCGCGCTTCTGTGAGATGAAAGACGTCCTTCTGCATATGTGGTTGCTCACACCGGTGCACTTGTTAGTGTATCCATTCAGTCCTGGGCTGCGGGGCATTCAGAAGTGGCTCTGTGGAGACGTCTGCATAGAGGCAGCTGTCAGAACACGCACACTCGATTGTTCACCAAAACATATGCAGACGCGTCCTTAGCCTGTAGATTTGGATGCACAGAGTTCCCTGTGTTCGCAAGAGACAAGGGAATCGCGTCTGTACGCACAGAAGCAATAGCGGACCGTTTCCCTCGGAGTGAACGCGAAAGAGCCGCCTATATACTCGCAGACACGCGAACGTGCCTCAATGCGGTCACAGAGGCAGCAGCTTTTGCACAGATGCTCCTGGTGATTCTGGCACTTTCCAGGCACACTCCTGAAAGTCGCGCACACTGCTGTTCACTCGCTAAACGACCTCTTGGGAAACACGTCTCCGGTCGACGGACCGCTCAGATTGCTTCTCGTGTAACTGTGAACTGTGTCAGCGCAGGGAATCCGTCTCTGTTGAGCAGATGTCAATCCTGCCTCGCTTTTGCTTTGTTGCCTCTACCAAGATGATTTCCCGTTTCTCTCTTCACTGGAGCAGGCAGACACAGCCAACGCACATCAAGTGTCAAGAGACACGCTCTGCTGAGCTCAACGCTTGTGCAGATGCACATGTGCGACGAAGTCAACACACGTGCTTGTGGAGAGAAAGAAAGGGACTCCCAGGCGTGTGGAGCGACGGGGAGAAAGAGCGGGCGCTGAGGAACACAGTTTCAAACAGACTGTCTCCACACAAACAGGCACCTGTCTGCAGGTATCCTAGATCTTGATTCTTGAACTTGAGGAAACACGCGTCTGAGCAAAACTCCCAAACGCTTCCAGGAAAGACACAGGCTCTCCCACAAGCACACAAGTGTTTGCCCTCAGCTATAGATCAGGGACAAGCCTGTGAAGAGATGCCCTGCTATTCTTTCGCCTTACGGCATCATGTGTTTCGTTCCTCTTGGAGATCGATTGTTAAACGTCTTTCCTAGGGCGACTGTGAAGCATTTGCCAGCGGAGGAGAAGTAGCACGGAGCAGCATTCAGTACTGCCTACGAGTGTCTTTGCTACCCTACTAGCGGAGCTCCAAGAACAGGCACACATCTTCAGGTACCTTCCAAATGTGGATTCCCCTGCAGCCCCGTAGGCGGGCGTGCAGTACGCCAACCATCAATGGACGTTTTTCCCCTCAAGCCTGTCAGGACGTTGCTCGTCCGTCTTTCCCTCAATAGATGGGAGTAGGCGCGCTTGCGGATGTGTGCGTGTGTGTGGCCACGCGTTTGCTTAGGCATCAGTGTGTGAAAAGGTAGGTGCTTTTCTCTAGCTGCGTGTGCGTGCACGTGGTGCTGGGTGCACATCCCTGGGTGCTCGTGGAAAGGTTTCTGCATGGTTTTCGCTGAGGAATCGTGTGTGTGCACATGGACAAAGAGAAGGCGCAGCAACCAGGTTCCAGCGCCGAAGAAGGCAAAAGGCGAGGTTTCCGGCGCTATCTCCTTCTCTCCCCAGAGCTAGTCGCGCAAAGCAAGCCGCTAAGCCGGCGACCGGCAAGAGAGCTACAACGAAGCATGCCGAACGGAGAAAATAGCAGCAGCTCATCTGTTCACACCTTGTTTCTGCCATGTGCTTGAACGCCAAGACGTTCGCGCTTCTGTGAGATGAAAGACGTCCTTCTGCATATGTGGTTGCTCACACCGGTGCACTTGTTAGTGTATCCATTCAGTCCTGGGCTGCGGGGCATTCAGAAGTGGCTCTGTGGAGACGTCTGCATAGAGGCAGCTGTCAGAACACGCACACTCGATTGTTCACCAAAACATATGCAGACGCGTCCTTAGCCTGTAGATTTGGATGCACAGAGTTCCCTGTGTTCGCAAGAGACAAGGGAATCGCGTCTGTACGCACAGAAGCAATAGCGGACCGTTTCCCTCGGAGTGAACGCGAAAGAGCCGTCTATATACTCGCAGACACGCGAACGTGCCTCAATGCGGTCACAGAGGCAGCAGCTTTTGCACAGATGCTCCTGGTGATTCTGGCACTTTCCAGGCACACTCCTGAAAGTCGCGCACACTGCTGTTCACTCGCTAAACGACCTCTTGGGAAACACGTCTCCGGTCGACGGACCGCTCAGATTGCTTCTCGTGTAACTGTGAACTGTGTCAGCGCAGGGAATCCGTCTCTGTTGAGCAGATGTCAATCCTGCCTCGCTTTTGCTTTGTTGCCTCTACCAAGATGATTTCCCGTTTCTCTCTTCACTGGAGCAGGCAGACACAGCCAACGCACATCAAGTGTCAAGAGACACGCTCTGCTGAGCTCAACGCTTGTGCAGATGCACATGTGCGACGAAGTCAACACACGTGCTTGTGCAGAGAAAGAAAGGGACTCCCAGGCGTGTGGAGCGACGGGGAGGAAGAGCGGGCGCTGAGGAACACAGTTTCAAACAGACTGTCTCCACACAAACAGGCACCTGTCTGCAGGTATCCTAGATCTTGATTCTTGAACTTGAGGAAACACGCGTCTGAGCAAAACTCCCAAACGCTTCCAGGAAAGACACAGGCTCTCCCACAAGCACACAAGTGTTTGCCCTCAGCTATAGATCAGGGACAAGCCTGTGAAGAGATGCCCTGCTATTCTTTCGCCTTATGGCATCATGTGTTTCGTTCCTCTTGGAGATCGATTGTTAAACGTCTTTCCTAGGGCGACTGTGAAGCATTTGCCAGCGGAGGAGAAGTAGCACGGAGCAGCATTCAGTACTGCCTACGAGTGTCTTTGCTACCCTAATAGCGGAGCTCCAAGAACAGGCACACTTCTTCAGGTACCTTCCAAATGTGGATTCCCCTGCAGCCCCGTAGGCGGGCGTGCAGTACGCCAACCGTCAACGGACGTTTTTCCCCTCAAGCCTGTCAGGACGTTGCTCGTCCGTCTTTCCCTCAATAGATGGGAGTAGGCGCGCTTGCGGATGTGTGCGTGTGTGTGGCCACGCGTTTGCTTAGGCAACAGTGTGTGAAAAGGTAGGTGCTTTTCTCTAGCTGCGTGTGCGTGCACGTGGTGCTGGGTGCACATCCCTGGGTGCTCGTGGAAAGGTTTCTGCATGGTTTTCGCTGAGGAATCGTGTGTGTGCACATGGACAAAGAGAAGGCGCAGCAACCAGGTTCCAGCGCCGAAGAAGGCAAAAGGCGAGGTTTCCGGCGCTATCTCCTTCTCTCCCCAGGGCTAGTCGCGCAAAGCAAGCCGCTAAGCCGGCGACCGGCAAGAGAGCTACAACGAAGCATGCCGAACGGAGAAAATAGCAGCAGCTCATCTGTTCACACCTTGTTTCTGCCATGTGCTTGAACGCCAAGACGTTCGCGCTTCTGTGAGATGAAAGACGTCCTTCTGCATATGTGCTTGCTCACACCGGTGCACTTGTTAGTGTATCCATTCAGTCCTGGGCTGCGGGGCATTCAGAAGTGGCTCTGTGGAGACGTCTGCATAGAGGCAGCTGTCAGAACACGCACACTCGATTGTTCACCAAAACATATGCAGACGCGTCCTTAGCCTGTAGATTTGGATGCACAGAGTTCCCTGTGTTCGCAAGAGACAAGGGAATCGCGTCTGTACGCACAGAAGCAATAGCGGACCGTTTCCCTCGGAGTGAACGCGAAAGAGCCGTCTATATACTCGCAGACACGCGAACGTGCCTCAATGCGGTCACAGAGGCAGCAGCTTTTGCACAGATGCTCCTGGTGATTCTGGCACTTTCCAGGCACACTCCTGAAAGTCGCGCACACTGCTGTTCACTCGCTAAACGACCTCTTGGGAAACACGTCTCCGGTCGACGGACCGCTCAGATTGCTTCTCGTGTAACTGTGAACTGTGTCAGCGCAGGGAATCCGTCTCTGTTGAGCAGATGTCAATCCTGCCTCGCTTTTGCTTTGTTGCCTCTACCAAGATGATTTCCCGTTTCTCTCTTCACTGGAGCAGGCAGACACAGCCAACGCACATCAAGTGTCAAGAGACACGCTCTGCTGAGCTCAACGCTTGTGCAGATGCACATGTGCGACGAAGTCAACACACGTGCTTGTGGAGAGAAAGAAAGGGACTCCCAGGCGTGTGGAGCGACGGGGAGAAAGAGCGGGCGCTGAGGAACACAGTTTCAAACAGACTGTCTCCACACAAACAGGCACCTGTCTGCAGGTATCCTAGATCTTGATTCTTGAACTTGAGGAAACACGCGTCTGAGCAAAACTCCCAAACGCTTCCAGGAAAGACACAGGCTCTCCCACAAGCACACAAGTGTTTGCCCTCAGCTATAGATCAGGGACAAGCCTGTGAAGAGATGCCCTGCTATTCTTTCGCCTTACGGCATCATGTGTTTCGTTCCTCTTGGAGATCGATTGTTAAACGTCTTTCCTCGGGCGACTGTGAAGCATTTGCCAGCGGAGGAGAAGTAGCACGGAGCAGCATTCAGTACTGCCTACGAGTGTCTTTGCTACCCTACTAGCGGAGCTCCAAGAACAGGCACACATCTTCAGGTACCTTCCAAATGTGGATTCCCCTGCAGCCCCGTAGGCGGGCGTGCAGTACGCCAACCGTCAACGGACGTTTTTCCCCTCAAGCCTGTCAGGACGTTGCTCGTCCGTCTTTCCCTCAATAGATGGGAGTAGGCGCGCTTGCGGATGTGTGCGTGTGTGTGGCCACGCGTTTGCTTAGGCATCAGTGTGTGAAAAGGTAGGTGCTTTTCTCTAGCTGCGTGTGCGTGCACGTGGTGCTGGGTGCACATCCCTGGGTGCTCGTGGAAAGGTTTCTGCATGGTTTTCGCTGAGGAATCGTGTGTGTGCACATGGACAAAGAGAAGGCGCAGCAACCAGGTTCCAGCGCCGAAGAAGGCAAAAGGCGAGGTTTCCGGCGCTATCTCCTTCTCTCCCCAGAGCTAGTCGCGCAAAGCAAGCCGCTAAGCCGGCGACCGGCAAGAGAGCTACAACGAAGCATGCCGAACGGAGAAAATAGCAGCAGCTCATCTGTTCACACCTTGTTTCTGCCATGTGCTTGAACGCCAAGACGTTCGCGCTTCTGTGAGATGAAAGACGTCCTTCTGCATATGTGCTTGCTCACACCGGTGCACTTGTTAGTGTATCCATTCAGTCCTGGGCTGCGGGGCATTCAGAAGTGGCTCTGTGGAGACGTCTGCATAGAGGCAGCTGTCAGAACACGCACACTCGATTGTTCACCAAAACATATGCAGACGCGTCCTTAGCCTGTAGATTTGGATGCACAGAGTTCCCTGTGTTCGCAAGAGACAAGGGAATCGCGTCTGTACGCACAGAAGCAATAGCGGACCGTTTCCCTCGGAGTGAACGCGAAAGAGCCGCCTATATACTCGCAGACACGCGAACGTGCCTCAATGCGGTCACAGAGGCAGCAGCATTTGCACAGATGCTTCTGGTGATTCTGGCACTTTCCAGGCACACTCCTGAAAGTCGCGCACACTGCTGTTCACTCGCTAAACGACCTCTTGGGAAACACGTCTCCGGTCGACGGACCGCTCAGATTGCTTCTCGTGTAACTGTGAACTGTGTCAGCGCAGGGAATCCGTCTCTGTTGAGCAGATGTCAATCCTGCCTCGCTTTTGCTTTGTTGCCTCTACCAAGATGATTTCCCGTTTCTCTCTTCACTGGAGCAGGCAGACACAGCCAACGCACATCAAGTGTCAAGAGACACGCTCTGCTGAGCTCAACGCTTGTGCAGATGCACATGTGCGACGAAGTCAACACACGTGCTTGTGGAGAGAAAGAAAGGGACTCCCAGGCGTGTGGAGCGACGGGGAGAAAGAGCGGGCGCTGAGGAACACAGTTTCAAACAGACTGTCTCCACACAAACAGGCACCTGTCTGCAGGTATCCTAGATCTTGATTCTTGAACTTGAGGAAACACGCGTCTGAGCAAAACTCCCAAACGCTTCCAGGAAAGACACAGGCTCTCCCACAAGCACACAAGTGTTTGCCCTCAGCTATAGATCAGGGACAAGCCTGTGAAGAGATGCCCTGCTATTCTTTCGCCTTACGGCATCATGTGTTTCGTTCCTCTTGGAGATCGATTGTTAAACGTCTTTCCTAGGGCGACTGTGAAGCATTTGCCAGCGGAGGAGAAGTAGCACGGAGCAGCATTCAGTACTGCCTACGAGTGTCTTTGCTACCCTACTAGCGGAGCTCCAAGAACAGGCACACATCTTCAGGTACCTTCCAAATGTGGATTCCCCTGCAGCCCCGTAGGCGGGCGTGCAGTACGCCAACCGTCAACGGACGTTTTTCCCCTCAAGCCTGTCAGGACGTTGCTCGTCCGTCTTTCCCTCAATAGATGGGAGTAGGCGCGCTTGCGGATGTGTGCGTGTGTGTGGCCACGCGTTTGCTTAGGCATCAGTGTGTGAAAAGGTAGGTGCTTTTCTCTAGCTGCGTGTGCGTGCACGTGGTGCTGGGTGCACATCCCTGGGTGCTCGTGGAAAGGTTTCTGCATGGTTTTCGCTGAGGAATCGTGTGTGTGCACATGGACAAAGAGAAGGCGCAGCAACCAGGTTCCAGCGCCGAAGAAGGCAAAAGGCGAGGTTTCCGGCGCTATCTCCTTCTCTCCCCAGAGCTAGTCGCGCAAAGCAAGCCGCTAAGCCGGCGACCGGCAAGAGAGCTACAACGAAGCATGCCGAACGGAGAAAATAGCAGCAGCTCATCTGTTCACACCTTGTTTCTGCCATGTGCTTGAACGCCAAGACGTTCGCGCTTCTGTGAGATGAAAGACGTCCTTCTGCATATGTGGTTGCTCACACCGGTGCACTTGTTAGTGTATCCATTCAGTCCTGGGCTGCGGGGCATTCAGAAGTGGCTCTGTGGAGACGTCTGCATAGAGGCAGCTGTCAGAACACGCACACTCGATTGTTCACCAAAACATATGCAGACGCGTCCTTAGCCTGTAGATTTGGATGCACAGAGTTCCCTGTGTTCGCAAGAGACAAGGGAATCGCGTCTGTGCGCACAGAAGCAATAGCGGACCGTTTCCCTCGGAGTGAACGCGAAAGAGCCGCCTATATACTCGCAGACACGCGAACGTGCCTCAATGCGGTCACAGAGGCAGCAGCTTTTGCACAGATGCTCCTGGTGATTCTGGCACTTTCCAGGCACACTCCTGAAAGTCGCGCACACTGCTGTTCACTCGCTAAACGACCTCTTGGGAAACACGTCTCCGGTCGACGGACCGCTCAGATTGCTTCTCGTGTAACTGTGAACTGTGTCAGCGCAGGGAATCCGTCTCTGTTGAGCAGATGTCAATCCTGCCTCGCTTTTGCTTTGTTGCCTCTACCAAGATGATTTCCCGTTTCTCTCTTCACTGGAGCAGGCAGACACAGCCAACGCACATCAAGTGTCAAGAGACACGCTCTGCTGAGCTCAACGCTTGTGCAGATGCACATGTGCGACGAAGTCAACACACGTGCTTGTGGAGAGAAAGAAAGGGACTCCCAGGCGTGTGGAGCGACGGGGAGAAAGAGCGGGCGCTGAGGAACACAGTTTCAAACAGACTGTCTCCACACAAACAGGCACCTGTCTGCAGGTATCCTAGATCTTGATTCTTGAACTTGAGGAAACACGCGTCTGAGCAAAACTCCCAAACGCTTCCAGGAAAGACACAGGCTCTCCCACAAGCACACAAGTGTTTGCCCTCAGCTATAGATCAGGGACAAGCCTGTGAAGAGATGCCCTGCTATTCTTTCGCCTTACGGCATCATGTGTTTCGTTCCTCTTGGAGATCGATTGTTAAACGTCTTTCCTAGGGCGACTGTGAAGCATTTGCCAGCGGAGGAGAAGTAGCACGGAGCAGCATTCAGTACTGCCTACGAGTGTCTTTGCTACCCTACTAGCGGAGCTCCAAGAACAGGCACACATCTTCAGGTACCTTCCAAATGTGGATTCCCCTGCAGCCCCGTAGGCGGGCGTGCAGTACGCCAACCGTCAACGGACGTTTTTCCCCTCAAGCCTGTCAGGACGTTGCTCGTCCGTCTTTCCCTCAATAGATGGGAGTAGGCGCGCTTGCGGATGTGTGCGTGTGTGTGGCCACGCGTTTGCTTAGGCATCAGTGTGTGAAAAGGTAGGTGCTTTTCTCTAGCTGCGTGTGCGTGCACGTGGTGCTGGGTGCACATCCCTGGGTGCTGGTGGAAAGGTTTCTGCATGGTTTTCGCTGAGGAATCGTGTGTGTGCACATGGACAAAGAGAAGGCGCAGCAACCAGGTTCCAGCGCCGAAGAAGGCAAAAGGCGAGGTTTCCAGCGCTATCTCCTTCTCTCCCCAGAGCTAGTCGCGCAAAGCAAGCCGCTAAGCCGGCGACCGGCAAGAGAGCTACAACGAAGCATGCCGAACGGAGAAAATAGCAGCAGCTCATCTGTTCACACCTTGTTTCTGCCATGTGCTTGAACGCCAAGACGTTCGCGCTTCTGTGAGATGAAAGACGTCCTTCTGCATATGTGGTTGCTCACACCGGTGCACTTGTTAGTGTATCCATTCAGTCCTGGGCTGCGGGGCATTCAGAAGTGGCTCTGTGGAGACGTCTGCATAGAGGCAGCTGTCAGAACACGCACACTCGATTGTTCACCAAAACATATGCAGACGCGTCCTTAGCCTGTAGATTTGGATGCACAGAGTTCCCTGTGTTCGCAAGAGACAAGGGAATCGCGTCTGTACGCACAGAAGCAATAGCGGACCGTTTCCCTCGGAGTGAACGCGGAAGAGCCGTCTATATACTCGCAGACACGCGAACGTGCCTCAATGCGGTCACAGAGGCAGCAGCTTTTGCACAGATGCTCTGGTGATTCTGGCACTTTCCAGGCACACTCCTGAAAGTCGCGCACACTGCTGTTCACTCGCTAAACGACCTCTTGGGAAACACGTCTCCGGTCGATGGACCGCTCAGATTGCTTCTCGTGTAACTGTGAACTGTGTCAGCGCAGGGAATCCGTCTCTGTTGAGCAGATGTCAATCCTGCCTCGCTTTTGCTTTGTTGCCTCTACCAAGATGATTTCCCGTTTCTCTCTTCACTGGAGCACGCAGACACAGCCAACGCACATCAAGTGTCAAGAGACACACTCTGCTGAGCTCAACGCTTGTGCAGATGCACATGTGCGACGAAGTCAACACACGTGCTTGTGGAGAGAAAGAAAGGGACTCCCAGGCGTGTGGAGCGACGGGGAGAAAGAGCGGGCGCTGAGGAACACAGTTTCAAGCAGACTATCTCCACACAAACAGGCACCTGTCTGCAGAAGCACGAACGTCTTGGCGTTCAAGCACATGGCAGAAACAAGGTGTGAACAGATGTGCTGCTGCTATTTTCTCCGTTCGGCATGCTTCGTTGTAGCTCTCTTGCCGGTCGCCGGCTTAGCGGCTTGCTTTGCGCGACTAGGTCTGCAGAGAGAAGGAGATAGCGCCGGAAACCTTGCCTTTTGCCTTCTTCGGCGCTGGAACCTGGTTGCTGCGCCTTCTCTTTGTCCATGTGCACACACACGATTCCTCAGCGAAAACCATGCAGAAACCTTTCCACCAGCACCCAGGGATGTGCACCCAGCACCACGTGCACGTACACGCAGCTAGAGAAAAGCACCTACCTTTTCACACACTGATGCCTAAGCAAACGCGTGGCCACACACACGCACACATCCGCAAGCGCGCCTACTCCCATCTATTGAGGGAAAGACGGACGAGCAACGTCCTGACAGGCTTGAGGGGAAAAACGTCCGTTGATGGTTGGCGTACTGCACGCCCGCCTACGGGGCTGCAGGGGAATCCACATTTGGAAGGTACCTGAAGATGTGTGCCTGTTCTTGGAGCTCCGCTAGTAGGGTAGCAAAGACACTCGTAGGCAGTACTGAATGCTGCTCCGTGCTACTTCTCCTCCGCTGGCAAATGCTTCACAGTCGCCCGAGGAAAGACGTTTAACAATCGATCTCCAAGAGAAACGAAACACATGATGCCGTAAGGCGAAAGAATAGCAGGGCATCTCTTCACAAGCTTGTCCCTGATCTATAGCTGAGGGCAAACACTTGTGTGCTTGTGGGAGAGCCTGTGTCTTTCCTGGAAGCGTTTGGGAGTTTTGCTCAGACGCGTGTTTCCTCAAGTTCAAGAATCAAGATCTAGGATACCTGCAGACAGGTGCCTGTTTGTGTGGAGACAGTCTGTTTGAAACTGTGTTCCAGGGTGTTACCATCGACCTTGGGGAGAAAGTGGGGTCCCCTGAATGTCACAATGGGCCTTGGGGACAATGGGGGGTCCTGGGATGTCACCATGGGCCCTGGGGGCAATGGGTGGTGCTGGGATGTCACAACTTTCCCTGGGGACAAAGGGGGTCCCCATGGTGCCACAAGGGGCCCTGGGACAAAGGGGGGTCCCCAGGATGTCACAATGGTCCCTGAGGACAAGGGGAGTTCCCCGTGGTGTCACAATGGGTCCCCAGTGACAAGGGGGTCCCCCATGGTTCACAATGGGCCCTGGGGAGAAGGGGTTAGGGGGTTGGAGGATTAGGTGGTGCAGGATTTGGGGGTGCAAGGCCGGGGGAGCAGGATTTTGCGGGGCCTGATTTGGGGCTACAGGGTCTGGGGTTGCAGGTTCCAGGGGTGCAGGTTTTGGGGGTTCAGGGTGTAGGGCAGTAGGGTCTTTGGGTGCAGGAGTTTGGGGTGCCGGGTTTGGGGGCCAGGATTTGGGGTTGCAGGATTTAGGGGTGCAGTGGTTTGGAGTGCAGTGTTTTGGGGTGCAGGGTTTGGGGAAGGAGGATATGGGGGTGCAGGGTTTAGGGGAGCAGGATCTTGGGGTGCAGGGGTTTGGGGTGGGGGGCTTGGTAGGGCAGGATTTGGGGGTGGAAAGTTTTGGGGGTAGGGCTGGGGGTGCAGGATTTGGGGGTGAAGGGGTTGTGGGGTGCAGGGTTGTGGGGTGCAGGGTTTGGGAGATCGGTACGTGGGGCTGGAGGATTTGGGGGTGCAGGGTTTGGAGCAGCAGGATCTGGGGGTGCAGAGTTGGGGGGTTCAAGATTGGGGGTAGCAGGGTTTTGGGGAGCAGGGTTTCGGGGTCAGGCTTTAGGGGGACAGGGTTTGGGGGGCAGGGCTGGGAGGGATGATTTTGGGGTGCAGGGTTTAGGGCAGCAGGATCTTGGGGTGAAGGGGTTTGGGGTGAAGGGTTTGGTAGGACAGGATTTGGGGTGCAGGTTTTTAGGGTGCAACTTGTGGGGGTCAGGATTTGGGGTACAGGGTTTGGGGTGCAGGGTTTAGTGGTGCAGGGTTTGGGGGTGCAGGTCTTGTGGAGGCAGAATTGGGGGTGCAGGTTTTTGGAGTTAAGGGATTTGGGGGTGCAGATTTTGGGTGTTCAGGACCTGGGGGTGCAGGATTTGGGGATGTAGGTTTGGTGGGGGCAGGGCTTAGGGTTTCAGTATCTTGGGTTGAAGAGGTTTGGGGTGAAGGGTTGTGTACGGCAGGATTTGGGGGTGCAGGGCTTTGGGCTGCAGGTTTGGGGGTGCAGGGTTCGCATGTTCAGGAACTGGGGGTGCAGGATTTGGGTTTGCAGGTTTGGGGAATTTTGGGGTAAAGGATTTGGGGTGTAGGGTTGGGGGACGCAGGATCTGAGGGTGCAGCGTTTGGGGTGCAGAGTTAGCGGCTGCAGGAACTGGGGGTGCAGGGTTTGGGGGGCACTGTGTTGGGGGGAAGGATTTGGGGGATGCAGGGTTTAAGGGTTTAAGATTTGGAGGTGTCGAATTTTGGGGTGCAGGAGGTGCAGGATTTGCAGTTTGCAGGATTTGGGAGAGAACAGTTTGGGGTGCTGGGGTTTTGGGGATGCAAGATTTGAGGCTGCAGGGTTTCGGGGTTTGGGACATGGGGCTGGAGGATTCGGGGGTGCAGGATTTGGGGTGCAGTGTGTGGGGGTGCAAAATCTTGGGGTGTACGAGCTTTGGGTGTGGGATTTGAAGGACAATGATTTGGGGGTGCAGAGATTGGGGGTGCAGGGTTTGGGGTTGCTGCGTTTGGAGATTCGGGATGTGGAGGTCAAGGATTTAGGGGTACAGGGTTTGGTTGCAGGATTTGGGGTGCAGGGTTTGAAGTGCAGGGCTAAAGGGGGCAGGATTTGGAGGTGCAATATTTGGTGGTCTGGGGTATTGGGGTGCAGGGTTTTGGGGTGGGGGATTTGGGGGTCAGGATGTGGGGTGGAGGATTTGAGCGTGCGTGCTGTTGGGGCACAGAGTTTCGGGGGACAGATCTGGGGGTGCAGGGTTTGTGGGGCAGCATTTAGGGCTGTAGGCTTTGGGGGTGGAGTGTTTTGGGGAGGATTTGGGGTGCAGGGTTGAAGGGTTTAGATCTGGAGGTGCAGAGTTCTGGGGTGCAGGGTGTTGGGTGCAGGATCTGGGGCTCCAGGATTTATGGGTGCAGGCTCTTGGGGTTCAGGGTAGGAGGATCGTGGGGTGCGGGGCTGAAGGGTTTGGTAGGGCCGGATTTGGGGCTGCAGGGCTTTAGGGTGAGGCTTTGGGGGTGCAGGTTTCATGTCTTTAGGAACTGGGGGGGCAGGATTTTGTGGTGCGGACTTTTGAGTGCAAGTTTGAGGGGCCTTGATTTTGGGGTGCACGGTTTGGGGGGGCAGGATTCCGGGTGTAAGGTTTTGGGGTGCAGAACTTGGGGGTGTGGGTTTCACACATTAAGGAACTGGGGGCTGCAGAAGTTGGGGGTGCAGCGTTTTGGGGTGCAGGGTTGAAGGGTGCAGGATTCAGGGGTACAGGTTTTGGGAGATAAGGATCTGGGGGTGCAGGTTGTAGGGATCAGAATATGGGGGTGCATTGTTTGGGATTGCAGGATATTGGGTGCAGGATCTGAGGGTACAAGGTTTGGGGTAGCAGGGTTTTGGGGAGCAGGGTTTCGGGGTCAGGCTTTAGGGGGACAGGGTTTGGGGGGCAGGGCTGGGAGGGATGATTTGGGGGTGCAGGGTTTAGTTCAGCAGGATCTTGGGGTGAAGGGGTTTGGGGTGAAGGGTTGGGTAGGACAGGATTTGGGGTGCAGGATTTTAGGGTGCAACTTGTGGGGTTCAGGATTTGGGGTACAGGGGATTGGGGGTCCAGGGTTTGTGGGTGCAGGATTTAGTGGAGCAGGGATTGAGTTGCAGATCCTGGGGAGGCAGAATTGGGGGTGCAGGTTTTGGGAGTTAAGGGTTTGGGGGTGCAGATTTTGGGTGTTCAGGACCTGGGGGTGCATTATTTGGGGATGTAGGTTTTGGGGGGTAGATTTTGGGGTGCTGGGTTCGGGACATGGGTCTGGAGGATTTGAGGGTGCAGGGTTAAGGGGTTTAGGATTTTGGGGTGCACGGTTTAGGGTGCACACGTTTTGGGTGTGTATGATTTGAGAGTGCAGGGCTTTGGGGTACAGGATTTGGGGTGCAGGGTTTTGGGGTCAGGATCTGGGGGTGCAGGGTGTTGGGGAGAAGGATTCGGGGTGCAGCATTTTGAAGGGCAGGGTTTGGAGGAGGGAGGTTTTGGAGGTGCAAGGTTTGGTGCTTCAGGTTTTGAGGGTGCAAGATATGGTGGTGCAGGTTTTGGGGGTGCAGTGTTAAGGGGGTGGAGGATTAGAGGTGCAGGATTTGGGGGTGCAGGGTTGGGAGTGCAGGGTTTTTGGGGCCTGATTTGGGGGTACAGGGTCTGGGGGTGCAAGATCCTGGAGTTCAGGATTTGGGGGTTCAGGATGTGGGGGTGCAGGGTATGGGAGGGAAGGATCTGGGGCTTCAGGATTTGGGGGTGCACCGTTTGGGGGTGCAGGGTTTAGAAGTCAGGTCTAAGAGTGCAGGGTTTGGGGTGCAGGGGTTTGGGGGTGCAGGTTTCATGAGTTCAGGAACTGGGGGTGCAGGAATCAAGGGTGCAGGGTTTGGGAAAGAATTTGGGGGATCAGGGTTTTGGGGTGCAGAGTTTCAGAGTTCAGGGTTTGGGGGGAAGTTTAAGGTTGCAGAGTGTTAAGGGTGCAGAGCATTGGGGCAGAGGATTTGGGGGTGCGGGGTTTCAGGGTTCAGGATGTGGAGGGGTGGAGTTTTGGGGGGCAGGGTTTGGGGGTGAAGGATTTGGGGGTGCAGGGTGGTGGGGTACAGGCCTTCCTGTGTCACCTCAGCTGGGTGTTCCTGCTCCACGGGGGGATTGCACCGGATGAGCTTTCCAGGTCCCTTCCAACCCCTGACATTCTGGGACTCTGTGCGGAAGGATTTGGGGGTGAGAGATTTGGGGTGCAGCATTTGGGGGTGCAGAGTTTTGGGAGGCAAGGACCTGGGGCTGCAGGATTTGGGGGTTCATTGTTTAGGGCAGCACAATCTTGGGGTGCAGGAGTTTGCAGTGAAAGGTTTGGTAGGGCAGGATTTGGGGTGCAGGATTCTGGGGTGCTGGGTTTTGGGGCACAGGATTTGGTGTTGCAGGGATGGGGTTGAAGGGCTTGGGTTTCCAGGCCTTGGAGGTGCAGGATTTGGAGGTGCAAGGTTTGGGAGGGAATTCTTTCGGGGTGCTGTGTTTGGGGGTGCAGGGTTTGGGGGTGCAGGGTTTGGGTGTTCAGGACCTGGGGGTGCTGCATTGGGGGTGCAGTGGTTTGGGGAGCAGGGTTTAGGGAGGCAAATTATGGGGGTCCTGGGTTTTAGGAGGACAGGATTTAAAGGCGCGGGATTTGGGGGTGCAGGGTTTGGGGACTCAGGACCTGGGGATGCAGCTTTCAGGGTGCGAGGCTTAGGGGTGCATTATTAGAGGGTGGAATATTAGGGGTGCAGGACTGGGTGGGGAGGATCTGGGGTGCACATTTTGGGCGTTAAGGACGTGGGGGTGCAGGACTTGGGCGTTCAGGGATTGGGAGTGCACGGTTTGGGGGTGCAGAGTGCAAGCTGGGGGGCAGGATTTGGGGTGCAGGGTTTGGGGGTGCATTGTTGGGGGACCGGATTTGGGGGTCCAGGGTTTGGGGATGTAGGATTTAGGGTGCAGGACTTGGGGTTGTACGGCTGGGGGGTGAAGGGTTTGAGGGAAAGAATAATGGGGTGCATGGTTTAGGGGTACAGGGGCTTGGGGGGGACAATTTGGGGCTGCAGGGTTTTGAAGTGCAGGGTTTGAGGGGGCAGGATTTGGGGGTGCAAGATTTGGTGGTTCGGGATTCTGGGGTGCCGGGTTTTGAGGTGAAGGATTTGGGGGTGCAGGGTTTGGGGATGGATGATCACGGGGTGCAGACTTTGGAATTCAGGATCTTGGGGTGCAGGGGTCTGCAGTGAAGGGTTTGGTAGAGCAGGGTCTGGGGGTGCAGGACTTTCGGGTGAGGTTTGGGGTGCAGGGTTTGTGTGTTCAGGGTTAGGGGTGCAGGATTTGAGGGTGCAGGGCTCTGGGTGCAGAGTTTGGGAGTTCAGGGTTTGGGGTGCAGGGTTTTTGGCAGGAGCATCTGAGGGTGCAGGATCTGGGGATGCTGGATCTGGGGCTGCAGCGTTTTCAGTGCAGGTTTTGGGGGGACTTGATTTTGAGGTGCTCGCTGTGGGGCTGCAGGATCTGGGGGCAGGATTTGGGGTTTCAGGGTTGAGGGTAACAGGAATTTGGGGTGCAGGGGCTTGGGGTGAAGAGCATGGTAGGGCAGGATTTGGGGGGGCAGGATTGGGGAAAAAAAGGAAGGAAGGAAGGAAGGAAGGAAGGAAGGAAGGAAGGAAGGAAGGAAGGAAGGAAGGAAGGAAGGAAGGAAGGAAGGAAGGAAGGAAGGAAGGAAGGAAGGAAGGAAGGAAGGAAGGAAGGAAGACCTGGGGTTGCAGGGTTTACAGTAGCAGGATCTTGGGGTGCAGGATCTGGGGGTGCAGGGATCAGAATTTGGGGGTACAGGGTTTGGGGTGCAGGATATCAGCGAACAGGGCTTGGGGTGCAGAACCTTGTTGTTCAGGGTTTAGAGGCAGGATTTGGGGGTGCAGGGCTTTGGGGTGAGGGGTTGGGGTGCAGGGTTCAGGGCTCCAGGACCTGGGGGTCGGAGGATTTAGGGGGTTGCAGGATTTGGGGGTGCAGGGCAGGGCAAGGAAGGCTTTGAATGTGCAGTGTTTGAAGTTTCAGCACTTGGGGGTGCAGGATTTGGGGGTACAGGATTAATGGGGGCAGGGTGTCTGGGGGTAGAACTTGGGGTGCACATTTTGTGAGGATGCAAGATTTGAGAGTGCAGGGATTTGGGGTGAGGGATTTCAGGGTGCCGGGTTGGGGGGGGAAGGATCTGCGGGTGCAGGGTTTGTCAGTGCATTGATTGGGGGTCAGAATTTGGGGGTGCAGGGTTCGTGGGGCACGATTTTGGGTGCAGGTTTTGGGGAGCAGGATCTGGGGGTGATGGATTTGGGTGACAAGGTTTGGAGGAGCAGAGTTCAGGGGTTTGGGGGATGGGTTTGGACCTACAAGATTCGGGGGAAATGGTTTGGGGGAAGGATCTGGGGGCGAGATATTTGGGGGGCAGGGTTTGGGATGCCAGGTTTGGGGGTGAAGGGCTTGGGGGCAAGGATCTGGGGTGCAGGATTAGGGGGATTCAGGATTGGGGGGGTTAAGGTTGTATGGGGGACAATTTTGGGGTGCAGGTTTGGGGGGCAGGATTTACAGTGCAGGCTTTTGGGATGCACGGCTTCAGGGTACAGGGCTTGATGAGGCAGGATTTGGGGGTGCAGGATTTGGGGGCTCAGTGTTAGGAGGTGAATGTTTTGGGGGTGAAGGGTTTGGGAGTGTAAAATCTGGGCGTGCAGGATTTTGGAGTGCAGTATTTTGGGGTGCATGGTTTGGGACTGTAGATTTTGGGGTGCAGGGTTTGGGGGGCAGGGTTTGGGGGTACAAAGTTTAGGGGGCAGGGTTTTGGGGTGCAGGATCTTGGGGTGTACGAGTTTTGGGTGTGGGATTTGAAGGAAAATGATTTGTGGTGCAAGGTTTTGGGGTGCAGGGTTTGGGGGGCAGGTTTTGCGTGTTCAGGAACTGGGGGTGCGGGATTTTGCGTTGAAGGGCTCTGGGGTGCCGGGGTTGGCCTGCAGGGGTTGGGGTGCAGTATTTTGGGGTGCAGGGGTTTGGGTTTCAGGACCTGGGGGTGCAGGGTCTCAGGGAACAGGATTTCAGGGGTGCAGCATTTGAGGGGTGACGGCCTTGGGGATGAAGGATTGGGGAGTGCAGGGTTTGGGGGTGCAGATTTGGGGTGCAGGGTTTAGGGGGTGTAGGGTTTTGGAGGGGCAGGATATTGGGGTGCAGGATTTAGAGGAGCCGACTTTTGGGCAGCAGGATTGGGGGGCAAGGATTTGGGGGTGCAGGGTTTAGGGTAGCAGGGACTTTGGGTGCAGGGTTTGGTAGGGCAGGATCTTGGGGTGCAGGGTTTGGGGTTCAGGGTTCGGGATGTACATTTTTGGGAGGCAGGATTTGAGGGCGCAGGGTTTTGGGGCGAAGGGTTTAGAGAGCAGGATTTAGAGTGCAGGGTTTGGGGGTTCAGGGTCTAGGGTGGCAGGAATTTTGGGGTGCAGGCCTTTGGGGCAAAGGGTTCTGTGGTGCTGGGTTTTGGGGTGCAGGATTTGGGTGTGCAGGGTTGGGGGTTGGGGAGAAGGATTTTAGTGTGCAGGATTTTAGGGTGAAGGTTTGGTAGGGCTGAGTTTGGAGGTTCAGGGTTCTGGGGGGCAGGGTGTTGGGTGCAAGATCTGGGGGTACAGGATTTATGGGTGCAGGGTGTTGTGGGGTGCAGGGATTTTGAGTGAGGGATTGGAGGTTCAGAGTTAGGGGGTGCAGGCTTTGGGGGTGCAGGGTGTTCGGGTGAGGGATTTGGGGTTCAGGGTTAGGGGGTGCAAGATTTGAGGGGTGCATGGGTTTTGGGTGAGGGATTTGGGGTTCAGGGTTAGGGGGTGCAGGGTTTGGTGGGCAGGAATTGGGGGTGCAGGGTGTTGGGGGAAGGATTTGCTGGTGCAGGCTTTAGGGTAAAGGGGTTTGCGGTGCAGGGTTGCGGGGTGGAGGATTTGGGGGTGAAGGTTTGGGGGTGCAGGATTTGGGGGAAGGATCTGTTGGTTCAAGATCTGGGGGTTCAGGATTTTCTGGTGCAGAATTGGGGGTGCGGGATTTAGGGTGTAGGGTTGGAGGGTGAAGGGTTTGGGGAATAGAATTTCGACGTGAAGGGTTTGGGGTGAAGGGTTGGTAGGGCAGGATTTTGGGGTGCAGTGCTATGGGGGTGGAGGATCAGGTAGTGCAGGATTTGGGGGTGCAAGGCGTGTGGGGCTGCAGGGTTTTGGGGGGCCTGATTTGGTGCTACAGGGTCTGGGGGTGCAGCTTTTGAGAGTTAAGGGATTTGGGGATGAGAGTTCAGTGGTGCAGGATCTGGGGTGCAGGGTTCAGGGGGGCAGGGTTTGGGGGGGCAGGGTTTGGGGTTGCAGCTTTTGGAGATTCGGGTTGTGGGTGTCAAGGATTTGGGGGTACAGGGTTTGGGTGCAGGATTTGGGGGTACAGGGGTTTGAAGGGGACAGGATTTGCAGGTGCAAGATTTGGTGCGCTGGAGTACTGGGGTGCAGGGTTTGCAGGGTGCAGGGTTTTTGGGTGCACGGTTGTGGAAGGTGGGATTTGGGGGTGCAGCGTTTGGGGTTGCAGGATTTGGGGTGCAGGTTTGTGGAGAGCAGGAACAGAGGAGCAGGGTTGGGGGTGCAGGGTCTGGTGGGGCAGGAATTGGGGGTGCAGGGAGTTGGGGGAAGGATCTGCTGGTGCAGCTTTTAGGGTAAAGGGTTTTGGGGTACAGGGTTTTGGGGTGGAGGATTTGGGGGTGTAGGGTTGGGGGTTGAAGGGTTTGGGGGACAGAGCTGCAGGTGAAGGGTTTGGGGTGAAAGGTTTGCAGTGAAGGTTTTGGGGTGAAGGTTTTGGGGTGCAGAATCTGAGGGTGCAGGGCTTGGTAGGGCAGGATTTTGGGGTGAAGGATTTGGGGGTGTAGAGTTTTCGGGTGCAGGGTTTGGGACTGCAGGTTTTGGGGTGTAGGGTTTGGGGGCAGGGTGTGGGGTACAAAGTTTAGGGGGCAGGGTTTTGGGGTGCAGCATCTTGGGGTGTATGAGTTTTGGGTGTGGGATTTGAAGGAAAGTGATTTGGGCTGCAGGGTTTGGGGTTTCCATTGACAGGAACTGGGGGTGCAGGGCGTCGGGGTGCCGGGGTTGGTCTGCAGGGTTTGGGGTGCAGAATTTAGGGGTGCAGTATTTTGGGGTTCAGGGTTTTGGGGTGCAGGATTGGGGATTCAGGGTTTTGGGGGCATTATCTGGGGGGTCAGGATTTGGGGGTGCAGGGTTTGGGGCTGCAGGTTTTGGGTGGGGAATTTGGGGGTACAGGGTGTTGAGGAAGGATCTGGGGGTGCAATATTTGGGCTTTAAGGGTTACGGGGGGCAGGATCTGGCAGTGCAGAGTTTGGGGACAGGACCTGGGGGTGCAGCGTCTGGGGTTACAGGTTTTGGGGGTGCAGGGTGGAGGGAATTATTTGAGGTGCAGGGTTATGAGAGTACAGGATTTCCAGGTGCAGAGTTTGGGGTGCTGGGTATGGGGCAGCAGCATCTGGGGGTTCAGGTTCTGGGGGTGCATTCACTTGGGGGGATGGATCTAGGGGTGCAGGTTTTGGGGGTCCAAGGTTAGACGGGATTTGGGGCTGCAGGGATTTAGGGTGCAGGGTTTAGGGCTGCAGTGTTCTGGAGGAAGGATTTGGGGTGCAGTGTTTGAGGGGTAGGATTTGGGGTTTCAGTGTTTCAGGGTGTATGATTTTGGAGTGCAGGATTTGGGGTGCAGGGTTTGGGGGTGCAGGGTTGGAGGTGCAGGGTTTGGGGCTGCAGGGTTTGGGGTACAAAGTTTTGGTAGGGCATGCTTTGGGGTGCAGGACTTTAGGGTGCAGAATTCGGGGGTGTGCAGTTTAAGGGGGCAGGATGTGGCGTTGCAGCGTTCTGGGGTGTCAGGTTTGGGGTGCAGTGGTTTGGGGTGCAGGGTTTGGGGTGCAGGGTTTAGGGAAGGATGATAAGGGGGTGCAGGGTTTAGGGCAGCAGGATCTTGGGGTGCAGGGGTTTGGGGTGGAGGGCTCGGTAGGGCAGAGTTTGGGGGTGGACAGTTTAGGGGGGTAGGGTTTGGGGAGCAGGTTTTGGGGGTTCAGAACCTGGGGGGGCAGGGTATTGGGGTGCAGGATCTAGAAGGGCAGGGTTTGGGGGTGCAGTGTTTGGGGCACAGGGTTTGGGGGTGCAGGATCTTGGGGTGTACAAGTTTTGCAGGTAGGATTTGAAGGAAAATGATTTGGGGTGCAGGGATGGGGGTACAGGGTTTTGGGGTTGCTGGTTCTGGGGATTTGGGCTGTGGGGTTGGAGGATAACGGGAAGCAGGGTTTGGGGGGCAGTGTTTGGGGAGCCAGGGTTAGGGTTCGGTGGGGGCAGAATTTTGGGTGCACAGTTTTGACAGCTAAGTTTGGGGTGCAGGGCCTGGGAATTCAGGCTTTGGGGGTGCAGAGTTTTGGGGAGCAGGGTTTGGGGGTTCATGACGTGGGGATGGAGGAATTGGGGGTGCAGGGTTTGGTGGGGAAGGGTTTGGGGGTGCCTGGCTTAGGGTTGCAGGATTTGGGGGTCAAGGGTTTGGAGGTGCAGGGGTTTGGGGGCAGGATATAGGGGTGCAGGATTTGAGGGTGCAGGGTTGTGGAGTGCAGAGATTTAGGGGTGCAAGATCTGGGCTTGTACGGTTTTGGGGTGCAGGTTTTGGGGAGGGAGGATTTGGGGTGCAGAGTTTGGGCGTGCCAGGTCTGTGGTTGCAGGTTTTAGTACAGGGTTTGGGGGTTCAGGTTGTGGGGGCGGAGTTTTTGGGGGTGCAGGGTTGGGGAGAAGGATTTTGGGGGTGCAGGGTTTTAGGGTGCAGGATCTTAGGGTACAGAATTTGGGCAGGAATGCTTTCGGGATGCAGGTTTGGGGAGTGCAATATTTGAGGGTGCAAGGTTACCAAACCTTGCAGGATTTTGGGGTGCAGGGTTTTGGTATTTGGGGTTCAGGGTTAGGGGGTGCAGGGTGTTGGGGAACGATTTGGGGGTGCAGGGTTTGGAGGTGGAGTGTTTCAGGGATCAGGGTCTGGGAGACAGAATTATGGGTGCAGGGTTTGGGATGGCAGGGTTTGGGGTGCAGAGTTTGCGTGTTCAGGACCTGGGGGTGCTGCCTTTGGGGGTGCAGGGTTTTGGGGTGCAGGGTTTGGGTGTTCAGGACCTGGGGGTGCTGGGTTTGGGGGTGCAGGGTTTTGGGGAGCAGGGTTTGGGGAGGCAAATTATGGGGGTCCTGGGTTTTAGGAGGACAGGATTTAAAGGCGCGGGATTTGGGGGTGCAGGGTTTGGGGACTCAGGACCTGGGGGTGCAGCTTTCAGGGTGCGAGGCTTAGGGGTGCATTATTAGAGGGTGGAATATTAGGGGTGCAGGACTGGGTGGGGAGGATCTGGGGTGCACATTTTGGGCGCTAAGGACGTGGGGGTGCAGGACTTGGGCGTTCAGGGATTGGGAGTGCAGGGTTTGGGGGTGCAGAGTGCAAGCTGGGGGGGCAGGATTTGGGGTGCAGGGTTTGGGAAGACAGGATCGGGGGTGGAGGATTTGGGGGTGCAGGATTGAGGGGCAGGGTTTTGGTACAGGGCTTGGGGTCAGGATCTGGGGCTGCAGGATTTGGGGGTTCAGTGTTTAGGGCAGCACAATCTTGGGGTGCAGGGGTTTGCAGTGAAAGGTTTGGTAGGCAGGATTTGGGGTGCAGGATTCTGGGGTGCTGGGTTTGGGGTACAGGATTTGGTGTTGCAGGGATGGGGTTGAAGGGCTTGGGTTTCCAGGCCTTTGAGGTGCAGGATTTGGAGGTGCAAGGTTTGGGAGGGAATTCTTTGGGGTGCAGGGTTTGGGGGCAGGTTTAGGGGTGTAGGGTATAGGACGGAAGGATTTGGGAATGCAGGGTTTGGGGTGCACGTTTCGGGGTTCAGGAAGGTAGGGAGGGCAGGATTAGGGGGTGCAAGGTTTCAGTTGTAGGGTTTAGGGGTGCAGAGTTTGGTAGGGCCGAATTTGGGGGTGCAGGATTTGGGAAGACAGGATCGGGGGTGGAGGATTTGGGGTGAAGGATTGAGGGGCAGGGTTTTGGTGCAGGGCTTGGGGTCAGGATCTGGGGTGCGGGTTTGAGAAGAGTATTTTGGGGTGCAGGATTTTGGGTGCCGTGTCTGCGGGGCAGGTTTGGGGTGATATCGCCCATATCCTGCTCCCCAGATCCTGCACCCCAGAATCCTGCACCCCCATACTGTGATCCCTGCACCCTGCACCCCCAGACCCTTCCCTCCCAAAACCTGTAGCCCCATAACCCTGCACCCCAAAACGCTGCACCTCCAGATCGTGAACCTTTAAACCCTGCACCCCAAATCCTTCCTCCCCAAAACCTGCACCCCAAAACCCTACAATCCCAGATCTTGCACCTGCAAATCTCTGCACTCCACAACCCTGCACCCTCAAATCCTGCACCCCTATATCCTGCCCCCCAAAACCCCGGCACCTCCAAACCCTGCACCCCAGATCCTGCAACCCTAAACCAGGCACCCCAAACCCTTCCCCACCAAACCCTGCACCCCTCAGACCCTGAAGCCCAAATCCCTCTCCCAAAGCCCCTGCACCCCTTAAATCCTGCACCCCTGAAATCCGGTTCCCTAAGACCCTGCACCCCCAGGTCCTGAACCCCAAACCCCTGCACCCCAAAATACTGCACCCCAATCCCTGCAGGCCAACCCCGGCACCCCAGAGCCCTTCAACGCAAAATCCTGCATCCCCAGTTCCTGAACACGCAAAACCTGCCCCCAAACCCTGCACCCCAAAACCTGCCCCCCAACACTGCAGCCCAAAGCCCAGCACCCCAAGACCCTTCATCCCCAAACCCTGAGCCCCCAAATCATGCACCCCCAGATCCTGACCCCCAAAACACTGCACCCCCATATCCTGCACCCCAAGATCCTGCTACCCTAAACCCTGAACCCCCAAATCCTGCACCCCCGATTCCTCTCTCACAAGCCCTGCACCCCAAAACTCTGCACCCCCAAGTCCTCTCCCCCCAAACAATGCACCTGGAACCTTGAACCCGCAAAGCCTGCACGCCCAGGTCCTGAACACCTGAACCCTTCCCCCGCAAATCCTTTAACCCCCAAACCCAGCACCCCAAACCCTGTACCCCCAGATCGTTCCCAAAACACCCTGCACCCCCAAACCCTGCACCCCAAATTCCTGCCCTACCAAGCCCTTCACCCAAACCCCCGCACCCTTAAATCCTGCACCCCTAAACCCTGCACACCAAATCCTGCACCTCCAGATCCTTCTTTCCTTCCTTCCTTCCTAAAGCTTGCACCCCAAATCGTGCCCTACCAAACCCTTCACCCCAAACCCCTGCACCCCACAGTCTTGCTCCCCCTAATCCTGCCATCCCAAACCCTGCACCCCAAATTCTGCCCCCCAAACCCCGATCCCTGAAACACTGCACCTCCAAACCCTGTACCCCCAAATCCTTCCCCAACACCCTGCACCCCCAAACCCTGCACCCCTAAGCCTGAACCCTAAATCCCTCACCCAAAAGCCCTGCACCCCCAAACCCTGCACCCCAAGATCCTGCTCCCCTAAATCTTGAACACCCTAACCTTAAGCCCCCAAACCCTGCACCCCGAAATCCTGCAGCACCAAACCCTGCCCCCCAAATCCTGCACCCCTATAATTCAGCCCTACCAAGCTTTGCACCCCTAAACCCTGAAATCTCACACCCCCTAATCCTGCCCTCCCAAATCCTGAGCCCTGCACCCCCAAAGCCTGCATTCCCAAACGCAGCACCCCCAGGTCCTGAACACCCAAACACTGCACCCCCAAATTAGGCAGTCCCAAACCCAGCACCCCAAAATCCTCCATTCACAAACTCTGCACCCCCCAAACCTGGACCCCCACATGTGCACCCCCAAAACCATGCCCCCCTGAAACGCTGCACTTCAAAACCCTGCACCCCTAAATCCTTCCCCCAAAACCCTGCCCCCCAAACCCTACACCCCAAGGTCCTTCCCCCACCTCCTGGAACCCCAAACCCTGCACCCCAAAGAATTCCCTCCCAAACCTTGCACCTCCAAATCCTGCACCTCAAAGGCCTGGAAACCCAAGCCCTTCAACCCCATCCCTGCAACACCAAATCCTGTGCCCCAAACCCAGCACCCCAGAATCCTGCACCCCAAATCCTGCCTACCAAACCTTTCACTGCAAACCCCTGCACCCCGAGGTTGTGCTGCCCTAAACACTGAACCCCCAAATCCTGCAGCCCCAGATCCCTGCCTCCCAAAACTCTGCACCCCCACATCCTGCACCCCAAATCTCTCACCCCCAAATCCTCCCCCCACCACCCTGCAGCCTCAAATCCTTCACCCCCATCCCCTGCACCCCAAAACTCCACACCTCCAAATCCTGAACCCTGAAACCTCGCACCCCCAAATCCTGTGCCCCAGTCCTGTGCACCCCACACTCTGCAACCTTAAATTTCCCCCCAAGCCCCTGCACCCCAAACGCTGCACTCTTAGACCTGACTTCTAAACCCTGCACCCCCAAACAGTGCACCCCCAAATCCTGAAGCCCCAGATCCTTCCCTCCCATACCCTGCACCCCCAAATCCTGAACCCCCAGATCCTGAATTCCAGGATCTTGCACTCCCAGACCCTGCACCCCCAAATCAGACACACGAAAACTCTGCACCCCCAAATCTTGCACCTCTAAGCCTCCACCCCTTAACACTGCACCCCCAAATCTTTCACCCCAAAACCTCCACCCAGAACCCTGTACCCCAAAACCCTACACCTCCAAATCCTGAACCCTTAAACCCTGCACCCCCAGATCCTCCCCCCAAATGAATGCACCCCCAAAACCTGCACCCCCAGATCCTGCTGCCCCATACCCAGCACCCCAAACTCTGCACCCAGAAATCCTGCACTCTCATAACCCTGCACCTCAAACAATTCCCTTAACCCTGCACCCCCAAAACCTGTAACCCCAATCGCTGCACCCCCAGATCCTGTCCCCAAACTCTGCACTGCCAGATCCTGCCCCCCTAAGCCCTTAAAGCCCAAATATTGCACCCCCAGATCCTTCCTCATCACCCTGCACCCCCAAATTCCCCACCGCAAACCTGCACCCCCAGATCCTGCACCACCAAGTTCTGTGCCCTGAAGCCCTGCACTGAAAATCCTGCCCCCTAACTCTGCACCCCCAAATCCTGCACCCCCAAATCCTGCATTCCTAAACCCTGCACCCCCAAATCCTTCAACCCCCAAAGCCAATGCACTGCCAAACCCTGGACCCCCAGATACTGCACCCCAGAACCCTGCACGTTGAAATCCTGCACCCCCAAACCCTGCAGCCCAGAACCCTATACCCGATATCCTGCCGCCCCACAACTTGCACCCCCAAACCTGCAACCCCAAATACTGCACCCCAAATCCTGCATCTTGAAACCCTGCACCCCTAAATCCTTCCTCCCAAGCCATGATTCCCCAAAACCTGTAATACCAAATCCTGCACCCCCAAATCCTGCACCCCCAAATCGTTCCCCTAAACCATTCGCCCCCGAATCTTTTATGTCCAAACCTGTCCCCCAAAACCTTGCACCCCTGAACTCTGCTCCCCCAAAGCCGGCACCACGAAACCTTTCAACCAATTCCATCACCCCCAGATCCTGCTCCCCAAACCCTGCACCCAAAATCCTACCCCACAAACCCTGCACCCCCAAATTCTGACCCCCAATCAATGCACTGACAAACCCTGCACCCGCAGATCCTTCCCCCCCAAACCTGGCACCCTGAAATCGCTCACCCCAAATCCCTGCACTCTCAAATCTTGCACACCCCAAAAATGTGCACCGCCAAATCGTTCACCCCATATCCTGCCCCTTTAAACCCTGCACTTCAAAACCCTGCACCCCCAAATCCTTTCCCCAAACACCCTACACCCATTAATCCTGTACCCCCAAATCCTGCACCCCAAGTCCTGAAACTTCAAACCCTGCGCCCTCAGATCCTTCCTTACCCAACCCTGCACCCCCAAATCCTGCAACCCCCAAGTCCTGAACCCTGCACCCGCAACTCCTCACCCCAAAGCCCTGCACCCCCAAATCCTGCCTCTAAACCCTGAACAACAAGGTTCTGCACCCCAAACCCTGCTCCCCGGATCCTACACCCCCAAACCCTACAATCCCAGATCTTGCACCTGCAAATCTCTGCACTTCACAACCCTGCACCCCCAAACCCTGCACCCCAAATTCCTGCCCTACCAAGCCCTTCACCCAAACCCCCGCACCCTTAAATCCTGCACCCCTAAACCCTGCACACCAAATCCTGCACCTCCAGATCCTTCTTTCCTTCCTTCCTTCCTAAAGCCTGCACCCCAAATCGTGCCCTACCAAACCCTTCACCCCAAACCCCTGCACCCCACAGTCTTGCTCCCCCTAATGCTGCCATCCCAAACCCTGCACCCCAAATTCTGCCCCCCAAACCCTGATCCCTGAATGACTGCACCTCCAAACCCTGTACCCCCAAATCCTTCCCCAACACCCTGCACCCCCAAACCCTGCACCCCTAAGCCTGAACCCTAAATCCCTCACCCAAAAGCCCTGCACCCCCAAACCCTGCATCCCAAGATCCTGCTCCCCTAAATCTTGAACACCCAAACCTTGCACCCTCAAATCTTGCACCCCCAAACCCTGCACCCCCAAATCTCACAGCACCAAACCCTACACCCCAAATCCTGCACCCCTAAATTCAGCCCTACCAAACTTTGCACCCCTAAACCCTGAAATCTCACACCCCTAATCCTGCCCTCCCAAATCCTGAGCCCTGCACCCCCAAAGCCTGCATTCCCAAACGCAGCACCCCCAGGTCCTGAACACCCAAACACTGCACCCCCAAATTAGGCAGTCCCAAACCCTGCACCCCAAAATCCTCCATTCACAAACTCTGCACCCCCCAAACCTGGACCCCACATGTGCACCCCCAAAATCATGCTCCCCTGAAACGCTGCACTTCAAAACCCTGCACCCCCAAATCCTTCCCCCAAAACCCCGCCCCCCCAAACCCTACACCCCAAGGTCCTTCCCCCACCTCCTGGAACCCCAAACCCTGCACCCCAAAGAATTCCCTCCCAAACCTTGCACCTCCAAATCCTGCATCTCAAAGGCCTGGAAACCCAAGCCCTTCAACCCCATCCCTGCAACACCAAATCCTGTACCCCAAACCCAGCACCCCAGAATCCTGCACCCCAAATCCTGCCTACCAAACCTTTCACTGCAAACCCCTGCACCCCGAGGTTGTGCTGCCCTAAACACTGAACCCCCAAATCCTGCAGCCCCAGATCCTTGCCTCCCAAAACTCTGCACCCCCAAATCCTGCACCCCAAATTTCTCACCCCCAAATCCTTCCCCCACCACCCTGCAGACTCAAATCCTTCACCCCCAACCCCTGCACCCCAAAACTCCACACCTCCAAATCCTGTGCACCAGTCCTATGCACCCCACACTCTGCACCCCAAACCCTGCACTCTTAGACCTGACTTCTAAACCCTGCACCCCCAAACGGTACACCCCCAAATCCTGAAGCCCCAGATCCTTCCCTCCGATACCCTGCACCCCCAAATCCTGAACCCCCAAACCCTGCACCCCTAAACTTCCACCCCCTTAACACTGCACCCCCAAAACCTGAACCACTAAATCTTTCACCCCCAAAACCTCCCTCCTCCAAACCCTGCACTTCAAAATGCTGCACCCCCAAATCCTTCTCCCCAACACCCTGCACCCCCAGATCCTGACCCCAAAACCCTGCACCCCAAATCCTGTACCCCAAAGCCCTGCACTCTCAAATCATACAGGCCCAGAACGTGCACCCTAAACTGTGCACCCCAAAATCCTAAACCCCTTAACCCTGCACCCCCAAATCCTCCAGACCCATGTCCCGAACCCAGCACCCCAAAATCTACCCCCCAAAACCTACATCCCCAAATCCTGCACCCCCAGGTCCTGAACACCCAAAATCTGCACCCCCAATTCTGCCTCCACAAGACCTTCACCCCCAGTCCCTGCTCCACTAAATCCTACACCCCAAACCCTGCACCCCCAACCTCCTGGACCCCAAATCCTGCCCCCACAAGTTGCATCCTAAAATCCTGCACCCCCAAATCCTGTCCTACCCACCCTTCAGCCCAAACCCCTTCACCCCAAAATCCTGCTGCCCTAAACCCTGCACCCCCAAATCATCCCTCCCAACCCTGCCCCCCAAACCCTGTCCCCCTAAAGCCTGACCCCGAAACCCTGCTCCCCAAAACCCTGCTACCCCCAATCTTGTACCCCCAGATCCTTCCCCCAACACCCTGCAATCCCAAACCCTGCACCCCCAATTCTGGCGCTAAACCCTGCACCCCCAGAACCCTGCACCACTGAACCTTGCACCCCAAAACCCTGCTCCCCCAATCCTCCCCCCCAAAACTCTGCACCCCAAAACCCTATACCCAAAACCTTGCACCCCACAAGTTGCACCCATATCCCTGCACCCCCAAATTCCTGCACCCCCAAATCCTCCAACCCTCAGGTCCTGCACCCCCAGGTGCTGAACACCTGAACCCCTCACCCCAAACCCTGCACCCCCAAATCCTGCCTCTAAACACTGAACTACAAGGTTCTGTACCCCAACAGCCTGCTCACCCAGATCCTGCACCCCAGAACCCTGCACCCCCAAATTCTGATCCCTACAGTCTGCACCCCCAGCTCCTGCACCCCCAAAACCTGTACCCCTAAATCCTGCACCCTTCAACCCTGCAGCCCACAACGCTGCACCCCCAACCTCTGCAGCCCCAGTTCCTTAACGTGTGAAACCTGCACCCCCAAGTCCTGCACCTCAAAACCTTACACCCGGAATCCTGCCCCCCAAACCATGCACCCCAAAATCAAGGCCCCTCAAACTTGCACTCAAAAGTCCGCACCAAGAAACCCTCCCCGCCCAGTTCCTAAAGACGTGAAACCTGCACCCCGAAATCCCGCACCCCAAAACCCTGCACCCCAGTACCCCAGACCACCAAATCTTGCACCTCCAAATCCTGCCCCCTTTAGCCCTGCACTTCAAACCCTGCACCCCAAATCCTTGACACCCAAGTCACAAATCTCCAAACACAGCAACCCCAAAACCCTATACCCCCAGTCCCTGCACCCCCAAATAATTTTCCTTCAAATCCCACACCCAAAGCTCGTACACCCCAAGATCTTGCACCCCCACACACTGCACCCCAAATCCTGCAACCCCAGACCCTGCACCTCCTGCACCCCAAAATTTTACATCTCCAAATCCTAAAGCCTTAAACCCTGTATCCGACAAATCCTTCCCCCCAAAACAGTGCCCCCCAAACCCTGCACCCCAGATCCTGCAGCCCCTAACTCTGCGTGCCCCAACCACGAACCTCCAAATTCTTCCACCTCCAAACCCTACACCCCAAATCCTGTACCTCAAATATTCCCCCAACCCTGCACCCCAAAACCCTGCAACCCTGGTTCCTGAACATGTGAACCCTGCAACCCCAAACCCTCAGCCCATAGTCCTGCACCCCCAAATCCTGCCCTACCCAACCCTTCACCCCAAACCCCCTCACCCCAAGACCCTGTACTGACAAACCCTTCACCTCAAAATTCTGTCCCCCAAACCCTTCACCCCCAACCCTACACCCCTAAATCCCACACCCCCAGATCCTGCCCCCCAAACCCTACACCTCAACACCCTGCACCCCCAAACCCTGCACCCCCAAATCCTGCATCCCCAGATCCTTCTCACCCAAACTGCACCTCCAAAAACTGCACCCCCAGATCCAGATACTGTAAGCACTGAACCCTCAAATCCTGCACCCCAAATGCAGCCCCCCCAATCCTGCCTCCCCACACGCCATACTCAAATCCTGCACCCCCAAATCCTGCACCCCCAAATCCTGCTCCTCCAAACCCTTTGCCCTCCCATTTTGTCCCCTAAGACCTTCACCCCCAAGCCCTTCACCCTAAAACCCTACACCCCCATATCCTGCTCACCCAATTCTTGCACCCCCAGATCCTTCCTGCAAGACTCTGCACCCCAAAATAGGGCACCCCAGATCCCGCACTTCAAACCAATGCATCCCTGAACCCTGAAACCCCAAATCCTCCCCCCCAGATCCTGCACCCTCAGATCCTCCTGCCAAAAATCCTGCACCCCAAACCCTGAACTCCCAAACTCGGCACCCAAAGCCCTCAAACCCTGCACCCCCAGTTCCTGAACACATGAACCCTGCACCCCCAAACCCCACCCTAAAGTCCTGCACCCCCATATCCTACTCTACCAAACCCTTCAGTGCAGACCCCTGCACCCCAAGATCCTGAATTCCAAAGTCTGCACCCCCTAATCATCCACCCCCAAACCCTGCACCCCAAACCTTGAACCCCCACATCCTGCAGCCTCAAGTCCTGAACCTTCAAACCCTGCACCTGCAAATTGTGCCCCCAAACCTGGCAGCCACACTCCCTGAACACAGGAACCCTGCACCCCGAAACCCTGCACCCTCAAACCCTGCACCCCGAACCCTGCACCCTGAAACCCTGCACCCTCAAACCCTGCACCCCGAACCCTCACCCCAAGGTGCTGCTCCCCAAGGTCCTGCTCCCCAGATCCTGCATCCTCAGATCCTGCACCTCTAAATCCTGCACCCCCAGATCCTTCACCTCAAATCCCAGCACCCCAGAATCCCGAACCACCGAACCTTGCACTTCAAACCCTGCCCCCTTAAACCCTGCACTTCAAACCCTGCAGCCCCAAATCGTTCCCCCCAAGCCCCTGTGCCCCTAAACCATGCACCCCAATATTCTTCCCCCCAAAGCCTGCAGCCCCAGCCCTACACCCCCATACCCTGCACCCCAAAACTCCACACCTCCAAATCCTGAACCCTGAAACCCCGCACCCCCAAATCCTGTGCCCCAGTCCTGTGCACCCCACACTCTGCAACCTTAAATTTCCCCCCAAGCCCCTGCACCCCAAACCCTGCACTCTGAGACCTGACTTCTAAACCCTGCACCCCAAACAGTGCAACCCCAAATCCTGAAGCCCCAGATCCTTCCCTCCCATACCCTGCAGCCCCAAATCCTGAACCCCCAAACCCTGCACCCCTAATCCTCCACCCCCTTAACACTGCACCCCCAAAACCTGAACCACCAAATCTTGCACCCCCAAAACCTCCCTCCTCCAAACCCTGCACTTCAAAATGCTGCACCCCCAAATCCTTCTCCCCAACACCCTGCACCCCCAGATCCTGCACCCCAAAGCCCTGCACTCTCAAATCACGCACTCCCAAAACTTGTGCACCCTAAACCATGCTCCCCCAAACAGTGCACCCCAAATCCTGACTCTCCAGATCTTGCACCCCCAAAACCTGCAACTTCAAAAGCTGCGCCCCAGATCCTGCCTCCTGCAACCCCAAGTCCTGCACCCCAATACCCTGCACCCCCAGAACACTGCACCCCAGAACCCTGCACCCCTTAACCCTGCACCCCAAGGTCTTGAACACCCAAAATCTACACCCCAATTCTGCCTTCCCAAGACCTGCACTCCCAAACCCCTGTACCCCAAATCCTGCCCCCACAAGTTGCACCCTAAAAACCTGCACCCCAAATCCTGTCCTACCCAACCCTTCACCCCAAACCCCTTCACCCCAAGATCCTGCTGCCCTAAACCCTGCACCCCCAAATCATCCCTCCCGGCCCTGCCCCCCAAACCCTGTCCCCCTAAAGCCTGACCCCGAAACCCTGCTCCCCAAAACCCTGCTACCCCAAACCTTGTACCCCCAGATCCTTCCCCCAACACCCTGCAATCCCAAACCCTGCACCCCCAATTCTGTCTCCCCAAACCCTTCACCCCCAAACCCCTGCACCACTGAACCTTGCACCCTGAAACCCCGTACTCCACAAGTTGCACCCTAAAAGCCCGAAGCCCCAAAACCTGTACCCCCAGATCCTTCCCTCCCAAACCCGGCACCCTGAAATCCCTCACCCCAAAGCCCTGCACCCCCAAATCCTGCCCTACCGAACCTTGCACTACAAACCCCTACATCCCAAAATCCTGCACACTTAAACCCTGCAGCCCCACATCCCACCTAACCCTGCCCCCCAAATCCTTCCCCCTGACCCTGCACCCTGAAACCCTTCACCCCCAGATCATACACCCCCAAACCCTGCCCCTCGAAAGCATTCACCCCCTAACACTGCACCCCCAAATCCTGGAACCCCAAACCTTGATTTCCCAAACCCTGCGCCCCAAAACCCTGCACTTCCAAACCTTGCACCCCCTGATCCTGCACCCCAAAACCCAGCACCCCAGACCCCTGCACACCTAAATTCTTCACCCCCAAGTCCTAAACATGTGAACCCTGCACCCACAAACCCTGCACCCCGAATTCCTCCATCCCCACGTCATGAACCCCCAAACTCTGCTCCCCAAAATCCTGCACCCCCAAACCCTGCCCTTCTAGATCCTGCTCCCCAATACCCTGCACCCTCAGGTTCTGAACCCGCAAATCCTGCTCCCCCAACCCCTGCCCTACCAAACCCTTCAGCCCAAACCCTGCCCCCCCAGATCCTTCTCTCCCAAATCCTGCACCCCCCATTGTGCTGTCCAAACTGTGCCCCCCGAGGTCCTGACCCTTCCAAACCTGCACCCCCAAATTCTGCCTCCCCAAGCCTGCACCCCCAAACCCTGTACTCCAAAATCCTGCACTCCCAAGCCCGGATGCCCCGAAATCCTGCCCACCCAGACCCTGCACCCCGAAATTCTGCCCCACACAAACTTATCCCCCCAGCCCTGATTGCCCTAATCCTGCACCCCAGATCCTTGCCCCCAAACCCTTCACCCCAAACCTGGCATCCCAAACCCTGCACCCCAAATATCTCACCCCCAGATCCTTCCCCACTGCCTTTCACCCCCAGATCCTGACCCCCAAACCCCGCACCCCCAAATCCTTCACCCCAAAACCAATGCAACCCACACTGCGCAACGTTAAATTTCCCCCCAAACCCCTGCACCCCAAACCCCTGATCTCCCAAACTCTGCACCCCAGAACCCCGCAGCCCCACATTCTGCCAACAAACCCCTGCCCCCCAGGCTCTGCAGCCCTAAATCGTGCACCTCCTCATCCAGCCCCCCAAACAATGCACCCCCAGATCCTTCCTCAACACCCTGCACCCCAAATTCCCCACCCAAACCCCTGCACCCCCAAGTCCTGTACCCCAAAGCCCTGCACCAAAAATTCTGCCCCCCAACTCTGCACTCCCAAATCCTGCACCCCCACATCCTGCACCCTGAAACCCTGTGTCCCCCAGTCCTCCACCCCCAAAACCAATGCACCACCAAACCCTGCACCCCAAATCCCTGCAACCCCAAATCCCAACTAACCCTGCACCCCAAAATCCTCCACTCCAAAGCCCTGCACCTCCAGATCCTTTCCTCAAACCCTGAACACCTGAACCCTGCACCTCAAAACCCTGCACCCCAAATCCTGACCCCCAGATAATGTCCCCAAAACCCCTACATCTCCGATTCTTCCCCCTAAGCTCTGCACCCTTAAAACGTGCACCCCTAAATTCTGCACCCCCAAATCCTTCCTCCCAAGCCATGAACCCCTCAAACCTGTGATACCAAACCCTGCAACCCTGAACCCTGCGCCCCCAAACCCTGCACATCCCATAATCCTGTACCCCCAGATACTGCTCCCCAAAACCCTGCACCCCCAAACTGTATACCTGAAATGCTGCCATCCCCAAACTCGCACCCCAAACCCTGCACCCTAAAATCAAGTCCTCCCCCAACTTGCACTCAAAACGCTGCCCCCTAAGCTTTGCACCCCCAAATGCTGACCCCCAAACCCCGTGCCCCCAAATCCCACCACCCTAAATCCTTCCCCCTAATCAATGCACTTCCAAACCTTGCACCCCCAAATCCTCAACCCCATGTCCTGAACTCCAAAACCCTGCACCCCCAATTCTGCCTCCCCAAACCCGGTACCCACGGGTTCTGCACCCCAAACTCTGCACCCACAGGTTCTGAACCCCAAACTCCTGCTCCCCCAAGCCCTGCCGCCCAAACTCTGCACCCTCAATTCCCGCACTACCAAACCCTGCACCCCCAGATCCCTCACCCAGACCTGCACCCCAAATCTGGCCTCACCCAGCCCTGTGCCCCAAAACCCAAGATCCTGCTCGCCTACATCTTGAACACCCAAACCTTGCACCATCAGATTTTGCATCCTCAAATCCTGCACCCCGAAAGTATTCATGCCCAAATCCTGCACCCCCAGATCCTGCACCCCAAAACCTTCACTACAAACCCTGCACCCTCCACCACCTTAGCACTGCACGCCCAAACTCTGCACCCCCAAATCCTGCACCCCAAATCCTGCTCCTTCAAACCCTTTGCCCCCAAATTTTACCCCCCTAGACCTGCACCCCCAAGCCTTTCTCCCTAAAACCCTACACCCCCAAATTCTGCACCCTAAACCCTGCACCCCCAGATCCTTCCTGCAAGACTCTGCACCCCAAAATCGAGCACCCCAGATCCCGCACTTCACTGCATCCCTGAACCCCGAACCCTAAATCCTGCACCCAGATCCTGCAGCCCAAAGCGAGCACCCTAAAATCAAGTCCCCCCAAAACCTGCACTGAAAATGCTGAACCCCAAATCCTGCCCCCCAGATCCTGCACCCTCAGATCCTCCTGCCAAAAACCCTGCACCCCAAACCCTGAACTCCCAAACTCTGCACCCAGAGCCCTGCACCCTCAAATCCTGCACCCCCAGTTCCTGAACACATGAACCCTGCACCCCCAAACCTCACCCGAAAGTCCTGCACCCCCAAATCCTGCTCTACCAAACCCTTCAGTGCAGACCCCTGCACCCCAAGATTGTGCTGCCCTAAACACTGAACCCCCAAATCCTGCAGCCCCAGATCCTTGCCTCCCAAAACTCTGCACCCCCACATCCTGCACCCCAAATCTCTCACCCCCAAATCCTTCCCCCACCACCCTGCAGCCTCAAATCCTTCACCCCATCCCCTGCACCCCAAAACTCCACACCTCCAAATCCTGAACCCTGAAACCCCGCACCCCCAAATCCTGTGCCCCAGTCCTGTGCACCCCACACTCTGCAACCTTAAATTTCCCCCCAAATCCCTGCACCCCAAACTCTGCACTCTTAGACCTGACTTCTAAACCCTGCACCCCCAACAGTGCACCCCCAAATCCTGAAGCCCCAGATCCTTCCCTCCCATACCCTGCACCCCCAAATCCTGAACCCCACAAATCCTGCACCACTAATCCTCCACGCCCTTAACACTGCACCCCCAAAACCAGCACCACCAAATCCTTCACCCCCAAAACCTCCCTCCTCCAAACCCTGCACTTCAAAATGCTGCACCCCCAAATCCTTCTCCCCAACACCCTGCACCCCCAGATCCTGACCCCAAAACCCTGCACCCCAAATCCTGTACCCCAAAGCCCTGCACTCTCAAATCATACATGCCCAGAACGTGCACCCTAAACTGTGCACCCCAAAATCCTAAACCCCTTAACCCTGCACCCCCAAAACCTGTACCCCAGATCCTTCCCCCCCATAACTGGCACCCTGAAATCCCTCACCCCAAATCCCTGCACCCTCAAATCCTCCAGCCCACAAGTCCTGCACCCCCAGGTCTTGAACACCTGAACCCTGCAGACCCAAATGCTGCACCCAGAACTCTTGGTGCCCAAATCCCTGCACCCAAAAGTCTGTCTCCCGAACCTTCACACCAAAGCCCTGCACCCCAATATCCAAAAGCATCCCCTTGGGACTGGCCCAGATGCTCCGTGCATCCTTGGCATAGAGCACCATCATCATCCAACCACCATCATCATCCAACCACCACCATCATCATCCAACCACCACCATCATCATCCAACCACCATCATCATCATCCAACCAACCAATCCTGAACCCAACCAGTGACCCCATCACCCAATCAGTGACTCCACAACCCAACCAATGACCCCATCATTCAACCAATGACCCCATCACCCAATCAGTGACCCCATGACCCAACCAATGACCCCATCATTCAACCAATGACCCCATTATTCAACTAATGACCCCATCACCCAACCAGTGACTCCATGACCCAACCAATGACCCCAGGGACCACAGTGCTACCATCTGCCATGGGCTGATCCAGACCACGCTGGAGCAAGGTGAAGCTCCAGAACACTTGCAGTATATTGATGACATCATCGTATGGGGCGACACAGCGAAAGAAGTCTTCAAAAAAGGTGAGAGAATAATTCAGATTATTTGGGATGCTGGTTTTGCCATAAAACGAAGCAAGGTCAAGGGACATGCACGGGAGATCCAGTTTTTAGGAATAAAATGGCAAGATGGCCATTGTCAGATCCCAATGGAGGTGATCAACAAAACTGCAGCAATGTCTCCACCTACTAATAAAAAGGAGACACAGACTTTCTTGGGCGTTGTAGGTTTTTGGAGAATGCACATTCCTGACTACAGCCACATTGTGAGCCTCTCTATCGAGTGACTCGTAAAAAAGAACCAATTTGAGTGGGGCCCTGAACAACGCCAAGCCTTTGAACAAATGAAGCGTGAGATAACTCATGCGGTGGCCCTTGGACCAGTTCGAACTGGACTAGATGTTAAAAATGTGCTCTACACCGCAGCCGGAGATAATGGACTTACCTGGAGCCTCTGGCAGAAAGCACCAGGAGAAACCCGAGGTCGACCCTTAGGTTTTTGGAGTCGAGGATACAAAGGATCTGAGGCCAACTGTACTGCAACTGAAAAGGAGATACTGGCAGCATATGAAGGAGTTCGAGCTGCTTCAGAAGTGATGGGCACTGAAGCACAGCTCCTCCTGGTACCTCGACTGCCGGTGCTGAGCTGGGTGTTCAAAGGGACGGTTCCCTCTCCACATCATGCAGCCGAAGTTACATGGAGTAAATGGATTGCACTGATCACGCAATGAGCTCGGATTGGAAGTCCCAACCGTCCAGGGATATTAGAAGTGATTACAGACTGGCCAGAAAGCAAAGACTTTGGGATGTCTCCAGATGAGGAGGAAGTAAAACGTGCTGAAGAAGCACCACCATATAATCCGCTTTCAGAGACTGATAAGCAGTGTGCACTGTTCACAGGTGGATCCTGTCGTCTGTAGGAAAACATCGACGGTGAAAGCTGCTGTGTGGAGTCCCACACGACAAGTTACAGAAGCCACTGAAGGACAAGGTGAATCCAGTCAGTTTGCAGCAGTGAAAGCCATCCAGCTGGCTTTGGACATTGCTGAACGAGAGAAGTGGCCAATGCTTTGTCTCTATACTGACTCATGGATGGGAGCAAATGCCTTGTGGGGGTGGCTACGGCAATGGAAGAAAAGTAACTGGCAGCGCAGAGGTGAAACCATTGGGAACCACGCTGTGGGAAGACATTGCTGCTCGGCTGGAGAGCCTGCCTGGGGAAGTTGGTCATGTAGATGCTCATGTGCCTAAAAGTCAAGCCACCGAGGAACATCGAAACAACCAACAAGCAGATCAAGCTGCTAAGATTAAAGTAGCTGAGGTGGACTTGGGCTGGCAACATAAAGGTGAACTTTTCCTAGCTCGGTGGGCCCATGGTGCTTCAGGGCATCAAGGTAGAGATGCAACATGAAAATGGGCTCGTGATCGAGGGGTGGATTTAACTATGGACACTGTTTCACACGTTATTCATGAATGTGAAACTTGCACCGAAATCAAACAAGCGAAACGGTTAAAGCCTGTATGGTATGGGGGGCGATGGTTAAAGTATAAGTATGGAGAAGCTTGGCAGATTGATTATATTACACTTCCACAAACACGTCAAGGTAAGCGTTATGTACTTACAATGGTGGAAGCAACCACTGGATGGTTGGAAACATCTGCCGTACCTCATGCTACAGCCCGAAATACCATCTTGGGCCTTGAGAAGCAAGTCCTTTGGTGGCCGGATACGCCAGAAAGAATTGAATCAGACAATGGTACTCATTTCAAAAACAGTATTATAGACAATTGGGCCAAAGAACATGGTATTGAGTGGGTATATCATATTCCATATCATGCACCAGCCTCTGGGAAAACTGAAAGGTACAATGGTTTGTTAAAAACTACACTAAAGGCACTGGCTGGTGGAGCCTTTAAAAACTGGGATTCACATTTAGCAAAAGCCACTTGGTTGGTCAACACCAGGGGATCAACCAATCGAGCCGGGCCTGCCCAATCAGAAATTCTATGGACTGTAGAAGGAGATAAAGTCCCTGTAGTACACATGAAAAATATCTTAGGAAAGGCAGTCTGGGTTCCTCCTGCCTCAGGCACAGGCAAACCTATTCGTGGGATTGTTTTTGCCCAGGGACCTGGCAGCACCTGGTGGGTGATGCTTAAGGATGGAGAAGTTCGGTGTGCACCTCAAGGGGATTGGATTTTAGGTGAAAATGTGCAATGCTGAACTGTACGATGTGAATTGCCGCACTAACAATGTTTAATAAGTGTCTTTCAGATCAAGACAATGGTGATGAAACCAGCGCTGGCTTCTTCGAGTGGCGCCCGACACCTTCTTGGAAGTTGGTGTCCTTAACCCACCAACAGGGGTCATGAGATGCACTTGGACCATTTTCCCTGCCCTGGGAGACTGTGGTGACAAAATGAACTTAATGAACTTTTCAAAGGATGGTCCACTGATTAATTACTCCTGTGTATATATGTACATATGTATATATATATATATATATATATAGTAGTAGTGATTAATTAGATTGTATTGATAGATTGTATTGATAAGGTTTAAGTATTCAGTGAATGTCATATTATAAGGGGTGGAATGTCCTGGTTTTGTTAAAAACAAGTTTCTCTTTTAGTGAATTTGCCTGTCAGCTCAAGCTTCATATTAGCTGCATTTTCCTGGAGAACCCAACACATGTTTTGGCAAACCCAGCAATGGAATGAAAACTTATTGATAAGCACGGATGGACATCTCGCGAGAGGGGCAACGAGAAACCGGTGACCAACTGTGTATAACATTCCGTTCACGTGAATACTTCATATAAAAGCGGGAGATCACGAGGATCTCGGCCCTTTTTTCCTCATGGCTGACATTAGGAGAGGACCTTGCTGGTCGTCCCTGCGAACGGAGGCCAGTGAGAGACTGAATCCAGCTCCGGTTGGCTACAGAGTCCAATCCAGGACTTTGGGTGCTGGCTCCGCAGTTGCTCAGACTTACAAGATTGGTTTTGTATATTTGTATTATTTTCTCTGTTCTTATCAGTAGCATCAGTAAAACATCTTGAACTTTTCCAGCTCTCTCCCCTCTGTGCTTCTTCCCCTCCCGATCGCCTGTGCTGAGTGGGAAGGGGGGAGAGGGAGGGGAAAAAGGGGGAATTGGGGGGGGAGAGGAGGTTGACAACACATCTGCCAGGGTTTGATTGTCACCCCGCAATCTTAACCCTCGACAGGGACAAAGGGGGTCCTGGGATGTCACAATGGGCCCTGGGGACAAAGAGTGTCCCCAGGATATCAGAATGGGCCCTGGGGACAAGTTGGGGTCCCCCGAATTTCACAATGGGTCCTGGGGACAATGGGGGGTCCTGAAACGTCACAATGGGCCCTGGGGACAAGGAGGGATCCACAGGATGTCACAATGGGCCCTGGGGACAATGGGGGGTCCTGGGACGTCACAATGGGCCCTGGGGACAATGGGGGGTCCCCAGGATGTCACAATGGGCCCTGGGGACAAAGAGGGGTCCCCTGAATGTCACAATGGGCCCTGGGGACAAGGGGGTGCAGTGGATGTCACAATGGGCCCTGGGGACAATGGGGGGTGTCCAGGATGTGAGAATGAGTCCTGAGGACAAGGGGGGGTCCCCATGGTGTCACAATGGGTCCCCAGTGACAAGGAGGGGTCCTCATGGTGTCACAATAGGCCCTGGGGACAAAGTGGGGTCCAAGAATGTCACAATGGGCCCTGGGGACAAAAGGGGTTGCCATGGTGCCACAATGGGCCCTGGGGTCAAAGGGGGTCCCCATGGTGCCACAATGGGCCCTGGGGACAAAGCGGGTGTCCCCATGGTGCCACAACGGGCCCTGGGAGCAAGGGGGTGGCCAGGATGTCACAATGGGTCCTGGAGAAAATGGGGGGTGCCCAGGATGTCACAATGGACCCTGAGGACAAGCGGGGGTCTCCATGGTGTCACAATGGGCCCCAGTGACAAAGGGGGTCCCCTGAATGTCACAATAGGTACTGGGGACAATGGGGGGTCCTGGGACGTCACAATGGGCCCTGGGGACAAGGACGGATCCCCAGGATGTCACAATGGGCCCTGGGGACAATGGTGGGTCCCCTGAATGTCAAAATGGGCCCTGGGGGCAAAGGGGGGTCCGCAGGATGTCACAATGGGCCCTGGGGACAATGTGGGGTCCTGCGATGTCACAATGGGCCCCAGTGACAAACGGGGGCCCCTGAATGTCACAATGGGCCCTGGGGACAATGGGGGGTCCTGGGACGTCACAATGGGCCCTGGGGACAAGGAGGGATCCCCAGGATGTCACAATGGGCCCTGGGGACAATGGCGGGTCCTGGGACGTCACAATGGGCCCTGGGGACAAGGGGGGTCCCCAGGATGTCACAATGGGCCCTGGGGACAAAGAGGGGTCCCCTGAATGTCACAATGGGCCCTGGGGACAAGGGGGTGCCGAGGATGTTACAATGGGCCCTGGGGACAATGGGGGGTCCTGGGACGTCACAATGGGCCCTGAGGACAATTGTGGGTCCCCTGAATGTCACAATGCGCCCTGGGGACAAAGGGGGGTCCGCAGGATGTCACAATGGGCACTGGGGACAAAGGGGGGGTCCCCATGGTGTCACAATGGGCCCAAGTGACAAGGAGGGTCCCCACGGTGCCACGATGGGTCCTGGGGACAAGGGCGTCCCCCAGATGTCAAAATGGGCCCTGAGGACAATGGGAGTCCCCAAGGTGTCAGAACGAGCCCCGGGGACAAAGTGGAATCCTGGAATGTCACAATGGCCCCCAGTGACAAAGGGGTTCCCCATGGTGCCACAATGGGCCCTGGGGACAAAAGGGGTCCCCAGGATTTCACAATAGCACTGGGGACAAAGAGGGGTCATGGGATGTCACAATGGGCCCTGGGGACAAGGGAGATCCCCATGGTGTCACAATAAGCCCTGGGGACAAAGTGGGGTCCTGGGATGTCACAATGGGCCCCAGCGACAAACGGGGTCCCCATGGTGCCACAATGGGCCGTGGGGACAAATGGGGTCCCCAGGATGTCACAATGAACCCTGGGGACAAAGGGTGGTCCTGGGACATTTCAATGGGCCCTGGGGACAAAGGGGGGACCCCAGGATGTCACAATGGGCCCTGGGGACAAAGGGGGGTCCCCAGGATGTCACGATGGGCCCTGGGGAAAAGGGGGGTCCCCATGGTGTCACAATGGGCCCTGGGGACAAGGGGGTCCCCCAGATATCGCAATGGGCCCTGGGGACAAAGTAAGGTCCTGGGCTGTCACAATGGACCATGAGGACAAGCGGGGTCCCCGGGATGTCACAATGGGCCCTGGGGACCAGGGGGGGTCCTGGGATGTCACAATGGGCCCCAGTGACAAAGGGGGTCCTCATGGTGCCACAATGGGCCCTGGGGACAAAGGGGGTCCCCTGGATGTCACAATGGGCTCTGGGGACAAAGGGGGGTGTCGACGGTGTCAAAATGGGCCCTGGGGACAAAGGGCGTCCCCAGGATGTCACCATGGCCCCTGGAGACAATAGGGGGTCCTGGGATGTCACAATGAGCCCTGCGGACAAGGGTGGTACTCACGGTGTCACAATGGTCACTGGGCACAAGGTGGGGTCCCTATAGTGTCACGATGGGTCCTGGGGACAAGTGGGGTCCTGGGATGTCACAATGGGCCCCAGTGACAAACGGGGGCCCCTGAATGTCACAATGGGCCCCGGGGACAATGGGGGGTCCTGGGACGTCACAATGGTCCCTGGGGACAAGGAGGGCACCCCAGGATGTCACACAGGGCCCTGGGGACAATGGCGGGTCCTGGGACGTCACAATGGGCCCTGGGGACAAGGGGGGGTCCCCAGGATGTCACAATGGGCCCTGGGGACAAAGAGGGGTCCCCTGAATGTCACAATGGGCCCTGGGCACAAGGCGGTGCCGAGGATGTCACAATGGGCCCTGCGGACAATGGGGGGTCCTGGGACCTCACAATGGGCCCTGAGGACAATGGTGGGTCCCCTGAATGTCACAATGGGCCCTGGGGGCAAAGGGGGGTCCGCAGGATGTCACAATGGGCACTGGGGACAAACGGGGGCGTCCCCATGGTGTCACAATGGGCCCAAGTGACAAGGAGGGTCCCCACGGTGCCACGATGGGTCCTGGGGACAAGGGCGTCCCCCAGATGTCACAATGGGCCCTGGGGACAATGGGGTTGCCCAGGATGTCACAATGGGCCCTGGGGACAATGGGAGTCCCCAAGGTGTCAGAACGAGCCCTGGGGACAAAGTGGAATCCTGGAATGTCACAATGGCCCCCAGTGACAAAGGGGTTCCCCATGGTGTCATAATGGGCCCTGGGGACAAAAGGGGTCCCCAGGATTTCACAATAGCACTGGGGACAAAGGGGGGTCATGGGATGTCACAATGGGCTCCAGTGACAAAGAGGGTCCTCATGGTGCCACAATGGGCCCTGGGGACAAAGGGGGTCCCCTGGATGTCACAATGGGCTCTGCGGACAAGGAGGGTCCCCAGGATGTCACAATGGGCCCTGGGGACAAAGGAGGTCCCCACGGTATCAGAATGGGCCCTGGGGACAAAGGGGGGTCCCCTGAATGTCAAAATGGGCCCTGGGGACAATGGGGGTCCTGGGACGTCACAATGGGCCCTGGGGACAAGGGGGGGTCCCCAGGATGTCACAATGGGCCCTGGGGACAAAGAGGGGTCCCCTGAATGTCACAATGGGCCCTGGGGACAAGGGGCTGCCGAGGATGTGACAATGGGCCCTGGGGCAATGGGGGGTCCTGGGACGTCACAATGGGCCCTGGGGACAAGGGGGTTCCCCAGGATGTCACAATGGGCCCTGGGGACAAAGAGGGGTCCCCTGAATGTCACAATGGGCCCTGGAGACAAGGGGGTGCAGTGGATGTCAAAATGGGCCCTGGGGACAATGGGGGGTGTCCAGGATGTGAGAATGAGTCCTGAGGACAAGGGGGGGTCCCCATGGTGTCACAATGGGTCCCCAGTGACAAGGAGGGGTCCCCATGGTGTCACAATAGGCCCTGGGGACAAAGTGGGGTCCAAGAATGTCACAATGGGCCCTGGGGACAAAAGGGGTTGCCATGGTGCCACAATGGGCCCTGGGGACAAAGGGGGGTCCCCTGAAAGTCACAATGGGCCCTGGGGACAAAGGGGGAATCCCCATGGTGCCACAACGGGCCCTGGGAGCAAGGGCATGGCCAGGATGTCACAATGGGTCCTGGGGAAAATGGGGGGTGCCCAGGATGTCACAATGGACCCTGAGGACAAGCGGGGGTCTCCATGGTGTCACAATGGGCCCCAGTGACAAAGGGGGTCCCCTGAATGTCACAATAGGTCCTGGGGACAATGGGGGGTCCTGGGACGTCACAATGGGCCCTGGGGACAAGGAGGGGTCCCCTGGATGTCAGAATGGGCCCTGGGGACAAAGAGGGGTCCCCTGAATGTCACAATGGGCCCTGGGGACAAGGGGGTGCAGAGGATGTCACAATGGGCTCTGGGGACAATGGGGGGTCCTGGGACATCACAATGGGTCCGGGGACAAGGAGGGATCCCCAGGATGTCACAATGGCCCCTGGGGACAATGGGGGGTCCTGGGATGTCACAATGGGCCCTGGGAACAAGGGTGGGTCCCCAGGATGTCACGATGGGCCTTGGGAACAAGGGGGTCCCCCAGATATCACAATGGGCCCTGGGGACAATGTAAGGTCCTGGGCTGTCACAATGGACCCTGAGGACAAGGGGGGTCCCCAGGATGTCACAATGAAGTCTTGGGACAAAGGGGGTCCCCAGGATGTCACAATGGGGCCTGGGGACCAGGGGGGGTCCTGGGATGTCACAATGGGCCCCAGTGACAAAGGGGGTCCCTATGGTGCCACAATGGGCCCTGGGGACAAAGGGGGTCCCCTGGATGTCACAATGGGCTCTGGGGACAAGGAGGGTCCCCAGGATGTCACAATGGGCCCTGGGGACAAAGAGCGTCCCCAGGATGTCACAATGGGCCCTGGGGACTAGGGGGGGTCCTGGGATGTCACAATGGGCCCTAGTGACAAAGGGGGTCCCTATGGTGCCACAATGGGCCCTGAGGACAAAGGGGGTCCCCTGGATGTCACAATGGGCTCTGGGGACAAGGAGGGTCCCCAGGATGTCACAATGGGCCCTGGGGACAAAGAGCGTCCCCAGCATGTGACAATGGGCCCTGGGGACAAAGGGGGTCCCCACGGTATCAGAATGGGCCCTGGGGACAATGGGGGGTCCTGGGATGTCACAATGAGCCCTGCAGACAAGGGTGGTACCCACGGTGTCACAATGGGCCCTGGGCACAGGTGGGGGTCCCCATAGTGTCACAATGGGTCCTGGGGACAATGTGGGGTCCCCTGAATGTCACAATGGGCCCTGGGGACAATGTGGGGTCCCCTGAATGTCACAATGGGCCCTGGGGACAAAGGGGGGTCCCGTGAATGTCACAATGGGCCCTAGGGACAAGGGGGTGCCGAGGAGGTCACAATGGGCCCTGGGGACAATGGGGGGTCCTGGGACGTCACAATGGGCCCTGGGGACAAGAGGGGATCCCTAGGATGTCACAATGGGACCTGGGGACTAATGAGGTCCCCACGGTGTCACAATATGTCCTGGAGACAAAGGGGGGTCCCCAGGATGTCACAATGGGCCCTTGGGAAAATGGGGTTCGTTGGATGTCACAATGGGTCCCCAGTGACAAAGGGGGTCCCCAGGATGTCTCAATGGGCCCTGAGGACAATGGGAGGTCCCCATGGTGTCACAATGGGTCCCCAGTGACAAGGGAGGTCTCCACGGTGCCAGGATGGGTCCTGGGGACAAGGAGGTCCCCAGGATGTCACAATGGGCCCTGGGGACAAAGAGGCTCCCCAGGATGTCACAATGGGACCTGGGGACAAGGGGGTCTCCAGGAACTCACAATGGGCTCTGGGGACAATGGAGGTTCCCCAGGATGTTCAAAATAGGCCCTGAGGACAAGGGGTGGTCCCCATGCTGTCACAATGGGTCTCCAGTGACAAGGGGGTCCCCAAGGTGTCACAATGGGCCCTGGGGACAATGGGGGGTCCTGGGACGAAACAATAGGCCCTGGGGACAAGGGGGTTCCCCACAGTGTCACAATGGGCCCTGGGGACAAAGGGGGTCCCCACGGTGTTACAATGGTCCCGGGGGACAAAGGGGGATGCCCAGGATGTCACAATGGGCCCTGAGGACAAGGGGGGGTCCCCATGGTGTCACAATGGGTCCCCAGTGCCAAGGAGGGTCCCCATGGTGTCATAATGGGTCCTGGGGACAAGGGGGTCCCCAGGATGTAACAATGGACCCTGGGGACAATGGGGGGTCCTGGGACGTCACAATGGGCCCTGGAGACAAAGGGGGTCTCCAGGATGTCACAATGGGCTCTGGGGACAATGCGGGGTCCTGGGACATCACAATGGGCCCCAGTGACATGGGGGTCCCCAGGATGTCACAATGGGCCCTGGGGACAATGGGGGGTCCTGGGACATCACAATAGGCCCCAGTGACATGGGGGTCCCCAGGATGTCACAATGGGCCCTGGGGACAATGGGGGGTCCTGGGATGTCACAATGGGCCCCATTGACAAAGGGGGTCCCCTGAATGTCACAATGGGCCCTGGGGACAATGGGGGTTCCTGGGACGTCACAATGGGCCCTGGGGACAAGGAGGGATCCCCAGGATGTCACAATGGGCCCTGGGGACAATGGGGGGTCCTGGGACGTCACAATGGGCCCTGGGGACAAGAGGGGGTCCCCAGGATGTCACAATGGGCCCTGGGGACAAAGAGGGGTCCGCTGAATGTCACAATGGGCCCTGGGGACAAGGGGGTGCCGAGGATGTCACAATGGGCCCTGGGGACAATGGGGGTCCTGGGACGTCACAATGGGCCCTGGGGACACAGAGGGGCCCTAGGACGTCACAATCAGTCCTGGGGACAAGGTGGGGTCCCCTGAGAGTCACAATGAGCCCTGGGAAGAGAGGGGTCTCCCAAGGACATCACAATGGGCCCTGGGAACAATGGGGGGTCCTGGGACGTCACAATTGGCCCTGGGGACGAGGGGGGGTACCCATAGTGTCACAATGGGTCCTGGGGAAAATGGGGTCCCCAGGATGTCACAATGGGCCCTGGGGACAATGTGGGGTCCTGGGATGTCACAATGGGCCCCAGTGACAAAGGGGGTCCCCTGAATGTTACAATGGGTCCTGAGGACAGTGGGGGGTCCTGGGACGTCACAATGGGCCCTGGGGACAAGGAGAGATCCCCAGAATGTCACAATGGGCCCTGAGGACAAGGGGGGGTCCCCAGGATGTCACAATGGGCCCTGGGGACAACGGGGCGTCCTAAGACGTCACAATGGGCCCTGCGGTCAAGCAGGGATCCCCAGGATGTCACAATGGGCCCTGGACACAATGGGGGGTCCTGGGACGTCACAATGGGTCCCGGTGACAAGGGGGCATCCCCAGGATGTCAAAATGCACCCTGGGGCCAATGGGGGTCCTGCGATGTCACAATTGGCCCTGGGGACAAGGGGGGGTACCCATAGTGTCACAATGGGTCCTGGGGCAAATGGGGTCCCCAGGATGTCACAATGGGCTCTGGGGACAAGGAGGGTTCCCAGGATGTCACAATGGGCCCTGGGGACAAAGGGGGTCCCCACGGTATCAGAATGGGCCCTGGGGACAAAGCGGGGTCCCCAGGATGTCACAATGGGCCCTGGGGACAATGGGGGGTCCTGGGATGTCTCAATGAGCCCTGCGGACAAGGGTGGTACCCACGGTGTCACAATGGGCCCTGGGCACAATGGGGGGTCCCCATAGTGTCACAATGGGCCCTGGGGACAATGGGGGATCCTGGGACGTCACAATGGGCCCTGGGGACAAGGGGGGGTCCCCAGGACGTCACAATGGGCCCTGGGGACAAGGGGGGGTCCCCATAGTGTCACAATGGGCCCTGGGGACAATGGGGGATCCTGGGACGTCACAATGGGACCTGGGGACAAGGGGGTGCAGTGGATGTCACAATGGGCCCTGGGGACAATGGGGGGTGTCCAGGATGTCAGAATGAGTCCTGAGGACAAGGAGGGGTCCCCATGGTGTCACAATAGGCCCTGGGGACAAAGTGGGGTCCAAGAATGTCACAATGGGCCCTGGGGACAAAAGGGGTTGCCATGGTGCCACAATGGGCCCTGGGGTCAAAGGGGGTCCCCATGGTGCTACAATGGGCCCTGGGGACAAAGGGGGGTCCTAGGATGTCACAATGGGCCCTGGGGACAAAGGGGGTGTCCCCATGGTGCCACAACTGGCCCTGCGAGCAAGGGGGTGGCCAGGATGTCACAATGGGTCCTGGGGAAAATGGGGGGTGCCCAGGATGTCACAATGGACCCTGAGGACAAGCGGGGGTCTCCATGGTGTCACAATGGGCCCCAGTGACAAAGGGGGTCCCCTGAATGTCACAATAGGTCCTGGGGACAATGGGGGGTCCTGGGACGTCACAATGGGCCCTGGGGACAAGGAGGGATCCCCAGGATGTCACAATGGGCCCTGGGGACAATGGGGGTTCCTGGGACGTCACAATGGGCCCTGGGGACAAGGGGGGGTCCCCAGGATGTCACAATGGGCCCTGGGGACAAGGGGGTGCAGAGGATGTCACAATGGGCCCTGGGGACAATGGGGTGTCCTGGGATGTCACAATGGGCCCCAGTGACAAAGGGCGTCCCTATGGTGCCACAATGGGCCCTGGGGACAAAGCGGGTCACCTGGATGTCACAATGGGTTCTGGGGACAAGGAGGGTCCTGGGATGTCACAATGGGCCCTGGGGACAAAGAGCATCCCCAGCATGTCACAATGGGCCCTGGGGACAAAGGGGGTCCCCATGGTATCAGAATGGGCCCTGGGGACAAAGGGGGGTCCCCTGAATGTCACAATGGGCCCTGTGGACAATGGGGGGTCCTGGGATGTCACAATGAGCCCTGCAGACAAGGGTGGTACCCACAGTGTCACAATGGGCCCTGGGCACAAGGGGGGGTCCCCATAGTGTCACAATGGACCCTGGGGACAAGGGGGTGCCGAGGATGTCACAATGGGCCCTGGGGACAATGGGGGGTCCTGGGACCTCACAATGGGCCCTGAGGACAATGGTGGGTCCCCTGAATGTCAAAATGGGCCCTGGGGACAAAGGGGGGTCCGCAGGATGTCACAATTGGCACTGGGGACAAAGGGGGGGTCCCCAGGATGTCAGAATGGGCCCTGGGGACAATGTGGGGTCCTGGCATTTCACAATGGGCCCCAGTGACAAAGGGGGTCCCCTGAATGTCACAATGGGTCCTGGGGAAAATGGGGGGTCCTGGGACGTCACAATGGGCCCTGGGGACAAGGAGGGATTCCCAAAATGTCACAATGGGCCCTGGGGACAAGGGGGTGTCCCCAGGATGTCACAATGGGCCCTGCGGACAAGGGTGGTACCCACGGTGTCACAATGGGCACTGGGCACAAGGGGGGGTCCCTATAGTGTCACAATGGCTCCTGGGGACAAGTGGAGTCCCCTGAAAGTCACAGTGGGCCCTTGGGACAATGTGGGGTCCTGGGATCTCACAATGGGCCCCAATGACAAACGAGGGCCCCTGAATGTCACAATGGGCCCTGGGGACAATGGGGGGTCCTGGGACGTCACAATGGGCCCTGGGGACAAGGGGGGGTCCCCAGGATGTCACAATGGGCCCTGGGGACAAAGTAAGGTCCTGGGATGTCACAATGGGCCCTGGGGACAAGGGGGGGTCCCCAGGATGTCACAATGGGCCTTGGGAACAAGGGGGTCCCCCAGATATCACAATGGGCCCTGGGGACAATGTAAGGTCCTGGGCTGTCACAATGGACCCTGAGAACAAGGGGGGTCCCCAGGATGTCACAATGAAGTCTTGGGACAAAGGGGGTCCCCAGGATGTCAAAATGGGCCCTGGGGACCAGGGGGGGTCCTGGGATGTCAGAATGGGCCCCAGTGACAAAGGGGGTCCCTATGGTGCCACAATGGGCCCTGGGGACAAAGGGGGTCCCCAGGATGTCACAATGGGCCCTGGGGACAAAGAGCATCCCCAGCACGTCACAATGGGCCCTGGGGACAAAGGGGGTCCCCACGGTATCAGAATGGGCCCTGGGGACAAGGGGGGTCCCCTGAATGTCACAATGGGCCCTGGGGACAATGGGAGGTCCTGGGATGTCACAAAGAGCCCTGCAGGCAAGGGTGGTACCCACAGTGTCACAATGGGCCCTGGGCACAAGGGGGGGTCCCCATAGTGTCACAATGGACCCTGGGGACAAGGGGGTGCCGAGGATGTCACAATGGGCCCTGGGGACAATGGGGTTCCTGGGACCTCACAATGGGCCCTGAGGACAATGGTGGGTCCCCTGAATGTCAAAATGGGCCCTGGGGACAAAGGGGGGTCAGCAGGATGTCACAATGGGCACTGGGGACAAAGGGGGGCGTCCCCAGGATGTCACAATGGGCCCTGGGGACAATGTGGGGTCCTGGGATTTCACAATGGGCCCCAGTGACAAAGGGGGACCCCTGAATGTCACAATGGGTCCTGGGGACAATGGCGGGTCCTGGGACGTCACAATGGGCCCTGGGGACAAGGAGGGATCCCCAGGATGTCACAATGGGCCCTGGGGACAAGGGGGTGTCCCCAGGATGTCACAATGGGCTCTGCGGACAAGGGTGGTACCCACGGTGTCACAATGGGCACAGGGCACAAGGGGGGGTCCCTATAGTGTCACAATGGTTCCTGGGGACAAGTGGAGTCTCCTGAAAGTCACAATGGGCCCTTGGGACAATGTGGGGTCCTGGGATCTCACAATGGGCCCCAATGACAAACGGGGGCCCCTGAATGTCACAATGGGCCCTGGGGACAATGGGGGGTCCTGGGACGTCACAATGGGCCCTGGGGACAAAGGGCGGTCGCCAGGATATCACAATGGGCTCTGGCGGCAATGGGGTCCCCAGGATGTCACAATGGGCCCTGGGGACAACAGGCGGTCCTGGGATGTCACAATGGGCCCTGGGGACAAAGAGTGTCCCCAGGATATCAGAATGGGCCCTGAGGACAAGTTGGGGTCCCCTGAATTTCAAAATGGGCCCTGGGGACAAAGAGCGCTCCCCAGCATATCACAATGGGCCCTGGGGACAATGGGGGGTCCTGGGACGTCACAATGGGCCCTGGGGACAAGGAGGGATCCACAGGATGTCACAATGGGCCCTGGGGACAATGGGGGGTCCTGGGACGTCACAATGGGCCCTGGGGACAAGGGGGAGTCCCCAGGATGTCACAATGGGCCCTGGGGACAAAGAGGGGTCCCCTGAATGTCAAAATGGGCCCTGGGGACAAGGGGGTGCAGTGGATGTCACAATGGGCCCTGGGGACAATGCGGGGTGTCCAGGATGTGAGAATGAGTCCTGAGGACAACGGGGGTCCCCATGGTGTCATAATGGGTCCCCAGTGACAAGGAGGGATCCCCATGGTGTCACAATAGGCCCTGGGGACAAAGTGGGGTCCAAGAATGTCACAATGGGCCCTGGGGACAAAAGGGGTTGCCATAGTGCCACAATGGGCCCTGGGGTCAAAGGGGGTCCCCATGGTGCTACAATGGGCCCTGGGGACAAAGGGGGGTCCCCTGAAAGTCACAATGGGCCCTGGGGACAAAGAGGGTGTCCCCATGGTGCCACAATGGGCCCTGGGAGGAAGGGGATGGCCAGGATGTCACAATGGGTCCTGGGGAAAATGGGGGGTGCCCAGGATGTCACAATGGACCCTGAGGACAAGCGGGGGTCTCCATGGTGTCACAATGGGCCCCAGTGACAAAGGGGGTCCCCTGAATGTCACAATAGGTCCTGGGGACAATGGGGGGTCCTGGGACGTCACAATGGGCCCTGGGGACAAGGGGGGGTCCCAAGGATGTCACAATGGGCCCTGGGGACAAGGGGGGGTCCCCAGGATGTGACAATGGGCCCTGGGGACAAAGAGGGGTCCCCTGAATGTCACAATGGGCCCTGGGGACAAGGGGGTGCAGAGGATGTCACAATGGGCCCTGGGGACAATGGGGGGTCCTGGGACATCACAATGGGCCCTGGGGACAAGGAGGGATCCCCAGGATGTCACAATGGGCCCTGGGGACAATGGGGGGTCCTGGGACGTCACAATGGGCCCTGGGGACAAGGGGGGGTCCCCAGGATGTCACAATGGGCCCTGGGGACAAGGGCCTGCCGAGGATGTCACAATGGGCCCTGGGGATAATGGGGGGTCCTGGGATGTCACAATGGGCCCTGGGGACAAGGGGGGGTCCCCAGGATGTCACAATGGGCCTTGGGAACAAGGGGGTCCCCCAGATATCACAATGGGCCCCGGGGACAATGTAAGGTCCTGGGCTGTCACAATGGACCCTGAGGACAAGGGGGGACCCCAGGATGTCACAATGAAGTCTTGGGACAAAGGGGGTCCCCAGGATGTCACAATGGGCCCTGGGGACAAAGGGGGTCCCCACGGTGTCAGAATGGGCCCTGGGGACAAGGGGGGTCCCCTGAATATCACAATGGGCCCTGGGGACAACGGGGGGTCCTGGGATGTCACAATGAGCCCTGGGGACAAGGGTGGTACCCACGGTGTCACAATGGGCCCTGGGCACAAGGGGGGGTCCCCATAGTGTCACAATGGACCCTGGGGACAAGGGGGTGCCGAGGATGTCACAATGGACCCTGGGGACAATGGGGGGTCCTGGGACCTCACAATGGGCCCTGAGGACAATGGTGGGTCCCCTGAATGTCAAAATGGGCCCTGGGGACAAAGGGGGGTCCGCAGCATGTCACAATGGGCACTGGGGACAAAGGGGGGCGTCCCCATGGTGTCACAATGGGCCCAAGTGACAAGGAGGGTCCCCGTGGTGCCACGATGGGTCCTGGGGACAAGGGCGTCCCCCAGATGTCACAATGGGCCCTGGGGACAATGGGGTTGCCCAGGATGTCACAATGGGCCCTGGGGACAATGGGAGTCCCCAAGGTGTCAGAACGAACCCTGGGGACAAAGTGGATCCTGGAATGTCACAATGGCCCCCAGTGACAAAGGGGTTCCCCATGGTGTCACAATGGGCCCTGGGGACAAAAGGGGTCCCCAGGATTTCACAATAGCACTGGGGACAAAGGGGGGTCGTGGGATGTCACAATGGGCCCTGGGGACAAGGGAGATCCCCATGGTGTCACAATAAGCCCTGGGGACAAAGGGTGGTCCTGGGACATTTCAATGGGCCCTGGGGACAAAGTGGGACCCCATGGTGTCACAATGGGCCCTGGGGACAAGGGGGTCCCCCGGATGTCACAATGGGCCCTGGGGACCAGGGGGGGTCCTGGGATGTCACAATGGGCCCCAGTGACAAAGAGGGTCCTCATGGTGCCACAATGGGCCCTGGGGACAAAGGGGGTCCCCTGGATGTCACAATGGGCTCTGGGGACAAAGGCGGGTGTCGACGGTGTCAAAATGGGCCCTGGGCACAAGGGGGGGTCCCCATAGTGTCACAATGGGTCCTGGGGACAAGTGGGGTCCCCAGGATGTCACAATAGGTCCTGGGGACAATGTGGGGTCCTGGGATGTCACAAAGGGCCCCAGTGACAAAGGGGGTCCCCTGAATGTCACAATGGGCCCCGGGGACACTGGGGGGTCCTGGGACGTCACAATGGGCCCTGGGGACAAGGAGGGATTCCCAGGATGTCACAATGGGCCCTGGGGACAAGGGTGGTACTCACGGTGTCACAATGGTCACTGGGCACAAGGGGGGGTCCCTATAGTGTCACAATGGTTCCTGGGGACAAGTGGGGTCCCCTGAAAGTCACAATGGGCCCTGGGGACAATGTGGGGTCCTGGGATGTCACAATGGGCCCCATGACAAACGGGGGCCCCTGAATGTCACAATGGGCCCCGGGGACAATGGGGGGTCCTGGGACGTCACAATGGGCCCTGGGGACAAGGAGGGCACCCCAGGATGTCACACAGGGCCCTGGGGACAATGGCGGGTCGTGGGACGTCACAGTGGGCCCTGGGAACAAGGGGGGGTCCCCAGGATGTCACAATGGGCCCTGGGGACAAAGAGGGGTCCCCTGAATGTCACAATGGGCCTTGGGGACAAGGGGGTGCCGAGGATGTCACAATGGGCCCTGGGGAAAACGGGGGACCTGGGACGTCACGATGGGCCCTGGGGACAAGGAGGGATTCCCAGGATGTCACAATGGGCCCTGGGGACAATGGGGGGTCCTGGGACCTCACAATGGGCCCTGAGGACAATGGTGGGTCCCCTGAATGTCAAAATGGGCCCTGGGGACAAAGGGGGGTCCGCAGGATGTCACAATGGGCACTGGAGACAAAGGGGGGCGTCCCCATGGTGTCACAATGGGCCCAAGTGACAAGGAGGGTCACCACGGGGCCACGATGGGTCCTGGGGACAAGGGCGTCCCCCAGATGTCACAATGGGCCCTGGGGACAAAAGGGGTCCCCAGGATTTCACAATAGCACTGGGGACAAAGGGGGGTCATGGGATGTCACAATGGGCTCCAGTGACAAAGAGGGTCCTCATGGTGCCACAATGGGTCCTGGGGACAAAGGGGGTCCCCTGGATGTCACAATGGGCTCTGGGGACAAGGAGGGTCCCCAGGATGTCACAATGGGCCCTGGGGACAAAGAGTGTCCCCAGGATATCAGAATGGGCCCTGAGGACAAGTTGGGGTCCCCTGAATTTCAAAATGGGCCCTGGGGACAAAGAGGGCTCCCCAGCATATCACAATGGGCCCTGGGGACAATGGGGGGTCCTGGGACGTCACAATGGGCCCTGGGGACAAGGAGGGATCCACAGGATGTCACAATGGGCCCTGGGGACAATGGGGGGTCCTGGGACGTCACAATGGGCCCTGGGGACAAGGGGGAGTCCCCAGGATGTCACAATGGGCCCTGGGGACAAAGAGGGGTCCCCTGAATGTCAAAATGGGCCCTGGGGACAAGGGGGTGCAGTGGATGTCACAATGGGCCCTGGGGACAATGCGGGGTGTCCAGGATGTGAGAATGAGTCCTGAGGACAACGGGGGTCCCCATGGTGTCATAATGGGTCCCCAGTGACAAGGAGGGATCCCCATGGTGTCACAATAGGCCCTGGGGACAAAGTGGGGTCCAAGAATGTCACAATGGGCCCTGGGGACAAAAGGGGTTGCCATAGTGCCACAATGGGCCCTGGGGTCAAAGGGGGTCCCCATGGTGCTACAATGGGCCCTGGGGACAAAGGGGGGTCCCCTGAAAGTCACAATGGGCCCTGGGGACAAAGAGGGTGTCCCCATGGTGCCACAATGGGCCCTGGGAGGAAGGGGATGGCCAGGATGTCACAATGGGTCCTGGGGAAAATGGGGGGTGCCCAGGATGTCACAATGGACCCTGAGGACAAGCGGGGGTCTCCATGGTGTCACAATGGGCCCCAGTGACAAAGGGGGTCCCCTGAATGTCACAATAGGTCCTGGGGACAATGGGGGGTCCTGGGACGTCACAATGGGCCCTGGGGACAAGGGGGGGTCCCAAGGATGTCACAATGGGCCCTGGGGACAAGGGGGGGTCCCCAGGATGTGACAATGGGCCCTGGGGACAAAGAGGGGTCCCCTGAATGTCACAATGGGCCCTGGGGACAAGGGGGTGCAGAGGATGTCACAATGGGCCCTGGGGACAATGGGGGGTCCTGGGACATCACAATGGGCCCTGGGGACAAGGAGGGATCCCCAGGATGTCACAATGGGCCCTGGGGACAATGGGGGGTCCTGGGACGTCACAATGGGCCCTGGGGACAAGGGGGGGTCCCCAGGATGTCACAATGGGCCCTGGGGACAAGGGCCTGCCGAGGATGTCACAATGGGCCCTGGGGATAATGGGGGGTCCTGGGATGTCACAATGGGCCCTGGGGACAAGGGGGGGTCCCCAGGATGTCACAATGGGCCTTGGGAACAAGGGGGTCCCCCAGATATCACAATGGGCCCCGGGGACAATGTAAGGTCCTGGGCTGTCACAATGGACCCTGAGGACAAGGGGGGACCCCAGGATGTCACAATGAAGTCTTGGGACAAAGGGGGTCCCCAGGATGTCACAATGGGCCCTGGGGACAAAGGGGGTCCCCACGGTGTCAGAATGGGCCCTGGGGACAAGGGGGGTCCCCTGAATGTCACAATGGGCCCTGGGGACAACGGGGGGTCCTGGGATGTCACAATGAGCCCTGGGGACAAGGGTGGTACCCACGGTGTCACAATGGGCCCTGGGCACAAGGGGGGGTCCCCATAGTGTCACAATGGACCCTGGGGACAAGGGGGTGCCGAGGATGTCACAATGGACCCTGGGGACAATGGGGGGTCCTGGGACCTCACAATGGGCCCTGAGGACAATGGTGGGTCCCCTGAATGTCAAAATGGGCCCTGGGGACAAAGGGGGGTCCGCAGCATGTCACAATGGGCACTGGGGACAAAGGGGGGCGTCCCCATGGTGTCACAATGGGCCCAAGTGACAAGGAGGGTCCCCGTGGTGCCACGATGGGTCCTGGGGACAAGGGCGTCCCCCAGATGTCACAATGGGCCCTGGGGACAATGGGGTTGCCCAGGATGTCACAATGGGCCCTGGGGACAATGGGAGTCCCCAAGGTGTCAGAACGAACCCTGGGGACAAAGTGGAATCCTGGAATGTCACAATGGCCCCCAGTGACAAAGGGGTTCCCCATGGTGCCACAATGGGCCCTGGGGACAAAAGGGGTCCCCAGGATTTCACAATAGCACTGGGGACAAAGCGGGGTCGTGGGATGTCACAATGGGCCCTGGGGACAAGGGAGATTCCCATGTTGTCACAATAAGCCCTGGGGACAAAGGGTGGTCCTGGGACATTTCAATGGGCCCTGGGGACAAAGTGGGACCCCATGGTGTTACAATGGGCCCTGGGGACAAGGGGGTCCCCCGGATGTCACAATGGGCCCTGGGGACCAGGGGGGGTCCTGGGATGTCACAATGGGCCCCAGTGACAAAGAGGGTCCTCATGGTGCCACAATGGGCCCTGGGGACAAAGGGGGTCCCCTGGATGTCAAAATGGGCCCTGGGCACAAGGGGGCGTCCCCATAGTGTCACAATGGGTCCTGGGGACAAGTGGGGTCCCCAGGATGTCACAATAGGTCCTGGGGACAATGTGGGGTCCTGGGATGTCACAAAGGGCCCCAGTGACAAAGGGGGTCCCCTGAATGTCACAATGGGCCCCGGGGACACTGGGGGGTCCTGGGACGTCACAATGGGCCCTGGGGACAAGGAGGGATTCCCAGGATGTCACAATGGGCCCTGGGGACAAGGGTGGTACTCACAGTGTCACAATGGTCACTGGGCACAAGGGGGGGTCCCTATAGTGTCACAATGGTTCCTGGGGACAAGTGGGGTCCCCGGGAAAGTCACAATGGGCCCTGGGGACATTGTGGGGTCCTGGGATGTCACAATGGGCCCCAGTGACAAACGGGGGCCCCTGAATGTCACAATGGGCCCCGGGGACAATGGGGGGTCCTGGGACGTCACAATGGGCCCTGGGGACAAGGAGGGCACCCCAGGATGTCACACAGGGCCCTGGGGACAATGGCGGGTCGTGGGACGTCACAGTGGGCCCTGGGAACAAGGGGGGGACCCAGGATGTCACAATGGGCCCTGGGGACAAAGAGGGGTCCCCTGAATGTCACAATGGGCCTTGGGGACAAGGGGGTGCCGAGGATGTCACAATGGGCCCTGGGGAAAACGGGGGACCTGGGACGTCACGATGGGCCCTGGGGACAAGGAGGGATTCCCAGGATGTCACAATGGGCCCTGGGGACAAGGGTGGTACCCACGATGCCACAATGGTCACTGGGCACAAGGGGGGGTCCCTATAGTGTCACAATGGGTCCTGGGGACAAGTGGGGTCCTGGGATGTCACAATGGGCCCTGGTGACAAACAGGGGCCCCTGAATGTCACAACGAGCCCTGGGGACAATGGGGGGTCCTGGGACGTCACAATGGGCCCTGGGGACAAGGGGGGATCCCCAGGATGTCACAATGGGCCCTGGGGACAAGGGGGTGCAGAGGATGTCACAATGGGACCTGGGGACAATGGGGGGTCCTGGGATGTCACAATGGGCCCTGGGGACAAGGAGGGATCCCCAGGATGTCACAATGGGCCCTGGGGACAATGGGGGGTCCTGGGACGTCACAATGGGCCCTGGGGACAAGGGGGGGTCCCCAGGATGTCACAATGGGCCCTGGGGACAAAGTAAGGTCCTGGGATGTCACAATGGGCCCTGGGGACAAGGGGGGGTCCCCAGGATGTCACAATGGGCCTTGGGAACAAGGGGGTCCCCCAGATATCACAATGGGCCCTGGGGACAATGTAAGGTCCTGGGCTGTCACAATGGGCCCTGAGGACAAGGGGGGTCCCCAGGATGTCACAATGAAGTCTTGGGACAAAGGGGGTCCCCAGGATGTCACAATGGGCCCTGGGGACTAGGGGGGGTCCTGGGATGTCAGAATGGGCCCCAGTGACAAAGGGGGTCCCTATGGTGCCACAATGGGCCCTGGGGACAAAGGGGGTCCCCTGGATGTCACAATGGGCTCTGGGGACAAGGAGGGTCCCCAGGATGTCACAATGGGCCCTGGGGACAAAGAGCGTCCCCAGCATGTCACAATGGGCTCTGAGGACAAAGGGAGTCCCCACGGTATCAGAATGGGCCCTGGGGACAAGGGGGGTCCCCTGAATGTCACAATGGGCCCTGGGGACAATGGGGGGTCCTGGGATGTCACAATGAGCCCTGCAGACAAGGGTGGTACCCACGGTGTCACAATGGGCCCTGGGCACAAGGGGGGGTCCCCATAGTGTCACAATGGACCCTGGGGACAAGGGGGTGCCGAGGATGTCACAATGGGCCCTGGGGACAATGTGGGGTCCTGGGATGTCACAAAGGGCCCCAGTGACAAAGGGGGTCCCCTGAATGTCACAACGGGCCCCGGGGACACTGGGGGGTCCTGGGACATCACAATGGGCCCTGGGGACAAGGAGGGATTCCCAGGATGTCACAATGGGCCCTAGGGACAGGGGTGGTACTCACGGTGTCACAATGGTCACTGGGCACAAGGGGGGGTCCCTATAGTGTCACAATGGTTCCTGGGGACAAGTGGGGTCCCCTGAAAGTCACAATGGGCCCTGGGGACAATGTGGGGTCCTGGGATGTCACAATGGGCCCCAGTGACAAACGGGGGCCCCTGAATGTCACAATGGGCCCCGGGGACAATGGGGGGTCCTGGGACGTCACAATGGGCCCTGGGGACAAGGAGGGCACCCCAGGATGTCACACAGGGCCCTGGGGACAATGGCGGGTCGTGGGACGTCACAGTGGGCCCTGGGAACAAGGGGGGGTCCCCAGGATGTCACAATGGGCCCTGGGGACAAAGAGGGGTCCCCTGAATGTCACAATGGGCCTTGGGGACAAGGGGGTGCCGAGGATGTCACAATGGGCCCTGGAGAAAACGGGGGACCTGGGACGTCACGATGGGCCCTGGGGACAAGGAGGGATTCCCAGGATGTCACAATGGGCCCTGGGGACAAGGGTGGTACCCACGGTGTCACAATGGTCACTGGGCACAAGGGGGGGTCCCTATAGTGTCACAATGGGTCCTGGGGACAAGTGGGGTCCTGGGATGTCACAAAGGGCCCCAGTGACAAACGGGGGCCCCTGAATCTCACAACGGGCCCTGGGGACAATGGGGGGTCCTGGGACGTCACAATGGGCCCTGGGGACAAGGAGGGATCCCCAGGATGTCACAATGGGCCCTGGGGACAATGGCGGGTCCTGGGACGTCACAATGGGCCCTGGGGACAAGGGGGGGTCCCCAGGATGTCACAATGGGCCCTGGGGTCAAAGAGGGGTCCCCTGAATGTCACAATGGGCCCTGGGCACAAGGGGGTGCCGAGGATGTCACAATGGGCCCTGGGGACAATGGGGGGTCCTGGGACCTCACAATGGGCCCTGAGGACAATGGTGGGTCCCCTGAATGTCACAATGGGCCCTGGGGACAAAGGGGGGTCCGCAGGATGTCACAATGGGCACTGGAGACAAAGGGGGGCGTCCCCATGGTGTCACAATGGGCCCAAGTGACAAGGAGGGTCACCACGGGGCCACGATGGGTCCTGGGGACAAGGGCGTCCCCCAGATGTCACAATGGGCCCTGGGGACAAAAGGGGTCCCCAGGATTTCACAATAGCACTGGGGACAAAGGGGGGTCATGGGATGTCACAATGGGCTCCAGTGACAAAGAGGGTCCTCATGGTGCCACAATGGGTCCTGGGGACAAAGGGGGTCCCCTGGATGTCACAATGGGCTCTGGGGACAAGGAGGGTCCCCAGGATGTCACAATGGGCCCTGGGGACAAAGAGCGTCCCCAGCATGTCACAATGGGCCCTGGGGACAAAGGGGGTCCCCACGGTATCAGAATGGGCCCTGGGGACAAAGGGGGGTCCCCTGAATGTCACAATGGGCCCTGGGGACAATGGGGGGTCCTGGGACGTCACAATGGGCCCTGGGGACAAGGGGGTGCAGAGGATGTCACAATGGGCCCTGGGGACAATGTCGGGTCCTGGGACGTCACAATGGGCCCTGGGGACAAGGGGGGGTCCCCAGGATGTCACAATGGGCCCTGGGGACAAAGAGGGGTCCCCTGAATGTCACAATGGGCCCTGGGGACAAGGGGGTGCATTGGATGTCACAATGGGCCCTGGGGACAATGGGGGGTGTCCAGGATGTGAGAATGAGTCCTGAGGACAAGGGGGGGTCCCCATGGTGTCACAATAGGCCCTGGGGACAAAGTGGGGTCCAAGAATGTCACAATGGGCCCTGGGGACAAAAGGGGTTGCCATGGTGCCACAATGGGCCCTGGGGTCAAAGGGGGTCCCCTGAATGTCACAATGGGCCTTGGGGACAAGGGGGTGCCGAGGATGTCACAATGGGCCCTGGGGAAAACGGGGGACCTGGGACGTCACGATGGGCCCTGGGGACAAGGAGGGATTCCCAGGATGTCACAATGGGCCCTGGGGACAAGGGTGGTACCCACGGTGCCACAATGGTCACTGGGCACAAGGGGGGGTCCCTATAGTGTCACAATGGGTCCTGGGGACAAGTGGGGTCCTGGGATGTCACAATGGGCCCCAGTGACAAACGGGGGCCCCTGAATGTCACAACGGGCCCTGGGGACAATGGGGGGTCCTGGGACGTCAGAATGGGCCCTGGGGACAAGGAGGGATCCCCAGGATGTCACAATGGGCCCTGGGGACAAGGGGGTGCAGAGGATGTCACAATGGGACCTGGGGACAATGGGGGGTCCTGGGATGTCACAATGGGCCCTGGGGACAAGGAGGGATCCCCAGGATGTCACAATGGGCCCTGGGGACAATGGGGGGTCCTGGGACGTCACAATGGGCCCTGGGGACAAGGGGGGGTCCCCAGGATGTCACAATGGGCCCTGGGGACAAAGTAAGGTCCTGGGATGTCACAATGGGCCCTGGGGACAAGGGGGTCCCCCAGATATCACAATGGGCCCTGGGGACAATGTAAGGTCCAGGGCTGTCACAATGGACCCTGAGGACAAGGGGGGTCCCCAGGATGTCACAATGAAGTCTTGGGACAAAGGGGGTCCCCAGGATGTCACAATGGGCCCTGGGGACCAGGGGGGGTCCTGGGATGTCAGAATGGGCCCCAGTGACAAAGGGAGTCCCTATGGTGCCACAATGGGCCCTGGGGACAAAGGGGGTCCCCTGGATGTCACAATGGGCTCTGGGGACAAGGAGGGTCCCCAGGATGTCACAATGGGCCCTGGGGACAAAGAGCGTCCCCAGCATGTCACAATGGGCTCTGGGGACAAAGGGGGTCCCCACGGTATCAGAATGGGCCCTGGGGACAAGGGGGGTCCCGTGAATGTCACAATGGGCCCTGGGGACAATGGGGGGTCCTGGGATGTCACAATGAGCCCTGCAGACAAGGGTGGTACCCACGGTGTCACAATGGGCCCTGGGCACAAGGGGGGGTCCCCATAGTGTCACAATGGACCCTGGGGACAAGGGGGTGCCGAGGATGTCACAATGGGCCCTGGGGACAATGGGGGGTCCTGGGACCTCACAATGGGCCCTGAGGACAATGGTGGGTCCCCTGAATGTCAAAATGGGCCCTGGGGACAAAGGGGGGTCCGCAGGATGTCACAATGGGCACTGGGGACAAAGGGGGGGTCCCCAGGATGTCACAATGGGCCCTGGGGACAATGTGGGGTCCTGGGATTTCACAATGGGCCCCAGTGACAAAGGTGGTCCCCTGAATGTCACAATGGGTCCTGGGGACAATGGGGGGTCCTGGGACGTCACAATGGGCCCTGGGGACAAGGAGGGATCCCCAGGATGTCACAATGGGCCCTGGGGACAAGGGGGTGTCCCCAGGATGTCACAATGGGCCCTGCGGACAAGGGTGGTACCCACGGTGTCACAATTGGCACTGGGCACAAGGGGGGGTCCCTATAGTGTCACAATGGGTCCTGGGGACAAGTGGAGTCTCCTGAAAGTCACAATGGGCCCTTGGGACAATGTGGGGTCCTGGGATCTCACAATGGGCCCCAATGACAAACGGGGGCCCCTGAATGTCACAATGGGCCCTGGGAACAATGGGGGGTCCTGGGACGTCACAATGGGCCCTGGGGACAAAGGGCGGTCCTCAGGATATCACAATGGGCCCTGGGGACAAAGGGTGGTCGCCAGGATATCACAATGGGCTCTGGTGGCAATGGGGTCCCCAGGATGTCACAATGGGCCCTGGGGACAACAGGCGGTCCTGGGATGTCACAATGGGCCCTGGGGACAAAGAGTGTCCCCAGGATATCAGAATGGGCCCTGAGGACAAGTTGGGGTCCCCTGAATTTCAAAATGGGCCCTGGGGACAAAGAGGGCTCCCCAGCATATCACAATGGGCCCTGGGGACAATGGGGGGTCCTGGGACGTCACAATGGGCCCTGGGGACAAGGAGGGATCCACAGGATGTCACAATGGGCCCTGGGGACAATGGGGGGTCCTGGGACGTCACAATGGGCCCTGGGGACAAGGGGGAGTCCCCAGGATGTCACAATGGGCCCTGGGGACAATGGGGGGTCCTGGGACCTCACAATGGGCCCTGAGGACAATGGTGGGTCCCCTGAATGTCAAAATGGGCCCTGGGGACAAAGGGGGGTCGCAGCATGTCACAATGGGCACTGGGGACAAAGGGGGGCGTCCCCATGGTGTCACAATGGGCCCAAGTGACAAGGAGGGTCCCCGTGGTGCCACGATGGGTCCTGGGGACAAGGGCGTCCCCCAGATGTCACAATGGGCCCTGGGGACAATGGGGTTGCCCAGGATGTCACAATGGGCCCTGGGGACAATGGGGGGTCCTGGGACCTCACAATGGGCCCTGAGGACAATGGTGGGTCCCCTGAATGTCAAAATGGGCCCTGGGGACAAAGGGGGGTCCGCAGCATGTCACAATGGGCACTGGGGACAAAGGGGGGCGTCCCCATGGTGTCACAATGGGCCCAAGTGACAAGGAGGGTCCCCGTGGTGCCACGATGGGTCCTGGGGACAAGGGCGTCCCCCAGATGTCACAATGGGCCCTGGGGACAATGGGGTTGCCCAGGATGTCACAATGGGCCCTGGGGACAATGGGGGGTCCTGGGACCTCACAATGGGCCCTGAGGACAATGGTGGGTCCCCTGAATGTCAAAATGGGCCCTGGGGACAAAGGGGGGTCCGCAGCATGTCACAATGGGCCCTGGGGAGAAAGGGGGGCGTCCCCATGGTGTCACAATGGGCCCTGGGGACAAGGGCGTGCCGAGGATGTCACAATGGGCCCTGGGGACAATGGGGGGTCCTGGGATGTCACAATGGGCCCTGGGGACAAGGGGGGGTCCCCAGGATGTCACAATGGGCCTTGGGAACAAGGGGGTCCCCCAGATATCACAATGGGCCCTGGGGACAATGGGGGGTCCTGGGATGTCACAATGAGCCCTGCAGACAAGGGTGGTACCCACGGTGTCACAATGGGCCCTGGGCACAAGGGGGGGTCCCCATAGTGTCACAATGGACCCTGGGGACAAGGGGGTGCCGAGGATGTCACAATGGACCCTGGGGACAATGGGGGGTCCTGGGACCTCACAATGGGCCCTGAGGACAATGGTGGGTCCCCTGAATGTCAAAATGGGCCCTGGGGACAAAGGGGGGTCCGCAGCATGTCACAATGGGCCCTGGGGAGAAAGGGGGGCGTCCCCATGGTGTCACAATGGGCCCAAGTGACAAGGAGGGTCCCCGCGGTGCCACGATGGGTCCTGGGGACAAGGGCGTCCCCCAGATGTCACAATGGGCCCTGGGGACAATGGGGTTGCCCAGGATGTCACAATGGGCCCTGGGGACAATGGGAGTCCCCAAGGTGTCAGAACGAACCCTGGGGACAAAGTGGATCCTGGAATGTCACAATGGCCCCCAGTGACAAAGGGGTTCCCCATGGTGTCACAATGGGCCCTGGGGACAAAAGGGGTCCCCAGGATTTCACAATAGCACTGGGGACAAAGGGGGGTCGTGGGATGTCACAATGGGCCCTGGGGACAAGGGAGATCCCCATGGTGTCACAATAAGCCCTGGGGACAAAGGGTGGTCCTGGGACATTTCAATGGGCCCTGGGGACAAAGTGGGACCCCATGGTGTCACAATGGGCCCTGGGGACAAGGGGGTCCCCCGGATGTCACAATGGGCCCTGGGGACCAGGGGGGGTCCTGGGATGTCACAATGGGCCCCAGTGACAAAGAGGGTCCTCATGGTGCCACAATGGGCCCTGGGGACAAAGGGGGTCCCCTGGATGTCACAATGGGCTCTGGGGACAAAGGCGGGTGTCGACGGTGTCAAAATGGGCCCTGGGCACAAGGGGGGGTCCCCATAGTGTCACAATGGGTCCTGGGGACAAGTGGGGTCCCCAGGATGTCACAATAGGTCCTGGGGACAATGTGGGGTCCTGGGATGTCACAAAGGGCCCCAGTGACAAAGGGGGTCCCCTGAATGTCACAATGGGCCCCGGGGACACTGGGGGGTCCTGGGACGTCACAATGGGCCCTGGGGACAAGGAGGGATTCCCAGGATGTCACAATGGGCCCTGGGGACAAGGGTGGTACTCACGGTGTCACAATGGTCACTGGGCACAAGGGGGGGTCCCTATAGTGTCACAATGGTTCCTGGGGACAAGTGGGGTCCCCTGAAAGTCACAATGGGCCCTGGGGACAATGTGGGGTCCTGGGATGTCACAATGGGCCCCAGTGACAAACGGGGGCCCCTGAATGTCACAATGGGCCCCGGGGACAATGGGGGGTCCTGGGACGTCACAATGGGCCCTGGGGACAAGGAGGGCACCCCAGGATGTCACACAGGGCCCTGGGGACAATGGCGGGTCGTGGGACGTCACAGTGGGCCCTGGGAACAAGGGGGGGGTCCCCAGGATGTCACAATGGGCCCTGGGGACAAAGAGGGGTCCCCTGAATGTCACAATGGGCCTTGGGGACAAGGGGGTGCCGAGGATGTCACAATGGGCCCTGGGGAAAACGGGGGACCTGGGACGTCACGATGGGCCCTGGGGACAAGGAGGGATTCCCAGGATGTCACAATGGGCCCTGGGGACAATGGGGGGTCCTGGGACCTCACAATGGGCCCTGAGGACAATGGTGGGTCCCCTGAATGTCACAATGGGCCCTGGGGACAAAGGGGGGTCCGCAGCATGTCACAATGGGCCCTGGGGAGAAAGGGGGGCGTCCCCATGGTGTCACAATGGGCCCAAGTGACAAGGAGGGTCCCCGCGGTGCCACGATGGGTCCTGGGGACAAGGGCGTCCCCCAGATGTCACAATGGGCCCTGGGGACAATGGGGTTGCCCAGGATGTCACAATGGGCCCTGGGGACAATGGGAGTCCCCAAGGTGTCAGAACGAACCCTGGGGACAAAGTGGATCCTGGAATGTCACAATGGCCCCCAGTGACAAAGGGGTTCCCCATGGTGTCACAATGGGCCCTGGGGACAAAAGGGGTCCCCAGGATTTCACAATAGCACTGGGGACAAAGGGGGGTCGTGGGATGTCACAATGGGCCCTGGGGACAAGGGAGATCCCCATGGTGTCACAATAAGCCCTGGGGACAAAGGGTGGTCCTGGGACATTTCAATGGGCCGTGGGGACAAAGTGGGACCCCATGGTGTCACAATGGGCCCTGGGGACAAGGGGGTCCCCCGGATGTCACAATGGGCCCTGGGGACCAGGGGGGGTCCTGGGATGTCACAATGGGCCCCAGTGACAAAGAGGGTCCTCATGGTGCCACAATGGGCCCTGGGGACAAAGGGGGTCCCCTGGATGTCACAATGGGCTCTGGGGACAAAGGCGGGTGTCGACGGTGTCAAAATGGGCCCTGGGCACAAGGGGGGGTCCCCATAGTGTCACAATGGGTCCTGGGGACAAGTGGGGTCCCCAGGATGTCACAATAGGTCCTGGGGACAATGTGGGGTCCTGGGATGTCACAAAGGGCCCCAGTGACAAAGGGGGTCCCCTGAATGTCACAATGGGCCCCGGGGACACTTGGGGGTCCTGGGACGTCACAATGGGCCCTGGGGACAAGGAGGGATTCCCAGGATGTCACAATGGGCCCTGGGGACAAGGGTGGTACTCACGGTGTCACAATGGTCACTGGGCACAAGGGGGGGTCCCTATAGTGTCACAATGGTTCCTGGGGACAAGTGGGGTCCCCTGAAAGTCACAATGGGCCCTGGGGACAATGTGGGGTCCTGGGATGTCACAATGGGCCCCATGACAAACGGGGGCCCCTGAATGTCACAATGGGCCCCGGGGACAATGGGGGGTCCTGGGACGTCACAATGGGCCCTGGGGACAAGGAGGGCACCCCAGGATGTCACACAGGGCCCTGGGGACAATGGCGGGTCGTGGGACGTCACAGTGGGCCCTGGGAACAAGGGGGGGTCCCCAGGATGTCACAATGGGCCCTGGGGACAAAGAGGGGTCCCCTGAATGTCACAATGGGCCTTGGGGACAAGGGGGTGCCGAGGATGTCACAATGGGCCCTGGGGAAAACGGGGGACCTGGGACGTCACGATGGGCCCTGGGGACAAGGAGGGATTCCCAGGATGTCACAATGGGCCCTGGGGACAATGGGGGGTCCTGGGACCTCACAATGGGCCCTGAGGACAATGGTGGGTCCCCTGAATGTCAAAATGGGCCCTGGGGACAAAGGGGGGTCCGCAGGATGTCACAATGGGCACTGGAGACAAAGGGGGGCGTCCCCATGGTGTCACAATGGGCCCAAGTGACAAGGAGGGTCACCACGGGGCCACGATGGGTCCTGGGGACAAGGGCGTCCCCCAGATGTCACAATGGGCCCTGGGGACAAAAGGGGTCCCCAGGATTTCACAATAGCACTGGGGACAAAGGGGGGTCATGGGATGTCACAATGGGCTCCAGTGACAAAGAGGGTCCTCATGGTGCCACAATGGGTCCTGGGGACAAAGGGGGTCCCCTGGATGTCACAATGGGCTCTGGGGACAAGGAGGGTCCCCAGGATGTCACAATGGGCCCTGGGGACAAAGAGCGTCCCCAGCATGTCACAATGGGCCCTGGGGACAAAGGGGGTCCCCACGGTATCAGAATGGGCCCTGGGGACAAAGGGGGGTCCCCTGAATGTCACAATGGGCCCTGGGGACAATGGGGGGTCCTGGGACGTCACAATGGGCCCTGGGGACAAGGGGGTGCAGAGGATGTCACAATGGGCCCTGGGGACAATGTCGGGTCCTGGGACGTCACAATGGGCCCTGGGGACAAGGGGGGGTTCCCAGGATGTCACAATGGGCCCTGGGGACAAAGAGGGGTCCCCTGAATGTCACAATGGGCCCTGGGGACAAGGGGGTGCATTGGATGTCACAATGGGCCCTGGGGACAATGGGGGGTGTCCAGGATGTGAGAATGAGTCCTGAGGACAAGGGGGGGTCCCCATGGTGTCACAATGGGTCCCCAGTGACAAGGAGGGGTCCCCATGGTGTCACAATAAGCCCTGGGGACAAAGTGGGGTCCAAGAATGTCACAATGGGCCCTGGGGACAAAAGGGGTTGCCATGGTGCCACAATGGGCCCTGGGGTCAAAGGGGGTCCCCATGGTGCTACAATGGGCCCTGGGGACAAAGGGGGGTCCTGGGATGTCACAATGGGCCCTGGGGACAAAGGGGGTGTCCCCATGGTGCCACAATGGGCCCTGGGAGCAAGGGGATGGCCAGGATGTCACAATGGGTCCTGGAGAAAATGGGGGGTGCCCAGGATGTCACAATGGACCCTGAGGACAAGCGGGGGTCTCCATGGTGTCACAATGGGCCCCAGTGACAAAGGGGATCCCCTGAATGTCACAATAGGTCCTGGGGACAATGGGGGGTCCTGGGACATCACAATGGGCCCTGGGGACAAGGAGGGATCCCCAGGATGTCAGAATGGGCCCTGGGGACAAAGAGGGGTCCCCTGAATGTCACAATGGGCCCTGGGGACAAGGGGGTGCCGAGGATGTCACAATGGGCCCTGGGGACAAAGGAGGGGTCCCCATGGTGTCACAATGGGCCCAAGTGACAAGGAGGGTCACCACGGTGCCATGATGGGTCCTGGGGACACGGGCGTCCCCCAGATGTCACAATGGGCCCTGGGGACAATGGGGTTGCCCAGGATGTCACAATGGGCCCTGGGGACAATGGGAGTCCCCAAGGTGTCAGAACGAGCCCTGGGGTCAAAGTGGAATCCTGGAATGTCACAATGGCCCCCAGTGACAAAGGGGTTCCCCATGGTGTCACAATGGGCCCTGGGGACAAGTGGGGTCCCCAGGATGTCACAATGGGCCCTGGGGACAATGTGGGGTCCTGGGATGTCACAATGGGGCCCTGTGACAAACGGGGGCCCCTGAATGTCACAATGGGCCCTGGGGACAATGGGGGGTCCTGGGATGTCACAATGGGCCCTGGGGACAAGGAGGGATCCCGAGGATGTCACAATGGGCCCTGGGGACAATGGCGGGTCCTGGGACGTCACAATGGGCCCTGGGGACAAGGAGGGCTTCCCAGGATGTCACAATGGGCCCTGGGGACAAGGGGGTGTCCCCATGATGTCACAATGGGCCCTGCGGACAAGGGTGGTACCCACGGTGTCACAATGGGCTCTGGGCACAAGGGGGGGTCCCTATAGTGTCACAATGGGTCCTGGGGACAAGTGGGGTCCCCTGAAAGTCACAATGGGCCCTGGGGACAATGTGGGGTCCTGGGATGTCACAATGGGCCCCTGTGACAAACGGGGATCCCTGAATGTCACAATGGGCCCTGGGGACAATGGGGGGTCCTGGGACGTCACAATGGGTCCTGGGGACAATGAGGGATCCCCAGGATGTCACAATGGGCCCTGGGGACAAAGAGGCGTCCCCTGAATGTCACAATGGGCCCTGGGGACAAGGGGGTGCCGAGGATGTCACAATGGGCCCTGGGGACAAGGGAGATCCTCATGGTGTCACAATAAGCCCTGGGGACAAAGTGGGGTCCTGGGATGTCACAATGGGCCCTGGGTATAATGGGGGTCCTGGGACGTCACAATGGGTCCTGGGGACAAAGAGGGGTCCCCTGAATGTCACCATGGGCCCTGGGCACAAGGGGGTGCCGAGGATGTCACAATGGGCCCTGGGGACAATGGGGGGTCCTGGGACCTCACAATGGGCCCTGGGGACAATGGGGGGTCCTGGGACGTCACAATGGGCCCTGGGGACAAAGGGGGGTCCGCAGGATGTCACAATGGGCACTGGAGACAAAGGGGGGCGTCCCCATGGTGTCACAATGGGCCCAAGTGACAAGGAGGGTCACCACGGGGCCACGATGGGTCCTGGGGACAAGGGCGTCCCCCAGATGTCACAGTGGGCCCTGGGGACAAAAGGGGTCCCCAGGATTTCACAATAGCACTGGGGATAAAGGGGGGTCATGGGATGTCACAATGGGCCCTGGGGACAAGGGAGATCCCCATGGTGTCACAATAAGCCCTGGGGACAAAGTGGGGTCCTGGGATGTCACAATGGGCCCCAGTGACAAACGGGGTCCCCATGGTGCCACAATGGGCCGTGGGGACAAATGGGGTCCCCAGGATGTCACAATGAACCCTGGGGACAAACGGTGGTCCTGGGACATTTCAATGGGCCCTGGGGACAAAGGGGGGACCCCAGGATGTCACAATAGGCCCTGGGGACAATGGGGGTCCTGGGACGTCACAATGGGCCCTGGGGACACAGAGGGGCCCTAGGACGTCACAATCAGCCCTGGGGACAAGGTGGGGTCCCCTGAGAGTCACAATGAGCCCTGGGAAGAGAGGGGGCTCCCAAGGACATCACAATGGGCCCTGGGAACAATGGGAGGTCCTGGGACGTCACAATTGGCCCTGGAGACAAGGGCGGGTCTCCAGGATGTCACAATGGGCCCTGGGAACAAGGGGGGGTACCCATAGTGTCACAATGGGTCCTGGGGAAAATGGGGTCCCCAGGATGTTACAATGGGTCCTGAGGACAGTGGGGGGTCCTGGGACGTCACAATGGGCCCTGGGGACAAGGAGGGATCCCCAGGATGTCACAATGGGCCCTGGGGACAACGGGGGGTCCTAAGACGTCACAATGGGCCCTGGGGCCAAGCAGGGATCCCCAGGATGTCACAATGGGCCCTGGACACAATGGGGGGTCCTGGGACGTCACAATGGGTCCGTTGACAAGGGGGCATCCCCAGGATGTCAAAATGCGCCCTGGGGCCCAGGGGAGTCCTGCGATGTCACAATTGGCCCTGGGGACAAAGGGGGTCCCCTGGATGTCACAATGGACTCTGGGGACAAAGGGGATCCCCACGGTATCAGAATGGGCCCTGGGGACAAAGGGGGGTCCTGGGATGTCACAATGAGCCCTGCGGACAAGGGTGGTACCCACGGTGTCACAATGGGCACTGGGCACAAGGGGGGGTCCCTATAGTGTCACAATGGGTCCTGGGGACAAGTGGGGTCCCCTGAAAGTCACAATGGGCCCTGGGGACAATGTGGGGTCCTGGGATGTCACAATGGGGCCCCGTGACAAACGGGGGCCCCTGAATGTCACAATGGGCCCTGGGGAAAATGGGGGGTCCTGGGATGTCACAGTGGGCCCTGGGGACAAGGAGGGATCCCCAGGATGTCACAATGGGCCCTGGGGACAAAGGGGGGTGTGCAGGATGTCACAATGGGCACTGGGGACAAAGGGAGGGTCCCCATGGTGTCACAATGGGTCCCCAGTGACAAGGAGGGTTCCCCATGGTGTCACAATAGGCCCTGGGGAGAAAGTGGGGTCCTAGAATGTCACAATGAGCCCTGGGGACAAAGGGGGGTCCTGGGATGTCACAATGAGCCCTGCGGACAAGGGTGGTACCCACATTGTCACAATGGGCTCTGGGCACAAGGGGGGGTCCCCATAGTGTCACAATGGGTCCTGGGGACAAGTGGGGTCCCCAGGATGTCACAATGGGCCCTGGGGACAAGTGGGGTCCCCTGAAAGTCACAATGGGCCCTAGTGACAAAGGGGGTCCCCTGAAGGTCACAATGGGCCCTGGGGACAATGGGGGGTCCTGGGACGTCACAATGGGCCCTGGGGACAAGGAGGGATCCCCAGGATGTCACAATGGGTACTGGAGACAAAGGGGGGGTCCCCATGGTGTCACAATGGGCCCAAGTGACAAGGAGGGTCCCCACGGTGCCACGATGGGTCCTGGGGACAAGGGCGTCCCCCAGATCTCACAATGGGCCCTGGGGACAATGGGGTTACCCAGGATGTCACAATGGACCCTGGGGACAAAGGGGGGTGCACAGGATGTCACAATGGGCCCTGGGGACAATGGGAGTCCCCAAGGTGTCAGAACGAACCCTGGGGACAAAGTGGAATCCTGGAATGTCACAATGGTCCCCAGTGACAAAGGGGTTCCCCATGGTGCGACAATGGGCCCTGGGGACAAAAGGGGTCCCCAGGATTTCACAATAGCACTGGGGATAAAGGGGGGTCATGGGATGTCACAATGGGCCCTGGGGACAAGGGAGATCCCCATGGTGTCACAATAAGCCCTGGGGACAAAGTGGGGTCCTGGGATGTCACAATGGGCTCTGGGGACAAGGAGGGTCCCCAGGATGTCACAATGGGCCCTGGGGACAAAGAGTGTCCCCAGCATGTCACAATGGGCCCTGGGGACAAAGGGGGTCCCCACGGTATCAGAATGGGCCCTGGGGACAAAGGGGGGTCCCCTGAATGTCACAATGGGCCCTGGGGACAATGGGGGGTCCTGGGACGTCACAATGGGCCCTGGGGACAATGGGGGGTCCCCAGGATCTCACAATGGGCCCTGGGGAAAAAGAGGGGTCCCCTGAATGTCACAATGGGCCCTGGGGACAAGGGGGTGCAGAGGATGTCACAATGGGCCCTGGCGACAATGGGGGGTCCTGGGACATCACAATGGGCCCTGAGGACAAGGAGGGATCCCCAGGATGTCACAATGGGCCCTGGGGACAATGGGGGGTCCTGGGACGTCACAATGGGCCCTGGGGACAAGGGGGGGTCCCCAGGATGTCACAATGGGCTCTGGGGACAAGGGGGTGCCGAGGATGTCACAATGGGCCCTCGGGACAATGGGGGGTCCCCAGGATCTCACAATGGGCCCTGGGGACAAAGAGGGGTCACCTGAATGTCACAATGGGCCCTGGGGACAAGGGGGTGCAGAGGATGTCACAATGGGCCCTGGGGACAATGGGGGGTCCTGGGACATCACAATAGGCCCTGGGGACAAGGAGGGATCCCCAGGATGTCACAATGGGCCCTGGAGACAATGGGGGGTCCTGGGACGTCACAATGGGCCCTGGGGACAAGGGTGGGTCCCCAGGATGTCACAATGGGCCTTGGGGACAAGGGGGTCCCGAGGATGTCACAATGGGCCCTGGGGACAATGGGGGGTCCTGGGATGTCACAATGGGCCCTAGGGACAATGTGGGGTCCCCAGGATGTCAGAATGAAGTCTTGGGACAAAGGGAGTCCCCAGGATGTCACAATGGGGCCTGGAAACCAGGGGGGGTCCTGGGATGTCACAATGGGCCCCAGTGACAAAAGGGGTCCCTATGGTGCCACAATGGGCCCTGGGGACAAAGGGGGTCCCCTGGATGTCACAATGGACTCTGGGGACAAGGAGGGTCCCCAGGATGTCACAATGGGCCCTGGGGACAAAGGGGGTCCCCACGGTATCAGAATGGGCCCTGGGGACAAGGGGGTGTCCCCAGGATGTCACAATGGCCCCTGCGGACAAGGGTGGTACCCACGGTGTCACAATGGGCCCTGGGCACAAGGGGGGGTCCCCATAGTGTCACAATGGGTCCTGGGGACAAGTGGGGTCCCCAGGATGTCACAATGGGCCCTGGGGACAATGTGGGGTCCCCTGAATGTCACAATGGGCCCTGGGGACAAGGGGGTGCCGAGGATGTCACAATGGGCCCTGGGGACAATTGGGGGTCCTGGGACCTCACAGTGGGCCCTGAGGACAATGGTGGGTCCCCTGAATGTCAAAATGGGCCCTGGGGACAAAGGGGGGTCCGCAGGATGTCACAATGGGCACTGGGGACAAAGGGGGTGTCCCCAGGATGTCAGAATGAAGTCTTGGGACAAAGGGAGTCCCCAGGATGTCACAATGGGGCCTGGAAACCAGGGGGGGTCCTGGGATGTCACAATGGGCCCCAGTGACAAAAGGGGTCCCTATGGTGCCACAATGGGCCCTGGGGACAAAGGGGGTCCCCTGGATGTCACAATGGACTCTGGGGACAAGGAGGGTCCCCAGGATGTCACAATGGGCCCTGGGGACAAAGGGGGTCCCCACGGTATCAGAATGGGCCCTGGGGACAAGGGGGTGTCCCCAGGATGTCACAATGGCCCCTGCGGACAAGGGTGGTACCCACGGTGTCACAATGGGCCCTGGGCACAAGGGGGGGTCCCCATAGTGTCACAATGGGTCCTGGGGACAAGTGGGGTCCCCAGGATGTCACAATGGGCCCTGGGGACAATGTGGGGTCCCCTGAATGTCACAATGGGCCCTGGGGACAAGGGGGTGCCGAGGATGTCACAATGGGCCCTGGGGACAATTGGGGGTCCTGGGACCTCACAGTGGGCCCTGAGGACAATGGTGGGTCCCCTGAATGTCAAAATGGGCCCTGGGGACAAAGGGGGGTCCGCAGGATGTCACAATGGGCACTGGGGACAAAGGGGGTGTCCCCAGGATGTCACAGTGGGCCCTGGGGACAATGGCGGGTCCTGGGACGTCACAATGGGCCCTGGGGACAAGGGGGGGTCCCCTGGATGTCACAATGGGCCCTGGGGATAAGGAGGGATTCCCAGGATGTCACAATGGGCCCTGGGGACAAGGGGGGATTCCCAGGATGTCACAATGGGCCGTGGGGACAAGGGGGTGTCCCCAGGATGTCACAATGGGCCCTGCGGACAAGGGTGGTACCCACGGTGTCACAATGGGCACTGGGCACAAGCGGGGGTCCCTATAGTATCACAATGGGTCCTGGGGACAAGTGGGTTCCCCTGAAAGTCACAATGGGCCCTGGGGACAATGTGGGGTCCTGGGATGTCCCAATGGGCCCCAGTGACAAATGGGGGCCCCTGAATGTCACAATGGGCCCTGGGGACAAGGGGGTGCAGAGGATGTCACAATGGGCCCTGGGGACAATGGGGGGTCCTGGGACATCACAATAGGCCCTGGGGACAAGGAGGGATCTCCAGGATGTCACAATGGGCCCTGGAGACAATGGGGGGTCCTGGGACGTCACAATGGGCCCTGGGGACAAGGGTGGGTCCCCAGGATGTCACAATGGGCCTTGGGGACAAGGGGGTCCCGAGGATGTCACAATGGGCCCTGGGGACAATGGGGGGTCCTGGGATGTCACAATGGGCCCTGGGGACAATTTGGGGTCCCCAGGATGTCACAATGGGTACTGGAGACAAAGAGGGGGTCCCCATGGTGTCACAATGGGCCCAAGTGACAAGGAGGGTCCCCACAGTGCCACGATGGGTCCTGGGGACAAGGGCGTTCCCCAGATGTCACAGTGGGCCCTGGGGACAAAAGGGGTCCCCAGGATTTCACAATAGCACTGGGGATAAAGGGGGGTCATGGGATGTCACAATGGGCCCTGGGGACAAGGGAGATCCCCATGGTGTCACAATAAGCCCTGGGGACAAAGTGGGGTCCTGGGATGTCACAATGGGCCCCAGTGACAAACGGGGTCCCCATGGTGCCACAATGGGCCGTGGGGACAAATGGGGTCGCCAGGATGTCACAATGAACCCTGGGGACAAACGGTGGTCCTGGGACATTTCAATGGGCCCTGGGGACAAAGGGGGGACCCCAGGATGTCACAATGGGCCCTGGAGACAATGGGGGTCCTGGGACGTCACAATTGGCCCTGGAGTCAAGGGCGGGTCTCCAGGATGTCACAATGGGCCCTGGGAACAAGGGGGGGTACCCATAGTGTCACAATGGGTCCTGGGGAAAATGGGGTCCCCAGGATGTCACAATGGGCTCTGGGGACAATGTGGGGTCCTGGGATGTCACAATGGGCCCCAGTGACAAAGGTGGTCCCCTGAATGTTACAATGGGTCCTGAGGACAGTGGGGGGTCCTGGGACGTCACAATGGGCCCTGGGGACAAGGAGGGATCCCCAGGATGTCACAATGGGCCCTGGGGACAAGGGGGGGTCCCCAGGATGTCACAATGGGCCCTGGGGACAACGGGGGGTCCTAAGACGTCACAATGGGCCCTGGGGCCAAGCAGGGATCCCCAGGATGTCACAATGGGCCCTGGGGACAAGGGGGGGTCCCCAGGATGTCACAATGGGCCCTGGGGACAACGGGGGGTCCTAAGACGTCACAATGGGCCCTGGGGCCAAGCAGGGATCCCCAGGATGTCACAATGGGCCCTGGACACAATGGGGGGTCCTGGGACGTCACAATGGGCCCCGTTGACAAGGGGGCATCCCCAGGATGTCAAAATGCGCCCTGGGGCCCAGGGGGGTCCTGCGATGTCACAATGGGCCCTGGGGACAAAGGGGGTCCCCTGGATGTCACAATGGACTCTGGGGACAAAGGGGATCCCCACGGTATCAGAATGGGCCCTGGGGAAAAAGGGGGGTCCTGGGATGTCACAATGAGCCCTGCGGACAAGGGTGGTACCCACGGTGTCACAATGGGCCCTGGGCACAAGGGGGGGTCCCCATAGTGTCACAATGGGTCCTGGGGACAAGTGGGGTCCCCAGGATGTGACAATGTGTCCTGGGGACAATGTGGGGTCCTGGGATGTCACAATGGGCCCCAGTGACAAAGGGGCCCCCTGAATGTCACAATGGGTCGTGGGAACAATCGGGGGTCCTGGGACGTCACAATGGGCCCTGGGGACAAGGAGGGATCCCCAGGATGTCACAATGGGCCCTGGGGACAACGGGGGGTCCTGGGACGTCACAATGGGCCCCAGTGACAAGGGGGGGTCCCCAGGATGTCACAGTGTGCCCTGGGTACAAAGAGGCGTCCCCGGAATGTCACAATGGGCCCTGGGGACAAAGGGCGGTCCTCAGGATATCACAATGGGCCCTGGGGACAAAGGGTGGTCGCCAGGATATCACAATGGGCTCTGGTGACAATGGGGTCCCCAGGATGTCACAATGGGCCCTGGGGACAAGTTGGGGTCCCCTGAATTTCACAATGGGCCCTGGGGACAAAGAGGGCTCCCCAGCATATCACAATGGGCCCTGGGGACAATGGGGGGTCCTGGGACGTCACAATGGGCCCTGGGGACAGGGGGGGGTCCCCAGGATGTCACAATGGGCTCTGGGGACAAGGAGGGTCCCCAGCATGTCACAATGGGCCCTGGGGACAAAGGGGGGGTCCCCAGGATGTCACAATGTGCGCTGGGGACAAAGAGAGTCCCCAGCATGTCATAATGGGCCCTGGGGACAAAGGGGGTCCCCACGGTATCAGAATGGGTCCTGGGGACAAGTGGAGTCCCCTGAAAGTCACAATGGGTCCTGGGGACAAAGGGGGGTCCTGGGATGTCACAATGGGCCCTGGGGACAAAGGCGGTGTCCCCATGGTGCCACAATGGGCCCTGGGAGCAAGGGGGTGGCCAGGATGTCACAATGGACCCTGAGGACAAGCGGGGGTCTCCATGGTGTCACAATGGGCCCCAGTGACAAAGGGGGTCCCCTGAATGTCACAATAGGTCCTGGGGACAATGGGGGGTCCTGGGACGCAACAATGGGCCCTGGGGAAAAGGAGGGATCCCCAGGATGTCACAATGGGCCCTGGGGACAATGGGGGGTCCTGGGACGTCACAATGGGCCCTGGGGACAAGGGGGGGTCCCCAGGATGTCACAATGGGCCCTGGGGACAAGGGGGGGTCCCCAGGATGTCACAATGGGCCCTGGGGACAAAGAGGGGTCCCCTGAATGTCACAATGGGCCCTGGGGACAAGGGGGTGCAGAGGATGTCACAATGGGCCCTGGGGACAATGGGGGGTCCTGGGACATCACAATGGGCCCTGGGGACAAGGAGGGATCCCCAGGATGTCACAATGGGCCCTGGGGACAATGGGGGGTCCTGGGACGTCACAATGGGCCCTGGGGACAAGGGGGGGTCCCCAGGATGTCACAATGGGCCCTGGGGACAAGGGGGGGTCCCCAGGATGTCACAATGGGCCCTGGGGACAACGGGGGGTCCTAAGACGTCACAATGGGCCCTGGGGCCAAGCAGGGATCCCCAGGATGTCACAATGGGCCCTGGACACAATGGGGGGTCCTGGGACGTCACAATGGGCCCCGTTGACAAGGGGGCATCCCCAGGATGTCAAAATGCGCCCTGGGGCCCAGGGGGGTCCTGCGATGTCACAATGGGCCCTGGGGACAAAGGGGGTCCCCTGGATGTCACAATGGACTCTGGGGACAAAGGGGATCCCCACGGTATCAGAATGGGCCCTGGGGAAAAAGGGGGGTCCTGGGATGTCACAATGAGCCCTGCGGACAAGGGTGGTACCCACGGTGTCACAATGGGCCCTGGGCACAAGGGGGGGTCCCCATAGTGTCACAATGGGTCCTGGGGACAAGTGGGGTCCCCAGGATGTGACAATGTGTCCTGGGGACAATGTGGGGTCCTGGGATGTCACAATGGGCCCCAGTGACAAAGGGGCCCCCTGAATGTCACAATGGGTCGTGGGAACAATCGGGGGTCCTGGGACGTCACAATGGGCCCTGGGGACAAGGAGGGATCCCCAGGATGTCACAATGGGCCCTGGGGACAACGGGGGGTCCTGGGACGTCACAATGGGCCCCAGTGACAAGGGGGGGTCCCCAGGATGTCACAGTGTGCCCTGGGTACAAAGAGGCGTCCCCGGAATGTCACAATGGGCCCTGGGGACAAAGGGCGGTCCTCAGGATATCACAATGGGCCCTGGGGACAAAGGGTGGTCGCCAGGATATCACAATGGGCTCTGGTGACAATGGGGTCCCCAGGATGTCACAATGGGCCCTGGGGACAAGTTGGGGTCCCCTGAATTTCACAATGGGCCCTGGGGACAAAGAGGGCTCCCCAGCATATCACAATGGGCCCTGGGGACAATGGGGGGTCCTGGGACGTCACAATGGGCCCTGGGGACAGGGGGGGGTCCCCAGGATGTCACAATGGGCTCTGGGGACAAGGAGGGTCCCCAGCATGTCACAATGGGCCCTGGGGACAAAGGGGGGGTCCCCAGGATGTCACAATGTGCGCTGGGGACAAAGAGAGTCCCCAGCATGTCATAATGGGCCCTGGGGACAAAGGGGGTCCCCACGGTATCAGAATGGGTCCTGGGGACAAGTGGAGTCCCCTGAAAGTCACAATGGGTCCTGGGGACAAAGGGGGGTCCTGGGATGTCACAATGGGCCCTGGGGACAAAGGCGGTGTCCCCATGGTGCCACAATGGGCCCTGGGAGCAAGGGGGTGGCCAGGATGTCACAATGGACCCTGAGGACAAGCGGGGGTCTCCATGGTGTCACAATGGGCCCCAGTGACAAAGGGGGTCCCCTGAATGTCACAATAGGTCCTGGGGACAATGGGGGGTCCTGGGACGCAACAATGGGCCCTGGGGAAAAGGAGGGATCCCCAGGATGTCACAATGGGCCCTGGGGACAATGGGGGGTCCTGGGACGTCACAATGGGCCCTGGGGACAAGGGGGGGTCCCCAGGATGTCACAATGGGCCCTGGGGACAAGGGGGGGTCCCCAGGATGTCACAATGGGCCCTGGGGACAAAGAGGGGTCCCCTGAATGTCACAATGGGCCCTGGGGACAAGGGGGTGCAGAGGATGTCACAATGGGCCCTGGGGACAATGGGGGGTCCTGGGACATCACAATGGGCCCTGGGGACAAGGAGGGATCCCCAGGATGTCACAATGGGCCCTGGGGACAATGGGGGGTCCTGGGACGTCACAATGGGCCCTGGGGACAAGGGGGGGTCCCCAGGATGTCACAATGGGCCCTGGGGACAAGGGCGTGCCGAGGATGTCACAATGGGCCCTGGAGACAATGGGGGGTCCTGGGATGTCACAATGGGCCCTGGGGACAAGGGGGGGTCCCCAGGAAGTCACAATGGGCCTTGGGAACAAGGGGGTCCCCCAGATATCACAATGGGCCCTGGGGACAATGTAAGGTCCTGGCCTGTCACAATGGACCCTGAGGACAAGGGGGGACCCCAGGATGTCACAATGAAGTCTTGGGACAAAGGGGGTCCCCAGGATGTCACAATGGGCCCTGGGGACAAAGGGGGTCCCCACGGTGTCAGAATGGGCCCTGGGGACAAGGGGGGTCCCCTGAATATCACAATGGGCCATGGGGACAATGGGGGGTCCTGGGATGTCACAATGAGCCCTGGGGACAAGGGTGGTACCCACGGTGTCACAATGGGCCCTGGGCAAAAGGGGGGGTCCCCATAGTGTCACAATGGACCCTGGGGACAAGGGGGTGCCGAGTATGTCACAATGGGCCCTGGGGACAATGGGGGGTCCTGGGACCTCACAATGGGCCCTGAGGACAATGGTGGGTCCCCTGAATGTCAAAATGGGCCCTGGGGACAATGGGGTTGCCCAGGATGTCACAATGGGCCCTGGGGACAATGGGAGTCCCCAAGGTGTCAGAACGAGCCCTGGGGACAAAGTGGAATCCTGGAATGTCACAATGGCCCCCAGTGACAAAGGGGTTCCCCATGGTGCCACAATGGGCCCTGGGGACAAAAGGGGTCCCCAGGATTTCACAATAGCACTGGGGATAAAGGGGGGTCATGGGATGTCACAATGGGCCCTGGGGACAAGGGAGATCCCCATGGTGTCACAATAAGCCCTGGGGACAAAGTGGGGTCCTGGGATGTCACAATGGGCCCCAGTGACAAACGGGGTCTCCATGGTGCCACAATGGGCCGTGGGGATAAATGGGGTCCCCAGGATGTCACAATGAACCCTGGGGACAAAGGGTGGTCCTGGGACATTTCAACGGGCCCTGGGGACAAGGTGGGTCCCCCGGATGTCACAATGGGCCCTTGGGACCAGGGTGGGTCCTGGGATGTCACAATGGGCCCCAGTGACAAAGAGGGTCCTCATGGTGCCACAATGGGCCCTGGGGACAAAGGGGGTCCCCTGGATGTCACAATGGGCTCTGGGGACAAAGGGGGGTGTCGACGGTGTCAAAATGGGCACTGGAGACAAAGGGCGTCCCCAGGATGTCACCATGGGCCCTGGGGACAATAGGGGGTCCTGGGATGTCACAATGAGCCCTGCGGACAAGGGGGGTACCCACGGTGTCACAATGGGCCCTGGACACAAGCGGGGGTCCGCATAGTGTCACAATGGGTCCTGGGGACAAGTGGGGTCCCCAGGATGTCACAATAGGTCCTGGGGACAATGTGGGGTCCCCTGAATGTCACAATGGGCCCTGGGGACAATGTGGGGTCCTGGGATGTCACAATGGGCCCCCGTGACAAACGGGGGCCCCTGAATGTCACAATGGGCCCTGGGGACAATGGGGGGTCCTGGGACGTCACAATGGGTCCTGGGGACAAGGAGGGATCCCCAGGATGTCACAATGGGCCCTGGGGACAATGGCGGGTCCTGGGACGTCACAATGGGCCCTGGGGACAAGGGGGGGTCCCCAGGATGTCACAATGGGCCCTGGGGACAAAGAGGGGTCCCCTGAATGTCACAATGGGCCCTGGGCACAAGGGGGTGCCGAGGATGTCACAATGGGCCCTGGGGACAATGGAGGGTCCTGGGACCTCACAATGGGCCCTGAGGACAATGGTGGGTCCCCTGAATGTCACAATGGGCCCTGGGGACAAAGGGGGGTCCGCAGGATGTCACAATGGGCACTGGGGACAAAGGGGGGCGTCCCCATGGTGTCACAATGGGCTCAAGTGACAAGGAGGGTCCCCACGGTGCCACGATGGGTCCTGGGGACAAGGGCGTCCCCCAGATCTCACAATGGGCCCTGGGGACAATGGGGTTGCCCAGGATGTCACAATGGGCCCTGGGGACAATGGGAGTCCCCAAGGTGTCAGAACGAGCCCTGGGGACAAAGTGGAATCCTGGAATGTCACAATGGCCCCCAGTGACAAAGGGGTTCCCCATGGTGTCATAATGGGCCCTGGGGACAAAAGGGGTCCCCAGGATTTCACAATAGCACTGGGGACAATGGGGGGTCATGGGATGTCACAATGGGCTCCAGTGACAAAGAGGGTCGTCATGGTGCCACAATGGGCCCTGGGGACAAAGGGGGTCCCCTGGATGTCACAATGGGCTCTGGGGACAAGGAGGGTCCCCAGGATGTCACAATGGGCCCTGGGGACAAAGAGCGTCCCCAGCATGTCACAATGGGCCCTGGGGACAAAGGGGGTCCCCACGGTATCAGAATGGGCCCTGGGGACAAAGGGGGTCCCCTGAATGTCACAATGGGCCCTGTGGACAATGGGGGGTCCTGGGACGTCACAATGGGCCCTGGGGACAAGGGGGGGTCCCTAGGATGTCACAATGGGCCCTGGGGACAAAGAGGGGTCCCCTGAATGTCACAATGGGCCCTGGGGACAAGGGGGTGCATTGGATGTCACAATGGGCCCTGGGGACAATGGGGGGTGTCCAGGATGTGAGAATGAGTCCTGAAGACAAGGGGGGGTCCCCATGGTGTCACAATGGGTCCCCAGTGACAAGGAGGGGTCCCCATGGTGTCACAATAGGCCCTGGGGACAAAGTGGGGTCCAAGAATGTCACAATGGGCCCTGGGGACAAAAGGGGTTGCCATGGTGCCACAATGGGCCCTGGGGTCAAAGGGGGTCCCCATGGTCCTACAATGGGCCCTGGGGACAAAGGGGGGTCCTGGGATGTCACAATGGGCACTGGAGACAAAGGGGGGCGTCCCCATGGTGTCACAATGGGCCCAAGTGACAAGGAGGGTCACCACGGGGCCACGATGGGTCCTGGGGACAAGGGCGTCCCCCAGATGTCACAATGGGCCCTGGGGACAAAAGGGGTCCCCAGGATTTCACAATAGCACTGGGGATAAAGGGGGGTCATGGGATGTCACAATGGGCCCTGGGGACAAGGGAGATCCCCATGGTGTCACAATAAGCCCTGGGGACAAAGTGGGGTCCTGGGATGTCACAATGGGCCCCAGTGACAAACGGGGTCCCCATGGTGCCACAATGGGCCGTGGGGACAAATGGGGTCCCCAGGATGTCACAATGAACCCTGGGGACAAAGGGTGGTCCTGGGACATTTCAATGGGCCCTGGGGACAAAGGGGGGACCCCAGGATGTCACAATGGGCCCTGGGGACAATGGGGGTCCTGGGACGTCACAATGGGCCCTGGGGACACAGAGGGGCCCTAGGACGCCACAATCAGCCCTGGGGACAAGGTGGGGTCCCCTGAGAGTCACAATGAGCCCTGGGAAGAGAGGGGGCTCCCACAGACATCACAATGGGCCCTGGGAACAATGGGAGGTCCTGGGACGTCACAATTGGCCCTGGAGACAAGGGCGGGTCTCCAGGATGTCACAATGGGCCCTGGGAACAAGGGGGGGTACCCATAGTGTCACAATGGGTCCTGGGGAAAATGGGGTCCCCAGGATGTTACAATGGGTCCTGAGGACAGTGGGGGGTCCTGGGACGTCACAATGGGCCCTGGGGACAAGGAGGGATCCCCAGGATGTCACAATGGGCCCTGGGGACAACGGGGGGTCCTAAGACGTCACAATGGGCCCTGGGGCCAAGCAGGGATCCCCAGGATGTCACAATGAGCCCTGGGGCCAAGCAGGGATCCCCAGGATGTCACAATGGGCCCTGGACACAATGGGGGGTCCTGGGACGTCACAATGGGCCCCGTTGACAAGGGGGCATCCCCAGGATGTCAAAATGCGCCCTGGGGCCGAGGGGAGTCCTGCGATGTCACAATTGGCCCTGGGGACAAAGGGGGTCCCCTGGATGTCACAATGGACTCTGGGGACAAAGGGGATCCCCACGGTATCAGAATGGGCCCTGGGGACAAAGGGGGGTCCTGGGATGTCACAATGAGCCCTGCGGACAAGGGTGGTACCCACGGTGTCACAATGGGCACTGGGCACAAGGGGGGGTCCCTATAGTGTCACAATGGGTCCTGGGGACAAGTGGGGTCCCCTGAAAGTCACAATGGGCCCTGGGGACAATGTGGGGTCCTGGGATGTCACAATGGGGCCCCGTGACAAACGGGGGCCCCTGAATGTCACAATGAGCCCTGGGGAAAATGGGGGGTCCTGGAATGTCACAGTGGGCCCTGGGGACAAGTAGGGATCCCCAGGATGTCACAATGGGCCCTGGGGACAAAGAGGCGTCCCCTGAATGTCACAATGGGCCCTGGGGACAAGGGGGTGCCGAGGATGCCACAATGGGCCCTGGGGACAAGGGAGATCCCCATGGTGTCACAATAAGCCCTGGGGACAAAGTGGGGTCCTGGGATGTCACAATGGGCCCTGGGGACAAGGGGGTGCAGAGGATGTCACAATGGGCCCTGGGGACAATGGGGGCCCTGAAACGTCACAATGGGCCCTGGGGACAATGGGGGTCCCCACGGTGCCACGATGGGTCCTGGGGACAAGGGCGTCCCCCTAGATGTCACAATGGGCCCTGGGGACAATGGGGTTGCCCAGGATGTCACAATGGACCCTGGGGACAAAGGGGGGTGCGCAGGATGTCACAATGGGCACTGGGGACAAAGGGAGGGTCCCCATGGTGTCACAATGGGTCCCCAGTGACAAGGAGGGTTCCCCATGGTGTCACAATAGGCCCTGGGGAGAAAGTGGGGTCCTAGAATGTCACAATGAGCCCTGGGGACAAAGGGGGGTCCTGGGATGTCACAATGAGCCCTGCGGACAAGGGTGGTACCCACGGTGTCACAATGGGCACTGGGCACAAGGGGGGGTCCCTATAGTGTCACAATGGGTCCTGGGGACAAGTGGGGTCCCCTGAAAGTCACAATGGGCCCTGGGGACAATGTGGGGTCCTGGGATGTCACAATGGGGCCCCGTGACAAACGGGGGCCCCTGAATGTCACAATGGGCCCTGGGGAAAATGGGGGGTCCTGGGATGTCACAGTGGGCCCTGGGGACAAGTAGGGATCCCCAGGATGTCACAATGGGCCCTGGGGACAAAGAGGCGTCCCCTGAATGTCACAATGGGCCCTGGGGACAAGGGGGTGCCGAGGATGCCACAATGGGCCCTGGGGACAAGGGAGATCCCCATGGTGTCACAATAAGCCCTGGGGACAAAGTGGGGTCCTGGGATGTCACAATGGGCCCTGGGGACAAGGGGGTGCAGAGGATGTCACAATGGGCCCTGGGGACAATGGAGGGTCCTGGGACCTCACAATGGGCCCTGAGGACAATGGTGGGTCCCCTGAATGTCACAATGGGCCCTGGGGACAAAGGGGGGTCCGCAGGATGTCACAATGGGCACTGGGGACAAAGGGGGGCGTCCCCATGGTGTCACAATGGGCTCAAGTGACAAGGAGGGTCCCCACGGTGCCACGATGGGTCCTGGGGACAAGGGCGTCCCCCAGATCTCACAATGGGCCCTGGGGACAATGGGGTTGCCCAGGATGTCACAATGGGCCCTGGGGACAATGGGAGTCCCCAAGGTGTCAGAACGAGCCCTGGGGACAAAGTGGAATCCTGGAATGTCACAATGGCCCCCAGTGACAAAGGGGTTCCCCATGGTGTCATAATGGGCCCTGGGGACAAAAGGGGTCCCCAGGATTTCACAATAGCACTGGGGACAATGGGGGGTCATGGGATGTCACAATGGGCTCCAGTGACAAAGAGGGTCGTCATGGTGCCACAATGGGCCCTGGGGACAAAGGGGGTCCCCTGGATGTCACAATGGGCTCTGGGGACAAGGAGGGTCCCCAGGATGTCACAATGGGCCCTGGGGACAAAGAGCGTCCCCAGCATGTCACAATGGGCCCTGGGGACAAAGGGGGTCCCCACGGTATCAGAATGGGCCCTGGGGACAAAGGGGGTCCCCTGAATGTCACAATGGGCCCTGTGGACAATGGGGGGTCCTGGGACGTCACAATGGGCCCTGGGGACAAGGGGGGGTCCCTAGGATGTCACAATGGGCCCTGGGGACAAAGAGGGGTCCCCTGAATGTCACAATGGGCCCTGGGGACAAGGGGGTGCATTGGATGTCACAATGGGCCCTGGGGACAATGGGGGGTGTCCAGGATGTGAGAATGAGTCCTGAAGACAAGGGGGGGTCCCCATGGTGTCACAATGGGTCCCCAGTGACAAGGAGGGGTCCCCATGGTGTCACAATAGGCCCTGGGGACAAAGTGGGGTCCAAGAATGTCACAATGGGCCCTGGGGACAAAAGGGGTTGCCATGGTGCCACAATGGGCCCTGGGGTCAAAGGGGGTCCCCATGGTCCTACAATGGGCCCTGGGGACAAAGGGGGGTCCTGGGATGTCACAATGGGCACTGGAGACAAAGGGGGGCGTCCCCATGGTGTCACAATGGGCCCAAGTGACAAGGAGGGTCACCACGGGGCCACGATGGGTCCTGGGGACAAGGGCGTCCCCCAGATGTCACAATGGGCCCTGGGGACAAAAGGGGTCCCCAGGATTTCACAATAGCACTGGGGATAAAGGGGGGTCATGGGATGTCACAATGGGCCCTGGGGACAAGGGAGATCCCCATGGTGTCACAATAAGCCCTGGGGACAAAGTGGGGTCCTGGGATGTCACAATGGGCCCCAGTGACAAACGGGGTCCCCATGGTGCCACAATGGGCCGTGGGGACAAATGGGGTCCCCAGGATGTCACAATGAACCCTGGGGACAAAGGGTGGTCCTGGGACATTTCAATGGGCCCTGGGGACAAAGGGGGGACCCCAGGATGTCACAATGGGCCCTGGGGACAATGGGGGTCCTGGGACGTCACAATGGGCCCTGGGGACACAGAGGGGCCCTAGGACGCCACAATCAGCCCTGGGGACAAGGTGGGGTCCCCTGAGAGTCACAATGAGCCCTGGGAAGAGAGGGGGCTCCCACAGACATCACAATGGGCCCTGGGAACAATGGGAGGTCCTGGGACGTCACAATTGGCCCTGGAGACAAGGGCGGGTCTCCAGGATGTCACAATGGGCCCTGGGAACAAGGGGGGGTACCCATAGTGTCACAATGGGTCCTGGGGAAAATGGGGTCCCCAGGATGTTACAATGGGTCCTGAGGACAGTGGGGGGTCCTGGGACGTCACAATGGGCCCTGGGGACAAGGAGGGATCCCCAGGATGTCACAATGGGCCCTGGGGACAACGGGGGGTCCTAAGACGTCACAATGGGCCCTGGGGCCAAGCAGGGATCCCCAGGATGTCACAATGAGCCCTGGGGCCAAGCAGGGATCCCCAGGATGTCACAATGGGCCCTGGACACAATGGGGGGTCCTGGGACGTCACAATGGGCCCCGTTGACAAGGGGGCATCCTCAGGATGTCAAAATGCGCCCTGGGGCCGAGGGGAGTCCTGCGATGTCACAATTGGCCCTGGGGACAAAGGGGGTCCCCTGGATGTCACAATGGACTCTGGGGACAAAGGGGATCCCCACGGTATCAGAATGGGCCCTGGGGACAAAGGGGGGTCCTGGGATGTCACAATGAGCCCTGCGGACAAGGGTGGTACCCACGGTGTCACAATGGGCACTGGGCACAAGGGGGGGTCCCTATAGTGTCACAATGGGTCCTGGGGACAAGTGGGGTCCCCTGAAAGTCACAATGGGCCCTGGGGACAATGTGGGGTCCTGGGATGTCACAATGGGGCCCCGTGACAAACGGGGGCCCCTGAATGTCACAATGAGCCCTGGGGAAAATGGGGGGTCCTGGAATGTCACAGTGGGCCCTGGGGACAAGTAGGGATCCCCAGGATGTCACAATGGGCCCTGGGGACAAAGAGGCGTCCCCTGAATGTCACAATGGGCCCTGGGGACAAGGGGGTGCCGAGGATGCCACAATGGGCCCTGGGGACAAGGGAGATCCCCATGGTGTCACAATAAGCCCTGGGGACAAAGTGGGGTCCTGGGATGTCACAATGGGCCCTGGGGACAAGGGGGTGCAGAGGATGTCACAATGGGCCCTGGGGACAATGGGGGCCCTGAAACGTCACAATGGGCCCTGGGGACAATGGGGGTCCCCACGGTGCCACGATGGGTCCTGGGGACAAGGGCGTCCCCCTAGATGTCACAATGGGCCCTGGGGACAATGGGGTTGCCCAGGATGTCACAATGGACCCTGGGGACAAAGGGGGGTGCGCAGGATGTCACAATGGGCACTGGGGACAAAGGGAGGGTCCCCATGGTGTCACAATGGGTCCCCAGTGACAAGGAGGGTTCCCCATGGTGTCACAATAGGCCCTGGGGAGAAAGTGGGGTCCTAGAATGTCACAATGAGCCCTGGGGACAAAGGGGGGTCCTGGGATGTCACAATGAGCCCTGCGGACAAGGGTGGTACCCACGGTGTCACAATGGGCACTGGGCACAAGGGGGGGTCCCTATAGTGTCACAATGGGTCCTGGGGACAAGTGGGGTCCCCTGAAAGTCACAATGGGCCCTGGGGACAATGTGGGGTCCTGGGATGTCACAATGGGGCCCCGTGACAAACGGGGGCCCCTGAATGTCACAATGGGCCCTGGGGAAAATGGGGGGTCCTGGGATGTCACAGTGGGCCCTGGGGACAAGTAGGGATCCCCAGGATGTCACAATGGGCCCTGGGGACAAAGAGGCGTCCCCTGAATGTCACAATGGGCCCTGGGGACAAGGGGGTGCCGAGGATGCCACAATGGGCCCTGGGGACAAGGGAGATCCCCATGGTGTCACAATAAGCCCTGGGGACAAAGTGGGGTCCTGGGATGTCACAATGGGCCCTGGGGACAAGGGGGTGCAGAGGATGTCACAATGGGCCCTGGGGACAATGGGGGCCCTGAAACGTCACAATGGGCCCTGGGGACAATGGGGGTCCCCACGGTGCCACGATGGGTCCTGGGGACAAGGGCGTCCCCCTAGATGTCACAATGGGCCCTGGGGACAATGGGGTTGCCCAGGATGTCACAATGGACCCTGGGGACAAAGGGGGGTGCGCAGGATGTCACAATGGGCACTGGGGACAAAGGGAGGGTCCCCATGGTGTCACAATGGGTCCCCAGTGACAAGGAGGGTTCCCCATGGTGTCACAATAGGCCCTGGGGAGAAAGTGGGGTCCTAGAATGTCACAATGAGCCCTGGGGACAAAGGGGGGTGCGCAGGATGTCTCAATGGGCACTGGGGACAAAGGGAGGGTCCCCATGGTGTCACAATGGGTCCCCAGTGACAAGGAGGGTTCCCCATGGTGTCACAATAGGCCCTGGGGAGAAAGTGGGGTCCTAGAATGTCACAATGAGCCCTGGGGACAAAGGGGGGTCCTGGGATGTCACAATGAGCCCTGCGGACAAGGGTGGTACCCACGGTGTCACAATGGGCACTGGGCACAAGGGGGGGTCCCTATAGTGTCACAATGGGTCCTGGGGACAAGTGGGGTCCCCTGAAAGTCACAATGGGCCCTGGGGACAATGTGGGGTCCTGGGATGTCACAATGGGGCCCCGTGACAAACGGGGGCCCCTGAATGTCACAATGGGCCCTGGGGAAAATGGGGGGTCCTGGGATGTCACAGTGGGCCCTGGGGACAAGTAGGGATCCCCAGGATGTCACAATGGGCCCTGGGGACAAGGGGGTGCCGAGGATGCCACAATGGGCCCTGGGGACAAGGGAGATCCCCATGGTGTCACAATAAGCCCTGGAGACAATGGGGGGTCCTGGGATGTCACAATGGGCCCTGGGGACAAGGGGGGGTCCCCAGGAAGTCACAATGGGCCTTGGGAACAAGGGGGTCCCCCAGATATCACAATGGGCCCTGGGGACAATGTAAGGTCCTGGCCTGTCACAATGGACCCTGAGGACAAGGGGGGACCCCAGGATGTCACAATGAAGTCATGGGACAAAGGGGGTCCCCAGGATGTCACAATGGGCCCTGGGGACAAAGGGGGTCCCCACGGTGTCAGAATGGGCCCTGGGGACAAGGGGGGTCCCCTGAATATCACAATGGGCCATGGGGACAATGGGGGGTCCTGGGATGTCACAATGAGCCCTGGGGACAAGGGTGGTACCCACGGTGTCACAATGGGCCCTGGGCACAAGGGGGGGTCCCTATAGTGTCACAATGGACCCTGGGGACAAGGGGGTGCCGAGGATGTCACAATGGGCCCTGGGGACAATGGGGGGTCCTGGGACCTCACAATGGGCCCTGAGGACAAGGGGGGGTCCCCAGGATCTCACAATGGGCCCTGGGGACAAAGAGGGGTCCCCTGAATGTCACAATGGGCCCTGGGGACAAGGGGGTGCAGAGGATGTCACAATGGGCCCTGGGGACAATGGGGGGTCCTGGGACATCACAATAGGCCCTGGGGACAAGGAGGGATCCCCAGGATGTCACAATGGGCCCTGGAGACAATGGGGGGTCCTGGGACGTCACAATGGGCCCTGGGGACAAGGGTGGGTCCCCAGGATGTCACAATGGGCCTTGGGGACAAGGGGGTCCCGAGGATGTCACAATGGGCCCTGGGGACAATGGGGGGTCCTGGGATGTCACAATGGGCCCTAGGGACAATGTGGGGTCCCCAGGATGTCACAATGAAGTCTTGGGACAAAGGGGGTCCCCAGGATGTCACAATGGGGCCTGGAAACCAGGGGGGGTCCTGGGATGTCACAATGGGCCCCAGTGACATAAGGGGTCCCTATGGTGCCACAATGGGCCCTGGGGACAAAGGGGGTCCCCTGGATGTCACAATGGACTCTGGGGACAAGGGGGGATTCCCAGGATGTCACAATGGGCCCTGGGGACAAGGGGGTGTCCCAGGGATGTCACAATGGGCCCTGCGGACAAGGGTGGTACCCACGGTGTCACAATGGGCACTGGGCACAAGGGGGGGTCCCTATAGTATCACAATGGGTCCTGGGGACAAGTGGGGTCCCCTGAAAGTCACAATGGGCCCTGGGGACAATGTGGGGTCCTGGGATGTCACAATGGGCCCCAGTGACAAACGGGGGCCCCTGAATGTCACAATGGGCCCTGGGGACAAGGGGGTGCAGAGGATGTCACAATGGGCCCTGGGGACAATGGGGGGTCCTGGGACATCACAATAGGCCCTGGGGACAAGGAGGGATCCCCAGGATGTCACAATGGGCCCTGGAGACAATGGGGGGTCCTGGGACGTCACAATGGGCCCTGGGGACAAGGGTGGGTCCCCAGGATGTCACAATGGGCCTTGGGGACAAGGGGGTCCCGAGGATGTCACAATGGGCCCTGGGGACAATGTGGGGTCCCCAGGATGTCACAATGGGTACTGGAGACAAAGAGGGGGTCCCCATGGTGTCACAATGGGCCCAAGTGACAAGGAGGGTCCCCACAGTGCCACGATGGGTCCTGGGGACAAGGGCGTTCCCCAGATGTCACAGTGGGCCCTGGGGACAAAAGGGGTCCCCAGGATTTCACAACAGCACTGGGGATAAAGGGGGGTCATGGGATGTCACAATGGGCCCTGGGGACAAGGGAGATCCCCATGGTGTCACAATAAGCCCTGGGGACAAAGTGGGGTCCTGGGATGTCACAATGGGCCCCAGTGACAAACGGGGTCCCCATGGTGCCACAATGGGCCGTGGGGACAAATGGGGTCGCCAGGATGTCACAATGAACCCTGGGGACAAACGGTGGTCCTGGGACATTTCAATGGGCCCTGGGGACAAAGGGGGGACCCCAGGATGTCACAATGGGCCCTGGGGACAATGGGGGTCCTGGGACGTCACAATGGGCCTTGGGGACACAGAGGGGCCCTAGGACGTCACAATCAGCCCTGGGGACAAGGTGGGGTCCCCTGAGAGTCACAATGAGCCCTGGGAAGAGAGGGGGCTCCCACGGACATCACAATGGGCTCTGGGAACAATGGGGGGTCCTGGGACGTCACAATTGGCCCTGGAGACAAGGGCGGGTCTCCAGGATGTCACAATGGGCCCTGGGAACAAGGGGGGGTACCCATAGTGTCACAATGGGTCCTGGGGAAAATGGGGTCCCCAGGATGTCACAATGGGCCCTGGGGACAATGTGGGGTCCTGGGATGTCACAATGGGCCCCAGTGACAAAGGTGGTCCCCTGAATGTTACAATGGGTCCTGAGGACAGTGGGGGGTCCTGGGATGTCACAATGGGCCCTGGGGACAAGGAGGGATCCCCAGGATGTCACAATGGGCCCTGGGGACAAGGGGGGGTCCCCAGGATGTCACAATGGGCCCTGGGGACAACGGGGGGTCCTAAGACGTCACAATGGGCCCTGGGGCCAAGCAGGGATCCCCAGGATGTCACAATGGGCCCTGGGGACAAGGGGGGGTCCCCAGGATGTCACAATGGGCCCTGGGGACAACGGGGGGACCTAAGACGTCACAATGGGCCCTGGGGCCAAGCAGGGATCCCCAGGATGTCACAATGGGCCCTGGACACAATGGGGGGTCCTGGGACGTCACAATGGGCCCCGTTGACAAGGGGGCATCCCCAGGATGTCAAAATGCGCCCTGGGGCCCAGGGGGGTCCTGCGATGTCACAATGGGCCCTGGGGACAAAGGGGGTCCCCTGGATGTCACAATGGACTCTGGGGACAAAGGGGATCCCCACGGTATCAGAATGGGCCCTGGGGAAAAAGGGGGGTCCTGGGATGTCACAATGAGCCCTGCGGACAAGGGTGGTACCCACGGTGTCACAATGGGCCCTGGGCACAAGGGGGGGTCCCCATAGTGTCACAATGGGTCCTGGGGACAAGTGGGGTCCCCAGGATGTGACAATGTGTCCTGGGGACAATGTGGGGTCCTGGGATGTCACAATGGGCCCCAGTGACAAAGGGGCCCCCTGAATGTCACAATGGGTCCTGGGGACAATGTGGGGTCCCCTGAATGTCACAATGGGCCCTGGGGACAAAGGGGGGTCCGCAGGATGTCACAATGGGCACTGGGGACAAAGGGGGTGTCCCCAGGATGTCACAGTGGGCCCTGGGGACAATGGCGGGTCCTGGGACGTCACAATGGGCCCTGGGGACAAGGGGGGGTCCCCTGGATGTCACAATGGGCCCTGGGGATAAGGAGGGATTCCCAGGATGTCACAATGGGCCCTGGGGACAAGGGGGGATTCCCAGGATGTCACAATGGGCCCTGGGGACAAGGGGGTGTCCCAGGGATGTCACAATGGGCCCTGCGGACAAGGGTGGTACCCACGGTGTCACAATGGGCACTGGGCACAAGGGGGGGTCCCTATAGTATCACAATGGGTCCTGGGGACAAGTGGGGTCCCCTGAAAGTCACAATGGGCCCTGGGGACAATGTGGGGTCCTGGGATGTCACAATGGGCCCCAGTGACAAACGGGGGCCCCTGAATGTCACAATGGGCCCTGGGGACAAGGGGGTGCAGAGGATGTCACAAAGGGCCCTGGGGACAATGGGGGGTCCTGGGACATCACAATAGGCCCTGGGGACAAGGAGGGATCCCCAGGATGTCACAATGGGCCCTGGAGACAATGGGGGGTCCTGGGACGTCACAATGGGCCCTGGGGACAAGGGTGGGTCCCCAGGATGTCACAATGGGCCTTGGGGACAAGGAAGTCCCGAGGATGTCACAATGGGCCCTGGGGACAATGTGGGGTCCCCAGGATGTCACAATGGGTACTGGAGACAAAGAGGGGGTCCCCATGGTGTCACAATGGGCCCAAGTGACAAGGAGGGTCCCCACAGTGCCACGATGGGTCCTGGGGACAAGGGCGTTCCCCAGATGTCACAGTGGGCCCTGGGGACAAAAGGGGTCCCCAGGATTTCACAATAGCACTGGGGATAAAGGGGGGTCCTGGGATGTCACAATGGGCCCCAGTGACAAATTGGGTCCCCATGGTGCCACAATGGGCCCCAGTGACAAAGGGGCCCCCTGAATGTCACAATGGGTCCTGGGAACAATGGGGGGTCCTGGGACGTCACAATGGGCCCTGGGGACAAGGAGGGATCCCCAGGATGTCACAATGGGCCCTGGGGACAATGGGGGGTCCTGGGACGTCACAATGGGCCCTGGGGACAAGGAGGGATCCCCAGGATGTCACAATGGGCCCTGGGGACAATGGGGGGTCCTGGGACGTCACAATGGGCCCCAGTGACAAGGGGGGGTCCCCAGGATGTCACAGTGTGCCCTGGGTACAAAGAGGCGTCCCCGGAATGTCAAAATCGGCCCTGGGGACAAAGGGCGGTCCTCAGGATATCACAATGGGCCCTGGGGACAAAGGGTGGTCGCCAGGATATCACAATGGGCTCTGGTGACAATGGGGTCCCCAGGATGTCAGAATGGGCCCTGGGGACAAGTTGGGGTCCCCTGAATTTCACAATGGGCCCTGGGGACAAAGAGGGCTCCCCAGCATATCACAATGGGCCCTGGGGACAATGGGGGGTCCTGGGACGTCACAATGGGCCCTGGGGACAAGGGGGGGTCCCCAGGATGTCACAATGGGCTCTGGGGACAAGGAGGGTCCCCAGCATGTCACAATGGGCCCTGGGGACAAAGGGGGGGTCCCCAGCATGTCACAATGTGCGCTGGGGACAAAGAGAGTCCCCAGCATGTCACAATGGGCCCTGGGGACAAAGGGGGTCCCCACAGTATCAGAATGGGTCCTGGGGACAAGTGGAGTCCCCTGAAAGTCATAATGGGCCCTGGGGACAAAGGGGGGTCCTGGGATGTCACAATGGGCCCTGGGGACAAAGGCGGTATCCCCATGGTGCCACAATGGGCCCTGGGAGCAAGGGGGTGGCCAGGATGTCACAATGGACCCTGAGGACAAGCGGGGGTCTCCATGGTGTCACAATGGGCCCCAGTGACAAAGGGGGTCCCCTGAATGTCACAATAGGTCCTGGGGACAATGGGGGGTCCTGGGACGCAACAATGGGCCCTGGGGAAAAGGAGGGATCCCCAGGATGTCACAATGGGCCCTGGACACAATGGGGGGTCCTGGGACGTCACAATGGGCCCTGGGGACAAGGGGGGGTCCCCAGGATGTCACAATGGGCCCTGGGGACAAGGGCGTGCCGAGGATGTCACAATGGGCCCTGGAGACAATGGGGGGTCCTGGGATGTCACAATGGGCCCTGGGGACAAGGGGGGGTCCCCAGGAAGTCACAATGGGCCTTGGGAACAAGGGGGTCCCCCAGATATCACAATGGGCCCTGGGGACAATGTAAGGTCCTGGCCTGTCACAATGGACCCTGAGGACAAGGGGGGACCCCAGGATGTCACAATGAAGTCTTGGGACAAAGGGGGTCCCCAGGATGTCACAATGGGCCCTGGGGACAAAGGGGGTCCCCACGGTGTCAGAATGGGCCCTGGGGACAAGGGGGGTCCCCTGAATATCACAATGGGCCATGGGGACAATGGGGGGTCCTGGGATGTCACAATGAGCCCTGGGGACAAGGGTGGTACCCACGGTGTCACAATGGGCCCTGGGCAAAAGGGGGGGTCCCCATAGTGTCACAATGGACCCTGGGGACAAGGGGGTGCCGAGTATGTCACAATGGGCCCTGGGGACAATGGGGGGTCCTGGGACCTCACAATGGGCCCTGAGGACAATGGTGGGTCCCCTGAATGTCAAAATGGGCCCTGGGGACAAAGGGGGGTCCACAGGATGTCACAATGGGCACTGGGGATAAAGGGGGGGTCCCCAAGGTGTCACAATGGGCCCAAGTGACAAGGAGGGTCCCCACGGTGCCACGATGGGTCCTGGGGACAAGGGCGTCCCCCAGATGTCACAATGGGCCCTGGGGACAATGGGGTTGCCCAGGATGTCACAATGGGCCCTGGGGACAATGGGAGTCCCCAAGGTGTCAGAACGAACCCTGGGGACAAAGTGGAATCCTGGGATGTCACAATGGCCCCCAGTGACAAAGGGGTTCCCCATGGTGCCACAATGGGCCCTGGGGACAATGGGAGTCCCCAAGGTGTCAGAACGAGCCCTGGGGACAAAGTGGAATCCTGGGATGTCACAATGGCCCCCAGTGACAAAGGGGTTCCCCATGGTGCCACAATGGGCCCTGGGGACAATGGGAGTCCCCAAGGTGTCAGAACGAGCCCTGGGGACAAAGTGGAATCCTGGGATGTCACAATGGTCCCCAGTAACAAAGGGGTTCCCCATGGTGCCACAATGGGCCCTGGGGACAAAAGGGGTCCGCAGGATTTCACAATAGCACTGGGGATAAAGGGGGGTCATGGGATGTCACAATGGGCCCTGGGGGCAAGGGAGATCCCCATGGTGTCACAATAAGCCCTGGGGACAAAGTGGGGTCCTGGGATGTCACAATGGGCCCCAGTGACAAACGGGGTCTCCATGGTGCCACAATGGGCCGTGGGGACAAATGGGGTCCCCAGGATGTCACAATGAACCCTGGGAACAAAGGGTGGTCCTGGGACATTTCAACGGGCCCTCGGGACCAGGGTGGGTCCTGGGATGTCACAATGGGCCCCGGTGACAAAGAGGGTCCTCATGGTGCCACAATGGGCCCTGGGGATAAAGGGGGTCCCCTGGATGTCACAATGGGCTCTGGGGACAAAGGGGGGTGTCGACGGTGTCAAAATGGGCCCTGGGGACAAAGGGCGTCCCCAGGATGTCACAATGGGCCCTGAGGACAATAGGGGGTCCTGGGATGTCACAATGAGCCCTGCGGAGAAGGGTGGTACCCACGGTGTCACAATGGGCCCTGGACACAAGGGGGGGTCCGCATAGTGTCACAATGGGTCCTGGGGACAAGTGGGTTCCCCAGGATGTCACAATAGGTCCTGGGGACAATGTGGGGTCCCCTGAATGTCACAATGGGCCCTGGGGACAATGTGGGGTCCTGGGATGTCACAATGGGCCCCCGTGACAAACGGGGGCCCCTGAATGTCACAATGGGCCCTGGGGACAATGGGGGGTCCTGGGACGTCACAATGGGTCCTGGGGACAAGGAGGGATCCCCAGGATGTCACAATGGGCCCTGGGGACAATCGCGGGTCCTGGGACGTCACAATGGGCCGTGGGGACAAGGGGGGGTCCCCAGGATGTCACAATGGGTCCTGGGGACAAAGAGGGGTCCCCTGAATGTCACAATGGGCCCTGGGGACAAGGGGGTGCCGAGGATGTCACAATGGGCCCTGGGGACAATGGTGGGTCCCCTGAATGTCACAATGGGCCCTGGGGACAAAGGGGGGTCCGCAGCATGTCACAATGTGCACTGGGGACAAAGGGGGGCGTCCCCATGGTGTCACAATGGGCTCAAGTGACAAGGAGGGTCCCCACGGTGCCACGATGGGTCCTGGGGACAAGGGCGTCCCCCAGATGTCACAATGGGCCCTGGGGACAATGGGGTTGCCCAGGATGTCACAATAGGCCCTGGGGACAATGGGAGTCCCCAAGGTGTCAGAACGAGCCCTGGGGACAAAGTGGAATCCTGGAATGTCACAATGGCCCCCAGTGACAAAGGGGTTCCCCATGGTGCCACAATGGGCCCTGGGGACAAAAGGGGTCCCCAGGATTTCACAATAGCACTGGGGACAAAGGGGGTCCTGGGATGTCACAATGGGCTCCAGTGACAAAGAGGGTCCTCATGGTGCCACAATGGGCCCTGGGGACAAAGGGGGTCACCTGGATGTCACAATGGGCTCTGGGGACAAGGAGGGTCCCCAGGATGTCACAATGGGCCCTGGGGACAAAGGGGGTCCCCACGGTATCAGAATGGGCCCTGGGGACAAAGGGGGGTCCCCTGAATGTCACAATGGGCCCTGGGGACAATGGGGGGTCCTGGGACGTCACAATGGGCCCTGGGGACAAGGGGGGGTCCCTAGGATGTCACAATGGGCCCTGGGGACAAAGAGGGGTCCCCTGAATGTCACAATGGGCCCTGGGGACAAGGTAGTGCAGTGGATGTCACAATGGGCCCTGGGGTCAATGGGGGGTGTCCAGGATGTGAGAATGAGTCCTGAGGACAAGGGGGGGTCCCCATGGTGTCACAATGGGTCCCCAGTGACAAGGAGGGGTCCCCATGGTGTCACAATAGGCCCTGGGGATAAAGTGGGGTCCAAGAATGTCACAATGGGCCCTGGGGACAAAAGGGGTTGCCATGGTGCCACAATGGGCCCTGGGGTCAAAGGGGGTCCCCATAGTGCTACAATGGGCCCTGGGGACAAAGGGGGGTCCTGGGATGTCACAACGGGCCCTGGGGACAAAGGGGGTGTCCCCATGGTGCCACAACAGGCCCTGGGAGCAAGGGGATGGCCAGGATGTCACAATGGGTCCTGGGGAAAATGGGGGGTGCCCAGGATGTCACAATGGACCCTGAGGACAAGCGGGGGTCTCCATGGTGTCACAATGGGCCCCAGTGACAAAGGCGATCCCCTGAATGTCACAATCGGTCCTGGGGACAATGGGGGGTCCTGGGACCTCACAATGGGCCCTGAGGACAATGGTGGGTCCCCTGAAGGTCACAATGGGCCCTGGGGACAAAGGGGGGTCCGCAGAATGTCACAATGGGCACTGGGGACAAAGGGGGGGTCCCCATAGTGTCACAATGGGCCCAAGTGACAAGGAGGGTCCCCACGGTGCCACGATGGGTCCTGGGGACAAGGGCGTCCCCCAGATGTCACAATGGGCCCTGGGGACAATGGGAGGCCCCAAGGTGTCAGAACGAGCCCTGGGGTCAAAGTGGAATCCTGGAATGTCACAATGGCCCCCAGTGACAAAGAGGTTGCCAATGGTGCCACAATGGGCCCTGGGGACAAAAGGGGTCCCCAGGATTTCACAATAGCACTGGGGACAAAGGGGGGTCATGGGATGTCACAATGGGCCCTGGGGACAAGGGAGATCCCCATGGTGTCACAATAAGCCCTGGGGACAAAGTGGGGTCCTGGGATGTCACAATGGGCTCTGGGGACAAGGAGGGTCCCCAGGATGTCACAATGGGCCCTGGGGACAAAGGGGGGTCCTGGGATGTCACAATGGGCTCCAGTGACAAAGAGGGTCCTCATGGTGCCACAATGGGCCCTGGGGACAAAGGGGGTCCCCTGGATGTCACAATGGGCTCTGGGGACAAGGAGGGTCCCCAGGATGTCACAATGGGCCCTGGGGACAAAGGGGGGTCCTGGGACGTCACAATGGGCCCTGGGGACAAGGGGGGGTCCCCAGGATGTCACAATGGGCCCTGGGGAAAAAGAGGGGTCCCCTGAATGTCACAATGGGCCCTAGGGACAAGGTAGTGCAGTGGATGTCACAATGGGCCCTGGGGACAATGGGGGGTCCTGGGACATCACAATGGGGCCTGAGGACAAGGAGGGATCCCCAGGATGTCACAATGGGCCCTGGGGACAATGGGGGGTCCTGGGACGTCACAATGGGCCCTGGGGACAAGGGGGGGTCCCCAGGATGTCACAATGGGCCCTGGGGACAAGGGGGTGCCGAGGATGTCACAATGGGCCCTGGGGACAATGGGGGGTCCTGGGATGTCACAATGGGCTCTGGGGACAATAGGGGGTCCTGGGACGTCACAATGGGCCCTGGAGAAAAGGGGGGGTCCTGGCATGTCACAATAGGCCCTGGGGACAAAGGGGGTCTTCAGGATGTCACAATGGGCCCGGGGGACAAAGGGGGTCCCCAGGATGTCACAATAGGCCCTGGGGAAAAAGAGGGGTCCACAGGATGTGCACAATGGGCCCTGGGGACAAAGGGGGCTCCCCAGGATATCACAATGGGCTCTGGTGACATAGGGGTCCCCAAGATGTCACAACGGGTCCTGGGGACAAGGGGGGTCCCAAGGATGTCACAATGGGCACTGGAGACAAAGGGGGGGTCCCCACGGTGCCACGATGGGCCCTGGGGACAAGGGGGTCCCCAGGATGTAACAATGTGCCCTTGGGACAATGGGGGCTCCTGCGATGTCACAATGGGCCCTGGGGACAAAGGGAGGCCCCAGGATGTCACAATGGACCCTGGGGACAAAAGGGGTCCCTGGGATGTCACAATGGGCCCAGGGGACAACGAAGCATCCTGGGACGCCACAATGGGCCCGGGGAAAAAGGGGGGTCCCCAGGTTGTTCACAATGGGCCCTGGGGACAATGGGGGTCCTGGGATGTCACAATGAACCCTAGGGACAAAGGGGGTCCCCAGGATGTCACAATGGGCCCTGGGGATAAAGGGGACTCCCCAGGATGTCACAATAGGCCCTGGGGACAAAGGGGGTCCCCAGGATGTCACAACGGGCCCTGGGTACAAGGGGGGTCCCACCCTGTCACAATGAGCACTGGGGACAAAGGGGGTCCCCAGGATGTCACAATGGGCACTGGAGACAAAGGGGGGGTCTCCACGGTGCCACAATGGGCCCTGGGGACAAGAGGGTCCCCACGGTTTCACAATGGGCCCTGGGGACAAGGGGGATCCCCGCCCTGTCACAATGGGCCCTGGGGCCAAAGGGATCCCCAGGATGTCACAATGGGCCCTGGGGACTGCGGGGGGTACTAGGATGTCACAATGGGTCTTGGGGACAAAGGGGGTACCCAGGATGTCACAATGGGCCCTGGGGACAAGGGGGGGTTCCCATGGAGTCACAATGGGTCCTGGGGACAACGAGGCGTCCTGGGACGTCACAATGGGACTTGGGGACAAAGGGGGTCTTCCACAGTCTCACAATGGGCCCTAGAGACAAGGGGAGATCCCCAGGATGACACAATAGGCCCTGGGGACAAAGAGGAGTCCCCCTGAATGTCACAATGGGCCCTGGGGACAAGGGGGGTCCCCATGGTATCACAATAAGCCCTGGGGACAAAGTGGGGTCCTGGGATGTCACAACTGGCCCCAGTGACAAAGGGTGTCCCCATGGTGCCACAATGGGCCCTGGGGAGAAAGAGGGTCCCCAGGATGTCACAATGGGCTTTGGGGACAAGGCGGGGTCCCCAGGATGTCACAATGGGGTCTTGGGACAAAGGGGGTCCCCAGGATGTCACAATGGTCCCTGGGGACAATGGGGGGTCCTGGGACATCACAATGGGCCCTGGGGACAAAGGCGGTCCCAGGGTGTCACAATAAGCCATGGGGACAAGGGGGGTCCCCAGGATGTCACAATGGGCACTGGGGACAAAGGGGGGTCCCCACGGTGCCATGATGGGCCCTGGCGACAAGGGGGTCCCCAGGATGTCACAATGGGCCCATGGGACAAAGGGGGTACCCATGGTGTCACAATGGGCCCTGGGGACAACTTGGGGTCCTGGGATGTCACAATGGGCCCCGGTGACAAAGGGGGTCCCCGTGGTGCCACAATGTGCCCCTGGGACAAAGGGGGTCCCCAGAATGTCATAATGGGCACTGGGGACAAGGGGGGTCCCCAGGATGTCACAAGTGGCCCTGGGGATAAAGGGGGTCCCCATGGTGCCACAATGTGCCCCTGGGACAAAGGGGTCCCCAGGATGTCACAATAAGCCCTGGGGACAAGGGGGGTCCCCAGGATGTCAGAATGGGCACTGGGGACAACGCGGGGTCCTGGGATGTCACAATGGGCCACGGGGACAAAGGCGATCCCCATGGTGTCACAATGGGCCCTGGGGACAAGGGGGTCCCCAGGATGTCACAATGGGCTCATGGGATAAAGGGGGTACCCACGGTGTCACTATAGGCCCTGGGGACAACGGGGGGTCCCCACGGTGCCACGATGGGTCGTGTGGACAAGGGGGTCCCCAGGATGTTCACAACGGGCCCTGAGGACAAAGGGGGTCCCCACGGTGTCACAATGGTCCCTGGGGACAACTTGGGGTCCTGGGATGTCACAATGGGCCCTGGGGACAAAGGCGGTCCCCAGGATGTCACAATGGGCACTGGGGACAAAGGGGGTACCCACGGTGTCACTATAGACCCTGGGGACAACGGGGGGTCCCCACGGTGCCACGATGGGCCCTGGGGACAAGGGGGTCCCCAGGATGTTCACAATGGGCCCTGGAGACAATGGGGTGTCCCCAGGATGTCACAATGGGCCCTGGGGACAAAGAGGGTCCCCAGGATGTCACAATCGGCCCTGGGCACAAAGGGGGGTGCACATGGTGTCAAAATGGGCCCTGGGGACAAAGGGCGTCCCCAGGATGTCACAGTGGGCCCTGGGGACAAAGTGGTCCCCATGGTATCAGAATGGGCCCTGGGGACAAAGAGGGGTGCCCTGAATGTCACAATGGGCCCTGAGGACAAAGGGGGGTCCCCAGGATGTCGCAATGGGCCTTGGGGACAATGGGGGGTCCTAGGATGTCACAATGCGCCCGAGTGACAAATGGGGTCTCCATGGTGTCACAATGGGCCCTGAAGACAAAGGGGGTCCCCTGAATGTCACAATGGGCCCTGAGGACAATGGGGGTTCCTGGAACGTCACAATGGGCCCTGGGGAGAAAGGGAGGTCCCCAGGATGTCACAATGGGCCCTGGAGACAATTGGGGGTTTTGGGATGTCACGATGGGCTCTGACGACAAGGGGAGGTGCCCATGGTGTCACAATGGGTCCTCAGTGACAAGGGGGGTCCCTATAGTGTCACAATGAGCTCTGCAGACAATGGGGGGTCCTGGGATGTCACAATGGGCACCAGTGACAAAGGGGGTCCTCATGGTGCCACAATGGGCCCTGGAGGCAAGGGGGTCCCCAGGATGTTACAATGGGCCCTGGGCACAAAGGGGGGTCCCCATAGTGTCACAATGGGTCCCCAGTGACAAGGGGGTCCCCACGGTGCCACGATGGGCCCTGGGGACAAGAGGGGGTCCCCATGGTGTCACAATGGACCCTGGGGTCAAAGGGGGTTCCCAGGACATCACAATGGGCTCTGGGGACAATGGGGATCCTGGGACATCACAATGAGCCCTGGGGACAAGGGGGGGTCCTGGGACGTCACAATGGGTCCTGGGGACAAAGCGGTTCCCCAGGATGTCACAATGGGCCCCGGGGACAAAGCAGGGTCCTGGGACGTCACAATGGGCCCTGGAGACAAAGGGATTCCCCAGGATGTCACAATGGGCCCTGGGGACAAAGGGGGTCCCCACAGTGTCACAATGCTCCCTGGGGACAAAGGAGATCCCCACAGTGTCACAATGGGCCCAGGGGACAAAAGGGGGACCCCAGGATGTCACAATGGGCCCAGGGGACAATGGGGGGTCCTGGGACGTTATAATGGGCCCTCGGGAACAACAGGGGGTCCACATAGTGCCACAATGGGCCCTGGGGACAACGGTGGTCCCCAGGATGTCGCAATGGGCCCTAGGGACAAAGTGGGGTCCTAAGATGTCACAATGGGCACTGGGGACAAAGGGGGTCGCATGGTGCCACAATGGGCCTTGGGGACAATGGGGTCTCCCCAGGATGTCACAATGGGCCTTGGGGACAAAGGGGTGTCCCCTGAATGTGCATAATGGGCCCTGGGGACAAAGGGTGGTCGCTGGGATGTCTCAGTGGGCCCTGGGGACAATGGGGTGTCCTGGGATGTCACAATGGGCCCCAGTGACAAATGGGGTCTCCACGGTGTCACAATGGGCCCTGGAGTAAAGGGGGGTCCCCAGGATGTCACAATAGTCCCTGGGGACAAAGAGGAGTCCCCTGAATGTCATAATGGGCCCTGAGGACAAGGAGGGTCTCCACGGTGTCACAATGGGCCCTGGGGACAATGGGGGGTCCTGGGATGTCACAATAGGCCCTGGGGACAAAGGGGGTCCCCATGATTTCACAATGGGCCCAGGGGACAATGGGGCATCCTGGGACGTCACAATGGGCCCTGGGGACAAAGGGGGTCCCCATGGTGTCACAATGGCCCTGGGGATAAAGGGGGACCCCAGGATGTGTATAATGGGGCCTGGGGACAATGGGGGGTCCTGGGATGTCACAATGGGCTCTGGGGACAATAGGGGGTCCTGGGACGTCACAATGGGCCCTGGAGAAAAGGGGGGGTCCTGGGATGTCACAATAGGCCCTGGGGACAAAGGGGGTCTTCAGGATGTCACAATGGGCCCGGCGGACAAAGGGGGTCCCCAGGATGTCACAATAGGCCCTGGGGAAAAAGAGGGCTCCCCAGGATATCACAATGGGCCCTGGGGACAAAGAGGGGTCCCCAGGATGTCACAATGGGCACTGGAGAAAAAGGGGGGGTCCCCACGGTGTCACAATGAGCCCTGGGGACAATGGGGGATTCTGGGATGTCACAATAGGCCCTGGGGACAAAGGGGGTCCCCAGGATGTCACAATGGGTCCTGGGGACAACGGGGGTCCCCACAGTGTCAGAATGGGGCCGGGGGATAAAGGGGGACCGCAGGATGTGCATAATGGGGCCTGGGGACAATGGGGGGTCGTGGGATGTCACAATGGGCCTTGGGGAAAAAGAGGGGGTCCCCAGGATTTCACAATGGGCCGGGGGAACAACAGGGGGTCCTGGGACGTCACAATGGGCCCTGGAGAAAAGGGGGGTCCCCAGGATGTCACAATAGGCCCTGGGGACAAAGAGGAGTCCCCTGAATGTCATAATGGGCCCTGAGGACAAGGAGGGTCTCCACGGTGTCACAATGGGCCCTGGGGACAAAGGGAGTCCCCAGGATATCACAATGGGCCCTGGGGACAAAGAGGGTCCCCATGGTGTCAGAATGGGCCCTGGGGACAAAGGGGGGTCCCCAGGATGTCACAATGGGCCCTGGGGACAATGGGGGGTCCTGGGATGTCACAATAGGCCCTGGGGACAAAGGGGGTCCCCATGATTTCACAATGGGCCCAGGGGACAATGGGGCATCCTGGGACGTCACAATGGGCCCTGGGGACAAAGGGGGTCCCCATGGTGTCACAATGGCCCTGGGGATAAAGGGGGACCCCAGGATGTGTATAATGGGGCCTGGGGACAATGGGGGGTCCTGGGATGTCACAATGGGCTCTGGGGACAATAGGGGGTCCTGGGACGTCACAATGGGCCCTGGAGAAAAGGGGGGGTCCTGGCATGTCACAATAGGCCCTGGGGACAAAGGGGGTCTTCAGGATGTCACAATGGGCCCGGGGGACAAAGGGGGTCCCCAGGATGTCACAATAGGCCCTGGGGAAAAAGAGGGCTCCCCAGGATATCACAATGGGCCCTGGGGACAAAGAGGGGTCCACAGGATGTGCACAATGGGCCCTGGGGACAAAGGGGGCTCCCCAGGATATCACAATGGGCTCTGGTGACATAGGGGTCCCCAAGATGTCACAACGGGTCCTGGGGACAAGGGGGGTCCCAAGGATGTCACAATGGGCACTGGAGACAAAGGGGGGGTCCCCACGGTGCCACGATGGGCCCTGGGGACAAGGGGGTCCCCAGGATGTAACAATGTGCCCTTGGGACAATGGGGGCTCCTGCGATGTCACAATGGGCCCTGGGGACAAAGGGAGGCCCCAGGATGTCACAATGGACCCTGGGGACAAAAGGGGTCCCCGGGATGTCACAATGGGCCCAGGGGACAACGAAGCATCCTGGGACGCCACAATGGGCCCGGGGAAAAAGGGGGGTCCCCAGGTTGTTCACAATGGGCCCTGGGGACAATGGGGGTCCTGGGATGTCACAATGAACCCTAGGGACAAAGGGGGTCCCCAGGATGTAACAATGGGCCCTGGGCACAAACGGGATCCCCATGATGTCACAATGGGCCTTGGAGACAAGGGGTGTCCCGCCCTGTCACAATGGTGCCTGGGGACAAAGGGGTCCCCAGGATGTCACAATGGGCCCTGGGGACAAGGGGGGTCATGGGATGTCACAATGGGTCCTGGGGACAAACGGGTCCCCACGGTGTCACAATGGGCCCTGGGGACAAAGTGGAGTCCTGGTATGCCACAATGGGCCCCAGTGACAAAGGGGGTCCCCACGGTGTCACAATGGGCCCTTGAGACAACAGGGTCCCCAGGATGTCACAATGGGCCTGGGGACAAAGGGGGCTGCCCAGGATGTCACAATGGACTCTGGGGACAAGGGTGGGTCCTGGTATGTCACAATGGCCCCTGGGGACAAAGAGGGTCCCCAGGATGTCACAATGCGCCCTGGGGAAAATGGGGGGTCCTGGGATGTCACAATGGGCCCTGGGGACAAAGGGGGCTCCCCAGGATGTCACAATGGGCTCTGAGGACAAGAGGGGTCCCAAGGATGTCACAATTGGCACTGGAGAAAAAGGGGAGGGTCCCCACGGTGCCACGATGGGCCCTGGGGACAAGGGGGTTCCCAGGATGTCACAATGGGCCCTGGGTACAATGGGGGGTCCTGGGATGTCACAATGGGCCCAGGGGACAAAGTGAGTCCCCAGGATGTCACAATGGGCCCTGGGGACAAAGGGGGTTCCCCTGAACGTCACAATGGGCCCTGGAGACAAAGGGGGGTCCCCAGGATGTCACAATGGGCACTGGAGAAAAAGGGGGGGTCCCCACGGTGTCACAATGAGCCCTGGGGACAATGGGGGATTCTGGGATGTCACAATAGGCCCTGGGGACAAAGGGGGTCCCCAGGATGTCACAATGGGTCCTGGGGACAACGGGGGTCCCCACAGTGTCAGAATGGGGCCGGGGGATAAAGGGGGACCGCAGGATGTGCATAATGGGGCCTGGGGACAATGGGGGGTCGTGGGATGTCACAATGGGCCTTGGGGAAAAAGAGGGGGTCTCCAGGATTTCACAATGGGCCGGGGGAACAACAGGGGGTCCTGGGACGTCACAATGGGCCCTGGAGAAAAGGGGGGTCCCCAGGATGTCACAATGGGCCCTGGGGACAAAGAGGAGTCCCCTGAATGTCAGAATGGGCCCTGAGGACAAGGAGGGTCTCCACGGTGTCACAATGGGCCCTGGGGACAAAGGGAGTCCCCAGGATATCACAATGGGACCTGGGGACAAAGAGGGTCCCCATGGTGTCAGAATGGGCCCTGGGGACAAAGGGGGGTCCCCAGGATGTCACAATGGGCCCTGGGGACAATGGGGGGTCCTGGGATGTCACAATAGGCCCTGGGGACAAAGGGGGTCCCCATGATTTCACAATGGGCCCAGGGGACAATGGGGCATCCTGGGACGTCACAATGGGCCCTGGGGACAAAGGGGGTCCCCATGGTGTCACAATGGCCCTGGGGATAAAGGGGGACCCCAGGATGTGTATTATGGGGCCTGGGGACAATGGGGGGTCCTGGAATGTCACAATGGGCTCTGGGGACAATAGGGGGTCCTGGGACGTCACAATGGGCCCTGGGGACAAAGGGGGTCTTCAGGATGTCACAATGGGCCCGGGGGACAAAGGGGGTCCCCAGGATGTCACAATAGGCCCTGGGGAAAAAGAGGGCTCCCCAGGATATCACAATGGGCCCTGGGGACAAAGAGGGGTCCACAGGATGTGCACAATGGGCCCTGGGGACAAAGGGGGCTCCCCAGGATATCACAATGGGCTCTGGTGACATAGGGGTCCCCAAGATGTCACAACGGGTCCTGGGGACAAGGGGGGTCCCAAGGATGTCACAATGGGCACTGGAGACAAAGGGGGGGTCCCCACGGTGCCACGATGGGCCCTGGGGACAAGGGGGTCCCCAGGATGTAACAATGTGCCCTTGGGACAATGGGGGCTCCTGCGATGTCACAATGGGCCCTGGGGACAAAGGGAGGCCCCAGGATGTCACAATGGACCCTGGGGACAAAAGGGGTCCCCGGGATGTCACAATGGGCCCAGGGGACAACGAAGCATCCTGGGACGCCACAATGGGCCCGGGGAAAAAGGGGGGTCCCCAGGTTGTTCACAATGGGCCCTGGGGACAATGGGGGTCCTGGGATGTCACAATGAACCCAAGGGACAAAGGGGGTCCCCAGGATGTCAAAATGGGCCCTGGGGATAAAGGGGACTCCCCAGGATGTCACAATAGGCCCTGGGGACAAAGGGGGTCCCCAGGATGTCACAACGGGCCCTGGGTACAAGGGGGGTCCCACCCTGTCACAATGAGCACTGGGGACAAAGGGGGTCCCCAGGATGTCAGAATGGGCACTGGAGACACTGGAGACACTGGGCATTGTCCCTGGGGACAATGGGGGGTCCTGGGACATCACAATGGGCCCTGGGGACAAAGGCGGTCCCAGGGTGTCACAATAAGCCATGGGGACAAGGGGGGTCCCCAGGATGTCACAATGGGCTTTGGGGACAAGGCGGGGTCCCCAGGATGTCACAATGGGGTCTTGGGACAAAGGGGGTCCCCAGGATGTCACAATGGTCCCTGGGGACAATGGGGGGTCCTGGGACATCACAATGGGCCCTGGGGACAAAGGCGGTCCCAGGGTGTCACAATAAGCCATGGGGACAAGGGGGGTCCCCAGGATGTCACAATGGGCACTGGGGACAAAGGGGGGTCCCCACGGTGCCATGATGGGCCCTGGCGACAAGGGGGTCCCCAGGATGTCACAATGGGCCCATGGGACAAAGGGGGTACCCATGGTGTCACAATGGGCCCTGGGGACAACTTGGGGTCCTGGGATGTCACAATGGGCCCCGGTGACAAAGGGGGTCCCCGTGGTGCCACAATGTGCCCCTGGGACAAAGGGGGTCCCCAGAATGTCATAATGGGCACTGGGGACAAGGGGGGTCCCCAGGATGTCACAAGTGGCCCTGGGGATAAAGAGGGTCCCCATGGTGCCACAATGTGCCCCTGGGACAAAGGGGTCCCCAGGATGTCACAATAAGCCCTGGGGACAAGGGGGGTCCCCAGGATGTCAGAATGGGCCCTGGGGACAATGCGGGGTCCTGGGATGTCACAATGGGCCACGGGGACAAAGGCGATCCCCAAGGTGTCACAATGGGCCCTGGGGACAAGGGGGTCCCCAGGATGTCACAATGGGCTCATGGGATAAAGGGGGTACCCACGGTGTCACTATAGGCCCTGGGGACAACGGGGGGTCCCCACGGTGCCACGATGGGTCGTGTGGACAAGGGGGTCCCCAGGATGTTCACAACGGGCCCTGGGGACAAAGAGGGTCCCCAGGATGTCACAATGGTCCCTGGGGACAACTTGGGGTCCTGGGATGTCACAATGGGCCCTGGGGACAAAGGCGGTCCCCAGGATGTCACAATAAGCCCTGAGGACAAAGGGGGGTCCCCAGGATGTCGCAATGGGCCTTGGGGACAATGGGGGGTCCTAGGAGTCACAATGGGCCCGAGTGACAAATGGGGTCTCCATGGTGTCACAATGGGCCCTGAAGACAAAGGGGGTCCCCTGAATGTCACAATGGGCCCTGAGGACAATGGGGGTTCCTGGAACGTCACAATGGGCCCTGGGGAGAAAGGGAGGTCCCCAGGATGTCACAATGGGCCCTGGAGACAATTGGGGGTTTTGGGATGTCACGATGGGCTCTGACGACAAGGGGAGGTGCCCATGGTGTCACAATGGGTCCTCAGTGACAAGGGGGGTCCCTATAGTGTCACAATGGGCTCTGCAGACAATGGAGGGTCCTGGGATGTCACAATGGGCACCAGTGACAAAGGGGGTCCTACATGGTGCCACAATGGGCCCTGGGGAGTAAGTGGGGTCCTGGGATGTCACAATGGGTCCTGGGGACAAAGGGTGATCCTTTGATGTCACAAGGGGCCCTGGAGGCAAGGGGGTCCCCAGGATGTTACAATGGGCCCTGGGCACAAAGGGGGGTCCCCATAGTGTCACAATGGGTCCCCAGTGACAAGGGGGTCCCCACGGTGCCACGATGGTCCCTGGGGACAAGAGGGGGTCCCCATGGTGTCACAATGGACCCTGGGGTCAAAGGGGGTTCCCAGGACATCACAATGGGCTCTGGGGACAATGGGGATCCTGGGACATGAGCCATGGGGACAAGGGGGGGTCCTGGGACCTCACAATGGGTCCTGGGGACAAAGCGGTTCCCCAGGACGTCACAATGGGCCCTGGGGACAAAGGGGGTCCCCACAGTGTCACAATGGGCCCTGGGGACAAAGGAGGTCCCCATAGTGTCACAATGGGCCCAGGGGACAAAAGGGGGACCCCAGGATGTCACCATGGGCCCAGGGAGAATGGGGGGTCCTGGGACGTTATAATGGGCCCTCGGGAAAAAGGGGGTCCACATGGTGCCACAATGGGCCCTGGGGACAACGGGGGTCCCAGGATGCCACAATGGACACTGGGGACAAGGGGGTCCCCAGGATGTCACAATGGGCCCTAGGGACACAGGTGGCTCTTGGGATGTCACAATGGGCCCTGGGGACACAGGTGGTCCCCAGGATGTCACAATGGGCCCTGGGGACAAAGTGGGGTCCTAAGATGTCACAATGGGCACTGGGGACAAAGGGGGTCCCCATGGTGCCACAATGGGCCTTGAGGACAATGGGGTCTCCCCAGGATGTCACAATGGGCCTTGGGGACAAAGGGGTGTCCCCTGAATGTGCATAATGGGCCCTGGGGACAATGGGGTGTCCTGGGATGTCACAATGGGCCCTGGGGACAAAGGGGGTCTTAAGGATGTCACAATGGGCACTGGGGACAACGAGGGGTCCTGGGACGTCACAATGAGCCCTGGGGAGAAAGGGGGGTCCCCACCCTGTCAGAAGGGACCCTGGGGACAAGGTGGGGTCCTGGGATGTCACAATGGGCCCTGGGGACAAAGGGGGTGTCCATGGTGCCACAATGGGCCCTGGGGACTAGGGAGGGGGGGTCCCCTCGGTGCCACGATGGGCCCTGGGGACAAGGGGGTCCCCAGGATGTCACAATGGGCCCTGAGGACAAATTGGGGTTCTGGGATGTCACAATGGGCCCTGGGGACAAAGGGGGTCCCCATGGTGCCACAATAGGCCCTGGGGACAAAGAGGGGTCCCCAGAATGTCACAATGGGCCCTGGGAACAATAGGGGGTCCTGGGACGTCACAATGGGCCCTGGAGTAAAGGGGGGTCCCCAGGATGTCACAATAGGCCCTGGGGACAAAGAGGAGTCCCCTGAATGTCATAATGGGCCCTGGGGACAAGGAGGGTCTTCACGGTGTCACAATGGGCCCTGGGGACAATGGGGGGTCCTGGGATGTCACAATAGGCCCTGGGGACAAAGGGGGTCTTCAGGATGTCACAATGGGCCCGGGGGACAAAGGGGGTCCCCAGGATGTCACAATAGGCCCTGGGGAAAAAGAGGGCTCCCCAGGATATCACAATGGGCCCTGGGGACAAAGGGGGCTCCCCAGGATATCACAATGGGCTCTGGTGACATAGGGGTCCCCAAGATGTCACAACGGGTCCTGGGGACAAGGGGGGTCCCAAGGATGTCACAATGGGCACTGGAGACAAAGGGGGGGTCCCCACGGTGCCACGATGGGCCCTGGGGACAAGGGGGTCCCCAGGATGTAACAATGTGCCCTTGGGACAATGGGGGCTCCTGCGATGTCACAATGGGCCCGGGGGACAAAGGGAGGCCCCAGGATGTCACAATGGACCCTGGGGACAAAAGGGGTCCCCGGGATGTCACAATGGGCCCAGGGGACAACGAAGCATCCTGGGACGCCACAATGGGCCCGGGGAAAAAGGGGGGTCCCCAGGTTGTTCACAATGGGCCCTGGGGACAATGGGGGTCCTGGGATGTCACAATGAACCCTAGGGACAAAGGGGGTCCCCAGGATGTCACAATGGGCCCTGGGGATAAAGGGGACTCCCCAGGATGTCACAATAGGCCCTGGGGACAAAGGGGGTCCCCAGGATGTCACAACGGGCCCTGGGTACAAGGGGGGTCCCACCCTGTCACAATGAGCACTGGGGACAAAGGGGGTCCCCAGGATGTCACAATGGGCACTGGAGACAAAGGGGGGGTCTCCACGGTGCCACAATGGGCCCTGGGGACAAGAGGGTCCCCACGGTTTCACAATGGGCCCTGGGGACAAGGGGGATCCCCGCCCTGTCACAATGGGCCCTGGGGACAAGAGGGTCCCCACGGTTTCACAATGGGCCCTGGGGACAAGGGGGATCCCCGCCCTGTCACAGTGGGCCCTGGGGCCAAAGGGATCCCCAGGATGTCACAATGGGCCCTGGGGACTGCGGGGGGTACTAGGATGTCACAATGGGTCTTGGGGACAAAGGGGGTACCCAGGATGTCACAATGGGCCCTGGGGACAGTGGGGGGTCCCTTGAAGGTCACAATGGGCCCATGGGACAAAGAGGGTGCCCACGGTGTCACAGTGGGCCCTGGCGACAAAGGGGGATCCCCAGGATGTCACAATGGGCCCCGGGGACAAAGTAAAATCCTGGAATGTCACAATGGTCCCCAGTGACAAAGGCGCTCCCCATGGTGCCACAATGGGCCCTGGGGACAAAGTGGGTCCCCAGGATTTCACAATGAGCACTGGGGACAAGGGGGGGTTCCCAGGGAGTCACAATGGGTCCTGGGGACAACGAGGCGTCCTGGGACGTCACAATGGGACTTGGGGACAAAGGGGGTCTTCCACAGTCTCACAATGGGCCCTAGAGACAAGGGGAGATCCCCAGGATGACACAATAGGCCCTGGGGACAAAGAGGAGTCCCCCTGAATGTCACAATGGGCCCTGGGGACAAGGGGGGTCCCCATGGTATCACAATAAGCCCTGGGGACAAAGTGGGGTCCTGGGATGTCACAACTGGCCCCAGTGACAAAGGGTGTCCCCATGGTGCCACAATGGGCCCTGGGGAGAAAGAGGGTCCCCAGGATGTCACAATGGGCTTTGGGGACAAGGCGGGGTCCCCAGGATGTCACAATGGGGTCTTGGGACAAAGGGGGTCCCCAGGATGTCACAATGGTCCCTGGGGACAATGGGGGGTCCTGGGACATCACAATGGGCCCTGGGGACAAAGGCGGTCCCAGGGTGTCACAATAAGCCATGGGGACAAGGGGGGCCCCAGGATGTCACAATGGGCACTGGGGACAAAGGGGGGTCCCCACGGTGCCATGATGGGCCCTGGCGACAAGGGGGTCCCCAGGATGTCACAATGGGCCCATGGGACAAAGGGGGTACCCATGGTGTCACAATGGGCCCTGGGGACAACTTGGGGTCCTGGGATGTCACAATGGGCCCCGGTGACAAAGGGGGTCCCCGTGGTGCCACAATGTGCCCCTGGGACAAAGGGGGTCCCCAGAATGTCATAATGGGCACTGGGGACAAGGGGGGTCCCCAGGATGTCACAAGTGGCCCTGGGGATAAAGGGGGTCCCCATGGTGCCACAATGTGCCCCTGGGACAAAGGGGTCCCCAGGATGTCACAATAAGCCCTGGGGACAAGGGGGGTCCCCAGGATGTCAGAATGGGCACTGGGGACAACGCGGGGTCCTGGGATGTCACAATGGGCCACGGGGACAAAGGCGATCCCCATGGTGTCACAATGGGCCCTGGGGACAAGGGGGTCCCCAGGATGTCACAATGGGCTCATGGGATAAAGGGGGTACCCACGGTGTCACTATAGGCCCTGGGGACAACGGGGGGTCCCCACGGTGCCACGATGGGTCGTGTGGACAAGGGGGTCCCCAGGATGTTCACAACGGGCCCTGAGGACAAAGGGGGTCCCCACGGTGTCACAATGGTCCCTGGGGACAACTTGGGGTCCTGGGATGTCACAATGGGCCCTGGGGACAAAGGCGGTCCCCAGGATGTCACAATAAGCCCTGGGGACAAGGGGGGTCCCCAGGATGTCACAATGGGCCCTGGGGACAAAGGCGGTCCCAGGGTGTCACAATAAGCCATGGGGACAAGGGGGGTCCCCTGGATGTCACAATGGGCACTGGGGACAAAGGGGGGTCCCCACGGTGCCATGATGGGCCCTGGCGACAAGGGGGTCCCCAGGATGTCACAATGGGCCCATGGGACAAAGGGGGTACCCATGGTGTCACAATGGGCCCTGGGGACAACTTGGGGTCCTGGGATGTCACAATGGGCCCCGGTGACAAAGGGGGTCCCCGTGGTGCCACAATGTGCCCCTGGGACAAAGGGGGTCCCCAGAATGTCATAATGGGCACTGGGGACAAGGGGGGTCCCCAGGATGTCACAAGTGGCCCTGGGGATAAAGGGGGTCCCCATGGTGCCACAATGTGCCCCTGGGACAAAGGGGTCCCCAGGATGTCACAATAAGCCCTGGGGACAAGGGGGGTCCCCAGGATGTCAGAATGGGCCCTGGGGACAATGCGGGGTCCTGGGATGTCACAATGGGCCACGGGGACAAAGGCGATCCCCAAGGTGTCACAATGGGCCCTGGGGACAAGGGGGTCCCCAGGATGTCACAATGGGCTCATGGGATAAAGGGGGTACCCACGGTGTCACTATAGGCCCTGGGGACAACGGGGGGTCCAGACGGTGCCACGATGGGTCGTGTGGACAAGGGGGTCCCCAGGATGTTCACAACGGGCCCTGGGGACAAAGAGGGTCCCCAGGATGTCACAATGGTCCCTGGGGACAACTTGGGGTCCTGGGATGTCACAATGGGCCCTGGGGACAAAGGCGGTCCCCAGGATGTCACAATAAGCCCTGGGGACAAGGGGGGTCCCCAGGATGTCACAATGGGCCTTGGGGACAATGGGGGGTCCTAGGAGTCACAATGGGCCCGAGTGACAAATGGGGTCTCCATGGTGTCACAATGGGCCCTGAAGACAAAGGGGGTCCCCTGAATGTCACAATGGGCCCTGAGGACAATGGGGGTTCCTGGAACGTCACAATGGGCCCTGGGGAGAAAGGGAGGTCCCCAGGATGTCACAATGGGCCCTGGAGACAATTGGGGGTTTTGGGATGTCACGATGGGCTCTGACGACAAGGGGAGGTGCCCATGGTGTCACAATGGGTCCTCAGTGACAAGGGGGGTCCCTATAGTGTCACAATGGGCTCTGCAGACAATGGAGGGTCCTGGGATGTCACAATGGGCACCAGTGACAAAGGGGGTCCTACATGGTGCCACAATGGGCCCTGGGGAGTAAGTGGGGTCCTGGGATGTCACAATGGGTCCTGGGGACAAAGGGTGATCCTTTGATGTCACAAGGGGCCCTGGAGGCAAGGGGGTCCCCAGGATGTTACAATGGGCCCTGGGCACAAAGGGGGGTCCCCATAGTGTCACAATGGGTCCCCAGTGACAAGGGGGTCCCCACGGTGCCACGATGGTCCCTGGGGACAAGAGGGGGTCCCCATGGTGTCACAATGGACCCTGGGGTCAAAGGGGGTTCCCAGGACATCACAATGGGCTCTGGGGACAATGGGGATCCTGGGACATGAGCCATGGGGACAAGGGGGGGTCCTGGGACCTCACAATGGGTCCTGGGGACAAAGCGGTTCCCCAGGACGTCACAATGGGCCCTGGGGACAAAGGGGGTCCCCACAGTGTCACAATGGGCCCTGGGGACAAAGGAGGTCCCCATAGTGTCACAATGGGCCCAGGGGACAAAAGGGGGACCCCAGGATGTCACCATGGGCCCAGGGAGAATGGGGGGTCCTGGGACGTTATAATGGGCCCTCGGGAAAAAGGGGGTCCACATGGTGCCACAATGGGCCCTGGGGACAACGGGGGTCCCAGGATGCCACAATGGACACTGGGGACAAGGGGGTCCCCAGGATGTCACAATGGGCCCTAGGGACACAGGTGGCTCCTGGGATGTCACAATGGGCCCTGGGGACACAGGTGGTCCCCAGGATGTCACAATGGGCCCTGGGGACAAAGTGGGGTCCTAAGATGTCACAATGGGCACTGGGGACAAAGGGGGTCCCCATGGTGCCACAATGGGCCTTGAGGACAATGGGGTCTCCCCAGGATGTCACAATGGGCCTTGGGGACAAAGGGGTGTCCCCTGAATGTGCATAATGGGCCCTGGGGACAATGGGGTGTCCTGGGATGTCACAATGGGCCCTGGGGACAAAGGGGGTCTTCAGGATGTCACAATGGGCACTGGGGACAACGAGGGGTCCTGGGACGTCACAATGAGCCCTGGGGAGAAAGGGGGGTCCCCACCCTGTCAGAAGGGACCCTGGGGACAAGGTGGGGTCCTGGGATGTCACAATGGGCCCTGGGGACAAAGGGGGTGTCCATGGTGCCACAATGGGCCCTGGGGACTAGGGAGGGGGGGTCCCCTCGGTGCCACGATGGGCCCTGGGGACAAGGGGGTCCCCAGGATGTCACAATGGGCCCTGAGGACAAATTGGGGTTCTGGGATGTCACAATGGGCCCTGGGGACAAAGGGGGTCCCCATGGTGCCACAATAGGCCCTGGGGACAAAGAGGGGTCCCCAGAATGTCACAATGGGCCCTGGGAACAATAGGGGGTCCTGGGACGTCACAATGGGCCCTGGAGTAAAGGGGGGTCCCCAGGATGTCACAATAGGCCCTGGGGACAAAGAGGAGTCCCCTGAATGTCATAATGGGCCCTGGGGACAAGGAGGGTCTTCACGGTGTCACAATGGGCCCTGGGGACAATGGGGGGTCCTGGGATGTCACAATAGGCCCTGGGGACAAAGGGGGTCTTCAGGATGTCACAATGGGCCCGGGGGACAAAGGGGGTCCCCAGGATGTCACAATAGGCCCTGGGGAAAAAGAGGGCTCCCCAGGATATCACAATGGGCCCTGGGGACAAAGAGGGGTCCACTGGATGTGCACAATGGGCCCTGGGGACAAAGGGGGCTCCCCAGGATATCACAATGGGCTCTGGTGACATAGGGGTCCCCAAGATGTCACAACGGGTCCTGGGGATAAGGGGGGTCCCAAGGATGTCACAATGGGCACTGGAGACAAAGGGGGGGTCCCCACGGTGCCACAATGGGCCCTGGGGACAAGGGGGTCCCCAGGATGTAACAATGTGCCCTTGGGACAATGGGGGCTCCTGCGATGTCATAATGGGCCCTGGGGACAAAGGGAGGCCCCAGGATGTCACAATGGACCCTGGGGACAAAAGGGGTCCCCGGGATGTCACAATGGGCCCAGGGGACAACGAAGCATCCTGGGACGCCACAATGGGCCCGGGGAAAAAGGGGGGTCCCCAGGTTGTTCACAATGGGCCCTGGGGACAATGGGGGTCCTGGGATGTCACAATGAACCCTAGGGACAAAGGGGGTCCCGAGGATGTCACAATGGGCCCTGGGGATAAAGGGGACTCCCCAGGATGTCACAATAGGCCCTGGGGACAAAGGGGGTCCCCAGGATGTCACAACGGGCCCTGGGTACAAGGGGGGTCCCACCCTGTCACAATGAGCACTGGGGACAAAGGGGGTCCCCAGGATGTCACAATGGGCACTGGAGACAAAGGGGGGGTCTCCACGGTGCCACAATGGGCCCTGGGGACAAGAGGGTCCCCACGGTTTCACAATGGGCCCTGGGGACAAGGGGGATCCCCGCCCTGTCACAATGGGCCCTGGGGACAAGAGGGTCCCCACGGTTTCACAATGGGCCCTGGGGACAAGGGGGATCCCCGCCCTGTCACAATGGGCCCTGGGGCCAAAGGGATCCCCAGGATGTCACAATGGGCCCTGGGGACTGCGGGGGGTACTAGGATGTCACAATGGGTCTTGGGGACAAAGGGGGTACCCAGGATGTCACAATGGGCCCTGGGGACAGTGGGGGGTCCCTTGAAGGTCACAATGGGCCCATGGGACAAAGAGGGTGCCCACGGTGTCACAGTGGGCCCTGGCGACAAAGGGGGATCCCCAGGATGTCACAATGGGCCCCGGGGACAAAGTAAAATCCTGGAATGTCACAATGGTCCCCAGTGACAAAGGCGCTCCCCATGGTGCCACAATGGGCCCTGGGGACAAAGTGGGTCCCCAGGATTTCACAATGAGCACTGGGGACAAGGGGGGGTTCCCAGGGAGTCACAATGGGTCCTGGGGACAACGAGGCGTCCTGGGACGTCACAATGGGACTTGGGGACAAAGGGGGTCTTCCACAGTCTCACAATGGGCCCTAGAGACAAGGGGAGATCCCCAGGATGACACAATAGGCCCTGGGGACAAAGAGGAGTCCCCCTGAATGTCACAATGGGCCCTGGGGACAAGGGGGGTCCCCATGGTATCACAATAAGCCCTGGGGACAAAGTGGGGTCCTGGGTTGTCACAACTGGCCCCAGTGACAACGGGTGTCCCCATGGTGCCACAATGGGCCCTGGGGAGAAAGAGGGTCCCCAGGATGTCACAATGGGCTTTGGGGACAAGGCGGGGTCCCCAGGATGTCACAATGGGGTCTTGGGACAAAGGGGGTCCCCAGGATGTCACAATGGTCCCTGGGGACAATGGGGGGTCCTGGGACATCACAATGGGCCCTGGGGACAAAGGCGGTCCCAGGGTGTCACAATAAGCCATGGGGACAAGGGGGGTCCCCAGGATGTCACAATGGGCACTGGGGACAAAGGGGGGTCCCCACGGTGCCATGATGGGCCCTGGCGACAAGGGGGTCCCCAGGATGTCACAATGGGCCCATGGGACAAAGGGGGTACCCATGGTGTCACAATGGGCCCTGGGGACAACTTGGGGTCCTGGGATGTCACAATAGGCCCCGGTGACAAAGGGGGTCCCCGTGGTGCCACAATGTGCCCCTGGGACAAAGGGGGTCCCCAGAATGTCATAATGGGCACTGGGGACAAGGGGGGTCCCCAGGATGTCACAAGTGGCCCTGGGGATAAAGGGGGTCCCCATGGTGCCACAATGTGCCCCTGGGACAAAGGGGTCCCCAGGATGTCACAATAAGCCCTGGGGACAAGGGGGGTCCCCAGGATGTCAGAATGGGCACTGGGGACAACGCGGGGTCCTGGGATGTCACAATGGGCCACGGGGACAAAGGCGATCCCCATGGTGTCACAATGGGCCCTGGGGACAAGGGGGTCCCCAGGATGTCACAATGGGCTCATGGGATAAAGGGGGTACCCACGGTGTCACTATAGGCCCTGGGGACAACGGGGGGTCCCCACGGTGCCACGATGGGTCGTGTGGACAAGGGGGTCCCCAGGATGTTCACAACGGGCCCTGAGGACAAAGGGGGTCCCCACGGTGTCACAATGGTCCCTGGGGACAACTTGGGGTCCTGGGATGTCACAATGGGCCCTGGGGACAAAGGCGGTCCCCAGGATGTCACAATAAGCCCTGGGGACAAGGGGGGTCCCCAGGATGTCACAATGGGCACTGGGGACAAAGGGGGTACCCACGGTGTCACTATAGGCCCTGGGGACAACGGGGGGGCCCACGGTGCCACGATGGGCCCTGGGGACAAGGGGGTCCCCAGGATGTTCACAATGGGCCCTGGAGACAATGGGGTGTCCCCAGGATGTCAGAATGGGCCCTGGGGACAAAGAGGGTCCCCAGGATGTCACAATCGGCCCTGGGCACAAAGGGCGGTGCACATGGTGTCAAAATGGGCCCTGGGGACAAAGGGCGTCCCCAGGATGTCACAGTGGGCCCTGGGGACAAAGTGGTCCCCATGGTATCAGAATGGGCCCTGGGGACAAAGAGGGGTGCCCTGAATGTCACAATGGGCCCTGAGGACAAAGGGGGGTCCCCAGGATGTCGCAATGGGCCTTGGGGACAATGGGGGGTCCTAGGATGTCACAATGCGCCCGAGTGACAAATGGGGTCTCCATGGTGTCACAATGGGCCCTGAAGACAAAGGGGGTCCCCTGAATGTCACAATGGGCCCTGAGGACAATGGGGGTTCCTGGAACGTCACAATGGGCCCTGGGGAGAAAGGGAGGTCCCCAGGATGTCACAATGGGCCCTGGAGACAATTGGGGGTTTTGGGATGTCACGATGGGCTCTGACGACAAGGGGAGGTGCCCATGGTGTCACAATGGGTCCTCAGTGACAAGGGGGGTCCCTATAGTGTCACAATGGGCTCTGCAGACAATGGGGGGTCCTGGGATGTCACAATGGGCACCAGTGACAAAGGGGGTCCTCATGGTGCCACAATGGGCCCTGGGGAGTAAGTGGGGTCCTGGGATGTCACAATGGGTCCTGGGGACAAAGGGTGATCCTTTGATGTCACAAGGGGCCCTGGAGGCAAGGGGGTCCCCAGGATGTTACAATGGGCCCTGGGCACAAAGGGGGGTCCCCATAGTGTCACAATGGGTCCCCAGTGACAAGGGGGTCCCCACGGTGCCACGATGGGCCCTGGGGACAAGAGGGGGTCCCCATGGTGTCACAATGGACCCTGGGGTCAAAGGGGGTTCCCAGGACATCACAATGGGCTCTGGGGACAATGGGGATCCTGGGACATCACAATGAGCCCTGGGGACAAGGGGGGGTCCTGGGACGTCACAATTGGTCCTGGGGACAAAGCGGTTCCCCAGGATGTCACAATGGGCCCCGGGGACAAAGCAGGGTCCTGGGACGTCACAATGGGCCCTGGAGACAAAGGGATTCCCCAGGATGTCACAATGGGCCCTGGGGACAAAGGGGGTCCCCACAGTGTCACAATGGTCCCTGGGGACAAAGGAGATCCCCACAGCGTCACAATGGGCCCAGGGGACAATGGGGGGTCCTGGGACGTTATAATGGGCCCTCGGGAAAAAGGGGGTCCACATGGTGCCACAATGGGCCCTGGGGACAACGGGGGTCCCAGGATGCCACAATGGACACTGGGGACAAGGGGGTCCCCAGGATGTCACAATGGGCCCTGGGGACAAGGGGGTCCCCAGGATGTCACAATGGGCCCTGGGGACAACGGTGGCTCCTGGGATGTCACAATGGGCCCTGGGGACACAGGTGGTCCCCAGGATGTCACAATGGGCCCTGGGGACAAAGTGGGGTCCTAAGATGTCACAATGGGCACTGGGGACAAAGGGGGTCCCCATGGTGCCACAATGGGCCTTGGGGACAATGGGGTCTCCCCAGGATGTCACAATGGGCCTTGGGGACAAAGGGGTGTCCCCTGAATGTGCATAATGGGCCCTGGGGACAGAGGGTGGTCGCCGGGATGTCTCAGTGGGCCCTGGGTACAATGGGGTGTCCTGGGATGTCACAATGGGCCCCAGTGACAAATGGAGTCTCCACGGTGTCACAATGGGCCCTGGGGATAAAGGGGGGTCTCCAGGATGTCACAATGGGCCCAAGTGATGAGTCCCCACAGTGCCACTATGGGCCCTGGAGACAAGGGGGGTCCCCAGGATGTCACGATGGGGCCTGGGGACAACGAGGGGTCCTGGGACGTCACAATGAGCCCTGGGGAAAAAGGGTGGTCCCCATGATGTCACAATGGGCACTGGAGACAGTGGGGGGTCCTGGGATGTCACAATGGGCCCTGGGGACAAAGTAAGGTCCTCGGCTGTCACAATGAGCCCTGAGGACAAGGGGGGTCCCCAGAATTTCACAATGAGCACTGGGGACAAAGTGGGGTCCTGGGATGTCAAAATGGGCCCTGGGGACAAAGGGGGTCCCTTAATTGTCACAATGGGCCCTGGGGACAAGGGGGGTCCCTTAATTGTCACAATGGGCCCTGGGGACAAAGTGGGGTCCTGGAATGTCACAATGGGCCCAGAGGACAAAGGGGGTCCCCATGGTGCCACAGTGGGCCCTGGGGACAAAGGGGGTCCTGAGACGTCACAATGGGCCCTGGGGAAAAGGCGGGGTCCCCACGGTGTCACAATGGGCCCTGGGGACAATGGGGGGTCCTGGGATGTCACAATGGGCCCCAGTGACAAAGGGGGTCCCCATGGTGCGACAACGAGCTCTGGGGATAAAGGGGGTCTCCAGGATGTCACAATGGGCCCTGGGGACAAAGGAAGTCCCCAGAATGCCACAATGGGTCCTGGAAAGAAGTGGGGTCCCCACGGTGTCACAATGGGCCTTGGGGACAAAGGGGGGTCCCCAGGATGTCACAATGGGCCCCGGGGACAAAGGGGTCCCCAGGATGTCACAATGGGTACTGGGGACAAAGGCGGGGTCCCCATGGTGTCACAATGGACCCAAGTGACAGGACGAGTCCCCACGGTACCACTATGGGCCCTGGAGACCAGGGGGTTCCCCGGATTTCACAATGGGCCCTGGGGACAAGGGGGGTCCCCAGGATGTCACAATGGGCACTGGGGACAACGAGGGGTCCTGGGACGTCACAATGAGCCCTGGGGAGAAAGGGGGGTCCCCACCCTGTCAGAAGGGACCCTGGGGACAAGGTGGGGTCCTGGGATGTCACAATGGGCCCTGGGGACAAAGGGGGTGTCCATGGTGCCACAATGGGCCCTGGGGACTAGGGGGGGGGGGTCCCCTCGGTGCCACGATGGGCCCTGGGGACAAGGGGGTCCCCAGGATGTCACAATGGGCCCTGAGGACAAATTGGGGTTCTGGGATGTCACAATGGGCCCTGGGGACAAAGGGGGTCCCCAGAATGTCACAATGGGCCCTGGGGACATTTGGGGTCCCCAGCATGTCACAATGGGCCCTGGGGACAATGGGGGATCCTGAGACGTCACAATGGGCCCTGGGGACAAAGTGGGTCCCCATGGTGTCACAACACCCTGGGGACAATGCAGGGTCCCCAGGATGTCACAATGGCCCCTGGGGACATTAGGGGTCCCCACAGTTTCACGATCTTAACCCTTGACACCCCCCAACTACTGGGTCCTTAGGGTTACTCCCGGGTCCCTCCTGAACTGAATCCCCGCCCGAACTCCTGGGTCTGATAGAGGGCACGAACATTTTAAGGGTTAACAAAACATAATTGGGTGCCCACTAACGAGCCAACACTTTAGGGCTGAGCCACACGAGCCCTTAGTTCAGAGCTTTAGGTGAACTCATGGTAAGGAAACCAGAACCCAGCAGTGCCAGGATCAGGAGTTTTACGGCACCAGCTGTGAACTCGAGGGGACGAGAGAACCGAGATTTACAGCAAAAAGGGGGTGCCAGGCTGGGTTCAACCGACCTGGAGCTTGGGTCCCAGTCCATTCAACACAAGGAGCCAAACCTGAGGAAGCTGAAGGAGCCTTCATCCAAAGACCCCTCCTCCAGAGCACCAGGTGGCGCCGCACAGGCGAACAGGGGGCGTCCAGGCGGAGACTACGGCAGTGATGAGCGGGAAAGGTTATGGATGTGTGCGGGCGCTCCGGGGTCGTTGGGACACGAGCACCTCGCTGTATTTAAACGCAGCTCCTGCCGCTCGGAGCGGCGCACGAGGGGTGGAACCATCGCTCCCCTTGCGCCCGACGGCGAAACGAACGCAGCTGCTCTGGAGCCCTGCGGGGTGTGAAGGTTCATGGCTCCGGAGGCTGTAAAGTTGTTTCTGCGCCTCCGTTCCCCTCATGGCCCCCCCATTCCCTTCACACCGACCCTCAATCCACCCCCCACCCGACCCCCAGCTCCCCCCAAACCCCGACCCCCAGCTCCCCCCCACCGACCCCCAAATGCCCCCCCGACCCCCAATTCCTCCCCAGACTGACCCCCAATGCCCCCTCACACCGACCCCCAAGGCCGCCCCCGCACACCAACCCCCCAGTTCCCCCCTCAAACACCGACCCCCAATCCCCCCCCGGACCCTAATTCCCCCTCGCACTGACCCCCAACGCCCCCCACACCAACCCCTAATGCCCCTCACATCGACCCCCAAATCCTCCCCAGACTGACCCCTCAAATCCTCCCCAGACTGACCCCCAACTTCCCCCCCACACCGACCCCCAATTCCCCCTCACACCGACCCCCAATGTCCCCCCCCCCACACCAGACCCCAATTCCCCCCCACACCGACCTGCAGCTCCGGTCCCGCAATCGCCATTTCAGCTGGTTTCTCCTCAATCTTCAAGCACTTTATGGGCAGCTCGGTCCCGGCCTGCGGCTCCAGAACCAGCGCAGCAATCACCATTTCGGCTGGTTTGTCCTCAATTTCCAAGCCCTTTGGGGTCAGCTCGGTCCCCGCCTGCAGCTCCCGCGCCCGGTGCCACCTCATGTGTGCGTTCTTGCCCCGCATCGTGGCAAACGCCCTGGAAACGGGGCGGAAAACCCAGGTTTTAGTGCTTTTTGGCTTCACCCTCTCTGGGTGCGTTTTGGCGCGGGCCCGGCGCCGTTTCTCGGCTCCGCGCCGGGTGGCTTTAACACCTTTTAACCTCTTTATCCCCAAATAAGCAACAACTCACCTGCCGCACTCCGTGCATGGAAAGGACTCCCCGGCGCCCTCATTTTGGGCCATTTGCTGCTTCGTTTTGGCCCTTTCCTCGGGCGAGGGACGGGGCTTCTTCTTCGGGGGCTGGAAAGTGGCCTGGAAAGCAGAGATTCCCCTCATTCCCCCCTTTCACCAAAGGTCGAGAGCGCTGAGAATAAACCAGCTTGGAAACAAGACCCTATGGAACAGCCCATAGAGACAACTCAGCCAGGTGAGGCTAAAAGAGCCAAAACCGGCTCTTTTTGTGACACAAACCACCGCTTTTTGGCAGGGAACGCACAGCAATTCCCTTCGGCGGCGAAGCCAAAACCACAGAATATCCCCCAAACCATTCAAACCCCACCAGGATCGTTAATACCTGGAATCACTGCAATCAACCTGCAGCCAATCGAGCCCATTTCGGGCCCAAAAAGCCGCTTTTTTGGCCTCAAGGCGGTTTTCCCGTGGCGCAAATTCCGCGTAAACGCGTTTTCTACCTTCTCCTCGGCCTTTTCCTTGTTTCTCTTGGCTTTTTTGCCCGTCCCTTTTGCTCGGTAGGACTTGAGTTTGGTCGTTTTCTTCCAGATGTAGTAATATTCAACACACTGGGCCACAGTCTTAGTCTGGACCTAAGCGAGGGGATAGGGGCGGTTTAGGATGGAAACGCCGCGGTAAATCACATTTACGCCTCGTTTTGTCTCATTCCGGTGCCTTTTTTGCAGCGTTAAGCAGCAAAATGACATTTGGAGAACGGGAGTTCGATGCGTGACTCAAAAACGCGGCTTTTTGGGTTAAAAACCGATGATTTTGGGGGATTTACCTTCTTGTGGATGCGATAAAAGTCCTTCTTGTGGGTGGCAAAAGCACGGTGGAAAAGCTGCTGCTCCAATGGCGTCCACGTGTCCGAGCCTGCGGGGCAATGAGCGGGTTCGTTATGGGGAACGCAATTAGCAAATGGGGCGGGGGGGTCGTTATCGGCAGCCCAAGATGTTTAAATCAGCGTGGAAAGGGTATCGTGGTGTCTGTTTGTGTCCTGGGGGGGGAATGGGCCCCGTTCCTCGTTTACCTGCGTAATGATAATTGGCCAGAGGGTCCGATTCGGACTTGGGGGGCCCCCCCGAAAGCAGCATCTCCAGCGCCTTCTGCAAGAGGAAAAGGCTCGGGGTTCGCCTTCCATTCGGAGCAGGACGCCCCAAGTTGTGATTTTGGGGGTTTTGGGTGATATCGGGGGGGTTTTGGGGAGATATCGGGGGGTTTGGGGAGGTATCGGGGGGCTTGGGGAGATATCGGGGGGTTTTGGGGCGATATCAGGAGGTTTGGGGGTGATATCAGGGGGCTTTGGGGAGATATTGGGGGGTTTGGGGTGATATCGGGGGGTTTGGTGTGAAATCAGGGGGTTCTGAGGTGATATCAAGGGGTTTTGGGGAGATATCAGGGGGTTTGGGGTGATATCGAGGGGTTCTGGGGTGATATCAGGGGATTTGAGGAGATATCAGGGGGTTTTGGGCTGATATTGGGGGGTTTGGGGTGATATCGAGGTGTTTTGGGGAGATATCGGGGTGTTTTGGGGAGATATCGGGGGGTTTTGGGGTGATATCGGGGGTTTTGGGGTAACATTGAGGGGCATTGGGGAGATATCAGGGGGTTATGAAGAGATATCGAGGGGTTTTGGGGAGATATCAGGGGGTTTTGTGGTGATATTGAGGGGTTTTGGGGTGATATCAGGGGATTTGGGGAGATATCAGGGGGTTTTGGGGTGATATCAAGGTGTTTTGGGGAGATATCGGGGGGTTTTGGGGAGATATCAGGGGGGTTTGGGGAGATATCGGGGGTTTTGGGGAGATATCGGGGGCATGGGGGTGATATTGGGGCTTTTGGGGGTGATATCGGGTGGCTTGGGGGTGATATCGGGGGGTTCTGGGGTGATAACAAGGGGTTTTGGGGTGATATCGGGGGCTTTGGGGTGATATCAGGGGGTTTGGGGAGATATCGGGAGGTTTTGGGGTGATATCGGGGGGTTTGGGGTGATATCGGGAGATTTTGAGGTGATATCGGGGGGTTTTGGGGAGATATCATAGGGTTTTGGGGTGATATCAAGGGGTTCTGGGGTGATATCAAGGGGATTTGGGCAGATACCAGGGTGTTTTGGGGAGATATTGGGGTGTTTTGGGGAGATATCAGCGGGATTTGGGGTGATATCGGGGGGTTTTGGGGAGATATCGGGGTTTTGGGGAGATATCGGGGGTTTTTGGGGTGATATCAATGGGATTTGGGGAGATATCAGGGGGTTTTGGGGTGATATCTGGGGGTTCTGGGGAGATATCAGGGGGTTTTGGGGTGATATCGGGGGGTTTGGGGTGATATCGGGGGCATGGGGGTGATACTGGGGCTTTTGGGGATGATATTGGTGGGTTTGGGGGTGATATTAGGGGGTTCTGGGCTGGTATCAAGGGGTTTTGGGGAGATATCAGGAGGTTTTGGGGTGATATCAGGGGGGTTTGGGGAGATATCAGGGGATTTTGGGGTGATATCAGGGGGTTTTGGGGTGACATCGGGGGGTTTGGGGAGATACCGGGGGGTTTTGGGGTGATATCAGGGGGTTCTGGAGAGTTATCAAGGGGTTTTGGGGAGATATCAAGGGGGTTTGGGGTGATATCGGGGGAGTTTTGGGTGATATCGGGAGATTTTGAGGTGATATCGGGGGGTTTGGGGAGATATCGGGGGCATGGGGGTGATATTGGGGCTTTTGGGGTGATATCGGGGGGTTCTGGGGTGATATCAGGGGGTTTTGGGGAGATATCAGGGGGTTTTAGGGTGATATCGGGGGGCTTGGGGGAGATATTGGGGGGTTTGGGGTGATATCGGGGGTTTTGGAGTGATATCGAGGGCATGGGGGTGATACTGTGGCTTTTGGGGGTGATATCAGGGGGCTTTGGGGTGATATCGGGGGGTTTTGGGGTGGTATCATGGGGATTTGGGGTCATATCGGGGGGGTTTTGGGGTGATATCAGGGGTTTTGGGGAGATATCGGGGGGTTTGGGGTGATATCGGGAGGGTTTGGGGTGATATAGGGGGGTTTTGGGGAGATATCGGGGGGTTTTGGGGTAATATCAGGGGGTTCTGGGGAGATATCAAGGGGTTTTGGGGAGATATCAAGGGGGTTTGGGGTGATATCGGGAGATTTTGAGGTGATATCGGGGGGTTTTGGGGAGATATCGGGGCTTTTGGGGAGATATCGGGGGTTTGGGGGAGATATCGGGGGGTTTTGGAGTGATATCGGGGGCATGGGGGTGATATCAGGGGGTTTTGGGGAGATATCAGGGGGTTTGGGGAGATATCAGGGGGTTTTGGGGAGATACCGGGGTGGTTTGGGATGATATCAGCGGGTTCTGGGGAGATATCAAGGGGTTCTGGGGAGGTATCAAGGGGGTTTGGGGTGATATCAGGGGGTTTTGGGGTGATATCGGGGGGTTTGGGGAGATACCAGAGGGGTTTGGGGTGATATCAGCGGGTTCTGGGGAGATATCAAGGGGGTTTGGGGTGATATCAGGGGGGTTTGGGGTGATATCAGGGGGGTTTTGAGGTGATATTGGGGGGTTTTGGGGAGATATCGGGGATTTTGGGGTGATATCGGGGGGTTCTGGGGTGATATCAAGGGGTTTTGGGGAGATATCAGGGGGGTTTGGGGTGATATCGGGGGGGTTGGGGTGATATCGGGGGCTTTTGGGGTGATATCAAGGGGTTTTGGGAGATATCGGGGGTTTTGGGGAGATACCAGGGGCTTTTGGGGGTGATATCGGGGTGTTTTGGGGAGATATCGGGGTTTTGGGGTGATATCGGGGGGTTTTGGGGAGATATCAGGGGTTTTGGGGTGATATCGAGAGGTTTTGGGGTGATATCGGGGTTTTGGGGTGATATCGGGGGGTTTGGGGAGATATCGGGGATTTGGGGAAATACCAGGGTGTTTTGGGGAAATATCAGCGGTTTTGGGGTGATATCGGGGCTTTTGGAGTGATATCGGGGGCATGGGGGTGATATTGGGGCTTTTGGGGGTGATATCAGGGGGTTTTGGGGTGATATCGGGGGGTTTGGGGTGATATCGGGGGGTTTGGGGTGATATTGGGGGTTTTGGGGTCACTCACCATCAGGTCGCCGCGCGCTGCGTGCAGGCAGTGCAGGGCCAGCTCCAGGTTAAGGACGGCGCCGGGGACAGCGCTGGAGCTCCCAGGGACGGCACTGGAGCTCCCAGGGATGGCGCTGGAGTTTCCAGGGATGGCACTGGAGCTCCCGGGGACAGCACTGGAGCTCCCGGGGATGGCGCTGGAGCTCCCAGGGACAGCACTGGAGCTCCCAGGGATGGCGCTGGAGCTCCCAGGGATGGCGCTGGAGCTCCTGGGGATGGAGCTGGAGCTCCCAGGGACGGCACTGGAGCTCCCAGGGATGGCACTGGAGCTCCCAGGGATGGCACTGGAGCTCCCAGGGATGGCACTGGAGCTCCCGAGGATGGCACTGGAGCTCCCGGGGACAGCACTGGAGCTCCCGGGGATGGTGCTGGAGCTCCCGGGGATGGTGCTGGAGTTCCCGGGGACGGCGCTGGAGCTCCCGGGGACGGCGCTGGAGCTTCCGGGGACGGTGCTGGAGCTCCCGGGGATGGTGCTGGAGCTCGCCATGGACAGCAGGGTCAACACTGCAACCGACACGGGGTGGGGGAAACGGGCTGATGGGACATGGGGATGTTGGGGTTCGGGGGGGAAATGGGGTGATATGAGGTGGGGATGTTGGGGTTTGGGGGGGAAAGGGGGATGTGACATGGGGGTGTTGGGGGAAAGGGGGATGTGACATGGGGGTGTTGGGGTTTGGGGAAAGGGGGATGTGACATGGGGGTGTTGGGGGAAAGGGGGATGTGACATGGGGGTGTTGGGGTTTGGGGAAAGGGGGATGTGACATGGGGGTGTTGGGGTTTGGGGAAAGGGGGATGTGACATGGGGGTGTTGGGGTTTGGGGGTGGAAATATGGGATCCAACAAGGAAAAGCTGGGGTTTTTCAAGGAAAAGTGTGATACGACAATGGGTACGATTCAAGGAAAAGTTGGAGTTGGTCAAGAAAAGATGCGATATGATAAAGGAAATGTTGGGGTTTGTCAAGAAAAGGTGTGATAGGATAAGGAAAAGTTGGGTTTTGTTGAGAAAAGACGTGATAGGACAATGGAAACGTTGGGTTTTGTCAAGAAAAGACACGATAGGACAAGCAAAAGTTGGGTTTATGTCAAGAAAAGACACGATAGGACAAGGAAAAGTTGGGTTTGGTTGAGAAAAGATGCGATAGGACAAGGAAAAGTTGGGTTTATGTCAAGAAAAGACAATAGGACAAGGAAAAGTTGGCTTTTGTCAAGAAAAGACACGATAGGTCAAGGAAAAGTTGGAGTTGGTCAAGATAAGAACCAATAGGACAAGGAAAAGTTGGGTGTATGTCAAGAAAAGATGCAATAGGACAACAGAAACGTTGGGTTGTGTCAAGAAAAGACATGATAAGACAAGGAAAAGTTGGGTTTTGTTGAGAAAAAATGCGATAGGACAAGGAAAAGTTGGGTTTTGTTGAGAAAAGATGCAATAGGACAATGGAAACGTCAGGTTTCGTCAAGAAAAGGTGCGATACAACAATGGGTACGATACGAGAAGGAAAAGTTGGGTTTATGTCAAGAAAAGACGCGCTACAACAAGGAAAAGTTGGGTTTTGTCAAGAAAAGGTGCGATAGGACAATGGAAACGTTGGGTTTGGTCAAGAAGAGGTGCGACATGATAATGGGTACGATACGAGAAGGAAAAGTTGGGTTTTGGGGACAAAAGGTGCGATACGGGACAGCGGAAAACGAGCCAACCAGGTGGAGCGGAGAGCAAGAAAGACACGGAAAAACGTCACTATTTCTACCCAAAAGGCAGCGTTGGGAGCCCCAAGAGCAGCGACGACCCCCCCGGGGCCCAGGTGGGGTGGGCCAGGCACCCAATGCGTGCGATACCTGGGTCGGGCGCCTGCGGGTCGGTGTCCATGTCCCCCCAGGGCTTCCAGACCAGCTCCGCGCGCTCCTCGTCCTGCTGCGCCTGCGCTGGGTCGCGCAGGGCCGGCAGCTCCGCCTGGAAGCCGCTCCCCACGTTGATCTGCCTGGAGAGGGGACGGGAGGCGGTGACGGGGACCGCGGCGGCGCGGCGGGGGGGACGGGGGCGTTCTGAGCGCTCACGGCATCATCGTGCTCCGATCGGCACCGAAACCGCGCGGTTCGGCCGAAAACCACAGGGATTCGCTCCGAGACGCGGCAGAGTGGGAGAGACGCCCTGCGAGGGCTCGGAACAACAAAGCGTTGCCGGGGTTCCGCCGCGACATCAGCGCCGCCGGTGACATCAGCGCCTCGTGTTCCGTTCGGAATGGACGTCAATGGGTCCTGGTGGGCCAAACGAGGGGCAGGAAAAGCGCGACGCACCCGTTTTGCGCCCGTTTTTGGTGGTTTGGGGACTCACGGCCGGACGCTGATTTTGGGGGCGTCCTTCACCAGGCACAATCCCAAGTCGCCGTCCATTCTGCCTGCGGGATATTGAGAAATAGAGGGGAAAAGCAACGCTCAGGATCAAAATCATCGTGCCGAGACCGTTCCTCGGCGTCACAACCACAAATTGTCCCAATTCCCATCGTTTTGGTGAAATCGGTCGCTGATGGATCATCCCAATGGGGTTTCGCAGTCGATCGCAGCACTCGGGTGGTTTTTACACCCGATATCGCAGCGAAACCCTGGGGGGGTTGTTTCCATCCCATATTCCACAAAATCACCCATTTTGGGGGTTTTTGGGGAGCACAAGCTCTGCGTTTGCCACCACAAACCAGCGAGGGGACGCCGAACCCAAACCGGGTTCACCGGGCGGTTTTACACCGGGATCGCTCGGCCCGGGTTGAGATAAACCCCCCGTAAACCACAACCATAAAGCGGGGTGTTCCCCCCAAAGCGCTACGTGGGGACATCCGCATCGCACCGAATTAACCCCGCGGGGCGGCCGAAAGCGCTTCAATCCCGGTGTCGGGATCACGAGGGGTTTCGGCCTCCGTCGCCTTTTTGCTGCGAGATCTTCCCATCCGGAGACGCATTTTCGGTGACCTGGGCAACATCGAACGAGAAAAGGGTTAAAGGTGGAAAACGCACAAAATCACACGGGCGTTTATCTGCTTTTCCTCCTTTTTTGGCTCAAAAGCAAGCGGCGAACCCCAAAATGAGGGGTCTGGGGACCCTCCGGTCCTGCTGATGCTTCCTCCCTTCCACCCAACTCGAGGCGATCGCCGGGTTCCGTATTTCGGATCAATAACCCAGCGGGAGCCTGGAGCCTCCCAGAGCCCGTCCCTGGGGTAGCGGCCGCCGAGCGCGTCCCCATAGCATTATTTGGGTGTAATTTGGGGGGTTTTGGGGCACGTAGCACCCTTGGTTCAGCCAGGGACACACACACGGGTGCTCCGGGAAGCGACTCCGGCGCCGCCGGTTGCCGAATCATCGCACAACCATCCAAGTACTCCTCACCCACCTTGTTTCTTGTCACCGGAACCAACACCGGGATCACCAGGGGGGTTTTCGGACAGCGTCGGGGGTTCGGAGGCGCCGTTTCCATCTCCCAACGATGGTTTCGCGGTGTTTGCATCGCCCGCGTCGCGCACCTGAGCACAAACGGAACCGGGAGCGTCGGTGGCGCTGGAGGATATCAAAGCGCTTTGCAAACTGCTCTTCCCAATTATTTCTCCATTATATAACGAGGATAATAAAACCCGCTACGCTAAACACGACCCGAACCGGGCGGGAGCGCGCAACGCGAATCTTTACACCGCAGCGATTCCCTATTTCTCGTTTTCTCACCCCGTCATCTCCACTCAATCGGCAGCGACTTTCACAAATCATCCAGTTACGCACAATTTGGTAACGACCCCCGCAAAGGGCTTCGACGGCACCGCCAACCCCCTCGCCGCCTTCGCTCAGATCCCCGCTCAATGAGCAGCACCCACGGGTGCCCGTTACCTGCCCCCTCTCGGCGTCCACCGACCACCCGTGGTTCCGGCACATGGAGACGCCGCCATCCTCAACCGGAGCAGCCGCCAAGTGGCTGAAGTGACAAAAATCAGGATAAATAGGTAAAAAAATCAACATGATAAAGCCGCGGCGCTTTTAGAACAGATGGCGTAGTCGGCACTGAAGCTCCAGGCAGGTGGAGCTTGCCCGGTGGAATCAATCGGCGTTCGGTCTCAAAGGTTTCAACCCAAAAGGGTTAAATAGCAAGGATTAATAAATACTGACCCTCATTAATAATTACTGATTGTCATTAATAAATAGTGACCGTCACTAATAAATACTGATCGTTATTAATAAATACTGACCATCATTAATAAATACTGATCATCATTAATAAATACTCACAATCATTAATCGATACTGATTGTCATTAATAAATACTGACTGTTATTAAGAAATACTGATCATCATTAATAAATACTCGCCATCATTAATCAATACTGATCATCATTAATAGTGACGGTCATTAATAAATACTGATCGTCATTAATAAATACTAACCATTATTAATAAATGCCGATCACCATTAACAAATACTGATCATCATTAATAAATAATAATCATCCTTAATAAATACCATCATTAATCAATACTGATTGTCATTAAGAAATACTGACCGCCATTAATAAATACTGGCCGTTATTAATAAATACTGGTGGTTATTAATAAATACTAATTGTCATTAATAAATACTAACCATCATTAATAAATACTGGTTGTTATTAATAAATACTGATCACTATTAATAAATTATGACCATCATTGGTAAATACTGATCATTAGTAACCAGGCTCAGGTTGGGCTCCAGGTCAGGCTCAAGGCTCAGGATGGGCTCCAGGTTCAGGTTGGGCTCCAGGTTGGGCTCCAGGCTCAGGTCGGGCTCCAGGCTCAGGTTGGGCTCCAGGTTGGGCTCCAGGCTCAGACTGGGCTCCAGGTCGGGCTCCAGCGCTTCCCCGCAGAGCAGCCCGGGGCTCTGGGCAAAGCCACGCAGCTCGTCGCCCAAGGGAAACAGGTCCATGGTCACCGGGCTCCAAACACCCCGGAGCAAAAACCAGAGCGGCCCCAGGACACCCGGGCTCCCAAAGAGCCTGGAAAAGGGACACAAAGAGTTAAATTGGGGGGAGTGAAGTGGCTGCTGATGCTGAGAAACCCCCGGGGGTTCGGGGCTGGGGGGAAAGGGGGGATCTGTATGAAAACTGCTCTGGGGAAAAGGGGGGAAGGGGTTGGGCTGCATGGGAATGGGAGGAGGGACGGGAAAACGGGAGAGGGAAACGGGGAAGAGGGAAAAGGGGGGAAAGGGGGAAAAAGGGGAGAAAGAGGGAAAAGGGGGAAAAAGCAAGGAAAGAGGGAAAAGGGGGAAAAAGGGGGGAAAGAGGGAAAAAGGGGGGAAAGAGGGAAAAAGAGGGAAAAAGCGAGGAAAGAGGGAAAAGAGGGAAAAAGGGGGGAAAGAGGGAAAAAGAGGGAAAAAGCAAGGAAAGAGGGAAAGGGGGGGAAAAGGGAAGAAACAGGGATAAAGGGGGAAAAGAGGGATAAGATGGAAAGAGGGGGGAAAGAAGGGAAAAGAGGGAAGAGGGAAAAGGGGAGAAAAGGGGGGAAAGAGGAAAAAGGGGGAAAAGGGGGGAAAAGGGAAAAAGGGGGAAGAGGGAAAAGAGGGGGAAGAGGGGGGGAAGAGGAAAAAGAGGGAAAAAGGGGGCAAAGAGGGATAAAGGGGAAAGAGGGAAAAGAGGGAAAAAGGGGGGAAGAGGGAAAAGGGCGGAAAGAGGGAAAAGAGGGATAAAGGGGGAAAGAGGGAAAAGGGAGAAAAGAGGGGGAAGAGGGAAAAAGGGGGGAAAGGGGTAAAAAGGGGGGAAACAGGGATAAAGGGGGAAAGAGCGAAAAGAGGAAAAAACGGTGGAAAGAGGGAAAAGAGGGAAAAAGGGGGGAAGGGAAAAAGGGGGGAAAGAGGCATAAAGGGGGAAAGAGGGAAAAGAGGGAAAAGGGGGAGGAAAGAGAGAAAAAGTCTGTGGGGGGATTGATGGCGGATCCGCCCCAGCCCCGGGGTCTCTCCTGGAGGGGAGGGACGGGCGGGCTCCAGCGGGGGTGCTGAGGAGATGAGGGGACACGAGGGGACCCGAGGGACACGAGGGGACGATGAGGGGACCCGAGGGACACGAGGGGACGCGATCTCCTCACCCGGCGTTTCCCGCCCCGGTGCTTCCCGCCCGCCGGCGCCGCGGCCACGCCCCCTCGCCGCCGGCCACGCCCCCTCGCCGGCGTCACGTCCGGGAGTGTGTGGCGGGAAAAGGCGGGAGGGAGGAGAGGGAGGCGCCGCCGTTTTGGTGGAGGTTGTGAGGGGAACTGGGGGTCGGCGTGAGGGGCATTGGGGGTCGGTGTGGGGGGAGGAATTGGGGTCGGTGTGAGGGGCATTGGGGGTCGGTGTGAGGGGGGGATTTGGGGGGCAGTGTGGTGGTGGGGATTTGGGGTCGGTGTGAGGGGGGAATTGGGGGGCGGTGTGGGGGAGGAACTGAGGGTCGGTGTGAGCGGGACATTGGGGGTCGGTGTGGGGAGGAATTGAGGATCGGTGGGGGGGGCTTGGGGGGTCGGTGTGAGGGGGAATTGGGGGTCGGTGTGGGGGAAGTTGGGGGTTGGTCTGGGGAGGATTTGAGGGGTCAGTGTGGGGAGGATTTGTGGGTCGATGTGAGGGGCATTAGGGGTTGGTGTGGGGGCAGGAACTGGGGGTCAGTGTGTGGGGGGGCATTGGGGGTCGGTGCGAGGGGGAATTAGGGTCCAGTGGGGGGGCACTGGGGGTCGGTGTTTGAGGGGGGAATTGGGGCGTCGGTGTGGGGGGGTCAGTGCAGGGGGGGCCTTGGGGGTCGGTGTGAGGGGGCATTGGGGGTCAGTCTGGGGAGGAATTGGGGGTCGGTGTGGGGGGGGGCATTGGGGATCAGTGTGGGGGGAGTTGGGGGTCGGTGTGGGGGGGAATTGGGGTCTGGTGTGTGGGGGGGGACATTGGGGGTCGGTGTGAAGGGGAATTGGGGGTCGGTGTGGGGGGGAAGTTGGGGGTTGGTCTGGGGAGGATTTGAGGGGTCAGTCTGGGGAGGATTTGGGGGTCGATGTGAGGGGCATTAGGGGTTGGTGTGGGGGGCGTTGGGGGTCAGTGCGAGGGGGAATTAGGGTCCGGGGGGGGATTGGGGGTCGGTGTTTGAGGGGGGAACTGGGGGGTTGGTGTGCGGGGGCGGCCTTGGGGGTCGGTGTGAGGGGGCATTGGGGGTCAGTCTGGGGAGGAATTGGGGGTCGGGGGGGCATTTGGGGGTCGGTGGGGGGGAGCTGGGGGTCGGGGTTTGGGGGGAGCTGGGGGTCGGGTGGGGGGTGGATTGAGGGTCGGTGTGAAGGGAATGGGGGGGCCATGAGGGGAACGGAGGCGCAGAAACAACTTTACAGCCTCCGGAGCCATGAACCTCCACACCCCGCAGGGCTCCAGAGCAGCTGCGTTCGTTTCGCCGTCGGGCGCAAGGGGAGCGATGGTTCCACCCCTCGTGCGCCGCTCCGAGCGGCAGGAGCTGCGTTTAAATACAGCGAGGTGCTCGTGTCCCAACGACCCCGGAGCGCCCGCACACATCCAGAACCTTTCCCGCTCATCACTGCCGTGGTCTCCGCCTGGACGCCCCCTGTTCGCCTGCGCGGCGCCACCTGGTGCTCTGGAGGAGGGGTCTTTGGATGAAGGCTCCTTCAGCTTCCTCAGGTTTGGCTCCTTGTGTTGAATGGGCTGGGACCCAAGCTCCAGGTCGGTTGAACCCAGCCTGGCGCCCCCTTTTTGCTGTAAATCTCGGTTCTCTCGTCCCCTCGAGTTCACAGCTGGTGCCGTAAAACTCCTGATCCTGGCACTGCTGGGTTCTGGTTTCCTTACCATGAGTTCACCTAAAGCTCTGAACTAAGGGCTCGTGTGGCTCAGCCCTAAAGTGTTGGCTCGTTAGTGGGCACCCAATTATGTTTTGTTAACCCTTAAAATGTTCGTGCCCTCTATCAGACCCAGGAGTTCGGGCGGGGATTCAGTTCAGGAGGGACCCGGGAGTAACCCTAAGGACCCAGTAGTTGGGGGGTGTCAAGGGTTAAGATCGTGAAACCGTGGGGACCCCTAATGTCCCCAGGGGCCATTGTGACATCCTGGGGACCCTGCATTGTCCCCAGGGTGTTGTGACACCATGGGGACCCACTTTGTCCCCAGGGCCCATTGTGACGTCTCAGGATCCCCCATTGTCCCCAGGGCCGATTGTGACATTCTGGGGACCCCAAATGTCCCCAGGGCCCATTGTGACATTCTGGGGACCCCCTTTGTCCCCAGGGCCCATCGTGGCACTGAGGGGACCCCCCCCCCCCTAGTCCCCAGGGCCCATTGTGGCACCATGGACACCCCCTTTGTCCCCAGGGCCCATTGTGACATCCCAGGACCCCCCTTGTCCCCAGTGCCCATTATGACATTCTGGGGACCCCCTTTGTCCCAGGGGCACATTGTGGCACCACGGGGACCCCCTTTGTCACCGGGGCCCATTGTGACATCCCAGGACCCCAAGTTGTCCCCAGGGCCCATTGTGACACCATGGGTACCCCCTTTGTCCCATGGGCCCATTGTGACATCCTGGGGACCCCCTTGTCGCCAGGGCCCATCATGGCACTGTGGGGACCCCCCTTTGTCCCCAGTGCCCATTGTGACATCCTGGGGACCCCCCTTGTCCCCATGGCTTATTGTGACACCCTGGGACCGCCTTTGTCCCCAGGGCCCATTGTGACGTCCCAGGACCCCCCATTGTCCCCAGGGACCATTGTGACATCCTGGGGACCCCCTTTGTCCCAAGACCCCATTGTGACATCCTGGGGACCCCGCCTTGTCCCCAAAGCCAATTGTGACATCCTGGGGACCCTCTTTGTCCCCAGGGCCCATTGTGGCACCATGGGGACACCCTTTGTCACTGGGGCCAGTTGTGACATCCCAGGACCCCACTTTGTCCCCAGGGCTTATTGTGATACCATGGGGACCCCCCTTGTCCCCAGGGCCCATTGTGACATTCAGGGGGACTCCTCTTTGTCCCCAGGGCCTATTGTGTCATCCTGGGGATCTCCCCTTGTCTCTAGGGCCCATTGTGAGACTGTGGAAGACCCCCTTTGTCCCCAAGTCCCATTGTGACGTCCCAGGACGCCTCATTGTCCCCAGGACCCATTGTGACTCCATGGGAACCCCCCCTTGTCCCCAGGGCCCATTGTGACATCCTGGGACCCCCCTTTGTCCCCAGTGCTCATTGTGAAATCCTGGGGACCCACTTTGTCCCCAGGGCCCATTGTGGCACCATGGGGAGCGCCTTTGTCACTGGGGACCATTGTGACATTCCAGGATTTTACTTTGTCCCCGGGGCCCATTGTGACATCCTGGGGATCCCCCTTTGTCGCCAGGGCCCACTGTGACACCGTGGGCACCCTCTTTGTCCCATGGGCCCATTGTGACCTTCAAGGGACCCCCCATTGTCCCCAGGGCCCATTGTGACATCCTGGGTACCCCCTTTGTCCCCAAGACCCATTGTGACATCCTAGTACCCCCCGCAGTCCCCAGGGCCCATTGTGACATCCTGGGGATCCCTTTGGCCCCAGGGCCCATTGTGACAGGGCGGGGATCCCCCTTGTCCCCAGGGCCCATTGTGAAACCGTGGGGACCCTCTTGTCCCCAGGGCCCATTGTGGCACCGTGGAGACCCCCCCTTTGTCTCCAGTGCCCATTGTGACATCCTGGGGACCCCCTTTGTCCCCAGTGCTCATTGTGACAGGGTGGGACCCCCCTTGTACCCAGGGCCCGTTGTGACATCCTGGGGACCCCCTTTGTCCCCAGGGCCTATTGTGACATCCTGGGGAGTACCCTTTATCCCCAGGGCCCATTGTGACATCCTGGGGACCCCCTTTGTCCCTAGGGTTCATTGTGACATCCCAGGACCCCCATTGTCCCCAGGGCCCATTGTGAACAACCTGGGGACCCCCCTTTTTCCCCGGGCCCATTGTGGCGTCCCAGGATGCTTCGTTGTCCCCTGGGCCCATTGTGACATCCCGGGGACCCCTTTTGTCCCCAGGGTCCATTGTGACATCCTGGGGCCTCCCTTTGTCCCCAGGGCCCATTGTGACATCGCAGGAGCCCCCATTGTCCCAAGGGCACATTGTTACATCCTGGGGACCCCCTTGTCCCCAGGGCCCATCGTGGCACCGTGGGGACCCCCCCTTTGTCTCCAGTGCCCATTGTGACATCCTTGGGACCCCCCTTGTCCCCAGGACCCGTTGTGACATCTTGGGGACCCCTATGTCACCAGAGCCCATTGTGATATCCTGGGGAGCCCCCTTTGTCCCCAGGGCCCATTGTGCACATCCTGTGGACCCCTCTTTGTCCCCAGGGCCCATTGTGATATCCTGGGGAGCCCTCTTTTTCCCCAGGGCCTATTGTGACATCCTGGGGACCCCCTTTGTCCCCCGGGCCCATTGTGACATCCTGAAGACCCCCTTTGTCCCCAGGGCCTATTGTGACATCCCAGGACCCCCCCTTTTCTCCAGGGCCCATTGTGACGTCCCAGGACCCCCTATTGTCCCCAGAGCCCATTGTGACATCCCAGGACCCCCCATTGTCCCCAGGCCCCATTATACACATCCTGGGGTCCCCCTTTATCCCCAGGGCCATTGTGACACCATGGGGACCCCCTTTGTCCCCAGGGCCCATTGTGACGTCCCAGGATGCCCCATTGTCCCCTGGGCCCATTGTGAAATCATGGGGACCCCCTTTGTCCCCAGGGCCTATTGTGACATCCCAGGACCCCCCATTGTCCCCAGGGCCCATTGTGACACCGTGGAGACCCTCCTTGTCCTCAGGGCCCATTATGACATTCAGGGGACTCCTCTTTGTCCCCAGGGACTATTGTGACATCCTGGGGACGCCCCTTTACTCCCGGGCCCATTGTGACACCGTGGAGACCCCATTTGTCACTGGGGCCCATTGTGACATCCCAGGACACCCCATTGTCCCCAGGGCCCACTGAGACATCCCGGCGACCACCCTTTGTCCCCAGGGCCCATTATGCACATTCAGGGGACACCCCTTTGTCCCCAAGGCCCATTGTGACATCCTGGGGAGACCCCATTGTCCCCAAGGCCCATTGTGGCACCGTGGGGACCCCCTTTGTCCCCAGTGCCCATTGTGACATCTTAGGACCCCACTTTGTCCCCAGGGCCCATTGTGACATCCTGGGGACCACCTGTGTCCCCAGGGCCCATTGTGACATCCCAGGAGCCACCGTTGTCCCCAGGGCCCATTGTGACATCCTGGGGACCCCCTTGTCCCCAGTGTCCATTGTGGCATCCTGGGACCCCCGTTGTCCCCAGGGCCCATTGTGGCACCATGTGGACCCCCTTTTTCCCGAGGGCCCATTATAACGTCCCAGGACCCCCCATTGTCCCCTGGGCCCATTGTGACATCCTGGGGTCCCCCTTTTGTCCCCTGGGCCCATTGTGACACTGTGGGGATCTCCTTTGTCCCCAGGGCCCATTGTGACACTGTGGGGACCCCCTTTGTCCCCAGGGCCCATTGTGACATCCTGGGGAATCCCTTTGTCTCCAGGGCCCATTGTGACGTCCCAGGACCCTGCTTTGTCCCCGGGGCCCATTGTGACATCCTGGGGAACCGCTATGTCCCCAGGACCCATTGTGACGTCCCAGGACCCCCCCTTGTCCCCAGGGCTCATTGTGATGTCCCAGGATCCCCATTGTCCCCAGAGCCCATTGTGATGTCCTGGGAACCCCCTTTGACCCCAGGGTCCATTGTGACACCATGGGGACCCCCTCTTGTCCCCAGGGCCCATCGTGGCACCTTGGGGACCCCCTTGTCACTGGGGACCCATTGTGACACTATGGGGACCCCCCTTTGTGCCCAGGGCCCATTGTAACATCCTGGGGACCCCCTTGCCTCCAGGGCCCCTTGTGACATCAAAGGATCACCCTTTGTCCCCAGGACCCATTGTGACATCCCAGGACCCCACTTACTCCCCAGGGCCCATTGTGGCACCATGAGGACCCCCTTTGTCACTGGTGCCCATTGTGACATCCCAGGACCCCCCATTGTCTGCAGAGCCCATTGTGACACTATAGGGACCCCCCTTGTCACTGAGGACCCATTGTGACACCATGGGCACCTCCCCTTGTCGTCAGAGCCCATCGTGACATCCCAAAACCCCCAATTGTCTCCAGGGCCCATTGTGACATCCTGGGGACCTCCCTTTCTCCCCAGGGCCCATTGTGACGTTCCAGGAACCCCCATTGTCCTCAGGGCCCATTGTGACATTCAGGGGACCCCCTTTGTCTTCAGGGCCCATTGTGACACCATGGAGACCCCATTTGTCACTCGGGCCCATTGTGACATCCTAGGACCCCCCATTGTCCCCAAGGCCCATTGCGACATCCTGGGGACCCCCCTTTGTCCTCAGGGCCCATTGTGACATTCAGGGCACCCCTCTTTGTCCCCAGGGCCCATTCTGATACCATGGGGACCACTTTGTCCCCAGGGCCCACTGTGACATCCTGGGGACGCCCTTTGTCCCCAGGGCCCATTTTGACACCATGTGCACCCCCCTTTGTGCCCAGGGCCGATTGTGACATCCTGGGGACCCTCTTTGTCCCCAGGGCCCATTGTGACATCCTGGGGACACCCCATTGTCTCCAGGGCCCATTGTGAACATCCTGGGGACCCCCTTGTCCCCAGGGCCCATCGTGGCACCGTGGGGACCCCCCGTTGTCCCCAGGGCCTATAGTGACATCCTGGGTACCCCCTTTGTCCCCAGTGCCCATTGTGACATCCTGGGGACCCCCCTTGTCCCCAGGGCTTATTGTGACATCCTGGGGACCGCCTTTGTCCCCAGGGCCCATTGTGACATCCCAGGACCCCAAGTTGTCCCCAGGGACCATTGTGACACCGTGGGGACCCCCTTTGTCCTCAGGGCCCGTTGTGAACATCCTGGGGACCCCCTTGTCCACACGACCCATCGTGGCACCGTGGGGACCCCCCGTTGTCCCCAGGGCCTATAGTGACACCGTGGGTACCCCCTTTATCCCATGAGCCCATTGTGACATCCTGGGGACCCCCTTGTCCCCAGGGCTCATTGTGACACCATGGGGATCGCCTTTGTCCCCGTGGCCCATTGTGACATCCCAGGACCCCGCGTTGTCCCCAGTGCCCATTCTGACATCCTGGGGACCCCCCTTGTCCCCAGGGCTTATTGTGACATCCTGGGGACCCCTTTGTCCCAGGGGCACATTGTGGCACCATGGGGACCCCCTTTATCCCCAGGGCCACTTGTGACATCCTGGGGACCCCCCTTGTCCCCAGTGCCCATTATGACATTCTGGGGACCCCCTTTGTCCCAGGGGCACATTGTGGCACCACGGGGACCCCCTTTGTCACCGGGGCCCATTGTGACATCCCAGGACCCCAAGTTGTCCCCAGGGCCCATTGTGACACCATGGGTACCCCCTTTGTCCCATGGGCCCATTGTGACATCCTGGGTCCCCCTTGTCCCCAGGGCCCATTGTGAAACCGTGGGGACCCTCTTGTCCCCAGGGCCCATTGTGGCACCGTGGAGACCCCCCCTTTGTCTCCAGTGCCCATTGTGACATCCTGGGGACCCCCTTTGTCCCCAGTGCTCATTGTGACAGGGTGGGACCCCCCTTGTACCCAGGGCCCGTTGTGACATCCTGGGGACCCCCTTTGTCCCCAGGGCCTATTGTGACATCCTGGGGAGTACCCTTTATCCCCAGGGCCCATTGTGACATCCTGGGGACCCCCTTTGTCCCTAGGGTTCATTGTGACATCCCAGGACCCCCATTGTCCCCAGGGCCCATTGTGAACAACCTGGGGACCCCCCTTTTTCCCCGGGCCCATTGTGGCGTCCCAGGATGCTTCGTTGTCCCCTGGGCCCATTGTGACATCCCGGGGACCCCTTTTGTCCCCAGGGTCCATTGTGACATCCTGGGGCCTCCCTTTGTCCCCAGGGCCCATTGTGACATCGCAGGAGCCCCCATTGTCCCAAGGGCACATTGTTACATCCTGGGGACCCCCTTGTCCCCAGGGCCCATCGTGGCACCGTGGGGACCCCCCCTTTGTCTCCAGTGCCCATTGTGACATCCTTGGGACCCCCCTTGTCCCCAGGACCCGTTGTGACATCTTGGGGACCCCTATGTCACCAGAGCCCATTGTGATATCCTGGGGAGCCCCCTTTGTCCCCAGGGCCCATTGTGCACATCCTGTGGACCCCTCTTTGTCCCCAGGGCCCATTGTGATATCCTGGGGAGCCCTCTTTTTCCCCAGGGCCTATTGTGACATCCTGGGGACCCCCTTTGTCCCCCGGGCCCATTGTGACATCCTGAAGACCCCCTTTGTCCCCAGGGCCTATTGTGACATCCCAGGACCCCCCCTTTTCTCCAGGGCCCATTGTGACGTCCCAGGACCCCCTATTGTCCCCAGAGCCCATTGTGACATCCCAGGACCCCCCATTGTCCCCAGGCCCCATTATACACATCCTGGGGTCCCCCTTTATCCCCAGGGCCATTGTGACACCATGGGGACCCCCTTTGTCCCCAGGGCCCATTGTGACGTCCCAGGATGCCCCATTGTCCCCTGGGCCCATTGTGAAATCATGGGGACCCCCTTTGTCCCCAGGGCCTATTGTGACATCCCAGGACCCCCCATTGTCCCCAGGGCCCATTGTGACACCGTGGAGACCCTCCTTGTCCTCAGGGCCCATTATGACATTCAGGGGACTCCTCTTTGTCCCCAGGGACTATTGTGACATCCTGGGGACGCCCCTTTACTCCCGGGCCCATTGTGACACCGTGGAGACCCCATTTGTCACTGGGGCCCATTGTGACATCCCAGGACACCCCATTGTCCCCAGGGCCCACTGAGACATCCCGGCGACCACCCTTTGTCCCCAGGGCCCATTATGCACATTCAGGGGACACCCCTTTGTCCCCAAGGCCCATTGTGACATCCTGGGGAGACCCCATTGTCCCCAAGGCCCATTGTGGCACCGTGGGGACCCCCTTTGTCCCCAGTGCCCATTGTGACATCTTAGGACCCCACTTTGTCCCCAGGGCCCATTGTGACATCCTGGGGACCACCTGTGTCCCCAGGGCCCATTGTGACATCCCAGGAGCCACCGTTGTCCCCAGGGCCCATTGTGACATCCTGGGGACCCCCTTGTCCCCAGTGTCCATTGTGGCATCCTGGGACCCCCGTTGTCCCCAGGGCCCATTGTGGCACCATGTGGACCCCCTTTTTCCCGAGGGCCCATTATAACGTCCCAGGACCCCCCATTGTCCCCTGGGCCCATTGTGACATCCTGGGGTCCCCCTTTTGTCCCCTGGGCCCATTGTGACACTGTGGGGATCTCCTTTGTCCCCAGGGCCCATTGTGACACTGTGGGGACCCCCTTTGTCCCCAGGGCCCATTGTGACATCCTGGGGAATCCCTTTGTCTCCAGGGCCCATTGTGACGTCCCAGGACCCTGCTTTGTCCCCGGGGCCCATTGTGACATCCTGGGGAACCGCTTTGTCCCCAGGACCCATTGTGACGTCCCAGGACCCCCCCTTGTCCCCAGGGCTCATTGTGATGTCCCAGGATCCCCATTGTCCCCAGAGCCCATTGTGATGTCCTGGGAACCCCCTTTGACCCCAGGGTCCATTGTGACACCATGGGGACCCCCTCTTGTCCCCAGGGCCCATCGTGGCACCTTGGGGACCCCCTTGTCACTGGGGACCCATTGTGACACTATGGGGACCCCCCTTTGTGCCCAGGGCCCATTGTAACATCCTGGGGACCCCCTTGCCTCCAGGGCCCCTTGTGACATCAAAGGATCACCCTTTGTCCCCAGGACCCATTGTGACATCCCAGGACCCCACTTACTCCCCAGGGCCCATTGTGGCACCATGAGGACCCCCTTTGTCACTGGTGCCCATTGTGACATCCCAGGACCCCCCATTGTCTGCAGAGCCCATTGTGACACTATAGGGACCCCCCTTGTCACTGAGGACCCATTGTGACACCATGGGCACCTCCCCTTGTCGTCAGAGCCCATCGTGACATCCCAAAACCCCCAATTGTCTCCAGGGCCCATTGTGACATCCTGGGGACCTCCCTTTCTCCCCAGGGCCCATTGTGACGTTCCAGGAACCCCCATTGTCCTCAGGGCCCATTGTGACATTCAGGGGACCCCCTTTGTCTTCAGGGCCCATTGTGACACCATGGAGACCCCATTTGTCACTCGGGCCCATTGTGACATCCTAGGACCCCCCATTGTCCCCAAGGCCCATTGCGACATCCTGGGGACCCCCCTTTGTCCTCAGGGCCCATTGTGACATTCAGGGCACCCCTCTTTGTCCCCAGGGCCCATTCTGATACCATGGGGACCACTTTGTCCCCAGGGCCCACTGTGACATCCTGGGGACGCCCTTTGTCCCCAGGGCCCATTTTGACACCATGTGCACCCCCCTTTGTGCCCAGGGCCGATTGTGACATCCTGGGGACCCTCTTTGTCCCCAGGGCCCATTGTGACATCCTGGGGACACCCCATTGTCTCCAGGGCCCATTGTGAACATCCTGGGGACCCCCTTGTCCCCAGGGCCCATCGTGGCACCGTGGGGACCCCCCGTTGTCCCCAGGGCCTATAGTGACATCCTGGGTACCCCCTTTGTCCCCAGTGCCCATTGTGACATCCTGGGGACCCCCCTTGTCCCCAGGGCTTATTGTGACATCCTGGGGACCGCCTTTGTCCCCAGGGCCCATTGTGACATCCCAGGACCCCAAGTTGTCCCCAGGGACCATTGTGACACCGTGGGGACCCCCTTTGTCCTCAGGGCCCGTTGTGAACATCCTGGGGACCCCCTTGTCCACACGACCCATCGTGGCACCGTGGGGACCCCCCGTTGTCCCCAGGGCCTATAGTGACACCGTGGGTACCCCCTTTATCCCATGAGCCCATTGTGACATCCTGGGGACCCCCTTGTCCCCAGGGCTCATTGTGACACCATGGGGATCGCCTTTGTCCCCGTGGCCCATTGTGACATCCCAGGACCCCGCGTTGTCCCCAGTGCCCATTCTGACATCCTGGGGACCCCCCTTGTCCCCAGGGCTTATTGTGACATCCTGGGGACCCCTTTGTCCCAGGGGCACATTGTGGCACCATGGGGACCCCCTTTATCCCCAGGGCCACTTGTGACATCCTGGGGACCCCCCTTGTCCCCAGTGCCCATTATGACATTCTGGGGACCCCCTTTGTCCCAGGGGCACATTGTGGCACCACGGGGACCCCCTTTGTCACCGGGGCCCATTGTGACATCCCAGGACCCCAAGTTGTCCCCAGGGCCCATTGTGACACCATGGGTACCCCCTTTGTCCCATGGGCCCATTGTGACATCCTGGGTCCCCCTTGTCGCCAGGGCCCATCATGGCACCGTGGGGACCCCCCTTTGTCCCCAGTGCCCATTGTGACATCCTGGGGACCCCCCTTGTCCCCATGGCTTATTGTGACACCCTGGGACCGCCTTTGTCCCCAGGGCCCATTGTGACGTCCCAGGACCCCCCATTGTCCCCAGGGACCATTGTGACATCCTGGGGACCCCCTTTGTCCCAAGACCCCATTGTGACATCCTGGGGACCCCGCCTTGTCCCCAAAGCCCATTGTGACATCCTGGGGACCCTCTTTGTCCCCAGGGCCCATTGTGGCACCATGGGGACACCCTTTGTCACTGGGGCCAGTTGTGACATCCCAGGACCCCACTTTGTCCCCAGGGCTTATTGTGATACCATGGGGACCCCCCTTGTCCCCAGGGCCCATTGTGACATTCAGGGGGACTCCTCTTTGTCCCCAGGGCCTATTGTGTCATCCTGGGGATCTCCCCTTGTCTCTAGGGCCCATTGTGAGACTGTGGAAGACCCCCTTTGTCCCCAAGTCCCATTGTGACGTCCCAGGACGCCTCGTTGTCCCCAGGACCCATTGTGACTCCATGGGAACCCCCCCTTGTCCCCAGGGCCCATTGTGACATCCTGGGACCCCCCTTTGTCCCCAGTGCTCATTGTGAAATCCTGGGGACCCACTTTGTCCCCAGGGCCCATTGTGACATCCTGGGTACCCCCTTTGTCCCCAAGACCCATTGTGACATCCTAGTACCCCCCGCAGTCCCCAGGGCCCATTGTGACATCCTGGGGATCCCTTTGGCCCCAGGGCCCATTGTGACAGGGCGGGGATCCCCCTTGTCCCCAGGGCCCATTGTGGCACCGTGGAGACCCCCCCTTTGTCTCCAGTGCCCATTGTGACATCCTGGGGACCCCCTTTGTCCCCAGTGCTCATTGTGACAGGGTGGGACCCCCCTTGTACCCAGGGCCCGTTGTGACATCCTGGGGACCCCCTTTGTCCCCAGGGCCTATTGTGACATCCTGGGGAGTCCCCTTTATCCCCAGGGCCCATTGTGACATCCTGGGGACCCCCTTTGTCCCTAGGGTTCATTGTGACATCCCAGGACCCCCATTGTCCCCAGGGCCCATTGTGAACAACCTGGGGACCCCCCTTTTTCCCCGGGCCCATTGTGGCGTCCCAGGATGCTTCGTTGTCCCCTGGGCCCATTGTGACATCCCGGGGACCCCTTTTGTCCCCAGGGTCCATTGTGACATCCTGGGGCCTCCCTTTGTCCCCAGGGCCCATTGTGACATCGCAGGAGCCCCCATTGTCCCAAGGGCACATTGTTACATCCTGGGGACCCCCTTGTCCCCAGGGCCCATCGTGGCACCGTGGGGACCCCCCCTTTGTCTCCAGTGCCCATTGTGACATCCTTGGGACCCCCCTTGTCCCCAGGACCCGTTGTGACATCTTGGGGACCCCTATGTCACCAGAGCCCATTGTGATATCCTGGGGAGCCCCCTTTGTCCCCAGGGCCCATTGTGCACATCCTGTGGACCCCTCTTTGTCCCCAGGGCCCATTGTGATATCCTGGGGAGCCCTCTTTTTCCCCAGGGCCTATTGTGACATCCTGGGGACCCCCTTTGTCCCCCGGGCCCATTGTGACATCCTGAAGACCCCCTTTGTCCCCAGGGCCTATTGTGACATGCCAGCACCCCCCCTTTTCTCCAGGGCCCATTGTGACGTCCCAGGACCCCCTATTGTCCCCAGAGCCCATTGTGACATCCCAGGACCCCCCATTGTCCCCAGGCCCCATTATACACATCCTGGGGTCCCCCTTTATCCCCAGGGCCATTGTGACACCATGGGGACCCCCTTTGTCCCCAGGGCCCATTGTGACGTCCCAGGATGCCCCATTGTCCCCTGGGCCCATTGTGAAATCATGGGGATCCCCTTTGTCCCCAGGGCCTATTGTGACATCCCAGGACCCCCCATTGTCCCCAGGGCCCATTGTGACACCGTGGAGACCCTCCTTGTCCTCAGGGCCCATTATGACATTCAGGGGACTCCTCTTTGTCCCCAGGGACTATTGTGACATCCTGGGGACCCCCCTTTACTCCCGGGCCCATTGTGACACCGTGGAGACCCCATTTGTCACTGGGGCCCATTGTGACATCCCAGGACACCCCATTGTCCCCAGGGCCCACTGAGACATCCCGGCGACCACCCTTTGTCCCCAGGGCCCATTATGCACATTCAGGGGACACCCCTTTGTCCCCAAGGCCCATTGTGACATCCTGGGGAGACCCCATTGTCCCCAAGGCCCATTGTGGCACCGTGGGGACCCCCTTTGTCCCCAGTGCCCATTGTGACATCTTAGGACCCCACTTTGTCCCCAGGGCCCATTGTGACATCCTGGGGACCACCTGTGTCCCCAGGGCCCATTGTGACATCCCAGGAGCCACCGTTGTCCCCAGGGCCCATTGTGATATCCTGGGGACCCCCTTGTCCCCAGGGCCCATTGTGGCATCCTGGGACCCCCGTTGTCCCCAGGGCCCATTGTGGCACCATGTGGACCCCCTTTTTCCCGAGGGCCCATTATAACGTCCCAGGACCCCCCATTGTCCCCTGGGCCCATTGTGACATCCTGGGGTCCCCCTTTTGTCCCCTGGGCCCATTGTGACACTGTGGGGATCTCCTTTGTCCCCAGGGACCATTGTGACACTGTGGGGACCCCCTTTGTCCCCAGGGCCCATTGTGACATCCTGGGGAATCCCTTTGTCTCCAGGGCCCATAGTGACGTCCCAGGACCCTGCTTTGTCCCCGGGGCCCATTGTGACATCCTGGGGAACCGCTTTGTCCCCAGGACCCATTGTGACGTCCCAGGACCCCCCCTTGTCCCCAGGGCTCATTGTGATGTCCCAGGATCCCCATTGTCCCCAGAGCCCATTGTGATGTCCTGGGAACCCCCTTTGACCCCAGGGTCCATTGTGACACCATGGGGACCCCCTCTTGTCCCCAGGGCCCATCGTGGCACCGTGGGGACCCCCTTGTCACTGGGGACCCATTGTGACACTATGGGGACCCCCCTTTGTGCCCAGGGCCCATTGTAACATCCTGGGGACCCCCTTGCCTCCAGGGCCCCTTGTGACATCAAAGGATCACCCTTTGTCCCCAGGACCCATTGTGACATCCCAGGACCCCACTTACTCCCCAGGGCCCATTGTGGCACCATGAGGACCCCCTTTGTCACTGGTGCCCATTGTGACATCCCAGGACCCCCCATTGTCTGCAGAGCCCATTGTGACACTATAGGGACCCCCCTTGTCACTGAGGACCCATTGTGACACCATGGGCACCTCCCCTTGTCGTCAGAGCCCATCGTGACATCCCAAAACCCCCAATTGTCTCCAGGGCCCATTGTGACATCCTGGGGACCTCCCTTTCTCCCCAGGGCCCATTGTGACGTTCCAGGAACCCCCATTGTCCTCAGGGCCCATTGTGACATTCAGGGGACCCCCTTTGTCTTCAGGGCCCATTGTGACACCATGGAGACCCCATTTGTCACTCGGGCCCATTGTGACATCCTAGGACCCCCCATTGTCCCCAAGGCCCATTGCGACATCCTGGGGACCCCCCTTTGTCCTCAGGGCCCATTGTGACATTCAGGGCACCCCTCTTTGTCCCCAGGGCCCATTCTGATACCATGGGGACCACTTTGTCCCCAGGGCCCACTGTGACATCCTGGGGACGCCCTTTGTCCCCAGGGCCCATTTTGACACCATGTGCACCCCCCTTTGTGCCCAGGGCCGATTGTGACATCCTGGGGACCCTCTTTGTCCCCAGGGCCCATTGTGACATCCTGGGGACACCCCATTGTCTCCAGGGCCCATTGTGAACATCCTGGGGACCCCCTTGTCCCCAGGGCCCATCGTGGCACCGTGGGGACCCCCCGTTGTCCCCAGGGCCTATAGTGACATCCTGGGTACCCCCTTTGTCCCCAGTGCCCATTGTGACATCCTGGGGACCCCCCTTGTCCCCAGGGCTTATTGTGACATCCTGGGGACCGCCTTTGTCCCCAGGGCCCATTGTGACATCCCAGGACCCCAAGTTGTCCCCAGGGACCATTGTGACACCGTGGGGACCCCCTTTGTCCTCAGGGCCCGTTGTGAACATCCTGGGGACCCCCTTGTCCACACGACCCATCGTGGCACCGTGGGGACCCCCCGTTGTCCCCAGGGCCTATAGTGACACCGTGGGTACCCCCTTTATCCCATGAGCCCATTGTGACATCCTGGGGACCCCCTTGTCCCCAGGGCTCATTGTGACACCATGGGGATCGCCTTTGTCCCCGTGGCCCATTGTGACATCCCAGGACCCCGCGTTGTCCCCAGTGCCCATTCTGACATCCTGGGGACCCCCCTTGTCCCCAGGGCTTATTGTGACATCCTGGGGACCCCTTTGTCCCAGGGGCACATTGTGGCACCATGGGGACCCCCTTTATCCCCAGGGCCACTTGTGACATCCTGGGGACCCCCCTTGTCCCCAGTGCCCATTATGACATTCTGGGGACCCCCTTTGTCCCAGGGGCACATTGTGGCACCACGGGGACCCCCTTTGTCACCGGGGCCCATTGTGACATCCCAGGACCCCAAGTTGTCCCCAGGGCCCATTGTGACACCATGGGTACCCCCTTTGTCCCATGGGCCCATTGTGACATCCTGGGTCCCCCTTGTCGCCAGGGCCCATCATGGCACCGTGGGGACCCCCCTTTGTCCCCAGTGCCCATTGTGACATCCTGGGGACCCCCCTTGTCCCCATGGCTTATTGTGACACCCTGGGACCGCCTTTGTCCCCAGGGCCCATTGTGACGTCCCAGGACCCCCCATTGTCCCCAGGGACCATTGTGACATCCTGGGGACCCCCTTTGTCCCAAGACCCCATTGTGACATCCTGGGGACCCCGCCTTGTCCCCAAAGCCCATTGTGACATCCTGGGGACCCTCTTTGTCCCCAGGGCCCATTGTGGCACCATGGGGACACCCTTTGTCACTGGGGCCAGTTGTGACATCCCAGGACCCCACTTTGTCCCCAGGGCTTATTGTGATACCATGGGGACCCCCCTTGTCCCCAGGGCCCATTGTGACATTCAGGGGGACTCCTCTTTGTCCCCAGGGCCTATTGTGTCATCCTGGGGATCTCCCCTTGTCTCTAGGGCCCATTGTGAGACTGTGGAAGACCCCCTTTGTCCCCAAGTCCCATTGTGACGTCCCAGGACGCCTCGTTGTCCCCAGGACCCATTGTGACTCCATGGGAACCCCCCCTTGTCCCCAGGGCCCATTGTGACATCCTGGGACCCCCCTTTGTCCCCAGTGCTCATTGTGAAATCCTGGGGACCCACTTTGTCCCCAGGGCCCATTGTGACATCCTGGGTACCCCCTTTGTCCCCAAGACCCATTGTGACATCCTAGTACCCCCCGCAGTCCCCAGGGCCCATTGTGACATCCTGGGGATCCCTTTGGCCCCAGGGCCCATTGTGACAGGGCGGGGATCCCCCTTGTCCCCAGGGCCCATTGTGGCACCGTGGAGACCCCCCCTTTGTCTCCAGTGCCCATTGTGACATCCTGGGGACCCCCTTTGTCCCCAGTGCTCATTGTGACAGGGTGGGACCCCCCTTGTACCCAGGGCCCGTTGTGACATCCTGGGGACCCCCTTTGTCCCCAGGGCCTATTGTGACATCCTGGGGAGTCCCCTTTATCCCCAGGGCCCATTGTGACATCCTGGGGACCCCCTTTGTCCCTAGGGTTCATTGTGACATCCCAGGACCCCCATTGTCCCCAGGGCCCATTGTGAACAACCTGGGGACCCCCCTTTTTCCCCGGGCCCATTGTGGCGTCCCAGGATGCTTCGTTGTCCCCTGGGCCCATTGTGACATCCCGGGGACCCCTTTTGTCCCCAGGGTCCATTGTGACATCCTGGGGCCTCCCTTTGTCCCCAGGGCCCATTGTGACATCGCAGGAGCCCCCATTGTCCCAAGGGCACATTGTTACATCCTGGGGACCCCCTTGTCCCCAGGGCCCATCGTGGCACCGTGGGGACCCCCCCTTTGTCTCCAGTGCCCATTGTGACATCCTTGGGACCCCCCTTGTCCCCAGGACCCGTTGTGACATCTTGGGGACCCCTATGTCACCAGAGCCCATTGTGATATCCTGGGGAGCCCCCTTTGTCCCCAGGGCCCATTGTGCACATCCTGTGGACCCCTCTTTGTCCCCAGGGCCCATTGTGATATCCTGGGGAGCCCTCTTTTTCCCCAGGGCCTATTGTGACATCCTGGGGACCCCCTTTGTCCCCCGGGCCCATTGTGACATCCTGAAGACCCCCTTTGTCCCCAGGGCCTATTGTGACATGCCAGCACCCCCCCTTTTCTCCAGGGCCCATTGTGACGTCCCAGGACCCCCTATTGTCCCCAGAGCCCATTGTGACATCCCAGGACCCCCCATTGTCCCCAGGCCCCATTATACACATCCTGGGGTCCCCCTTTATCCCCAGGGCCATTGTGACACCATGGGGACCCCCTTTGTCCCCAGGGCCCATTGTGACGTCCCAGGATGCCCCATTGTCCCCTGGGCCCATTGTGAAATCATGGGGATCCCCTTTGTCCCCAGGGCCTATTGTGACATCCCAGGACCCCCCATTGTCCCCAGGGCCCATTGTGACACCGTGGAGACCCTCCTTGTCCTCAGGGCCCATTATGACATTCAGGGGACTCCTCTTTGTCCCCAGGGACTATTGTGACATCCTGGGGACCCCCCTTTACTCCCGGGCCCATTGTGACACCGTGGAGACCCCATTTGTCACTGGGGCCCATTGTGACATCCCAGGACACCCCATTGTCCCCAGGGCCCACTGAGACATCCCGGCGACCACCCTTTGTCCCCAGGGCCCATTATGCACATTCAGGGGACACCCCTTTGTCCCCAAGGCCCATTGTGACATCCTGGGGAGACCCCATTGTCCCCAAGGCCCATTGTGGCACCGTGGGGACCCCCTTTGTCCCCAGTGCCCATTGTGACATCTTAGGACCCCACTTTGTCCCCAGGGCCCATTGTGACATCCTGGGGACCACCTGTGTCCCCAGGGCCCATTGTGACATCCCAGGAGCCACCGTTGTCCCCAGGGCCCATTGTGATATCCTGGGGACCCCCTTGTCCCCAGGGCCCATTGTGGCATCCTGGGACCCCCGTTGTCCCCAGGGCCCATTGTGGCACCATGTGGACCCCCTTTTTCCCGAGGGCCCATTATAACGTCCCAGGACCCCCCATTGTCCCCTGGGCCCATTGTGACATCCTGGGGTCCCCCTTTTGTCCCCTGGGCCCATTGTGACACTGTGGGGATCTCCTTTGTCCCCAGGGACCATTGTGACACTGTGGGGACCCCCTTTGTCCCCAGGGCCCATTGTGACATCCTGGGGAATCCCTTTGTCTCCAGGGCCCATAGTGACGTCCCAGGACCCTGCTTTGTCCCCGGGGCCCATTGTGACATCCTGGGGAACCGCTTTGTCCCCAGGACCCATTGTGACGTCCCAGGACCCCCCCTTGTCCCCAGGGCTCATTGTGATGTCCCAGGATCCCCATTGTCCCCAGAGCCCATTGTGATGTCCTGGGAACCCCCTTTGACCCCAGGGTCCATTGTGACACCATGGGGACCCCCTCTTGTCCCCAGGGCCCATCGTGGCACCGTGGGGACCCCCTTGTCACTGGGGACCCATTGTGACACTATGGGGACCCCCCTTTGTGCCCAGGGCCCATTGTAACATCCTGGGGACCCCCTTGCCTCCAGGGCCCCTTGTGACATCAAAGGATCACCCTTTGTCCCCAGGACCCATTGTGACATCCCAGGACCCCACTTACTCCCCAGGGCCCATTGTGGCACCATGAGGACCCCCTTTGTCACTGGTGCCCATTGTGACATCCCAGGACCCCCCATTGTCTGCAGAGCCCATTGTGACACTATAGGGACCCCCCTTGTCACTGAGGACCCATTGTGACACCATGGGCACCTCCCCTTGTCGTCAGAGCCCATCGTGACATCCCAAAACCCCCAATTGTCTCCAGGGCCCATTGTGACATCCTGGGGACCTCCCTTTCTCCCCAGGGCCCATTGTGACGTTCCAGGAACCCCCATTGTCCTCAGGGCCCATTGTGACATTCAGGGGACCCCCTTTGTCTTCAGGGCCCATTGTGACACCATGGAGACCCCATTTGTCACTCGGGCCCATTGTGACATCCTAGGACCCCCCATTGTCCCCAAGGCCCATTGCGACATCCTGGGGACCCCCCTTTGTCCTCAGGGCCCATTGTGACATTCAGGGCACCCCTCTTTGTCCCCAGGGCCCATTCTGATACCATGGGGACCACTTTGTCCCCAGGGCCCACTGTGACATCCTGGGGACGCCCTTTGTCCCCAGGGCCCATTTTGACACCATGTGCACCCCCCTTTGTGCCCAGGGCCGATTGTGACATCCTGGGGACCCTCTTTGTCCCCAGGGCCCATTGTGACATCCTGGGGACACCCCATTGTCTCCAGGGCCCATTGTGACATCCTGGGGACCCCCTTGTCCCCAGGGCCCATTGTGACACCATGGGGATCGCCTTTGTCCCCGTGGCCCATTGTGACATCCCAGGACCCCGCGTTGTCCCCAGTGCCCATTGTGACATCCTGGGGACCCCCCTTGTCCCCAGGGCTTATTGTGACATCCTGGGGACCGCCTTTGTCCCCAGGGCCCATTGTGACATCCCAGGACCCCAAGTTGTCCCCAGGGACCATTGTGACACCGTGGGGACCCCCTTTGTCCTCAGGGCCCGTTGTGAACATCCTGGGGACCCCCTTGTCCACACGACCCATTGTGGCACCGTGGGGACCCCCCGTTGTCCCCAGGGCCTATAGTGACACCGTGGGTACGCCCTTTATCCCATGAGCCCATTGTGACATCCTGGGGACCCCCTTGTCCCCAGGGCCCATTGTGACACCATGGGGATCGCCTTTGTCCCCGTGGCCCATTGTGACATCCCAGGACCCCGCGTTGTCCCCAGGGCCCATTCTGACATCCTGGGGACCCCCTTTGTCCCAAGACCCCATTGTGACATCCTGGTTACCCTGCCTTGTCCCCAAAGCCCATTGTGACATCCTGGGGACCGTCTTTGTCCCCAGGGCCCATTGTGGCACCATGGGGACACCCTTTGTCACTGGGGCCAGTTGTGACATCCCAGGACCCCACTTTGTCCCCAGGGCTTATTGTGATACCATGGAGACCCCCCTTGTCCCCAGGGCCCATTGTGACATTCCGGGGGACTCCTCTTTGTCCCCAGGGCCTATTGTGTCATCCTGGGGATCTCCCCTTGTCTCTAGGGCCCATTGTGAGACTGTGGAAGACCCCCTTTGTCCCCAAGTCCCATTGTGACGTCCCAGGACGCCTCGTTGTCCCCAGGACCCATTGTGACTCCATGGGAACCCCCCCTTGTCCCCAGGGCCCATTGTGACATCCTGGGACCCCCCTTTGTCCCCAGTGCTCATTTTGAAATCCTGGGGACCCACTTTGTCCCCAGGGCCCATTGTGGCACCATGGGGAGCGCCTTTGTCACTGGGGACCATTGTGACATTCCAGGATTTTACTTTGTCCCCGGGGCCCATTGTGACATCCTGGGGATCCCCCTTTGTCGCCAGGGCCCACTGTGACACCGTGGGCACCCTCTTTGTCCCATGGGCCCATTGTGACCTTCAAGGGACCCCCCATTGTCCCCAGGGCCCATTGTGACATCCTGGGTACCCCCTTTGTCCCCAAGACCCATTGTGACATCCTAGTACCCCCCGCAGTCCCCAGGGCCCATTGTGACATCCTGGGGATCCCTTTGGCCCCAGGGCCCATTGTGACAGGGCGGGGATCCCCCTTGTCCCCAGGGCCCATTGTGAAACCGTGGGGACCCTCTTGTCCCCAGGGCCCATTGTGGCACCGTGGAGACCCCCCCTTTGTCTCCAGTGCCCATTGTGACATCCTGGGGACCCCCTTTGTCCCCAGTGCTCATTGTGACAGGGTGGGACCCCCCTTTGTCTCCAGTGCCCATTGTGACATCCTGGGGACCCTCTTGTCCCCAGGGCCCATTGTGGCACCGTGGAGACCCCCCCTTTGTCTCCAGTGCCCATTGTGACATCCTGGGGAGTCCCCTTTATCCCCAGGGCCCATTGTGACATCCTGGGGACCCTGTTTGTCCCTAGGGTTCATTGTGACATCCCAGGACCCCCATTGTCCCCAGGGCCCATTGTGAACAACCTGGGGACCCCCCTTTTTCCCCGGGCCCATTGTGGCGTCCCAGGATGCTTCGTTGTCCCCTGGGCCCATTGTGACATCCCGGGGACCCCTTTTGTCCCCAGGGTCCATTGTGACATCCTGGGGCCTCCCTTTGTCCCCAGGGCCCATTGTGACATCGCAGGAGCCCCCATTGTCCCAAGGGCACATTGTTACATCCTGGGGACCCCCTTGTCCCCAGGGCCCATCGTGGCACCGTGGGGACCCCCCCTTTGTCTCCAGTGCCCATTGTGACATCCTTGGGACCCCCCTTGTCCCCAGGACCTGTTGTGACATCTTGGGGACCCCTATGTCACCAGAGCCCATTGTGATATCCTGGGGAGCCCCCTTTGTCCCCAGGGCCCATTGTGCACATCCTGTGGACCCCACTTTGTCCCCAGAGCCCATTGTGATATCCTGGGGAGCCCTCTTTTTCCCCAGGGCCTATTGTGACATCCTGGGGACCCCCTTTGTCCCCCGGGCCCATTGTGACATCCTGAAGACCCCCTTTGTCCCCAGGGCCTATTGTGACATGCCAGGACCCCCCCTTTTCTCCAGGGCCCATTGTGACGTCCCAGGAACCCCTATTGTCCCCAGAGCCCATTGTGACATCCCAGGACCCCCCATTGTCCCCAGGCCCCATTATACACATCCTGGGGTCCCCCTTTATCCCCAGGGCCATTGTGACACCATGGAGACCCCCTTTGTCCCCAGGGCCCATTGTGACGTCCCAGGATGCCCCATTGTCCCCTGGGCCCATTGTGAAATCATGGGGATCCCCTTTGTCCCCAGGGCCTATTGTGACATCCCAGGACCCCCCATTGTCCCCAGGGCCCATTGTGACACCGTGGAGACCCTCCTTGTCCTCAGAGCCCATTATGACATTCAGGGGACTCCTCTTTGTCCCCAGGGACTATTGTGACATCCTGGGGACCCCCCTTTACTCCAGGGCCCATTGTGACACCGTGGAGACCCCATTTGTCACTGGGGCCCATTGTGACATCCCAGGACACCCCATTGTCCCCAGGGCCCACTGAGACATCCCGGCGACCACCCTTTGTCCCCAGGGCCCATTATGCACATTCAGGGGACACCCCTTTGTCCCCAAGGCCCATTGTGACATCCTGGGGAGACCCCATTGTCCCCAAGGCCCATTGTGGCACCATGGGGACCCCCTTTGTCCCCAGTGCCCATTGTGACATCTTAGGACCCCACTTTGTCCCCAGGGCCCATTGTGACGTTCCAGGAACCCCCATTGTCCTCAGGGCCCACTGAGACATTCAGGGGACCCCCTTTGTCTTCAGGGCCCATTGTGACACCATGGAGACCCCATTTGTCACTCGGGCCCATTGTGACATCCTAGGACCCCCCATTGTCCCCAAGGCCCATTGCGACATCCTGGGGACACCCCTTTGTCCTCAGGGCCCATTGTGACATTCAGGGCACCCCTATTTGTCCCCAGGGCCCATTCTGATACCATGGGGACCACTTTGTCCCCAGGGCCCACTGTGACATCCTGGGGACGCCCTTTGTCCCCAGGGCCCATTTTGACACCATGTGCACCCCCCTTTGTGCCCAGGGCCGATTGTGACATCCTGGGGACCCTCTTTGTCCCCAGGGCCCATTGTGACATCCTGGGGACACCCCATTGTCTCCAGGGCCCATTGTGAACATCCTGGGGACCCCCTTGTCCCCAGGGCCCATCGTGGCACCGTGGGGACCCCCCGTTGTCCCCAGGGCCTATAGTGACACCGTGGGTACCCCCTTTATCCCATGAGCCCATTGTGACATCCTGGGGACCCCCTTGTCCCCAGGGCCCATTGTGACACCATGGGGATCGCCTTTGTCCCCGTGGCCCATTGTGACATCCCAGGACCCCGCGTTGTCCCCAGTGCCCATTCTGACATCCTGGGGACCCCCCTTGTCCCCAGGGCTTATTGTGACATCCTGGGGACCCCTTTGTCCCAGGGGCACATTGTGGCACCATGGGGACCCCCTTTATCCCCAGGGCCACTTGTGACATCCTGGGGACCCCCCTTGTCCCCAGTGCCCATTATGACATTCTGGGGACTGCCTTTGTCCCAGGGGCACATTGTGGCACCACGGGGACCCCCTTTGTCACCGGGGCCCATTGTGACATCCCAGGACCCCAAGTTGTCCCCAGGGCCCATTGTGACACCATGGGGATCGCCTTTGTCCCCGTGGCCCATTGTGACATCCCAGGACCCCGCGTTGTCCCCAGTGCCCATTCTGACATCCTGGGGACCCCCCTTGTCCCCATGGCTTATTGTGACACCCTGGGACCGCCTTTGTCCCCAGGGCCCATTGTGATGTCCCAGGACCCCCCATTCTCCCCAGGGACCATTGTGACATCCTGGGGACCCCCTTTGTCTCAAGACCCCATTGTGACATCCTGGGGACCCCGCCTTGTCCCCAAAGCCCATTGTGACATCCTGGGGACCCTCTTTGTCCCCAGGGCCCATTGTGGCACCATGGGGACACCCTTTGTCACTGGGGCCAGTTGTGACATCCCAGGACCCCACTTTGTCCCCAGGGCTTATTGTGATACCATGGGGACCCCCCTTGTCCCCAGGGCCCATTGTGACATTCCGGGGGACTCCTCTTTGTCCCCAGGGCCTATTGTGTCATCCTGGGGATCTCCCCTTGTCTCTAGGGCCCATTGTGAGACTGTGGAAGACCCCCTTTGTCCCCAAGTCCCATTGTGACGTCCCAGGACGCCTCGTTGTCCCCAGGACCCATTGTGACTCCATGGGAACCCCCCCTTGTCTCCAGGGCCCATTGTGACATCCTGGGACCCCCCTTTGTCCCCAGTGCTCATTGTGAAATCCTGGGGACCCACTTTGTCCCCAGGGCCCATTGTGGCACCATGGGGAGCGCCTTTGTCACTGGGGACCATTGTGACATTCCAGGATTTTACTTTGTCCCCGGGGCCCATTGTGACATCCTGGGGATCCCCCTTTGTCGCCAGGGCCCACTGTGACACCGTGGGCACCCTCTTTGTCCCATGGGCCCATTGTGACCTTCAAGGGACCCCCCATTGTCCCCAGGGCCCATTGTGACATCCTGGGTACCCCCTTTGTCCCCAAGACCCATTGTGACATCCTAGTACCCCCCGCAGTCCCCAGGGCCCATTGTGACATCCTGGGGATCCCTTTGGCCCCAGGGCCCATTGTGACAGGGCGGGGATCCCCCTTGTCCCCAGGGCCCATTGTGAAACCGTGGGGACCCTCTTGTCCCCAGGGCCCATTGTGGCACCGTGGAGACCCCCCCTTTGTCTCCAGTGCCCATTGTGACATCCTGGGGACCCCCTTTGTCCCCAGTGCTCATTGTGACAGGGTGGGACCCCCCTTGTACCCAGGGCCCGTTGTGACATCCTGGGAACCCCTTTGTCCCCAGGGCCTATTGTGACATCCTGGGGAGTCCCCTTTATCCCCAGGGCCCATTGTGACATCCTGGGGACCCCCTTTGTCCCTAGGGTTCATTGTGACATCCCAGGACCCCCATTGTCCCCAGGGCCCATTGTGAACAACCTGGGGACCCCCCTTTTTCCCCGGGCCCATTGTGGCGTCCCAGGATGCTTCGTTGTCCCCTGGGCCCATTGTGACATCCCGGGGACCCCTTTTGTCCCCAGGGTCCATTGTGACATCCTGGGGCCTCCCTTTGTCCCCAGGGCCCATTGTGACATCGCAGGAGCCCCCATTGTCCCAAGGGCACATTGTTACATCCTGGGGACCCCCTTGTCCCCAGGGCCCATCGTGGCACCGTGGGGACCCCCCCTTTGTCTCCAGTGCCCATTGTGACATCCTTGGGACCCCCCTTGTCCCCAGGACCCGTTGTGACATCTTGGGGACCCCTATGTCACCAGAGCCCATTGTGATATCCTGGGGAGCCCCCTTTGTCCCCAGGGCCCATTGTGCACATCCTGTGGACCCCTCTTTGTCCCCAGGGCCCATTGTGATATCCTGGGGAGCCCTCTTTTTCCCCAGGGCCTATTGTGACATCCTGGGGACCCCCTTTGTCCCCCGGGCCCATTGTGACATCCTGAAGACCCCCTTTGTCCCCAGGGCCTATTGTGACATCCCAGGACCCCCCCTTTTCTCCAGGGCCCATTGTGACGTCCCAGGACCCCCTATTGTCCCCAGAGCCCATTGTGACATCCCAGGACCCCCCATTGTCCCCAGGCCCCGTTATACACATCCTGGGGTCCCCGTTTATCCCCAGGGCCCATTGTGACACCATGGGGACCCCCTTTGTCCCCAGGGCCCATTGTGACGTCCCAGGATGCCCCATTGTCCCCTGGGCCCATTGTGAAATCATGGGGACCCCCTTTGTCCCCAGGGCCTATTGTGACATCCCAGGACCCCCCATTGTCCCCAGGGCCCATTGTGACATCCTGGGGACCCCCCCTTGTCCCCAGGGCCCATTCTGACACCATGGGGACCCTCTTTGTCCCCAGGGCCCATTGTGATATCCTGGGGACTCCCTTTGTCCCCAGGGCCCATTGTGACACCGTGGAGACCCTCCTTGTCCTCAGGGCCCATTATGACATTCAGGGGACTCCTCTTTGTCCCCAGGGCCTATTGTGACATCCTGGGGACCCCCCTTTTCTCCAGGGCCCATTGTGACGTCCCAGGACCCCCTGTTGTTCCCCCGGCCCATTGTGAAATCCTGGGGACCCCCTCTTTTTCCCCAAGGCCCATTGTGACATCCCACGACCCCCCATTGTCCCCAGGCCCCATTATGCACATCCTGCGGTCCCCCTTTATCCCCCGGCCCCATTCTGACACTGTGGGGACCCCCGTTGTCCCCAGGACCCATTGTGACATCCTGGGGACCCCCTTTGTCCCCAGGGCCTATTGTGACATCCCAGAATCCCCCATTGTCCCCAGGGCTCATTGTTACACCGTGGGGACCCCCCCTTTTTCTCCAGTGCCCATTGTGACATCCTGGGGAACCCCCTTTGTCTCCAGGGCCCATTGTGACGTTCAGGGGAACCCCCTTTGTCCCCAGGGCCCATTGTGACATCCTGGGGACTCACTTTGTCCCCAGGGCCCATTGTGACATCCCAGGACCCCCCATTGTACCCAGGGCCCATTGTGACATCCTGGGAACCCCCTTGTCCCCAGGGCCCATCGTGGCACCGTGGGGACCCTCCCCTTTTTCTCCAGTGCCAATTGTGACATCCTTGGGACCCCTCTTGTCCTCAGAGCCCATTGTGACATCCTGGGGACCCCCTTTGTCCCCAGGGGCCATTGTGACATACCAGGACCCACCCTTGTCCCCAGAGTCCATTGTGACATCCTGGGCAGCCCCCTTTGTCCCCAGGCCCATTGTGACATCCTGGGGACCCTGTTGTCTCAAGGGCCCATTGTGACACCGTGGGGATCCCCTTTGTCACTGGGGCCCATTGTGGCATACCAGGACTCCACTTTGTCCCCAGGGCCCATTGTGACACCGTGGGGACCCCTTTGTCCCCAGGACCCATTGTGACATCCCATGACCCCCCTTGTCCCCAGTGCCCATTGTGACATCCTGGGGACCCCTTTGTCCCCAGGCACCATTGTGACGTCCCAGGACCCCCCCTTGTCCCCAGGGCTCATTGTGATGTCCCAGGATCCCCATTGTCCCCAGAGCCCATTGTGATGTCCTGGGAACCCCCTTTGACCCCAGGGTCCATTGTGACACCATGGGGACCCCCTCTTGTCCCCAGGGCCCATCGTGGCACCGTGGGGACCCCCTTGTCACTGGGGACCCATTGTGACACTATGGGGACCCCCCTTTGTGCCCAGGGCCCATTGTAACATCCTGGGGACCCCCTTGCCTCCAGGGCCCCTTGTGACATCAAAGGATCACCCTTTGTCCCCAGGACCCATTGTGACATCCCAGGACCCCACTTACTCCCCAGGGCCCATTGTGGCACCATGAGGACCCCCTTTGTCACTGGTGCCCATTGTGACATCCCAGGACCCCCCATTGTCTGCAGAGCCCATTGTGACACTATAGGGACCCCCCTTGTCACTGAGGACCCATTGTGACACCATGGGCACCTCCCCTTGTCGTCAGAGCCCATCGTGACATCCCAAAACCCCCAATTGTCTCCAGGGCCCATTGTGACATCCTGGGGACCTCCCTTTCTCCCCAGGGCCCATTGTGACGTTCCAGGAACCCCCATTGTCCTCAGGGCCCATTGTGACATTCAGGGGACCCCCTTTGTCTTCAGGGCCCATTGTGACACCATGGAGACCCCATTTGTCATTCGGGCCCATTGTGACATCCTAGGACCCCCCATTGTCCCCAAGGCCCATTGCGACATCCTGGGGACCCCCCTTTGTCCTCAGGGCCCATTGTGACATTCAGGGCACCCCTATTTGTCCCCAGGGCCCATTCTGATACCATGGGGACCACTTTGTCCCCAGGGCCCACTGTGACATCCTGGGGACGCCCTTTGTCCCCAGGGCCCATTTTGACACCATGTGCACCCCCCTTTGTGCCCAGGGCCGATTGTGACATCCTGGGGACCCTCTTTGTCCCCAGGGCCCATTGTGACATCCTGGGGACACCCCATTGTCTCCAGGGCCCATTGTGAACATCCTGGGGACCCCCTTGTCCCCAGGGCCCATCGTGGCACCGTGGGGACCCCCCGTTGTCCCCAGGGCCTATAGTGACACCGTGGGTACCTCCTTTGTCCCCAGTGCCCATTGTGACATCCTGGGGACCCCCCTTGTCCCCAGGGCTTATTGTGACATCCTGGGGACCGCCTTTGTCCCCAGGGCCCATTGTGACATCCCAGGACCCCAAGTTGTCCCCAGGGACCATTGTGACACCGTGGGGACCCCCTTTGTCCTCAGGGCCCGTTGTGAACATCCTGGGGACCCCCTTGTCCACACGACCCATCGTGGCACCGTGGGGACCCCCCGTTGTCCCCAGGGCCTATAGTGACACCGTGGGTACCCCCTTTATCCCATGAGCCCATTGTGACATCCTGGGGACCCCCTTGTCCCCAGGGCCCATTGTGACACCATGGGGATCGCCTTTGTCCCCGTGGCCCATTGTGACATCCCAGGACCCCGCGTTGTCCCCAGGGCCCATTCTGACATCCTGGGGACCCCCCTTGTCCCCAGGGCTTATTGTGACATCCTGGGGACCCCTTTGTCCCAGGGGCACATTGTGGCACCATGGGGACCCCCTTTATCCCCAGGGCCACTTGTGACATCCTGGGGACCCCCCCTTGTCCCCAGTGCCCATTATGACATTCTGGGGACTGCCTTTGTCCCAGGGGCACATTGTGGCACCACGGGGACCCCCTGTGTCCCAAGACCCCATTGTGACATCCTGGGGACCCCGCCTTGTCCCCAAAGCCCATTGTGACATCCTGGGGACCCTCTTTGTCCCCAGGGCCCATTGTGGCACCATGGGGACACCCTTTGTCACTGGGGCCAGTTGTGACATCCCAGGACCCCACTTTGTCCCCAGGGCTTATTGTGATACCATGGGGACCCCCCTTGTCCCCAGGGCCCATTGTGACATTCAGGGGGACTCCTCTTTGTCCCCAGGGCCTATTGTGTCATCCTGGGGATCTCCCCTTGTCTCTAGGGCCCATTGTGAGACTGTGGAAGACCCCCTTTGTCCCCAAGTCCCATTGTGACGTCCCAGGACGCCTCGTTGTCCCCAGGACCCATTGTGACTCCATGGGAACCCCCCCTTGTCCCCAGGGCCCATTGTGACATCCTGGGACCCCCCTTTGTCCCCAGTGCTCATTGTGAAATCCTGGGGACCCACTTTGTCCCCAGGGCCCATTGTGGCACCATGGGGAGCGCCTTTGTCACTGGGGACCATTGTGACATTCCAGGATTTTACTTTGTCCCCGGGGCCCATTGTGACATCCTGGGGATCCCCCTTTGTCGCCAGGGCCCACTGTGACACCGTGGGCACCCTCTTTGTCCCATGGGCCCATTGTGACCTTCAAGGGACCCCCCATTGTCCCCAGGGCCCATTGTGACATCCTGGGTACCCCCTTTGTCCCCAAGACCCATTGTGACATCCTAGTACCCCCCGCAGTCCCCAGGGCCCATTGTGACATCCTGGGGATCCCTTTGGCCCCAGGGCCCATTGTGACAGGGCGGGGATCCCCCTTGTCCCCAGGGCCCATTGTGAAACCGTGGGGACCCTCTTGTCCCCAGGGCCCATTGTGGCACCGTGGAGACCCCCCCTTTGTCTCCAGTGCCCATTGTGACATCCTGGGGACCCCCTTTGTCCCCAGTGCTCATTGTGACAGGGTGGGACCCCCCTTGTACCCAGGGCCCGTTGTGACATCCTGGGGACCCCCTTTGTCCCCAGGGCCTATTGTGACATCCTGGGGAGTCCCCTTTATCCCCAGGGCCCATTGTGACATCCTGGGGACCCCCTTTGTCCCTAGGGTTCATTGTGACATCCCAGGACCCCCATTGTCCCCAGGGCCCATTGTGAACAACCTGGGGACCCCCCTTTTTCCCCGGGCCCATTGTGGCGTCCCAGGATGCTTCGTTGTCCCCTGGGCCCATTGTGACATCCCGGGGACCCCTTTTGTCCCCAGGGTCCATTGTGACATCCTGGGGCCTCCCTTTGTCCCCAGGGCCCATTGTGACATCGCAGGAGCCCCCATTGTCCCAAGGGCACATTGTTACATCCTGGGGACCCCCTTGTCCCCAGGGCCCATCGTGGCACCGTGGGGACCCCCCCTTTGTCTCCAGTGCCCATTGTGACATCCTTGGGACCCCCCTTGTCCCCAGGACCCGTTGTGACATCTTGGGGACCCCTATGTCACCAGAGCCCATTGTGATATCCTGGGGAGCCCCCTTTGTCCCCAGGGCCCATTGTGCACATCCTGTGGACCCCTCTTTGTCCCCAGGGCCCATTGTGATATCCTGGGGAGCCCTCTTTTTCCCCAGGGCCTATTGTGACATCCTGGGGACCCCCTTTGTCCCCCGGGCCCATTGTGACATCCTGAAGACCCCCTTTGTCCCCAGGGCCTATTGTGACATCCCAGGACCCCCCCTTTTCTCCAGGGCCCATTGTGACGTCCCAGGACCCCCTATTGTCCCCAGAGCCCATTGTGACATCCCAGGACCCCCCATTGTCCCCAGGCCCCATTATACACATCCTGGGGTCCCCCTTTATCCCCAGGGCCCATTGTGACACCATGGGGACCCCCTTTGTCCCCAGGGCCCATTGTGACGTCCCAGGATGCCCCATTGTCCCCTGGGCCCATTGTGAAATCATGGGGACCCCCTTTGTCCCCAGGGCCTATTGTGACATCCCAGGACCCCCCATTGTCCCCAGGGCCCATTGTGACATCCTGGGGACCCCCCCTTGTCCCCAGGGCCCATTCTGACACCATGGGGACCCTCTTTGTCCCCAGGGCCCATTGTGATATCCTGGGGACTCCCTTTGTCCCCAGGGCCCATTGTGACACCGTGGAGACCCTCCTTGTCCTCAGGGCCCATTATGACATTCAGGGGACTCCTCTTTGTCCCCAGGGCCTATTGTGACATCCTGGGGACCCCCCTTTTCTCCAGGGCCCATTGTGACGTCCCAGGACCCCCTGTTGTTCCCCCGGCCCATTGTGAAATCCTGGGGACCCCCTCTTTTTCCCCAAGGCCCATTGTGACATCCCACGACCCCCCATTGTCCCCAGGCCCCATTATGCACATCCTGCGGTCCCCCTTTATCCCCCGGCCCCATTCTGACACTGTGGGGACCCCCGTTGTCCCCAGGACCCATTGTGACATCCTGGGGACCCCCTTTGTCCCCAGGGCCTATTGTGACATCCCAGAATCCCCCATTGTCCCCAGGGCTCATTGTGACACCGTGGGGACCCCCCCTTTTTCTCCAGTGCCCATTGTGACATCCTGGGGAACCCCCTTTGTCTCCAGGGCCCATTGTGACGTTCAGGGGAACCCCCTTTGTCCCCAGGGCCCATTGTGACATCCTGGGGACTCACTTTGTCCCCAGGGCCCATTGTGACATCCCAGGACCCCCCATTGTACCCAGGGCCCATTGTGACATCCTGGGAACCCCCTTGTCCCCAGGGCCCATCGTGGCACCGTGGGGACCCTCCCCTTTTTCTCCAGTGCCAATTGTGACATCCTTGGGACCCCTCTTGTCCTCAGAGCCCATTGTGACATCCTGGGGACCCCCTTTGTCCCCAGGGGCCATTGTGACATACCAGGACCCACCCTTGTCCCCAGAGTCCATTGTGACATCCTGGGCAGCCCCCTTTGTCCCCAGGCCCATTGTGACATCCTGGGGACCCTGTTGTCTCAAGGGCCCATTGTGACACCGTGGGGATCCCCTTTGTCACTGGGGCCCATTGTGGCATACCAGGACTCCACTTTGTCCCCAGGGCCCATTGTGACACCGTGGGGACCCCTTTGTCCCCAGGACCCATTGTGACATCCCATGACCCCCCTTGTCCCCAGTGCCCATTGTGGCATCCTGGGGACCCCTTTGTCCCCAGGCACCATTGTGACGTCCCAGGACCCCCCCTTGTCCCCAGGGCTCATTGTGATGTCCCAGGATCCCCATTGTCCCCAGAGCCCATTGTGATGTCCTGGGAACCCCCTTTGACCCCAGGGTCCATTGTGACACCATGGGGACCCCCTCTTGTCCCCAGGGCCCATCGTGGCACCGTGGGGACCCCCTTGTCACTGGGGACCCATTGTGACACTATGGGGACCCCCCTTTGTGCCCAGGGCCCATTGTAACATCCTGGGGACCCCCTTGCCTCCAGGGCCCCTTGTGACATCAAAGGATCACCCTTTGTCCCCAGGACCCATTGTGACATCCCAGGACCCCACTTACTCCCCAGGGCCCATTGTGGCACCATGAGGACCCCCTTTGTCACTGGTGCCCATTGTGACATCCCAGGACCCCCCATTGTCTGCAGAGCCCATTGTGACACTATAGGGACCCCCCTTGTCACTGAGGACCCATTGTGACACCATGGGCACCTCCCCTTGTCGTCAGAGCCCATCGTGACATCCCAAAACCCCCAATTGTCTCCAGGGCCCATTGTGACATCCTGGGGACCTCCCTTTCTCCCCAGGGCCCATTGTGACGTTCCATGAACCCCCATTGTCCTCAGGGCCCATTGTGACATTCAGGGGACCCCCTTTGTCTTCAGGGCCCATTGTGACACCATGGAGACCCCATTTGTCACTCGGGCCCATTGTGACATCCTAGGACCCCCCATTGTCCCCAAGGCCCATTGCGACATCCTGGGGACCCCCCTTTGTCCTCAGGGCCCATTGTGACATTCAGGGCACCCCTCTTTGTCCCCAGGGCCCATTCTGATACCATGGGGACCACTTTGTCCCCAGGGCCCACTGTGACATCCTGGGGACGCCCTTTGTCCCCAGGGCCCATTTTGACACCATGTGCACCCCCCTTTGTGCCCAGGGCCGATTGTGACATCCTGGGGACCCTCTTTGTCCCCAGGGCCCATTGTGACATCCTGGGGACACCCCATTGTCTCCAGGGCCCATTGTGAACATCCTGGGGACCCCCTTGTCCCCAGGGCCCATCGTGGCACCGTGGGGACCCCCCGTTGTCCCCAGGGCCTATAGTGACACCGTGGGTACCCCCTTTGTCCCCAGTGCCCATTGTGACATCCTGGGGACCCCCCTTGTCCCCAGGGCTTATTGTGACATCCTGGGGACCGCCTTTGTCCCCAGGGCCCATTGTGACATCCCAGGACCCCAAGTTGTCCCCAGGGACCATTGTGACACCGTGGGGACCCCCTTTGTCCTCAGGGCCCGTTGTGAACATCCTGGGGACCCCCTTGTCCACACGACCCATCGTGGCACCGTGGGGACCCCCCGTTGTCCCCAGGGCCTATAGTGACACCGTGGGTACCCCCTTTATCCCATGAGCCCATTGTGACATCCTGGGGACCCCCTTGTCCCCAGGGCCCATTGTGACACCATGGGGATCGCCTTTGTCCCCGTGGCCCATTGTGACATCCCAGGACCCCGCGTTGTCCCCAGGGCCCATTGTGACATCCTGGGGACCCCCCTTGTCCCCAGGGCTTATTGTGACATCCTGGGGACCGCCTTTGTCCCCAGGGCCCATTGTGACATCCCAGGACCCCAAGTTGTCCCCAGGGACCATTGTGACACCGTGGGGACCCCCTTTGTCCTCAGGGCCCGTTGTGAACATCCTGGGGACCCCCCTTGTCCCCAGGGCTTATTGTGACATCCTGGGGACCCCTTTGTCCCAGGGGCACATTGTGGCACCATGGGGACCCCCTTTATCCCCAGGGCCACTTGTGACATCCTGGGGACCCCCCTTGTCCCCAGTGCCCATTATGACATTCTGGGAACCCCCTTTGTCCCAGGGGCACATTGTGGCACCACGGGGACCCCCTTTGTCACCGGGGCCCATTGTGACATCCCAGGACCCCAAGTTGTCCCCAGGGCCCATTGTGACACCATGGGTACCCCCTTTGTCCCATGGGCCCATTGTGACATCCTGGGGACCCCCTTGTCGCCAGGGCCCATCATGGCACCGTGGGGACCCCCCTTTGTCCCCAGTGCCCATTGTGACATCCTGGGGACCCCCCTTGTCCCCATGGCTTATTGTGACACCCTGGGACCGCCTTTGTCCCCAGGGCCCATTGTGATGTCCCAGGACCCCCCATTGTCCCCAGGGACCATTGTGACATCCTGGGGACCCCCTTTGTCCCAAGACCCCATTGTGACATCCTGGGGACCCCGCCTTGTCCCCAAAGCCCATTGTGACATCCTGGGGACCCTCTTTGTCCCCAGGGCCCATTGTGGCACCATGGGGACACCCTTTGTCACTGGGGCCAGTTGTGACATCCCAGGACCCCACTTTGTCCCCAGGGCTTATTGTGATACCATGGGGACCCCCCTTGTCCCCAGGGCCCATTGTGACATTCAGGGGGACTCCTCTTTGTCCCCAGGGCCTATTGTGTCATCCTGGGGATCTCCCCTTGTCTCTAGGGCCCATTGTGAGACTGTGGAAGACCCCCTTTGTCCCCAAGTCCCATTGTGACGTCCCAGGACGCCTCGTTGTCCCCAGGACCCATTGTGACTCCATGGGAACCCCCCCTTGTCCCCAGGGCCCATTGTGACATCCTGGGACCCCCCTTTGTCCCCAGTGCTCATTGTGAAATCCTGGGGACCCACTTTGTCCCCAGGGCCCATTGTGGCACCATGGGGAGCGCCTTTGTCACTGGGGACCATTGTGACATTCCAGGATTTTACTTTGTCCCCGGGGCCCATTGTGACATCCTGGGGATCCCCCTTTGTCGCCAGGGCCCACTGTGACACCGTGGGCACCCTCTTTGTCCCATGGGCCCATTGTGACCTTCAAGGGACCCCCCATTGTCCCCAGGGCCCATTGTGACATCCTGGGTACCCCCTTTGTCCCCAAGACCCATTGTGACATCCTAGTACCCCCCGCAGTCCCCAGGGCCCATTGTGACATCCTGGGGATCCCTTTGGCCCCAGGGCCCATTGTGACAGGGCGGGGATCCCCCTTGTCCCCAGGGCCCATTGTGAAACCGTGGGGACCCTCTTGTCCCCAGGGCCCATTGTGGCACCGTGGAGACCCCCCCTTTGTCTCCAGTGCCCATTGTGACATCCTGGGGACCCCCTTTGTCCCCAGTGCTCATTGTGACAGGGTGGGACCCCCCTTGTACCCAGGGCCCGTTGTGACATCCTGGGGACCCCCTTTGTCCCCAGGGCCTATTGTGACATCCTGGGGAGTACCCTTTATCCCCAGGGCCCATTGTGACATCCTGGGGACCCCCTTTGTCCCTAGGGTTCATTGTGACATCCCAGGACCCCCATTGTCCCCAGGGCCCATTGTGAACAACCTGGGGACCCCCCTTTTTCCCCGGGCCCATTGTGGCGTCCCAGGATGCTTCGTTGTCCCCTGGGCCCATTGTGACATCCCGGGGACCCCTTTTGTCCCCAGGGTCCATTGTGACATCCTGGGGCCTCCCTTTGTCCCCAGGGCCCATTGTGACATCGCAGGAGCCCCCATTGTCCCAAGGGCACATTGTTACATCCTGGGGACCCCCTTGTCCCCAGGGCCCATCGTGGCACCGTGGGGACCCCCCCTTTGTCTCCAGTGCCCATTGTGACATCCTTGGGACCCCCCTTGTCCCCAGGACCCGTTGTGACATCTTGGGGACCCCTATGTCACCAGAGCCCATTGTGATATCCTGGGGAGCCCCCTTTGTCCCCAGGGCCCATTGTGCACATCCTGTGGACCCCTCTTTGTCCCCAGGGCCCATTGTGATATCCTGGGGAGCCCTCTTTTTCCCCAGGGCCTATTGTGACATCCTGGGGACCCCCTTTGTCCCCCGGGCCCATTGTGACATCCTGAAGACCCCCTTTGTCCCCAGGGCCTATTGTGACATCCCAGGACCCCCCCTTTTCTCCAGGGCCCATTGTGACGTCCCAGGACCCCCTATTGTCCCCAGAGCCCATTGTGACATCCCAGGACCCCCCATTGTCCCCAGGCCCCATTATACACATCCTGGGGTCCCCCTTTATCCCCAGGGCCCATTGTGACACCATGGGGACCCCCTTTGTCCCCAGGGCCCATTGTGACGTCCCAGGATGCCCCATTGTCCCCTGGGCCCATTGTGAAATCATGGGGACCCCCTTTGTCCCCAGGGCCTATTGTGACATCCCAGGACCCCCCATTGTCCCCAGGGCCCATTGTGACATCCTGGGGACCCCCCCTTGTCCCCAGGGCCCATTCTGACACCATGGGGACCCTCTTTGTCCCCAGGGCCCATTGTGATATCCTGGGGACTCCCTTTGTCCCCAGGGCCCATTGTGACACCGTGGAGACCCTCCTTGTCCTCAGGGCCCATTATGACATTCAGGGGACTCCTCTTTGTCCCCAGGGCCTATTGTGACATCCTGGGGACCCCCCTTTTCTCCAGGGCCCATTGTGACGTCCCAGGACCCCCTGTTGTTCCCCCGGCCCATTGTGACATCCTGGGGACCCCCTCTTTTTCCCCAAGGCCCATTGTGACATCCCACGACCCCCCATTGTCCCCAGGCCCCATTATGCACATCCTGCGGTCCCCCTTTATCCCCCGGCCCCATTCTGACACTGTGGGGACCCCCGTTGTCCCCAGGACCCATTGTGACATCCTGGGGACCCCCTTTGTCCCCAGGGCCTATTGTGACATCCCAGAATCCCCCATTGTCCCCAGGGCTCATTGTGACACCGTGGGGACCCCCCCTTTTTCTCCAGTGCCCATTGTGACATCCTGGGGAACCCCCTTTGTCTCCAGGGCCCATTGTGACGTTCAGGGGAACCCCCTTTGTCCCCAGGGCCCATTGTGACATCCTGGGGACTCACTTTGTCCCCAGGGCCCATTGTGACATCCCAGGACCCCCCATTGTACCCAGGGCCCATTGTGACATCCTGGGAACCCCCTTGTCCCCAGGGCCCATCGTGGCACCGTGGGGACCCTCCCCTTTTTCTCCAGTGCCAATTGTGACATCCTTGGGACCCCTTTGTCTTCAGGGCCCATTGTGACACCATGGAGACCCCATTTGTCACTCGGGCCCATTGTGACATCCTAGGACCCCCCATTGTCCCCAAGGCCCATTGCGACATCCTGGGGACCCCCCTTTGTCCTCAGGGCCCATTGTGACATTCAGGGCACCCCTCTTTGTCCCCAGGGCCCATTCTGATACCATGGGGACCACTTTGTCCCCAGGGCCCACTGTGACATCCTGGGGACGCCCTTTGTCCCCAGGGCCCATTTTGACACCATGTGCACCCCCCTTTGTGCCCAGGGCCGATTGTGACATCCTGGGGACCCTCTTTGTCCCCAGGGCCCATTGTGACATCCTGGGGACACCCCATTGTCTCCAGGGCCCATTGTGAACATCCTGGGGACCCCCTTGTCCCCAGGGCCCATCGTGGCACCGTGGGGACCCCCCGTTGTCCCCAGGGCCTATAGTGACACCGTGGGTACCCCCTTTGTCCCCAGTGCCCATTGTGACATCCTGGGGACCCCCCTTGTCCCCAGGGCTTATTGTGACATCCTGGGGACCGCCTTTGTCCCCAGGGCCCATTGTGACATCCCAGGACCCCAAGTTGTCCCCAGGGACCATTGTGACACCGTGGGGACCCCCTTTGTCCTCAGGGCCCGTTGTGAACATCCTGGGGACCCCCTTGTCCACACGACCCATCGTGGCACCGTGGGGACCCCCCGTTGTCCCCAGGGCCTATAGTGACACCGTGGGTACCCCCTTTATCCCATGAGCCCATTGTGACATCCTGGGGACCCCCTTGTCCCCAGGGCCCATTGTGACACCATGGGGATCGCCTTTGTCCCCGTGGCCCATTGTGACATCCCAGGACCCCGCGTTGTCCCCAGGGCCCATTGTGACATCCTGGGGACCCCCCTTGTCCCCAGGGCTTATTGTGACATCCTGGGGACCGCCTTTGTCCCCAGGGCCCATTGTGACATCCCAGGACCCCAAGTTGTCCCCAGGGACCATTGTGACACCGTGGGGACCCCCTTTGTCCTCAGGGCCCGTTGTGAACATCCTGGGGACCCCCCTTGTCCCCAGGGCTTATTGTGACATCCTGGGGACCCCTTTGTCCCAGGGGCACATTGTGGCACCATGGGGACCCCCTTTATCCCCAGGGCCACTTGTGACATCCTGGGGACCCCCCTTGTCCCCAGTGCCCATTATGACATTCTGGGAACCCCCTTTGTCCCAGGGGCACATTGTGGCACCACGGGGACCCCCTTTGTCACCGGGGCCCATTGTGACATCCCAGGACCCCAAGTTGTCCCCAGGGCCCATTGTGACACCATGGGTACCCCCTTTGTCCCATGGGCCCATTGTGACATCCTGGGGACCCCCTTGTCGCCAGGGCCCATCATGGCACCGTGGGGACCCCCCTTTGTCCCCAGTGCCCATTGTGACATCCTGGGGACCCCCCTTGTCCCCATGGCTTATTGTGACACCCTGGGACCGCCTTTGTCCCCAGGGCCCATTGTGATGTCCCAGGACCCCCCATTGTCCCCAGGGACCATTGTGACATCCTGGGGACCCCCTTTGTCCCAAGACCCCATTGTGACATCCTGGGGACCCCGCCTTGTCCCCAAAGCCCATTGTGACATCCTGGGGACCCTCTTTGTCCCCAGGGCCCATTGTGGCACCATGGGGACACCCTTTGTCACTGGGGCCAGTTGTGACATCCCAGGACCCCACTTTGTCCCCAGGGCTTATTGTGATACCATGGGGACCCCCCTTGTCCCCAGGGCCCATTGTGACATTCAGGGGGACTCCTCTTTGTCCCCAGGGCCTATTGTGTCATCCTGGGGATCTCCCCTTGTCTCTAGGGCCCATTGTGAGACTGTGGAAGACCCCCTTTGTCCCCAAGTCCCATTGTGACGTCCCAGGACGCCTCGTTGTCCCCAGGACCCATTGTGACTCCATGGGAACCCCCCCTTGTCCCCAGGGCCCATTGTGACATCCTGGGACCCCCCTTTGTCCCCAGTGCTCATTGTGAAATCCTGGGGACCCACTTTGTCCCCAGGGCCCATTGTGGCACCATGGGGAGCGCCTTTGTCACTGGGGACCATTGTGACATTCCAGGATTTTACTTTGTCCCCGGGGCCCATTGTGACATCCTGGGGATCCCCCTTTGTCGCCAGGGCCCACTGTGACACCGTGGGCACCCTCTTTGTCCCATGGGCCCATTGTGACCTTCAAGGGACCCCCCATTGTCCCCAGGGCCCATTGTGACATCCTGGGTACCCCCTTTGTCCCCAAGACCCATTGTGACATCCTAGTACCCCCCGCAGTCCCCAGGGCCCATTGTGACATCCTGGGGATCCCTTTGGCCCCAGGGCCCATTGTGACAGGGCGGGGATCCCCCTTGTCCCCAGGGCCCATTGTGAAACCGTGGGGACCCTCTTGTCCCCAGGGCCCATTGTGGCACCGTGGAGACCCCCCCTTTGTCTCCAGTGCCCATTGTGACATCCTGGGGACCCCCTTTGTCCCCAGTGCTCATTGTGACAGGGTGGGACCCCCCTTGTACCCAGGGCCCGTTGTGACATCCTGGGGACCCCCTTTGTCCCCAGGGCCTATTGTGACATCCTGGGGAGTACCCTTTATCCCCAGGGCCCATTGTGACATCCTGGGGACCCCCTTTGTCCCTAGGGTTCATTGTGACATCCCAGGACCCCCATTGTCCCCAGGGCCCATTGTGAACAACCTGGGGACCCCCCTTTTTCCCCGGGCCCATTGTGGCGTCCCAGGATGCTTCGTTGTCCCCTGGGCCCATTGTGACATCCCGGGGACCCCTTTTGTCCCCAGGGTCCATTGTGACATCCTGGGGCCTCCCTTTGTCCCCAGGGCCCATTGTGACATCGCAGGAGCCCCCATTGTCCCAAGGGCACATTGTTACATCCTGGGGACCCCCTTGTCCCCAGGGCCCATCGTGGCACCGTGGGGACCCCCCCTTTGTCTCCAGTGCCCATTGTGACATCCTTGGGACCCCCCTTGTCCCCAGGACCCGTTGTGACATCTTGGGGACCCCTATGTCACCAGAGCCCATTGTGATATCCTGGGGAGCCCCCTTTGTCCCCAGGGCCCATTGTGCACATCCTGTGGACCCCTCTTTGTCCCCAGGGCCCATTGTGATATCCTGGGGAGCCCTCTTTTTCCCCAGGGCCTATTGTGACATCCTGGGGACCCCCTTTGTCCCCCGGGCCCATTGTGACATCCTGAAGACCCCCTTTGTCCCCAGGGCCTATTGTGACATCCCAGGACCCCCCCTTTTCTCCAGGGCCCATTGTGACGTCCCAGGACCCCCTATTGTCCCCAGAGCCCATTGTGACATCCCAGGACCCCCCATTGTCCCCAGGCCCCATTATACACATCCTGGGGTCCCCCTTTATCCCCAGGGCCCATTGTGACACCATGGGGACCCCCTTTGTCCCCAGGGCCCATTGTGACGTCCCAGGATGCCCCATTGTCCCCTGGGCCCATTGTGAAATCATGGGGACCCCCTTTGTCCCCAGGGCCTATTGTGACATCCCAGGACCCCCCATTGTCCCCAGGGCCCATTGTGACATCCTGGGGACCCCCCCTTGTCCCCAGGGCCCATTCTGACACCATGGGGACCCTCTTTGTCCCCAGGGCCCATTGTGATATCCTGGGGACTCCCTTTGTCCCCAGGGCCCATTGTGACACCGTGGAGACCCTCCTTGTCCTCAGGGCCCATTATGACATTCAGGGGACTCCTCTTTGTCCCCAGGGCCTATTGTGACATCCTGGGGACCCCCCTTTTCTCCAGGGCCCATTGTGACGTCCCAGGACCCCCTGTTGTTCCCCCGGCCCATTGTGACATCCTGGGGACCCCCTCTTTTTCCCCAAGGCCCATTGTGACATCCCACGACCCCCCATTGTCCCCAGGCCCCATTATGCACATCCTGCGGTCCCCCTTTATCCCCCGGCCCCATTCTGACACTGTGGGGACCCCCGTTGTCCCCAGGACCCATTGTGACATCCTGGGGACCCCCTTTGTCCCCAGGGCCTATTGTGACATCCCAGAATCCCCCATTGTCCCCAGGGCTCATTGTGACACCGTGGGGACCCCCCCTTTTTCTCCAGTGCCCATTGTGACATCCTGGGGAACCCCCTTTGTCTCCAGGGCCCATTGTGACGTTCAGGGGAACCCCCTTTGTCCCCAGGGCCCATTGTGACATCCTGGGGACTCACTTTGTCCCCAGGGCCCATTGTGACATCCCAGGACCCCCCATTGTACCCAGGGCCCATTGTGACATCCTGGGAACCCCCTTGTCCCCAGGGCCCATCGTGGCACCGTGGGGACCCTCCCCTTTTTCTCCAGTGCCAATTGTGACATCCTTGGGACCCCTCTTGTCCTCAGAGCCCATTGTGACATCCTGGGGACCCCCTTTGTCCCCAGGGGCCATTGTGACATACCAGGACCCACCCTTGTCCCCAGAGTCCATTGTGACATCCTGGGCAGCCCCCTTTGTCCCCAGGCCCATTGTGACATCCTGGGGACCCTGTTGTCTCAAGGGCCCATTGTGACACCGTGGGGATCCCCTTTGTCACTGGGGCCCATTGTGGCATACCAGGACTCCACTTTGTCCCCAGGGCCCATTGTGACACCGTGGGGACCCCTTTGTCCCCAGGACCCATTGTGACATCCCATGACCCCCCTTGTCCCCAGGGCCCATTGTGACATCCTGGGGACCCCTTTGTCCCCAGGCACCATTGTGACGTCCCAGGACCCCCCCTTGTCCCCAGGGCTCATTGTGATGTCCCAGGATCCCCATTGTCCCCAGAGCCCATTGTGATGTCCTGGGAACCCCCTTTGACCCCAGGGTCCATTGTGACACCATGGGGACCCCCTCTTGTCCCCAGGGCCCATCGTGGCACCGTGGGGACCCCCTTGTCACTGGGGACCCATTGTGACACTATGGGGACCCCCCTTTGTGCCCAGGGCCCATTGTAACATCCTGGGGACCCCCTTGCCTCCAGGGCCCCTTGTGACATCAAAGGATCACCCTTTGTCCCCAGGACCCATTGTGACATCCCAGGACCCCACTTACTGCCCAGGGCCCATTGTGGCACCATGAGGACCCCCTTTGTCACTGGTGCCCATTGTGACATCCCAGGACCCCCCATTGTCTGCAGAGCCCATTGTGACACTATAGGGACCCCCCTTGTCACTGAGGACCCATTGTGACACCATGGGCACCTCCCCTTGTCGTCAGAGCCCATCGTGACATCCCAAAACCCCCAATTGTCTCCAGGGCCCATTGTGACATCCTGGGGACCTCCCTTTCTCCCCAGGGCCCATTGTGACGTTCCAGGAACCCCCATTGTCCTCAGGGCCCATTGTGACATTCAGGGGACCCCCTTTGTCTTCAGGGCCCATTGTGACACCATGGAGACCCCATTTGTCACTCGGGCCCATTGTGACATCCTAGGACCCCCCATTGTCCCCAAGGCCCATTGCGACATCCTGGGGACCCCCCTTTGTCCTCAGGGCCCATTGTGACATTCAGGGCACCCCTCTTTGTCCCCAGGGCCCATTCTGATACCATGGGGACCACTTTGTCCCCAGGGCCCACTGTGACATCCTGGGGACGCCCTTTGTCCCCAGGGCCCATTTTGACACCATGTGCACCCCGCTTTGTGCCCAGGGCCGATTGTGACATCCTGGGGACCCTCTTTGTCCCCAGGGCCCATTGTGACATCCTGGGGACACCCCATTGTCTCCAGGGCCCATTGTGAACATCCTGGGGACCCCCTTGTCCCCAGGGCCCATCGTGGCACCGTGGGGACCCCCCGTTGTCCCCAGGGCCTATAGTGACACCGTGGGTACCCCCTTTGTCCCCAGTGCCCATTGTGACATCCTGGGGACCCCCCTTGTCCCCAGGGCTTATTGTGACATCCTGGGGACCGCCTTTGTCCCCAGGGCCCATTGTGACATCCCAGGACCCCAAGTTGTCCCCAGGGACCATTGTGACACCGTGGGGACCCCCTTTGTCCTCAGGGCCCGTTGTGAACATCCTGGGGACCCCCTTGTCCACACGACCCATCGTGGCACCGTGGGGACCCCCCGTTGTCCCCAGGGCCTATAGTGACACCGTGGGTACCCCCTTTATCCCATGAGCCCATTGTGACATCCTGGGGACCCCCTTGTCCCCAGGGCCCATTGTGACACCATGGGGATCGCCTTTGTCCCCGTGGCCCATTGTGACATCCCAGGACCCCGCGTTGTCCCCAGGGCCCATTGTGACATCCTGGGGACCCCCCTTGTCCCCAGGGCTTATTGTGACATCCTGGGGACCGCCTTTGTCCCCAGGGCCCATTGTGACATCCCAGGACCCCAAGTTGTCCCCAGGGACCATTGTGACACCGTGGGGACCCCCTTTGTCCTCAGGGCCCGTTGTGAACATCCTGGGGACCCCCCTTGTCCCCAGGGCTTATTGTGACATCCTGGGGACCCCTTTGTCCCAGGGGCACATTGTGGCACCATGGTGACCCCCTTTATCCCCAGGGCCACTTGTGACATCCTGGGGACCCCCCTTGTCCCCAGTGCCCATTATGACATTCTGGGGACCCCCTTTGTCCCAGGGGCACATTGTGGCACCACGGGGACCCCCTTTGTCACCGGGGCCCATTGTGACATCCCAGGACCCCAAGTTGTCCCCAGGGCCCATTGTGACACCATGGGTACCCCCTTTGTCCCATGGGCCCATTGTGACATCCTGGGGACCCCCTTGTCGCCAGGGCCCATCATGGCACCGTGGGGACCCCCCTTTGTCCCCAGTGCCCATTGTGACATCCTGGGGACCCCCCTTGTCCCCATGGCTTATTGTGACACCCTGGGACCGCCTTTGTCCCCAGGGCCCATTGTGATGTCCCAGGACCCCCCATTGTCCCCAGGGACCATTGTGACATCCTGGGGACCCCCTTTGTCCCAAGACCCCATTGTGACATCCTGGGGACCCCGCCTTGTCCCCAAAGCCCATTGTGACATCCTGGGGACCCTCTTTGTCCCCAGGGCCCATTGTGACATCCTAGTACCCCCCGCAGTCCCCAGGGCCCATTGTGACATCCTGGGGATCCCTTTGGCCCCAGGGCCCATTGTGACAGGGCGGGGATCCCCCTTGTCCCCAGGGCCCATTGTGAAACCGTGGGGACCCTCTTGTCCCCAGGGCCCATTGTGGCACCGTGGAGACCCCCCCTTTGTCTCCAGTGCCCATTGTGACATCCTGGGGACCCCCTTTGTCCCCAGTGCTCATTGTGACAGGGTGGGACCCCCCTTGTACCCAGGGCCCGTTGTGACATCCTGGGGACCCCCTTTGTCCCCAGGGCCTATTGTGACATCCTGGGGAGTCCCCTTTATCCCCAGGGCCCATTGTGACATCCTGGGGACCCCCTTTGTCCCTAGGGTTCATTGTGACATCCCAGGACCCCCATTGTCCCCAGGGCCCATTGTGAACAACCTGGGGACCCCCCTTTTTCCCCGGGCCCATTGTGGCGTCCCAGGATGCTTCATTGTCCCCTGGGCCCATTGTGACATCCCGGGGACCCCTTTTGTCCCCAGGGTCCATTGTGACATCCTGGGGCCTCCCTTTGTCCCCAGGGCCCATTGTGACATCGCAGGAGCCCCCATTGTCCCAAGGGCACATTGTTACATCCTGGGGACCCCCTTGTCCCCAGGGCCCATCGTGGCACCGTGGGGACCCCCCCTTTGTCTCCAGTGCCCATTGTGACATCCTTGGGACCCCCCTTGTCCCCAGGACCCGTTGTGACATCTTGGGGACCCCTATGTCACCAGAGCCCATTGTGATATCCTGGGGAGCCCCCTTTGTCCCCAGGGCCCATTGTGCACATCCTGTGGACCCCTCTTTGTCCCCAGGGCCCATTGTGATATCCTGGGGAGCCCTCTTTTTCCCCAGGGCCTATTGTGACATCCTGGGGACCCCCTTTGTCCCCCGGGCCCATTGTGACATCCTGAAGACCCCCTTTGTCCCCAGGGCCTATTGTGACATCCCAGGACCCCCCATTGTCCCCAGGGCCCATTGTGACACCGTGGAGACCCTCCTTGTCCTCAGGGCCCATTATGACATTCAGGGGACTCCTCTTTGTCCCCAGGGCCTATTGTGACATCCTGGGGACCCCCCTTTACTCCAGGGCCCATTGTGAACGTCCCAGGACCCCCTATTGTTCCCAGGGCCCATTGTGACATTCTGGGGACCCCAAATGTCCCCAGGGCCCATTGTGACATTCAGGGGACCCCTCTTTGTCCCCAGGGCCCATTGTGACATCCCAGAACCCCAATTTGTCCTCAGGGCCCATTGTGACATCCTGGGGACCCCCTTGTCCCCAGGGCCCATCGTGGCACTGAGGGGACCCCCCCCCCCCTAGTCCCCAGGGCCCATCGTGGCACCATGGACACCCCCTTTGTCCCCAGGGCCCATTGTGACATCCCAGGACCCCACCTTGTCCCCAGGGTCCCTTCTGACAGGGTGGGGACCCCCCTTTCTCCCCAGGGCTCATTGTGACGTCCCAGGACCCCTCGTTGTCCCCAGTGCCCATTGTGACATCCTGGGGACCCCTCTTGTCCCCAGGGCCCATTGTGAAATCCGGGGAACCCCCTGGTCTCCAGGGCCCATAGTGGTACCGTGGGGACTCGTCCTGTCACTTGGGTCCATTGTGACACCATGGGGACCCCGCCTTTGTCCCCAGTACCCATTGTGACATCCTGGGGACCCCTTTGTCCCCGGGGCCCATTGTGACATCCTGGGGACCCCCCTTTGTCCCCAGGGCCCACTGTGGCACCATGGGGACCCCCTTTGTCCTCTGGGCCCATTGTGACATTCCAGGACCCCACTTTGTCCCCAGGGCCCATTGTGACACCGTGGGGACCCCCCTTGTCCCCAGGTCCCCTTGTGACAATTAAGGGACCCCCTTTGTCCCCAGGGCCCATTGTGACATTCAGGGCACCCCTCTTTGTCCCCAGGGCCCATTCTGATACCATGGGGACCACTTTGTCCCCAGGGCCCACTGTGACATCCTGGGGACGCCCTTTGTCCCCAGGGCCCATTTTGACACCATGTGCACCCCCCTTTGTGCCCAGGGCCGATTGTGACATCCTGGGGACCCTCTTTGTCCCCAGGGCCCATTGTGACATCCTGGGGACACCCCATTGTCTCCAGGGCCCATTGTGAACATCCTGGTGACCCACTTGTCCCCAGGGCCCATCGTGGCACCGTGGGGACCCCCCGTTGTCCCCAGGGCCTATAGTGACACCGTGGGTACCCCACCTTCTCCCCAGGGTCCCTTCTGACAGGGTGGGGACCCCCCTTTCTCCCCAGGGCTCATTGTGACGTCCCAGGACCCCTCGTTGTCCCCAGTGCCCATTGTGACATCCTGGGGACCCCCCTTGTCCCCAGGGCCCATTGTGAAATCCGGGGAACCCCCTGGTCTCCAGGGCCCATAGTGGTACCGTGGGGACTTGTCCTGTCACTTGGGTCCATTGTGACACCATGGGGACCCCGCCTTTGTCCCCAGTACCCATTGTGACATCCTGGGGACCCCTTTGTCCCCGGGGCCCATTGTGACATCCTGGGGACCCCCCTTTGTCCCCAAGGCCCATTGTGACACCATGGGGACCCCACTTCTTTCCAGGACCCATTGTGGCATTCTGGGGACTTCCTTTGTCCCCAGGGCCCATTGTGACATCCTGGAGACCCCCTTTATCCCCAGAGCTCGTTGTCGCACCATGGGGACCCCCTTTGTCACTGGGGCCCATTGTGACATCCCAGGACCCCCCATTGTCCCCAGGGCCCATTGTGACACCGTGGGGACCCCGCCTTTTCCCCAGGGCCCATTGTGACGTCTCAGGACCCCCTTTGTCCCCAGGGCCCACTGTGGCACCATGGGGACCCCCTTTGTCCTCTGGGCCCATTGTGACATTCCAGGACCCCACTTTGTCCCCAGGGCCCATTGTGACACCGTGGGGACCCCCCTTGTCCCCAGGGCCCATTGTGACAATTAAGGGACCCCCTTTGTCCCCAGGGCCCATTTTGACATCCCAGGACCCCACTTTGTCCCCAGTGCTCATTGTGAAATTCTGGGGACCCCCCTTGTCCTCAGGGCTCATTGTGACAGCCGAGGACCTTACTTTGTCCCCAGGGCCCATTGTGACATCCCAGGACCCCCCAATGTCTCCAGTGCCCATTGTGACATCATGGGGACCACCCTTTTTCCCCAGGGCTCATTGTGACGTCCCAGGACCCCTCGTTGTCCCCAGGCCCCATCGTGACATCCTGGGGACCCCCCTTGTCCCCAGGGCCCATTGTGACATCCGTGGGACCCCCTTGTCTCCAGGGCCCATTGTGGCACTGTGGGGACTCATCACTTGGGCCCATTGTGACATCCTGGAGACCCCCCTTTATCCCCAGGGCCCATTGTGACACCGTGGAGACCCCATTTGTCACTGGGGCCCATTGTGACATCCCAGGACACCCCATTGTCCCCAGGGCCCACTGAGACATCCCGGCGACCACCCTTTGTCCCCAGGGCCCATTATGCACATTCAGGGGACACCCCTTTGTCCCCAAGGCCCATTGTGACATCCTGGGGAGACCCCATTGTCCTCAAGGCCCATTGTGGCACCATGGGGACCCCCTTTGTCCCCAGTGCCCATTGTGACATCCCAGGAGCCACCTGTGTCCCTAGGGCCCATTGTGACATCCTGGGGACCCCCTTGTCCCCAGTGTCCATTGTGGCATCCTGGGACCCCCGTTGTCCCCAGGGCCCATTGTGGCACCATGTGGACCCCCTTTTTCCCGAGGGCCCATTATAACGTCCCAGGACCCCCCATTCTCCCCTGGGCCCATTGTGACATCCTGGGGTCCCCCTTTTGTCCCCTGGGCCCATTGTGACACTGTGGGGACCTCCTTTGTCCCCAGGGCCCATTGTGACACTGTGGGGACCCCCTTTGTCCCCAGGGCCCATTGTGACGTCCTGGGGAACCGCTTTGTCCCCAGGACCCATTGTGAGGTCCCAGGGCCCCCCTTGTCCCCATGGCTCATGTCCCAGGATCCCCATTGTCCCCAGAGCCCATTGTGATGTCCTGGGAACCCCCTTTGACCGCAGGGTCCATTGTGACACCATGGGGACCCCCTCTTGTCCCCAGGGCCCATCGTGGCACCGTGGGGACCCCCTTGTCACTGGGGACCCATTGTGACACTATGGGGACCCCCCTTTGTGCCCAGGGCCCATTGTAACATCCTGGGGACCCCCTTGCCTCCAGGGCCCCTTGTGACATCAAAGGATCACCCTTTGTCCCCAGGACCCATTGTGACATCCCAGGACCCCACTTACTCCCCAGGGCCCATTGTGGCACCATGAGGACCCCCTTTGTCACTGGTGCCCATTGTGACATCCCAGGACCCTCCATTGTCTGCAGAGCCCATTGTTACACTATAAGGACCCCCCTTGTCACTGAGGACCCATTGTGACACCATGGGCACCTCCCCTTGTCGTCAGAGCCCATCGTGACATCCCAAAACCCCCAATTGTCTCCAGGGCCCATTGTGACATCCTGGGGACCTCCCTTTCTCCCCAGGGCCCATTGCGACGTTCCAGGAACCCCCATTGTCATCAGGGCCCATTGTGACATTCAGGGGACCCCCTTTGTCTTCAGGGCCCATTGTGACACCATGGAGACCCCATTTGTCACTCGGGCCCATTGTGACTCCTAGGACCCCCCATTGTCCCCAAGGCCCATTGCGACATCCTGGGGACCCTCCTTTGTCCTCAGGGCTTATTGTGACATCCTGGGGACCCCCTTTGTCCTCAGGGCCCGTTGTGAACATCCTGGGGACCCCCTTGTCCACACGACCCATCGTGGCACCGTGGGGACCCCCCGTTGTCCCCAGGGCCTATAGTGACACCGTGGGTACCCCCTTTATCCCATGAGCCCATTGTGACATCCTGGGGACCCCCTTGTCCCCAGGGCCCACTGTGACACCATGGGGATCGCCTTTGTCCCATGGGCCCATTGTGACATCCTGGGGACCCCCTTGTCGCCAGGGCCCATCATGGCACCGTGGGGACCCCCCTTTGTCCCCAGTGCCCATTGTGACATCCTGGGGACCCCCCTTGTCCTCATGGCTTATTGTGACACCCTGGGACCCCCTTTGTCCCCAGGGCCCATTGTGACGTCCCAGGACCCCCCAGTTGTCCCCAGGGACCATTGTGACATCCTGGGGACCCCCTTTGTCCCAAGACCCCATTGTGACATCCTGGGGACCCCTCCTTGTCCCCAAAGCCCATTGTGACATACTGGGGACCCTCTCTGTCCCCAGGGCCCATTGTGGCACCATGTGGACACCCTTTGTCGCTGGGGCCAATTGTGACATCCCAGGACCCCACTTTGTCCCCAGGGCTTATTGTGGTACCGTGGGGACCCCCCTTGTCCCCAGGGCCCATTGTGACATTCAGGGGGACTCCTCTTTGTCCCCAGGGCCTATTGTGTCATCCTGGGGATCTCCCCTTGTCTCTAGGGCCCATTGTGAGACTGTGGAAGACCCCCTTTGTCCCCAAGTCCCATTGTGACGTCCCAGGACGCCTCGTTGTCCCCAGGACCCATTGTGACTCCATGGGAACCCCCCCTTGTCCCCAGGGCCCATTGTGACATCCTGGGACCCCCCTTTGTCCCCAGTGCTCATTGTGAAATCCTGGGGACCCACTTTGTCCCCAGGGCCCATTGTGGCACCATGGGGAGCGCCTTTGTCACTGGGGACCATTGTGACATTCCAGGATTTTACTTTGTCCCCAGGGCCCATTGTGACATCCTGGGGATCCCCCTTTGTCGCCAGGGCCCACTGTGACACCGTGGGCACCCTCTTTGTCCCATGGGCCCATTGTGACCTTCAAGGGACCCCCCATTGTCCCCAGGGCCCATTGTGACATCCTGGGTACCCCCTTTGTCCCCAAGACCCATTGTGACATCCTAGTACCCCCCGCAGTCCCCAGGGTCCATTGTGACATCCTGGGGATCCCCGTTGTCCCCAGGGCCCATTGTGAAACCGTGGGGACCCTCTTGTCCCCAGGGCCCATCGTGGCACCGTGGAGACCCCCCCTTTGTCTCCAGTGCCCATTGTGACATCCTGGGGACCCCCTTTGTCCCCAGTGCTCATTGTGACAGGGTGGGACCCCACTTGTACCCAGGGCCCATTGTGACATCCTGGGGACCCCCTTTGTCCCCAGGGCCTATTGTGACATCCTGGGGAGTCCCCTTTATCCCCAGGGCCCATTGTTACATCCTGGGGACCCCCTTTGTCCCTAGGGTTCATTGTGACATCCCAGGACCCCCATTGTCCCCAGGGCCCATTGTGAACAACCTGGGGACCCCCCTTTTTCCCTGGGCCCATTGTGGCGTCCCAGGATGCTTCGTTGTCCCCTGGGCCCATTGTGACATCCCGGGGACCCCTTTTGTCCCCAGGGTCCATTGTGACTTCCTGGGGCCTCCCTTTGTCCCCAGGGCCCATTGTGACATCGCAGGAGCCCCCATTGTCCCAAGGGCACATTGTTACATCCTGGGGACCCCCTTGTCCCCAGGGCCCATCGTGGCACCGTGGGGACCCCCCCTTTGTCTCCAGTGCCCATTGTTACATCCTGGGGACCCCCTTGTCCCCAGGACCCGTTGTGACATCTTGGGGACCCCTATGTCACCAGAGCCCATTGTGATATCCTGGGGAGCCCCCTTTGTCCCCAGCGCCCATTGTGCACATCCTGTGGACCCCTCTTTTTCCCCAGGGCCTATTGTGACATCCTGGGGACCCCCTTTGTCCCCCGGGCTCATTGTGACATCCTGAAGTTCCCCTTTGTCCCCAGGGCCTATTGTGACATCCCAGGACCCCCCCTTTTCTCCAGGGCCCATTGTGATGTCCCAGGACCCCCTATTGTCCCCAGAGCCCATTGTGACATCCCAGGACCCCCCTTTGTCCCCAGGCCCCATTATACACATCCTGGGGTCCCCCTTTATCCCCAGGGCCATTGTGACACCATGGGGACCCACTTTGTCCCCAGGGCCCATTGTGACGTCCCAGGATGCCCCATTGTCCCCTGGGCCCATTGTCAAATCATGGGGACCCCCTTTATCCCCAGGGCCTGTTGTGACATCCCAGGACCCCCCATTTTTCCTAGGGCCCATTGTGACATCCCAGGACCCCCCATTGTCCCCAGGGCCCATTCTGACACCATGGGGACCCCCTTTGTCCCCAGGGCCCATTGTGATATCCTGGGGACTCCCTTTGTCCCCAGGGCCCATTGTGACACCGTGGAGACCCTCCTTGTCCTCAGGGCCCATTATGACATTCAGGGGACTCCTCTTTGTCCCCAGGGCCTATTGTGACATCCTGGGGACCCCCCTTTTCTCCAGGGCCCATTGTGACGTCCCAGGACCCCCTGTTGTTCCCCCAGCCCATTGTGAAATCCTGGAGACCCCCTCTTTTTCCCCAAGGCCCATTGTGACATCCCACGACCCCCCATTGTCCCCAGGCCCCATTATGCACATCCTGCGGTCCCCCTTTATCCCCCGGCCCCATTCTGACACTGTGGGGACCCCCGTTGTCCCCAGGACCCATTGTGACATCCTGGGGACCCCCTTTGTCCCCAGGGCCTATTGTGACATCCCAGAATCCCCCATTGTCCCCAGGGCTCATTGTGACACCGTGGGGAACCCCCTTTGTCCCCAGGGCCCATTGTGACATCCTGGGGACTCCCTTTGTCCCCAGGGCCCATTGTGACATCCCAGGACCCCCCACTGTCCCCAGGGCCCATTGTGACATCCTGGGAACCCCCTTGTCCCCAGGGCCCGTCGTGGCACCGTGGGGACCCTCCCCTTTTTCTCCAGTGCCAATTGTGACATCCTTGGGACCCCTCTTGTCCTCAGAGCCCATTGTGACATCCTGGGGAGCCCCCTTTGTCCCCAGGGCCGATTGTGACATCCTGGAGACCCCGTTTGTCCCTAGGGCCCATTGTGGCACCATGGGGACCCCCTTTGTCCCCAGGGCCCATTGTGACGTCCCAGGACCCCCCATTTTCCCCAGGGCGCATTGTGACATCCTGGGGACCCCCTTTGTCCCCAGGGGCCATTGTGACATCCTGGGGACCCCCATTGTCCCCAGAGTCCATTGTGACATCCTGGGCAGCCCCCTTTGTCCCCAGGGCCCATTGTGACATCCCAGGACCCCCCTTGTCTCCAGACCCCATTGTGACATCCTGGGGACCCTGTTGTCTCAAGGGCCCATTGTGACACCGTGGGGACCCCCTTTGTCACTGGGGCCCATTGTGGCATACCAGGACTCCACTTTGTCCCCAGGGCCCATTGTGACACCGTGGGGACCCCTTTGTCCCCAGGACCCATTGTGACATCCCATGACCCCCCCTTGTCCCCAGGGCCCATTGTGACATCCTGGGGACCCCTTTGTCCCCAGGGACCATTGTGACAGGGTGGGACACCCCTTGTCTCCAAGGCCCATTGTGACATCATGGGGACCCCCCTTTATCCCCAGGGCCCATTGTGACATCCTGGGGATCCCGTTTGTCCCCAGGGCCCATTGTTACATCCTGGGGACCCCCTTTGTCCCCAGGGGCCATTGTGACATCCTGGGGACCCCCCTTGTCCCCAGAGCCCATTGTGACATTCAGGGGACCCTCTCTTTGTCTCCAGGGCCGATTGTGACATCCTTGGGACCTCGTTTGTCCCCAGGGCCCATTGTTGTACCATGGGGACCCCCTTTGTCCCCAGGGCCCATTGTGGCACCATGGTGAACCCCTTTGTCACTGGGGCTCATTGTGACATCCCAGGACCCCCCGTTGTCCCCAGGGGCCATTGTGACATCCCAGGACCCCCCGGTGTCCCCAGGGCCCATTGTGACATCCTGGGTCCCCCTTTGTCCCTGTCGAGGGTTAAGATTGCGGGGTGACAATCAAACCCTGGCAGATGTGTTGTCAACCTCCTCTGCCCCCCACTCCCCCTTTTGCCCCTCCCTCTCCCCCCTTCCCACTCAGCACAGGCGATCGGGAGGGGAAGAAGCACAGAGGGGAGAGAGCTGGAAAAGTTCAAGATGTTTTACTGATGCTACTGATGAGAACAGAGAAAATAATACAAATATACAAAACCCATCTTGTAAGTCTGAGCAACTGCAGAGCCAGCACCCAAAGTCCTGGATCAGACTCTGCAGCCAACCGGAGCTGGATTCAGTCTCTCACTGGCCTCCGTTCGCAGTGACGACCAGCAAGGTCCTCTCCTGATGTCGGCCATGAGCAGAAGGGAAGGAAAAAGGCAAAAGGGAAGGGAAAAAGGGACGAGATCCTCGTGATCTCCCACTTTTATATGAAGTATTCACGTGAACGGAATGTTATACACAGTTGCTCACCGGTTTCTCGTTGCCCCTCTCGCGAGATGTCCATCTGTGCTTGTCAATAAGTTTCCATTCCATTGCTGGGTTTGCCAAAACATGTGTCTGGTTCTCCAGGAAAATGCAGCTGACATGAAGGCTTTGGCTGACAGGCAAAATTCACTAAAAGAGAAACTTGTTTTTACCAAAACCAGGACAGCTGGGGGCGCAGAGGCTGCTGAGACATGGAGATGGACTGGGACACGGGGGTGGGCTGGGACATAGAGATAGGCTGGGACATGGATGGCCTGGGTCACAGAGACTGCTGGGATGTGCAGACGGGCTGGGTCATGGGCACGAGTCAGAGCCAGCACAGGAGCAGGGAGGCTGGGGCAGCTCCATCCTGCAGACGTGCTTGTCCTGGCCATGCCAGCCATGGGATACGTGCCCCAGCACAGACACACACCCGTGGGACACACAGCTGGCCACAGGGACCCCAGAGACACACGCACGCCCCGTGCCATCATTCCAGTTCACTGGTGGAGCCGTGAGGGTCACTGGGGTGGCGGTGGAGGTGGCCAAGGGTGGCGAGGGTGGCACCAAGGTGCTCACAGTCCAAACTGATCACTGTGTTTAAAAAGATAATCGAGGGGGAAGGGCAACCAAAGAGCCAGGAATCCATATTTCAAATAAATCAATAAGGTGAGAGGGTTGTTAATTAGATGAATGAGACAGGTGAACTGAGGCCAGCCCTGGGGAGTCTGTAACCCCTGCAGTGCCAAGCGCTGGGGAGCAGGGCAGGGAATGTGCAGCTGGGGTTGGTGGATGTGTAAGCAGGGGCTTTTTGTCCCATTCCCTGTGCTGTCTTTGGGTAGAACACCTGGTCTTGCCAAATCGTTTATAAAATACGCTTTGCTGAGAGATCCTGCCCGGGGCTGTTCTCTTGGCAAGGGGATTGTTTCCCACAGCAGGGTTTGGCAGCAGAAGTTTGGCAGGACAAGAGGGCCCATGAGGTCAGAAAGCACAGCAGAGCTGGAACGTGGGGTCACGGGCACCAAACCCAGCTCGGGTGGGAGCCAAGAGGGTCCCCTCGTGTGCAGGGCCCAAAGCGCCATCTGTGGCATCTGCCCGTCCTTCTGAGCGCCCAGAGCCTCCCTCTTGGGGCCTAATCCCCATGTTTAGGGTCCCAACGCGTCTTTCATCACCCACGGCCTTTGGTCAGGGCCCGCAGCTTCATTTTCAGGTGGAGCCGCTGCCTGGCAACAACCGCCCGGAAGTCTGTGGACAGCCAGGGGATGAAATGCAGCCAATCACATTTGAGGAGGCGGGGCAAGTCATGTGATTGAAATGTAAGCAGCCAATCGAGCTTTGAGACCTGCAGGACAGTTGGCGACAGTTGGACAAACTGGGCAGCGCTCAGGGGCGGGCTGTGCTGGCTGCACCAATCACACCTGGTGGGAGTGCAGCAGAGGGATGATTGACAAATAACCTGACCAATTATTTGGTGGGGGGAGCCAGTGGGAAATCCCAGACAGCCAATCAGAGAAAAGAGCGGCTCAGGGAAGGCGGACACTGTGGGGGGAGTAACCCCTCAGGCCGCCAATCAGAGAGAGTATCACCTCAGGGCATGGTGAGCCCCAAACCAGGACAGAATCACTGCCCAGGCAGCCAATCAGCTGCAGGATCAGCTCAGGGGAGGAGACTGACAGCCCTCCCGACCAATGGTGGCGCAGCCCAGGCTGAGCAGGCGGTTGCTCTGCAGGCGGCCAGCGTGAGCTTTGCCATGGCGCCCGTGGAGCTGCCCGAGGCCGAGCAGCGCCCGGCCCAGCCCTGGCGCCCTTTTTCCTCCCTCTGGGGCCCTGGAGATGTCTTGCTGCCTCTGGCCCAGGTGTGTGTGGGCTGCTCTGGCCTTGTTCTCCTGGGCGGGGGAGGGGGCAGGGGGCACTTGCTGGAGAGGAGCAGCTGGGGCTGGGGCTGGAGCTGGAGAGAGCAGGAGAAGGGGAAGCAGCTGGAGGGTGAAGTGCAGGGGATCCCCACAGCTGCTGCTGCAGCTGCACCAGAGACAGCTGCCCCTCTGGGTGAGGAAGAGTCCCTGTGAGCAGCCTCAGCAGAGCAGATCACAAACGTGCACCGCAGGGTCTGTGTAAGTGGGGAAAATCACTGTCCGGCCGTATAGTGTGTGTGTGTGTGGGGTGCGTCTGGGGAGCCTCGTGCTGTGAGAGCTGTCAGACACCCATGTGTTCTCTTAGGTGCGGGATGGACAAACGGCTGGAGCTACAGAATAGGAGGGGAGGGAAAGACAGGCAGACAGAAGTGCCTGAACTGCACAGCTTGCCTGGCAGTGCAGAGAGCAGGAACTGTGGTGAGTCCTGGGCCCTTGGGCTCATTTCGTCCTGTTTTGTGCTCCCCTCCCTCCCTCCCTCCCTGCTCCCTCCTCTTTCCTACCGTGTCCTTCTCCCTCTTCATCTCTTCTCTCTCTGCCCCTCTCTGCTTCTTCCTCACCGTTTCCTCCACCCGTCTCCACCTCTGTGCAGGGTTTCTCGTATCTCCCTCTCTGTCTCCGCTGCTCTGTGCTTCTCATCATCCCTGGTTTCTCTTTGTCACCATTCTGCTCTGTTGCTGTGTCCTGCTCCCTGCCCCATCATTTCTCACTGTATCCCTCTGTCCTGCTCCCTGCACCTATTCCTGCCCCTCTTCTTTTTTACTCCCTCTCCATCTTGCTGCCCGCCCCAGGATTTTTTCCCCAATCTCTGTCCTGCCCCCAACCCTTGTTGTTCTTTCTCTCTCCTGCTCCCCTTCTGTCTTCTGCCTGTCTTCCCTTTCCCGGCTGCTTCTTTCTCCAGCTCTGTCCAGATTACTGCCCCTCTTCCTTTTGATGTCTTTCTGTCCTGGTTTTCTTTCTGTCTCCCATCCCTGTTCCCAGTGCCATCCCTTCTCACTATATCACCCCTGTCCAGCTGGCTCTGCCTTTTCGTTGTCTTCTCTTCCTCTTTCCTGCTGCTCAGCCCTCTTTTCCTCTTTCTCCAGCTCCTTGCTGCATGTTTCCCCTTTCCAGTCTCTTCATTTGGATCCCAACTTTGCTTTATTTCTCACTCCCTTTGTTCTGTTCCCTGTCTTTCTTTTTGTCTCTCCATCTGTGCATCCCCCTCCCTGTCTTTCTCCAGCCCCTTCCTGCTTCTCCTCCTCCCCCCTCCCCATCCCTCTGTCCTGCTCATCAGCCCTGCTGGTTCTTCCTCCCTGTCTCATCCCAGCTCATTGTGCCTTTTTGCCTTCATCTCTCCGTCCTTTTCCCTGTGTGTTTGTTTCTCTCTCAGCTCCTCTGTCTTCTCTCTTGTCTGATTTGTCTCTTGCTAGTCCTCTGTCCTTCTCCCCAGCAGCTTCAACTGAATGGCCAGGTGTCCCTGCACTCTGGTGGTTCCTCATCACTGCCCTGGGCTGTGTCTGTAGGGCTGGGGATCATTTAGGAGCTGCTCTCCTTCTGCAGACAGCAGAGCCTGGTGCAGCTACAGCAGAGGTTGTTCTCAGCTGCTGCTTATGCAGCTCGTTGGAAGAGCAGCTGTGGGCCTTCTTTGGAAGGGAGGTTTCTTGTTCTGTGCTTACTGCTCCTGGGGACCCTGCACAGGAGCGGTGTTGGGGTCTGCAGGGACGGGTGGGACCTGCTGTGATTCCTGGTGAACGTGAACTGAACTTGTCCTGATGTACTCGAATGAAAACAGACTGACTGGAGATGGTTTACTGCCCTGTTTCAGTTCCAAACTACATGCTTGGCACTGGAGAACATGAGACTTTGTGCTGCTTTCCAGATGTCAGCTGAGAACATCACTGCCTTTGGTACCAGGGCAGGTGGTCTGTGATCAGGGGTGCGGACTTGCATGGCACTGCTTTAATGAACATTTTATGGTCTTGCCACTTCAAAGCCCTTCATTTTCCTAGAAATTTGAAGATGGCATTTCTCATTCGGAGGTTCAGACTTCGGTTGGACTTGATGTTGAATGGTCCATACAATGGGGTGCATAAAAGAAGAATCTCGCTTCCTTGTTGTTGTTGTTTTCTAACGCTGTCTGAATTTGGTAAGCAAGAGGAAGAGTGGCTTGCAGTGTCTGCTTTTGAGAGGAACGTATTCCTGACTGTCTCCGTCTCTGTATGGTGAAGCTTTCTGCCTGCACTATGATTTTGCTGGGCTGTGAGGCTGTGTTGGAGCAGCAGAGCTCAGAAGTGGTGGCTTTAAAGGCATTGAAGCTGTGGTCAAACTAGCAGGAAAAGCTGGTTTCTTCCCAGAGAGCTGCCTGACAAAAACAGCTACAAGTAAAGACCCTTGAAGTTGGCTTTTTTTATTTAAATTTACTATTAATATGTAGCTTTTGGGATTGATTGATTGATTGATTTCTGGGAAGCAAGAAGTGAGAGCCTGTGCACTCCCACAGACAGTGCTGCCTCCCAAAATAGGTGCCCCCTTCTCCACTTGTGTTCCTTCCATGCTGGTGTAGCACAAGGCCATGCAGCAGTGTGCAGATGTGGTGATTCCAATGTGACTGTGAGGTCAGAGCCCCTCGGTGACGTGCTGTGCTGTGTCTTGGCAGCAGCAGCATCATGGGGCGAGCGTGGGGGCCATGGTCCTCACCCTGTTCCTCCTCCTGGTGTCCCTGCCAGCCCGGGACGCCCAGGCTGCTCCAGCCGAGCGCAGGGAGCAGGTGGGCGAGCAGGGGCAGCACCCAGCCCCGAGCAGCTCAGCAGGGCAGCAGTGGGGCCAGGGCTGGGGCTGGGGCCGGGAGAGCAGCCGGGCTGGGCCGGGCAGGGCGAGCCAGGCAGCACCAGGGTGTGGGCAGGGGGCAGACACCCGCAGGGAGGGGAGAGGGGCTGCGGCTGCTTCAGGGGCAGGTTCTGGGCAAGCAGGGGCTGGGAGTGCTGGCACAGGGCAGAAACCAGCACTGAGTCCCTGTGGGGCCCTCCCTGCCCCCCAGCCTCGTGCCACACGGCCCCATCCCAGGGCGCGCTTTGAGCCTTTGGGCCCGTTTCAAATCAAAGCTGGGATTGCTTTGGCACTTTGGGCCACTTTAGAGCTAAACCTGGGCACATTTGTGCCCTTTGGGATCGTTTCTGCCTATATCTGGGAGTTCTTTGGTTTTCCAGTTTTGTTTATACCCAAATCTGGGGGTGTTTGGGCCATTTTTGGCCATTTTTTTACCCAAATCTGGGCATACTTCGACTCTTTGGTCCAGTTTCACCCTGAATCTGGGGATGTTATACCCCTTTTTGGCCAGTTTTGCTCAAATCTAGTGGTGCTTTGGTTTTTTCTGCCTCTCTTGACCCGATATACTCAGGTGCTTTTGCCCATTTTTTCCCCTGATATGGGCACTGTGATCCCAAATATGGGATGTTTTCATGTTTGCCGACAGCTTTGCACCCAAGTGTGGATGTTTTTGCCTCTTTGGGCCACTTTTTGCCCAAATACTCAGATTGTTTTGCCTGTGTTGACCAATTTAGCCCCCAAATATTTGGAATATTTTGCCATTTTGCCAGTTTTTTCCCCAAATACGGCTATTTTTCTGCAAGATATGGGCACTGTTGTCCTAAATATGTTGTGTTGTGTTTTGTTTTTTCTCTCTTGTCTATGTCCTCTTTTACCTGGAATGCAGGAGTGTTGCTCGGTGAGCCTGGAAACCTCTCTGATCTGTGCTTGACTCCAGGACATGGCCTTGGCAGAGTTGATCGAGCTTCTCAGCTGGGCCCTGGTTAGGAGCCTTGGGCTGTCCCAGAGGTGAGTTGTCACTGTCTGTCTGCTTGAGCGAATAAACACTCGTGTTTTAATAGGTTATTCGTGTGTGATTGTACCCAAGATCCTCTCAGAGGCTTTCCAAAAGCGTTTTGTGCCTTGGTGGTATTACACAGACAAGTCATGAATGTTCAATTTGCCTGAAAACCTGCTAGGTCTCAGCAAAAAGGTCACCCGTGCTCTGTTTCTAGCTGTGGGAACACACACCTCTGTATGTGTCTCGTGTCATTATCTCACCCTCTCCCATCACAGCAGGTGACTGAGGAAGCAGGAGATCACAACGTGCCATGGAAGCTCCCACCCGTGTTTGACTCCCTGTTTGGTTCCTGCAGTCCATGCTGATCAAGCCTCTTGGTGTAATCCTGTTCCTGAGCCTGAGGGGAATCGCAGGGGTAAGTGTTCAGTGTTCATTGGTTACTGGCCTTTTGCGTTTGTTAGTATTTGGTTTATTATTTGTGAACGTTTTCTTGCAATAGTTGAGCCTTGCAGTAGCCAGCAGGCTCTGATTTAGGAGAAACATGGATGATCATTTTTTGCCCTGGTGCTCCATGCTCCCACGTTAGTGTGGGTTTCCTTTTGTGTGTGTGAGAGGTCTCCTGGTCAGAAGGCCCTGAGAGGCCCCGTGTTGGTCCATCTGGTCCTTGAGGGGTGTTGCATGTGGCCTGGACACAGTAGTTTGGAAGCTGCCAGGTCCCAGACAAGGGGTCTGCAGCCCCTCTGCAGCTTTGGCAATTTCAGCATGCGTCTGGGTCCCGTGTTGTTGCCTGACCCCCGTCCAGGCGCTGCAGGTCATTTCACAACGTGAAATGGAAACGCTTTTCCTTTCTGCTCGATTCCAGCCGTCCCTGTAGGCAGCGGCTCCTTGACTGCTTCACCTGAGTGTGTCCGTGAGCCTCGGGGCGATCCCACAGGTACGACCTGGGAACAAATGAGCGTTTCCATGTTAATTTTCCGTTCCTGTGAAATTTAGCTTGCTGCTTTCTTTGCTGACGCTCGGTCACGCAGAGGGGAAGTGGGTCCAGCTCAGTGCTGTGCCCCAGAGGGCTCTGCCTTGCAAAGCTCTTTGCCAACTGCTCCGTCTCTGCGCCGCTCGCAGTGCCGGCTGCCGAGGCAGCAGCAGGTTGGGGCTGAGTTTAGAGCTGGGTGAGCTCCAGGGAGTCCTTTCTCCTGACAGCTCCAGGCCTGCTTAGTGGCCACTGAGTTTGGGTTTGGGTTAGGGTCAGGCTTAGGTTTTGGAGTTTGGGTTAGGGTTAGGCTTAGGAGTTTGGGTTAGGCTTAGTCTTAAGCTTAGGAGTTTGGTTTAGGCTTAGACTTAGGGTTAGGAGTTTGAGTTAGGATTTAGGGTTAGTCTTAAGGCTAGGAGTTTGGGTTAGGGTTAGGAGTTTCCGTTAGGGTTAGGCTTAGTGTTAGGAGTTTGGCTTAGGCGTCTGGGTTGGGCTTAGGCGTCTGGGTTGGGCTTAGGCTTAGAGTTAGGAGTTTGGGTTAGGGTTAAGGGATTGGGATAAGGGTTAAGAGATTGGGTTAGGGTTAAGGGATTGGGTTAGGATTGGGTTTAGGGTTAGGAATTAGGCTTAGGTTTAGGATTAGGATTAGCGTTATGGTCTGGGTTAGGAGTTGGGGTTAGGAGTTGGGGTTAGGAATCTTAACCCTCGACAGGGACAAAGGGGGTCCCCAGGATGTCACAATGGGCCCTGGGGACAACATGGGGCCCTGGGAATTCACAATGGGCCCTGGGGACAAAGAGGGGTCCTCTGAATGTCACAATGGGCCCTGGGGACAAATGGGGGTCCCGATGGTGTCACAATGGGCCCTGGGGACAAAGTAAGGTCCTGGAATGTCACATTGGGACCCAGTAACAAAGGGGGTCCCCATGGTGTGAAAATGGGCCCTGGGGACAAAGGGGGTCCCTAGGATGTCACAATGGGCTCTGGGGACAAGGCGGGGTCCCCATGGTGTCACAAAACACCGTCCTCAGGGATACGGGTCAGTGCCAGGGGTGGGTTATGCTTGGCCTCCATGACCTCGAGGGTCTTTTCCAACCAAAATGAGTTTTTAGGGTTTATCCCAAATGATGGGAACCCCCGCTTCCAGCTCTGCTCTTCACCAAACACCTTTTAGAGGATGAAGAGGAAGGAGACGCAACACCTCAGCATACGGAGGGTCTTCCCCAAAGGGGTGGTCTGGGGTATCCAAAACACAAGGGGTGGTGTGGGCATCCGAAGCACAAGGGGTGGTCTGGGGTATCCAAAACACAAGGGGTGGTGTGGGCATCCGAAGCACAAGGGGTGGTCTGGGGTATCCAAAGCTCTCCTGGAGCGACTGCTGCTTCTTCTTGCTTTCCATCAGCTTCTTGATGTCTTCCCGCGTGGGGACACGCTCGTCATCTTCATCATCTTCGTCATCTTCATCATCTTCATCATCTTCGTCATCTTCGTCATCTTCGTCATCTTCGCCATCAGATTCCGAGGATTCTGGAGGAGCGAACAGCGAGAAATGGGCTGGGGAGGGTCCAGCACCGGCCCTGGCTCTTCCTGCCCAGCATCCCAGGCCCATCCCCAGCTGCTCCAGCTTCATCCAAAAGAGGTGGCGAGCTCCAAAAACTCAGTGGCTCCTCCAAGAGCGTCCAATGGGAAGAGGCCCCAGGCAGAGAAGTCGTGGGCTCAAAGGAAAGCACCACATTGCGAGGATCTCCAGAGGATCCCTGGCCTGCTCCAGAAGATCCCCATCATCAACAAGGTGAGGTCGTCCATGTTGTTTTCAAAGGCGAGGAGGAGCTCAAGGGCCCTCAGCATCGGGGCTCGCGTGCGGTTATGAGAGGGCAAGGAGGGAAGGAAGGAGGGAAGGAAGGAAGGAAGGAAGGAACCGGGGGTTCCCATCATTTGGGATAAACCCTAAAAACTCATTAATCACTTTGGTTGGAAAAAAGCACCCACCTCCATAGGACCCCATAGGGACCCATAGAGACCATAGAGGCCCATAGGGAGCCACAGAGCCCCATGGAACCCCATAGAGACCCATAGGGACCGTAAAGCCTGTAGAGACCCATAGGGACCCATAGAGACCCATAGAGCTCCATAGGACCCCATAGGGACCCATAGAGACCATAGAGGCCCATAGGGAGCCGCAGAGCCCCATGGAACCCCATAGGGACCCATAGAGACCCAAAGGGACCCATAGGGACCCATAGAGACCATAGAGACCCATAGGGACCCATAGGGACCGTAGAGCCTGTAGAGACCCATAGGGACCCATAGAGCTCCATAGGACCCCATAGGGACCCATAGAGACCATAGAGGCCCATAGGGAGCCACAGAGCCCCATGGAACCCCATAGGGACCCATAGAGACCCAAAGGGACCCATAGGGACCCATAGAGACCATAGAGACCCATAGGGACCCATAGGGACCGTAGAGCCTGTAGAGACCCATAGGGACCCATAGAGCTCCATAGGACCCCAGAGGGACCCATAGAGACCATAGAGGCCCATAGGGAGCCACAGAGCCCCATGGAACCCCATAGAGACCCATAGGGACCGTAGAGCCTGTAGAGACCCATAGGGACCCATAGAGCTCCGTAGGACCCCATAGGGACCCATAGAGACCATAGAGGCCCATAGGGAGCCACAGAGCCCCATGGAACCCCATAGAGACCCATAGGGACCGTAGAGCCTGTAGAGACCCATAGGGACCCATAGAGCTCCGTAGGACCCCATAGGGACCCATAGAGACCATAGAGGCCCATAGGGAGCCACAGAGCCCCATGGAACCCCATAGAGACCCATAGGGACCCATAGAGACCCAAAGGGACCCATAGAGAGGGAGGGTTTTAGGACCCTGGGGGTTCCATAGAGACCCATAGAGCATCAAGGAGCCCCATAGGGACCCATAGAGCCTGTAGAGACCCATAGAGACCCATAGGGACCCGTAGAGACCCATAGAGACCCAAGGAGCCCCATAGAGACCCATTAAGACCCATAAGGACCCATAGGGACCCATAGAGCCCCATAGAGGCCCATAGGAAACCACAGAGCCCCATGGAACCCCATAGGGACCTAGAGAGCTCCATAGGGACCCATAGGGACCCATAGAGCTCCATAGGGACCCATAGAGCCCCATAGGGACCCATAGAGAGGGAGGGTTTTAGGACCCCGGGGGTTCCTGCTGGGCTCAACTATGGCAAGAAAACCTTAACGAATAATTAACCGAATATTAATGAATGCAAAAGGCCAGGAACCAATGAGGAGTGAGCACTGAGCCCTGGGACAGCGGGGACAGGGACAGCGGGAATGCGACCCTGGGACCCATTGACCCCATTGACTCCCATTGACCCCATTGACCCCATTGACTGACCCCATTGACCCCCATTGACCCCCATTGACCGATTGACCCCCATTGACCCATTGACCCCATTGACCCCATTGACCCATTGATCTCCATTGCCCCCCATTGATCCCCATTGACCCATTGACCCCATTGACCCATTGACCCCCATTGACCCCATTGACTCCCATTGACCCATTGACCCCACTGACCCCATTGACCCATTGATCCCCATTGACCCCCATTGAGTCATTGAGTCATTGACTTCATTGACCCCCCATTGACCCCCATTGCCCCCCATTGATCACCATTGATCCCCATTGCCCCCCATTGATCCCCATTGCCCCCATTGACCCATTGACCCCCATTGACCCCGTTGACCCATTGATCCCCATTGCCCCCCATTGACTCCCATTGCCCCCATTGACCCCATTGACCCATTGACCCATTGACCGCATTGACTCCCATTGCCCCCATTGACCCCATTGCCCCCCATTGCCCCCCATTGTCCCATTGCCCCCCATTGCCCCCCACTGCCCCCATTGCCCCCCATTGCCCCCCATTGCCCCCATTGTACCCACTGCCCCCATTGTCCCCCATTGTCCCCCATTGTCCCCCATTGCCCCCCACTGACCCCATTGCCCCCCATTGACCCCATTGTCCCCCATTGCCCCCATTGTCCCATTTCAGGTAAAAGAGGACATAAACAAGAGAGAAAAAACAAAACACAACACATTTGGGTACTCCTGGGTCCTTTGGGGCACTCCTGGGTCCCTCCTGAACTCCTGGGTCCTTTGGGGCACTCCTGGGTCCCTCCTGAACTCCTGGGTCCTTTGGGGCACTCCTGGGTCCCTTGGGGTACTCCTGGGTCCCTCCTGAACTCCCCATAGACCCCCATAATTTCCCCCTTAGGGACCCAGGAGTGCCCCATAGTGACCCATAAGTGACTCATGGAGCCCCCTAAGTGTGTTCGGGTCCCTTCGGGTCCCTTCGGGTGAGTGCGGGCCCCACTCGGGTCCCTTCGGGTCCCTTCGGGTGTGTTCGGGTCCCACTCGGGTCCCTTCGGGTGCGTTCGGGTCCCTTCGGGTGCGTTCGGGACCCTTCGGGTGCCTTCGGGTGCCTTCGGGTCCCCTCGGGTGCGTTCGGGCCCCACTCGGGTCCCTTCGGGTGCGTTCGGGTCCCTTCGGGTGCATTCGGGTCCCTTCGGGTCCCCTCGGGTCCCTTCGGCTCCCTTCGTGTATCTTCGGCTCCTCTCGGAGCCGCCTCCGCGCACGCCACGCACAGTGGGCGTGGCCACGCACCCCCCCCGCTTCCCATTGGCCGCCGCCTGAGGAAGGGGGCGTGGCCTCGCTCGCAGCCGCCGCCGCGGCGGGAAACGATCGTGAGGCGGGAAAAGGGGAAGAAAGGGGGCGGGGGGAGGAAGAGGAGGGGCCGGGGGGGGAGCGGAACACGGGTTTTGGGGTAAAAAGGGGGGGATTTGGGAGTTTGGCGCCTTTTGGGGCACTTTCGGGTGGGTTCGGGTCCCTTCGGGGAGACTTCGGGCCCCTTCGGGTGGGTTCGGGCCCCTTCGGGGAGACTTCGGGTCCCTTCGGGTGCGTTCGGGTCCCTTCGGGTGCGTTCGGCTCCACTCGGACCCCTTCGGGTGCGTTCGGGTCCCTTCGGGTGGGTTCGGGTCCCTTCGGGTGGGTTCGGGTCCCTTCGGGTGGGTTCGGGTCCCTTCGGGTTTGTTCGGCTCCACTCGGGCCCCTTCGGGTGGGTTCGGGTCCCTTCGGGTGCGTTCGGCTCCACTCGGACCCCTTCGGGAAGACTTCGGGTCCCTTCGGGTGCGTTCGGCCCCTTCGGGTGCGTTCGGGTGCGTTCGGCTCCACTCGGACCCCTTCGGGAAGACTTCGGGTCCCTTCGGGTGCGTTCGGCCCCGGCCGGGACTCGGGCGCCGCTCGGGCGCCGTTCGGCTCCGCTCGGGCGCCGTTCGGCTCCGCTCGGGCCCATTCGGCTCAGCTCGGTTCTTTCCGTCTCCGCTCGTTTTCCCGCGCTTTCCCTCAGAGCGCGAAGCGAAGCGCGGGGACCCCCGGGGCCGCTTTTTTCGCGCTTTTCCCGAGGTGACAACAGCGGGGGCTTTGGGGACACAGCTCGGGGAGCCTCAGCGGGAGGGTTTTGGGTTGAAAAAGCGCTATTTTGGGTCAATTTTGAGGTGGTTTGTGGCCCTCCCGGCGGGGCAAGATGGCGGCTGCGGACATCGAGGGGCTGCTGGGTGAGTAATGAGGGGGAATTAGGGGTGATTAGCGCGAATTAGGGGGTAATTAGGGGGCAGCGGGGATACGGGGGGGTGGGGGGGGTGTTAATTAGCGCTGCTGAGGGTGTTAATTGTTAATGAATGCAGAGGAGGAGCCGTTGCAGGAGCTGCACCCCGGGCTGGCCCCGCTGAGGGGGATTGGGGGGGTGGGAGCGGAGCTGGAGAGGGAGGTGAGACAGGTAAGGGGGCATTGGGGACAATGGGGACAGAGAGAGAGAGTGTGTGCGGATCAGCAGTGATCACCCCAAACCTGCCCCGCAGACACGGCACCCAAAATCCTGCACCCCAAAATACTCTTCCCAAACCTGCACCCCAGATCCTGACCCCAAGCCCTGCACCAAAACCCTGCCCCTCAATCCTGCACCCCCAAATCCTCCACCCCCGATCCTGTCTTCCCAAACCCTGCACCCCAGATCCTGCACCCCCAAATTCGGCCCTACCAAAGTCTGCACCCCTAAACCCTACAACTGAAACCTTGCACCCCCTAATCCTGCCCTCCCTACCTTCCTGAACCCCGAAACCTGCACCCCAAACCCTGCATTCCCAAATCTTTCCGTCCTATACCCTCCACCCCTAAACCCTGCCCCCAAACCCTGCACCCCAAAGAATTCCCTCCCAAACCCTGCACCTCCAAATCCTGCACCTCAAAGGCCTGGCAACCCAAGCCCTTCAACCCCATCCCTGCAACACCAAATCCTGTACCCCAAACCCAGCACCCCAGAATCCTGCACCCCAAATCCTGCCTACCAAACCTTTCACTGCAAACCCCTGCACCCCAAGATTGTGCTGCCCTAAACACTGAACCCCCAAATCCTGAAGACCCGGATCCTTGCCTCCCAAGACTCTGCACCCCCAAATCCTGCACCCAAATCTCTCACCCCCACCACCCTGCACTCCCAACCCCTGCACCCCAAAACTCCACACTTCCAAATCCTGAACCCTGAAACCCCGCACCCCCAAATCCTGTGCCCCAGTCCTGTGCACCCCACACTCTGCAACCTTAAATTTCCCCCCAAGCCCCTGCACCCCAAACGCTGCACTCTTAGACCTGACTTCTAAACCCCAAGGGCCCATTGTGACATCCCAGAACCTCCTATTGTCCCCAGGGCCCATTGTGACATCCTGGGGACCCCCATTGTCCCCAGGGCCCATTGTGACATTCAGGGGACTCCTCTTTGTCCCCAGGGCCCATTGTGACATCCTGGGGACCGCCCCTTGTCACTGGGGCCCATTGTGACGTCCCAGGACCCCCCGTTGTCCCCAGGGCCCATTGTGACATCCTGGGGACCCCCCCTTGTCCCCAGGGCCCATTGTGACGTCCCAGGACCCCCCATTGTCCCCAGGACCCATTGTGACATTCAGGGGACCCCTTTGTCACTGGGGCCCATTGTGAAATCCCAGGACCCCACATTGTCCCCAGGGCCCATTGTGACATCCTGGGGACCCCCCCTTTGTCCCCAGTGCCCATTGTGACATCCTGCGGACCCCCCTTTGTCCCCAGGGCCCATTTTGACATTCAGGGGACCCACCATTGTCCTCAGGGCCCACTGTGAGGTCCCAGGACCCCCCATTGTCCCCAGGGCCCATTGTAACATCCACTGCACCCCCTTGTCCCCAGGGCCCATTGTGACATTCAGGGGACCCCTCTTTGTCCCCAGGGCCCATTGTGACATCCTGGGGACCCCCCCTTGTCACTGGGGCCCATTGTGACGTCCCAGGATCCCTCCTTGTCCCCAGGGCCCATTGTGACGTCTTAGGACCCCCCATTGTCCCCAGGGCCCATTGCGACATTCAGGGCACCCCCTTGTCCCCAGGGCCCATTGTGACATTCCGGGGACGCCTCTTTGTCCCCAGGGCACATTGTGACATCCTGGGGACCCCCCCTTGTCACTGGGGCCCATTGTGACGTCCCAGGATCCCCCATTGTCCCCAGGGTCCATTGTGACATTCAGGGGACTCCTCATTGTCCCCAGGGCCCATTGTGACATTCCGGGGACGCCTCTTTGTCCCCAGGGCCCATTGTGACATCCTGGGGATCCCTCCTTGTCCCCAGGGCCCATTGTGACGTCCCAGGACCCCCCATTTTCCCCAGGACCCATTGTGACATTCAGGGGGCCCCTTTGTCACTGGGGCCCATTGTGACATCCCAGGACCCCACATTGTCCCCAGGACCCATTGTGACACTAAGGGGTCCCCGCCTTGTTCCCAGGGCCCATTGTGACACCGTGAGTACCACCCTTGTCCGCAGGGCTCATTGAGACATCCCAGGACCCCCCTTTGTCCCCAGGGCCCATTGTGACATCCAGGGGACCCCCTTTGTCCCCAGGGCCCATTGTGACATCGAAGGACCCCCCTGGTCCCCAGGGCCCATTATGACATCCTGGGGATACCCCCTTATTACTGGGGCCCATTGTGACGTCCCAGGACCCCCCATTGTCCCCAGGGCCCATTGTGACATCCTGGGGATCCCTGTTTGGCCCCAGGGCCCATTGTGACATCCCAGGACCCCCCCTTGTCCCCAGGGCCCATTGTGACATTCAGGGGACGCCTCTTTGTACCCAGGGCACATTGTGACATCCTGGGGACCCCCCGTTGTCCTCAGGGCCCATTTTGACATCCTGGGGATCCCTCTTGTCCCCAGGGCCCATTGTGACGTCCCAGGACCCCCCATTGTCTTCAGGACCCATTGTGACATTCAGGGCACCCCCTTTGTCACTGGGGCCCATTGTGACATCCCAGGACCCCACATTGTCCTCAGGGCCCATTGTGACATCCTGGGGACCCCACTTGTCCCCAGGACCCATTGTGACACTATGGGCACCCCGCCTTGTTCCCAGGGCCCATTGTGACATCCAGGGGACCCCCTTTGTCCCCAGGGCCCATTGTGACATCCCAGGACCCCACTTTGTCCCCAGGGCCCATTGTGACATCCTGGGGACCCCCTCTTGTCCCCAGGGCCCATTGTGACATCCTCGGCACCCCCTTGTCCCCAGGGCCCATTGTGACATTCAGGGGACCCCTCTTTGTCCCCAGGGCCCATTGTGACATCCTGGGGACCCCCTCTTGTCCCCAGGGCCCATTGTGACGTCCCAGGACCCCCCATTGTCCCCAGGGCCCATTGTGACATCCTGGGGATCCCTCCTTGTCCCCAGGGCCCATTGTGATGTCCCAGGACCCCAGATTGTCCCCAGGGCCCATTGTGACATCCTGGGGACCCCCTTTGTCACTGGGGCCCATTCTGACGTCCCAGGACCCCACATTGTCCCCAGGGCCCATTGTGACATCCTGGGGACCCCCTTTGTCTCCAGGGCCCATTGTGACGTCCCAGGACCCCCCATTGTCCCCAGGGTCCATTGTTACATCCTGGGGACCCCCTTGTCCCCATCGTGACACCATGGGGACCCTCCTTGTCACTGGGGACCCATTCCGACACCCTGGGGAACCCCCTTGTCCTCAGGGCCCATTGTGATATCCTGGGCATCCCCCTTTTTCCCCCTGGACCATTGTAACACCGTGGGGACCCCCTTTGTCCCCAGGGCCCATTGTGACACTGTGGGACCCCCCCTTTGTCCCCAGGGCCTATTATTCCGTCCCGGGACCCCCATTGTCCCCAGGGCCCATTGTGACACTTGGGGACCCCCCTTGTCACTGGGGACCCATTGTGACACCATGGGGACCACCCCTTGTCCTCAGGGCCTATTGTGAACATCCTGGGGAACCTCCATTGTCCCCAGAGCCCATTGTGAGTTCCTGGAGACCCCCTTGTCCCCAGGGCCCATTGTGACATCCTGGGGAGCCTCTTTGTCCCCAGGGCCCATTGTGACGTCCCAGGACCCCCCATTGTCCCCAGGGCCCATTGTGGCATCCTGGGGACCTCCTTGTCCCCAGGACCCATCGTGGCACCGTGGGGACCTCCCTTGTCACTGGGGACCCTTTGTGACACCATGGGGACCTCCCATTGTTCTCAGGGCCCATTGAGACATCCTGGGGACCCCCTTTGTCACTGGGGACCCATTGTGACATCCCAGGAACCCCATTGTCCCAAGGGCCCATTGTGACATCCTGGGGACCCCTCTTTGTCTCCAGGACATATTGTGACACCGTGGGGACCACATTAGTCCCCAGGGCCCATTGTGACATCCTAGGAATCCCCTCTTGTCCCCAGGGCCCATTGTGACATCCCAGGACCCCCCTTTGTCCCCAGGGCTCATTGTGACATTCTAGGACCCCACTTTGTCCCCAGGGCCTATTGTGACACCATGGGGAACCCTCCTTGTCACTGGGGACCCATTGTGACACCATGGGGACCCCCCCTTTGTCCCCAGTGCCCATTGTGACATCCTGCCCACCCCCCTTTGTCCCCAGGGTCCATTGTGACATCCTGGGCAACCCCATTGTCCCCAGGGCCCATTGTGACATCTAGGGGGACGCCCTTGTCCCCAGGACCCATCGTGGCACCGTGGGGACCCCCATTGTCTCCAGGGCCCATTGTGACATTCAGGGGACCCCCCTTTGTCCCCAGGGCCCATTCTGATACCGTGGGGACCCCCTTTGTCCCCAGGGCATATTGTGACATCCTGGGGACGCCCTTTGTCCCCAGGACCCATTTTCACACCGTCGACACCCCCGTTTGTCCCCAGGGCCCATTGTGACATCCTGGGGACACTCCTTGTCCCCAGAGCCCATTGTGACATCCAGGGGACCCCCTTTCTCCCCAGGGCCCATTGTGACATTGCAGTACCCCCCCTGGTCCCCACGGCCCATTGTGGCACCATGGGGACCCCCTTTTGTCACTGGGGCCCATTGTGACATCCCAACACCCCACTTTGTCCCCAGGGCTTATTGTGACACCATGGGGACCTCCCTTGTCCCCAGGGCCCACTGTGACATCCCATGACCCCCATTTGTCCCCAGTGCTATTGTCAAATCCTGGGGACCCCCTTTGTCCCCAGGGACCATTGTGGCACCATGGGGAACCCCTTTGTCACTGGGGCCCATTGTGACATCCCAGGACCCCACATTGTCCCCAGGACCCATTGTGACATCCTGGGGACCCCACTTGTCCCCAGGACCCATTGTGACACTATGGGGACCCCACCTTGTTCCCAGGGCCCATTGTGAAACCATCGACACCCCCCTTGTCCGCAGGGGTCATTGTGAAATCCTGGGGACCCTCCTTGTCCCCAGAGCCCATTGTGACATCCAGGGGACCCCCTTTCTCCCCAGGGCCCATTGTGACATCGCAGAACACCCCTGGTCCCCAGGGCCCATTGTGACATCCTGGGGATCCCCCTTTGTCCCCAGGGTCCATTGTGACATCCTGGGCAACCCCATTGTCCCCAGGGCCCATTGTGACATCTGGGGGACCCCCTTGTCCCCAGGACCCATCGTGGCACCGTGGGGACCCTCCTTGTCACTTGGGCCCATTGTGACACCATGGGGACCTCCCCTTTGTCCCCAGTGCCCATTGTGACATCCTGCGGACCCCCCTTTGTCCTCAGGGCCCATTTTGACATTCAGGGGACCCACCATTGTCCCCAGGGCCCATTGTGACCTTCAAGGGACCCCCATTGTTCCCAGGGCCCATTGTGACGTCCTGGGGAGCCCCCTCTGCTCCCAAGGCTCATTGTGACTTTCAGGGGATCCCCCCATGTACCCAGGGCTGTTTGTGACGTTGTAGGGCCCCTCTTTGTCCCCAGGGCCCATTGTGACATCCTGGGGAACCCCCTTGTTCCCCGGGCCCATTGTGATGTCCCGGGACCCCCCATTGTCCCCATGGCCCATTGTGACATCCTGGGGATCCCTCCTTGTCCCCAGGGCCCATTGTGACGTCCCAGGACCCCCCATTGTCCCCAGGGCCTATTGTGACATCCTCTGCACCCCCTTGTCCCCAGGGCCCATTGTGACATTCAGGGGACACCTCTTTGTCCCCAGGGCCCATTGTGACATCCTGGGGACCCCGTCTTGTCCCCAGGGCCCATTGTGACGTCCCAAGACCCCCCCATTGTCCCCAGGGCCCATTGTGACATTCAGGGCACCCCCTTTGTCACTGGGGCCCATTGTGACATCCCAGGACCCCACATTGTCTCCAGGGCCCATTGTGACATCCTGGGGACCCCTCTTTGTCCTAAGGACCCATTGTGACGTCCCAGGACCCTGCATTGTCCCCAGAGCCCGTTGTGACATCCTGGAGACACCCTTTGTCCCCAGGACCCATTGTGACGTCCCAGGACCCCCCATTGTCCCCAGGGTTCATTCTTACATCCTGGGGACCCCCTTGTCCCCAGGACCCATCGTGACACCATGGAGACCCCTCCTTGCCTCAGGGCCCATTGTGACATCCTGGGCATCCCCCTTTGTCACCCGGGACCATTGTAACACCGTGGGGACCCCCTTTGTCCCTAGGGCCTATTGTTACGTCCCAGGACCCCCCGTTGTTCCCAGGGCCCATTGTGACACCTTGGGGACCCCCTTGTCACTGGGGACCCATTGTGACACCATGGGGACCACCCCTTGTCCTCAGGGCCTATTGTGAACATCCTGGGGAACCTCCATTGTCCCCAGAGCCCATTGTGAGTTCCTGGGGACCCCCTTGTCCCCAGGTCCCATTGTGACATCCTGGGGAGTCTCTTTGTCCCCAGGGCCCATTGTGACATCCTGGGGACCCCCTTTGTCCCCAGGGCCCCTGGTGACATCCTGGGGACCTCCTTGTCCGCAGGACCCATCCTGGCACCGTGGGGACCTCCCTTGTCACTGGGGACCCTTTGTGACACCATGGGGACCTCCCATTGTCCTCAGGGCCCATTGAGACATCCTGGGGACCCCCTTTGTCACTGGGGACCCGTTGTGACATCCCAGGAACCCCATTGTCCCAAGGGCCCATTGTGACATCCTAGGGACCTCCCTTTGTCCCCAGGGTTCATTGTGGCACCATGGGGACCCCCTTTGCACTGTGTCACATTGTGATATCCAAGAACCCCACTTTGTCCCCAAGGCCCATTTTGACATCCTGGGGACCCCTTTTCTCCCCAGGGCCCATTGTGACATTCAGGGGACACCCCCCTTGTCCCCAGGGCCCATTGTGACTTCCCAGGACCCCCCATTGTCCCTAGAGCCCATTGTGACATTCAGGGGACCCCCTTTGTCACTGGGGCCCATTGTGACATCCCAGGACCCCACATTGTCCCCAGGGCCCATTGTGACATTCAGGGGACACCCCCCTTGTCCCCAGGGCCCATTGTGACGTCCCAGGATCCCCCATTGTCCCCAGGGCCCATTGTGACATTCAGGGGACCCCCTTTGGCACTGGGGCCCATTGTGACATCCCAGGACCCCACATTGTCCCCAGGGCCCATTGTGACATTCAGGGGTCCCCCCCTTGTCCCCAGGACCCATTGTGATGTCCCAGGAGCCTCATTGTCCCCACGGCCCATTGTGACATCCTGGGGACCCCCCTTTGTCACTGGGGCTCATTGAGACATCGTGGGGACCAACTTTGTCCCCAGGGCCCATTGTGACGTCCCAGGACCTCCCGTTGTCCCCAGTGTCCATTGTGACGTCCGAGGAGCCCACTTTGTCCCCAGGACCCATTTTGATATTGAGGGGAACCACGTTTGTCCCCAGGGCCCATTGTGACACCATGGGGAACCCCCTTGTCACTGGGGACCCATTGTGACACCATGGAGACCCCTCCTTGTCCCCAGGGCCCATTGTGACACTATGGGGACCCCCCCTTGTTCCCAGGGCCCATTGTGACATCCTGGGTACCACCCTTGTCCCCAGGGCCCATTGTGACATCCTCTGCACCCCCTTGTCCCCAGGGCCCATTGTGACATTCCGGGGACCCCTGTTTGTTCCCAGGGCCCATTGTGACATCCTGGGGACCCCCTCTTGTCACTGGGGCCCATTGTGATGTCCCAGGACCCCACATTGTCCCCAGGGCCCATTGTGACATTCAGGGGACCCCTCTTTGTCCCCAGGGCCCATTGTGAAGTCTAAGGACCCCCCATTGTCCCCAGGGCCCATTGTGACATCCTGGGGATCCCTCCTTGTCCCCACGACCCATTGTGACATCCTGGGGACCCTCCTTGTCCCCAGAGCCCATTGTGACATCCAAGGGACCCCCTTTGTCTCCAGGGCCCATTGTGGCACCATGGGGACCCCCTTTGACACTGGGGCCCATTGTGACACCGTCGACACCCCCCTTTGTCCCCAGGGCCCATTGTGACGTCCTGGGGACCCCCCTTGTCCCCAGAGCCCATTGTGACATCCAGGGGACCCCCTCTTGTCACCAGGGCCCATTGTGACGTCCCAGGACCCTCCATTGTCCCCAGGGCCCATTGTGACATCCTGGGGATTCCTCCTTGTCCTCAGGGCCCATTGTGACGTCCCAGGACCGCCCATTGTCCCCAGGGCCCATTGTGACATCCTGGGGATCCCTCCTTGTCCCCAGGGCCCATTGTGACGTCCCAGGACCCCCCATTGTCCCCAGGACCCATTGTGACATTCAGGGGACCCCCTTTGTCACTGGGGCCCATTGTGACATCCCAGGACCCCACATTGTCCCCAGGGCCCATTGTGGCATCCTGGGGACCCCACTTGTCCCCAGGACCCATTGTGACACTATGGGGACCCCCCCTTGTCTCCAGGGCCCATTGTGACATCCTCGGCACCCCCTTGTCCCCAGGGCCCATTGTGACATTCAGGGGAGCCCTCTTTGTCTCCAGGGCCCATTGTGACATCCTGGGGACCCCCTCTTGTCCCCAGGGCCCATTGTGACGTCCCAGGACCTCCCGTTGTCCCCAGTGTCCATTGTGATATCCGAGGAGCCCACTTTGTCCCCAGGACCCATTTTGATATTGAGGGGAACCACGTTTGTCCCCAGGGCCCATTGTGACACCATGGGGACCCCCCCTTGTCACTGGGGACCCATTGTGACACCATGGAGACCCCTGCTTGTCCTCAGGGTCCATTGTGACATCTTGGGCACCTCCCATTGTCCCCAGGACCCATTGTGACATCCTGGGGACCCCCTTGCTCCCAGGGCCCATTGTGGCACCATGTGGACATCCCCTTTGTCCCCAGGGCCCATTGTGACATTCCAGGACCCCCCATTGTCCCCAGGGCCCATTGTGACATCCACTGCACCCCCTTGTCCCCAGGGCCCATTGTGACATTCAGGGGACCCCTCTTTATCCCCAGGGCCCATTGTGACGTCCCAGGACCCCCCATTGTCCCCAGGGCCCATTGTGACATCCTGGGGATCCCTCCTTGTCCTCAGGGCCCATTGTGACGTCTTAGGACCCCCCATTGTCCCCAGGGCCCATTGTGACATTCAGGGGACGCCTCTTTGAAACCCAGGGCACATTGTGACATCCTGGGGACCCCCCCTTGTCCCCACAGCCCATTGTGACGTCCCAGGACCCCCCCATTGTTCCCAGGGCCCATTGTGACATCCTGGGGATCCCTCCTTGTCCCCAGGGACCATTGTGACACTATGGGGACCCCCCCTTGTTCCCAGGGCCCATTGTGACATCCTGGGTACCACCCTTGTCCGCAGGGCTCATTGTGACGTCCCAGGACCCCCCATTGTCCCCAGGGCCCATTGTGACATCCTCTGCACCCCCTTGTCCCCAGGGCCCATTGTGATATTCCGGGGACCCCTGTTTGTTCCCAGGGCCCATTGTGACATCCTGGGGACCCCCTCTTGTCACTGGGGCCCATTGTGACGTCCCAGGACCCCACATTGTCCCCAGGGCCCATTGTGACATCCTCTGCACCCCCTTGTTCCCAGGGCCCATTGTGACATTCAGGGGACCCGTCTTTGTCCCCAGGGCCCATTGTGACATCCTGGGGATCCCTCGTTGTCCGCAGGGCCCATTGTGACGTCCCAGCACCCCCCATTGTCCCCAGGACCTACTGTGACATTCAGGGGAGCCCCTTTGTCACTGGGGCCCATTGTGACACCATGGAGACCCCCGCTTGTCCTCAGGGTCCATTGTGACATCCTGGGCACCCCCCATTTTCCCCAGGACCCATTGTGACATCCTGGCCACCCCCTTGCTCCCAGGGCCCGTTGTGGCACCATGGGGATACCCCCTTTGTCCCCAGGGCCCATTGTGACATCCCAGGACCCCCCTTTGTCCCCAGGGCCATTGTGACATCCTGGGGACCCCTTTTGTCCCCAGGGCCCATTGTGGCACCATGGGGAACCCCTTTGTCACTGGGGACCATTGTGACATTCCAGGATTCCACTTTGTCCCCAGGGCTCGTTCTGACACCTTGGGGACTCCCATTGTCCCCAGGGCCCATTGTGACATCCCAGGACCCCACTTTGTCCCCAGGGCTTATTGTGACATCTGGGGGACGCCCTTGTCCCCAGGACCCATCGTGGCACCGTGGGGACCCTCCTTGTCACTTGGGCCCATTGTGACACCATGGGGACCCACCCTTTGTCCCCAGTGCCCATTGTGACATCCTGCGGACCCCCCGTTGTCCCCAGGGCCCATTGTGACATTCAGGGGACCCACCATTGTCCTCAGGGCCCATTGTGATGTCCCAGGACCCCCCATTGTCCCCAGGGCCCATTGTGACATCCTCAGCACCCCCTTGTTCCCAGGGCCCATTGTGACATTCAGGGGACCCCTCTTTTTCCCCAGGGCCCATTGTGACATCCTGGGGACCCCCCCTTGTCCCCAGGGCCCATTGTGACGTCCCAGAACCCGCCATTGTCCCCAGGGCCCATTGTGACATCCTGGGGATCCCTGCTTGTCCCCAGGGCCCATTGGGACGTCCCAGGACCCGCTATTGTCCCCAGGGCCCATTTTGACATCCTGGGGATCCCTCCTTGTCCCCAGGGCCCATTGGGACGTCCCAGGACCCCCATTGTCCCCAGGGCCCATTGTGACATTCAGGGGCCCCCGTTTGTCACTGGGGCCCATTGTGACATCCCAGGACCCCACATTGTCCCCAGGGCCCTTGTGACATCCTGGGGAGCCCACTTGTCCCCAGGACCCATTGTGACACTATAGGGACCCCCCCTTGTGCCCAGTGACCATTGTCACACCGTGGGTACCACCCTTGTCCGCACGGCCCATTGTGACATCCTAGGGACACCCCCTTGTCTCCAGGGCCCATTGTGACATCCTGGGAATCCCTCCTTGTCCCCAGGGCCCATTTTGACATTCAGGGGACCCCCCATTGTCCCCAGGGCCCATTGTGACATCCTCTGCACCCCCTTGTCCCCAGGGCCCATTGTGACATTCAGGGGACCCCTCTTTGTCCCCAGGGCCCATTGTGACATCCTGGGGATCCCTCGTTGTCCCCAGGGCCCATTGTGACGTCCCAGGACCTCCCATTGTCCCCAGGACCGATTGTGACATTCAGGGGATCGCCTTTGTCACTGGGGCCCATTGTGACACCATGGAGACCCCCGCTTGTCCTCAGGGTCCATTTTGACATCCTGGGCACCCCCCATTTTCCCCAGGACCCATTGTGACATCCTGGCCACCCCCTTGATCCCAGGGCCCGTTGTGGCACCATGGGGACACCCCCTTTGTCCCCAGGACCCATTGTGACATCCCAGGACCCCCCTTTGTTCCCAGGGCCATTGTAGCACCATGGGGACCCCCTTTGACCCCAGGGCCCATTGTGGCACCATGGCAACCCCTTTTGTCCCCAGGGCCCATTGTGACATTCTTGGACCCCACTTTGTCCCCAGGGCCTATTGTGACACCATGGGGACCCCTCCTTGTCACTGGGGACCCATTGTGACACCATGGGGACCCCCCCTTGTCCTCAGGACTCATTCTCACATCCTGGACACCCCCCATTGTCCCCAGGGCCCATTGTGACATCCACTGCACCTCCTTGTCCCCAGGGCCCATTGTGACATTCAGGGGACCCCTCTTTGTCCCCAGGGCCCATTGTGACATCCTGGGGACCCCCCCTTGTCCCCAGGGCTCATTGAGACGTCCCAGGACCCCCCACTGTCCCCAGGGCCCATTGTGACATTCAGGGGACCCCCTTTGTCCCCAGGGCCCATTGTGACATGCTGGGGACGCTCTTTGTCCACAGGGCCCATTGTGACATCCTGGGGACCCTCCTTGTCCCCAGAGCCCATTGTGACATCCAGGGGACCCCCTTTGTCCCCAGGGCCCATTGTGGCACCATGAGGACCCTCTTTGTCACTGGGGCCCATTGTGACATCCCAGGACCCCCCTTTGTCCCCAGGGCCCATTGTGACATCCTGGGGACCCTCCTTGTCCCCAGAGCCCATTGTGACATCCCAGGACCCCACTTTGTCCCCAGGGCTTATTGTGAAATCCTGGGGACCCCTTTTGTCCCCAGGGCCCATTGTGACACCGTGGGGAACCCCTTTGTCACTGGGGCCATTGTGACATTCCAGGATTTCACTTTGTCCCCAGGGCTCGTTCTGACACCTTGGGGACTCCCATTGTCCCCAGGGCCCATTGTGACATCCTGGGCAACCCCATTGTCCCCAGGGCCCATTGTGACATCCTGGGGACCCCCATTGTCCCCAAGGCCCATTGTGACATTCCAGGACCCCCCATTGTCCCCAGGGCCCATTGTGACATCCACTGCACCCCCTTGTCCCCAGGGCCCATTGTGACATTCAGGGGACCCCTCTTTGTCCCCAGAGCCCATTGTGACATCCTGGGGACCCCCCTTCTCACTGGGGCCCATTGTGACGTCCCAGGACCCCCCATTGTCCCCAGGGCCCATTGTGACATTCAGGGGGCCCCTTTGTCACTGGGGCCCATTGTGACATCCCAGGACACCCCCTGGTCCCCAGGCCCCATTGTGACATCCTGGGGACCCCCCTTGTCCTCAGGGTCCATTGTGACAGCCCAGGACCTTACATTGTCCCCAGGGCCCATTGTGATATCTGGGGGACCCCCTTGTCCCCAGGGCCCATTGTGACATCCCAGGACCCCCCATTGTCCCCAGGGCCCATTGTGACATCCCAGGACCCCCCATTGTCCCCAGGGCCCATTGTGACATCCTCGGCACCCCTTTGTCCCCCGGGCCCATTGTGACATCCTGGGGACCCCCCCTTGTCCCCAGGGCCCATTGTGACGTCCCAGGACCCCCCATTGTCCCCAGGGGCCATTGTGACATCCTAGGGATCCCTCCTTGTCCCCAGGGCCCATTGTGACATTCAGGGGACCCCTCTTTGTCCCTAGGGCCCATTGTGACATCCTGGGGATCCCTCCTTGTCCCCAGGACCCATTGTGACGTCCCAGGATCCCCATTGTCCCCAGGACCTATTGTGACATTCAGGGGACCCCCCTTTGTCACTGGGGCCCATTGTGACACCATGGAGACCCCCGCTTGTCCCCAGGGCCCATTGTGACATCCCAGGACCCCCCTTTGTCCCCAGGGCCCATTGTAGCACCATGGGGACCCCCTTTGACCCCAGGGCCCATTGTGGCGCCATGGCAACCCCTTTTGTCCCCAGGGCCCATTGTGACATTCTTGGACCCCACTTTGTCCCCAGGACCTATTGTGACACCATGGGGACCCCCCCTTGTCCTCAGGACTCATTCTCACATCCTGGACACCCCCCATTGTCCCCAGGGCTCATTGTGACATCCACTGCACCCCATTGTCCCCAGGGCCCATTGTGACATTCAGGGGACCCCTCTTTGTCCCCAGGGCCCATTGTGACATCCTGGGGACGCTCTTTGTCCCCAGGGCCCATTGTGACATCCCAGGACCCCCCTTTGTCCCCAGGGCCCATTGTGACATCCCAGGACCCCACTTTGTCCCCAGGGCTTATTGTGACACCATGGGGATCTCCCTTGTCCCCAGGGCCCATTGTGACATCCCATGACACCCCTTTGTCCCCAGGGCCCATTGTGACATCCCAGGACCCCACTTTGTCCCCAGGGCTTATTGTGACACCATGGGGATCTCCCTTGTCCCCAGGGCCCATTGTGACATCCCATGACCCCCCTTTGTGCCCAGTGCTATTGTGAAATCCTGGGGACCCCTTATGTCCCCAGGGCCCATTATGACACCATGGGGAACCCCTTTGTCACTGGGGGCCATTGTGACATTCCAGGATTCCACTTTGTCCCCAGGGCTCGTTCTGACACCTTGGGGACTCCCATTGTCCCCAGGGCCCATTGTGACATCCTGGGGACCCCCATTGTCCCCAGGGCCCATTGTGACATCCACTGCACCCCCTTGTCCCCAGGGCCCATTGTGACATTCAGGGCACCCCTCTTTGTCCCCAGGGCCCATTGTGACATCCTGGGGACCCCCACTTGTCACTGGGGCCCATTGTGACATCCCAGGACCCCCCATTGTCCCCAGGGCCCATTGTGACATTCAGGGCACCCCCTTGTCCCCAGGGCCCATTGTGACATTCCGGGGACGCCTCTTTGTACCGAGGGCACACTGTGACATCCTGGGGACCCCCCCTTGTCACTGGGGCCCATTGTGACGTCCCAGGACCCCCCATTGTCGCCAGGGCCCATTGTGACATCCTGGGGATCCCTTCTTGTCCCCAGGGCCCATTGTGACGTCCCAGGACCCCCCATCGTCCCCAGGACCCATTGTGACATTCAGGTGGCCCCTTTGTCACTGGGGCCCATTGTGACATCCCAGGACCCCACATTGTCCCCAGGACACATTGTCACATCCTGGGGACCCCACTTGTCCCCAGGACCCATTGTGACACTATGGGGACCCCCCCTTGTTCCCACGGCCCATTGTGACACCGTGGGTACCACCCTTGTCCGCAGGGCTCATTGTGACATCGCAGGACCCCCCTTTGTCCCCAGGGCCCATTCTGATACCGTGGGGATCCCCTTTGTCCCCAGAGTCCATTGTGACATCCAGGGGACCCCCTTTGTCCCCAGGGCCCATTGTGACATCGCAGGACCCCCCTGGGCCCCAGGGCGCATTTTGACATCCTGGGGATGCCCCCTTGTCAACGGGGCCCATTGTGACGTCCCAGGACCCCCCATTGTGTCCAGGGCCCATTGTGACATCCTGGGGACACTCCTTGTCCCCAGAGCCCATTGTGACATCCAGGGGACCCCCTTTCTCCCCAGGGCCCATTGTGACATTGCAGTACCCCCCCTGGTCCCCACGGCCCATTGTGGCACCATGGGGACCCCCTTTTGTCACTGGGGCCCATTGTGACATCCCAACACCCCACTTTGTCCCCAGGGCTTATTGTGACACCATGGGGACCTCCCTTGTCCCCAGGGCCCACTGTGACATCCCATGACCCCCATTTGTCCCCAGTGCTATTGTCAAATCCTGGGGACCCCCTTTGTCCCCAGGGACCATTGTGGCACCATGGGGAACCCCTTTGTCACTGGGGCCCATTGTGACATCCCAGGACCCCACATTGTCCCCAGGACCCATTGTGACATCCTGGGGACCCCACTTGTCCCCAGGACCCATTGTGACACTATGGGGACCCCACCTTGTCCCCAGGGCCCATTGTGACGTCTTAGGACCCCCCGTTGTCCCCAGGGCCCATTGTGACGTCCTGGGGATCCCTCCTTGTCCCCAGGGCCCATTGTGACGTCCCAGGACTCCCCACTGTCCTCAGGACCTATTGTAACATTCAGGGGACCCCCTTTGTCACTGGGGCCCATTGTGACATCCCAGGACCCCACATTGTCCCCAGGGCCCATTGTGACATCCTGGGGACCCCATTTTCCCCAGGACCCATTGTGACACTATGGGTACCCCCCCTTGTCCCCAGGGCCAATTGTGACGTCCCAGGACCCCTCATTGTTCCCAGGGCCCATTGTGATGTCCTTGGGAGCCCCCTCTCTTCCCAGGGCTCATTGTGACTCTCAGGGGACCCCACCTTGTCCCCAGGACTGATTGTGACGTCCTAGGGCCCCTCTGTGTCCCCAGGGCCCATTGTGACGTCCCAGGACCCCCATTGTCCCCAGGGCCCATTGTGACATCCTCGGCACCCCCTTGTCCCCAGGGCCCGTTGTGACATTCAGGGGACCCCTCTTTGTCCCCAGGGCCCATTGTGACATCCTGGGGACCCCCTCTTGTCCCCAGGGCCCATTGTGACGTCCCAGGACCCCCCATTGTTCCCAGGGCCCATTGTGACATCCTGGGGATCCCTCCTTGTCCCCAGGGCCCATTGTGATGTCCCAGGAACCCCCATTGTCCCCAGGACCCATTGTGACATTCAGGGGACCCCCTTTGTCACTGGGGCCCATTGTGACATCCCAGGACCCCACATTGTCCCCAGGGCCCATTGTGACATCCTGGGGACCCCCATGTCACTGGGGCCCATTGTGACGTCCCAGGACCCCGCATTGTCCCCAGGGCCCATTGTGACACCTTGGGGACCCCCTTGTCACTGGAGACCCGTTGTGACATCATGGGGACCACCCCTTGTCCTCAGGGCCTATTGTTACGTCCCAGGACCCCCCATTGTCCCCAGGGCCCATTGTGACACCTTGGGGACCCCCTTGTCACTGGAGACCGGTTGTGACAGCATGGGGACCACCCCTTGTCCTCAGGGCCTATTGTGAACATCCTGGGGAACCTCCATTGTCCCCAGAGCCCATTGTGAGTTCCTGGAGACCCCCTTGTCCCCAGGTCCCATTGTGACATCCTGGGCAGCCTCTTTGTCCCCAGGGCCCATTGTGACATCCTGGGGACCTCCTTGTCCCCAGGACCCATCCTGGCACCGTGGAGACCTCCCTTGTTACTGGGGACCCATTGTGACACCATGGGGACCTCCCATTGTCCTCAGGGCCCATTGAGACATCCTGGGGACCCCCTTTGTCACTGGGGACCCAATGTGACATCCCAGGAACCCCATTGTCCCAAGGGCCCATTGTGACATCCTGGGGACCCCGCTTTGTCTCCAGGACATATTGTGACACCGTGGGGACCACATTAGTCCCCAGGGCCCATTGTGACATCCTAGGGATCCCCTCTTGTCCCCAGGGCCCATTGTGACGTCCCAGGACCCCCCATTGTCCCCAGGGCCCATTGTGACCTCCTCGGCACCCCCTTGTCCCTAGGGCCCATTGTGACATTCACGGGACCCCCCTTTGTCCCCAGGACCCATTGTGACATCCAGGGGACCCCCTTTGTCCCCAGGGCCCATTGTGACATCCTGGGGTCCCCCCTTTGTCCCCAGGGCCCATTGAAATGTCCCAGGACCACCGTTTGTCCCCAGGGTTCATTATGACATCCTGGGGACCCCATTTGTCCCCACGGCCCATTGTGGCACCATGGGGAACCCCTTTGTCACTGGGGCCCATTGTGACATCCCAGGACCCCACTTTGTCCCCAGGGCTTATTGTGACACCATGGGGATCTCCCTTGTCCCCAGGGCCCATTGTGACATCCCATGACCCCCCTTTATCCCCAGTGCTATTGTGAAATCCTGGGGACCCCTTTTGTCCCCAGGGCCCATTGTGGCACCATGGGGAACCCCTTTGTCACTGGGGGCCATTGTGACATCCCAGGATTCCACTTTGTCCCCAGGGCTCGTTCTGACACCTTGGGGACTCCCATTGTCCCCAGGGCCCATTGTGACATCCTGGGCAACCCCATTGTCCCCAGGGCCCATTGTGACATCTGGGGGACGCCCTTGTCCCCAGGACCCATCGTGGCACCGTGGGGACCCTCCTTGTCACTTGGGCCCATTGTGACATCCTGGGCACCCCTTTTGTCCCCACAGCCCATTGTGGCAGCATGGGGACCCCGTTTGTCACTGGGGCCCATTGTGACATCCCAGGACCCCACATTGTCCCCAGGGCCCTTGTGACATCCTGGGGACCCCACTTGTCCCCAGGACCCATTGTGACACTATAGGGACCCCCCCTTGTGCCCAGTGACCATTGTGACACCGTGGGTACCACCCTTGTCCGCACGGCCCATTGTGACATCCTAGGGACACCCCCTTGTCTCCAGGGCCCATTGTGACATCCTGGGAATCCCTCCTTGTCCCCAGGGCCCATTTTGACATTCAGGGGACCCCACATTGTCCCCAGGGCCCATTGTGACATCCTGGGGACCCCCCTTTGTCCCCAGGGCCCATTGTGACATCCAAGGGACCCCCCCTTGTCCCCAGGGCCCATTGTGACGTCCCAGGACCCCCCACTGTCCCCAGGGCCCATTGTGACATTCAGGGGACCCCCCTTTGTCCCCAGGGCCCATTCTGATACCGTCGGGACCCCCTTTGTCCCCAGGGCCCATTGTGACATGCTGGGGACCCTCCTTGTCCCCAGAGCCCATTGTGACATCCAGGGGACCCCCTTTGTCCCCAGGGCCCATTGTGGCACCGTGAGGACCCTCTTTATCACTGGGGCCCATTGTGACATCCCGGGACCCCCTTTGTCCCCAGGGCCCATTGTGACATCCTGGGGGACCCTCCTTGTCCCCAGAGCCCATTGTGACATCCTAGGACCCCACTTTGTCCCCAGGGCTTATTGTGACACCATGGGAATCTCCCTTGTCCCCAGGGCCCATTGTGACATCCCATGACCCCCCTTTGTCCCCAGTGCTATTGTGAAATCCTGGGGACCCCTTTTGTCCCCAGGGCCCATTGTGGCACCATGGGGAACCCCTTTGTCACTGGGGGCCATTGTGACATTCCAGGATTCCACTTTGTCCCCAGGGCTCGTTCTGACACCTTGGGGACTCCCATTGTCCCCAGGGCCCATTGTGACATCCTGGGCAACCCCATTGTCCCCAGGGCCCATTGTGACATCCTGGGGACCCCCATTGTCCCCAAGGCCCATTGTGACATTCCAGGACCCACCATTGTCCCCAGGGCCCATTGTGACATCCACTGCACCCCCTTGTCCCCAGGGCCCACTGTGACATTCAGTGGACCCCTCTTTGTCCCCAGGGCCCATTGTCACATCCTGGGACCCCCGTTGTCACTGGGGCCCATTGTGACGTCCCAGGACCCCCCATTGTCCCCAGGACCCATTGTGACATTCAGGGGGCCCCTTTGTCACTGGGACCCATTGTGACATCCCAGGACCCCACATTGTCCCCAGGACACATTGTGACATCCTGGGGACCCCACTTGTCCTCAGGACCCATTGTGACACTATGGGGACCCCCCCTTGTTCGCAGGGCTCATTGTGACATCCCAGGACCCACCTTTGTCCCCAGGGCCCATTCTGATACCGTGGGTATCCCCTTTGTCCCCAGAGCCCATTGTGACATCCAGGGGACCCCCTTTGTCCCCAGGGCCCATTGTGACATCGCAGGACCCCCCTGGGCCCCAGGGCGCATTTTGACATCCTGGGGATGCCCCCTTGTCACCGGGACCCATTGTGACGTCCCAGGACCCCCCATTGTCTCCAGGGCCCATTGTGACATCCTGGGGATCCCTGCTTGGCCCCAGAGCCCATTGTGACGTCTTATGACCCCCCCTTGTCCCCAGGGCCCATTGCGACATTCAGGGGACGCCTCTTTGTAACCAGGGCCCATTGTGACATCCTGGGGATCCCTCCTTGTCCCCAGGGCCCATTGTGACGTCCCAGGACCCCCATTGTCCTTAGGATTCATTGTAACATTCAGGGAACCCCTTTGTCACTGGGGCCCATTGTGACATCCCAGGACCCCACATTGTCCCCAGGACCCATTGTGAGACTATGGGGAACCCCCCTTGTTCCCAGGGCCCATTGTGACACCGTGGGTACCACCCTTGACCGCAGGGCTCATTGTGACATCGCAGGACCCCCCTTTGTCCCCAGAGCCCATTGTGAAAACCAGGGGACACCCTTTGTCCCCAGGGCCCATTGTGACATCGCAGGACCACCCTGGTCCACAGGGCCCATTGTGACATCCTGGGCACCCCTTTTGTCCCCACGGCCCATTGTGGCACTATGGAGACCCCCTTTGTCACTGGGGCCCATTGTGACATCCCAGGACCCCACTTTGTCCCCAGGGCTGATTGTGACGTCCCAGGGCCACTCTGTGTCCCCAGGGCCCATTGTGACACTTTAGGGACCCCTCTTTGTCCCCAGGGCCCATTGTGACATCCTGGAGACCCCCCCTTGTCCCCAGGGCCCATTGTGACGTCCCAGGACCCCCCATTGTTCCCAGGGCCCATTGTGATGTCAGGGGAGCCCCCTCTGTTCCCAGGGCTCATTGTGACTTTCAGGGGACCCCCCCTTGTCCCCAGGGCTGATTGTGACGTCCTAGGGCCCCTCTGTGTCCCCAAGGCCCATTGTGACATCCCATGACCCCCCTTTGTCCCCAGTGCTATTGCGAAATCCTGGGGACCCCTTTTGTCCCCAGGGCCCATTGTGACACCATGGGGAACCCCTTTGTCACTGGGGGCCATTGTGACATTCCAGGATTCCACTTTGTCCCCAGGGCTCGTTCTGACACCTTGGGGACTCCCATTTTCCCCAGGCCCCATTGTGACATTCAGGGCACCCCCTTGTCCCCAGGGCCCATTGTGACATTTCGGGGACGCCTCTTTGTACCCAGGGCACACTGTGACATCCTGGGGACCCCCCCTTGTCACTGGGGCCCATTGTGACGTCCCAGGACCCCCCATTGTCCCCAGGGCCCATTGTGACATCCTGGGGATCCCTCCTTGTCCCCAGGGCCCATTGTGACGTCCCAGGACCCACCATTGTCCCCAGGACCCATTGTGACATTCAGGGGGCCCCTTTGTCCCCAGGGCCCATTGTGACATCCCAGGACCCCCCATTGTCCCCAGGGCCCATTGTGACGTCCCAGGACCCCCCATTGTCCCCAGGGCCCATTGTGACATCCTCAGCACCCCCTTGTCCCCAGGGCCCATTGTGACATTCAGGGGACCCCTCTTTTTCCCCAGGGCCCATTGTGACATCCTAGGGACCCCCCCTTGTCCCCAGGGCCCATTGTGACGTCCCAGGACCCGCCATTGTCCCCAGGGCCCATTGTGACATCCTGGGGATCCCTGCTTGTCCCCAGGGCCCATTGGGACGTCCCAGGACCCGCCATTGTCCCCAGGGCCCATTGTGACATTCTGGGGATCCCTCCTTGTCCCCAGGGCCAATTGGGACGTCCCAGGACCCTCATTGTCCCCAGGGCCCATTGTGACATTCAGGGGCCCCCGTTTGTCACTGGGGCCCATTGTGACATCCCAGGACCCCACATTGTCTCCAGGGCCCTTGTGACATCCTGGGGACACCCCCTTATCTCCAGGGCCCATTGTGACATCCTGGGAATCCCTCCTTGTCACTGGGGCCCATTTTGACATTCAGGGGACCCCCCATTGTCCCCAGGGCCCATTGTGACATCCTCTGCACCCCCTTGTCCCCAGGGCCCATTGTGACATTCAGGGGACCCCTCTTAGTCCCCAGGGCCCATTGTGACATCCTGGGGACCCCACTTGTCCCCAGGACCCATTGTGACACTATGGGGACCCCCCCTTGTGCCCAGTGCCCATTGTGACACCGTGGGTACCACCCTATTCTGCAGGGTCCATTGTTTCATCCCAGGACCCCCCATTGTCCCCAGGGCCCATTGTGACATTCAGGGGACCCCCCTTTGTCCCCAGGGCCCATTCTGATACCGTGGGGACCCCCTTTGTCCCCAGGGCCCATTGTGACATGCTGGGGACGCTCTTTGTCCCCAGGGCCCATTGTGACATCCTGGGGACCCTCCTTGTCCCCAGAGCCCATTGTGACATCCAGGGGACCCCCTTTGTCCCCAGGGCCCATTGTGGCACCATAGGGACCCCCTTTGTCACTGGGGCCCATTGTGAAATCCCAGGACCCCCCCTGGTCCCCAGGCCTCATTGTGACATCCTAGGGACCCCTTTGTCCCAAGACTTCATTGTGACATCCTGGGGACCCCCCTTGTCCTCAGGGTCCATTGTGACAGCCCAGGACCTTACATTGTCCCCAGGACCCATTGTGACATCCTGGGGCCACCCCCTTGCTCCCAGGGCCCGTTGTGGCACCGTGGGGACACCCCGTTTTTCCCCAGGGCCCATTGTGACATCCCAGGACCCCCCTTTGTACCCAGGGCCATTGTAGCACCATGGGGTCCCCTTTGACCCCATGGCCCATTGTGGCACCATGGCAACCCCTTTTGTCCCCAGGGCCCATTGTGACATTCTTGGACCCCACTTTGTCCCCAGGGCCTATTGTGACACCATGGGGACCCCTCCTTGTCACTGGGGACCCATTGTGACACCATGGGGACCCCCCCTTGTCCTCAGGACTCATTCTCACATCCTGGACACCCCCCATTGTCCCCAGGGCCCATTGTGACATCCACTGCACCCCCTTGTCCCCAGGGCCCATTGTGACATTCAGGGGACCCCTCTTTGTCCCCAGGGCCCATTGTGACATCCTGGGGACCCCCCCTTGTCCCCAGGGCCCATTGTGACGTCCCAGGACCCCCCACTGTCCCCAGGGCCCATTGTGACATCCTGGGGACCCTCCTTGTCCCCAGAGCCCATTGTGACATCCTGGGGACGCCCTTTGTCCCCAGGGCCCATTGTGGCACCATGAGGACCCTCTTTGTCACTGGGGGCCATTGTGACATCCTGGGGATCCTCCTTGTCCCCAGAGCCCATTTTGACATCCCAGGACCACACTTTGTCCCCAGGGCTTATTGTGACACCATGGGGATCTCCCTTGTCCCCAGGGCCCATTGTGACATCCCATGACCCCCCTTTATCCCCAGTGCTATTGTGAAATCCTGGGGACCCCTTTTGTCCCCAGGGCCCATTGTGGCACCATGGGGAACCCCTTTGTCACTGGGGGCCATTGTGACATTCCAGGATTCCACTTTGTCCCCAGGGCTCGTTCTGACACCTTGGGGACTCCCATTGTCCCCAGGGCCCATTGTGACATCCTGGGCAACCCCATTGTCCCCAGGGCCCATTGTGACATCCTGGGGACCCCCATTGTCCCCAGGGCCCATTGTGACATTCCAGGACCCCCCATTGTCCCCAGGGCCCATTGTGACATCCACTGCACCCCCTTGTCCCCAGGGCCCATTGTGACATTCAGGGGACCCCTCTTTGTCCCCAGGGCCCATTGTGACATTCAGGGGACCCCCCCTTGTCACTGGGGCCCATTGTGACGTCCCAGGACCCCCCATTGTCCCCAGGGCCCATTGTGACATCCTGGGGATCCCTCCTTGTCCCCAGGGCCCGTTGTGACGTCCCAGGACCCCCCATTGTCCCTAGGACCCATTGTGACATTCAGGGGGCCCCTTTGTCACTGGGGCCCATTGTGACATCCCAGGACCCCACATTGTCCCCAGGACACATTGTCACATCCTGGGGACCCCACTTGTCCCCAGGACCCATTGTGACACTATGGGGTCCCCCACTTGTGCCCAGGGCCCATTGTGACACCGTGGGTACCACCCTTGTCCGCAGGGCTCATTGTGACATCCCAGGACCCCCCTTTGTCCCCAGGGCCCATTCTGATACCGTGGGGATCCCCTTTGTCCCCAGAGTCCATTGTGACATCCAGGGGACTCCCTTTGTCCCCAGGGCCCATTGTGACATCGCAGGACCCCCCTGGGCCCCAGGGCGCATTTTGACATCCTGGGGATGCCCCCTTGTCAACGGGGCCCATTGTGACATTGCAGTACCCCCCCTGGTCCCCACGGCCCATTGTGGCACCATGGGGAACCCCTTTGTCACTGGGGCCCATTGTGACATCCCAGGACCCCACATTGTCCCCAGGACCCATTGTGACATCCTGGGGACCCCACTTGTCCCCAGGACCCATTGTGACACTATGGGGACCCCACCTTGTCCCCAGGGCCCATTGTGACGTCTTAGGACCCCCCGTTGTCCCCAGGGCCCATTGTGACGTCCTGGGGATCCCTCCTTGTCCCCAGGGCCCATTGTGACGTCCCAGGACTCCCCACTGTCCTCAGGACCTATTGTAACATTCAGGGGACCCCCTTTGTCACTGGGGCCCATTGTGACATCCCAGGACCCTACATTGTCCCCAGGGCCCATTGTGACATCCTGGGGACCCCATTTTCCCCAGGACCCATTGTGACACTATGGGTACCCCCCCTTGTCTCCAGGGCCAATTGTGACGTCCCAGGACCCCCCATTGTTCCCAGGGCCCATTGTGATGTCCTTGGGAGCCCCCTCTCTTCCCAGGGCTCATTGTGACTCTCAGGGGACCCCACCTTGTCCCCAGGACTGATTGTGACGTCCTAGGGCCCCTCTGTGTCCCCAGGGCCCATTGTGACGTCCCAGGACCCCCATTGTCCCCAGGGCCCATTGTGACATCCTCGGCACCCCCTTGTCCCCAGGGCCCATTGTGACATTCAGGGGACCCCTCTTTGTCCCCAGGGCCCATTGTGACATCCTGGGGACCCCCTCTTGTCCCCAGGGCCCATTGTGACATCCTGGGGATCCCTCCTTGTCCCCAGGGCCCATTGTGACGTCCCAGGACCCCCCATTGTCCCAAGGGCCCATTGTGACATTCAGGGGACCCCCTTTGTCACTGGGGCCCATTGTGACATCCCAGGACCCCCCTTTGTCCCCAGGGCCCATTGTGACATCCTGGGGATCCCCATGTCACTGGGGCCCATTGTGACGTCCCAGGACCCCGCATTGTCCCCAGAGCCCATTGTGACATCCTGGAGACCCCCTTTGTCTCCAGGGCCCATTGTGACGTCCCAGGACCCCCCAGTGTCCCCAGGGTCCATTGTTACATCCTGGGGACCCCCTTGTCACTGGGACCCATCATGACACCATGGGGACCCTCCTTGTCACTGGGGACCCATTGTGACACCATGGGGACCCCCCCTTGTCCTCAGGGCCCATTGTGACATCCTGGGCATCCCCCCTGTCCCCCGGGACCATTGTAACACCGTGCGGACCCCCTTTGTCCCCAGGGCCCATTGTGACACCTTGGGGACCCCCTTGTCACTGGAGACCCATTGTGACAGCATGGGGACCACCCCTTGTCCTCAGGGCCTATTGTGAACATCCTGGGGAACCTCCATTGTCCCCAGAGCCCACTGTGAGTTCCTGGAGACCCCCTTGTCCCCAGGTCCCATTGTGACATCCTGGGGAGCCTCTTTGTCCCCAGGGCCCATTGTGACATCCTGGGGACCTCCTTGTCCCCAGGACCCATCCTGGCACCGTGGAGACCTCCCTTGTCACTGGGGACCCATTGTGACACCATGGGGACCTCCCATTGTCCTCAGGGCCCATTGAGACATCCTGGGGACCCCCTTTGTCACTGGAGACCCATTGTGGCATCCCAGGAACCCCATTGTCCCAAGGGCCCATTGTGACATCCTGGGGACCCCCCTTTGTCTCCAGGACATATTGTGACACCGTGGGGACCACATTAGTCCCCAGGGCCCATTGTGACATCCTAGGGATCCCCTCTTGTCCCCAGGGCCCATTGTGACGTCCCAGGACCCCCCATTGTCCCCAGGGCCCATTGTGACATCCTGGGGACGCCCTTTGTCCCCAGGGCCCATTTTGACACCGTCGACACCCCCCTTTGTCTCCAGGGCCCATTGTGACATCCTGGGGACCCTCCTTGTCCCCAGAGGCCATTGTGACATCCAGGGGACCCCCTTTGTCCCCAGGGCCCATAGTGACATCCTGGGGTCCCCCCTTTGTCCCCGGGGCCCATTGTGATATCCTGGGGATCCCTCCTTGTCCCCAGGGCCCATTGTGACGTCCCAGGACCCCCCATTGTCCCCAGGGCCCATTGTGACATTCAGGGGACCCCCTTTGTCACTGGGGCCCATTGTGACATCCCAGGACCCCCCTTTGTCCCCAGGGCCCATTGTGACATCCTGGGGATCCCCATGTCACTGGGGCCATTGTGACGTCCCAGGACCCCGCATTGTCCCCAGAGCCCATTGTGACATCCTGGAGACCCCCTTGTCACTGGGACCCATCATGACACCATGGGGACCCTACTTGTCACTGGGGACACATTGTGACACCATGGGGACCCCCCCTTGTCCTCAGGGCCCATTGTGACATCCTGGGCATCCCCCCTGTCCCCCGGGACCATTGTAACACCGTGCGGACCCCCTTTGTCCCCAGGGCCCATTGTGACACCTTGGGGACCCCCTTGTCACTGGAGACCCATTGTGACAGCATGGGGACCACCCCTTGTCCTCAGGGCCTATTGTGAACATCCTGGGGAACCTCCATTGTCCCCAGAGCCCATTGTGAGTTCCTGGAGACCCCCTTTGTCCCCAGGGCCCATTGTGACATCCTGGGGTCCCCCCTTTGTCCCCAGGGCCCATTGAAATGTCCCAGGATCACCGTTTGTCCCCAGGGTTCATTGTGACATCCTGGGAACCCCATTTGTCCCCACGTCCCATTGTGGCACCATGGGGAACCCCTTTGTCACTGGGGCCCATTGTGACATCCCAGGACCCCACTTTGTCCCCAGGGCTTATTGTGACACCATGGGGATCTCCCTTGTCCCCAGGGCCCATTGTGACATCCCATGACCCCCCTTTATCCCCAGTGCTATTGTGAAATCCTGGGGACCCCTTTTGTCCCCAGGGCCCATTGTGGCACCATGGGGAACCCCTTTGTCACTGGGGGCCATTGTGACATCCCAGGATTCCACTTTGTCCCCAGGGCTCGTTCTGACACCTTGGGGACTCCCATTGTCCCCAGGGCCCATTGTGACATCCTGGGCAACCCCATTGTCCCCAGGGCCCATTGTGACATCTGGGGAACGCCCTTGTCCCCAGGAGCCATCGTGGCACTGTGGGGACCCTCCTTGTCACTTGGGCCCATTGTGACACCATGGGGACCCCCCCTTTGTCTCCAGTACCCATTGTGACATCCTGGGATCCCTCCTTGTCCCCAGGGCCCATTGTGACGTCCCAGTACCCCCCATTGTCCCCAGGACCCATTGTGACATTCAGGGGACCCCCTTTGTCACTGGGCCCATTGTGACATCCCAGGACCCCACATTGTCCCCAGGGCCCATTGTGACATCCTGGGGACCCCACTTGTCCCCAGGACCCATTGTGACACTATGGGAACCCCCCTTTGTGCCCAGAGCCCATTGTGACACTGTGGGTACCACCCTTGTCCGCAGGGCTCATTGTGACATCCCAGGACCCCCCTTTGTCCCCAGGGCTCATTGTGACATTCTAGGACCCCACTTTGTCCCCAGGGCCTATTGTGACACCATGGGGAACCCTCCTTGTCACTGGGAACCCATTGTGACACCATGGGGACCGCCCCTTTATCCCCAGTGCCCATTGTGACATCCTGCGCACCCCCCTTTGTCCCCAGGGTCCATTGTGACATCCTGGGCAACCCCATTGTCCCCAGGGCCCATTGTGACATCTAGGGGGACGCCCTTGTCCCCAGGACCCATCGTGGCACCGTGGGGACCCCCATTGTCCCCAGGGCCCATTGTGACGTCCCAGGACCCGCCATTGTCCCCAGGGCCCATTGTGACATCCCAGGACCCCACTTTGTCTCCAGGGCTTATTGTGACACCATGGGAATCTCCCTTGTCCCCAGGGCCCATTGTGACATTCAGGGGCCCCCGTTTGTCACTGGGGCCCATTGTGACATCCCAGGACCCCACATTATCCCCAGGGCCCATTGTGACTTTCAGGGGACCCCACTTGTCCCCAGGACCCATTGTGACACTATAGGGACCCCCCCTTGTGCCCAGTGCCCATTGTGACACCGTGGGTACCACCCTTGTCCGCAGGGCCCATTGTGACATCCTGGGGACACTCCCTTGTCGCCAGGGCCCATTGTGACATCCTGGGGACCCCCTTTGTCACTGGGGCCCATTGTGAAATCCCAGGACCCCACATTGTCCCCAGGGCCCATTGTGACATCCTGGGGACCCCCCCTTTGTCCCCAGTGCCCATTGTGACATCCTGCGGACCCCCCTTTGTCCCCAGGGCCCATTTTGACATTCAGGGGACCCACCATTGTCCTCAGGGCCCATTGTGAGGTCCCAGGACCCCCCATTGTCCCCAGGGCCCATTGTGACATCCTCGGCACCCCCTTGTCCCCAGGGCCCATTGTGACATCCCAGGACCCCCCATTGTCCCCAGGGCCCATTGTGACATCCTGGGGATCCCTCCTTGTCCCCAGGACCCATTGTGACACTATGGGGACCCCCCCTTATGCCCAGGGCCCATTGTAAAACCGTGGGTACCACCCTTGTCTGCAGGGCTCATTGTGACATCCCAGGACCCCCCATTGTCCCCAGGGCCCATTGTGACATTCAGGGGACCCCCCTTTGTCCCCAGGGCCCATTTTGACATTCAGGGGATCCACCATTGTCCTCAGGGCCCATTGTGAGGTCCCAGGACCCCCCATTGTCCCCAGGGCCCATTGTGACATCCTCGGCACCCCCTTGTCCTCAGGGCCCATTGTGAGGTCCCAGGACCCCCCATTGTCCCCAGGGCCCATTGTGACATCCTGTGCACCCCCTTGTCCCCAGGGCACATTGTGACGTCCCAGGACCCCCCATTGTCCCCACGGCCCATTGTGACATTCAGGGGACCCCACTTTGTCCCCAGGGCCCATTGTGACATCCTGGGGACCCCCTTTGTCGCCAGGGCCCATTGTGGCACCATGAGGACCCTCTTTGTCACTGGAGCCCATTGTGACATCCCATGACCCCCCTTTGTCCCCAGTGCTATTGTGAAATCCTTGGGACCCCTTTTGTCCCCACGGCCCATTGTGGCACCATGGGGAACCCCTTTGTCACTGGGGGCCATTGTGACATTCCAGGATTCCACTTTGTCCCCAGGGCTCGTTCTGAACACCTTGGGGCCTCCCATTGTCCCCAGGGCCCATTGTGACATCTGGGGGACGCCCTTGTCCCCAGGACCCATTGTGGCACCGTGGGGAGCCTCCTTGTCACTTAGGCCCATTGTGACACCATGGGGACCCCCCCTTTATCCCCAGTGCCCATTGTGACATCCTGCGGACCCCCCTTTGTCCCCAGGGCCCATTTTGACATTCAGGGGACCCCCTTTGTCCCCAGGGCCCATTGTGACATCGTGGGGACCCCCTTTCTCCCAAGACTTCATTGTGACATCCTGGGGTCCCCCCTTGTCCTCAGGGTCCATTGTGACAGCCCAGGACCTTACATTGTCCCCAGGGCCCATTGTGATATCTTGGGGACCCCCTTGTTCCCAAGGCCCATTGTGACATCCTGGGGACCCCCCCTTGTCCCCAGGGCCCATTGTGACATCCCAGGACCCCCCATTGTCCCCAGGGCCCATTGTGACATCCTCGGCACGCCCTTGTCCCCAGGGCCCATTGTGACATCCTGGGGACCCCCCCTTGTCCCCAGGGCCCATTGTGACGTCCCAGGACCCCCCATTGTCCCCAGGGCCCATTGTGACATCCTCTGCACACCCTTGTCCCCAGGGCCCATTGTGACATTCAGGGGACCCCTCTTTGTCCCCAGGGCCCATTGTGACATCCTGGGGACCCCCCCTTGTCCCCAGGGCCCATTGTGACATCCTGGGGACCCCCCCTTGTCCCCAGGGCCCATTGTGACGTCCCAGGTCCCCCCATTGTCCCCAGGGCCCATTGTGACATCCTGGGGATCCCTCCTTGTCCCCAGGGCCCATTGTGACATCCCAGGACCCCCCATTGTCCCCAGGACCTATTGTCACATTCAGGGGACCCCCTTTGTCACTGGGGCCCATTGTGACACCATGGAGACCCCCGCTTGTCCTCAGGCTCCATTGTGACATCCTGGGCACCCCCCATTTTCCCTAGGACCCATTGTGACATCCTGGCCACCCCCTTGCTTCCAGGGCCCGTTGTGGCACCATGGGGACACCCCCTTTGTCCCCAGGGCCCATTGTGACATCCCAGGACCCCCCTTTGTCCCCAGGGCCATTGTAGCACCATGGGGACCCCCTTTGACCCCAGGGCCCATTGTGGTACTATGGCAACCCCTTTTGTCCCCAGGGCCCATTGTGACATTCTTGGACCCCACTTTGTCCCCAGGGCCTATTGTGACACCATGGGGACCCCTCCTTGTCACTGGGGACCCATTGTGACACCATGGGGACCCCCCCTTGTCCTCAGGACTCATTCTCACATCCTGGACACCCCCCATTGTCCCAAGGGCCCATTGTGACATCCACTGCACTACCTTGTCCCCAGGGCCCATTGTGACATTCAGGGGACCCCTCTTTGTCCCCAGGGCCCATTGTGACATCCTGGGGACCCCCCCTTGTCCCCAGGGCCCATTGTGACGTCCCAGGACCCGACATTGTCCCCAGGGCCCATTGTGACATCCTCTGCACCCCCTTGTCCCCAGGGCCCATTGTGACGTCCCAGGACCCCCCCTTGTCCCCAGGGCCCATTGTGACGTCCCAGGACCCCCGTTTGTCCCCAGGGCCCATTGTGACATGCTGGGGACCCTCCTTGTCCCCAGGGCCCATTGTGACATCCAGGGGACCCCCTTTGTCCCCAGGGCCCATTGTGGCACCATGAGGACCCTCTTTGTCACTGGAGCCCATTGTGACATCCCATGACCCCCCTTTGTCCCCAGTGCTATTGTGAAATCCTGGGGACCCCTTTTGTCCCCAGGGCCCATTGTGGCACCATGGGGAACCCCTTTGTCACTGGGGGCCATTGTGACATTCCAGGATTCCACTTTGTCCCCAGGGCTCGTTCTGACACCTTGGGGACTCCCATTGTCCCCAGGGCCCATTGTGACATCCTGGGCAACCCCATTGTCCCCAGGGCCCATTGTGACATCTGGGGGATGCCCTTGTCCCCAGGACCCATCGTGGCACCGTGGGGACCCTCCTTGTCACTTGGGCCCATTGTGACACCATGGGGACACCCCCCTTTGTCCCCAGTGCCCATTGTGACATCCTGCGGACCCCCCTTTGTCCCCAGGGCCCATTGTGACATTCAGGGGACCCACCATTGTCCTCAGGGCCCATTGTGCGGTCCCAGGACCCCCCATTGTCCCCAGGGCCCATTGTGACATCCTCGGCACCCCCTTGTGCCCAGGGCCCATTGTGACATTCAGGGGACCCCTCTTTGTCCCCAGGGCCCATTGTGACGTCCTGGGGACCCCCCCTTGTCCCCAGGGCCCATTGTGACGTCCCAGGACCCGCCATTGTCCCCAGGGCCCATTGTGACATCCTGGGGATCCCTCCTTGTCCCCAGGGCCCATTGTGACGTCCCAGGACCCCCCATTGTCCCCAGGGCCCATTGTGACATTCAGGGGCCCCCGTTTGTCACTGGGGCCCATTGTGACATCCCAGGACCCCACATTGTCCCCAGGGCCCATTGTGACTTTCAGGGGACCCCACTTGTCCCCAGGACCCATTGTGACACTATAGGGACCCCCCCTTGTCCCAGTGACCATTGTGACACCGTGGGTACCACCCTTGTCCGCAGGGCCCATTGTGACATCCTGGGGACACCCCCTTGTCCCCAGGGCCCATTGTGACATCCTGGGAATCCCCCCTTGTCCCCAGGGCCCATCGTGACGTGCCAGGACCCCCATTTTCCCCAGGGCCCATTGTGACATCCTCGGCACCCCCTTGTCCCCAGGGCCCATTGTGACATTCAGGGGACCCCTCTTTGTCCTCAGGGCCCATTGTGACATCCTGGGGACCCCCCCTTGTTCCCAGGGCCCACTGTGACGTCCCAGGACCCGCCATTGTCCCCAGGGCCCTGTGTGACATCCTGGGGTGCCCTCCTTGTCCCCAGGGCCCATTGTGACGTCCCAGGACCCCCCATTGTCCCCAGAGCCCATTTTGACATCCAGGGGACCCCCTTTGTCACTGGGGCCCATTGTGGCACCATGAGTACCCTCTTTGTCACTGGGGCCCATTGTGACATCCCAGGACCCCCCCTGGTCCCCAGGGCCCATTGTGACATCTGGGGGACCCCCCTTGTCCTCAGGGTCCATTGTGACAGCCCAGGACCTTACTTTGTCCCCAGGGCCCATTGCGATATCTGGGGGACCCCCTTGTCCCCAGGGCCCATTGTGACACCATGGGGACCCCCCTTTGTCCCCAGGGCCCATTGTGACATCCTGGGGTCCCCCCTTTGTCCCCAGGGCCCATTGAAATGTCCCAGGACCACCCTTTGTCCCCAGGGCTTATTGTGACACCATGGGGATCTCCCTTGTCCCCAGGGCCCATTGTGACATCCCACGACCCCCCTTTGTCCCCAGTGCTATTGTGAAATCCTGGGGAACCCTTTTGTCCCCAGGGCCCATTGTGGCACCATGGGGAACCCCTTTGTCACTGGGGGCCATTGTGACATTCCAGGATTCCACTTTGTCCCCAGGGCTCGTTCTGAACACCTTGGGGCCTCCCATTGTCCCCAGGGCACATTGTGACATCTGGAGGACGCCCTTGTCCCCAGGACCCATCGTGGCACCGTGGGGACCCTCCTTGTCACTTGGGCCCATTGTGACACCATGGGGACTCCCCCTTTATCCCCAGTGCCCATTGTGACATCCTGCGGACCCCCCTTTGTCCCCAGGGCCCATTTTGACATTCAGGGGACCCCCTTTGTCCCCAGGGCCCATTGTGAGGTCCCAGGACCCCCCATTGTCCCCAGGGCCCATTGTGACATCCTCGGCACCCCCTTGTCCCCAGGGTCCATTGTGACACTATGGGGACCCCCCCTTGTGCCCAGGGCCCATTGTGACACCGTGGGTACCACCCTTGTCCCCAGGGCTCATTGTGACATCCCAGGACCCCCATTGTCCCCAGGGCCCATTGTGACATTCAGGGGACCCCCCTTGTCCCCAGGGCCCATTCTGACACCGTGGGGACCCCCTTTGTCCCCAGGGCCCATTGTGACATCCTGGGGACCCCCTTTGTCCCAAGACTTCATTGTGACATCCTAGGGACCCCCCTTGTCCTCAGGGTCCATTGTGACAGCCCAGGACCTTACATTGTCCCCAGGGCCCATTGTGATATCTGGGGGACCCCCTTGTTCCCAAGGCCCATTGTGACATCCTGGGGACCCCACCTTGTCTCCAGGGCCCATTGTGACATCCCAGGACCCCCCATTGTCCCCAGGGCCCATTGTGACATCCTCGGCACGCCCTTGTCCCCAGGGCCCATTGTGACACTATGGGGACCCCCCCTTGTGCCCAGGGCCCATTGTGACACTGTGGGTACCATCCTTGTCTGCAGGGCTCATTGTGACATCCCAGGACTCCCCATTGTCCACAGGGCCCATTGTGACATTCAGGGGACCCCCTTGTCCCCAGAGGCCATTCTGATACCGTGGGGACCCCCTTTGTCCCCAGGGCCCATTGTGACATCCTGGGGACCCTCCTTGTCCCCAGAGCCCATTGTGACATCCAGGGGACCCCCTTTGTCCCCAGGGCCCATTGTGGCACCATAGGGACCCCCTTTGTCACTGGGGCCCATTGTGAGATTCCAGGACCCCCGCTTTGTCCCCAGGGCCCATTGTGACATCCTGGGGACCCCCTTTGTCCCAAGACTTCATTGTGACATCCTGGGGACCCCCCTTGTCCTCAGGGTCCATTGTGACAGCCCAGGACCTTACATTGTCCCCAGGGCCCATTGTGATATCTGGGGGACCCCCTTGTTCCCAAGGCCCATTGTGACACCCTGGGGACTCCCATTGTCCCCAGGGCCCATTGTGACATCCCAGGACCCCCCATTGTCCCCAGGGCCCATTGTGACATCCTCTGCACCCCCTTGTCCCCAGGGCCCATTGTGACATTCAGGGGACCCCTCTTTTTCCCCAGGGCCCATTGTGACATCCTGGGGACCCCCCCTTGTCCCCAGGGCCCATTGTGACGTCCCAGGACCCCCCATTGTCCCCAGGACCCATTGTGACACTATGGGGACCCCCCGTTGTGCCCAGGGCCCATTGTGACACCGTGGGTACTGCCCTTGTCCGCAGGGCTCATTGTGACATCCCAGGACCCCCCTTTGTCCCCAGGGCCCATTGTGACATTCAGGGGACCCCCCTTTGTCCCCAGGGCCCATTCTGATACCGTGGGGACCCCCTTTGTCCCCAGGGCCCATTGTGACATTCAGGGGACCCCCCTTTGTCCCCAGGGCCCATTCTGATACCGTGGGGACCCCCTTTGTCCCCAGGGCCCATTGTGACATGCTGGGGACGCTCTTTGTCCCCAGGGCCCATTGTGACATCCTGGGGACCCCCCCTTGTCCCCAGGGCCTATTGTGACGTCCCAGGACCCCCCATTGTCCCCAGGGCCCATTGTGATATGCTGGGGAGCCCTCTTTGTCCCCAGGGCCCATTGTGAAATTCAGGGGACCCCAACTTGTCCCCAGGGCCCATTGTGACATCCTGGGGACCCCATTGTCACCAGAGCCCATTGTGATATCCTGGCGACCGCCCTTTGTCCCCAGGGCCCATTGTGACATCCCAGGACCCCCTTTGTCCCTGTCGAGGGTTAAGATTGCGGGGTGACAATCAAACCCTGGCAGATGTGTTGTCAACCTCCTCTCCCCCCCCCAATTCCCCCTTTTGCCCCTCCCTCTCCCCCCTTCCCACTCAGCACAGGCGATCGGGAGGGGAAGAAGCACAGAGGGGAGAGAGCTGGAAAAGTTCAAGATGTTTTACTGATGCTACTGATAAGAACAGAGAAAATAATACAAATATACAAAACCCATCTTGTAAGTCTGAGCAACTGCAGAGCCAGCACCCAAAGTCCTGGATCAGACTCTGCAGCCAACCGGAGCTGGATTCAGTCTCTCACTGGCCTCCGTTCGCAGGGACGACCAGCAAGGTCCTCTCCTAATGTCGGCCATGAGGAAAAAAGGGAGAAAGGGAAAAGGGGCGAGATCCTCGTGATCTCCCACTTTTATATGAAGTATTCACGTGAACAGAATGTTATTCACTGTTGGTCAGTCTCTCGATCACCAGTTTCTCGTTGCCCCTCTCGCGAGATGTCCATCTGTGCTTGTCAATAAGTTTGCATTCCCTTGCTGGGTTTAACCAAAACATGTGTCGGGTTCTCCAGGAAAATGCAGCTGACATGAAGGCTTTGGCTGACAGGCAAATTCACTAAAAGAGAAACTTGTTTTTAACAAAACCAGGACATTCCACCCCTTATCATATGACATTCACTGAATACTTAAACCTTATCAATACAATCTATCAATACAATCTAATTAATCACTACTACTATATATATATACATATGTACATATATACACAGGAGTAATTAATCAGTGGACCATCCTTTGAAAAGTTCATTAAGTTCATTTTGTCACCACAGTCTCCCAGGGCAGGGAAAATGGTCCAAGTGCATCTCATGACCCCTGTTGGTGGGTTAAGGACACCAACTTCCAAGAAGGTGTCGGGCGCCACTCGAAGAAGCCAGCGCTGGTTTCATCACCATTGTCTTGATCTGAAAGACACTTATTAAACATTGTTAGTGCGGCAATTCACATCGTACAGTTCAGCATTGCACATTTTCACCTAAAATCCAATCCCCTTGAGGTGCACACCGAACTTCTCCATCCTTAAGCATCACCCACCAGGTGCTGCCAGGTCCCTGGGCAAAAACAATCCCACGAATAGGTTTGCCTGTGCCTGAGGCAGGAGGAACCCAGACTGCCTTTCCTAACATATTTTCCATGTGTACTACAGGGACTTTATCTCCTTCCACAGTCCATAGAATTTCTGATTGGGCAGGCCCGGCTCGATTGGTTGATCCCCTGGTGTTGACCAACCAAGTGGCTTTTGCTAAATGTGAATCCCAGTTTTTAAAGGCTCCACCACCAAGTGCCTTTAGTGTAGTTTTTAACAAACCATTGCACCTTTCAATTTTCCCAGAGGCTGGTGCATGATATGGAATATGATACACCCACTCAATACCATGTTCTTTGGCCCAATTGTCTATAATACTGTTTTTGAAATGAGTACCATAGTCTGATTCAATTTTTCTGGTGTACCGTGCCTCCAAAGGACTTGCTTCTCAAGGCCCAAGATGGTATTTCGGGCTGTAGCAGGAGGTACGGCAGATGTTTCCAACCATCCAGTGGTTGCTTCCACCATTGTAAGTACATAACGCTTACCTTGACGTGTTTGTGGAAGTGTAATATAATCAATCTGCCAAGCTTCTCCATACTTACACTTTAACCATCGCCCCCCATACCATACAGGCTTTAACCGTTTTGCTTGTTTGATTTCGGCGCAAGTTTCACATTCATGAATAACCTGTGAAACAGTGTCCATAGTTAAATCCACCCCTCGATCACGAGCCCATTTTCATGTTGCATCTCTACCTTGATGCCCTGAAGCACCATGGGCCCACCGAGCTAGGAAAAGTTCACCTTTATGTTGCCAGCCCAAGTCCACCTCAGCTACTTTAATCTTAGCAGCTTGATCCGCTTGTTGGTTGTTTCGATGTTCCTCGGTGGCTTGACTTTTAGGCACATGAGCATCTACATGACCAACTTCCCCAGGCAGGCTCTCCAGCCGAGCAGCAATGTCTTGCCACAGCGTGGTTCCCAATGGTTTCACCTCTGCGCTGCCAGTTACTTTTCTTCCATTGCTGTAGCCACCCCCACAAGGCATTTGCTCCCATCCATGAGTCAGTATAGAGACAAAGCATTGGCCACTTCTCTCGTTCAGCAATGTCCAAAGCCAGCTGGATGGCTTTCACTGCTGCAAACTGACTGGATTCACCTTGTCCTTCAGTGGCTTCTGTAACTTGTCGTGTGGGACTCCACACAGCAGCTTTCACCGTCGATGTTTTCCTACAGACGACAGGATCCACCTGTGAACAGTGCACACTGCTTATCAGTCTCTGAAAGCGGATTATATGGTGGTGCTTCTTCAGCACGTTTTACTTCCTCCTCATCTGGAGACATCCCAAAGTCTTTGCTTTCTGGCCAGTCTGTAATCACTTCTAATATCCCTGGACGGTTGGGACTTCCAATCCGAGCTCATTGCGTGATCAGTGCAATCCATTTACTCCATGTAACTTCGGTGCCATGATGTGGAGAGGGAACCGTCCCTTTGAACACCCAGCTCAGCACCGGCAGTCAAGGTACCAGGAGGAGCTGTGCTTCAGTGCCCATCACTTCTGAAGCAGCTCGAACTCCTTCATATGCTGCCAGTATCTCCTTTTCAGTTGCAGTACAGTTGGCCTCAGATCCTTTGTATCCTCGACTCCAAAAACCTAAGGGTCGACCTCGGGTTTCTCCTGGTGCTTTCTGCCAGAGGCTCCAGGTAAGTCCATTATCTCCGGCTGCGGTGTAGAGCACATTTTTAACATCTAGTCCAGTTCGGACTGGTCCAAGGGCCACCGCATGAGTTATCTCACGCTTCATTTGTTCAAAGGCTTGGCGTTGTTCAGGGCCCCACTCAAATTGGTTCCTTTTACGAGTCACTCGATAGAGAGGCTCACAACGTGGCTGTAGTCAGGAATGTGCATTCTCCAAAAACCTACAACGCCCAAGAAAGTCTGTGTCTCCTTTTTATTAGTAGGTGGAGACATTGCTGCAATTTTGTTGATCACCTCCATTGGGATCTGACAACGGACATCTTGCCATTTTATTCCTAAAAACTGGATCTCTCGTGCAGGTCCCTTGACCTTGCTTGGTTTTATGGCAAAACCAGCATCCAAAAGAATAGGAATTATTCTCTCACCTTTTTTGAAGACTTCTTTCGCTGTGTCGCCCCATACGATGATGTCATCAATATATTGCAAGTGTTCTGGAGCTTCACCTTGCTCCAGCGTGGTCTGGATCAGCCCATGGCAGATGGTAGGACTGTGTTTCCACCCCTGGGGCAAGCGATTCCATGTGTACTGGATGCCCCTCCAGGTGAAAGCAAACTGCGGCCTGCACTCTGCTGCTACAGGAATAGAGAAAAATGCATGAGCAATGTCAATTGTAGCATCGCACTTCACTGCCTTTGACTCCAGTTCAAATTGCAGTTCTAGCATGTCAGGCACAGCAGCATTCAGTGTGCTGTAACTTCATTCAGGCCACGATAGTCTACAGTTGGTCTCCACTCATCACCAGACTAACGCACTGGCCAGACTGGGCTGTTAAAAGGTGAGCGGGTCTTACTGATCACACCCTGGCTTTCCAATTGACGGATCGGCTTCTGGATAGGAATCACAGAGTCTCGATTGGTGCGATATTGCCGGCGATGCACCCTCGTGGTAGCAATTGGCACCTGCTGATCGTCAACCCTCAGCAGTCCTACAACAGAGGGGTCATCTGAAAGACCCGGCAAATGAGACAGTTGTTCAATTTTCTCAGTGTCCACAGCTGCTATACCAAATGCCCACCTATACCCTTTTGGGTCCTTAAAATACCCTCTCCTGAGGTGGTCTATGCCAAGGATGCACGGAGCATCTGGACCAGTCACAATGGGATGCTTTTGCCAGTTCTTTCCAGTTAGGCTCATTTCAGTCTCTACAACAGTCAGTTCCTGGGATCCCCCAGTCACTCCAACAATATTGATGGATTGTGTTCCTTTATAATCAGAAGGAATTATTGTGCACTGAGCACCAGTGTCCACTAAAGCTTTGTACTCCTGGGGTTGTGTTGTACCAGGCCATTGTATTTGTACAGTCCAATAAACTCTGTTATCCCTTTCCTCCACCTGGTTGGAGGCAGGGCACCTCTAATTCCTGTTTTGCACAGTCTCCGGGTGTGAATTAGAGGTTCCTTCAAGAGCATCAGATCAGAATCTCTTCTGCTCCTTTTGTAAACTGGAGCAGCCACCTTCCTAGGAGTTTTTCCTTTTATCTCACGTACTCGTTCCTGAAGTTCTGAGGTCGGCCTTCCATGCCACTTGTTCATGTTTTCTCCCTGCTCATGTAGGAAGAACCACAGTGAACCTCTTTTTGTGGGCTGCCTCTGCCCTCTCTCGAGATTGGAAACGCCTTCTCCTAACAGCTGAAACATAGGTTTGTGCAGGTCGTGAACGGTACGAGTCTGCTCTGAGCTCTTGGATTTCTTGCAACAGCTTTTCAAACCGGTCATCAGATTTTTCACACAGTTTCTCCACAGCGGAGACACAAGCCCGTAGAGAACCAGCAAGGCTGTCCTCAAAGTACCGGAGCTGCTCAATCACTTCATTAATTTCTTGTGCACCTCTAGCTGACCAGACCATTCCTGCCAATGACTTAGCATATGCAGGTGGTGCACTTTGTACAAATCTGCGCCACATAGATTTTGTACAATTGATTCTGTCTGGGTCTGTCCCCTCTTGGCTGTTTGGTCCTAGATAGATGATCTCTCGCACAGCTCATTCTCTCAGGAACTGGATACCTCTCTCCATTGTATTCCATTTCCCTAACGTGGATATACAATCTTCCTTGTAGGGAAATCTGACTTTCATAGCTACCAGGAGTCGGGTCCAGAGAGTAGCGGCATTAGACTCTCTTGAAATTGCCCTATCAATGGTGGAATCTTTTGACAGAGATCCCAGCTGCCTGGCTTCACCACCTTCCAATTCAATTGTTTCTGCCCCATTGTCCCAGCATCGCAGCAGCCAGGTTAAAATATTCTCGCCTTCACGACGACTGAAGTCTTTTCGCAGGTCTCTCAGCTCACCTGGAGAAAAGGACCGAGTGGTGGTCACTTCATCTCCTCCCTGCCCTGATGATGATGCCTCTTGGGTTGATGTTGGCCCTGTGCCATCACCTGCTGCACGGGTGGTCTTTCTAGTGACTTTCTTACGACCAGCAACTGATGCTGATATGGGTTCACCATCATTTGATTCATTTTCAGAGTCTGAATGACTGTCACAGTGATTGCTGTGGTTACAGCAGCAACAGTGCCCAGTGTGTGAAGGCGGGGGGGCTGCCTTGTCAGCCTTTGAGGCTGGAGAAGTAACGTTATCTGCAGCGCCCTTGGCAGAGGAGCAATGCGGAGGAGCTGGAGCTTCAGCCTGCGAAGCCGCGGTTGGGGGGGCAGTGGCTGCAGCAGCAGCTTTGGCTGTTTTGCCTTTTCTCGAGCGGCCAGGAGTGCTTTTTGCTAAAGCTTCTGAAGACGCACCGCAAATCTCAGGACTAAGAAGAGACGCAAACCTCCTATTGAACCTCATTTCTCTTAGCAGTAACACAAACTGACACACATTCAGCAAACCAGATAACACCATCACAGTTCTATCAAAGCTCCAAGGATATTCAAAGTTCTCTAAAACATTTGCAAACTGTCCCAGCGAAATCACAAAAGTATTGTTAGTCAGCCTTTCTAAAGATTCGCTTGACCAATTAGCAAATATAGAGCCATTCTGCTCTTTAATCTCTCCTGGAGGTTTTTCAAGGTAAAGCAAAAACGAGTAAAAATACATTAGCGGCTGCAGTATAATGAAATAAACCAGTGCCAAACCACACAGGATCATCATCACGACTAAATAATATCCGAATCAAACAGACGCGCGAGTATCACAACTCTATGAGTTGGCACCGTGCCAAGAAAATTGGAAGGTACGTCAGAGCAGTAGAAAAGCCAAAAATCTCCAAATTTACCCCGTTCTCTGGCCCCACGTTGGGCGCCAATTATCTGTCGAGGGTTGGGATTGCGGGGTGACAATCAAACCCTGGCAGATGTGTTGTCAACCTCCTCTTCCCCCCCACTTCCCCCTTTTGCCCCTCCCTCTCCCCCTTCCCACTCAGGACAGGCGATCGGGAGGGGAAGAAGCACAGAGGGGAGAGAGCTGGAAAAGTTCAAGATGTTTTACTGATGCTACTGATAAGAACAGAGAAAATAATACAAATATACAAAACCAATCTTGTAAGTCTGAGCAACTGCGGAGCCAGCACCCAAAGTCCTGGACTGGACTCTGCAGCCAACCGGAGCTGGATTCAGTCTCTCACTGGCCTCAGTTCGCAGGGACGACCAGCAAGGTCCTCTCCTGATGTCGGCCATGAGGAAAAAAAGGGAAAAGGCAAAGGGGACGAGGTCCTCGTGATCTCCCACTTTTATATGAAGTATTCACGTGAACGGAATGTTATTCACCGTTGGTCAGTCTCTCGGACATCAGTTTTCTCATTGCCCCCATCGCGAGATGTCCATCCGTGCTTATCAATAAGTTTCCATTCCATTGCTGGGTTTAACCAAAACATGTGTCTGGTTCTCCAGGAAAATGCAGCTGACATGAAGGCTTTGGCTGACAGGCAAAATTCACTAAAAGAGAAACTTGTTTTTAACAAAACCAGGACACACCCCCACACACTGCACCCCAAATCCTGCCGTACCCCCAAATCCTCCAGCCCCATGTCCCAAACCCCCAAACCCTGCACCCTCAAGTCTTGCACCCTAATTCTGCCTCCCCAAGACCTGCACCCCCAAACCCTGCACCACTAAACCCTGCACCCCCAAACCCTGTACCCCAAATCCTGACCCCCACAAGTTGCACCCTACAAACCTGCACCCCAAATCCTGTCCTACCCAACCCTTCACACCAAACCCCTTCACCCCAAGATCCTGCTGCCCTAAACCCTGCACCCCAAAATCATCCCTCCCAACCCTGCCCCCCAAACCCTGTCCCCGTAAAGCCTGACCCCTAAACCCTGCTCCCCAAAACCCTGCTACCCCCAATCTTGCACCCCCCAACTCTGCACCCCCAGATTCTGCTGCTCCAAACCCTGCACCCCCAAATCCTCCAGCCCCACGTACCGATCTCCCAAACCCTGAACCCCACAAACCTGCACCCCACAACCCCTTCACCCCCAAATCCTGCACCCCCAGCCCTACCCAATAAACTTTCCACCCCCAAATCCTGCCCTACCAAGCCCCCCACCCCAAACTCCTGCACCCCAAGATCCTGCTCTCCTATACCCTGCACCCCCATATCCTCCTTCCCCAAACCCTGCACCCCAAAACACTGCACTCCAAACCACTGCACCCCTAAATCCTGCAACCCCAAATCCTGGCCCCCAAACCCGGCACCCCAAACTCCTGCACCCAAATATCCTACTGCCCTAAACCCTGAACCCCCAAATCCTGCACCCCTGGAACCTGCAACCCCAGACTCTGCAGCCACAAATCAGGCCCCGCAAAATCCTTGCACCCCCAAATCCTGCACCACCTAATCCTCCAACCCCCTAACACAACCCCCTAACCCCTTCTCCCCAGGGTCCATTGTGACACCCTGGGGATCCCCCTTGTCCCCAGGGCCCATTGTGACACCATGGGGGACCCCCTTCTCACTGAGGACCCATTGTGACACCATGGGGACCTCCCCTTGTCCTCAGGGCCCATTGTGACATCCTGGGGACTCCCCTTTGTCCCCAGGGCCCATTGTGGCACCATGGGGACCCCCTTTGTCCCCAGGGCCAATTGTGACATCCCAGGACCCCCCTTTGTCCCCAGGGCCCATTGTGACAGGGTGGAGATCCCCCTTGTCCCCAGGCCTGTTGTGATGTCCCAGGACTCCCCATTGTCCCCAGGGCCCATTGTGACACCTTGGGGACCCCCCTTGTCCTAAGGGCCCATTGTGACATCCTGGGGACCCCCTTGTCCCCAGGGCCCATAGTGAAGTCCCAGGACCCCCTTTGTCCCCAGGGCCCATTGTGACATCCTGGGGACCACCCTTGTCACTGGGGACCCATTGTAACACTATGGGGACCCCCCCTTGTCCCCAGAGCCCATTGTGACATCCTGGGGACCCCCCCTTGTCCCCAGAGCCCATTGTGACATCCTGGGGACCCCCTTTTTCCCCAGGACCCATTGTGGCACCATTGGGACCCCCTTTGTCCCCAGGGCCCATTGTGACGTCCCCGGATCCCCCATTGTCCCCAGAGCCCATTGTGACATCCTGGGGACCCCCATTGTCCACAGGGCCCATTGTGACATTCAGGGGACAGCCTTTGTCCCTAGGGCCCATTGTGACACCGTCGGGACCCCCGTTGTCCCCAGGGCCCATTGTGACATCCCAGGACCCCCCATTGTCTCCAGGGCCCATTGTGACATACTGGGGACTCCCCTTTGTCCCCAGAGCCCATTGTGACACCGTGGGGACCCCCTTTGTCCACAGGGCCCATTGTGGTATCTAAGGACCCCCCAATTGTGCCCAGGGTTCATTGTAACATATCAGGACGTCCCATTGTCCCCAGGGCCCATTGTGACGTCCCAGGACCCCCCGTCATCCCCAGGGCCCATTGTGTCATCCTGGGGACCTCCTTTGTCCCCAGAGCCCATTGTGTCATCCTGGGGAACCCTTTGTCCCCAGGGCCCATTGTGACATCCCAGGACCCCCCTTTGTCCCCAGGGTCCATTGTGAAATCCTGGGGACCCCTCTTTGTCCCCACGGCCCAATGTGACATCCTGAGGACCCCCTTGTCCCCAGGGCCCATTGTGACACCGTGGGGACCCCCTTTGTCCCCAGGGCCCATTGTGACAACCTGGGGACCCCGTTTGTCCCCAGGGCCCATTGTGACATCCCAGGACCCCCTTTGTCCCCAGCCCCATTGTGACATCCAAGGGACCCCCCTTTGTCCCTAGGGACCATTGTGACATTCCAGGACCCCCCATTGTCCCCAGAGTCCATTGTGATATCCAGGGCACCATCCTTGATCCGCAGGGCCCATTGTGACGTCCCAGGACCCCCCTTTGTCCCCAGGGCCCATTGTGACATCCCAGGACCCCACTTTATACTGAAGGCCCATTGTGACATCCTGGGGACCCCCATTGTCCCCAGGGCCCATTGTGACATTCAGGGGACAGCCTTTGTCCCAAGGGCCCATTGTGACACCGTCGGGACCCCTGTTGTCCCCAGAGCCCATTGTGACATCCTGGAAACCCCCTTTGTGCCCAGGGCACATTGTGACCTCCCAGGACCCCACTTTGTCCCCAGGGCCCATTGTGACATCCTCGGGACGCCCCTGGTCCCCAGAGCCCGTTGTGACATCCTGGGGACTCCCCTCTGTCCCCTGGGCCCATTGTGACACCGTGGGGACCCCCTTTGTCCCCAGGGCCCATTGTGACATTTAGGGACCTCCCAGTTGTGCCCAGGGCTCATTGTGACATCCCAAGACCCCCCATTGTCCCCAGGGCCCATTGTGACGTCCCAGGACCCCCCGTCATCCCCAGGGCCCATTGTGACATCCTGGGGACCCCCTTGTCCCCAGTGCCTATTGTGAAATCCTGGGGACCCCCTTTGTCCCCAGGGCCCATTGTGACATTCCAGGACCCCCCTTGTCCCCATGGCCCATTGTGAAATCCTGGGGACCTCCTTTGTCCCCAGGGCCCATTGTGACGTCCCAGGACCCCCCTTTGTCCCCAGGGCCCATTGTGACATCTCAGGACACCCCAATTGTTTCCAGGGCCCATTGTGACATCCTGGGGACCGCCCAGTTGTCCCCAGGGCCCATTGTGGCATCCTGGGTACCCCTTTTATCCCCGGGGCCCATTGTGACATCCTGGGGACTCCCCTTGTCACTGGGGACCCATTGTGACACCATGGGGACCACCCCTTTCTCCCCAGAGCCCATTGTGACATCCTGGTGAGCCCCCTTTGTCCCCAGGGCCCATTGTGACATCCCAGGACCCCCCTTTGTCACCAGGGCCCATTGTGACGTCCCAGGACCCCTCTTTGTCCCCAGGGCCCATTGTGACATCCCCGGACCCCCCATTGTCCCCAGAGCCCATTGTGACATCCTTGGGACCCCCATTGTCCCCAGGGCCCATTCTGACATTCAGGGGACAGCCTTTTTCCCAAGGGCCCATTGTGACACCATCGGGACCCCCGTTGTCCCCAGGGCCAATTGTGACACCATGGGGACCCTGCTCGTCACTGCGGACCCATTGTGACACCATGGGGACCCGCCCTTGTCCCCAGGGCCCATTGTGACATCCTGGGGACCCTCTTGTCCCCAGGGCCCATAGTTGCACCCTGGGGACCCCCTCTTTATTCCCAGTGCTTATTGTGACATCCCAGGACCCCCCTATGTCCCCAGGGCCCATTGTGACACCATGGGGACACCCCTTTGACTCCAGGGCCCATTGTCACATCCCAGGACCTCCCAATTGTCCCCAGGGCCCATTGTGACATCCTGGGGACACGCCCTTGTCCGCAGGGCCCATTGTGAAGTCCCAGGACCCCCTTTGTCCCCAGGGCCCATTGTGACATCCTGGGGACCCCCCTTGTCACTGGGGACCCATTGTATACACCATGGGGACCCCCATTGTCCCCAGGGCCCATTGTGACATCCTGGGGACCCCCCCTTGTCACTGGTGACCCATTGTGACACCATGGGGACCCCCGTTTGTCCCCAGGGCTCATTGTGACATCCCAGGACCCCCCATTGTCCCAAGGACCCATTGTGACATCTCAGGACCCCACTTGTCACTGGGGACCCATTGTGACACCATAGGGACCCCCGTTTGTCCCCAGGGCTCATTGTGACATCCCAGGACCTCCCATTGTCCCCAGTGCCCATTGGGACATCATGGGGACCGCCTTGTCCCTCTGGCCCGTTGTGGCACCGTGGGGACCTCCTTTGTCCCCAGGGCCCATTGTGACACCATGGGGACCCCTTTTGTCACTGTGGTCCAATGTGACATCCCAGGACCCCACTTTGTACCCAAGGCCCATTGTGACATCCTGGGGACCCCCCTTGTCCCCAGGGCCCACCGTGGCACCGTGGGGACCACCCTTGTCACTGGGACCCATTGTAACACTATGGGGATCCCCCCTTGTCCCCAGAGCCCATTGTGACATCCTGGGGACCCCCTTGTTCCCCAGGGCCCACTGTGATGTCCCAGGACCCCCCCTTGTCCCCAGAGCCCATTGTGACATCCTGGGGACGCCCTTTTTCCCCAGGACCCATTGTGGCACCGTTGGGACCCCCTTTGTCACTGGGGCCCATTGTGACTTCCCAGGACCTCACTTTGTCCCCAGGGCCCATTGTGACTTCCGGGGGACCCCCTTTGTCCCCAGGGCCCATTGTGACGTCCCAGGACCCCCCATTGTCCCCAGGGTGCATTGTGACACCGTGGGGACCCCCTGTGTCCCCAGAGCCCATTGTGACATCCTGGGGAGCCCCCTTTGTCCCCAGGGCCCATTGTGACATTTCTGGACCCCCCACTGTCTCCAGGGCCCATTGTGAAAATCCTGGGGACCCCTCTTTGTCCCCAGGGCCCATTGTGACATCCTGGGCTGCCCCGTATGTCACCAGGGCCCATTTTGACACCGTGGGGACCCCCTGTTGTCCTCAGGACCCATTGTGACGTCCCAGGACCCCATTTGTCCCCAGGGCCCATTGTGACATCCCAGGACCCCCAATTGTCCCCAGGGCCCATTGTTACAGGGTGGGACCCCCCTTGTCCCCAGGGCCCATTGTGACATCCTGGTGACTCCCTTTGTCCCCAGGGCCCATTGTGGCACCATGGGGACCCTCTTTGTCACTGGGGCCCATTGTGACATCCCAGGACCCCACTTTGTCTTAGAAGGTCACTGATCGGACTACTGGTACATCCTGACTCTGCTTTCTCAATAAACATTGAAGAACACCTGGGGTTTGTTTGCTCCAAGGGAAAACTTCCCTGCCACGGTTCCTGGTTCCCGGTCCTGTTTCCCGGTCCGGTTTGGCTTCGCTATCAGAACAGCTGCTGCCTCCACAGCCGCGCTCAAAGTCCCCGTTGTGACACCGGGATGGCGGGAGAAGGGGGGTGGCGGGGGCGGCAGCGGCGGCGATTGGGGGGGGGCAGTCGGGGCTGGGCGGACAAGCGGCGGCTGCTGCGGCTCCTCAGGCAGCGACAGCAGCAGCGATCGGGGGGACGTGGGGGGCGGACAAGCGGCGGCTGCTGCGGCTCCTCAGGCAGCGACAGCAGCAGCGATCGGGGGGACGTGGGGGGCGGACAAGCGGCGGCTGCTGCGGCCCCTCAGGCAGCGACAGCAGCAGCGATCGGGGGGACGTGGGGGGGCGGACAAGCGGCGGCTGCTGCGGCCCCTCAGGCAGCGACAGCAGCAGCGATCGCGGGGACGTGGGGGGCGGACAAGCGGCGGCTCCTCCGGCCGCGGCCAGGACGTGGCTTCGCCGGCACCGGGGCCCGAGACCGCGCGCTGTGGGGCTGCGGGGCGGGTGTGGGGCCGGGGGGCTCCGGGGGTCCCGCAGCGGCCGCTGTGGGGTGGGATGGGGCGGTTGTGGAATTACCTGTGGGGCACTCATGGGGCTGCTGTAGGGGTCTTAAGAGGCATGTCTGGAGCACTTATGGGGCGACTATGGGGCAGGTGCTGGGCTGCTACAGCGGGACCTGTGGGGCAGCCATAGGGCTGCCATGGGGTTGGTTATGGGTCACAGATGGGAGGGGGCAGCTGGGTGTGGCCCCGCCTACATGGGGTGGGGTCAGTGCCGAGGGGCGGGTACTGAGAGGGCACGCCCACGGGCAGCCCCTCGGGGGGGCGGAGCCTCTGTGTCACGCCCCATGGGAGGTGGTCTGGGGGTGGGCATTCTCTGGGGCACGCCCCCATGGGAGGAGCCTCTTGGGGTAGGGAGAGGGTGCGGTCAACATGGCACGGCCCCAAGGGGGCGTGGCTTAGCTCGGGAAGAGGTGGAGCCGAGAAGGGGCTGCCCGACCCGGCTCTCCAGGCGGCTCTGAGACGGAGCGGAGCGGGCCGGGCGGGGCCGGGCCGGGCACTCCCCGGGGCCTCGCAGAAACAGCGGCGCAGCGAGTCCGCTCCGGGCTCCAACGGTGCGCGCACGTGGCCGCCGAGAGCGCCCCGTGCACCTCGCAGCGCCCATTTCTGCGCATGCGCATTGGGAAGCCCTCGAGACAACCCTTCCCCCGCGGCCCGCCCCTTCTCTTCCCTCTCCGCAATCTGATTGGCCAGCTAAGCACGTCAATTTCCATTCTCTCCGCCTATCATCACCCGTCCCCGTTTGCCCCGCGCTGCGCTCTGATCCAGTGTCTATTTACACTTAAATACATTTAAACTTCCATTTTAACACTCAGGTATCTTTTCAAATTTACAGATTTTGACATATTTACAATTATATATATTTAGACTGGGATATCGATTTACATTTATTAATAAATTAGAGGTATGTATACGGGTGTGAGTGGATATATATAGATGATATTTATTACCTATTTAGACTATGTAACACGTAGTAATTATACAGAGCTCTGCCTACTCACACTTTTTTCTATTTTAAGTTCCTATCTAGATATTTTTTTCTTTTTCAAGTCCTTCACTTTTTAATCTACAAATAGATAAGATGTTTGTATTCTTAAAACCATCAACAGAAATTTTTTACATTCTAAAATCCTTTATATAACAGAGTAGAAAAGGGGTTTTATTTTAAAATCATTTTATATCTACATGAATACCATTCTGCAATATATAAATACAAACGACAGACTTCTCTCTGTTTGAAATTCTCACGCTCATATTTACAGGGTTTAATAAGTTTTATCCTCCCCCAGGAATTTTCAGGCATTTTTGGACTGTGACCCCCTCTTTTCAGGGGGACTCCCTTTTGAGCCCCACATTGTGGGGGATTTGAGGGATTTTCTTGCAGTCAGTGAACATCGTATGGAACTGAACTGAACTGAACAGGGCTCTGAGGCCTCTGTGTCCTGCAAGAGAGCAAGAGAGCAGGAGCGGAGCAGCCCCCGTGTCTACGTGACTGTACAGCCTTCTTCAGTGTTGGAACCGAGTTGCTTCGCCTTCTGTTTGTCCACGTGCACACACACCATTCCTCACTGGAAAACAGGCAGAAACCTTTCCACACGCACCCAGGTCTGTGCACCCAGGCCTTGTCTATTCCTGTCGGGTTTGCTGGGCTCTGTCAGGCTCCTCTGGCTCTGTCGTGCTGTGACAGCCTCTGTCAGGCCCTGCCAGACTCCACTGTTCGCTGTCAGGCGCTGTCGGGATTTGTCGGCCCCTGTTGAGTTCTATCAGGCTCTGTCAAGCCCTGTTGGGCTCTGTCGCGCTTTGTCAGGCTCTGCCTGGCTTTATCATGTTCCATAAGTGCTCCAAAAACTGGATGCTCTTGCGATGCTTGTATTCACACAATTATCGCATATTCATTACAATTTGGGGGAATTTTTAGCACCAAACGCATCTATAGTAAGAAAAAATGTCATAAACCTAGGGTTAGACTGAGGTTAATAATTTCATGGTCTTTGCTGCCATCTAGCGTCCCTTAAGAGAATGCACAGAACACACATTCGGAGGTGCCTGCAGGTATGTGCCTGTTCTTGGACGAACCTGTGCGCGAAAGCCTTAGTGCCTATAAACGTTGGTCTGTCCACATGTGAGTGCCTTGATGTCAGCTCCATTTATGCTAAAGCTGGAGCATCATCGTTCAGACGTGTGCGTGTGTGCAGTGTGCCAAACATCCACGCACGTGTTTACCCTCAAGCATGTCAGTACATTTCACGTACGTCATTCTGTCAATAGATGGGACTGGGCACGCTTGTGGAAGTGTGCGTGTGTGTGGCCACGTGTTTGCTTACACATCAGTGTGTAGCTGCGTGTGCGTGCACGCGGTGCTGGGTGCACATACCTGGGTGCCCCACAGGTCCCGCTGTAGCAGCCCAGCACCTGCCCCATAGTCGCCCCGTAAGTGCTCCAGACATGCCTCTTAAGACCCCTACAGCAGCCCCATGAGTGCCCCACAGGTAATTCCACAGCCGCCCCATCCCGCCCCACAGCGGCCGCTGCGGGATCCCCGGAGCCCCCCGGCCCCACAGCCGCCCCGCAGCCCCACAGCGCGCGGTCTCGGGCCCCGGTGCCGGCGAAGCCACGTCCTGGCCGCGGCCGGAGGAGCCGCCGCTTGTCCGCCCCCCACGTCCCCCCGATCGCTGCTGCTGTCGCTGCCTGAGGAGCCGCAGCAGCCGCCGCTTGTCCGCCCCCCACGTCCCCCCGATCGCTGCTGCTGTCGCTGCCTGAGGAGCCGCAGCAGCCGCCGCTTGTCCGCCCCCCACGTCCCCCCGATCGCTGCTGCTGTCGCTGCCTGAGGAGCCGCAGCAGCCGCCGCTTGTCCGCCCCCCCACGTCCCCCCGATCGCTGCTGCTGTCGCTGCCTGAGGAGCCGCAGCAGCCGCCGCTTGTCCGCCCCCCACGTCCCCCCGATCGCTGCTGCTGTCGCTGCCTGAGGAGCCGCAGCAGCCGCCGCTTGTCCGCCCAGCCCCGACTGCCCCCCCCCAATCGCCGCCGCTGCCGCCCCCGCCACCCCCCTTCTCCCGCCATCCCGGTGTCACAACGGGGACTTTGAGCGCGGCTGTGGAGGCAGCAGCTGTTCTGATAGCGAAGCCAAACCGGACCGGGAAACAGGACCGGGAACCAGGAACCGTGGCAGGGAAGTTTTCCCTTGGAGCAAACAAACCCCAGGTGTTCTTCAATGTTTATTGAGAAAGCAGAGTCAGGATGTACCAGTAGTCCGATTAGTGACCTTCTAAGGCAAAGTGGGGTCCTGGGATGTCACAATGGGCCCCAGTGACAAAGAGGGTCCCCATGGTGCCACAATGGGCCCTGGGGACAAAGGGAGTCACCAGGATGTCACAATGGGCCCTGGGGACAAGGGGGGTCCCACCCTGTAACAATGGGCCCTGGGGACAAAGTGGGGCCCTGGGATGTCACAATGGGTCCTGGGGATAAAGGGGGTCCCCAGGATGTCACAGTGGGCACTTGAGACAAAGGTGAGGTCCCCATTGTGTCACAATGCGTCCCCAGTGACAAGAGGGTTCCCCATGGTGTCACAATGGGCCCTGGGGACAATTGGGGGTCCTGGGATGTCACAATGGGCCCTGAGGACAACAGGGGGTCCACACAGTGTCAGAATGGGCCCTGGTGACATACGGGGCAGCCCAGGATGTCACAATGGGCCCTGGGGACAAAGAGGGGTCCCCAGGATGTTCACAATGGGCCCTGGAGACAGTGGGGGGTCCAGAAATGTCACAATGGGCCCTGGGGACAAAGGGGGCTCCCCAGGATGTCACAATGGGCTCTGGGGACAGAGGGGGTCCCCACGGTGTCACAATGCACCCTGGGGACAATGGGGGGTCCTGGGACGTCACAATGGGCCCTGGGGACACAGGGGTCCCAAGGATGTGATAATGGGCTCTGGGGACAAGTGGGGTCCCCAGGATGTCACAATGGGCACTGGGGAGAAAGGGGTGGTCCCCATGGTGTCACAATGGGCCCTAGTGACAAGGAGGGTCCCCACGGTTCCACGATGGGCCCTGGGGACAAGGGGGTCCACCGGATGTCACAATGGGCCCTGGGGAAAACAGGGGGTCCCCACGGTGTCACAATGGGCCCTGGGGACAAAGGGAGGTCCTAGGACGTCACAGTGGGCCCTGGGGACAAAGTGGGGTCCCCTGAATGTCACAATGGGACCTGCAGACAAAGGGGGGTCCTGGGATGTAACAATGGGCCCCAGTGACAAAGGGGGTCCCCAGGATGTCACAACAGGCCCTGGGGACAAAGAGGGCTCTCCTGAATGTCAAAATGGGCCCTGGGGACAAGAGGGGACCCCAGGATGCAACAACGGGCCCTGGGGACAAAGAGGGGTCCCCTGAATGTCACAAAGGGCCCTGGGGACAAGGGGGTGTCCTGGGATGTCACAATGGACCCTAGGGACAAATAGCAGTTCCCTGAATATCACAATGGGCCCTGGAGACAAGGGGTGTCCTGAGATGTCACAATGGGCCCCAGTGACAAAGGGCGTCCCTATGGTGCCAAAATGGGCCCTGGGGACAAAGGGGGTCCCCAGGAAGTCACAATGGGCCCTGGGAACAAAGGGGGGTCCTGGGATGTCACAATGGGACCTGGGACAACGGGGGGTCCCCAGGATGCCACAATGAGCCCTGGGGACAAGCAGGGTACCCACGGTGTCACAGTGGGCCCTGGGGACAAAGGGGGGTCCCGAGGATGTCACAATGGGCCCTGGGGACAATTGGGGGATCCTGGGATGTCACAATGGGCCCTGGGGACAAAGAGGAGTCCCCTAAATGTCACAATGGGCCCTGGAGACAGAGGGGCTCCCCATGGTGCCACAATGGGCCCTGAGGAAAAAGCGGGGTCGCCAGAATGTCACAATGGGCTCTTGGAAAAATGGAGGGTCCTGGGACGTCACAATGGGCCCTGGGGACAAAGGAGGTCCCCAGGATGTCACAATGACCCCTTGGGACAACGGGGTCATTGTGGACATCACAATGGGTCCTGGGAACAAAGTGGGGTCCCCAGGATGGCACAATGGGCCCTGGAGACAAAGGGGTTCCCCACCCTATCACAATGGGCCTTGGGGACAAAGGGGGGTCCCCAGGATGTCACAATAGGCCCTGGGGACAAAGAGGGGTCCCCTGAATGTCACAATGGGCCCTAGGGACAAAGGGGGGTCCCCAGGATGTCACAATAAGCCCTGGAAACAATTGGGGGGTCCTGAGATGTCACAATGGGCCCTGGGTACAAAGGGGGTTCCCAGGATGTCACAATGGGTCTGGGGACAATGGGGGGTCCGGGGACGTCACAATGGGCCCTGGTGACAAAGGGGGTCCCCCGGAAGTCACAATGGGCCCTGGGGACAAAGTGAGGTCCTGGGATGTCACAATGGGCACCAGTGACAAAGGGGGTCCCAATGGTGCCACAATGGGTCCTGGGGAAAAAGGGCGTCCCCAGGATGTCACAATGGGCTCTGGGGACAAGGGGGGGTCCTGGGACATCACAGTGGGCCCTGGGGAACAAGGGGGTCCCCAGGATGTCACAATGGGCTCTGGGGACAAGGGGGGATCCCCATAGTGTTACAATGGGTCCCAGTGACAAGGGTGGTCCCCACGGTGCCACGGTGGGCCCTGGAGACAAGGGGGGTCCCCATGGTGTCACAACGGGCCCTGGGGACAAAGGAGGTCCCCACGGTGCCACAACGGGCCAGAGGGACAAGGCGGTCCCCATGGTGTCACAATGGGCCCTGGGGACAATGGGAGGTCCTGGGATGTCACAATGAGCCCTGGGGACAAACGGGGGTCCCTATGGTGTCACAATGGGTCCCCAGTGACAAGTGGGGTCCTGAGATGTCACAATGGGTCCTTGGGACAATGGGGGGTCCTGGGATGTCACAATGAGCCCTGGGGACAAACGGGGGTCCCCATGGTGTCACAATGGTTCACCAGTGACAAGGGGGGTCCCCAGGATGTCACAATGGGCCCTGGGGACAATGGGGGTCCCCATGGTGTATACAATGAGTCCCCAGTGACAAGGGGGGTCCCCAGGATGTCACAATGGGCCCTGGGGACAAAGGGGGTCCTGGGACTTCACAATGGGCCCTGGGGACAAGGGGGGGTCCCCAGGATGTCACAATGGGCCCTGGGGACAATTGGGGGGTCCTGGGATGTGACAATGGGCCCTGGAGTCAAAGGGGTGTCCCCATGGTGTCACAATGGGCCCTGGGGACATAGGGGGGTCCTGGGATGTCACAATGGGCACTGGGAATAAAGAGGGGGTCCCCAGGGTGCAACTATGGGTCCTGGTGACAAGAGGGTCCCCAGGATGTCACAATGGGCCCTGAGGACAAGGGCAGGTCCCCATGGTGTCACAATGGGCCCTTGGGAAAAAGGCTGTCCCCTGAATGTCACAATGGGCTCTGGGGACAATGGGGGGTCCGGGGATGTCACAATGGGCCCTGGGGACAAAGAGGGGTCCTGGGACGTCACAATGGGCCCTGGTGACAAAGGGGGGTCCTGGGATGTCACAATGGGCCCTGGGGACAAAGGGGGCTCACCAGGATGTCACAATGGGCTCTGGGGACAAAGGGGTCCCCAGGATGTCACAATGGGCACTGGGGAGAAAGGGGTGGTCCCCATGGTGTCACAATGGGTCACCAGTGACAAGGGGAGTCCCCAGGATGTCACAATGGGCCCCGGGGATAAAAGGGGTACCCAGGATGCCACAATGGGCCCTGGGGACAATTGGGGGGTCCTGAGATGTCGCAATGTGCCCTGGGGACAAAACAATGTTCCCTGAATGTCACAATGGGCCCTGGGGAAAAAGGAGGATCCTGGGACGTCACAATGGCCCCTGGGGACAAAGGGGGTGCCCAGGATTTTACAATAGGCACTGGGGACAAGGGGGTCCCCATGATGTCACAATGGGCCCTGGGGATGACAGGGGGTCCTGGGACGTCACAATGGGCCCTGGGGACAACTGGGAGGTCCCTAAATCTCACAATGGGCCCTGGGGACAAATGGGGTCCCCACGGTGTCACAATGGGCCCAGGGGACAGAGGGGGCTCCCCAGGATGTCACAACGGGCTCTGGGGACCAGGGGCGTCCCGAGGATGTCACAATGGGCCCTGGGGACAAAGGGGGGTCCTGGGACGTCACAATGGGCCCTGCAGATCAAGGATGGTGCCCTGGATGTTACAATGGGCTCTGGGGACAATGGGGGGTCCTGGAATGTCACAATGGGCCCTAGGGACAAAGGGGGGTCCCTTGGATGTCACAATGGGGCTGGGGACAAAGGGGGTCCTGGGATGTCACAATGGGTCCTGGGGACAAAGGGGGTCCCCAGGTTGTCACAATGGGCCCTGGGGACAAAGGGAGTCCTCAGGATGTCACAGTGGGCCCTGGGGACTAGGGGGATACCCACGGTTTCAAAATGGGCCCTGGGGACAAGGGGGTCCCCAGGATCTCACAGTGGGCCGTGGGGACAAAGAAGGGTCCCCAGGATTTCACAATGGACCCTGGGGACAAAGGGTTCCCCAGGATGTCACAATGGGCTCTGGGGACAAAGGAGGTCCCCAGGATGACACAATGGGCCCTGGGGACAAAGGGGGTCCTGGGACGTCACAATGGGCCCTGGGGACAATGGGGCGTCCTGATATGTTACAATGAACCCTGGGCACAATTGGGGGGTCCTTAGATGCCACAATGGGCCCTGGGGACAAAGGGGGTCCCCACGGTGTCACAATGGGTCTGGGGACAAAGGGGAGTCCCCAGTATGTCACAATGGGCCCTGGGGACAATGCAGGGTCCTGGGATGTCACAATGGGCCCCCTGGGGACAACGGGGGTCCCAACGGTGTCACAATGGGCCCTAGGGACAAAGGCTGTCCCCTGAATGTCACAATGGGCCCTGTGGACAATGGGGGTCCCCAGGATGTCACAATGGGCTCTGGGGACAATGGGGGATCCGGGGACGTCACAATGGGCCCTGGGGACAAAGGGGGTCCCCAGGACGTCACAATGGGCCCCAGTGTCAAAGGGGGTCCCAATGGTGCCACAATGGGTCCTGGGGAAAAAGGGGGTCCCCAGGATGTCACAATGGGCTCTGGGGAAAAGGGGGGGTCCCCATAGTGTTACAATGGGTCCCCAGTGACAAGGGGGGTCCCCAGGATGTCACAATGGGCCCTGGGGACAAAGGGGGTCCTGGGACTTCACTATGGGCCCTGGGGACAAGGGGGGGTCCCCAAGATGTCACAATGGGTCCTGGGGACAAGGGGGTCCCCAGGATGTCACAATGGGCCCTGGGGACAAGGGGGTCCCCAGGATGTCACAATGGGCCCTTAGGACAACGGGTGGTCCCCATGGTGTCACAATGGGTCCCCAGTGACAAGGGGGGTCCCCAAGGTGTCACAAAGGGCCCTGGGGACAATGGGGGGTCCTGGGACATCACAACAGGCCTGGGGACAAGGGGGATCTCCACCCTGTCACAATGGGCCCTGGGGATAAAGGGGGGTCCTGGGATGTCACAATTGGCCCTGGGGACAAAGGGGGTCCCCATGGTGCCACAATGGGCCCTGGGGACAAAAGGGAGTCCCCATGGTGTCACAATGGGCCCTGGGGACAAGGGGGATCCCCAGGGTGTCACAATGGGCCCTGAGGAGAAGGGGTTAGGTGTTTGTGTTAGGGGGTTGCAGGATTAGGTGGTGCAGGATTTGGGGGTGCAAGGCCAGGGGAGCAGGATTTTGCGGGGCCTGATTTGTGGCTACAGAGCCTGGGGTTGCAGGTTCCAGGGGTGCAGGATTTGGGGGTTCAGGGTTTAGGGCAGTAGGATCTTTGGGTGCAGGAGTTTGGGGTGCCGGGTTTGGGGGCCAGGATTTGGGGTTGCAGGATTTAGGGGTGCAGTGGTTTGGAGTGAAGTGTTTTGGGGTGCAGGGTTTGGGGAAGGAGGATATGGGGGTGCAGGGTTTAGGGTGCAGGATCTTGGGGTGCAAGGGTTTGGGGTGGAGGGCTTGGTAGGGCAGGATTTGGGGGTGGAAATTTTATTGGGTAGGGCTGGGGGTGCAGGATTTGGGGGTGAAGGGGTTGTGGGGTGCAGGGTTTGGGAGATCGGGACGTGGGGCTGGAGGATTTGGGGGTGCAGGGTTTGGAGCAGCAGGATCTGGGGGTGCAGAGTTGGGGGGTGCAAGATTGGGGGTAGCAGGGTTTTGGGGAGCAGGGTTTAGGGGTCAGGCTTTAGGGGGACAGGGTTTGGGGGGCAGGGCTGGGAGGGATGATTTTGGGGTGCAGGGTTTAGGGCAGCAGGATCTTGGGGTGAAGGGTTGGGTAGGACAGGATTTGGGGTGCAGGTTTTTAGGGTGCAACTTGTGGGGGTCAGGATTTGGGGTACAGGGTTTGGGGGTGCAGGGTTTAGTGGTGCAGGGTTTGGGGGTGCAGGTCTTGGGGAGGCAGAATTAGGGTGCAAGACTTGAGGGTGCAGGGTTTGGGGGTTTGGGACATGGGGCTGGAGGATTTAGGGGTGCAGCATTTGGGGTGCAGTGTGTGGGGGTGCAAGATCTTGGGGTGTACGAGCTTTGGGTGTGGGATTTGAAGGACAATGATCTGGGGGTGCAGGGATTGGGGGTGTAGGGTTTTGGGGTTGCTGCGTTTGGAGATTCGGGATGTGGAGGTCAAGGATTTAGGGGTACAAGGGCTGGTTGCAGGATTTGGGGTACAGGGTTTGGTTGCAGGATTTGGGGTGCAGGGTCTGAAGTGCAGGGCTAAAGGGGGCAGGATTTGGAGGTGCAAGATTTGGTGGTCTGGGGTACTGGGCTGCAGGGTTTTGGGGTGCGGGATTTGGGGGTGCAGGTTCCATGTCTTTAGGAACTGGGCGGGGAGGGTTTCTTGGTGTGGACTTTTGAGTGCAAGTTTGAGGGGCCTTGATTTTGGGGTGCATGGTTTGGGGGGCAGGATTCCGGGTGTAAGGTTTTGAGGTGCAGGACTTGGGGGCGCAGGTTTCACACGTTAAGGAACTGGGGCTGCAGAGGTTGGGGGTGCAGCGTTGTGGGCTGCAGGGTTGAAGGGTGCAGGATTTAGGGGTACAGGTTTTGGGGGTGCAGGAGCTGGGGGTGCAGGCTGTAGGGATCAGAATATGGGGGTGCAGGGTTCTGGGGTGCAGGATCTGGGTGAGCAGGCTGTTGGGGTACAGAACCTTGTAGTTCAGCGTTTAGAGGCAGGATTTGGGGGTGCAGGGCTTTGGGGTGAGGGGTCTGGGGTGAGGGGTTCAGGTGTTCAGCACCTGGGGGTGCAGGACCTGAGGGTTGGAGGATTTGGGGGTGCAGGGATTTGGGGGTGCAGGGATATGGGGTGCAACTTGTGGGGTGCAGGGTTTTGGGTATAGGATTTTGGGGTGCAGAGTTTTGGGGGGGGGGATTGGGGGAGCAGGGTTTCAGGGTGCAAGGTTCAGTGGTGCAGGGTTCTGGGGGTGCAGGGTTTAGCGCCAGAATTGGGGGTGCAGGGTTTGGGATTGCAGGGTGTTGGGGGAAGGATCTGGGGGTACAAGATGTGAGGTAGCAGGGTTTTGGGGTGCAACTTGTGGGGGCAGGATTTGGGGTACAGGAGGTTGGGGGTGCAGGGTTTGGGGGTGTAGGATTTAGTGAAGCAGGGACTGGGGGTGAAGGTCTTGTGGAGGCAGAATTGGGGGTGCAGGTCTTGGGGAGGCAGAATTGGGGGTGCAGATTTTGGCTGTTCAGGACCTGGGGGTGCAGGATTTGGGGATGTAGGTTTTGGGGGGTAGATTTTGGGGTGCTGGGTTCGGCACATGGGTCTGGAGGATTTGGGGGTGCAGGGTTAAGGGGTTTAGGATTTTGGGGTGCACAGTTTAGGGTGCACGTTCTGGGCATGTATGATTTGAGAGTGCAGGGCTTTGGGGTACAGGATTTGGGGTGCAGGGTTTTGGGGTCAGGATCTGGGGGTGCAGGGTGTTGGGGAGAAGGATTTGGGGGTGCAGCATTTTGAAGTGCAGGGTTTGGAGGAGGGAGGTTTTGGGGGTGAAAGATTTGGTGGTTCAGGTTTTGGGGGTGCAGTGTTAAGAGGGTGGAGGATTAGGGGTGCAGGATTTGGGGGTGCACTGTTTGGGGGTGCAGGGTTTAGAAGTCAGGTCTAAGAGTGCAGCGTTTGGGGTGCAGGGGCTTGGGGGGAAATTTAAGGTTGCAGAGTGTGGGGTGCATAGGACTGGGGCTGCAGGATTTGGGGGTTCAGTGTTTAGGGCAGCACAACCTCGCGGTGCAGGGGTTTGCAGTGAAAGGTTTGGTAGGGCAGGATTTGGGGTGCAGGATTCTGGGGTGCTGGGTTTGGGGTACAGGATTTGGTGTTGCAGGGATGGGGTTGAAGGGCTTGGGTTTCCAGGCCTTTGAGGTGCAGGATTTGGAGGTGCAAGGTTTGGGAGGGAATTCTTTGGGGTGCAGGGTTTGGGGTTCCAGGAGGTGGGGGAAGGACCTTGGGGTGTAGGGTTTGGGGGGCAGGGTTTTGGGGGAAGGATTTAGGGGTGCAGGGTTTTGAAGTGCAGCGTTTCAGGGGGGCATGGTTTTGGGGGTGCACATGTGGGGGTCCAGGTTTGGGGGATGCAGAGTTTGTGAATGGAGGATTTTGGGGTGCTGGGTTTGGGGCTGCCTAATTTGGGGGTGCAGTGTTTGGGTGTTCAGGACCTGGGGGTGCTGCGTTTGGGAATGCAGGCTTTGGGGGTGCAGGGCTCAGGATTTGGGAGGGCAGGATCAGGGGGTGTAAGTTTTCAGGGTTTAGGGGTGCAAAGTATGGTAGGGCTGAATTATAGGGGTGCAAAGTATGGTAGGGCTGAATTTAGGGGTGCAGGATTTGGTATTACAGGTTTTGGGGAATCATGGCTTGGGAGGAAGGATTTAGGGGTGCAGGGTTTCAAGATGCAGGATTTGGGGTGCAGTATTTGGGGTTGCAGGTTTGGGGGTGCAAGTTGTGGGGCGGCAGGATATCGGGTACAGGGTTCTGGGCTGCAGGGTTTGGGGGTGCAGGATTTCAACGTGCAGGGTTCTGGGGTGCAGTATCTGGGGGTCCAGGGTTTGGCAGTGCATTGGCTTTGGGGGTTGAAGGATTTGGGGGTGTAGGGTTTAGGGATGCAGGATTTGGGGGTGCAGGATTCGGGGGTGCAGAGTTAGGGGGCAGGATTTTCAGTGCAGGGTTTCAGGGCACAGAACTTGGTGGTGCAGGATCTGGGGTGCAGGTTTTCGGTGGGGAATTTGGGGGTGCAGGGTGTTGAGGAAGGATCTGAGGGTACAATATTTGGGCTTTAAGGGTTTAGGGGGGCAGGATCTGGCAGTGCAGAGTTTGGGGACAGGACCTGGGGGTGCAGCGATTGGGGTTCCAGGTTCTGGGGGTGCAGGGTCGAGGGAATTGTTTGAGGTGCAGGGTTATGAGAGTGCAGGATTTCTGGGTGCAGAGTTTGGGGTGCTGGGTATGGGGCAGCAGGATCTGGGGGTGTAGGTTTTGGGGGTTCATTCATTTGGGGGGAGGATCTGGGGGTGCAGGGTTTAAGGGTTCAGGATTTGGAGGTGCAGGGTTTTGGGGTAAAGGGTTCTGGGTTGAGGTTTTGGGGTGAAAGATTTGGGGGTGCAGTGTTAAGGGGTGGAGGCTTAGAGGTGCAAGATTTGGGGGTGGAGAGTTTTCGTGTGTCTGATTTGGGGGTGCAGGGTCTGGGGGTGCAAGATCCTGGAATTCAGGATCTGGGGGTTCAGGATTTGGGGCTGCAGGGTATGGGAGGGAAGGATCTGGGGCGTCAGGATTTGGGGGTGCACTGTTTGGGGGTGCAGGGTTTAGAAGTCAGGTCTCAGAGTGCAGCGTTTGGGGTGCAGGGGCTTGGGGGGAAATTTACGGTTGCAGAGTGTGGGGTGCACAGGACTGGGGCACAGGATTTGGGGGTGCGGGGTTTCAGGGTTCAGGATTTGGAGGTGTGGAGTTTTAGGGTGCAGGGGTTGGGAGTGCAGGGTGGTGGGGGTGAGAGATTTGGGTGCAGGATTTGGGGGTGCAGGGATGGGGTTGAAGGGCTTGGGTTTCCAGGCCTTTGAGGTGCAGGATTTGGAGGTGCAGGGTTTGGGAGGGAATTCTTTGGGGTACAGGGTTTGGGGGCAGGTTTAGGGGTGTAGGGTATAGGAAGGATTTGGGAATGCAGGATTTGGGGTGCAGGTTTCAGGGTTCAGGAAGGTAGGGAGGGCAGGATTAGGGGGTGCAAGGTTTCAGTTGTAGGGTTTAGGGGTGCAGAGTTTGGTAGGGCCGAATTTGGGGGTGCAGGGTTTGGGGTGCAGGGTTTGGGAAGACAGGGTTTGGGAAGACAGCTGTAACCTTCAGGAGACAAGACAGCCGAGATTTACAGCAAAAGGGGGCGCCAGTCTGATTTCAGTCGACTTGGCAGCTTGGGTTCCAGCCAGTTCATCATAATGAGCCACAGGTAAAAAGTTCACTGTGACGAAGCTGAAGGAGCCTTCATCCAAAGACCCCTCCTCAAAATCACCAAGTGACACTGTAGAGAATATGCTTGAAGAAACAGGGCACTCAGTACTTTTCCAGTCCCACTTGCACAACCCAGCGTACGTGTCGGACAGCAAGGATTTGTCCTTGGGTAATCAATAGAAAGAAACTTATTAAGAAGTAAAACACGAAAAGAGGATGTAGAACAAAGGTATGCTGTCTTGTAGAACAAAGACGTGCTATTGCTGTAACGGGTGAACATTACGTTGTAACTAATTACCTTGTGTCATATCCCGCGTGAACCTTGGATTAACCCTATAGAATAGAATCAGAATTGTAATAAAACGAGCATTGATCATCCCTCCATGAGGACTCATCTTGGACTCCGGGGCTCTCCAATCTTCATGGCACTGCGCAGGCGTAACTGGGGAGGGTCAACGAGCAGACTATGGAAATGGTTATCTGAGACTCGTTTTAATAAGAAGTGGGGAAAGGTTATGAACATGTAGAGGCGTTTCTGGGGTCATTATGAATATGTAACAACTTACTGTATTTAAGCACACTTCCCATTGTTAAAAGGTGTATGTGTTGGGCAGAGCGAATCCCCCACGCACCCAGCGCTGTTTTGCTTATGCTCTAACAAACACGTGTTTAAGGAATACAACTAAGGAATTGGATTAAACGTTGTTTATCCATAGAAAAAGTGTAAGCTATTTATTTCAATTGGTGACCCCGACGTGACAACCTTGGATGGCTCTGTGTTACCTCAGGTTCAAGGGAGGCGCCCCACTTTAACAGGGGCCCTTGCACTCGGGTGTGCGGAGAGCTACCAACGTTATTCAAAATTAAAGCAGAAGCAAAAGAAAGGAGCTCACTCCCCCTGAATACTGCAGTTTACCCGTAATCCAGAGTGCACGACGGTCCCGACGGGAAAAGCGGACTGTAAGTACTGCCGGGTCGGGCAGTGTGACTGTGTGACTGGTGTTGGCTGAGACGCAACCTGGTTGCGAAGGGAGCGTGGAGTCCTTCTAAGCGCGGTTCCAACACCCCGCGAGGGGCTTGGCCACTGAAGGGACAAAGCGAGTGAAGAACTCTGTGTTGTGGGTTTGAGCCCCACGTTGTGAGCCAGGTTTTGTGGGTTTGATCCCCACAAGAGGTCGAAGGGGAGTGACCTGCCAGAGGTACCCCCTGACGCACTGGAACAGGTTGTGGACGGCCATCTTCATCGTCGTCAGCATCAGGGCATTCTTGGCATTCCTGTTCTGCATGTCGGCCCAGCGAGCAGTCTGAGGAGGGGAGGAGAAGGAGAGACACACAGCATGGTGATATGTCCCAGCAAAGATGCTGCTTCAGTGCTGGAGAGCCTGGCTTCCACACTCCTTTCTTTTGCTAGGAAGAACCTGTCCTCACCCAGGGCTATGCTGGAGCTGGTTCAGCTTGGTGTGGTGGAAGCAGATCCAGGAACTACCACAGCTGCTCCTTGAGCAGCCCCATCTCTCTGCCAGCTCCTGCACCCCTCATTCCAGTGGGTCCTCCAGATACCCCGATAGTTGACACCCTGGGGGCAGCGCATCCCACCACCACCCGCCCAGACCACGCGCTTTCCAGCTTTGCCTGGTGGGACTCAACTCCTGCAGCCTGGAGTATCCAGGAAGGGAATTTGGCAAGGCCCCCTCAGAGTGATGCAAAGGGAACAGAGGCCAGCAGAGCTGCGTGCGTTTCTACACATTCATGTGCCTTGGTACAGCCCAGATGACCACCAGTTGGGTCACTGTTGGACTTGTTTTAAGCCCTGACATAACCTGCTCCAGACCTGGTCTGTCATTTGTCATTCTGCAGCCCCCTGCTGCAGGCATGAAATGAGGCATCTCCTCCAATTACAAAGTCTGCCACTGTGCCTTGCCATGACCCTGTGGCTTCACCCAGCCAGGCCTTGGAGATCTTCCCCTGCCCATCCCGCAGTTCCTCACCCAGAAGCGGACATCACTTTGAGCCTGCGCAAAACGTCGTTGGAGCTGCTCCAGCTCATTTTGGCACTGCAGGATCTCAGCTGCTTTCTCTGCCTCGTACTGATCCAGGAGCACCTTGGCTTGCTCCATCATTTCCCTGTCCTTCTCTTGGGACTGCTGCAGGTCCTTGCGCGTCCTCACCAGCAGCTTGTAGCGGGAAATGACGTCCTGGATGTCCTCAAACTGCAGCACAAGGATCCTGGGTTTAGTAATGCCCCTGCCCTCCCCTCATGACTGCAAGTCTCGTGCTGTTTGGCACCCTGTCCTGACCAGGGACAACACCTCCCCCAGCTGAAAGATTTCCCCTCTTGGCGAGCCTGCTGCCCCAGTTGGTTTGTGAGCGTCACACATTCCCTGTTTGATGGCCCCATTGTGCCGGTCCCAGAGCTGCCACTGCCAGCAGCAAGGGGAGATGTCGTACCACCCCCCAGTGCTCTGATAGGAAACAAAGCACAAGTGCAGCTGCCAGGGCCAAGTCACCCAGCCATGGGAGTGGGGCAGCCGGGCCGGAGGAGTGCGAGCGATGCAGGGAGGGACGCCCGCACACCCTTGAGAAGGGCTCAGCTTTCCCGACAGCTGCCTGGGCTCCCATTCTTGGGCAGCTTGGCCCTCCTCCCAAACCATCCATGTCACGTGAAACAGTGACACAAAGGGGTCCCCATGCCCCTCAGCTCTGTGCTGTTCCCCCTTCTAACACTTTTTCTTTGGTTTTCTCAAGCTTTTGTCTCCTTTTCTGCTTTTCCTCCCCTCACTCTGGTCCCCTTGGCTCACCTGGCTTGCAGGGAACCTCCTCCCATCCCACCTGAGGTCTCTGGGCTTGACCAAGTGTCATGATTTCCCTGGACTTGCCTTATCTCCTCCAGGTTTAACATCCACATACAGCCCTCCCTGAGGCCATGATCTGTCTCTCATGTCCAAACTCACCTGTGGGGAGATCTTCACCACATCCTCCAGGTAGTTTTTGAAGATGGAGTGCTTCTGCACTTGGCTGCTGAGCTTCTGGTGTTCCTTTTTCAGGGCTTCGAGTTTCTTCTTAGCCCTCAAAAGCTCCATCTCCTTTTGTGTTTTCTCCTCTCTTTCTCTCACGGCTTTCTTCAGAGCTTGGACTCGCAGCTGATCGTCTTCCTAGTGATGTTTCCCCCACCAATACACACACACACAGAAGGAAAGGAAGGCAAGGGCAGATGGAGCTGGGTCACCCAGCAGCACTGGGAGGAGATACACTCACAGGGGACAGAGCAGTGCTGCAGCACCCCGGGAACATCTTCCACATCTTTCCACACAAGCAGAGCTGTGGAGCCCTGTGTGTCCTTGTCTGCAGTGGCTGTGCTGCTCTGGCTGAAAACGAGTTCATTTCCTTCCTGCAGTTAGAAACCTTTCTTTATCACAGCTAGCACGCTCATTATTTGGAAGGCATCCAAATGCACCCAAAGCATTTCAAGATGAAAGAAACCTGTGAGCGTCCCCAGGTCATGAGCAAGGGAAAGAACACGTTTCAGAGCCAATATATTCCTATTGCTTCACTGAGGTTATACCGCCCATGACACAAACTCCGTGCTGTCAGACCACAGACTAGTGCAGAGATCATTGCTAAAAATGCAGTTGCAACCAAAGAAAGATTTTCTAAAACTTGATTCCTATGTCTTATCTTGATTTCAGAATTGAAATAGTTGCTTTTAAAGGAAATTATCAAACTTAAAAAAAATCATGTAGGAAGATACATCACAGGTGACAATCTGTCACTACGGTGGTACTAATCAAGGTGAAATTAAGCCGTATTCAGTGTAAAGCACACACACACATATTTATATGAAAAGAATTGCAACCATCATTTCTATGTTTCTTTTTAATGAAATATTTTCTTCTATTTTGTGGTTCTTCTATGTGAGCCACAATCTACCTCCATGTCACACGTTCAATGTGATTTTGTTAGTCTGCAGAAAGACACAGGGCAATACTCATCCTTCAAAATCTCCCCGGAAACATCAATGGCTCTTTCAAAAGAAAAAGCTACTTTCCTGTTTTAATTAAATGCTTCAGAAGCATTCAGCGAGATTTAACCTGAAGAACATGAAAGCATAAAACTCCTTCAGCGGTTGCATAAAACAGATCTAAATCGGCACAGGAAGGGACTTTTCTGCTGTTTGTCTTTGACCCCGGATATATGAGCATCTCAGAGTCCCAAACGCATTTGTCGGCAAAGCAGCCGCCTGTGCCGCAGCCGGGCTGCACGCGGCTCTTCCAACGCAGGCACACAGATATTCAAGATGAAGGGTCTTTTTTCCCAAGTTTCCCAGTACCCAAGCACGCAGCAGGTGAACTCCGCACTTTTGGGGAACACTTTCCTGCCCTTTTTCATGTGTCTGTGAAAACTCACCCGAAATCTAAACAGTTCTGAAAATCCAGGCTAAAGCAATTTGCTGAAGGTCACTTAAGAAGGTCTGAGAGTACGAAATGTGGAACAGAGCACAACTCTGCATGTCCAAAGCAAAAAGCTTAACCATTTGACTTCTATATTTATCACTGCATGCTACATTGGGATAGATGCAAACAGATATTTTACTTTATATACAGATTACAGCCAATCAGAGAATCCTGCATCACTTCTAGACATACCTTTGTACTGGGATGCAGCTGCCACCAGCTCCACCAGCAGTAGCAGCTTCAACAACACAGAGACCAACCTGCATCCCTGAAGATGGGCAGAGCAGGCAGGATGGTCTCCTGGAGATACAGGCCGAGCCTCTTGGGAAAGAGAGCGGTTCAAACACAGCATCTCCCCTGCCGCTGGGAGGAAGAGCAGCACGGCCGCTTGCCTTTCAGGGCTGCTGCAGGCCCAGGCTGCAGGTCACAAAGCAGGGGCCACACGTTTCAGTGAGTTTTGCCAGGTCACAGGACAGGCTCGGCAGCTGTGCACATATCCCTCACCCAAAACAGGGCACGGGAGGAGCTCTGCACATGAAGAGCTGCAATGTGGGAACGCAACTGCCTAAGTCCAGACCTCCACCTGCATCTTCCCTGCAGGTCTAGCATGTCGGATATTTTAAAAACATGGAAAAATTGGGGCTTTCCACTGAGATTATATCAATGCGTTCAGTTTTTGGCCCCTCACACCAAGAAAGGCCTTGAGGTGCTGGAGAGAGTTGAGAGAAGGGAGCGGAGCTGGTGAGGGGCTGGAGCACAAGTGTGATGGGAGCGGCTGAGGGACCTGGGGGGTTCAGCTGGAGAACAGGAGCTGAGGGGAGACCTTCTGATCTCTGAACTGCCTGAAAGGAGCTTGGAGCCTGGGGTTCGGGCTCTGCTCCCCAGGAACAAGCGATGGGATGAGAGGAAACGGCCTCAAGTTGCGCCAGGGGAGGCTGAGGTTGGATCTGGGGAACAATTTCTTCCCCAAAGGGCTGTGGGGCATTGGAACAGGCTGCCCAGGGCAGTGCTGGAGTCACCAGCCCTGGAGGGGTTGAACAGATGGAGATGACACTCTCAGGGACATGGGGCAGTGCCAGGGTGGGTTAACTGTTCGACTTGATGATCTTGAGGGGCTCTTCCAACCAAATGATTCTGTGATTCTATGATAATGGTGCCTTTGTGTGCAAGAGGGGGAGCTTGAGTCAGCAGAATCAGCTGCTAGAACCAGCTCCAACACCACCGCCTGGCAGGGCAGAGCTCAAGCACCAGTCAGTCTCCTGCAGCCCTGTTCCATTGCTCAGAGGAAGAACTGGCTCGCTCGGAGCTGACAGCCAGTGCGGAAGCCAAAATGCAAAGCATTAAGGGCAATTAAGGCACTGGATGTGAGCTGGGGCTCCAGCTAGTGTGAACAGAAGCCATCATCTCTCAGTGTCTTATCTGTGAAGTAGTGACAAGGGCATTGCCCCTGCAGAGGACTAGGAGGCTGCGTATTTTGAAGATACAATAGACTGCAATGCATAGCGATGGACTGATAATGGAGACATGCGCTGCTTTTTTAGAGCTTTTCACTATTAACTTTTCATAATTTCTAAACCTGCAAAGCTACTGGCATATTCCTGTCTTTTTTTTTTTTAATGATACGATTTTTGAGTAATATAGTTTTGGCTCATCAGTACTTGATCAAGCTTTTAAGTAACAAAAAGGAGATGAGACCTGTGAAGAGGGTATAGCAATACGAGCAGTGCCTACCCTGATGTATGAAAACAGCCAATGCAAAATCATTTTCATTACTGAAACTTGCTGCAGTGCAGGAAACATATTCCAAAAAAATGAGAGGATGTAACGTGCTGTGCGCACGTGGTTCGCATCTCAGCAGCACCTGGTACCTCCCATTCATGCCACCAGAGCTGCATCTGCTGACACTCACCAGTCGATTCGCAAGAGCAATGGTACACGCTGTCGCTTCGGCTTCTTGCTGACACTTGAGTTTGTCGGAAGTGGCCTTCTCAAACTTGGCTGTGAGCTTCCTCAGGTTCTCGTTGAGGCGCTGTACATGAGAAAAGAAAATAAAAGGAGAAAATCACAGCACAGTTTTAAGGCAAACCCTTCTGGAGAGATACTCCCCCTGCGGCAGCAGGAGCAGCGCGGAGCAGCCGGGTCCTGGGTTACATTGTGTGCTTGGAACTCACACCCTCAGCGCAGGGCACAGGCGAAGAACCTGCAAAACTAATGTATTTGGTGTGAATTTAAACTGGGAAAAGGGGTCCTTATGGCCAAGCACCTATGAGTGGTGCTATAGCTATGAACAGGGCAGCTAAGAAAACCAAGTCTTTTGTTCTCTGATGCTGCAGCCCCTCTGGTCTCGGTCCAGTCCTTGAGGCTCTGCTGAGTTGCGCGCAGAACCCCAAGGGGCTCCTGGGGCTTGAACCATCGCCAGAACACACCTCCTGTGCCCTCTTTCTAGAAAGGACTATGACATAGAAGTCAATAAAGTGATCCTGCTCCTAAAGCTGCCTGAGCTGCCTTGGACACTGTGACAGAGGAGCGCAAGCAGCTCCAGGTGGGACCATCTCACGTGCAGGCCGGCTGCAAAGTGTTTGAGGGCTGGGAAGGGGCAGAAGCTCCCAAAGCACCTGGAGCCCCCCACACTGTCCCTTTGCTTGGCCAGAGCTGCTCACACTCAGGTCTAAAACAAATCAAGGGCTCCCACAAGCACTTGGAGCATCTCACTTCTGATAAGAGAGGCAGAAGTAATAATAGATTTTATCTCCACCCAGTGCAAACTGCTTAAGGATAAACTGCTCGTAAATCACTCTAACGCTGTTTGAGCTACGCTAGAAACAAACCTGAAAATAAAAAAGGATTCTATTCTATTCTATTCTATTCTATTCTATTCTATTCTATTCTATTCTATTCTATTCTATTCTATTCTATTCCATTCCATTCCATTCCATTCCATTCCATTCCATTCCATTCCATTCCATTCCATTCCATTCCAGTATCTGCAGCTCTCCAGAATACTGGAAAACACAAAGCGCTCCCTCCTTGACCTGTCTTGGAATTAATAACACAAAAAGTTTCTGTCCCTGCAGGTACATGAATGTGTGTGCATACGTACACTCCTATATATAAAACCCCATTACACAAGCACAATCTGATACATGAGCGTGAGCTGTGAGAACAGGTCAGAGCTGCAATGCCCACCAGACCCACTCTGCAGTAACACACAAACACATCTGTGTGCAGCTGGGAGGACAGCTCTCACTTCTATATCTACCCTCCCCAGATTTGTAGTGACCTTACTTCCCAGGCAAAGTGATAAGTATTTTTGAAAATCCAAATAGTCTCATTTATTCCTAAAAATAGATATGCAGCAGCTCAGGGCCCTGTTGTGAGCAGGTATGAATCAGCCTCACGTCAATGAAGGTATCCAAGATATCACAGTTTGATAAGCAGGGATACCCCTCCAGATCCAGCCCTGCGCCGAGCAGTGTGTCATTACCCATCTGCAGAGGGGAAAACTCACCTAAACCAATCAGTTTTGCAAGCGCATGCTGGTGAGGTACCAGTAATCCCCCCAAAGATTGGGGGGATTGCCACTTCCTTTACCAAATCCCACTTCTTCGAAAAAAGAAAGAAGAGAAAAAGCTCAGACATTAAAAGCTTCAGAAACAAGAACCATAAAGGGATAAAAAAATGTTTCCCAGTGCTGTATTTCACATCTGAGATGGGAGAATTAGAGGCTAAATAGCTCTAAATCCAGCCCTGCTCCAGGTGCTGTGCCCACCTCTGCAGCAGGAAGGGGCTACTGGAGGAATCTGCAGCCTTTTCTTTAATATTTTTAGTTAAAAAGTGTAGTAAGCATTTTAAGAAGCCTAGGAGGCATCAAAAGAGCTATATATTTTCTAAAACGAAGATGGAACAGATGAGTCCTCGCACGAGCTGGGCTGCAGGAACAGCGCTGCCCCTCTCTAAGTGCACATCTCAAAGCCGCATATTTCAACACAGAACTGTCAGCCCAGCTGACAACACATGTTGGTTTTTAAAGGGGATTTTGCACACACTGTGGTGTCAGTACGAAGGCACAGACACACAGGATCCTTCACTCATGAAGGAGGATGCCAGATCCACAGCATGTTAAGAAAAGGCAGGTTTCGGGGCACATGCTCCAAAATAAGTCAATATTTTTACTTACTTGTCAATATTTTTTACGTATTTTGATTTTATTGACTTATTTGTCTGGGTTTTTTGTGGGGTTTTTTTGCTGTCTGCAGGGCTGGTCCAGCTCTGGGTCCTCAGCACAGGACACACATGGACCTGCTGGAGCGGGGCCAGAGGAGCCCCAGGAATGATCCGAGGCTGGAACAGCTCTGCTGGGAGGACAGGATGAGAGAGCTGGGGGGTTCAGCTGGAGAAGAGAAGCTCCGGGGAGACCTTAGTGTGGCCTTTTCATACGTCAATGGGGTTGATAAGAAAGATGGGGACAGACTTTTGAGCAGGGCCTGTTGCGATAGGACAAGGGGTGATGGTTTAAACTAAAGGAGGGAGATTCAGGCTGGACATGAGGAAGAAATTGTTGCCCTGAGGGTGGTGAGAGCCTGGCCCAGCTTGGCCAGAGAGGTGGTGGATGAACCATCCCTGGAGACACCCCAGGCCAGGCTGGGTAAAGATGTCCCTGCTGCGCTGCCTTTTTTCTTTTTTTTTTTTTAATTAGCAAAAAACTAAATAAGGATGATGCACAAGATTTGCCATCAGGGAGCTGTGCAGGGACAAACTTTTAGCCTCGTACTTCAGCAGTCGTCATCCTGCAAAAAACGCCCATCATCGGGGACTGAGCGCAGGGAGCCAGCCCAGCACATGCTATGAGTGCTCTGAATGAGCCTCCGGTTCCTCTTCCCCCCCAGGAACACACTGGTTTGAGACAATGAGTGTCCTGAGGACCCAGGTGTAGAGGTAAATTACGTTTTGAAAAACTAGGTGGGAATAATAAGAATTATTAATTAGCCTTTCTTTCAAGGTGTAAGCAAGGCTGGCGAAGAACAGATGAAATGTAGAAAGCAGCAGTAAAAAAAAATCTTTGGATTCCCACTCCACACGTGAGCACAGAGAAGCAGTTTGCTCCAAAGTGGAGGATTTCTCCCCAGGCAGTGACCAGTGTGACAAGTCACGGAATCCCAGAATGTCAGGGGTTGAAGGGACCTGGAAAGCTCATCCAGTGCAATCCCCCCATGGAGCAGGAACACCCAGCTGAGGTTCCACAGGAAGGGGTCCAGGCGGGTTTGAATGTCTGCAGAGAAGGAGACTCCACAGCCTCCCTGGGCAGCCTGGGCCAGGCTCTGACACCCTCACCAGGAAGAAGTTTCTTCTCGTATTTAAGTGGAACCTCCTCTGTTCCAGTTTGCACCCATTGCCCCTTGTCCTGTCACTGGTTATCACCCAGAAGAGCCTGGCTCCATCCTCCTGACACTGCCCCTTTCCATATTGATCCCCATGAATGAGTCACCCCTCAGTCTCCTCTTCTCCAGCTCCAGAGCCCCAGCTCCCTCAGCCTTTCCTCACACGGGAGATGCTCCACTCCCTCCAGCATCTTGGTGGCTGCGCTGGACTCTCTGCAGCAGTTCCCTGTCCTTCTGGAACTGAGGGGCCACAACTGGACACAATATTCCAGGTGTGGTCTCCCCAGGGCAGAGTAGAGGGGCAGGAGAACCTCTCTGACCTACTGACCACCCCCTTCTAACCCACCCCAGGTACCATTGGCCTTCCTGGCCACAAGGGCCCAGTGCTGGCTCATGGTCACCCTGCTGTCCCCAGGACCCCAGCTCCCTTTCCCTTACACTGCTCCCACCGAAGGGCAAGCACTTACAGCAATCTTGGCCTTGATACTGGCCAGCTTGTCCTGGGCAGCCGCCAGCTCGGCGTTGGCCCTGCTCAGAGCCTGCCGCTTGGGCTGCACCTCGCAGAACACAGCGTGGAACCGCACCATGTTCACCACCCAGGAGCAGAGCCCGGCCGCCGCCAAGGACTTGGTGGTCACAAATTCGGGTTTAAACTTGGGATCCTGTAAATAGGGCTGAAGGGCTTTGAGGCAGTTCTCATGGATGTTCTCCTTGTCGAACTTGATCAAGGAGTCCAGGAAGCCATCCACCCTGGCCATGGCGGCTTTGGCTGCTTTCCAGCTCCTGTCCTTGGGAATCTTTCCTCCTGGGGCCATCAGCACCATCACGGCTGCGGTGACATTGCTGACAGCTGAAGGTGGTGAGCCAAAGGACCTCAGCTCCGTCAGATTCTTCTGAAAACGGGAAAACAAGGTTGTTAGACAAAAATTAATGGGTTTGCTTTCTACTTTGCAACTAATAGAGTCAGGCTCCCAAGCTATCAATCTGATAAATTGGGTTTCTTCCAGCCCAAACATTCTTGCCTCTAAATCACCGCTGTGCATGTCTGCAGCACATGTGCTCAGTTCCCTGCACCCGGACCAGCCCAGCCCCATGTTCCTCCCCACACTCCCACCCTTTCCCTGCTGCAGGAGGTTTTTTGCCGTCTCAGAAGATCAGGATAAGGAAAAAGGAAAACTTTCCAAATAATAACCTCTTCAAATTGCCCCCAGCCCCTCTAAAACTGCCTTGAAGCTCTTCTCTTTGTGCTCAACTACTCCCTGTGCCAGACACCCTTGCACTGAGGTCTTGTTGAACTATCTGTGTGCACCCCTGGGGCCATCATCCAGCCCAAATTTAGGCACTTAAACAAAGCACCTTTAGCAGGATGGCAGTCATTGGGGTGAACAGACAGTCCCCTCACAAGAAAATCAGCTAATCCACCTCCTCCACTGTCAACACAGGCAGCTTCAGTGAGTCCCTAATAGAAAGTGGGATGAATCTTAACCTAAGTTAAAAAAAGGTGAATTGCGGAGAAAGCACCTATTTCCTAACACCCTTGCAACTGTGACAATAAAGCAGTGCTGAGGATTTGATCTGCTGACATCTTAAATCTTGTCTCCACGCACACGCGATTTAGCTTTAGCATAGGAAAAACCAGCGCGGGTAACCCAGCTGTGCTCAGATGACACGCTGTTGTCAAAACAAGGATAAGGGCTGTTTCAACACTGGTTTAAGGAAAATCTATGAGTTTCAGTCAGCTCCTGTTTCTATCAGTTCTGAATAGTTTTTAATCTATTTTCTCTGATGTTCTGCTTCTATCAGTTTCTATCTGTGGCAGCAAGGTGCGAGAGTCTGGTACTTCTGAGCATTCATTTTTTAGATAAAGGTATCTGCCATGAATCTATTCCTAAATGTGTCTTCGTTTGCTTTGAGCTTTTCTGAATCATCGAGCTGGCAGAAACAGGCCCTTGGGAGCTGTGTGCATTTCCAGTGTGAAACGTCTCTAATTAACATGCTCGATGACACGGAGCCAACCGTGAGCACAGGCGAGCAGCCCGACATTCCCTCCTGTGTCCCCAGCACCCAGCTCAGCTCAGCCGGGAGCAGCACGGACGATGTGGCCTCTCCGGAGCCCCCGTGTGCTGGGGGTGCTGCTTGGGGGGCTCTGGCAAAGCAGCCTGTCTTTCACAGCCTGCATCTTGCTGGCAATGGGATGCTGAGTGGGTGCTGTTGTTCTTTCCCTAGGAAGTGAACACTTCACGGCATGACAGGAACGGGGACGCCACTGCCCTGGGTGGAGGGGAGGATGATGCTGTCCTGGTCAGGAGATGGAGGAAGCCCTGGGCAGCATGGGGTGCCTGGTTTCCTTCCCTATTGTGAGAGTTTCTGGCGCCACGGGAAGAGGACAAGTCAAGCGCATGGTGAGCGCCACGCTGATGAACTTGAGTACCATGTAAAAGGAGCTCTGCCCTTTTCCCTGATGGCATCAATCTGTTGCATTTTAATCACAGAATCATGGAATCATTTTGGTTGGAAGAGACCCTCAAGATCATCAAGCTCAACCCATGACCTGACTCTGGCACTAATCCATGTTCCTATGAACCTCATCTCCGCATCTGTTCCACCCCTCCAGGGATGGTGGCTCCACCACTGCCCTGGGCAGCCTGTTCCAATGCTTGACAACCCTTTCCATTCAGAAATTTTTCCTGATATCCAATCTAAACCTCCCCTCGTGCAACTTGAAGCCATTCCCTCTCATCCTATCGCTTGCTATTCAGGAGAAGAGATCAACACCCTCCATGCTACAACCTTATATCACTCTAAATTCTTCTTCTGCACACTGGAGTATCCCCAGGATGGAAACCAGACAGGACACTGACACCGAGTGCCACCTGCCTCAGGAACCACTATGGCATCCTCAGATGTCTCTGGACCATCTCCAGGGGGATATTCCTTGCAGGCAATTGCATGGCAAGTTTGTTGCTTTTGATACTGTCACTGTTTTCTGCTCTCTGTAACCTGTGCGGAGACTGAGCAGCACTGGCCAAGCACCATCCTCCTCCTCACACGGGCACAGGCTGCCCAGAGAGACAACTCTGCCTCCTCTTGCAAGTGCTTTGTGCCAAGCAGAGACCCACGGGCAGGGGAAGGCAGTCCCGGAGTCGCTGTGCCTTCATCTCCTCCTTCCCTCCTCCCAAAATGAGATGAGGATGTCGAAACATCAGATCCCCCGAGTTCCACGTCCTGCACTCCTTAGGGGATGCAGGTGCTGAGGAACAGCCCGCAGACAAATTGCACTGCAAGAGATAAAGGGCATTTTTGTCTCTAAAACCTGATTTCCTAAGTTTTCAAACTCACTGTCACACCTGGCTTTGCATTTTTTTGATTTTGCAGGTGCTCTGTGCTGGGTCTGTCATAACCTGCTGGGCATCCATCATGGTCCATATACTTATTACCTTAATTATTTTATGCATATACTATACAAGTCTGAATAGACATGGTTGTTCTTCTTTTAAACTAGCAGGTGACACTGGCACAGAAATGTCCATGTATCCACATACTTACTGAGCTTCTTGGTAGCTAACTATGTATATTTACTGCTGCATTCTACTTGACAGTTTTTCTCGCTATTTTCCATATTAATGTTGCATATAGCAGTGCTGCCCAAAGAAGACAGATAATTGGGGAGAAACTGTATATACACACACAAATATTGCAGATTATTCACATTAGTAAGCAGGTCAAGCTCTCCGGCGCATCTCCGATCAGCAGGTAAAGGAGACCATGCCTTCCAGTGCTCTGCTACTGCAGCTTCACAGGTCCCTAGAGAAAAATCCCAGCATCTCCCTAATCTTTGCCTAATGAAATATTCTACAGCTCCAGCACGAAACCAAAACTAATAAGGAGACAAACATTTTCCCTTTGTACAGTCCTTTCCCTTCCAGGAACAAGAGCCAAAGCAACACATCTCTGCAGCAAAGCCATGTTTTCTGAAAGCTAATTAAACAGCAAACCCATTCCTGATGACGGAGAGTTGTTTTCCTCTCCCCCAAGAGGGCTATGACTGAGCCATGGTTTGAGGCATGACAGAGCCTTGCCTTGCTGCAGTCATGGGATTCATTCTGATTTTCCAGCTGCACCAGGTGCTTGGCCACTCCTCTGCCCTGGGTGCAGCAGGAGTTTTCTGCTCCAGGATGCCGTGTGAACTTCAAGTCAAGATAAATTGTAGGTCCGTCCAGGTTCCAGTATAAGTTGGGGAATGACCTGAGCAACCTGAGCTGTTGAAGGTGTCCCTGCTCATGGCAGGGGTGGCACTGGGGGAGCTTTGAAGGTCCCTCCGACCTAAACCATCCTGTGATTCTATGGATCTATGATTCTAAGGTGACCTTCCCTTCCTTGTGGGGCAGAACCAACGAGCAGTGGAGCCAGCCAGCAGTGGAGAAGAGGTGCAAACGAAACACCCACCTCCAGTTCCTCCTGCTCTCCATAAACATGAGTAAAAGGCAACTTGGTGCAGCCTTGCTGCTACTCTAAGTTACACCAAGAACCCAGTATGCACCAGCTGGGAGGAAGCTGGAGGAGGGTGAATACATCGCCCAAAAATTTGGGCCATCAGATGATATTTCCCCCTGCTCCAATGCAGTCGGCAGATACTGGATTCCCAGGGGAATCTTTACCCTACCTTGTTAAGGGTGTTCAGAGCAGCCTGGGCAGCCTCCAGGGCAGGCTCAGCTTTGGCCAGGTCCTCCTCGCAGTCCTTCTGTTTCTGCTCGACCTCCTGGGTGATAAGTGCCACTTTCTGCTCCTCCTCATCAGCAATCGCCTTTTCCCTGCTCACTTTCTCCGTCTCCACTCCCACCACCCGGATCAGCTTGTCAGCATCCTCATTCTTCTGCTTCAGCTCCACTTCTTGGGCTGCCAGCCTGGCCTTCAGCTCATCCACCTGGAGGGAAGAAACACATGTGGGAGCACAGACATGCACCAACCTGTTCCTGCCCTGCACAGCAGCACAGGGTCACACTCCGGAGGGGCTGAGCAGCACTCAAAAGCACAGAGGGCCTGTGGGCAAAGCAAGCAATGCCACGGTAGCACAGAAAAGTGATATTCTAGCTGTTAGCAAGATTTGCTGCTCTCCTTTGCCCATGGTTGCTTGGGTCAGGGTCGGTGTGTGTGGTGCACACAGTGGAGCAGCCTGCGAGCGGTGAGGAACCCAGCAGGGGAGAAACCCCATCAGCAGATGGAGCTGCTGAGGTTGTCCCAGCCCTGCTCCCTGCCTGGAAAGAGGACTGAGGTGCCAGGGCAATGCAAATGCTGCTTTGAGTATGATCTGATGGGAAGCAGGTGGAAACTTTCATTTCAGCTGTTCCTGGGATTGCCTTTGTGCAATCAGGAGCCTCACCATAGGCCAGGCACTTGCAGCAAGCTGTTCTCATCAGAAAACCAAATACACCCAGCTGTCACCTCTCTTTGAACACGAGATCTGGTGTCACATCACGTCCCCTCTAACAGAGGCACGCATGCACTGTACACATGTGTTTGGCAGTGGCGACGACGCACTACAATTCAGCTACGCTTTCTTTCTCTTCTCAGCCTTGACACCTACAGAACAGAGCAGGTGTTATTTTGCCACGTGCAGGTTTTGAGGAGGTCCTGTGCACCAGGAACCCCCTGCTTGCCAGGCACACCCTGCAACACACCTCCTCCCCCCCGCACCCCGCACACACACGGCAGAAGAAGATGCCCATCAGTTCCCTTACAACCATCAGGTCCTACAGACTTGTGGCACTAAGGGCATTTTTCACACCACAAACATCATGATTGTGATCTGCTGACACATACAGCCCTTGTCAGACGCCCAAGGCTTGAGGGACTTTACATTGTGGAATCATAGAATCATTTTGGTTGGAAAAGACCTTTAAGATCACCAAGTTCAACTGTTTAACCTACACTGGCACTAACTCACATCCGTAAGAACCTCATCTCCACGTCTGTCCAGCCCTCCAGGGCTGGTGACTCCAGCACTGCCCTGGGCAGCCTGTTCCAATGCCCCACAGCCCTTTGGGGAAGAAATTGTTCCCCAGATCCAACCTCAACCTCCCCTGGCGCAACTTGAGGCCGTTTCCTCTGCTCCTGGCGCTTGTTCCTGGGGAGCAGAGCCCGACCCCCCCTGGCTCCGAGCTCCTTTCAGGCAGTTCAGAGATCAGAAGGTCTCCCCTCAGCTCCTGTTCTCCAGCTGAACCCCCCAGGTCCCTCAGCCGCTCCCATCACACTTCTGTTCCAATTCGTGATGTCAAATGAGCTTGAGAAGGGATCCCCCATTCAGCTGGCAGCCTCAAGGCACAGCAGTGGTAGCAGCTCCACCAAGCAGCTACTCAGACGCGTAAGGTAGGAGCACTTTCAGCAACAGGCTGGAGCGCTCACATGGTGGGGCAGCTCACACTGGCTCTCACTCCAAGACAGAAAGTCTCTTTCTAAAAGCACCGTATCGATTAATTTCCACAGGCTCTGTGCAGACCATGGAGTTTTTCCCTGTCCTGAGGTCAGGCGCATAAAGGATTACTTAATGCTCCTTCAATACATCTTTACCTACATAAAAGTACTTACTAGAAGGGAAGTCAGACACTTGCTTTTGTTGATAATTCCATTTTTATACCAGAAGAGAGAGCAAGATTTGCAATCATATAAACTGAAGCTATTGACATTCGGCATCAGCTTCAAGTGGAGGGCGGTTTCTTAGAAGTCTCTTTGTGCGCTTCAGTCATTGTCACCTCCTGCTGCCCAGCACTACAATGCTGTTTTCACCTGGGCAAAGACGCAACTGTAAATCCAGATGACTCCAGCCTTCAGGAGCATGTAATCCCTTCATTCAGCAAACTCAGCAGCAGCTTCTTGTTCAGCTCCACATCTTTGGGGATTGCAGGAAACTGAAGTGGGAGGCTTCACTGATAGCAGATATGGCTTGTGAGCTTCTGCCCAAAAATGATGTGCTGGATATAGACATGAATGGGAGCTTTAGGGGTTTACGTGGCCACAACAAAACAAGTGAGGGATTAAAACCCACCAGCACTCAACAGCTGATGTAAATTCAGCCCTCAGCACAGCCCCTGAGAACAGAAAATGTTCTGACAAAACCTTCTTTCAGCCAAGCACATGTAATAGCGGAAGGGTAAATGACTTGCTATAACACTGTCAGGATTTTAAAATCAAGAAATTCAGCTGGGGCTTTGCCCGAATGAAACATTTGGAAGGCCAGAGGTGTGTGTTACTGTGAAGGTGTGTGTTACTGCCCAGTTTGGCTTGGGCAACACGTTAAATTCCCAGTGGAAATGATCCAAGTGGGAGCTGAGGACCCTCTGCTAACAGACCTCGCCACATCTGGGGGACGTTTGCTGACCTCCAGCCTCCCTCACCTGTGTAAGGAAACAAATCACACTTCCCCAGTGAGGCTACAGCTCAAACACAGTTGAACAGGGACAATTTAATAGTGTTTGTGCAGTGGAAAGAGAGAAACAGGAGCTACGCCTAAACAACTAAATCCACTCTCTTTAGTGGTATCCTGGGGGCAGCACCAGGAATGCAGATTTATGAACTGCACTCCTCCAGTTTCACCCCCTCAACACATCAAACAAGTTTCCTTTAATGTCAGGCTCGTTTCCACAGCAAAACCAGTCTGTCACATCCATTTCTCCTCCCTTCCCACACAGCCTGATGCCCAGACATGAAAACGCCTGATGAGACAGCGCTGAGCGGGGCGGGCTCACACCGCCGCCTCGGGAAGGCACAGCTGAAATATCTAATGCGCTCCCATGGGTGGCCTGCGGAGCCGTCCCTGGCACAGCAATGCCAGGAATAAAGGCGTGAAAAATTCTCCTCTTTCTACAAACGTCACGGTAACCAGGTACTCAGATTTCCCCTCTCACACCAAAAAGGGTGGCAGCTTGCACACAGAGCTATTTGCTGCTTCTTCGGAAACTTTTGGGTAACACTTCAAGAATAATTGTACAAAGAGAGACCGAGGTGGCAGGAAAAATGACAGCAGACCATCACCCCAGAGTGAGGAGAGAACACTATTAATCTCTCTGTGTGTGGTATTTCCAGCAGACATTGGTGGGTTGAAGTCCCCCACAAGAACAAGGGCTGGCGATCAGGAGACTTCTCCCAGCTGCCCACAGAATATTGCACCTGCCTCTTCATCCTGGTTGGGTGGGCTGTAACAAACCCCCACCAGGATATTGGCCTTGTTGGTCTTCTTACCCATGAACACTCAACCAGGACAGAGCAAGAAGAATTATTAAAGAACAGAAAACCTGCAGGGCAGGTTCCCAGAAGACTCATTTTACCTCATTTTCCCTGCTTTGTTTCAAGAACACAAAATACATCACAAAGGTCAGCGACTAATTGATAGAGCAAGCAAGACTTGGATCTGGAATCCAGTGATGCAATATTAACCAAGGTCATCCAAAAAATGACTCAGCAATGAGCTCTGAACAGAGCGCTGACCTCTTCATGGTGAACATCACTTGGAAAAACAAATTACTCATCCCATGCATCTTCCTAAGTCTTCTATGTCCTAATAACTGGAAGCCGGCTCCTGCTTTTCAGGGTACTGAGGACAGTCGCTGTCTTCAGGGAAAGATGGTGAGGAAACATAGGAAATGGAAAACATTTCTTTAGAAGAAAAGTTGGTCAACAGTATCAAGTTGTCCAGAGCAGGGACGAGGGGTGGAGAGGGGAAACAAGTCAAAGGAGGGGGAAGAGGTTATTTTGAAGTTGGAATGGTTAAGTCAAAATGTACCCCGCAACTATTTGCACAACAGCTCCCTCATGCTGAGGCCACACTGGAAGGTCTATAGAAATGCATAAAACTCATAATTAACTTGTCGTGGCATCCAAGCAGCAGGAAACTGGAGAATCCTGGTGACAGGAGCACTAGTCCTCAGACGTAAGGCCACACCCAGGTATCGAAATCCTCCACCTTTGCTTTGAAATTTAAAGAAAAAAACAAAACCAAAACAACCCACAACATATCACTTTCAAGCACCACGACACAGCTTGGAGATGACACACCTGAGACATAGGACTCGTCAGCTCCTCAGCACCAGGACCAACCATGGGTGAGTGTAAAGTTCAGACAAGATTGAACGTTCTGGTATGATTTTCACTACTGCTAAATATCCACACCCTTGTTTCAACTCGGCAGCAGTTTTGACTATTGCACACATCTGATATTTCAGGTGTTTCATTTTAGGCCCCCAGTGCTAATCTCAGATTCAAATTTGACACATTTCTCCTCACTGCTCTGCATCTTCAGGAACCTCACAAACAGGCGTTTCTCACCCAGCCTTACTCCAACCAGATATGAACATCGCTTCCTTTTATCCTTCTCGCAACAGTAAAATAGACAAGACCCCAAGGTGCTGTGGCTCCCCATCTCCTCCCCAGCCCTCCACCACTCCTCAGCACCTCTTCTGTGGCTGGTCAGAGAACCCTTGCCAACAAAACACCTATATGCAGATACAACTGAAGAACACAAAAGGTTCCCATGTTTGACCGACACTACAGGGACTTGTTTCCCCTCAAAAGGTTGGTTTCATATTAGTTGCCTGCAATAAAAAATAGACCTAACACAAATTTTCCATCACTGGGACACCACCAAAACCAGCAGCAATGCACAGGTCAGCAAAATTATTTCCCCCCATAGGTAGGGTGGGTGTGAGGTCGCTCTGGTTGACATCACTGGTTCTAACTGGTGTTCTCTGCTACTGGCTGTTCAACCGCAGCCCCATCCTTCCGCAGGAGATGACAGAACCTGCAAAGGGGACATGAAACATGCCCCCTCCCATTCTGTGTCCTCAAAGACCTGTCCTGCACCATGAAGAAAGCAAGTGCTCAAGTGAGACGCAGGCTCTCAGAGCCAAGAGGCACTAATAAAGCCCATACATCACCCTCCAGCGAGGCACATACCCTTCTGAGCACGACAGACGTTGTTTGTGTCAGCAGCATTACCCAGAGCACATAGGCAGAAGGGAGTGAACCCGCTAGTCCTTCATTCCCACCAACCCCCTGCATTTCCTCAGAGCAGCTTCAGGAGAGGTCCATTTGCCACAGCAGAAGCTTGTAAGAGAACATTTGAAACAGTTAATAGAATATGAAATGGAGAGAAAAACGGGAGCTAGCAACTGGTGTAGACAGCAAAGCTCTGAAAGGCAGTTTGAGTCACTACAGAGGGGTTTGTGAAATACTCAGAACAACATCTAGTCTTTACTGCACAAGAGTGCCAGTGCTGGTCCTTAGCAGGGCGATTTGGGGATGGCTGGTCTACATTTCAGACACGCAGTAGTTTCCCTCAAAGATGGACAGCATAATGCAAGGAAAAATGACCATCAGCTATATTTTAAAAGGATTCTTGCTGAAGTCATTGTAGATCCCCTGGATGCTACTCCAAAAATCACTGATCTCCCTCTATTTTATAAGGTATCTTGTCACAACTGAAAGATAATAATTAAAAGATGTCCATAGCCAGTTGGATCCCTATCTCATTTCAGTTCCTGTGATCTGTCACCAGGGACTGGCACCACCCCAGCAGCAGGGACTGAATATACATCCCTCCCCTTCTCCTTTCCAGTACAGACACAACTCCTGCTCCTCAAAGAACCAGTTCACACCAGACTAGAGCCAGGATCTAGTGCAAATTTTACACTCTGCACAGTTCCAGCCGGTAAAGTTCTCCTTCAAACCAGGATGAGGAGATGCCTCTAACAGAGAAACACGAAAACCCACCAGCTTTTAACCCCAAGGGTTTGCTTACCTGTGCAGATGTGCTCTTGAGCTTCTCCAGGCCATTCTCCAGCCGCTCCATTTTTGCTTTTAAATCCTTGCCCTTCTTCAGTAGCAAATTCTGATAGAGTTTGATTTGCTCAAGGAAGGACTTTGGAGTGGTGTAGTTATATCGTCGCTCATTGCTCAGATACAATCGCGAAATCTCGTTGACACTTGTGTGGACATAGGCCATGAATTTGCTTATTGAATCTTTCACTGAATCCTAAAAGTAAGATAAGAAGACAAGGAGAAAATATTTCAAACTGAACAACTATATGTAGTGCAGATCTGTGCCATATACAAAGGAATTTATTAACATTTTATTCTGCTGCAGCAAAATCCAGGCTGGAACATCCAAGTTGATCCCTTTTCATTTGTTATCTCTAAAATAACTTTGTCTGTTCATGTACTGTATACCTCTTTTTATATCTTTTTATCTCATATTTTATCTTATTCCAAGCAATTTCTCTAGCATTAAGCTCTATAAAATAACAGCCTTTCAAGCATAAATTTGGGCTTTTCTCCTCTACAAACAGGGAAAGCACACACATAAAAAGAAACATTGTAGACTTTATTCTACAAAAATCCTGCCCAGAAAAGCTAAATAAACATAACTGAATCTCTTTTAGTCTAGCAGCAGGTTGTCATCAATGAGAACTTGACATAATTTTGCCCTTGAGAATTACAGGCGCTCAGACACGCCTGTGGAGAGCAAAGCCCATGTTCCCTGCAATAACCATAAGCATTAGGTTATTTCCTGCACCGATTTGTAAGCTGCCGCTCTTGCTTGCAAAGCAGTGGTGTGTCTGGCAGTGCTATCAGTGCACAAACACAACATGGTGCCCACGGCCATGCTTCAGCTGAGGGCTGTGCCCCTCTCTGAAAAACCTGCTTTGCTTAAGTTAATTAGCATCATAGAAACATTTTGGTTGGAAGAGACACTTGAGAACATCAAGTGTAACGATAACTTAACTCTGGTATTAAATCATGGCCCTAAGAACTTAATCTCTGTCTAACCCCTCCACAAGGATGGTGACTCCAGCACTGCCCTGGGCAGCCTGTTCCAATGCCCGACAGCCCTTTGGGGAAGAAACCTTAGTTAATATCCAATCTGAACCTTCCCTGGCACAACTTGAGGCCATTTTCTCTCATCCTAAAGCAGTAGAGAGTTACCAGCAATTCCTCTCTGAACGGTCACCCAGATGTCCTGGGTGAGTGCTGTCCCTGCAGTGCTGTCCCCATCGCGAGAGGCACTGCTTGCACCAAGCAGAGGGACATGTCACACCTGGCTGCCACCAGCACCCCCCGCAGAGGAACCCAAACCCAGGCACGGCCATGGCAGCCCCAGATGCCAGTGGGTGAGGTGCTCACCTCCACGGTCTCTGTTTCTTGCAGAAAGCGGAGGCTGACAGACTCGAGGGCCTCCTGCGGCCACTCCTGGAACCAGCCTATGGCCGTGCAGCTGATGATGGCAGGGAACCTCCTGCTGCGGACACGGAGCTTGCTGCCCACGGGCGAAAAACACAGCACAACCTGCAGAGCCCAGGGAAGGAGAACGTGAGAAGACACAGCCAGGAGCAGGCATGGGGTTCCAGCTGCACAGCCCAGCTCAGGCTCTTCCATCCACTTCCAACAGGCACAGACTGAAACACAGGAGGCTCCACCTGAACATGAGGAGAAACTTGTTTGCTGGGAGGTGCCAGAGCCTGGCCCAGGCTGCCCAGAGCGGGTGTGGAGTCTCCTTCTCTGAGACACTGAAACCCGCCTGGACCCACCTGTGTGATCTGCTCTGGGACCCTGCGTGAGCAGGGGGGTTGGACTGGGGATCTGCAGAGGGCCCTTCAGCCCCCACCAGGCTGGGATTCCATGAATGGAAGATCTCACAGCACCAGCTGAGGTTACAGCAACCTCAGTCCTTGAGCCCTTGCACTTCAGGCCAGCAAGCCTGGCATGGAAAAAAACGTAATGTGGCAGTGAACACATTTTTTCTCTGCAATAAAGACAAGCAGTGGTGTTAAACATTGCCATGGTCAAAAGCAGAAGCCTGGCACACTTTCAAGCTTGAAGCTGGGTTTTAATAAAACCACCCTTCCCTGCTTCAGCAGTGAAACAAAGCTTTGCCCAGCAGGGAACTGGCATCTGTATTCAAGTGGTGCAACCAGGAATTAAAGTGAATGGATCTAAATTCTCCTGGCAGGACCACAGGCCCACCTGGGCTGTTTCCCCGAAAGCAGCATTGAAAAGAGTCGAGGTGGCTCAAACTCAAAATCTGCTTTTATCAGAGTGAGACATTTTTTGAATAGAGAAACCTCAAAACAAAGCAGAACAGAAATAAAAGCATTTATGAATATATTTTCCCTACTCATTGCATTTTTGTGCAGCAGGTCCTTTGCTTTTCAGGCTTTTATTTCAGTCCAGCTGCTAAAAGTTTCTGAGTTGCAGCAAATTGTGCAGTGTATGTGGGCCCCTGGGGGTCTCTCTTTGCATTATTCTGGGGCCTGGTCAAGGGGCTGTTACTCCCTTGCCCAGCATCCCCTCTGCCCTGCACCATTTCTCCTTCCTCCAGCCTTATCCCTTCCCTCATCCCCTGCCTTTCCTGCAGGCTGGGAGCCTCCTGCCCCACAGCCGCTTGGCCCACAGCTCCTCTTGGCAGCACAAGCTCTGCCTTTGCCAGCAGGAAACTCCTTCTGGAAGGACGTAAAGTCAGGACAAGGCAAAGTACCTTTCCTCTTTGTTGCCTCACAACCAGCTTTAACAGCAAGATAAGACCCAAGAACCAAAACCTACCACTACTGTTCATCACAGCCCTTTTCCTGTGAGCCCGCTGTGGCTCATAAATCCATATAAGCTTTGTTAATTGGCCACAAAGAAGGACATGGACAAGATGCCACCATGCAATGAAGTAGCAACATGTGAGCAAGGACCAGCTTGGGAAGCAGTGTATCTCACTCAGTGCATCATCCCTCTCCCACTTGTTAGCCCTGGCTGGTACCTTAGCAAGTGTCATAGGACAGGCTGCTGTTAGCTCAGATGTCGCTATAGTGGGTCAACACCTCCATCATGATCTGTTTTTCAGAAGCCACAAAAGAACTGCCTGTAACAAACCCACTTTAGTTTCCATTTCAGAAGAGGTAGCTGAACTTAGAGCTCCTGCTCCTCTGCCATGGCCACTGCGCATGGGGACAGACACACAGAAATCCTTCCTGCACCTTCAAGCATATGCCTTGGGCACCTCTACGTTTTTCTGTCAGGGCCAGGCAAGTTTCAGGAAGCTGTCCATGTACAAAAGCCTCTTCACAGGATCCCAGACGATTGGGCTGAAGGGACCTCTGCAGATCCCCCAGTCCAAGCCCTGCTCACGCAGGGTCACAGAGCAGATCACACAGGTGGGTCCAGGCGGGTTTCAATGTCTCAGAGAAGGAGACTCCACACCCGCTCTGGGCAGCCTGGGCCAGGCTCTGGCACCTCCCAGCAAACAAGTTTCTGCTCATGTTCAGATGGAGCCTCCTGTGTTTCAGTCTGTGCCCGTTGCCCCTCACCCTGGCGCTGGGCACCACTGTCCATCCTCTGACACCCACCCTGGAGATATTTATAAGCATAAATAATACTTCCTAGCTGACCCCATCCATCTGCTGTAACACACGGTTAAGGAGAAGGGTAGAAAAAAGAGAAGGGATCAGCCTCAAGTAAATCATATTCACACTGCCCTTCCAGTGCACCACAATAACAGGAATAGATCCATGAGGGGACGGGAGGCAGAAGACAACCAAGATGCTGAAAAGTCACAAAACAGCATCAGGACTCATCAGAAAATCCCCTCTACACCCAGAGAGGGAAAGAGCAGGACTGCATTCCCTCTCCTTGGGCACCTACACTGTGGCATGGTCCTCAAATTTTCCCTCAAAAATTAATTTTCCAGTTGTTCCCCATCCTAAACATGTACCTTCCCACATCAGAAAAGCAACGGGCCACCCTATCTCAGTGACCGTGTCCCACCAACACAAACGGAGCAGTAAGGAGGAGGACATGCTTTCATTGAGCAAAGATCAAGGCTTCTCTCTTTGCCCTCCCCAGCTCCTGGCCCTGTGCCGGCAGCAGTGAACAGCGCTGCAGAGGGGTAAACACCTTCTGGAACAGTCTCACTCTCCTGTGCGCCTCACTGTGCTTTCCCCGTGAGCTGAGCACACATGGGAAATAGTCCTGAAACTGTTCTGGGATCTTTTGGACATATTCATAAGGCCTTTCTATGCTGGATTATGGGCTGTGCTGGAAGAAATCCTGTAGGCACATTGCATGCCACTCAGTTTCCAGCACTCTGTTTTTAACATAATACTTCATTTCTTCTGGCAATGGAACCCCAACAACATGAACACTGATCCCTTCAGCAGCTCTTTCAAGCAGCAAGACCTCGTCCTGATGCACCCCTGTGCCCGGCTTTGAAAAGGGAGCGGCTGGTCCTGCTCAGCTCTTGAAAGAGAACGTTCTCAACTTCCATAGTGCTTTCTAACACCCAAGAAGTGATGGCAACAGAGAGCATTTCCTGCACTTCAGTACTACTTGCTGAGTGCATCACAGTTCTCATCATGAACAGGCAGAAAAGCCTTTCAGGCTGCGGTCTGACCTTCCTACCAGGCAGCCCAAAGCATCTTCACCCCATGCTCCTGCACCAAGGCAGATGGCGAAGACCTGAACTCCCCCAGCCTGTCTCACCTTCAGCTGCCGTCGAACACGCTCTATAAAAAACTTCCAGCAAGTCTCCCTGGAGTCCACCAGCCCTCGGCCTTTGACTTCATTCCTCACGCTGTTGATTATGTTTTCTACTTCATCATCGGGGAAGAGATCAGGGATTTCACCTGAGAAGAAGGCAGGTTTGGGTTTACTGGTCTGGATTTTGTTGCAGTCGCAGAGCAAAGTGAAGCAGGTGCCTCCCTCTTCAGGGCCTTGGGGAAAACCCTTCCTTGAGAAAAATCGTTGTGCCAGGCGCCCATAGGCCCCAGCAGCAGCAAAGTGGCACAGAACATCATTCTGCTAAAAAATAAGCCCTTGTGAGAGCAACATTTCTCATAAAAGTATGAGCTAAACAAACACAGAATAAAGCCAAAGTACAGAAAGTCCATTTTTGTCAGATCGACAGTGCTGATTAGATTACAAAAAAAATCGCAAATACCTAATATGCTATACACAATAATGAAATAATTTCAGTTTTGCAAATCAATTAGTTACCTGTACCGTTCCTGCAGCTGTTCAATGCCATTGCCAGTGCTGGTAAAATAACTCCCACATCACCAAAACATTTTAAAAGTCAGAAATCTTTTAAAAACTTTTTAAAGTTAATAGTTATGCAACTGATTGCCAAAAACATAACCAGCCAATTTTTCTTTTTTTTCTGGTTACTTAATTTATCACCTATTCACTTCCCTTCTGGCTTCTGATTTGATTGAAATCATTATTATTGAGTGAGATACTGTCAATATGAGCACTAATTACTTAGGAAAATACACTAATCAGATATCTGCTTGTTTATAAGAGAGTCTAAAATATATATTCTGTTCTAGCTCCTTAGGTGATGGAAAGAAGTGAAACAAGTAAGAAAAACAAGCCTGCAGAGAGCGGGAAGCAGCCAGAGCCCTCAGGCAGCACCCGCTGGGTGGCACTAGGTCACGTTTTGGGAGGTCATAGAACCATAGAACGTCCTGACATGGACAGGACCCCCAAGGATCATGGAGTCCAACTCCTGTCCCTGCAGTGACAACCCCACAGTTCACACCGTGTGTCTGAGGACATTGCCCAGTCTCTCCTTGAACACTGTCAGGCTGGGGCCGTGACATCGCCCTGGGAGCCTGTTCAGTGTCCAGCACCTCTGGGTGAAGAACCTTTTCCTCATGTCCCACTGACCCTCCCTGGCACATCTTCTGCCATTCCCTGGGCTCTGTCACTGTCACAGAGAAGAGCTCAGCCCTGCCCCTCCTGCTTCTGCTGAGGAACCTGCAGCCCCATGAGCTCTGCCCTCAGTCTGCTCTGCTCCAGCTGAACAAACCCAGGGACTTCAGCCGCTCCTCGTATGGCTTCCCCTCCAAACCTTCACCAGCTTCATGTCCCTCTGGACACTCTCCAGTAGCTTTATCTCCTTTTCTCCTGTGTCCCCAGCCCTGCACACAGTGAATGCTGCAGGTGAGGCCGCCCCAGCACAGAGCAGAGCGGGACAATCCCCTCCCTGCTCGGCTGGCCGTGCCGTGCTGGACGCACCAGGACATGGGGCCCTCTTGGCTCCAGGGACACTGTTGGTTCATGTTCAACTTGCCACTGACCAGAACCCCCAGAGCTCTCCATGGAGCTGCTCTCCAGCATCTCGTCCCCCAGTCTGTCTGTACAGCCAGGGTTGCTGTGTCCCAGGTGCAAAATCTGGCACTTGCCCTTGTTACACTTGTCATGGTCCCTCCCATGGTCCCTTCCTCAGTCCTCAGTCCAGCCACAATTCTGAGCTGCCTCCCCAGACCCTGAGTGGGGACTTCTGATCTGTCCCCTCTTCCCCACATAGCAGCTACAGGAAAATGTGACACCTTTCTGAACCACCGCAAAATGACCTGGACATCCCAAACCAGGCTGCTTGGCCTGCCCCTTGCTGCAGGACACTGCAGAGCTTCACTTCATGTCATGAGATATTTGTGCCATCTACACAGGTGACAGGAGCTACTCACCAGCCTCCACAACAACCCCTGTCTTTACTCCTGATTACAAATTTATCACAGGCAGAGATTGTTTGCTGCTCAAACCATCTGGCCAATTTACAGCCACATATGTCAACTCTGGAGTTTCGCACAAACTATCACTTCCCTGTGCTTTCAACTCTCCAGTCCTCACCATGCACAGAGGTCACCCGAACCAGCTGGAGTCTTCCCACTCCTGACTCATAAATAAGGAAAAAAGCATCATGCAGTTGGTAGCAGTGATTTTCCAGGGACTCTGGGGAATATGCCCAGGCTGGGTTACCCCCTGCGGTCACGGTGACACAGCCGCACGCTCCCATGTGCGCTGTAGCTGCAGTGCGCCCTGCATGGGGAGTGCTCCACCACACATACTCATGCCATGTTCTGCAGCGAAACAGAGCATCTGTGTGTAGGCTGGCTATTCTGCAATTGTTTGGGCAAGCAACAACTCAAAAACTTTAATGGAAAAACAAAGAGGAAAAGGACTGCAATGGGACAAGCAGCTAGGTGACGCACACAGACACGGTCATTTGGTGGCTTTGTACCATCCACCAACTTGCAGTCAAATATTCCAGCCAGGAAAAACCTTATTAGGTAACTAGAGTGTGGATGCATGAGATCCACAGGTCAAACTCTTCATCTGTTGATACATTCCTTGGGCTCTGTCCTCAGCTGCAATGTCACAACAGACACGTCTCTTAACTGTAGAGAGTATACCATGAAGTATGGAAAAACTAGGTACACAACATCAGAGAAAGAAAAACTATCAGATGATGGAGTACATCCTCACAAAGGAGACCTTATCATGGCTTTTAGTCCAGAACTTAACCCACATATCTTCTAGCTCACTTCATATATTGCCCTTCTGTATATTCTAAAACCACAGATGCTACCATGAGCACAACCACACTGAGAAGGGGGAAAGGGGAAATCAAGCAATGACAGAGGTACCTGATGCTAAGAAGTCACTCACCAGCACCAAGAACTGCTCATCTGCCACTTGAGCGTCGGTCATCAGGAACACGATGCCTATGTTCTTCACACCGGCTTTCAGGTACAGGTTTGCCAGGTCTGCCTGGACGTTGAAAAGCAAGAGGACTTAGGGGGTGCACCTCCATTCTGCAAAACTCAGGTAGGTACCACATCTACAAGCAGGATATTTCAGAATCTTCCCATTAACCAAGAATAAAGCAATGGCAATTAATTAGCGTGAAACTGCACTTTGGCCACTCTCCATCTTCATGGCTGAGTCTGCCAGGTTATATGGGGGAGTCTATCGCTGTCATCATTGTAAGACTTTACCCAGTAAGACTTGACGTTACGGCCAGGTCTGTGTAACACAAAAAAAAAGAGAAAGAAGCCCTGGCCAGCACCGCTACACACAGGGAAATGCTTGTAGCTGGAACACCTGGAGGTCAATGGATGTGGCTGAAGACATCAGTGCAGTCCCTGGTTGTGGAGGCTGCCCTGGGAGTTCAGAAAGGCTTACTGTGGGCACAATAAGTCACTATACGGGGACATTAAAGCACCACAGGGACTGGGAGGGACAGCAGCCACTGAAAATGTTGGACCTTGGTGTCCCCATGCTGTAGATTTCTCTGATTTCACAACTATACCTGAATTTTCTTTTTTTTTTCTGAGGTGCTGCAACGCATTTCTTTCTGCTTGTGAAGAAAGGAGAAGGACACCTTGTGCAAACAGGGATGTTTTCAGTTTTATTCCTTTCCAGAGTCTGAGCAGGGACTCGCCCTTCAGTGTCCCACTCAGTGCAGTGATGCTGACAGAGAAACTGCTCATATGGAAAAGCTGTTTCACCTCAAAGGGGACAGTGTCCTGATGAAGGACACAGTGTCCTCCTGATGAAGGACACCAACTTCTTGAAATCCAAGTTGTTCATGAGATGGGAAAAACGCCATCATCCCGCTCAAACTCCATCATTTCCTTCCTGCCCCTCCAAGCAGGATACAAGGCATGCGGGAGACACTGAAGGAATTTACTGGCCTGTGTTCCAGAAACTTTCTTAGAAATTCAGCAAATACACACGCTCCCTCAAAAAGAATCATTTGTTACTTCCATCACTGGAAATTTGAATTAGATCAATTATAACAGCACGAGGGGCCAATGCCAGACAGGGTAATCTGTCACCATCCTGCTCTTCCATATCGAAGAAAAAAAGATGACTCCATATTTCATAAACTCTTTGAAAATGAATAGAGAGTGAAGGGAACATCAAATTATCTTCCACCTCCACAGACAGAAGTAAAGACATGCTTTGAAAACAAGTTTATTAATGCTGGTTTCAAGCTATATTCCTAGATGGGAGCACAGGTTTTCTCAATGAATAGGCAGGTAGGAGCTAGAAAATTGTACGAGTGGGGCTGAAGAACACAGAGGAAAGTTGAAAATACCCAATGGATGGAGGATCAGGCTTGTGTGACGTGACAAAAACATGACAAAAACAACCTGTACACAACTACAGGTCATCAGGCCCTGCCTCTGATGGGGAAGGAAGGCAAGGGTTCATTGGCCATCGCATCTCCCGAGCAGAATGGCGTGAAGTTACTGAGGTTGTGATTTTTACAACATTTCTGATGAGAATCCTTTTGCCAGCAGCTAAAATACTTGAAAATCATTTCAACGATATTTTACAATGTGGATTTGTAACTTCTGCGCTCACCAGCCTGCGCATAGATATAAGCACAGGCACCTGTTCTCTATAGTGAACCATCCACCATCCCCTCAGTCCCTCCCTCATACAAAATCCTGGTGGAAGGACTGGATACGACTTTGGAACTCTCCTCCTGCTCTCTCCTGCTCCTTTTCCACCTCCAAATCACTCCACAACAGGCACCTCACAGATGAGCTAATTACCACATCTTGGTTTAATTAGAAATAATAGTCAAATACGGTTTCTTGAACAAGCATTAACTGAATGTCCACACCAGGGGTTTATCATCGGAGCCCAGCGCTGACTCTGAGCCTTGGGCTGGGATGTTGTTGGGTCTGGCCAGCTCAGAGGGCTGGCAGGGGACATCAGGCCTGTCTGCACCCCACAGATGTGTTGGGAAGCACTGCTCCTCTCTGCAGTCCCATATAGTCTCTGGAGCTTTTTACTGTCTTCACAATGGCGTCATTCAACACGCAACAAGACAGAATCACAGGATCCCAGCCTGGTGGGGGCTGAAGGGACCTCTGCAGATCCCCCAGTCCAAGCCCTGCTCACGCAGGGTCACAGAGCAGATCACACAGGTGGGTCCAGGCGGGTTTCAATGTCTCAGAGAAGGAGACTCCACACCCGCTCTGGGCAGCCTGGGCCAGGCTCTGGCACCTCCCAGCAAACAAGTTTCTGCTCACGTTCAGATGGAGCCTCCTGTGTTTCAGTCTGTGCCCGTTGCCCCTCACCCTGGCGTTGGGCACCACTGAACAGAGTCTGGTCCATCCTCTGACACCCACCCTGAGATATTGATCCATTGATCAGATCCCTCTCAGCTTCTCCAGCTCAACAGCCCCAACTCTCACTGAGTCTTTCCTCATCAGAAAGATGCTCCAGACCCCTCAGCATCTTTGTCTCCCTCTGGTAATTCCTTGTCCTTCTTAAATTGGGGATCCCAAAGTTTTCAGGGCAAGTTCTGCTTTTTATTCCCTTCCGCTCCACCTCAGCCCCAGGAGTCACCCACCTTCAGGTCAGGGATCCCGTACCCTTTCCTCAGCGTGATCTGGAAAAGCTCCAGGGAGCTGATGAAGGCCGCCAGCCTGGTCAGGCTCTGCTTCCCGCTTCCACCCACGCCGACCAGGAGAGCGTTCCCTCGGGGGGACTCCAGGATCCGGTTGATGCGGCAACTAAATTGAAGCATATAAAATCTGTCATTAATAAGAGTATTTTTCTTATTCTCTGCCCACTGCTTTTCAATATATATTTTAATCACTAGGAAACCGTAGTCTGAATGGGATGAAAAATGTCAATCTAAGAGACATGTCAGCAATCAATCCCCATCTCTGCTGAGGCCCAAACAAAGGACGTAGCTGATTAAAAAAATAGTTTGGTGGCGATTCAAACTGTGTCCAATATTTTTCCACCTGCCAAGTCCTGCTGGATAGAAATATTTTAAGGTGAAGGCCTGGATGTCTTTGCAGGGAGGACAAGGGAAAAAACACATGACATGGACATGCAAATAGTGAGAACAGAATTCATGGCTCTGGTGCACCTCTCCAGTGAAGGTTCCTCTTCACAAAGCATTTTGGGTTCATGTTCAGGTGAAGGGTCCTGCTATGCATTAAAGCATATTCATATACATCTGGAATAGCATAATACCTGTCTGGAAAATACAGTCCAACATTATTTATCCAAGCCACCATTAAGAGTGAGATTTTGTCACACTTAAAATGAACTTGCTATTGTTTTTCAGGTCTGTTCACTTGTCCTTGAGAGTTGCACAGTGAGCTCTGCCCCCAGTCTATTCTCTTTAAGCAATTGCTGACATCCCCACGTTAAAATCCCAAGTGAGGGAGGTTTAGAGGATCCTACCTGTGAAAACCTCACTGTCAGGTGTCTGAAATGCAAGCACCATTCCCCTCTTGACATCACTGCCTTTATTCAACTCACTTAACTGAGTATTTTCCTAGACTAATCTAATTAATTTTTCAAATAAGACTGCAAGAAATACTGTACTGCTTTATTACAACTCAAGCGTCTTATGATCTATGTGCAGACTCCCACAGATTGTGAAATTAAACCCAGAATAGCAATCCAGCTTGTGTGGAGAGCTGGAATGTTCCTGCTTTTCATTCTCTAGCTGGCTGTCCCCAAAAGCAAGGGCACGGGGTGTGCGTTGGGAATGGGCACCATGAGCCCCGGGTCAGGAGGTGACTGACCCATATCCCCCACCTCCCCACATACATTAACTCCCTTACTTTTTTTTCCCAACAGAAACTTCACAACAAATTCAAGATGTCATCCATAAGCTGTTGGAGATGGAATAATTTGTGTGTTTCAGCAAAACGCAATTTCCAAATGCGCTGAATCGAAATCACTCAGCTCCAGTGAAAATCATGCTGAATACTCAAACCTCGCCTTCCCGATTACTCACAATATTAACTGGAGGGATACTGACAGGTTTTGTTGAAAATCCCAATTTATGTAAAGTGCAAAAGAAGCACAAGATTAAAATTACTGTCACCTTTCTGCAAGCAGAAACACCAATGGACATCAGGTTGCATATGACTCATTAATACAAAGAAGTAAATGCCCAAACTATAAGGGAAGCCATGCCCCAGCACAGCCAGCACGCTGCACCGCAAAAGGAACAGATTGCTGAGCTCTTAGAACAGAACTGGTTAAACAGCTAGTTAAAACGAGTAGAAATTTATATATATATATGTATTTTTTTAATTTGCATGAGAGTAACTGCATTAGGTTACCAGGTCCAGCAAACCTGAAATCACCCACACAAGCGTGCAGCAGGACAGCGGCTTCCTTCTAGCTTAGTCACAAACCTGCTCTTCATGATACAATGTTTCCAGGCAAAATCAGTTAAAACTATGATTTACAGGGGAGGTTCATCTTCAGAAATTATCTGAGGCCAGGTCTGCATTTCAGCCCCCAAAAATCAGACCACACCTGGAATATTGTGTCCAGTTGTGGCCCCTCAGCTCCAGAAGGACAGGGAACTGCTGCAGAGAGTCCAGCGCAGCCACCAAGATGCTGGAGGGAGTGGAGCATCTCCCGTGTGAGGAAAGGCTGAGGGAGCTGGGGCTCTGGAGCTGGACAAGAGGAGACTGAGGGGGGACTCATTCATGTTTACAGATATCTAAAGGGGGAGTGTCAGGAGGATGGAGCCAGGCTCTTCTCGGTGACAACCAATGACAGGACAAGAGGCAATGGGTACAAACTGGAACACAGGAGGTTCCACTTAAATTGGAGAAGAAACTTCTTCATGGTGAGGGTGGCAGAGCCTGGCCCAGGCTGCCCAGGGAGGCTGTGGAGTCTCCTTCTCTGCAGACATTCAAACCCCCTGGACCCCTTCCTGTGGAACCTCAGCTGGGTGTTCCTGCTCCATGGGGGGATTGCACTGGATGAGCTTTCCAGGGCCCTTCAACCCCTGACATTCTGGGATTCTGTGATTCTGTGGAATTCCCAACAAGCATTTAAATCATGTATAAGAGCTGGAGGTACGTGTCACGATCCATACCACAGGCATGTAAATAGCTTCATAATGATCAACGGAGGCTCGCTATTTTCATATAGTCCCACGTGTCCAGTTTCCACAGGGAATCCAGCTGGACCTCCAGGCATCGGAATGCAAGCAGGCTTTCCAAAGGATCCAGGCAATTTAAGTGCCTCAGTCCATTCAAACTAGTAGCCTGAATTCACGTAATCTCACATTATATACATTTGAAAATCCCACTGAGAATTGTGTAAACGTGCCTCTAACCCAGTTGTGAAAGCATTTAGGGACATCCTGGTGTAACTAGTTCTGTGGCTGGCTGTCAAGTGAAGACAAAAAGCACTTGATCAATGTCACGTACAATAAACGTCTGTGCCGTATGCAGAGCATCAAGGGCCAAAGATGTAACAGCAACCAGACTTCAAACGACCAGCAGCATGCTGACCCTCCATCCGACAGCCCCGCATCCTCACAGTGTCAAAAGATCCCCCCAGCAGCAGCTGGAGAAGCAGGGCAGTATTTGTGCAGGACACACCACGTGGGCAGATGAAGCTTCTGCACACCTCCAGCTCCTTCTGCTCTAATAATGGATACCGACATCCTCCAGAAACCTCCATGGAAACAATCTGCATGGATAAAAGCTACAATGAGAGCATAAAGACAGAAAACTCCCTTACACGTGGCACATGGCGTCCTCAAACAGCACCAGGCTCATGGCAGCGTTGACTTCGTTGTAGCTGCCCAAGGCTTCCACAAGGATCTTGTTCAGCTCCTCCCAGGTCGGAACTGGCCTGTAGCTGGGTTCTCCAACGCCTTTAGCGAAATGGCAATAAATGTTCATTCGCTTGGTCTGCTCTAAAGTTTCCTCAATGTCCTGTCAAATTTAAAAATCATTTTTAAAAAAGGTATATAAGAAGTAAAGGAGAAAACACTGCAGCTCTATGTCATCTTTCCAAGTGAAGCACAGTGTTCCAAAAAATGTCCATATAGCTGCACCTGTGTGTTGAAAAAGGGGAAAGAGTGACAAAAGGGAAGGAAAGGGAAAGGATAAAGCCCCAATACTTGCTCTGGACCTTTTGTAAATCACAAGAACTCATCACCTTAAGAAAATGTGAGCACAAGAAAAGCCCCACAGCAACAGCTACAGCATGACACTGTTGCATGGACAATGATTAACAGCCAGAGGAAAAAGCACTGTCTGCGTTACTGTGATATTTGCAGGACTCCAATGGCAACACTGCCGGGTGATGACAGGACTGAAGCAAAGCAGGTCTAGAGCTTCCATTAGGAAGATATTTTGGAAAAAAAGGAAAGCACTAGGGATTTGTGCCTGCATCTCACTTTACTCCCACCAAGACTGGGGATCTGACTCTTTTGCTTTTGCCACAAGACTCAAGACATTTAAATAAAATAATTTAATTAATTCACAGAGCCGAAATCTCCTCTCCCCGGTGCCCTTAGGGAGAGCATCGTTCACCCAAATACCAACATTGGCAGCCCAGGAAGCAGTTGACAGAGATTTTGCTCCTGGTGTCCCACCAAGAGCATCACACTCCCTGCAAGTGAGAGACTGGCAGACCTTGGGTCAAACTTCTCTTGCCCAAGGAACCTTTTTCCTGTAAGCACGTACGTTATTATCAGAGTTATGAACCTCAACACTTACGTCATATAATTTCTTCACCGTCTCCAGCTGGATTTTATCAAAGGTACCATAATCCTTTTCTTCAACCATCTTATCCCGGTAGACTCGGTTTGACTCGTGCAGGTAGAGTTTCACCAGGTCTTGGGGGTGCTGCAGACATTCCGGGGTAGAGAACAGAAGGCCCTGTGGGGTGCAGAGACCAGCAGTAAACCCCACCTTGACCTGAAGGGCCTGATGTCTCCCCAGCATCCAGGCTGAATGGGGCTGAGTCACTCAAAATGCAGAGTTACTGTAACAACCTGCAAATAAACTTCCGAAGAAGCCCCTGGAGAACGTGCCCTTCGTTACCTCCAATTTCCCAAAGCAATTGTATATATTACACCAATTTTAACAGCCAAAGTGCATCCCCAGCGCAGCCTGATCTCCAAGAGTGCGTAGGGTCAGACACCAGCCCGACGGGCGGGTTTCTGCATCCCAACACCACAGCACAGCTGCTTTGTCAAGAAGAAGATAGTTTGGACATCTTAGCGGTGATGATTTTTTTCTAAAATCAATTAATTTTAATTAGGTGCATTCTGGCTGCAGGAAATATTAGTTTCTGTCTGCTTATCACAGCATGTTTACCATGAACTCTATTAAAATGCATAAAAGAATTATATTTCAAAGAGGTGTCACCTATTACTAAGCCTATTAACAGCACCCAGGGTTTTCAATGGCATGTATTAAACAGACAGTTTTTATTCCTAACATCTAATTATTTACACACAAAACATAAAATGTATTAAAAGCAATGTCAAGCAGGCCATCTCAGCTCGATGGATCATGGCTCAAATCATTTGGGTTTCACATTTGTCATTACAGCTGTCAAGCTGTTATTTTATTTATTTCAGAGAAAAGATAGTGAGAAGAGCTGATGACTCAAAGAGAATAAGGTGAAACCCATCAGGTCCTAAAAAAAAGTCACTCTAAAGACACTCCAAGCCACAAAAGTTGTGTTCTTGATGCAAGCAAATGTAAGGCTCAGAGGGAAGAAAATCCACGTTTCACAAATCTGTAAGCAGTTTATTAACTTAACACCTGAACATCTCCCCTCCCTTCACTTTACAGACCCGACTCTCCCGACTCCTCTCAGCAGAGCTACCAGGCTCTGCCACGGCAACCAGCTGCGTCCCCAGAGAGCGACGGGGACGCTCCAGATATGGAAGAAATTGCTGCCCCTGAGGGTGGTGAGAGCCTGGCCCAGGTTGGCCAGAGAGGTGGTGGATGAACCATCCCTGGAGACCAGGCAAGAAAAATAAATAACTTTTTCTTTGCAGTCTAAATAACATTTAAAATTATACTAACTAGTGCAGCATAGCGACCCCTTTCTAGCTGTCCTGCACTGCTGGATGAAGCACCTGCTCTCCTTTCTCCTGACGTTCTTCTTGGGGAGCCTGGAGCTGCCTCAGCAGCGGTGACATGAAAACAATGACAAACACAACAACAGCGTGTGGGCCACAAACTCAAGAGTCCTATTTAAAGTGCCAATTTTTAAATCTGCTCTGATATCAGGGAGGGTTGACGAGAGGCTCCAGTCACCCCCTTGGCACTGCATAGAATCACAGAATCATTTCAGCTGGAAGAGACCCTCACGAGCATCGAGTCCAACCATACCCTAATTCTAGCATGAAACCATGTCCCTAAGCACCTTGTTTAAACACCTTTCAAACCCCTCCGGGGATGATGACTCCACCACTGCCCTGGGCAGCCTGTTCCATAGCACCGTGGTTGCCATGTGCGATAGAGCAGCTGCTGGCACCTGGATCTCTGTTAGGAAGAAAAATAGCAGAGATGGGAAGAGAGAAGGAGGGGGAAGCTGTGAAACCAGACTGGCTCAGGTAACCACACGCCAGCCAAACCCAAGGTAAAGCTGTGCCAAACAACCGTGCCAGACCAAGGCACAAAACAAACTCTTGCTGACCCTGCGCCCATCTCGCCGCCGTCATTCCCAACTCAGCCACAATGTCAGCACGTAACACACAAGGTGCATTTCGGTGCTTCAAGCCTGAAGTTTGCAGGGCTCTTTAGTGAGCTCAACCAAGGGTGAACATGAAAATCCCTCCCCATGCAAAGGAGTGAGGAGTTCACTGGCAGCGGAGCCGACGTGGAGCAGCAGGACACGCCGGAGCCCCCGCTGCTGTCTGGCTGTCAGGAGGAGAGAGCCTGCTCTTCCCCAGCTGCCACAGATCTTCATGTGACATGCTGCTTCAAAATCTTGTTAGAAATAGGAATAAAAAGCAAAATACAACCCTGCTGGGTCTATGATTATTATTTTACAGAGATGACAGATATAATTTAGAGCATAATACCATGGTAACCCTTTCAGATGGAAAGAAAGACAGCAGCAGGGCTTTCTCTGGTGGGAGCCAGCGGGGAATGTATTTTTAGAAAGCATAATCCACAACTCTGTCACTGCAGAGACCTGTCTGCTTTAATCAAGGGTAAATTGCTTGGAGCGTACCAATCAATTTAACTCTGCAGTGCATGGTGGGACCCAGAGGCACGAAAAGGTGCTGTAGAAGTGCAAGACAAAGTAGTGTCGGACTTGAACCACAGACGGGACCCACTACAGAGCGAAAGTAACAGATAATACCTTCTGATGAGCCCAAAGGATTACAAAGGACTGAAGGGTGACCTTGCCCCTGCAGCAGTAACATCAGTAACAGTAAATTATATACTCACAACAACCAGGAGCCAGGCTGCCGTTCCTGCAGACCTTGCCTAACCCTGCTCCAGCCCCTTCTTGCCTGTCATCCCTGACTGTGGTTTCCAGCCCCTCCTCATATTTCCAGTGAAACGTGACAGCAAATTAAAGTTAGATTATTACAAATTATTACGGTACTTGCTGAGCCTTCTGTAGTCATTTAAAACCAGCCACGAGCCCAGGGGGCTGAAGATGGTCATAGATTTTGAGGTTCCTTGTTATTCTTTTTAAAAATCAGGAAGCAGCATCCTCCAGCCCAGACCCTGGTGTGTTCCCAGGTCAGCAGTGACCCGAATGTGTTTGTGTACTCAGCAGAGGAACCATGCCCAGTGCTGGCTTCCCCTCTTCATCCCCCTTCTTCACCCACAGCCCTTCTGCCAGTCGCCACCTCCCTGGAGACTCATGTTCCCCTTTGGGAGCCAAACCCCCCCACAACACACACATTACCCTGGTGTCACACAGGACAGACCAGCTTATCTCTACTTGAGGGCCTGAACCAAAGTTTCACCCTTGGCCAGCTGACGCCAGACAAGCAGCAGCACTGAGTACAATGCTGAGGCATTTAATGCTGTCCAGCTGAAGGTGAAGTCCAGAGACAAAATCAAATTAGAACAGTGGATGAAAATCATTGTTCTGCAAGGATACATGGAATTTCTCACAGCCTTCCCAAGTCAACACAACTAGATGGTTTGGTAGGGGTCTGGAGCATCTTTCTGATGAGGAAAGACTCAGTGAGAGTTGGGGCTGTTAAGCTGGAGAAGAGAAGCTGAGAGGGATCTGATCAATGGATCAATATCTCAGGGTGGGTGTCAGAGGATGGACCAGACTCTGTTCAGTGGTGCCCAACGCCAGGGTGAGGGGCAACGGGCACAGACTGAAACACAGGAGGCTCCATCTGAACATGAGCAGAAACTTGTTTGCTGGGAGGTGCCAGAGCCTGGCCCAGGCTGCCCAGAGCGGGTGTGGAGTCTCCTTCTCTGAGACATTGAAACCCGCCTGGACCCACCTGTGTGATCTGCTCTGTGACCCTGCGTGAGCAGGGCTTGGACTGGGGGATCTGCAGAGGTCCCTCCAACTCAACCAGGCTGGGATTATGTGGGATTCTGTAATGCTGAGGCATTTAGTGTTTTCCAGCTGAAGGTGATGTCCAGAGACAAAAATCAAATGAGAACAGTGGATGAAAATCATTGTTCTGTAGGGATACGTGGAATTTCCCACAGCCTTCCCAAGTCAACACAACTAGATGGTTCATCTCAGGAGAAACCTATTGTACAGCCAGGGCAGCCTGGAAAACAACATGGCTCAAGCAGTTCAGACAGGAACCCACACAACAGAAGAAGACACCTGTGTCCTTGAACAGCCGCTGGAACCCAGGCTGGATATCCTGACATGTTTCAAAAAGCATTAGAGACCCACACTTGGGCAACAGAGTGAAACCACACCTGTGTCCCTGATGGGGCGCTGGACACCCTTCTGGCCTCCACAGCCTCGGATGAACCTGGATATCCTCACCTACCTGAATCTGAGCACCTTGAACTGGAGCCTAATCCCACCTTAGATCTGCAAAGTGCTGATGTCTGACAAGAGGACAGTCACCTTGGACTCCTTTCACCTCCAGTGAATGAGGTGCTTCAGAAACACAGTTCCTCTGAGCTCTTCTCCGTGTTTGTCCATGAGGAAGAGCTGATGCACTACAGACAGAAATGCCCATTTTTCTCTGCTGGGGGAGAGGACGCGACTCGCCAGGCAAAAGGGAATCCCACTGAAGATACTCAGACCCCCAGAGACGATCATTCCAATCAGTCAGGACAAACATGAACAGTGCTTGACAAAGTCAATCCACTGCTGCCTGCCGAGCCTCCTACCCCTGGGTGTATAGGTTGCTCTTTTCCCTTTGGTTTCACCAATACCTGACAAATCTCTCTGGTATTTTGCCATCATTTGTAGTGAACACCTGGAGTCACCTTCAGCTGAACCCTCGCTCCAAGCAACGCAGACATCAGCCTGACCAGCTGGAGCCAGGTGGCAATGGGTCTTGGGTGCAGAAGGGAAAACATGAGAGCAGTAAGGACCTGTACCTGTTGAAAGGAATTATTGCTGACTTGATTTGGGGCCGTCTTCCTTGTTCTGTGCAACACTCACATGCGTACAATGTCCAAATTCATTAGCTGCAGCAATTAAGATACAAGTTCTTGGAGTGTTTTGTAATGAGGTAATTAGCACAGGACTCCTTGTCATAAGAGCTGTCAGGCAGTTTTGACAAAGGGAATCAAGCTGGGCTTCTAAGGTTGGTAGGTGCAGCATTAATATATAATATATTATGTATATAACAGTATGTATATAATAGTGAGATAACAACAGAGCCACTGGACAGGCTGCAAATGGAGCCATTTTAAGGACCTGTGCAGAGCCAGCAGTATCACAGCACAGCGGCAGCAAGTCCAGGGGCTGACCCCTCCACAGCTGCAATTTCTACGTGCTTTGTGCCTTTAACAGTTGTCATTGGCCGCTTGTATAACTACAGAACAGTCGGTAAAACAACAATCTCCCAATGCCCTTCACACACACAGCTATTGTGCAGGCGGTGTTTGATTGCTTGTCTGGGATTAAAAGGAATTTGAAAAAGGCAACATGCACCGAGCTACATCCACCAGTTCTCCATCTGCCCACAAGCTAAGGAAACTCACATGTCCCTAACCAGGAAAAGGGGGTTGTTTATTCCTTTATCTTTTTTTTTTTTTCCCAGTTAGCATCATATCAAGGGTCATGGGCCATGGTAGACTGGAAGGTGGGTGGAGAACTGGCTGGCCCAGCAGGCTCCGAGGTCTCACTGGAGCTCCAGTGTTCCGCAGGGGCTGGTACCGGGGCAGTGGGTGTCTCCATGCGGGAGCCAGCAGTGCTCTCCCAGCAGGGCTGCAGCTGGCACTGACCACGCAGAACGCAAAGGGAAGGACCTTGACAGGCAGACAAAAGCTGTGTGAGGTTCAACCCACTTTTGGGGCCCCCAGGACAAGAAAGACATTGACATACTGGAACGAGTTCAACGGAGGCCACCAAGGTCATAAAATGGTGGAGGACAGGACATGCAAGGAAAGGCTGAGAGAAATCGGTTTGTTCAGCTCGGGGAAAAGGTGAAGGGGAATTTTAATTCTGTTTCTATCCCTGGAGACATCCCAGGCCAGGCTGGATGGGGCTCTGAGCAACCTGAGCTGGTGAAGATGTCCCTGCTCATGGTAGGGGTGGCACTGGGGGAGCTGGGAAGGTCCCTCCAACCCAAACTGTTCTGTGATTCTTTGACTCTGTCTACAACTACCTAATAGGGAGTTATAGAGAAGACTGAGCCAATTTTTTTTGGAGGTGTATAGCAAAAGGACAAGAGGTAACAAACTGCAGGAACGGAAATTCCAACTGAAATAAAAATATATCAGCTTCACCGTGGAGTGGGTTTAGTGGTGTGACAAGGGTCGGAGAGGTTATGGGAACTCCAGTCATGGAAACATTCAAAACTTGGCTGATCAGCCTGACCTGACTTTGAAGCCAGCACTGCACAAGAAGGGTTTGGACAAGAGAGTGTGAGCTAAATTATGAGTTTATGAAGATTGAATGAAAGTAACACATGGAAATGCATTCCCGGAGTCCAGAGCTTCTTTCACACTCAATTTCAGGAAGAAAATTGTGTTCCCGTAGGGACAAACAGGATATCAGGAGATCTCAAAAACTCAAGAATATTTAATGTGAAGGAATAATCAAGAATGAATCCAAAAGGTAAGGAAGGATTTCAAGAAAAATTGGACCACTATTTCAATAAACATTATGAAGCCCAGGAGCCAGACTCCCCCACTCCTGAAGCCACGTGATAAACAAAACAACACCTGAGCTCAGTCGCTGCTCCTGCCCCAGCATCCAGACCTGGCAGGACATTTCCTAATATCCCACAACCTGAGCACCTTTCAAGCAGGTTACAGTTAAAATTAAAGCTTCCCATGGAAATGCTGCTTTTCTCTCTCTGCCTTTCAAAGCACAGATTAACTAGAAGTCAGGAGTTAACACGACCCACATCTAACATCAAAAGCTGCTGATGTTTAGCTGAGCATAAGTGACAGGTCTGATTCTTTCTTGGCACAAAAGAGTTATTAACTTTTTCAAGGCCCTGTTTTTGCATTTCCCACTACGTCATTACTTCAGTTCTTGTGTGATGGACCAGACCACAAGGCACCAAACTTTCAGTACGTACTTAGGAGAACAGGTGTTAAGAAGGACAGCAACAAGTTACAAACCGGGGTTCTACAAGAGTTTATGGTGTTCCAAACCTCTCGATTCGGCTGCTGAGAACCTTCTCAAATTTTACTAATCAGCCTTAAACTCTGAAAGGCTCTTTGAGCAGTAATATCTCCTGCTTCAAAGTATGAGATTTCAGGGGAAAAAAAAGCCTCTCCGTTGTTGGAAGAAAATATTTCTAAATCTGAACAACTTCCCCTTGGTACAGAACTGGCTCTGGTGGAAATTCAGTTTTAGCAATTAAGTCAAAGCTGGGTTTGATTCAATTATCACCTTTTTAAATGCCACCCTTCATGCACATACTGAGCATCTGACCATCAAGAAGCTAAGAGGACATGCCAGTACAGGCCAACAAGCTAAGCTGGATCTAACTTCAGGGCCAGTAACCCACTGACTATCCACCACCTGCTTCAGTACAATAAAATAATTTGCCTGTGTGGTGGAACAGTGCCATTAATCCCCACATTTACACGTGTGGAACTGAGGCTCCCAAAGATGAGCGCAGCTCCATCGCACTCACCATCAGTCATTTAAGTGCTGAAGTCGGAAGCCCAAAGCTCCCTTCAGCTGGTCCCTTCTACAGCCAGAGGGCGTTTCAACCCACCCCAAACCTGCACATCCATCTGGAACTACTCATCCCTCCCCGCTGACCACAAGAGGCTGGAAAGTAACTAAGCTTCTCAAAGCCATGGGCAATGGTTCTGGAATCCATCCAAAACTAACAAGGAATTAAGGAATGGCCTAAGGTCACCCACTTTACTCAGGGCACACATGTGCTGTGTCATTTTTAGGTAGGAGACTGCATTCTGCCCACCAGAGCTAGAGGAACACAGCTCCGCAGCCTCTTGTAGCATCGGGACAAGCTTCAAGTCCCACAGGACAGCAACTGCACTTACTTGGAAGATATTGGAGAAGTCTCTCAAGTTGAAAATGTAGTGGAACTTGATGGCTGTTGGAAGGAATGTAGCGGCTACTTTCTGGTGCAGTCCCAGGGCAAGGGCAATCAGCTGCTGAGCTGATTTTTGCACAGCCCCCGAGAAATTTCCACTTGTCAGGTGCTGCGTTCAAATGGTGCTATAGATCCTGGACAAGGCATCCTGCCCAGGGATGGACAGCGCGAAGACACAGAAGTGACGCTGAGGGAGAGAAAGGAAGGCATGGAAAGGTCAGAGAGGTAGAAAAACACCTTTCAAGCAAAATGCCCTTGGGGATTTGCTGTGATAATCTCATCTAGGCTCCCTTTCCCATGAAATGCTGGACCAGATGATCTTTTGAGGTCCCTTCCAACCTGGGTTGTTCTATGATTCTCTGATTTGCAGTCCACCTGAACAAGGTTATTTCCCTCTCCCAGTTTGCCAGCAGAGCTCAGGTGGGAAGTGACATCACTCTGCTCACTAAACCAGGGATTTTCAACTGCATCTCACCAATGCTACACTGCAAGTGCAGTCCATTGAAGAGCCAAAGGGCTCTGAAGGTCCCACCGACCTCTGACAAAGCCCAGTCACTGTCTCTATTAAGAGCAGCCCCTGGAAGGCGCCATCTCCCAGAGGACCTCTTTACTAATTTGGAACTTGCAAAGTTGCCCATGGGACACTTCATTTTAACTCCACACCTTGCTGAAGAGGAGCCAGGGTCCAAGCTGACTCTGGTCATTAGGTTTCTCCATGATGAAATGAATTTTGCTCACTGCTACCCAGTCCCTCCATCGGTTGGCAGCTCCCAAAAATCAAAGTCTAATGTTTAAGATCTCTTCCCAAATCTTCTGTTATCAGCAGCGCTTGAACTGCTTTTTGTTTGGCTTGGGGTTTTTTTGTTCGGTTAGGTTTTTGGGGGGATTTGGTTGGTTGGTTGGTTTTGGTGTTCTTTGTTTTGTTGGTTTTGTTTGGTTGCTTGGTTTGGGGTTTGTTGGGGTTTTTGTTGTTGTTGTGTTTTGGTGTGGCTTGGGTTTTTTTTTAGTTTTGTCTGTTTTCTTCGTTTGGGTTTCTCCCCCACACCTCTTTTTACTGACAGCTGCATCAGACAATTCTGGAAAGCAGGCGGCGTTAATGCACCATGCTTCAGAGCTAAATACGAGCTAAATGAAGGCAAAATCTGCCTGTATGGACCAGAAGGTTGTCCTGAAAGTAGGTGTTAAGCTGGCTGGCAACTTTTGACTTCCTCCTCTGACGGAGCTGCAGAATGCGAGGAAAAACAAACAAGGGAATAAGGGACCCAGTTCGGTGCTTCACTATTAGGAATCACAGTCACTCGACAGATTCGTGCCATTTGTACTGATAAAACAACAGCAGGATCTGCCAGTGGTTGTCCTCTAACCTCACGTTTAAATGATCCACCCCAAAATAAACCCAGCGATGCACCTGCCGTTGTGCAGGGCTTTACCTGCAGCCGAGGGTTGATGGTGAAGCTCCCCGCCGTCGGGTTCATGCACGACACACACTGCACGTTCGTGATCTCCTTCAGCGACAGCTTGGTCCGGTCGTACCTTCGGGCAAAACACAAGCAGCAGCACAGTGACCACGGCCACTGCCTCTCTCAGTACGTGTCCCTGGGCTGCCAGAGGCCGCTTGTCTTCAGGGGGTCAAATTCTGCGTCTTGCCAAGATGAGGCCCAGGCCCAGGTTGCCGGCCTATCTGTACACGGCCTGGCACACGCGAGTCCTGCTCCTGGTGGAAATCCTTCAGCTTCAACAACCTGTAGCTAATATTTCTATCAGTAATAAGCACTGAGCAAAGCCCCTGGGCCATACTCTTCACTCGCATGGAAATGGCAGAAAACAGCAGGAGTGTCTCTGGTTTGATCCCAACCCGGGACAGGGTGTGAGAGACTACAAGGGTGACTCTCAAACACTGTGGCAAACCCAGCCCTGCAACACCCAGCCATGGGAGACGGGCCATCGTGAGCAGGTGAATGGTGATTTACATGTCAAGGCCGAGGTGACAGCCACAGACAAAGGCTGGGTGACACAGGCAGTGCTGTGTTGAAGGACACGCAGCCTGTGCGCTGACAGGCCCGACACGGTGTCAAGGCCCAGGCTGAGAGACCCTCCGGGCCTCCCCCATCTTCCACAATCACCCCCAGTGACGCCTGCACAAAAGCCCAGGTGATCCCGAGGGCTATAAACCCTATAAAACCTGTGCCAGCACGGGCAGGGTGCCACCCTGGGGACCCTTCCACCCACCGGGCTGACCACGGGAACCGAACCACACACCACAGGGTGCTGAACCCTGACTACAGACCCAAGCATTCCTGCATAGGAACTGGACCTGAGACTACAAACCCCTCAAACACACCACGGAGCCCTAAGGGTGGTGAGACCTTTCCTTTCCCTTTCCTTTTCCTTCCCTTCCCATTTCCTTCCCCCTTCCTTTCCCCTTCTTTTCTTCCTCTCTCTTTCCTTCCTATATTCCTATTTCTTTGCCTTCCTTTTTGTGAGTAATACAGTAACATAAGGTTTAGAGCCCCACTTGTGCCACAAAACTCTTTCATGTGAATCTTTTCGCTGCTAAACTGTTTATCGATTGAGCTTAAGTAACATAAATCCTTCTGCCACTGAGTCATTTGCCAATTGGACCAAGCTACAAAAAATAAAGGTCTTTTGTTTGTGGACCTTCAGGATTGTATGTACTTTTTTCCAACCCAGGGGACTGACAAATCTCAGTCACACTTCCCCCAACCATAGCGCCAGGTGGGACATGACCAGGGTCAGCAGGCTGCTGCTGCCGGGGGAGGACAGGGAGTCCTGGGCTCCCTGGTTTAAGAAGGACAAGGAATTACTGGAGAGAGTCCAGTGGTGGCTACAAAGATGCTAAGGGATCTGGAGCACCTTTCTTGTGACAAGAAACTGAGAGAGCTGGGGCTGTTGAGCTGGAGAAGAGAAGCTGAGAGGGATCTGATCAATGGGATCAATATCTCAGGGTGGCTGTCAGAGGATGGACCAGACTCTGTTCAGTGGTGCCCAACGCCAGGGTGAGGGGCAGCGGGCACAGACTGAAACACAGGAGGCTCCATCTGAACATGAGCAGAAACTTGTTTGCTGGGAGGTGCCAGAGCCTGGCCCAGGCTGCCCAGAGCGGGTGTGGAGGAATTGAAAACCATTCCAGTGGTTAAAATTCAGACAGTCAAGAAAACACACCTTCAATGAAAATAAAGAAATAATGGGAAGGGTTATTAGAATGGAGTCGTGAGACAGGTAAACTGAGCCTTGGCAGCTAGGAAGTGTCAGGTAGTCTGTAAACCCTGCCGTACCCAACCAACGGGGAACTGGGGAGGGAATTTGCAGTTGGGATTAGGGGTGGATATAAGCAGTGGCTTTTTGCCCTGTTTTGTGTGCCTACCTTTAGGTGGAACACCCGACCTTGCAAAATCGTTAATAAAATATGCTTTGCTGAGAGATCCTACCTGAGCCTATTATATTGGTGAGATGATAACTTCCTGCATGCAATACAGTGCCCAGTGGGCACTGCTGAGCACATGGGCAGAAGGCCTCGATGTGTCTGGGAGGGGACCCATGGCATGCTGCATCCGCCCGCACCTCGCTGCATCCCCTGTACGTTGCTGCATCCGCCCGCACCTCGCTGCATCCCCTGTACGTTGCTGCATCCGCCCGCACCTCGCTGCATCCCCTGTACGTTGCTGCATCCGCCCGCACCTCGCTGCATCCCCTGTACGTTGCTGCATCCGCCCGCACCTCGCTGCATCCCCTGTACGTTGCTGCATCCGCCCGCACCTCGCTGCATCCCCTGTACGTTGCTGCATCCCCCCGCACCTCGCTGCATCCCCTGTACGTTGCTGCATCCCCCCGCACCTCGCTGCATCCCCTGTACGTTGCTGCATCCCCCCGCACCTCGCTGCATCCCCTGTACGTTGCTGCATCCGCCCGCACCTCGCTGCATCCCCTGTACGTTGCTGCATCCCCCCGCACCTCGCTGCATCCCCTGTACGTTGCTGCATCTGCCCGCACCTCGCTGCATCCCCTGTACGTTGCTGCATCCGCCCGCACCTCGCTGCATCCCCTGTACGTTGCTGCATCCCCCCGCACCTCGCTGCATCCCCTGTACGTTGCTGCATCTGCCCGCACCTCGCTGCATCCCCTGTACGTTGCTGCATCCGCCCGCACCTCGCTGCATCCCCTGTACGTTGCTGCATCCCCCCGCACCTCGCTGCATCCCCTGTACGTTGCTGCATCCCCCCGCACCTCGCTGCATCCCCTGTACGTTGCTGCATCCGCCCGCACCTCGCTGCATCCCCTGTACGTTGCTGCATCCCCCCGCACCTCGCTGCATCCCCTGTACGTTGCTGCATCCCCCCGCACCTCGCTGCATCCCCTGTACGTTGCTGCATCCCACCGCACCTCGCTGCATCCCCCTATGCCTCACTCCATCCCCCACACCTCGTTGCATCCCTCTGCGCCTCACTGCATCCCCCTACTCCTCGCTGCAGCCCCTTGTGCCTCCAACGCTCCCTCGCAGCTCCCTCACCCTCTATCTGCCTGACTTCCCTGACACCCACAGCCCAAGATTTCTGCCTCCGCTCCACTGTCTCTGTTCCTCGGAAGCTTTTGGCAGAGCTCAGGCATGCACACAGCTGAGGAGAGTGGAAATTGCAATGCGTCCCTGCCCTGTATTCCCTGTGGAGAGATGCAAATATTCATGTCCCACACAGAGCTGCTGGCTAAAGTGTAAAACACACCAATCTCCTTCCAAAACAGTCACTGCTTTTCCTTCAAATCACCTCTGCCTAGATAATGGTTGTTTGCTGCTGCCTGACAGAAGACAATGTTAGGTGCTCACAGCAGGGGGGTTCACCCCAGCTGAGGCCAAATCCACAGCCGCCTCTGCTCTCAGCGTCGCGGGGCAGCAAGGCCGAGCATCGCGCTCCCCTCGCAGGCTTTGCACTGGGACCACAGTCACAAGCCACAGCAAGAGCAGAGCAAAGCTCCTCTCAACCCAGCTATGAGTAAGCAATCAAGCGGTATTAAAGAAGCGATGGACAACGTGCACCCCAAATCCCTGCAACCCCAAATCCCAACTAACCCTGCACCCCAAATCCTGACCCCCAGATAATGTCCCCAAAACCCCTACATCTCCGATTCTTCCCCCTAAGCTCTGCACCCTTAAAACGTGCACCCCTAAATTCTGCACCCCCAAATCCTTCCTCCCAAGCCATGAACCCCTCAAACCTGTGATACCAAACCCTGCAACCCTGAACCCTGCGCCCCCAAACCCTGCACATCCCATAATCCTGTACCCCCAGATACTGCTCCCCAAAACCCTGCACCCCCAAACTGTATACCCGAAATGCTGCCATCCCCAAACTTGCACCCCAAACCCTGCACCCCAAAATCAAGTCCTCCCCCAACTTGCACTCAAAACGCTGCCCCCTAAGCTTTGCACCCCCAAATGCTGACCCCAAAACCCCGTGCCCCCAAATCCCACCACCCTAAATCCTTCCCCCTAATCAATGCATTTCCAAACCTTGCACCCCCAAATCCTCAACCCCATGTCCTGAACTCCAAAACCCTGCACCCCCAATTCTGCCTCCCCAAACCCGGTACCCACGGGTTCTGCACCCCAAACTCTGCACCCACAGGTTCTGCACCCCAAACTCCTGCTCCCCCAAGCCCTGCCCCCCAAACTCTGCACCCTCAATTCCCGCACTACCAAACCCTGCACCCCCAGATCCCTCACCCAGACCTGCACCCCAAATCTGGCCTCACCCAGCCCTGTGCCCCAAAACCCAAGATCCTGCTCCCCTACATCTTGAACACCCAAACCTTGCACCATCAGATTTTGCATCCTCAAATCCTGCACCCCGAAAGTATTCATGCCCAAATCCTGCACCCCCAGATCCTGCACCCCAAAACCTTCACCACAAACCCTGCACCCTCCACCACCTTAGCACTGCACGCCCAAACCCTGCAGCCCCAAATCCTGCACCCCAAATCCTGCTCCTTCAAACCCTTTGCCCCCAAATTTTACCCCCCTAGACCTGCACCCCCAAGCCTTTCTCCCTAAAACCCTACACCCCCAAATTCTGCACCCTAAACCCTGCACCCCCAGATCCTTCCTGCAAGACTCTGCACCCCAAAATCGAGCACCCCAGATCCCGCACTTCACTGCATCCCTGAACCCCGAACCCTAAATCCTGCACCCAGATCCTGCAGCCCAAAGCGAGCACCCTAAAATCAAGTCCCCCCAAACCTGCACTGAAAATGCTGAACCCCAAATCCTGCCCCCCAGATCCTGCACCCTCAGATCCTCCTGCCAAAAACCCTGCACCCCAAACCCTGAACTCCCAAACTCTGCACCCAGAGCCCTGCACCCTCAAATCCTGCACCCCCAGTTCCTGAACACATGAACCCTGCACCCCCAAACCTCACCCGAAAGTCCTGCGTATCCTGCTCTACCAAACCCTTCAGTGCAGACCCCTGCACCCCAAGATTGTGCTGCCCTAAACACTGAACCCCCAAATCCTGCAGCCCCAGATCCTTGCCTCCCAAAACTCTGCACCCCCAAATCCTGCACCCCAAATCTCTCACCCCCAAATCCTTCCCCCACCACCCTGCAGCCTCAAATCCTTCACCCCATCCCCTGCACCCCAAAACTCCACACCTCCAAATCCTGAACCCTGAAACCCTGCACCCCCAAATCCTGTGCCCCAGTCCTGTGCACCCCACACTCTGCAACCTTAAATTTCCCCCCAAACCCCTGCACCCCAAACTCTGCACTCTTAGACCTGACTTCTAAACCCTGCACCCCCAACAGTGCACCCCCAAATCCTGAAGCCCCAGATCCTTCCCTCCCATACCCTGCAGCCCCAAATCCTGAACCCCACAAATCCTGCACCACTAATCCTCCACGCCCTTAACACTGCACTCCCAAAAACAGCACCACCAAATCCTTCACCCCCAAAACCTCCCTCCTCCAAACCCTGCACTTCAAAATGCTGCACCCCCAAATCCTTCTCCCCAACACCCTGCACGTATTTCACATCTGAGATGGGAGAATTAGAGGCTAAATAGCTCTAAATCCAGCCCTGCTCCAGGTGCTGTGCCCACCTCTGCAGCAGGAAGGGGCTACTGGAGGAATCTGCAGCCTTTTCTTTAATATTTTTAGTTAAAAAGTGTAGTAAGCATTTTAAGAAGCCTAGGAGGCATCAAAAGAGCTATATATTTTCTAAAACGAAGATGGAACAGATGAGTCCTCGCACGAGCTGGGCTGCAGGAACAGCGCTGCCCCTCTCTAAGTGCACATCTCAAAGCCGCATATTTCAACACAGAACTGTCAGCCCAGCTGACAACACATGTTGATTTTTAAAGGGGATTTTGCACACACTGTGGTGTCAGTACGAAGGCACAGACACACAGGATCCTTCACTCATGAAGGAGGATGCCAGATCCACAGCATGTTAAGAAAAGGCAGGTTTCGGGGCACATGCTCCAAAATAAGTCAATATTTTTACTTACTTGTCAATATTTTTTACGTATTTTGATTTTATTGACTTATTTGTCTGGGTTTTTTGTGGGGTTTTTTTGCTGTCTGCAGGGCTGGTCCAGCTCTGGGTCCTCAGCACAGGACACACATGGACCTGCTGGAGCGGGGCCAGAGGAGCCCCAGGAATGATCCGAGGCTGGAACAGCTCTGCTGGGAGGACAGGATGAGAGAGCTGGGGGGTTCAGCTGGAGAAGAGAAGCTCCGGGGAGACCTTAGTGTGGCCTTTTCATACGTCAATGGGGTTGATAAGAAAGATGGGGACAGACTTTTGAGCAGGGCCTGTTGCGATAGGACAAGGGGTGATGGTTTAAACTAAAGGAGGGAGATTCAGGCTGGACATGAGGAAGAAATTGTTGCCCTGAGGGTGGTGAGAGCCTGGCCCAGCTTGGCCAGAGAGGTGGTGGATGAACCATCCCTGGAGACATCCCAGGCCAGGCTGGGTAAAGATGTCCCTGCTGCGCTGCCTTTTTTCTTTTTTTTTTTTTAATTAGCAAAAAACTAAATAAGGATGATGCACAAGATTTGCCATCAGGGAGCTGTGCAGGGACAAACTTTTAGCCTCGTACTTCAGCAGTCGTCATCCTGCAAAAAACGCCCATCATCGGGGACTGAGCGCAGGGAGCCAGCCCAGCACATGCTATGAGTGCTCTGAATGAGCCTCCGGTTCCTCTTCCCCCCCAGGAACACACTGGTTTGAGACAATGAGTGTCCTGAGGACCCAGGTGTAGAGGTAAATTACGTTTTGAAAAACTAGGTGGGAATAATAAGAATTATTAATTAGCCTTTCTTTCAAGGTGTAAGCAAGGCTGGCGAAGAACAGATGAAATGTAGAAAGCAGCAGTAAAAAAAAATCTTTGGATTCCCACTCCACACGTGAGCACAGAGAAGCAGTTTGCTCCAAAGTGGAGGATTTCTCCCCAGGCAGTGACCAGTGTGACAAGTCACGGAATCCCAGAATGTCAGGGGTCGAAGGGACCTGGAAAGCTCATCCAGTGCAATCCCCCCATGGAGCAGGAACACCCAGCTGAGGTTCCACAGGAAGGGGTCCAGGCGGGTTTGAATGTCTGCAGAGAAGGAGACTCCACAACCTCCCTGGGCAGCCTGGGCCAGGCTCTGCCACCCTCACCAGGAAGAAGTTTCTTCTCGTATTTAAGTGGAACCTCCTCTGTTCCAGTTTGCACCCATTGCCCCTTGTCCTATCACTGGTTGTCACCCAGAAGAGCCTGGCTCCATCCTCCTGACACTGCCCCTTTCCATATTGATCCCCATGAATGAGTCACCCCTCAGTCTCCTCTTCTCCAGCTCCAGAGCCCCAGCTCCCTCAGCCTTTCCTCACACGGGAGATGCTCCACTCCCTTCAGCATCTTGGTGGCTGCGCTGGACTCTCTGCAGCAGTTCCCTGTCCTTCTGGAACTGAGGGGCCACCACTGGACACAATATTCCAGGTGTGGTCTCCCCAGGGCAGAGCAGAGGGGCAGGAGAACCTCTCTGACCTACTGACCACCCCCTTCTAACCCACCCCAGGTACCATTGGCCTTCCTGGCCACAAGGGCCCAGTGCTGGCTCATGGTCACCCTGCTGTCCCCAGGACCCCCAGCTCCCTTTCCCTTACACTGCTCCCACCGAAGGGCAAGCACTTACAGCAATCTTGGCCTTGATACTGGCCAGCTTGTCCTGGGCAGCCGCCAGCTCGGCGTTGGCCCTGCTCAGAGCCTGCCGCTTGGGCTGCACCTCGCAGAACACAGCGTGGAACCGCACCATGTTCACCACCCAGGAGCAGAGCCCGGCCGCCGCCAAGGACTTGGTGGTCACAAATTCGGGTTTAAACTTGGGATCCTGTAAATAGGGCTGAAGGGCTTTGAGGCAGTTCTCATGGATGTTCTCCTTGTCGAACTTGATCAAGGAGTCCAGGAAGCCATCCACCCTGGCCATGGCGGCCAGACCTGCACATGAAGAACCAGTCACCCTGCTGCTGCTCGGGAAATTCATTAAAAATACCCGTCTTTATCTACATATTTCAGACATGAAATGACATTTACCGTCTTTCCATTCTCTTGTTGCTGGGTTAATGATGCCAAAGAGCTCATCATTGGTGACTGCCTTGGGGTTGAGGTCTGTCCAGACAGGACGTCGCTTCATTATCTGGTAAGTCCTGTTCAGGGATCTCATCACCTGAGACTTGCCCGTGCCTGCGTTACCCACCACGAAGACAGAGTGCCGGACCGTCAGCAACTCCTCCAGCTGCACCACCTGAGAAAAACACTCCCAAATTTTAGACAAAGATGCCAAACTGAAGTTCAGGTCTATAAAATAGGTCCCACTGGGCCACCTCTTTAGAAAGACGTGACCCTGAGACACAAGCAGATTTGACAATTGAGTTTGGTCCAGCCACTCTAATCACAATGGGTGAAATCCTCAGCCTGCAGATAAACTTTCAGCGCTGTTTATACTTGACAACCACCACCTGATGAGGCCCTGCTCTCCAGGGGCTACACTTTCATGAGCCTACAAAAGTTGGCCCCTTTGGAAGCCCAGAGACTGATCCAGTGCTGACTTCAGGAGCAGGTGCAGCTGCCTCAGACCCAGCACAGCTGACTGCCCTCCAGCGAGATCTGCCTGCAAGGACAATGCTGTGCAGAGCTCTCTTTGTAGAAGCAAAGCTGTTTGAGAAAACCCAAATGATTTGATGGCGATGTGGGTGTAGCAGAAGATCTCTTGGTCTTACTTTGAGCACAAAGTTGTCCTCAGCCTGCAGCCGGAGGTCCAGCACAGCCTGCCTCACAAACGACTCAAAATTCAGGTCACGCTTCCGAGGCACATCCAGTGCAGGGAATAGATCCCCAATCAGCCCCATAAACACCGGCACATCATCCGTCACAATCTTGGGGATGTTGAAGTCACGAAGAGAGCGCATCAGAACCTGGTCTTCGGGTCGCTCTGGGTCATCTCGCTTGAGGGAGCCAGCAACAACCAGCACTGACTTAATGGCACGCAAGCCCCAGTCGTAGTGATCCTACACCAGAGGAAGAAAAAAAAAGAGGCATGAGTTTATGCTTAGACAGTACCATGTAGGGTGAAGAACCACCATTCCCAAACTGCCAGACTAGTAAGCAATGAAAATACATCTAAATCTGTTATTTGCATTGTGGCCAGAGACCTTCTCCAGCCTGAGTGACCTGGTTTCCATCTCAGTAGGTGAGATTCCCGTCAGGGACAGTATTAAAGAGTCAAATAATTCAGCTGTTCAGACCATCACATGGGCTCACAGTTGGCAGTAAGACAGCAGCAGGATTTGCACTCCAGAGACCAAAGCAATTTGTTTCACCTAAATCATAAAGCACCTATAGCAAGGCCAGCCAGCCCCCTGCATCTGCAGGAGCCACCAAGGTGAAAGGCTTGTGAGTCCATTATGAGGCCCCAAAGACCCAAGTTTCTCCACCCTGCCCATCACAAGATGACAAGCCTGTTTGGTCTCAGAGGAGGTCCAGGAATAAGGGGTCAGTAAAGACATTGCTGAAAAAGTACCACAAAACGGCATGAGAAGAACTCTCAAGCCAACAAACAACTGTTCATATTTCTGTCCTGTTAACACCCTCCAGAGCACAGCTCGACAGCTGACTGCTCTGTGTGGGAGGCCATGGCTTCCACCAGGCCCCTCAAGGCACAGCACCAAGTTTCTGCGACAGAGCATATCCCACCCAGCCTCATGCTGGCACAGCCAAGATCAGGTTTGTATCATCAGGAATCCTGATTCAGGTCTCCTCTGGACCCAGCTTCGATCTACACAAATAATGACAAGGAAAAATCTGATTTGCTTTGCACTGACAGTAACTCTAACAAGACCTGGAACCAGCCTAAGGCTGAACTCAGAGAGGGACACCATAAACCCTTTGCAGGCAGGAGAATCAATAGGAAGAGACTGGAAAGCAAAAGGTCACTGAATACTACCCCAAACATGGTGTCATTTAAACTCACTGAAAGGTCTCCCATTAATGCAGCTGGTCAAATGCTTTTGTCCCTGCAGATGCTCCAGTACAGCAGTCTGAAAATTTTATTGCTCCGATGATCACCAACCCTCTCCTCCCCCAGCAGCCAGTGCAAATGCAGCCATTAAATAAAAGCTGTGAAACGTTAGCCATGGAGCTGAGCAGCACAGTGCCATGTTTCTGCTGATTTTGGAGATTCATCATACCACTCAGCCACAGAATCAGGCTCACCTGCTTGGACAGGAGCTCTTTGCAGAGTTGGTAGAGAGTAATGAACTTCCTGGCTAACACCCGGGCCTCGATGAATCCCTCAGCCACCAACATAATTTCACAGATCAGCTCAAAGTCTGGCACAACCATCGCACACGGCCTAAAATGACAGGTGAGGAGGCATTGCAGAACAAGTATTTCTTGACTACAGGTCTTATAGGCAGCGCATTTGCAGCTTCATCTTCTAGGCCTTCTTTTACGAGCCAGGTCACCCTCTGCCTTCCCCACGACAAGGGACAGAGCTCCTTTGCCCTGCCTGTGCGTGCCCAGACCCAGGCCTGTTGTGCAAGGCTTAAACTACCTGCGAATGCCCTATGCAAGTGAATTCCCCAAGGACATGAGGTCGAGCCTGGATGTTCCAAAAGACAGTTTCTGCCAGGTCACAAACCCTGACCTGGGCTCACCTGAAGAGAGCTTTTAAATTCTCAGGTAGCTCTGTTCGCCCTGCGTAACCAGGGTTCATGGTGATGAAAATGCCTACTGATGGTACTAAGTTGATGTCTTCTCCAAGAAAATGGAAGGATTTCTTCTTCTCCCGTATTGCATCCTGCACGCTCTTCACCTAGAAATCAAGACAGTACTATAGTATCAGCGTTCACTGATGAAAAACACATCAGACAACGGTGCTTCCTTCGTTACTCTTGGCCTCGTGACAAATGGGGCTAATCACTGTTTTATTTTTTACCGGCAGCATAAAGCTTTATACACTGTTTGGAGTACATCAGCATGGCAATATCAATTTCCCATCTCAGTCAAACTCTGGCAAAGCAGAAAAAAGAGCTGAAGAGAGTGGAAAGTCAAAATGCAAAGGAGTTGCAAGACTTCACACCTTTGCTCCATGAGACAATGATGAACGTGGGTCAGGAAGAGCAACTCAGGAGCGGGAAATGTCCCCAGCACTGCCTGCATTCACCTTGGCTTTTGACATCACCTGTGGGACACTGCTCAGCACATCTCACAGCAAAAACACCACCAAAGGCTCCACCACCTCTGAACCAGCCAGCCCAGCAGAGGTCTGATGTGTGAGAGAGACACAGGGCAGTACAGGTATCCACAACATAGCCAACACCCAAACGCACTCCCCAAAGTCTATCACAATATGGGCCCATTATTCCCTTTACCCATCTCACCTCTCCCCACACAGCGTTGCTCTTCAGGACATCCCAAAACCCTCCTGTGCCTGCTCTGTTCCCTGACCAGGCCCAGAGAAGGGGTAGCACCTCCCAATAAGCTTGGCCTCAGCTCAGTTGTAAACTGACCACTTGATATCACTTTTAAAGATTTTGGGACATCAGATGTTTGATTTAAAACCAAAACCAGAAGGCAGAAGCTGTAAAACCTCTCCTAACACCTTCACTCACTAATATTATATTGTTTTTTATATTTGCCTGATTGCAGCTTTGTTCTGCTCATTCCTCTCCTTCCGAGGAGTTCACCTCTCTGCAAACAGCACCTCAGCGAGGGGCAAATCTCTCTCTATTCACGGCTCTAACCTCACTACTGTTTGCCATCTCAAAGTAAAGCAATTAATCGAATTTTTCCCTGTAAGGAACCATATCGACATCAGCTGCATGAGTAAGACAGCCAATTAAACATCGCCATGGTAACACTCCTAATAGCAGCCAGGAGACACCATGACGGAATGACGGCCGTGCCGCTTTCTTCAGCTGCCACGCTCCAGCCAGGAGCGAGGGAACCATCAGCAGTTGAGTCATTCCTGGGCTTCTTTTGTTCAGCTTCCCTTTTTATTTCAAGATCCTCAAAGACTTTTTTTCAATGACAACTTTAAACTAGGACCTGACGGAAGAGAAATTGAGAGGGAATGATACATAAACTCTTGTACCTGCCTGGGGCTTCTCTGGGATGCCACATAAGGTACCAATTATGAGTGAAACAGATGAGAAGAATGAGGAGTTCATGGAGGGGTTAAGAACAATGTCTTTGACCGAAACATTTACAGAAGTGTAGAAACTTCTGAGCTTTATATCTTTCTATAACACTGAGCCCAAAAGGGAGTCCAGGAACAATTCAGCACCTCAATCAGATATTAGGATCCTAAAACACGCACTCAGCTGACAGTTGGATCCTGAAGAACTTGGGCACTTTGGCACCTCAGTTTTCTGCACTGAAGCCCCCCAAGGCTTCCCCTGTATAAAATAATGCCAGGTTTCCTCATGGGCTGGTAAGAGGAGGGGAAGGAGGACGCGAAGTGACAGATTATATATATAAGCACGAGAGCACAGGACTTTCTGGCACGATGGGGAGGCCAGTCTCCCTTCCAGCCCTTCTCCAGGGATGCTGCTGCGCTTCACACGAGACTCACCAACACAATGCACTGAGCAGCTGAACTACAGAGGAGATGAGAAACCATTCGCCAGGGGAAACACCCATGCCCAGCTGGGCACCGCTCCAATAGCTCTGTCCCAGGTTTAATCCCACGGTGTCAGGGTACCCTGGGCAAGCGCGTCAGCAAGGGCCGCAGATCTGCCCCAGATTCCAGCTCCCGAGTGTCACCAGCTGACACTGGCTTTTGGGAGCACCACGGGGCTGCACACATTCCTCCAAGGAATGGTGCCAGTTGGCCAGGAATACCTTCCAAAGCCACTTGGCAGAGCTGTCGTTACAGACACCAGAACTAAATCCACAGCCATATAGTTTTGGAGACAGGTTAAGAAAATTAATCCTGAATGTATTCCCATTTCCTGAGTATGACACACAACCTGTGCCTGACCAGGGGTGATAAGGAACCCCCAGAAGTCCAGCGGATCTGCCCCAAACACCCCTCTTCCCCTCTGTGAAAATTATTCCCTACATTGCAGACTGAGCAGCCGCAAGTCAAGGCAGCTTCTCTGTCTTGAAACGATGTGCTGCAATTATCTCACAGCAGATTAATGACACGAGTGCTTTCCTGAGGAGGAACAGGTACAGAGCCATGGTGCGTAGTGGTCTGGGAAAAGATGCTACAAAGAATTGTCTTGGCACAAATGCTGTAACTGGGGCAAGAAAAGTGACAAATATCTTTGCAGCACGTAACTGCGACATCTTGGCAGTGCTGTGATATTCATGTGATTAATCTTGAGATCTAATCCCACACCTGCCTATACACAGAACTGAAACCGGCAATATGCAATTGCCATTTTTACCCTTGCTCCAAAGACTGCAGAATGGCTCTGCTCTGTTTGTATTTATTTATGAGTGTTTCTCCACTCACCTGTACAGCAACCACAGAAAGGACCTCAACTGAGATCCTGTTAAATTCATCAAAACAGCCCCAGGCTCCCGTCTGGGAAAGGCCTTTGTAAATATTCCCACACGACTGGAAAAACAAAACAAAAACAAAGATTACAAGAGTGAAATCATAAATGGAATCAACTCCAGCAAAAAATTGATTTTATTTCCCAGCCTGTTTATTTATAGCAATTTACAGTCTATTGTGGGTATTTAGAAAAGTGCATGGAAACAGCAGGCACAACTCAATTATAATATTTACAGCTCTGCGCAGCTTGCCACTTCATCTGCTAATTGCACTTTCTCGATATATCTGTGCACCAGTTTCATTTAAAGGTCACTTGTGCTGAATTACTGATGGTCCCGTTTCCTGGGAGAGCCCACAAGCTAAATGAAATATGATCCGAGGCTACCAAAATCACTGTACCGTGCCAGACTGGCAGAGAGCAAGACTCAGCCTAATGATTCAGTGCTCTGTAGCGGCTGAAGGTTCACTATGTTTTGGGTTTATTCTGGGAGAGGATCCTGAGAAAACCAGGACAGGTCCCTCCCCGTGCCAGGGGCTGCCAGGTCGCGAGCACGCCGAGAAGAAACGACCAGGGTCCAACTATCAGCACAGCCTTGGTCTCAACTGAACAGACCAACATTTTTGAAGAATTACACATGAAATCTAACTCCAGAAAGGAAGGGAAATGCATAATGAGGCAGAGAAGATAGTTCGGGTCTCTGCCTCCTGAAGAACCTTGTGCAAATCTTAGAGAAGGAACGGGAGGAGAAGGAAAAGGCATTCAGCTTAAAGGAGTGTAGCAGGGATTTGGAGAGAGGTGATCACAGAATCCCAGCCTGGTGGGGCTGAAGGGACCTCTGCAGATCCCCCAGTCCAAGCCCTGCTCACGCAGGGTCACAGAGCAGATCACACAGGTGGGTCCAGGCGGGTTTCAATGTCTCACAGAAGGAGACTCCACACCCGCTCTGGGCAGCCTGGGCCAGGCTCTGGCACCTCCCAGCAAACAAGTTTCTGCTCATGTTCAGATGGAGCCTCCTGTGTTTCAGTCTGTGCCCGTTGTCCCTCACCCTGGCGTTGGGCACCACTGAACAGAGTCTGGTCCATCCTCTGACACCCACCTGAGATATTGATCCCATTGATCAGATCCCTCTCAGCTTCTCTTCTCCAGCTCAACAGCTCCAGCTCTCTCAGTCTCTCCTCACAAGAAAGAAGCTCCAGACCCCTCAGCATCTTTGTAGCCACCGCTGGACTCTGTGCAGTTATTCCTTCTTAAACTGGGGAGCCCAGAACTGGACACAACTCCAGATGTGGCATCACCAGGGCAGAGCAGAGCGGAAGGAACAACCTCCCTTGACCTGCTGGTCATACCTCTCCTAATGCACCCCAGGTACCATTGGATTACTCTCATCCTTCAGGTTTGCTCGGGCCCTGAGCATCCCCAGCCCCATGTGACCGCACTGCAGCCGAGGTGGGAGCCATACCTTGTAGTCCATCTGCTCGGAGCAGTTAAACACGTACACCATGATGCCCAGGGCTCGCCCCAAATCTTTCGTAGTCTCCGTCTTGCCAGTGCCCGCAGGGCCTGCAGGTGCTCCGCTCATGGTCAGGTGCAGTGACTGGGTCAGGGTGATGTAACATCTGTCACAGTGAATGATGAATGAAAAAAGGAAATATGTCCAACAGGTCAACTGTGGGCTGCAGGGCAATAGCACTAGAGCATTGCACTCAGCAGAGCCTCTCCTCTGAAAAGCTGTACGTGAGCAGGGGTCATGTCTGAGCTGAAAGCCTTCTTGGCATTAATTACCACCTCTGCTCAGCTCTGTTTTCTCCAAGAGATACTCATCTTCCACCAAGGTCTGCCCAAACCTCTTCATGTCCAGCTTGTGTTCTCTCTGGATCCTCATACAACTCATGGATATTGGGCACATCTCAGGCAGTATGAGAAAAGGACAGCTTTTCTGGAAGACCTGTCACTGACAGAAACCTGCTCAGGTGGCCTATGAGTGAACCCAACTCAAAGCTGCAGCAAGTCCCAAAGTTTCTCCATCATGTTGATGATGGACACTGGGGTGGTGTCCACATGTGAGTATCTATACTACCTGTATAAGCCACAGAGGTGTAGTCAATATAGCCAACAAAACCTGATGATACCTGGGGGCTTGACGCAGCTGACTAACACAGGTGACTAGAGCCACCTGAGATGCTCTTGGTTGCTGAAATGTCACATAGGGTGGAGAGATATGACAAGGGGTCCATAGGAGACTTTTACACTTCTGGATTGGCAGCTGGAAGCCAGGTGGGACAACACAGAGTATCTCAAGTAACCCTAGGTGTCCCCACTGAGGCAACCAGGTAGATGTCTGCTTCAAGATGGGATGAAAGCTCTCTAGACTCACCAGCTTTATGGACTGTGGACATCTTGTGCACAGGAAGACACCCACAAGTGTTTTAATGTGTGAGCTGAATCCCACCCAGGGATCTGATGTACAAATTCCCCAGAGGGTACCACCAAAAACCAGATAAGAGTTAGAGCTCGACCACTGGAGTGCTGGGACATGGAGACAGAACAAGAGGGATACAGGTGTCTGAACTAAATCCATCTTTGGTTGGCATCTCTCTCTCTACCTGTGTGGCAAAGCCCAGCTATGACATTGTGTCCCAGGGACTTACCTGTCGGTCAGCAGAGTGATCACAAGCCGAGGGGTATTGCCAAGGTATTCATAGGAGTACAGGAACTGGGCGTCACAGATGTTGGCAAAGCAGTGCCGTTCCTCATCTGACCATCTGTGCCGGAGCTGTGACAGCCAAATGAAGGCCTGGGCATTGTCCACCTGCAACACACCCACAAACACCATCACAGGAAGGCCGGGGATGCCAGACACATGCAGCTCGGGGGCCAAAATAGCGACTGCTATAAAATTTTCATGGGGGATGACTGGTCCTCACTGCAAGGCAGGTGTGGTGAGGAAGGCCGCCTCCTTGCAATGCGGTGAGAAATGTCACCTCCCCATCTCCCATCAGTAAAGGGGAGGAACCAAATTAGTGACCACATTGGTGGGAGAGGAAAAAATTAATGGCCAAGAGAAAGAGCCTTACAAAAAGACTCCTGAATAGATTTAAGAAGCAGCAAGTCATGAAGAAGGTCTCATAACGCAACCAGAGTGAGAGAAGGAGCAGAGGCCATCTAGACAAGGAAGAGGTTGCAGACAGCACCAAGGAAACAGACTGGGGACAGGTGGACAAAGACAGGCATGGCCAGCGCTCTCTGCACAACCAGCAGGCAGGTCCAGATGCATCACTTCACCCCAGGCTGGACCGAGGCACCACTGAGCCCAGCTGAGCCTTGAAGACAGAAACCCCGTGAGCAGCCTGGCTGCCTCTGAGATGACACAGATGAGGGAAGAGCCACAACCCAATACATTCAGGGCATCTTCCCACCCACCTGCAAGGCTAAACACTTGGCATGGTGTCAGGGACAGGGGAGTAGTGTGGGAGAGGTGTTGCAGGAGAAGGGAGTCCCACATAAGTCCCTGTGGCCCCACACCAGACAAAGGACGCTACAAAGAACAAAGCTTGAATGCTTTTTCTTACTTTCTAAAGTCAAAACTGAGACTGAGTCCAGCAGCCTCCCAACACACCACCATCATCCACCAGCACATGTCTTGGCACCAGGACGCAGTGCCGCGCTCTCACTCCTGGTGTGAATCTGCAGCAACTACAAGTTGGTGTTGCAGGGCCATGACACAGCACAGCTCTGCAGGCTTACAGGGGCTTTCTGCACACTTACTACAAACATTGTAGAAATAAATTTAGTCATACGTCTCCCACTGAGACCGGCAGTGATCTGAATGGCCAGTGGTTGGGCCCCCTGAAGCCCCCTCTCCAGCACCCACAGAACTGTGCTGAACTGCCAACACCAACCTTCTGTGCTATCATCTTTGCCACCACATCCCGAGCATGCACGTCGATGGTGCAAATGGTCATGATTTTCTGTCTGTCGCCCTTGGAGAGCTGCCCGATCAGCATGGTAACGAGGGTGTTCAGCTGGGTCACTTGCTTCTTGTGATATTCCTTCATCGCATTCTCGTAGCCTTCCTCCACCCTGGCAAAGGCAATCCCAACCTCGGTTGTCCACCAGATCTGGGTGCAGCAAAGCGCCACCTAGGGAAATAGGCTGGTTCAGTATCAGGGAAAATACCAAAGCTTCCTTATGTTCAAGAGTGTCGGATCCACAGGGAGATCAAGGATGAAACATCCGTGACATGAAATTAAGTATTTTTTCATACAGTAGTCACAGCAGACAGTACAACAAGGATCTGCTCCATGACATTCATTTAAAACACCATATCAGTGATAGACACATTTAGCAGCTAGTTATAAGTAAATCAGCACCTTTCACATGCCTGACACAGCAGAGGAGGAAGAGTTGGAGACCACGAGGTTGTCAGAGGTGCATCTGAGGGGCTCTTCACTCTTATCAGGCCTCACCACTTTGCCTTCCTGCTGCACCTCTCACTGCTCTGGCTGTACAGACTGCACTGCCCAAGCCCCTGGGCTCTGTCACCCAACCAAGAGCCCCAACCAGAGCATGGAGCTCAGCCTGAAAACTCCATCAGGAGACCGCCAGGATAAAGGACAACTCATCCTCCCTCTCTCCTGGATAGCAAGGTGGAGGCCAGAAACATGCCTGTCCACAGCTGCTGAAAGAAGGGAAGGGCAGGACTGATGGGGAACCCAAGAGCTACCTTTCCACGAGCCAGCCCGAGTGGTGATAAGAAGCAGTGGCAGATACCTGGGCAGGATAGTCAAAGAGCCATTGTTCCCTTGGTTTTTCCTCATAAGCCATGACGGCTTCTGTCATCTCATCTCTCACAGTAGCCCTCATGCTGTCTAGTACATGACTGAGCCAGACTTCAACCTGGAAAAGAGATTAAATCCCAGTAACACATTTGCTCTTCTTAAGTGCCTTTGGTAATTAGTGAAGATAGGAAATGAGGCAAGCATCTCAGTTCTCTTTAGACTGGACATGAGGGAAAGGTTCTTCACCCAGAGGTGCTGGACACTGAACAGGCTCCCAGGGAGGTGTCACAGCCCCAACCTGACAGTGTTCAAGGAGAGACTGGGCAACGTCCTCAGACACACGGGGTGACCTGTGGGGTTGTCACTGCAGGGACAGGACTTGGACTCCATGATCCTGGTGGGTCCCTTCCAGCTCAGGACATTCTATGAGTTAACCAAACCTCACAGCCTCCTTCAGACTGGGTAGATTTGGCTAATTCTGGTACTGTAGGATTAGCATCTACTTCCAGACACCAAGAACAGAAGACAGATTTTTTTCTTGAACTCTAGCTACAGGAGGAACCAAAATGAACTCCGTCAATGAATAATTTGGTCAGGTGTGTTCCACCTCCAGGCCATGACAGAATCCCTGGTGGGATGTGGGCAGTCTGCCAGCAGCAGAAGAAAGATGCTGCCAAACTTGGGAACACAATTCCTGCTGAATTTCATATTTCACAGGCAAAGCCCTCAACAAGAAGACAGACTGAACGCAGCAAGCTCCATTGCTGGGGAGCTCAGTAGCCGGTATTACGTACTTTAGCTTCCTGTAATAGACCGTGCAGAAAGGTGAAACTACCAGGATAGATAAGCTGAGCAGCAGCTTGATTCTTACATTTCATACTTTCACTCGTGGTATGAAATAATGAAGACTTGAGAAACAGGTAAAAGGCCTTCTCCTGCCAAACACACCCGTGCAGAGGTACTATGGAATAGCTTAGTCTCTTTTCAGTCTGCATCCCCTCCCTCACCGAGGATATTTGTAGCAAGCTTTAAGACTAACCTTCAAAAGGTCTTAGAAAAAATCAAATTAAAAACCTAGTCAGAAAAATGGCACAGCTCTTTCTCTCACAGTGGACTGCGACATCCACGTCCCCCCTTAGTGAGGACCTATCCAGAGTGACACGAAAGGTTGTGGTGTAAGGAGGTACTAAATCACCACCTCTTCCAGCTTTTCTCATGCACCAGGGGAGAGCAGTGAAGCTCTATGACGTCTTGGCAAGGGATCTCACACGAGGGGCAGGGGAGCAGACTCCACCGGACAGTTCTGATAGACAAGGACTTCCCTCTCACCTGCCCACTGCAGTCACAGGGCTCGCTGAAGCTGACGTACTCCTCCTCTCTACTGTACATTCCCAGGCCAACCTTGGTTGGCTTTTGCTCAGAGTCCAGCTGGAATTTCATCCTGGCCAAGCTGTCAAAGAGTTTGGAAAGATGACGTTGCACCTGCAAAACGGGTTGTGTAAATAAAGCAACCGAGATAGGACGAGCGGAATGAAGATCACTATACATGTCACAAGCAAAATCATGTTAACAAAATATCTTGGATATTTAGGTAGCACCACATCTTCTCAAATGTGGCCAACATACTGCCAACAAAAGCCTCTTGCTGTCTCTTGTAATACTTCCACCTATTTCTACGTAATTTAGAAAACAGACATGCCTTAATAAATCATGTTTCTCCATTGGGAAATCTTCCATACAGAGCAAAAGCATAGAAAACATTGAAACACCTCATGACTCCTACCCCAAATTTCCCTACATGTAGTGATGAGAAGTCTGTAGCCATTTCTCCACCTCATCCTATTCTCAGCACAACGTGGAGTTTTCTTCACTATGAACTTTCCTGTTTTTCCACTACTAGAAACTGATTTTGTGCTAGTGAAATATCCTAAATTCTCTTTCATGGAGAAGAAAGATCTTTATTTCTGCCTAAGACCTATGATAAACAGCCCAGACCTCCTATAGAACAACCATGTTCACCAAAAGCACTCTTCCAGAAAGAAAAGAATAATTCAGTTCTCTCCTGTTCACCTCCATCTGAGTCTGCAAAGCCAACAGGGAGATGCTGTGGGCTCTCAACATCAGCATCTGCCTGCTGGGAGCTGAGCAGGTCACCAGCACTTCTTCCAGACCACTGCGTAACACACAACTGCATCACTGCGCGCCCCACGCCAATGAAGGTGAGATTCTCCTAGGATTGACGTCCCCACAGAAAGGGGAAGCTCCCAAAGCAGTCCCAGACAGGAGCTGCCTCTCTCAATTACAGCAGAGAGGTAGAAAAACTCCCATAGGGGAGATGAGAAATGAGGGAAAGGGACCTGGGGGTCCTGGGGACAGCAGGGTGACCATGAGCCAGCACTGGGCCCTTGTGGCCAGGAAGGCCAATGGTACCTGGGGTGGGTTAGAAGGGGGTGGTCAGTAGGTCAGAGAGGTTCTCCTGCCCCTCTGCTCTGCCCTGGGGAGACCACACCTGGAATATTGTGACCAGTTGTGGCCCCTCAGTTCCAGAAGGACAGGGAACTGCTGCAGAGAGTCCAGCGCAGCCACCAAGATGCTGAAGGGAGTGGAGCATCTCCCGTGTGAGGAAAGGCTGAGGGAGCTGGGGCTCTGGAGCTGGAGAAGAGGAGACTGAGGGGGGACTCATTCATGTTTACAGATATATAAAGGGGGAGTGTCAGGAGAATGGAGCCAGGCTCTCCTCAGTGACAACCAGTGATAGGACAAGGGGGAATGGGTTCAAACTGGAACACAGGAGGTTTCACTTAAATTTGAGAAGAAACTTCTTCTCAGTGAGGGTGTCAGAGCCTGGCCCAGGCTGCCCAGGGAGGTTGTGGAGTCTCCTTCTCTGCAGACATTCAAACCCCCTGGACCCCTTCCTGTGGAACCTCAGCTGGGTGTTCCTGCTCCATGGGGGGATTGCACTGGATGAGCTTTCCAGGTCCCTTCCAACCCTGACATTCTGGGATTCTGCGTGAGATGCCCAATGCTCTGATGCTTTCAGAGAAGGAAGGGTGGAGGTGGATTTGTCCATCTAATTCTGACTCACTGACTCACAAAGAACTACAACCCTCCCTCTCATGAGCTGTGCTGCAAGTGGACGCAGCTTCTCACACACATACAAGCAGGGCCAAACCCTGGGAGGTGCTAAGTGACTCTGAGAAGCACAGGGCACTCAGCATCCCCCCAGATCACAGAATCATTTTGGGTGGAAGAAACCCTCAGGATCAAGTCCAGCCATACCCTAGCTCTGGCACTAATCCATGTCCCTAAGAACCTCGTCTAAATGTCTTTTAAACCCCTCCAGGGATGGTGACTCCAGCACTGCCCTGGGCAGCCTGTTCCCATGCCCCACAGCCCTTTCTGGGAAGAATTTTTTTACAATATCCAATCTGAACCTCCCCTGGCACAACTTGAGGCCATTAAGCGTATCTTGAGGCCATAAGCTTATCTCTTTTCAAACCGTAAGTAAACCGTAGAAACTTTTTCTTACATGTAGAAGCTTCTGGTCACAAATCCCCAGCTGCCCCTTCCCAGACCCTGTCCAGTCTGGAGGGTTCGGACACAACCCCAGCACTTGCTGCGATCCTGCTGCCAGAGCCCGAACGCACCTGAATCTGCACAAGTTCAGCACCCAGTTCACGAGGATAATGTCATTGTGTATTTAATCCTCCTTTAGGAATCATCAGACTTTGAAACCACATTGGGAAGGCTGAGAGTGTATCTATGTATGATACTGCTTGACATTTACTTTGATTTTACTGCAAATACTTTTGAATAACAGAAAACACCAGGAATTTCTTCTTACTCAACAGAGCATTTCAACACAGTATCTTTGCTTCCTGTGGTTTTTTTTTCCTCTTCATTTTCAATATCAATCAACTATGTATTTATGATACTCTGTGGGCTGAAATCACCCAGCAGCAGACACAGATAGAAGCAGCGTTAAAGGTTAGAGGGAAACAACAGCATTTCCAAATACACATGCAAACCTGCTCCATTCCTGTGCTCACATCAATACTGAAAATGGTGGAAAGCCTGAAGAAAGTGAAAATACTCGCTACCAAAAGACAGAATTAGGACTTTGTTCATCATCCAACACTCGCCTTTTGCTGTGAACGTTTTGACTGGTTTTATGCACCAACCTCTGAATAAAAGATGCGTCCCAAACAAGGCCAAGCAGAGCTGTGCAGGGGTGGGTGGCAACCCAAGGAAGTCCTGCCTTGGCCACAGCCACTGTCTGACCACCAGCTGTCTTACCTCTTCCAGGCTGTGTTCTGCTCTTCCCCTGTAAACAGGCCATCCCAAAGACCTTTGCATGGGGGAAGGAAGAAGTGGCTGACTAGCAGATGTCTCCTCTGCCTAAAAACAGAGACGTCTCCAAGCCCTCGGTTGTCAACACTGTCACATTTGAATGATCGGTCTGTGGCTCTTTCAACAACAGATGCTGTTTGCTGGCATCCCAGCTTGGGGAACCAAGCTCAGCAACAAGTTTTGGCTGAGATCCTCAAGAAATGGTTTCCCCCAACCTCACTGTATCCCAGCAGAAACAAACCCACTGTTTTTATGGTATCAAGAACATAGCTCTGCTCTGTGCAGTGCTTTCAGAACCATCTGCAAGCATCACCAGGGACAGATGGGACAACATACGGTGTGCGCATTGCCTTTCAGAGACGACAGATGAAGGCCAGCAGTGAAAGAGTTATTGTTAATCCAAGTGAGGGTGGGAGAAAAGGCACTCAAGAAAGGATAAGCTACAGCTGAGTCCCTAGACAGCATCTTCCACCCTGACATTACTGACAGCTGGAAAATGTGAAGGTGACATAGTGCAAGGCTTACCAGCTGTGGGTTGGTGCCATTGGAAAGAATATCCAATACATCTGCTGAAGAAACAAAGTAAAATCTGGGAAAGGCCAATCTTTTCATGTCCAAATATTCAGCCAAAGCCTTCTCACACAGGGACAACCTGGGGAGAAGAGCAGAAAAACAGAGCCCAGGACAGGCGGGTGAATATCCTTTAATGTGTCGTGCTACAGTTTGGGTTATCGAGCAGATTCTCCCCTCCCATGGGGAAATGCCAGACATGAGCTGAGCCTGCAGGCTGGTCCTTTACAGCATTTTCCAAATAGATAACAAAGCACATAGTAACTCATAGATCTCTCTCCACTCCCAAGGGTCAAACAGACAAAGAGTCAGAGAATCCTCACCAAAAAGCAGACACACAGGTGGAAGAAGAGGCTAGAAAGGCTTTGCAGTCTGACTTACTGTTTTAGACAAGCTCTCAACTGCCACAGGTGATTTCACACTAGGATGAAAGTTTCCAAAACTGCTTTTATTCTAATGAGCACATTTTAAAGTCTGATTCAAACCCACTCAGCTTTTTGTGCTTGTGAAGCCTGAAAAGAAACTTGTTTGCTCCGTTCTAAAATGAATCTCTCAGTGTTTACATGTTAAACTGCTGCTGAGCTTTCAAAGCTCATAAATAACATGCAGTTAGTCCTCTGTGGGGAACACGGGCCTTATCTGTTTAGGAAGTAAAATTAGATCTCTATTTTAAATGGACAGTTATTACTGACACAACAGCTATCACGTTAACTTGTTAGGTGTGTTCCAGGTAGAGTAGCTCATATGTTAGGTGAGAACTGTATCCATCTCTGGACATTAAGGTCTTTCTCAGGGAGTTTAGTTATACCATCTGTGAAGGGTACACACACAAAGATAATTTTGTTAATTAAAGCACATGGGATCGGCTCTGCTGCAGATATCCCTGCTTGGACTGCTAAATAGATATTTAAGACACCAAATTTGGGGTGGCAGTGAGGCCACATGTTATTAAAACCAACTGAGTGCCCAGCTTTGTATGTGTGCAAATCAATATTCAAGATAAGAGTTTGCACATGCGCAAAGCCAGAATCCACCTTGGGGGCTTCAGGGTGATGGATCATGAATAAAAAGACTCAATGTGTGAATGCAAAGAACGCACAGTCCAGAAGGAAAGCCTTGGAGCACAGGTTAAACCAACTTGTTAGAGCTGATCCCAGTCTCTGACAAAATCCTGGGACTGAAGTTGTACCTACCTACTCTGAATGTCCTCCAGTTGTTGGGACAGACCTGGTTTATTGGTGGCCTCAACCACATTTGGGGTTTTCTGAGTTTCAGAGGCCAGTTCTTTAAAGTCCGCATCAATCCCTTCAAAGCGTTTGGAGTCCTAAAAAGCAACACAAACATGTTCATGGTAAAACATGGATTTTGTGCTAAAGGTCTCCATCCTCTGGGTGCTGTCTTTGGGTTGAGGGGAAAACCTTCTGTCCAGTGCAGACAGGGACCCCTCCACCATTCCAGAATGGCTCTTCCACTGACTTGCCTGAAACTAGTCTTCAAACAGGCACTTGCCTTCTTGTCACTGTATCCCAAAGGGGTTGTGGATAAAGTGCTCCATGCAGGAGGCAATGTCTAGGACCAACCATTTTCATGGGATTTAATTCCCCTTGGAAAACCTCATAAATCTCTCTCTCCCATGTCCAGGTGAAGTACCAAGTTTCCCTGGCTGCAGCAGCAGGAGATGCTCCCACACCGTGGAAAGGCTCCCAGCCTCATGCGAGTGCACTCCTCCCCTCCTGCTACAGCACAGGAATCCCAACACCCATCCACAAAACGGGTATGATGACTCTTGTAGAGGAGAGCCCTTCCTTGCCTTCAATGAGGGTATGGAAACCCCACGTCAGCACCGGAGGCCCACATCAACAATTATGCTCCATATCTAACAGGGACTCTGAATTTCTGGAGCTAAACACTGAAGAATAAAGCAAGCTATGTTCAAAACATCTCTGCTCCTCCCTTCTTCCCAGGTCAGGCCTCCTAAGTGAGGCGGGACACTGAACAAGTGCTCCAAGCAGTCCAGGTAACACTTCCACGCTACCCTGTGTTCAGCCCCAGGAGCAAGGCTCCATCTGGAAGGTTGAGCCCTCCCTACACTCACGCCACAGATCCAGCTCCAGGTGAGCATCCCACAGCCTGTCAGCACATCCCCCCAGCCCTGGATGCATCCTGAGGGTGCTCAGCTACAGAGACTTTGAGCTTCAGTCTTTCTTTTACGGAAGAGAAGCTGCTGACTGAGCCACCTGCGTCCCTGGAGCCAAGAGGGCCCCGTGTCCTGGTGCATCCAGCACAGCACGGCCAGCCGGGCAGGGAGGGGATTGTCCCGCTCTGCTCTGTGCTGGGGCGGCCTCACCTGGAGCATTCACTGTGTGCAGGGCTGGGGACACAGGAGAAAAGGAGATAAAGGTACTGGAGGGTGTCCAGAGGAGGGACATGAACTTGGTGAAGGGTTCGGAGGGGAAACCGTATGAGGAGCGGCTGAAGTCCCTGGGTTTGCTCAGCTGGAGCAGAGCAGACTGAGGGCAGAGCTCATGGGGCTGCAGGTTCCTCAGCAGGAGCAGGAGGGGCAGGGCTGAGCTCTGCTCTGTGACAGTGACAGAACCCAGGGAATGGCAGAAGATGTGCCAGGGAGGGTCAGTGGGACATGAGGAAAAGGTTCTTCACCCAGAGGTGCTGGACACTGAACAGGCTCCCAGGGCGATGTCACGGCCCCAGCCTGACAGTGTTCAAGGAGAGACTGGGCAATGTCCTCAGACACACGGTGTGAACTGTGGGGTTGTCATTGCAGGGACAGGAGTTGGACTTGACAATCCTGATGGGTCCTTCCAAGTCAGGACATCCTATGGTTCTATGGTTCATACCACTGCCAGACAGCTACTGAGATGCAGACAGCTGCCCAGCAGGATGCAAATGTAAATCATGATGCAATTTCATACATGACATTAGATAGCTCCTGGATATTAAGAGCTTGCTGGCACATGGTACAGCCTCAGGGCACTGGTTATCAGCACCTGTATATATTGCCCAGTGAGCGAGGTGTGCCCAGAATCATAGAATCATTTAGCTGGAGGAGACCATTGAGATCACTGAGTCCAACCATAACCTAAATCTAGTACTAAACCATGTTCCTCATCTATACATCTTCCAGGGATGGTGACTCCAGCACTGCCCTGGGCAGCCTGTTCCAATGCCCCACAGCCCTTTGGGGAAGAAATTGTTCCCCAGATCCAACCTCAGCCTCCCCTGGCGCAACTTGAGGCCGTTTCCTCTGCTCCTGGCGCTTGTTCCTGGGGAGCAGAGCCCGACCCCCCCTGGCTCCAAGCTCCCTTCAGGCAGTTCAGAGATCAGAAGGTCTCCCCTCACCTCCTGTTCTCCAGCTGAACCCCCCAGGTCCCTCAGCCGCTCCCATCACACTTGTGCTCCAGCCCCTCACCAGCTCCATTCCCTTCTCTCAACTTGCTCCAGCACCACAAGGGCTTTCTTGGTGTGAGGGGCCAAAAACTGCCCCCAGGACACTCAGCACAGCGTGCTCTCTGAAGCAGATGGAGGAACAGTCCAAGCAGAGCAGAGTGCAGGGTTGGAGACAGAACAGTGTGTTGTCCAGGGGTCAATGGGCTGCGCACATCCCCTCGTGGGTGTTCGTCCCACAGTGGTGCTGTCAGCGATGCTGCTCGTGAACAGGGACGGGGGTCACACAGCCAACTGTGGGTCACTCGTGAGTGAAAGGCAGGTTCCTCCACAGGGCTGCGAGTGGTCCAGCGGGGCCAGGAACAAGCTTGGAAGATTTTCTAAATAATCAAGAGAATAGGGAATAAGACTGGAAGCTGGACTCAAAGACAGCCCTGAGGAGGTCACAACCCTGAGGAGGGCATCAGTGACAACTCTGCTCAATTTTCTGAAGCTGAAGTGGGAGAAGAGCTGCTCTCCTGCTGCACCAGCACTGGAGGCAGGGAAGCGGATACTGCAAAGCTGCCTGGTCCAGCTCTGATTTGACAATTTGCACCATCTGAGTAATTATCTCCGTCTTCTCCCCTCCAAGGAAAGAGGGAACATGCCTGTATCACTGAAGGAAGCCAGCAGCCTCCTGCTCAGCCTCCAGGAACTCTGCATCTGCTGTGCAATGGTGGAGGGGAGGAAAAACAGTTTCTCAGCAGGGTTCAGGCACAACCAACAGTACAAAAACATCCTGGGGCAACACTGGGGAAACTGCTGTAGCATTAAGGGAGCCTCCAAGAAAGCAATGCAGCAAGAGAACAGTCCTGCTTGGGGGAACACGGCAATATAGACAACCTTCTTCTGTGTAATGGAGGCTCTTCTTCAACGCTTTCCACACAGGAAAAATAGGATTTGGGATTTCATACCTTAGGAAGCTGTGCCCGTATATCTTCTGAGCCTATGAATATGCTCTCCAAGTGAGATCGCGTACGCTGCACTTCGAACCAGAGAGAAATGACGGAATCTGTTGTGGACAGCTTCCTCTGCCATATGGACACTTCCTCCAAGAAGAAAGCAATACATTTGGATGGCATTAAATTCTGCAGCTGCACCTGGTTGTCTTCTAAAGTTTCTATGAGTTCCTCGTCTGACTTCAGCAACGGGATGTTCGTCCGGGGGTGAGGCTCATACTGAAACTCCATGGTGCTCCAACTCATTTTTAGCTCCTTCAGGACTTTCTCCATACCCATTTCTCGTACCGCTTTGTCCACAATGCCACGAACCTCATCCTCAAAGTTATGGAGGTTGAGCTTCAGGAGGTCAGCCAGCGTGGTGTCCGAGTCCATCACAAACCTCACACCCGTCACCTGCATCAGCTGATTCCAGTGCCTTTCCCTAATGGCGGGATTTTGAAGTTCTGCCACAGCTTTCAGGGCCGTCAGCATGTTCTTCACCTTGCTGTCCAGCCCAGTGAAAGCATCCCACGCCCTCACCTCCTTATCCAAATTCCGAATCTCTCTTGCAAACTTTTTACACTCCAGATCCATGTTTTCCACGTTAATATCCGCCCATTTGGTGGTCTGCCAGTCATCAAGGCAAGTGCCCACAAGGGAGATCATATCCCAGAGCTCTTTGAGAAGACACAGCTCCTTTCGGCACTGCTTCAGTTGTTTATAGTCTGGCACTATGACTTCAAACAGACCAGCTGATTCATAAATCGAGGTCATGGCTGACTCCATTTGTTTAATCTCAATGTGCTTTGTGTCCAGCAGTTGATAAGGCTTTTTGGTGTCAAACCTAGAAAGAAATGTTCATTCTTCATAAGTGATATTGTAACAACTTCTAAAGAAAACATAAAACAAATGGTGCCTCTGAGACACAAAGCAGACATGATACATCTATAGTACCCATTGATGGTGCAGCCACATGGCACTGCTGACAACCCCTTTAAGCAATATTGTGCACTCAGCATCCAGATTGAATCTCTTGCTAACACCTTACAGTGTTTGCAGGGACAAAACACCCAGGGCATAACAGATACAACACCGTGAGCAGGTAGGAAATGTATGCAAGGGTTCGAGAACACATCCTCAGGACACTCCGAGATGATCCCATGAAGCTTTTCTTCCTCAGGGCTTCTCTGATGTTATAATTTCACTGTACCTGAACGGTGCTTCTTTCCGAAATCGCTCTCTGAATCTGTGTTGCTCAACATCAAACGCCGCACAGCTCTTGCGCACAACTGTCATTTCGTTCGCCTGCAGAGGAGCCACATGCTGCTTCACAGCTATCGCCAGCTTCTTTATATTGTTCCATTTTTCTGGCAGCTCCTGCAAGCAAAATTTAAATGACGGTAGGCAGTATTTGCTATTTGATATAAGATGTGACTGATCTGTTTAGGGACAATCACAGAACAGGAAAAGCAACAGATTCCATGCCTAAAACTGCAAGGAAGTTTTGTTGTGATGCAAAAGCTAAACACAATTTGGGATAAAACTTATCAGTTATCCACAATTTTGAAGACGAATGAAGACTGAGACTTTAAAACTGACTGCTCTGATTGCAAAAACATGTTAAATAACTTCAGAAGAAGGGTCCCAGACCAGATCCTGGGCTCCCAGGATGGCTCGGTGGTTGAGAGAGCACAGTTCTCCTGACACCGAGCCCAGCGGGACCCAGAGCTGGCTGGAGGCAGGAGGGTGGGCTGAGGATGCAAGTTCATCAGATCGTCCGGCTTCCCAGAGCTAATTAAGAAACAGAGCCTGGGAAATTTCCAGCCAGCTCTTAGAGCAGAAGATATTATGCCAGAAGGACTTCTACAGAGCTTTCTGGGGCAAATCCCTCCAGCCTGCCTGTATAATATTAGTACTAAATAAGACAGTTTCTTTCTCAGGACTGCATCCAAGCTGCTGGTGCACAGCACTGCTAACAATCCACCCTTTGCACCTGGGATTTTATTTAGAAAGAGATTTGATTTCTTCTCTTCTCACTAGACTTCTCGAGCCAAATCCTCACCCCAGACAGTGACACCAGCCAGGGCTCTGCTGTCCTCAAGTCCCACAGCTTTGCTCTCCCACTTCCCCAGGTACTGTGCCAGCCTACAGGAAAGACTTTGGGCTTCCTTTCATCCCAGTGCACATAGTTGAGAAGACTAATGGAGATGCACCAACACTATGCAAAGAAGCGAAATAACCTGGAGGCAGCAGAGGCGGCCAGAGCAGGGCCAGTCCCTCCTGAGGGGTCTCTTTCTGGCACTTCATGTTCCAGTCTCTGTAGAAATCACTATCCATGACCATAGCAGGGCACACATGGAGCTGCTTCCTTGTCCTTCTCATACAAACTATCAGCTCCAGCCCATCCATCTTCATGGCCATGGAGGGAGCGGTACCTGGAGGAACTTACTTTGGTTTTCCTACTGTGTACAGCAGTGAATGAATTATTCAACTATGTGTTGCTGTCACTTGCCAGAAAGAACGAAACTGTTTTGTTATCTCCTCCATCTGAATGGCTGCCCTGCATACCTCATTTCTTCTGTCAGAAAAATAAATCAGTTGTTCAAATCTACACGCACAAACAGGCACCAAGCAAGCAGCTCTTGGGCAGAGGAATCAGCAGAGCTGGGTTCCCCATAGCACCATTTTTTATGCTGAACTGAAGCTGCTGTAGCAGCCAAAACATTCATTTAATGCAGCTCTTCTGTTTTTCAGGGTGTCTGTAGGAATCCAGTTATCTTTAGGACCCTTACCCGTGTCAGATTTGGTGATACAACCATCCGTGGATCACGGCTGCACCAGCAGAAAACTGGGGGATTGCTAAACCCCGCTCAGGTCCCATCCAAGCCTGCAGCAGAGGGAGGAACTTCTCCCCAAAAAGCTCTGCCTTAAACCTGGTGTCCTACACAGAGCCCTCTGCACACAACGCCCCGTGACTAAGGGGTATCCATCAGTATGCAGCCACACGCTCCTCCACCGTAACATGGTGACTGCTGCCAGTTCCCCAAGGCTGGCTGGGCATCCCACAGGCTTTTCCAACCTTCACCTCATGGTCCCCTGTCCAGAAATGAGAAGAATTCCCCAAAGAAAAATTGATTCATCAGGGCCAGATGTGGAAAGGTGCTGAAATACTTTCATAACGTGCTCCCAGTGATGTCCTTTGGGTCAAGCAGATTGGGTGTTATAGACCTAGTGGAGGACTGAAGTCCTATGAGAAGGCGACTCCTCTGCCAACATTATCCTTCCCATCTCCACAGTTGCCAAGAACTGGCTTATTTAAAAATAATTATAATTCAAACTAATTAACAGATGTATTTGAAAATGCATTAATTTTTTTCAAGAGTAATCGCTGAGAGTTGGAGCAGGCAATTCTATGTTTTTCATACATAACAAAAGGCTTAATCTCTGCTTTAAAAGAAAAACCTCAATATAACTCCAAAATTTAGAGCTATTAAGGCACATCCCACAATAGTAAAATACTATCCACTGAGGCCCTCTAATGACAGGGAGTGGGGCTTTAAATATTCCTGCAATGCTCTTAAGCTCATACTCTTTGACGCTGGCTACTCGGCAAACCGCCGTGTCCACCGCAGCTTTTCACCCACCTCCAGTTGCTTATAGACTTCCTCCGGCAGCTCTTGCTCATACGTCTTCAGCAGTTCGACGGTTTGCTTCAGGGGCTCGAACATGGCATCGGTGACACTGTGCCTTTCCTTAACGGCCAGGAGATGCCCCATGATCTCCACCAAACCATCATAATCGCCTTTTTCAACCTTTTTGCTCAAACCTTTGTCAGCAGTTTTTATGAACTCGTCCAGGTCAGACAAGCTGTAGAACACAAAACAGGAAAGCACCAAATGAGAGCAGTTCCTACCGGAATCATCCAGGCAGCTGGACTGGCACGGAGAGGGAAAGGCCTGGCTAACTCTGCCCATCACATGGCAACATGCTGAGGGCATCAGAACCACAGTTCATGCTCACAGGGATCCATAGATGTGGTACAGCTTCCTGTGAGGAACGGATAAATGGGTTGGGACTTCACAGGTTGGAGAAAAGGCATTTGAGGAGCACAAGTCTTACGAGGAGCAGCTGAGGGAGCTGGGGCTGTTCAGCCTGGAGAACAGGAGATGAGGGGAGACCTGATCTCTGCAACTGTCTGAAAGGAGGTTGGAGCATGGAGGGGGTTGGTCTCTTCTCTCAGGTAGCAAGTGATAAGATAAAATGGCCTCAAATTTCTCCAGGGGAGGTTCAGATTGGGTATTAGGAAAAAAATTATTCACAGAAATGGCTGTCGGGCCTTGGAACAGGCTGCCCTGGGCAGTGGTGGAGTCACCATCCCTGGAGGGGTTGGATAGACATATAGATGAGGTTCTCAGGGACATGGGGTAGTGCCAGAGTTAGGTTATGGTTGGACTCTGTGATCTTGATGGTCTCTTCCAACCAAACAGATTCTATGACTCTATCCTATGATTCTATAAGGGAGACCTGTGAGCTCGGGTCTGTGGTCTCAAGAGAGTGAATTTGAAAGGACAGTTTTCATGTCATCTCTTCCAATACAAGAATTCAACAAATGAACCTGGTAGGTTGTAAAGCTACAACAAACAGGGATTCTTCTTCGCACGCTGCCTTATTTCAGAGGGTAAGTCTCTGCTGCAGAAGGATGCAGATGTTAAAAATTCACAGCGGTTCAGAAAAGCAACCGAACATTTGTGGGAGAAAAAAAAATCCATCCAGGTCTTTAGATACAAAGGTACAACCCATGACTCTCAAAGTCCTCAGGTATGAATGGTTAGAGACAAGGAGACTATTTGGGGGAAGTTTCCCTACCTGCTTCTTGATCTCACCAGCTGCTGGACACTGTTAGCAGAGCTTGACGGGCTCCTGGATCTTTGGTCCTTTCCATTCTTCCCTTCTCAAAACGCTTACTTTTGAAGTGCCCGCTTAAATTCTGTGGATGCTGCTGGACCAAAACATAGCCCTAAACACTTCACCTATTAAAGACTAAACTGCTGAGTCAGGAGCTCTTAATAAGAACTCCTAAATGCCTGTTCTAACCTATGCAAAAACCTCTTTGCACAGGAATTATCGTGCTGAAAAGAACGCAAGAGATCACAGCAGCCACCACACGCAGCAGCCTTCACTAGTACATATGTCTGTAAATATTTCTTCGTAAGCATCCAAGCCCTGTGGCATCCTTCAGCTGCTACTACTCAAATAAATCACCTAACACATCATCCTGCAGAGACCAGGCGGCTGAGCAGCTATTCAGAGCAGGGAACACATGTTAATTCAAAACTTACATCCAAAGCTCCTCCTTTTTGTAACCTTGAAACTGCCTCCCCATGACTGCTCATGCCAGGCAACCCAAATTACTTTTTTTACAAAGAGTGCACTCAAAAGAGCACTGCATTTAGAAACGGAGCAAGTATCTCATGGCATTAATGCAGCTTTACTGATGGCAAATTCAACAAAATAAGCATAGAGCCCTAGAAGAGATTAGATTAGTTGGACCAGGATGAACAGACAAACAGACATCCTGTCCAACACCACACAGTAGGTCGTAGGAGCATCAGCTCGCAGGATGTCGATGGTACCGAGTTCGTGGAACTGTTTGCACTTTACACACTCAGCTGGACCAGCTGCTCCCAGCAGAGACGAGGGGATGAAAGTTAGCAGAGATGCGATGGAGCTGGCAGGGGGTGTGTGCCCCCTCCTCTTGCTCCTGTATTAGCCTTTTGCTTATCAGTGTGAAATGATAAAGCCCAGCCAACACAAGAGAAACCCACTTTGGTTCTGGGAAGAAGAGGTAGAACGGTTCCTACCTGTGCATGACGTGGTCCATGAGATGCTGCTTGAACACCAAGCTCCACCGTTTAATCACATTCAGCAGAGACGCTTTGAAAGGCCGAGCATCAACTTTCATCCAACTCTGGAAAATGCTGATGGGCTTGATGCGATTCACCTCCTCATAGATCTTCTCGTAGGAGTCAATCTGCTCTCGGAACTGCTGCAGCGTGGGAGGTGACTCAGGGACCCCGTTCTCTGCATGGGCCTCGATTTCTGCCGCAGTGAGAATGTGCCCGTAGAGGAGGAACTGGCGGAAGAACTCCTTTCTGTCCTCCCCGTACAGGCAGGAGTAGTGGTCGAAGGCACTGCGGTAATCACAGCAGGCCGCCATCACGGCCTGCACACGCCCCATCAGCTCATGGCGCATGTCGGCCAGGTCAGCCATGTCCTCCATGTCAGCCTGGAGAGAAGAGGAGAGGAGCTCGCAGTGATGCGGGGGCAGCGTGGCACCTCCTCACTGCCACACAGCGTGAGGGAGCTCCACAGCCACGGACCTGGTAGTGGAGGAAGCCGCTGTGCTCAGCCAGCCTGGGCACCAGCGATGAGATCCGGTAGATGTCGTTGAGAAGACCTTCCACCACGTCGTAGAAGCCGTCGTTTGTGCCAGGGTCCAAGGAGGGTTGAAATATCAAATCTGGGATCACCAAATCCAGCTGCACCTCAAACAGGGGAGGAAGCCCTGCCTTGGGATCTGGTAGGGAAGAACAGAGGTGCCAGGTTATTTTTGAAGGGGAGAAAAGTGATCTAGAGCCACCACTAACATCCCACCACAAGACACACACATGCCCCACAGGGACACCAGGCAGGTGGGACACCCACTCGCTGGGTCCAGTGACATTGTGTCTGCATACAACGCAGAGGGGAGGCTGCCAAACCAGCTGGTGTTCTGGTACCCACAGGAGATACTGGAGAACAGATGAGACACAAGTGATTTAAGGACCGGAAAAATGCTGTGGAGGGAAGCCTTAAAGAGACCAGGCTCTTCAGCTAATCAAAAGGGAGTCTGAGAGCTGAACAATTACAGCGCATAAGTACTTAAAGAGGAGAAAAACAACAGGAACCAAGAGGCTCTTTAATTTAGTGGAGAAAGGCATGAAAAAATAAAACACCAACTGGTTTCACAAATGTGAAATTATGTGCTTGTTTTTAACAAGATGGTGAGGAACTGGATGCAATTCTCCAGCTCAGTGTGCCTCCACATCCAGGAGGGAAGCGTTCTGAAGATGTGCTTTAGCTGGACACAGCTGCTCTCAGCAGAGTGACCCTCCGTGGCAGCCTTAGGCAGGAGCTCTGCTTTGGTGACCCCTCTCCTCACTCCTCAGTGATGGAGGTTTTTCTTTCATGTCTTTCATCCACAGAACCAACTCTTGAGACTCTCCACAAACGAAAGGTTGTGTCACCTTGATGCTTTGTGCATGGGAGGTCAGGAGATGGCTGATGCCCAAGAACAGACTTGGAATGATGCCTCAATTTTGTCTGTTCACAAATCCCAGCAAATGGTGCACAGTCATCTCTGTCCCTTCCCTTGAGCAAGGCTTTGCTCCAGCGACCAGGGGACAGAGTTACCCTCTGAGTCTGGAGGCTCCTCCAGCACTTGCTGTAGACAATGCAAGAGGCAGAGTAGAAAGACCACCACAAGTCAAAGCACAAAACAGAAACTTCCTTTTGGTGAGACTGAAGATGGTATCACGGCCAGAGCTGAGGAACCAGCAGTTACCTGTGTTTTCGAGGAGGTACTTGAGTGAGCACTCAATGGCAGTGAAGAATCCATCCAGAACTATCTCATCCACGTAATCCACATAGGCCTTCCAGATGTCAGATGCTGGGTCTGCAAGTAAGAGGCTCTGGTTTTCCTGGAAGAAAAAGACGACACTTTGAAATACAGCGGGGCTGAGTCTGTCCTACAAGAGCTGCCCACAGCTGAGGACTCATGGCAATGAGCACACAGGTACCAGCCCTGCGGGGGGTGAGAAACCAGACAGACGGATGTTGCTGCTGGTAGCATGGCCACAATTTTCTCCTTCTGTCAAGGGCTGCTTTGTCATCTGAAGCAACTCAAAATAATCACAAGGTAAAAATGGAGTGCGTGAGAGACTTAGCAGCCCTGCAACCTTCTCCTCCCTCTTCTCTGAGGCCAAAGGGCTCAAGGGTGCTTTGCAGACCTGGGCCAAAGGCTCATCCCAATGCATGAAGCCTCAGTCCTTGTGGCCTGTATAATGTTACCTTGGGTGGATGAGTCCTTCCAAGTGGACTGCTTACACCTCTGCCCTACAAATGGTCATCTCAAAACAAGAGAACTTTAAAATTCAGAAAAGGGTTTTTAAATAAACCAAGTGAAAATAGTTAAAGATTGGGATCAGAAGACAAAGGGTTGGCTTACAGCCTCCCTTCTCAGCTTATTGCGTTCCTTACCTCCAGGCAAGTTCACAGTCAGGAAATTCACGGTTTTCTAGGCCACAGAATGGCCCCATCCTTCTTGCGTCTCCTCTTCCACACCCACAAGACCAGCCTGGGTATCCATCCCCTGCACCTCCCAGGCTCTGCCGTGATCCTGTTCCGGCCTTGCTATGCCCTCTGAGGGCTCTTTCTCCTAAGCCTGCCAGGGGCTCTCAACACAGGCACGGGCTCAAAAAAAACGTAAGGTCCAGCTTGCAGTCTGCTGCCAGGGGTTCAAAGCTGGCTGTATTTCATCTCTGGGGACACAGGAGAGGGTGCCATTCCCAGTGGCATGGCAGCTTGGCACACATGAGATCATAGAATCATTCTGGTTGGAAGAGACCCTCAAGATCATCGAATCCAACCATAACCTAACTCCACCACTAACCCATGTCCCTAAGAACCCCATCTGTACATTTGTTAACACCTCCAGGGATGTGACTCCACCACTGCTCTGGGCAGCCTATTCCAAAGCTTCACAATCCTCTCTGTGAATTATTTTTTCCTAATATCCAATCTGAACTTTCCTTGGTGCAACTTGAGGCCACTTCCTCTCATCCTATCTCTTACTACTTGGGAGAAGAGACCAACCCCCTCCATGCTCCAACCTCCTTTCAGACAGTTGCAGAGAGCAAGAAGGTCTGGCCTCAGCCTCCTCAAGATAGAGTGGCATTGCCAATTGGGCTTGAGTCAACCCAGAGTTGCTGCTCCCCAACTTTACACATCAACGCTGAGTGATTAAACTGTTAACAGAGCAAGCCAGGGCTCTGGTGCCTTGCAGACTCACCTCCACATTTTGCTGACACAAGAGAAAGGGGAACTTCACAGGACTGAACACTATGGGAATGCCCATTTGAAAGCACCACCCCCTCTTCACCGTCCCATGCCCTTGTATTTGACAATGCCCCCTTGTCACTGGTGTTCTACTGAACCTTTACTCCAGAGGCCTCATCCTGGTGCAAAAGGGCAATGCAAGCCAGCATCTCACTGTCCTGCCTGTGCTTGTGGGTGCACGTACCCAAACTCTCTGTGCTCTTCTCTCAGCAGCCTCAAGACTCACCTGCTCAAAAGAAGACCTGAACACCCAAGGGAAACACAGCAGACCAGCTCTTGGCCCCTTTGCTGCTGTTCCTCCAGGTTTGACCAGCACAGCAGGACAGACGCATGGGGACATCCTATTTTGGGCCACGGTGCCTTTCCCTCCCCAGGACCTTCATGCTGCTTTGCAGTTGGTCCTGCCCTGTGAGCCACCAGAGCAGCGGTGCCAGCCCTTCTGCCTTGGCCACAGCCCCATGTTCTCTCCGGTCAATTTAGGAAGTGTTCCCATCTTTTGGGTGTAGCTGGAGGTGGTTGAGCCTGTCACAGCTGTAGCAGCAGGACAACGTGGGCATAGTAAAATCCTCGCCGTGGGTTCAGAGGGTACAGAAGTGGGTCAGAAGCCCAAGGCTGAGTGCAGACAGTGAAGTAAGGTGAGCAACAAGGGCTCAGTGTCCCAGAGAGGGTCAGCCCAGTCTCTCCAGAGTCCAAGGCCAGATGGCGACCCTCAGGAGTGGGCTGGACCTAAAATCCATCTGCCTTCCAGCCAAGGTGCTGTCCCTGACACGCTAAAACCTCTGGGCAGGTGAGGCGCAGAGATTTGGGCTTTCTCCTGCTCTGCAAAGAGGACTCTCAGCTCTGGCAAAGCCACTGGAAAAAACCCAGGGTTCAGACAGCAGCTTTTTTCTTGTTACTCAGCTTCTCCCTGGACTGACAGCGTCACCTCCTGCTCCCACAGAGGAACAACAAGCCTAAAGCAGAAAGGTCAGCCACAGCCAGCTGCCTCTCCATTTTAAGGTGAATATTTCGGAGGAGTTTTTCCTCTGAGCAGGATCCCAAAGCCTGATGCACGACTCCCCTCTAGTGGCTTCACAAGAACCAGGACTGGGAGCCAGACTGGGCCGCATCGGCTCCCACTCCTGCTCCAAACTCGGTGCCTGGTCAGCAGCCCCGCACACTCAGCTGTACCAGCTCACCCATCAAAGTATTCCTTAATCAACAACAGGTAAGTTTTTCAAATGAGTTAAGGGAGTTAATTTTAAGGTGAAGCAGCTCTGGACATTTTCACCAGAGCGGAGAGACACCCAGAGCCTATGAAGAGTCAACAAACCCCTGGAGAAGGTCCCCCCTCACCTTCACCAGCAGATGAATCCTCTGCCCTGACTCTCGGACAAGGCTGTAACGCCGTTCCAGGCGGTCCTGACAGTCCTCCAGGCTCAGCAGCGATTCTCTTTTACAATCTCTTCTCACAAATATGGGCGACGCCCACGATCCCACGATGGTCTGGATCTCCTCAACATTGTTTTTGGCTTTCTGTATCCTCTGCTCGAGGTCATGGACATCATCCATCACCATGGAGATGTGATCCCAGACACCTGGTAAAAAATGAGATGATTGACTACTTTTTTTCAGAGCTGCATGGCCAAGCTCTTGTGCACTCTCCATAAGACTTTTCCCCCACGGTTTCATGTATTTCTCACCCATCATTAACACAAGAGACTTACCACCTCAACCAAAAGAGTCACTTCTAGCTCCCTCCTACCCCAACAATCCATGGTACAGCTGCAGCCTCTGTTTTCTGCCAGGAGCACCAGCACCGTGGGGACGTCTGACACTTCCCCCTTTCCCGTACCCAGATTTAATCTGCTACCAGAGAGAGAACAAGGACAACAGGCTGAGTGTCCCTGCCACTGTCACTAGAGCAGGGACCCACAGCCCCACAAACACAGGCTGTGACAGCCCAAGGTACCAGCGAGGGCTGCATTTAGATTCAGGGAACTTCATCTGCAGGAAAGTCCCTTCATCTTTGTTGTGCAATGGAGAAAGAGCTTTTCAGCATGAGGAATTCTGCTTTGCAAGTTCCCAAGGGAGGACACTTGTTCCTGTTCATACCACAAGCCTGATGACAGAAATATATATTCCAACAGCGAGCAGTTTGCTTTCACCAAGAGGAAACAAATTGTCTTCCTCCATTCTGCTTTGCAGTTCAAACTGATCAAGCAAGAACACTGGTTAAATCATCCCAAAGTCACGGTGCACAAACCTCACCACTAACCACAGTATTTCATCTGGCTGGAAAGGATAACGAGGTGGCCCTGGCCCCCACCGGGAGAAGTCTGTCCCAAGCCAGATGGCTGGGCCAAGGGGTCCCAGTCCCTGCACAACTCAGGGAGAAAGCAGTGCCTTGGGGACACAGGGACATGACCACACAGTGGGTCACTTGGGCTGGCACGGGCAGGGAGCAGACTCTTCAACCCCAGCCTTGCCAGCTCTCACAAACCCCAATCTTGCCGTTTCCTCAGCATCACTGCTTACAGGGCAGCCTCTCTTCCCCAAAAGCCCAGAGGGAAGCTGAAGGGATCAGGATCCTGTCCCCAGCCCAAGCAGATCAAGGTAAGATGGGAAGGAGCAGGCAGGCTGGGGGCTGCCCTTTGTCTCCCCAGTGCTGGCTCTGCTGGAGAGTCCCCTGCCCTGCTGTGAACTGTCACTGGGAACCAGGTGATGGAGGCTGGGGACATGGGAGGAATCTGATGGGACCCAAGTGAGCAGGTTAACCATGAGCAATGTGCCCTGTGGCCAAGAAGGTTGATGGTACCTGGGCTGCGTGAGTAGGAGTGTGGCCAGCAGGTCGAGGGAGGTGAATCCTCCCCCTCTGCTCTGCACTCGTGAGGCCCCATCTGAGTGGTGTGTCCAGTTCTGGGCACCCCAGTTTAAGAAGGACAAGGAATTACTGGGGAGAGCCCAGCGGTGGCTACCAAGATGCTGAGGGGTCTAGAGCATTTTTCTTCTGAGGAAAGGCTGAGAGAGCTGGGGCTGTTGAGCTGGAGAAGAGAAGCTGAGAGGGATCTGATCAATGGGATCAATATCTCAGGGTGGCTGTCAGAGGATGGACCAGACTCTGTTCAGTGGTGCCCAGCACCAGGGTGAGGGGCAACGGGCACAGACTGAAACACAGGAGGCTCCATCTGAACATGAGCAGAAACTTGTTTGCTGGGAGGTGCCAGAGCCTGGCCCAGGCTGCCCAGAGCGGGTGTGGAGTCTCCTTCTCTGAGACATTGAAACCCGCCTGGACCCACCTGTGTGATCTGCTCTGTGACCCTGCGTGAGCAGGGGGGGTTGGACTGGGAGATCTCCAGAGGTCTCTTCAGCCCTCACCAGTCTGGGATTCTGTGAAATCCTGTACGGCCTCTTTTGCCCTAACACAGAGCTAGCTCACCCTCCATCTTCCAGTTGAGTGTTTCTTCTGCCTTCTTCAGCTTCAAGTTAATATCCCACAGCTGCTCCTGTATGAGAGGGTATTCGACCTCCAGGACTGTCTTCAGGACCTTGTTGTATCTGTTCACCATCAGCTCCAAGTTGGCCGCCAGCTGCCGGTATGACTCCTTGGAGGAATAGATTTCTGCTGCCGTGGGTGGGATGGCTCCCAGCCGGCTGCCAGACAGGTAGCTCAGCTCCCTCAGCACCGACACCAGCTGCAGAAACAAGGCAGAGAGCTGAATGTGAGACAATCCTCCCCATTCACCTGGTAGACACCCTCCCGTCAATTCTGGGGATCTTAGGGGGTTCCTGCTGTTTTATTCACAAAGCAGTACGCTCTGAGAAGGGCCTGGACACCTCCTAGTCCAGACCATCTCCCTCCCATTGATCTTTGCCTCTGATTTGCTTCCCAATCAAAGACATCTAGCTCTGTTAACTACCCAGCCAGCAAACCCTGTGCAGCCTCTAAAAGCCATGATGATCTCTGGTCTTCTCAGCTATCCTCATCAATACAGTCTTTCAGCAATACTGTGCCTGCAGGAGGAGGCACAACCAAAAGCATCTTTGAGTTGTGATGGAACGGGATTGAGTGGGTTATTAAACTATAAACCCAAGTAGAAGTGAGTCCCTGCAACAAACGGAGCAGCAAGGTCTTCCAACGCAATATATCACTTCTAAGACAAAAAAAAAAAATCTTTGCTCAGTTTAGTGGCTTGTGAGAGGGAAAATGCTCCTGAAACGGCACATTTTGGCTGGGTGACAGAAATTCAGTATATTGTATGGGCAATGGCAGGGGTGAGGAGTATCTACAATACTAAAGTGACTATGTCCACAATGACAAGAAGAGGAAAGAAAGACGGAGCGCGGAAGGGTGAAGGGAGCAGTTTGAGGAGGTGGATGGAAGAGGATGGGATGGGAGGAAGGGAAAAGCAGGGGATTGAGGGAGCAGGAGGCCAAGTGAGATAGAACCAAACTCCCCTCCCTTTTATGCACTGGAATGTCTGAGACAGCCCCATCATGGTGTCAAGGATGTCTTACCCTCTTTCCCTCTCCTCCATGGAAGGTGAGCTCTGGAAGATTCTTTAATGTTGAAGGGTTGCAAATACATCCTCCCTTTAGGCAAAATGAGGTGCTCCTATCTGCTCTGAAGGGCATGAAGGGGCTGCTAAGCAGGCACCTGAGGACATGAGGCAGTCCTCAGTATGGAAAGCTGAGAGCAGCGCAGAAGCACTCAGAGACTGGAGCTGAGAACATGCTCAGCACGTCACAGGCTCCAAACCCTGGCACCAGGGTGAAGGGTGGAAAACATCCCCTGGGGCCATTTGCTTCCCACCTTAGCAAGGAGATTCCAAGGAGCTGGACAAATCCTTTGTCTGAGAGCCAAGCTGGAATGAGCTCTGGAACCTCAACACTTTTCTCTAACAGCAGCAAGTCCCAGGGAAAGGGGGAAGTGTTTGATGTTTTCCCAGGCCCCTGAGATTCAGCACCTCCGCAGCAAATGGCATTTCACATTTGAGAGGCCCCAGCTCTCATCAGGCCCCAGAACCTTTGAATCCACCTCTGCACTCTGCTGGCTTGGACCCTGCCTCTGCTTTGGGCAGGGGGATGGTCAGGCCTCCCTGTGCTGGAGAGGGCAGCCCTAGGGAACAGAGACCTACTGGAAGCCTCCTGCACCACAATTAAGGAAATCCAACAGCCACAACACTGAAGTAACAAAACAAACCTTTCCTGGGATTTTTATACCCTTTCAGGAAGCTCAGATTTCAGGTAAACATAACACGAACCCACGTCTGTGGGATGATGCTCCTACGCTCCCCACACCAGCGTCAAACCAACCTGCTCTGGAGATGTTGACACCAGTTAACATCTGGCTACTCACAGACTTTCTGGCTTTAATTACAATCTGCGCTGCTTAAACTGTAATCCTGATATTTTACCAGGAGACAGAGCCCACAAAGGGGATGGTTAATTCATGTCACCCATAACAGATGCTCCAGGGACCTCAGCAGAACAGATCTAGTAGCGATCCCACCAGACTTGCCATGCACGGTGGGGCACAGCTTGGAGACGTGCCCTCCGGCAGACAGGAAAGCTAGTTCTTACCTGGGGATCAAAATTAACTGTGATCAGTTTGGTTTCTGGATCTCGCCGGATAAGCGGTTGAGTAAGGTTGTACTGTGATTTTTCAGAGACTGTCTGGGACCAGTCTGCATAGACCTTCTCCTGATACCTGCCGAAAAACAAACAAACAAATTAAAACATCCACCACGTAGCTGCCAAGCCCGCACACCAAGACATAGAACCAAATAAAAGCCAAGTCCACTTCTGAGGGCTGAAGAACATCAAGGAATATTTAAAACCCACCCACACCACCTCCATAAAGATCTTGGCTTCAAAGACAAACACCTGAAAACCAGTGACAGCATCAAGTAAGGAAAACAAAGATCCCCCAAGTACCATTCTTAGCAGAGGATTCAAATTTGGGGACAAACATTCAAAAGCTCAGAGCAATCAGTTCAGTTTTAGCATCAAACATTAAGATATTAAGTGAGGTGCAACGAATCCCACTCCCACTTGTGGAATACACACATTACAGCCACGGTAAGTACACTGTGAATGGGCACAAGTGGATTGAGACTTCTGGTCAGCTCAGGTTTTCTACCACAGCATCTCCTACATCCAAAAGAATCTCGTTCCAACATTTCTGCTGGGCTGCACAGCCCCTGTCCCTCCCATGCAAACTTCTCCTTTCAAGATATCACAGAAAGACTGTGGTGTGTAGCAAAGGATTCCTCCTCCTCTCTCATCACAAAATTCCTTCTGGCTTAGAAAGAGACATTCTCAGGCCCTGGGCTTGCAAACGTGCTGAAAGGTGGTTTAGAGAAGGAGAAGGAAATGGCCTCAAGTTGCACCAGGGGAGGTTCAGACTGGATATTAGGAAACATTTCTTCCCCAAAGGGCTGTCGGGCATTGGAACAGGCTGCGAGGGCAGTGGTGGAGTCATCATCCCTGGAGGGGTGGACAGACGTGGAGACGAGGTTCTCAGGGACACGGGGCAGTGCCAGGGTTGTGTTAATGGATGGACATGAGGGTCTCTTCCAACCAAAACAATTCTATGATTCTATAAGGTTTGGCTTTTTTTCATATAGTTACAGTCATGCCTGAGCCACCACTTACCTGTCGAGCAGCTGGATCATTTCTTCATACTTCTCTATCACCCTTCTTCCTTCAGCAGAGTCCAAGCAGCTGGTGGCACAACAGACAAGCTCAGCGTTACATTTAGCCCTGTGAGGCTGCAGTCTCTATTTACCCCTTCCCAAAACCACCCACCACCTTGCAGGCAGAGCCTGGCTGGGGATCTTACATTCCAACCCCACCATATCGCCCAAAACCATTTCACTGCACAAAAGCTCTCCAAGCCCCAGTGCGCCCTTTTGCGGGTGTTTGCATGGCAACTGGCAAATGAGAACCACGTCCTGGGGGAAGAACAAGGGCCCAGAGCTGCTGGAGGAACACTGGTCTCCGTAACATACTCAATGCTCCGGTGTTTGCACAGAGCAGGGCAACCTCTGCTCACCAGCCACCACTTTCTGAGGTCAAAGAGGCACAGAAAGAAGCAGAGTGTGGCTCCCGGCAGATGAAGCTCTTGGCGGTGCCCAATTCATGCCCCTCAAACCGAAGAGCAAAGGTGTCCCAGAGTGCGGGAGGCAGAGCCCTGGCCACGCTGCCAGGGCTGTACAGCCCAGGGAACAGCAGGCCAGAGGAATTCTTATCATGCTGTCTTTTCCCCACTGTTTCATCTACAATATCCAAGTTTTCCTCAAGATGGTTGTTGATTTTGGAGGACATATTGACAAAACCTGAATTAACTTAACCAAAAGCTGGAAAAAAGGAGCGCCTGAGCAGTCACCGCTGGGCAAGTGCTGAGAAACCTGCTGGAAGTAAACAAGTCCTCTGAGCAAATCCAAGTAAATCCCAGCAAAACCACTTTTGTTTCTCCTTTTTAATCCTTTTTCCCTTTCAACAGCATCATGTCACCACCGTTGCAGAGCATGTTATTAACTACTCTAAACAGAGGACAGAAAATCAGTGTGAAATGCAGATCTGGGTCCTTCATGGTGGACAAAAATTTGCCATTTAGGTTCAAATCAGACATGATAACTTGGGCTCTGTGCTGGGAACAGCCCAAGAGTTTGTTTCATTGCACCAATGTCTTTGCTGCTGCAGAATAACTGTGCACTTAAAGACACTTAATGGCAAGATACAGTGAGAGAAGGTTACAAACATGGTACAGTGACGGTCAAGTTATTTTGGTCAAGTACATTAAAAAAGTGGATCCATTTACACAGAATCCTGACCAGCACACGTGAAGCCATTCCTGTGAGCTACCAGGTGCAGTCCCTAGAACACCCTCAGTTGTCATAAGTCCAACACTGCCTTGCTTACAGAGCTCTTAAATGTTGTCTCATGTGGTGCCAGCTGTGAGTATGAGGCCATACTTCCCTGACACCATCCGTTATAACAAGCATTTGGGTGATAAATATACCAGCATTGGTTTCTTTCCTTGATCTTGGGAGATGGCTCCTTTGTTTAACGCTGAGAAAGTTTTCTTCTGCCCAACAAAATGCTCGTCTGCTCCCCAACATGCAAACCCAGCTCCATCGACCCATCTCAGCTGAGTCCAGCCCAGCACTTCTCTGCTATTCACAGTTTGGATGATGCCAGAACCAGGACTTGCAGCTGAGGAGGTCCTGGAGAACACGCTGAGTGGGATTGCAGCAGGAAAGGTTCTGATACCTCTTTCAATTGCAACCCGGGAACTATGTCTGAAAGCTGAATAGCCCACTGTGCCTCTTAATCGCTTCAAAACAAATCCAGTTAATGAGTTTCTTAAAAAAAATAATGATCACAAGGAAGCTGAAAAGCACCAGTGCAACCACTTCACACCTCTTTGACTAAGAATTATTTCAGCTATAACCATGGGATAATGTTCACCACAGAAAGAAAATCAGATTGATTACAGAGAAGATAGCAAGGTGGTCATAAAGCAACTTAGCTGGAACAGACACGCACAGATGTGGGATGTGCCTGAAGTGATCAAACGGCACCTGGATTCGCGCTCGCAGCTCCTGCGCCCAGCGCAGCGCTCCAGCCACCGGCGGCATGTTCTTGTGCACAGGGGGGATCCTGGGGAGGGCACATTGGAACAGCGTTTGACTGAACGCTGCACTTGTAACCCCAAAGATGCAACAACAGAACCTCATTTGCAGAAAACTGCTCTCATTTCCCAGCTTCCTTCCTTAAATCCAACATCTGCCACACTGATGTAGGTCTGTGACCAAGGCGAGTGCCTCTGGATCTTGAATAAGGAGCTGAGATCGAACGAGAAGCCCAGACTATGTCCAAACCTGAGCTGATGTGAGGTGTCCCTTGCCTGGGACACATTCCCCGCCCCTCACAAACACTGACATAGGGATTTCTGACCAGGAGTTACTTCTGTCCGTCTTATCTAACAGCCACAGAACAATAACCACAAATTCACAGCAAATGATTCTCTCCATGATTCTCTCCAGTCCAGGACTTGTCTCGTTCCAGTATGATCTTTCTGAGGCAAGTAAATAGGTTATTGTTCAAAATGACACACTTGAATCCTCATAATCTGATAGAAATCCACCCATTCCCCCCTGTGCCAACAGTCACGGGGAATAATAAACTTGGAAAAGGCTGATTAAACCCTTGGTTACAAAGTCCCACTCGCATACTTTGCATTTTAAGCATTGTAAGGGAAACAAAATAAATTCATTCTGAGGAGCACATGAGTGGGTTTGCAGGTCCCATGGGGTGTTGGAGGCAGCACACAAATGTGGAGAGAAACCTCCTGTCACAGCCTCGCTGGGAGAAAAGCTCAGCATGTGTCTCCATTCCCAGTCACATATCATGCATACACATTTGAAAAAGGGTATTTTTACTCCTAACCAATTATTTGCTTTAATACTAAGAACAGAGCTTTCCCAGGCATTTCCATTGCCACTAGGAGCTACAGAGGCTGAAAACATCTGCAATTTGTAAAGTTTTGGGTTCCTTAGAAAAATAAATCATTTCCCCCCCAAATTAATCTCAATCAAACTCCCTGTAAAACCCATTTTACTCAGCACGTTCTACCTACCGAGCTTCAGCTCTGCCTGGATGTGCCGGGAGTAGATCAGCCTGGCGTGGTCCAGGGCCCTGCTGAACATGCTGATGAGGACGGAGTATTTGCCAGCAGCATCTGCAGCGACTACCGGTCGCTCCAAAAGGCTCCCGAACATGTCCAGCAGCTGTTGGGGTGAACACGCAGGAAAAGAAGAGGGGAAAAATTTACAACCCCGACTCCTGCAGAGAGATCAGCTGGGACCTTCCTCCCCAGCCCAGAGGCTTCAATACTGTCCGCACCGATGGGCACTTTGGAAAAAGGAAATTTGCTCCCTTTGTTACGGGGCCTCTCAGACTTTCTCTGGGGTTGGACCACATTCCAACTGTTGTTCTTCAAATGCTTCAAGATTTTCTATTTTTTTCAAAAAACTTACAAAGATAAACACTGTCACTTGCTAAAGGCTTTTCTACAAATGCTTATATTGATTTTTTAAAAAAAATACCATTTATTATTTCTGCAAGATAGATTAATTGATAAATAAACCAGCTTTGTTTCTAGAAAACCTGTTTCCAAAACTGAAACAGATCCATGTATTAATAATATTAACAAATTGATACTAACAATATCAATTCTCACCAGGAAATCCTAGAAAAAGCATGATTTCCCCCGACTTGCAGAGAGAGACACAAATATATCTCCTGGCATCCAAAAGCTTTGTGAGGGACCCACCAGCCTGAGCATCCCAAACCAAGAGCAGCCCAAAAGCTACAAGTCCCACTGTCCCACCAGCAAACACCAGCCCCATGTGCCTGTGGCTCCAGCACTGCCTGGTCTCCTCAGCGTGATTCTCACCGAGCCGGGTGCCCTGATTTCCCTTTTAGGGAAGAGCAAGGGAGCGATAAACAAACCTTGAAGGCGTGGTCCAAGTTGGAGGCGTCATCAAAAGCCTGGATGAAAATGGTGCCCAGCCGACGGTCCATGTCTTCTACTTTCTGCTGGAAACCAAAGGCATCCTGCTCAAAGTCCTGCACAAAGGCAAAACACAAGCTGTGAGGCTGCAAGATGGCACTAGGAAGGTACCTGTAACTCCTCGATCCAGAGATGCCCTCTCTTATTCACCGTGAACTAAGCCACGCCTCTGGCCAATCTTCAGCCATCGCAACGTGGCAAAGTCCTCATGAAGCTTGAGAACATTTCTGTGCTGTCCCATGGCTGAGATGTTGGCCCTTTCTCTGGGAGGGACCCTTTGGTCCTGAGGGCTTTCCACAGCCCACATGGCACTATCTTCAGCCTACAGGCAAGATGGACTATTTCCACACCCTCTCCCCCACCACTTGGCCTGAAGACCACACCATCATCCAGAAAACCCACGGATGCACCTGCTGAGTCCCAAATCCAACCTACTTTCAAGTCAAGACAAGCCTGTGGTTCCATGGTGAGCTGGTTGTGAGTGAGGCAGTTTCAAAACACTCGCACAGGTTGCCCAGAGAGGCTGTGGAGTCTCCACACTTGGACATAGGTAATCTTGGAGATATTTCACCTGACCAGTCACAGTCCTGCTCTAGCTGAGCCTGCTTTGAGCAGGGAAGGTGGACTGGGTGATCTCCAGAGGTCCTTTTCAAACTCAACAGTACTGGGTTTCTGTAATTTCCATCATCTTCTTGCACTGCTTTTCTTGCTTCAATTGTAATAAATCCTTTGAACTTCAAGAGTAACATCTATATTTGTTTTCCTACACGTAAAAGAGTCCAAATCAAAGACTGAACTTGACAGTCCGTGACAGTCCTTCTGTTCTAGCTTGGACAAAACCACTAAAAATGAGGTCATGTGTCTCTTTTCCAAAGGACAAAGTGCAAGGAAATAGCTTTTACTATTGCTACTGCTGAGCTCCAGCAGATCCAGATGCCATGTTTTAGCTAAAAAAAACGGCTCCAGCAGTGGCAGAGGGTGCAAAACTAGAGCACTGAAAGAACAAACATGACTCAGAGTCACACAAATGGCCATGGGGTCACCAAACCCAAGCCACCTCCTGCAGAGCCACTGTCACCTCTCCTCTGTGCCTGCCCTGCTGAAGGAGGGGTGCTATGGAGCAAGCAGCTTTCCAGCAAGAAACACTGGGGACGTGCCACCCCCTGCAGAGATGTACTGGGAGCTGCAGGAAGCAAAGCACGAGCCACCCATCCCCACACCAGGCAGGTCCCAGAGGGCTGGGAATATTCCTTTAATTAAAGCACTACTGATAATAAAATAGAGCATCCTTGAATTCTGAGAGCCCCAGATGCCATGTGTTCATCTAGGCAGGAGCGAACACATCCCAGAGATGATCTGAGTTGGCCCTCATCAGGCAAACTACCTTGTTTTTCCAAAACTAAGACAGAGTCTTATATTAATTTTTGCTGCAAAAGATGCTTACTTTTTTACATGTATAGCTGCCTGGACCCTATTTAAATTGACTTTTTTATGAACTGTAACTAGGGCTAATTTTTTGAATAGGGTTCATATTTCAAGCATCCTGAAAAACCATGCTATAGCTTGTTTTTGGGGTAGGTCTTATTTTTGGGGAAACATGGTAAATACCAAGAGCAGGAAAGCAAAGAGATGTGGGTGTTGGTATAGCTCTTATACCTCAGCAAGCACCATGTACAGCAAAAGCTTGTGCATAACTCATGGAAATCCCAGTTTCCCAGCTGCACTGATCTAAGGTGCTGATCTAGCAAGATATGTTAGATATAGACGTGCAAGAAGTCCCAAATCTCTGCAGGAAAGGCCAGCGGCTCCCTGTTCCCTCCAGTACCAGATCAGATCATAATGAAAGGAGGAAAGAGCTGGGAAGAAGATAGCAGGAAACTGCTGCTTTGGAAACATGCACATGTTCCTGATGTTCCCGCAAACTGGTCCCACCTACCGTGTTGGTCAGGTCAAGACAGTCATAGGTTCGCTCTGAAAACACCTTGTATGCCTCCTGGAATTCCTCATACATGTCCAGGACCTGCTGGCCCAGGGTCTTCCCTTTAATCCCACTGAATTCAATTTTCTCCAGCTTCATCAAGTCCAAGGAAGTTGCCAGGAGATCCTTCAAAGTCAACGGAGGGAGACACAGGTCATGATGTTGACAAAAGAAGATGACAACAGTTGTCACGACAGAGTTGCACTTGCTGAGGGACCTTCCCAAGCACAGCGCTGGTGCTCAGGCTGGGTGGCAGGGATGGGAAGGGGGGAGCCTGATCTGCCTGTCCTGAGCATCAGTGGCTGCTCATAACACGTCCCTGCCCAGTGAGACCTGCTGCAGCCACTAGAAATACCATGACAACTGTAAAATCGCTTTTAAGTGTATTTAAAGGACAGATCCAAAGCAGGATATGAGACTCTTATATGTCATCCAGCATAGCTAAGAATCCCAATTTTATAGGTATTAACCAAGGACAGATTTCTAATATTTACAGGTACCCAAACTGTCCAAAGCTCCTGCGCAGTCAAACCTCCACGTGTCCAAGTGGGTGTTGCAGCACCTGCCCCGCTGGCCCTCTCTGCTGAGGTGGCACACGGGTCCTTCCCTTCCCTTCCCATCCTCTGCAGCCTGGCAGTGTCACCTCTTGGGAAAATGTCCCGCTCCCCCAGTGGTGGTGGCAGCACTGGGCAGCTCTGCTGCCATCCCACCTCATCTGTCTCCCTAGGTAGGGCCACGTAAGGGCTGGTTGAACATCCATTGTCTCAGAGGACCAGGAGAAATGTGCACAGGAATGTACTGGTGGCCACTCTCTGCTTGCACTTGTCCTGGGGCCACCCGAGCAGGGCAGCAGGTTTTACCACAGACACGTAATATGAAACAGTGCAACGAACCAAAGGAAAGGGATCCTTCCCTCTTCACGTGCTCATGGGCTACCCATGCACCAGTGTAACTGCAGCTTTTATGAAAATTCGAAAACAAATGCACATATGCATTCATATTCACTTCGACACACCAGCACATCCGCTTGAACAAATACCTAGTAAGGCAAAAAAATAATGTGGAAATACCAGTTGTCCCTTGCTTTGTCTTGCAAGGTTGCTTGAAATGAAGTGATGAGGGGAAATTGAGACGGAGAGAGATGCAGCAGTTTTCCTCATTAAAAGGCTGGTGTGCACTATGCTTTTAATTATTGTTTTACAGCTCACTCCGCAGGCTCTCCCTCTGACTCCAGATACTGCAGCTTCTACTGTCCCTGGAGTGTGGGACAGCCACGGAAGGAGGAAACAGACACTGGTCAAAACGCACAGTGCCCCAGCTCAAAACCTCCCCACTGGCTTTTGTCTGCAGCCCATATCCACAGTGTGCCCATGGCATCCATGGAATCCCAGCAGTCAGTGCCCCAGAGCCTTTACAGGGTCCCAGTAAACCTGTCACCAACACTGTCCTCATGATAACCTGCAGTTATTCCTGTGTCTATTTATATTCCTCTCTACACTGACCAGCATAATTTGGTTTATTTCACATCAAACCCTACTGGAAACCATCATTATGAATACTTTTAAAATAGGCACCAGTCATGACAGTTTTCAACATAGTTAATTAAGGAACACATAAAAGTATATGGCACATTTAAAGCAGTAAAACTGCAAACACCAGCAACCTGTACACTGGCCATCCAACCCTACACACTGAGAACGCAGCAACAATCAACAAAGAAATTCATTTGGGATGTGTGTGGAGAGCAGATGAATGTGTGTGGTTAGCCACGTGAGAGATAACAGGTACATGCAAGGTCTGTACAAGAGGTACATACAGTATCTGTATAAGAGGTATATACAGTGTCTGTATAACAGGTACATATGGTGTCTGTATGTCTGTGGTCTCCAGACACAGCCATGTGGTAAGGAGAGCATAGGGAGCTCCCACATTCACACTCAGACCTGCTCTCTGCAGAACATCTCCTGTGGCTCAAGGAGCCCTTGGCCACACTGGGAGCTCAGGGATGACACCCCAATGTCCCTGCCTCAGGTGACAGATCCGGCAAACAGGGACACCCCTGAGCCACAGCACCCCAGTTTGATGGACTATGAGGATGCGAAGGGACAACCTGGTGAGGAACGTGTCCCTGCTCCTCCCCAGGCCCACGTGGCACAGCCAAGGGGATCCTGCCATCTGGCCTCTCCAAGACAGGCAGGACCCAGCTCCAGGGTGTCATAGAATCATAGAACCATTTCAGTTGGAAGAGACCCTTAAGATCATTGAGTCCAACCATAACCTAAATCTGTCTCTGATGGCACCAGGAGACCTGGGAGATTACATTGCTTTATTTACAGCTGTGCAAACCACACCTCCAGTAATCCTCCTTTTCTTGCCCCAACAGGAGCAAGGAGTCCAACGGGACTCCTGAGAGCAAAAAACACACCTATCAACCTGACCAGCTTACATATGCACTGAGCAGGACATAGTAAAACACAGTCTTAGACTCGCTGTAACAGGAGACCTAACAGCAAAAGAGTGGCCCCATTCCCTGGTATCAGGTGAAGCTATAGAAAGGAAAGATGCCAGCAAGTGATCTCCTGGCTACAGAGTTCTCCTGACGGTTTGCAATGTTTTTCAAGACCAGAGTCTCACCTCCACCATCTCCAGTCTCTTCAGGAAGGTGTCCAGCCTCGCAAACACCATCGTGGAGCTGAAGTCCCACTCCCTCACTTCTTGGCCTGGTTCATAATACATGTGCAGTTTTTCCCTTCTCTCCTCAAATGCCTCTTTGAACATGTTCAGGATACCGAGCACCATTCGCACCTTGCCCAGGCTCTCCTCCATGTCCCCTTTCAGAAGGTCTTCTGGAGACAGGTACACCAGGGCCTGGAAGAGCAAAATCACACCTGAGAGGTCACTAATGCCATCATGGAAAACAAGGACTTCTTGTGTTGAACACATTTGAACCTGTTTATTAAGTTAAATGTTGCCTAAAGAATCACTTTTCCAGGGAAGGACAACAGGAAGAAGGGGAGAGGGGACACAGGGGACTGCAAACACAGGCATCACAGCCACAGACCTGCTCAATGAGAAGGTTGCAGATCTCCTGGAGCAGCACCACTATCCGCACGGGCATGTTGTAGTGCTTGGAGGTGACCCAGATCAAACACACCACGTGGAGCAGGGGGAGCAGGAAAGGCTTCACCTCGCTGAACTCAACCCTCTCTACGTCTTCCAAGCGGCGCTTGAGGGGTGTCAGGTGCAGGTGAACGTCCTGAGCTTCGGTCAAAGCTGTGTTGAGAGACGTGAGAAGCGGTAAGAACCACCCAGCTGCGGTGTGCTGGGTTCCCAGCTAGGTGCTGGCCTCACCACATGGAAAAGTGCCTGGGAAAAGAAACTGTCCTGACAAGCACTGAGCACCCTCAGCCACCTGTGTGCTGCAGGTCACTCACTCGTGAACATCACTCACCTGCGGCAGTAACCAGAACAGAAATAAGCTGATGTGATGGCAGGGGACAGGGAGCTGGGACAGGGCTTCGTGGAGAGCCTGAGTCCACAACTGCTAAAAAGTCACACGGAATTTGCCCAACAGCACCAAAAATACAGTGCTGCCATGGCTGTGAGCCATGGCCTTGCTGTACAGCACGACAGGCTGTACAGCCTTGGCCTGAGCCCTTTTTAGCTCAGTTTTGGCTCAAGCAACTCCTTGTCCAGTGGGCAGATGACGACGGCCCCACTAGTCCTGACTGTAATAGAAAACCTGTCAACAGTAAAGCAACTGATGTCTGACTCGTCGAAAGCTTTAGCTTAGCTCTGTACAGCTGTGTGGTTTTACCCTGAAGAATTACCCCAGAGCGCAAGCATTAATAAAACCAGACCGTTGTGCAATTAAACCTGTGGACCAACAAGAAGTGACAGAAGTGCTTGAATGCATGCAAAAATAACCCCTAAGGCCCAAGACCAAGGAAGAAGAGACTCCCACTATCAGCATCACCCTCCCAGCAAATCCACCAACAGCAGCCACACCAGTACAATGCCAGGGAAAGGGGCAGAGACTTAAAAGCAGGTGCACACAAATCTGAACTGCGCTGTAATGGAAATTAACAATTATAGTCCAAATTATCCAATTAGGGTTAGTATCGCTGTAGCCGGATTAAAACCAAATATTTGTTGTATTTTGATTAAACCCTGAAAGTATTAATTAGTTTAACAATGAACCCTTGGCTCCTTATATAAGGGGTGTTTCTCCAGCCCATTTAAACTGCACAATGCAGAGTGTGACACAGATCCTTAAGAGATTCAATGTTTGCACGTGAAGTGGTGAAGAACAGTGTTTTCTGCCAGCACGTGCACAGCTAACACAGTCTAGATGGTTTCATTGTGCCAGAGAGCAGCTGGGTTGGACATGGATGTCCAGCTGTGTTGGTCTGCAGGGACAGACCAGCAGGACTACACTGTTTTTCACTACAGACAGGGATTTGCAATATTTCCTTGGGCTGCGCTCAACTCCCCTAAGCAAAGCAAAGCAAGGAAATTCGGGCTGCAGTGGCCAAAGCCTGAGAAGCAGCGCTCTAACAAAGCAGTCTTAGGTACAAGATCTGTCCTCTTAGTCTGAACTCCCGTTCCTGCATAATAACACCAGAGGAGCTGGTGGAAGTTGAGGTGAGTCCTGTTAGAGTAATGCAAACACTTTATTACAGCAGAATAAATTCCCAAACCCATTCACCCTGAACTTTGGCAAGAGTCTGGCTCAACAGACCAGCGATGGAGCTTGTCCCAGCCTGGAAACAAAAGCCTAGACTCAAGCACAAGCAGCCCAGTCTCAATTCACAAACTAGAAAGATTTGGCTTGAAATCAGTCACACCAGGCCATGAAGAAAGGCCAGAAGCCAGCACTGTGGTAAAGTTGCCCCAGCATCTCACCTGCCTCAACATCCATTAGCATGGTTTTGAAGGCTGGGATGTAGCTGCTCTCAACTCTCTCCAGCAGCTCCATCATGTTCCTGACCTTCCTCGTTGTCAGCTGGTTGTAAATGCATTCCAGGTCATCACACCTACAGCAACCGAGACACAGAATCACAGAATCAGTTGGTTGGAAGAGACCCTCAAGATCGAGTCCAACCATAACCTAACCCCTGGCACTGCCCCGTGTCCCTGAGAATGTCATCTCTGTGACTGTTCAACCCCTCCAGGGATGGTGACTCCACCACTGCCCTGGGCAGCCTGTTCCAATGCTTCACAACCCCTTCTGGGAAGAAATGTTTCCTAATATCCAACCTCAGCCTCCCCTGGCGCAACTTGAGGCCGTTTCCTCTCATCCTGGCGCTTGTTCCTGGGGAGCAGAGCCCAACCCCCCCTGGCTCCAAGCTCCTTTCAGGCAGTGCAGAGATCAGAAGGTCTCCCCTCAGCTCCTGTTCTCCAGCTGAACCCCCCAGGTCCCTCAGCCACTCCCATCACACTTGTGCTCCAGCCCCTCACCAGCTCTATTCCCTTCTCTCAACTCACTCCACTACCTCAAGGTCTTTCTTGGCCTGAGGGGCCCAAAACTGATTTGAGGTTTGGCTTCCCCAGCGCTGAGTACAGTGGGACAGTCATTGCCCTGGGCCTGCTGGCCACACTGTTCTTGATGCACACCAGGATGCTGGTGGCCATGTTACCCACCTACACTGGGCCATCAGCTGTCCCCCAACATCATCTGTTTCCCCTGGGCCTGATTCAGGGCTTCCTCCAGCTACACATGGACTGTGGAAATGGGAGAAAGCTGCATGAGGCACAGACAAACCCTACAGGACAGAAAGTGCTGAGTTCAGCATGACAGCAGCTCTGCTACTGACAGAACATCGCTGAAAAAAAGCCATCGTGTTTCTGCAGGCATTAGCAACAGCTCTCCAGCCAGCAGGGCTTTGCCCCGAGTCAGCCTGAACCAGTACAGCACAAAGGTTTTCAAAGGGCAGGAGGAAATACCACTCCCAGGCTCCTGAGCATCTAAAGCCCCTCTGGCCCTGACAGATGAACAGCAGCCAGCTGAGATGCACCATTTCCAGACAGCCCCCAGCAGGTGTCCATCAGCAATTACTCCTGTGGATGGCTCCTAGTGAACAGTGACGAAAGAGTGCCCAGAGCGGGTGTGGAGTCTCCTTCTCTGAGACATTCGAACCCGCGTGGACCCACCTGTGTGATCTGCTCTGTGACCCTGCGTGAGCAGGGCTTGGACTGGGGGATCTGCAGAGGTCCCTTCAGCCCAACCAGCCTGGGATCCTGTAAAGGGCATTTCTGAAAAAAGTCCCTTGAGGTGTAGCCCCTGTGGTGGGGCTAAGTTAAAACACAGCCAGCTGCCCAGTGACCTCCCAGGCACTTTGCAGATCATGATGATTTTCTGTGCGGGAGCAATTTTCCTTAGTTGAAGCCTACATGAACCCCAAGTGGCCTGTTCTTCTCAACTCATGGAATTAGCAGCTCCACCACCAGCACTCTCCCTCTACACAAAACCAGCACCACAGGGCACCATGCACTGGCCAGGCTGCTCTGGGTACCTGTTCTTCCAGAACTCCAGCTCCACCTTCGGGTTCGGATTGCTGCCTTGCAGGAGAGGCTCTGAAGACTCTTTCTTCAGTGCCTCCTGGATCTGGTGGCTCCAGTCTATGATGGCCGACTCCATGGCATACACCAGAGATTTATCTATCCGTTCCATGCTGTAGTAAACAGAGTACGTGATTAACTTTGTTGATGTGCATTGCTCAGTTGGATCTACTTCCAATGGCCGTGTGGGCAGCTGGATTTTACAGGGTTTCACATTTCAAAACCACAAAACAATCAAACCCCATAAGATTTTGTCACTGGTTTAATATAGGAATTACACTCTGGAGAAAATGGCTGAATGTCTGCAGCAGTGTGGGCAACAACACTGTTCATAAAGTGAATGGTGGAAATGAAGAGCCAGTCGCCACCTCTCTGCACAGCCAGTCATTGTCACATCAGATCCATTCAGGTTCAGGATCTGACCTGGAGACTCACACATCCAGCAAGATTCTCTCTCCCCATACCATTCTCCCTCAAAATATTCTACATCCCTGCAGTCATTAACTCACTTAATTCAGCAAGAAACACCACCAAGTGGGCTGGGAAGCTGAGGACAGGTCACCCCACTGCCTTGGAAGCAGTAACTTCTCACAAAATCCCACCCGCACCACGTCCTGTCTGAGGAGTGATTCATTCCACTGCACCCACACATCTCCTGGGGTTCCACAGGGGCACGCACGCAGCCCAGACACGATGACAACTTGATGTACAAACGCATCTGCTTCTCTGGACCTTCCAGAACCTGTTATTTTGGGGTGGTACTCACGATTTCTCATTTTCCAGATCAATGTCCTCAATTCCCTCTGAGCCAGCCGGGAGAGGCAGCAAGGTCTTGCCGTCTACTTGGCCAACAACTGTGAAAATGGTACTTTTGAGGTTGTGGACATGACGCACGATGTCTTGTGACACCACTTGTGGCCAGCCCTGATGGTTCTTCTTGTTCGTTAGGATGGGCACGATCACCTACAGCGGGAGTCACGGAAGACCAATGGAGAAAAAAGTGCAGCAGGAGACGGACAGGCCACCAGGCTCTGAGGTCTGTGCTTGGCCAAGCCTGGAGACCCATATTCATTGCTGTCTCAAGCAGTTCCCATGTGAAATAGAGGCAGCTGATGATGAATGGGCATCTCTACAGGCCCACTTTATACAGCAGAACACCCTTTTCCCCAAATCCAAGCAGCCAAGGAGGGTGGAAGCCAGTAGGCAAAGTGAGCAGCCCCATCCCCAGGCTCTCCCAGCCTTTCAAGCCCGCAACTGGAGATGGCCCCATGGGCTGCTGTCCCTTGCCCTCACAACTGTCCCCGGTGCTTGGTCCCCATGTCCCTGCCCATGGGCACAGCCGTCAGGCTGCCCTTTGAGCCTGCCAGGGCTGGGCTGAGCTCAGTGTGCTGCAAGGGAAGGTCTGCTGGTACCCCCTGGGATACACTGGTGGTGAGGGTCCCCCAGGTCCCAGCTGCAGCCCACCAAACAGGAGCTTTGCCTTTATCAGCACTTTTACTGACCCGGCAGCATGGGGTTGTGGGGCTGGTCGGGGTTTGCCCAGATTTGAGCTGCTTTTGGCTTGTTTGAGCTGTGACAGCAACACCGTGTCTGTCACCTATCCTGGCTGGCTCTGCACTGGGACCAGCCTGTGGCAACAGCCTAACAAAGCCAGGTTGTCCCTAGTGACAAACAACAGCCCTTTGTGTTACTGGACTCAGGGTGGGGGTAGGGGAGGGGGGGGAGGTGACTAAAGGCATAAAAATAGCTGCAAATGGACATAAAATTGAAACGGAATAAAGCAGCTCAGCACCTCCATGGTGCTGTCCCAGGATGCTGAAGACTCTTTGGAACTGTGGCTGGCTCTGCAGACCCGAAGAAGACCCGACCAGCCACCTTCGTGCCCAGGGAGCCGTGGGAAGGGGGAGCACAACCCCAGGGAACACACGGGCAGGTGCTGACGAGTTCACCTTCAGCAGTTTTAGCTGCATTATTAGCAAGATGTGTCTCTATTACTTAAAGCATGTGGACTGCTAATGCCAGTGATGTTGTAACCAGGCAAATGATAGCCGTTCATTTTCTTTCTGACTGTTAAAATGACAACTGGACTCAGGATGAAGCCCCAGCCCACAGAGCAGGTGTGTTCCCTTCGGCACCGCAGGAGTGAAGCAACAAGTGGACAAGGTCACCAGCTGTGACCCCTCACTGAATAAAGACAAAGTGTGGGCAGAGGAACACACGACCCCAACCCCAGGAAATTCAAGACCTTTTTCACCTTCACGCAGACCCACCCCATCTGCCTGACCCAGCACCACCGCTGCTTTTGCCTTCAAGTGAAGCTTGAGAGGAAAATCGGATGAAAACCAGGCACAATCTGCTCCCTGCAGAAATACTGCATGTCTGCACAGGGGAGAGCAGAGCCTGCAAACACGCAGCTGGGACGCACAATCCCGGCTCCCAAAGGCATTCAGAAAACAGGATTTAACAGGATCTGCCAAAGTGTTCCTACCCCACCATCTACCCATAGCAGACGGTGCTTGCAATGCTATTGGCCAGCCGTGATGCAAAACCACTGTTTGTGCAGACTTCGCAAGACCACGGGGCTCATCAAAACAAAAGCTCCCCGTATAAATAATGTGTTTTCTCACAAAACCAGGATAACCAGTCTGGCAGCCTGCTCTTGGGAATCCAATCTATCAGTCACCATCTTAATATACCAAACATCATGATCAGAGCTTCTCAAATCCAGCAGCTCCTCTGCTTTCCCATTACAGCCTCATTCCTGAGACTTCTCCAGGTGAGGAGCCATCAGGAATAAACCGAAACAACATTGTCTAGTTCAGGCTAATAACACAGCAAAGCAAAAGCACTCGAACCTCTTGACGATCTCTTTAAGAAAACATCAGCCCACCTGAGATAACCCAACACTGAGCTACAGGAGGCTCCTGAACATCACAAAACACTTTTTCACTATGAGAGTAATCGAGCACTGGCCCAGGTTGCTCAAAGAGGTTGTGAAGTCTCCATCCTTAGAGATAATGAAGAGCTACCTGGACATGGCCCTGGGCAACTGGCTCTGGATGGCCCTGCTTGAGCAGGGGTTTGGAGTAGGTGACCTGCAGATGTCCCCTCCAGCACCTGTGGGTACATCAGTCCCACAAGGACCCCACTGATAGACAGAGCTGATGTGGATCAGCATTCAGGTGGTTTATATGAGTTCTAAAGCCGTCCATGGTACTGCAAAGGGCAGAGTTAAGGGTACAAGTGCATCAGCAGAGAAGGGAGGGAGGCCAAGGAGCCTGTCTGTAGGAGGGGACACCTTCCCCGCTGCCATGTGCGAGGGGCACCCGGTACTCATGGGTGCCAGGGCTCCCTCTGCACCTCCGGGGCTGCCCAGGCCTCACAGGATCCCAGCCTGGTTAGGTTGAAGGGATCTCTGCAGATCCCCCAGTCCAAGCCCTGCTCACGCAGGGTCACAGAGCAGATCACACAGGTGGGTCCAGGCGAGTTTCAATGTCTCAGAGAAGGAGACTCCACACCCGCCCTGGGCAGCCTGGGCCAGGCTCTGCCATCTCCCAGCAAACAAATTTCTCCTCATGTTGAGCCTGCCCCCGTGGCCCCTCATCCTCACCTCCTCCACGAGGGCGGCAAAGTGCCGCAGGGCATCGGCGGGCAGGTCCCCGCAGAGCAGCTCCCCGGGGCCGGCGCCGGGGGCCCGCAGGAAGAACAGCCCCTTGCGGCGGGCGGCGGGGGGCGGCGGGGGCGGCCCCAGCTCCAGCTCCCCGGCCGGGCCCCGCCAGAGCAGCAGCGCCGGCCCCGCCGGCCCCGCCAGGAAGCTCCGCAGCAGCGGCCCCGCCGCCTCCCCGCCTGCCCAGCGCTCCCAGCGCTCCGCCGGCACCCCCAGCCCCCGCGCCGCGCACCGGCACAGCCGCTCGGCGCCGGGCACCGGCTCCACCGCCTGCTCCATCCGGCCGGCACCGGCGGGTGTTTGCGGGGAAGAGCCGCGTTGCCCGGGGGAAGGGACACTGCGAGGAGCCGGGGGCGGGCCGGGGCGGGACCCAGCTCGCCTGGGAGACGCAGCTGCCCCGGGCAACCACGGGTATCAACACAAGCTGGGGATGGAGGGCCTGAGAGCAGCCCTGCGAAGGACTTGGGGGTGCTGGGGGATGCTCCCTCTGGGGGGGGTCTGGATACCACTGGATCCACCTGGGCACCCCCAAAGTGGCTTTTTAGCACTTATTTTTCTCCTGAAAAAGCAAACACAGTGGGGCTTTCTCCCATCCTGCCCCATGGAACCCCACTCAGACCACACCAGTGCTTGGTTGCCCATCACCATTTATTGCAGCTGCTGCCTGCTCAGCGCCCGGGGCAGTGGGACCGGGCCCGAGACCCCCATCCTGCCCGGCTGTCAGGGAGTGATTCACTGCGGGGGGTGGAAACTGGGGATCCCGTACCCCTATATATATGCTAAACCAAATTATTCGGTTGCAAGCAGTGGTTGAAATAATAAGCAACCAGACGGCTGAGGCACCGAATCTCATAGCGAGACAATTGTCTCAGACCAGAGCTGCAGTGTACCAAAATCAGGGAGCGTGAGATTGGCTTTTAGCTGAAGAGAGGGGGGCGTCTGTGGGAAACTGAATACTTCGGAGTGTTGTTTGGAAAGAGATAACGATGGGGAAGCCATAATGAAAATAGCAGAGGAGATAAAACGCGTTGCACATGTACCAGTACAGAAGTGGAATTCTGTACTTACTAGCCATTGGTGGGGTAACTTATTTGGGGGAGCCTGGTGGAAGAAAATAGGCTTCATGATAGTATGTGCATTTCTGGGTTTACTGTTTGTGCCACGTACGACCCCGCGCTTTGTTCAGTTAATACATTCAGTAGTCCAAGTCCTCCCCACCCCCCGCCAGCGAGTTCGCCTCCCCCCCGGGAAGCCGGGGCGTCCCTGCCGGCTCCGTGCCCGGGGTGGACGGGGGTGGACGGCGGGGGGGGGTGGACGGGGGGGGGGGGGGGGGCACGCGGGCGTCCCGCGGTTTCTCAGCCCCGCTGTCGGAGGCCTAACCCCCTCACCTGCCCGTGCTGCCGCCTCCCGCGCTTCTTCCTCGGTGGCTCGCTCGCTCGGTCCCTCGGCCCGCTGCCCGCCCCGGCCGCGGGCTGAAGAAGAAACCGACCCCGCCAGCGGCTTTGCCTCCCCCCGGGGAGGCATAGAGACACCGCGTCCCCGTCCCCGTCTCCCCGTCCCGGCCCGCCTGCCTCCCTGCCTACCCGCGCGCGGGGTTCCTCGGCCGATCGGCAAGACGCTCCCGCGCTGGCCTCCCCGCGACCGCCCGCCCGACGGGCTTGACTCCGAGCGACTGACCGTTGGGCACCTGGCGGGGGGCAGGGGGCCGGTTGCCGGGCGGCGGGGAGAGCGCGCATGCGCGGCGCGCGCAGTTGCCGACCCCCTCCGGCCCTTCCCGCGGGTGGGCCGGAGGGGGCGGGGGGCAAGGCGAGGGCGGGAGAGACCGCGCTTTGGGGTGCGGGCGGGGGGGGGGGTGTTTGTGCTCGCCGTGCAGTCTGAGCCGGAACACGAAGTGAAATTATACGGCGGCGGCGGCGGCAGGTGCGGGTGGGGGGCACGACGACACCACCACGACCCCGCCGCCCCTGCCGAAATAAACCCCCACCAAAAAAAAAAAAAACCACCGCCACGAAACCCGCATCCCCACGCCACGCGCGAGCCCCGAAACTCCAGACACGGACTCGCCGAGCGTGTGCACGGATCGCGAGGGTCGAAAAGCTCGACTCGTAGAGTCGCGTACACTGTCCCGCAGCGGTCCGGTCCGGTTCGGTTCGGTTCGGTTCAGTTCAGGCCTTTCCCGCCAGTCCGGTGCAGTCCGGTTCAGTTCAGTCCTTTCCCGCTGGTCCGGTGCGGTCCGGTCCGGTTCAGTCCTTGCCCGCCGGTCCCGCTTACTTAGAGTAAGCCTAAAATGCACAGATCTCTCCATAAGGATGGGTTTTATACTCTACTTCCACAATCTGCTGGCAGTACAAAAGAATAAGCGGCAGATCTACTTAGGCTGAGTCACGGTGCTTTGCTCCTAAGACCATGCATACCATGGGAATATTTCAGCTGCATGTCCCACCCCAACCCCAGAGAGCAAGAGCTCCAGGAACAGGTGGAGAAACAGGGAAGGACACTGCAGTGCTTCTGAGAAATAAAGCAAGGACAGAAAGGCAGACGGGCATGCTGTGGAACCTTCTCCTTACCCGACTGTGCTGCTGCCACTCACTTAATGACACTGTAGAGCAAGTACTTTTAGCACCTTTTTTGTGTTTCACGTTCCAGGAACCCTGCCCCTGGAGGTCCAGCTGCTGAGGTGGAGACTCAGACCTGGACCCCATGGCTTCGGGGCAGAGGCTCTGATGGAGAGGAGAGGAGATCAGGGGTTGCACTGGGAAATGTGTCTGCACTGCAGGGGATGTGAGAGAGGTTCCTAAATCCCATCCCCAGCATTTCTGGTAGCAGTTAACTCTTCCTGCCCATGTCTGTGCTCCTGCAGCTGTGTCTCTGTCCCTGGGTCTGCTCCCTGTCCGTGTCACAGACCCCGTCCCACCCGCTGTGTGCTCAGCTCTGTCCTGCTCACACCGCCTGGCACTGCCCAGGTGTTGCTTTATCCATGCGAGCCACGGAACCTGACACACCAATGTGATGTTCACAGAGTTCGCTTTATTGTCGGACCGGGCTGGCTTTATAGCAAAGCTGCCCTGTCCACGCGCCTTACAACAACGTGATTGGTTGTAACTCGTGCTATACAATAACATGATAGGCTGCATGTGCTGTCCAGCGCTCTGCACGCGTGTGTCCGGCGATTGCTCACTCATTATCACCTTCTAATGGTGCTCCTTTAGTCTCTTTTGTCTCTGGCTTCACCTCTCAGCCAGGCCGGGGACAACCCCATCCCCCTGGGGCGGGGGGGGCTCTGCCACTACATCTCCCCCTCTTTTATTTAATATTAACAATACGCCATATCATGCTTTAAATACAGTGTGAAATACAGGGTAAGAACATTAAGGCTAATACAATTACAATTAACAAGAACAAACCTGTTTTCAATATTCCTTTTAACCAAACAAGGCATTCACCCCAAAAAACCCAGTATCTTCTGTTATTTTCTTGTTCTGCAAATCTTCTATCTTTTTAACTTTTAAGTTCAAACAACACATACAATCAAACTCTTCATAACTGTGAACATGTCCAATAACAAAAAATTAATTGCTGCTCTGTTTTACAAAGTGGTATTCTCAACATTGGCTACATTCATTGCTTAAAGCGATAACATGTCTGAGGTTAAGGGTTGTCATCACTGCAATCGGTTTCTTCTCTGTTAGCTGGCCAAGGTCTCACCCACTTTGCTGGGATCCATGAATTTTTGTGGTTACCTGTAGAAACACAAGCATATCCCCTTCCCCAGGTTATTAGTGACATAGGACCTTCCCATTGTTGTGTTGTCGGATTAAACACACTAACCTAGGCACATTTTCGGAAAAATCTTTGACATTTTTGATTTGGTGCATAACAACCGGTTCCATTTCAGTTTCACTTTTAGGATTAAGCCAGTTCAGCACATACAATGCCTTCATCAATACCTCTTCTGGGCTCACACCAATTCCCCCTTGTTTTTTCAAAACAGACAAGAGATTTTTAATGCACGGTGTGCACGCTCAATAATTGCTTGGCCAGTAGAATTATAAGGGACTCCAAACAGGTGCTGTACCTTCCACTGGGTGAGGAAGGCTGCGAGTCTGTCAGAGCGGTATGCAGGGCCATTATCTGTTTTGATTTGTGTAGGGACACCCATGACAGCAAAAGCTTGTAGTAAATGACGTTTTACTGCCTTTGCATTTGCTGAGGTCAAGGCTGTAGCCCACAGCAGTCCTGAACAGGTATCTATGGAGACATGAATGTACTTTTGTCTGCCAAATGGTGCAAATTCAGTAATATCAGTTTGCCATAACTGACCTGGCTGCAAGCCCCGAGGATTTACTCCCTTTTGTTGGAGAGGGACTATGCGGGCACAATCAGGACAAGCTGCGATAATGGCTCGAGCTTGTTCCTTTGTAATTGTAAACTGCTTTCGGAGTGCTGCTGAGGATTGATGAAAGAATTCGTGAGCTTGTCTGGCTTGTTCAAAAGGGGATATATCTGCTACTGCCACAAGTTTGTCTATGGTGCTGTTTCCCTCTACTAGACCACCTGGTATGTTAGTATGGCTTTTTATATGCATGATAAATACTGGTGCTGTCCTATAATCTAATACGTTCCACAAATCTAACAATGCTTCAAACAATAAGGAATTGGAAACTCGCTGCAAAAGTGCTCTATGTATTCTTTGTACAATTCCCACAACATAAAGAGAATCTGTTACCAGATTAACTGGAGAGTTATGCCATTTTTGCAATGCTGCTGTCACCGCTCGCAATTCTAAAATTTGAACCGATCCTTCAGCTATGACAATCTGTGAATGCCACTGACCATTCTCAAACCATACAAAGCCTCCTTTGCATGAGCGACTACTCGCATCTGTGAAAATGGTTATAGCATCTAGTGGATGCTCACTAAAAATTGACATAGGCTCTAAGGGGAGGTTGGTCTTAAATATAGGATGTGGTGGATAATGATTGTCCACCTGCACCGGAATCCGGGCAAGAGCTGAGGCAAGATCGTCATGTTTGAGAAGGATCTGTTCAAACAAATTGAGGGAAATAGGGATCACAATTTTAGCAACATATAGTCCAGACAATGTCAGAAATCTGCTTAGTCCTTTCACTATCACTTGGGCAATGGCTTCCCACCTCTGAATGATGGTTTTTTGTTTTTGGCTGTTTAAAAATATCCATTCTAATATTACCAATGGATCCTTTTCTTCCGTGCTCCACTGGGCCAAAAGTCCTGCCACTTCCTTATTGGTATTATAGACATAGAGAGTAACAGGCAATTCTGATCTTACCCGCTGAGCAGTATTCTGTGAAACTTTTCTTGCAATCTGCTCAAGCGCTTTCTGTGCTTCTGGTGTGAGGCACCGTGGTTCTTGGGGGTCTCGTCCCCCACGGAGGAGACTAAACAGCGGTTGCAAATCTGTATTTGTAATACCCACAACATTTCTTATCCACTGTAAGTCCCCTACTAACTTCATTGCATCGTGAAGGGTTGCTATCTTTGCTTTCACAGTAAGCTTCTGAGGTCTAATCATGGCCTGAGTTAGTTCATATCCTAAATATTTCCATGGTGCGGTTTGCTGTACCTTTTCTGGTGCCACAACCAGACCCCATTGACCTAATTGCTTTGTCAACTGAGTTATTATGTCCTTACTAATTTTCTCTTTATTGCACAAAAGGATATCGTCCATATAATGATAGATGATCATCTGAGGGTGTTGTTGCCTGAATGATTTTAAAGCCAAATCTACATACCATTGGCAAATAGTAGGAGAATTTTTCATTCCCTGAGGTAGCACTACCCAATGATATCTTTTTGTGGGAGCTTGATGATTAAGCACTGGAACAGTAAAGGCAAATTTTTCACAATCCTCTGGGTGTAAAGGAATCGTGAAAAAACAATCCTTCAGATCAATGACAGTTATATCCCAATCTTTTGGAAGCATGGTTGGGGTAGGAAGACCTGGTTGTAGTGCCCCCATATCTTTCATTACTGCATTAATTGCCCTGAGGTCCTGTAACAAACGCCACTTCCCTGATTTCTTCTGGATAGTAAAAACAGGTGTATTCCACGGGCTGGTGGAAGGGACCAAATGTCCGAGACTGAGTTGCTCTTCAACCAGCTCCTCTAAATGTGCGAGCTTTTCTTTTGGTAATGGCCATTGATCCACCCAGACAGGATCATTTGTTTCCCAACTCAGCTTCATACATGGCCGGGTGTCGCTCGCTGCAATGGCCATTATTAAAAAGGTGACTGCATAACTATTCCCCACTGAGACATCACATCCCTTCCCAATAATGCAATTGTTGTGTTTAGAACATAAGGTCGTACCCATGCCTCTAAGCCCTCGCCCTCCTCCCTTATCTTAACCATATGTGTGCTGATGTGGGTGGGAGTGGCCCCCCCTATCCCCACTACCATGGTATTTACTGCTTCTAAAGGCCAACACAAAGGCCAGTCAGTGCGAGGGATAATCGTCACATCTGCGCCTGAATCTAAAAGCATTCTTTTCCTCTTAATCTCACTGCCAGGCCCAATAATGGAAACTACCCTAGATGGTTTGTCCAAAGTCAGTTTTTCCGTGAAAGCAACCACAGGGGCTCCAGTAGAACCAAAACCTTTCTGACCTCTTTCTGTATTTAAAGCCTTTGGAACACATGCTTTAAAAGGTACCAATTGTGCTATACGGGTCCCCTGTTTAATAGTCACAGGGGGTGTTAAGACTTGCAACATAATACCTATGGGTCCAACATAATCAGAGTCTATTAATCCTGGCAAAACAAACAACCCCTGTCTTGAAGCAGAAGAACGACCTATTAAAAGTGCACTCAATCCATACCCTAGGGGCCCTGTTACTGTAGATGGAACTACATGTACAGACCGGTCTGTTATTGTGACATCTGTTCCCACGGCCAGATCGACGCCTGCGCTTCCTGAGGTTGCTGCCCTGAGCTCGGACAAGCAACCATGGCTGTTCCCCCTCTCGGCTGGTATTGTGGTGTCATCGCGCCCCAGCCCCTGGCGCTGGTCCTCCCGTTTCCCGGCAGCGGTGTCCCATCTTTTTTAAATCTTGATCGACACTCCACTACTCGGTGTCCATACTTATCACACCGACTGCACGTGCCATCAAAGCGCAAATTATTGAGAGGGGCTGGTGACTGACTAGTGCCATTACTAGGTCCCCCTCTCCGAGTATACTGAGGGCAATTTCTTCTAATATGTCCTGTTTGTCCACAAGTAAAACATGCTAGGCCGCGAGAAGAAGGGCTTCGACCTTTCATTGCAGGCTTAAGTGCTGCAGCCAAGGCCGCAGCGTGGGCTTGAGCATGTATTTTGCTTTTTCTACCTCCTGTTGCATAATTGGTACCTGTGTGCAAGCTTCCACCATCTCTGCTAAAGAAGCACTTTTTCCCAAACCGGCTAGTATCTGTTGGCATTGGGTGTTTGCATTCATCATAGCCAAATCTTTCCCCACAGCAGCTTTTGCCTCTGGAGTCAAGTTAGGACAGGCATCTATAGCTTCTTTCAAACGATCTACAAACTTCATATATGGTTCCCCAGGATCCTGCTTTATTGTAGAATAGGGTGGCACAGGGTTACCTATATTTGGCAATTCTTTCACTGCTGCCAAGGCAAGCCCTTGCGTTTGCTGCAAAATCCTTGGATGAAGTGCTGCCTGAGTAGCACCATCCGCATATTGCCCACGACCCAGTAACTGGTCCATGCTCGCTAACCGCAACGGATCATCAGCTGGTAAACGAACATTTTCTAATACTGCCAATTCCACTTTCCCCTGCCACGTGTCCAAGAACAGCAAATACCCCGTTGGAGGAAGCAATAACTCCATCAATGCCCTAATATCTGTTTGAGTTAGTACTTGCCCCTTGAAAAATGAATTGATTAGCTGCATCACATGCTTATTATCCATACCATATTGCATAACTGCACTTTGCAATTGCTTAACCGTTTTCCAATCAAAAGGCGACCACTGCCTTTGTCCTCTATTATCTATGTGCACTGGCATTGCTGTAATACTACCAGGTAACATGATCCCTTCAATAGTTGCATCTCTGATTACCCCTTGCCAACGTTGCCCTGCATTATAAGAATGATCTCGAGGAATATCTCTACCCTGACGCACAGGGGCAGCACCCAAATTATCATTATTATCACTGCTATACAATTCCCTTGTGTTTCCCTGTGGATCAGTAAGTCGACGCATATTTGCAAACCGATCTGCTAACCCAGTCTCCAGCCCTTTTCCATATCGCGCTCTCAAATATTCATCTGCTTCTCTTACAGACCACATCCCATCTTCAACACATTGTCTAGCCCATTTTTGTATTCGCTCCCTTTTGATACGGAGCTCCTCCGGAGTGAGGTCTAATTCCGCCCCCTCCCTTTCCTGTTTTCCCCGTTTTTCACATTCCCTGCCAATTGCCTCCAGCCCGTCCTTAATTGCATCTGACGCCTTTTTATATGCTATTAACCGCGAAGTTTTACTGTTACCGCCATCCAGTCGTTTCATAGCTTCTAGAACTTCTTGCATCTGGCTCTCCTGCCGTCTCAGTAAGTCCTTCAGGCTCTGCACGTCGCTCTCCTCCTGGCAGTCAGGGCGATTCTGCGGTGCTCCGTCCTGGTGTTCCATCGGGTCCTCCGGCAAAGGCACGTCGGCTGGATTAACTTGTCCTGGCTTGTTGAAACTTGCCGGTTGCTGCCATTCGTTGTCGGAGCCAGGCAATGGCTCAACGGGCGCAGAGGGTGTAATTTGCTCTCCGCCCCAGAACTCCAGATCTGATACGGGACATACCAGCGGTGTTGATTCTTCGGAGTTCTTGGAGGGTGGGCAGCTCGCGGCGGGTGGCTCCGAGGGGACGGCACACAGCTCGGCTCCTCTGAGACTTCCTGCACCAGCTGCCTGACCTCCCGCCAGGGTCCGGCGAGATCGCAAGCCTCGCGGCTCCCCCTTGTAACCGCTTCCCATAGTTCGGTCCCTATGTCCTCCCATGTACCGGGAGAAAAAAATTCGTCCGTCGAACGAACACAGCCCTTACGCTGGGCGAATAGTAAAAGGCGCTCCACCGCGTCTTTTTCCAAAATTCTTCCTGTTCTTGCAGCCAGCTGCAGAATACTTTTCACTATTATTTTTTCTTCCACGGATGCCGTGTTTCCCATGCCACCTGCTTCTTCGTAGGCCTACTTTCCGCTATGATTGAGCGCTGGGCTGGTGTCGCCCCCAGGTGGCGTCCTCGCGTCTTCACTTCCGGCGATCTTGCTTCGATACGAAGGATCACGTCGGGGTCACCAAAGTGTTGCTTTATCCGTGCGAGCCACGGAACCTGACACACCAATATGATGTTCACAGAGTTCGCTTTATTGTCGGACCGGGCTGGCTTTATAGCAAAGCTGCCCTGTCCACGCGCCTTACAACAACGTGATTGGTTGTAACTCGTGTTATACAATAACATGATAGGCTGCATGTACTGTCCACGCGCTCTGCACGCATGTGTCCGGCGATTGCTCACTCATTATTACCTTCTAATGGTGCTCCTTTAGTCTCTTTTGTCTCTGGCTTCACCTCTCAGCCAGGCTGGGGACAACCCCATCCCCCTGGGGCGGGGGGGGCTCTGCCACTACAGGTGAGCTGTGGCCAAGTCCCAGGAAGGGACAGGGCTGGAGCCAGAGCCTTGTTGGGGACAGGGACACTGGGACCCACCATGTGGGATCAGCTCTACAGGGCAGGACCCGGGTTGTCTGGGAGGGCACAGTGACCCCGGACAGGGACAGGTGAGAGCCAGGGCAGGGGATGTTCCCTCTGCTCTGTTCTCAGCTGTGGCTGCAGACTGGACCAGTTGGGGGCTGGCGGTGCAAGGGAAATGGGGTGGGCTGGAGCTGGGCACTGACACCACCCCAGCACTTCCCCCAAGCCCAGCCCTCCTCTCCCAGAGCCCAGGATTCACCAGTGCTCCCCATTGGCAGCGCCACCAGTGACTGAGGATCCCAGTCACCAGCTGTCCACATTGCCCCAGCTGTCCTCCCACCTCCCAGAGTTCCCTAGTCCTGGGGTCCCTGGTGCCCCAAGAAGAGGAGTGACTCCCAGCCCCTCATTTATTTAAGGGGCTGGAAAGGGCTCAGAGATAATTGTGCTTAGAGACCCCAGATTTGAGGCTGGTGTCATCTCTAGGGGGGGTTCCATAGGGAAAGACTGGCCTGGGAGTTGAGGGGCACTGGGAGATGGTGGTGCTGGGAGGTGAGGGGCACTGGCAGGTGGGGGGTTCAGGCTTTTGGGGTTGTTGCAGGATGGTTTCGAGTTGGAGCAGTGGGTCATCACCATAGGGTGTCTGGCTGTCAGGGACACACTGCTGTCCCCCCTCACCACTGTGGATGCCTGGGCCCTTCCCCGTGCAGCTGCCCCATGCAGGAAGCGGCACTGATGCCAGGGAAGGCAGCTGGATCAGTGCTCAAGGCGGGAGTGACTCTGTGCCAAGGCTGGGTTGCCAGGGCGGGTGTCTCTGCCAAGCTTTGCCCTGGGGGCTGGAGGCGTAGGGAGGGGCAGGGAGTCCTCCTGGGAGGGATAAAGGTGCCCTCACCTTTTCTGGCATCACCCAGGACTCGCTGCACCGCAGAGGAAGATGAAGGTCGCAGTGCTCAGCGTGGCCCTGCTCTTCACCATCCTGCTGTGCACCCCAGAGGATGCGCAGGTGAGGCTCCAGTGAGGGCCCCCACCGGTTTCTTGTCTTGGTGCCCCCACACCCCTCCTCTTTGGGCCTCCCCATTCCATCCTTTAAGACCCCTCAGGTATCTCCTCCTCAGGATCTCCTCTGTGTCCTATAGAGGGTCCCCAAATGCTCTCCCTTTGATGGATGCCAACGCCTTTCTTTCCATCTTTCCACTCCGCCCTTTGCCTTTCACCCTGTCCCCTGCGGTAGTGCCCCCAGATCCCCCTCCTTGAACACCCCCTCCCAAACACTTTCCCGATCCCCGCGTTTTGTTCCTCTGCTGTCCTCTTCCTCCTGCCCCCACCAACAACCTCACCTGAATTCCCCGTGTCCCCTCCCCTTGAATTCTTTACCCCTCACTTGCATCCCATGCAGTCCTGTCCCTCCAGCACCCCCAGCCCGGTCCCTTGGGTTCTGCGAGTTCACAACAGTGCCCTGCCTCTGGGTCCCCCCCAGCCACCGTCCTCCTTGGAGGCCCCAAATTCCCATGTTATCCTTTTCTCCAACCCAAGCCCTGGTCCGCCATGAACAGGTATCCCAGGTGAAACTTGGAGGAATGAGGTTGGGGGGAGCAGAAGGGATTTTCACGCTCAGATGAGGGAGAATCCAGGGGCCTTGGTGGGGCTGGGGACACCTGTGCCCCACCCACAGCCCCATTTGTCTCCAACCCCTTTCTCTTCTTTCATAGGCATTTCCAGGAGCATTGCTGGAAGCAAGTGGAGGGTCTCTCCTGCATGTGAGTAGTGGGGCGGACTTGGAGGGCATCCAGTCACAGTATCACAGTATCACAGTATGTTTGGGATTGGAAGGGACCTCAAAAGATCATCTAGTCCAATCCCCCTGCTGGAGCAGGAACGCCTAGGTGAGGTCGCACAGGAATGTGTCCAGGCGGGCTTTGAATGTCTCCAGGGAAGGAGACTCCACAACCTCCCTGGGCAGCCTGTTCCAGTGCTCTGTTACCCTCACTGAGAAGAAGTTCTTTCTCAAATTTAAGTGGAACCTCTTGTGTTCCAGCTTGATCCCATTGCCCCTTGTCCTATCATTGTTTGCCACTGAGAAGAGCCTGACTCCATCCTCGTGGCACTCACCCTTTATATATTTATAAACATTAATAAGGTCACCCCTCAGTCTCCTCTTCTCCAAACTAAAGAGCCCCAGCTCCCTCAGCCTTTCTTCATAAGGGAGATGCTCCACTCCCTTAATCATCTTTGTTGCCCTACGCTGGACCCTCTCCAGCAGTTCCCTGTCCTTCTTGAACTGAGGGGCCCAGAACTGGACACAATATTCCAGATGGGGTCTCACCAGGGCGGAGTAGAGGGGAAGGAGGACCTCTCTCGATCTACTGACCACCCCCCTTGTAATACACCCAAGGATGCCGTTGGCCTTCCTGGCCACAAGGGCACAGTGCTGGCTCATGGGCATCCTGTTGTCCACCAGGACACCCAGGTCCCTTTCCCCTACACTGCTCTCTAATAGGTCATTCCCCAACCTATACTGGAACCTGGGGTTGTTCCTGCCCAGGTGCAGGACTCTACACTTTCCCTTGTTAAATTCCATCAGGTTATCCCCCACCCAACTCTCCAGCCTGTCTAGGTCTCTGGATGGCGGCACAGCTTCCAGTGTCAGCCACTCCTCCCAGCTTAGTGTCATCAGCAAACTTGCTGATGGTACACTCAATTCCCTCGTCTAAATCATTAATGAATATATTGAATAATATTGGCCCCAGTACTGACCCCTGAGGCACTCCGCTAGATACTGGCCTCCAACTGGACTCCGCACCATTGACCACCACCCTCTGGCTTCTCTCTTTAAGCCAGTTTGCAACCCACCTCACTACTCTATTGTCCAGACCACACCTCCTCAATTTAGCTGTGAGGATGCTGTGAGGGACTGTGTCAAAGGCTTTACTGAAGTCAAGGCAGACCACATCCACCGCTCTGCCATCATCCATCCACCTTGGTACATTCTCATAAAAGGCTATGAGGTTGGTCAAGCATGACCCCCTTTGTCACTGGGGCCCATTGTGACATCCCAGGACCCCCCTTTGTCTGCAGGTCCCATTGTGACATTCAGGGGACCCCACTTTGTCCCCAGGGCCCACTGTGACGTCCTAGGACCTCCCTTTGTCCCCAGGGCCCATTGTGACACCGTGGGGACCCTCTGTTTTCCCCAGGGCCCATTGTGACATCTGGTGGACCCCCTTGTCCCCAGGGCCCATCGTGGAACCGTGGGGACCCTCCTTGTCACTAGGGCCCATTGTGACACCATGGGGACCACCCCTTTCTCCCCAGTGCCCATTGTGACATCCTGGGGACCCCACTTGTCCCCAGAGCCCATTATCACATCCTGGGGACCCCTGTGTCCCCAGGGTCCATTGTGACGTCCCAGGACCCCCCATTGTCCCCAGGGTGCATTGTGACACCGTGGGGACCCCCTTTGTCCCCAGAGCCCATTGTGACATCCTGGGGAGCCCCCTTTGTCCCCAGGGCCCATTGTGACATTTCTGGACCCCCCACTGTCTCCAGGGCCCATTGTGAACATCCTGGGGACCCCTCTTTGTCCCCAGGGCCCATTGTGACATCCTGGGGAGCTCCGTATGTCACCAGGGCCCATTTTGACACCGTGGGGAACCCTGTTGTCCTCAGGGCCCATTGTGACATCCCAGGACCCCCAATTGTCCCCAGGGCCCATTGTGGCACCATGGGGAACCCTCTTGTCACTGCGGACGCATTGTGATACAATGGGGACCCCACCTTTGTCTCAAGTGCCCATTGTGACATCCTGGGGACCCCCTTTATCCCCAGGACCCATTGTGACGTCCCAGGACCCCGTTTGTCCCCAGGGCCCATTGTTACAGGGTGGGACCCCCCTTGTCCCCAGGGTCCATTGTGGCACCATGGGGACCCTCTTTGTCACTGGGGCCCATTGTGACATCCCAGGACCCCACTTTGTCTTAGAAGGTCACTGATCGGACTACTGGTACATCCTGACTCTGCTTTCTCAATAAACATTGAAGAACACCTGGGGTTTGTTTGCTCCAAGGGAAAACTTCCCTGCCACGGTTCCTGGTTCCCGGTCCTGTTTCCCGGTCCGGTTTGGCTTCGCTATCAGAACAGCTGCTGCCTCCACAGCCGCGCTCAAAGTCCCCGTTGTGACACCGGGATGGCGGGAGAAGGGGGGTGGCGGGGGCGGCAGCGGCGGCGATTGGGGGGGGGCAGTCGGGGCTGGGCGGACAAGCGGCGGCTGCTGCGGCTCCTCAGGCAGCGACAGCAGCAGCGATCGGGGGGACGTGGGGGGCGGACAAGCGGCGGCTGCTGCGGCTCCTCAGGCAGCGACAGCAGCAGCGATCGGGGGGACGTGGGGGGGCGGACAAGCGGCGGCTGCTGCGGCTCCTCAGGCAGCGACAGCAGCAGCGATCGGGGGGACGTGGGGGGCGGACAAGCGGCGGCTGCTGCGGCTCCTCAGGCAGCGACAGCAGCAGCGATCGGGGGGACGTGGGGGGCGGACAAGCGGCGGCTGCTGCGGCTCCTCAGGCAGCGACAGCAGCAGCGATCGGGGGGACGTGGGGGGGCGGACAAGCGGCGGCTGCTGCGGCTCCTCAGGCAGCGACAGCAGCAGCGATCGGGGGGACGTGGGGGGCGGACAAGCGGCGGCTCCTCCGGCCGCGGCCAGGACGTGGCTTCGCCGGCACCGGGGCCCGAGACCGCGCGCTGTGGGGCTGCGGGGCGGGTGTGGGGCCGGGGGCCTCCGGGGGTCCCGCAGCGGCCGCTGTGGGGCGGGATGGGGCGGCTGTGGAATTACCTGTGGGGCACTCATGGGGCTGCTGTAGGGGTCTTAAGAGGCATGTCTGGAGCACTTATGGGGCGACTATGGGGCAGGTGCTGGGCTGCTACAGCGGGACCTGTGGGGCAGCCATAGGGCTGCTATGGGGTTGGTTATGGGTCACAGATGGGAGGGGGCAGCTGGGTGTGGCCCCGCCTACATGGGGTGGGGTCAGTGCCGAGGGGCGGGTACTGAGAGGGCACGCCCACGGGGAGCCCCTCGGGGGGGCGGAGCCTCTGTGTCACGCCCCATGGGAGGTGGTCTGGGGGCGGGCATTCTCTGGGGCACGCCCCCATGGGAGGAGCCTCTTGGGGTAGGGAGAGCGTGCGGTCAACATGGCACAGCCCCAAGGGGGCGTGGCTTAGCTCGGGAAGAGGTGGAGCCGAGAAGGGGCTGCCCGACCCGGCTCTCCAGGCGGCTCTGAGACGGAGCGGAGCGGGCCGGGCGGGGCCGGGCCGGGCACTCCCCGGGGCCTCGCAGAAACAGCGGCGCAGCGAGTCCGCTCCGGGCTCCAACGGTGCGCGCACGTGGCCGCCGAGAGCGCCCCGTGCACCTCGCAGCGCCCATTTCTGCGCATGCGCATTGGGAAGCCCTCGAGACAACCCTTCCCCCGCGGCCCGCCCCTTCTCTTCCCTCTCCGCAATCTGATTGGCCAGCTAAGCACGTCAATTTCCATTCTCTCCGCCTATCATCACCCGTCCCCGTTTGCCCCGCGCTGCGCTCTGATCCAGTGTCTATTTACACTTAAATACATTTAAACTTCCATTTTAACACTCAGGTATCTTTTCAAATTTACAGATTTTGACATATTTACAATTATATATATTTAGACTGGGATATCGATTTACATTTATTAATAAATTAAAGGTATGTATACGGGTGTGAGTGGATATATATAGATGATATTTATTACCTATTTAGACTATGTAACACGTAGTAATTATACAGAGCTCTGCCTACTCACACTTTTTTCTATTTTAAGTTCCTATCTAGAGATTTTTTTCTTTTTCAAGTCCTTCACTTTTTAATCTACAAATAGATAAGATGTTTGTATTCTTAAAACCATCAACAGAAATTTTTTACATTCTAAAATCCTTTATATAACAGAGTAGAAAAGGGGTTTTATTTTAAAATCATTTTATATCTACATGAATACCATTCTGCAATATATAAATACAAACGACAGACTTCTCTCTGTTTGAAATTCTCACGCTCATATTTACAGGGTTTAATAAGTTTTATCCTCCCCCAGGAATTTTCAGGCATTTTTGGACTGTGACCCCCTCTTTTCAGGGGGACTCCCTTTTGAGCCCCACATTGTGGGGGATTTGAGGGATTTTCTTGCAGTCAGTGAACATTGTATGGAACTGAACTGAACTGAACAGGGCTCTGAGGCCTCTGTGTCCTGCAAGAGAGCAGGAGCGGAGCAGCCCCCGTGTCTACGTGACTGTGCAGCCTTCTTCAGTATTGGAACCGAGCTGCTTCGCCTTCTGTTTGTCCACGTGCACACACACCATTCCTCACTGGAAAACAGGCAGAAACCTTTCCACACGCACCCAGGTCTGTGCACCCAGGCCTTGTCTATTCCTGTCGGGTTTGCTGGGCTCTGTCAGGCTCCTCTGGCTCTGTCGTGCTTTGACAGCCTCTGTCAGGCCCGGCCAGACTCCACTGTTCGCTGTCAGGCGCTGTCGGGATTTGTCGGCCCCTGTTGAGTTCTATCAGGCTCTGTCAAGCCCTGTTGGGCTCTGTCGCGCTTTGTCAGGCTCTGCCTGGCTTTATCATGTTCCATAAGTGCTCCAAAAACTGGATGCTCTTGCGATGCTTGTATTCACACAATTATCGCATATTCATTACAATTTGGGGGAATTTTTAGCATCAAACGCATCTATAGTAAGAAAAAATGTCATAAACCTAGGGTTAGACTGAGGTTAATAATTTCATGGTCTTTGCTGCCATCTAGCGTCCCTTAAGAGAATGCACAGAACACGCATTCGGAGGGTGCCTGCAGGTATGTGCCTGTTCTTGGACGAACCTGTGCGCGAAAGCCTTAGTGCCTATAAACGTTGGTCTGTCCACATGTGAGTGCCTTGATGTCAGCTCCATTTATGCTAAAGCTGGAGCATCATCGTTCAGACGTGTGCGTGTGTGCAGTGTGCCAAACATCCACGCACGTGTTTACCCTCAAGCATGTCAGTACATTTCACGTACGCCTTTCTGTCAATAGATGGGACTGGGCACGCTTGTGGAAGTGTGCGTGTGTGTGGCCACGTGTTTGCTTACACATCAGTGTGTAGCTGCGTGTGCGTGCACGCGGTGCTGGGTGCACATACCTGGGTGCCCCACAGGTCCCGCTGTAGCAGCCCAGCACCTGCCCCATAGTCGCCCCATAAGTGCTCCAGACATGCCTCTTAAGACCCCTACAGCAGCCCCATGAGTGCCCCACAGGTAATTCCACAGCCGCCCCATCCCGCCCCACAGCGGCCGCTGCGGGACCCCCGGAGACCCCCGGCCCCACACCCGCCCCGCAGCCCCACAGCGCGCGGTCTCGGGCCCCGGTGCCGGCGAAGCCACGTCCTGGCCGCGGCCGGAGGAGCCGCCGCTTGTCCGCCCCCCACGTCCCCCCGATCGCTGCTGCTGTCGCTGCCTGAGGAGCCGCAGCAGCCGCCGCTTGTCCGCCCCCCCACGTCCCCCCGATCGCTGCTGCTGTCGCTGCCTGAGGAGCCGCAGCAGCCGCCGCTTGTCCGCCCCCCACGTCCCCCCGATCGCTGCTGCTGTCGCTGCCTGAGGAGCCGCAGCAGCCGCCGCTTGTCCGCCCAGCCCCGACTGCCCCCCTCCAATCGCCGCCGCTGCCGCCCCCGCCACCCCCCTTCTCCCGCCATCCCGGTGTCACAACGGGGACTTTGAGCGCGGCTGTGGAGGCAGCAGCTGTTCTGATAGCGAAGCCAAACCGGACCGGGAAACAGGACCGGGAACCAGGAACCGTGGCAGGGAAGTTTTCCCTTGGAGCAAACAAACCCCAGGTGTTCTTCAATGTTTATTGAGAAAGCAGAGTCAGGATGTACCAGTAGTCCGATTAGTGACCTTCTAAGGCAAAGTGGGGTCCTGGGATGTCACAATGGGCCCCAGTGACAAAGAGGGTCCCCATGGTGCCACAATGGGCCCTGGGGACAAAGGGAGTCACCAGGATGTCACAATGGGCCCTGGGGACAAGGGGGGTCCCACCCTGTAACAATGGGCCCTGGGGACAAAGTGGGGCCCTGGGATGTCACAATGGGCCCTGGGGACAAATGGGGTCCTGGGACGTCACAATGGGTCCTGGGGATAAAGGGGGTCCCCAGGATGTCACAATGGGCACTTGAGACAAAGGTGGGGTCCCCATTGTGTCACAGTGCATCCCCAGTGACAAGAGGGTTCCCCATGGTGTCACAATGGGCCCTGGGGACAATTGGGGGTCCTGGGATGTCACAATGGGCCCTGAGGACAACAGGGGGTCCCCACGGTGTCAAAATGGGCCCTGGTGACATACGGGGCAGCCCAGGATGTCACAATGGGCCCTGGGGACAAAGGGGGCTCCCCAGGATGTCACAATGGGCTCTGGGGACACAGGGGGTCCCCACGGTGTCACAATGCACCCTGGGGACAATGGGGGGTCCTGGGACGTCACAATGGGCCCTGGGGACAAAGGGGGTCCCCCGGAAGTCACAATGGGCCCTGGGGACAAAGTGAGGTCCTGGGAAGTCACAATGGGCCCTGGGCACAAAGGGGGTCCCAATGGTGCCACAATGGGTCCTGGGGAAAAAGGGCGTCCCCAGGATGTCACAATGGGCTCTGGGGACAAGGGGGGGTCCTGGGACATCACAGTGGGCCCTGGGGAACAAGGGGGTCCCCAGGATGTCACAATGGGCTCTGGGGACAAGGGGGGATCCCCATAGTGTTACAATGGGTCCCAGTGACAAGGGTGGTCCCCACGGTGCCACGGTGGGCCCTGGAGACAAGGGGGGTCCCCACGGTGTCACAATGGGCCTTGGGTACAAAGTGGGGTCCTGGGATGTCACATTGGACCACAGTGACAAAAGCGGTCCCCATGGTGTCACAATGGGCCCTGGGGACAAAGGAGGTCCCCACGGTGCCACAACGGGCCAGAGGGACAAGGCGATCCCCATGATGTCACAATGGGCCCTGGGGACAATGGGAGGTCCTGGGATGTCACAATGAGCCCTGGGGACAAACGGGGGTCCCTATGGTGTCACAATGGGTCCCCAGTGACAAGTGGGGTCCTGAGATGTCACAATGGGTCCTTGGGACAATGGGGGGTCCTGGGATGTCACAATGAGCCCTGGGGACAAACGGGGGTCCCCATGGTGTCACAATGGGTCACCAGTGACAAGGGGGGGTCCCCAGGATGTCACAATGGGCCCTGGGGACAATGGGGGTCCCCATGGTGTATACAATGGGTCCCCAGTGACAAGGGGGGTCCCCAGGATGTCACAATGGGCCCTGGGGACAAAGGGGGTCCTGGGACTTCACAATGGGCCCTGCGGACAAGGGCAGGTCCCCAGGATTTCACAATGGGCCCTGGGGACAATTGGGAGGTCCTGGGATGTGACAATGGGCCCTGGAGTCAAAGGGGTGTCCCCATGGTGTCACAATGGGCCCTGGGGACATAGGGGGGTCCTGGGATGTCACAATGGGCACTGGGAATAAAGAGGGGGTCCCCAGGGTGCAACTATGGGCCCTGGGGACAAGAGGGTCCCCAGGATGTCACAATGGGCCCTGAGGACAAGGGCAGGTCCCCATGGTGTCACAATGGGTCCGCAGTGACGAGGAGGGTCCCCATGGTGTCACAATTGGCCCTGGAGACAACAGGGGTCCCGATGGTGTCACAATGGGCCCTTGGGAAAAAGGCTGTCCCCTGAATGTCACAATGGGCCCTGGGGACAATGGGGGTCCCCAGGATGTCACAATGGACCCTGGGGACAATGGGGGGTCCGGGGACGTCACAATGGGCCCTGGGGACAAAGGGGGTCCCCAGGATGTCACAATGGGCCTTCAGTATAAAGTGGGGTCCTGGGATGTCACAATGGGCCCTGGGGACAAAGGGGGGTCCTGGGACGTCACAATGAGCCCTGCGGATCAAGGATGGTGCCCTGGATATCACAATGGGCTCTGGGTACAATGGGGGGTCCTGGAATGTCACAATGGTCCCTAGGGACAAAGGGGGGTCCCTTGGATGTCACAATGGGGCTGGGGACAAAGGGGGTGCTGGGATGTCACAATGGGCCCTGGGGACAAAGGGGGTCCCCACGGTGTCACAGTGGGCCCTGGGGACAAGGGGGTCCTCAGGATGTCACATTGGGCCGTGGGGACAAAGAGGGGTCCCCAGGATTTCACAATGGACCCTGGGGACAAAGGGGGGTCCTGGGACGTCACAATGGGCCCTGGGGACAAAGGGTTCCCCAGGATGTCACAATGGGCTCTGGGGACAAAGGAGGTCCCCAGGATGACACAATGGGCCATGGGGATGACGGGGGGTCCTGGGACGTCACAATGGGCCCTGGGGACAATGGGGCGTCCTGATATGTTACAATGAACCCTGGGCACAATTGGGGGGTCCTTAGATACCACAATGGGCCCTGTGGACAAAGGGGGTCCCCACGGTGTCACAATGGGCTCTGGGGACAAAGGGGAGTCCCCAGTATGTCACAATGGGCCCTGGAGACAATGAGGGTCCTGGGATGTCACAATGGGCCCTGGGGACAACGGGGGTCCCGACGGTGTCACAATGGGCCCTAGGGACAAAGGCTGTCCCCTGAATGTCACAATGGGCCCTGTGGACAATGGGGGATCCGGGGACGTCACAATGGGCCCTGGGGACAAAGGGGGTCCCAATGGTGCCACAATGGGTCCTGGGGAAAATGGGGGTCCCCAGGATGTCACAATGGGCTCTGGGGACAAGGGGGGGTCCCCAGGATGTCACAATGGGCTCTGGGGACAAGGGGGGGTCCCCATAGTGTTACAATGGGTCCCCAGTGACAAGGGTGGTCCCCAGGATGTCACAATGGGCCCTGGGGACAAAGGGGGTCCTGGGACTTCACTATGGGCCCTGGGGACAAGGGGGTCCCCAGGATGTCACAATGGGCCCTTAGGACAAGGGGGGTCCCCAAGGTGTCACAATGGGCCCTGGGGACAATGGGGAGTCCTGGGACATCACAACAGGCCTGGGGACAAGGGGGATCTCCACCCTGTCACAATGGGCCCTGGGGACAAAGGGGGGTCCTGGGATGTCACAATTGGCCCTGGGGACAAAGGGGGTCCCCATGGTGCCACAATGGGCCCTGGGGACAAAGGGGAGTCCCCAGTATGTCACAATGGGCCCTGAGGACAAGGGGAGGTCCCCATGGTGTCACAATGGGTCCTCAGTGAGAAGGGGGTCCCCCATGGTGTCACAATGGGCCCTGGGGACAAGGGGGATCCCCAGGGTGTCACAATGGACCCTGGGGAGAAGGGTTTAGGGGTTGTGTTAGGGGGTTGGAGGATTAGGTGGTGCAGGATTTGGGGGTGCAAGGATTTTGCGGGGCCTGATTTGTGGCTGCAGAGTCTGGGGTTGCAGGTTCCAGGGGTGCAGGATTTGGGGGTTCAGGGTTAGGGCAGTAGGATCTTTGGGTGCAGGAGTTTGGGGTGCCGGGTTTGGGGGCCAGGATTTGGGGTTGCAGGATTTAGGGGTGCAGTGGTTTGGAGTGCAGTGTTTTGGGGTGCAGGGTTTGGGGAAGGAGGATATGGGGGTGCAGGGTTTAGGAGAGCAGGATCTTGGGGTGCAGGGGTTTGGGGTGGGGGGCTTGGTAGGGCAGGATTTGGGGGTGGAAAGTTTAAGCGGTAGGGCTGGGGGTGCAGGATTTGGGGGTGAAGGGGTTGTGGGGTGCAGGGTTGTGGGGTGCAGGGTTTGGGAGATCGGTACGTGGGGCTGGAGGATTTGGGGGTGCAGGGTTTGGAGCAGCAGGATCTGGGGGTGCAGAGTTGGGGGGTGCAAGATTGGGGGTAGCAGGGTTTTGGGGAGCAGGGTTTCGGGGTCAGGCTTTAGGGGGACAGGGTTTGGGGGGCAGGGTTGGGAGGGATGATTTTGGGGTGCAGGGTTTAGGGCAGCACGATCTTGGGGTGAAGGGGTTTGGTGTGAAGGGTTGGGTAGGACAGGATTTGGGGTGCAGGTTTTTAGGGTGCAACTTGTGGGGGTCAGGATTTGGGGTACAGGGTTTGGGGGTGCAGGGTTTAGTGGTGCAGGGTTTGGGGGTGCAGGTCTTGGGGAGGCAGAATTAGGGTGCAAGACTTGAGGGTGCAGGGTTTGGGGGTTTGGGACATGGGGCTGGAGGATTTGGGGGTGCAGGATTTGGGGTGCAGTGTGTGGGGGTGTGTCCTGGTTTTGTTAAAAACAAGTTTCTCTTTTAGTGAATTTGCCTGTCAGCCAAAGCCTTCATGTCAGCTGCATTTTCCTGGAGAACCCAACACATGTTTTGGTTAAACCCAGCAATGGAATGGAAACTTATTGATAAGCACGGATGGACATCTCGCGAGGGGGGCAATGAGAAAACTGATGACTGAGAGACTGACCAACGGTGAATAACATTCCGTTCACGTGAATACTTCATATAAAAGTGGGAGATCACGAGGATCTCGCCCCTTTTCCCTTTTTTTCCTCATGGCTGACATTAGGAGAGGACCTTGCTGGTCGTCCCTGCGAACTGAGGCCAGTGACAGACTGAATCCAGCTCCGGTTGGCTGCAGAGTCTGATCCAGGACTTTGGGTGCTGGCTCTGCAGTTGCTCAGACTTACAAGATGGGTTTTGTATATTTGTATTATTTTCTCTGTTCTCATCAGTAGCATCAGTAAAACATCTTGAACTTTTCCAACTCTCTCCCCTCTGTGCTTCTTCCCCTCCCGATCGCCTGTGCTGAGTGGGAAGGGGGGAGAGGGAGGGGCAAAAGGGGGAAGTGGGGGGGAGAGGAGGTTGACAACACATCTGCCAGGGTTTGATTGTCACCCCGCAATCCTAACCCTCGACAGATAATTGGCGCCCAACGTGGGGCCAGAGAATGGGGTGAATTTGGAGATTTTTGGCTTTTCTCCTGCTCTGACGTACCTTTCAATTTTCTTGGCACGGTGCTAGCTCATAGAGTTGTGATACTCGCGCGTCTGTTTGATTCGAATATTATTTAGTTGTGATGATGATCCTGTGTGGTTTGGCACTGGTTTATTTCATTATACTGCAGCCGCTAATGTATTTTTACTCGTTTTTGCTTTACCTTGAAAAACCTCCAGGAGAGAATAAAGAGCGGAATGGCTCTATATTTGCTAATTGGTCAAGCGAATCTTTAGAAAGGCTGACTAACAATACTTTTGTGATTTCGCTGGGACAGTTTGCAAATGTGTTAGAGAACTTTGAATACCCTTGGAGCTTTGATAGAACTGTGATGGTGTTATCTGGTTTGCTGAATGTGTGTCAGTTTGCGTTACTGTTAAGAGAAATGAGGTTCAATAGGAGGTTTGCGTCTCTTCTTAGTCCTGAGATTTGCAGTGCGTCTTCGGAAGCTTTAGCAAAAAGCACTCCTGGCCGCTCGAGAAAAGGCAAAACAGCCAAAGCTGCTGCTGCAGCCACTGCCCCCCCAACCGCGGCTTCGCAGGCTGAAGCTCCAGCTCCTCCGCAGAGCTCCTCTGCCAAGGGCGCTGCAGATAACGTTACTTCTCCAGCCTCAAAGGCTGACAAGGCAGCCCCCCCGCCTTCACACACTGGGCACTGTTGCTGCTGTAACCACAGCAATCACTGTGACAGTCATTCAGACTCTGGAAATGAATCAAATGATGGTGAACCCATATCAGCATCAGTTGCTGGTTGTAAGAAAGTCACTAGAAAGACCACCCGTGCAGCAGGTGATGGCACAGGGCCAACATCAACCCAAGAGGCATCATCACTAGGACAGGGTGGAGATGAAGTGACCACCACTCGGTCCTTTTCTCCAGGTGAGCTGAGAGACCTGCGAAAAGACTTCAGTCGTCGTGAAGGCGAGAATATTTTAACCTGGCTGCTGCGATGCTGGGACAACGGGGCAGAAACAATTGAATTAGAAGGTGGTGAAGCCAGGCAGCTGGGATCTCTGTCAAAAGATTCCACCATTGATAGGGCAATTTCAAGAGAGTCTAATGCCGCTACTCTCTGGACCCGACTCCTGGCAGCTATGAAAGTCAGATTTCCCTACAAGGAAGATTGTATATCCACGTTAGGGAAATGGAATACAATGGAGAGAGGTATCCAGTTCCTGAGAGAATGAGCTGTGCGAGAGATCATCTATCTAGGACCAAACAGCCAAGAGGGGACAGACCCAGATAGAATCAATTGTACAAAATCTATGTGGCGCAGATTTGTACAAAGTGCACCACCTGCATATGCTAAGTCATTGGCAGGAATGGTCTGGTCAGCTAGAGGTATACAAGAAATTAATGAAGTGATTGAGCAGCTCCGGTACTTTGAGGACAGCCTTGCTGGTTCTCTACGGGCTTGTGCTCCACTGTGGAGAAACTGTGTGAAAAATCTGATGACCGGTTTGAAAAGCTGCTGCAAGAAATCCAAGAGCTCAGAGCAGACTCGTATCGTTCACGACCTGCACAAACCTATGTTTCAGCTGTTAGGAGAAGGCGTTTCCAATCTCGAGAGAGAGGGCAGAGACAGCCCACAAAAAGAGGTTCACTGTGGTTCTTCCTACATGAGCAGGGAGAAAACATGAACAAGTGGCATGGAAGGCCGACCTCAGAACTTCAGGAACGAGTACGTGAGATAAAAGGAAAAACTCCTAGGAAGGTGGCTGCTCCAGTTTACAAAAGGAGCAGAAGAGATTCTGATGCTCTTGAAGGAACCTCTAATCCACACCCAGAGACTGTGCAAAACAGGAATTAGAGGTGCCCTGCCTCCAACCAGGTGGAGGAAAGGGATAAGAGAGTTTATTGGACTGTACAAATACAATGGCCTGGTACAACACAACCCCAGGAGTACAAAGCTTTAGTGGACACTGGTGCTCAGTGCACAATAATTCCTTCTGATTATAAAAGAACACAACCCATCAATATTGTTGGAGTGACTGGGGGATCCCAGGAACTGACTGTTGTAGAGGCTGAAATGAGCCTAACTGGAAAGAACTGGCAAAAGCATCCCATTGTGACTGGTCCAGATGCTCCGTGCATCCTTGGTATAGACTACCTCAGGAGAGGGTATTTTAAGGACCCAAAAGGGTATAGGTGGGCATTTGGTATAGCAGCTGTGGACACTGAGAAAATTGAACAACTGTCTCATTTACCGGGTCTTTCAGATGACCCCTCTGTTGTAGGACTGCTGATGGTTGACGATCAGCAGTGCCAATTGCTACCACGACGGTGCATCGCCGGCAATATCGCACCAGTCGAGACTCTTTGATTCCTATCCAGAAGCTGATCCGTCAATTGGAAAGCCAGGGTGTGATCAGTAAGACTCGCTCACCTTTTAACAGCCCAATCTGGCCAGTGCGTTAGTCTGGTGATGAGTGGAGACCAACTGTAGGCTATCGTGGCCTGAATGAAGTTACAGCACACTGAATGCTGCTGTGCCTGACATGCTAGAACTGCAATTTGAACTGGAGTCAAAGGCAGTGAAGTGCGATGCTACAATTGACATTGCTCATGCATTTTTCTCTATTCCTGCAGCAGCAGAGTGCAGGCCGCAGTTTGCTTTCACCTGGAGGGGCATCCAGTACACATGGAATCGCTTGCCCCAGGGGTGGAAACACAGTCCTACCATCTGCCATGGGCTGATCCAGACCACGCTGGAGCAAGGTGAAGCTCCAGAACACTTGCAATATATTGATGACATCATTGTATGGGGCGACACAGCGAAAGAAGTCTTCAAAAAAGGTGAGAGAATAATTCCTATTCTTTTGGATGTGTCTTTCAGATCAAGACAATGGTGATGAAACCAGCGCTGGCTTCTTCGAGTGGCGCCCGACACCTTCTTCGAAGTTGGTGTCCTTAACCCACCAACAGTGGTCATGAGATGCACTTGGACCATTTTCCCTGCCCTGGGAGACTGTGGTGACAAAATGAACTTAATGAACTTTTCAAAGGATGGTCCACTGATTAATTACTCCTGTGTATATATGTACATATATATATATATATATATATAGTAGTAGTGATTAATTAGATTGTATTGATAGATTGTATTGATAAGGTTTAAGTATTCAGTGAATGTCATATGATAAGGGGTGGAATGTCCTGGTTTTGTTAAAAACAAGTTTCTCTTTTAGTGAATTTGCCTGTCAGCCAAAGCCTTCATGTCAGCTGCATTTTCCTGGAGAACCCAACACATGTTTTGGTTAAACCCAGCAAGGGAATGCAAACTTATTGACAAGCACGGATGGACATCTCGCGAGAGGGGCAACGAGAAACTGGTGATCGAGAGACTGACCAACGGTGAATAACATTCCATTCACGTGAATACTTCATATAAAAGTGGGAGATCACGAGGATCTCGCCCCTTTTCCCCTTTTTTCCTCATGGCCGACATCAGGAGAGGACCTTGCTGGTCGTCCCTGCGAACGGAGGCCAGTGAGAGACTGAATCCAGCTCCGGTTGGCTGCAGAGTCTAATCCAGGACTTTGGGTGCTGGCTCTGCAGTTGCTGAGACTTAGAAGATTGGTTTTGTATATTTTGTATTATTTTCTCTGTTCTTATCAGTAGCATCAGTAAAACATCTTTAACTTTTCCAACTCTCTCCCCTCTGTCCTTCTTTCCCTCCCGATCGCCTGTCCTGAGTGGGAAGGGGGGAGAGGGAGGGGCAGAAGGGGGAAGTGGGGGGGAGAAGAGGTTAACAACACATCTGCCAGGGTTTGATTGTCACCCCGCAATCCTAACCCTCGACACTCTGTCTACAACTACCTAATAGGGAGTTATAGAGAAGACTGAGCCAATTTTTTTTGGAGGTGTATAGCAAAAGGACAAGAGGTAACAAACTGCAGGAAGGGAAATTCCAACTGAAATAAAAATATATCAGCTTCACCGTGGAGTGGGTTTAGTGGTGTGACAAGGGTCGGAGAGGTTATGGGAACTCCAGTCATGGAAACATTCAAAACTTGGCTGATCAGCCTGACCTGACTTTGAAGCCAGCACTGCACAAGAAGGGTTTGGACAAGAGAGTGTGAGCTAAATTATGAGTTTATGAAGATTGAATGAAAGTAACACATGGAAATGCAATCCCGGAGTCCAGAGCTTCTTTCACACTCAATTTCAGGAAGAAAATTGTGTTCCCGTAGGGACAAACAGGATATCAGGAGATCTCAAAAACTCAAGAATATTTAATGTGAAGGAATAATCAAGAATGAATCCAAAAGGTAAGGAAGGATTTCAAGAAAAATTGGACCACTATTTCAATAAACATTATGAAGCCCAGGAGCCAGACTCCCCCACTCCTGAAGCCACGCGATAAACCAAACAACACCTGAGCTCAGTCGCTGCTCCTGCCCCAGCATCCAGACCTGGCAGGACATTTCCTAATATCCCACAACCTGAGCACCTTTCAAGCAGGTTACAGTTAAAATTAAAGCTTCCCATGGAAATGCTGCTTTTCTCTCTCTGCCTTTCAAAGCACAGATTAACTAGAAGTCAGGAGTTAACACGACCCACATCTAACATCAAAAGCTGCTGATGTTTAGCTGAGCATAAGTGACAGGTCTGATTCTTTCTTGGCACAAAAGAGTTATTAACTTTTTCAAGGCCCTGTTTTTGCTTTTCCCACTACGTCATTACTTCAGTTCTTGTGTGATGGACCAGACCACAAGGCACCAAACTTTCAGTACGTACTTAGGAGAACAGGTGTTAAGAAGGACAGCAACAAGTTACAAACCGGGGTTCTACAAGAGTTTATGGTGTTCCAAACCTCTCGATTTGGCTGCTGAGAACCTTCTCAAATTTTACTAATCAGCCTTAAACTCTGAAAGGCTCTTTGAGCAGTAATATCTACTGCTTCAAAGTATGAGATTTCAGGGGAAAAAAAAGTCTCTCCGTTGTTGGAAGAAAATATTTCTAAATCTGAACAACTTCCCCTTGGTACAGAACTGGCTCTGGTGGAAATTCAGGTTTAGCAATTAAGTCAAAGCTGGGTTTGATTCAATTATCACCTTTTTAAATGCCACCCTTCATGCACATACTGAGCATCTGACCATCAAGAAGCTAAGAGGACATGCCAGTACAGGCCAACAAGCTAAGCTGGATCTAACTTCAGGGCCAGTAACCCACTAACTATCCACCACCTGCTTCAGTACAATAAAATACTTTGCCTGTGTGGTGGAACAGTGCCATTAATCCCCACATTTACACGTGTGGAACTGAGGCTCCCAAAGATGAGCGCAGCTCCATCGCACTCACCATCAGTCATTTAAGTGCTGAAGTCGGAAGCCCAAAGCTCCCTTCAGCTGGTCCCTTCTACAGCCAGAGGGCGTTTCAACCCACCCCAAACCTGCACATCCATCTGGAACTACTCATCCCTCCCCGCTGACCACAAGAGGCTGGAAAGTAACTAAGCTTCTCAAAGCCATGGGCAATGGTTCTGGAATCCATCCAAAACTAACAAGGAATTAAGGAATGGCCTAAGGTCACCCACTTTACTCAGGGCACACATGTGCTGTGTCATTTTTAGGTAGGAGACTGCATTCTGCCCACCAGAGCTAGAGGAACACAGCTCCGCAGCCTCTTGTAGCATCGGGACAAGCTTCAAGTCCCACAGGACAGCAACTGCACTTACTTGGAAGATATTGGAGAAGTCTCTCAAGTTGAAAATGTAGTGGAACTTGATGGCTGTTGGAAGGAATGTAGCGGCTACTTTCTGGTGCAGTCCCAGGGCAAGGGCAATCAGCTGCTGAGCTGATTTTTGCACAGCCCCCGAGAAATTTCCACTTGTCAGGTGCTGCGTTAAAATGGTGCTATAGATCCTGGACAAGGCATCCTGCCCAGGGATGGACAGCGCGAAGACACAGAAGTGACGCTGAGGGAGAGAAAGGAAGGCATGGAAAGGTCAGAGAGGTAGAAAAACACCTTTCAAGCAAAATGCCCTTGGGGATTTGCTGTGATAATCTCATCTAGGCTCCCTTTCCCATGAAATGCTGGACCAGATGATCTTTTGAGGTCCCTTCCAACCTGGGTTGTTCTATGATTCTCTGATTTGCAGTCCACCTGAACAAGGTTATTTCCCTCTCCCAGTTTGCCAGCAGAGCTCAGGTGGGAAGTGACATCACTCTGCTCACTAAACCAGGGATTTTCAACTGCATCTCACCAATGCTACACTGCAAGTGCAGTCCATTGAAGAGCCAAAGGGCTCTGAAGGTCCCACCGACCTCTGACAAAGCCCAGTCACTGTCTCTATTAAGAGCAGCCCCTGGAAGGCGCCATCTCCCAGAGGACCTCTTTACTAATTTGGAACTTGCAAAGTTGCCCATGGGACACTTCATTTTAACTCCACACCTTGCTGAAGAGGAGCCAGGGTCCAAGCTGACTCTGGTCATTAGGTTTCTCCATGATGAAATGAATTTTGCTCACTGCTACCCAGTCCCTCCATCGGTTGGCAGCTCCCAAAAATCAAAGTCTAATGTTTAAGATCTCTTCCCAAATCTTCTGTTATCAGCAGCGCTTGAACTGCTTTTTGTTTGGCTTGGGGTTTTTTTGTTCGGTTAGGTTTTTGGGGGGATTTGGTTGGTTGGTTGGTTTTGGTGTTCTTTGTTTTGTTGGTTTTGTTTGGTTGCTTGGTTTGGGGTTTGTTGGGGTTTTTGTTGTTGTTGTGTTTTGGTGTGGCTTGGGTTTTTTTTTAGTTTTGTCTGTTTTCTTCGTTTGGGTTTCTCCCCCACACCTCTTTTTACTGACAGCTGCAGCAGACAATTCTGGAAAGCAGGCGGCGTTAATGCACCATGCTTCAGAGCTAAATACGAGCTAAATGAAGGCGAAATCTGCCTGTATGGACCAGAAGGTTGTCCTGAAAGTAGGTGTTAAGCTGGCTGGCAACTTTTGACTTCCTCCTCTGACGGAGCTGCAGAATGCGAGGAAAAACAAACAAGGGAATAAGGGACCCAGTTCGGTGCTTCACTATTAGGAATCACAGTCACTCGACAGATTCGTGCCATTTGTACTGATAAAACAACAGCAGGATCTGCCAGTGGTTGTCCTCTAACCTCACGTTTAAATGATCCACCCCAAAATAAACCCAGCGATGCACCTGCCGTTGTGCAGGGCTTTACCTGCAGCCGAGGGTTGATGGTGAAGCTCCCCGCCGTCGGGTTCACGCACGACACATACTGCACGTTCGTGATCTCCTTCAGCGACAGCTTGGTCCGGTCGTACCTTCGGGCAAAACACAAGCAGCAGCACAGTGACCACGGCCACTGCCTCTCTCAGTACGTGTCCCTGGGCTGCCAGAGGCCGCTTGTCTTCAGGGGGTCAAATTCTGCGTCTTGCCAAGATGAGGCCCAGGCCCAGGTTGCCGGCCTATCTGTACACGGCCTGGCACACGCGAGTCCTGCTCCTGGTGGAAATCCTTCAGCTTCAACAACCTGTAGCTAATATTTCTATCAGTAATAAGCACTGAGCAAAGCCCCTGGGCCATACTCTTCACTTGCATGGAAATGGCAGAAAACAGCAGGAGTGTCTCTGGTTTGATCCCAACCCGGGACAGGGTGTGAGAGACTACAAGGGTGACTCTCAAACACTGTGGCAAACCCAGCCCTGCAACACCCAGTCATGGGAGACGGGCCATCGTGAGCAGGTGAATGGTGATTTACATGTCAAGGCCGAGGTGACAGCCACAGACAAAGGCTGGGTGACACAGGCAGTGCTGTGTTGAAGGACACGCAGCCTGTGCGCTGACAGGCCCGACACGGTGTCAAGGCCCAGGCTGAGAGACCCTCCGGGCCTCCCCCATCTTCCACAATCACCCCCAGTGACGCCTGCACAAAAGCCCAGGTGATCCCGAGGGCTATAAACCCTATAAAACCTGTGCCAGCACGGGCAGGGTGCCACCCTGGGGACCCTTCCACCCACCGGGCTGACCACGGGAACCGAACCACACACCACAGGGTGCTGAACCCTGACTACAGACCCAAGCATTCCTGCATAGGAACTGGACCTGAGACTACAAACCCCTCAAACACACCACGGAGCCCTAAGGGTGGTGAGACCTTTCCTTTCCCTTTCCTTTTCCTTCCCTTCCCATTTCCTTCCCCCTTCCTTTCCCCTTCTTTTCTTCCTCTCTCTTTCCTTCCTATATTCCTATTTCTTTGCCTTCCTTTTTGTGAGTAATACAGTAACATAAGGTTTAGAGCCCCACTTGTGCCACAAAACTCTTTCATGTGAATCTTTTCGCTGCTAAACTGTTTATCGATTGAGCTTAAGTAACATAAATCCTTCTCCCACTGAGTCATTTGCCAACTGGACCAAGCTACAAAAAATAAAGGTCTTTTGTCTGTGGACCTTCAGGATTGTATGTACTTTTTTCCAACCCAGGGGACTGACAAATCTCAGTCACACTTCCCCCAACCATAGCGCCAGGTGGGACATGACCAGGGTCAGCAGGCTGCTGCTGCCGGGGGAGGACAGGGAGTCCTGGGCTCCCTGGTTTAAGAAGGACAAGGAATTACTGGAGAGAGTCCAGCGGTGGCTACAAAGATGCTAAGGGATCTGGAGCACCTTTCTTGTGACAAGAAACTGAGAGAGCTGGGGCTGTTGAGCTGGAGAAGAGAAGCTGAGAGGGATCTGATCAATGGGATCAATATCTCAGGGTGGGTGTCAGAGGATGGACCAGACTCTGTTCAGTGGTGCCCAACGCCAGGGTGAGGGGCAGCGGGCACAGACTGAAACACAGGAGGCTCCATCTGAACATGAGCAGAAACTTGTTTGCTGGGAGGTGCCAGAGCCTGGCCCAGGCTGCCCAGAGCGGGTGTGGAGGAATTGAAAACCATTCCAGTGGTTAAAATTCAGACAGTCAAGAAAACACACCTTCAATGAAAATAAAGAAATAATGGGAAGGGTTATTAGAATGGAGTCGTGAGACAGGTAAACTGAGCCTTGGCAGCTAGGAAGTGTCAGGTAGTCTGTAAACCCTGCCGTACCCAACCAACGGGGAACTGGGGAGGGAATTTGCAGTTGGGATTAGGGGTGGATATAAGCAGTGGCTTTTTGCCCTGTTTTGTGTGCCTACCTTTAGGTGGAACACCCGACCTTGCAAAATCGTTAATAAAATATGCTTTGCTGAGAGATCCTACCTGAGCCTATTATATTGGTGAGATGATAACTTCCTGCATGCAATACAGTGCCCAGTGGGCACTGCTGAGCACATGGGCAGAAGGCCTCGATGTGTCTGGGAGGGGACCCATGGCATGCTGCATCCGCCCGCACCTCGCTGCATCCCCTGTACGTTGCTGCATCCGCCCGCACCTCGCTGCATCCCCTGTACGTTGCTGCATCCGCCCGCACCTCGCTGCATCCCCTGTACGTTGCTGCATCCCCCCGCACCTCGCTGCATCCCCTGTACGTTGCTGCATCCGCCCGCACCTCGCTGCATCCCCTCTACGTTGCTGCATCCGCCCGCACCTCGCTGCATCCCCTGTACGTTGCTGCATCCCCCCGCACCTCGCTGCATCCCCTGTACGTTGCTGCATCCGCCCGCACCTCGCTGCATCCCCTGTACGTTGCTGCATCCACCCGCACCTCGCTGCATCCCCTGTACGTTGCTGCATCCGCCCGCACCTCGCTGCATCCCCTGTACGTTGCTGCATCCCCCCGCACCTCGCTGCATCCCCTGTACGTTGCTGCATCCGCCCGCACCTCGCTGCATCCCCTGTACGTTGCTGCATCCCACCGCACCTCGCTGCATCCCCCTATGCCTCACTCCATCCCCCACACCTCGTTGCATCCCTCTGCGCCTCACTGCATCCCCCTACTCCTCGCTGCAGCCCCTTGTGCCTCCAACGCTCCCTCGCAGCTCCCTCACCCTCTATCTGCCTGACTTCCCTGACACCCACAGCCCAAGATTTCTGCCTCCGCTCCACTGTCTCTGTTCCTCGGAAGCTTTTGGCAGAGCTCAGGCATGCACACAGCTGAGGAGAGTGGAAATTGCAATGCGTCCCTGCCCTGTATTCCCTGTGGAGAGATGCAAATATTCATGTCCCACACAGAGCTGCTGGCTAAAGTGTAAAACACACCCATCTCCTTCCAAAACAGTCACTGCTTTTCCTTCAAATCACCTCTGCCTAGATAATGGTTGTTTGCTGCTGCCTGACAGAAGACAATGTTAGGTGCTCACAGCAGGGGGGTTCACCCCAGCTGAGGCCAAATCCACAGCCGCCTCTGCTCTCAGCGTCGCGGGGCAGCAAGGCCGAGCATCGCGCTCCCCTCGCAGGCTTTGCACTGGGACCACAGTCACAAGCCACAGCAAGAGCAGAGCAAAGCTCCTCTCAACCCAGCTATGAGTAAGCAATCAAGCGGTATTAAAGAAGCGATGGACAACGTCCTCGGACACACGGTGTGAACTGTGGGGTTGTCCTGTGCAGGGACAGGAGCTGGACTCGATGATCCTTGCGGGTCCCTTCCAGCTCAGGACGTTTTGTGATTCTAAGTGAATTTGTTTGCTGGGGACAGGGGAAGCCCTGAGGGTGCTCAACTCTCAGTTCACCCAGAGCCTCCCAACCAGCTCTAGCCCAGCAGTATGCAATGGGAAGAGGGACCCACGCTTTGAGATTCTCTCAAACCCACTCCCCAGCACTGGAGCTGAACAAAAAGGTCTCCGACAACCAAGCCCAAGCAGGCTCCTACCAGTGGCCGTAGTCCAGGTGCTGCCGGACCAGCGTATGGGGCTGCACTGTCCCGTAAGCGTCCACCTCGGGCATGTTGAGATCATCAATGAAGTACACGAGCTTCTTGGTACCTGGAGGGCCATAATTCCTACCAGCCTTTTTCTCCAGAGGTTTCTCAAGCATACCTGTAGGGAGGCAGAGGTGCAAAGCTCATCTACTGGGAGAGCAACTGCTGCAAAATAAAAATGATTTCTCAGCCCAGCTCAATGCTGTGCTGTGTGTAGCTACAGCGGCCCCTCAAGGAGCTGAGATGTCCCCCAGCTGCAGCTGTATGAGGAGCAGCTGAGGGGCCTGGGGGTTCAGCTGGAGAACAGGAGCTGAGGGGAGACCTTCTGATCTCTGAACTGCCTGAAAGGAGCTTGGAGCCAGGGGGGTCGGGCTCTGCTCCCCAGGAACAAGCGCCAGGAGCAGAGGAAATGGTCTCAAGTTGCACCAGGGGAGGCTGAGGCTGGATCTGGGGAACAATTTCTTCCCCAAAGGGCTGTGGGGCATTGGAACAGGCTGCCCAGGGCAGTGCTGGAGTCACCAGCCCTGGAGGGTTGGACAGACGTGGAGATGAGGTTCTCAGGGACTAGAGTGCTAGAGCTGGGTTACGGTTGGACTCGATGATCCTGAAGGTCTCTTCCAACCAAACTGATTCTATGATTCTACAGTGCAGCTGGGAGCCCTGCAGGGACCCTTGGTCAGCACTTTGGTTTGACTTAAATCAGAAAGCTCTCAACTCTTCCTTCCAAACAAAAATACAACAAACTTCGTCTGCTACAAAACATGTCTACCTCAGAGCAAACAAGAGCTTTTCATGCAAGATAAAGCCTTTTGAATCTCTTCTGCATAATTTTTTAAACGAAATCTTGCTTGCAGAGGTGGCTGTGCCAGAGCAGTGAGCATCCCCTGCTGCCTGCCCCGGCGATGCGGCAACTGCAGCGTGGCCAGGGCAGCAGGCACTGGGCGCTGCGATGGAGAAAGGGAGACGGATGCTGTGGGCACAGAAGCCCACGAGCAAAGCTGCTGGTTTTGTGAATATATGCATCTTTTACCCTGTTAGACAAAAATAGGCGATCTCAGGGCCAAATTCCTGGACATCTTCAGAACAACCAACATGACACTTTTATTTAAATGCATCAAATAATCATAAGTTCCCTGATCTTCTCACCAGCGTTACCCAACCCTCCAGATAATGTGACAAGACTTAATTCCAACACGAGCTGTCAAATTACCACCTAGTTTCAAGTAGGGTCACGCACACGCAAAGGAAAGCACGGAGAGAACAGTTTCGCATTTCAAAGCCTTGGAAGACTTTAATTTGTTTTAGCAGAAGGCTGGGGTCATATGTTGCTCTAGCTCATAAAACGTGGGGAATATTTATAATCCTGGGCTGATATTTAATAAAAATCACCCCACGTCGCTGCACATCATGTTCTATAGGTTATTGATTCCTCTGATTGCAGCCCAGGCAACCTTTACTGTCTCAGTAAGTGGAAAAGCAAACGGAAGCAACGCTCCTCTGCCCAGACCCCGGGTGGGTTTTCTGCCCTGTGCTTACTCGAAGAATTTGTTTCATTAGCAGTTTTGGGTTGGCAACAGACCTATAAGGTGCTATAAAGCAGCACACGGTAAGTAGCAATTCTTTGTAATTAGGGAAGACTGGCAAATGTAAACGGGACTGGGAGTTTTTTTAAGCCATTTATTATCACGTGCAAAAGTTGTTAAGGAAGATTTCTATTCCGTTGGTTTGTTTCAGATCACAGACCTTTCAAAACGCTGGGTTTTTCCTGCTCGGGTGCACTGCAGACAGCTCGCCTTGCTCACCACTCAAAACGCAGCTGATTTCTTGTCACAGACAGTTGCTGCACAAAGGAATGGATTGTGCTACGGAAAATGATGAATCTTTCCTCAGCGGAGCCTCTCTCCCCGTTCAATAAAACCACAATATTTGAAATTTCTGGTAGCAAGTTAAATTAAGTGTTTCAAATAAGCATTTAATTTAAATTTAATTAGTCCCTAATTAACATATAAAATCAGCCCTTTTTGAGGTTAAACAAGTATGCAAGAGATTCATCACACTGAAATGCAATTACTGGGGATCAAGTGACATGTTCGTGGAAGTGGTATTTTAATTCAAAGCCGTATCTCACAATAATAATAAGGGGCGGTGTGTCTGTGTGAGATCCTGACACATACTCAAACCAGCACCTCAAAGAAACAGTCTGGACACCTCGTACCTTCTGGTTGGTGAGCAAGGGAGAGGGAAAAAAAGAACCCAAACAAAAAAACCACAAGATTTATTGCAATTTCTCTGAATGACAGAAGTCAGGGCTACATCTGATGGAGGGGCAGAGGCCCAAGAGGGCACGAAGCAGAGCGAGGCCCAGGGCAAATGCCACAGAATGTGGTATTTAGTCACAATAAACTACAGAAAATCCCCAAACCGGCCCCAGGTTCAGGCAGAGAGAGTGTTGGGCTCCTTTTAACCCCTGTGCACACGGCGCTTCTGGAAGCCACAGGATGCAGGGATGGGTTGAACAACAACTCTGCTTCCCCTAAGGGCTGCATCTTATACATCTCTGCAGCAACAGGCACCTTGTCTAAGGAACTACTGGAACTCAGGTTAGGATCTTTTTTAAGTAAGAAAAAATCCAAAATTACTTTGTGCCCATGTTTTACAAATTTAAAGATGTGCCTGCTGGGGAAAAGAATAAAGCAGCCAAGTGACAAACTACACAAAAAGGGACAAATTAACTCTAAAAAATGAGCAGCAGGGATCCAGGCCAAGCAGTATAAATCATGCTTCTCAATGCAAATCTCACCACCACATCTTCATCCACACACAAGACAACTTGCTCCTCTGTGCAGGGGAAGAAAATCACTGACTCAGCCCACAGCTCATGACCAGGGACACGGTGCCAGGTCTGCCTGTACAAATAACACCTGCACACACTCGCCCATCCAGCTGGAGACAAACGGCTGCACATTCACAGAATCACAGGATCCCAGGCTGGTTGGGCTGAAGGGACCTCTGCAGATCCCCAGTCCAAGCCCTGCTCACGCAGGGTCACAGAGCAGATCACACAGGTGGGTCCAGGCGGGTTTCAATGTCTCAGAGAAGGAGACTCCACACCCGCTCTGGGCAGCCTGGGCCAGGCTCTGGCACCTCCCAGCAAACAAGTTTCTGCTCATGTTCAGATGGAGCCTCCTGTGTTTCAGTCTGTGCCCGCTGCCCCTCACCCTGGCGTTGGGCACCACTGAACAGAGTCTGGTCCATCCTCTGACAGCCACCCTGAGATATTGATCCCATTGATCAGATCCCTCTCAGCTTCTCTTCTCCAGCTCAACAGCCCCAGAGCTCTCAGTCTCTCCCCATAAGAAAGAATCTCTAGGTCCCTCAGCATCTTTGTCCCCCACCCAGGCAGCTGGACAGAGAGACAGACAGACAGCCAGCCAGCCAGACAGCTCAGCCCATTTAGCAGCTCAAGGGCATTTTGCAGAGACCCCAACACAGGGAAAAAAGCAAAGGGGCACCTGGGAGGGAGGAGGGAGACTGCAGCCATCACACACTAGCAAGACCCAAAACCCTTCAGACCTGCCCCAGAAAGCTGCCGTGACTCCACGACACAGCCCCAGGTGACACAGCGTGGGCTGAGCCTGTGCTGTCACCTCTGCGAGTGGATCAGTCCCACAGGGCAACTTTAAACTCTGACACCTTCCTTAAAACATCTGCAGTGTCGGGAGCCCAGCAGAGCACAGACAGGGGCTGTGATGCTCATGGCCGTGAGCGTGTTCGCCCCAGGGCCACCTGGCCAGGAAAAACCCACATGGTGAAGGTTAAAACCTTGGTCTCACTGGTGCTGGTCCTGTAGAGGGAGTAAAGGGATTTCAGGACACTTGGGTCAGACCAAACTCCATAAAGGAAGTTATTTTGGTTTACAGTGACCCACAGCTGTTGTTCAACTCAAAACAAGCAAGGTTGTTTCATTCCTGATTAATAAATACATGTAGAAAATTATCCTCTCTCTTTAGGTCAACTGAAAGTGAAAATACCATTCCAAAATGAGTCACTTTTCAACAATTCCCTCTTTCTCTTCATCTGTGAAAAGACTACACAGCAGAACTGACCTTATCCTGGTCTCAAACTTCATCTTTCACTGATGTGCCAAAATCCTCATCAAAGATATTCTCATGGGCTTCCCCAGGTCAGAGCCTCCCAGGGTCAGCAGCCGTGTCCCCTGGGGCGGTGGGATGTGGCACCCGCTCCGTGGGAGCACACGGGGCTGCATCAGGATGCGGGGGACAGCCCAGGAACCAGCAGCACCTGCACATCCCCATTAGCACTGTCCTCACTGACAACTGGGATGCAATTCCCATCATTGCACTCTGAGGACAGCTTAGATCCCAGCCAAGCAACCCATTCTATTCAGCACGGGCTTAAATTCAAGCGTATTAAAGACACACCTCAAGTCAAGTACGAGCTGTGTGCTGTAGAGAACAGCAGCAGATTTAAGTGTGTGCTTTGCACAGCCCTGAACCAGAGTCCTGGTGTTCAGAATTCAATCCCTCATGTTGGGAAATGCCATTTTCCATAAAACCAGGAGTCTGCGGACCAGTGAGTTTCACAGTGGGATTTAAGAGTCAGTGGGTGCCAGTGCAGTGCCCACAGTGCACACCCAGCTCCAAACCCCGACGGACACCCCAGGAATTTGGTGACCTGCCAGGCAGAAGTCCCACATCTCAGCCATTGTCTTACCTTGCAGCATGGCAGAGGTGGTGTAGTAGTTAAACGGGACCTTCTTCACCACATAGGCGTCTGTATCCAGTGAGCAGAGCTTGTCCCCCACCAGCACAGACTTCCCCGTGCCGGCGTTGCCCACCAGCATCACGGGGCGCCGGCGCTCCAGGAGCCTGTCCATGAAGTACCGCACACGGACCGTCTCGGTGGTGGGCACCAGGCAAGCCTGAGAGGGGCAAAACGAGCAGGTAAGTGTACCCATCTGTGGCACCACCCCACTGCCATGTTCTGAGGAGACATCAAACTGGGAGAGCCAGGAATGAGTGCGGTGACCTGAGTTTCTAGATGGCGCTAGGAAGGGAACAATACACTGCTACCAACCATTCAAGTCAAACTATCTGTACAGACGAAACAATGACAGCGGGATGCTGAGAGCAACATCTGGATCTCCCCGCAAACACACATTTTGCTAAAATGGTAACAATTTTTACAAGTCATCTGCTCACTGTGGCACCTCTAAAAGGAAAGAAAGGCATAGCTGGCAAACGCAATTCACTACCTGCAGCAACTCTCATTTTTCGTCCAAATCATATAAACAACCCTATTTTCAGCCACGCAGAATGACGAGATGGTGTCTCAGGGACTTTGTCACTACGTTGTCCCACATCCTGCTTCTCTCTGCAGGCCAAACGCACCTCCATCCCGCACCCTGGGCACACCAGCCCTGGCTCATAGGTGTCTCTGAGCCTGCGCCTCATGTACATCACTCAGCTCTGGAAGATGGATGGAGGATGAGTCTTCACAGTCAAAGTACAGTAAAGAAAGATGGGTAATTGAGTTGTACTTCATAAAGAATGTGTCAAGGGTTTTGATTGTGGGGTGACAATACAACCATGGCAGATGTGTTGTTAGCCCCCTCTCCCCCACCTTCAGCCCCTCTCTCTCCCCCATTCCCACTCAGGACAGGTGATTGGGAGGGAAAGAAGGATAGATAGAAGAGAATTGGAAAAATTAAAAATGTTTTACTAATGCTACTAATAAGAATAGAGAAAATAATACAAAATATACAAAACCAATCTTGAAAGCCCCAGCAACTGCAGAGCTGGCACCTGAAGTCCTGGACTGGACTGTGCAGCCAACCGGAGCTGGATTCAGTCTGTCATGAGGCCTCAGTTCGCAGGGACGACCAGCAAGGTCCTCTCCTAATCTCGGCCATAAGCAAAATGGACGAGATCCTCGTGATCTCCCACTTTTATATGAAGTATTCACGTGAATGGGATGTTATACTCTGTTTGTCAGTTTCTTGGTCACCTGTTTCTCATTGCCCCTCTCGCGAGATGCGAATCTGTCCTTATCAATAACCTCACATTCCATTGCTATGTTTACCAAAACATGGATCTGGTTCTCCAGGAAAACGCAGCTGATATGAAGGTTTTACCTGACAGGCAAATTCACTAAAAGAGAAACTTGTTTTTAACAAAACCAGGACGGAATGCCATTCTTATTATGAAGTGCTTGACCTCGAATGAGACTTCAATTGAAATGCCTGCATACAGTCACTAAAATGCATGTGCTCTTCCCAGACAAAACACGTGCAAGGTTCACATACCTGTAAGGGCATTTCTGGATCAAATTCAAACTGAGGAATAAGTTTAGACCAAGGTTCAAACTTCTTCGTTTCTGGATCAATGTAGAAGTCAAAGACTGTGCCCTGAGAGGGAAACTTGATAGTCTTGAATTCTGCCACCCACCACCTGCTGAACTCCACTCTGTAGTCCACAAGCTATAAGACAAAAAGTGGAGAAAATACACTAATCTGGATCAATTAATTAGTAATGGAGAATGTTATCTATCCCAGTCCACCAGAGCGGGATTAGTCCTTAAAATATATTCCACAGCATAAAGTTCTTATCATTTTTCCTGCTATTAAGCCTAATTTTTCATTTTCTTCATTTCTGCTCATCAGTCCTATTTATTCATCTAAATAATTCATCCTCTGTGTTGATCACTCTTGGTATGTCTGAGACTAGATAGATGGATCAATTTGAAAAAGAGAAATACGTGCCTATGACTAAACAGACCACTTGATTGATTCTTGGTGCCTACTTCTTCCAACAGACAAGGACACAACATCCGTCTACATCTGTGCTCATGGTCAGTCACAGCATGCATACCAAAGCCTTTCCTCATCAATCACACCACTCTATTCAGAGTGAGTTGTTGTCTTCTGGCTTCTTTTCAAGCCACAACGTTTCAGACAAGCAGGACTGCAGACCCCAGCGTACCAAAGCAGCAGCGAGGGTCTGCCCCTTTGGCCCCGCCGTGATTCTGCGCTGCCACATTCCCCTCAAAGCACCCGTTTCCTTGCTTTTCCCCATTGTATCTTTCTACACATGGAGATTTTGGAGCATCTGAATTTTTTCAACTGGGGTGACAGTTTTGCTTTAGATGCTGGGTCAGGACTCACAAAATGTGCTTAGTCCCCTCCTCTGCCCTAGGTCTCCTGTATGACATTGGGCCAGCCATTCTGCCCAAACACCTTCCCATGTGGACAATGGGAACTGGAGAGAGGTGGAGGGGAGGAGGAGAGGAAAATTGCTGTGAGAAAGATGTTTGTGAAATACCGGACGCATCATTTAGCCCGTTTTAACAGCACAGTTTGTTCCTGGGGTGTCTGCGGGTCTCTCCTCCCCATAGCCATACAATGTGGGGTCACCAACACATTGTCCATAGGCTGCTCGGCCTCCATAAGGAAACCTGGGTTTGTTGCTGAACTGAACCAAGTGTCCTCCATAAAGCCTCCTGAGCCACAGTCCCTCAAAAGACCAGTGGATTTGAAAAACACATTAACAGTATCCACGATTTTGCAGACTCATGCTATTCAGAGAGGCAGAATCCCTGTAATTCTCCATTCTCCTGTTGTTATAACTCCTCAGCAGCGGCAGCAGAGTCGCCCGCAGTGGAGCGGGACGTGCGTGGCTGCTAAAAGCTTTCCCACAAGGGTGCCCTTACCCCGCACAGCCAAACCGCCTGCAAGCGCGCTGTGCCGCGCTGCCCGCCCTCCCTGACCCCGCGGTTAAATGGAGCCACTCCAGCCCCAGCTCTAGTGCCAGAACGGTGTGGAATTCAAACCACTTCCTTAATAAAAACCCCATATGGATTACCGCTAATTTCAGAGCCAGGAAATGGCAAATCTATCATCTGTTTTTATACAGGGGCCCCGCTACCCACCAACAAGCACCGAGTAGTGGGAAGCCTCCCAGACTGTTTCTCCTGACATTTCGGCCGCGAAAGGTCAGCGCGAAGGGCACCTTCGGTGGAAAGCAATAAACAGATTTTATATTGGATCATTTTTCATCAGGCTCCCCATTGCTCGGACTGCTGTATCCTCGCACTCTCAGCTCTGACATTTACAGAGCATCGCGGGCAGCAACGCACAGCCAGGCTCCCGGCGGAGCCTCCCGGAGGGTCGCTGTGCCTGCAGCTGCTCCTGCAGCCCACCCAGAGCCACTACCGCAGGCAGGAGCCCGGCCTGATGCACCCGAGACTGACTGTGCGGCATGGGGAACACAGCGGCCAGCTGCCACAGCACCGCACACCAGCATACTTGCGCTTGTACTGCTGAAGCAAAGACAAGTAGTGCTTCCCAGGCTTTATTGTGTTTTGTTTTGTTTCTTTAAGTCATCCTAGACTGGCAACACTAAGGCTGAGTATTTCCCAGCTGGCACATGGGAAATGGAGGCTTCACAAGGACCAAGGAAGCTGGTCTCGCACAGGTCATTCAATGGTCACAAGGTGTGATGGCACCAAGTGAGCACCCAGCTGAGCTTGAGCTGTGTTGTTCAGCACTTCCTGAAGCATCTGATCCTTGGCATGGAGCAAATCTGAAGAGACCAGCAGACACTCTAGGTCTGGCGTTAAGGTACATGAAAACACACAAAGAGACCCCTGGGAGCGCTTGAGCAGCCATCAAGAACGGCAGTGCCTCCACCCGAGCTGGGGAGGGGTGTCTGGTGTTACATTCGTGGAGAGACCTCCCGCATAGTCCAGACAACACAGAGTTTGACACAAGCCCAGCGGAGATCAGACGTGGATCTCCAAGCCCTTGACAGCAGTGCAGTGTGGGCAGACCCAGACATCAGGACTACACACTTTAGATCTGAGGATAAGGCGTCCTCTGACTAGGGGATGCAACCACCCAAGAGTAGGTGTGCCCCTGTGGCCACGAAAGTCAATGGCACCTGGGGTGCCTTAGGAAAAGTATGACCAGCAGGTCAAGGGAGGTTGTTCCTCCGGCTCTGCTCTGCCCTGGTGACAAAACACCGGCTGGTTTGTGTTATGTAGCACGTCTACCTGTGCAGTCAGAAGGCTGAAAGACTGCTCCACTGATACATCCATCTGATAAATCAGTCTTAATTTGATCACATTATGCACATCCACAGGCTTCTATAAGTTAACCTTATGTTTCTCCCCAGTGAGATGCATCTGCATAAGCAAACATCCCTCCACCTTTACCACTGACCCCTCAGCTGTTCTCTGGTGGTGTTACACCCTGGATAACGAGGCCTTTCGTAAAAGGAATTGTTGTGTTTCTAGTTTATTATCACCTATATGAGAGCCCCAGGAAAACAGCATTACTGGCATAGCACTATGTTTCAGAAAGTATGAAGAAATCAAAACAACACAAAACCACACAAACAAACTGTGTGAAAGATGCTGAAGAGGCATCTTCCGTCTTACCTGATCTCGAAACATTGATCCACCAAAGGCCCAGACGGCAGCAAAGACAAAGTAAAGTTCATAAAGCTCCTTGGGACAGTCAGGAGGTGTGTTCTCCTCTGCCAGGAGACATTCAAGGAGGTAGCACAACATCTGAACCATACTCTGTTCAGGAATGGGAATAATCTTCTTAAATCTAAGGGATGGAAATTAGAAAGCAATACGTCCATCACAACCCAGGAAGACTAGAAATGCTCTTTCAGAATACTGGCATTCTGCTTGTCAGCGGTACGTGTCCTATTCCCAGGTACAATAAAGAGAACACCCATTCTCACACTCAGACCCGCTGGCACCGGCACATACACAAGTAATAACAATAATCAGAAGTTTCAAGCATTTTAAAACTTTGATCTTCTTGAAAGAAGCAGAATGGAAGACTTGCTAAAGGCAATGATTTCCTGCGAGCACGATGAGTTCAAAAGCGGTCAAATAGAGGAGTAATAAAATAAACCCTTTCATCTCGCCATTTTACATTCATTTAAGCTACACTTACAGAATTCCAAACTAATATTGTAGCTGCACTGAAGTCCTCCATAAAGTAATTATAGCTATTTGAAAGGTTGGTTCTACGATTTCTGAATTAAGCAAGCTACCAAAACACTCAGCTCAGGGTTGCCTGCAGCTAATCCCGTGGATTTCACGCTCTGAGACAATGTTCAGCAAACAGAATGGGAAACGTCCGATTGACTTTGCTACCAACAGTCAAAACCAACTTGGTCCCACAGAGAGAAGTTCCCTAGCACAATGTTTAAGTCCTGATTCCAGACCCTTCTGACACATCCCCCTTTTGGCTGACATCTCCCATGCTCACTGATTTTTCTTTTGTTTTTAAAGGAAAGTGCAACTATAGGAAGCAAGTAGAGGATGGGAGATGCTCCCTTAAGTTTTCTGGGACTCTACTTTGGCCAGTCCTCACCACAGTATGAGAAAGAGAATGGTTTCACATGATGATAAGCAAGAACCACATGACTTCCCTGTGGACACTGCTTTAAAGCCAAATCAAGCCAAGAAGCACTAGGACCCTTCCAAATACCCAAGTTCTTAATGAAAAATAACTTGTGGAGTGGGCTCAGGTCTAGCCTGACACATCAGGAGGCTGAAAAGCTTTCTCTTTGGGATCTGCCGGAATTATTTTCCAAGAGATAGAGAGTTGATACAGGAAATACAATAAAAATCAAATCAAAATCAGATGAAAACCAGATCTGACCAACACGATACAGGCAGGAGCGTCACTTTGCCCACCTCGCCCTGCTGGTTCTCTGAGCTTAAGCCAATGATGCTCAGGGCTTCCAGGGGCAAGGAGGATCATGTGCAGCACAACCCAGCGCAGCACAGCTGGGCTGGACAGTGGCAGGTGTCCCCATGCCCTCACCACGGGTGACACAATCACTCATCAGATGGTACCTTGTTCTGAGGGTGTCCAGGCAAATGGGCAGGTACTTATCAAACAAAATGGTCAGGCTGGCTCTTTCGGACTGGATCTCTCGCCTGTCGATCCAGCTGCTCACTGGAGGATTCCAGCCCAGATCCGACGGGTTGATGTACAGGATCCCTTTAGGCCCAGGGTAAGAGAGAACATATAGTGAAGACATAGCAGAAACTGTTCCTTTCTTCCAGCAGAGTTTACCAGGTACTTTCACACAACTAAAACCCTATCAAATATGACGGGACGTCCCATTACCTGCCCCCTTTTCCTGCCCCACTGCAGAGTAGAAACATGAACAGTGAAGAAACTTCACCCTTGAAACCACGGCGCTTTTCATGACCTTGCCCTAAATTCAGAACATTGTCTTGTCTGAGCAGTTTCATTGCTCTGGGCCCCATTTCCCCATGTGTAAAACTAGGGGACACCTCCATTCCCTTCTCCCATACTTCATGCACTTCTTCAGAAGATCAAGAACTCTTTGAGACAGATACTGTCCTTCTCCTCATAAAGTCCATCCAAAGGGCTTTGCACAACAGGAGCACTCAGCAACGCTGAAGCCATGATCACCCACCAACAGCCAGAGTGCTCTGGGTAAATCTCCAGGATGATGACAGCTCCACATGTGCATTTGGGGTCAGGATCCTCAGTTTGTCTGTCAGAAACCTGCCCTGTCCACCCACGGCCGCTGTGATCTCAGGTTGGGTACTTGCAACAGGAGTCAAGTTGGCCAACAGAAGACTGGTTAATGGCACTAGATCCTCCTGGGTTCACGGCAAATCCCAGTGCGGAGCTCAGGCCAGGACTCACCCGCTCGGGACACGGTTGCTGGGGTGGCTGTGCGCAGGTGGCTGATCTCAAACACCAACCGCGTCGTTGGGTTCAGAGGGATTCTCTCATTGCTCGCCAGGGTCAGCACCTGCATTGGGCAGACAGACAGACAGAATGACATCTTCCCCAGGAACAGGAATGAAAAGCATTCAGCACTTTGCACTAAAAAGCTTGGTTGCTGCCAGCACAGTTCCTTGAGGGAATGCAGCTGATTTCCAGCAGGCAGTAGAACTGTCTTCCATGACTCAAAGGAACAGCGCTCCCTTCGAGCGGCGGAAAAAGGTGTGGAATTATGACCCCACCCTATTTTTGAAGGGCCTGGAGTTACAATCAGGACATCTGTGATTATCCATGAGCCCAGTTCCAGGAAGGGAAATTACAATGAAACCATGATTTGAGCTATTTCCCCTCATGCACCATTTTCTATATGTGATATTGTTTGGTGCATCTGAAGAAACACAACCGCATTATTCTAGGAGGTGTTATTTCAGCATCTGCATTTTTAGGCTGAACCATGCCATGCAGTCAAAGAATATCTCCTTCTTTAACTTATATTCATTACCTTATTATCATCCATCACAGTATTAAGAGACTCAATCCACATTGGATCAATATCTCCATCTAGTACCATCCACTTGGGACCGTCATGCGTGATGTTGGCCAGCTCTCGCATGATTGATGAAAACAGGCCTGGGAGGGTGACAGGAAGATGGTGATGAACACTGAACTTGACACCTGCTCTAACGGTTTTCTCCAGCAACACAGTAAAAATTACTCTAATTAATGCTTTCCTCTCAAACATGCAAAACTCTATGTGCCTATACGTAAATATTACTATATCACAATACGGTTCTAGTTTGCTTTAAAGTGAAAAAAGGGTTATCAGTTATCACTACTGAAAATGATTGCAGACCTACGCACGAGCTTCATTCCCACCGAGAATCATAAGGGATAAGAAAAATGTAGAGTAGCTACTCAAAGGCAAAAGGCGGCATGAGTTATACAATGCAGAGAAAACCACCTGAATATGCCTAGGAAATCCTTATAAATATTTTTTTGTGGCTCAAAGTATATCAGGGCAATCAAGATGCATTAAACGCTGGGTCATGGCTTTAGTGAGACTGAGGGGAGAACAAGCACAGAATGACATTGAACGACAGAACAAAATGTTGGTAAAATCAAGGAGAGAGAGGATACAGAGTCTCAAGGGGAGTAAATAATGAATGTTAAGAAGACCACGAAGGCTGGGAATAGAGCAGCAGCACTGCAGAGCAAATGAAAACTCCACAAAACTATTGCTCTCCTCTGCATGTGAAAATACCTCGGGAGATGCTGGTCTTCATGAAAAAACATCAGGCAAACATTAAAAAAAAGCCTCTCTTCCAGTGAATTGTGACAAGGACTCTTTTTTTTTTTCTTTTTTTCTCCAGGACAAGCTATTTCTTTGTGATCCAGATCAGGAACAGCTGGTGGCACCATCTGACTGAAGACAAAGCTTGTGCTCAGCAAATGCAGAACGGCTCACCTGGAACAGGTGTGTGATCCCGAGACTGGGTCAACAAAAATAACGCTTCAGCGCCTCTGCCTCCAGCCAGTTCCTTACGTGTTGGACACGCCTTGGGAACCACTCCGACATTATTAGCATCAGAAACAGTTGCTGTCTCAGGGCATCAGGGCTTCCCTCGGATACACCGCGGCAGCGGGGAGAGGAAAGCGCCTCTGTCCCGACCTTGTGCATCCACAGCACACGGCTCTCTTGGGGTTTAAAAGAAGAGTTTTGTTCTGCAAAGAACACTTTTGGGATTCCCATATGGGACCTTTTACCACCTAACATGTAGGACCTTTTCAACTTCTGATAATGTGACAGGATAAAACTGGGGAGCGGAAAAGCAGGGGCTGATCTGTAAGGGAACAGGTCACCTCTTGCTAGGCTGTGGTGAAGATTGCCTTGCTGGTCTTTGACAACATGAAACAACATTTTCAGGAATGGTTACTGCAGAAAATACCTGCCTTGAAAGCTCAGGGAGGAGTGCCACTATTTCATTTAAACCATCGCAGGCCAGAAACCACTGGACAGTCACCTGTAAAATGTCCCTCCTGCTGTTCGGTGTCACCGCTGCCCTCGATCTGCAGCCACTGCTGCAGCCAGTCTGCACAGTTCAGGCTGTACCCTGCACGTCCCTCTGCCACTTTGATTTAGGCTCCCTAATTACAATTAGAAAAAAATTAACCTGGCATTGGAGCAAAGCAGGGGGTCGGGAAGGGTCCATGGCGGGGCCAGGGGAGGTGGGTGGCAGCTCATCTGCTGCTGTGGATGATTCATGGTAATGTCTTCCCTCACCTCCCCCACACCTCCCAAACCCGCCGCACACGTAAATCGAAGCTGCCTTTATGTATCAGTCACAACCCAACATTTCCACTCCAGATTTTCTGTAATCTTCCAGCAAGTTTGAAATGTTCCTCAGGAGTAAGCAGGATCAACAGCTTGGCAAACGCTGGTGTGCTACAGAGATCGGGCAGCCATACTGAGTGGAAAAACTGACGTTAAGGCTGCTGTGCGTGCTATCAGCAATGAAAACCTGGGGATGGGACATTTTTTGGGGTCCCAGTGCACACCACAGTGCAGGAGGGACATCTCTTCCATCACTGGTCCAGCCAACTCCCAAAAACTGCCTGCCCCACTTAGGAACTGGCAAGTGTTGGTATTAATGGGCATTAAAATTATTCTTAGGGCAATAGGATCAAGTAGGCTTATGCTATATTTCCCATTTGAAGATCAAAGAGCTAAAACATCCTGTGTATCCTTTCAACAACAAACTGTCATGTGGCTGTAGGCAGCAGACAAGCACCTGGGCTCTCAGACCTGCACATGAAGAACCAGTCACCCTGCTGCTGCTCGGGAAATTCATTAAAAACACCCGTCTTTATCTACATATTTCAGACATGAAATGACATTTACCGTCTTTCCATTCTCTTGTTGCTGGGTTAATGATGCCAAAGAGCTCATCATTGGTGACTGCCTTGGGGTTGAGGTCTGTCCAGACAGGACGTCGCTTCATTATCTGGTAAGTCCTGTTCAGGGATCTCATCACCTGAGACTTGCCCGTGCCCGCGTTACCCACCACGCAGACAGAGTGCCGGACCGTCAGCAACTCCTCCAGCTGCACCACCTGAGAAAAACACTCCCAAATTTTAGACAAAGATGCCAAACTGAAGTTCAGGTCTATAAAATAGGTCCCACTGGGCCACCTCTTTAGAAAGACGTGACCCTGAGACACAAGCAGATTTGACAATTGAGTTTGGTCCAGCCACTCTAATCACAATGGGTGAAATCCTCAGCCTGCAGATAAACTTTCAGCGCTGTTTATACTTGACAACCACCACCTGATGAGGCCCTGCTCTCCAGGGGCTACACTTTCATGAGCCTACAAAAGTTGGCCCCTTTGGAAGCCCAGAGACTGATCCAGTGCTGACTTCAGGAGCAGGTGCAACTGCCTCAGACCCAGCACAGCTGACTGCCCTCCAGCGAGATCTGCCTGCAAGGACAATGCTGTGCAGAGCTCTCTTTGTAGAAGCAAAGCTGTTTGAGAAAACCCAAATGATTTGATGGCGATGTGGGTGTAGCAGAAGATCTCTTGGTCTTACTTTGAGCACAAAGTTGTCCTCAGCCTGCAGCCGGAGGTCCAGCACAGCCTGCCTCACAAACGACTCAAAATTCAGGTCACGCTTCCGAGGCACATCCAGTGCAGGGAATAGATCCCCAATCAGCCCCATAAACACCGGCACATCATCCGTCACAATCTTGGGGATGTTGAAGTCACGAAGAGAGCGCATCAGAACCTGGTCTTCGGGTCGCTCTGGGTCATCTCGCTTGAGGGAGCCAGCAACAACTAGCACTGACTTAATGGCACGCAAGCCCCAGTCGTAGTGATCCTACACCAGAGGGAGAAAAAAAAAGAGGCATGAGTTTATGCTTAGACAGTACCATGTAGGGTGAAGAACCACCATTCCCAAACTGCCAGACTAGTAAGCAATGAAAATACATCTAAATCTGTTATTTGCATTGTGGCCAGAGACCTTCTCCAGCCTGAGTGACCTGGTTTCCATCTCAGTAGGTGAGATTCCCGTCAGGGACAGTATTAAAGAGTCAAATAATTCAGCTGTTCAGACCATCACATGGGCTCACAGTTGGCAGTAAGACAGCAGCAGGATTTGCACTCCAGAGACCAAAGCAATTTGTTTCACCTAAATCATAAAGCACCTATAGCAAGGCCAGCCAGCCCCCTGCATCTGCAGGAGCCACCAAGGTGAAAGGCTTGTTAGTCCATTATGAGGCCCCAAAGACCCAAGTTTCTCCACCCTGCCCATCACAAGATGACAAGCCTGTTTGGTCTCAGAGGAGGTCCAGGAATAAGGGGTCAGTAAAGACATTGCTGAAAAAGTACCACAAAACGGCATGAGAAGAACTCTCAAGCCAACAAACAACTGTTCATATTTCTGTCCTGTTAACACCCTCCAGAGCACAGCTCGACAGCTGACTGCTCTGTGTGGGAGGCCATGGCTTCCACCAGGCCCCTCAAGGCACAGCACCAAGTTTCTGCGACAGAGCATATCCCACCCAGCCTCATGCTGGCACAGCCAAGATCAGGTTTGTATCATCAGGAATCCTGATTCAGGTCTCCTCTGGACCCAGCTTCGATCTACACAAATAATGACAAGGAAAAATCTGATTTGCTTTGCACTGACAGTAACTCTAACAAGACCTGGAACCAGCCTAAGGCTGAACTCAGAGAGGGACACCATAAACCCTTTGCAGGCAGGAGAATCAATAGGAAGAGACTGGAAAGCAAAAGGTCACTGAATACTACCCCAAACATGGTGTCATTTAAACTCACTGAAAGGTCTCCCATTAATGCAGCTGGTCAAATGCTTTTGTCCCTGCAGATGCTCCAGTAAAGCAGTCTGAAAATCTTATTGCTCCGATGATCACCAACCCTCTCCTCCCCCAGCAGCCAGTGCAAATGCAGTCATTAAATAAAAGCTGTGAAACGTTAGCCATGGAGCTGAGCAGCACAGTGCCATGTTTCTGCTGATTTTGGAGATTCATCATACCACTCAGCCACAGAATCAGGCTCACCTGCTTGGACAGGAGCTCTTTGCAGAGTTGGTAGAGAGTAATGAACTTCCTGGCTAACACCCGGGCCTCGATGAATCCCTCAGCCACCAACATAATTTCACAGATCAGCTCAAAGTCTGGCACAACCATCGCACACGGCCTAAAATGACAGGTGAGGAGGCATTGCAGAACAAGTATTTCTTGACTACAGGTCTTACAGGCACCGCATTTGCAGCTTCATCTTCTAGGCCTTCTTTTATGAGCCAGGTCACCCTCTGCCTTCCCCACGACAAGGGACAGAGCTGCTTTGCCCTGCCTGTGCGTGCCCAGACCCAGGCCTGTTGTGCAAGGCTTAAACTACCTGCGAATGCCCTGTGCAAGTGAATTCCCCAAGGACATGAGGTCGAGCCTGGATGTTCCAAAAGACAGTTTCTGCCAGGTCACAAACCCTGACCTGGACTCACCTGGAGAGAGCTTCTAAATTCTCAGGTAGCTCTGTTCGCCCTGCGTAACCAGGGTTCATGGTGATGAAAATGCCTACTGATGGTACTAAGTTGATGTCTTCTCCAAGAAAATGGAAGGATTTCTTCTTCTCCCGTATTGCATCCTGCACGCTCTTCACCTAGAAATCAAGACAGTACTATAGTATCAGCGTTCACTTATGAAAAACACATCAGACAACGGTGCTTCCTTCGTTACTCTTGGCCTCGTGACAAATGGGGCTAATCACTGTTTTATTTTCTACCGGCAGCATAAAGCTTTATACACTGTTTGGAGTACATCAGCATGGCAATATCAATTTCCCATCTCAGTCAAACTCTGGCAAAGCAGAAAAAAGAGCTGAAGAGAGTGGAAAGTCAAAATGCAAAGGAGTTGCAAGACTTCACACCTTTGCTCCATGAGACAATGATGAACGTGGGTCAGGAAGAGCAACTCAGGAGCGGGAAATGTCCCCAGCACTGCCTGCATTCACCTTGGCTTTTGACATCACCTGTGGGACACTGCTCAGCACATCTCACAGCAAAAACACCACCAGAGGCTCCACCATCTCTGAACCAGCCAGCCCAGCAGAGGTCTGATGTGTGAGAGAGACACAGGGCAGTACAGGTATCCACAACACAGCCAACACCCAAACGCACTCCCCAAAGTCTATCACAATATGGGCCCATTATTCCCTTTACCCATCTCACCTCTCCCCACACAGCGTTGCTCTTCAGGACATCCCAAAACCCTCCTGTGCCTGCTCCGTTCCCTGACCAGGCCCAGAGAAGGGGTAGCACCTCCCAATAAGCTTGGCCTCAGCTCAGTTGTAAACTGACCACTTGATATCACTTTTAAAGATTTTGGGACATCAGATGTTTGATTTAAAACCAAAACCAGAAGGCAGAAGCTGTAAAACCTCTCCTAACACCTTCACTCACTAATATTATATTGTTTTTTATATTTGCCTGATTGCAGCTTTGTTCTGCTCATTCCTCTCCTTCCGAAGAGTTCACCTCTCTGCAAACAGCACCTCAGCGAGGGGCAAATCTCTCTCTATTCACCGCTCTAACCTCACTACTGTTTGCCATCTCAAAGTAAAGCAATTAATCGAATTTTTCCCTGTAAGGAACCATATCGACATCAGCTGCATGAGTAAGACAGCCAATTAAACATCGCCATGGTAACACTCCTAATAGCAGCCAGGAGACACCATGACGGAATGACGGCCGTGCCGCTTTCTTCAGCTGCCACGCTCCAGCCAGGAGCGAGGGAACCATCAGCAGTTGAGTCATTCCTGGGCTTCTTTTGTTCAGCTTCCCTTTTTATTTCAAGATCCTCAAAGACTTTTTTTCAATGACAACTTTAAACTAGGACCTGACGGAAGAGAAATTGAGAGGGAATGATACATAAACTCTTGTACCTGCCTGGGGCTTCTCTGGGATGCCACATAAGGTACCAATTATGAGTGAAACAGATGAGAAGAATGAGGAGTTCATGGAGGGGTTAAGAACAATGTCTTTGACCGAAACATTTACAGAAGTGTAGAAACTTCTGAGCTTTATATCTTTCTATAACACTGAGCCCAAAAGGGAGTCCAGGAACAATTCAGCACCTCAATCAGATATTAGGATCCTAAAACACGCACTCAGCTGACAGTTGGATCCTGAAGAACTTGGGCACTTTGGCACCTCAGTTTTCTGCACTGAAGCCCCCCAAGGCTTCCCCTGTATAAAATAATGCCAGGTTTCCTCATGGGCTGGTAAGAGGAGGGGAAGGAGGACGCGAAGTGACAGATTATATATATAAGCACGAGAGCACAGGACTTTCTGGCACGATGGGGAGGCCAGTCTCCCTTCCAGCCCTTCTCCAGGGATGCTGCTGCGCTTCACACGAGACTCACCAACACAATGCACTGAGCAGCTGAACTACAGAGGAGATGAGAAACCATTCGCCAGGGGAAACACCCATGCCCAGCTGGGCACCGCTCCAATAGCTCTGTCCCAGGTTTAATCCCACGGTGTCAGGGTACCCTGGGCAAGCGCGTCAGCAAGGGCCGCAGATCTGCCCCAGATTCCAGCTCCCGAGTGTCACCAGCTGACACTGGCTTTTGGGAGCACCACGGGGCTGCACACATTCCTCCAAGGAATGGTGCCAGTTGGCCAGGAATACCTTCCAAAGCCACTTGGCAGAGCTGTCGTTACAGACACCAGAACTAAATCCACAGCCATATAGTTTTGGAGACAGGTTAAGAAAATTAATCCTGAATGTATTCCCATTTCCTGAGTATGACACACAACCTGTGCCTGACCAGGGGTGATAAGGAACCCCCAGAAGTCCAGCGGATCTGCCCCAAACACCCCTCTTCCCCTCTGTGAAAATTATTCCCTACATTGCAGACTGAGCAGCCGCAAGTCAAGGCAGCTTCTCTGTCTTGAAACGATGTGCTGCAATTATCTCACAGCAGATTAATGACACGAGTGCTTTCCTGAGGAGGAACAGGTACAGAGCCATGGTGCGTAGTGGTCTGGGAAAAGATGCTACAAAGAATTGTCTTGGCACAAATGCTGTAACTGGGGCAAGAAAAGTGACAAATATCTTTGCAGCACGTAACTGCGACATCTTGGCAGTGCTGTGATATTCATGTGATTAATCTTGAGATCTAATCCCACACCTGCCTATACACAGAACTGAAACCGGCAATATGCAATTGCCATTTTTACCCTTGCTCCAAAGACTGCAGAATGGCTCTGCTCTGTTTGTATTTATTTATGAGTGTTTCTCCACTCACCTGTACAGCAACCACAGAAAGGACCTCAACTGAGATCCTGTTAAATTCATCAAAACAGCCCCAGGCTCCCGTCTGGGAAAGGCCTTTGTAAATATTCCCACAAGACTGGAAAAACAAAACAAAAACAAAGATTACAGGAGTGAAATCATAAATGGAATCAACTCCAGCAAAAAATTGATTTTATTTCCCAGCCTGTTTATTTATAGCAATTTACAGTCTATTGTGGGTATTTAGAAAAGTGCATGGAAACAGCAGGCACAACTCAATTATAATATTTATAGCTCTGCGCAGCTTGCCACTTTATCTGCTAATTGCACTTTCTCGATATATCTGTGCACCAGTTTCATTTAAAGGTCACTTGTGCTAAATTACTGATGGTCCCGTTTCCTGGGAGAGCCCACAAGCTAAATGAAATACGATCCGAGGCTACCAAAATCACTGTACCGTGCCAGACTGGCAGAGAGCAAGACTCAGCCTAATGATTCAGTGCTCTGTAGCGGCTGAAGGTTCACTATGTTTTGGGTTTATTCTGGGAGAGGATCCTGAGAAAACCAGGACAGGTCCCTCCCCGTGCCAGGGGCTGCCAGGTCGCGAGCACGCCGAGAAGAAACGACCAGGGTCCAACTATCAGCACAGCCTTGGTCTCAACTGAACAGACCAACATTTTTGAAGAAGTACACATGAAATCTAACTCCAGAAAGGAAGGGAAATGCATAATGAGGCAGAGAAGATAGTTCGGGTCTCTGCCTCCTGAAGAACCTTGTGCAAATCTTAGAGAAGGAACGGGAGGAGAAGGAAAAGGCATTCAGCTTAAAGGAGTGTAGCAGGGATTTGGAGAGAGGTGATCACAGAATCCCAGCCTGGTGGGGGCTGAAGGGCCCTCTGCAGATCCCCCAGTCCAAGCCCTGCTCACGCAGGGTCACAGAGCAGATCACACAGGTGGGTCCAGGCGGGTTTCAATGTCTCACAGAAGGAGACTCCACACCCGCTCTGGGCAGCCTGGGCCAGGCTCTGGCACCTCCCAGCAAACAAGTTTCTGCTCATGTTCAGATGGAGCCTCCTGTGTTTCAGTCTGTGCCCGTTGTCCCTCACCCTGGCGTTGGGCACCACTGAACAGAGTCTGGTCCATCCTCTGACACCCACCCTGAGATATTGATCCCATTGATCAGATCCCTCTCAGCTTCTCTTCTCCAGCTCAACAGCTCCAGCTCTCTCAGTCTCTCCTCACAAGAAAGAAGCTCCAGACCCCTCAGCATCTTTGTAGCCCACTGCTGGACTCTGTGCAGTTATTCCTTCTTAAACTGGGGAGCCCAGAACTGGACACAACTCCAGATGTGGCATCACCAGGGCAGAGCAGAGCGGAAGGAACAACCTCCCTTGACCTGCTGGTCATACCTCTCCTAATGCACCCCAGGTACCATTGGATTACTCTCATCCTTCAGGTTTGCTCGGGCCCTGAGCATCCCCAGCCCCATGTGACCGCACTGCAGCCGAGGTGGGAGCCATACCTTGTAGTCCATCTGCTCGGAGCAGTTAAACACGTACACCATGATGCCCAGGGCTCGCCCCAAATCTTTCGTAGTCTCCGTCTTGCCAGTGCCCGCAGGGCCTGCAGGTGCTCCGCTCATGGTCAGGTGCAGTGACTGGGTCAGGGTGATGTAACATCTTTCACAGTGAATGATGAATGAAAAAAGGAAATATGTCCAATAGGTCAACTGTGGGCTGCAGGGCAATAGCACTAGAGCATTGCACTCAGCAGAGCCTCTCCTCTGAAAAGCTGTACGTGAGCAGGGGTCATGTCTGAGCTGAAAGCCTTCTTGGCATTAATTACCACCTCTGCTCAGCTCTGTTTTCTCCAAGAGATACTCATCTTCCACCAAGGTCTGCCCAAACCTCTTCATGTCCAGCTTGTGTTCTCTCTGGATCCTCATACAACTCATGGATATTGGGCACATCTCAGGCAGTATGAGAAAAGGACAGCTTTTCTGGAAGACCTGTCACTGACAGAAACCTGCTCAGGTGGCCTATGAGTGAACCCAACTCAAAGCTGCAGCAAGTCCCAAAGTTTCTCCATCATGTTGATGATGGACACTGGGGTGGTGTCCACATGTGAGTATCTATACTACCTGTATAAGCCACAGAGGTGTAGTCAATATAGCCAACCAAACCTGATGATACCTGGGGGCTTGACGCAGCTGACTAACACAGGTGACTAGAGCCACCTGAGATGCTCTTGGTTGCTGAAATGTCACATAGGGTGGAGAGATATGACAAGGGGTCCATAGGAGACTTTTACACTTCTGGATTGGCAGCTGGAAGCCAGGTGGGACAACACAGAGTATCTCAAGTAACCCTAGGTGTCCCCACTGAGGCAACCAGGTAGATGTCTGCTTCAAGATGGGATGAAAGCTCTCTAGACTCACCAGCTTTATGGACTGCGGACATCTTGTGCACAGGAAGACACCCACAAGTGTTTTAATGTGTGAGCTGAATCCCACCCAGGGATCTGATGTACAAATTCCCCAGAGGGTACCACCAAAAACCAGATAAGAGTTAGAGCTCGACCACTGGAGTGCTGGGACATGGGGACAGAACAAGAGGGATACAGGTGTCTGAACTAAATCCATCTTTGGTTGGCATCTCTCTCTCTACCTGTGTGGCAAAGCCCAGCTATGACATTGTGTCCCAGGGACTTACCTGTCGGTCAGCAGAGTGATCACAAGCCGAGGGGTATTGCCAAGGTATTCATAGGAGTACAGGAACTGGGCGTCACAGATGTTGGCAAAGCAGTGCCGTTCCTCATCTGACCATCTGTGCCGGAGCTGTGACAGCCAAATGAAGGCCTGGGCATTGTCCACCTGCAACACACCCACAAACACCATCACAGGAAGGCCGGGGATGCCAGACACATGCAGCTCGGGGGCCAAAATAGCGACTGCTATAAAATTTTCATGGGGGATGACTGGTCCTCACTGCAAGGCAGGTGTGGTGAGGAAGGCCGCCTCCTTGCAATGCGGTGAGAAATGTCACCTCCCCATCTCCCACCAGTAAAGGGGAGGAACCAAATTAGTGACCACATTGGTGGGAGAGGAAAAAATTAATGGCCAAGAGAAAGAGCCTTACAAAAAGACTCCTGAATAGATTTAAGAAGCAGCAAGTCATGAAGAAGGTCTCATAATGCAACCAGAGTGAGAGAAGGAGCAGAGGCCATCTAGACAAGGAAGAGGTTGCAGACAGCACCAAGGAAACAGACTGGGGACAGGTGGACAAAGACAGGCATGGCCAGCGCTCTCTGCACAACCAGCAGGCAGGTCCAGATGCATCACTTCACCCCAGGCTGGACCGAGGCACCACTGAGCCCAGCTGAGCCTTGAAGACAGAAACCCTGTGAGCAGCCTGGCTGCCTCTGAGATGACACAGATGAGGGAAGAGCCACAACCCAATACATTCAGGGCATCTTCCCACCCACCTGCAAGGCTAAACACTTGGCATGGTGTCAGGGACAGGGGAGTAGTGTGGGAGAGGTGTTGCAGGAGAAGGGAGTCCCACATAAGTCCCTGTGGCCCCACACCAGACAAAGGACGCTACAGAGAACAAAGCTTGAATGCTTTTTCTTACTTTCTAAAGTCAAAACTGAGACTGAGTCCAGCAGCCTCCCAACACACCACCATCATCCACCAGCACATGTCTTGGCACCAGGACGCAGTGCCGCGCTCTCACTCCTGGTGTGAATCTGCAGCAACTACAAGTTGGTGTTGCAGGGCCATGACACAGCACAGCTCTGCAGGCTTACAGGGGCTTTCTGCACACTTACTACAAACATTGTAGAAATAAATTTAGTCATACGTCTCCCACTGAGACCGGCAGTGATCTGAATGGCCAGTGGTTGGGCCCCCTGAAGCCCCCTCTCCAGCACCCACAGAACTGTGCTGAACTGCCAACACCAACCTTCTGTGCTATCATCTTTGCCACCACATCCCGAGCATGCACGTCGATGGTGCAAATGGTCATGATTTTCTGTCTGTCGCCCTTGGAGAGCTGCCCGATCAGCATGGTAACGAGGGTGTTCAGCTGGGTCACTTGCTTCTTGTGATATTCCTTCATCGCATTCTCGTAGCCTTCCTCCACCCTGGCAAAGGCAATCCCAACCTCGGTTGTCCACCAGATCTGGGTGCAGCAAAGCGCCACCTAGGGAAATAGGCTGGTTCAGTATCAGGGAAAATACCAAAGCTTCCTTATGTTCAAGAGTGTCGGATCCACAGGGAGATCAAGGATGAAACATCCGTGACATGAAATTAAGTATTTTTTCATACAGTAGTCACAGCAGACAGTACAACAAGGATCTGCTCCATGACATTCATTTAAAACACCATATCAGTGATAGACACATTTAGCAGCTAGTTATAAGTAAATCAGCACCTTTCACATGCCTGACACAGCAGAGGAGGAAGAGTTGGAGACCACGAGGTTGTCAGAGGTGCATCTGAGGGGCTCTTCACTCTTATCAGGCCTCACCACTTTGCCTTCCTGCTGCACCTCTCACTGCTCTGGCTGTACAGACTGCACTGCCCAAGCCCCTGGGCTCTGTCACCCAACCAAGAGCCCCAACCAGAGCATGGAGCTCAGCCTGAAAACTCCATCAGGAGACCGCCAGGATAAAGGACAACTCATCCTCCCTCTCTCCTGGATAGCAAGGTGGAGGCCAGAAACATGCCTGTCCACAGCTGCTGAAAGAAGGGAAGGGCAGGACTGATGGGGAACCCAAGAGCTACCTTTCCACGAGCCAGCCCGAGTGGTGATAAGAAGCAGTGGCAGATACCTGGGCAGGATAGTCAAAGAGCCATTGTTCCCTTGGTTTTTCCTCATAAGCCATGACGGCTTCTGTCATCTCATCTCTCACAGTAGCCCTCATGCTGTCTAGTACATGACTGAGCCAGACTTCAACCTGGAAAAGAGATTAAATCCCAGTAACACATTTGCTCTTCTTAAGTGCCTTTGGTAATTAGTGAAGATAGGAAATGAGGCAAGCATCTCAGTTCTCTTTAGACTGGACATGAGGGAAAGGTTCTTCACCCAGAGGTGCTGGACACTGAACAGGCTCCCAGGGAGGTGTCACAGCCCCAACCTGACAGTGTTCAAGGAGAGACTGGGCAACGTCCTCAGACACACGGGGTGACCTGTGGGGTTGTCACTGCAGGGACAGGACTTGGACTCCATGATCCTGGTGGGTCCCTTCCAGCTCAGGACATTCTATGAGTTAACCAAACCTCACAGCCTCCTTCAGACTGGGTAGATTTGGCTAATTCTGGTACTGTAGGATTAGCATCTACTTCCAGACACCAAGAACAGAAGACAGATTTTTTTCTTGAACTCTAGCTACAGGAGGAACCAAAATGAACTCCGTCAATGAATAATTTGGTCAGGTGTGTTCCACCTCCAGGCCATGACAGAATCCCTGGTGGGATGTGGGCAGTCTGCCAGCAGCAGAAGAAAGATGCTGCCAAACTTGGGAACACAATTCCTGCTGAATTTCATATTTCACAGGCAAAGCCCTCAACAAGAAGACAGACTGAACGCAGCAAGCTCCATTGCTGGGGAGCTCAGTAGCCGGTATTACGTACTTTAGCTTCCTGTAATAGACCGTGCAGAAAGGTGAAACTACCAGGATAGATAAGCTGAGCAGTAGCTTGATTCTTACATTTCATACTTTCACTCGTGGTATGAAATAATGAAGACTTGAGAAACAGGTAAAAGGCCTTCTCCTGCCAAACACACCCGTGCAGAGGTACTATGGAATAGCTTAGTCTCTTTTCAGTCTGCATCCCCTCCCTCACCGAGGATATTTGTAGCAAGCTTTAAGACTAACCTTCAAAAGGTCTTAGAAAAAATCAAATTAAAAACCTAGTCAGAAAAATGGCACAGCTCTTTCTCTCACAGTGGACTGCGACATCCACGTCCCCCCTTAGTGAGGACCTATCCAGAGTGACACGAAAGGTTGTGGTGTAAGGAGGTACTAAATCACCACCTCTTCCAGCTTTTCTCATGCACCAGGGGAGAGCAGTGAAGCTCTATGACGTCTTGGCAAGGGATCTCACACGAGGGGCAGGGGAGCAGACTCCACCGGACAGTTCTGATAGACAAGGACTTCCCTCTCACCTGCCCACTGCAGTCACAGGGCTCGCTGAAGCTGACGTACTCCTCCTCTCTACTGTACATTCCCAGGCCAACCTTGGTTGGCTTTTGCTCAGAGTCCAGCTGGAATTTCATCCTGGCCAAGCTGTCAAAGAGTTTGGAAAGATGACGTTGCACCTGCAAAACGGGTTGTGTAAATAAAGCAACCGAGATAGGACGAGCGGAATGAAGATCACTATACATGTCACAAGCAAAATCATGTTAACAAAATATCTTGGATATTTAGGTAGCACCACATCTTCTCAAATGTGGCCAACATACTGCCAACAAAAGCCTCTTGCTGTCTCTTGTAATACTTCCACCTATTTCTACGTAATTTAGAAAACAGACATGCCTTAATAAATCATGTTTCTCCATTGGGAAATCTTCCATACAGAGCAAAAGCATAGAAAACATTGAAACACCTCATGACTCCTACCCCAAATTTCCCTACATGTAGTGATGAGAAGTCTGTAGCCATTTCTCCACCTCATCCTATTCTCAGCACAACGTGGAGTTTTCTTCACTATGAACTTTCCTGTTTTTCCACTACTAGAAACTGATTTTGTGCTAGTGAAATATCCTAAATTCTCTTTCATGGAGAAGAAAGATCTTTATTTCTGCCTAAGACCTATGATAAACAGCCCAGACCTCCTATAGAACAACCATGTTCACCAAAAGCACTCTTCCAGAAAGAAAAGAATAATTCAGTTCTCTCCTGTTCACCTCCATCTGAGTCTGCAAAGCCAACAGGGAGATGCTGTGGGCTCTCAACATCAGCATCTGCCTGCTGGGAGCTGAGCAGGTCACCAGCACTTCTTCCAGACCACTGCGTAACACACAACTGCATCACTGCGCGCCCCACGCCAATGAAGGTGAGATTCTCCTAGGATTGACGTCCCCACAGAAAGGGGAAGCTCCCAAAGCAGTCCCAGACAGGAGCTGCCTCTCTCAATTACAGCAGAGAGGTAGAAAAACTCCCATAGGGGAGATGAGAAATGAGGGAAAGGGACCTGGGGGTCCTGGGGACAGCAGGGTGACCATGAGCCAGCACTGGGCCCTTGTGGCCAGGAAGGCCAATGGTACCTGGGGTGGGTTAGAAGGGGGTGGTCAGTAGGTCAGAGAGGTTCTCCTGCCCCTCTGCTCTGCCCTGGGGAGACCACACCTGGAATATTGTGACCAGTTGTGGCCCCTCAGTTCCAGAAGGACAGGGAACTGCTGGAGAGAGTCCAGCGCAGCCACCAAGATGCTGAAGGGAGTGGAGCATCTCCCGTGTGAGGAAAGGCTGAGGGAGCTGGGGCTCTGGAGCTGGAGAAGAGGAGACTGAGGGGGGACTCATTCATGTTTACAGATATATAAAGGGGGAGTGTCAGGAGAATGGAGCCAGGCTCTCCTCAGTGACAACCAGTGATAGGACAAGGGGGAATGGGTTCAAACTGGAACACAGGAGGTTTCACTTAAATTTGAGAAGAAACTTCTTCTCAGTGAGGGTGTCAGAGCCTGGCCCAGGCTGCCCAGGGAGGTTGTGGAGTCTCCTTCTCTGCAGACATTCAAACCCCCTGGACCCCTTCCTGTGGAACCTCAGCTGGGTGTTCCTGCTCCATGGGGGGATTGCACTGGATGAGCTTTCCAGGTCCCTTCCAACCCTGACATTCTGGGATTCTGCGTGAGATGCCCAATGCTCTGATGCTTTCAGAGAAGGAAGGGTGGAGGTGGATTTGTCCATCTAATTCTGACTCACTGACTCACAAAGAACTACAACCCTCCCTCTCATGAGCTGTGCTGCAAGTGGACGCAGCTTCTCACACACATACAAGCAGGGCCAAACCCTGGGAGGTGCTAAGTGACTCTGAGAAGCACAGGGCACTCAGCATCCCCCCAGATCACAGAATCATTTTGGGTGGAAGAAACCCTCAGGATCAAGTCCAGCCATACCCTAGCTCTGGCACTAATCCATGTCCCTAAGAACCTCGTCTAAATGTCTTTTAAACCCCTCCAGGGATGGTGACTCCAGCACTGCCCTGGGCAGCCTGTTCCCATGCCCCACAGCCCTTTCTGGGAAGAATTTTTTTACAATATCCAATCTGAACCTCCCCTGGCACAACTTGAGGCCATTAAGCGTATCTTGAGGCCATAAGCTTATCTCTTTTCAAACCGTAAGTAAACCGTAGAAACTTTTTCTTACATGTAGAAGCTTCTGGTCACAAATCCCCAGCTGCCCCTTCCCAGACCCTGTCCAGTCTGGAGGGTTCGGACACAACCCCAGCACTTGCTGCGATCCTGCTGCCAGAGCCCGAACGCACCTGAATCTGCACAAGTTCAGCACCCAGTTCACGAGGATAATGTCATTGTGTATTTAATCCTCCTTTAGGAATCATCAGACTTTGAAACCACATTGGGAAGGCTGAGAGTGTATCTATGTATGATACTGCTTGACATTTACTTTGATTTTACTGCAAATACTTTTGAATAACAGAAAACACCAGGAATTTCTTCTTACTCAACAGAGCATTTCAACACAGTATCTTTGCTTCCTGTGGTTTTTTTTTCCTCTTCATTTTCAATATCAATCAACTATGTATTTATGATACTCTGTGGGCTGAAATCACCCAGCAGCAGACACAGATAGAAGCAGCGTTAAAGGTTAGAGGGAAACAACAGCATTTCCAAATACACATGCAAACCTGCTCCATTCCTGTGCTCACATCAATACTGAAAATGGTGGAAAGCCTGAAGAAAGTGAAAATACTCGCTACCAAAAGACAGAATTAGGACTTTGTTCATCATCCAACACTCGCCTTTTGCTGTGAACGTTTTGACTGGTTTTATGCACCAACCTCTGAATAAAAGATGCGTCCCAAACAAGGCCAAGCAGAGCTGTGCAGGGGTGGGTGGCAACCCAAGGAAGTCCTGCCTTGGCCACAGCCACTGTCTGACCACCAGCTGTCTTACCTCTTCCAGGCTGTGTTCTGCTCTTCCCCTGTAAACAGGCCATCCCAAAGACCTTTGCATGGGGGAAGGAAGAAGTGGCTGACTAGCAGATGTCTCCTCTGCCTAAAAACAGAGACGTCTCCAAGCCCTCGGTTGTCAACACTGTCACATTTGAATGATCGGTCTGTGGCTCTTTCAACAACAGATGCTGTTTGCTGGCATCCCAGCTTGGGGAACCAAGCTCAGCAACAAGTTTTGGCTGAGATCCTCAAGAAATGGTTTCCCCCAACCTCACTGTATCCCAGCAGAAACAAACCCACTGTTTTTATGGTATCAAGAACATAGCTCTGCTCTGTGCAGTGCTTTCAGAACCATCTGCAAGCATCACCAGGGACAGATGGGACAACATACGGTGTGCGCATTGCCTTTCAGAGACGACAGATGAAGGCCAGCAGTGAAAGAGTTATTGTTAATCCAAGTGAGGGTGGGAGAAAAGGCACTCAAGAAAGGATAAGCTACAGCTGAGTCCCTAGACAGCATCTTCCACCCTGACATTACTGACAGCTGGAAAATGTGAAGGTGACATAGTGCAAGGCTTACCAGCTGTGGGTTGGTGCCATTGGAAAGAATATCCAATACATCTGCTGAAGAAACAAAGTAAAATCTGGGAAAGGCCAATCTTTTCATGTCCAAATATTCAGCCAAAGCCTTCTCACACAGGGACAACCTGGGGAGAAGAGCAGAAAAACAGAGCCCAGGACAGGCGGGTGAATATCCTTTAATGTGTCGTGCTACAGTTTGGGTTATCGAGCAGATTCTCCCCTCCCATGGGGAAATGCCAGACATGAGCTGAGCCTGCAGGCTGGTCCTTTACAGCATTTTCCAAATAGATAACAAAGCACATAGTAACTCATAGATCTCTCTCCACTCCCAAGGGTCAAACAGACAAAGAGTCAGAGAATCCTCACCAAAAAGCAGACACACAGGTGGAAGAAGAGGCTAGAAAGGCTTTGCAGTCTGACTTACTGTTTTAGACAAGCTCTCAACTGCCACAGGTGATTTCACACTAGGATGAAAGTTTCCAAAACTGCTTTTATTCTAATGAGCACATTTTAAAGTCTGATTCAAACCCACTCAGCTTTTTGTGCTTGTGAAGCCTGAAAAGAAACTTGTTTGCTCCGTTCTAAAATGAATCTCTCAGTGTTTACATGTTAAACTGCTGCTGAGCTTTCAAAGCTCATAAATAACATGCAGTTAGTCCTCTGTGGGGAACACGGGCCTTATCTGTTTAGGAAGTAAAATTAGATCTCTATTTTAAATGGACAGTTATTACTGACACAACAGCTATCACGTTAACTTGTTAGGTGTGTTCCAGGTAGAGTAGCTCATATGTTAGGTGAGAACTGTATCCATCTCTGGACATTAAGGTCTTTCTCAGGGAGTTTAGTTATACCATCTGTGAAGGGTACACACACAAAGATAATTTTGTTAATTAAAGCACATGGGATCGGCTCTGCTGCAGATATCCCTGCTTGGACTGCTAAATAGATATTTAAGACACCAAATTTGGGGTGGCAGTGAGGCCACATGTTATTAAAACCAACTGAGTGCCCAGCTTTGTATGTGTGCAAATCAATATTCAAGATAAGAGTTTGCACATGCGCAAAGCCAGAATCCACCTTGGGGGCTTCAGGGTGATGGATCATGAATAAAAAGACTCAATGTGTGAATGCAAAGAACGCACAGTCCAGAAGGAAAGCCTTGGAGCACAGGTTAAACCAACTTGTTAGAGCTGATCCCAGTCTCTGACAAAATCCTGGGACTGAAGTTGTACCTACCTACTCTGAATGTCCTCCAGTTGTTGGGACAGACCTGGTTTATTGGTGGCCTCAACCACATTTGGGGTTTTCTGAGTTTCAGAGGCCAGTTCTTTAAAGTCCGCATCAATCCCTTCAAAGCGTTTGGAGTCCTAAAAAGCAACACAAACATGTTCATGGTAAAACATGGATTTTGTGCTAAAGGTCTCCATCCTCTGGGTGCTGTCTTTGGGTTGAGGGGAAAACCTTCTGTCCAGTGCAGACAGGGACCCCTCCACCATTCCAGAATGGCTCTTCCACTGACTTGCCTGAAACTAGTCTTCAAACAGGCACTTGCCTTCTTGTCACTGTATCCCAAAGGGGTTGTGGATAAAGTGCTCCATGCAGGAGGCAATGTCTAGGACCAACCATTTTCATGGGATTTAATTCCCCTTGGAAAACCTCATAAATCTCTCTCTCCCATGTCCAGGTGAAGTACCAAGTTTCCCTGGCTGCAGCAGCAGGAGATGCTCCCACACCGTGGAAAGGCTCCCAGCCTCATGCGAGTGCACTCCTCCCCTCCTGCTACAGCACAGGAATCCCAACACCCATCCACAAAACGGGTATGATGACTCTTGTAGAGGAGAGCCCTTCCTTGCCTTCAATGAGGGTATGGAAACCCCACGTCAGCACCGGAGGCCCACATCAACAATTATGCTCCATATCTAACAGGGACTCTGAATTTCTGGAGCTAAACACTGAAGAATAAAGCAAGCTATGTTCAAAACATCTCTGCTCCTCCCTTCTTCCCAGGTCAGGCCTCCTAAGTGAGGCGGGACACTGAACAAGTGCTCCAAGCAGTCCAGGTAACACTTCCACGCCACCCTGTGTTCAGCCCCAGGAGCAAGGCTCCATCTGGAAGGTTGAGCCCTCCCTACACTCACGCCACAGATCCAGCTCCAGGTGAGCATCCCACAGCCTGTCAGCACATCCCCCCAGCCCTGGATGCATCCTGAGGGTGCTCAGCTACAGAGACTTTGAGCTTCAGTCTTTCTTTTACGGAAGAGAAGCTGCTGACTGAGCCACCTGCGTCCCTGGAGCCAAGAGGGCCCCGTGTCCTGGTGCATCCAGCACAGCACGGCCAGCCGGGCAGGGAGGGGATTGTCCCGCTCTGCTCTGTGCTGGGGCGGCCTCACCTGGAGCATTCACTGTGTGCAGGGCTGGGGACACAGGAGAAAAGGAGATAAAGGTACTGGAGGGTGTCCAGAGGAGGGACATGAACTTGGTGAAGGGTTCGGAGGGGAAACCGTATGAGGAGCGGCTGAAGTCCCTGGGTTTGCTCAGCTGGAGCAGAGCAGACTGAGGGCAGAGCTCATGGGGCTGCAGGTTCCTCAGCAGGAGCAGGAGGGGCAGGGCTGAGCTCTGCTCTGTGACAGTGACAGAACCCAGGGAATGGCAGAAGATGTGCCAGGGAGGGTCAGTGGGACATGAGGAAAAGGTTCTTCACCCAGAGGTGCTGGACACTGAACAGGCTCCCAGGGCGATGTCACGGCCCCAGCCTGACAGTGTTCAAGGAGAGACTGGGCAATGTCCTCAGACACACGGTGTGAACTGTGGGGTTGTCATTGCAGGGACAGGAGTTGGACTTGACAATCCTGATGGGTCCTTCCAAGTCAGGACATCCTATGGTTCTATGGTTCATACCACTGCCAGACAGCTACTGAGATGCAGACAGCTGCCCAGCAGGATGCAAATGTAAATCATGATGCAATTTCATACATGACATTAGATAGCTCCTGGATATTAAGAGCTTGCTGGCACATGGTACAGCCTCAGGGCACTGGTTATCAGCACCTGTATATATTGCCCAGTGAGCGAGGTGTGCCCAGAATCATAGAATCATTTAGCTGGAGGAGACCATTGAGATCACTGAGTCCAACCATAACCTAAATCTAGTACTAAACCATGTTCCTCATCTATACATCTTCCAGGGCTGGTGACTCCAGCACTGCCCTGGGCAGCCTGTTCCAATGCCCCACAGCCCTTTGGGGAAGAAATTGTTCCCCAGATCCAACCTCAGCCTCCCCTGGCGCAACTTGAGGCCGTTTCCTCTGCTCCTGGCGCTTGTTCCTGGGGAGCAGAGCCCGACCCCCCCTGGCTCCAAGCTCCCTTCAGGCAGTTCAGAGATCAGAAGGTCTCCCCTCACCTCCTGTTCTCCAGCTGAACCCCCCAGGTCCCTCAGCCGCTCCCATCACACTTGTGCTCCAGCCCCTCACCAGCTCCATTCCCTTCTCTCAACTTGCTCCAGCACCACAAGGGCTTTCTTGGTGTGAGGGGCCAAAAACTGCCCGCAGGACACTCAGCACAGCGTGCTCTCTGAAGCAGATGGAGGAACAGTCCAAGCAGAGCAGAGTGCAGGGTTGGAGACAGAACAGTGTGTTGTCCAGGGGTCAATGGGCTGCGCACATCCCCTCGTGGGTGTTCGTCCCACAGTGGTGCTGTCAGCGATGCTGCTCGTGAACAGGGACGGGGGTCACACAGCCAACTGTGGGTCACTCGTGAGTGAAAGGCAGGTTCCTCCACAGGGCTGCGAGTGGTCCAGCGGGGCCAGGAACAAGCTTGGAAGATTTTCTAAATAATCAAGAGAATAGGGAATAAGACTGGAAGCTGGACTCAAAGACAGCCCTGAGGAGGTCACAACCCTGAGGAGGGCATCAGTGACAACTCTGCTCAATTTTCTGAAGCTGAAGTGGGAGAAGAGCTGCTCTCCTGCTGCACCAGCACTGGAGGCAGGGAAGCGGATACTGCAAAGCTGCCTGGTCCAGCTCTGATTTGACAATTTGCACCATCTGAGTAATTATCTCCGTCTTCTCCCCTCCAAGGAAAGAGGGAACATGCCTGTATCACTGAAGGAAGCCAGCAGCCTCCTGCTCAGCCTCCAGGAACTCTGCATCTGCTGTGCAATGGTGGAGGGGAGGAAAAACAGTTTCTCAGCAGGGTTCAGGCACAACCAACAGTACAAAAACATCCTGGGGCAACACTGGGGAAACTGCTGTAGCATTAAGGGAGCCTCCAAGAAAGCAATGCAGCAAGAGAACAGTCCTGCTTGGGGGAACACGGCAATATAGACAACCTTCTTCTGTGTAATGGAGGCTCTTCTTCAACGCTTTCCACACAGGAAAAATAGGATTTGGGATTTCATACCTTAGGAAGCTGTGCCCGTATATCTTCTGAGCCTATGAATATGCTCTCCAAGTGAGATCGCGTACGCTGCACTTCGAACCAGAGAGAAATGACGGAATCTGTTGTGGACAGCTTCCTCTGCCATATGGACACTTCCTCCAAGAAGAAAGCAATACATTTGGATGGCATTAAATTCTGCAGCTGCACCTGGTTGTCTTCTAAAGTTTCTATGAGTTCCTCGTCTGACTTCAGCAACGGGATGTTCGTCCGGGGGTGAGGCTCATACTGAAACTCCATGGTGCTCCAACTCATTTTTAGCTCCTTCAGGACTTTCTCCATACCCATTTCTCGTACCGCTTTGTCCACAATGCCACGAACCTCATCCTCAAAGTTATGGAGGTTGAGCTTCAGGAGGTCAGCCAGCGTGGTGTCCGAGTCCATCACAAACCTCACACCCGTCACCTGCATCAGCTGATTCCAGTGCCTTTCCCTAATGGCGGGATTTTGAAGTTCTGCCACAGCTTTCAGGGCCGTCAGCATGTTCTTCACCTTGCTGTCCAGCCCAGTGAAAGCATCCCACGCCCTCACCTCCTTATCCAAATTCCGAATCTCTCTTGCAAACTTTTTACACTCCAGATCCATGTTTTCCACGTTAATATCCGCCCATTTGGTGGTCTGCCAGTCATCAAGGCAAGTGCCCACAAGGGAGATCATATCCCAGAGCTCTTTGAGAAGACACAGCTCCTTTCGGCACTGCTTCAGTTGTTTATAGTCTGGCACTATGACTTCAAACAGACCAGCTGATTCATAAATCGAGGTCATGGCTGACTCCATTTGTTTAATCTCAATGTGCTTTGTATCCAGCAGTTGATAAGGCTTTTTGGTGTCAAACCTAGAAAGAAATGTTCATTCTTCATAAGTGATATTGTAACAACTTCTAAAGAAAACATAAAACAAATGGTGCCTCTGAGACACAAAGCAGACATGATACATCTATAGTACCCATTGATGGTGCAGCCACATGGCACTGCTGACAACCCCTTTAAGCAATATTGTGCACTCAGCATCCAGATTGAATCTCTTGCTAACACCTTACAGTGTTTGCAGGGACAAAACACCCAGGGCATAACAGATACAACACCGTGAGCAGGTAGGAAATGTATGCAAGGGTTCGAGAACACATCCTCAGGACACTCCGAGATGATCCCATGAAGCTTTTCTTCCTCAGGGCTTCTCTGATGTTATAATTTCACTGTACCTGAACGGTGCTTCTTTCCGAAATCGCTCTCTGAATCTGTGTTGCTCAACATCAAACGCCGCACAGCTCTTGCGCACAACTGTCATTTCGTTCGCCTGCAGAGGAGCCACATGCTGCTTCACAGCTATCGCCAGCTTCTTTATATTGTTCCATTTTTCTGGCAGCTCCTGCAAGCAAAATTTAAATGACGGTAGGCAGTATTTGCTATTTGATATAAGATGTGACTGATCTGTTTAGGGACAATCACAGAACAGGAAAAGCAACAGATTCCATGCCTAAAACTGCAAGGAAGTTTTGTTGTGATGCAAAAGCTAAACACAATTTGGGATAAAACTTATCAGTTATCCACAATTTTGAAGACGAATGAAGACTGAGACTTTAAAACTGACTGCTCTGATTGCAAAAACATGTTAAATAACTTCAGAAGAAGGGTCCCAGACCAGATCCTGGGCTCCCAGGATGGCTCGGTGGTTGAGAGAGCACAGTTCTCCTGACACCGAGCCCAGCGGGACCCAGAGCTGGCTGGAGGCAGGAGGGTGGGCTGAGGATGCAAGTTCATCAGATCGTCCGGCTTCCCAGAGCTAATTAAGAAACAGAGCCTGGGAAATTTCCAGCCAGCTCTTAGAGCAGAAGATATTATGCCAGAAGGACTTCTACAGAGCTTTCTGGGGCAAATCCCTCCAGCCTGCCTGTATAATATTAGTACTAAATAAGACAGTTTCTTTCTCAGGACTGCATCCAAGCTGCTGGTGCACAGCACTGCTAACAATCCACCCTTTGCACCTGGGATTTTATTTAGAAAGAGATTTGATTTCTTCTCTTCTCACTAGACTTCTCGAGCCAAATCCTCACCCCAGACAGTGACACCAGCCAGGGCTCTGCTGTCCTCAAGTCCCACAGCTTTGCTCTCCCACTTCCCCAGGTACTGTGCCAGCCTACAGGAAAGACTTTGGGCTTCCTTTCATCCCAGTGCACATAGTTGAGAAGACTAATGGAGATGCACCAACACTATGCAAAGAAGCGAAATAACCTGGAGGCAGCAGAGGCGGCCAGAGCAGGGCCAGTCCCTCCTGAGGGGTCTCTTTCTGGCACTTCATGTTCCAGTCTCTGTAGAAATCACTATCCATGACCATAGCAGGGCACACATGGAGCTGCTTCCTTGTCCTTCTCATACAAACTATCAGCTCCAGCCCATCCATCTTCATGGCCATGGAGGGAGCGGTACCTGGAGGAACTTACTTTGGTTTTCCTACTGTGTACAGCAGTGAATGAATTATTCAACTATGTGTTGCTGTCACTTGCCAGAAAGAACGAAACTGTTTTGTTATCTCCTCCATCTGAATGGCTGCCCTGCATACCTCATTTCTTCTGTCAGAAAAATAAATCAGTTGTTCAAATCTACACGCACAAACAGGCACCAAGCAAGCAGCTCTTGGGCAGAGGAATCAGCAGAGCTGGGTTCCCCATAGCACCATTTTTTATGCTGAACTGAAGCTGCTGTAGCAGCCAAAACATTCATTTAATGCAGCTCTTCTGTTTTTCAGGGTGTCTGTAGGAATCCAGTTATCTTTAGGACCCTTACCCGTGTCAGATTTGGTGATACAACCATCCGTGGATCACGGCTGCACCAGCAGAAAACTGGGGGATTGCTAAACCCCGCTCAGGTCCCATCCAAGCCTGCAGCAGAGGGAGGAACTTCTCCCCAAAAAGCTCTGCCTTAAACCTGGTGTCCTACACAGAGCCCTCTGCACACAACGCCCCGTGACTAAGGGGTATCCATCAGTATGCAGCCACACGCTCCTCCACCGTAACATGGTGACTGCTGCCAGTTCCCCAAGGCTGGCTGGGCATCCCACAGGCTTTTCCAACCTTCACCTCATGGTCCCCTGTCCAGAAATGAGAAGAATTCCCCAAAGAAAAATTGATTCATCAGGGCCAGATGTGGAAAGGTGCTGAAATACTTTCATAACGTGCTCCCAGTGATGTCCTTTGGGTCAAGCAGATTGGGTGTTATAGACCTAGTGGAGGACTGAAGTCCTATGAGAAGGCGACTCCTCTGCCAACATTATCCTTCCCATCTCCACAGTTGCCAAGAACTGGCTTATTTAAAAATAATTATAATTCAAACTAATTAACAGATGTATTTGAAAATGCATTAATTTTTTTCAAGAGTAATCGCTGAGAGTTGGAGCAGGCAATTCTATGTTTTTCATACATAACAAAAGGCTTAATCTCTGCTTTAAAAGAAAAACCTCAATATAACTCCAAAATTTAGAGCTATTAAGGCACATCCCACAATAGTAAAATACTATCCACTGAGGCCCTCTAATGACAGGGAGTGGGGCTTTAAATATTCCTGCAATGCTCTTAAGCTCATACTCTTTGACGCTGGCTACTCGGCAAACCGCCGTGTCCACCGCAGCTTTTCACCCACCTCCAGTTGCTTATAGACTTCCTCCGGCAGCTCTTGCTCATACGTCTTCAGCAGTTCGACGGTTTGCTTCAGGGGCTCGAACATGGCATCGGTGACACTGTGCCTTTCCTTAACGGCCAGGAGATGCCCCATGATCTCCACCAAACCATCATAATCGCCTTTTTCAACCTTTTTGCTCAAACCTTTGTCAGCAGTTTTTATGAACTCGTCCAGGTCAGACAAGCTGTAGAACACAAAACAGGAAAGCACCAAATGAGAGCAGTTCCTACCGGAATCATCCAGGCAGCTGGACTGGCACGGAGAGGGAAAGGCCTGGCTAACTCTGCCCATCACATGGCAACATGCTGAGGGCATCAGAACCACAGTTCATGCTCACAGGGATCCATAGATGTGGTACAGCTTCCTGTGAGGAACGGATAAATGGGTTGGGACTTCACAGGTTGGAGAAAAGGCATTTGAGGAGCACAAGTCTTACGAGGAGCAGCTGAGGGAGCTGGGGCTGTTCAGCCTGGAGAACAGGAGATGAGGGGAGACCTGATCTCTGCAACTGTCTGAAAGGAGGTTGGAGCATGGAGGGGGTTGGTCTCTTCTCTCAGGTAGCAAGTGATAAGATAAAATGGCCTCAAATTTCTCCAGGGGAGGTTCAGATTGGGTATTAGGAAAAAAATTATTCACAGAAATGGCTGTCGGGCCTTGGAACAGGCTGCCCTGGGCAGTGGTGGAGTCACCATCCCTGGAGGGGTTGGATAGACATATAGATGAGGTTCTCAGGGACATGGGGTAGTGCCAGAGTTAGGTTATGGTTGGACTCTGTGATCTTGATGGTCTCTTCCAACCAAACAGATTCTATGACTCTATCCTATGATTCTATAAGGGAGACCTGTGAGCTCGGGTCTGTGGTCTCAAGAGAGTGAATTTGAAAGGACAGTTTTCATGTCATCTCTTCCAATACAAGAATTCAACAAATGAACCTGGTAGGTTGTAAAGCTACAACAAACAGGGATTCTTCTTCGCACGCTGCCTTATTTCAGAGGGTAAGTCTCTGCTGCAGAAGGATGCAGATGTTAAAAATTCACAGCGGTTCAGAAAAGCAACCGAACATTTGTGGGAGAAAAAAAAATCCATCCAGGTCTTTAGATACAAAGGTACAACCCATGACTCTCAAAGTCCTCAGGTATGAATGGTTAGAGACAAGGAGACTATTTGGGGGAAGTTTCCCTACCTGCTTCTTGATCTCACCAGCTGCTGGACACTGTTAGCAGAGCTTGACGGGCTCCTGGATCTTTGGTCCTTTCCATTCTTCCCTTCTCAAAACGCTTACTTTTGAAGTGCCCGCTTAAATTCTGTGGATGCTGCTGGACCAAAACATAGCCCTAAACACTTCACCTATTAAAGACTAAACTGCTGAGTCAGGAGCTCTTAATAAGAACTCCTAAATGCCTGTTCTAACCTATGCAAAAACCTCTTTGCACAGGAATTATCGTGCTGAAAAGAACACAAGAGATCACAGCAGCCACCACACGCAGCAGCCTTCACTAGTACATATGTCTGTAAATATTTCTTCGTAAGCATCCAAGCCCTGTGGCATCCTTCAGCTGCTACTACTCAAATAAATCACCTAACACATCATCCTGCAGAGACCAGGCGGCTGAGCAGCTATTCAGAGCAGGGAACACATGTTAATTCAAAACTTACATCCAAAGCTCCTCCTTTTTGTAACCTTGAAACTGCCTCCCCATGACTGCTCATGCCAGGCAACCCAAATTACTTTTTTTACAAAGAGTGCACTCAAAAGAGCACTGCATTTAGAAACGGAGCAAGTATCTCATGGCATTAATGCAGCTTTACTGATGGCAAATTCAACAAAATAAGCATAGAGCCCTAGAAGAGATTAGATTAGTTGGACCAGGATGAACAGACAAACAGACATCCTGTCCAACACCACACAGTAGGTCGTAGGAGCATCAGCTCGCAGGATGTCGATGGTACCGAGTTCGTGGAACTGTTTGCACTTTACACACTCAGCTGGACCAGCTGCTCCCAGCAGAGACGAGGGGATGAAAGTTAGCAGAGATGCGATGGAGCTGGCAGGGGGTGTGTGCCCCCTCCTCTTGCTCCTGTATTAGCCTTTTGCTTATCAGTGTGAAATGATAAAGCCCAGCCAACACAAGAGAAACCCACTTTGGTTCTGGGAAGAAGAGGTAGAACGGTTCCTACCTGTGCATGACGTGGTCCATGAGATGCTGCTTGAACACCAAGCTCCACCGTTTAATCACATTCAGCAGAGACGCTTTGAAAGGCCGAGCATCAACTTTCATCCAACTCTGGAAAATGCTGATGGGCTTGATGCGATTCACCTCCTCATAGATCTTCTCGTAGGAGTCAATCTGCTCTCGGAACTGCTGCAGCGTGGGAGGTGACTCAGGGACCCCGTTCTCTGCATGGGCCTCGATTTCTGCCGCAGTGAGAATGTGCCCGTAGAGGAGGAACTGGCGGAAGAACTCCTTTCTGTCCTCCCCGTACAGGCAGGAGTAGTGGTCGAAGGCACTGCGGTAATCACAGCAGGCCGCCATCACGGCCTGCACACGCCCCATCAGCTCATGGCGCATGTCGGCCAGGTCAGCCATGTCCTCCATGTCAGCCTGGAGAGAAGAGGAGAGGAGCTCGCAGTGATGCGGGGGCAGCGTGGCACCTCCTCACTGCCACACAGCGTGAGGGAGCTCCACAGCCACGGACCTGGTAGTGGAGGAAGCCGCTGTGCTCAGCCAGCCTGGGCACCAGCGATGAGATCCGGTAGATGTCGTTGAGAAGACCTTCCACCACGTCGTAGAAGCCGTCGTTTGTGCCAGGGTCCAAGGAGGGTTGAAATATCAAATCTGGGATCACCAAATCCAGCTGCACCTCAAACAGGGGAGGAAGCCCTGCCTTGGGATCTGGTAGGGAAGAACAGAGGTGCCAGGTTATTTTTGAAGGGGAGAAAAGTGATCTAGAGCCACCACTAACATCCCACCACAAGACACACACATGCCCCACAGGGACACCAGGCAGGTGGGACACCCACTCGCTGGGTCCAGTGACATTGTGTCTGCATACAACGCAGAGGGGAGGCTGCCAAACCAGCTGGTGTTCTGGTACCCACAGGAGATACTGGAGAACAGATGAGACACAAGTGATTTAAGGACCGGAAAAATGCTGTGGAGGGAAGCCTTAAAGAGACCAGGCTCTTCAGCTAATCAAAAGGGAGTCTGAGAGCTGAACAATTACAGCGCATAAGTACTTAAAGAGGAGAAAAACAACAGGAACCAAGAGGCTCTTTAATTTAGTGGAGAAAGGCATGAAAAAATAAAACACCAACTGGTTTCACAAATGTGAAATTATGTGCTTGTTTTTAACAAGATGGTGAGGAACTGGATGCAATTCTCCAGCTCAGTGTGCCTCCACATCCAGGAGGGAAGCGTTCTGAAGATGTGCTTTAGCTGGACACAGCTGCTCTCAGCAGAGTGACCCTCCGTGGCAGCCTTAGGCAGGAGCTCTGCTTTGGTGACCCCTCTCCTCACTCCTCAGTGATGGAGGTTTTTCTTTCATGTCTTTCATCCACAGAACCAACTCTTGAGACTCTCCACAAACGAAAGGTTGTGTCACCTTGATGCTTTGTGCATGGGAGGTCAGGAGATGGCTGATGCCCAAGAACAGACTTGGAATGATGCCTCAATTTTGTCTGTTCACAAATCCCAGCAAATGGTGCACAGTCATCTCTGTCCCTTCCCTTGAGCAAGGCTTTGCTCCAGTGACCAGGGGACAGAGTTACCCTCTGAGTCTGGAGGCTCCTCCAGCACTTGCTGTAGACAATGCAAGAGGCAGAGTAGAAAGACCACCACAAGTCAAAGCACAAAACAGAAACTTCCTTTTGGTGAGACTGAAGATGGTATCACGGCCAGAGCTGAGGAACCAGCAGTTACCTGTGTTTTCGAGGAGGTACTTGAGTGAGCACTCAATGGCAGTGAAGAATCCATCCAGAACTATCTCATCCACGTAATCCACATAGGCCTTCCAGATGTCAGATGCTGGGTCTGCAAGTAAGAGGCTCTGGTTTTCCTGGAAGAAAAAGACGACACTTTGAAATACAGCGGGGCTGAGTCTGTCCTACAAGAGCTGCCCACAGCTGAGGACTCATGGCAATGAGCACACAGGTACCAGCCCTGCGGGGGGAGAGAAACCAGACAGACGGATGTTGCTGCTGGTAGCATGGCCACAATTTTCTCCTTCTGTCAAGGGCTGCTTTGTCATCTGAAGCAACTCAAAATAATCACAAGGTAAAAATGGAGTGCGTGAGAGACTTAGCAGCCCTGCAACCTTCTCCTCCCTCTTCTCTGAGGCCAAAGGGCTCAAGGGTGCTTTGCAGACCTGGGCCAAAGGCTCATCCCAATGCATGAAGCCTCAGTCCTTGTGGCCTGTATAATGTTACCTTGGGTGGATGAGTCCTTCCAAGTGGACTGCTTACACCTCTGCCCTACAAATGGTCATCTCAAAACAAGAGAACTTTAAAATTCAGAAAAGGGTTTTTAAATAAACCAAGTGAAAATAGTTAAAGATTGGGATCAGAAGACAAAGGGTTGGCTTACAGCCTCCCTTCTCAGCTTATTGCGTTCCTTACCTCCAGGCAAGTTCACAGTCAGGAAATTCACGGTTTTCTAGGCCACAGAATGGCCCCATCCTTCTTGCGTCTCCTCTTCCACACCCACAAGACCAGCCTGGGTATCCATCCCCTGCACCTCCCAGGCTCTGCCGTGATCCTGTTCCGGCCTTGCTATGCCCTCTGAGGGCTCTTTCTCCTAAGCCTGCCAGGGGCTCTCAACACAGGCACGGGCTCAAAAAAAACGTAAGGTCCAGCTTGCAGTCTGCTGCCAGGGGTTCAAAGCTGGCTGTATTTCATCTCTGGGGACACAGGAGAGGGTGCCATTCCCAGTGGCATGGCAGCTTGGCACACATGAGATCATAGAATCATTCTGGTTGGAAGAGACCCTCAAGATCATCGAATCCAACCATAACCTAACTCCACCACTAACCCATGTCCCTAAGAACCCCATCTGTACATTTGTTAACACCTCCAGGGATGTGACTCCACCACTGCTCTGGGCAGCCTATTCCAAAGCTTCACAATCCTCTCTGTGAATTATTTTTTCCTAATATCCAATCTGAACTTTCCTTGGTGCAACTTGAGGCCACTTCCTCTCATCCTATCTCTTACTACTTGGGAGAAGAGACCAACCCCCTCCATGCTCCAACCTCCTTTCAGACAGTTGCAGAGAGCAAGAAGGTCTGGCCTCAGCCTCCTCAAGATAGAGTGGCATTGCCAACTGGGCTTGAGTCAACCCAGAGTTGCTGCTCCCCAACTTTACACATCAACGCTGAGTGATTAAACTGTTAACAGAGCAAGCCAGGGCTCTGGTGCCTTGCAGACTCACCTCCACATTTTGCTGACACAAGAGAAAGGGGAACTTCACAGGACTGAACACTATGGGAATGCCCATTTGAAAGCACCACCCCCTCTTCACCGTCCCATGCCCTTGTATTTGACAATGCCCCCTTGTCACTGGTGTTCTACTGAACCTTTACTCCAGAGGCCTCATCCTGGTGCAAAAGGGCAATGCAAGCCAGCATCTCACTGTCCTGCCTGTGCTTGTGGGTGCACGTACCCAAACTCTCTGTGCTCTTCTCTCAGCAGCCTCAAGACTCACCTGCTCAAAAGAAGACCTGAACACCCAAGGGAAACACAGCAGACCAGCTCTTGGCCCCTTTGCTGCTGTTCCTCCAGGTTTGACCAGCACAGCAGGACAGACGCATGGGGACATCCTATTTTGGGCCACGGTGCCTTTCCCTCCCCAGGACCTTCATGCTGCTTTGCAGTTGGTCCTGCCCTGTGAGCCACCAGAGCAGCGGTGCCAGCCCTTCTGCCTTGGCCACAGCCCCATGTTCTCTCCAGTCAATTTAGGAAGTGTTCCCATCTTTTGGGTGTAGCTGGAGGTGGTTGAGCCTGTCACAGCTGTAGCAGCAGGACAACGTGGGCATAGTAAAATCCTCGCCGTGGGTTCAGAGGGTACAGAAGTGGGTCAGAAGCCCAAGGCTGAGTGCAGACAGTGAAGTAAGGTGAGCAACAAGGGCTCAGTGTCCCAGAGAGGGTCAGCCCAGTCTCTCCAGAGTCCAAGGCCAGATGGCGACCCTCAGGAGTGGGCTGGACCTAAAATCCATCTGCCTTCCAGCCAAGGTGCTGTCCCTGACACGCTAAAACCTCTGGGCAGGTGAGGCGCAGAGATTTGGGCTTTCTCCTGCTCTGCAAAGAGGACTCTCAGCTCTGGCAAAGCCACTGGAAAAAACCCAGGGTTCAGACAGCAGCTTTTTTCTTGTTACTCAGCTTCTCCCTGGACTGACAGCGTCACCTCCTGCTCCCACAGAGGAACAACAAGCCTAAAGCAGAAAGGTCAGCCACAGCCAGCTGCCTCTCCATTTTAAGGTGAATATTTCGGAGGAGTTTTTCCTCTGAGCAGGATCCCAAAGCCTGATGCACGACTCCCCTCTAGTGGCTTCACAAGAACCAGGACTGGGAGCCAGACTGGGCTGCATCGGCTCCCACTCCTGCTCCAAACTCGGTGCCTGGTCAGCAGCCCCGCACACTCAGCTGTACCAGCTCACCCATCAAAGTATTCCTTAATCAACAACAGGTAAGTTTTTCAAATGAGTTAAGGGAGTTAATTTTAAGGTGAAGCAGCTCTGGACATTTTCACCAGAGCGGAGAGACACCCAGAGCCTATGAAGAGTCAACAAACCCCTGGAGAAGGTCCCCCCTCACCTTCACCAGCAGATGAATCCTCTGCCCTGACTCTCGGACAAGGCTGTAACGCCGTTCCAGGCGGTCCTGACAGTCCTCCAGGCTCAGCAGCGATTCTCTTTTACAATCTCTTCTCACAAATATGGGCGACGCCCACGATCCCACGATGGTCTGGATCTCCTCAACATTGTTTTTGGCTTTCTGTATCCTCTGCTCGAGGTCATGGACATCATCCATCACCATGGAGATGTGATCCCAGACACCTGGTAAAAAATGAGATGATTGACTACTTTTTTTCAGAGCTGCATGGCCAAGCTCTTGTGCACTCTCCATAAGACTTTTCCCCCACGGTTTCATGTATTTCTCACCCATCATTAACACAAGAGACTTACCACCTCAACCAAAAGAGTCACTTCTAGCTCCCTCCTACCCCAACAATCCATGGTACAGCTGCAGCCTCTGTTTTCTGCCAGGAGCACCAGCACCGTGGGGACGTCTGACACTTCCCCCTTTCCCGTACCCAGATTTAATCTGCTACCAGAGAGAGAACAAGGACAACAGGCTGAGTGTCCCTGCCACTGTCACTAGAGCAGGGACCCACAGCCCCACAAACACAGGCTGTGACAGCCCAAGGTACCAGCGAGGGCTGCATTTAGATTCAGGGAACTTCATCTGCAGGAAAGTCCCTTCATCTTTGTTGTGCAATGGAGAAAGAGCTTTTCAGCATGAGGAATTCTGCTTTGCAAGTTCCCAAGGGAGGACACTTGTTCCTGTTCATACCACAAGCCTGATGACAGAAATATATATTCCAACAGCGAGCAGTTTGCTTTCACCAAGAGGAAACAAATTGTCTTCCTCCATTCTGCTTTGCAGTTCAAACTGATCAAGCAAGAACACTGGTTAAATCATCCCAAAGTCACGGTGCACAAACCTCACCACTAACCACAGTATTTCATCTGGCTGGAAAGGATAACGAGGTGGCCCTGGCCCCCACCGGGAGAAGTCTGTCCCAAGCCAGATGGCTGGGCCAAGGGGTCCCAGTCCCTGCACAACTCAGGGAGAAAGCAGTGCCTTGGGGACACAGGGACATGACCACACAGTGGGTCACTTGGGCTGGCACGGGCAGGGAGCAGACTCTTCAACCCCAGCCTTGCCAGCTCTCACAAACCCCAATCTTGCCGTTTCCTCAGCATCACTGCTTACAGGGCAGCCTCTCTTCCCCAAAAGCCCAGAGGGAAGCTGAAGGGATCAGGATCCTGTCCCCAGCCCAAGCAGATCAAGGTAAGATGGGAAGGAGCAGGCAGGCTGGGGGCTGCCCTTTGTCTCCCCAGTGCTGGCTCTGCTGGAGAGTCCCCTGCCCTGCTGTGAACTGTCACTGGGAACCAGGTGATGGAGGCTGGGGACATGGGAGGAATCTGATGGGACCCAAGTGAGCAGGTTAACCATGAGCAATGTGCCCTGTGGCCAAGAAGGTTGATGGTACCTGGGCTGCGTGAGTAGGAGTGTGGCCAGCAGGTCGAGGGAGGTGAATCCTCCCCCTCTGCTCTGCACTCGTGAGGCCCCATCTGAGTGGTGTGTCCAGTTCTGGGCACCCCAGTTTAAGAAGGACAAGGAATTACTGGGGAGAGCCCAGCGGTGGCTACCAAGATGCTGAGGGGTCTAGAGCATTTTTCTTCTGAGGAAAGGCTGAGAGAGCTGGGGCTGTTGAGCTGGAGAAGAGAAGCTGAGAGGGATCTGATCAATGGGATCAATATCTCAGGGTGGCTGTCAGAGGATGGACCAGACTCTGTTCAGTGGTGCCCAGCACCAGGGTGAGGGGCAACGGGCACAGACTGAAACACAGGAGGCTCCATCTGAACATGAGCAGAAACTTGTTTGCTGGGAGGTGCCAGAGCCTGGCCCAGGCTGCCCAGAGCGGGTGTGGAGTCTCCTTCTCTGAGACATTGAAACCCGCCTGGACCCACCTGTGTGATCTGCTCTGTGACCCTGCGTGAGCAGGGGGGGTTGGACTGGGAGATCTCCAGAGGTCTCTTCAGCCCTCACCAGTCTGGGATTCTGTGAAATCCTGTACGGCCTCTTTTGCCCTAACACAGAGCTAGCTCACCCTCCATCTTCCAGTTGAGTGTTTCTTCTGCCTTCTTCAGCTTCAAGTTAATATCCCACAGCTGCTCCTGTATGAGAGGGTATTCGACCTCCAGGACTGTCTTCAGGACCTTGTTGTATCTGTTCACCATCAGCTCCAAGTTGGCCGCCAGCTGCCGGTATGACTCCTTGGAGGAATAGATTTCTGCTGCCGTGGGTGGGATGGCTCCCAGCCGGCTGCCAGACAGGTAGCTCAGCTCCCTCAGCACCGACACCAGCTGCAGAAACAAGGCAGAGAGCTGAATGTGAGACAATCCTCCCCATTCACCTGGTAGACACCCTCCCGTCAATTCTGGGGATCTTAGGGGGTTCCTGCTGTTTTATTCACAAAGCAGTACGCTCTGAGAAGGGCCTGGACACCTCCTAGTCCAGACCATCTCCCTCCCATTGATCTTTGCCTCTGATTTGCTTCCCAATCAAAGACATCTAGCTCTGTTAACTACCCAGCCAGCAAACCCTGTGCAGCCTCTAAAAGCCATGATGATCTCTGGTCTTCTCAGCTATCCTCATCAATACAGTCTTTCAGCAATACTGTGCCTGCAGGAGGAGGCACAACCAAAAGCATCTTTGAGTTGTGATGGAACGGGATTGAGTGGGTTATTAAACTATAAACCCAAGTAGAAGTGAGTCCCTGCAACAAACGGAGCAGCAAGGTCTTCCAACGCAATATATCACTTCTAAGACAAAAAAAAAAAATCTTTGCTCAGTTTAGTGGCTTGTGAGAGGGAAAATGCTCCTGAAACTGCACATTTTGGCTGGGTGACAGAAATTCAGTATATTGTATGGGCAATGGCAGGGGTGAGGAGTATCTACAATACTAAAGTGACTATGTCCACAATGACAAGAAGAGGAAAGAAAGACGGAGCGCGGAAGGGTGAAGGGAGCAGTTTGAGGAGGTGGATGGAAGAGGATGGGATGGGAGGAAGGGAAAAGCAGGGGATTGAGGGAGCAGGAGGCCAAGTGAGATAGAACCAAACTCCCCTCCCTTTTATGCACTGGAATGTCTGAGACAGCCCCATCATGGTGTCAAGGATGTCTTACCCTCTTTCCCTCTCCTCCATGGAAGGTGAGCTCTGGAAGATTCTTTAATGTTGAAGGGTTGCAAATACATCCTCCCTTTAGGCAAAATGAGGTGCTCCTATCTGCTCTGAAGGGCATGAAGGGGCTGCTAAGCAGGCACCTGAGGACATGAGGCAGTCCTCAGTATGGAAAGCTGAGAGCAGCGCAGAAGCACTCAGAGACTGGAGCTGAGAACATGCTCAGCACGTCACAGGCTCCAAACCCTGGCACCAGGGTGAAGGGTGGAAAACATCCCCTGGGGCCATTTGCTTCCCACCTTAGCAAGGAGATTCCAAGGAGCTGGACAAATCCTTTGTCTGAGAGCCAAGCTGGAATGAGCTCTGGAACCTCAACACTTTTCTCTAACAGCAGCAAGTCCCAGGGAAAGGGGGAAGTGTTTGATGTTTTCCCAGGCCCCTGAGATTCAGCACCTCCGCAGCAAATGGCATTTCACATTTGAGAGGCCCCAGCTCTCATCAGGCCCCAGCACCTTTGAATCCACCTCTGCACTCTGCTGGCTTGGACCCTGCCTCTGCTTTGGGCAGGGGGATGGTCAGGCCTCCCTGTGCTGGAGAGGGCAGCCCTAGGGAACAGAGACCTACTGGAAGCCTCCTGCACCACAATTAAGGAAATCCAACAGCCACAACACTGAAGTAACAAAACAAACCTTTCCTGGGATTTTTATACCCTTTCAGGAAGCTCAGATTTCAGGTAAACATAACACGAACCCACGTCTGTGGGATGATGCTCCTACGCTCCCCACACCAGCGTCAAACCAACCTGCTCTGGAGATGTTGACACCAGTTAACATCTGGCTACTCACAGACTTTCTGGCTTTAATTACAATCTGCGCTGCTTAAACTGTAATCCTGATATTTTACCAGGAGACAGAGCCCACAAAGGGGATGGTTAATTCATGTCACCCATAACAGATGCTCCAGGGACCTCAGCAGAACAGATCTAGTAGCGATCCCACCAGACTTGCCATGCACGGTGGGGCACAGCTTGGAGACGTGCCCTCCAGCAGACAGGAAAGCTAGTTCTTACCTGGGGATCAAAATTAACTGTGATCAGTTTGGTTTCTGGATCTCGCCGGATAAGCGGTTGAGTAAGGTTGTACTGTGATTTTTCAGAGACTGTCTGGGACCAGTCTGCATAGACCTTCTCCTGATACCTGCCGAAAAACAAACAAACAAATTAAAACATCCACCACGTAGCTGCCAAGCCCGCACACCAAGACATAGAACCAAATAAAAGCCAAGTCCACTTCTGAGGGCTGAAGAACATCAAGGAATATTTAAAACCCACCCACACCACCTCCATAAAGATCTTGGCTTCAAAGACAAACACCTGAAAACCAGTGACAGCATCAAGTAAGGAAAACAAAGATCCCCCAAGTACCATTCTTAGCAGAGGATTCAAATTTGGGGACAAACATTCAAAAGCTCAGAGCAATCAGTTCAGTTTTAGCATCAAACATTAAGATATTAAGTGAGGTGCAACGAATCCCACTCCCACTTGTGGAATACACACATTACAGCCACGGTAAGTACACTGTGAATGGGCACAAGTGGATCGAGACTTCTGGTCAGCTCAGGTTTTCTACCACAGCATCTCCTACATCCAAAAGAATCTCGTTCCAACATTTCTGCTGGGCTGCACAGCCCCTGTCCCTCCCATGCAAACTTCTCCTTTCAAGATATCACAGAAAGACTGTGGTGTGTAGCAAAGGATTCCTCCTCCTCTCTCATCACAAAATTCCTTCTGGCTTAGAAAGAGACATTCTCAGGCCCTGGGCTTGCAAACGTGCTGAAAGGTGGTTTAGAGAAGGAGAAGGAAATGGCCTCAAGTTGCACCAGGGGAGGTTCAGACTGGATATTAGGAAACATTTCTTCCCCAAAGGGCTGTCGGGCATTGGAACAGGCTGCGAGGGCAGTGGTGGAGTCATCATCCCTGGAGGGGTGGACAGACGTGGAGACGAGGTTCTCAGGGACACGGGGCAGTGCCAGGGTTGTGTTAATGGATGGACATGAGGGTCTCTTCCAACCAAAACAATTCTATGATTCTATAAGGTTTGGCTTTTTTTCATATAGTTACAGTCATGCCTGAGCCACCACTTACCTGTCGAGCAGCTGGATCATTTCTTCATACTTCTCTATCACCCTTCCTCCTTCAGCAGAGTCCAAGCAGCTGGTGGCACAACAGACAAGCTCAGCGTTACATTTAGCCCTGTGAGGCTGCAGTCTCTATTTACCCCTTCCCAAAACCACCCACCACCTTGCAGGCAGAGCCTGGCTGGGGATCTTACATTCCAACCCCACCATATCGCCCAAAACCATTTCACTGCACAAAAGCTCTCCAAGCCCCAGTGCGCCCTTTTGCGGGTGTTTGCATGGCAACTGGCAAATGAGAACCACGTCCTGGGGGAAGAACAAGGGCCCAGAGCTGCTGGAGGAACACTGGTCTCCGTAACATACTCAATGCTCCGGTGTTTGCACAGAGCAGGGCAACCTCTGCTCACCAGCCACCACTTTCTGAGGTCAAAGAGGCACAGAAAGAAGCAGAGTGTGGCTCCCGGCAGATGAAGCTCTTGGCGGTGCCCAATTCATGCCCCTCAAACCGAAGAGCAAAGGTGTCCCAGAGTGCGGGAGGCAGAGCCCTGGCCACGCTGCCAGGGCTGTACAGCCCAGGGAACAGCAGGCCAGAGGAATTCTTATCATGCTGTCTTTTCCCCACTGTTTCATCTACAATATCCAAGTTTTCCTCAAGATGGTTGTTGATTTTGGAGGACATATTGACAAAACCTGAATTAACTTAACCAAAAGCTGGAAAAAAGGAGCGCCTGAGCAGTCACCGCTGGGCAAGTGCTGAGAAACCTGCTGGAAGTAAACAAGTCCTCTGAGCAAATCCAAGTAAATCCCAGCAAAACCACTTTTGTTTCTCCTTTTTAATCCTTTTTCCCTTTCAACAGCATCATGTCACCACCGTTGCAGAGCATGTTATTAACTACTCTAAACAGAGGACAGAAAATCAGTGTGAAATGCAGATCTGGGTCCTTCATGGTGGACAAAAATTTGCCATTTAGGTTCAAATCAGACATGATAACTTGGGCTCTGTGCTGGGAACAGCCCAAGAGTTTGTTTCATTGCACCAATGTCTTTGCTGCTGCAGAATAACTGTGCACTTAAAGACACTTAATGGCAAGATACAGTGAGAGAAGGTTACAAACATGGTACAGTGACGGTCAAGTTATTTTGGTCAAGTACATTAAAAAAGTGGATCCATTTACACAGAATCCTGACCAGCACACGTGAAGCCATTCCTGTGAGCTACCAGGTGCAGTCCCTAGAACATCCTCAGTTGTCATAAGTCCAACACTGCCTTGCTTACAGAGCTCTTAAATGTTGTCTCATGTGGTGCCAGCTGTGAGTATGAGGCCATACTTCCCTGACACCATCCGTTATAACAAGCATTTGGGTGATAAATATACCAGCATTGGTTTCTTTCCTTGATCTTGGGAGATGGCTCCTTTGTTTAACGCTGAGAAAGTTTTCTTCTGCCCAACAAAATGCTCGTCTGCTCCCCAACATGCAAACCCAGCTCCATCGACCCATCTCAGCTGAGTCCAGCCCAGCACTTCTCTGCTATTCACAGCTTGGATGATGCCAGAACCAGGACTTGCAGCTGAGGAGGTCCTGGAGAACACGCTGAGTGGGATTGCAGCAGGAAAGGTTCTGATACCTCTTTCAATTGCAACCCGGGAACTATGTCTGAAAGCTGAATAGCCCACTGTGCCTCTTAATCGCTTCAAAACAAATCCAGTTAATGAGTTTCTTAAAAAAAATAATGATCACAAGGAAGCTGAAAAGCACCAGTGCAACCACTTCACACCTCTTTGACTAAGAATTATTTCAGCTATAACCATGGGATAATGTTCACCACAGAAAGAAAATCAGATTGATTACAGAGAAGATAGCAAGGTGGTCATAAAGCAACTTAGCTGGAACAGACACGCACAGATGTGGGATGTGCCTGAAGTGATCAAACGGCACCTGGATTCGCGCTCGCAGCTCCTGCGCCCAGCGCAGCGCTCCAGCCACCGGCGGCATGTTCTTGTGCACAGGGGGGGATCCTGGGGAGGGCACATTGGAACAGCATTTGACTGAACGCTGCACTTGTAACCCCAAAGATGCAACAACAGAACCTCATTTGCAGAAAACTGCTCTCATTTCCCAGCTTCCTTCCTTAAATCCAACATCTGCCACACTGATGTAGGTCTGTGACCAAGGCGAGTGCCTCTGGATCTTGAATAAGGAGCTGAGATCGAACGAGAAGCCCAGACTATGTCCAAACCTGAGCTGATGTGAGGTGTCCCTTGCCTGGGACACATTCCCCGCCCCTCACAAACACTGACATAGGGATTTCTGACCAGGAGTTACTTCTGTCCGTCTTATCTAACAGCCACAGAACAATAACCACAAATTCACAGCAAATGATTCTCTCCATGATTCTCTCCAGTCCAGGACTTGTCTCGTTCCAGTATGATCTTTCTGAGGCAAGTAAATAGGTTATTGTTCAAAATGACACACTTGAATCCTCATAATCTGATAGAAATCCACCCATTCCCCCCTGTGCCAACAGTCACGGGGAATAATAAACTTGGAAAAGGCTGATTAAACCCTTGGTTACAAAGTCCCACTCGCATACTTTGCATTTTAAGCATTGTAAGGGAAACAAAATAAATTCATTCTGAGGAGCACATGAGTGGGTTTGCAGGTCCCATGGGGTGTTGGAGGCAGCACACAAATGTGGAGAGAAACCTCCTGTCACAGCCTCGCTGGGAGAAAAGCTCAGCATGTGTCTCCATTCCCAGTCACATATCATGCATACACATTTGAAAAAGGGTATTTTTACTCCTAACCAATTATTTGCTTTAATACTAAGAACAGAGCTTTCCCAGGCATTTCCATTGCCACTAGGAGCTACAGAGGCTGAAAACATCTGCAATTTGTAAAGTTTTGGGTTCCTTAGAAAAATAAATCATTTCCCCCCCAAATTAATCTCAATCAAACTCCCTGTAAAACCCATTTTACTCAGCACGTTCTACCTACCGAGCTTCAGCTCTGCCTGGATGTGCCGGGAGTAGATCAGCCTGGCGTGGTCCAGGGCCCTGCTGAACATGCTGATGAGGACGGAGTATTTGCCAGCAGCATCTGCAGCGACTACCGGTCGCTCCAAAAGGCTCCCGAACATGTCCAGCAGCTGTTGGGGTGAACACGCAGGAAAAGAAGAGGGGAAAAATTTACAACCCCGACTCCTGCAGAGAGATCAGCTGGGACCTTCCTCCCCAGCCCAGAGGCTTCAATACTGTCCGCACCGATGGGCACTTTGGAAAAAGGAAATTTGCTCCCTTTGTTACGGGGCCTCTCAGACTTTCTCTGGGGTTGGACCACATTCCAACTGTTGTTCTTCAAATGCTTCAAGATTTTCTATTTTTTTCAAAAAACTTACAAAGATAAACACTGTCACTTGCTAAAGTCTTTTCTACAAATGCTTATATTGATTTTTTAAAAAAAATACCATTTATTATTTCTGCAAGATAGATTAATTGATAAATAAACCAGCTTTGTTTCTAGAAAACCTGTTTCCAAAACTGAAACAGATCCACGTATTAATAATATTAACAAATTGATACTAACAATATCAATTCTCACCAGGAAATCCTAGAAAAAGCATGATTTCCCCCAACTTGCAGAGAGAGACACAAATATATCTCCTGGCATCCAAAAGCTTTGTGAGGGACCCACCAGCCTGAGCATCCCAAACCAAGAGCAGCCCAAAAGCTACAAGTCCCACTGTCCCACCAGCAAACACCAGCCCCATGTGCCTGTGGCTCCAGCACTGCCTGGTCTCCTCAGCGTGATTCTCACCGAGCCGGGTGCCCTGATTTCCCTTTTAGGGAAGAGCAAGGGAGCGATAAACAAACCTTGAAGGCGTGGTCCAAGTTGGAGGCGTCATCAAAAGCCTGGATGAAAATGGTGCCCAGCCGACGGTCCATGTCTTCTACTTTCTGCTGGAAACCAAAGGCATCCTGCTCAAAGTCCTGCACAAAGGCAAAACACAAGCTGTGAGGCTGCAAGATGGCACTAGGAAGGTACCTGTAACTCCTCGATCCAGAGATGCCCTCTCTTATTCACCGTGAACTAAGCCACTCCTCTGGCCAATCTTCAGCCATCGCAACGTGGCAAAGTCCTCACGAAGCTTGAGAACATTTCTGTGCTGTCCCATGGCTGAGATGTTGGCCCTTTCTCTGGGAGGGACCCTTTGGTCCTGAGGGCTTTCCACAGCCCACATGGCACTATCTTCAGCCTACAGGCAAGATGGACTATTTCCACACCCTCTCCCCCACCACTTGGCCTGAAGACCACACCATCATCCAGAAAACCCACGGATGCACCTGCTGAGTCCCAAATCCAACCTACTTTCAAGTCAAAACAAGCCTGTGGTTCCATGGTGAGCTGGTTGTGAGTGAGGCAGTTTCAAAACACTCGCACAGGTTGCCCAGAGAGGCTGTGGAGTCTCCACACTTGGACATAGGTAATCTTGGAGATATTTCACCTGACCAGTCACAGTCCTGCTCTAGCTGAGCCTGCTTTGAGCAGGGAAGGTGGACTGGGTGATCTCCAGAGGTCCTTTTCAAACTCAACAGTACTGGGTTTCTGTAATTTCCATCATCTTCTTGCACTGCTTTTCTTGCTTCAATTGTAATAAATCCTTTGAACTTCAAGAGTAACATCTATATTTGTTTTCCTACACGTAAAAGAGTCCAAATCAAAGACTGAACTTGACAGTCCGTGACAGTCCTTCTGTTCTAGCTTGGACAAAACCACTAAAAATGAGGTCATGTGTCTCTTTTCCAAAGGACAAAGTGCAAGGAAATAGCTTTTACTATTGCTACTGCTGAGCTCCAGCAGATCCAGATGCCATGTTTTAGCTAAAAAAAACGGCTCCAGCAGTGGCAGAGGGTGCAAAACTAGAGCACTGAAAGAACAAACATGACTCAGAGTCACACAAATGGCCATGGGGTCACCAAACCCAAGCCACCTCCTGCAGAGCCACTGTCACCTCTCCTCTGTGCCTGCCCTGCTGAAGGAGGGGTGCTATGGAGCAAGCAGCTTTCCAGCAAGAAACACTGGGGACGTGCCACCCCCTGCAGAGATGTACTGGGAGCTGCAGGAAGCAAAGCACGAGCCACCCATCCCCACACCAGGCAGGTCCCAGAGGGCTGGGAATATTCCTTTAATTAAAGCACTACTGATAATAAAATAGAGCATCCTTGAATTCTGAGAGCCCCAGATGCCATGTGTTCATCTAGGCAGGAGCGAACACATCCCAGAGATGATCTGAGTTGGCCCTCATCAGGCAAACTACCTTGTTTTTCCAAAACTAAGACAGAGTCTTATATTAATTTTTGCTGCAAAAGATGCTTACTTTTTTACATGTATAGCTGCCTGGACCCTATTTAAATTGACTTTTTTATGAACTGTAACTAGGGCTAATTTTTTGAATAGGGTTCATATTTCAAGCATCCTGAAAAACCATGCTATAGCTTGTTTTTGGGGTAGGTCTTATTTTTGGGGAAACATGGTAAATACCAAGAGCAGGAAAGCAAAGAGATGTGGGTGTTGGTATAGCTCTTATACCTCAGCAAGCACCATGTACAGCAAAAGCTTGTGCATAACTCATGGAAATCCCAGTTTCCCAGCTGCACTGATCTAAGGTGCTGATCTAGCAAGATATGTTAGATATAGACGTGCAAGAAGTCCCAAATCTCTGCAGGAAAGGCCAGCGGCTCCCTGTTCCCTCCAGTACCAGATCAGATCATAATGAAAGGAGGAAAGAGCTGGGAAGAAGATAGCAGGAAACTGCTGCTTTGGAAACATGCACATGTTCCTGATGTTCCCGCAAACTGGTCCCACCTACCGTGTTGGTCAGGTCAAGACAGTCATAGGTTCGCTCTGAAAACACCTTGTATGCCTCCTGGAATTCCTCATACATGTCCAGGACCTGCTGGCCCAGGGTCTTCCCTTTAATCCCACTGAATTCAATTTTCTCCAGCTTCATCAAGTCCAAGGAAGTTGCCAGGAGATCCTTCAAAGTCAACGGAGGGAGACACAGGTCATGATGTTGACAAAAGAAGATGACAACAGTTGTCACGACAGAGTTGCACTTGCTGAGGGACCTTCCCAAGCACAGCGCTGGTGCTCAGGCTGGGTGGCAGGGATGGGAAGGGGGGAGCCTGATCTGCCTGTCCTGAGCATCAGTGGCTGCTCATAACACGTCCCTGCCCAGTGAGACCTGCTGCAGCCACTAGAAATACCATGACAACTGTAAAATCGCTTTTAAGTGTATTTAAAGGACAGATCCAAAGCAGGATATGAGACTCTTATATGTCATCCAGCATAGCTAAGAATCCCAATTTTATAGGTATTAACCAAGGACAGATTTCTAATATTTACAGGTACCCAAACTGTCCAAAGCTCCTGCGCAGTCAAACCTCCACGTGTCCAAGTGGGTGTTGCAGCACCTGCCCCGCTGGCCCTCTCTGCTGAGGTGGCACACGGGTCCTTCCCTTCCCTTCCCTTCCCATCCTCTGCAGCCTGGCAGTGTCACCTCTTGGGAAAATGTCCCGCTCCCCCAGTGGTGGTGGCAGCACTGGGCAGCTCTGCTGCCATCCCACCTCATCTGTCTCCCTAGGTAGGGCCAAGTAAGGGCTGGTTGAACATCCATTGTCTCAGAGGACCAGGAGAAATGTGCACAGGAATGTACTGGTGGCCACTCTCTGCTTGCACTTGTCCTGGGGCCACCCGAGCAGGGCAGCAGGTTTTACCACAGACACGTAATATGAAACAGTGCAACGAACCAAAGGAAAGGGATCCTTCCCTCTTCACGTGCTCATGGGCTACCCATGCACCAGTGTAACTGCAGCTTTTATGAAAATTCGAAAACAAATGCACATATCCATTCATATTCACTTCGACACACCAGCACATCCGCTTGAACAAATACCTAGTAAGGCAAAAAAATAATGTGGAAATACCAGTTGTCCCTTGCTTTGTCTTGCAAGGTTGCTTGAAATGAAGTGATGAGGGGAAATTGAGACGGAGAGAGATGCAGCAGTTTTCCTCATTAACAGGCTGGTGTGCACTATGCTTTTAATTATTGTTTTACAGCTCACTCCGCAGGCTCTCCCTCTGACTCCAGATACTGCAGCTTCTACTGTCCCTGGAGTGTGGGACAGCCACGGAAGGAGGAAACAGACACTGGTCAAAACGCACAGTGCCCCAGCTCAAAACCTCCCCACTGGCTTTTGTCTGCAGCCCATATCCACAGTGTGCCCATGGCATCCATGGAATCCCAGCAGTCAGTGCCCCAGAGCCTTTACAGGGTCCCAGTAAACCTGTCACCAACACTGTCCTCATGATAACCTGCAGTTATTCCTGTGTCTATTTATATTCCTCTCTACACTGACCAGCATAATTTGGTTTATTTCACATCAAACCCTACTGGAAACCATCATTATGAATACTTTTAAAATAGGCACCAGTCATGACAGTTTTCAACATAGTTAATTAAGGAACACATAAAAGTATATGGCACATTTAAAGCAGTAAAACTGCAAACACCAGCAACCTGTACACTGGCCATCCAACCCTACACACTGAGAACGCAGCAACAATCAACAAAGAAATTCATTTGGGATGTGTGTGGAGAGCAGATGAATGTGTGTGGTTAGCCACGTGAGAGATAACAGGTACATGCAAGGTCTGTACAAGAGGTACATACAGTATCTGTATAAGAGGTATATACAGTGTCTGTATAACAGGTACATATGGTGTCTGTATGTCTGTGGTCTCCAGACACAGCCATGTGGTAAGGAGAGCATAGGGAGCTCCCACATTCACACTCAGACCTGCTCTCTGCAGAACCTCTCCTGTGGCTCAAGGAGCCCTTGGCCACACTGGGAGCTCAGGGATGACAGCCCAATGTCCCTGCCTCAGGTGACAGATCTGGCAAACAGGGACACCCCTGAGCCACAGCACCCCAGTTTGATGGACTATGAGGATGCGAAGGGACAACCTGGTGAGGAACGTGTCCCTGCTCCTCCCCAGGCCCACGTGGCACAGCCAAGGGGATCCTGCCATCTGGCCTCTCCAAGACAGGCAGGACCCAGCTCTAGGGTGTCATAGAATCATAGAACCATTTCAGTTGGAAGAGACCCTTAAGATCATTGAGTCCAACCATAACCTAAATCTGTCTCTGATGGCACCAGGAGACCTGGGAGATTACATTGCTTTATTTACAGCTGTGCAAACCACACCTCCAGTAATCCTCCTTTTCTTGCCCCAACAGGAGCAAGGAGTCCAACGGGACTCCTGAGAGCAAAAAACACACCTATCAACCTGACCAGCTTACATATGCACTGAGCAGGACATAGTAAAACACAGTCTTAGACTCGCTGTAACAGGAGACCTAACAGCAAAAGAGTGGCCCCATTCCCTGGTATCAGGTGAAGCTATAGAAAGGAAAGATGCCAGCAAGTGATCTCCTGGCTACAGAGTTCTCCTGACGGTTTGCAATGTTTTTCAAGACCAGAGTCTCACCTCCACCATCTCCAGTCTCTTCAGGAAGGTGTCCAGCCTCGCAAACACCATCGTGGAGCTGAAGTCCCACTCCCTCACTTCTTGGCCTGGTTCATAATACATGTGCAGTTTTTCCCTTCTCTCCTCAAATGCCTCTTTGAACATGTTCAGGATACCGAGCACCATTCACACCTTGCCCAGGCTCTCCTCCATGTCCCCTTTCAGAAGGTCTTCTGGAGACAGGTACACCAGGGCCTGGAAGAGCAAAATCACACCTGAGAGGTCACTTCTGCCATCATGGAAAACAAGGACTTCTTGTGTTGAACACATTTGAACCTGTTTATTAAGTTAAATGTTGCCTAAAGAATCACTTTTCCAGGGAAGGACAATAGGAAGAAGGGGAGAGGGGACACAGGGGACTGCAAACACAGGCATCACAGCCACAGACCTGCTCAATGAGAAGGTTGCAGATCTCCTGGAGCAGCACCACTATCCGCACGGGCATGTTGTAGTGCTTGGAGGTGACCCAGATCAAACACACCACGTGGAGCAGGGGGAGCAGGAAAGGCTTCACCTCGCTGAACTCAACCCTCTCTACGTCTTCCAAGCGGCGCTTGAGGGGTGTCAGGCGCAGGTGAACGTCCTGAGCTTCAGTCAAAGCTGTGTTGAGAGACGTGAGAAGCGGTAAGAACCACCCAGCTGCGGTGTGCTGGGTTCCCAGCTAGGTGCTGGCCTCACCACATGGAAAAGTGCCTGGGAAAAGAAACTGTCCTGACAAGCACTGAGCACCCTCAGCCACCTGTGTGCTGCAGGTCACTCACTCGTGAACATCACTCACCTGCGGCAGTAACCAGAACAGAAATAAGCTGATGTGATGGCAGGGGACAGGGAGCTGGGACAGGGCTTCGTGGAGAGCCTGAGTCCACAACTGCTAAAAAGTCACACGGAATTTGCCCAACAGCACCAAAAATACAGTGCTGCCATGGCTGTGAGCCATGGCCTTGCTGTACAGCACGACAGGCTGTACAGCCTTGGCCTGAGCCCTTTTTAGCTCAGTTTTGGCTCAAGCAACTCCTTGTCCAGTGGGCAGATGACGACGGCCCCACTAGTCCTGACTGTAATAGAAAACCTGTCAGCAGTAAAGCAACTGATGTCTGACTCGTCGAAAGCTTTAGCTTAGCTCTGTACAGCTGTGTGGTTTTACCCTGAAGAATTACCCCAGAGCGCAAGCATTAATAAAACCAGATCGTTGTGCAATTAAACCTGTGGACCAACAAGAAGTGACAGAAGTGCTTGAATGCATGCAAAAATAACCCCTAAGGCCCAAGACCAAGGAAGAAGAGACTCCCACTATCAGCATCACCCTCCCAGCAAATCCACCAACAGCAGCCACACCAGTACAATGCCAGGGAAAGGGGCAGAGACTTAAAAGCAGGTGCACACAAATCTGAACTGCGCTGTAATGGAAATTAACAATTATAGTCCAAATTATCCAATTAGGGTTAGTATCGCTGTAGCCGGATTAAAACCAAATATTTGTTGTATTTTGATTAAACCCTTAAAGTATTAATTAGTTTAACAATGAACCCTTGGCTCCTTATATAAGGGGTGTTTCTCCAGCCCATTTAAACTGCACAATGCAGAGTGTGACACAGATCCTTAAGAGATTCAATGTTTGCACGTGAAGTGGTGAAGAACAGTGTTTTCTGCCAGCACGTGCACAGCTAACACAGTCTAGATGGTTTCATTGTGCCAGAGAGCAGCTGGGTTGGACATGGATGTCCAGCTGTGTTGGTCTGCAGGGACAGACCAGCAGGACTACACCGTTTTTCACTACAGACAGGGATTTGCAATATTTCCTTGGGCTGCGCTCAACTCCCCTAAGCAAAGCAAAGCAAGGAAATTCGGGCTGCAGTGGCCAAAGCCTGAGAAGCAGCGCTCTAACAAAGCAGTCTTAGGTACAAGATCTGTCCTCTTAGTCTGAACTCCCATTCCTGCATAATAACACCAGAGGAGCTGGTGGAAGTTGAGGTGAGTCCTGTTAGAGTAATGCAAACACTTTATTACAGCAGAATAAATTCCCAAACCCATTCACCCTGAACTTTGGCAAGAGTCTGGCTCAACAGACCAGCGATGGAGCTTGTCCCAGCCTGGAAACAAAAGCCTAGACTCAAGCACAAGCAGCCCAGTCTCAATTCACAAACTAGAAAGATTTGGCTTGAAATCAGTCACACCAGGCCATGAAGAAAGGCCAGAAGCCAGCACTGTGGTAAAGTTGCCCCAGCATCTCACCTGCCTCAACATCCATTAGCATGGTTTTGAAGGCTGGGATGTAGCTGCTCTCAACTCTCTCCAGCAGCTCCATCATGTTCCTGACCTTCCTCGTTGTCAGCTGGTTGTAAATGCATTCCAGGTCATCACACCTACAGCAACCGAGACACAGAATCACAGAATCAGTTGGTTGGAAGAGACCCTCAAGATCATCGAGTCCAACCATAACCTAACCCCTGGCACTGCCCCATGTCCCTGAGAATGTCATCTCTGTGACTGTTCAACCCCTCCAGGAATGGTGACTCCACCACTGCCCTGGGCAGCCTGTTCCAATGCTTCACAACCCCTTCTGGGAAGAAATGTTTCCTAATATCCAACCTCAGCCTCCCCTGGCGCAACTTGAGGCCGTTTCCTCTCATCCTGGCGCTTGTTCCTGGGGAGCAGAGCCCGACCCCCCCTGGCTCCAAGCTCCTTTCAGGCAGTGCAGAGATCAGAAGGTCTCCCCTCAGCTCCTGTTCTCCAGCTGAACCCCCCAGGTCCCTCAGCCGCTCCCATCACACTTGTGCTCCAGCCCCTCACCAGCTCTATTCCCTTCTCTCAACTCACTCCACTACCTCAAGGTCTTTCTTGGCCTGAGGGGCCCAAAACTGATTTGAGGTTTGGCTTCCCCAGCGCTGAGTACAGTGGGACAGTCATTGCCCTGGGCCTGCTGGCCACACTGTTCTTGATGCACACCAGGATGCTGGTGGCCATGTTACCCACCTACACTGGGCCATCAGCTGTCCCCCAACATCATCTGTTTCCCCTGGGCCTGATTCAGGGCTTCCTCCAGCTACACATGGACTGTGGAAATGGGAGAAAGCTGCATGAGGCACAGACAAACCCTACAGGACAGAAAGTGCTGAGTTCAGCATGACAGCAGCTCTGCTACTGACAGAACATCGCTGAAAAAAAGCCATCGTGTTTCTGCAGGCATTAGCAACAGCTCTCCAGCCAGCAGGGCTTTGCCCCGAGTCAGCCTGAACCAGTACAGCACAAAGGTTTTCAAAGGGCAGGAGGAAATACCACTCCCAGGCTCCTGAGCATCTAAAGTCCCTCTGGCCCTGACAGATGAACAGCAGCCAGCTGAGATGCACCATTTCCAGACAGCCCCCAGCAGGTGTCCATCAGCAATTACTCCTGTGGATGGCTCCTAGTGAACAGTGACGAAAGAGTGCCCAGAGCGGGTGTGGAGTCTCCTTCTCTGAGACATTCGAACCCGCCTGGACCCACCTGTGTGATCTGCTCTGTGACCCTGCGTGAGCAGGGCTTGGACTGGGGGATCTGCAGAGGTCCCTTCAGCCCAACCAGCCTGGGATCCTGTAAAGGGCATTTCTGAAAAAAGTCCCTTGAGGTGTAGCCCCTGTGGTGGGGCTAAGTTAAAACACAGCCAGCTGCCCAGTGACCTCCCAGGCACTTTGCAGATCATGATGATTTTCTGTGCGGGAGCAATTTTCCTTAGTTGAAGCCTACATGAACCCCAAGTGGCCTGTTCTTCTCAACTCATGGAATTAGCAGCTCCACCACCAGCACTCTCCCTCTACACAAAACCAGCACCACAGGGCACCATGCACTGGCCAGGCTGCTCTGGGTACCTGTTCTTCCAGAACTCCAGCTCCACCTTCGGGTTCGGATTGCTGCCTTGCAGGAGAGGCTCTGAAGACTCTTTCTTCAGTGCCTCCTGGATCTGGTGGCTCCAGTCTATGATGGCCGACTCCATGGCATACACCAGAGATTTATCTATCCGTTCCATGCTGTAGTAAACAGAGTACGTGATTAACTTTGTTGATGTGCATTGCTCAGTTGGATCTACTTCCAATGGCCGTGTGGGCAGCTGGATTTTACAGGGTTTCACATTTCAAAACCACAAAACAATCAAACCCCATAAGATTTTGTCACTGGTTTAATATAGGAATTACACTCTGGAGAAAACGGCTGAATGTCTGCAGCAGTGTGGGCAACAACACTGTTCATAAAGTGAATGGTGGAAATGAAGAGCCAGTCGCCACCTCTCTGCACAGCCAGTCATTGTCACATCAGATCCATTCAGGTTCAGGATCTGACCTGGAGACTCACACATCCAGCGAGATTCTCTCTCCCCATACCATTCTCCCTCAAAATATTCTACATCCCTGCAGTCATTAACTCACTTAATTCAGCAAGAAACACCACCAAGTGGGCTGGGAAGCTGAGGACAGGTCACCCCACTGCCTTGGAAGCAGTAACTTCTCACAAAATCCCACCCGCACCACGTCCTGTCTGAGGAGTGATTCATTCCACTGCACCCACACATCTCCTGGGGTTCCACAGGGGCACGCACGCAGCCCAGACACGATGACAACTTGATGTACAAACGCATCTGCTTCTCTGGACCTTCCAGAACCTGTTATTTTGGGGTGGTACTCACGATTTCTCATTTTCCAGATCAATGTCCTCAATTCCCTCTGAGCCAGCCGGGAGAGGCAGCAAGGTCTTGCCGTCTACTTGGCCAACAACTGTGAAAATGGTACTTTTGAGGTTGTGGACATGACGCACGATGTCTTGTGACACCACTTGTGGCCAGCCCTGATGGTTCTTCTTGTTCGTTAGGATGGGCACGATCACCTACAGCGGGAGTCACGGAAGACCAATGGAGAAAAAAGTGCAGCAGGAGACGGACAGGCCACCAGGCTCTGAGGTCTGTGCTTGGCCAAGCCTGGAGACCCATATCCATTGCTGTCTCAAGCAGTTCCCATGTGAAATAGAGGCAGCTGATGATGAATGGGCATCTCTACAGGCCCACTTTATACAGCAGAACACCCTTTTCCCCAAATCCAAGCAGCCAAGGAGGGTGGAAGCCAGTAGGCAAAGTGAGCAGCCCCATCCCCAGGCTCTCCCAGCCTTTCAAGCCCGCAACTGGAGATGGCCCCATGGGCTGCTGTCCCTTGCCCTCACAACTGTCCCCGGTGCTTGGTCCCCATGTCCCTGCCCATGGGCACAGCCGTCAGGCTGCCCTTTGAGCCTGCCAGGGCTGGGCTGAGCTCAGTGTGCTGCAAGGGAAGGTCTGCTGGTACCCCCTGGGATACACTGGTGGTGAGGGTCCCCCAGGTCCCAGCTGCAGCCCACCAAACAGGAGCTTTGCCTTTATCAGCACTTTTACTGACCCGGCAGCATGGGGTTGTGGGGCTGGTCGGGGTTTGCCCAGATTTGAGCTGCTTTTGGCTTGTTTGAGCTGTGACAGCAACACCGTGTCTGTCACCTATCCTGGCTGGCTCTGCACTGGGACCAGCCTGTGGCAACAGCCTAACAAAGCCAGGTTGTCCCTAGTGACAAACAACAGCCCTTTGTGTTACTGGACTCAGGGTGGGGGTAGGGGAGGGGGGGAGGTGACTAAAGGCATAAAAATAGCTGCAAATGGACATCAAATTGAAACGGAATAAAGCAGCTCAGCACCTCCACGGTGCTGTCCCAGGATGCTGAAGACTCTTTGGAACTGTGGCTGGCTCTGTAGACCCGAAGAAGACCCGACCAGCCACCTTCGTGCCCAGGGAGCCGTGGGAAGGGGGAGCACAACCCCAGGGAACACACGGGCAGGTGCTGACGAGTTCACCTTCAGCAGTTTTAGCTGCATTATTAGCAAGATGTGTCTCTATTACTTAAAGCATGTGGACTGCTAATGCCAGTGATGTTGTAACCAGGCAAATGATAGCCGTTCATTTTCTTTCTGACTGTTAAAATGATAACTGGACTCAGGATGAAGCCCCAGCCCACAGAGCAGGTGTGTTCCCTTCGGCACCGCAGGAGTGAAGCAACAAGTGGACAAGGTCACCAGCTGTGACCCCTCACTGAATAAAGACAAAGTGTGGGCAGAGGAACACACGACCCCAACCCCAGGAAATTCAAGACCTTTTTCACCTTCACGCAGACCCACCCCATCTGCCTGACCCAGCACCACCGCTGCTTTTGCCTTCAAGTGAAGCTTGAGAGGAAAATAGGATGAAAACCAGGCACAATCTGCTCCCTGCAGAAATACTGCATGTCTGCACAGGGGAGAGCAGAGCCTGCAAACACGCAGCTGGGACGCACAATCCCGGCTCCCAAAGGCATTCAGAAAACAGGATTTAACAGGATCTGCCAAAGTGTTCCTACCCCACCATCTACCCATAGCAGACGGTGCTTGCAATGCTATTGGCCAGCCGTGATGCAAAACCACTGTTTGTGCAGACTTCGCAAGACCACGGGGCTCATCAAAACAAAAGCTCCCCGTATAAATAATGTGTTTTCTCACAAAACCAGGATAACCAGTCTGGCAGCCTGCTCTTGGGAATCCAATCTATCAGTCACCATCTTAATATACCAAACATCATGATCAGAGCTTCTCAAATCCAGCAGCTCCTCTGCTTTCCCATTACAGCCTCATTCCTGAGACTTCTCCAGGTGAGGAGCCATCAGGAATAAACCGAAACAACATTGTCTAGTTCAGGCTAATAACACAGCAAAGCAAAAGCACTCGAACCTCTTGACGATCTCTTTAAGAAAACATCAGCCCACCTGAGATAACCCGACACTGAGCTACAGGAGGCTCCTGAACATCACAAAACACTTTTTCACTATGAGAGTAATCGAGCACTGGCCCAGGTTGCTCAAAGAGGTTGTGAAGTCTCCATCCTTAGAGATAATGAAGAGCTACCTGGACATGGCCCTGGGCAACTGGCTCTGGATGGCCCTGCTTGAGCAGGGGTTTGGAGTAGGTGACCTGCAGATGTCCCCTCCAGCACCTGTGGGTACATCAGTCCCACAAGGACCCCACTGATAGAGCTGATGTGGATCAGCATTCAGGTGGTTTATATGAGTTCTAAAGCCGTCCATGGTACTGCAAAGGGCAGAGTTAAGGGTACAAGTGCATCAGCAGAGAAGGGAGGGAGGCCAAGGAGCCTGTCTGTAGGAGGGGACACCTTCCCCGCTGCCATGTGCGAGGGGCACCCGGTACTCATGGGTGCCAGGGCTCCCTCTGCACCTCCGGGGCTGCCCAGGCCTCACAGGATCCCAGCCTGGTTAGGTTGAAGGGATCTCTGCAGATCCCCCAGTCCAAGCCCTGCTCACGCAGGGTCACAGAGCAGATCACACAGGTGGGTCCAGGCGGGTTTCAATGTCTCAGAGAAGGAGACTCCACACCCGCCCTGGGCAGCCTGGCCAGGCTCTGCCATCTCCCAGCAAACAAATTTCTCCTCATGTTGAGCCTGCCCCCGTGGCCCCTCATCCTCACCTCCTCCACGAGGGCGGCAAAGTGCCGCAGGGCATCGGCGGGCAGGTCCCCGCAGAGCAGCTCCCCGGGGCCGGCGCCGGGGGCCCGCAGGAAGAACAGCCCCTTGCGGCGGGCGGCGGGGGCGGCCCCAGCTCCAGCTCCCCGGCCGGGCCCCGCCAGAGCAGCAGCGCCGGCCCCGCCGGCCCCGCCAGGAAGCTCCGCAGCAGCGGCCCCGCCGCCTCCCCGCCTGCCCAGCGCTCCCAGCGCTCCGCCGGCACCCCCAGCCCCCGCGCCGCGCACCGGCACAGCCGCTCGGCGCCGGGCACCGGCTCCACCGCCTGCTCCATCCGGCCGGCACCGGCGGGTGTTGGCGGGGAAGAGCCGCGTTGCCCGGGGGAAGGGACACTGCGAGGAGCCGGGGGCGGGCCGGGGCGGGACCCAGCTCGCCTGGGAGACGCAGCTGCCCCGGGCAACCACGGGTATCAACACAAGCTGGGGATGGAGGGCCTGAGAGCAGCCCTGCGAAGGACTTGGGGGTGCTGGGGGATGCTCCCTCTGGGGGGGGTCTGGATACCACTGGATCCACCTGGGCACCCCCAAAGTGGCTTTTTAGCACTTATTTTTCTCCTGAAAAAGCAAACACAGTGGGGCTTTCTCCCATCCTGCCCCATGGAACCCCACTCAGACCACACCAGTGCTTGGTTGCCCATCACCATTTATTGCAGCTGCTGCCTGCTCAGCGCCCAGGGCAGTGGGACCGGGCCCGAGACCCCCATCCTGCCCGGCTGTCAGGGAGTGATTCACTGCGGGGGGTGGAAACTGGGGATCCCGTACCCCTATATATATGCTAAACCAAATTATTCGGTTGCAAGCAGTGGTTGAAATAATAAGCAACCAGACGGCTGAGGCACCGAATCTCATAGCGAGACAATTGTCTCAGACCAGAGCTGCAGTGTACCAAAATCAGGGAGCGTGAGATTGGCTTTTAGCTGAAGAGAGGGGGGCGTCTGTGGGAAACTGAATACTTCGGAGTGTTGTTTGGAAAGAGATAACGATGGGGAAGCCATAATGAAAATAGCAGAGGAGATAAAACGCGTTGCACATGTACCAGTACAGAAGTGGAATTCTATACTTACTAGCCATTGGTGGGGAGCCTGGTGGAAGAAAATAGGCTTCATGATAGTATGTGCATTTCTGGGTTTACTGTTTGTGCCACGTACGACCCCGTGCTTTGTTCAGTTAATACATTCAGTAGTCCAAGTCCTCCCCACCCCCCGCCAGCGAGTTCGCCTCCCCCCCGGGAAGCCGGGGCGTCCCTGCCGGCTCCGTGCCCGGGGTGGACGGGGGTGGACGGCGGGGGGGGGTGGACGGGGGCGGGGGGGGCACGCGGGCGTCCCGCGGTTTCTCAGCCCCGCTGTCGGAGGCCTAACCCCCTCACCTGCCCGTGCTGCCGCCTCCCGCGCTTCTTCCTCGGTGGCTCGCTCGCTCGGTCCCTCGGCCCGCTGCCCGCCCCGGCCGCGGGCTGAAGAAGAAACCGACCCCGCCAGCGGCTTTGCCTCCCCCCGGGGAGGCATAGAGACACCGCGTCCCCGTCCCCGCCTCCCCGTCCCGGCCCGCCTGCCTCCCTGCCTACCCGCGCGCGGGGTTCCTCGGCCGATCGGCAAGACGCTCCCGCGCTGGCCTCCCCGCGACCGCCCGCCCGACGGGCTTGACTCCGAGCGACTGACCGTTGGGCACCTGGCGGGGGGCAGGGGGCCGGTTGCCGGGCGGCGGGGAGAGCGCGCATGCGCGGCGCGCGCAGTTGCCGACCCCCTCCGGCCCTTCCCGCGGGTGGGCCGGAGGGGGCGGGGGGCAAGGCGAGGGCGGGAGAGACCGCGCTTTGGGGTGCGGGCGGGGGGGGGGGGGTGTTTGTGCTCGCCGTGCAGTCTGAGCCGGAACACGAAATGAAATTATACGGCGGCGGCAGGTGCGGGTGGGGGGCACGACGACACCACCACGACCCCGCCGCCCCTGCCGAAATAAACCCCCACCAAAAAAAAAAAACACCACCGCCACGAAACCCGCATCCCCACGCCACACGCGAGCCCCGAAACTCCAGACACGGACTCGCCGAGCGTGTGCACGGATCGCGAGGGTCGAAAAGCTCGACTCGTAGAGTCGCGTACACTGTCCCGCAGCCACCCGCGAGAGGCTCGCTCGGTCGCGTCCAGCTCCTGTCCCTGCGTAGGACCAACCGCCCCGCCGTTCCGGTTCAGTCCTTGCCCGCCGGTCCCACTTACTTAGACTAAGCCTAAAATGCACAGATCTCTCCATAAGGATGGGTTTTATACTCTACTTCCACAATCTGCTGGCAGTACAAAAGAATAAGCGGCAGATCTACTTAGGCTGAGTCACGGTGCTTTGCTCCTAAGACCATACATACCATGGGAATATTTCAGCTGCATGTCCCACCCCAACCCCAGAGAGCAAGAGCTCCAGGAACAGGTGGAGAAACAGGGAAGGACACTGCAGTGCTTCTGAGAAATAAAGCAAGGACAGAAAGGCAGACGGGCATGCTGTGGAACCTTCTCCTTACCCGACTGTGCTGCTGCCACTCACTTAATGACACTGTAGAGCAAGTACTTTTAGCACCTTTTTTGTGTTCCACGTTCCAGGAACCCTTCCCCTGGAGGTCCAGCTGCTGAGGTGGAGACTCAGGACCTGGACCCCATGGCTTTGGGGCAGAGGCTCTGATGGAGAGGAGAGGAGAGGAGATCAGGGGTTGCACTGGGAAATGTGTCTTTGCTGCAGAGGATTTGAGAGAGGTTCCGAAATCCCATCCCCAGCATTTCTGGTAGCAGTTAACTCCTCCTTCCCATGTCTATGTGGCCTGTAGTTGTGTCTCTGTCCCTGGGTCTGCTCCCTGTCCGTGTCACAGACCCCGTCCCACCCGCTGTGTGCTCAGCTCTGTCCTGCTCACACCTCCTGGCACTGCCCAGGGGCAGCTCTGTGTGTGCAGGGGCTCAGGAGCAGCTCAGACAAGTCCTAACGAGAACTGGGGTCTCAGTGTCTTCTCCAAAGAGAGAAATAAATCCCCATCTCCCACTGCACACCCAGACAACCAAGAGTGGAAAACTGAAAGCACAGACTCCTTCCCTTGCAGCTGTTCCTGTCTTGATGTCCTTGTTCAGAAGGACTCTCTGCCATGTCCGTGGGGTTGATCTGGCGCTCTGAGCAGCCTTGACCCACACAGCACCCTCCAACCCCACAAGGTCCCTGCCTGCCCTGCCGGGGGTCGCTCCTTCCACCCACAGCTGCTGCCATGGGATCTCCCGGGCAGGCTGAGCGCTGACCCTGGCAGGCGGCAGAGTCCCTGCCCTGGCACAGCCCTGGGGTGCAGGGACCCTGCTCTGCAGGACAGCGCTGGGCACCCCTGGGTGCTCACCCAGCTTCACAGTTGTTCAACATTGCCTGACAAGAGCCCCCTCCTTACAGATCCCACCAGCTGTGCCTGTACCAGTTTTAGGAGATGCCTCCAGGAGCTACAGCTGCATTGCCCTGCACCCAGAGACTTACCATGGCAAGGGCTGCAAAGGTTTCTCCTCCAGTGAGCTCTCAGTCATCCTCCCAGTCCTGACCACCTTTAATCTCTCTCTGCCTTGCTCGTCTCCCTGAGATCCCCAGGCAGAGCCCTCAGCCCTGCTGCGTGTGCAGAGGAGCTGCTCCTGGGCAGAGCTGTCTCTCTGCAGCGCTGCCGCTTGCCAGGAGCTCCCTCTGTCCCAGGAGCCCAGCCCAGCTCAGCAGCACAGGAGCAGCCCAAGGCGCTTTAATGACCCCTCTGGTAGCTTTGGTGCTGAGTCCATGGACCTCAGACCCTGAGGGCAAGTTGAAGAAGTCAAACTCAGATCTAAACTTCAAAGTTTCTTGTAATGTTAATGAATCCCACTGAGGGACACAGCTGAGAAACCATCCCCAGGGCAGCTGGGACAGAAAACTTGAAGCAGAACAAAGGGTAAGCAAGTGAAAGGTGGCTCTGATGCTGAGTAAACCTGGATGTGTTTCATTAACCAAAGGTCAAGCCCTGACCCCCAGCCCTGGGAAGGCAGATCCTGTCCCTCCCACGTTGCCCAGGGCCCTTCCTGGCCAGTGTGATGTGGGGCTGTGCAAGGCCAAGGGCAGGACTATGGTCCCACACCTCCCAGGTTCCTGGCTGGGGACAAGGAGGGTTTTGGAGCTCATTGACAACGTCTTCCTGACATGGGTGACTCAGGAGTCAGTGAGGTGAGGTGCCCAGCCACTCTCACTCCCAGTTCCAAGACTTAGCCGTGTACATCCAGTTGGATGTTACAAATTACTTGACCGTGGAGAAGAAATGGAAAACATCTTCTGTCAGCAACCTTAGGATGTCTCCAGTCAATGAGCAGGTTCCTATGGAGAACTGTAATGACCCTGACACTCACTGGCCAGGAGGTGATCTTGGGCCGACTTCTTAACATGTCTGCCTGGTGGGCCAATAGGGGTGATGTTCACCTGGATCTATTCCTGATCAAGAAGGAAGAGCTGGTGAGAGATGTGAACGTCAGTGTCCACCTTGGTTGTTGTGACCAGGAAACAGTGGAGTCCCAGGCACCAGAGGGGAGGGAGGAAGGCCAGCAGCAGAGCACAGGCTGGTGGGCTGCAGAGAAGGCTTTGACGTACTGGGGGATGGCAGATGAGGTGGTTACGTGGAAGCAGGCCTGAAAGGTGAAGAAGCTCAGGAAACCAGAGCAGCCTTACAGGACAGGCTGCTCCAAGCACATGAATGATTTCTTTGAGAACCCATGAAAAGAAGCATTTATCTCGTGAGGCTGCTCATCTGAACTGATGGAGCTCCAGGACAAAAAGGCAGCACACAGGAGGTGGGAGCAGGGGAAGCTGCAGAGGAGGAATTCAGAAACCTTGTCCATCGATGTAAAGATGATGCCAAAGCTGATCTGAACTTCATAGCTGCAGGGGAGAATGAAGGCAGCAAGACGAGCTTACACAGTTTCCTTAAAATAAGAGACGTGGGCCTCCTGCTGAACTTTGTAAGAGTACAATCAGACAGGACTGAGGTTCTTCACGGCTTCTTTGCCCCCATCTTCACCAGCAAGGTCTCCTGGGAGTTCATTCCGAAACTCAGGAGTCTGGAGAAAACCCAGCAATGGATGGGGCTCAAGTCAGGGTGACCTGAGGCAACTCAGATACTCAGACACCATTACAGAAAATGAAAACTGAGCATGGAAGGAAATAGAAGAAATTTAGCTTTATTGCTATTTATTATGGAAATGCTCTCTGTTTTACTATTTCTGAAATCTCCCTAATCATCAACAACAGACTTGAAGCCTTTAGGAAAAAGATGCACAGAGCCTTGCCTTGTAAGAGCATTTCAGATGTTACTGAGCCCTCTGCTGCCATGATCCTGAACTGCAGATGCTGAAACAACGAACAAATCTATAATGAAGTGAAAGGCAGAAGCAAACCCCAAGTTTCTGAGGGTGTGTGGGACCCCACGAAGGGCCATCAGTGACACAGCTGTGAAGGAAACAACCAGTGCAGGTCCCTGTCCCTGGAGACCGGTGAAGGAAAGACTTGGAGACACTGGTTACAGGTGGTGAGGGCCATGGGGAGGTGGCTCTGATGCCATGTGAGCCCTTGATGCTTGTTCATCATCACAATGGGTGAGCCCTGACCCCTGGGACCTGGTAGATTTTTCTCAAATGTTTTACAAGGCTTCTCCTGTGGTCACTGTGAGTGTTTCATGCTTTGGGGGTGGGTTTTATGTCAAGTGCTGTCGCTTTAACTGCAAGGCTCTGGTTTTCTGTGGAGCTGCAAATGCCTGTGAGTTCCTCACAACTCACCCAGCTTCTTTCATACATGTGGCAATGGTCACCAATCACCTCAATGTCCCAGTCCCACACTTGCTTGAATCCTCTATTTGGATCCATACCCATCACTCCAGGAGGTTCATGGATCCACCAGGCTCATGGATGATTCCTGAGGCCCATCCAAGTGTGGGCAGTGTAAGAGAGGAGCAGAGCAGGGTCAGCTCATGGGCCATGGCTGAGCACAAACACCCCAGCAGCAGCCATTCCCCATCTCCCAGGCACAGCCATGCCCACAGCATGCAAATGACACTGCCATACATGATTAGCCCAAGAGAGGCCTTTCTTCCTTCCACATTCCCAGGAAAATCTTCCTCCTGTTCCTCCTCCACCTGCAGACATCGACTGCTTTCCATTTCTGGGCTCAGACATGGCTGGAAGGGTTCACTGAAGCCATCAGCCATCTCATTGCTTCTCCCTGACAGGCCCTGACCCTCTCCCACATCTACACATGGCCAAGCACGGCTGCTCAGGGCCTCCCACTCTTCAGAAGACGCCTTAAGCTTCTTGGTTCTTCCTGGTGCTTATTATAAACTTCCTCTCTCTCTCCAGAGTTTATGGTGAGCTTTCTTGTCCATAACAGCCCCTTTATGGCCATGTCTTACTGAATGGCTGTCTTTGTATGATCATTTGTGCAGAAAGGGCAGTCACAGGACAGCACCCAATGTGTCAAAACTGATGCCGAGGGAAATGCCGTAACGACCTGATGAGTTCCCCCTGTGTCTGTGTCTCTCCTGGAAGGAGTCTGTCCCGAGAAGGGGATCCAGCTCCTGCCACTCTCTGCAGGGGCACATGAGCAGTGTCCGTGCACCTGGGGACACAAAGGTGACGTTTGCCAGACCACCCTGCATCTGAACCACTTAGATGTCTGCTTGTGGGTGGGGTATCATGCCTTATAGTGCAAATATCTATTTAATTGTCATTGCCAGAGGGGCTATCACGGATACAGAGTACTATTTTACAGATATTTAAATATTAGCCTGTTAAACTTTTATTTTTCTTTAAAAACTGACATTCCTAGACGTATTACACAAACACTTGAAGGATGCTTTTTAACATGATTGTCCACAGAAGCCCACCAGCTGTGCAGCTCAAGGAATGGGATTTCAAGGGCAGGATGGTTTGGGCTCTGTCCTGGGATCTGGAAACTGAAACGCGCTCCCATCTCCCACCCCCTGCCCTCCTCAGTGGGGCTGTGAGACATTCTGCCAGCAGGAAACACAGGTCAGCCAGGAGTGGTGGTGGAGCTGCTCTCTATGTGAGAGAGCAACTGCAATGTACTAAATTCTGCCCAGGAGCGGATGAGGAACGAGTCAAGAGTGTATGGGTCAGGATCAAGGGACAGGCTGGCAGGGGTGATACTGTTGTAGGTGTCTATTACAGGCCACCAGATCAGGCTGAGGAAGTTGATGAGGCCTTCTATGCGCAGCTGAGAGTGGCCTCACAGTCACAGGCCCTGGTTGTTATGGGTGATTTTAACTTCCCTGATGTTTGCTGGAAGGACCATTCAGCCAGCCAGCCACAGTCCAGGAGGTTCCTCCAGCGCATTGATGATAACTTCCTCATGCAGATGGTGGAGGAGCCGACCAGGAGAGGTGCCCTGCTGGATCTCATCCTCACTAACAAAGAGGGTCTGGTCGAAGCAGTAAAGGTCGAGGGCTGCCTGGGTTGCAGTGACCACGAGATGGTGGAGTTCAGCATCTCGTGTGGCAGGAACAGAATAGCAAGTAGAATTGCAACCCTGGACTTTGGCAGGGCTAATTTCGGCCTTTTCAAGCAATTGCTGGGGGAAATCCCATGGGCAAGACTGCTTGAAGGAAAAGGGGCCCAAGAGAGCTGGATTGCATTCAGAGATTGCTTCTTCCATGCTCAGGATCAGAGCATCCCCACACGTAGGAAGTCGAGGAAGGGAGCCAGAAGGCCTGCGTGGTTGAATAGGGATCTGTTGGGTATGCTCAAGCAGAAGAGGAGAGTTTACAGGTCATGGAAGCAGGGACTGGCCACTTGGGAGGAATATAAGGCTGCTGTTAGAGGATGCAGGAGGGCAGCTAGGGTAGCCAAGGCCTCCTTAGAATTACAGCTGGCGAGAGGGGTCAAGGACAGCAAGAAGAACTTTTTCAAATACATAGCAGATAAAACTAATACCAGAGGCAATGTAGGCCCACTGATGAATGAGGTGGGTGCCCTGGTGGCAGAAGACACAGAGAAGGCAGAATTGCTGAATGCCGCCTTTGTCTCTGTCTACTCCGCTGGAGGCTGTCCTGGGGAACCCTGTACCCCTGAGACCCCGGATGAAGCCAGGTCAATGGAGGAGTTTGCTTTAGTCGATGAGGACTGGGTTAGGGAACAATTAAATAGTCTGGACATCCATAAATCCATGGGCCCAGATGAGATGCATCCGCGGGTGCTGAGGGAGCTGGCTGAAGTCATTGCCGGACCGCTCTCCATCATTTTTGCCAAGTCTTGGGAAACGGGAGAGGTGCCCGAGGATTGGAGGAAAGCAAATGTCACTGCAGGCTTCAAAAAGGGCAAGAAGGAGGACCCGGGTAATTATAGACCGGTCAGCCTCACCTCTGTCCCTGGGAAAGTAATGGAACAGCTTATCCTTGGTGTCATCTCAAGGCACATCAGGGATAAGAGGGTCATTAGGGGCAGTCAGCATGGCTTTACCAAGGGTAAGTCATGCTTGACCAACCTCGTAGCCTTTTATGAGAATGTACCAAGGTGGATGGATGATGGCAGAGCGGTGGATGTGGTCTACCTTGACTTCAGTAAAGCCTTTGACACAGTCCCTCACAGCATCCTCACAGCTAAATTGAGGAGGTGTGGTCTGGACAATAGAGTAGTGAGGTGGGTTGCAAACTGGCTTAAAGAGAGAAGCCAGAGGGTGGTGGTCAATGGTGCGGAGTCCAGTTGGAGGCCAGTATCTAGTGGAGTGCCTCAGGGGTCAGTACTGGGGCCAATATTATTCAATATATTCATTAATGATTTAGATGAGGGAATTGAGTGTACGATCAGCAAGTTTGCTGATGACACTAAGCTGGGAGGAGTGGCTGACACTGGAAGCTGTGCTGCCATCCAGAGACCTGGACAGGCTGGAGAGTTGGGCGGGGGATAACCTGATGGAATTTAACAAGGGCAAGTGTAGAGTCCTGCATCTGGGCAGGAACAACCCCAGGGTCAGTATAGGTTGGGGAATGACCTATTAGAGAGCAGTGTAGGGGAAAGTGACCTGGGGGTCCTGGTGGACAACAGGATGCCCATGAGCCAGCACTGGGCCCTTGTGGCCAGGAAGGCAATGGCATCCTGGGGTGTATTACAAGGGGGGTGGTCAGTAGATCGAGAGAGGTCCTCCTTCCCCTCTACTCCGCCCTGGTGAGACCCCATCTGGAATATTGTGTCCAGTTCTGGGCCCCTCAGTTCAAGAAGGACAGGGAACTGCTGGAGAGGGTCCAGCGTAGGGCAACAAAGATGATTAAGGGAGTGGAGCATCTCCCTTATGAAGAAAGGCTGAGGGAGCTGGGGCTCTTTAGTTTGGAGAAGAGGAGACTGAGGGGTGACCTTATTAATGTTTGTAAATATATAAAGGGTGAGTGCCAGGAGGATGGAGTCAGGCTCTTCTCGGTGGCAAACAATGATAGGACAAGGGGCAATGGGATCAAGCTGGAACACAAGAGGTTCCACTTAAATTTGAGAAAGAACTTCTTCTCAGTGAGGGTAACAGAGCACTGGAACAGGCTGCCCAGGGAGGTTGTGGAGTCTCCTTCCCTGGAGACATTCAAAGCCCGCCTGGACACCTTCCTGTGCGACCTCACCTAGGCGTTCCTGCTCCAGCAGGGGGATTGGACTAGATGATCTTTTGAGGTCCCTTCCAATCCCAAACATACTGTGATACTGTGATACTGTGACCCCGCTGACTCCCATTGACCCCCATTGACCCATTGATCCCCATTGACCCCATTGACCCCCATTGATCCCATTGACCCATTGACCCCATTGACTCCCATTGACTCCCATTGACTCCCATTGACCCCATTGACCCCCATTGATCCCATTGACCCATTGACTCCCATTGACCCCCATTGACCCCGTTGACTCATTGATCCCCATTGCCCCCCATTGATCCCCATTGATCCCCATTGACCCCATTGACCCCCATTGACACCCATTGACCCCATTGACCCCCATTGATCCCATTGATCCCATTGACCCATTGACCCCATTGACTCCCATTGACCCATTGACCCCATTGACCCATTGATCCCCATTGACCCCATTGACCCCCATTGACCCCATTGACTCCCATTGACCCATTGATCCCCATTGACCCCATTGACCCCCATTGACCCATTGATCCCCATTGACCCCATTGACCCCATTGCCCCATTGACCCCCATTGACCCATTTATCCCCATTGACCCCATTGACCCCCATTGATCCCATTGACCCATTGACCCATTGATCCCCATTGACCCATTGACCCCATTGACCCATTGATCCCCATTGACCCCATTGACCCCCATTGACCCCATTGACTCCCATTGACCCATTGATCCCCATTGACCCATTGACCCCATTGACCCCATTGCCCCATTGACCCCCATTGATCCCATTGACCCCATTGACCCCGCTGACTCCCATTGACCCCCATTGACCCCATTGATCCCCATTGACCCCATTGACCCCCATTGATCCCATTGACCCATTGACCCCATTGACTCCCATTGACCCCATTGACCCCCATTGACCCCATTGACCCATTGACCCCACTGACCCCATTGACCCATTGACTCCCATTGACCCCCATTGACCCCGTTGACTCATTGATCCCCATTGCCCCCCATTGCCCCCCATTGATCCTCATTGATCCCCATTGCCCCCCATTGATCCCCATTGCCCCCATTGCCCCCCATTGATCCCCATTGCCACCATTGACTCCCATTGCCCCCCATTGCCCCCATTGTCCCATTTCAGGTAAAAGAGGACATAAACAAGAGAGAAAAAACAAAACACAACACATTTGGGTACTCCTGGGTCCTTTGGGGCACTCCTGGGTCCTTTGGGGCACTCCTGGGTCCCTCCTGAACTCCTGGGTCCTTTGGGGCACTCCTGGGTCCCTCCTGAACTCCTGGGTCCTTTGGGGTACTCCTGGGTCCCTTGGGGTACTCCTGGGTCCCTCCTGAACTCCCCATAGACCCCCATAATTTCCCCCTTAGGGACCCAGGAGTGCCGCATAGTGACCCATAAGTGACTCATGGAGCCCCCTAAGTGCGTTCGGGTCCCCTCGGGTCCCTTCGGGTGAGTTCGGGCCCCACTCGGGTCCCTTCGGGTCCCTTCGGGTGTGTTCGGGTCCCCTCGGGTCCCTTCGGGTGCGTTCGGGTCCCACTCGGGTCCCTTCGGGTGCGTTCGGGTCCCTTCGGGTGCCTTCGGGTCCCCTCGGGTGCGTTCGGGCCCCACTCGGGTCCCTTCGGGTGCGTTCGGGTCCCTTCGGGTGCCTTCGGGTCCCCTCGGGTCCCTTCGGCTCCCTTCGTGTATCTTCGGCTCCTCTCGGAGCCGCCTCCGCGCACGCCACGCACAGTGGGCGTGGCCACGCACCCCCCCCCTTCCCATTGACCGCCGCCTGAGGAAGGGGGCGTGGCCTCGCTCGCAGCCGCCGCCGCGGCGGGAAACGATCGTGAGGCGGGAAAAGGGGGAGAAAGTTGGGGGGGGAGGAAGAGGAGGGGCCGGGGGGGGAGCGGAACACGGGTTTTGGGGTAAAAAGGGGGGGATTTGGGAGTTTGGCGCCTTTTGGGGCACTTTCGGGTGGGTTCGGGTCCCTTCGGGGAGACTTCGGGCCCCTTCGGGTGGGTGCGGGTCCACTCGGGTGGGTTCGGGCTCCTTCGGGTGGGTTCGGGCCCCTTCGGGTGGGTTCGGGTCCACTCGGGTGGGTTCGGGTCCACTCGGGTGGGTTCGGGTCCCTTCGGGTGGGTTCGGGTCCACTCGGGTGGGTTCGGGTCCCTTCGGGTGCGTTCGGCTCCACTCGGACCCCTTCGGGAAGACTTCGGGTCCCTTCGGGTGCGTTCGGCCCCGGCCGGGACTCGGGCGCCGTTCGGCTCCGCTCGGGCGCCGTTCGGCTCCGCTCGGGCGCCGTTCGGCTCCGCTCGGACGCCGCTCGGCTCCGCTCGGGCGCCGTTCGGCTCCGCTCGGCTCCGCTCGGGCCCATTCGGCTCCGCTCGGGCCCATTCGGCTCCGCTCGGGCGCCGTTCGGCTCCGCTCGGGCCCATTCGGCTCCGCTCGGGCCCATTCGGCTCCGCTCGGGCCCATTCGGCTCCGCTCAGCTCTTTCCGTCTCCGCTCGTTTTCCCGCGCTTTCCCTCAGAGCGCGAAACGAAGCGCGGGGACCCCCGGGGCCGCTTTTTTCGCGCTTTTCCCGAGGTGACAACAGCGGGGGCTTTGGGGACACAGCTCGGGGAGCCTCAGCGGGAGGGTTTTGGGTTGAAAAAGCGCTATTTTGGGTCAATTTTGAGGTGGTTTGTGGCCCTCCCGGCGGGGCAAGATGGCGGCTGCGGACATCGAGGGGCTGCTGGGTGAGTAATGAGGGGGAATTAGGGGTGATTAGCGCGAATTAGGGGGTAATTAGGGGGCAGCGGGGATATGGGGGGGTGGGGGGGGTGTTAATTAGCGCTGCTGAGGGTGTTAATTGTTAATGAATGCAGAGGAGGAGCCGTTCCCCAGGGCCATTGTCCCCAGGGCCCATTGTGACATCCTCTGCACCCCCTTGTCCCCAGGGCCCATTCTGACATTCAGGGGACCCCTCTTTGTCCCCAGGGCCCATTGTGACATCCTGGGGATCCCTCATTGTCCCCAGGGCCCATTGTGACGTCCCAGGACCCCCCATTGTCCCCAGGACCTATTGTGACATTCAGGGGGCCCCTTTGTCACTGGGGCCCATTGTGACACCATGGAGACCCCCGCTTGTCCTCAGGGTCCATTGTGACATCCTGGGCACCCCCCATTTTCCCCAGGACCCATTGTGACATCCTGGCCACCCCCTTGCTCCCAGGGCCCGTTGTGGCACCATGGGGACACCCCCTTTGTCCCCAGGGCCCATTGTGACATCCCAGGACCCCCCTTTGTCCCCAGGGCCATTGTAGCACCATGGGGACCCCCTTTGACCCCAGGGCCCATTGTGGCACCATGGCAACCCCTTTTGTCCCCAGGGCCCATTGTGACATTCTTGGACCCCACTTTGTCCCCAGGGCCTATTGTGACACCATGGGGATCCCTCCTTGTCACTGGGGACCCATTGTGACACCATGGGGACCTCCCCTTGTCCTCAGGACTCATTCTCACATCCTGGACACCCCCCATTGTCCCCAGGGCCCATTGTGACATCCACTGCACCCCCTTGTCCCCAGGGCCCATTGTGACATTCAGGGGACCCCTCTTTGTCCCCAGGGCCCATTGTGACATCCTGGGGACCCCCCCTTGTCCCCAGGGCCCATTGTGATGTCCCAGGACCCCCCACTGTCCCCAGGGCCCATTGTGACATTCAGGGGACCCCCCTTTGTCCCCAGGGCCCATTCTGATACCGTGGGGACCCCCTTTGTCCCCAGGGCCCATTGTGACATGCTGGGGACGCTCTTTGTCCACAGGGCCCATTGTGACATCCTGGGGACCCTCCTTGTCCCCAGAGCCCATTGTGACATCCCAGGACCCCACTTTGTCCCCAGGGCTTATTGTGACACCATGGGGATCTCCCTTGTCCCCAGGGCCCATTGTGACATCCCATGACCCCCCTTTGTCCCCAGTGCTATTGTGAAATCCTGGGGACCCCTTTTGTCCCCAGGGCCCATTGTGACACCATGGGGAACCCCTTTGTCACTGGGGGCCATTGTGACATTCCAGGATTCCACTTTGTCCCCAGGGCTCGTTCTGACACCTTGGGGACTCCCATTGTCCCCAGGGCCCATTGTGACATCCTGGGCAACCCCATTGTCCCCAGGGCCCATTGTGACATCCTGGGCAACCCCATTGTCCCCAAGGCCCATTGTGACATTCCAGGACCCCCCATTGTCCCCAAGGCCCATTGTGACATCCACTGCACCCCCTTGTCCCCAGGGCCCATTGTGACATCCTGGGGATCCCTTCTTGTCCCCAGGGCCCATTGCGATATCTGGGGGACCCCTTTGTCCCCAGGGCCCATTGTGACACCATGGGGACCCCCCTTTTCCCCAGTGCCCATCGTGACATCCTGGGGACCCCCTTTGTCCCCAGGGCCCATTGTGACATCCCAGGACCCCCCATTGTCCCCAGGGCCCATTGTGACATCCCAGGACCCCCCTTTGTTTCCAGGGTCCATTGTGACATCCTGGGGTCCCCCCTTTGTCCCCAGGGCCCATTGAAATGTCCCAGGAAAACCCTTTGTCCCCAGGGTTCATTGTGACATCCTGCGGACCCCATTTGTCCCCAGGGCCCATTGTGGCACCATGGGGACCCCCTTTGTCACTGGGGCCCATTGTGACATCCCAGGACCCCACTTTGTCCCCAGGGCTTATTGTGACACCATGGGGATCTCCCTTGTCCCCAGGGCCCATTGTGACATCCCATGACCCCCCTTTGTCCCCAGTGCTATTGTGAAATCCTGGGGACCCCTTTTGTCCCCAGGGCCCATTGTGGCACCATGGGGAACCCCTTTGTCACTGGGGGCCATTGTGACATTCCAGGATTCCACTTTGTCCCCAGGGCTCGTTCTGACACCTTGGGGACTCCCATTGTCCCCAGGGCCCATTGTGACATCCTGGGCAACCCCATTGTCCCCAGGGCCCATTGTGACATCTGGGGGACGCCCTTGTCCCCAGGACCCATCGTGGCACCGTGGGAACCTCCTTGTCACTTGGGCCCATTGTGACACCATGGGGACCCACCCTTTGTCCCCAGTGCCCATTGTGACATCCTGCGGACCCCCCGTTGTCCCCAGGGCCCATTGTGATATTCAGGGGACCCACCATTGTCCTCAGGGCCCATTGTGACGTCCCAGGACCCCCCATTGTCCCCAGGGCCCATTGTGACATCCTCAGCACCCCCTTGTCCCCAGGGCCCATTGTGACATCCTGGGGATCCCTTCTTGTCCCCAGGGCCCATTGTGACGTCCCAGGACCCGCCATTGTCCCCAGGGCCCATTGTGACATTCAGGGGCCCCCGTTTGTCACTGGGGCCCATTGTGACATCCCAGGACCCCACATTGTCCCCAGGGCCCATTGTGACATCCTGGGGACCCCACTTGTCCCCAGGACCCATTGTGACACTATAGGGACCCCCCCTTGAGCCCAGTGCCCATTGTGACACCGTGGGTACCACCCTTGTCCGCAGGGCCCATTGTGACATCCTGGGAATCCCTCCTTGTCCCCAGGGCCCATTTTGACATTCAGGGGACCCCACATTGTCCCCAGGGCCCATTCTGACATCCTGGGGACCCCCCTTTGTCCCCAGGGCCCATTGTGACATCCTGGGGACCCCCCCTTGTCCCCAGGGCCCATTGTGACGTCCCAGGACCCCCCACTGTCCCCAGGGCCCATTGTGACATTCAGGGGACCCCCCGTTGTCCCCAGGGCCCGTTCTGATACCGTGGGGACCCCCTTTGTCCCCAGGGCCCATTGTGACATCCTGGGGACCCTCCTTGTTCCCAGAGCCCATTGAGACATCCAGGGTTCCCCCTTTGTCCCCAGGGCCCATTGTGGCACCGTGAGGACCCTCTTTGTCACTGGGGCCCATTGTGACATCCCAGGACCCCCTTTGTCCCCAGGGCCCATTGTGACATCCTGGGGGACCCTCCTTGTCCCCAGAGCCCATTGTGACATCCCAGGACCCTACTTTGTCCCCAGGGCTTATTGTGACACCATGGGAATCTCCCTTGTCCCCAGGGCCCATTGTGACATCCCATGACCCCCCTTTGTCCCCAGTGCTATTGTGAAATCCTGGGGACCCCTTTTGTCCCCAGGGCCCATTGTGGCACCATGGGGAACCCCTTTGTCACTGGGGGCCATTGTGACATTCCAGGATTCCACTTTGTCCCCAGGGCTCGTTCTGACACCTTGGGGACTCCCATTGTCCCCAGTGCCCATTGTGACATCCTGGGCAACCCCATTGTCCCCAGGGCCCATTGTGACATCCTGGGGACCCCCATTGTCCCCAAGGCCCATTGTGACATTCCAGGACCCCCCATTGTCTCCAGGGCCCATTGTGACATCCACTGCACCCCCTTGTCCCCAGGGCCCATTGAGACATTCAGTGGACCCCTCTTTGTCCCCAGGGCCCATTGTCACATCCTGGGGACCCCCGTTGTCACTGGGGCCCATTGTGACGTCGCAGGACCCCCCGTTGTCCCCAGGACCCATTGTGACATTCAGGGGGCCCCTTTGTCACTGGGACCCATTGTGACATCCCAGGACCCCACATTGTCCCCAGGACACATTGTGACATCCTGGGGACCCCACTTGTCCCCAGGACCCATTGTGACACTATGGGGACCCCCCCTTGTTCCCAGGGCCCATTGTGACACCGTGGGTACCACCCTTGTCCGCAGGGCTCATTGTGACATCCCAGGACCCACATTTGTCCCCAGGGCCCATTCTGATACCGTGGGGATCCCCTTTGTCCCCAGAGCCCATTGTGACATCCAGGGGACCCCCTTTGTCCCCAGGGCCCATTGTGACATCGCAGGACCCCCCTGGGCTCCAGGGCGCATTTTGACATCCTGGGGATGCCCCCTTGTCACCGGGACCCATTGTGACGTCCCAGGACCACCCATTGTCTCCAGGGCCCATTGTGACATCCTGGGGATCCCTGCTTGGCCCCAGAGCCCATTGTGACGTCTTAGGACCCCCCCTTGTCCCGAGGGCCCATTGCGACATTCAGGGGACGCCTCTTTGTACCCAGGGCACATTGTGACATCCTGGGGACCCCCCCTTGTCCCCAGGGCCCATTGTGACATCCTGGGGATCCCTCCTTGTCCCCAGGGTCCATTGTGACGTCCCAGGACCCCCATTGTCCTCAGGACCCATTGTAACATTCAGGGAACCCCTTTGTCACTGGGGCCCATTGTGACATCCCAGGACCCCACATTGTCCCCAGGGCCCATTGTGACATCCTGGGGACCCCATTTTCCCCAGGACCCATTGTGTCACTATGGGCAACCCCACTTGTTCCCAGGGCCCATTGTGACACTGTGGGTACCACCCTTGACCGCAGGGCTCATTGTGACATCGCAGGACCCCCCTTTGTCCCCAGAGCCCATTGTGAAAACCAGGGGACACCCTTTGTCCCCAGGGCCCATTGTGACATCGCAGGACCACCCTGGTCCCCAGGGCCCATTGTGACATCCTGGGCACCCCTTTTGTCCCCACGGCCCATTGTGGCACCATGGGGACCCCCTTTGTCACTGGGGCCCATTGTGACATCCCAGGACCCCACTTTGTCCCCAGGGCTGATTGTGACGTCCCAGGGCCCCTCTGTGTCCCCAGGGCCCATTGTGACACTTTAGGGACCCCTCTTTGTCCCCAGGGCCCGTTGTGACATCCTGGAGACCCCCGCTTGTCCCCAGGGCCCATTGTGACGTCCCAGGACCCCCCATTGTTCCCAGGGCCCATTGTGATGTCCTGGGGAGCCCCCTCTGTTCCCAGGGCTCATTGTGACTTTCAGGGGACCCCCCGTTGTCCCCAGGGCTGATTGTGACGTCCTAGGGCCCCTCTGTGTCCCCAAGGCCCATTGTGACATCCCATGACCCCCTTTGTCCCCAGTGCTATTGTGAAATCCTGGGGACCCCTTTTGTCCCCAGGGCCCATTGTGACACCATGGGGAACCCCGTTGTCACTGGGGGCCATTGTGACATTCCAGGATTCCACTTTGTCCCCAGGGCTCGTTCTGACACCTTGGGGACTCCCATTGTCCCCAGGGCCCATTGTGACATCCTGGGCAACCCCATTGTCCCCAGGGCCCATTGTGACATCCTGGGGACCCCCATTGTCCCCAAGGCCCATTGTGACATTCCAGGACCCCCCATTGTCCCCAGGGCCCATTGTGACATCCACTGCACCCCCTTGTCCCCAGGGCCCATTGTGACATCCTGGGGACCCCCGTTGTCACGGGGGCCCATTGTGACGTCCCAGGACCCCCCATTGTCCCCAGGGCCCATTGTGACATCCTGGGGATCCCTCCTTGTCCCCAGGGCCCATTGTGACGTCTTAGGACCCCCCATTTTCCCCAGGCCCCATTGTGACAATCAGGGCACCCCCTTGTCCCCAGGGCTCATTGTGACATTCTAGGACCCCACTTTGTCCCCAGGGCACACTGTGACATCCTGGGGACCCCCCCTTGTCACTGGGGCCCATTGTGACGTCCCAGGACCCCCCATTGTCCCCAGGGCCCATTGTGACATTCAGGGGGCCCCTTTGTCCCCAGGGCCCAGTGTGACGTCCCAGGACCCCCCATTGTCCCCAGGGCCCATTGTGACATCCTCAGCACCCCCTTGTCCCCAGGGCCCATTGTGACATTCAGGGGACCCCTCTTTTTCCCCAGGGCCCATTGTGATATCCTGGGGACCCCCCCTTGTCCCCAGGGCCAATTGGGACGTCCCAGGACCCCCATTGTCCCCAGAGCCCATTGTGACATTCAGGGGCCCCCGTTTGTCACGGGGGCCCATTGTGACATCCCAGGACCCCACATTGTCCCCAGGGCCCTTGTGACATCCTGGGGACACCCCCTTATCTCCAGGGCCCATTGTGACATCCTGGGAATCCCTCCTTGTCCCCAGGGCCCATTTTGACATTCAGGGGACCCCCCATTGTCCCCAGGGCCCATTGTGACATCCTCGGCACCCCCTTGTCCCCAGGGCCCATTGTGACATTCAGGGGACCCCACATTGTCCCCAGGGCCCATTGTGACATCCTGGGGACCCCACTTGTCCCCAGGACCCATTGTGACACTATGGGGACCCCCCATTGTCCCCAGGGCCCATTGTGACATTCAGGGGACCCCCCTTTGTCCCCAGGGCCCATTCTGATACCGTGGGGACCCCCTTTGTCCCCAGGGCCCATTGTGACATGCTGGGGACGCTCTTTGTCCCCAGGGCCCATTGTGACATCCTGGGGACCCTCCTTGTCCCCAGAGCCCATTGTGACATCCAGGGGACCCCCTTTGTCCCCAGGGCCCATTGTGGCACAATAGGGACCCCCTTTGTCACTAGGGCCCATTGTGACATCCCAGGACCCCCCCTAGTCCCCAGGGCCCATTGTGACATCCTGCGGACCCTCCTTGTCCCCAGAGCCCATTGTGACATCCATGGGACCCCCTTTGTCCCCAGGGCCCATTGTGGCACAATAGGGACCCCCTTTGTCACTGGGGCCCATTGTGACATCCCAGGACCCCCCCTGGTCCCCAGGCCCCATTGTGACATCCTGGGGACCCCTTTGTCCCAAGACTTCATTGTGACATCCTGGGGACCCCCCTTGTCCTCAGGGTCCATTGTGACAGCCCAGGACCTTACATTTTCCCCAGGACCCATTGTGACATCCTGGGGCCACCCCCTTGCTCCCAGGGCCCGTTGTGGCACCGTGGGGACACCCCGTTTGTCCCCAGGGCCCACTGTGACATCCCAGGACCCCCCTTTGTCCCCAGGGCCATTGTAGCACCATGGGGTCCCCTTTGACCCCAGGGCCCGTTGTGGCACCATGGCAACCCCTTTTGTCCCCAGGGCCCATTGTGACACCATGGGGACCCCTCCTTGTCACTGGGGACCCAATGTGACACCATGGGGACCCCCCATTGTCCCCAGGGCCCATTGTGACATCCTGGGCAACCCCATTGTCCCCAGGGCCCATTGTGACATCCACTGCACCCCCTTGTCCCCAGGGCCCATTGTGACATTCAGGGGACCCCTCTTTGTCCCCAGGGCCCATTGTGACATCCTGGGGACCCCCCCTTGTCCCCAGGGCCCATTGTGACGTCCCAGGACCCCCCATTGTGTCCAGGGCCCATTGTGACATCCAGGGGATCCCTGCTTGGCCCCAGGGCCCATTGTGACGTCTTAGGACCCCCCGTTGTCCCCAGGGCCCACTGTGACATCCTGGGGATCCCTCCTTGTCCCCAGGGCCCATTGTGACATCCCAGGACCCCCCACTGTCCTCGGGACCCATTGTAACATTCAGGGTACCCCCTTTGTCACTGGGGCCCATTGTGACATCCCAGGACCCCACATTGTCCCCAGGGCCCATTGTGACATCCTGGGGACCCCATTTTCTCCAGGACCCATTGTGACACTATGGGTACCCCCCCTTGTTCCCAGGGCCCATTGTGACATCCTGGAGACCCGCCCTTGTCCCCAGGGCCAATTGTGACGTCCCAGGACCCCCCATTGTTCCCAGGGCCCATTGTGATGTCCTTGGGAGCCCCCTCTCTTCCCAGGGCTCATTGTGACTCTCAGGGGACCCCACCTTGTCCCCAGGACTGATTGTGACGTCCTAGGGCCCCTCTGTGTCCCCAGGGCCCATTGTGACGTCCCAGGACCCCCATTGTCCCCAGGGCCCATTGTGACATCCTCGGCACCCCCTTGTCCCCAGGGCCCATTGTGACATTCAGGGGACCCCTCTTTGTCCCCAGGGCCCATTGTGACATCCTGGGGACCCCCTCTTGTCCCCAGGGCCCATTGTGACGTCCCAGGACCCCCCATTGTCCCCAGGGCCCATTGTGACATCCTGGGGATCCCTCCTTGTCCCCAGGGCCCATTGTCACGTCCCAGGACCCCCCATTGTCCCCAGGGCCCATTGTGACATTCAGGGGACCCCCTTTGTCACTGGGGCCCATTGTGACATCCCAGGACCCCCCTTTGTCCCCAGGGCCCATTGTGACATCCTGGAGACCCCCTTTGTCTCCAGGGCCCATTGTGACATCCCAGGACCCCCCATTTTCCCCAGGGTCCATTGTTAAATCCTGGGGACCCCCTTGTCACTGGGACCCATCATGACACCATGGGGACCCTCCTTGTCACTGGGGACCCATTGTGACACCATGGGGACCCCCCCTTGTCCTCAGGGCCCATTGTGACATCCTGGGCATCCCCCCTGTCCCCCGGGACCATTGTAACACCGTGCGGACCCCCTTTGTCCCCAGGGCCCATTGTGACACTGTGGGGAACCCCCTTGTCCCGAGGGCCTATTGTTACGTCCCAGGAACCCCCATTGTCCCCAGGGCCCATTGTGACACCTTGGGGACCCCCTTGTCACTGGAGACCCATTGTGACAGCATGGGGACCACCCCTTGTCCTCAGGGCCTATTGTGAACATCCTGGGGAACCTCCATTGTCCCCAGAGCCCATTGTGAGTTCCTGGAGACCCCCTTGTCCCCAGGTCCCATTGTGACATCCTGGGGAGCCTCTTTGTCCCCACGGCCCATTGTGACATCCTGGGGACCTCCTTGTCCCCAGGACCCATCCTGGCACCGTGGAGACCTCTCTTGTCACTGGGGACCCATTGTGACACCATGGGGACCTCCCATTGTCCTCAGGGCCCATTGAGACATCCTGGGGACCCCCTTTGTCACTGGAGACCCATTGTGACATCCCAGGAACCCCATTGTCCCAAGGGCCCATTGTGACATCCTGGGGACCCCCCTTTGTCTCCAGGACATATTGTGACACCGTGGGGACCACATTAGTCCCCAGGGCCCATTGTGACATCCTAGGGATCCCCTCTTGTCCCCAGGGCCCATTGTGACGTCCCAGGACCCCCCATTGTCCCCAGGGCCCATTGTGACATCCTGGGGACGCCCTTTGTCCCCAGGGCCCATTTTGACACCGTCGACACCCCCCTTTGTCCCCAGGGCCCATTGTGACATCCTGGGGACCCTCCTTGTCCCCAGGGCCCATTGTGACATCCTGGGTTCCCCCCTTTGTCCCTGGGGCCCATTGTGATATCCTGGGGATCCCTCCTTGTCCCCAGGGCCCATTGTGACGTCCCAGGACCCCCCATTGTCCCCAGGGCCCATTGTGACATTCAGGGGACCCCCTTTGTCTCTGGGGCCCATTGTGACATCCCAGGACCCCGCTTTGTCCCCAGGGCCCATTGTGACATCCTGGGCATCCCCCCTGTCCCCCGGGACCATTGTAACACCGTGCGGACCCCCTTTGTCCCTAGGGCCCATTGTGACACTGTGGGGAAACCCCTTGTCCCCAGGGTCCATTGTGACATCCTAGGGATCCCCTCTTGTCCCCAGGGCCCATTGTGACGTCCCAGGACCCCCCATTGTCCCCAGGGCCCATTGTGACATCCTGGGGACGCCCTTTGTCCCCAGGGCCCATTTTGACACCGTCGACACCCCCCTTTGTCCCCAGGGCCCATTGTGACACCATGGGGACCCCCCCTTTGCCCCCAGGGTCCATTGTGACATCCTGGGCAACCCCATTGTCCCCAGGGCCCATTGTGAAATCTGGGGGACGCCCTTGTCCCCAGGACCCATCATGGCACCGTGGGGACCCTCCTTGTCACTTGGGCCCATTGTGACATTCAGGGGACCCCCCCTTTGTCTCCAGTACCCATTGTGACATCCTGGGGATCCCTCCTTGTCCCCAGGGCCCATTGTGACGTCCCAGGACCCCCCATTGTCCCCAGGACCCATTGTGACATTCGGGGACCGCCTTTGTCACTGGGGCCCATTGTGACATCCCAGGACCCCACATTGTCCCCAGGGCCCATTGTGACATCCTGGGGACCCCACTTGTCCCCAGGACCCATTGTGACACTATGGGGACCCTCCCTTGTGCCCAGAGCCCATTGTGACACTGTGGGTACCACCCTTGTCCGCAGGGCTCATTGTGACATCCCAGGACCCCCCTTTGTCCCCAGGGCTCATTGTGACATTCTAGGACCCCACTTTGTCCCCAGGGCCTATTGTGACACCATGGGGAACCCTCCTTGTCACTGGGGACCCATTGTGACACCATGGGGACGCCCCCTTTGTTCCCAGTGCCCATTGTGACATCCTGCGCACCCCCCTTTGTCCCTAGGGTCCATTGTGACATCCTGGGCAACCCCATTGTCCCCAGGGCCCATTGTGACATCTAGGGGGACGCCCTTGTCCCCAGGACCCATCGTGGCACCGTGGGGACCCCCATTGTCCCCAGGGCCCGTTGTGACGTCCCAGGACCCCCATTGTCCCCAGGGCCCATTGTGACATCCCAGGACCCCACTTTGTCCCCAGGGCTTATTGTGACACCATGGGGATCTCCCTTGTCCCCAGGGCCCATTGTGACATTCAGGGGCCCCCGTTTGTCACAGGGGCCCATTGTGACATCCCAGGACCCCACATTGTCCCCAGGGCCCATTGTGACTTTCAGGGGACCCCACTTGTCCCCAGGACCCATTGTGACACTATAGGGACCCCCCCTTGTGCCCAGTGCCCATTGTGACACCGTGGGTACCACCCTTGTCCGCAGGGCCCATTGTGACATCCTGGGGACAGCCCCTTGTCCCCAGGGCCCATTGTGACATCCTGGGAATCTCTCCTTGTCCCCAGGGCCCATTGTGACATCCAGGGGACCCCCCCTTGTCCCCAGGGCCCATTGTGACGTCCCAGGACCCGCCATTGTCCCCAGGGCCAATTGTGACATCCTGGGGATCCCTCCTTGTCCCCAGGGCCCATTGTGACATCCCAGGACCCCGCATTGTCCCCAGGGCCCATTGTGACATTCAGGGGCCCCCATTTGTCACAGGGGCCCATTGTGACATCCCAGGACCCCACATTGTCCCCAGGGCCCATTGTGACTTTCAGGGGACCCCACTTGTCCCCAGGACCCATTGTGACACTATAGGGACCCCCCCTTGTGCCCAGGGCCCATTGTGACATCCTGGAGACCCCCCCTTTGTCCCCAGTGCCCATTGTGACATTCAGGGGACCCACCATTGTCCTCAGGGCCCATTGTGAGGTCCCAGGACCCGCCATTGTCCCCAGGGCCCATTGTGACATCCTCGGCACCCACTTGTCCCCAGGACCCATTGTGACACTATGGGGACCCCCCCTTGTGCCCAGGGCCCATTGTGAAACCGTGGGTACCACCCTTGTCTGCAGGGCTCATTGTGACATCCCAGGACCCCCCATTGTCCTTAGGGCCCATTGTGACATTCAGGGGACCCCCCTTTGTCCCCAGGACCCATTCTGATACCGTGGGGACCCCCTTTGTCCCCAGGGCCCATTGTGACATGCTGGGGACGCTCTTTGTCCCCAGGGCCCATTGTGACATCCTGCGGACCCTCCTTGTCCCCAGAGCCCATTGTGACATCCAGGGGACCCCCTTTGTCCCCAGGGCCCATTGTGACATCCTGGGGACCCTCCTTGTTCCCAGAGCACATTGTGACATCCAGGGGACCCCCTTTGTCCCCAGGGCCCATTGTGGCACCATAGGGACCCCCTTTGTAACTGGGGCCCATTGTGACATCCAAGGACCCCCCATTGTCCCCAGGGCCCATTGTGATATCTGGGGGACCCCCTTGTTCCCAAGGCCCATTGTGACATCCTGGGGACCCCCCCTTGTCCCCAGGGCCCATTGTGACATCCCAGGACCCCCCATTGTCCCCAGGGCCCATTGTGACATCCTCGGAACCCCCTAGGTACCAGGGCCCATTGTGACATCCTGGGGACCCCCCCTTGTCCCCAGGGCCCATTGTGACGTCCCAGGACCCCCCATTGTCCCCAGGGCCCATTGTGGCACCATAGGGACCCCCCCTTGTCCCCAGGGCCCATTGTGACATCCCAGGACCCCTCCTGGTACCCAGGCCCCATTGTGTCATCCTGGGGACCCCCCTTGTCCTCAGGGTCCATTGTGACAACCCAGGACCTTACATTGTCCCCAGGGCCCATTGTGATATCTGGGGGACCCCCTTGTTCCCAAGGCCCATTTTGACATCCTGGGGACCCACCCTTGTCCCCAGGGCCCATTGTGACATCCCAGGACCCCCCATTGTCCCCAGGGCCCATTGTGACATCCTCGGCACCCCCTTGTCCCCAGGGCCCACTGTGACATCCTTGGGACCCCCCCTTGTCCCCAGGGCCCATTGTGACGTCCCAGGACCCCCCATTGTCCCCAGGGCCCATTGTGACATCCTGGGGATCCCTCCTTGTCCCCAGGGCCCATTGTGATGTCCCAGGACCCCCCATTGTCCCCAGGGCCCATTGTGACGTCTTCTGCACCCCCTTGTCCCCAGGGCCCATTGTGACATTCAGGGGACCCCTCTTTGTCCCCAGGGCCCATTCTGACATCCTGGGGATCCCTCCTTGTCCCCAGGGCCCATTGTGACGTCCCAGGACCCCCCATTGTCCCCAGGACATATTGTGACATTCAGGGGACCCCTTTGTCACTGGGGCCCATTGTGACACCATGGAGACCTCCGCTTGTCCTCAGGGTCCATTGTGACATCCTGGGCACCCCCCATTTTCCCCAGGACCTATTGTGACATCCTGCCCCCCCCCTTGCTCCCAGGGCCCGTTGTGGCACCATGGGGACACCCCCTTTGTCCCCAGGGCCCATTGTGACATCCTGGGGACCCTCCTTGTCCCCAGAGCCCATTGTGACATCCAGGGGACCCCCTTTGTCCCCAGGGCCCATTGTGGCACCATGAGGACCCTCTTTGTCACTGGAGCCCATTGTGACATCCCAGGACCCCCTTTGTCCCCAGGGCCCATTGTGACATCCTGGGGACCCTCCTTGTCCCCAGAGCCCATTGTGACATCCCAGGACCCCACTTTGTCCCCAGGGCTTATTGTGACACCATGGGGATCTCCCTTGTCCCCAGGGCCCATTGTGACATCCCATGACCCCCCTTTGTCCCCAGTGCTATTGTGAAATCCTGGGGACCCCTTTTGTCCCCAGGGCCTATTGTGACACCATGGGGAACCCCTTTGTCACTGGGGGCCATTGTGACATTCCAGGATTCCACTTTGACCCCAGGGCTCGTTCTGACACCTTGGGGACTCCCATTGTCCCCAGGGCCCATTGTGACATCCTGGGCAACCCCATTGTCCCCAGGGCCCATTGTGACATCTGGGGGACGCCCTTGTCCCCAGGACCCATCGTGGCACCGTGGGGACCCTCCTTGTCACTTGGGCCCTTTGTGACACCATGGGGACCCCCCCTTTGTCCCCAGGGCCCATTGTGACATTCAGGGGACCCACCATTATCCCCAGGGCCCATTGTGACATCCTCTGCACCCCCTTGTCCCCAGGGCCCATTGTGACATTCAGGGGACCCCTCTTTGTCCCCAGGGCCCATTCTGACATCCTGGGGATCCCTCCTTGTCCCCAGGGCCCATTGTGACGTCCCAGGACCCCCCATTGTCCCCAGGACCTATTGTGACATTCAGGGGACCCCCTTTGTCACTGGGGCCCATTGTGACACCATGGAGACCTCCGCTTGTCCTCAGGGTCCATTGTGACATCCTGGGCACCCCCCATTTTCCCCAGGACCCATTGTGACATCCTGGCCATCCCCTTGCTCCCAGGGCCCGTTGTGGCACCATGGGGACCCCCTTTTACCCCAGGGCCCATTGTGACATTCAGGGGACCCCTCTTTGTCCCCAGGGCCGATTGTGACATCCTGGGGACCCCCCCTTGTCCCCAGGGCCCATTGTGACGTCCCAGGACCCGACATTGTCCCCAGGGCCCATTGTGACATCCTCTGCACCCCCTTGTCCCCAGGGCCCATTGTGACGTCCCAGGACCCCCCATTGTCCCCACGGCCCATTGTGACATTCAGGGGACCCCACTTTGTCCCCAGGGCCCATTGTGACATGCTGGGGACGCTCTTTGTCCCCAGGGCCCATTGTGACATCCTGGGGACCCTCCTTGTCCCCAGAGCCCATTGTGACATCCAGGGGACCCCCTTTGTCGCCAGGGCCCATTGTGGCACCATGAGGACTCTCTTTGTCACTGGAGCCCATTGTGACATCCCAGGACCCCCCTTTGTCCCCAGTGCTATTGTGAAATCCCAGGACCCCTTTTGTCCCCAGGGCCCATTGTGGCACCATGGGGAACCCCTTTGTCACTGGGGGCCATTGTGACATTCCAGGATTCCACTTTGTCCCCAGGGCTCGTTCTGACACCTTGGGGACTCCTGTTGTTCCCAGGGCCCACTGTGACATCCTGGGCAACCCCATTGTCCCCAGGGCCCATTGTGACATCTGGGGGACCCCCTTGTCCCCAGGACCCATCGTGGCACCGTGGGGACCCTCCTTGTCACCTGGGCCCATTGTGATACCATGGGGACGCCCCCTTTATCCCCAGTGCCCACTGTGACATCCTGCGGACCCCCCTTTGTCCCCAGGGCCCATTGTGACATTCAGGGGACCCACCATTGTCCTCAGGGCCCATTGTGAGGTCCCAGGACCCCCCATTGTCCCCAGGGCCCATTGTGACATCCTCGGCACCCCCTTGTGCCCAGGGCCCATTGTGACATTCAGGGGACCCCTCTTTGTCCCCAGGGCCCATTGTGACATCCTGGGGACCCCCCCTTGTCCGCAGGGCTCATTGTGACATCCCAGGACCCCCTATTGTCCCCAGGGCCCATGGTGACATCCTGGGGAAGCCCTTTGTCCCCAGGGCCCATTTTGACACCGTCGACACCCCCCTTTGTCCCCAGAGCCCATTGTGACATCCAGGGGACCCCCTTTGTCCTCAGGGCCAATTGTGGCACCATGAGGACCCTCTTTGTCACTGGGGCCCATTGTGACATCCCAGGACCCCCCCTGGTCCCCAGGGCCCATTGTGACATCCGGAGGACCCCCCTTGTCCTCAGGGTCCATTGTGACAGCCCAGGACCTTACTTTGTCCCCAGGGCCCATTGCGATATCTGGGGGACCCCCTTGTCCCTAGGGCCCATTGTGACACCATGGGGACCCCCCTTTGTCCCCAGGGCCCATTGTGACATCCTGGGGTCCCCCCTTTGTCCCCAGGGCCCATTGTAATGTCCCAGGACCACCCTTTGTCCCCAGGGTTCATTGTGACATCCTGGAGACCCCATTTGTCCCCAGGGCCCATTGTGGCACCATGGGGAACCCCTTTGTCACTGGGGCCCATTGTGACATCCCAGGACCCCACTTTGTCCCCAGGGCTTATTGTGACACCATGGGGATCTCCCTTGTCCCCAGGGCCCATTGTGACATCCCACGACCCCCCTTTGTCCCCAGTGCTATTGTGAAATCCTGGGGACCCCTTTTGTCCCCAGGGCCCATTGTGGCACCATGGGGAACCCCTTTGTCACTGGGGGCCATTGTGACATTCCAGGATTCCACTTTGTCCCCAGGGCTCGTTCTGAACACCTTGGGGCCTCCCATTGTCCCCAGGGCCCATTGTGACATCCTGGGCAACCCCATTGTCCCCAGGGCCCATTGTGACATCTGGGGGACGCCCTTGTCCCCAGGACCCATCGTGGCACCGTGGGGACCCTCCTTGTCACTTGGGCCCATTGTGACACCATCGGGACCCCCCTTTTAACCCCAGTGCCCATTGTGACATCCTGCGGACCCCCCTTTATCCCCAGGGCCCATTTTGACATTCAGGGGACCCACCGTTGTCCTCAGGGCCCATTGTGAGGTCCCAGGACCCCCCATTGTCCCCAGGGCCCATTGTGACATCCTCGGCACCCCCTTGTCCCCAGGGTCCATTGTGACACTATGGGGACCCCCCATTGTGCCCAGGGCCCATTGTGACACGGTGGGTACCACCCTTGTCCCCTGGGCTCATTGTGACATCCCAGGACCCCCCATTGTCCCCAGGGCCCATTGTGACATTCAGGGGACCCCCCTTGTCCCCAGGGCCCATTCTGACACCGTGGGGACCCCCTTTGTCCCCAGGGCCCTTTGTGACATCCTGGGGACCCCCTTTGTCCCAAGACTTCATTGTGACATCCTGGGGTCCCCCCTTGTCCTCAGGGTCCATTGTGACAGCCCAGGACCTTACATTGTCCCCAGGGCCCATTGTGATATCTTGGGGACCCCCTTGTTCCCAAGGCCCATTGTGACATCCTGGGGACCCCCCCTTGTCCCCAGGGCCCATTGTGACATCCCAAAACCCCCCATTGTCCCCAGGGCCCATTGTGACATCCCAGGACCCCCCATTGTCCGCAGGACCCATTGTGACATCCTCGGCACGCCCTTGTCCCCAGGGCCCATTGTGACATCCTGGGGACCCCCTTTATCCCAAGACTTCATTGTGACATCCTGGGGACCCCCCTTGTCCTCAGGGTCCATTGTGACAGCCCAGGACCTTACATTGTCCCCAGGGCACATTGTGATATCTGGGGGACCCACCCTTGTCCCCAGGGCCCATTGTGACATCCCAGGACCCCCCATTGTCCCCAGGGCCCATTGTGACATCCTCGGTACCCCCTTGTCCCCAGGGCCCATTGTGACATCCTGGGGATCCCTCCTTGTCCCCAGGGCCCATTGTGACGTCCCAGGACCCCCCATTGTCCCCAGGACCTATTGTGACATTCAGGGGACCCCCTTTGTCACTGGGGCCCATTGTGACACCATGGAGACCCCCGCTTGTCCTCAGGGTCCATTGTGACATCCTGGGCACCCCCCATTTTCCCCAGGACCCATTGTGACATCCTGGCCACCCCCTTGCTCCCAGGGCCCGTTGTGGCACCATGGGGACACCCCCTTTGTCCCCAGGGCCCATTGTGACATCCCAGGACCCCCCTTTGTCCCCAGGGCCCATTGTAGCACCATGGGGACCACCTTTGACCCCAGGGCCCATTGTGGCACCATGGCAACCCCTTTTGTCCCCAGGGCCCATTGTGACATTCTTGGACCCCACTTTGTCCCCAGGGGCTATTGTGACACCATGGGGACCCCTCCTTGTGACTGGGGACCCATTGTGACACCATGGGGACCCCCCCTTGTGCTCAGGACTCATTCTGACATCCTGGACACCCCCCATTGTCCCCAGGGCCCATTGTGACGTCCCAGAACCCCCCATTGTCCCCAGGGCCCATTGTGACGTCCCAGAACCCCGCATTGTCCCCAGGGCCCATTGTGACACTATGGGGACCCCCTGTTGTGCCCAGGGCCCATTGTGACACCGTGGGTAGCACCTTTGTCTGCAGGGCTCGTTGAGACATCCCAGGACCCCCCATTGTCCCCAGGGCCCATTGTGACATTCAGGGGACCCCCCTTTGTCCCCAGGACCCATTGTGACATGCTGGGGACTCTCTTTGTCCCCAGGGCCCATTGTGACATCCTGGGGACCCTCCTTATCCCCAGAGCCCATTGTGACACCCTGGGGACCCCCCCTTGTCCCCAGGGCCCATTGTGATGTCCCAGGACCCCCCATTGTCCCCAGGGCCCATTGTGATATGCTGGGGAGCCCTCTTTGTCCCCAGGGCCCATTGTGAAATTCAGGGGACCCCAACTTGTCCCCAGGGCCCATTGTGACACTATGGGGACCCCCCCTTGTCCGCAGGGCCCATTGTGACATCCTGGGGATCCCTCCTTGTCCCCAGGGCCCATTGTGACGTCCCAGGACCCCCCATTGTCCCCAGGGCTCATTGTGACATTCAGGGACCCCTGTTTGTCACTGGGGCCCATTGTGACATCCCAGGATCCCCCCTAGTCCCCAGGGCCCATTGTGACATCCTGGGGACGCTCTTTGTCCCCAGGGCCCATTGTGACATCCTGGGGACCCTCCTTGTCCCCAGAGCCCATTGTGACATCCAGGGGACCCCCTTTGTCCCCAGGGCCCATTGTGGCACCATAGGGACCCCCTTTGTCCCCAGGGCCCATTGTGACAACCTGGGGACCCCCTTTGTCCCAAGACTTCATTGTGACATCCTGGGGACCCCCCTTGTCCTCAGGGTCCATTGTGACAGCCCAGGACCTTACATTGTCCCCAGGGCCCATTGTGATATCTGGGGGACCCCCTTGTTCCCAAGGCCCATTGTGACATCCTAGGGACCCACCCGTGTCCCCAGGGCCCATTGTGACACCATGGGGACCCCCCCTTGTCCTCAGGACTCATTCTCACATCCTGGACACCCCCCATTGTCCCCAGGGCCCATTGTGACATCCACTGCACCCCCTTGTCCCCAGGGCCCATTGTGACATTCAGGGGACCCCTCTTTGTCCCCAGGGCCCATTGTGAGATCCTGGGGACCCCCCCTTGTCCCCAGGGCCCATTGTGACGTCCCAGGATCCCCCATTGTCCCCAGGGCCCATTGTGACATCCTCGGCACCCCCTTGTCCCCAGGGCCCATTGTGACATCCTGGGGACCCCCCCTTGTCCCCAGGGCCCATTGTGACGTCCCAGGACCCCCCATTGTCCCCAGGGCCCATTGTGACATACTGGGGATCCCTCCTTGTCCTCAGGGCCCATTGTGATGTCCCAGGACCCCCCATTGTCCCCAGGGCCCATTGTGACATCCTCTGCACCCCCTTGTCCCCAGGGCCCATTGTGACATTCAGGGGACCCCTCTTTGTCCCCAGGGCCCATTGTGACATCCTGGGGACCCCCCCTTGTCCCCAGGGCCCATTGTGACGTCCCAGGACCCCCCATTGTCCCCAGGGCCCATTGTGACATTCAGGGGACCCCCCTTTGTCCCCAGGGCCCATTCTGATACCGTGGGGACCCCTTTTGTCCCCAGAGCCCATTGTGACATCCAGGCGACTCCCATTGTCCCCACGGCCCATTGTGGCACCATAGGGACCCCCTTTGTCACTGGGGCCCATTGTGACATCCCAGGATCCCCCCTAGTCCCCAGGGCCCATTGTGACATCCTGGGGACGCTCTTTGTCCCCAGGGCCCATTGTGACATCCTGGGGACCCTCCTTGTCCCCAGAGCCCATTGTGACATCCAGGGGACCCCCTTTGTCCCCACGGCCCATTGTGGCACCATAGGGACCCCCTTTGTCACTGGGGCCCATTGTGACATCCCAGGACCCCCTCTGGTCCCCAAGGCCCATTGTGACATCCTGGGGACCCCCTTTGTCCCAAGATTTCATTGTGACATCCTGGGGACCCCCCTTGTCCTCAGGGTCCATTGTGACAGCCCAGGACCTTACATTGTCCCCAGGGCCCATTGTGATATCTGGGGGACCCCCTTGTTCCCAAGGCCCATTGTGACATCCTGGGGACCCACCCTTGTCCCCAGGGCCCATTGTGACATCCCAAAACCCCCATTGTCCCCAGGGCCCATTGTGACATCCTCGGTACCCCCTTGTCCCCAGGGCCCATTGTGACATCCTGGGGACCCCCCCTTGTCCCCAGGGCCCATTGTGACGTCCCAGGACCCCCCATTGTCCCCAGGGCCCATTGTAACATCCTGGGGATCCCTCCTTGTCCCCAGGGCCCATTGTGATGTCCCAGGACCCCCCATTGTCACCAGGGCCCATTTTGACATCCTCGGCACCCCCTTGTCCCCAGGGCCCATTGTGAGATCCTGGGGACCCCCCGTTGTCCCCAGGGCCCATTGTGACGTCCCAGGACCCCCCATTGTCCCCAGGCCCCATTGTGACATTTTGGGGATCCCTCCTTGTCCCCAGGGCCCATTGTGATGTCCCAGGACCCCCCATTGTCCCCAGGGCCCATTGTGACATCCTCTGCACCCCCTTGTCCCCAGGGCCCATTGTGACATTCAGGGGACCCCTCTTTGTCCCCAGGGGCCATTGTGACATCCTGGGGATCCCTCCTTGTCCCCAGGGCCCATTGTGACGTTCCAGGACCCCCCATTGTCCCCAGGACCTATTGTGACATTCAGGGGAGCCCCTTTGTCACTGGGGCCCATTGTGACACCATGGAGACCCCCGCTTGTCCTCTGGGTCCATTGTGACATCCTGGCCACCCCCTTGCTCCCAGGGCCCGTTGTGGCACCATGGGGACACCCCCTTTGTCCCCAGGGCCCATTGTGACATCCCAGGACCCCCCTTTGTCCCCAGGGCCCATTGTGACATTCTTGGACCCCACTTTGTCCCCAGGGCCTATTGTGACACCATGGGGACCGCACCTTGTCACTGGGGAACCATTGTGACACCATGGGGACCCCCCCTTGTCCTCAGGACTCATTCTGACATCCTGGACACCCCGCATTGTCCCCAGGGCCCATTGTGACATCCTCGGTACCCCCTTGTCCCCAGGGCCCATTGTGACATTCAGGGGACCCCTCTTTGTCCCCAGGGCCCATTGTGAGATCCTGGGGACCCCCCTTCTCCCCAGGGCCCATTGTGACATCATGGGGATCCCTCCTTGTCCCCAGGGCCCATTGTGATGTCCCAGGATCCCCCATTGTCCCCAGGGCCCATTGTGACATCCTCGGCACCCACTTGTCCCCAGGGCCCATTGTGACATCCTGGGGATCCCTCCTTGTCCGCAGGGCCCATTGTGATGTCCCAGGACCCCCCATTGTCCCCATGGCCCATTGTGACATCCTCTGTACCCCCTTGTCCCCAGGGCCCATTGTGACATTCCGGGGACCCCTCTTTGTCCCCAGGGCCCATTGTGACATCCTGGGGACCTCCCCGTGTCCCCAGGGCCCATTGTGACGTCCCAGGACCTGACATTGTCCCCAGGGCCCATTGTGACATCCTCTGCACCCCCTTGTCCCCAGGGCCCATTGTGACGTCCCAGGACCCCCCCTTGTCCCCAGGGCCCATTGTGACATTCAGGGGACCCCCCTTTGTCCCCAGGGCCCATTCTGATACCGTGGGGACCCCCTTTGTCCCCAGGGCCCATTGTGACATGCTGGGGACGCTCTTTGTCCCCAGGGCCCATTGTGACATCCTGGGGACCCTCCTTGTCCCCAGAGTCCATTGTGACATCCAGGGGACCCCCTTTGTCCCCAGGGCCCATTGTGGCACCATAGGGACCCCCTTTGTCACTGGGGCCCATTGTGACATCCCAGGACCCCCCCTGGTCCCCAGGGCCCATTGTGACATCCTGGGGACCCCCTTTGTCCTCAGGGTCCATTGTGACAGCCCATGACCTTACATTGTCCCCAGGGCCCATTGTGATATCTGGGGGACCCCCTTGTTCCCAAGGCCCATTGTGACATCCTGGGGACCCACCCTTGTCCCCAGGGCCCATTGTGACATCCCAAAACCCCCCATTGTCTCCAGGGCCCATTGTGACATCCTCGGCACTCCCTTGTCCCCAGGGCCCATTGTGACGTCCCAGGACCCCCCATTGTCCCCAGGGCCCATTGTAACATCCTGGGGATCCCTCCTTGTCCCCAGGGCCCGTTGTGATGTCCCAGGACCCCCCATTGTCCCCAGGGCCCATTGTGACATCCTGGGCAACCCCATTGTCCCCAGGGCCCATTGTGACATCTGGGGGACGCCCTTGTCCCCAGGACCCATCCTGGCACCGTGGGGACCCTCCTTGTCACTTGGGCCCATTGTGACACCATGGGGACCCCCCCTTTGTCCCCAGTGCCCATTGTGACATTCTGCGGACCCCCCTTTGTCCCCAGGGCCCATTGTGACATTCAGGGGACCCACCATTGTCCCCAGGGCCCATTGTGACATCCTCGGCACCCCCTTGTCCCCAGGGCCCATTGTGACATTCAGGGGACCCCTCTTTGTCCCCAGGGCCCATTGTGACATGCTGGGGATCCCTCCTTGTCCCCAGGGCCCATTGTGACGTCCCAGGACCCCCCATTATCCCCAGGACATATTGTGACATTCAGGGGATCCCCTTTGTCACTGGGGCCCATTGTGACACCATGGAGACCCCCGCTTGTCCTCAGGGTCCATTGTGACATCCTGGGCACCCCCCATTTTCCCCAGGACCCATTGTGACATTCTGGCCACCCCCTTGCTCCCAGGGCCCGTTGTGGCACCATGGGGACACCCCCTTTGTCCCCAGGGCCCATTGTGACATCCCAGGACCCCCCTTTGTCCCCAGGGCCCATTGTAGCACCATGGGGACCCCCTTTGACCCCAGGGCCCATTGTGGCACCATGGCAACCCCTTTTGTCCCCAGGGCCCATTGTGACATTCTTGGAACCCACTTTGTCCCCAGGGCCTATTGTGACACCATGGGGACCCCTCCTTGTCACTGGGGACCCATTGTGACACCATGGGGACCCCCCTTGGCCTTCAGGACTCATTCTCACATCCTGGACACCCCGCATTGTCCCCAGGGCCCATTGTGACGTCCCAGGACCCCCCCTTGTCCCCAGGGACCATTGTGACATTCAGGGGACCCCTCTTTGTCCCCAGGGCCCATTGTGAGATCCTGGGGACCCCCCCTTGTCCCCAGGGCCCATTGTGACGTCCCAGGACCCCCCATTGTCCCCAGGGCCCATTGTGACATCCTCTGCACCCCCTTGTCCCCAGGGCCCATTGTGACGTCCCAGGACCCCCCATTGTCCCCAAGGCCCATTGTGACATTCAGGGGACCCCCCTTTGTCCCCAGGGCCCATTCTGATACCGTGGGGACCCCCTTTGTCCCCAGGGCCCATTGTGACATGCTGGGGACGCTCTTTGTCCCCAGGGCCCATTGTGACATCCTGGGAACCCTCCTTGTCCCCAGAGCCCATTGTGACATCCAGGGGACCCCCTTTGTCCCCAGAGCCCATTGTGGCACCATGAGGCCCCTCTTTGTCACTGGGGGCCATTGTGACATCCCATGACCCCCCTTTGTCCCCAGTGCTATTGTGAAATCCTGGGGACCCCTCTCGTCCCCACGGCCCATTATGACACCATGGGGAACCCCTTTGTCACTGGGGGCCATTGTGACATTCCAGGATTCCACTTTGTCCCCAGGGCTCGTTCTGACACCTTGGGGACTCCCATTGTCCCGAGGGCCCATTGTGACATCCTGGGCAACCCCATTGTCCCCAGGGCCCATTGTGACATCCTCGGCACCCCCTTGTGCCCAGGGCCCATTGTGACATTCAGGGGACCCCCCCTTTATCCCCAGGGCCCATTGTGACATTCTGCACACCCCCCTTTGTCCCCAGGGCCCATTTTGACATTCAGGGGACCCACCATTGTCCTCAGGGCCCATTGTGAGGTCCCAGGACCCCCCATTGTTCCCAGGGCCCATTGTGACATCCTCGGCACCCCCTTGTCCCCAGGGTCCATTGTGACACTATGGGGACCCCCCATTGTCCCCAGGGCCCATTGTGACATTCAGGGGACCCCTCTTTGTCCCTAGGGCCCATTGTGACATCCTGGGGACCCCCCCTTGTCCCCAGGGCCCATTGTGACGTCCCAGGACCCCCCTTTGTCCCCAGCGCTATTGTGAAATCCTGGGGACCCCTTTCGTCCCCAGGGCCCATTGTGGCACCATGGGGAACCCCTTTGTCACTGGGGGCCATTGTGACATTCCACGATTCTACTTTGTCCCCAGGGCTCGTTCTGACACCTCGGGAACTCCCATTGTCCCCAGGGCCCATTGTGACATCCTGGGCAACCCCATTGTCCCCAGGGCCCATTGTGACATCTGGGGAACGCCCTTGTCCCCAGGACCCATCGTGGCACCGTGGGGACCCTCCTTGTCACTTGGGCCCATTGTGATACCATGGGGACGCCCCCCTTTGTCCCCAGTGCCCATTGTGACATCCTGCGGACCCCCCTTTGTCCCCAGGGCCCATTGTGACATTCAGGGGACCCCTCTTTGTCCTCAGGGCCCATTGTGACATCCTGGGGACCCCCCCTTGTCCCCAGGGCCCATTGTGACGTCCCAGGACCCGCCATTGTCCCCAGGGCCCATTGTGACATCCTGGGGATCCCTCCTTGTCCCCAGGGCCCATTGTGACGTCCCAGGACCCCCCATTGTCCCCAGGGCCCATTGTGACATTCAGGGGCCCCCGTTTGTCACTGGGGCCCATTGTGACATCCCAGGACCCCCTATTGTCCCCAGGGCCCATGGTGACATCCTGGGGAAGCCCTTTGTCCCCAGGGCCCATTTTGACACCGTCGACACCCCCCTTTGTCCCCAGAGCCCATTGTGACATCCAGGGGACCCCCTTTGTCCTCAGGGCCAATTGTGGCACCATGAGGACCCTCTTTGTCACTGGGGCCCATTGTGACATCCCAGGACCCCCCCTGGTCCCCAGGGCCCATTGTGACATCCGGAGGACCCCCCTTGTCCTCAGGGTCCATTGTGACAGCCCAGGACCTTACTTTGTCCCCAGGGCCCATTGCGATATCTGGGGGACCCCCTTGTCCCTAGGGCCCATTGTGACACCATGGGGACCCCCCTTTGTCCCCAGGGCCCATTGTGACATCCTGGGGTCCCCCCTTTGTCCCCAGGGCCCATTGTAATGTCCCAGGACCACCCTTTGTCCCCAGGGTTCATTGTGACATCCTGGAGACCCCATTTGTCCCCAGGGCCCATTGTGGCACCATGGGGAACCCCTTTGTCACTGGGGCCCATTGTGACATCCCAGGACCCCACTTTGTCCCCAGGGCTTATTGTGACACCATGGGGATCTCCCTTGTCCCCAGGGCCCATTGTGACATCCCACGACCCCCCTTTGTCCCCAGTGCTATTGTGAAATCCTGGGGACCCCTTTTGTCCCCAGGGCCCATTGTGGCACCATGGGGAACCCCTTTGTCACTGGGGGCCATTGTGACATTCCAGGATTCCACTTTGTCCCCAGGGCTCGTTCTGAACACCTTGGGGCCTCCCATTGTCCCCAGGGCCCATTGTGACATCCTGGGCAACCCCATTGTCCCCAGGGCCCATTGTGACATCTGGGGGACGCCCTTGTCCCCAGGACCCATCGTGGCACCGTGGGGACCCTCCTTGTCACTTGGGCCCATTGTGACACCATCGGGACCCCCCTTTTAACCCCAGTGCCCATTGTGACATCCTGCGGACCCCCCTTTATCCCCAGGGCCCATTTTGACATTCAGGGGACCCACCGTTGTCCTCAGGGCCCATTGTGAGGTCCCAGGACCCCCCATTGTCCCCAGGGCCCATTGTGACATCCTCGGCACCCCCTTGTCCCCAGGGTCCATTGTGACACTATGGGGACCCCCCATTGTGCCCAGGGCCCATTGTGACACGGTGGGTACCACCCTTGTCCCCTGGGCTCATTGTGACATCCCAGGACCCCCCATTGTCCCCAGGGCCCATTGTGACATTCAGGGGACCCCCCTTGTCCCCAGGGCCCATTCTGACACCGTGGGGACCCCCTTTGTCCCCAGGGCCCTTTGTGACATCCTGGGGACCCCCTTTGTCCCAAGACTTCATTGTGACATCCTGGGGTCCCCCCTTGTCCTCAGGGTCCATTGTGACAGCCCAGGACCTTACATTGTCCCCAGGGCCCATTGTGATATCTTGGGGACCCCCTTGTTCCCAAGGCCCATTGTGACATCCTGGGGACCCCCCCTTGTCCCCAGGGCCCATTGTGACATCCCAAAACCCCCCATTGTCCCCAGGGCCCATTGTGACATCCCAGGACCCCCCATTGTCCGCAGGACCCATTGTGACATCCTCGGCACGCCCTTGTCCCCAGGGCCCATTGTGACATCCTGGGGACCCCCTTTATCCCAAGACTTCATTGTGACATCCTGGGGACCCCCCTTGTCCTCAGGGTCCATTGTGACAGCCCAGGACCTTACATTGTCCCCAGGGCACATTGTGATATCTGGGGGACCCACCCTTGTCCCCAGGGCCCATTGTGACATCCCAGGACCCCCCATTGTCCCCAGGGCCCATTGTGACATCCTCGGTACCCCCTTGTCCCCAGGGCCCATTGTGACATCCTGGGGATCCCTCCTTGTCCCCAGGGCCCATTGTGACGTCCCAGGACCCCCCATTGTCCCCAGGACCTATTGTGACATTCAGGGGACCCCCTTTGTCACTGGGGCCCATTGTGACACCATGGAGACCCCCGCTTGTCCTCAGGGTCCATTGTGACATTCTGGGCACCCCCCATTTTCCCCAGGACCCATTGTGACATCCTGGCCACCCCCTTGCTCCCAGGGCCCGTTGTGGCACCATGGGGACACCCCCTTTGTCCCCAGGGCCCATTGTGACATCCCAGGACCCCCCTTTGTCCCCAGGGCCCATTGTAGCACCATGGGGACCACCTTTGACCCCAGGGCCCATTGTGGCACCATGGCAACCCCTTTTGTCCCCAGGGCCCATTGTGACATTCTTGGACCCCACTTTGTCCCCAGGGGCTATTGTGACACCATGGGGACCCCTCCTTGTGACTGGGGACCCATTGTGACACCATGGGGACCCCCCCTTGTGCTCAGGACTCATTCTGACATCCTGGACACCCCCCATTGTCCCCAGGGCCCATTGTGACGTCCCAGAACCCCCCATTGTCCCCAGGGCCCATTGTGACGTCCCAGAACCCCGCATTGTCCCCAGGGCCCATTGTGACACTATGGGGACCCCCTGTTGTGCCCAGGGCCCATTGTGACACCGTGGGTAGCACCTTTGTCTGCAGGGCTCGTTGAGACATCCCAGGACCCCCCATTGTCCCCAGGGCCCATTGTGACATTCAGGGGACCCCCCTTTGTCCCCAGGACCCATTGTGACATGCTGGGGACTCTCTTTGTCCCCAGGGCCCATTGTGACATCCTGGGGACCCTCCTTATCCCCAGAGCCCATTGTGACACCCTGGGGACCCCCCCTTGTCCCCAGGGCCCATTGTGATGTCCCAGGACCCCCCATTGTCCCCAGGGCCCATTGTGATATGCTGGGGAGCCCTCTTTGTCCCCAGGGCCCATTGTGAAATTCAGGGGACCCCAACTTGTCCCCAGGGCCCATTGTGACACTATGGGGACCCCCCCTTGTCCGCAGGGCCCATTGTGACATCCTGGGGATCCCTCCTTGTCCCCAGGGCCCATTGTGACGTCCCAGGACCCCCCATTGTCCCCAGGGCTCATTGTGACATTCAGGGACCCCTGTTTGTCACTGGGGCCCATTGTGACATCCCAGGATCCCCCCTAGTCCCCAGGGCCCATTGTGACATCCTGGGGACGCTCTTTGTCCCCAGGGCCCATTGTGACATCCTGGGGACCCTCCTTGTCCCCAGAGCCCATTGTGACATCCAGGGGACCCCCTTTGTCCCCAGGGCCCATTGTGGCACCATAGGGACCCCCTTTGTCCCCAGGGCCCATTGTGACAACCTGGGGACCCCCTTTGTCCCAAGACTTCATTGTGACATCCTGGGGACCCCCCTTGTCCTCAGGGTCCATTGTGACAGCCCAGGACCTTACATTGTCCCCAGGGCCCATTGTGATATCTGGGGGACCCCCTTGTTCCCAAGGCCCATTGTGACATCCTAGGGACCCACCCGTGTCCCCAGGGCCCATTGTGACACCATGGGGACCCCCCCTTGTCCTCAGGACTCATTCTCACATCCTGGGGACCCACCCTTGTCCCCAGGGCCCATTGTGACATCCCAAAACCCCCATTGTCCCCAGGGCCCATTGTGACATCCTCGGTACCCCCTTGTCCCCAGGGCCCATTGTGACATCCTGGGGACCCCCCCTTGTCCCCAGGGCCCATTGTGACGTCCCAGGACCCCCCATTGTCCCCAGGGCCCATTGTAACATCCTGGGGATCCCTCCTTGTCCCCAGGGCCCATTGTGATGTCCCAGGACCCCCCATTGTCACCAGGGCCCATTTTGACATCCTCGGCACCCCCTTGTCCCCAGGGCCCATTGTGAGATCCTGGGGACCCCCCGTTGTCCCCAGGGCCCATTGTGACGTCCCAGGACCCCCCATTGTCCCCAGGCCCCATTGTGACATTTTGGGGATCCCTCCTTGTCCCCAGGGCCCATTGTGATGTCCCAGGACCCCCCATTGTCCCCAGGGCCCATTGTGACATCCTCTGCACCCCCTTGTCCCCAGGGCCCATTGTGACATTCAGGGGACCCCTCTTTGTCCCCAGGGGCCATTGTGACATCCTGGGGATCCCTCCTTGTCCCCAGGGCCCATTGTGACGTTCCAGGACCCCCCATTGTCCCCAGGACCTATTGTGACATTCAGGGGAGCCCCTTTGTCACTGGGGCCCATTGTGACACCATGGAGACCCCCGCTTGTCCTCTGGGTCCATTGTGACATCCTGGCCACCCCCTTGCTCCCAGGGCCCGTTGTGGCACCATGGGGACACCCCCTTTGTCCCCAGGGCCCATTGTGACATCCCAGGACCCCCCTTTGTCCCCAGGGCCCATTGTGACATTCTTGGACCCCACTTTGTCCCCAGGGCCTATTGTGACACCATGGGGACCGCACCTTGTCACTGGGGAACCATTGTGACACCATGGGGACCCCCCCTTGTCCTCAGGACTCATTCTGACATCCTGGACACCCCGCATTGTCCCCAGGGACCATTGTGACATCCTCGGTACCCCCTTGTCCCCAGGGCCCATTGTGACATTCAGGGGACCCCTCTTTGTCCCCAGGGCCCATTGTGAGATCCTGGGGACCCCCCTTCTCCCCAGGGCCCATTGTGACATCATGGGGATCCCTCCTTGTCCCCAGGGCCCATTGTGATGTCCCAGGATCCCCCATTGTCCCCAGGGCCCATTGTGACATCCTCGGCACCCACTTGTCCCCAGGGCCCATTGTGACATCCTGGGGATCCCTCCTTGTCCGCAGGGCCCATTGTGATGTCCCAGGACCCCCCATTGTCCCCATGGCCCATTGTGACATCCTCTGTACCCCCTTGTCCCCAGGGCCCATTGTGACATTCCGGGGACCCCTCTTTGTCCCCAGGGCCCATTGTGACATCCTGGGGACCTCCCCGTGTCCCCAGGGCCCATTGTGACGTCCCAGGACCTGACATTGTCCCCAGGGCCCATTGTGACATCCTCTGCACCCCCTTGTCCCCAGGGCCCATTGTGACGTCCCAGGACCCCCCCTTGTCCCCAGGGCCCATTGTGACATTCAGGGGACCCCCCTTTGTCCCCAGGGCCCATTCTGATACCGTGGGGACCCCCTTTGTCCCCAGGGCCCATTGTGACATGCTGGGGACGCTCTTTGTCCCCAGGGCCCATTGTGACATCCTGGGGACCCTCCTTGTCCCCAGAGTCCATTGTGACATCCAGGGGACCCCCTTTGTCCCCAGGGCCCATTGTGGCACCATAGGGACCCCCTTTGTCACTGGGGCCCATTGTGACATCCCAGGACCCCCCCTGGTCCCCAGGGCCCATTGTGACATCCTGGGGACCCCCTTTGTCCTCAGGGTCCATTGTGACAGCCCATGACCTTACATTGTCCCCAGGGCCCATTGTGATATCTGGGGGACCCCCTTGTTCCCAAGGCCCATTGTGACATCCTGGGGACCCACCCTTGTCCCCAGGGCCCATTGTGACATCCCAAAACCCCCCATTGTCTCCAGGGCCCATTGTGACATCCTCGGCACTCCCTTGTCCCCAGGGCCCATTGTGACGTCCCAGGACCCCCCATTGTCCCCAGGGCCCATTGTAACATCCTGGGGATCCCTCCTTGTCCCCAGGGCCCGTTGTGATGTCCCAGGACCCCCCATTGTCCCCAGGGCCCATTGTGACATCCTGGGCAACCCCATTGTCCCCAGGGCCCATTGTGACATCTGGGGGACGCCCTTGTCCCCAGGACCCATCCTGGCACCGTGGGGACCCTCCTTGTCACTTGGGCCCATTGTGACACCATGGGGACCCCCCCTTTGTCCCCAGTGCCCATTGTGACATTCTGCGGACCCCCCTTTGTCCCCAGGGCCCATTGTGACATTCAGGGGACCCACCATTGTCCCCAGGGCCCATTGTGACATCCTCGGCACCCCCTTGTCCCCAGGGCCCATTGTGACATTCAGGGGACCCCTCTTTGTCCCCAGGGCCCATTGTGACATGCTGGGGATCCCTCCTTGTCCCCAGGGCCCATTGTGACGTCCCAGGACCCCCCATTATCCCCAGGACATATTGTGACATTCAGGGGATCCCCTTTGTCACTGGGGCCCATTGTGACACCATGGAGACCCCCGCTTGTCCTCAGGGTCCATTGTGACATCCTGGGCACCCCCCATTTTCCCCAGGACCCATTGTGACATTCTGGCCACCCCCTTGCTCCCAGGGCCCGTTGTGGCACCATGGGGACACCCCCTTTGTCCCCAGGGCCCATTGTGACATCCCAGGACCCCCCTTTGTCCCCAGGGCCCATTGTAGCACCATGGGGACCCCCTTTGACCCCAGGGCCCATTGTGGCACCATGGCAACCCCTTTTGTCCCCAGGGCCCATTGTGACATTCTTGGAACCCACTTTGTCCCCAGGGCCTATTGTGACACCATGGGGACCCCTCCTTGTCACTGGGGACCCATTGTGACACCATGGGGACCCCCCTTGGCCTTCAGGACTCATTCTCACATCCTGGACACCCCGCATTGTCCCCAGGGCCCATTGTGACGTCCCAGGACCCCCCCTTGTCCCCAGGGACCATTGTGACATTTAGGGGACCCCTCTTTGTCCCCAGGGCCCATTGTGAGATCCTGGGGACCCCCCCTTGTCCCCAGGGCCCATTGTGACGTCCCAGGACCCCCCATTGTCCCCAGGGCCCATTGTGACATCCTCTGCACCCCCTTGTCCCCAGGGCCCATTGTGACGTCCCAGGACCCCCCATTGTCCCCAAGGCCCATTGCGACATTCAGGGGACCCCCCTTTGTCCCCAGGGCCCATTCTGATACCGTGGGGACCCCCTTTGTCCCCAGGGCCCATTGTGACATGCTGGGGACGCTCTTTGTCCCCAGGGCCCATTGTGACATCCTGGGAACCCTCCTTGTCCCCAGAGCCCATTGTGACATCCAGGGGACCCCCTTTGTCCCCAGAGCCCATTGTGGCACCATGAGGCCCCTCTTTGTCACTGGGGGCCATTGTGACATCCCATGACCCCCCTTTGTCCCCAGTGCTATTGTGAAATCCTGGGGACCCCTCTCGTCCCCACGGCCCATTATGACACCATGGGGAACCCCTTTGTCACTGGGGGCCATTGTGACATTCCAGGATTCCACTTTGTCCCCAGGGCTCGTTCTGACACCTTGGGGACTCCCATTGTCCCGAGGGCCCATTGTGACATCCTGGGCAACCCCATTGTCCCCAGGGCCCATTGTGACATCCTCGGCACCCCCTTGTGCCCAGGGCCCATTGTGACATTCAGGGGACCCCCCCTTTATCCCCAGGGCCCATTGTGACATTCTGCACACCCCCCTTTGTCCCCAGGGCCCATTTTGACATTCAGGGGACCCACCATTGTCCTCAGGGCCCATTGTGAGGTCCCAGGACCCCCCATTGTTCCCAGGGCCCATTGTGACATCCTCGGCACCCCCTTGTCCCCAGGGTCCATTGTGACACTATGGGGACCCCCCATTGTCCCCAGGGCCCATTGTGACATTCAGGGGACCCCTCTTTGTCCCTAGGGCCCATTGTGACATCCTGGGGACCCCCCCTTGTCCCCAGGGCCCATTGTGACGTCCCAGGACCCCCCTTTGTCCCCAGCGCTATTGTGAAATCCTGGGGACCCCTTTCGTCCCCAGGGCCCATTGTGGCACCATGGGGAACCCCTTTGTCACTGGGGGCCATTGTGACATTCCACGATTCTACTTTGTCCCCAGGGCTCGTTCTGACACCTCGGGAACTCCCATTGTCCCCAGGGCCCATTGTGACATCCTGGGCAACCCCATTGTCCCCAGGGCCCATTGTGACATCTGGGGAACGCCCTTGTCCCCAGGACCCATCGTGGCACCGTGGGGACCCTCCTTGTCACTTGGGCCCATTGTGATACCATGGGGACGCCCCCCTTTGTCCCCAGTGCCCATTGTGACATCCTGCGGACCCCCCTTTGTCCCCAGGGCCCATTGTGACATTCAGGGGACCCCTCTTTGTCCTCAGGGCCCATTGTGACATCCTGGGGACCCCCCCTTGTCCCCAGGGCCCATTGTGACGTCCCAGGACCCGCCATTGTCCCCAGGGCCCATTGTGACATCCTGGGGATCCCTCCTTGTCCCCAGGGCCCATTGTGACGTCCCAGGACCCCCCATTGTCCCCAGGGCCCATTGTGACATTCAGGGGCCCCCGTTTGTCACTGGGGCCCATTGTGACATCCCAGGACCCCACATTGTCCCCAGGGCCCATTGTGACTTTCAGGGGACCCCACTTGTCCCCAGGACCCATTTTGACACTATAGGGACCCCCCCTTGTGCCCAGTGACCATTGTGACACCGTGGGTACCACCCTTGTCCGCAGGGCCCATTGTGACATCCTGGGAACAGCCCCTTGTCCCCAGGGCCCATTGTGACATCCTGGGCATCCCTCCTTGTCCCCAGGGCCCATTGTGACGTCCCAGGACCCCCATTTTCCCCAGGGCCCATTGTGACATCCTCGGCACCCCCTTGTCCCCAGGGCCCATTGTGACATTCAGGGGACCCCTCTTTGTCCCCAGGGCCCATTGTGACATCGTGGGGACCCCCCCTTGTTCCCAGGGCCCACTGTGACGTCCCAGGACCCGCCATTGTCCCCAGGGCCCATTGTGACATCCTGGGGTGCCCTCCTTGTCCCCAGGGCCCATTGTGACGTCCCAGGACCCCCCATTGTCCCCGGGGCCCATTGTGACATTCAGGGGACCCCCTTTGTCACTGGGGCCCTTTGTGACATCCCAGGACCCCACATTGTCCCCAGGACCTATTGTGACATCCTGGGGACCCCACTTGTCCCCAGGACCCATTGTGACACTATGGGGACCCCCCCTTGTGCCCAGGGCCCATTGTGACACCATGGGTACCCCCCTTGTCCGCAGGGCTCATTGTGACATCCCAGGACCCCCTATTGTCCCCAGGGCCCATGGTTACATCCTGGGGACCCCATTGTCCCCAGGGCCCATTGTGATATCCTGAGGACCGCCCTTTGTCCCCAGGGCCCATTGTGACATTCAGGGGCCCCCGTTTGTCATTGGGGCCCATTGTGACATCCCAGGACCCCACATTGTCCCAAGGGCCCATTGTGACTTTCAGGGGACTCCACTTGTCCCCAGGACCCATTGTGACACTATAGGGACCCCCCCTTGTGCCCAGTGCCCATTGTGATACCGTGGGTACCACCCTTGTCCGCAGGGCCCATTGTGACATCCTGGGGACACCCCCTTGTCCCCAGGGCCTATTGTGACATTTTGGGCATCCCTCCTTGTCCCCAGGGCCCATTGTGACGTCCCAGGACCCCCCATTGTCCCCAGGACCCATTGTGACATTCAGGGGACCCCCTTTGTCACTGGGGCCCATTGTGAAATCCCAGGACCCCCCTTTGTCCCCAGTGCCCATTGTGACATCCTGCGGACCCCCCTTTGTACCCAGGGCCCATTTTGACATTCAGGGGACCCACCATTGTCCTCAGGGCCCATTGTGAGGTCCCAGGACCCCCCATTGTCCCCAGGGCCCATTGTGACACTATGGGGACCCCTCCTTGTGCCCAGGGCCCATTGTGACACTGTGGGTACCACCCTTGTCTGCAGGGCTCATTGTGACATCCCAGGACCCCCCATTGTCCCCAGGGCCCATTGTGACATTCAGGGGACCCCTCTTTGTCCCCAGGGCCCATTGTGACATGCTGGGGATCCCTCCTTGTCCCCAGGGCCCATTGTGACGTCCCAGGACCCCCCATTATCCCCAGGACCTATTGTGACATTCAGGGGATCCCCTTTGTCACTGGGGCCCATTGTGACACCATGGAGACCCCCGCTTGTCCTCAGGGTCCATTGTGACATCCTGGGCACCCCCCATTTTCCCCAGGACCCATTGTGACATTCTGGCCACCCCCTTGCTCCCAGGGCCCGTTGTGGCACCATGGGGACACCCCCTTTGTCCCCAGGGCCCATTGTGACATCCCAGGACCCCCCTTTGTCCCCAGGGCCCATTGTAGCACCATGGGGACCCCCTTTGACCCCAGGGCCCATTGTGGCACCATGGCAACCCCTTTTGTCCCCAGGGCCCATTGTGACATTCTTGGAACCCACTTTGTCCCCAGGGCCTATTGTGACACCATGGGGACCCCTCCTTGTCACTGGGGACCCATTGTGACACCATGGGGACCCCCCCTTGGCCTTCAGGACTCATTCTCACATCCTGGACACCCCGCATTGTCCCCAGGGCCCATTGTGACGTCCCAGGACCCCCCCTTGTCCCCAGGGACCATTGTGACATTCAGGGGACCCCTCTTTGTCCCCAGGGCCCATTGTGAGATCCTGGGGACCCCCCCTTGTCCCCAGGGCCCATTGTGACGTCCCAGGACCCCCCATTGTCCCCAGGGCCCATTGTGACATCCTCTGCACCCCCTTGTCCCCAGGGCCCATTGTGACGTCCCAGGACCCCCCATTGTCCCCAAGGCCCATTGTGACATTCAGGGGACCCCCCTTTGTCCCCAGGGCCCATTCTGATACCGTGGGGACCCCCTTTGTCCCCAGGGCCCATTGTGACATGCTGGGGACGCTCTTTGTCCCCAGGGCCCATTGTGACATCCTGGGAACCCTCCTTGTCCCCAGAGCCCATTGTGACATCCAGGGGACCCCCTTTGTCCCCAGAGCCCATTGTGGCACCATGAGGCCCCTCTTTGTCACTGGGGGCCATTGTGACATCCCATGACCCCCCTTTGTCCCCAGTGCTATTGTGAAATCCTGGGGACCCCTCTCGTCCCCACGGCCCATTATGACACCATGGGGAACCCCTTTGTCACTGGGGGCCATTGTGACATTCCAGGATTCCACTTTGTCCCCAGGGCTCGTTCTGACACCTTGGGGACTCCCATTGTCCCGAGGGCCCATTGTGACATCCTGGGCAACCCCATTGTCCCCAGGGCCCATTGTGACATCCTCGGCACCCCCTTGTGCCCAGGGCCCATTGTGACATTCAGGGGACCCCCCCTTTATCCCCAGGGCCCATTGTGACATTCTGCACACCCCCCTTTGTCCCCAGGGCCCATTTTGACATTCAGGGGACCCACCATTGTCCTCAGGGCCCATTGTGAGGTCCCAGGACCCCCCATTGTTCCCAGGGCCCATTGTGACATCCTCGGCACCCCCTTGTCCCCAGGGTCCATTGTGACACTATGGGGACCCCCCATTGTCCCCAGGGCCCATTGTGACATTCAGGGGACCCCTCTTTGTCCCTAGGGCCCATTGTGACATCCTGGGGACCCCCCCTTGTCCCCAGGGCCCATTGTGACGTCCCAGGACCCCCCTTTGTCCCCAGCGCTATTGTGAAATCCTGGGGACCCCTTTCGTCCCCAGGGCCCATTGTGGCACCATGGGGAACCCCTTTGTCACTGGGGGCCATTGTGACATTCCACGATTCTACTTTGTCCCCAGGGCTCGTTCTGACACCTCGGGAACTCCCATTGTCCCCAGGGCCCATTGTGACATCCTGGGCAACCCCATTGTCCCCAGGGCCCATTGTGACATCTGGGGGACGCCCTTGTCCCCAGGACCCATCGTGGCACCGTGGGGACCCTCCTTGTCACTTGGGCCCATTGTGATACCATGGGGACGCCCCCCTTTGTCCCCAGTGCCCATTGTGACATCCTGCGGACCCCCCTTTGTCCCCAGGGCCCATTGTGACATTCAGGGGACCCCTCTTTGTCCTCAGGGCCCATTGTGACATCCTGGGGACCCCCCCTTGTCCCCAGGGCCCATTGTGACGTCCCAGGACCCGCCATTGTCCCCAGGGCCCATTGTGACATCCTGGGGATCCCTCCTTGTCCCCAGGGCCCATTGTGACGTCCCAGGACCCCCCATTGTCCCCAGGGCCCATTGTGACATTCAGGGGCCCCCGTTTGTCACTGGGGCCCATTGTGACATCCCAGGACCCCACATTGTCCCCAGGGCCCATTGTGACTTTCAGGGGACCCCACTTGTCCCCAGGACCCATTTTGACACTATAGGGACCCCCCCTTGTGCCCAGTGACCATTGTGACACCGTGGGTACCACCCTTGTCCGCAGGGCCCATTGTGACATCCTGGGAACAGCCCCTTGTCCCCAGGGCCCATTGTGACATCCTGGGAATCCCTCCTTGTCCCCAGGGCCCATTGTGACGTCCCAGGACCCCCATTTTCCCCAGGGCCCATTGTGACATCCTCGGCACCCCCTTGTCCCCAGGGCCCATTGTGACATTCAGGGGACCCCTCTTTGTCCCCAGGGCCCATTGTGACATCGTGGGGACCCCCCCTTGTTCCCAGGGCCCACTGTGACGTCCCAGGACCCGCCATTGTCCCCAGGGCCCATTGTGACATCCTGGGGTGCCCTCCTTGTCCCCAGGGCCCATTGTGACGTCCCAGGACCCCCCATTGTCCCCGGGGCCCATTGTGACATTCAGGGGACCCCCTTTGTCACTGGGGCCCTTTGTGACATCCCAGGACCCCACATTGTCCCCAGGACCTATTGTGACATCCTGGGGACCCCACTTGTCCCCAGGACCCATTGTGACACTATGGGGACCCCCCCTTGTGCCCAGGGCCCATTGTGACACCATGGGTACCCCCCTTGTCCGCAGGGCTCATTGTGACATCCCAGGACCCCCTATTGTCCCCAGGGCCCATGGTTACATCCTGGGGACCCCATTGTCCCCAGGGCCCATTGTGATATCCTGAGGACCGCCCTTTGTCCCCAGGGCCCATTGTGACATTCAGGGGCCCCCGTTTGTCATTGGGGCCCATTGTGACATCCCAGGACCCCACATTGTCCCAAGGGCCCATTGTGACTTTCAGGGGACTCCACTTGTCCCCAGGACCCATTGTGACACTATAGGGACCCCCCCTTGTGCCCAGTGCCCATTGTGATACCGTGGGTACCACCCTTGTCCGCAGGGCCCATTGTGACATCCTGGGGACACCCCCTTGTCCCCAGGGCCTATTGTGACATTTTGGGCATCCCTCCTTGTCCCCAGGGCCCATTGTGACGTCCCAGGACCCCCCATTGTCCCCAGGACCCATTGTGACATTCAGGGGACCCCCTTTGTCACTGGGGCCCATTGTGAAATCCCAGGACCCCACATTGTCCCCAGGGCCCATTGTGACATCCTGGGGACCCCCCCTTTGTCCCCAGTGCCCATTGTGACATCCTGCGGACCCCCCTTTGTACCCAGGGCCCATTTTGACATTCAGGGGACCCACCATTGTCCTCAGGGCCCATTGTGAGGTCCCAGGACCCCCCATTGTCCCCAGGGCCCATTGTGACACTATGGGGACCCCTCCTTGTGCCCAGGGCCCATTGTGACACTGTGGGTACCACCCTTGTCTGCAGGGCTCATTGTGACATCCCAGGACCCCCCATTGTCCCCAGGGTCCATTGTGACATTCAGGGGACCCCCCTTGTCCCCAGGGCCCATTCTGATACCGTGGGGACCCCCTTTGTCCCCAGGGCCCATTGTGACGTCCCAGGACCCCCCATTGTCCCCAGGACCCATTGTGACATTCAGGGGACCCCCTTTGTCACTGGGGCCCATTGTGAAATCCCAGGACCCCACATTGTCCCCAGGGCCCATTGTGACATCCTGGGGACCCCCCCTTTGTCCCCAGTGCCCATTGTGACATCCTGCGGACCCCCCTTTGTACCCAGGGCCCATTTTGACATTCAGGGGACCCACCATTGTCCTCAGGGCCCATTGTGAGGTCCCAGGACCCCCCATTGTCCCCAGGGCCCATTGTGACACTATGGGGACCCCTCCTTGTGCCCAGGGCCCATTGTGACACTGTGGGTACCACCCTTGTCTGCAGGGCTCATTGTGACATCCCAGGACCCCCCATTGTCCCCAGGGTCCATTGTGACATTCAGGGGACCCCCCTTGTCCCCAGGGCCCATTCTGATACCGTGGGGACCCCCTTTGTCCCCAGGGCCCATTGTGACGTCCCAGGACCCCCCATTGTCCCCAGGACCTATTGTGACATTCAGGGGACCCCCTTTGTCACTGGGGCCCATTGTGACACCATGGAGACCCCCGCTTGTCCTCAGGGTCCATTGTGACATCCTGGGCACCCCCCATTTTCCCCAGGACCCATTGTGACATCCTGGCCAACCCCTTGCTCCCAGGGCCTGTTGTGGCACCATGGGGACACCCCCTTTGTCCCCAGGGCCCATTGTGACATCCCAGGACCCCCCTTTGTCCCCAGGGCCCATTGTGGCACCATGGCAACCCCTTTTGTCCCCAGGGCCCATTGTGACATTCTTGGACCCCACTTTGTCCCCAGGGCCTATTGTGACACCATGGGGAGCCCTCCTTGTCACTGGGGACCCATTGTGACACCATGGGGACCCCCCCTTGTCCTCAGGACTCATTCTGACATCCTGGACACCCCGCATTGTCCCCAGGGCCCATTGTGACATCCACTGCACCCCCTTGTCCCCAGGGCCCATTGTGACATTCAGGGGACCCCTCTTTGTCCCCAGGGCCCATTGTGACATCCTGGGGACCCCCCCTTGTCCCCAGGGCCCATTGTGACGTCCCAGGACCCCCCATTGTCTACAGGGCCCATTGTGACACTATGGGGACCCCCCCTTGTGCCCAGGGCCCATTGTGACACCGTGGGTACCACCCTTGTCCGCAGGGCCCATTGAGACATCCCAGGACCCCCCATTGTCCCCAGGGCCCATTGTGACATTCAGGGGACCCCTCTTTGTCCCCAGGGCCCATTGTGACATCCTGGGGACCCCATTGTCACCAGAGCCCATTGTGATATCCTGGCGACCACCCTTTGTCCCCAGGGCCCATTGTGACATCCCAGGACCCCCTTTGTCCCTGTCGAGGGTTAGGATTGCGGGGTGACAATCACACCCTGGCAGATGTGTTGTCAACGTCCTCTCCCCCCCCAATTCCCCCTTTTTCCCCTCCCTCTCCCCCTTCCCACTCAGCACAGGCGATCGGGAGGGGAAGAAGCACAGAGGGGAGAGAGCTGGAAAAGTTCAAGATGTTTTACTGATGCTACCAATAAGAACAGAGAAAATAATACAAATATACAAAACCAATCTTGTAAGTCTGAGCAACTGCGGAGCCAGCACCCAAAGTCCTGGATTGGACTCTGTAGCCAACCGGAGCTGGATTCAGTCTCTCACTGGCCTCAGTTCACAGGGACGACCAGCAAGGTCCTCTCCTGATGTCGGCCATGAGGAGAAAAGGGCCGAGATCCTCGTGATCTCCCGCTTTTATATGAAGTATTCACGTGAACGGAATGTTATACACAGTTGGTCACCGGTTTCTCGTTGCCCCTCTCGCGAGATGTGCATCCGTGCTTATCAATAAGTTTGCATTCCCTTGCTGGGTTTAACCAAAACATGTGTCCGGTTCTCCAGGAAAATGCAGCTGATATGAAGCTTGAGCTGACAGGCAAATTCACTAAAAGAGAAACTTGTTTTTACCAAAACCAGGACATTCCACCCCTTATCATATGACATTCACTGAATACTTAAACCTTATCAATACAATCTATCAATACAATCTAATTAATCACTACTACTATATATATATATATATATATACATATGTACATATATACACAGGAGTAATTAATCAGTGGACCATCCTTTGAAAAGTTCATTAAGTTCATTTTGTCACCACAGTCTCCCAGGGCAGGGAAAATGGTCCAAGTGCATCTCATGACCCCTGTTGGTGGGTTAAGGACACCAACTTCGAAGAAGGTGTCGGGCGCCACTCGAAGAAGCCAGCGCTGGTTTCATCACCATTGTCTTGATCTGAAAGACACTTATTAAACATTGTTAGTGCGGCAATTCACATCGTACAGTTCAGCATTGCACATTTTCACCTGAAATCAAATCCCCGTGAGGTGCACACCGAACTTCTCCATCCTTAAGCATCACCCACCAGGTGCTGCCAGGTCCCTGGGCGAAAACAATCCCACGAATAGGTTTGCCTGTGCCCGATGCAGGAGGAACCCAGACTGCCTTTCCTAACATATTTTTCATGTGTACTACAGGGACTTTATCTCCTTCTACAGTCCATAGAATTTCTGATTGGGCAGGCCCGGCTCGATTGGTTGATCCCCTGGTGTTGACCAACCAAGTGGCTTTTGCTAAATGTGAATCCCAGTTTTTAAAGGCTCCACCACCAAGTGCCTTTAGTGTAGTTTTTAACAAACCATTGCACCTTTCAGTTTTCCCAGAGGCTGGTGCATGATATGGAATATGATACACCCACTCAATACCATGTTCTTTGGCCCAATTGTCTATAATACTGTTTTTGAAATGAGTACCATTGTCTGATTCAATTCTTTCTGGCGTACTGTGCCGCCAAAGGACTTGCTTCTCAAGGCCCAAGATGGTATTTCGGGCTGTAGCAGGAGGTGCGGCAGATGTTTCCAACCATCCAGTGGTTGCTTCCACCATTGTAAGTACATAACGCTTACCTTGGCGTGTTTGTGGAAGTGTAATATAATCAATCTGCCAAGCTTCTCCATACTTATACTTTAACCATCGCCCCCCATACCATACAGGTTTTAACTGTTTTGCTTGTTTGATTTCGGCGCAAGTTTCACATTCATGAATAACGTGTGAAACAGTGTCCATAGTTAAATCCACCCCTCGATCACGAGCCCGTTTGTATGTTGCATCTCTACCTTGATGCCCTGAAGCACCATGGGCCCACCGAGCTAGGAAAAGTTCACCTTTATGTTGCCAGCCCAAGTCCACCTCAGCTACTTTAATCTTAGCAGCTTGATCCGCTTGTTGGTTGTTTCGATGTTCCTCGGTGGCTTGACTTTTAGGCACATGAGCATCTACATGACCAACTTCCCCAGGCAGGCTCTCCAGCCGAGCAGCAATGTCTTGCCACAGCGTGGTTCCCAATGGTTTCACCTCTGCGCTGCCAGTTGCTTTTCTTCCATTGCCGTAGCCACCCCCACAAGGCATTTGCTCCCATCCATGAGTCAGTATAGAGACAAAGCATTGGCCACTTCTCTCGTTCAGCAATGTCCAAAGCCAGCTGGATGGCTTTCACTGCTGCAAACTGACTGGATTCACCTTGTCCTTCAGTGGCTTCTGTAACTTGTCGTGTGGGACTCCACACAGCAGCTTTCACCTTCGATGTTTTCCTACAGACGACAGGATCCATCTGTGAACAGTGCACACTGCTTATCAGTCTCTGAAAGCGGATTATATGGTGGTGCTTCTTCAGCACGTTTTACTTCCTCCTCATCTGGAGACATCCCAAAGTCTTTGCTTTCTGGCCAGTCTGTAATCACTTCCAAGATCCCTGGACGGTTGGGACTCCCAATTCGAGCTCATTGCGTGATCAGTGCAATCCATTTACTCCATGTAACTTCGGTGCCATGATGTGGAGAGGGAACCGTCCCTTTGCACACCCAGCTCAGCACCGGCAGTCGAGGTGCAGGAGGAGCTGTGCTTCAGTGCCCATCACTTCTGAAGCAGCTCCAACTCCTTCATATGCTGCTAGTATCTCCTTTTCAGTTGGAGTACAGTTGGCCTCAGATCCTTTGTATCCTCGACTCCAAAAACCTAAGGGTCGACCTCGGGTTTCTCCTGGTGCTTTCTGCCAGAGGCTCCAGGTAAGTCCATTATCTCCGGCTGCGGTGTAGAGCACATTTTTAACATCTGGTCCAGTTCGGACTGGTCCCAGGGCCACCGCATGAGTTATCTCACGCTTCATTTGTTCAAAGGCTTGGCGTTCAGGGCCCCACTCAAATTGGTTCTTTTTACGAGTCACTCGATAGAGAGGGCTCACAATGTGGCTGTGGTCAGGAATGTGCATTCTCCAAAAACCTACAACGCCCAAGAAAGTCTGTGTCTCCTTTTTATTAGTAGGTGGAGACATTGCTGCAGTTTTGTTGATCACATCCACTGGGATCTGACGACGGCCATCTTGCCATTTTATTCCTAAAAACTGGATCTCCCGTGCATGTCCCTTGACCTTGCTTCGTTTTATGGCAAAACCAGCATCCAAAAGAACAGGAATTATTCTCTCACCTTTTTTGAAGACTTCTTTCGCTGTGTCGCCCCATACGATGATGTCATCAATGTATTGCAAGTGTTCTGGAGCTTCACCTTGCTCCAGCGTGGTCTGGATCAGCCCATGGCAGATGGTAGCACTGTGGTCCCTGGGGTCATTGGTTGGGTCATGGAGTCACTGGTTGGGTGATGGGGTCATTAGTTGAATAATGGGGTCATTTGTTGAATGATGGGGTCATTGGTTGAATGATGGGGTCATTGGTTGGGTCATGGGGTCACTGATTGCGTGATGGGGTCATTGGTTGAACGATGGAGTCATTGGTTGGGTTGTGGAGTCACTGATTGGGTGATGGGGTCACTGGTTGGGTTCAGGATTGGTTGGTTGGATGATGATGATGATGGTTGGATGATGATGGTGGTTGGATGATGATGGTGGTTGGATGATGATGGTGGTGGTTGGATGATGATGGTGGTGGTTGGATGATGATGGTGGTTGGATGATGATGGTGGTGGTTGGATGATGATGGTGGTGTTTGGATGATGATGGTGGTTGGATGATGATGGTGGTTGGATGATGATGGTGCTCTATGCCAAGGATGCACGGAGCATCTGGGCCAGTCACAAGAGGATGCTTTTGGATATTGGGGTGCAGGGCTTTGGTGTGAAGGTTCGGGAGACAGACTTTTGGGTGCAGGGATTTGGGCACCAAGAGTTCTGGGTGCAGCATTTGGGTCTGCAGGGTTCAGGTGTTCAGGACCTGGGGGTGCAGGACTTGTGGGCTGGAGGATTTGAGCGTGCAGGGATTTGGGGTGAGGGATTTCAGGGTGCCAGTTATGGGAGGGAAGGATCTGGGGTGCAGGGTTAAGGGGTTTAGGATTTTGGGGTGCAGAGTTTAGGGTGCACGTTCTGGGCATGTATGATTTGAGAGTGCAGGGCTTTGGGGTACAGGATTTGGGGTGCAGAGTTTTGGGGTCAGGATCTGGGGGTGCAGGGTGTTGGGGAGAAGGATTTGGGGGTGCAGCATTTTGAAGTCTAGGGTTTGGAGGAGGGAGGTTTTGGGGGTGAAGGATTTGGTGGTTCACGTTTTGGGGGTGCAGTGTTAAGGGCGTGGAGGATTAGGGGTGCAGGATTTGTGGGGTTCAGGATTTGGGGCTCCAGGGTATGGGAGGGAAGGATCTGGGGCTTCAGGATTTGGGGGTGCACCGTTTGGGGGTGCAGGGTTTAGAAGTCAGGTCTAAGAGTGCAGAGTTTGGGGTGCAGGGATTTGGGGGGAAATTTAAGGTTGCAGAGTGTGGGGTGCACAGGACTGGGGCACAGGATTTGGGGGTGCGGGGTTTCAGGGTTCAGGATTTGGAGGTGTGGAGTTTTGGGGTGCAGGGGATGGGGGTGAAGGATTTGAGGCTGCAGGGTGGTGGGGGAAGGATTTGGGGGTGAGAGATTTGGGGTGCAGGATTTGGGGGTGCAGAGTTTTGGGAGGCAAGGATCTGGGGCTGCAGGATTTGGGGGTTCAGTGTTTAGGGCAGCACAATCTTGGGGTGCAGGGGTTTGCACTGAAGGGTTTGGTAGAGCAGGATTTGGGGGTGCAGGACTTTCGGGTGAGGTTTGGGGTGCAGGGGTCGTGTGTTCAGGGATAGGGGTGCAGGATTTGAGGGTGCAGGGCTCTGGGTGCAGAGTTTGGGAGTTCAGGGTTTGGGGTGCAGGGTTTTTGGCAGGAGGATCTGAGGGTGCAGGATCTGGGGGGCAGGATTTGGGGTTCAGCATTTTCAGTGCAGGTTTGGGGGGACTTGATTTTAGGGTGCTCGCTTTGGGCTGCAGGATCTGGGTGCAGGATTTAGGGTTCGGGGTTCAGGGATGCAGTGAAGTGCGGGATCTGGGGTGCTCGATTTTGGGGTGCAGAGTCTTGCAGGAAGGATGTGGCGGTGCAGGGTTTAGGGTGCAGAATTCGGGGGTGTAGGGTTTTAGGGAGAAAGGCTTGGGGGTGCAGGTCTAGGGGGGTAAAATTTGGGGGCAAAGGGTTTGAAGGAGCAGGATTTGGGGTGCAGGATTTGGGGGTGCAGGGTTTGGGCGTGCAGTGCTAAGGTGGTGGAGGGTGCAGGGTTTGTAGTGAAGGTTTTGGGGTGCAGGATCTGGGGGTGCAGGATTTGGGCATGAATACTTTTGGGGTGCAGGATTTGAGGGTGCAAAATCTGATGGTGCAAGGTTTGGGTGTTCAAGATGTAGGCGAGCAGGATCTTGGGTTTTGGGGCACAGGGCTGGGTGAGGCCAGATTTGGGGTGCAGGTCTGGGTGAGGGATCTGGGGGTGCAGGGTTTGGTAGTGCGGGAATTGAGGGTGCAGAGTTTGGGGGGCAGGGCTTGGGGGAGCAGGAGTTTGGGGTTCAGAACCTGTGGGTGCAGAGTTTGGGGTGCAGAACCCGTGGGTACCGGGTTTGGGGAGGCAGAATTGGGGGTGCAGGGTTTTGGGGTTCAGGACATGGGGTTGAGGATTTGGGGGTGCAAGGTTTGGAAGTGCATTGATTAGGGGGAAGGATTTAGGGTGGTGGGATTTGGGGGCACGGGGTTTGGGGGTCAGCATTTGGGGGTGCAAAGCTTAGGGGGCAGCGTTTTGAGTGCAAGTTGGGGGAGGACTTGATTTTAGGGTGCAGGGTTTGGGGTGCGAGTTTGGGGATGGCAGCATTTCGGGTATACAGTTTGGGGGTGCAGGGTTTTGGGGAGCAGTATCTGGGGATACAGGATTATGGGATGTGCAGGGTTTGGGGGCGCAGGGTTCAGGGTTGCAGGGTTTGGTATCACAGGTTTGGGGGGTTCATGGCTTGGGAGGAAGGATTTGGGGGTGCAGAATTTAGGGGTGCACGTTTTAAGGGTGCAGAGCTTAGGGGGAAGAATCGGAGATGTAGGGGTTTTGGGGACATTATCTGGGGGTCAGGATTTGGGGTGCAGGGTTTTGAGGTGCAGGGTTCAAGTGTTCAGGGTTTGAGGGAAGGATCTGGAGGTGCAGGGTTTTGGAGTGGAGGATTTTGGGGTGCAGGGTTAGTTGGGATTTGGGGTTGCAGGGATTTGGGGTGCAGGGTTTGGTGGTGCATTGGTTTTGGGGGTGGAGGACTGGGGGACACAGGGTTTCAGGGTGCAGGATGTGGGGGTGCAGGATTTGGGAGTGCAGAGTTGGGGGGCAGAATTTTTGGTGCAGGGCTTTGGGGTACAGGACTTGGGGGTGCAGGGGTTTGGGTGGGGAATTTGGGGTGCAGGGTGCTGAGGAAGGATCTGGGGGTGCATTGTTTGGGGGGCTGGATGAGGAGGTGCACGATTTAGGGCTGCAGAGCCTGGGGGACAGGGGTTTGTTGGCAGAATGTGGGGGTGCGGGGTTCTGGGGTGCAGAGTTTGGGAGATCAGGGGTTTGGGGTGCAGGGGTTTGGGGGGAAATTTAACGTTGCGCAGTGTGGGTTGCATTGGTTTTGGGGTGAAGGATTTGGGGGTGCGGGGTTTGGGGGTCAGGATCTGGGGGTGAAAGGCAGTGGGGAAGGATCTGGGGGTGAGATATTTGGGGTGCAGGGTTTGGGATGCCAGGTTTGGGGTGAAGGGTTTGGGGGCAAGGATCTGGGGTGCAGGATTAGGGCAATCAGGGCTGGGGGGATAAGTTTGTGTGGGGCAGAATTTCGGGGTGCAGGGTCTGGGTGGGCAGGATTTCGGGGGATCCGGGCTTGGGAGTGCAGGATTTTGGAGTACAGGGTTTGGGGGTGCAGGCTTGGGGAGGCAGAATTTGGGGGTGCAGGTTTGGAAGGGTCAGGACCTCGGGGGGCACAGTTTGACAGCACAATGTGGGGTGCAGGATTTGGGAGAGAAGGATCTGGGGGGGCAGGGTTTGGGCTGAAGGGTTTGGTAGGGCAGGGGTTGGGGGGGCAGGATTTGCGGGTTCAGAACCTGAGGGTGCAGGGTATTGGGGAGCAGGATCTAGAAGGGCAGGGTTTGGGGGTGCAGGATTTTGGGGAGCAGAGTTTGGGGGTTCATGACGTGGGGATGGAGGAATTCGGGGCGCAGGGTTTGTGGGTGCAGGGTTCACATGTTTAGGACCTGGGGGTGCAGAATTTAGGTGTGCAGGGGTCTGGGGTGCTGGGTTTTGGGGTGCAGGATCAGGGGGTGCAAGGTTTGGAAGTGCAGGGTTTTGGGGTGCAGGGTTTGGGAAATCAAGGTTTGGGGTTCCAGGATTTGGGGGTGCAGTGTTAGGGGGTGAATGCTTTCGAGGGGCAGGGTTTGGGGGTGTATGATCTGGGGGTGAAGGGTTTCAGGGTGCAGGGTCAGGGGGAAGGATTTGGGGGGCAGGGTTAGGTGGGATGTGGGGCTGCAGGGTTTAAGCGTGCAGGATTTTGGGGTGTAGGGGTTTGTAGTGCAAGGTTCGGTAGGGCAGGATTTGGGGGTGCAGGGCTTTGGGGTGAGGGATTTCAGGGTGCCGGGTTTGGGAGGGAAGGATCTGGGGGTACAGGTTTTGGGGCTTTGGGCTTTTAGGGTGCAATTTGTGGAGCACGGGGTTTCAGGGTGCAAAGTTCCGTGGTGTGGGGTTTGAGGGTGAAGGGTTTGGGGAGACAGAATTGGGGGTGCAGGGTTTGGGATTGCAGGGTGTGGGGGAAGGATCTAGGGGTACAAGGTTTGGGGTAGCAGGGTTTTGGGGAGCAGGGTTTCGGGGTCAGGCTTTAGGGGACAGGGTTTGGGGGGCAGGGCTGGGAGGGATGATGTGGGGGTGCAGGGTTTAGGGCAGGAGGATCTTGGGGTGAAGGGGTTTGGGCTGAAGGGTTGGGTAGGACAGGATTTGGGGTGCAGGATTTTAGGGTGCAACTTGTGGGGGCAGGATTTGGGGTACAGGAGGTTGGGGGTGCAGGGTTTGGGGTGTAGGATTTGTGGAGCAGGGACTGGGGGTGAAGGTCTTGTGGAGGCAGAATTGGGGGTGCAGATTTTGGGTGTTCAGGACCTGGGCCTTCAGGATTTGGGGGTGCACTGTTTGGGGGTGCAGGGTTTAGAAGTCAGGTCTAAGAGTGCAGCGTTTGGGGTGCAGAGTGTGGGGTGCACAGGACTGGGGCACAGGATTTGGGGGTGCAGGGTTTCAGGGTTCAGGATTTGGAGGTGTGGAGTTTTGGGGTGCAGGGGATGGGGGTGAAGGATCTGAGGGTGTAGGGTGGTGGGGGAAGGATTTGGGGGTGAGAGATTTGGGGTGCAGGATTTGGGGGTGCAGAGTTTTGGGAGGCAAGGATCTGGGGCTGCAGGATTTGGGGGTTCAGTGTTTAGGGCAGCACAATCTTGGGGTGCAGGGGTTTGCAGTGAAAGGTTTGGTAGGCAGGATTTGGGGTGCAGGATTCTGGGGTGCTGGTTTGGGGTACAGGATTTGGTGTTGCAGGGATGGGGTTGAAGGGCTTGGGTTTCCAGGCCTTTGAGGTGCAGGATTTGGAGGTGCAAGGTTTGGGAGGGAATTCTTTGGGGTGCAGGGTTTGGGGGCAGGGTTTGGGGCTGTAGGCAACGAGAAGAGAGGAGATGGAGAGAACAGTGGGGAGGTGGAGGAGCAGGAGTGGAGGTGAATACCAGAGAGAGCGAGTGTGTGCGGATCAGCAGTGATCACCCCAAACCTGCCCCGCAGACACGGCACCCAAAATCCTGCACCCCAAAATACTCTTCCCAAACCTGCACCCCAGATCCTGACCCCAAGCCCTGCACCAAAACCCTGCCCCTCAATCCTGCACCCCCAAATCCTCCACCCCGATCCTGTCTTCCCAAACCCTGCACCCCAAATCCTGCACCCCCAAATTCGGCCCTACCAAACTCTGCACCCCTAAACCCTACAACTGAAACCTTGCACCCCCTAATCCTGCCCTCCCTACCTTCCTGAACCCCGAAACCTGCACCCCAAACCCTGCATTCCCAAATCTTTCCGTCCTATACCCTACACCCCTAAACCTGCCCCCAAACCCTGCACCCCAAAGAATTCCCTCCCAAACCTTGCACCTCCAAATCCTGCACCTCAAAGGCCTGGAAACCCAAGCCCTTCAACCCCATCCCTGCAAAACCAAATCCTGTACCCCAAACCAGCACCCCAGAATCCTGCACCCCAAATCCTGCCTGCCAAACCTTTCACTGCAAACCCCTGCACCCCAAGATTGTGCTGCCCTAAACACTGAACCCCCAAATCCTGCAGCCCCAGATCCTTGCCTCCCAAAACTCTGCACCCCCAAATCCTGCACCCCAAATCTCTCACCCCCAAATCCTTCCCCCACCACCCTACACCCTCAGATCCTTCACCCCCATCCCCTGCACCCCAAAACTCCACACCTCCAAATCCTGAACCCTGAAACCCTGCACCCCCAAATCCTGTGCCCCAGTCCTGTGCACCCCACACTCTGCACCCCAAACGCTGCACTCTTAGACCTGACTTCTAAACCCTGCACCCCCAAACAGTGCACCCCCAAATCCTGAAGGCCCAGGTCCTGAACACCCAAAATCTGCACCCCCAATTCTGCCTCCACAAGACCTTCACCCCCAGTCCCTGCTCCACAAATCCTACACCCCAAACCCTGCACCCCCAACCTCCTGTACCCCAAATCCTGCCCCCACAAGTTGCACCCTAAAATCCTGCACCCCAAATCCTGTCCTACCCAACCCTTCAGCCCAAACCCCTTCACCCCAAGATCCTCCTGCCCTAAACCCTGCACCCCCACATCATCCCTCCCAGCCCTGCCCCCCAAACCCTGTCCCCTAAAGCCTGACCCCGAAACCCTGCTCCCCAAAACCCTGCTACCCCAAACCTTGTACCCCTAGATCCTTCCCCCACACCCTGCACCCCAAATCCTGCACCCCCAAATTCGGCCCTACCAAACTCTGCACCCCTAAACCCTACAACTGAAACCTTGCACCCCCTAATCCTGCCCTCCCTACCTTCCTGAACCCCGAAACCTGCACCCCAAACCCTGCATTCCCAAATCTTTCCGTCCTATACCCTCCACCCCTAAACCTGCCCCCAAACCCTGCACCCCAAAGAATTCCCTCCCAAACCTTGCACCTCCAAATCCTGCACCTCAAAGGCCTGGAAACCCAAGCCCTTCAACCCCATCCCTGCAACAGCAAATCCTGTACCCCAAACCCAGCACCCCAGAATCCTGCACCCCAAATCCTGCCTACCAAACCTTTCACTGCAAACCCCTGCACCCCAAGATTGTGCTGCCCCAAACACTGAACCCCCAAATCCTGCAGCCCCAGATCCTTGCCTCCCAAAACTCTGCACCCCCAAATCCTGCACCCAAATCTCTCACCCCCACCACCCTGCACTCCCAACCCCTGCACCCCAAAGCTCCACACCTCCAAATCCTGAACCCCCGCACCCCCAAATCCTGTGCCCCAGTCCTGTGCACCCCACACTCTGCAACCTTAAATTTCCCCCCAAGCCCCTGCACCCCAAACGCTGCACTCTTAGACCTGACTTCTAAACCCTGCACCCCCAAACAGTGCACCCCCAAATCCTGAAGCCCCAGATCCTTCCCTCCCATACCCTGCAGCCCCAAATCCTGAACCCCCAGATCCTGAATTCCAGGATCTTGCACCCCCAGACCCTGCACCCCCAAATCAGACACACGAACACCCTGCACCCCCAAATCTTGCACCTCTAAGCCTCCACCCCTTAACACTGCACCCCCAAATCTTTCACCCCAAAACCTCAACCCAGAACCCTGTACCCCAAAACCCTACACCTCCAAATCCTGAACCCTTAAACCCTGCACCCCCAGATCCTCCCCCCAAAGGAATGAACCCCCAAAACCTGCACCCCCAGATCCTGCTGCCCCATACCCAGCACCCCAAACTCTGCACCCAGAAATCCTGCACTCTCATAACCCTGCACCTCAAACAATTCCCTCAACCCTGCACCCCCAAAACCTGTAACCCCAAATGCTGCACCCCCAGGTCCTGTCCCCACACTCTGCACTGCCAGATCCTGCCCCCCTAAACCCTTAAAGCCCAAATATTGCACCCTCAGATCCTTCCTCAACACCCTGCACCCCCAAATTCCCCACCGAAAACCTGCACCCCCAGATCCTGCAGCACCAAGTTCTGTGCCCTGAAGCCCTGCACTGAAAATCCTGCCCCCTAACTCTGCACTTCCAAATCCTGCACCCCCAAATCCTGCATCCCTAAACCCTGCACCCCCAAATCCTTCAACCCCCAAAGCCAATGCACTGCCAAACCCTGGACCCCCAGATACTGCACCCCAGAACCCTGCACGTTGAAATCCTGCACCCCCAAACCCTGCAGCCCAGAACCCTGTACCCGATATCCTGCCGCCCCACAACTTGCACCCCCAAACCTGCAACCCCAAATACTGCACCCCAAATCCTGCATCTTGAAACCCTGCTCCCCTAAATCCTTCCTCCCAAGCCATGTTTCCCCAAAACCTGTAATACCAAATCCTGCACCCCCAAATCCTGCACTCCAAAATTGTTCCCCCAAACCATTCGCCCCCGAATCTTTTATGTCCAAACCTGTCCCCCAAAACCTTGCACCCCTGAACTCTGCTCCCCCAAAGCCGGCCTGCGAAACCTTGTCAACCAATTCCATCACCCCCAGATCCTGCTCCCCAAACCCTGCACCCAAAATCCTGCCCCACAAACCCTGCGCCCTCAGATCCTTCCTTACCCAACCCTGCACCCCCAAATCCTCCAACACCCAAGTCCTGAACACCTGAACCCTGCACCCCCAACTCCTCACCCCAAAGCCCTGCACCCCCAAATTCTGCCTCTAAACCCTGAACAACAAGGTTCTGCACCCCATATCCTGCTCCCCAGATCCTGCTCCCCAGATCCTGCACCCCAGAATCCTGCACCCCCATGCTGTGATCCCTGCACCCTGCACCCCCAGATCCTTCCCTCCCAAAACCCGTAGCCCGATAACCCTGCACCCCAAAACGCTGCACCTCCAGATCGTGAACCTTTAAACCCTGCACCCCAAATCCTTCCTCCCCAAAACCTGCACCCCAAAACCCTACAATCCCAGATCTTGCACCTGCAAATCTCTGCACTCCACAACCTTGCACCCTCAAATCCTGCACCCCTATATCCTGCCCCCCAAAACCCTGGCACCTCCAGACCCTTGATCCGCAGATCCTGCAACCCTAAACCAGGCACCCCCAAACCCTTCCCCACCAAACCCTGCACCCCTCAGACCCTGAAGCCCAAATCCCTCTCCCAAAGCCCCTGCACCCCTGAAATCCTGTTCCCTAAGACCCTGCAGCCACAGGTCCTGAACCCCAAACCCCTGCACCCCAAAATACTGCACCCCAATCCCTGCAGGCCAACCCCGGCACCCCAGAGCCCTTCAACGCAAAATCCTGCACCCCCAGTTCCTGAACACGCAAATCCTGCCCTCCTAAACCCTGCACCCCAAAACCTGGCCCCCAACACTGCAGCCCAAAGCCCAGCACCCCAAGACCCTTCATCCCCAAACCCTGAGCCCCCAAATCATGCACCTCCAGATCCTGAACCCCAAACCCTTTACCCACAAACACTGCACCCCCATATCCTGCACCCCAAGATCCTGCTACCCTGAACCCCCAAATCCTGCACCCCCGATTCCTCTCTCACAAGCCCTGCACCCCAAAACTCTGCACCCCCAAATCCTCTCCCCCCAAACAATGCACCTGGAACCTTGAACCCGCAAAGCCTGCACGCCCAGGTCCTGAACACCTGAACCCTGCCCCCGCAAATCCTTTAACCCCCAAACCCAGCACCCCAAACCCTGTACCCCCAGATCGTTCCCCAAACACCCTGCACCCCCAAACCCTGCACCCCAAATTCCTGCCCTACCAAGCCCTTCACCCAAACCCCCGCACCCTTAAATCCTGCACCCCTAAACCCTGCACCCCCAAATCCTGCACCTCCAGATCCTTCTTTCCTTCCTTCCTTCCTAAAGCCTGCACCCCAAATCGTGCCCTACCAAACCCTTCACCCCAAACCCCTGCACCCCACAGTCTTGCTCCCCCTAATCCTGCCATCCCAAACCCTGCACCCCAAATTCTCCCCCCAAACCCCGATCCCTGAAACACTGCACCTCCAAACCCTGTACCCCCAAATCCTTCCCCAACACCCTGCACCCCCAAACCCTGCACCCCTAAGCCTGAACCCTAAATCCCTCACCCAAAACCCCTGCAGCCCCAAACCCTGCACCCCAAGATCCTGCTCCCCTAAATCTTGAACACCCAAACCTTGCACCCTCAAACCCTGCACCCCTAAATCCTGCAGCACCAAACCCTGCCCCCCAAATCCTGCACCCCTAAATTCATCCCTACCAAACTTTGCCCCCCTAAATCCTGAAATCTTACACCCCCTAATGCTGCCCTCCCAAATCCTGAGCCCTGCACCCCCAAAGCCTGCATTCCCAAACGCAGCACCCCCGGTCCTGAACACCCAAACACTGCACCCCCAAATTAGGCAGCCCCAAACCCAGCACCCCAAAATCCTCTGTTCACAAACTCTGCACGCCCCGAACCTGGACCCCCACATGTGCACCCCCAAAATCATGCCCCCCGGAAACGCTGCACTTCAAAACCCTGCACCCCCAAATCCTTCCCCCAAAACCCTGCCCCCCCAAACCCTACACCCCAAGGTCCTTCCCCCACCTCCTGGAACCGCAAACCCTGCACCCCAAAGAATTCCCTCCCAAACCTTGCACCTCCAAATCCTGCACCTCAAAGGCCTGGAAACCCAAGCCCTTCAACCCCATCCCTGCAACACCAAATCCTGTACCCCAAACCAGCACCCCAGAATCCTGCACCCCAAATCCTGCCCTACCAAACCTTTCACTGCAAACCCCTGCACCCCAAGATTGTGCTGCCCTAAACACTGAACCCCCAAATCCTGCAGACCCGGATCCTTGCCTCCCAAAACTCTGCACCCCCAAATCCTGCACCCCAAATCTCTCACCCCCAAATCCTTCCCCCACCGCCCTGCAGCCTCAGATCCTTCACCCCCATCCCCTGCACCCCAAAACTCCACACCTCCAAATCCTGAACCCTGACACCCCACACCCCCAAATCCTGTGCCCCAGTCCTGTGCACCCCACACTCTGCACCCCAAACGCTGCACTCTTAGACCTGACTTCTAAACCCTGCACCCCCAAATCGTGAAGTCCCAGATCCTTCCCTCCCATACTCTGCAGCCCCAAATCCTGAACCCCCAAATCCTGCACCCCTAATCCTCCACCCTCTTAACACTGTACCCCCAAAACCTGAACCACCAAATCTTTCACCCCCAAAACCTCCCTCCTCCAAACCCTGCACTTCAAAATGCTGCACCCCCAAATCCTTCTCCCCAACACCCTGCACCCCCAGATCCTGACCTCAAAAGCCTGCACCCCAAATCCTGTACCCCAAAGCCCTGCACTCTCAAATCATACATGCCCAGAACGTGCACCCTAAACTGTGCACCCCAAAATCCTAAACCCCTTAACCCTGCACCCCCAAATCCTCCAGACCCATGTGCCGAACCCAGCACCCCAAAATCTACCCCCCAAAACCTACATCCCCAAATCCTGCACCCCCAGGTCCTGAACAGCCAAAATCTGCACCCCCAATTCTGCCTCCCCAAGACCTGCACCCCCAATTCTGCCTCCACAAGACCTTCACCCCCAGTCCCTGCTTCACTAAATCCTACACCCCCAAACCCTGCACCCCCAACCTCCTGGACCCCAAACCCTGCCCCCACAAGTTGCACCCTAAAATCGTGCACCCCAAATCCTGTCCTACCCACCCTTCACCCCAAACCCCTTCACCCCAAGATCCTGCTGCCCTAAACCCTGCACCCCCAAATCATCCCTCCCAGCCCTGCCCCCCAAACCCTGTCCCCCTAAAGCCTGACTCCGAAACCCTGCTCCCCAAAACCCTGCTACCCCCAATCTTGTACCCCCAGATCCTTCCCCCAACACCCTGCAATCCCAAACCCTGCACCCCCAATTCTGGCGCTAAACCCTGCACCCCCAAAGCCCTGCACCCCAAAACCTTCTACCCCATAATTTGCACCCCAAAGCCCTGCACCCCCAAATCCCTGCACCCCAAATCCTGCCTCTAAATGCTGAACTACAAGGTTCTGTACCCCAACAGCCTGCTCACCCAGATCCTGCACCCCAGAACCCTGCACCCCCATATTCTGATCCCTACAGCCTGCACCCCCAGCTCCTGCACCCCCAAAACCTGTACCCCTAAATCCTGCACCCTTCAACCCTGCAGCCCACAACGCTGCACCCCCAACCTCTGCAGCCCCAGTTCCTTAACGTGTGAAACCTGCGCCCCCAAGTCCTGCACCTCAAAACCTTACACCCGGAATCCTGCCCCCCAAACCATGCACCCCAAAATCAAGGCCCCTCAAACTTGCACTCAAAGGTCCACACCAAGAAACCCTCCCCGCCCAGTTCCTAAAGACATGGAACCTGCACCCCCAAATCCCGCACCCCAAAACCCTGCCCCCCAGTACCCCAGACCACCAAATCTTGCACCTCCAAATCCTGCCCCCTTTAGCCCTGCACTTAAAACCCTGCACCCCAAATCCTGCAACCAAACCCTGTACCCCAAATCCTGCAACCAGCCCTTGTACCCCTAAATCCTTGACCTCCACATCCCGAATCTCCAAACGCAGCAACCCCAAAACCCTACACCCCCAATCCCTGCACCCCCAAATCATTGTCCTTCAAATCCCACACACAAAGCTCGTACACCCCCAGATCTTGCACCCCAACACATTGCACCCCAAATCCTGCACCCCCAAATCCTCCAGCCCCATGTCCCAAACCCCCAAACCCTGCACCCTCAAGTCTTGCACCCTAATTCTGCCTCCCCAAGACCTGCACCCCCAAACCCTGCACCACTAAACCCTGCACCCCCAAACCCTGTACCCCAAATCCTGACCCCCACAAGTTGCACCCTAAAAACCTGCACCCCAAATCTTGTCCTACCCAACCCTTCACACCAAACCCCTTCACCCCAAGATCCTGCTGACCTAAACCCTGCACCCCAAAATCATCCCTCCCAGCCCTGCCCCCCAAACCCTGTCCCCCTAAAGCCTGACCCCTAAACCCTGCTCCCCAAAACCCTGCTACCCCCAATCTTGCACCCCCCAACTCTGCACCCTCAGATCCTGCTGCTCCAAACCCTGCACCCCCAAATCCTCCAGCCCCACGTCCCGATCTCCCAAACCGTGCACCCCACAACCCTGCACCCCACAACCCCTTCACCCCCAAATCCTGCACCCCCAGCCCTACCCAATAAAATTTCCACCCCCAAATCCTGCCCTACCAAGCCCTCCACCCCAAACCCCTGCACCCCAAGATCCTGCTCTCCTATACCCTGCACCCCCATATCCTCCTTCCCCAAACCCTGCACCCCAAAACACTTCAAACCACTGCACCCCTAAATCCTGCAACCCCAAATCCTGGCCCCCAAACCCGGCAACCCAAACTCCTGCACCCAAATATCCTACTGCCCTAAACCCTGAACCCCCAAATCCTGCACCCCTGGAACCTGCAACCCCAGACTCTGCAGCCACAAATCAGGCCCCGCAAAATCCTTGCACCCCCAAATCCTGCACCACCTAATCCTCCAACCCCCTAACACAAACACCTAACCCCTTCTCCCCAGGGTCCATTGTGACACCCTGGGGATCCCCCTTGTCCCCAGGGCCCATTGTGACACCATGGGGGACCCCCTTCTCACTGAGGACCCATTGTGACATCGCAGGACCCACCCTGGTCCCCAGGGCCCATTGTGACATCCTGGGCACCCCTTTTGTCCCCAGGGCCCATTGTGGCACCATGGGGACCCCCTTTGTCCCCAGGGCCCATTGTGACATCCCAGGACCCCCCTTTGTCCCCAGGGCCCATTGTGACAGGGTGGAGATCCCCCTTGTCCCCAGGCCTGTTGTGATGTCCCAGGACTCCCCATTGTCCCCAGGGCCCATTGTGACACCTTGGGGACCCCCCTTGTCCTAAGGGCCCATTGTGACATCCTGGGGACCCCCTTGTCCCCAGGGCCCATAGTGAAGTCCCAGGACCCCCTTTGTCCCAAGGGCCCATTGTGACGTCCCCGGATCCCCCATTGTCCCCAGAGCCCATTGTGACATCCTGGGGACCCCCATTGTCCACAGGGCCCATTGTGACATTCAGGGGACAGCCTTGGTCCCTAGGGCCCATTGTGACACCGTCGGGACCCCCGTTGTCCCCAGGGCCCATTGTGACATCCCAGGACCCCCCCTTGTCTCCAGGGCCCATTGTGACATACTGGGGACTCCCCTTTGTCCCCAGAGCCCATTGTGACACCGTGGGGACCCCCTTTGTCCACAGGGCCCATTGTGACATCCCAGGACCCCCCAATTGTGCCCAGGGTTCATTGTAACATATCAGGACGTCCCATTGTCCCCAGGGCCCATTGTGACGTCCCAGGACCCCCCGTCATCCCCAGGGCCCATTGTGTCATCCTGGGGACCTCCTTTGTCCCCAGAGCCCATTGTGACATCCTGGGGAACCCTTTGTCCCCAGGGCCCATTGTGACGTCCCAGGACCCCCCTTTGTCCCCAGGGTCCATTGTAAAATCCTGGGGACCCCTCTTTGTCCCCAGGGCCCATTTTGAAACCGTGGGTATCCCCCTTGTCCCCAGGACCCATTGTGACATCCTGAGGACCCCCTTTGTCCCCAGGGCCATTGTGAACACCGTGGGGTCCTTTTGTCCCCAGGGCCCATTGTGACAACCTGGGGACCCCCTTTGTCCCCAGGGCGCATTGTGACATCCCAGGACCCCCTTTGTCCCCAGCCCCATTGTGACATCCAAGGGACCCCCCTTTGTCCCTAGGGCCCATTGTGACATTCCAGGACCCCCCATTGTCCCCAGAGCCCATTGTGATATCCAGGGCACCATCCTTGATCCGCAGGGCCCATTGTGACGTCCCAGGAACCCCCTTTGTCCCCAGGGCCCATTGTGACATCCCAGGACCCCACTTTATACTGAAGGCCCATTGTGACATCCTGGGGACCCTCTTTGCCCCAGGGCCCATTGTGACGTCCCCGGACCCCCCATTGTCCCCAGGGTCCATTCTGACATCCTGGGGACCCCCATTGTCCCCAGGGCCCATTGTGACATTCAGGGGACAGCCTTTGTCCCAAGGGCCCATTGTGACACCGTTGGGACCCCTGTTGTCCCCAGAGCCCATTGTGACATCCTGGAAACCCCCTTTGTGCCCAGGGCACATTGTGACCTCCCAGGACCCCATTTTGTCACCAGGGCCCATTGTGACATCCTCGGGACGCCCCTGGTCCCCAGAGCCCGTTGTGACATCCTGGGGACTCCCCTCTGTCCCCTGGGCCCATTGTGACACCGTGGGGACCCCCTTTGTCCCCAGGGCCCATTGTGACATTTAGGGACCTCCCAGTTGTGCCCAGGGCTCATTGTGACATCCCAAGACCCCCCATTGTCCCCAGGGCCCATTGTGACGTCCCAGGACCCCCCGTCATCCCCAGGGCCCATTGTGACAGGGTGGGGACTCCCTTTGTCCTCAGGGGCCATTGTGATGTCCCAGGATCCCCGTTTGTCCCCAGGGCCCATTGTGACATCTCAGGACACCCCAATTGTTTCCAGGGCCCATTGTGACATCCTGGGGACCGCCCAGTTGTCCCCAGGGCCCATTGTGGCATCCTGGGTACCCCTTTTATCCCCAGGGCCCATTGTGACATCCTGGGGACTCCCCTTGTCACTGGGGACCCATTGTGACACCATGGGGACCACCCCTTTCTCCCCAGTGCCCATTGTGACATCCTGGGGACCCCTTTGTCCCCAGGGCCCATTGTGACATCCCAGGACCCCCCTTTGTCACCAGGGCCCATTGTGACGTCCCAGGACCCCTCTTTGTCCCCAGGGCCCATTGTGACATCCCCGGACCCCTCATTGTCCCCAGAACCCATTGTGACATCCTGGGGACCCCCCTTGTCACTGGGGACCCATTGTATACACCATGGGGACCCCCATTGTCCCCAGGGCCCATTGTGACATCCTGGGGACCCCCCCTTGTCACTGGTGACCCATTGTGACACCATGGGGACCCCCGTTTGTCCCCAGGGCTCATTGTGACATCCCAGGACCCCCCATTGTCCCAAGGACCCATTGTGACATCTCAGGACCCCACTTGTCACTGGGGACCCATTGTGACACCATAGGGACCCCCGTTTGTCCCCAGGGCTCATTGTGACATCCCAGGACCTCCCATTGTCCCCAGGGCCCATTGTGACATCATGGGGACCGCCTTGTCCCTCTGGCCCGTTGTGGCACCGTGGGGACCTCCTTTGTCCCCAGGGCCCATTGTGACACCATGGGGACCCCTTTTGTCACTGTGGTCCAATGTGACATCCCAGGACCCCACTTTGTACCCAAGGCCCATTGTGACACCGTGGGGACCCCCCTTGTCACCAGAGCCCATTGTGACATCCTGGGGACCCCCTTGTTCCCCAGGGCCCACTGTGATGTCCCAGGACCCCCCCTTGTCCCCAGAGCCCATTGTGACATCCTGGGGACCCCCTTGTTCCCCAGGGCCCACTGTGATGTCCCAGGACCCCCCCTTGTCCCCAGAGCCCATTGTGACATCCTGGGGACGCCCTTTTTCCCCAGGACCCATTGTGGCACCATTGGGACCCCCTTTGTCACTGGGGCCCATTGTGACTTCCCAGGACCTCACTTTGTCCCCAGGGCCCATTGTGACTTCCGGGGGACCCCCTTTGTCACCAGGGCCCATTGTGACCTCCCAGGACCCCTCCTTGTCCCCAGGGCCCATTGTGACGTCCCCGGACCCCCCATTGTTCCCAGACCCATTGTGACATCCTGGGGACCCCCTTTGTCCCCAGGGCCCATTGTGACATTCAGGGGACAGCCTTTGTCCCAAGGGCCCATTGTGACATCACAGGACCCCCTTTGTCCCCAGGACCCATTGTGACATCCTGGGCACCCCCTTTGTCCCCAGGGCCTATTGTGACAGTGTGGGGACTCCCTTTGTCCCCAGGGTCCATTGTGAAATTCTGGGGACCCCCTTTGTCCCCAGGGCCCATTGTGACATCTCAGGACCCCCCAATTGTTTCCAGGGCTTATTGTGACATCCTGGGGACCCCCCTTTGTCCCCAAGGCCCATTGTGATAGGGTGGGGAACCCCTTTGTCTCCAGGGCCCATTGTGCCATCCTGGGGACCCCACTTTGTTCCCAGGACCCATTGTGATGTCCACAATGGCCCCGTTGTCCCAAGGGGTCATTGTGACATCCTGGGGACCTCCTTTGTCCCCAGGGCCCATTGTGACGTCCCAGGACCCTCCATTTTTCCAAGAGCCCATTGTGACATCCTGGCGACCCTGCTTTTTCCTCAGGGCCCATTGTGGCACCATGGGGAGCCCCTCTGTCTCCAGGGCCCATTGTGACATTTAGGGGACTCCTCTTTGTCCCCAGGGCCCATTGTGACATCCCAGGATCGCCCAATTGTCCCCAGGGCCCATTGTGACATCCTCGGGACCCCCCTTTGTCCCCAGGGCCCATTGTGACACCGTGGGTACCCTGCTTGTCCCCAGGGCTCATTGTGACATCCTGGAGACCCCCCGTTGTCCCAGGTCCCATTGTGACATCCCAGGACCCCCCTTTTTCCCCAGGGCCCATTGTGACTTCCTGGGGACCCCCTTTGTCCCCAGGGCCCATTTTGGCACCATAGGGACGCCCTTTGTCACTGGGGCCCATTGTGACATCCCAGGACACCCCTTGTCTCCAGGGCCCATTGTGATATTCAGGGAACTGCTATTTGTCCCCAGGGTCCATTGTGACATCCCAGGACACCCCCTTGTCCCCAGGGCCCTTTGTGACATTCAGGGGACCCCTCTTTGTCCCCAGGGCCCGTTGTTGCATCCTCAGGTCCCCCCTTGTCCCCAGGGCCCATTTTGACATTCAGGAGAGCCCTCTTTGTCCCCAGGGCCTGTTGTGACATCCTGGGGACCCCCTTTGTCACTGGGGCCCATTGTTACATCCCAGGACCCCCCTTTGTCTGCAGGTCCCATTGTGACATTCAGGGGACCCCACTTTGTCCCCAGGGCCCACTGTGACGTCCTAGGACCTCCCTTTGTCCCCAGGGCCCATTGTGACACCGTGGGGACCCCCTGTTTTCCCCAGGACCCATTGTGACATCTGGTGGACCCCCTTGTCCCCAGGGCCCATTGTGGAACCGTGCGGACCCTCCTTGTCACTAGGGCCCATTGTGACACCATGGGGACCACCCCTTTCTCCCCAGTGCCCATTGTGACATCCTGGGGACCCCACTTATCCCCAGAGCCCATTATCACATCCTTGGGACCCCTGTGTCCCCAGAGCCCATTGTGACATCCTGGGGAGCCCCCTTTGTCCCCAGAACCCATTATCACATCCTGGGGACCCCTGTGTCCCCAGGGCCCATTGTGACGTCCCAGGAACCCCCATTGTCCTCAGGGTGCATTGTGACATTCAGGGGACCCCCATTTGTCCCCAGGGCCTATTGTGACATCCTGGGGAGTCCCCTTTGTCCCCAGGGCCCATTGTGACACCATGGGGAACCCCCTTTGTCCCCAGGGCCCATTGTGACATCCCAGGACCCCCCCTTGTCCTCAGGGCCCATTGTGACATCCTGGGGAGTCCCCTTTGTCCCCAGGGTCCATTGTGACATCCCAGGACCCCCCTTTTTCCCCAGGGCCCATTGTGACACCATGGGGAACCCCCTTGTCACTGGGGACGCATTGTGACACAATGGGGACCCCCCCTTTGTCTCAGGTGCCCATTGTGACATCCTGGGGACCCCCTTTATCCCCAGGACCCATTGTGACGTCCCAGGACCCTCCATAGTCCCCAGAGCCCATTGTGACATCCTGGGGTCCCCCCTTCCCCCCAGGGCCCATTGTGACATCCTGGGGACTCCTCTGTGTCCCCTGGGCCCATTATGACATCCTGGGCACCCCGTTTGTCCCCAGGGCCCATTGTGACATCCCAGGGCCCCACTTTGTCCCCAGGGCCCATTGTTACAGGGTGGGACCCCCCTTGTCCCCAGGGCCCATTGTGACATCCTGGTGACTCCCTTTGTCCCCAGGGCCCATTGTGGCACCATGGGGACCCTCTTTGTCACTGGGGCCCATTGTGACATCCCAGGACCCCACTTTGTCTTAGAAGGTCACTGATCGGACTACTGGTACATCCTGACTCTGCTTTCTCAATAAACATTGAAGAACACCTGGGGTTTGTTTGCTCCAAGGGAAAACTTCCCTGCCACGGTTCCTGGTTCCCGGTCCTGTTTCCCGGTCCGGTTTGGCTTCGCTATCAGAACAGCTGCTGCCTCCACAGCCGCGCTCAAAGTCCCCGTTGTGACACCGGGATGGCGGGAGAAGGGGGGTGGCGGGGGCGGCAGCGGCGGCGATTGGGGGGGGGCAGTCGGGGCTGGGCGGACAAGCGGCGGCTGCTGCGGCTCCTCAGGCAGCGACAGCAGCAGCGATCGGGGGGACGTGGGGGGCGGACAAGCGGCGGCTGCTGCGGCTCCTCAGGCAGCGACAGCAGCAGCGATCGGGGGGACGTGGGGGGCGGACAAGCGGCGGCTGCTGCGGCTCCTCAGGCAGCGACAGCAGCAGCGATCGGGGGGACGTGGGGGGCGGACAAGCGGCGGCTGCTGCGGCTCCTCAGGCAGCGACAGCAGCAGCGATCGGGGGGACGTGGGGGGCGGACAAGCGGCGGCTGCTGCGGCTCCTCAGGCAGCGACAGCAGCAGCGATCGGGGGGACGTGGGGGGCGGACAAGCGGCGGCTGCTGCGGCTCCTCAGGCAGCGACAGCAGCAGCGATCGGGGGGACGTGGGGGGGCGGACAAGCGGCGGCTGCTGCGGCTCCTCAGGCAGCGACAGCAGCAGCGATCGGGGGGACGTGGGGGGCGGACAAGCGGCGGCTGCTGCGGCTCCTCAGGCAGCGACAGCAGCAGCGATCGGGGGGACGTGGGGGGCGGACAAGCGGCGGCTCCTGCGGCTCCTCAGGCAGCGACAGCAGCAGCGATCGGGGGGACGTGGGGGGCGGACAAGCGGCGGCTGCTGCGGCTCCTCAGGCAGCGACAGCAGCAGCGATCGGGGGGACGTGGGGGGCGGACAAGCGGCGGCTCCTGCGGCTCCTCAGGCAGCGACAGCAGCAGCGATCGGGGGGACGTGGGGGGCGGACAAGCGGCGGCTCCTCCGGCCGCGGCCAGGACGTGGCTTCGCCGGCACCGGGGCCCGAGACCGCGCGCTGTGGGGCTGCGGGGCGGGTGTGGGGCCGGGGGTCTCCGGGGGTCCCGCAGCGGCCGCTGTGGGGCGGGATGGGGCGGCTGTGGAATTACCTGTGGGGCACTCATGGGGCTGCTGTAGGGGCTCTTAAGAGGCATGTCTGGAGCACTTATGGGGCGACTATGGGGCAGGTGCTGGGCTGCTACAGCGGGACCTGTGGGGCAGCCATAGGGCTGCTATGGGGTTGGTTATGGGTCACAGATGGGAGGGGGCAGCTGGGTGTGGCCCCGCCTACATGGGGTGGGGTCAGTGCCGAGGGGCGGGTACTGAGAGGGCACGCCCACGGGGAGCCCCTCGGGGGGGCGGAGCCTCTGTGTCACGCCCCATGGGAGGTGGTCTGGGGGCGGGCATTCTCTGGGGCACGCCCCCATGGGAGGAGCCTCTTGGGGTAGGGAGAGGGTGCGGTCAACATGGCACGGCCCCAAGGGGGCGTGGCTTAGCTCGGGAAGAGGTGGAGCCGAGAAGGGGCTGCCCGACCCGGCTCTCCAGGCGGCTCTGAGACGGAGCGGAGCGGGCCGGGCGGGGCCGGGCCGGGCACTCCCCGGGGCCTCGCAGAAACAGCGGCGCAGCGAGTCCGCTCCGGGCTCCAACGGTGCGCGCACGGGGCCGCCGAGAGCGCCCCGTGCACCTCGCAGCGCCCATTTCTGCGCATGCGCATTGGGAAGCCCTCGAGACAACCCTTCCCCCGCGGCCCGCCCCTTCTCTTCCCTCTCCGCAATCTGATTGGCCAGCTAAGCACGTCAATTTCCATTCTCTCCGCCTATCATCACCCGTCCCCGTTTGTCCCGCGCTGCGCTCTGATCCGGTGTCTATTTACACTTAAATACATTTAAACTTCCATTTTAACACTCAGGTATCTTTTCAAATTTACAGATTTTGACATATTTACAATTATATATATTTAGACTGGGATATCGATTTACATTTATTAATAAATTAAAGGTATGTATACGGGTGTGAGTGGATATATATAGATGATATTTATTACCTATTTAGACTATGTAACACGTAGTAATTATACAGAGCTCTGCCTACTCACACTTTTTTCTATTTTAAGTTCCTATCTAGATATTTTTTTCTTTTTCAAGTCCTTCACTTTTTAATCTACAAATAGAGAAGATGTTTGTATTCTTAAAACCATCAACAGAAATTTTTTACATTCTAAAATCCTTTATATAACAGAGTAGAAAAGGGGTTTTATTTTAAAATCATTTTATATCTACATGAATACCATTCTGCAATATATAAATACAAACGACAGACTTCTCTCTGTTTGAAATTCTCACGCTCATATTTACAGGGTTTAATAAGTTTTATCCTCCCCCAGGAATTTTCAGGCATTTTTGGACTGTGACCCCCTCTTTTCAGGGGGACTCCCTTTTGAGCCCCACATTGTGGGGGATTTGAGGGATTTTCTTGCAGTCAGTGAACATTGTATGGAACTGAACTGAACTGAACAGGGCTCTGAGGCCTCTGTGTCCTGCAAGAGAGCAAGAGAGCAGGAGCGGAGCAGCCCCCGTGTCTACGTGACTGTACAGCCTTCTTCAGTGTTGGAACCGAGTTGCTTCGCCTTCTGTTTGTCCACGTGCACACACACCATTCCTCGCTGGAAAACAGGCAGAAACCTTTCCACACGCACCCAGGTCTGTGCACCCAGGCCTTGTCTATTCCTGTCGGGTTTGCTGGGCTCTGTCAGGCTCCTCTGGCTCTGTCGTGCTGTGACAGCCTCTGTCAGGCCCTGCCAGACTCCACTGTTCGCTGTCAGGCGCTGTCGGGATTTGTCGGCCCCTGTTGAGTTCTATCAGGCTCTGTCAAGCCCTGTTGGGCTCTGTCGCGCTTTGTCAGGCTCTGCCTGGCTTTATCATGTTCCATAAGTGCTCCAAAAACTGGATGCTCTTGCGATGCTTGTATTCACACAATTATCGCATATTCATTACAATTTGGGGGAATTTTTAGCATCAAACGCATCTATAGTAAGAAAAAATGTCATAAACCTAGGGTTAGACTGAGGTTAATAATTTCATGGTCTTTGCTGCCATCTAGCGTCCCTTAAGAGAATGCACAGAACACCCATTCGGAGGTGCCTGCAGGTATGTGCCTGTTCTTGGACGAACCTGTGCGCGAAAGCCTTAGTGCCTATAAACGTTGGTCTGTCCACATGTGAGTGCCTTGATGTCAGCTCCATTTATGCTAAAGCTGGAGCATTATCGTTCAGACGTGTGCGTGTGTGCAGTGTGCCAAACATCCACGCACGTGTTTACCCTCAAGCATGTCAGTACATTTCACGTACGTCTTTCTGTCAATAGATGGGACTGGGCACGCTTGTGGAAGTGTGCGTGTGTGTGGCCACGTGTTTGCTTACACATCAGTGTGTAGCTGCGTGTGCGTGCACGCGGTGCTGGGTGCACATACCTGGGTGCCCCACAGGTCCCGCTGTAGCAGCCCAGCACCTGCCCCATAGTCGCCCCATAAGTGCTCCAGACATGCCTCTTAAGAGGCATGTCTACAGCAGCCCCATGAGTGCCCCACAGGTAATTCCACAGCCGCCCCATCCCGCCCCACAGCGGCCTCTGCGGGACCCCGGAGCCCCCCGGCCCCACAGCCGCCCCATCCCGCCCCACAGCGGCCTCTGCGGGACCCCTGGAGCCCCCCGGCCCCACAGCCGCCCCGCAGCCCCACAGCGCGCGGTCTCGGGCCCCGGTGCCGGCGAAGCCACGTCCTGGCCGCGGCCGGAGGAGCCGCCGCTTGTCCGCCCCCCACGTCCCCCCGATCGCTGCTGCTGTCGCTGCCTGAGGAGCCGCAGCAGCCGCCGCTTGTCCGCCCCCCACGTCCCCCCGATCGCTGCTGCTGTCGCTGCCTGAGGAGCCGCAGGAGCCGCCGCTTGTCCGCCCCCCACGTCCCCCCGATCGCTGCTGCTGTCGCTGCCTGAGGAGCCGCAGCAGCCGCCGCTTGTCCGCCCCCCACGTCCCCCCGATCGCTGCTGCTGTCGCTGCCTGAGGAGCCGCAGGAGCCGCCGCTTGTCCGCCCCCCACGTCCCCCCGATCGCTGCTGCTGTCGCTGCCTGAGGAGCCGCAGCAGCCGCCGCTTGTCCGCCCCCCACGTCCCCCCGATCGCTGCTGCTGTCGCTGCCTGAGGAGCCGCAGCAGCCGCCGCTTGTCCGCCCCCCACGTCCCCCCGATCGCTGCTGCTGTCGCTGCCTGAGGAGCCGCAGCAGCCGCCGCTTGTCCGCCCCCCACGTCCCCCCGATCGCTGCTGCTGTCGCTGCCTGAGGAGCCGCAGCAGCCGCCGCTTGTCCGCCCAGCCCCGACTGCCCCCCTCCAATCGCCGCCGCTGCCGCCCCCGCCACCCCCCTTCTCCCGCCATCCCGGTGTCACAACGGGGACTTTGAGCGCGGCTGTGGAGGCAGCAGCTGTTCTGATAGCGAAGCCAAACCGGACCGGGAAACAGGACCGGGAACCAGGAACCGTGGCAGGGAAGTTTTCCCTTGGAGCAAACAAACCCCAGGTGTTCTTCAATGTTTATTGAGAAAGCAGAGTCAGGATGTACCAGTAGTCCGATCAGTGACCTTCTAAGACAAAGTGGGGTCCTGGGATGTCACAATGGGCCCCAGTGACAAAGAGGGTCCCCATGGTGCCACAATGGGCCCTGGGGACAAAGGGAGTCACCAGGATGTCACAATGGGCCCTGGGGACAAGGGGGGTCCCACCCTGTAACAATGGGCCCTGGGGACAAAGTGGGGCCCTGGGATGTCACAATGGGCCCTGGGGACAAATGGGGTCCTGGGACGTCACAATGGGTCCTGGGGATAAAGGGGGTCCCCAGGATGTCACAATGGGCACTTGAGACAAAGGTGGGGTCCCCATTGTGTCACAATGCGTCCCCAGTGACAAGAGGGTTCCCCATGGTGTCACGATGGGCCCTGGGGACAATTGGGGGTCCTGGGATGTCACAATGGGCCGTGAGGACAACAGGGGGTCCCCACGGTGTCAAAATGGGCCCTGGTGACATACGGGGCAGCCCAGGATGTCACAATGGGCCCTGGGGACAAAGAGGGGTCCCCAGGATGTTCACAATGGGCCCTGGAGATAGTGGGGGGTCCAGAAATGTCACAATGGGCCCTGAGGACAAAGGGGGCTCCCCAGGATGTCACAATGGGCTCTGGGGACAAAGGGGGTCCCCACGGTGTCACAATGCACCCTGGGGACAATGGGGGGTCCTGGGACGTCACAATGGGCCCTGGGGACACAGGGGTCCCAAGGATGTGATAATGGGCTCTGGGGACAAGTGGGGTCCCCAGGATGTCACAATGGGCACTGGGGAGAAAGGGGTGGTCCCCATGGTGTCACAATGGGCCCTAGTGACAAGGAGGGTCCCCACGGTTCCACGATGGGCCCTGGGGACAAAGGGGGTCCCCAGGATGTCACAACAGGCCCTGGGGACAAAGAGGGCTCTCCTGAATGTCAAAATGGGCCCTGGGGACAAGGGGGGACCCCAGGATGCAACAACGGGCCCTGGGGACAAAGAGGGGTCCCCTGAATGTCACAAAGGGCCCTGGAGACAAGGGGTGTCCTGGGATGTCACAATGGGCCCCAGTGACAAAGGGCGTCCCTGTGGTGCCAAAATGGGCCCTGGGGACAAAGGGGGTCCCCAGGATGTCACAATGGGTCCTGGGGACAAAGGGCATCCCCATGGTGCCACAATGGACCCTAGTGACAAACGAGGTCCCCAGGATGTCACAACGGGCCCTGGGGACAAAGGGGGGTCCTGGGATGTCACAATGGGCCCTGGGGACAAAGATGAGTCCCCTAAATGTCACAATGGGCCCTGGAGACAGAGTGGCTCCCCATGGTGCCACAATGGGCCCTGAGGAAAGAGCGGGGTCGCCAGGATGTCACAATGGGCTCTTGGAAAAATGGAGGGTCCAGGGACGTCACAATGGGCCCTGGGGACAAAGGAGGTCCCCAGTATGTCACAATGACCCCTTGGGACAACGGGGCCATTGTGGACATCACAATGGGTCCTGGGAACAAAGTGGGGTCCCCAGGATGTCACAATGGGCCCTGGGGACAAAGGGGGTCCCCAGAATTTCACAATGGACCCTGGGGACAAAGGGAGTCCCCACACTGTCACAATAGGCCCTGGGGACAAAGGGTGTGCCCAGGATGTCACAATGGGTCCTGGGGACAAAGGGGGTCCCCAGGATTTCACAATGGGCCCTGGGGACAAAGGGGGTCCCCATGGTGCCACAATGGACCCTGGGGACAAACGAGGTCCCCAGGATGTCACAATGGGCCCTAGGGACAAAGGGAGTCCCCACCCTGTCACAATAGGCCCTGGGGACAAAGGGGGTGCCCAGGATGTCACAATGGGTCCTGGGGACAAAGGGCATCCCCATGGTGCCACAATGGACCTTAGTGACAAACGAGGTCCCCAGGATGTCACAACGGGCCCTAGGGACAAAGGGGGGTCCCCAGGATGTCAAAATAGGCCCTGGGGACAAAGGGGGGGCCTAGGACATCACAATGGGCCCTGGGGACAATGGGGGGTCCTGGGATGTCACAATGAGCCCTGGGCACAATTGGGGGGTCCTTAGATGTCACAACGGGCTCTGGGGACAAAGGGCGTCTCCAGGATGTCACAATGGGCCCTGGGGACAAAGTGGGGTCCTGAAATGTCACAATGGGCCCTGGGCACAAAGGGGGTTCCCAGGATGTCACAATGGGCTCTGAGGACAACGGGGATTCCAACGGTGTCACAATGGGCCCTTGGGACAAAGGCTGTCCCCTGAATGTCACAATGGGCCCTGGGGACAAAGCGGGTCCCCAAGATGTCACAATGGGTCTGGGGACAATGGGGGGTCCGGGGACGTCACAATGGGCCCTGGTGACAAAGGGGGTCCCCCGGAAGTCACAATGGGCCCTGGGGACAAAGTGAGGTCCTGGGAAGTCACAATGGGCCCCAGTGACAAAGGGGGTCCCAATGGTGCCACAATGGGTCCTGGGGAAAAAGGGCGTCCCCAGGATGTCACAATGGGCTCTGGGGACAAGGGGGGGGTCCTGGGACATCACAGTGGGCCATGGGGAACAAGGGGGTCCCCAGGATGTCACAATGGGCTCTGGGGACAAGGGGGGATCCCCATAGTTTTACAATGGGTCCCAGTGACAAGGGTGGTCCCCACGGTGCCACGGTGGGTCCTGGAGACAAGGGGGGTCCCCACGGTGTCACAATGGGCCTTGGGTACAAAGTGGGGTCCTGGGATGTCACATTGGACCACAGTGACAAAAGGGGTCCCCATGGTGTCACAATGGGCCCTGGGGACAAAGGAGGTCCCCACGGTGCCACAACGGGCCAGAGGGACAAGGCGGTCCCCATGATGTCACAATGGGCCCTGGGGACAATGGGAGGTCCTGGGATGTCACAATGAGCCCTGGGGACAAATGGGGGTCCCCATGGTGTCACAATGGGTCACCAGTGACAAGGGGGGTCCCCAGGATGTCACAATGGGCCCTGGGGACAATGGGGGTCCCCATGGTGTATACAATGGGTCCCCAGTGACAAGGGGGGTCCCCAGGATGTCACAATGGGCCCTGGGGACAAAGGGGGTCCTGGGACTTCACAATGGGCCCTGCGGACAAGGGCGGGTCCCCAGGATGTCACAATGGGCCCTGGGGACAATTGGGAGGTCCTGGGATGTGACAATGGGCCCTGGAGTCAAAGGGGTGTCCCCATGGTGTCACAATGGGCCCTGGGGACATAGGGTGGTCCTGGGATGTCACAATGGGCACTGGGAATAAAGAGGGGGTCCCCAGGGTGCAACTATGGGCCCTGGGGACAAGAGGGTCCCCAGGATGTCACAATGGGCCCTGAGGACGAGGGCAGGTCCCCATGGTGTCACAATGGGTCCGCAGTGACGAGGAGGGTCCCCATGGTGTCACAATTGGCCCTGGGGACAACGGGGGTCCCGATGGTGTCACAATCGGCCCTTGGGAAAAAGGCTGTCCCCTGAATGTCACAATGGGCCCTGGGGACAATGGGGGTCCCAAGGATGTCACAATGGGCTCTGGGGACAATGGGGGGTCCGGGGATGTCACAATGGGCCCTGGGGACAAAGAGGGGTCCTGGGACGTCACAATGGGCCCTGGGGAGAAAGGGGTGGTCCCCATGGTGTCACAATGGGTCCCCAGTGACAAGGGGAGTCCCCAGGATGTCACAATGGGCCCCGGGGATAAAAGGGGTACCCAGGATGCCACAATGGGCCCTGGAGACAACTGGGCGGTCCCCAGGATGTCACAATGGGCCCTGGAAACAATTGGGGTGTCCTGAGATGTCACAATGGGCCCTGGGGACAAAGGGGGATCCTGAGATGTCACAATGGGCCCTGGGGACAAAGGGAGTCCCCACCCTGTCACAATGGGCCCTGGGGACAAAGAGGGTCCCCAGGATGTCACAATGGACCCTGGGGACAAAGGGGGGTCCTGGGACGTCACAATGGGCCCTGGGGACAAAGGAGGTCCCCAGGATTTCACAATGGGCCATGGGGACAAGGGGTGTCCTGGAATGTCACAATGGGCCCTGGGGATAAAGGGGGTGCCCAGGATTTCACAATAGGCACTGGGGACAAGGGGGTCCCCAGGATGTCACAATGGGCCCTGGGGACAAAGAGCGTCCCCAGCATGTCACAATGGGCCCTGGGGACAAAGAGGGGTCCCCTGAATGTCACAATGGGCCCTGGGGACAAGGGGGTGCAGTGGATGTCACGATGGGCCCTGGGGACAATGGGGGGTGTCCAGGATGTGAGAATGAGTCCTGAGGACAAGGGGGGGTCCCCATGGTGTCACAATGGGTCCCCAGTGACAAGGAGGTGTCCCCATGGTGTCACAATAGGCCCTGGGGACAAAGTGGGGTCCAAGAATGTCACAATGGGCCCTGGGGACAAAAGGGCTTGCCATGGTGCCACAATGGGCCCTGGGGTCAAAGGGGGTGTCCCCATGGTGCCACAACGGGCCCTGGGAGCAAGGGGGTGGCCAGGATGTCACAATGGGTCCTGGGGAAAATGGGGGGTGCCCAGGATGTCACAATGGACCCTGAGGACAATGAGGGTCCCCAGGATGTCACAATGGGCCCTGGGGACAATGGCGGGTGCCCAGGATGTGAGAATGAGTCCTGAGGACAAGGAGGGGTCCCCATGGTGTCACAATAGGCCCTGGGGACAAAGTGGGGTCCTAGAATGTCACAATGGGCCCTGGGGACAAAAGTGGTCCCCATGGTGCTACAATGGCTCCTGGGGACAAAGGGGGGTCCTGGGATGTCACAATGGGCACCGGGGACAAGGGGGTGTCCCCATGGTGCCACAATGGGCCCTGGGAGCAAGGGGGTGGCCAGGATGTCACAATAGGTCCTGGGGACAATGGGGGGTCCTGCGATGTCACAATGGGCCTTGGGGTCAAGGAGGGATCCCCAGGATGTCACAATGGGCCCTGGGGACAAAGAGGGGTCCCCTGAATGTCACAATGGGCCCTGGGGACAAGGGGGTGCCGAGGATGTCACAATGGGCCCTGGGGACAATGGGGGTCCTGGGATGTCACAATGGGCCCTGGGGACAAGGGTGGGTCCCCAGGATGTCACAATGAAGTCCTGGGACAAAGGGGGTCCCCAGGATGTCACAATGGGGCCTGGGGACCAGGGGGGGTCCTGGGATGTCACAATGGGCCCCAGTGACAAAGGGGGTCCCTATGGTGCCACAATGGGCCCTGGGGACAAAGGGGGTACCCAGGATGTCACAATGGGCCCTGGGGACAAAGAGCGTCCCCAGCATGTCACAATGGGCTCTGGGGACAAAGGGGGTCCCCTGAATGTCACAATGGGCCCTGGGGACAATGGGGGGTCCTGGGATGTCACAATGAGCCCTGCAGACAAGGGTGGTACCCACGGTGTCACAATGGGCCCTGGGCACAAGGGGGGGTCCCATAGTGTCACAATGGACCCTGGGGACAAGTGGGGTCCCCACGATGTCACAATGGGCCCTGGGGACAATGGGGGGTACCCAGGATGTGAGAATGAGTCCTGAGGACAAGGAGGGGTCCCCATGGTGTCACAATAGGCCCTGGGGACAAAGTGGGGTCCTAGAATGTCACAATGGGCCCTGGGGACAAGGGGGTATCCCCATGGTGCCACAATGGGCCCTGGGAGCAAGGGGGTACCCAGGATGTCACAATGGACCCTGAGGACAAGCAGGGGTCTCCATGGTGTCACAATGGGCCCCCAGTGACAAGGGGGAGTCCCCATGGTGCCAAAATACGCCGTGGGGAGAAACGGGTCCCCAGGATGTCACAATGGGCCCTAGGGACAAAGGGGGGTCCGCCGGATGTCACAATGGGCCCTGGGGACCAGGGGGGGTCCTGGGATGTCACAATGGGCCCCAGTGACAAAGTGGGTCCCTATGGTGCCACAATGGGCCCTGGGGACAAAGGGGGTCCCCTGGATGTCACAATGGGCTCTGGAGACACGGAGGATCCCCAGGATGTCACAATGGGCCCTGGAGACAAAGAGGGGTCCCTAAAGTGTCACAATGGGCCCTGGGGACACAGAGGGGCCCTGGGACGTCACAATCAGCCCTGGGGACAAAGTGGGGTCCTGGGATGTCACAATGGGCCCCAGTGACAAAGGGGGTCCCCATGGTGCCACAATGGGCCGTGGGGACAAAAGGGGTGCCCAGGATGTCACAATGGGCCCTGGGGACCAGGGTGGGTCCTGCGATGTCAGAATGGGCCCTGGGGACAAAGGGGGTCCCCTGTATGTCACAATGGGCTCTGGGGACAAAGGGGGGTCCTGCGATGTCACAATGAGCCCTGCGGTCAAGGGTGGTACCCACGGTGTCACAATGGGCCCTGGGAACAAGGGGGGGTCCCCATAGGGTCACAATGGGTCCTGGGGAAAATGGGGTCCCCAGGATGTCACAATGGGCCCTGGAGACAATGGGCGGTCCTGGGATGTCACAATGGGCCCCAGTGACAAAGGGGTTCCCTGAATGTTACAATGGGTCCGGAGGACAATGGGGGGTCCTGGGACGTCACAATAGGCCCTGGGGACAAGGAGGGATCCCCAGGATGTCACAATGGGCCCTGGGGACAAGGGGGGGTCCCCAGGATGTCACAATGTGCCCTGGGTACAAAGAGGCGTCCCCTGAATGTCGCAATGGGCCCTGGGGACAATGGGGGGTCCTAAGACGTCACAATGGGCCCTGGGGACAAGGAGGGATCCCCAGGATGTCACAATGGGCCCTGGGGACAATGGGGGGTCCTGGGACGTCACAATGGGCCCTGGTGACAACGGGGGTCCCCAGGATGTCAGAATGGGCCCTGGGGACAAAGAGGGGTCCCCTGAATGTCACAATGGGCCCTGGGGACAAGGGGGTGCAGTGGATGTCACAATGGGCCCTGGGGACCAGGGTGGGTCCTGCGATGTCAGAATGGGCCCTGGGGACAAAGGGGGTCCCCTGTATGTCACAATGGGCTCTGGGGACAAAGGGGGGTCCTGCGATGTCACAATGAGCCCTGCGGTCAAGGGTGGTACCCACGGTGTCACAATGGGCCCTGGGAACAAGGGGGGGTCCCCATAGGGTCACAATGGGTCCTGGGGAAAATGGGGTCCCCAGGATGTCACAATGGGCCCTGGGGACAATGGGCGGTCCTGGGATGTCACAATGGGCCCCAGTGACAAAGGGGTTCCCTGAATGTTACAATGGGTCCGGAGGACAATGGGGGGTCCTGGGACGTCACAATAGGCCCTGGGGACAAGGAGGGATCCCCAGGATGTCACAATGGGCCCTGGGGACAAGGGGGGGTCCCCAGGATGTCACAATGTGCCCTGGGTACAAAGAGGCGTCCCCTGAATGTCGCAATGGGCCCTGGGGACAATGGGGGGTCCTGGGACATCACAATGGGCCCTGGGGACAAGGAGGGATCCCTAGGATGTCACAATGGGTCCTGGGGAAAATGGGGTCCCCAGGATGTCAAAATGGGCCCTGGGGACAAGGGGGTGCAGTGGATGTCACAATGGGCCCTGGGGACAATGGGGGGTGTCCAGGATGTGAGAATGAGTCCTGAGGACAAGGGGGGGTCCCCATGGTGTCACAATGGGTCCCGAGTGACAAGGAGGGGTCCCCATGGTGTCACAATAGGCCCTGGGGACAAAGTGGGGTCCAAGAATGTCACAATGGGCCCTGGGGACAAAAGGGGTTGCCATGGTGCCACAATGGGCCCTGGGGTCAAAGGGGGTCCCCATGGTGCTACAATGGCCCTGGGGACAAAGTGGGATCCAAGAATGTCACAATGGGCCCTGGGGACAAAAGGGGTTGCCATGGTGCCACAATGGGCCCTGGGGTCAAAGGGGGTCCCCATGGTGCTACAATGGCCCTGGGGACAAAGGGGGGTCCTGGGATGTCACAATGGGTCCTGGGGACAAAGGGGGTGTCCCCATGGTGCCACAACGGGCCCTGGGAGCAAGGGGGTGGCCAGGATGTCACAATGGGTCCTGCGGAAAATGGGGGGTGCCCAGGATGTCACAATGGACCCTGGGTACAAAGAGGCGTCCCCGGAATGTCACAATGGGCCCTGGGGACAAGGGGGTGCCCTGAATGTCACAATGGGCCCTGGGGACAATGGGGGGTCCTGGGACATCACAATGGGCCCGAGTGACAAGTGGGGGTCCCCAGGATGTCACAATGGGCCCTGGGGACAAAGAGGGGTCCCCTGAATGTCACAATGGGCCCTGGGGACAAGGGGGTGCCCTGAATGTCACAATGGGCCCTGGGGACAATGGGGGGTCCTGGGACGTCACAATGGGCCCGAGTGACAAGGGGGGGTCCCCAGGATATCACAATGGGCCCTGGGGACAATGGCGGGTCCCCTGAATGTCACAATGGGCCCTGGGGACAAGGGGGTGCAGTGGATGTCACAATGGGCCCTGGGGACAATGGGGGGTCCTGGAATGTCACAATGGGCCCTAGGGACAATGGGGGTCCCCAGGATGTCACAATGGGCCCTGGGGACAAAGGGGGGTCCTGGGATGTCACAATGGGCCCCAGTGACAAAGGGGGTCCCCATGGTGCCACAATGGGCCCTGGGGACAAGGGGGTTCCCCTGGATGTCACAATGGGCTCTGGGGACAAGGAGGGTCCCCAGGATGTCACAATGGGCCCTGGGGACAATGGGGGGTCCCGTGAATGTCACAATGGGCCCTAGGGACAAGGGGGTGCCGAGGAGGTCACAATGGGCCCTGGGGACAATGGGGGGTCCTGGGACGTCACAATGGGCCCTGGGGACAAGAGGGGATCCCTAGGATGTCACAATGGGCCCTGGGGACTAATGAGGTCCCCACGGTCTCACAATATGTCCTGGAGACAAAGGGGGGTCCCCTGAATGTCACAATGGGCCCTGGTGACAAGGGGGGATCCCCAGGATGTCACAATGGGCCCTGGGGACAATGGGGGGTCCTGGGACGTCACAATGGGCCCTGGGGACAAGAGGGGGTCCCCAGGATGTCACAATGGGCCCTGGGGACAAAGAGGGGTCCCCTGAATGTCACAATGGGCCCTGGGGACAAGGGGGTGCCGAGGATGTCACAATGGGCCCTGGGGACAATGGGGGTCCTGGGACGTCACAATGGGCCTTGGGGACACAGAGGGGCCCTAGGACGTCACAATCAGCCCTGGGGACAAGGGGGGATCCCCTGAAAGTCACAATGAGCCCTGGGAACAGAGGGGGGTCCTGGGACGTCACAATGGGCCCTGGGGACAAGGGGGGGTCTCCAGGATGTCACAATGGGCCCTGGGGACAAAGAGGGGTCCCTAAAGTGTCACAATGGGCTCTGGGGACACAGAGGGGCCCTGGGACGTCACAATCAGCCCTGGGGACAAAGTGGGGTCCTGGGATGTCACAATGGGCCCCAGTGACAAAGGGGGTCCCCATGGTGCCACAATGGGCCGTGGGGACAAAAGGGGTGCCCAGGATGTCACAATGGGCCCTGGGGACCAGGGTGGGTCCTGCGATGTCACAATGGGCCCTGGGGACAAAGGGGGTCCCCTGTATGTCACAATGGGCTCTGGGGACAAAGGGGGGTCCTGCGATGTCACAATGAGCCCTGCGGTCAAGGGTGGTACCCACGGTGTCACAATGGGCCCTGGGAACAAGGGGGGGTCCCCATAGGGTCACAATGGGTCCTGGGGAAAATGGGGTCCCCAGGATGTCACAATGGGCCCTGGGGACAATGGGCGGTCCTAGGATGTCACAATGGGCCCCAGTGACAAAGGGGTTCCCTGAATGTTACAATGGGTCCGGAGGACAATGGGGGGTCCTGGGACATCACAATAGGCCCTGGGGACAAGGAGGGATCCCCAGGATGTCACAATGGGCCCTGGGGACAAGGGGGGGTCCCCAGGATGTCACAATGTGCCTTGGGTACAAAGAGGCGTCCCCTGAATGTCGCAATGGGCCCTGGGGACAATGGGGGGTCCTAAGACGTCACAATGGGCCCTGGGGACAAGGAGGGATCCCCAGGATGTCACAATGGGCCCTGGGGACAATGGGGGGTCCTGGGACGTCACAATGGGCCCCAGTGACAACGGGGGTCCCCAGGATGTCACAATGGGCCCTGGGGACAAAGAGGGGTCCCCTGAATGTCACAATGGGCCCTGGGGACAAGGGGGTGCAGTGGATGTCACAATGGGCCCTGGGGACAATGGGGGGTCCTGGAATGTCACAATGGGCCTTGGGGACAATGGGGGTCCCCAGGATGTCACAATGGGCCCTGGGGACAATGGGGTTGCCCAGGATGTCACAATGGGCCCTGGGGACAATGGGAGTCCCCAAGGTGTCAGAACGAGCCCTGGGGACAAAGTGAAATCCTGGAATGTCACAATGGCCCCCAGTGACAAAGGGGTTCCCCACGGTGTCACAATGGGCCCTGGGGACAAAAGGGGTCCCCAGGATTTCACAATAGCACTGGGGACAAAGGGGGGTCATGGGATGTCACAATGGGCCCTGGGGACAAGGGAGATCCCCATGGTGTCACAATAAGCCCTGGGGACAAAGTGGGGTCCTGGGATGTCACAATGGGCTCTGGGGACAAGGAGGGTCCCCAGGATGTCACAATGGGCCCTGGGGACAAAGGGGGGTCCTGTGATGTCACAGTGGGCCCCAGTGACAAAGAGGGTCCTCATGGTGCCACAATGGGCCCTGGGGACAAAGGGGGTCCCCTGGATGTCACAATGGGCCCTGGGGACAATGGGCGGTCCTGGGATGTCACAATGGGCCCCAGTGACAAAGGGGGTCCCCTGAATGTCACAATGGGTCCTGTTGACAATGGTGGGTCCTGGGACGTCACAATGGGCCCTGGGGACAAGGAGGGATCCCCAGGATGTCACAATGGGCCCTGGGGACAATGGGCGGTCCTGGGACGTCACAATGGGCCCTGAGGACAAGGAGGGATCCCCAGGATGTCACAATGGGCCCTGGGGACAATGGAGGGTCCTGGGACGTCACAATGGGCCCTGGGGACAAGAGGGGGTCCCCTGGATGTCACAATGGGCTCTGGGGACAAGGGGGGTCCTCAGGATGTCACAATGGGCCCTGGGGACAAAGGGGGGTGTCGACGGTGTCACAATGGGCCCCAGTGTCAAAGGGGGTCCCCATGGTGCCACAATGGGCCCTGGAGACAAAGGGGGTCCCTTGGATGTCACAATGGGCTCTGGGGACAAGGAGGGTCCCCAGGATGTCACAATGGGCCCTGGGGACAAGGAGGGATCCCCAGGATGTCACAATGGGCCCTGGGGACAATGGGGGGTCCTTTGACTTCACAATGGGTCCTGGGGACAAAGAGGGGTCCCCTGAATGTCACAATGGGCCCTGGGGACAATGGGGGGTCCTGGCACGTCACAATGGGCCCCAGTGATAAGAGGGGGTCCCCAGGATGTCACAATGGGTCCTGGGAACAAAGGGGGTCCCCTGAATGTCACAATGGGCCCTGGGGACAAGGGGGTGCCGAGGATGTCACAATGGGCCCTGGGGACAATGGGGGTTCCTGGGACGTCACAATGGGCCCTGCGGACAAGGAGGGATCCCCAGGATGTCACAATGGGCCCTGGGGACAATGGGGGGTCCTGGGACGTCACAATGAGCCCTGCGGACAAGGGTGGTACCCAGGATGTCACAATGGGCCCTGGGAACAAGGGGGGGTCCCCATAGTGTCACAATGGGTCCTGGGGACAAGTGGGGTCCCCAGGATGTCACAATAGGTCCTGGGGACAATGTGGGGTCCTGGGATGTCACAATGGGCCCCAGTGACAAAGGGGCCCCCTGACTGTCACAATGGGCCCTGGGGACAATGGGGTGTCCTGGGACGTCACAATGGGCCCTGGGGACAAGGAGGGATCCCCAGGATGTCACAATGGGCCCTGGGGACAATGGGGGGTCCTGGGACGTCACAATGGGCTCTGGGGACAAGGGGGGGTCCCCAGGATGTCACAATGTGCCCTGGGTTTCAAAGAGGCGTCCCCTGAATGTCACAATGGGCCCTGGGGACAATGGGGGGTCCTAAGACGTCACAATGGACCCTGAGGACAAGGAGGGATCCCCAGGATGTCACAATGGGTCCTGGGGACAATGGGGGGTCCTGGGACGTCACAAAGGGCCCCAGTGACAAGGGGGGGTCTCCAGGATGTCAGAATGGGCCCTGGGGACAAAGAGGGGTCCCCTGAATGTCACAATGGGCCCTGGGGACAAGGGGGTGCAGTGGATGTCACAATGGGCCCTGGGGACAATGGGGGGTCCTGGAATGTCACAATGGGCCCTGGGGACAAAGGGGATGTCCCCATGGTGCCACAATGGGCCCTGGGAGCAAGGGGGTGCCCATGATGTCACAATGGACCCTGAGGACAAGCAGGGGTCTCCATGGTGTCACAATGGGTCCCCAGTGACAAGGGGGGGTCCCCATGGTGTCACAATGGGCTCTGGGGACAAACGTGGTTCCCCTCAATATCAAAATGGGTCCTGGGGACAAAGTGGGCTCCTCGGATGTCCCAATGGACACTGGGGACAACGGGAGGTCCTGGGACGTCACAATGGGCCCTGGGGACAAAGTTGGTCCCCACGATGTCTCAATGAGCCCCAGTGACAAAGGGGGGTACCCAGGATGTCACAATGGGCCGTGGGGACAATGAGGGGTCCTGGGACATCACAATGGGTCCTGGGGACAAGGGGGGCACCCCTGAATGTCACAATGGGCCCTGGGGACAATGTGGGGTCCTGGGATGTCACAATGGGCCCCAGTGACAAAGGGGGTCCCCTGAATGTCACAATGGGCTCTGGGGACAATGGGGGATCCTGGGACGTCAGAATGGGCCCTGGGGACACGGAGGGATCCCCAGGATGTCACAATGGGCCCTGGGGACAAGGAGGGATCCCCAGGATGTCACAATGGGCTCTAGGGACAATGGGGGGTCCTGGGAAGTCACAATGGGCCCTGGGGACAAGGGGGGGGGTCCCCTGAATGTCACAATGGGCCCTGGGGAGAAAGGGGGTCCCCAGCATGTCTCAATGGGCCCTGAGGACAATGGGAGGTCCCCATGGTGTCACAAAGGGTCCCCAGTGACAAGGGAGGTCCCCACGGTGCCAGGATGGGTCCTGCGGACAAGGAGGTCCCCAGGATGTCACCATGGGCCCTGGGGACAAAGGGGGTCCCCAGGATGTCACAATGGGCCCTGGGGACAAAGAGACTCCCCAGGATGTCACAATGGGACCTGGGGACAAGGGGGTCCCCAGGAACTCACAATGGGCTCTGGGGACAATGGAGGTTCCCCAGGATGTTCACAATAGTCCCTGAGGACAAGGGGTGGTCCCCATGGTGTCACAATGGGTCCCCAGTGACAAGGGGGTCCCCAAGGTGTCACAATGGGCCCTGGGAACAATGGGGGGTCCTGGGACGTAACAATAGGTCCTAGGGACAAAGGGGGTCCCCACGGTGTTACTATGGTCCCGGGTGACAAAGGGGGATGCCCAGAATGTCACAATGGGCCCTGAGGACAAGGAGGGGTCTCCATGGTGTCACAATGGGTCCCCAGTGACAAGGAGGGTCCCCATGGTGTCACGATGGGTCCTGGGGACAAGGGGGTCCCCAGGATGTAAGAATGAACCCTGGGGACAATGGGGGGTCCTGGGACGTCACAATGGGTCCTGGGGACAAAGGGTGTCTCCAGGATGTCACAATGGGCTCTGGGGACAATGCAGGGTCCTGGGACGTCACAATGGGTCCTTAGGACAAAGAGGGGTCCCCAGGATGTCACAATGGGCCCTGGGGACAATGTGGGGTCCTGGGATGTCACAATGGGCCCCAGTGACAAAGGGGGTCCCCTGAATGTCACAATGGGCCCTGGGGACAATGGGGGGGTCCTGGGACGTCACAATGGGCCCTGGGGACAAGGAGGGATCCCCAGGATGTCACAATGGGCCCTGGGGACAATGGGGGGTCCTGGGACGTCACAATGGGCCCTGGGGACAAGGGGGGGTCCCCAGGATGTCACAATGGGCCCTGGGGACAAAGAGGTGTCCCCTGAATGTCACAATGGGCCCTGGGGACAAGGGGGTGCAGAGGATGTCACAATAGGCCCTGGGGACAATGGGGGGTCCTGGGACGTCACAATGGGCCCTGGGGACAAGGAGGGATCCCCAGGATGTCACAATGGGCCATGGGGACAATGGGGGGTCCCAGGACATCACAATGGGCCCGGGGAACAAGGGGGTTCCCCAGGATGTCACAATGGGCCCTGGGGACAAAGAGGGGCCCTACAACGTCACAATCAGCCCTGGGTACAAGGGGGGATCCCCTGAAAGTCACAATGAGCCTTGGGATCAGAGGGGGCTCCCCAGGACGTCACAATGGGCCCTGGGAACAATGGGGGTCCCTTGAAGGTCACAATGGGCCCTGGGGACAATGGTGGGTCCCCTGAATGTCAAAATGGGCCCTGGAGACAAAGGGGGGTCCGCAGGATGTCACAATGGGCACTGGCGACAAAGGGGAGGTCCCCATGGTGTCACAATGGGCCCAAGTGACAAGGAGGGTCCCCACGGTGCCACGATGGGTCCTGGGGACAAGGGGGTCCCCCAGATGTCACAATGGGCCGTGGGGACAATGGGGTTGCCCAGGATGTCACAATGGGCCCTGGGGACCAGGGGGGTCCTGCGATGTCACAATGGGCCCTGGGGACAATGGAGTTGCCCAGGATGTCACAATGGACCCTGGGGACAAAGAGGGATCCCCAGGATGTCACAATGGGCCCTGGGGATCAGGGGGGTCCTGCGATGTCACAATGGGCCCTGGGGAGAAAGGGGGTCCCCTGGATGTCACAATGGGCTCTGGGGACAAGGAGGGTCCCCAGGATGTCACAATGACCCCTGCGGACAAGGGGGGTGTCGATGGTGTCACAATGGGCCCTGGGAACAAGGGGGGGTCCCCATAGTGTCACAATGGGTCCTGGGGACAAGTGGGGTCCCCAGGATGTCACAATGGGTCCTGGGGACAATGTGGAGTCCTGGGATGTCACAATGGGCCCTAGTGACAAAGGGGTTCCCCATGGTGCCACAATGGCCCCTGGGGACAAAGGGGGTCCCCAGGATTTGACAATAGCACTGGGGACAAATGGGGGTCATGGGATGTCACAGTGGGCCCTGGGGACAAGGGAGGTCCCCATGGTGTCACAATAAGCCCTGGGGACAAAGTGGGGTGCTGGGATGTCACAATGGGCCCCAGTGACAAAAGGGGGTCCCCATGGTGCCACAATGGGCCGTGGGGACCAGGGGGGGTACTGCGATGTCACAATGGGCCCTGGGGATAAAGGGGGTCCCCTGGATGTCACAATGGGCTCTGGGGACAAGGAGTGTCCCCAGGATGTCACAATGGGCCCTGGGGACAAACGGGGGTGTCGACGGTGTCAAAATGGGTCCTGGGGACAAAGGGCGTCCCCAGGATGTCACAATATGCCCTGGGGACAAAGGGGGTCCCCACGGTATCAGAATGGGCCCTGGGGACAAAGGGGGGTCCCCTGAATGTCACAATGGGCCCTGGGGACAATGGGGGTCCTGGGATGTCACAATGAGCCCTGCGGACAAGGGTGGTACCCACAGTGTCATAATGGGCCCTGGGCACAAGGGGTGGTCCCCATAGTGTCACAATGGGTCCTGGGGACAAGTGGGGTCCCCAGGATGTCACAATAGGTCCTGGGGACAATGTGGGGTCCTGGGATGTCACAATGGGCCCCAGTGACAAAGGGGGTCCCCTGAATGTCACAATGGGTCCTGGGTACAATGTGGGGTCCTGGGACGTCACAATGGGCCCTGGGGACAAGGAGGGATCCCCAAAATGTCACAATGGGCCCTGGGGACAATGGGGGGTCCTGGGACGTCACAATGGCCCCAGTGACAAGGGGGGGTCCCCAGGATGTCACAATGGGCCCTGAGGACAAAGAGGGGTCCCCTGAATGTCACAATGGGCCCTGGGGACAAGGGCGTGCCGAGGATGTCACAATGGGCCCTGGGGACAATGGGGGGTCCTGGAATGTCACAATAGGCACTGGGGACTATGGGGGTCCCCAGGATGTCACTATGGGCCTTGGGGACAATAGGAGGTTCTGGGATGTCACAATGGGCCCTGGGGACAATGGGGGGTGCCCAGGATGTGAAAATGAGTCCTGAGGACATGGGGGGGTCCCCATGTTGTCACAATGGGTCCCCAGTGACAAGGAGGGGTCCCCATGGTGTCACAATAGGCCCTGGGGACAATGGGGTCCCCTGAATGTCACAATGGGCCCTGGGAACAAAAGTGGTTGCCATGCTGCCACAAGGGGCCCTGGGGTCAAAGGCGGTCCCCATGGTGCTAAAATGGGCCCTGGGAGCAAGGGGGTGGCCAGGATGTCACAATGGGTCCCGGGGACAATGGGGGGTGCCCAAGATGTCACAATGGACCCTGAGGACAAGGGGGGGTCTCCATGGTGTCACAATGGGTCCCCAGTGACAAGGGGGGGTCCCCATGGTGCCACAATGAGCCCTGGGGACAAAGGGAGGTCCCTACGATGTCACAATGGGCCCTGGGGACTAATGAGGTCCCCACGGTGTCACAATGCGTCCTGGAGAAAAAGGGGGGTCCCCAGGATGTTACAATGGGCTCTTGGCACAATGGGGTTCCTGGGATGTCACAATGGGTCCCCAGTGACAAAGGGGGTCCCCAGGATGTCTCAATGGGCCCTGAGGACAATGGGAGGTCCCCATGGTGTCACAAAGGGTCCCCAGTGACAAGGGAGGTCCCCACGGTGCCACGATGGGTCCTGGGGACAAGGAGGTCCCCAGGATGCCACAATGGGCCCTGGGGATAAAGGGGGTCCCCAGGATGTCACAATGGGACCTGGGGACAAGGGGCTCCACAGGATCTCAGAATGGGCTCTGGGGACAATGGAGGTTCCCCAGGATGTTCACAATAGGCCCTGAGGACAAGGGGTGGTCCCCATGGTGTCACAATGGGCCCTGGGGACAATGGGGGTCCTGGGACGTAACAATAGGCCCTGGGGAGAAGGGGGGGTCCCCTGAATGTCACAATGGCCCCTGGGGAGAAAGGGGGTCCCCAGGATGTCCAAATGGGCCATGGGGACAAAGTGGGGTTCTGGGATATCACAATGTGCCACAGTGACAAAGGGGGTCCCCATGGTGCCACAATGAGCCCTGGGGACAAAGGGAGGTCCCTAGGATGTCACAATGGTCCCCGGGGACTAATGAGGTCCCCACGGTGTCACAATGCGTCCTGGAGACAAAGGGGGGTCCCCTGGATGTCACAATGGGCCCTTGGGACAATGGGGTTCCTGGGATGTCGCAATGGGTCCCCAGTGACAAAGGGGGTCCCCAATATGTCTCAATGGGCACTGAGGACAATGGGAGATCCCCAGGATGTCACAATGGGCCCTGGCGACAATGGGGGGTCCTGGGACGTCACAATGGGCCCTGGGGACAAAGGGGGTCCCCTGAATGTCACAATGGGCCCTGGGGACTAATGAGGTCCCCACGGTCTCACAATATGTCCTGGAGACAAAGGGGGGTCCCCTGAATGTCACAATGGGCCCTGGTGACAAGGGGGGATCCCCAGGATGTCACAATGGGCCCTGGGGACAATGGGGGGTCCTGGGACGTCACAATGGGCCCTGGGGACAAGAGGGGGTCCCCAGGATGTCACAATGGGCCCTGGGGACAAAGAGGGGTCCCCTGAATGTCACAATGGGCCCTGGGGACAAGGGGGTGCCGAGGATGTCACAATGGGCCCTGGGGACAATGGGGGTCCTGGGACGTCACAATGGGCCTTGGGGACACAGAGGGGCCCTAGGACGTCACAATCAGCCCTGGGGACAAGGGGGGATCCCCTGAAAGTCACAATGAGCCCTGGGAACAGAGGGGGGTCCTGGGACGTCACAATGGGCCCTGGGGACAAGGGGGGGTCTCCAGGATGTCACAATGGGCCCTGGGGACAAAGAGGGGTCCCTAAAGTGTCACAATGGGCCCTGGGGACACAGAGGGGCCCTGGGACCTCACAATCAGCCCTGGGGACAAAGTGGGGTCCTGGGATGTCACAATGGGCCCCAGTGACAAAGGGGGTCCCCATGGTGCCACAATGGGCCGTGGGGACAAAAGGGGTGCCCAGGATGTCACAATGGGCCCTGGGGACCAGGGTGGGTCCTGCGATGTCACAATGGGCCCTGGGGACAAAGGGGGTCCCCTGTATGTCACAATGGGCTCTGGGGACAAAGGGGGGTCCTGCGATGTCACAATGAGCCCTGCGGTCAAGGGTGGTACCCACGGTGTCACAATGGGCCCTGGGAACAAGGGGGGGTCCCCATAGGGTCACAATGGGTCCTGGGGAAAATGGGGTCCCCAGGATGTCACAATGGGCCCTGGGGACAATGGGCGGTCCTGGGATGTCACAATGGGCCCCAGTGACAAAGGGGTTCCCTGAATGTTACAATGGGTCCGGAGGACAATGGGGGGTCCTGGGACATCACAATAGGCCCTGGGGACAAGGAGGGATCCCCAGGATGTCACAATGGGCCCTGGGGACAAGGGGGGGTCCCCAGGATGTCACAATGTGCCTTGGGTACAAAGAGGCGTCCCCTGAATGTCGCAATGGGCCCTGGGGACAATGGGGGGTCCTAAGACGTTACAATGGGCCCTGGGGACAAGGAGGGATCCCCAGGATGTCACAATGGGCCCTGGGGACAATGGGGGGTCCTGGGACGTCACAATGGGCCCCAGTGACAACGGGGGTCCCCAGGATGTCACAATGGGCCCTGGGGACAAAGAGGGGTCCCCTGAATGTCACAATGGGCCCTGGGGACAAGGGGGTGCAGTGGATGTCACAATGGGCCCTGGGGACAATGGGGGGTCCTGGAATGTCACAATGGGCCTTGGGGACAATGGGGGTCCCCAGGATGTCACAATGGGCCCTGGGGACAATGGGGTTGCCCAGGATGTCACAATGGGCCCTGGGGACAATGGGAGTCCCCAAGGTGTCAGAACGAGCCCTGGGGACAAAGTGAAATCCTGGAATGTCACAATGGCCCCCAGTGACAAAGGGGTTCCCCACGGTGTCACAATGGGCCCTGGGGACAAAAGGGGTCCCCAGGATTTCACAATAGCACTGGGGACAAAGGGGGGTCATGGGATGTCACAATGGGCCCTGGGGACAAGGGAGATCCCCATGGTGTCACAATAAGCCCTGGGGACAAAGTGGGGTCCTGGGATGTCACAATGGGCTCTGGGGACAAGGAGGGTCCCCAGGATGTCACAATGGGCCCTGGGGACAAAGGGGGGTCCTGTGATGTCACAGTGGGCCCCAGTGACAAAGAGGGTCCTCATGGTGCCACAATGGGCCCTGGGGACAAAGGGGGTCCCCTGGATGTCACAATGGGCCCTGGGGACAATGGGCGGTCCTGGGATGTCACAATGGGCCCCAGTGACAAAGGGGGTCCCCTGAATGTCACAATGGGTCCTGTGGACAATGGGGGGTCCTGGGACGTCACAATGGGCCCTGGGGACAAGGAGGGATCCCCAGGATGTCACAATGGGCCCTGGGGACAATGGGCGGTCCTGGGACGTCACAATGGGCCCTGAGGACAAGGAGGGATCCCCAGGATGTCACAATGGGCCCTGGGGACAATGGAGGGTCCTGGGACGTCACAATGGGCCCTGGGGACAAGAGGGGGTCCCCTGGATGTCACAATGGGCTCTGGGGACAAGGGGGGTCCTCAGGATGTCACAATGGGCCCTGGGGACAAAGGGGGGTGTCGACGGTGTCACAATGGGCCCCAGTGTCAAAGGGGGTCCCCATGGTGCCACAATGGGCCCTGGAGACAAAGGGGGTCCCTTGGATGTCACAATGGGCTCTGGGGACAAGGAGGGTCCCCAGGATGTCACAATGGGCCCTGGGGACAAGGAGGGATCCCCAGGATGTCACAATGGGCCCTGGGGACAATGGGGGGTCCTTTGACTTCACAATGGGTCCTGGGGACAAAGAGGGGTCCCCTGAATGTCACAATGGGCCCTGGGGACAATGGGGGGTCCTGGGACGTCACAATGGGCCCCAGTGATAAGAGGGGGTCCCCAGGATGTCACAATGGGTCCTGGGAACAAAGGGGGTCCCCTGAATGTCACAATGGGCCCTGGGGACAAGGGGGTGCCGAGGATGTCACAATGGGCCCTGGGGACAATGGGGGTTCCTGGGACGTCACAATGGGCCCTGCGGACAAGGAGGGATCCCCAGGATGTCACAATGGGCTCTGGGGACAATGGAGGTTCCCCAGGATGTTCACAATAGGCCCTGAGGACAAGGGGTGGTCCCCATGGTGTCACAATGGGCCCTGGGGACAATGGGGGTCCTGGGACGTAACAATAGGCCCTGGGGAGAAGGGGGGGTCCCCTGAATGTCACAATGGCCCCTGGGGAGAAAGGGGGTCCCCAGGATGTCCAAATGGGCCATGGGGACAAAGTGGGGTTCTGGGATATCACAATGTGCCACAGTGACAAAGGGGGTCCCCATGGTGCCACAATGAGCCCTGGGGACAAAGGGAGGTCCCTAGGATGTCACAATGGTCCCCGGGGACTAATGAGGTCCCCACGGTGTCACAATGCGTCCTGGAGACAAAGGGGGGTCCCCTGGATGTCACAATGGGCCCTTGGGACAATGGGGTTCCTGGGATGTCGCAATGGGTCCCCAGTGACAAAGGGGGTCCCCAATATGTCTCAATGGGCACTGAGGACAATGGGAGATCCCCAGGATGTCACAATGGGCCCTGGCGACAATGGGGGGTCCTGGGACGTCACAATGGGCCCTGGGGACAAAGGGGGTCCCCTGAATGTCACAATGGGCCCTGGGGACAAAGAGGCTCCCCAGGATGTCACAATGGGCCCTGGGGAAAATGTGGGGTCCTGGGACATCACAATGGGCCCTGGGGACAAAGGGGGTCCCCAGGATGTCACAATGGGCCCTGGGGACAAAGAGGCTCCCCAGGATGTCACAATGGGACCTGGGGACAAGGGGGTCCCCAGGACTAACAGTGGGCTCTGGGGACAATGGAGGTTCCCCAGGATGTTCACAATAGGCCCTGAGGACAAGGGGTGGTCCCCAAGGTGTCACAATGGGCCCTGGGGACAATGGGGGTCCCGGGACGGAATAATAGGCCCTGGGGACAAGGGGGGTCCCCACAGTGTCACAATGGGCCCTGGGGACAAAGGGGGTCCCCACGGTGTTAAAATGGTCCCGGGGGACAAAGGGGGATGCCCAGGATGTCACAATGGGCCCTGGGGACAATGGGGGGTCCTGGGACGTCACAATGGGCCCTGGGGACAAGAGGGGGTCCCCAGGATGTCACAATGGGCCCTGGGGACAAAGAGGGGTCCCCTGAATATCACAATGGGCCCTGGGGACAAGGGGGGGTCCCCAGGATGTCACAATGGGCCCTGGGGACAAAGAGGGGTCTCTAAAGTGTCACAATGGGCCCTGGGGACACAGAGGGGCCCTAGGACATCACAATCAGCCCTGGGGACAAGGGGGGGGTCCCCTGAAAGTCACAATGAGCCCTGGGAACAGAGGGGGTCCCCAGGACGTCACAATGGGCCCTGGGAACAATGGGGGTCCCTTGAAGGTCACAATGGGCCCTGGGGACAATGGTGGGTCCCCTGAATGTCAAAATGGGCCCTGGGGACAAAGGGGGGGTCCGCAGGATGTCACAGTGGGCACTGGGGACAAAGGGGGCGTCCCCATGGTGTCACAATGGGCCCAAGTGACAATGAGGGCACCCACGGTGCCACAATGGGTCCTGGGGACAAGGGGGTCCCCCAGATGTCACAATGGGCCGTGGGGACAATGGGGTTGCCCAGGATGTCACAATGGACCCTGGGGACAAAGGGGGATCCCCAGGATGTCACAATGGGCCCTGGGGACAATGGGAGTGCCCAAGGTGTCAGAACGAGCCCTGGGGACAAAGTGGAATCCTGGAATGTCACAATGGCCCCCAGTGACAAAGGGGTTCCCCATGGTGCCACAATTGGCCCTGGGCACAAAGGGGGTCCCCAGGATTTCACAATAGCACTGGGGACAAAGGGGGGTCACGGGATGTCACAATGGGCCCTGGGGACAAAGTGGGGTCCTGGGATGTCACAATGGGCCCCAGTGACAAAGGGGGTCCCCATGGTGCCACAATGGGCCGTGGGGACAAAAGGGGTCCCCTGGATGTCACAATGGGCCCTGGGGACCAGGGGGGGTCCTGCGATGTCACAATGGGCCCTGGGGACAAAGGGGGTCCCCTGGATGTCACAATGGGCTCTGGGGACAAGGGTGGTACCCACGGTGTCACAATGGGCCCTGGGAACAAGGCGGGGTGCCCATAGTGTCACAATGGGTCCTGGGGACAAGTGGGGTCCCCAGGATGTCACAATGGACCCTGGGGACAATGTGGGGTCCTGGGATGTCACAATGGGCCCTGGGGACAAGGGGGGGTCCCCAGGATGTCACAATGTGCCCTGGGTACAAAGAGGCGTCTCCTGAATGTCGCAATGGGCCCTGGGGACAATGGGGGGTCCTGGGATGTCACAATGGGCCCTGGGGCCAAACAGGGATCCCCAGGATGTCACAATGGGCCCTGGGGACAATGGGGGGTCCTGGGAACGTCACAATGGGCCCCAGTGATAAGGGGGCATCCCCAGGATGTCATAATGGGCCCTGGGGACCAGAGGGGTCCTTCAATATCACAATGGGCCCTGGGGACAAAGGGGGTCCCCTGGATGTCACAATGGGCCCTGGGGACAAAGGGGGGTCCTGGGATGTCACAATGGGCCCCAGTGACAAAGGGGCCCCCTGAATGTCACAATGGGTCCTGGGGACAATGGGGTGTCCTGGGACGTCACAATGGGCCCTGGGGACAAAGAGGCGTCCCCGGAATGTCACAGTGGGCCCTGGGGACAAGGGGGTGCCCTGAATGTCACAATGGGCCCTGGGGACAATGGGGGATCCTGGGACGTCACAATGGGCCCCAGTGACAAGGGGGGGTCCCCAGGATGTCACAATGTGCCCTGGGGACAAAGAGGCGTCCCCGGAATGTCACAATGGGCCCTGGGGACAAGGGGGTGCCCTGAATGTCACAATGGGCCCTGGGGACAAGTGGGGTCCTAAGACTTCACAATGGGCCCTGGGGACAAGGAGGGATCCTGGGACGTCACAATGGGCCCCAGTGACAAGGGGGGGTCCCCAGGATGTCACAATGGGCCCTGGGGACAAAGAGGGGTCCCCTGAATGTCACAATGGGCCCTGGGGACAAGGGGGTGCAGTGGATGTCACAATGGGCCCTGGGGACAATGGGGGTTCCTGGAATGTCACAATGGGCCCTGGGGACAATGGGGTTCCCCAGGATGTCACAATGGGCCCTGGGGACAATAGGAGGTTCTGGGATGTCACAATGGGCCCTGGGGACAATGAGGTCCCCAGGATGTCACAATGGGCCCTGGGGACAATGGGGGGTGCCCAGGATGTGAGAATGAGTCCTGAGAAGAAGGGGGGGTCCCCATGGTGTCATAATGGGTCCCCAGTGACAAGGAGGGGTCCCCATGGTGTCACAATAGGCCCTGGGGACAAAGTGGGGTCCTAGAATGTCACAATGGGCCCTGGGGCAAAAGGGGTTGCCATGGTGCCACAATGGGCCCTGGGGTAAAAGGGGGTCCCCATGGTGCTAAAATGGGCCCTGGGGACAAAGCGGGGTCCTGGGATGTCACAATGGTTCCTGGGGACAAAGGTGATGTCCTCATGGTGCCATAATGGGCCCTGGGAGCAAGGGGGTCCCCAGGATGTCACAATAGGTCCTGGGGACAATGGGAGGTGCCCAAGATGTCACAATGGACCCTGAGGACAAGCGGGGGTATCCATGGTGTCACAATGGGCCCCCAGTGACAACGGGGGGTCCCCATGGTGTCACAATGGGTCCTGGGGTCAATGGGAGGTGCCCAAGATGTCACAATGGACCCTGAGGACAAGCGGGGGTCTCCATGCCCGACAGATCCTGACAGGGCCCGAGCAAACCTGACAGGGCCCGACGGAGCCCGACAGGGCACGAGCAAACCCGACAGGGCCCGAGCAAACCCGACAGGGTTTGACAAAGCCTGACAGGGCTCGATGGAGCCCGACAGGGCCCGAGGAAACCCGACAGGGCCCGACGGAGCCTGACAGGGCCCGAGCAAACCCGACAGGGCTCGACGGAGCCTGACAGGGCCCGAGCAAACCCGACAGGGCCCGAGCAAACCTGACAGGGCACGAAGGAGCCCGACAGGGCCCGAGCAAACCCGACAAGGCCAAATGGATCCCGACAGGGCCTGAGCAAACCTGACAGGGCCCGACGGAGCCCGACAGGGCCTGAGCAAACCCGACAGGGCCCGAGCAAATCTGACAGGGCCCGACGGAGCCCGACAGGACGCAGGCAAACCCGACAGGTCCCGAGCAAACCCGACAGGGCCTGACAAGGCCTGACAGGGCCCGAGCAAACCCGACAGGGCCCGAGCAAACCTAATAGGGCACGAAGGAGCCCGACAGGGCCCGAGCAAACCCGACAAGGCCCAATGGATCCCGACAGGGCCCGAGCAAACCTGACAGGGCCCGAGAGAACCTGACAGGGCCCGACGGAGCCCGACAGGGCGCGAGCAAACCCGACAGAGGCTGACAAGGCCCGACAGGGCCTGAGCAAACCCGACAGGACCCGCCAAAGCCTGATAGGGTCCGATGGAGCCCGACAGGGCCCGAGCAAACCCGACACGGCCCGAGCAAACCTGACAGGGCTCGATGGAGCCCGACAGGGCCCGAGGAAACCCGACAGGGCGCGACGGAGCCTGACAGGGCCCGAGCAAACCCGACAGGGTTCGACGGAGCCCGACAGGGCCCGAGCAAACCTGACAGGGTCCGACGAAGCCTGACAGGGCTTCAGCAAACCCGACAGGGCCCGAGCAAACCCGACAGGGCCCGAGCAAACCCGTCAGGGCCAGACGGAGCCCGACAGGGCCCGAGGAAACCCGACAGGGCCCGACGGAGCCTGACAGAGCCCGAGCAAACCCGACAGGGCTCGACGGAGCCCGATAGGGCCCGAGCAAACCCGACAGGGCCTGACGGAGCCCGACAGGGCCCGAGCAAACCCGAAAGGGCCCGACGAAGCCTGACAGGGCTCGATGGAGCCCGACAGGGCCCGAGGAAACCCGACAGGGCCCGAGGAAACCCGACAGGGCTCGACGGAGCCCGATAGGGCCCGAGCAAACCCGACAGGGCCCGATGGAGCCCGACAGGGCTCGAGCAAACCCGACAGGGTCCGACGAATCCTGACAGGGCTTCAGCAAACCCGACATGGCCCGAGCAAACCCGACAGGGCCCGACGGAGCCCAACAGAGCCCGAGGAAACCAGACAGGGCCCGATGGAGCCCGACAGGGCCCGAGCAAACCCGAAAGGGCCCGACAGAGCCTGACAGGGCTCGATGGAGCCAGACAGGGCCCGAGGAAACCCGACAGGGCCTGATTGAACCCGATAGGGCCCGAGCAAACCCGACAGGGCCTGACGGAGCCTGACAGGGCCCGGGCAAACCCGACAGGGCACGCTGGAGCCCGACAGAGCCCGAGCAAACCCGACAGGGCCCGACAAGGCCCGACAGGGCCCGAGCAAACCTGACACGTCCTGACAAAGCCTGACAGGGCCCGACGGAGCCCACCAGGGCCCGAGCAAACCCGACAGAGCCCGACGGAGCCTGACAGAGCTCAGTGGAGTCCGACAGGGCCCGAGGAAACCCGACAGGGCCCGACGGAATCCGACAGGGCCTGAGCAAACCCGACAGGGCCCGAGCAAACCCGACAGGGCCCGAAGGAGCCTGACAAGGCCCGAGAAAACCTGACAGGGCTCGACGGAGCCCGACAGGGCCCGAGCACACTTGACAGGGTCCGACGAAGCCTGACAGGGCTTCAGAAAACCCGACAGGGCCCGAGCAAGCTGACAGAGCCCAACGGAGCCTGACAGGGCCCGATGAAATCCGACAGGGCCCGACGGAGCCCAATAGGGCCCGAGCAAACCTGACAGGACCCGATGGAGCCCGACAGGGCTCGAGCAAACCCGACAGGGCCTGAGCAAATCCGACAGGGCCCGACGGAGCCCGACAGGGCCCGAGGAAACCCGAAAGGGCCCGACGGAGCCTGACAGGGCTCGATGGAGCCCGACAGGGCCCGAGGAAACCCGACAGGGCCCCACGGAGCCCGATAGGGCCCGAGCAAACCCGACAGGGCCTGATGGAGCCTGACAGGGCCCGGGCAAACCCGACAGTTCACGCTGGAGCCCGACAGAGCCTGAGCAAACCCGACAGGGCCCGACAAGGCCCGACAGGGCCCGAGCAAACCTGACAGGACCTGACAAAGCCTGACAGGGCCCGACGGAGCCCGACAGGGCCTGAGCAAACCCGAAAGAGCCCGACGGAGCCTGACAGGGCTCGATAGAGTCCGACAGGGCCCGAGGAAACCCGACAGGGCCCGAGGAAACCCGACAGGGCCCGACGGAACCCAAGAGGGCCCGACGGAACCCGAGAGTGCCCGAGGGAATCCCACAGGGCCCGACGGAGCCTGACAGGGCCCGAGCAAACCCGACAGGGCCCGACAGGGCCCGACAGGACCCGAGCAAACCCGACAGGGCCCGAGCAAACCCGACAGGGTTCGACAAAGCCTGCCAAAGCTCGATGGAGCCCGACAGGGCCCGAGGAAACCCGACAGGGCCCGACGGAGCCTGACAGGGCCCGAGCAAACCCGACAGGGCTCGACGGAGCCTGACAGGGCCCGAGCAAACCCGACAGGGCCCGAGCAAACCTGACAGGGCTCGATGGAGCCCGACAGGGCCCGAGCAAACCCGACAAGGCCCAACGGATCCCGACAGGGCCTGAGCAAACCTGACAGGGCCCGACGGAGCCCGACAGGGCACGAGCAAACCCGACAGGGCCTGACGGAGCCTGACAGGGCCCGAGCAAACCCGACAGGGCCCGAGCGAATCTGACAGGGCCCGACGGAGCCCGACAGGACGCGGGCAAACCCGACAGGTCCCGAGAAAACCCGACAGGGCCTGACAAGTCCCGACAGGGCCCGAGCAAACCTGACAGGGCTCGATGGAGCCCGACAGGGCCCGAGGAAACCCGATAGGGCCTGACGGAGCCTGACAGGGCCCGAGCAAACCCGACATGGTTCGACGGAGCCCGACAGGGCCCGAGCAAACCCGACAGGGTCGGACGAAGCCTGACAGCGCTTCAGCAAACCCGACAGGGCCCGAGCAAACCCGGCAGGGCCCAACGGAGCCCGACAGGGCCCGAGGAAACCAGACAGGGCCCGACAGAGCCCGACAGGGCCCGAGCAAACCTGACAGAGCCTGAGCAAACCCGACAGGGTTCGACAAAGCCTGACAGGGCCCGACGGAGCCCGACAGTGCCCAAGCAAACCTTACAGGGCCCGACGGAGCCCGACAGGGTACGAGCAAACCAGACAGGGCCTGACGGAGCCTGACAGGGCCCGAGCAAACCCGACAGGGCTCGACGGAGCCTGACAGGGCCTGAGCAAACCCAACAGGGCCCGAGCAAACCTGACAGGGCTCGAAGGAGCCCGACAGGGCCCGAGCAAACCCGACAGGGCCCAACGGATCCCGACAGGGCCTGAGCAAACCTAACAGGGCCCGACGGAGCCTGACAGGGCCCGAGCAAACCCGACAGGGCCTGACGGAGCCTGACAGGGCCCGAGCAAACCCGACAGGGCCCGAGCGAATCTGACAGGGCCCGACGGAGCCCCACAGGACGCGGGCAAACCCGACAAGGCCCGAGCAAACCCGAAAGGGCCTGACAAGGCCCGACAGGGCCTGAGCAAACCCGACAGGACCCGACAAAGCCTGACAGGGTCCGATGGTGCCCGACAGGGCGTGAGCAAACCCGACAGGGCTCGATGGAGCCCGACAGGGCCCGAGGAAACCCGACAGGGCGCGACGGAGCCTGACAGGGCCCTAGCAAACCCGACAGGGCCTGAGCAAACCCGACAGGGCTCGACGGAGCCCGACAGGGCCTGAGGAAACCAGACAGGGCCCAACGGAGCCCGACAGGGCCCTAGCAAACCCGACAGGGCTTGACAAAGCCTGACAGGGCCCGAGCAAACCCGACAGGGCCCGAGCAAACCCGACAGGGCCCGACGGAGCCCGACAGGGCCCGAGCAAACCCGAAAGGGCCCGACGGAGCCTGACAGGGCTCGATGGAGCCCGACAGGGCCCGAGCAAACCCGACAGGGCTCGACGGACCCCGATAGGGCCCGAGCAAACCCGACAGGGCCTGACGGAGCCCGACAGGGCCCGAGCAAACCCGACAGGGCGCGACAGAGCCTGACAGGGCCCGAGCAAACCCGACAGGGTTCGACGGAGCCCGACAGGGCCCGAGCAAACCCGACAGGGTCCGACGAAGCCTGACAGGGCTTCAGCAAACCCGACAGGGCCCGAGGAAACCCGACAGGACCCGAGCAAACCCGACAGGGTCCAAGGGAGCCCGACAGGGCCCGAGGAAACCGGACAGGGCCCGACAGAGCCCGACAGGGCCCGAGCAAACCCGACAGGGTTCGACAAAGCCTGACAGGGCTCGATGGAGCCCGACAGGGCCCGAGGAAACCCGACAGGGCCCGACGGAGCCTTACAGGGCCCGAGCAAACCCGACAGGGCTCGACGGAGCCTTACAGGGCCCGAGCAAACCCGACAGGGCCCGAGCAAACCTGACAGGGCACGAAGGAGCCTGACAGGGCCCGAGCAAACCCGACAAGGCCCAACGAAACCCGACAGGGCCTGAGCAAACCTGACAGGGCCCGACGGAGCCCGACAGGGCACGAGCAAACCCGACAGGGCCCGAGCGAATCTGACAGAGCCTGACGGAGCCCGACAGGACGCGGGCAAACCCGACAGGTCCCGAGCAAACCCGACAGGGCCTGACAAGGCCCGACAGGGCCCGAGCAAACCTGACAGGGCCTGACGGAGCCCGACAGGGCTCGAGCAAACCCGATAGGGCCTGACGGAGCCTGACAGGGCCCGAGCAAACCTGACAGGGCCCAAGAGAACCTGACAGGGCCCGACGGAGCCCGACAGGGCGCGAGCAAACCCGACAGGGGCTGACAAGGCCTGACAGGGCCTGAGCAAACCCGACAGGACCCGCCAAAGCCTGATAGGGTCCGATGGAGCCCGACAGGGCCCGAGCAAACCCGACAGGGCCCGAGCAAACCTGACAGGGCTCGATGGAGCCCGACAGGGCCCGAGGAAACCCAACAGGGCGCGACAGAGCCTGACAGGGCCCGAGCAAACCCGACAGGGTTCGACGGAGCCCGACAGGGCCCGAGCAAACCCGACAGGGTCCGACGAAGACTGACAGGGCTTCAGCAAACCCGACAGGGCCCGAGGAAACCCGACAGGACCCGAGCAAACCCGACAGGGTCCGAGGGAGCCCGACAGGGCCCGAGGAAACCGGACAGGGCCCGACAGAGCCCGACAGGGCCCGAGCAAACCCGACAGGGTTCGACAAAGCCTGACAGGGCTCGATGGAGCCCGACAGGGCCCGAGGAAACCCGACAGGGCCCGACGGAGCCTTACAGGGCCCGAGCAAACCCGACAGGGCCCGAGCAAACCTGACAGGGCACGAAGGAGCCCGACAGGGCCCGAGCAAACCCGACAATGCCCAACGAAACCCGACAGGGCCTGAGCAAACCTGACAGGGCCCGACGGAGCCCGACAGGGCACGAGCAAACCCGACAGGGCCTGACGGAGCCTGACAGGGCCCGAGCAAACCCGACAGGTCCCGAGCGAATCTGACAGGGCCCGACGGAGCCCGACAGGACGCGGGCAAACCCGACAGGTCCCGAGCAAACCCGACAGGGCCTGACAAGGCCCGACAGGGCCCGAGCAAACCTGACAGGGCCTGACGGAGCCCGACAGGGGTCGAGCAAACCCGATAGGGCCTGACGGAGCCTGACAGGGCCCGAGCAAACCTGACAGGGCCCGAGAGAACCTGACAGGGCCCGACGGAGCCCGACAGGGCGCGAGCAAACCCGACAGGGGCTGACAAGGCCCGACAGGGCCTGAGCAAACCCGACAGGACCCGCCAAAGCCTGATAGGGTCCGATGGAGCCCGACAGGGCCTGAGGAAACCCGACAGGGCGCGACGGAGCCTGACAGGGCCCGAGCAAACCCGACAGGGTTCGACGGAGCCCGACAGGGCCCGAGCAAACCGACAGGGCCCAACGGAGCCCGACAGGGCCCGAGGAAACCAGACAGGGCCCGACGGAGCCTGACAGGGCCCGAGCAAACCCGAAAGGGCCCGACAGAGCCCGACAGGACCCGAGCAAACCCGACAGGGCCCGAGCAAACCCGACAGGGTTCGACAAAGCCTGACAGGGCTCGATGGAGACCGACAGGGCCCGAGGAAACCCGACAGGGCCCGACGGAGCCTGACAGGGCCCGAGCAAACCCGACAGGGCTCGACAGAGCCTTGCAGGGCCCGAGCAAACCCGACAGGGCCCGAGCAAACCTGACAGGGCACGAAGGAGCCCGACAGGGCCCGAGCAAACCCGACAAGGCCCAACGGATTCCGACAGGGCCTGAGCAAACCTGACAGGGCCCGACGGAGCCCGACAGAGCCAGAGCAAACCCGACAGGGCCCGAGCGAATCTGACAGGGCCCGACGGAGCCCGACAGGATGCGGGCAAACCCGACAGGTCCCGAGCAAACCGGACAAAGCCTGACAAGGCCTGACAGGGCCCGAGCAAACCAGACAGGGCCTGACGGAGCCCGACAGGGCTCCAGCAAACCCGATAGGGCCTGACGGAGCCTGACAGGGCCCGAGTAAACCTGAAAGGGCCCGAGAGAACCTGACAGGGCCCGACGGAGCCCGACAGGGCGCGAGCAAACCCGACAGGGGCTGACAAGGCCCGACAGGGCCTGAGCAAACCCGACAGGACCCGCCAAAGCCTGATAGGGTCCGATGGAGCCCGACAGGGCCCGAGCAAACCCGACAGGGCTCGAGCAAACCTGACTGGGCTCGATGGAGCCTGACAGGGCCCGAGGAAACCCGACAGGGCCCCACGGAGCCCGATAGGGCCCGAGCAAACCCGACAGGGCCTGATGGAGCCTGACAGGGCCCGGGCAAACCCGACAGGGCACGCTGGAGCCCGACAGAGCCCGAGCAAACCCAACAGGGCCCGACAAGGCCCGACAGGGCCCGAGCAAACCTGACACGACCTGACAAAGCCTGACAGGGCCCGACGGAGCCCAACAGGGCCTGAGCAAACCCGAAAGAGCCTGACGGAGCCTGACAGGGCTCGATAGAGTCCGACAGGGCCCGAAGAAACCCGACAGGGCCCGACGGAACCCGAGAGGGCCCGACGGAACCCGAGAGGGCCCGACGGAACCCGAGAGGGCCCGAGGAAATCCGACAGGGCCCGACGGAGCCTGACAGGGCCCGAGCAAACCCGAAAGGGCCCGACGGAGCCTGACAGGGCTCGATGGAGCCCGACAGGGCCCGAGGAAACCCGACAGGGCCTGATTGAGCCCGATAGGGCCCGAGCAACCCCGACAGGGCCTGACGGAGCCTGACAGGGCCCGGGCAAACCCGACAGGGCACGCTGGAGCCCGACAGAGCCCGAGAAAACCCGACAGGGCCCGACAAGGCCCGACAGGGCCCGAGCAAACCTGACACGTCCTGACAAAGCCTGACAGGGCCCAACGGAGCCCGCCATGGCCCGAGCAAACCCGAAAGAGCCCGACGGAGCCTGACAGGGCTCAGTGGAGTCCGACAGGGCCCGAGGAAACCCGACAGGGCCCGACGGAGCCCGATAGGGCCCGAGGAAACCCGACAGGGCCCGATGGAGCCTGACAGGGCTCGAACAAACCCGACAGGGCCTGAGCAAATCCGACAGGGCCCGACGGAGCCCGACAGGGCCCGAGCAAACCCGAAAGGGCCCGACAAAGCCTGACACGGCTCGATGGAGCCCGACAGGGCCCGAGGAAACCCGACAGGGCCCCACGGAGCCCGACAGGGCCCGAGCAAACCCGACAGGGCCTGACGGAGCCCGACAGGGCCCGAGCAAACCCGACAGGGCACGCTGGAGCCCGACAGAGCCCGAGCAAACCCGACAGGGCCTGACAAGGCCCGACAGGGCCCGAGCAAACCTGACACGACCTGACAAAGCCTGACAGGGCCCGACGGAGCCCGACAGGGCTTGAGCAAACCCGAAAGAGCCCGACGGAGCCTGACAGGGCTCGATGGAGCCCGACAGGGCTCGAGGAAACCCGACAGGGCCCCACGGAGCCCGATAGGGCCCGAGCAAACCCGACAGGGCCTGATGGAGCCTGACAGGGCCTGGGCAAACCCGACAGGGCACGCTGGAGCCCGACAGAGCCCGAGCAAACCCAACAGGGCCCGACAAGGCCCGACAGGGCCCGAGCAAACCTGACAGGACCTGACAAAGCCTAACAGGGCCCAACGGAGCCCGACAGGGCCTGAGCAAACCCGAAAGAGCCCGACGGAGCCTGACAGGGCTCGATAGAGTCCGACAGGGCCCGAGGAAACCTGACAGGGCCTGACAGAACCCGAGAGGGCCCGACGGAACCCGAGAGAGCCGAGGAAATCCGACAGGGCTTGACAGAGCCCGACAGGACCCGAGCATACCCGACAGGGCCCGAGCAAACCCGACAGGGTTCGACAAAGCCTGACAGGGCTCGATGGAGCCCGACAGGGCCCGAGGAAACCCGACAGGGCCCGACGGAGCCTGACAGGGCCCGAGCAAACCCGACAGGGCTCGACGGAACCCGAGAGGGCTCGACGGAACCCGAGAGGGCCCGAGGGAATCCGACAGGGCCTGACGGAGCCTGACAGGGCCCGAGCAAACCCGACAGGGCCCGACAGAGCCCGACAGGACCCGAGCAAACCCGACAGGGCCCGAGCAAACCCGACAGGGTTCGACAAAGCCTGACAGGGCTCGATGGAGCCCGACAAGGCCCGAGGAAACCCGACAGGGCCCGACGGAGCCTGACAGGGCCCGAGCAAACCCGACAGGGCTCGACGGAGCCTGACAGGGCCCGAGCAAACCCGACAGGGCCCGAGCAAACCTGACAGGGCACGAAGGAGCCCGACAGGGCCTGAGCAAACCTGACAGGGCCCAACAGAGCCCGACAGGGCACTAGCAAATCCGACAGGGCCTGACGGAGCCTGACAGGGCCCGAGCAAACCCGACAGGGCCCGAGCAAACCTGACAGGGCACGAAGGAGCCCGACAGGGCCCGAGCAAACCCGACAAGGCCCAACGGATCCCGACAGGGCCTGAGCAAACCTGACAGGGCCCGACGGAGCCCGACAGAGCCCGAGCAAACCCGACAGGGCCCGAGCGAATCTGACAGGGCCCGACGGAGCCCGACAGGATGCGGGCAAACCCGACAGGTCCCGAGCAAACCGGACAAAGCCTGACAAGGCCTGACAGGGCCCGAGCAAACCTGACAGGGCCTGACGGAGCCCGACAGGGCTCCAGCAAACCCGATAGGGCCTGACGGAGCCTGACAGGGCCCGAGTAAACCTGAAAGGGCCCGAGAGAACCTGACAGGGCCCGACGGAGCCCGACAGGGCGCGAGCAAACCCGACAGGGGCTGACAAGGCCCGACAGGGCCTGAGCAAACCCGACAGGACCCGCCAAAGCCTGATAGGGTCCGATGGAGCCCGACAGGGCCCGAGCAAACCCGACAGGGCTCGAGCAAACCTGACAGGGCTCGATGGAGCCCGACAGGGCCCGAGGAAACCCGACAGGGCCCCACGGAGCCCGATAGGGCCCGAGCAAACCCGACAGGGCCTGATGGAGCCTGACAGGGCCCGGGCAAACCCGACAGGGCACGCTGGAGCCCGACAGAGCCCGAGCAAACCCAACAGGGCCCGACAAGGCCCGACAGGGCCCGAGCAAACCTGACACGACCTGACAAAGCCTGACAGGGCCCGACGGAGCCCAACAGGGCCTGAGCAAACCCGAAAGAGCCTGACGGAGCCTGACAGGGCTCGATAGAGTCCGACAGGGCCCGAAGAAACCCGACAGGGCCCGACGGAACCCGAGAGGGCCCGACGGAACCCGAGAGGGCCCGAGGAAATCCGACAGGGCCCGACGGAGCCTGACAGGGCCCGAGCAAACCCGAAAGGGCCCGACGGAGCCTGACAGGGCTCGATGGAGCCCGACAGGGCCCGAGGAAACCCGACAGGGCCTGATTGAGCCCGATAGGGCCCGAGCAACCCCGACAGGGCCTGACGGAGCCTGACAGGGCCCGGGCAAACCCGACAGGGCACGCTGGAGCCCGACAGAGCCCGAGAAAACCCGACAGGGCCCGACAAGGCCCGACAGGGCCCGAGCAAACCTGACACGTCCTGACAAAGCCTGACAGGGCCCGACGGAGCCCGCCAGGGCCCGAGCAAACCCGAAAGAGCCCGACGGAGCCTGACAGGGCTCGATAGAGTCCGACAGGGCCCGAAGAAACCCGACAGGGCCCGACGGAACCCGATAGGGCCCGAGCAAACCCGACAGGGCCCGAGCGAATCTGACAGGGCCCGACGGAGCCCGACAGGATGCGGGCAAACCCGACAGGTCCCGAGCAAACCGGACAAAGCCTGACAAGGCCTGACAGGGCCCGAGCAAACCAGACAGGGCCTGACGGAGCCCGACAGGGCTCCAGCAAACCCGATAGGGCCTGACGGAGCCTGACAGGGCCCGAGTAAACCTGAAAGGGCCCGAGAGAACCTGACAGGGCCCGACGGAGCCCGACAGGGCGCGAGCAAACCCGACAGGGGCTGACAAGGCCCGACAGGGCCTGAGCAAACCCGACAGGACCCGCCAAAGCCTGATAGGGTCCGATGGAGCCCGACAGGGCCCGAGCAAACCCGACAGGGCTCGAGCAAACCTGACTGGGCTCGATGGAGCCTGACAGGGCCCGAGGAAACCCGACAGGGCCCCACGGAGCCCGATAGGGCCCGAGCAAACCCGACAGGGCCTGATGGAGCCTGACAGGGCCCGGGCAAACCCGACAGGGCACGCTGGAGCCCGACAGAGCCCGAGCAAACCCAACAGGGCCCGACAAGGCCCGACAGGGCCCGAGCAAACCTGACACGACCTGACAAAGCCTGACAGGGCCCGACGGAGCCCAACAGGGCCTGAGCAAACCCGAAAGAGCCTGACGGAGCCTGACAGGGCTCGATAGAGTCCGACAGGGCCCGAAGAAACCCGACAGGGCCCGACGGAACCCGAGAGGGCCCGACGGAACCCGAGAGGGCCCGACGGAACCCGAGAGGGCCCGAGGAAATCCGACAGGGCCCGACGGAGCCTGACAGGGCCCGAGCAAACCCGAAAGGGCCCGACGGAGCCTGACAGGGCTCGATGGAGCCCGACAGGGCCCGAGGAAACCCGACAGGGCCTGATTGAGCCCGATAGGGCCCGAGCAACCCCGACAGGGCCTGACGGAGCCTGACAGGGCCCGGGCAAACCCGACAGGGCACGCTGGAGCCCGACAGAGCCCGAGAAAACCCGACAGGGCCCGACAAGGCCCGACAGGGCCCGAGCAAACCTGACACGTCCTGACAAAGCCTGACAGGGCCCAACGGAGCCCGCCATGGCCCGAGCAAACCCGAAAGAGCCCGACGGAGCCTGACAGGGCTCAGTGGAGTCCGACAGGGCCCGAGGAAACCCGACAGGGCCCGACGGAGCCCGATAGGGCCCGAGGAAACCCGACAGGGCCCGATGGAGCCTGACAGGGCTCGAACAAACCCGACAGGGCCTGAGCAAATCCGACAGGGCCCGACGGAGCCCGACAGGGCCCGAGCAAACCCGAAAGGGCCCGACGGAGCCTGACACGGCTCGATGGAGCCCGACAGGGCCCGAGGAAACCCGACAGGGCCCCACGGAGCCCGACAGGGCCCGAGCAAACCCGACAGGGCCTGACGGAGCCCGACAGGGCCCGAGCAAACCCGACAGGGCACGCTGGAGCCCGACAGAGCCCGAGCAAACCCGACAGGGCCTGACAAGGCCCGACAGGGCCCGAGCAAACCTGACACGACCTGACAAAGCCTGACAGGGCCCGACGGAGCCCGACAGGGCTTGAGCAAACCCGAAAGAGCCCGACGGAGCCTGACAGGGCTCGATGGAGCCCGACAGGGCTCGAGGAAACCCGACAGGGCCCCACGGAGCCCGATAGGGCCCGAGCAAACCCGACAGGGCCTGATGGAGCCTGACAGGGCCTGGGCAAACCCGACAGGGCACGCTGGAGCCCGACAGAGCCCAAGCAAACCCAACAGGGCCCGACAAGGCCCGACAGGGCCCGAGCAAACCTGACAGGACCTGACAAAGCCTAACAGGGCCCAACGGAGCCCGACAGGGCCTGAGCAAACCCGAAAGAGCCCGACGGAGCCTGACAGGGCTCGATAGAGTCCGACAGGGCCCGAGGAAACCCGACAGGGCCTGATAGAACCCGACAGGGCCCGACGGAACCCGAGAGAGCCCGAGGAAATCCGACAGGGCTTGACAGAGCCCGACAGGACCCGAGCAAACCCGACAGGGCCCGAGCAAACCCGACAGGGTTCGACAAAGCCTGACATAGCTCGATGGAGCCCGACAGGGCCCGAGGAAACCCGACAGGGCCCGACGGAGCCTGACAGGGCCCAAGCAAACCCGACAGAGCTCGACGGAACCCGAGAGGGCTCGACGGAACCCGAGAGGGCCCGAGGGAATCCGACAGGGCCTGACGGAGCCTGACAGGGCCCGAGCAAACCCGACAGGGCCCGACAGAGCCCGACAGGACCCGAGCAAACCCGACAGGGCCCGAGCAAACCCGACAGGGTTCGACAAAGCCTGACAGGGCTCGATGGAGCCCGACAAGGCCCGAGGAAACCCGACAGGGCCCGACGGAGCCTGACAGGGCCCGAGCAAACCCGACAGGGCTCGACGGAGCCTGACAGGGCCCGAGCAAACCCGACAGGGCCCGAGCAAACCCGACAGGGCACGAAGGAGCCCGACAGGGCCTGAGCAAACCTGACAGGGCCCAACAGAGCCCGACAGGGCACTAGCAAATCCGACAGGGCCTGACGGAGCCTGACAGGGCCCGAGCAAACCCGACAGGGCTCGACGGAGCCTTACAGGGCCCGAGCAAACCCGACAGGGCCCGAGCAAACCTGACAGGGCACGAAGGAGCCCGACAGGGCCCGAGCAAACCCGACAAGGCCCAACGAAACCCGACAGGGCCTGAGCAAACCTGACAGGGCCCGACGATGCCCGACAGGGCACGAGCAAACCCGACAGGGCCTGACGGAGCCTGACAGGGCCCGAGCAAACCCGACAGGGCCCGAGCGAATCTGACAGGGCCCGACGGAGCCCGACAGGACGCGGGCAAACCCGACAGGTCCCGAGCAAACCCGACAGGGCCTGACAAGGCCCGACAGGGCCCGAGCAAACCTGACAGGGCCTGACGGAGCCCGACAGGGCTCGAGCAAACCCGATAGGGCCTGACGGAGCCTGACAGGGCCCGAGCAAACCTGACAGGGCCCAAGAGAACCTGACAGGGCCCGACGGAGCCCGACAGGGCGCGAGCAAACCCGACAGGGCCCGAGCAAACCTGACAGGGCTCGATGGAGCCCGACAGGGCCCGAGGAAACCCGACAGGGCGCGACAGAGCCTGACAGGGCCCGAGCAAACCCGACAGGGTTCGAGGGAGCCCGACAGGGCCCGAGCAAACCCGACAGGGTCCGACGAAGCCTGACAGGGCTTCAGCAAACCCGACAGGGCCCGAGGAAACCCGACAGGACCCGAGTAAACCCGACAGGGTCCGAGGGAGCCCGACAGGGCCCGAGGAAACCGGACAGGGCCCGACAGAGCCCGACAGGGCCCGAGCAAACCCGACAGGGCCCGAACAAACCCGACAGGGTTCGACAAAGCCTGACAGGGCTCGATGGAGCCCGACAGGGCCCGAGGAAACCCGACAGGGCCCGACGGAGCCTGACAGGGCCCGAGCAAACCCGACAGAGTTCGACGGAGCCCGACAGGGCCCGAGCAAACCCGACAGGGTCCGACGAAGCCTGACAGGGCTTCAGCAAACCCGACAGGGCCCGAGCAAAACCGACAGGACCCGAGCAAACCCGACAGGGTCCGAGGGAGCCCGACAGGGCCCGAGGAAACCAGACAGGGCCCGACAGATCCCGACAGGGCCCGAGCAAACCCGACAGGGCCCGAGCAAACCCGACAGGGTTCGACAAAGCCTGACAGGGCTTGATGGAGCCCGACAGGGCCCGAGGAAGCCCGACAGGGCCCGACGGAGCCTGACAGAGCCCGAGCAAACCCGACAGGGCTCGACGGAGCCCGATAGGGCCCGAGCAAACCCGACAGGGCCCGATGGAGCCCGACAGGGCTCGAACAAACCCGACAGGGCCTGAGCAAATTTAACAGGGCCCGACGGAGCCCGACAGGGCCCAAGCAAACCCGAAAGGGCCCGACGGAGACTGACACGGCTCGATGGAGCCTGACAGGGCCCGAGGAAACCCGACAGGGCCCCACGGAGCCCGATACGGCCCGAGCAAACCCGACAGGGCCTGATGGAGCCTGACAGGGCCCGGGCAAACCCGACAGGGCACGCTGGAGCCCGACAGAGCCCGAGCAAACCCAACAGGGCCCGACAAGGCCCGACAGGGCCCGAGCAAACCTGACAGGACCTGACAAAACCTGACAGGGCCCGACGGAGCCCGACAGGGCTTGAGCAAACCCGAAAGAGCCCGACGGAGCCTGACAGGGCTCGATAGAGTCCGACAGGGCCCGAGGAAACCCGACAGGTCCCGACGGAACCCGAGAGGGCCCGACAGAACCCGAGAGGGCCCGAGGAAATCCGACAGGGCTTGACAGAGCCCGACAGGACCCGAGCAAACCCGACAGGGCCCGAGCAAACCCGACAGGGTTCGACAAAGCCTGACAGGGCTCGATGGAGCCCGACAGGGCCCGAGGAAACCCGACAGGGCCCGACGGAGCCTGACAGGGCCCGAGCAAACCCGACAGGGCTCGATGGAGCCTTACAGGGCCCGAGCAAACCCGACAGGGCCCGAGCAAACCTGACAGGGCACGAAGGAGCCCGACAGGGCCCGAGCAAACCCGACAAGGCCCAACGAAACCCGACAGGGCCTGAGCAAACCTGACAGGGCCCGACGGAGCCCGACAGGGCACGAGCAAACCCGACAGGGCCTGACGGAGCCTGACAGGGCCCGAGCAAACCCGACAGGGCCCGAGCGAATCTGACAGGGCCTGACGGAGCCCGACAGGACGCGGGCAAACCCGACAGGTCCCGAGCAAACCCGACAGGGCCTGACAAGGCCCGACAGGGCCCAAGCAAACCTGACAGGGCCTGACGGAGCCCGACAGGGCTCAAGCAAACCCGATAGGGCCTGACGAAGCCTGACAGGGCCCGAGCAAACCTGACAGGGCCCAAGAGAACCTGACAGGGCCTGACGGAGCCCGACAGGGCGCGAGCAAACCCGACAGGGGCTGACAAGGCCCGACAGGGCCTGAGCAAACCCGACAGGACCCGCCAAAGCCTGATAGGGTCCGATGGAGCCCGACAGGGCCCGGGCAAACCCGACAGGGCCCGAGCAAACCTGACAGGGCTCGATGGAGCCCGACAGGGCCCGAGGAAACCCAACAGGGCGCGACAGAGCCTGGCAGGGCCTGAGCAAACCCGACAGGGTTCGACGGAGCCCGACAGGGCCCGAGCAAACCCGACAGGGTCCGACGAAGCCTGACAGGGCTTCAGCAAACCCGACAGGGCCCAAGGAAACCCGACAGGACCCGAGCAAACCCGACAGGGTCCGAGGGAGCCCGACAGGGCCCGAGGAAACCGGACAGGGCCCGACAGAGCCCGACACGGCCCGAGCAAACCCGACAGGGCCCGAGCAAACCCGACAGGGTTCGACAAAGCCTGACAGGGCTCGATGGAGCCCGACAGGGCCCGAGGAAACCCGACAGGGCCCGACGGAGCCTGACAGGGCCCGAGCAAACCCGACAGGGCTCGACGGAGCCTTACAGGGCCCGAGCAAACCCGACAGGGCCCGAGCAAACCTGACAGGGCACGAAGGAGTCCGATAGGGCCCGAGCAAACCCGACAAGGCCCAACGAAACCCGACAGGGCCTGAGCAAACCTGACAGGGCCCGACGGAGCCCGACAGGGCACGAGCAAACCCGACAGGGCCTGACGGAGCCTGACAGGGCCCGAGCAAACCCGACAGGGCCCGAGCGAATCTGACAGGGCCCGACGGAGCCCGACAGGACGCGGGCAAACCCGACAGGTCCCGAGCAAACCCGACAGGGCCTGACAAGGCCCGACAGGGCCCGAGCAAACCTGACAGGGCCTGACGGACCCCGACAGGGGTCGAGCAAACCCGATAGGGCCTGACGGAGCCTGACAGGGCCCGAGCAAACCTGACAGGGCCCGAGAGAACCTGACAGGGCCCGACGGAGCCCGACAGGGCCCGAGCAAACCCGACAGGGGCTGACAAGGCCCGACAGGGCCTGAGCAAACCCGACAGGACCCGCCAAAGCCTGATAGGGTCCGATGGAGCCCGACAGGGCCTGAGGAAACCCGACAGGGCGCGACGGAGCCTGACAGGGCCCGAGCAAACCCGACAGGGTTCGACGGAGCCCGACAGGGCCCGAGCAAACCGACAGGGCCCAACGGAGCCCGACAGGGCCCAAGGAAACCAGACAGGGCCCGACAGAGCCCGACAGGGCCCGAGCAAACCCGAGAGGGCCTGAGCAAACCCGACAGGGTTCGACAAAGCCTGACAGGGCTCGATGGAGCCCGACAGGGCCCAAGGAAACCCGACAGGGCCTGACGGAGCCCGACAGTGCCCAAGCAAACCTGACAGGGCCCGACGGAGCCCGACAGGGCACGAGCAAACCAGACAGGGCCTGACGGAGCCTGACAGGGCCCGAGCAAACCCGACAGGGCCCGAGCAAACCTGACAGGGCCCAACGGATCCCGACAGGGCCCAAGCAAACCTGACAGGGCCCGACGGAGCCCGACAGGGCACGAGCTAACTCGACAGAGCCTGACGTAGCCTGACAGGGCCCGAGCAAACCCGACAGGGCCCGAGCGAAACTGACAGGGCCCGACGGAGCCCGACAGGACGTGGGCAAACCCGACAGGGCCCGAGCAAACCCGACAGGGCCAGACAAGACCCGACAGGGCCTGAGCAAACCCGACAGGACCCGACAAAGCCTGACAGGGCTCGATGGAGCCCGACAGGGCCCAAGGAAACCCGACAGGGCCCGACAGAGCCCGATAGGGCCCGAGCAAACCCGACAGGGCCTGACGGAGCCCGACAGGGCCCGAGCAAACCTGAAAGGGCCCGACGAAGCCTGACAGGGCTCGATGGAGCCCGACAGGGCCCGAGGAAACCCGACAGGGCCCGACGGAGCCCGATAGGGCCCGAGCAAACCCGACAGGGCCCGATGGAGCCCGACAGGGCTCGAACAAACCCGACAGGGCCTGAGCAAATCCGACAGGGCCCGACAGAGCCCGACAGAGCCCGACAGGGCCCGAGCAAACCCGAAAGGGCCCGACGGAGCCTGACAGGGCTCGATGGAGCCCGACAGGGCCCGAGGAAACCCGACAGGGCCCCAGGGAGCCCGATAGGGCCCGAGCAAACCCGACAGGGCCTGACGGAGCCCGACAGGGCCCGAGCAAACCCGACAGGGCACGCTGGAGCCCGACAGAGCCCGAGCAAACCCGACAGGGCCCGAGAAGGCCCGACAGGGCCCGAGCAAACCTGACACGACCTGACAAAGCCTGACAGGGCCCGACGGAGCCCGACAGGGCTTGAGCAAACCCGAAAGAGCCCGACGGAGCCTGACAGGGCTCGATGGAGCCCGACAGGGCCTGAGGAAACCCGACAGGGCCCGACGGAGCCTGACAGGGCCCGAGCAAACCCGAAAGGGCCCGACAGAGCCCGACAGGACCCGAGCAAACCCGACAGGGCCCGAGCAAACCCGACAGGGTTCGACAAAGCCTGACAGGGCTCGATGGAGACCGACAGGGGCCGAGGAAACCCGACAGGGCCCGACGGAGCCTGACAGGGCCTGAGCAAACCCGACAGGGCTCGACAGAGCCTTGCAGGGCCCGAGCAAACCCGACAGGGCCCGAGCAAACCTGACAGGGCACGAAGGAGCCCGACAGGGCCCGAGCAAACCCGACAAGGCCCAACGGATCCCGACATGGCCTGAGCAAACCTGACAGGGCCCGACGGAGCCCGACAGAGCCCGAGCAAACCCGACAGGGCCCGAGCGAATCTGACAGGGCCCGACGGAGCCCGACAGGATGCAGGCAAACCCGACAGGTTCCGAGCAAACCCGACAAAGCCTGACAAGGCCCGACAGGGCCCGAGCAAACCTGACAGGGCCTGACGGAGCCTGACAGGGCCCGAGCAAACCTGACAGGGCCCGAGAGAACCTGACAGGGCCCGACGGAGCCCGACAGGGCGCGAGCAAACCCGACAGGGGCTGACAAGGCCCGACAGGGCCTGAACAAACCCGACAGGACCCGCCAAAGCCTGATAGGGTCCGATGGAGCCCGACAGGGCCCGAGCAAACCCGACAGGGCTCGAGCAAACCTGACAGGGCTCGATGGAGCCCGACAGGGCCCGAGGAAACCCGACAGGGCCCCACGGAGCCCGATAGGGCCCGAGCAAACCCGACAGGGCCTGATGGAGCCTGACAGGGCCCGGGCAAACCCGACAGGGCCCGACAGAGCCCGACAGGACCCGAGCAAACCCGACAGGGCCCGAGCAAACCCGACAGGGTTCGACAAAGCCTGACAGGGCTCGATGGAGCCCGACAGGGCCCGGTGAAACCGGACAGGGCCCAACGGAGCCTGACAGGGCCCGAGCAAACCCGACAGGGCTCGAGCAAACCTGACAGGGCACGAAGGAGCCCGACAGGGCCCAAGCAAACCCGACAAGGCCCAACGGATCCCGACAGGGCCTGAGCAAACCGGACAGGGCCCGACGGAGCCCGACAGGGCACGAGCAAACCCGACAGGGCCTGACGGAGCCTGACAGGGCCCGAGCAAACCCGACAGGGCCCGAGCGAATCCAACAGGGCGCGACGGAGCCCGACAGGACGCGGGCAAACACGACAGGTCCCGAGCAAACCCGACAGGGCCTGACAAGGCCCGACAGGGCCCGAGCAAACCTGACAGGGCCTGACGGAGCCTGACAGGGCCCGAGCAAACCTGACAGGGCCCGAGAGAACCTGACAGGGCCCGACGGAGCCCGACAGGGCGCGAGCAAACCCGACAGGGGCTGACAAGGCCCAACAGGGCCTGAGCAAACCCGACAGGACCCGCCAAAGCCTGATAGGGTCCGATGGAGCCCGACAGGGCCCGAGCAAACCCGACAGGGCCCGAGCAAACCTGACAGGGCTCGATGGAGCCCGACAGGGCCCGAGGAAACCCGACAGGGCGCGACGGAGCCTGACAGGGCCCGAGCAAACCCGACAGGGTTCGACGGAGCCCGACAGGGCCCGAGCAAACCCGACAGGGTCCGACGAAGCCTGACAGGGCTTCAGCAAACCCGACAGGGCCCGAGCAAACCCGACAGGACCCGAGCAAACCCGACAGGGTTTGACGGAGCCCGACAGGGCCCGAGGAAACCAGACAGGGCCCGACAGAGCCCGACAGGGCCCGAGCAAACCCGACAGGGCCCGAGCAAACCCGACAGGGTTCGACAAAGCCTGACAGGGCTTGATGGAGCCCGACAGGGCCCGAGGAAACCCGACAGGGCCCGACGGAGCCTGACAGAGCCCGAGCAAACCCGACAGGGCTCGACGGAGCCCGATAGGGCCTGAGCAAACCCGACAGGGCCTGACGGAGCCCGACAGGGCCCGAGCAAACCCGAAAGTGCCCGACGAAGCCTGACAGGGCTCGATGGAGCCCGACAGGGCCCGAGGAAACCCGACAGGGCGCGACAGAGCCCGATAGGGCCCGAGCAAACCTGACAGGGCCCGATGGAGGCCGACAGGGCTCGAGCAAACCCGACAGGGTCCGACGAAGCCTGACAGGGCTTCAGCAAACCCGACATGGCCCGAGCAAACCCGACAGGGCCCGACGGAGCCCGACAGGGGTCGAGCAAACCCGATAGGGCCTGACGGAGCCTGACAGGGCCCGAGCAAACCTGACAGGGCCCGAGAGAACCTGACAGGGCCCGACGGAGCCCGACAGGGCGCGAGCAAACCCGACAGGGGCTGACAAGGCCCGACAGGGCCTGAGCAAACCCGACAGGACCCGCCAAAGCCTGATAGGGTCCGATGGAGCCCGACAGGGCCTGAGGAAACCCGACAGGGCGCGACGGAGCCTGACAGGGCCCGAGCAAACCCGACAGGGTTCGACGGAGCCCGACAGGGCCCGAGCAAACCGACAGGGCCCAACGGAGCCCGACAGGGCCCGAGGAAACCAGACAGGGCCCGACAGAGCCCGACAGGGCCCGAGCAAACCCGAGAGGGCCTGAGCAAACCCGACAGGGTTCGACAAAGCCTGACAGGGCTCGATGGAGCCCGACAGGGCCCAAGGAAACCCGACAGGGCCTGACGGAGCCCGACAGTGCCCAAGCAAACCTGACAGGGCCCGACGGAGCCCGACAGGGCACGAGCAAACCAGACAGGGCCTGACGGAGCCCGACAGGGCCCGAGCAAACCCGACAGGGCCCAACGGATCCCGACAGGGCCCAAGCAAACCTGACAGGGCCCGACGGAGCCCGACAGGGCACGAGCTAACTCGACAGAGCCTGACGTAGCCTGACAGGGCCCGAGCAAACCCGACAGGGCCCGAGCGAAACTGACAGTGCCCGACGGAGCCCGACAGGACGTGGGCAAACCCGACAGGGCCCGAGCAAACCCGACAGGGCCAGACAAGACCCGACAGGGCCTGAGCAAACCCGACAGGACCCGACAAAGCCTGACAGGGCTCGATGGAGCCCGACAGGGCCCAAGGAAACCCGACAGTGCCCGAAGGAGCCCGATAGGGCCCGAGCAAACGCGACAGGGCCTGACGGAGCCCGACAGGGCCCGAGCAAACCTGAAAGGGCCCGACAAAGCCTGACAGGGCTCGATGGAGCCCGACAGGGCCCGAGGAAACCCGACAGGGCCCGACGGAGCCCGATAGGGCCCGAGCAAACCCGACAGGGCCCGATGGAGCCCGACAGCGCTCGAACAAACCCGACAGGGCCTGAGCAAATCCGACAGGGCCCGACAGAGCCCGACAGAGCCTGACAGGGCCCGAGCAAACCCGAAAGAGCCCGACGGAGCCCGACAGGGCTCGATGGAGCCCGACAGGGCCCGAGGAAACCCGACAGGGCCCCACGGAGCCCGATAGGGCCCGAGCAAACCCAACAGGGCCTGACGGAGCCCGACAGGGCCCGAGCAAACCCGACAGGGCACGCTGGAGCCCGACAGAGCCCGAGGAAACCCGACAGGGCCCGACAAGGCCCGACAGGGCCCGAGCAAACCTGACACGACCTGACAAAGCCTGACAGGGCCCGACGGAGCCCGACAGGGCTTGAGCAAACCCGAAAGAGCCCGACGGAGCCTGACAGGGCTCGATGGAGCCCGACAGGGCCTGAGGAAACCCGACAGGGCCCGACGGAGCCTGACAGGGCCCGAGCAAACCCGAAAGGGCTCGACAGAGCCCGACAGGACCCGAGCAAACCCGACAGGGCCCGAGCAAACCCGACAGGGTTCGACAAAGCCTGACAGGGCTCGATGGAGACCGACAGGGCCCGAGGAAACCCGACAGGGCCCGACGGAGCCTGACAGGGCCTGAGCAAACCCGACAGGGCTCGACAGAGCCTTGCAGGGCCCGAGCAAACCCGACAGGGCCCGAGCAAACCTGACAGGGCTCGATGAAGCCCGACAGGGCCCGAGCAAACCCGACAAGGCCCAACGGATCCCGACAGGGCCTGAGCAAACCTGACAGGGCCCGACGGAGCCCGACAGAGCCCGAGCAAACCCGACAGGGCCCTAGCGAATCTGACAGGGCCCGACGGAGCCCGACAGGATGCAGGCAAACCCGACAGGTCCCGAGCAAACCCGACAAAGCCTGACAAGGCCCGACAGGGCCCGAGCAAACCTGACAGGGCCTGACGGAGCCCGACAAGGCTCGAGCAAACCCGATAGGGCCTGACGGAGCCTGACAGGGCCCGAGCAAACCTGAAAGGGCCCGAGAGAACCTGACAGGGCCCGACGGAGCCCGACAGGGCGCGAGCAAACCCGACAGGGACTGACAAGGCCCGACAGGGCCTGAGCAAACCCGACAGGACCCGCCAAAGCCTGATAGGGTCCGATGGAGCCCGACAGGGCCCGAGCAAACCCGACAGGGCTCGAGCAAACCTGACAGGGCTCGATGGAGCCCGACAGGGCCCGAGGAAACCCGACAGGGCCCCACGGAGCCCGATAGGGCCCGAGCAAACCCGACAGGGCCTGATGGAGCCTGACAGGGCCCGGGCAAACCCGACAGGGCACGCTGGAGCCCGACAGAGCCCGAGCAAACCCAACAGGGCCCGACAAGGCCCGACAGGGCCCGAGCAAACCTGACAGGACCTGACAAAGCCTGACAGGGCCCGACGGAGCCCAACAGGGCCTGAGCAAACCCGAAAGAGCCTGACGGAGCCTGACAGGGCTCGATAGAGTCCGACAGGGCCCGAAGAAACCCGACAGGGCCCGACGGAACCCGAGAGGGCCCGACGGAACCCGAGAGGGCCCGAGGAAATCCGACAGGGCCCGACGGAGCCTGACAGGGCCCGAGCAAACCCGACAGGGCCCGACAGAGCCCGACAGGACCCGAGCAAACCCGACAGGGCCCGAGCAAACCCGACAGGGTACGACAAAGCCTGACAGGGCTCGATGGAGCCCGACAGGGCCCGGGGAAACCCGACAGGGCCCGACGGAGCCTGACAGGGCCCGAGCAAACCCGACAGGGCTCGAGCACACCTGACAGGGCACGAAGGAGCCCGACAGGGCCCGAGCAAACCCGACAAGGCCCAACGGATCCCGACAGGGCCTGAGCAAACCTGACAGGGCCCGACGGAGCCCGACAAAGCACGAGCAAACCCGACAGGGCCTGACGGAGCCTGACAGGGCCCGAGCAAACCCGACAGGGCCCGAGCGAATCCGACAGGGCGCGACGTAGCCCGACAGGACGCGGGCAAACCCGACAGGTCCCGAGCAAACCCGACAGGGCCTGACAAGACCCGACAGCGCCCGAGCAAACCTGACAGGGCCTGACGGAGCCCGACAGGGCCCGAGCAAACCTGACAGGGCCCGAGAGAACCTGACAGGGCCCGACGGAGCCCGACAGGGCGCGAGCAAACCCGACAGGGGCTGACAAGGCCCGACAGGGCCTGAGCAAACCCGACAGGACCCGCCAAAGCCTGATAGGGTCCGATGGAGCCCGACAGGGCCCGAGCAAACCTGACAGGGCCTGAGCAAACCTGACAGGGCTCGATGGAGCCCGACAGGGCCCAAGGAAACCCGACAGGGTCCGACGAAGCCTGACAGGGCTTCAGCAAACCCGACAGGGCCCGAGCAAACCCGAAAGGACCCGAGCAAACCCGACAGGGTCCGACGGAGCCCGACAGGGCCCGAGGAAACCAGACAGGGCCCGACAGAGCCCGACAGGGCCCGAGCAAACCCGACAGGGTTCGACGAAGCCCGACAGGGCCCAAGCAAACCCGACAGGGTCTGACGAAGCTTGACAGGGCTTCAGCAAACCCGACAGGGCCCGAGCAAACCCGACAGGACCCGAGCAAACCCGACAGGGTCCGACGGAGCCCGACAGGGCCCGAGGAAACCAGACAGGGCCCGACAGAGCCCGACAGGGCCCGAGCAAACCCGACAGGGCCCGAGCAAACCCGACAGGGTTCGACAAAGCCTGACAGGGCTTGATGGAGCCCGACAGGGCCTGAGCAAACCCGACAGGGCCCGACGGAGCCTGACAGAGCCCGAGCAAACCCGACAGGGCTCGACGGAGCCCGATAGGGCCCGAGCAAACCCGAAAGTGCCCGACGAAGCCTGACAGGGCTCGATGGAGCCCGACAGGGCCCGAGGAAACCCGACAGGGCTCGACAGAGCCCGATAGGGCCAGAGCAAACCTGACAGGGCCCGATGGAGGCCGACAGGGCTCGAGCAATCCCGACAGGGTCCGACGAAGCCTGACAGGGCTTCAGCAAACCCGACATGGCCCGAGCAAACCCGACAGGGCCCGACGGAGCCCGACAGGGGTCGAGCAAACCCGATAGGGCCTGACGGAGCCTGACAGGGCCCGAGCAAACCTGACAGGGCCCGAGAGAACCTGACAGGGCCCGACGGAGCCCGACAGGGCGCGAGCAAACCCAACAGGGGCTGACAAGCCCGACAGGGCCTGAGCAAACCCGACAGGACCCGCCAAAGCCTGATAGGGTCCGATGGAGCCCGACAGGGCCTGAGGAAACCCGACAGGGCGCGACGGAGCCTGACAGGGCCCGAGCAAACCCGACAGGGTTCGACGGAGCCCGACAGGGCCCGAGCAAACCGACAGGGCCCAACGGAGCCCGACAGGGCCCAAGGAAACCAGACAGGGCCCGACAGAGCCCGACAGGGCCCGAGCAAACCCGAGAGGGCCTGAGCAAACCCGACAGGGTTCGACAAAGCCTGACAGGGCTCGATGGAGCCCGACAGGGCCCAAGGAAACCCGACAGGGCCTGACGGAGCCCGACAGTGCCCAAGCAAACCTGACAGGGCCCGACGGAGCCCGACAGGGCACGAGCAAACCAGACAGGGCCTGACGGAGCCTGACAGGGCCCGAGCAAACCCGACAGGGCCCAACGGATCCCGACAGGGCCCAAGCAAACCTGACAGGGCCCGACGGAGCCCGACAGGGCACGAGCTAACTCGACAGAGCCTGACGTAGCCTGACAGGGCCCGAGCAAACCCGACAGGGCCCGAGCGAAACTGACAGTGCCCGACGGAGCCCGACAGGACGTGGGCAAACCCGACACGGCCCGAGCAAACCCGACAGGGCCAGACAAGACCCGACAGGGCCCGAGCAAACCCGACAGGACCCGACAAAGCCTGACAGGGCTCGATGGAGCCCGACAGGGCCCAAGGAAACCCGACAGGGCCCGACGGAGCCCGATAGGGCCCGAGCAAACCCGACAGGGCCTGACGGAGCCCGACAGGGCCCGAGCAAACCTGAAAGGGCCCGACGAAGCCTGACAGGGCTCGATGGAGCCCGACAGGGCCCGAGGAAACCCGACAGGGCCCGACGGAGCCCGATAGGGCCCGAGCAAACCCGACAGGGCCCGATGGAGCCCGACAGGGCTCGAACAAACCCGACAGGGCCTGAGCAAATCCGACAGGGCCCGACAGAGCCCGACAGAGCCCGACAGGGCCCGAGCAAACCCGAAAGAGCCCGACGGAGCCTGACAGGGCTCGATGGAGCCCGACAGGGCCCGAGCAAACCCGACAGGGTCCGACGAAGCCTGACAGGGCTTCAGGAAACCCGACAGGGCCCGAGCAAATCCGACAGGGCTCGATGGAGCCCGACAGGGCCCGAGGAAACCCGACAGGGCCCCAGGGAGCCCGATAGGGCCCGAGCAAACCCGACAGGGCCTGACGGAGCCCGACAGGGCCCGAGCAAACCCGACAGGGCACGATGGAGCCCGACAGAGCCCGAGCAAACCCGACAGGGCCCGAGAAGGCCCGACAGGGCCCGAGCAAACCTGACACGACCTGACAAAGCCTGACAGGGCCCGACGGAGCCCGACAGGGCTTGAGCAAACCCGAAAGAGCCCGACGGAGCCTGACAGGGCTCGATGGAGCCCGACAGGGCCTGAGGAAACCCGACAGGGCCCGACGGAGCCTGACAGGGCCCGAGCAAACCCGAAAGGGCCCGACAGAGCCCGACAGGACCCGAGCAAACCCGACAGGGCCCGAGCAAACCCGACAGGGTTCGACAAAGCCTGACAGGGCTCGATGGAGACCGACAGGGCCCGAGGAAACCCGACAGGGCCCGACGGAGCCTGACAAAGCCCGAGCAAACCCGACATGGCTCGACAGAGCCTTGCAGGGCCCGAGCAAACCCGACAGGGCCCGAGCAAACCTGACAGGGCACGAAGGAGCCCGACAGGGCCCGAGCAAACCCGACAAGGCCCAACGGATCCTGACAGGGCCTGAGCAAACCTGACAGGGCCCGACGGAGCCCGACAGAGCCCGAGCAAACCCGACAGGGCCCGAGCGAATCTGACAGGGCCCGACGGAGCCCGACAGGATGCGGGCAAACCCGACAGGTCCCGAGCAAACCGGACAAAGCCTGACAAGGCCCGACAGGGCCCGAGCAAACCTGACAGGGCCTGACGGAGCCCGACAGGGCTCCAGCAAACCCGATAGGGCCTGACGGAGCCTGACAGGGCCCGAGTAAACCTGAAAGGGCCCGAGAGAACCTGACAGGGCCCGACGGAGCCCGACAGGGCGCGAGCAAACCCGACAAGGGCTGACAAGGCCCGACAGGGCCTGAGCAAACCCGACAGGACCCGCCAAAGCCTGATAGGGTCCGATGGAGCCCGACAGGGCCCGAGCAAACCCGACAGGGCCCGACAAGGCCCGACAGGGCCCGAGCAAACCTGACAGGACCTGACAAAGCCTGACAGGGCCCGACGGAGCCCAACAGGGCCTGAGCAAACCCGAAAGAGCCTGACGGAGCCTGACAGGGCTCGATAGAGTCCGACAGGGCCCGAAGAAACCCGACAGGGCCCGACGGAAACCGAGAGGGCCCGACGGAACCCGAGAGGGCCCGAGGAAATCCGACAGGGCCCGACGGAGCCTGACAGGGCTCGAGCAAACCCGACAGGGCCCGACAGAGCCCGACAGGACCCGAGCAAACCCGACAGGGCCCGAGCAAACCCGACAGGGTTCGACAAAGCCTGACAGGGCTCGATGGAGCCCGACAGGGCCCGGGGAAACCCGACAGGGCCCGACGGAGCCTGACAGGGCCCGAGCAAACCCGACAAGGCCCAACGGATCCCGACAGGGCCTGACGGAGCCTGACAGGGCCCGAGCAAACCCGACAGGGCCCGAGCGAATCTGACAGGGCGCGACGGAGCCCGACAGGACGCGGGCAAACCCGACAGGTCCCGAGCAAACCCGACAGGGCCTGACAAGGCCCGACAGGGCCCGAGCAAACCTGACAGGGCCTGACGGAGCCTGACAGGGCCCGAGCAAACCTGACAGGGCCCGAGAGAACCTGACAGGGCCCGACGGAGCCCGACAGGGCGCGAGCAAACCCGACAGGGGCTGACAAGGCCCGACAGGGCCTGAGCAAACCCGACAGGACCCGCCAAAGCCTGATAGGGTCCGATGGAGCCCGACAGGGCCCGAGCAAACCCGACAGGGCCCGAGCAAACCTGACAGGGCTCGATGGAGCCCGACAGGGCCCGAGGAAACCCGACAGGGCGCGACGGAGCCTGACAGGGCCCGAGCAAACCCGACAGGGTTCGACGGAGCCCGACAGGGCCCGAGCAAACACGACAGGGTCCGACGAAGCCTGACAGGGCTTCAGCAAACCCGACAGGAACCGAGCAAACCCGACAGGACCCGAGCAAATCCGACAGGGTCCGACGGAGCCCGATAGGGGCCGAGGAAACCAGACAGGGCCCGACAGAGCCCGACAGGGCCCGAGCATACCCGACAGGGCCCGAGCAAACCCGACAGGGTTCGACAAAGCCTGACAGGGCTTGATGGAGCCCGACAGGGCCCGAGCAAACCCGACAGGGCCCGACGGAGCCTGACAGAGCCCGAGGAAACCCGACAGGGCTCGACAGAGCCCGATAGGGCCCGAGCAAACCTGACAGGGCCCGATGGAGGCCGACAGGGCTCGAGCAAACCTGACAGGGTCCGACGAAGCCTGACAGGGCTTCAGCAAACCCGACATGGCTTCAGCAAACCCGACAGGGCCCGACGGAGCCCGACAGAGCCCGAGGAAACCAGACAGGGCTCGATGGAGCCCGACAGGGCTCGAGCAAACCCGACAGGGCCCGACGGAGCCCGACAGGGCCCGAGCAAACCCGAAAGGGCCCGACGGAGCCTGACAGGGCTCGATGGAGCCCGACAGGGCTCGAGCAAACCCGACAGGGTCCGACGAAGCCTGACAGGGCTTCAGCAAACCCGACATGGCCCGAGCAAACCCGACAGGGCCGACGGAGCCCGACAGAGCCCGAGGAAACCAGACAGGGCCCGACGGAGCCCGACCGGGCTCGAGCAAGCCTGACAGGGCCCGACGGAGCCCGACAGGGCCCGAGCAAACCCAAAAGGGCCCGACGGAGCCTGACAGGGCTCGATGGAGCCCGACAGGGCCCGAGGAAACCCGACAGGGCCTGATTGAGCCCGATAGGGCCCGAGCAAACCCGACAGGGCCTGACGGAGCCTGACAGGGCCCGGGCAAACCCGACAGGGCACGCTGGAGCCCGACAGAGCCCGAGCAAACCCGACAGGGCCCGACAAGGCCCGACAGGGCCTGAGCAAACCTGACACGTCCTGACAAAGCCTGACAGGGCCCGACGGAGCCCGCCAGGGCCCCAGCAAACGCGAAAGAGCCCGACGGAGCCTGACAGGGCTCAGTGGAGTCCGACAGAGCCCGAGGCAACCCGACAGGGCTCGACGGAACCCGACAGGGCCTGAGCAAACCCGACAAGGCCCGAGCAAACCCGACAGGGCCCGACGGAGCCTGACAGGGCTCGATGGAGCCCGACAGGGCCCGAGGAAACCCGACAGGGCCCGACTGAGCCCGATAGGGCCCGAGCAAACCCGACAGGGCCCGATGGAGCCCGACAGGGCTCGAACAAACCCGACAGGGCCTGAGCAAATCCGACAGGGCGCGACGGAGCCTGTCGGGTTTGCTCGGGCTCTGTCAGCTCCATTGGGCTCTGTCGGGTTTGCTCGGGCCCTGTCGGGTTTGCTCGGGCCCTGTCAGGCTCCGTCAAGCCCTGCCGGGTTTGCTAGGGCCCTGTCGGGCTCCGTCGGGCCCTGTCTGGTTTCCTCAGGCCCTGTCGGGCTCCGTCGGGCCCTGTCGGGTTTGCTCGGGCCCTGTCGGGTTTGCTGAAGCCCTGTCAGGCTTCGACGGACCCTGTCGGGTTTGCTCGGGCCCTTTCGGGCTCCGTCGAGTCCTGTCGGGTTTGCTCGGGCCCTGTCAGGCTCCGTCGCGCCCTGTCGGGTTTCCTCGGGCCCTGTCGGGCTCCATCGAGCCCTGTCGGGTTTGCTCGGGCCCTGTCGGGCTCCATCGGACCCTATCAGGCTTTGTCGGGTCCTGTCGGGTTTGCTCAGGCCCTGTCGGGTCTTGTCAGGCCCTGTCGGGTTTGCTCGGGCCTTGTCGGGTTTGCCCGCGTCCTGTCGAACTCCGTCAGGCCCTGTCAGATTCGCTCGGGCCCTGTCGGGTTTGCTCGTGCCCTGTCAGGCTCCGTCAGGCCCTGTCGGGTTTGCTCGGGCCCTGTCAGGCTCCGTCAGGCCCTGTCGGGTTTGCTCGGGCCCTGTCAGGCTCCGTCAAGCCCTGTCGGGTTTGCTCGGGCCCTGTCGGGTTTGCTAGGGCCCTGTCGGGCTCCGTCGGGCCCTGTCTAGTTTCGTCAGGCCCTGTCGGGATCCGTCGGGCCCTGTCGGGTTTGCTCAGGCCGTGTCGGGTTTGCTGAAGCCCTGTCAGGCTTCGACGGACCCTGTCGGGTTTGCTCGGGCCCTGTCGGGCATTGTCGAGCCCTGTCGGGTTTCCTCGGGCCCTGTCGGGCTCCATCGAGCCCTGTCGGGTTTGCTCGGGCCCTGTCGGGCTCCATCGGGCCCTGTCAGGCTTTGTCGGGTCCTGTCGGGTTTGCTCAGGCCCTGTCGGGCCTTGTCAGGCCCTGTCGGGTTTGCTCGGGCCCTGTCGGGTTTGCCCGCGTCTTGTCGGGCTCCGTCGAGCCCTGTCAGATTCGCTCGGGCCCTGTCGGGTTTGCTCGGGCCCTGTCAGGCTCCGTCAGGCCCTGTCGGGTTTGCTCGTGCCCTGTCGGGCTCCGTCGGGCCCTGTCAGGCTTTGTCAGGTCCTGTCGGGTTTGCTCAGGCCCTGTCGGGCCTTGTCAGGCCCTGTCGGGTTTGCTCGGGCCCTGTCGGGTTTGCCCTGTCCTGTCGGGCTCCGTCGGGCCCTGTCAGATTCGCTCGGGCCCTGTCGGGTTTGCTCGGGCCCTGTCAGGCTCCGTCAGGCCCTGTTGGGTTTTCTCGTGCCCTGTTGGGCTCCGTCGGGCCCTGTCAGGTTTGCTTGCGCCCTGTCGGGATCCGTTGGGCCCTGTCGGGTTTGCTCGGGCCCTGTCGGGCTCCTTCGTGCCCTGTCAGGTTTGCTCGGGCCCTGTCGAATTTGCTCGGGCCCTGTCAGGCTCCGTCGAGCCCTGTCGGGTTTGCTCGGGCCCTGTCAGGCTCCGTCGGGCCCTGTCGGGTTTCCTTGGGCCCTGTCAGGCTCCATCGAGCCCTGTCAGGCTTTGTCGAACCCTGTGAGGTTTGCTCGGGCCATGTCGGGTTTGCTCAGGCCCTGTCAGGCTCTGTCGGGCCCTGTCTGGTTTCCTCGGGCCCTGTCGGGCTCCTTCGAGCCCTGTCAGGTTTGCTCGGACCGTGTCGGGTTTGCTCGGGCCCTGTCAGGCTCCGTCGAGCCCTGGCGGGATTGCTCGGGCCCTGTCGGGCCTTGTCGGGCCCTGTCGGGTTTGCTCGAACTCTGTCGGGCTCTAGCATGCCCTGTCGGGTTTGCCCGGGCCCTGTCAGGCTCCGTCAGGCCCTGTCGGGTTTGCTTGGGCCCTATGGGGCTTCGTGGGGCCCTGTCGGGTTTCCTCGGGCCCTGTCGGGCTCCATTGAGCCCTGTCAGGCTCCATCGGGCCCTTTCGGGTTTGCTCGGGCCCTGTCGGGCTCCGTCAGGCCCTGTCGGATTTGCTCAGGCCCTGTCGGGTTTGCTCGAGCCCTGTCGGGCTCCATCGGGCCCTGTCGGGTTTGCTCGGGCCCTATCGGGCTCCGTCGGGCCCTGTCGGGTTTCCTCGGGCCCTGTCAGGCTCCATCGAGCCCTGTCAGGCTTCGTCGGGCCCTTTCGGGTTTGCTCGGGCCCTGTCGGGCTCCGTCAGGCCCTGTCGGGTTTTCTCGGGCCCTATCGGGCTCTGTCGGGCCCTGTCGGGTTTCCTCGGGCTCTGTCGGTCGCCATCGAGCCCTGTCAGGCTCCGTCAGGCCCTGTCGGGTTTGCTCGGGCCCTATCAGGCTCCGTCGGGCCCTGTCGGGTTTCCTCGGGCTCTGTCGGTCTCCATCGAGCCCTGTCAGGCTCCGTCGGGCCCTGTCGGGTTTGCTCGGGCCCTGTCGGGTTTGCTCAGGCACTGTCGGGTTTGCTCGGGCCCTGTCGGGTTTGCTTGGGCCCTGTTGGGTTTGCTCGGGCCCTGTCGGGCTTCCTCGGGCCCTGTCGGGCTCCATCGAGCCCTGTCAGGCTCCGTCGGACCCTATCAGGCTTTGCTCGGGCCCTGTCGGTCTCCGTCAGGCCCTGTCGGGTTTGCTCGGGCCCTATCGGGCTCCGTCGGGCCCTGTCGGGTTTCCTCGGGCTCTGTCGGTCTCCATCGAGCCCTGTCAGGCTCCGTTGGGCCCTGTCGGCTTTGCTCGGGACCTGTCGGGTTTGCTCAGGCACTGTCGGGTTTGCTCAGGCCCTGTCGGGTTTGCTTGGGCCCTGTCGGGCTCCATCGGGCCCTGTCGGGTTTCCTCGGGCCCTGTCGGGCTCCATCGAGCCCTGTCAGGCTCCGTCGGGCCCTTTCGGGTTTGCTCGGGCCCTGTCGGGCTCCGTCGGGCCATGTCGGGTTTCCTCAGGCCCTGTCGGGTTCCATCGAGCCCTGTCAGGCTCCGTCGGGCCTTTTTGGGTTTGCTCGGGCCGTGTCGGGCTCCGTCGGGCCCTGTCAGGCTTTGTCAGGTCCTGTCAGGTTTGTTCTGGCCCTGTCGGGCCTTGTCGGGCCCTGTCGGGTTTGCTCGGGCTCTGTCGGGCTCCGTTGGGCCCTGTCGGGTTTGCTCGGGCACTGTCGGGTTTGCTCAGGCCCTGTCAGGCTCCGTCGACCTCTGTCAGGTTTGCTCGGGCCCTGTCGGGCTCCGTTGAGCCATGTCGGGTTTGCTCGGGCCCTGTCGGGCTCCATCGAACCCTGTCAGGCTTTGTCGGGTCCTGTCGGGTTTGCTCAGGCCCTGTCAGGCTCCGTCGTCCCCTGTCAGGTATGCTCGGGCCCTGTCGGGTTTGCTCAGGCCCTGTCAGGCTCCGTCGACCCCTATCAGGTATGCTCGGGCCCTGTTGGGTTTGCTCAGGCCCTGTCAGGCTCCGTCGACCCCTGTCAGGTTTGCTCGGGCCCTGTCGGGCTCCGTCGGGCCCTATCAGGTTTGCTCGGGCCCTGTCGGGTTTGCTCAGGCCCTGTCAGGCTCCGTCGAGCCCTGTCGGGTTTGCTCAGGCCCTGTCAGGCTCCGTCAGGCCCTGTCGGGTTTGCTCGGGCCCTGTCGGGTTTGCTGGGGCCCTGTCGGGCTCCGTCGGGCCCTGTCGGGTTTGCTCGGGCCCTGTCGGGCTCCGTCTAGCCCTGTCGGGTTTCCTCGGGCCCTGTCGGGCTCCGTCGGGCCCTGTCGGATTTCCTCGGGCCCTCTCGGGTTCCGTCGGGCCCTGTCAGGTTTCCTCGGGCCCTGTCGGACTCTATCGAGCCCTGTCAGGCTCCGTTGGGCTCTTTCGGGTTTGCTCAGGCCCTGTCGGGCTCCGTCGGGCCCTGTCAGACTTTGTCAGGTCCTGTCAGGTTTGCTCGGGCCCTGTCGGGCCTTGTCGGGCCCTGTTGGGTTTGCTCGGGCTCTGTCGGGCTCCAGCGTGCCCTGTCGGGTTTGCCCTGGCCCTGTCAGGCTCCATCAGGCCCTGTCGGGTTTGCTCGGGCCACGTCGGGCTCCGTGGGGCCCTGTCGGGTTTCCTCGGGCCCTGTCGGGCTCCATCGAGCCCTGTCAGGCTCCGTCGGGCCCTTTCGGGTTTGCTCGGGCCCTGTCGGGCTCTGTCGGGCCCCGTCGGATTTGCTCAGGCCCTGTCGGGTTTGCTCGAGCCCTGTTGGGCTCCATCGAGTCCTGTCGGGTTTGCTCGGGCCCTATCGGGCTCCGTCGGGCCCTGTCGGGTTTCCTCGGGCCCTGTTGGGCTCCATCGAGCCCTGTCAGGCTTCGTCAAGCCCTTTCGGGTTTGCTCGGGCCCTGTCGGGCTCCGTCAGGCCCTGTCAGGTTTGCTCGGGCCCTATCGGGCTCCGTCGAGCCCTGTCGGGTTTCCTCGGGCCCTGTCGAGCTCCATCGAACCCTGTCAGGCTCCGTCGGGCCCTGTCGGATTTGCTCAGGCCCTGTCGGGCTCCATCGGGTCCTGTCGGGTTTGCTCGGGCCCTATCGGGCTCCTTCGGGCCCTATCGGGTTTCCACGGGCCCTGTCGGGCTCTTTTGGGCCCTGTCGGTTTGCTCGGGCCCTGTCGGGTTTTCTGAAGCCCTGTCAGGCTTCGTCGGACCCTGTCAAGTGTGCTCGGGCCCTGTCGGGCTCCGTTGAACCCTGTCAGGTTTTCTCGGGCCTTGTCAGGCTCCGTCGGGTCCTGTCGGGTTTGCTCGGGCCCTGTCGGGTTTGCTCGGGCCCTGTCGGGTTTGCTCAGGCCCTGTCGGGTTCCGTCGGGCCCTGTCGGGTTTCCTCGGGCCCTGTCGGACTCCACTGAGCCCTGTCAGGCTCCGTCGGGCTCTTTCGGGTTTGCTCGGGCCCTGGCGGGCTCCGTCGGGCCCTGTCAGTCTTTGTCAGGACGTGTCAGGTTTGCTCGGGCCCTGTCGGGCCTTGTCGGGCCCTGTCGGGTTTACTCGGGCTCTGTCGGGCTCCAGCGTGCCCTGTCGGGTTTGCCCGGGCCCTGTCAGGCTCCGTCAGGCCCTGTCGGGTTTGCTCGGGCCCTATCGGGCTCCGTCGGGCCCTGTCGGGTTTCCTCGGGCCCTGTCGGGCTCCATCGAGCCCTGTCAGGCTTCGTCGGGCCCTTTCGGGTTTGCTCGGGCCCTGTCGGGCTCCGTCGGGCCCTGTCGGGTTTGCTCGGGCCCTATCGGGCTCCGTCGGGCCCTGTCGGGTTTCCTCGGGCCCTGTCGGGCTCCATCGAGCCCTGTCAGGCTTCGTCGGGCCCTTTCGGGTTTGCTCGGGCCCTGTCGGGCTCCGTCAGGCCCTGTCGGGTTTGCTCGGGCCCTGTCGGGCTCCGTCAGGCCCTGTCGGGTTTCCTCGGGCCCTGTCGGGCTCCATCGAGCCCTGTCAGGTTTGCTCGGGCCCTGTCGGGTTTGCTCGGGCCCTGTCGGGCTCCATCGGACCCTATCAGACTTTGGCGGGTCCTGTCGGGTTTGCTCAGGCCCTGTCGGGCCTTGTCAGCCCCTGTCGGGTTTGCTCGGGCCCTGTCGGGCTCCGTCGCGCCCTGTCTGGTTTCCTCGGGCTCTGTCGGGCTCCGTCGAACCCTGTCGGGTTTGCTCGGGCCACGTCGGGTTTGCTGAAGCCCTGTCAGGCTTCGTCGGACCCTGTCGGGTTTGCTCGAGCCCTGTCGGGCTCCATCAGGTGCTGTCAGGTTTGCTCGGGCCCTATCGGGCTCCGTCGGGCCCTGTCGGGTTTGCTCGGGCCCTGTCGGGCTCGATCGAGCCCTGTCAGGCTTTGTCGGGCCCTTTCGGGTTTGCTCGGGCCCTGTCGGGCTCCGTCAGGCCCTGTCGGGTTTGCTCGGGCCCTATCGGCCTCCGTCGAGCCCTGTCGGGTTTGCTCGGGCTCTGTCAGGCTCCGTCGGGCCCTGTTGGGTTTCCTCAGGCCCTGTCGGGCTCCATCAAGCCCTGTCAGGCTTTGTCGAACCCTGTCGGGTTTGCTCGGGCCCTGTCGGGTTTGCTCGGGCCCTGTCGGGCTCCGTCGGGCCCTGTCTGGTTTCCTCGGGCTCTGTTGGGCTTCGTCGCGCCCTGTCGGGTTTGCTCGGGCCATGTCGGGTTTGCTGAAGCCCTGTCAGGTTTCGTCGGACCCTGTCGGGTTTGCTCGAGCCCTGTCGGGCTCCATCGGGCCCTGTCGGGTTTGCTCAGGCCCTATCGGGCTCCGTCGGGCCCTGTCGGGTTTCCTCGGGCCCTGTCGGGCTCCATCGAGCCCTGTCAGGCTTCGTCGGGCCCTTTGGGGTTTGCTCGGGCCCTGTCGGGCTCCGTCAGCCCTGTCGGGTTTCCTCGGGCCCTGTCGGGCTCCATCGAGCCCTGTCAGGTTTGCTCGGGCCCTGTCGGGTTTGCTCGGGCCCTGTCGGGCTCCATCAGACCCTATCAGGCTTTGGCGGGTCCTGTCGGGTTTGCTCAGGCCCTGTCGGGCCTTGTCAGCCCCTGTGAGGTTTGCTCGCGCCCCGTCGGGCTCCGTCGGGCCCTGTCAGGCTCCTTCGTGCCCTGTCAGGTTTGCTCGGGCCGTGTCATGCTCCGTCAGGCCCTATCGGGTTTGCTCGAGCCGTGTCGGGCTCCGTCAGGCCCTGTCAGGTTTGCTCAGGCCCTGTCGGGCCTTGTCAGGCCCTGTCAGGTTTGCTCGGGACCTGTCGGGTTTGCCCGCGTCCTGTCGGGCTCCGTCGGGCCCTGTCAGATTCGCTCGGGCCCTGTCGGGTTTGCTCGGGCCCTGTCAGGCTTCGTCAGGCCCTGTCGGGTTTGCTCGTGCCCTGTCGGGCTCCGTCGGGCCCTGTCAGGTTTGCTCAGGCCCTGTCGGGATCCGTTGGGCCTTGTCGGGTTTGCTCGGGCCCTGTCGGGCTCCTTCGTGCCCTGTCAGGTTTGCTCGGGCCCTGTCGGGTTTGCTCGGGCCCTGTCAGGCTCCGTCGGGCTCTGTCGGGTTTCCTCGGGCCCTGTCGGGTTTGCTCGGGCCCTGTCAGACTTTGTCGAACCCTGTCGGGTTTGCTCGGGCCATGTCGGGTTTGCTCGGGTCCTGTCGGGCTCTGTCGGGCCCTGTCGGGTTTGCTCGGGCCCTGTCAGGCTCCGTCGGGCCCTGTCAGATTTCCTCGGGCCCTCTCGGGTTCCGTCGGGCCCTGTCAGGTTTCCTCGGGCCCTGTCGGACTCTATCGAGCCCTGTCAGGCTCCGTCGGGCTCTTTCGGGTTTGCTCAGGCCCTGTCGGGCTCCGTCGGGCCCTGTCAGGCTTTGTAAGGTCCTGTCAGGTTTGCTCGGGCCCTGTCGGGCCTTGTCGGGCCCTGTCGGGTTTGCTCGGGCTCTGTCAGGGTCCAGCGTGCCCTGTCGGGTTTGCTCGGGCCCTGTCAGGCTCCATCAGGCCCTGTCGGGTTTGCTCGGGCACTATCGGGCTCCGTGGGGCCCTGTCGGGTTTCCTCGGGGCCTGTCGGGCTCCATCGAGCCCTGTAAGGCTCCGTCGGGCCCTTTCGGGTTTGCTCGGGCCCTGTCAGGCTCCGTCGGGCCCTTTCGGGTTTGCTCGGGCCCTGTCGGGCTCCGTCGGGCCCTGTCGGATTTGCTCAGGCCCTGTCGGGTTTGCTCGAGCCCTGTCGGGCTCCATCGGGTCCTGTCGGGTTTGCTCGGGCCCTATCAGGCTCCGTCGGGCCCTGTCGGGTTTCCTCGGGCCCTGTCGGGCTCCATCGAGCCCTGTCAGGCTTCGTCGGGCCCTTTCGGGTTTGCTCGGGCCCTGTCGGGCTCCGTCGGGCCCTGTCGGGTTTGCTCGGGCCCTATCGGGCTCCGTCGAGCACTGTCGGGTTTCCTCGGGCCCTGTTGGGCTCCATCGAGCCCTGTCAGGCTCCGTCGGGCCCTTTCGGGTTTGCTCGGGCCCTGTCGGGCTCCGTCGGGCCCTGTCGGGTTTGCTCGGGCCCTGTCGGGCTCCGTCAGGCCCTGTCAGGCTTTGTCTAACCCTGTCGGGTTTGCTCGGGCCCTGTCGCGTTTGCTCGGGCCCTGTCGGGCTCTGTCGGGCCCTGTCTGGTTTCCTCGGGCCCTGTCGGGCTCCGTCGGGCCCTGTCGGATTTGCTCGGGCCCTGTCGGGTTTGCTGAAGCCCTGTCAGGCTTCGTCGGACCCTGTCGGGTTTGCTCGGGCCCTGTCGGGCTCCGTCGAACCCTGTCGGGTTTGCTCGGGCCCTGTCGGGCTCCGTCGCGCCCTGTCGGGTTTCCTCGGGCCCTGTCGGGCTCCATCGAGCCCTGTCAGGTTTGCTCGAGCCCTGTCGGGTTTGCTCGGGCCCTGTCGGGCTCCATCGAACCCTATCAGGCTTTGGCGGGTCCTGTCAGGTTTGCTCGGGCCCTGTCAGGCTCCGTCAGGCCCTATCGGGTTGGCTCGAGCCCTGTCGGGCTCCGTCAAGCCCTGTCAGGTTTGCTCGGGCCCTGTCGGGCCTTGTCTGGCCCTGTCGGGTTTGCTCGGGACCTGTCGGGTTTGCCCGCGTCCTGTCGGGCTCCGTCGGGCTCTGTCAGATTCGCTCGGGCCCTGTCGGGTTTGCTCGGGCCCTGTCAGGCTCCGTCAGGCCCTGTCGGGTTTCCTCGGGCCCTGTCGGGCTCTGTTGGGCCCTGTCGGTTTGCTCGGGCCCTGTCGGGATCCGTTGGGCCTTGTCGGGTTTGCTCGGGCCCTGTCGGGCTCCTTCGTGCCCTGTCAGGTTTGCTCGGGCCCTGTCGGGTTTGCTCGGGCCCTGTCAGGCTCCGTCGGGCCCTGTCGGGTTTCCTCGGGCCCTGTCGGGCTCCATCGAGCCCTGTCAGGCTTTGTCGAACCCTGTCGGGTTTGCTCGGGCCCTGTCGGGATTGCTCGGGTCCTGTTGGGCTCTGTCGGGCCCTGTCATGTTTGCTCGGGCGCTGTCAGGCTCTGTCGGGCCCTGTCGGATTTCCTCGGGCCCTCTCGGGTTCCGTCGGGCCCTCTCGGGTTCCGTCCGGCCCTGTCGAGTTTCCTCGGGCCCTGTCGGACTCTATCGAGCCCTGTCAGGCTCCGTCGGGCTCTTTCGGGTTTGCTCAGGCCCTGTCGGGCTCCGTCGGGCCCTGTCAGGCTTTGTAAGGTCCTGTCAGGTTTGCTCAGGCCCTGTCGGGCCTTGTCGGGCCCTGTCGGGTTTGTTCGGGCTCTGTCAGGCTCCAGCGTGCCCTGTCGGGTTTGCCCGGGCCCTGTCAGGCTCCATCAGGCCCTGTCGGGCTCCGTCGGGCCCTGTCAGGTTTGCTCAGGCCCTGTCGGGTTTGCTAGGGCCCTGTCGGGCTCCGTCGGGCCCTGTCTGGTTTCCTCAGGCCCTGTCGGGCTCTGTCGAGCCCTGTCGGGTTTGCTCGGGCCCTGTCAGGCTCCGTCGCGCCCTGTCGGGTTTCCTCGGGCCCTGTCGGGCTCCATCGAGCCCTGTCGGGTTTGCTCAGGCCCTGTCGGGCACCATCGGACCCCGTCAGGCTTTGTCGGGTCCTGTCGGGTTTGCTCAGGCCCTGTCGGGCCTTGTCAGGCCCTGTCGGGTTTGGTCGGGCCCTGTCGGGTTTGCCCGTGTCCTGTGGGGCTCCGTCGGGCCCTGTCAGATTCGCTCGGGCCCTGTCGGGTTTGCTCGGGCCCTGTCAGGCTCCGTCAGGCCCTGTCGGGTTTGCTCGGGCCCTGTCAGGCTCCGTCGGGCCCTGTCGGGTTTCCTCGGGCCCTGTCGGGCTCCATCGAGCCCTGTCAGGCTTCGTCGGGCCCTTTGGGGTTTGCTCGGGCCCTGTCGGGCTCCGTCAGCCCTGTCGGGTTTCCTCGGGCCCTGTCGGGCTCCATCGAGCCCTGTCAGGTTTGCTCGGGCCCTGTCGGGTTTGCTCGGGCCCTGTCGGGCTCCATCAGACCCTATCAGGCTTTGGCGGGTCCTGTCGGGTTTGCTCAGGCCCTGTCGGGCCTTGTCAGCCCCTGTGAGGTTTGCTCGCGCCCCGTCGGGCTCCGTCGGGCCCTGTCAGGCTCCTTCGTGCCCTGTCAGGTTTGCTCGGGCCGTGTCATGCTCCGTCAGGCCCTATCGGGTTTGCTCGAGCCGTGTCGGGCTCCGTCAGGCCCTGTCAGGTTTGCTCAGGCCCTGTCGGGCCTTGTCAGGCCCTGTCAGGTTTGCTCGGGACCTGTCGGGTTTGCCCGCGTCCTGTCGGGCTCCGTCGGGCCCTGTCAGATTCGCTCGGGCCCTGTCGGGTTTGCTCGGGCCCTGTCAGGCTCCGTCAGGCCCTGTCGGGTTTGCTCGTGCCCTGTCGGGCTCCGTCGGGCCCTGTCAGGTTTGCTCAGGCCCTGTCGGGATCCGTTGGGCCTTGTCGGGTTTGCTCGGGCCCTGTCGGGCTCCTTCGTGCCCTGTCAGGTTTGCTCGGGCCCTGTCAGGTTTGCTCGGGCCCTGTCAGGCTCCGTCGGGCTCTGTCGGGTTTCCTCGGGCCCTGTCGGGTTTGCTCGGGCCCTGTCAGACTTTGTCGAACCCTGTCGGGTTTGCTCGGGCCATGTCGGGTTTGCTCGGGTCCTGTCGGGCTCTGTCGGGCCCTGTCGGGTTTGCTCGGGCCCTGTCAGGCTCCGTCGGGCCCTGTCAGATTTCCTCGGGCCCTCTCGGGTTCCGTCGGGCCCTGTCAGGTTTCCTCGGGCCCTGTCGGACTCTATCGAGCCCTGTCAGGCTCCGTCGGGCTCTTTCGGGTTTGCTCAGGCCCTGTCGGGCTCCGTCGGGCCCTGTCAGGCTTTGTAAGGTCCTGTCAGGTTTGCTCGGGCCCTGTCGGGCCTTGTCGGGCCCTGTCGGGTTTGCTCGGGCTCTGTCAGGGTCCAGCGTGCCCTGTCGGGTTTGCTCGGGCCCTGTCAGGCTCCATCAGGCCCTGTCGGGTTTGCTCGGGCACTATCGGGCTCCGTGGGGCCCTGTCGGGTTTCCTCGGGGCCTGTCGGGCTCCATCGAGCCCTGTAAGGCTCCGTCGGGCCCTTTCGGGTTTGCTCGGGCCCTGTCAGGCTCCGTCGGGCCCTTTCGGGTTTGCTCGGGCCCTGTCGGGCTCCGTCGGGCCCTGTCGGATTTGCTCAGGCCCTGTCGGGTTTGCTCGAGCCCTGTCGGGCTCCATCGGGTCCTGTCGGGTTTGCTCGGGCCCTATCAGGCTCCGTCGGGCCCTGTCGGGTTTCCTCGGGCCCTGTCGGGCTCCATCGAGCCCTGTCAGGCTTCGTCGGGCCCTTTCGGGTTTGCTCGGGCCCTGTCGGGCTCCGTCGGGCCCTGTCGGGTTTGCTCGGGCCCTATCGGGCTCCGTCGAGCACTGTCGGGTTTCCTCGGGCCCTGTTGGGCTCCATCGAGCCCTGTCAGGCTCCGTCGGGCCCTTTCGGGTTTGCTCGGGCCCTGTCGGGCTCCGTCGGGCCCTGTCGGGTTTGCTCGGGCCCTGTCGGGCTCCGTCAGGCCCTGTCAGGCTTTGTCTAACCCTGTCGGGTTTGCTCGGGCCCTGTCGCGTTTGCTTGGGCCCTGTCGGGCTCTGTCGGGCCCTGTCTGGTTTCCTCGGGCCCTGTCGGGCTCCGTCGGGCCCTGTCGGATTTGCTCGGGCCCTGTCGGGTTTGCTGAAGCCCTGTCAGGCTTCGTCGGACCCTGTCGGGTTTGCTCGGGCCCTGTCGGGCTCCGTCGAACCCTGTCGGGTTTGCTCGGGCCCTGTCGGGCTCCGTCGCGCCCTGTCGGGTTTCCTCGGGCCCTGTCGGGCTCCATCGAGCCCTGTCAGGTTTGCTCGGGCCCTGTCGGGTTTGCTCGGGCCCTGTCGGGCTCCATCGAACCCTATCAGGCTTTGGCGGGTCCTGTCAGGTTTGCTCGGGCCCTGTCAGGCTCCGTCAGGCCCTATCGGGTTGGCTCGAGCCCTGTCGGGCTCCATCGGACCCTATCAGGCTTTGGCGGGTCCTGTCGGGTTTGCTCAGGCCCTGTCGGGCCTTGTCTGGCCCTGTCGGGTTTGCTCGGGACCTGTCGGGTTTGCCCGCGTCCTGTCGGGCTCCGTCGGGCTCTGTCAGATTCGCTCGGGCCCTGTCGGGTTTGCTCGGGCCCTGTCAGGCTCCGTCAGGCCCTGTCGGGTTTCCTCGGGCCCTGTCGGGCTCTGTTGGGCCCTGTCGGTTTGCTCGGGCCCTGTCGGGATCCGTTGGGCCTTGTCGGGTTTGCTCGGGCCCTGTCGGGCTCCTTCGTGCCCTGTCAGGTTTGCTCGGGCCCTGTCGGGTTTGCTCGGGCCCTGTCAGGCTCCGTCGGGCCCTGTCGGGTTTCCTCGGGCCTTGTCGGGCTCCATCGAGCCCTGTCAGGCTTTGTCGAACCCTGTCGGGTTTGCTCGGGCCCTGTCGGGATTGCTCGGGTCCTGTTGGGCTCTGTCGGGCCCTGTCATGTTTGCTCGGGCGCTGTCAGGCTCTGTCGGGCCCTGTCGGATTTCCTCGGGCCCTCTCGGGTTCCGTCGGGCCCTCTCGGGTTCCGTCCGGCCCTGTCGAGTTTCCTCGGGCCCTGTCGGACTCTATCGAGCCCTGTCAGGCTCCGTCGGGCTCTTTCGGGTTTGCTCAGGCCCTGTCGGGCTCCGTCGGGCCCTGTCAGGCTTTGTAAGGTCCTGTCAGGTTTGCTCAGGCCCTGTCGGGCCTTGTCGGGCCCTGTCGGGTTTGCTCGGGCTCTGTCAGGCTCCAGCGTGCCCTGTCGGGTTTGCCCGGGCCCTGTCAGGCTCCATCAGGCCCTGTCGGGCTCCGTCGGGCCCTGTCAGGTTTGCTCAGGCCCTGTCGGGTTTGCTAGGGCCCTGTCGGGCTCCGTCGGGCCCTGTCTGGTTTCCTCAGGCCCTGTCGGGCTCTGTCGAGCCCTGTCGGGTTTGCTCGGGCCCTGTCAGGCTCCGTCGCGCCCTGTCGGGTTTCCTCGGGCCCTGTCGGGCTCCATCGAGCCCTGTCGGGTTTGCTCAGGCCCTGTCGGGCACCATCGGACCCCGTCAGGCTTTGTCGGGTCCTGTCGGGTTTGCTCAGGCCCTGTCGGGCCTTGTCAGGCCCTGTCGGGTTTGGTCGGGCCCTGTCGGGTTTGCCCGTGTCCTGTGGGGCTCCGTCGGGCCCTGTCAGATTCGCTCGGGCCCTGTCGGGTTTGCTCGGGCCCTGTCAGGCTCCGTCAGGCCCTGTCGGGTTTGCTCGGGCCCTGTCAGGCTCCGTCGGGCCCTGTCAGGTTTGCTCAGGCCCTGTCGGGATCCGTTGGGCCCTGTCGGGTTTGCTCGGGCCCTGTCGGGCTCCTTCGTGCCCTGTCAGGTTTGCTTGGGCCCTGTCGGGTTTGCTCAGGCCCTGTCAGGCTCCGTCGAGCCCTGTCGGGTTTGCTCGGGCCCTGTCAGGCTCCGTCAGGCCCTGTCTGGTTTGCTCGTACCCTGTCGGGCTTTGTCGGGCCCTGTCAGGTTTGCTTGGGCACTGTCGGGCTCCGTCGGGCCCTGTCAGGCTTTGTTGAAGCCTGTCGGGTTTGCTCAGGCCCTGTCGGGTTTGCTCGGGCCCTGTCGGGCTCCGTCAGGCCCTGTCTGGTTTCCTCGGGCCCTGTCGGGCTCCGTCGGGCCCTGTCGGGTTTGCTCGGGCCCTGTCAGGCTCCGTCTAACCCTGTCGGGTTTCCTCGGGCCCTGTCAGGCTCCGTCAGGCCCTATCGGGTTTCCTCGGGCCCTGTCGGGCTCCATCGAGCCCTGTCAGGTTTGCTCGGCCCTGTCGGCCTTGTCAGGCCCTGTCGGGTTTGCTCGGTCCCTGTCGGGTTTGCCCGCGTCCTGTGGGGCTCCGTCGGGCCCTGTCAGATTCGCTCGGGCTTTGTCGGGTTTGCTCGGGCCCTGTCAGGCTCCGTCAGGCCCTGTCGGGTTTGCTCGGGCCCTGTCAGGCTCCGTCGGGCCCTGTCAGGTTTGCTCAGGCCCTGTCGGGATCCGTTGGGCCCTGTCGGGTTTGCTCGGGCCCTGTCGGGCTCCTTCGTGCCCTGTCAGGTTTGCTCGGGCCCTGTCGGGTTTGCTCGGGCCCTGTCAGGCTCCGTCGAGCCCTGTCAGGTTTGCTCGGGCCCTGTCGGGTTTGCTCAGGCCCTGTCAGGCTCCGTCGAGCCCTGTCGGGTTTGCTCGGGCCCTGTCAGGCTCTGTCAGGCCCTGTCTGGTTTGCTCGTACCCTGTCGGGCTCCGTCGGGCCCTGTCAGGTTTGCTTGGGCACTGTCGGGCTCCGTCGGGCCCTATCAGGCTTTGTCGAACCCTGTCGGGTTTGCTCAGGCCCTGTCGGGTTTGCTCGGGCCCTGTCGGGCTCTGTCGGGCCCTGTCTGGTTTCATCGGGCCCTGTCGGGCTCCATCGGGCCCTGTCGGGTTTGCTCGGGCCCTGTCGGGTTGCTGAAGCCCTGTCAGGCTTCGCTGAAGCCCTGTCAGGCTTCGTCCGACCCTGTCGGGTTTGCTCGGGCCCTGTCGGGCTCCGTCGAACCCTGTCGGGTTTGCTCGGGCCCTGTCGGGCTCCGTCAGGCCCTATCGGGTTTCCTCGGGCCCTGTCGGGCTCCATCGAGCCCTGTCAGGTTTGCTCGGCCCTGTCGGGCCTTGTCAGGCCCTGTCGGTTTTGCTCGGGAACTGTCGGGTTTGCCCGCGTCCTGTCGGGCTCCGTCGGGCCCTGTCAGATTCGCTCGGGCCCTGTCGGGTTTGCTCGGGCCCTGTCAGGCTCCGTCAGGCCCTGTCGGGTTTGCTCGTGCCCTGTCGGGCTCCGTCGGGCCCTGTCAGGTTTGCTCAGGCCCTGTCGGGATCCGTTGGGCCTTGTCGGGTTTGCTCGGGCCCTGTCGGGCTCCTTCGTGCCCTGTCAGGTTTGCTCGGGCCCTGTCGGGTTTGCTCGGGCCCTGTCAGGCTCCGTCGAGCCCTGTCGGGTTTGCTCGGGCCCTGTAAGGCTCCGTCGAGCCCTGTCGGGTCTGCTCGGGCCCTGTCAGGCTCTGTCGGGCCCTGTCGGGTTTCCTCGGGCCCTGTCGGGCTCCATCGAGCTTTGTCAGGCTTTGTCGAACCCTGTCGGGTTTGCTCGGGCCCTGTCGGGTTTGCTCGGGTCCTGTCGGGCCCTGTCGGGCCCTGTCGGGCCCTGTCGGGTTTGCTCGGGCCCTGTCAGGCTCCGTCGGGCCCTGTCGGATTCCCTCGGGCCCTCTCGGGTTCCGTCGGGCCCTGTCGGGTTTCCTCGGGCCCTGTCGGACTCTATTGAGCCCTGTCAGGCTCCGTCGGGCTCTTTCGGGTTTGCTCAGGCCCTGTCGGGCTCCGTCGGGCCCTGTCAGGCTTTGTCAGGTCCTGTCAGGTTTGCTCGGGCCCTGTCGGGCCTTGTCGGGCCCTGTCGGGTTTGCTCGGGCTCTGTCGGCCTCCAGCGTGCCCTGTCGGGTTTGCCCGGGCCCTGTCAGCCTCCATCAGGCCCTGTCGAGTTTGCTCGGGTCCTATCGGGCTCCGTGGGGCCCTGTCGGGTTTCCTCGGGCCCTGTCGGGCTCCATCGAGCCCTGTCAGGCTCCGTCGGGCCCTTTCGGGTTTGCTCGGGCCCTGTCGGGCTCTGTCGGGCCCTGTGGGATTTGCTCAGGCCCTGTCGGGTTTGCTCGAGCCCTGTCGGGCTCCATCGGGTCCTGTCGGGTTTGCTCGGGCCCTATCGGGCTCCGTCGGGCCCTGTCGGGTTTCCTCGGGCCCTGTCAGGCTCCGTTGGGCCCTGTCGGCTTGCTCGGGCCCTGTCGGGTTTTCTGAAGCCCTGTCAGGCTTCGTCGGACCCTGTCAAGTGTGCTCGGGCCCTGTCGGGCTCCGTCGAGCCCTGTCAGGTTTTCTCGGGCCTTGTCAGGCTCCTTCGGGCCCTGTCGGGTTTGCTCGGGCCCTGTCGGGTTTGCTCAGGCCCTGTCGGATTCCGTCGGGCCCTGTTGGGTTTCCTCGGGCCCTGTCGGACTCCACTGAGCCCTGTCAGGCTCCGTCGGGCTCTTTCGGGTTTGCTCGGGCTTTGGCGGGCTCCGTCGCGCCCTGTCAGGCTTTGTCAGGACGTGTCAGTTTTGCTCGGGCCCTGTCGGGCCTTGTCGGGCCCTGTCGGGTTTGCTCGGGCTCTGTCGGGCTCCAGCGTGCCCTGTCGGGTTTGCCCGGGCCCTGTCAGGCTCCGTCAGGCCCTGTCGGGTTTGCTCGGGCCCTATCGGGTTCAATCAGGCCCTGTCGGGTTTCCTCGGGCCCTGTCTGGCTCCATCGAGCCCTGTCAGGCTCCGTCGGGCCCTTTCGGGTTTGCTCGGGCCCTGTCGGGCTCCGTCGAACCCTGTCGGGTTTGCTCGGGCTCTGTCAGGCTCCGTCGCGCCCTGTCGGGTTTCCTCGGGCCCTGTCGGGCTCCATCGAGCCCTGTCAGGTTTGCTCGGGCCCTGTCGGGCTCCATCGGACCCTATCTGGCTTTGGCGGGTCCTGTAGGGTTTGCTCAGGCCCTGTCGGGCCTTGTCAGCCCCTGTCGGGTTTGCTCGCACCCTGTTGGGCTCCGTCGGGCCCTGTCAGGTTTTCTCGGGCCCTGTCAGGTTTGCTCGGGCCCTGTCAGGCTTTGTCAGGCCGTATCGGGTTTGCTCGAGCCCTGTCGGGCTCCGTCAGGCCCTGTCAGGTTTGCTCGGGCCCTGTCGGGCCTTGTCAGGCCCTGTCGGGTTTGCTCGGGACCTGTCGGGTTTGCCCGCGTCCTGTCGGGCTCCGTCGGGCCCTGTCAGATTAGCTCGGGCCCTGTCGGGTTTACTCGGGCCCTGTCAGGCTCCGTCAGGCCCTGTCGGGTTTGCTCGTGCCCTGTCGGGCTCCGTCGGGCCCTGTCAGGTTTGCTCAGGCCCTGTCGGGATCCGTTGGGCCTTGTCGGGTTTGCTCGGGCCCTGTCGGGCTCCTTCGTGCCCTGTCAGGTTTGCTCGGGCCCTGTCGGGTTTGCTCGGGCCCTGTCAGGCTCCGTCGGGCTCTTTCGGGTTTGCTCAGGCCCTGTCGGGCTCCGTCGGGCCCTGTCAGGCTTTGTAAGGTCCTGTCAGGTTTGCTCGGGCCCTGTCAGGCCTTGTCGGGCCCTGTCGGGTTTGCTCGGGCTCTGTCGGGCTCCAGCGTGTCCTGTCGGGTTTGCCCGGGCCCTGTCAGGCTCCATCAGGCCCTGTCGGGTTTGCTCGGGCCCTATCGGGCTCCGTGGGGCCCTGTCGGGTTTCCTCGGGCCCTGTCGGGCTCCATCGAGCCCTGTCAGGCTCCGTCGGGCCCTTTCGGGTTTGCTCGGGCCCTGTCGGGCTCCGTCGGGCCCTGTCGGATTTGCTCAGGCCCTGTCGGGTTTGCTGGAGCCCTGTCGGGCTCCATCGGGTCCTGTCGGGTTTGCTCAAGCCCTATCGGGCTCCGTCGGGCCCTGTCGGGTTTCCTCGGGCCCTGTCGGGCTCCATGAAGCCCTGTCAGGCTTCGTCGGGCCCTTTCGGGTTTGCTCGGGCCCTGTTGGGCTCCGTCAGGCCCTGTCGGGTTTGCTCGGGCCCTATCGGGCTCCGTCGAACCCTGTCGGGTTTCCTCGGGCCCTGTCGGGCTCCATCGAGCCCTGTCAGGCTCCGTCGGGCCCTTTCGGGTTTGCTCGGGCCCTGTCGGGCTCCGTCGGGCCCTGTCGGGTTTGCTCGGGCCCTGTCAGGTTTCCTCAGGCCCTGTCGGGCTCCGTCAAGCCCTGTCGGGTTTGCTCGGGCCCTGTCAGGCTCCGTCGCGCCCTGTCGGGTTTCCTCGGGCCCTGTCGGGCTCCATCGAGCCCTGTCGGGTTTGCTCAGGCCCTGTCGGGCACCATCGGACCCCGTCAGGCTTTGTCGGGTCCTGTCGGGTTTGCTCAGGCCCTGTCGGGCCTTGTCAGGCCCTGTCGGGTTTGGTCGGGCCCTGTCGGGTTTGCCCGCGTCCTGTGGGGCTCCGTCGGGCCCTGTCAGATTCGCTCGGGCCCTGTCGGGTTTGCTCGGGCCCTGTCAGGCTCCGTCAGGCCCTGTCGGGTTTGCTCGGGCCCTGTCAGGCTCCGTCGGGCCCTGTCAGGTTTGCTCAGGCCCTGTCGGGATCCGTTGGGCCCTGTCGGGTTTGCTCGGGCCCTGTCGGGCTCCTTCGTGCCCTGTCAGGTTTGCTCAGGCCCTGTCGGGATCCGTTGGGCCCTGTCGGGTTTGCTCGGGCCCTGTCGGGCTCCTTCGTGCCCTGTCAGGTTTGCTCGGGCCCTGTCGGGTTTGCTCGGGCCCTGTCAGGCTCCGTCGAGCCCTGTCAGGTTTGCTCGGGCCCTGTCAGGTTTGCTCAGGCCCTGTCAGGCTCCGTCGAGCCCTGTCGGGTTTGCTCGGGCCCTGTCAGGCTCCGTCAGGCCCTGTCTGGTTTGCTCGTACCCTGTCGGGCTCCGTCGGGCCCTGTCAGGTTTGCTTGGGCACTGTCGGGCTCCGTCGGGCCCTGTCAGGCTTTGTCGAACCCTGTCGGGTTTGCTCAGGCCCTGTCGGGTTTGCTCGGGCCCTGTCGGGCTCCGTCAGGCCCTGTCTGGTTTCCTCGGGCCCTGTCGGGCTCCGTCGGGCCCTGTCGGGTTTGCTCGGGCCCTGTCGGGTTGCTGAAGCCCTGTCAGGCTTCGCTGAAGCCCTGTCAGGCTTCGTCCGACCCTGTCGGGTTTGCTCGGGCCCTGTCGGGCTCCGTCGAACCCTGTCGGGTTTGCTCGGGCCCTGTCAGGCTCCGTCAGGCCCTACCGGGTTTCCTCGGGCCCTGTCGGGTTCCATCGAGCCCTGTCAGGTTTGCTCGGCCCTGTCGGGCTTTGTCAGGCCCTGTCGGGTTTGCTCGGTCCCTGTCGGGTTTGCCCGCGTCCTGTTGGGCTCCGTCGGGCCCTGTCAGATTCGCTCGGGCTTTGTCGGGTTTGCTCGGGCCCTGTCAGGCTCCGTCAGGCCCTGTTGGGTTTGCTCGGGCCCTGTCAGGCTCCGTCGGGCCCTGTCAGGTTTGCTCAGGCCCTGTCGGGATCCGTTGGGCCCTGTCGGGTTTGCTCGGGCCCTGTCGGGCTCCTTCGTGCCCTGTCAGGTTTGCTCGGGCCCTGTCGGGTTTGCTCGGGCCCTGTCAGGCTCCGTCGAGCCCTGTCAGGTTTGCTCGGGCCCTGTCGGGTTTGCTCGGGCCCTGTCAGGCTCTGTCGAGCCCTGTCGGGTTTGCTCGGGCCCTGTCAGGCTCCGTCAGGCCCTGTCTGGTTTTCTCGTACCCTGTCGGGCTCCGTCGGGCCCTGTCAGGTTTGCTTGGGCACTGTCGGGCTCCGTCGGGCCCTGTCGGGTTTGCTCGGGCCCTGTCAGGCTCCGTCAGGCCCTGTCTGGTTTGCTCGTACCCTGTCGGGCTCCGTCGGGCCCTGTCAGGTTTGCTTGGGCACTGTCGGGCTCCGTCGGGCCCTGTCAGGCTTTGTCGAACCCTGTCGAGTTTGCTCAGGCCCTGTCGGGTTTGCTCGGGCCCTGTCGGGCTCTGTCGGGCCCTGTCTGGTTTCATCGGGCCCTGTCAGGCTCCGTCGGGCCCTGTCGGGTTTGCTCGGGCCCTGTCGGGTTGCTGAAGCCCTGTCAGGCTTCGCTGAAGCCCTGTCAGGCTTCGTCCGACCCTGTCGGGTTTGCTCGGGCCCTGTCGGGCTCCGTCGAACCCTGTCGGGTTTGCTCGGGCCCTGTCGGGCTCCGTCAGGCCCTATCGGGTTTCCTCGGGCCCTGTCGGGCTCCATCGAGCCCTGTCAGGTTTGCTCGGCCCTGTCGGGCCTTGTCAGGCCCTGTCGGTTTTGCTCGGGACCTGTCGGGTTTGCCCGCGTCCTGTCGGGCTCCGTCGGGCCCTGTCAGATTCGCTCGGGCCCTGTCGGGTTTGCTCGGGCCCTGTCAGGCTCCGTCTGGCCCTGTCGGGTTTGCTCGTGCCCTGTCGGGCTCCGTCGGGCCCTGTCAGGTTTGCTCAGGCCCTGTCGGGATCCGTTGGGCCTTGTCGGGTTTGCTCGGGCCCTGTCGGGCTCCTTCGTGCCCTGTCAGGTTTGCTCGGGCCCTGTCGGGTTTGCTCGGGCCCTGTCAGGCTCCGTCGAGCCCTGTCGGGTTTGCTCGGGCCCTGTCAGGCTCCGTCGAGCCCTGTCGGGTTTGCTCGGGCCCTGTCAGGCTCTGTCGGGCCCTGTCGGGTTTCCTCGGGCCCTGTCGGGCTCCATCGAGCTTTGTCAGGCTTTGTCGAACCCTGTCGGGTTTGCTCGGGCCCTGTCGGGTTTGCTCGGGCCCTGTCAGGCTCCGTCGGGCCCTGTCGGATTCCCTCGGGCCCTCTCGGGTTCCGTCGGGCCCTGTCGGGTTTCCTCGGGCCCTGTCGGACTCTATTGAGCCCTGTCAGGCTCCGTCGGGCTCTTTCTGGTTTGCTCAGGCCCTGTCGGGCTCCGTCGGGCCCTGTCAGGCTTTGTCAGGTCCTGTCAGGTTTGCTCGGGCCCTGTCGGGCCTTGTCGGGCCCTGTCGGGTTTGCTCGGGCTCTGTCGGCCTCCAGCGTGCCCTGTCGGGTTTGCCCGGGCCCTGTCAGGCTCCATCAGGCCCTGTCGAGTTTGCTCGGGTCCTATCGGGCTCCGTGGGGCCCTGTCGGGTTTCCTCGGGCCCTGTCGGGCTCCATCGAGCCCTGTCAGGCTCCGTCGGGCCCTTTCGGGTTTGCTCGGGCCCTGTCGGGCTCTGTCGGGCCCTGTGGGATTTGCTCAGGCCCTGTCGGGTTTGCTCGAGCCCTGTCGGGCTCCATCGGGTCCTGTCGGGTTTGCTCGGGCCCTATCGGGCTCCGTCGGGCCCTGTCGGGTTTCCTCGGGCCCTGTCAGGCTCCGTTGGGCCCTGTCGGCTTGCTCGGGCCCTGTCGGGTTTTCTGAAGCCCTGTCAGGCTTCGTCGGACCCTGTCAAGTGTGCTCGGGCCCTGTCGGGCTCCGTCGAGCCCTGTCAGGTTTTCTCGGGCCTTGTCAGGCTCCTTCGGGCCCTGTCGGGTTTGCTCGGGCCCTGTCGGGTTTGCTCAGGCCCTGTCGGATTCCGTCGGGCCCTGTTGGGTTTCCTCGGGCCCTGTCGGACTCCACTGAGCCCTGTCAGGCTCCGTCGGGCTCTTTCGGGTTTGCTCGGGCCCTGGCGGGCTCCGTCGGGCCCTGTCAGGCTTTGTCAGGACGTGTCAGGTTTGCTCGGGCCCTGTCGGGCCTTGTCGGGCCCTGTCGGGTTTGCTCGGACTCTGTCGGGCTCCAGCGTGCCCTGTCGGGTTTGCCCGGGCCCTGTCAGGCTCCGTCGGGCCCTGTCGCGTTTGCTCGGGCCATGTCGGGTTTGCTGAAGCCCTGTCAGGCTTCGTCGGACCCTGTCGGGTTTGCTGAAGCCCTGTCAGGCTTCGTCGGACCCTGTCGGGTTTGCTCGAGCCCTGTCGGGCTCCATCGGGCCCTGTCGGGTTTGCTCGGGCCCTATCGGGCTCCGTCGGGCCCTGTCGGGTTTCCTCGGGCCCTGTCGGGCTCCATCGAGCCCTGTCAGGCTTCGTCGGGCCCTTTCAGGTTTGCTCGGGCCCTGTCGGGCTCCGTCAGGCCCTGTCGGGTTTGCTCGGGCCCTATCAGGCTCCGTCGAGCCCTGTCGGGTTTGCTCGGGCTCTGTCAGGCTCCGTCGGCCCCTGTCGGGTTTCCTCGGGCCCTGTCGGGCTCCATCAAGCCCTGTCAGGCTTTGTCGAACCCTGTCGGGTTTGCTCGGGCCCTGTCGGGTTTGCTCGGGCCCTGTCGGGCTCTGTCGGGCCCTGTCTGGTTTCCTCGGGCCCTGTCGGGCTCCGTCTAGCCCTGTCGGGTTTGCTCGGGCCCTGTCGGGTTTGCTGAAGCCCTGTCAGGCTTCGTCAGACCCTGTCGGGTTTGCTCGGGCCCTGTCGGGCTCCGTCGAACCCTGTCGGGTTTGCTCGGGCCCTGTCAGGCTCCGTCGCGCCCTGTCGGGTTTCCTCTGGCCCTGTCGGGCTCCATCGAGCCCTGTCAGGTTTGCTCGGGCCCTGTCGGGTTTGCTCGGGCCCTGTCGGGCTCCATCGGACCCTATCAGGCTTTGGTGGTTCCTGTCGGGTTTGCTCAGGCCCTGTCGGGCCTTGTCAGCCCCTGTCGGGTTTGCTCGCGCCCTGTCGGGCTCCGTCAGGCCCTGTCAGGTTCTCTCGGGCCCTGTCAGGTTTGCTCGGGCCCTGTCGGGATCCATTGGGCCTTGTCGGGTTTGCTCGGGCCCTGTCGGGCTCCTTCGTGCCCTATCAGGTTTGCTCGGGCCCTGTCGGGTTTGCTCGGGCCCTGTCAGGCCTTGTCAGGCCCTGTCGGGTTTGCTCGGGACCTGTCGGGTTTGCCCGCGTCCTGTCGGGCTCCGTCGGGCCCTGTCAGATTTGCTCGGGCCCTGTCGGGTTTGCTCAGGCCCTGTCAGGCTCCGTCAGGCCCTGTCGGGTTTGCTCGTGCCCTGTCGGGCTCCGTCGGGCCCTGTCAGGTTTGCTCAGGCCCTGTCGGGATCCGTTGGGCCTTGTCGGGTTTCCTCGGGCCCTGTCAGGCTCCGTTGGGCCCTGTCGGCTTGCTCGGGCCCTGTCGGGTTTTCTGAAGCCCTGTCAGGCTTCGTCGGACCCTGTCAAGTGTGCTCGGGCCCTGTCGGGCTCCGTCGAGCCCTGTCAGGTTTTCTCGGGCCTTGTCAGGCTCCTTCGGGCCCTGTCGGGTTTGCTCGGGCCCTGTCGGGTTTGCTAGGGCCCTGTCGGGCTCCGTCGGGCCCTGTCTGGTTTCCTCAGGCCCTGTCGGGCTCCGTCGGGCCCTGTCGGGTTTGCTCAGGCCCTGTCGGGTTTGCTAGGGCCCTGTCGGGCTCCGTCGGGCCCTGTCTGGTTTCCTCAGGCCCTGTCGGGCTCCGTCGAGCCCTGTCGGGTTTGCTCGGGCCCTGTCAGGCTCCGTCGCGCCCTGTCGGGTTTCCTCGGGCCCTGTCGGGCTCCATCGAGCCCTGTCGGGTTTGCTCAGGCCCTGTCGGGCACCATCGGACCCCATCAGGCTTTGTCGGGTCCTGTCGGGTTTGCTCAGGCCCTGTCGGGCCTTGTCAGGCCCTGTCGGGTTTGGTCGGGCCCTGTCGGGTTTGCCCGCGTCCTGTGGGGCTCCGTCGGGCCCTGTCAGATTCGCTCGGGCCCTGTCGGGTTTGCTCGGGCCCTGTCAGGCTCCGTCAGGCCCTGTCGGGTTTGCTCGGGCCCTGTCGGGCTCCGTCGGGCCCTGTCAGGCTTTGTCGAACCCTGTCGGGTTTGCTCAGGCCCTGTCGGGTTTGCTCGGGCCCTGTCGGGCTCCGTCAGGCCCTGTCTGGTTTCCTCGGGCCCTGTCGGGCTCCGTCGGGCCCTGTCGGGTTTGCTCGGGCCCTGTCGGGTTGCTGAAGCCCTGTCAGGCTTCGCTGAAGCCCTGTCAGGCTTCGTCCGACCCTGTCGGGTTTGCTCGGGCCCTGTCGGGCTCCGTCGAACCCTGTCGGGTTTGCTCGGGCCCTGTCAGGCTCCGTCAGGCCCTATCGGGTTTCCTCGGGCCCTGTCGGGCTCCATCGAGCCCTGTCAGGTTTGCTCGGCCCTGTCGGGCCTTGTCAGGCCCTGTCGGGTTTGCTCGGGACCTGTCGGGTTTGCCCGCGTCCTGTGGGGCTCCGTCGGGCCCTGTCAGATTCGCTCGGGATTTGTCGGGTTTGCTCGGGCCCTGTCAGGCTCCGTCAGGCCCTGTCGGGTTTGCTCGGGCCCTGTCAGGCGCCGTCGGGCCCTGTCAGGTTTGCTCAGGCCCTGTCGGGATCTGTTGGGCCCTGTCGGGTTTGCTCGGGCCCTGTCGGGCTCCTTCGTGCCCTGTCAGGTTTGCTCGGGCCCTGTCGGGTTTGCTCGGGCCCTGTCAGGCTCCGTCGAGCCCTGTCAGGTTTGCTCGGGCCCTGTCGGGTTTGCTCAGGCCCTGTCAGGCTCCGTCGAGCCCTGTCGGGTTTGCTGGGGCCCTGTCAGGCTCCGTCAGGCCCTGTCTGGTTTGCTCGTACCCTGTCGGGCTCCGTCGGGCCCTGTCAGGTTTGCTTGGGCACTGTCGGGCTCCGTCGGGCCCTGTCAGGCTTTGTCGAACCCTGTCGGGTTTGCTCAGGCCCTGTCGGGTTTGCTCGGGCCCTGTCGGGCTCTGTCGGGCCCTGTCTGGTTTCATCGGGCCCTGTCGAGCTCCGTTGGGCCCTGTCGGGTTTGCTCGGGCCCTGTCGGGTTGCTGAAGCCCTGTCAGGCTTCGCTGAAGCCCTGTCAGGCTTCATCCGACCCTGTCGGGTTTGCTCGGGCCCTGTCGGGCTCCGTCGAACCCTGTCGGGTTTGCTCGGGCCCTGTCGGGCTCCGTCAGGCCCTATCGGGTTTCCTCGGGCCCTGTCGGGCTCCATCGAGCCCTGTCAGGTTTGCTCGGCCCTGTCGGGCCTTGTCAGGCCCTGTCGGTTTTGCTCGGGAACTGTCGGGTTTGCCCGCGTCCTGTCGGGCTCCGTCAGGCCCTGTCAGATTCGCTCGGGCCCTGTCGGGTTTGCTCGGGCCCTGTCAGGCTCCGTCAGGCCCTGTCGGGTTTGCTCGTGCCCTGTCGGGCTCCGTCGGGCCCTGTCAGGTTTGCTCAGGCCCTGTCGGGATCCGTTGGGCCTTGTCGGGTTTGCTCGGGCCCTGTCGGGCTCCTTCGTGCCCTGTCAGGTTTGCTCGGGCCCTGTCGGGTTTGCTCGGGCCCTGTCAGGCTCCGTCGAGCCCTGTCGGGTTTGCTCGGGCCCTGTCAGGCTCCGTCGAGCCCTGTCGGGTTTGCTCGGGCCCTGTCAGGCTCTGTCGGGCCCTGTCGGGTTTCCTCGGGCCCTGTCGGGCTCCATCGAGCTTTGTCAGGCTTTGTCGAACCCTGTCGGGTTTGCTCGGGCCCTGTCGGGTTTGCTCGGGCCCTGTCAGGCTCCGTCGGGCCCTGTCGGATTCCCTCGGGCCCTCTCGGGTTCCGTCGGGCCCTGTCGGGTTTCCTCGGGCCCTGTCGGACTCTATTGAGCCCTGTCAGGCTCCGTCGGGCTCTTTCTGGTTTGCTCAGGCCCTGTCGGGCTCCGTCGGGCCCTGTCAGGCTTTGTCAGGTCCTGTCAGGTTTGCTCGGGCCCTGTCGGGCCTTGTCGGGCCCTGTCGGGTTTGCTCGGGCTCTGTCGGCCTCCAGCGTGCCCTTTCGGGTTTGCCCGGGCCCTGTCAGGCTCCATCAGGCCCTGTCGAGTTTGCTCGGGTCCTATCGGGCTCCGTGGGGCCCTGTCGGGTTTCCTCGGGCCCTGTCGGGCTCCATCGAGCCCTGTCAGGCTCTGTCGGGCCCTTTCGGGTTTGCTCGGGCCCTGTCGGGCTCTGTCGGGCCCTGTGGGATTTGCTCAGGCCCTGTCGGGTTTGCTCGAGCCCTGTCGGGCTCCATCGGGTCCTGTCGGGTTTGCTCGGGCCCTATCGGGCTCCGTCGGGCCCTGTCGGGTTTCCTCGGGCCCTGTCAGGCTCCGTTGGGCCCTGTCGGCTTGCTCGGGCCCTGTCGGGTTTTCTGAAGCCCTGTCAGGCTTCGTCGGACCCTGTCAAGTGTGCTCGGGCCCTGTCGGGCTCCGTCGAGCCCTGTCAGGTTTTCTCGGGCCTTGTCAGGCTCCTTCGGGCCCTGTCGGGTTTGCTCGGGCCCTGTCGGGTTTGCTCAGGCCCTGTCGGATTCCGTCGGGCCCTGTTGGGTTTCCTCGGGCCCTGTCGGACTCCACTGAGCCCTGTCAGGCTCCGTCGGGCTCTTTCGGGTTTGCTCGGGCCCTGGCGGGCTCCGTCGGGCCCTGTCAGGCTTTGTCAGGACGTGTCAGGTTTGCTCGGGCCCTGTCGGGCCTTGTCGGGCCCTGTCGGGTTTGCTCGGGCTCTGTCGGGCTCCAGCGTGCCCTGTCGGGTTTGCCCGGGCCCTGTCAGGCTCCGTCGGGCCCTGTCGCGTTTGCTCGGGCCATGTCGGGTTTGCTGAAGCCCTGTCAGGCTTCGTCGGACCCTGTCGGGTTTGCTGAAGCCCTGTCAGGCTTCGTCGGACCCTGTCGGGTTTGCTCGAGCCCTGTCGGGCTCCATCGGGCCCTGTCGGGTTTGCTCGGGCCCTATCGGGCTCCGTCGGGCCCTGTCGGGTTTCCTCGGGCCCTGTCGGGCTCCATCGAGCCCTGTCAGGCTTCGTCGGGCCCTTTCGGGTTTGCTCGGGCCCTGTCGGGCTCCGTCAGGCCCTGTCGGGTTTGCTCGGGCCCTATCAGGCTCCGTCGAGCCCTGTCGGGTTTGCTCGGGCTCTGTCAGGCTCCGTCGGCCCCTGTCGGGTTTCCTCGGGCCCTGTCGGGCTCCATCAAGCCCTGTCAGGCTTTGTCGAACCCTGTCGGGTTTGCTCGGGCCCTGTCGGGTTTGCTCGGGCCCTGTCGGGCTCTGTCGGGCCCTGTCTGGTTTCCTCGGGCCCTGTCGGGCTCCGTCTAGCCCTGTCGGGTTTGCTCGGGCCCTGTCGGGTTTGCTGAAGCCCTGTCAGGCTTCGTCAGACCCTGTCGGGTTTGCTCGGGCCCTGTCGGGCTCCGTCGAACCCTGTCGGGTTTGCTCGGGCCCTGTCAGGCTCCGTCGCGCCCTGTCGGGTTTCCTCGGGCCCTGTCGGGCTCCATCGAGCCCTGTCAGGTTTGCTCGGGCCCTGTCGGGTTTGCTCGGGCCCTGTCGGGCTCCATCGGACCCTATCAGGCTTTGGTGGTTCCTGTCGGGTTTGCTCAGGCCCTGTCGGGCCTTGTCAGCCCCTGTCGGGTTTGCTCGCGCCCTGTCGGGCTCCGTCAGGCCCTGTCAGGTTCTCTCGGGCCCTGTCAGGTTTGCTCGGGCCCTGTCGGGATCCATTGGGCCTTGTCGGGTTTGCTCGGGCCCTGTCGGGCTCCTTCGTGCCCTATCAGGTTTGCTCGGGCCCTGTCGGGTTTGCTCGGGCCCTGTCAGGCCTTGTCAGGCCCTGTCGGGTTTGCTCGGGACCTGTCGGGTTTGCCCGCGTCCTGTCGGGCTCCGTCGGGCCCTGTCAGATTTGCTCGGGCCCTGTCGGGTTTGCTCAGGCCCTGTCAGGCTCCGTCAGGCCCTGTCGGGTTTGCTCGTGCCCTGTCGGGCTCCGTCGGGCCCTGTCAGGTTTGCTCAGGCCCTGTCGGGATCCGTTGGGCCTTGTCGGGTTTCCTCGGGCCCTGTCAGGCTCCGTTGGGCCCTGTCGGCTTGCTCGGGCCCTGTCGGGTTTTCTGAAGCCCTGTCAGGCTTCGTCGGACCCTGTCAAGTGTGCTCGGGCCCTGTCGGGCTCCGTCGAGCCCTGTCAGGTTTTCTCGGGCCTTGTCAGGCTCCTTCGGGCCCTGTCGGGTTTGCTCGGGCCCTGTCGGGTTTGCTAGGGCCCTGTCGGGCTCCGTCGGGCCCTGTCTGGTTTCCTCAGGCCCTGTCGGGCTCCGTCGGGCCCTGTCGGGTTTGCTCAGGCCCTGTCGGGTTTGCTAGGGCCCTGTCGGGCTCCGTCGGGCCCTGTCTGGTTTCCTCAGGCCCTGTCGGGCTCCGTCGAGCCCTGTCGGGTTTGCTCGGGCCCTGTCAGGCTCCGTCGCGCCCTGTCGGGTTTCCTCGGGCCCTGTCGGGCTCCATCGAGCCCTGTCGGGTTTGCTCAGGCCCTGTCGGACACCATCGGACCCCATCAGGCTTTGTCGGGTCCTGTCGGGTTTGCTCAGGCCCTGTCGGGCCTTGTCAGGCCCTGTCGGGTTTGGTCGGGCCCTGTCGGGTTTGCCCGCGTCCTGTGGGGCTCCGTCGGGCCCTGTCAGATTCGCTCGGGCCCTGTCGGGTTTGCTCGGGCCCTGTCAGGCTCCGTCAGGCCCTGTCGGGTTTGCTCGGGCCCTGTCGGGCTCCGTCGGGCCCTGTCAGGCTTTGTCGAACCCTGTCGGGTTTGCTCAGGCCCTGTCGGGTTTGCTCGGGCCCTGTCGGGCTCCGTCAGGCCCTGTCTGGTTTCCTCGGGCCCTGTCGGGCTCCGTCGGGCCCTGTCGGGTTTGCTCGGGCCCTGTCGGGTTGCTGAAGCCCTGTCAGGCTTCGCTGAAGCCCTGTCAGGCTTCGTCCGACCCTGTCGGGTTTGCTCGGGCCCTGTCGGGCTCCGTCGAACCCTGTCGGGTTTGCTCGGGCCCTGTCAGGCTCCGTCAGGCCCTATCGGGTTTCCTCGGGCCCTGTCGGGCTCCATCGAGCCCTGTCAGGTTTGCTCGGCCCTGTCGGGCCTTGTCAGGCCCTGTCGGGTTTGCTCGGGACCTGTCGGGTTTGCCCGCGTCCTGTGGGGCTCCGTCGGGCCCTGTCAGATTCGCTCGGGATTTGTCGGGTTTGCTCGGGCCCTGTCAGGCTCCGTCAGGCCCTGTCGGGTTTGCTCGGGCCCTGTCAGGCGCCGTCGGGCCCTGTCAGGTTTGCTCAGGCCCTGTCGGGATCTGTTGGGCCCTGTCGGGTTTGCTCGGGCCCTGTCGGGCTCCTTCGTGCCCTGTCAGGTTTGCTCGGGCCCTGTCGGGTTTGCTCGGGCCCTGTCAGGCTCCGTCGAGCCCTGTCAGGTTTGCTCGGGCCCTGTCGGGTTTGCTCAGGCCCTGTCAGGCTCCGTCGAGCCCTGTCGGGTTTGCTGGGGCCCTGTCAGGCTCCGTCAGGCCCTGTCTGGTTTGCTCGTACCCTGTCGGGCTCCGTCGGGCCCTGTCAGGTTTGCTTGGGCACTGTCGGGCTCCGTCGGGCCCTGTCAGGCTTTGTCGAACCCTGTCGGGTTTGCTCAGGCCCTGTCGGGTTTGCTCGGGCCCTGTCGGGCTCTGTCGGGCCCTGTCTGGTTTCATCGGGCCCTGTCGAGCTCCGTTGGGCCCTGTCGGGTTTGCTCGGGCCCTGTCGGGTTGCTGAAGCCCTGTCAGGCTTCGCTGAAGCCCTGTCAGGCTTCATCCGACCCTGTCGGGTTTGCTCGGGCCCTGTCGGGCTCCGTCGAACCCTGTCGGGTTTGCTCGGGCCCTGTCGGGCTCCGTCAGGCCCTATCGGGTTTCCTCGGGCCCTGTCGGGCTCCATCGAGCCCTGTCAGGTTTGCTCGGCCCTGTCGGGCCTTGTCAGGCCCTGTCGGTTTTGCTCGGGAACTGTCGGGTTTGCCCGCGTCCTGTCGGGCTCCGTCAGGCCCTGTCAGATTCGCTCGGGCCCTGTCGGGTTTGCTCGGGCCCTGTCAGGCTCCGTCAGGCCCTGTCGGGTTTGCTCGTGCCCTGTCGGGCTCCGTCGGGCCCTGTCAGGTTTGCTCAGGCCCTGTCGGGATCCGTTGGGCCTTGTCGGGTTTGCTCGGGCCCTGTCGGGCTCCTTCGTGCCCTGTCAGGTTTGCTCGGGCCCTGTCGGGTTTGCTCGGGCCCTGTCAGGCTCCGTCGAGCCCTGTCGGGTTTGCTCGGGCCCTGTCAGGCTCCGTCGAGCCCTGTCGGGTTTGCTCGGGCCCTGTCAGGCTCTGTCGGGCCCTGTCGGGTTTCCTCGGGCCCTGTCGGGCTCCATCGAGCTTTGTCAGGCTTTGTCGAACCCTGTCGGGTTTGCTCGGGCCCTGTCGGGTTTGCTCGGGCCCTGTCAGGCTCCGTCGGGCCCTGTCGGATTCCCTCGGGCCCTCTCGGGTTCCGTCGGGCCCTGTCGGGTTTCCTCGGGCCCTGTCGGACTCTATTGAGCCCTGTCAGGCTCCGTCGGGCTCTTTCTGGTTTGCTCAGGCCCTGTCGGGCTCCGTCGGGCCCTGTCAGGCTTTGTCAGGTCCTGTCAGGTTTGCTCGGGCCCTGTCGGGCCTTGTCGGGCCCTGTCGGGTTTGCTCGGGCTCTGTCGGCCTCCAGCGTGCCCTTTCGGGTTTGCCCGGGCCCTGTCAGGCTCCATCAGGCCCTGTCGAGTTTGCTCGGGTCCTATCGGGCTCCGTGGGGCCCTGTCGGGTTTCCTCGGGCCCTGTCGGGCTCCATCGAGCCCTGTCAGGCTCTGTCGGGCCCTTTCGGGTTTGCTCGGGCCCTGTCGGGCTCTGTCGGGCCCTGTGGGATTTGCTCAGGCCCTGTCGGGTTTGCTCGAGCCCTGTCGGGCTCCATCGGGTCCTGTCGGGTTTGCTCGGGCCCTATCGGGCTCCGTCGGGCCCTGTCGGGTTTCCTCGGGCCCTGTCAGGCTCCGTTGGGCCCTGTCGGCTTGCTCGGGCCCTGTCGGGTTTTCTGAAGCCCTGTCAGGCTTCGTCGGACCCTGTCAAGTGTGCTCGGGCCCTGTCGGGCTCCGTCGAGCCCTGTCAGGTTTTCTCGGGCCTTGTCAGGCTCCTTCGGGCCCTGTCGGGTTTGCTCGGGCCCTGTCGGGTTTGCTCAGGCCCTGTCGGATTCCGTCGGGCCCTGTTGGGTTTCCTCGGGCCCTGTCGGACTCCACTGAGCCCTGTCAGGCTCCGTCGGGCTCTTTCGGGTTTGCTCGGGCCCTGGCGGGCTCCGTCGGGCCCTGTCAGGCTTTGTCAGGACGTGTCAGGTTTGCTCGGGCCCTGTCGGGCCTTGTCGGGCCCTGTCGGGTTTGCTCGGGCTCTGTCGGGCTCCAGCGTGCCCTGTCGGGTTTGCCCGGGCCCTGTCAGGCTCCGTCGGGCCCTGTCGCGTTTGCTCGGGCCATGTCGGGTTTGCTGAAGCCCTGTCAGGCTTCGTCGGACCCTGTCGGGTTTGCTGAAGCCCTGTCAGGCTTCGTCGGACCCTGTCGGGTTTGCTCGAGCCCTGTCGGGCTCCATCGGGCCCTGTCGGGTTTGCTCGGGCCCTATCGGGCTCCGTCGGGCCCTGTCGGGTTTCCTCGGGCCCTGTCGGGCTCCATCGAGCCCTGTCAGGCTTCGTCGGGCCCTTTCGGGTTTGCTCGGGCCCTGTCGGGCTCCGTCAGGCCCTGTCGGGTTTGCTCGGGCCCTATCAGGCTCCGTCGAGCCCTGTCGGGTTTGCTCGGGCTCTGTCAGGCTCCGTCGGCCCCTGTCGGGTTTCCTCGGGCCCTGTCGGGCTCCATCAAGCCCTGTCAGGCTTTGTCGAACCCTGTCGGGTTTGCTCGGGCCCTGTCGGGTTTGCTCGGGCCCTGTCGGGCTCTGTCGGGCCCTGTCTGGTTTCCTCGGGCCCTGTCGGGCTCCGTCTAGCCCTGTCGGGTTTGCTCGGGCCCTGTCGGGTTTGCTGAAGCCCTGTCAGGCTTCGTCAGACCCTGTCGGGTTTGCTCGGGCCCTGTCGGGCTCCGTCGAACCCTGTCGGGTTTGCTCGGGCCCTGTCAGGCTCCGTCGCGCCCTGTCGGGTTTCCTCGGGCCCTGTCGGGCTCCATCGAGCCCTGTCAGGTTTGCTCGGGCCCTGTCGGGTTTGCTCGGGCCCTGTCGGGCTCCATCGGACCCTATCAGGCTTTGGTGGTTCCTGTCGGGTTTGCTCAGGCCCTGTCGGGCCTTGTCAGCCCCTGTCGGGTTTGCTCGCGCCCTGTCGGGCTCCGTCAGGCCCTGTCAGGTTCTCTCGGGCCCTGTCAGGTTTGCTCGGGCCCTGTCGGGATCCATTGGGCCTTGTCGGGTTTGCTCGGGCCCTGTCGGGCTCCTTCGTGCCCTATCAGGTTTGCTCGGGCCCTGTCGGGTTTGCTCGGGCCCTGTCAGGCCTTGTCAGGCCCTGTCGGGTTTGCTCGGGACCTGTCGGGTTTGCCCGCGTCCTGTCGGGCTCCGTCGGGCCCTGTCAGATTTGCTCGGGCCCTGTCGGGTTTGCTCAGGCCCTGTCAGGCTCCGTCAGGCCCTGTCGGGTTTGCTCGTGCCCTGTCGGGCTCCGTCGGGCCCTGTCAGGTTTGCTCAGGCCCTGTCGGGATCCGTTGGGCCTTGTCGGGTTTCCTCGGGCCCTGTCAGGCTCCGTTGGGCCCTGTCGGCTTGCTCGGGCCCTGTCGGGTTTTCTGAAGCCCTGTCAGGCTTCGTCGGACCCTGTCAAGTGTGCTCGGGCCCTGTCGGGCTCCGTCGAGCCCTGTCAGGTTTTCTCGGGCCTTGTCAGGCTCCTTCGGGCCCTGTCGGGTTTGCTCGGGCCCTGTCGGGTTTGCTAGGGCCCTGTCGGGCTCCGTCGGGCCCTGTCTGGTTTCCTCAGGCCCTGTCGGGCTCCGTCGGGCCCTGTCGGGTTTGCTCAGGCCCTGTCGGGTTTGCTAGGGCCCTGTCGGGCTCCGTCGGGCCCTGTCTGGTTTCCTCAGGCCCTGTCGGGCTCCGTCGAGCCCTGTCGGGTTTGCTCGGGCCCTGTCAGGCTCCGTCGCGCCCTGTCGGGTTTCCTCGGGCCCTGTCGGGCTCCATCGAGCCCTGTCGGGTTTGCTCAGGCCCTGTCGGACACCATCGGACCCCATCAGGCTTTGTCGGGTCCTGTCGGGTTTGCTCAGGCCCTGTCGGGCCTTGTCAGGCCCTGTCGGGTTTGGTCGGGCCCTGTCGGGTTTGCCCGCGTCCTGTGGGGCTCCGTCGGGCCCTGTCAGATTCGCTCGGGCCCTGTCGGGTTTGCTCGGGCCCTGTCAGGCTCCGTCAGGCCCTGTCGGGTTTGCTCGGGCCCTGTCGGGCTCCGTCGGGCCCTGTCAGGCTTTGTCGAACCCTGTCGGGTTTGCTCAGGCCCTGTCGGGTTTGCTCGGGCCCTGTCGGGCTCCGTCAGGCCCTGTCTGGTTTCCTCGGGCCCTGTCGGGCTCCGTCGGGCCCTGTCGGGTTTGCTCGGGCCCTGTCGGGTTGCTGAAGCCCTGTCAGGCTTCGCTGAAGCCCTGTCAGGCTTCGTCCGACCCTGTCGGGTTTGCTCGGGCCCTGTCGGGCTCCGTCGAACCCTGTCGGGTTTGCTCGGGCCCTGTCAGGCTCCGTCAGGCCCTATCGGGTTTCCTCGGGCCCTGTCGGGCTCCATCGAGCCCTGTCAGGTTTGCTCGGCCCTGTCGGGCCTTGTCAGGCCCTGTCGGGTTTGCTCGGGACCTGTCGGGTTTGCCCGCGTCCTGTGGGGCTCCGTCGGGCCCTGTCAGATTCGCTCGGGATTTGTCGGGTTTGCTCGGGCCCTGTCAGGCTCCGTCAGGCCCTGTCGGGTTTGCTCGGGCCCTGTCAGGCTCCGTCGGGCCCTGTCAGGTTTGCTCAGGCCCTGTCGGGATCTGTTGGGCCCTGTCGGGTTTGCTCGGGCCCTGTCGGGCTCCTTCGTGCCCTGTCAGGTTTGCTCGGGCCCTGTCGGGTTTGCTCGGGCCCTGTCAGGCTCCGTCGAGCCCTGTCAGGTTTGCTCGGGCCCTGTCGGGTTTGCTCAGGCCCTGTCAGGCTCCGTCGAGCCCTGTCGGGTTTGCTGGGGCCCTGTCAGGCTCCGTCAGGCCCTGTCTGGTTTGCTCGTACCCTGTCGGGCTCCGTCGGGCCCTGTCAGGTTTGCTTGGGCACTGTCGGGCTCCGTCGGGCCCTGTCAGGCTTTGTCGAACCCTGTCGGGTTTGCTCAGGCCCTGTCGGGTTTGCTCGGGCCCTGTCGGGCTCTGTCGGGCCCTGTCTGGTTTCATCGGGCCCTGTCGAGCTCCGTCGGGCCCTGTCGGGTTTGCTCGGGCCCTGTCGGGTTGCTGAAGCCCTGTCAGGCTTCGCTGAAGCCCTGTCAGGCTTCATCCGACCCTGTCGGGTTTGCTCGGGCCCTGTCGGGCTCCGTCGAACCCTGTCGGGTTTGCTCGGGCCCTGTCGGGCTCCGTCAGGCCCTATCGGGTTTCCTCGGGCCCTGTCGGGCTCCATCGAGCCCTGTCAGGTTTGCTCGGCCCTGTCGGGCCTTGTCAGGCCCTGTCGGTTTTGCTCGGGAACTGTCGGGTTTGCCCGCGTCCTGTCGGGCTCCGTCAGGCCCTGTCAGATTCGCTCGGGCCCTGTCGGATTTGCTCGGGCCCTGTCAGGCTCCGTCAGGCCCTGTCGGGTTTGCTCGTGCCCTGTCGGGCTCCGTCGGGCCCTGTCAGGTTTGCTCAGGCCCTGTCGGGATCCGTTGGGCCTTGTCGGGTTTGCTCGGGCCCTGTCGGGCTCCTTCGTGCCCTGTCAGGTTTGCTCGGGCCCTGTCGGGTTTGCTCGGGCCCTGTCAGGCTCCGTCGAGCCCTGTCGGGTTTGCTCGGGCCCTGTCAGGCTCCGTCGAGCCCTGTCGGGTTTGCTCGGGCCCTGTCAGGCTCTGTCGGGCCCTGTCGGGTTTCCTCGGGCCCTGTCGGGCTCCATCGAGCTTTGTCAGGCTTTGTCGAACCCTGTCGGGTTTGCTCGGGCCCTGTCGGGTTTGCTCGGGCCCTGTCAGGCTCCGTCGGGCCCTGTCGGATTCCCTCGGGCCCTCTCGGGTTCCGTCGGGCCCTGTCGGGTTTCCTCGGGCCCTGTCGGACTCTATTGAGCCCTGTCAGGCTCCGTCGGGCTCTTTCTGGTTTGCTCAGGCCCTGTCGGGCTCCGTCGGGCCCTGTCAGGCTTTGTCAGGTCCTGTCAGGTTTGCTCGGGCCCTGTCGGGCCTTGTCGGGCCCTGTCGGGTTTGCTCGGGCTCTGTCGGCCTCCAGCGTGCCCTGTCGGGTTTGCCCGGGCCCTGTCAGGCTCCATCAGGCCCTGTCGAGTTTGCTCGGGTCCTATCGGGCTCCGTGGGGCCCTGTCGGGTTTCCTCGGGCCCTGTCGGGCTCCATCGAGCCCTGTCAGGCTCTGTCGGGCCCTTTCGGGTTTGCTCGGGCCCTGTCGGGCTCTGTCGGGCCCTGTGGGATTTGCTCAGGCCCTGTCGGGTTTGCTCGAGCCCTGTCGGGCTCCATCGGGTCCTGTCGGGTTTGCTCGGGCCCTATCGGGCTCCGTCGGGCCCTGTCGGGTTTCCTCGGGCCCTGTCAGGCTCCGTTGGGCCCTGTCGGCTTGCTCGGGCCCTGTCGGGTTTTCTGAAGCCCTGTCAGGCTTCGTCGGACCCTGTCAAGTGTGCTCGGGCCCTGTCGGCCTCCGTCGAGCCCTGTCAGGTTTTCTCGGGCCTTGTCAGGCTCCTTCGGGCCCTGTCGGGTTTGCTCGGGCACTGTCGGGTTTGCTCAGGCCCTGTCGGATTCCGTCGGGCCCTGTTGGGTTTCCTCGGGCCCTGTCGGACTCCACTGAGCCCTGTCAGGCTCCGTCGGGCTCTTTCGGGTTTGCTCGGGCCCTGGCGGGCTCCGTCGGGCCCTGTCAGGCTTTGTCAGGACGTGTCAGGTTTGCTCGGGCCCTGTCGGGCCTTGTCGGGCCCTGTCGGGTTTGCTCGGGCTCTGTCGGGCTCCAGCGTGCCCTGTCGGGTTTGCCCGGGCCCTGTCAGGCTCCGTCGGGCCCTGTCGCGTTTGCTCGGGCCATGTCGGGTTTGCTGAAGCCCTGTCAGGCTTCGTCGGACCCTGTCGGGTTTGCTGAAGCCCTGTCAGGCTTCGTCGGACCCTGTCGGGTTTGCTCGAGCCCTGTCGGGCTCCATCGGGCCCTGTCGGGTTTGCTCGGGCCCTATCGGGCTCCGTCGGGCCCTGTCGGGTTTCCTCGGGCCCTGTCGGGCTCCATCGAGCCCTGTCAGGCTTCGTCGGGCCCTTTCGGGTTTGCTCGGGCCCTGTCGGGCTCCGTCAGGCCCTGTCGGGTTTGCTCGGGCCCTATCAGGCTCCGTTGAGCCCTGTCGGGTTTGCTCGGGCTCTGTCAGGCTCCGTCGGCCCCTGTCGGGTTTCCTCGGGCCCTGTCGGGCTCCATCAAGCCCTGTCAGGCTTTGTCGAACCCTGTCGGGTTTGCTCGGGCCCTGTCGGGTTTGCTCGGGCCCTGTCGGGCTCTGTCGGGCCCTGTCTGGTTTCCTCGGGCCCTGTCGGGCTCCGTCTAGCCCTGTCGGGTTTGCTCGGGCCCTGTCGGGTTTGCTGAAGCCCTGTCAGGCTTCGTCAGACCCTGTCGGGTTTGCTCGGGCCCTGTCGGGCTCCGTCGAACCCTGTCGGGTTTGCTCGGGCCCTGTCAGGCTCCGTCGCGCCCTGTCGGGTTTCCTCGGGCCCTGTCGGGCTCCATCGAGCCCTGTCAGGTTTGCTCGGGCCCTGTCGGGTTTGCTCGGGCCCTGTCGGGCTCCATCGGACCCTATCAGGCTTTGGTGGTTCCTGTCGGGTTTGCTCAGGCCCTGTCGGGCCTTGTCAGCCCCTGTCGGGTTTGCTCGCGCCCTGTCGGGCTCCGTCAGGCCCTGTCAGGTTCTCTCGGGCCCTGTCAGGTTTGCTCGGGCCCTGTCGGGATCCATTGGGCCTTGTCGGGTTTGCTCGGGCCCTGTCGGGCTCCTTCGTGCCCTATCAGGTTTGCTCGGGCCCTGTCGGGTTTGCTCGGGCCCTGTCAGGCCTTGTCAGGCCCTGTCGGGTTTGCTCGGGACCTGTCGGGTTTGCCCGCGTCCTGTCGGGCTCCGTCGGGCCCTGTCAGATTTGCTCGGGCCCTGTCGGGTTTGCTCAGGCCCTGTCAGGCTCCGTCAGGCCCTGTCGGGTTTGCTCGTGCCCTGTCGGGCTCCGTCGGGCCCTGTCAGGTTTGCTCAGGCCCTGTCGGGATCCGTTGGGCCTTGTCGGGTTTCCTCGGGCCCTGTCAGGCTCCGTTGGGCCCTGTCGGCTTGCTCGGGCCCTGTCGGGTTTTCTGAAGCCCTGTCAGGCTTCGTCGGACCCTGTCAAGTGTGCTCGGGCCCTGTCGGGCTCCGTCGAGCCCTGTCAGGTTTTCTCGGGCCTTGTCAGGCTCCTTCGGGCCCTGTCGGGTTTGCTCGGGCCCTGTCGGGTTTGCTAGGGCCCTGTCGGGCTCCGTCGGGACCTGTCTGGTTTCCTCAGGCCCTGTCGGGCTCCGTCGGGCCCTGTCGGGTTTGCTCAGGCCCTGTCGGGTTTGCTAGGGCCCTGTCGGGCTCCGTCGGGCCCTGTCTGGTTTCCTCAGGCCCTGTCGGGCTCCGTCGAGCCCTGTCGGGTTTGCTCGGGCCCTGTCAGGCTCCGTCGCGCCCTGTCGGGTTTCCTCGGGCCCTGTCGGGCTCCATCGAGCCCTGTCGGGTTTGCTCAGGCCCTGTCGGGCACCATCGGACCCCATCAGGATTTGTCGGGTCCTGTCGGGTTTGCTCAGGCCCTGTCGGGCCTTGTCAGGCCCTGTCGGGTTTGGTCGGGCCCTGTCGGGTTTGCCCGCGTCCTGTGGGGCTCCGTCGGGCCCTGTCAGATTCGCTCGGGCCCTGTCGGGTTTGCTCGGGCTCTGTCAGGCTCCGTCAGGCCCTGTCGGGTTTGCTCGGGCCCTGTCGGGCTCCGTCGGGCCCTGTCAGGCTTTGTCGAACCCTGTCGGGTTTGCTCAGGCCCTGTCGGGTTTGCTCGGGCCCTGTCGGGCTCCGTCAGGCCCTGTCTGGTTTCCTCGGGCCCTGTCGGGCTCCGTCGGGCCCTGTCGGGTTTGCTCGGGCCCTGTCGGGTTGCTGAAGCCCTGTCAGGCTTCGCTGAAGCCCTGTCAGGCTTCGTCCGACCCTGTCGGGTTTGCTCGGGCCCTGTCGGGCTCCGTCGAACCCTGTCGGGTTTGCTCGGGCCCTGTCAGGCTCCGTCAGGCCCTATCGGGTTTCCTCGGGCCCTGTCGGGCTCCATCGAGCCCTGTCAGGTTTGCTCGGCCCTGTCGGGCCTTGTCAGGCCCTGTCGGGTTTGCTCGGGACCTGTCGGGTTTGCCCGCGTCCTGTGGGGCTCCGTCGGGCCCTGTCAGATTCGCTCGGGATTTGTCGGGTTTGCTCAGGCCCTGTCAGGCTCCGTCAGGCCCTGTCGGGTTTGCTCGGGCCCTGTCAGGCTCCGTCGGGCCCTGTCAGGTTTGCTCAGGCCCTGTCGGGATCTGTTGGGCCCTGTCGGGTTTGCTCGGGCCCTGTCGGGCTCCTTCGTGCCCTGTCAGGTTTGCTCGGGCCCTGTCGGGTTTGCTCGGGCCCTGTCAGGCTCCGTCGAGCCCTGTCAGGTTTGCTCGGGCCCTGTCGGGTTTGCTCAGGCCCTGTCAGGCTCCGTCGAGCCCTGTCGGGTTTGCTGGGGCCCTGTCAGGCTCCGTCAGGCCCTGTCTGGTTTGCTCGTACCCTGTCGGGCTCCGTCAGGCCCTGTCAGGTTTGCTTGGGCACTGTCGGGCTCCGTCGGGCCCTGTCAGGCTTTGTCGAACCCTGTCGGGTTTGCTCAGGCCCTGTCGGGTTTGCTCGGGCCCTGTCGGGCTCTGTCGGGCCCTGTCTGGTTTCATCGGGCCCTGTCGAGCTCCGTCGGGCCCTGTCGGGTTTGCTCGGGCCCTGTCGGGTTGCTGAAGCCCTGTCAGGCTTCGCTGAAGCCCTGTCAGGCTTCATCCGACCCTGTCGGGTTTGCTCGGGCCCTGTCGGGCTCCGTCGAACCCTGTCGGGTTTGCTCGGGCCCTGTCGGGCTCCGTCAGGCCCTATCGGGTTTCCTCGGGCCCTGTCGGGCTCCATCGAGCCCTGTCAGGTTTGCTCGGCCCTGTCGGGCATTGTCAGGCCCTGTCGGTTTTGCTCGGGAACTGTCGGGTTTGCCCGCGTCCTGTCGGGCTCCGTCAGGCCCTGTCAGATTCGCTCGGGCCCTGTCGGGTTTGCTCGGGCCCTGTCAGGCTCCGTCGAGCCCTGTCGGGTTTGCTCGGGCCCTGTCAGGCTCTGTCGGGCCCTGTCGGGTTTCCTCGGGCCCTGTCGGGCTCCATCGAGCTTTGTCAGGCTTTGTCGAACCCTGTCGGGTTTGCTCGGGCCCTGTCGGGTTTGCTCGGGTCCTGTCGGGCCCTGTCGGGTTTGCTCGGGCCCTGTCAGGCTCCGTCGGGCCCTGTCGGATTCCCTCGGGCCCTCTCGGGTTCCGTCGGGCCCTGTCAGGTTTCCTCGGGCCCTGTCGGACTCTATTGAGCCCTGTCAGGCTCCGTCGGGCTCTTTCGGGTTTGCTCAGGCCCTGTCGGGCTCCGTCGGGCCCTGTCAGGCTTTGTCAGGTCCTGTCAGGTTTGCTCGGGCCCTGTCGGGCCTTGTCGGGCCCTGTCGGGTTTGCTCGGGCTCTGTCGGCCTCCAGCGTGCCCTGTCGGGTTTACCCGGGCCCTGTCAGGCTCCATCAGGCCCTGTCGAGTTTGCTCGGGTCCTATCGGGCTCCGTGGGGCCCTGTCGGGTTTCCTCGGGCCCTGTCGGGCTCCATCGAGCCCTGTCAGGCTCCGTCGGGCCCTTTCGGGTTTGCTCGGGCCCTGTCGGGCTCTGTCGGGCCCTGTGGGATTTGCTCAGGCCCTGTCGGGTTTGCTCGAGCCCTGTCGGGCTCCATCGGGTCCTGTCGGGTTTGCTCGGGCCCTATCGGGCTCCGTCGGGCCCTGTCGGGTTTCCTCGGGCCCTGTCAGGCTCCGTTGGGCCCTGTCGGCTTGCTCGGGCCCTGTCGGGTTTTCTGAAGCCCTGTCAGGCTTCGTCGGACCCTGTCAAGTGTGCTCGGGCCCTGTCGGCCTCCGTCGAGCCCTGTCAGGTTTTCTCGGGCCTTGTCAGGCTCCTTCGGGCCCTGTCGGGTTTGCTCGGGCCCTGTCGGGTTTGCTCAGGCCCTGTCGGATTCCGTCGGGCCCTGTTGGGTTTCCTCGGGCCCTGTCGGACTCCACTGAGCCCTGTCAGGCTCCGTCGGGCTCTTTCGGGTTTGCTCGGGCCCTGGCGGGCTCCGTCAGGCCCTGTCAGGCTTTGTCAGGACGTGTCAGGTTTGCTCGGGCCCTGTCGGGCCTTGTCGGGCCCTGTCGGGTTTGCTCGGGCTCTGTCGGGCTCCAGCGTGCCCTGTCGGGTTTGCCCGGGCCCTGTCAGGCTCCGTCAGGCCCTGTCGGGTTTGCTCGGGCCCTATCAAGTTCAATCAGGCCCTGTCGGGTTTCCTCGGGCCCTGTCTGGCTCCATCGAGCCCTGTCAGGCTCTGTCGGGCCCTTTCGGGTTTGCTCGGGCCCTGTCGGGCTCTGTCGGGCCCTGTCGGGTTTGCTCGGGCCCTGTCGGGCTCCGTCGGGCCCTGTCTGGTTTCCTCGGGCTCTGTCGGGCTCCGTCGGGCCCTGTCGCGTTTGCTCGGGCCATGTCGGGTTTGCTGAAGCCCTGTCAGGCTTCGTCGGACCCTGTCGGGTTTGCTCGAGCCCTGTCGGGCTCCATCGGGCCGTGTCGGGTTTGCTCGGGCCCTATCGGGCTCCGTCGGGCCCTGTCGGGATTCCTCGGGCCCTGTCGGGCTCCATCGAGCCCTGTCAGGCTTCGTCGGGCCCTGTCGGGTTTGCTCGAGCCCTGTCGGGCTCCATCGGGCCCTGTCGGGTTTGCTCGGGCCCTATCGGGCTCCGTCAGGCCCTGTCGGGTTTGCTCGGGCCCTATCAGGCTCCGTCGAGCCCTGTCGGGTTTGCTCGGGCTCTGTCAGGCTCCGTCGGGCCCTGTCGGGTTTCCTCGGGCCCTGTCGGGCTCCATCAAGCCCTGTCAGGCTTTGTCGAACCCTGTCGGGTTTGCTCGGGCCCTGTCGGGTTTGCTCGGGCCCTGTCGGGCTCTGTCGGGCCCTGTCTGGTTTCCTCGGGCCCTGTCGGGCTCCGTCTAGCCCTGTCGGATTTGCTCGGGCCCTGTCGGGTTTGCTGAAGCCCTGTCAGGCTTCGTCAGACCCTGTCGGGTTTGCTCGGGCCCTGTCGGGCTCCGTCGAACCCTGTCGGGTTTGCTCGGGCCCTGTCAGGCTCCGTCGCGCCCTGTCGGGTTTCCTCGGGCCCTGTCGGGCTCCATCGAGCCCTGTCAGGTTTGCTCGGGCCCTGTCGGGTTTGCTCGGGCCCTGTCGGGCTCCATCGGACCCTATCAGGCTTTGGTGGTTCCTGTCGGGTTTGCTCAGGCCCTGTCGGGCCTTGTCAGCCCCTGTCGGGTTTGCTCGCGCCCTGTCGGGCTCTGTTGGGCCCTGTCAGGTTCTCTCGGGCCCTGTCAGGTTTGCTCGGGCCCTGTCGGGATCCGTTGGGCCTTGTCGGGTTTGCTCGGGCCTTGTCGGGCTCCTTCGTGCCCTATCAGGTTTGCTCGGGCCCTGTCGGGTTTGCTCGGGCCCTGTCAGGCCTTGTCAGGCCCTGTCGGGTTTGCTCGGGACCTGTCGGGTTTGCCCGCGTCCTGTCGGGCTCCGTCGGGCCCTGTCAGATTTGCTCGGGCCCTGTCGGGTTTGCTCAGGCCCTGTCAGGCTCCGTCAGGCCCTGTCGGGTTTGCTCGTGCCCTGTCGGGCTCCGTCGGGCCCTGTCAGGTTTGCTCAGGCCCTGTCGGGATCCGTTGGGCCTTGTCGGGTTTCCTCGGGCCCTGTCAGGCTTTGTTGGGCCCTGTCGGCTTGCTCGGGCCCTGTCGGGTTTTCTGAAGCCCTGTCAGGCTTCGTCGGACCCTGTCAAGTGTGCTCGGGCCCTGTCGGGCTCCGTCGAGCCCTGTCAGGTTTTCTCGGGCCTTGTCAGGCTCCTTCGGGCCCTGTCGGGTTTGCTCGGGCCCTGTCGGGTTTGCTCAGGCCCTGTCGGATTCCGTCGGGCCCTGTTGGGTTTCCTCGGGCCCTGTCGGACTCCACTGAGCCCTGTCAGGCTCCGTCGGGCTCTTTCGGGTTTGCTCGGGCCCTGGCGGGCTCCGTCGGGCCCTGTCAGGCTTTGTCAGGACGTGTCAGGTTTGCTCGGGCCCTGTCGGGCCTTGTCGGGCCCTGTCGCGTTTGCTCGGGCCATGTCGGGTTTGCTGAAGCCCTGTCAGGCTTCGTCGGACCCTGTCGGGTTTGCTCGAGCCCTGTCGGGCTCCATCGGGCCCTGTTGGGTTTGCTCGGGCCCTATCGGGCTCCGTCGGGCCCTGTCGGGTTTCCTCGGGCCCTGTCGGGCTCCATCGAGCCCTGTCAGGCTTCGTCGGGCCCTTTCGGGTTTGCTCGGGCCCTGTCGGGCTCCGTCAGGCCCTGTCGGGTTTGCTCGGGCCCTATCAGGCTCCGTTGAGCCCTGTCGGGTTTGCTCGGGCTCTGTCAGGCTCCGTCGGCCCCTGTCGGGTTTCCTCGGGCCCTGTCGGGCTCCATCAAGCCCTGTCAGGCTTTGTCGAACCCTGTCGGGTTTGCTCGGGCCCTGTCGGGTTTGCTCGGGCCCTGTCGGGCTCTGTCGGGCCCTGTCTGGTTTCCTCGGGCCCTGTCGGGCTCCGTCTAGCCCTGTCGGGTTTGCTCGGGCCCTGTCGGGTTTGCTGAAGCCCTGTCAGGCTTCGTCAGACCCTGTCGGGTTTGCTCGGGCCCTGTCGGGCTCCGTCGAACCCTGTCGGGTTTGCTCGGGCCCTGTCAGGCTCCGTCGCGCCCTGTCGGGTTTCCTCGGGCCCTGTCGGGCTCCATCGAGCCCTGTCAGGTTTGCTCGGGCCCTGTCGGGTTTGCTCGGGCCCTGTCGGGCTCCATCGGACCCTATCAGGCTTTGGTGGTTCCTGTTGGGTTTGCTCAGGCCCTGTCGGGCCTTGTCAGCCCCTGTCGGGTTTGCTCGCGCCCTGTCGGGCTCCGTCGGGCCCTGTCAGGTTCTCTCGGGCCCTGTCAGGTTTGCTCGGGCCCTGTCGGGATCCGTTGGGCCTTGTCGGGTTTGCTCGGGCCCTGTCGGGCTCCTTCGTGCCCTATCAGGTTTGCTCGGGCCCTGTCGGGTTTGCTCGGGCCCTGTCAGGCCTTGTCAGGCCCTGTCGGGTTTGCTCGGGACCTGTCGGGTTTGCCCGCGTCCTGTCGGGCTCCGTCGGGCCCTGTCAGATTTGCTCGGGCCCTGTCGGGTTTGCTCAGGCCCTGTCAGGCTCCGTCAGGCCCTGTCGGGTTTGCTCGTGCCCTGTCGGGCTCCGTCGGGCCCTGTCAGGTTTGTTCAGGCCCTGTCGGGATCCGTTGGGCCTTGTCGGGTTTGCTCGGGCCCTGTCGGGCTCCTTCGTGCCCTGTCAGGTTTGCTCGGGCCCTGTCGGGTTTGCTCGGGCCCTGTCAGGCTCCGTCGGGCCCTGTCGGGTTTCCTCGGGCCCTGTCGGGCTCCATCGAGCCCTGTCAGGCTTTGTCGAACCCTGTCGGGTTTGCTCGGGCCCTGTCGGGTTTGCTCGGGTCCTGTTGGGCTCTGTCGGGCCCTGTCGGGTTTGCTCGGGCCCTGTCGGGCTCCTTCGTTCCCTGTCAGGCTCCGTCAGGCCCTGTCGGGTATGCTCGTGCCCTGTCGGGCTCCGTCGGGCCCTGTCAGGTTTGCTCGGGCCCTGTCAGGATCTGTCGGGCATGGAGACCCCCGCTTGTCCTCAGGGTCCATTGTGACATCTTGGGCACCTCCCATTGACCCCAGGACCCATTGTGACACCATGGGGACCCCCCCTTGTCACTGGGGACCCATTGTGACACCATGGAGACCCCCGCTTGTCCTCAGGGTCCATTGTGACATCTTGGGCACCTCCCATTGTCCCCAGGACCTATTGTGACATCCTGGGGACCCCCTTGCTCCCAGGGCCCATTATGGCACCATGAGGACATCACCTTTGTCCCCAGGAACCATTGTGACATCCCAGGACCCCGCTTTGTCCCCAGGGCCCATTGTAGCACCATGGGGACCCCCTTTGACCCCAGGGCCCATTGTGGCACCATGGCAACCCCTTTTGCCCCAGGGCCCATTGTGACATTCTAGGACCCCACTTTGTCCCCAGAGCATATTGTGACACCATGGGGACCCCTCCTTGTCACTGGGGACCCATTATGACACCATGGGGACCCCCCTTTTCCTCAGGACTCATTCTCACATCCTGGGCACCCCCCATTGTCCCCAGGGCCCATTGTGACATCCTGGGGACCCTCATTGTCCCCAGGGCCCATTGTGACATCCCAGAACCTCCTATTGTCCCCAGGGCCCATTGTGACATTCCAGGACCCCCCATTGTCCCCAGGGCCCATTGTGACATCCACTGCACCCCCTTGTCCCCAGGGCCCATTGTGACATTCAGGGGACCCTCTTTGTCCCCAGGGCCCATTGTGACATCCTGGGGACCCCCCCTTGTCACTGGGGCCCATTGTGACGTCCCAGGACCCCCCGTTGTCCCCATGGTTCATTGTGACGTCTTAGGACCCCCTATTGTCCCCAGGGCCCATTGTGACATCCTGGGGACCCCTCTTTGTCCCCAGGGCCCATTGTGACATCCTGGGGACCCCCCCTTGTCACTGGGGCCCATTGTGACGTCCCAGGATCCCTCCTTGTCCGCAGGGCCCATTGTGACGTCTTAGGACCCCCCATTGTCCCCAGGGCCCATTGTGACATTCAGGGGACCCACTTTGTCACTGGGGCCCATTGTGACATCCCAGGACCCCACATTGTCCCCAGGGCCCATTGTGACATTCAGGGGTCCCCCCCTTGTCCCCAGGACCCATTGTGATGTCCCAGGACCCCTCATTGTCCCCACGGCCCATTGTGACATCCTGGGTACCCCCCTTTGTCACTGGGGCTCATTGAGACATCGTGGGGACCAACTTTGTCCCCAGGGCCCATTGTGACGTCCCAGGACCTCCCGTTGACCCCAGTGTCCATTGTGACATCCGAGGAGCCCACTTTGTCCCCAGGACCCATTTTGATATTGAGGGGAACCACGTTTGTCCCCAGGGCCCATTGTGACACCATGGGGACCCCCCCTTGTCACTGGGGACCCATTGTGACACCATGGAGACCCCTGCTTGTCCTCAGGGTCCATTGTGACATCTTGGGCACCTCCCACTGTCCCCAGGACCCATTGTGACATCCTGGGGACCCCCTTGCTCCCAGGGCCCATTGTGGCACCATGGGGACATCCCCTTTGTCCCCAGGGCCCATTGTGACATTCCAGGACCCCCCATTGTCCCCAGGGCCCATTGTGACATCCACTGCACCCCCTTGTCCCCAGGGCCCATTGTGACATTCAGGGGACCCCTCTTTGTCCCCAGGGCCCATTCTGACATCCTGGGGACCCCCCCTTGTCACTGGGGCCCATTGTGACGTCCCAGGACCCCCCATTGTCCCCAGGACACATTGTGACATCCTGGGGATCCCTCCTTGTCCTCAGGGCCCATTGTGACGTCTTAGGACCCCCCATTGTCCCCAGGGCCCATTGTGACATTCAGGGGACGCCTCTTTGAAACCCAGGGCACATTGTGACATCCTGGGGACCCCCCCTTGTCCCCAGAGCCCATTGTGACGTCCCAGGACCCCCCATTGTCCCTAGGGCCCATTGTGACAGTCAGGGGGCCCCTTTGTCACTGGGGCCCATTGTGACATCCCAGGACCCCACATTGTCCCCAGGACCTATTGTGACATCCTGGGGACCCCACTTGTCCCCAGGACCCATTGTGACACTATGGGGACCCCCCCTTGTTCCCAGGGCCCATTGTGACATCCTGGGTACCACCCTTGTCCGCAGGGCTCATTGTGACGTCCCAGGACCCCCCATTGTCCCCAGGGCCCATTGTGACATCCTGGGGATCCCTCCTTGTCCGCAGGGCCCATTGTGACGTCCCAGGACCCCCCATTGTCCCCAGGGCCCATTGTGACATCCTCGGCACCCCCTTGTCCCCAGGGCCCATTGTGACATTCAGGGGACCCCCTTTGTTCCCAGGGCCCATTGTGACATCCTGGGGACCCCCTCTTGTCACTGGGGCCCATTGTGACGTCCCAGGACCCCCCATTGTCCCCAGGGCCCATTGTGACATTCAGGGGACCCCTCTTTGTCCCCAGGGCCCATTGTGAAGTCAAAGGACCCTCCATTGTCCCCAGGGCCCATTGTGACATCCTGGGGATCCCTCCTTGTCCCCACGGCCCATTGTGGCATCCTGGGGACCCTCCTTGTCCCCAGAGCCCATTGTGACATCCAAGGGACCCCCATTGTCCCCAGGGCCCATTGTGACGTCCCAGCACCCCCCATTGTCCCCAGGACCTATCGTGACATTCAGGGGAGCCCCTTTGTCACTGGTGCCCATTGTGACACCATGGAGACCCCCGCTTGTCCTCAGGGTCCATTGTGTCATCCTGGGCACCCCCCATTTTCCCCAGGACCCATTCTGACATCCTGGCCACCCCCTTGCTCCCAGGGCCCGTTGTGGCACCATGGGGATACCCCCTTTGTCCCCAGGGCCCGTTGTGGCACCATGGGGATACCCCCTTTGTCCCCAGGGCCCATTGTGACATCCCAGGACCCCCCTTTGTCCCCAGGGCCATTGTGAAATCCTGGGGACCCCTTTTGTCCCCAGGGCCCATTGTGGCACCATGGGGAACCCCTTTGTCACTGGGGGCCATTGTGACATTCCAGGATTCCACTTTGTCCCCAGGGCTCGTTCTGACACCTTGGGGACTCCCATTGTCCCCAGGGCCCATTGTGACATCCCAGGACCCCACTTTGTCCCCAGGGCTTATTGTGACATCTGGGGGACGCCCTTGTCCCCAGGACCCATCGTGGCACCGTGGGGACCCTCCTTGTCACTTGGGCCCATTGTGACGTCCCAGAACCCGCCATTGTCCCCAGGGCCCATTGTGACATCCTGCGGACCCCCCGTTGTCCCCAGGGCCCATTGTGACGTTCAGGGGACCCACCATTGTTCTCAGGGCCCATTGTGACGTCCCAGGACCCCCCATTGTCCCCAGGGCCCATTGTGACATCCTCAGCACCCCCTTGTCCCCAGGGCCCATTGTGACATTCAGGGGACCCCTCTTTTTCCCCAGGGCCCATTGTGACATCCTGGGGACCCCCCTTGTCCCCAGGGCCCATTGTGACGTCCCAGAACCCGCCATTGTCCCCAGGGCCCATTGTGACATCCTGGGGATCCCTGCTTGTCCCCAGGGCCCTTTGGGACGTCCCAGGACCCGCTATTGTCCCCAGGGCCCATTGTGACATCCTGGGGATCCCTCCTAGTCCCCAGGGCCCATTGGGATGTCCCAGGACCCCCATTGTCCCCAGGGCCCATTGTGACATTCAGGGGCCCCCGTTTGTCACTGGGGCCCATTGTGACATCCCAGGGCCCCACTTGTCCCCAGGACCCATTGTGACACTATAGGGACCCCCCCTTGTGCCCAGTGACCATTGTGACACCGTGGGTACCACCCTTGTCCGCACGGCCCATTGTGACATCCTAGGGACACCCCCTTGTCTCCAGGGCCCATTGTGACATCCTGGGAATCCCTCCTTGTCCCCAGGGCCCATTTTGAAATTCAGGGGACCCCCCATTGTCCCCAGGGCCCATTGTGACATTCAGGGGACCCCTCTTTGTCCCCAGGGCCCATTGTGACATCCTGGGGATCCCTCCTTGTCCCCAGGGCCCATTGTGACGTCCCAGGACCCCCCATTGTCCCCAGGACCTATTGTGACATTCAGGGGATCGCCTTTGTCACTGGGGCCCATTGTGACACCATGGAGACCCCCGCTTGTCCTCAGGGTCCATTGTGACATCCTGGGCAACCCCCATTTTCCGCAGGACCCATTGTGACATCCTGGCCACCCCCTTGCTCCCAGGACCTGTTGTGGCACCATGGGGACACCCCCTTTGTCCCCAGGACCCATTGTGACATCCCAGGACCCCCCTTTGTCCCCAGGGCCATTGTAGCACCATGGGGACCCCCTTTGACCCCAGGGCCCATTGTGGCACCATGGCAACCCCTTTTGTCCCCAGGGCCCATTGTGACATTCTTGGACCCCACTTTGTCCCCAGGGCCTATTGTGACACCATGGGGACCCCTCCTTGTCACTGGGGACCCATTGTGACACCATGGGGACCCAGTCTGGTCCTCAGGACTCATTCTCACATCCTGGACACCCCCCATTGTCCCCAGGGCCCATTGTGACATCCACTGCACCCCCTTGTCCCCAGGGCCCATTGTGACATTCAGGGGACCCCTCTTTGTCCCCAGGGCCCATTGTGACATCCTGGGGACCCCCCCTTGTCCCCAGGGCCCATTGAGACGTCCCAGGACCCCCCACTGTCCCCAGGGCCCATTGTGACATTCAGGGGACCCCCTTTGTCCCCAGGGCCCATTCTGATACCGTGGGGACCCCCTTTGTCCCCAGGGCCCATTGTGACATTCAGGGGACGCTCTTTGTCCACAGGGCCCATTGTGACATCCTGGGGACCCTCCTTGTCCCCAGAGCCCATTGTGACATCCAGGGGACCCCCTTTGTCCCCAGGGCCCATTGTGGCACCATGAGGACCCTCTTTGTCACTGGGGCCCATTGTGACATCCCAGGACCCCCCTTTGTCCCCAGGGCCTATTGTGACATCCTGGGGACCCTCCTTGTCCCCAGAGCCCATTGTGACATCCCAGGACCCCACTTTGTCCCCAGGGCTTATTGTGACACCATGGGGATCTCCCTTGTCCCCAGGGCCCATTGTGACATCCCATGACCCCCCTTTGTCCCCAGTGCTATTGTGAAATCCTGGGGACCCCTTTTGTCCCCAGGGCCCATTGTGACACCGTGGGGAACCCCTTTGTCACTGGGGGCCATTGTGACATTCCAGGATTTCACTTTGTCCCCAGGGCTCGTTCTGACACCTTGGGGACTCCCATTGTCCCCAGGGCCCATTGTGACATCCTGGGCAACCCCATTGTCCCCAGGGCCCATTGTGACATCCTGGGGACCCCCATTGTCCCCAAGGCCCATTGTGACATTCCAGGACCCCCCATTGTCCCCAGGGCCCATTGTGACATCCACTGCACCCCCTTGTCCCCAGGGACCATTGTGACATTCAGGGGACCCCTCTTTGTCCCCAGGGCCCATTGTGACATCCTGGGGACCCCCGTTGTCACGGGGGCCCATTGTGACGTCCCAGGACCCCCCATTGTCCCCAGGGCCCATTGTGACATCCTGGGGATCCCTCCTTGTCCCCAGGGCCCATTGTGACGTCTTAGGACCCCCCATTGTCCCCAGGGCCCATTGCGACATTCAGGGGACGCCTCTTTGTACCCAGGGCACATTGTGACATCCTGGGGACCCCCCCTTGTCCCCAGGGCCCATTGTGACATCCTGGGGATCCCTCCTTGTCCCCAGGGCCTATTGTGACGTCCCAGGACCCCCCATTGTCCTCCGGACCCATTGTAACATTCAGGGAACCCCTTTGTCACTGGGGCCCATTGTGACATCCCAGGACCGCCCATTGTCCCCAGGGCCCATTGTGACATCCTAGGGACCCCATTTTCCCCAGGACCCATTGTGACCCTATGGGGACCCCCCCTTGTTCCCAGGGCCCATTGTGACACCGTGGGTACCACCCTTGACCGCAGGGCTCATTGTGACATCGCAGGACCCCCCTTTGTCCCCAGAGCCCATTGTGACATACAGGGGACCCCCTTTGTCCCCAGGGCCCATTGTGACATCGCAGGACCCAACCTGGTCCCCAGGGCCCATTATGACATCCTGGGCACCCCTTTTGTCCCCACGGCCCATTGTGGCACCATGGGGACCTCCTTTGTCACTGGGGCCCATTGTGACATCCCAGGACCCCACTTTGTCCCCAGGGCTGATTGTGACGTCCCAGGGCCCCTCTGTGTCCCCAGGGCCCATTGTGACACTTTAGGGACCCCTCTTTGTCCCCAGGGCCCATTGTGACATCCTGGAGACCCCCCCTTGTCCCCAGGGCCCATTGTGACGTCCCAGGACCCCCCTCTGTTCCCAGGGCTCATTGTGACTTTCAGGGGATCCCCCCTTGTCCCCAGGGCTGATTGTGACGTCCTAGGGCCCCTCTGTGTCCCCAAGGCCCATTGTGACGTCCCAGGACCCCCATTGTCCCCAGGGCCCATTGTGACATCCTCGGCACCCCCTTGTCCCCAGGGCCCATTGTGACATTCAGGGGACCCCTCTTTGTCCCCAGGGCCCATTGTGACATCCTGGGGACCCCCTCTTGTCCCCAGGGCCCATTGTGATGTCCCAGGACCCCCCATTGTCCCCAGGGCCCATTGTGACATCCTGGGGATCCCCCCTTGTCACCAGGGCCCATTGTGACATTCAGGGGACCCCCCTTTGTCTCCAGGACATATTGTGAGACCGTGGGGACCTCATTAGTCCCCAGGGCCCATTGTGACATCCTAGGGATCCCCTCTTGTCCCCAGGGCCCATTGTGACGTCCCAGGACCCCTTATTGTCCCCAGGGCCCATTGTGACCTCCTCGGCACCCCCTTGTCCCTAGGGCCCATTGTGACATTCACGGGACCCCCCATTGTCCCCAGGGCCCATTCTGATATGGTGGGGACCGCCTTTGTCTCCAGGGCCCATTGTGACATCCTGGGGACCCTCCTTGTCCCCAGAGCCCATTGTGACATCCAGGGGAACCCCCTTGTCCCCAGGGCCCATTGTGGCACCATGGGGACCCCCTTTGTCACTGGGGCCCATTGTGACATCCCAGGACCCCCCTTTGTCCCCAGGGCCCATTGTGACATCCTGGGGACCCCCATTGTCCCTAGGGCCCATTGTGACATTCCAGGACCCCCCATTGTCCCCAGGGCCCATTGTGACATCCACTGCACCCCCTTGTCCCCAGGGCCCATTGTGATATTCAGGGGACCCGCCATTGTCCCCAGGGCCCATTGTGACATCCTGGGGACCCCCCCTTGTCACTCGGGCCCATTGTGACGTCCCAGGACCCCCCATTGTCCCCAGGGCCCATTGTGACATTCAGGGCACTCCCTTGTCCCCAGGGCCCATTCTGACATTCAGGGGACCCCTCTTTGTCCCCAGGGCCCATTGTGACATCCTGGGGACCCCCCCTTGTCACTCGGGCCCATTGTGATGTCCCAGGACCCCCCATTGTCCCCAGGGCCCATTGTGACATTCAGGGCACCCCCTTGTCCCCAGGGCCCATTGTGACATTCCAGGGACGCCTCTTTGTACCCAGGGCACACTGTGACATCCTGGGGACCCCCCCTTATCCCCAGGGCCCATTGTGACATCCCAGGACCCCCCATAGTCCCCAGGGCCCATTGTGACATCCTGGGGATCCCTCCTTGTCCCCAGGGCCCATTTTGACGTCCTAGGACCCCCCATTGTCCCCAGGACCCATTGTGACATTCAGGGGGACCCCCTTTGTCTCTGGGGCCCATTGTGACATCCCAGGACCCCACATTGTCCCCAGGGCCCATTGTGACATCCTGGGGACCCCACTTGTCCCCAGGGCCTATTGTGACACCATGGGGACCCCTCCTTGTCCTCAGGACTCATTCTCACATCCTGGGTACCCCCCATTGTCCCCAGGGACCATTGTGACATCGTGGGGACCCCACTTGTCCCCAGGGTCCATTGTGACACTATGGGGACCCCCCCTTGTGCCCAGGGCCCATAGTGACACCGTGGGTACCACCCTTGTCTGCAGGGCTCATTGTGACATCCCAGGACCCCCCATTGTCCCCAGGGCCCATTGTGACATTCTAGGACCCAACTTTGTCCCCAGGGCATATTGTGACACCATGGGGACCCCTCCTTGTCCTCAGGACTCATTCTCACATCCTGGGTACCCCGCATTGTCCCCAGGGCCCATTGTGACATCGTGGGAACCCCACTTGTCCCCAGGGTCCATTGTGACACTATGGGGACCCCCCCTTGTGCCCAGGGCCCATAGTGACACCGTGGGTACCACCCTTGTCTGCAGGGCTCATTGTGACATCCCAGGACCCCCCATTGTCCCCAGGGCCCATTGTGACATTCAGGGGACCGCCTTTGTCCCCAGAGCCCATTGTGACATGCTGGGGACGCTCTTTGTCCGCAGGGCCCATTGTGACATCCTGGGGACCCCCTTTGTCCCCAGGGCCCATTGTGGCACCATAGGGACCCCCTTTGTCACTGGGGCCCATTGTGACATCCCAGGACCCCCCCTGGTCCCCAGGCCCCATTGTGACATCCTGGGGACCCCCTTTGTCCCAGGACTTCATTGTGACATCCTGGGGACCCCCCTTGTCCTCAGGGTCCATTGTGACAGCCCAGGACCTTACATTGTCCCCAGGGCCCATTGTGTTATCTGGGGGAACCCCTTGTTCCCAAGGCCCATTGTGACATCCTGGGGACCCACCCTTGTCCCCAGGGCCCATTGTGACATCCCAGGACCCCCCATTGTCCCCAGGGCCCATTGTGACATCCTCGGCACCCCCTTGTCCCCAGGGCCCATTGTGACATTCAGGGGACCCCTTTTTGTCCCCAGGGCCCATTGTGACATCCTGGGGATCCCTCCTTGACCCCAGGGCCTATTGTGACGTCCCAGGACCCCCCATTGTCCCCAGGACCTATTGTGACATCCTGGCCACCCCCTTGCTCCCAGGGCCCATTGTGGCACCATGGGGACACCCCCTTGTCCCCGGTGCCCATTGTGACATCCCAGGACCCCCCTTTGTCCCCAGGAGCCATTGTAGCACCATGGGGACCACTTTTGTCCCCAGGGCCCATTGTGACATTCTAGGACCCCACTTTGTCCCCAGGGCCTATTGTGACACCATGGGGACCCCTCCTTGTCCTCAGGACTCATTCTCACATCCTGGGCACCCGCCATTGTCCCCAGGGCCCATTGTGACATCCTGGGGACCCTCATTGTCCTCAGGGTCCATTGTGACATCCTGGGCACCCCCCATTTTCCCCAGGACCCATTGTGACATCCTGACCACCCCCTTGCTCCCAGGGCCCGTTGTGGCACCATGGGGACACCCCCTTTGACCCCAGGGCCCATTGTGGCACCATGGCAAGCCCTTTTGTCCCCAGGGCCCATTGTGACATTCTTGGACCCCACTTTGTCCCCAGGGCCTATTGTGACACCATGGGGACACCTCCTTGTCACTGGGGACCCATTGTGACACCATGGGGACCCCCCCTTGTCCTCAGGACTCATTCTCACATCCTGGACACCCCCCATTGTCCCCAGGGCCCATTGTGACATCCACTGCACCCCCTTGTCCCCAGGGCCCATTGTGACATTCAGGGGACCCCTCTTTGTCCCCAGGGCCCATTGTGACATGCTGGGGACGCTCTTTGTCCCCAGGGCCCATTGTGACATCCTGGGGACCCCCTTGTCCCCAGTGCCTATTGTGAAATCCTGGGCACCCCCTTTGTCCCCAGGGCCCATTGTGACGTCCCAGGACCCCCCTTTTTCCCCAGGGTCCATTGTGACATCCTGGGGACCCTCTTTGTCCCCAGGGCCCATTGTGACAGGGTGGGGACTCCCTTTGTCCCCAGGGGCCATTGTGATGTCCCAGGATCCCCCTTTGTCCCCAGGGCCCATTGTGACATCTCAGGACACCCCAATTGTTTCCAGGGCCCATTGTGACATCCTGGGGACCGCCCAGTTGTCTCCAGGGCCCATTGTGGCATCCTGGGTACCCCTTTTATCCCCGGGGCCCATTGTGACATCCTGGGGACTCCCCTTGTCACTGGGGACCCATTGTGACACCATGGGGACCACCCCTTTCTCCCCAGTGCCCATTGTGACATCCTGGGGACCCCTTTGTCCCCAGAGCCCATTGTGACATCCTGGTGAGCCCCCTTTGTCCCCAGGGCCCATTGTGACATCCCAGGACCCCCCTTTGTCACCAGGGCCCATTGTGACGTCCCAGGACCCCTCTTTGTCCCCAGGGCCCATTGTGACATCCCCGGACCCCCCATTGTCCCCAGAGCCCATTGTGACATCCTTGGGACCCCCATTGTCCCCAGGGCCCATTGTGACATTCAGGGGACAGCCTTTTTCCCAAGGGCCCATTGTGACACCATCGGGACCCCCGTTGTCCCCAGGGCCAATTGTGACACCATGGGGACCCTCCTCGTCACTGCGGACCCATTGTGACACCATGGGGACCTGCCCTTGTCCTCAGGGCCCATTGTGACATCCTGGGGACCCTCTTGTCCCCAGGGCCCATAGTTGCACCCTGGGGACCCCCTCTTTATTCCCAGTGCCCATTGTAACATCCCAGGACCCCCCTATGTCCCCAGGGCCCATTGTGACACCATGGGGACACCCCTTTGACTCCAGGGCCCATTGTCACATCCCAGGACCTCCCAATTGTCCCCAGGGCCCATTGTGACATCCTGGGGACCCGCCCTTGTCCGCAGGGCCCATTGTGAAGTCCCAGGACCCCCTTTGTCGCCAGGGCCCATTGTGACATCCTGGGGACCCCCCTTGTCAGTGGGGACCCATTGTATACACCATGGGGACCCCCATTGTCCCCAGGGCCCATTGTGACATCCTGGGGACCCCCCTTGTCACTGGTGACCCATTGTGACACCATGGGGACCCCCGTTTGTCCCCAGGGCTCATTGTGACATCCCAGGACCTCCCATTGTCCCCAGGGCCCATTGTGACATCATGGGGACCGCCTTGTCCCTCTGGCCCGTTGTGGCACCGTGGGGACCTCCTTTGTCCCCAGGGCCCATTGTGACACCATGGGGACCCCTTTTGTCACTGTGGTCCAATGTGACATCCCAGGACCCCACTTTGTACCCAAGGCCCACTGTGACACCGTGGGGACCCCCCTTGTCCCCAGAGCCCATTGTGACATCCTGGGGACCCCCTTGTTCCCCATGGCCCACTGTGATGTCCCAGGACCCCCCCTTGTCCCCAGAGCCCATTGTGACATCTTGGGGACCCCCTTTGTCCCCAGGGCCCATTGTGACATTCAGGGGACAGCCTTTGTCCCAAGGGCCCATTGTGACATTCAGGGGACAGCCTTTGTCCCAAGGGCCCATTGTGACACCGTTGGAATCCCCGTTGTCCTCAGAGGCCATTGTGACATCCTGGGAACCCCCTTTGTGCCCAGGGCCCATTGTGACATCCTGGAGACGCCCTTTGTCCCCAGAGCCCGTTGTGACATCTAAGGACCCCCCAATTGTGCCCAGGGCTCATTGTGACATCCCAGGACCCCCCATTGTCCCCAGGGCCCATTGTGATGTCCCAGGCCCCCCCTTTGTCCCCAGGGCCTATTTTGACATCCTGGGGACCCCCCTTTGTCCCTAGGGCCCGTTGTGACATCCTGGGGACCTCGTTTGTCACTAGGGTCCATTGTGGCACCATGGGGATGCCCTTTGTCCCCAGGACCCATTGTGACATCCTGGGCACCCCCTTTGTCCCCAGGGCCTATTGTGACAGGGTGGGGACTCCCTTTGTCCCTAGGGCCCATTGTGACATCCTGGGGACCTCGTTTGTCCCCAGGGTCCATTGTGGCACCATGGGGACCCCCTTTGTCCCCAGGGCCCATTGTGAAATCCTGGGGACCCCCTTTGTCCCCAGGACCCATTGTGACATCCTGGGCACACCCTTTGTCCCCAGGGCCTATTGTGACAGTGTGGGGACTCCCTTTGTCTCCAGGGTCCATTGTGAAATTCTGGGGACCCCCTTTGTCCCCAGGGCCCATTGTGACATCCTGGGGACCCCACTTTGTTCCCAGGACCCATTGTGATGTCCACAATGGCCCCGTTGTCCCAAGGGGTCATTGTGACATACTGGGGACCTCCTTTGTCCCCAGGGCCCATTGTGACGTCCCTGGACCCTCCATTTTTCCAAGAGCCCATTGTGACATCCTGGCGACCCCGCTCTTTCCTCAGGGCCCATTGTGGCACCATGGGGAGCCCCTCTGTCTCCAGGGCCCATTGTGACATTTAGGGGACTCATCTTTGTCCCCAGGGCCCATTGTGACATCCCAGGACCCCCCTTTGTCCCCAGGGCCCGTTGTGACATCCTGGGGACCTCGTTTGTCACTAGGGTCCATTGTGGCACCATGGGGATTCCCTTTGTCCCCAGGACCCATTGTGACATCCTGGGGACCCCCTTTGTCCCCAGGGCCCATTTTGGCACCACAGGGACGCCCTTTGTCACTGGGGCCCATTGTGACATCCCAGGACACCCCTTGTCTCCAGGGCCCTTTGTGACATTCAGGGGACCCCTCTTTGTCCCCAGGGCCCGTTGTTGCATCCTGGGGTCCCCCCTTGTCCCCAGGGCCCATTTTGACATTCAGGAGAGCCCTCTTTGTCCCCAGGGCCTGTTGTGACATCCTGGGGACCCCCTTTGTCACTGGGGCCCATTGTGACATCCCAGGACCCCCCTTTGTCTGCAGGTCCCAATGTGACATTCAGGGGACCCCACTTTGTCCCCAGGGCCCACTGTGACGTCCTAGGACCTCCCTTTGTCCCCAGGGCCCATTGTGACACCGTGGGGACCCCCTGTTTTCCCCAGGCCCCATTGTGACATCTGGTGGACCCACTTGTCCCCAGGGCCCATCGTGGAACCGTGGGGACCCTCCTTGTCACTAGGGCCCATTGTGACACCATGGGGACCACCCCTTTCTCCCCAGTGCCCATTGTGACATCCTGGGGACCCCACTTGTCCCCAGAGCCCATTGTGACGTCCCAGGACCCCCCATTGTCCCCAGGGTGCATTGTGACACCGTGGGGACCCCCTTTGTCCCCAGAGCCCATTGTGACATCCTGGGGAGCCCCCTTTGTCCCCAGGGCCCATTGTGACATTTCTGGACCCCCCACTGTCTCCAGGGCCCATTGTGAACATCCTGGGGACCCCTCTTTGTCCCCAGGGCCCATTGTGACATCCTGGGCTGCCCCGTATGTCACCAGGGCCCATTTTGACACCGTGGGGACCCCCTGTTGTCCTCACGGCCCATTGTGACATCCCAGGACCCCCAATTGTCCCCAGGGCCCATTGTGACACCATGGGGAACCCTCTTGTCACTGGGGACGCATTGTGACACAATGGGGACCCCACCTTTGTCTCAAGTGCCCATTGTGACATCCTGGGGACCCCTCTTTGTCCCCAGGGCCCATTGTGACATCCCAGGACCCCCCTTTGTCCCCAGGGCCCGTTGTGACATCCTGGGGACCTCGTTTGTCACTAGGGTCCATTGTGGCACCATGGGGATTCCCTTTGTCCCCAGGACCCATTGTGACATCCTGGGGACCCCCTTTGTCCCCAGGGCCCATTTTGGCACCACAGGGACGCCCTTTGTCACTGGGGCCCATTGTGACATCCCAGGACACCCCTTGTCTCCAGGGCCCTTTGTGACATTCAGGGGACCCCTCTTTGTCCCCAGGGCCCGTTGTTGCATCCTGGGGTCCCCCCTTGTCCCCAGGGCCCATTTTGACATTCAGGAGAGCCCTCTTTGTCCCCAGGACCTGTTGTGACATCCTGGGGACCCCCTTTGTCACTGGGGCCCATTGTGACATCCCAGGACCCCCCTTTGTCTGCAGGTCCCAATGTGACATTCAGGGGACCCCACTTTGTCCCCAGGGCCCACTGTGACGTCCTAGGACCTCCCTTTGTCCCCAGGGCCCATTGTGACATCTGGTGGACCCCCTTGTCCCCAGGGCCCATCGTGGAACCGTGGGGACCCTCCTTGTCACTAGGGCCCATTGTGACACCATGGGGACCACCCCTTTCTCCCCAGTGCCCATTGTGACATCCTGGGGACCCCACTTGTCCCCAGAGCCCATTATCACATCCTTGGGACCCCTGTGTCCCCAGGGCCCATTGTGACGTCCCAGGACCCCCCATTGTCCCCAGGGTGCATTGTGACACCGTGGGGACCCCCTTTGTCCCCAGAGCCCATTGTGACATCCTGGGGAGCCCCCTTTGTCCCCAGGGCCCATTGTGACATTTCTGGACCCCCCACTGTCTCCAGGGCCCATTGTGAACATCCTGGGGACCCCTCTTTGTCCCCAGGGCCCATTGTGACATCCTGGGCTGCCCCGTATGTCACCAGGGCCCATTTTGACACCGTGGGGACCCCCTGTTGTCCTCACGGCCCATTGTGACATCCCAGGACCCCCAATTGTCCCCAGGGCCCATTGTGACACCATGGGGAACCCTCTTGTCACTGGGGACGCATTGTGACACAATGGGGACCCCACCTTTGTCTCAAGTGCCCATTGTGACATCCTGGGGACCCCTCTTTGTCCCCAGGGCCCATTGTGACGTCCCAGGACCCCGTTTGTCCCCAGGGCCCATTGTGACATCCCAGGGCCCCACTTTGTCCCCAGGGCCCATTGTTACAGGGTGGGACCCCCCTTGTCCCCAGGGCCCATTGTGACACCATGGGGAACCCTCTTGTCACTGGGGACGCATTGTGACACAATGGGGACCCCACCTTTGTCTCAAGTGCCCATTGTGACATCCTGGGGACCCCCTTTATCCCCAGGACCCATTGTGACGTCCCAGGACCCCGTTTGTCCCCAGGGCCCATTGTGACATCCCAGGGCCCCACTTTGTCCCCAGGGCCCATTGTTACAGGGTGGGACCCCCCTTGTCCCCAGGGCCCATTGTGACATCCTGGTGACTCCCTTTGTCCCCAGGGCCCATTGTGGCACCATGGGGACCCTCTTTGTCACTGGGGCCCATTGTGACATCCCAGGACCCCACTTTGTCTTAGAAGGTCACTGATCGGACTACTGGTACATCCTGACTCTGCTTTCTCAATAAACATTGAAGAACACCTGGGGTTTGTTTGCTCCAAGGGAAAACTTCCCTGCCACGGTTCCTGGTTCCCGGTCCTGTTTCCCGGTCCGGTTTGGCTTCGCTATCAGAACAGCTGCTGCCTCCACAGCCGCGCTCAAAGTCCCCGTTGTGACACCGGGATGGCGGGAGAAGGGGGGTGGCGGGGGCGGCAGCGGCGGCGATTGGGGGGGGGCAGTCGGGGCTGGGCGGACAAGCGGCGGCTGCTGCGGCTCCTCAGGCAGCGACAGCAGCAGCGATCGGGGGGACGTGGGGGGCGGACAAGCGGCGGCTGCTGCGGCTCCTCAGGCAGCGACAGCAGCAGCGATCGGGGGGACGTGGGGGGCGGACAAGCGGCGGCTGCTGCGGCTCCTCAGGCAGCGACAGCAGCAGCGATCGGGGGGACGTGGGGGGGCGGACAAGCGGCGGCTGCTGCGGCTCCTCAGGCAGCGACAGCAGCAGCGATCGGGGGGACGTGGGGGGGCGGACAAGCGGCGGCTGCTGCGGCTCCTCAGGCAGCGACAGCAGCAGCGATCGGGGGGACGTGGGGGGCGGACAAGCGGCGGCTCCTCCGGCCGCGGCCAGGACGTGGCTTCGCCGGCACCGGGGCCCGAGACCGCGCGCTGTGGGGCTGCGGGGCGGCTGTGGGGCCGGGGGGCTCCGGGGGTCCCGCAGCGGCCGCTGTGGGGCGGGATGGGGCGGCTGTGGAATTACCTGTGGGGCACTCATGGGGCTGCTGTAGGGGTCTTAAGAGGCATGTCTGGAGCACTTATGGGGCGACTATGGGGCAGGTGCTGGGCTGCTACAGCGGGACCTGTGGGGCACCCAGGTATGTGCACCCAGCACCGCGTGCACGCACACGCAGCTACACACTGATGTGTAAGCAAACACGTGGCCACACACACGCACACTTCCACAAGCGTGCCCAGTCCCATCTATTGACAGAAAGACGTACGTGAAATGTACTGACGTGCTTGAGGGTAAACACGTGCGTGGATGTTTGGCACACTGCACACACGCACACGTCTGAACGATAATGCTCCAGCTTTAGCATAAATGGAGCTGACATCAAGGCACTCACATGTGGACAGACCAACGTTTATAGGCACTAAGGCTTTCGCGCACAGGTTCGTCCAAGAACAGGCACACACCTGCAGGCACCCTCCGAATGTGTGTTCTGTGCATTCTCTTAAGGGACGCTAGATGGCAGCAAAGACCATGAAATTATTAACCTCAGTCTAACCCTAGGTTTATGACATTTTTTCTTACTATAGATGCGTTTGATGCTAAAAATTCCCCCAAATTGTAATGAATATGCGATAATTGTGTGAATACAAGCATCGCAAGAGCATCCAGTTTTTGGAGCACTTATGGAACATGATAAAGCCAGGCAGAGCCTGACAAAGCGCGACAGAGCCCAACAGGGCTTGACAGAGCCTGATAGAACTCAACAGGGGCCGACAAATCCCGACAGCGCCTGACAGCGAACAGTGGAGTCTGGCAGGGCCTGACAGAGGCTGTCACAGCACGACAGAGCCAGAGGAGCCTGACAGAGCCCAGCAAACCCGACAGGAATAGACAAGGCCTGGGTGCACAGACCTGGGTGCGTGTGGAAAGGTTTCTGCCTGTTTTCCAGTGAGGAATGGTGTGTGTGCACGTGGACAAACAGAAGGCGAAGCAACTCGGTTCCAACACTGAAGAAGGCTGTACAGTCACGTAGACACGGGGGCTGCTCCGCTCCTGCTCTCTTGCTCTCTTGCAGGACACAGAGGCCTCAGAGCCCTGTTCAGTTCAGTTCAGTTCCATACAATGTTCACTGACTGCAAGAAAATCCCTCAAATCCCCCACAATGTGGGGCTCAAAAGGGAGTCCCCCTGAAAAGAGGGGGTCACAGTCCAAAAATGCCTGAAAATTCCTGGGGGAGGATAAAACTTATTAAACCCTGTAAATATGAGCGTGAGAATTTCAAACAGAGAGAAGTCTGTCGTTTGTATTTATATATTGCAGAATGGTATTCATGTAGATATAAAATGATTTTAAAATAAAACCCCTTTTCTACTCTGTTATATAAAGGATTTTAGAATGTAAAAAATTTCTGTTGATGGTTTTAAGAATACAAACATCTTCTCTATTTGTAGATTAAAAAGTGAAGGACTTGAAAAAGAAAAAAATATCTAGATAGGAACTTAAAATAGAAAAAAGTGTGAGTAGGCAGAGCTATGTATAATTACTACGTGTTACATAGTCTAAATAGGTAATAAATATCATCTATATATATCCACTCACACCCGTATACATACCTTTAATTTATTAATAAATGTAAATCGATATCCCAGTCTAAATATATATAATTGTAAATATGTCAAAATCTGTAAATTTGAAAAGATACCTGAGTGTTAAAATGGAAGTTTAAATGTATTTAAGTGTAAATAGACACCGGATCAGAGCGCAGCGCGGGAGAAACGGGGACGGGTGATGATAGGCGGAGAGAATGGAAATTGACGTGCTTAGCTGGCCAATCAGATTGCGGAGAGGGAAGAGAAGGGGCGGGCCGCGGGGGAAGGGTTGTCTCGAGGGCTTCCCAATGCGCATGCGCAGAAATGGGCGCTGCGAGGTGCACGGGGCGCTCTCGGCGGCCCCGTGCGCGCACCGTTGGAGCCCGGAGCGGACTCGCTGCGCCGCTGTTTCTGCGAGGCCCCGGGGAGTGCCCGGCCCGGCCCCGCCCGGCCCGCTCCGCTCCGTCTCAGAGCCGCCTGGAGAGCCGGGTCGGGCAGCCCCTTCTCGGCTCCACCTCTTCCCGAGCTAAGCCACGCCCCCTTGGGGCCGTGCCATGTTGACCGCACCCTCTCCCTACCCCAAGAGGCTCCTCCCATGGGGGCGTGCCCCAGAGAATGCCCGCCCCCAGACCACCTCCCATGGGGCGTGACACAGAGGCTCCGCCCCCCCGAGGGGCTCCCCGTGGGCGTGCCCTCTCAGTACCCGCCCCTCGGCACTGACCCCACCCCATGTAGGCGGGGCCACACCCAGCTGCCCCCTCCCATCTGTGACCCATAACCAACCCCATAGCAGCCCTATGGCTGCCCCACAGGTCCCGCTGTAGCAGCCCAGCACCTGCCCCATAGTCGCCCAATAAGTGCTCCAGACATGCCTCTTAAGAGCCCCTACAGCAGCCCCATGAGTGCCCCACAGGTAATTCCACAGCCGCCCCATCCCGCCCCACAGCGGCCGCTGCGGGACCCCCGGAGACCCCCGGCCCCACAGCCGCCCCGCAGCCCCACAGCGCGCGGTCTCGGGCCCCGGTGCCGGCGAAGCCACGTCCTGGCCGCGGCCGGAGGAGCCGCCGCTTGTCCGCCCCCCACGTCCCCCCGATCGCTGCTGCTGTCGCTGCCTGAGGAGCCGCAGGAGCCGCCGCTTGTCCGCCCCCCACGTCCCCCCGATCGCTGCTGCTGTCGCTGCCTGAGGAGCCGCAGCAGCCGCCGCTTGTCCGCCCCCCACGTCCCCCCGATCGCTGCTGCTGTCGCTGCCTGAGGAGCCGCAGGAGCCGCCGCTTGTCCGCCCCCCCACGTCCCCCCGATCGCTGCTGCTGTCGCTGCCTGAGGAGCCGCAGCAGCCGCCGCTTGTCCGCCCCCCACGTCCCCCCGATCGCTGCTGCTGTCGCTGCCTGAGGAGCCGCAGCAGCCGCCGCTTGTCCGCCCCCCCACGTCCCCCCGATCGCTGCTGCTGTCGCTGCCTGAGGAGCCGCAGCAGCCGCCGCTTGTCCGCCCAGCCCCGACTGCCCCCCCCCAATCGCCGCCGCTGCCGCCCCCGCCACCCCCCTTCTCCCGCCATCCCGGTGTCACAACGGGGACTTTGAGCGCGGCTGTGGAGGCAGCAGCTGTTCTGATAGCGAAGCCAAACCGGACCGGGAAACAGGACCGGGAACCAGGAACCGTGGCAGGGAAGTTTTCCCTTGGAGCAAACAAACCCCAGGTGTTCTTCAATGTTTATTGAGAAAGCAGAGTCAGGATGTACCAGTAGTCCGATCAGTGACCTTCTAAGACAAAGTGGGGTCCTGGGATGTCACAATGGGCCCCAGTGACAAAGAGGGTCCCCATGGTGCCACAATGGGCCCTGGGGACAAAGGGAGTCACCAGGATGTCACAATGGGCCCTGGGGACAAGGGGGGTCCCACCCTGTAACAATGGGCCCTGGGGACAAAGTGGGGCCCTGGGATGTCACAATGGGCCCTGGGGACAAATGGGGTCCTGGGACGTCACAATGGGTCCTGGGGATAAAGGGGGTCCCCAGGATGTCACAATGGGCACTTGAGACAAAGGTGGGGTCCCCATTGTGTCACAATGCGTCCCCAGTGACAAGAGGGTTCCCCATGGTGTCACAATGGGCCCTGGGGACAATTGGGGGTCCTGGGATGTCACAATGGGCCGTGAGGACAACAGGGGGTCCCCACGGTGTCAAAATGGGCCCTGGTGACATACGGGGCAGCCCAGGATGTCACAATGGGCCCTGGGGACAAAGAGGGGTCCCCAGGATGTTCACAATGGGCCCTGGAGACAGTGGGGGGTCCAGAAATGTCACAATGGGCCCTGGGGACAAAGGGGGCTCCCCAGGATGTCACAATGGGCTCTGGGGACACAGGGGGTCCCCACGGTGTCACAATGCACCCTGGGGACAATGGGGGGTCCTGGGACGTCACAATGGGCCCTGGGGACAAAGTGAGGTCCTGGGAAGTCACAATGGGCCCCAGTGACAAAGGGGGTCCCAATGGTGCCACAATGGGTCCTGGGGAAAAAGGGCGTCCCCAGGATGTCACAATGGGCCCTGGGGACAAGGGGGGGTCCTGGGACATCACAGTGGGCCCTGGGGAACAAGGGGGTCCCCAGGATGTCACAATGGGCTCTGGGGACAAGGGGGGATCCCCATAGTGTTACAATGGGTCCCAGTGACAACGGTGGTCCCCACGGTGCCACGGTGGGCCCTGGAGACAAGGGGGGTCCCCACGGTGTCACAATGGGCCTTGGGTACAAAGTGGGGTCCTGGGATGTCACATTGGACCACAGTGACAAAAGGGGTCCCCATGGTGTCACAATGGGCCCTGGGGACAAAGGAGGTCCCCACGGTGCCACAACGGGCCAGAGGGACAAGGCGGTCCCCATGATGTCACAATGGGCCCTGGGGACAATGGGAGGTCCTGGGATGTCACAATGAGCACTGGGGACAAACGGGGGTCCCTATGGTGTCACAATGGGTCCCCAGTGACAAGTGGGGTCCTGAGATGTCACAATGGGTCCTTGGGACAATGGTGGGTCCTGGGATGTCACAATGAGCCCTGGGGACAAACGGGGGTCCCCATGGTGTCACAATGGGTCACCAGTGACAAGGGGGGGTCCCCAGGATGTCACAATGGGCCCTGGGGACAATGGGGGTCCCTATGGTGTATACAATGGGTCCCCAGTGACAAGGGGGGTCCCCAGGATGTCACAATGGGCCCTGGGGACAAAGGGGGTCCTGGGACTTCACAATGGGCCCTGCGGACAAGGGCGGGTCCCCAGGATGTCACAATGGGCCCTGGGGACAATTGGGAGGTCCTGGGATGTGACAATGGGCCCTGGAGTCAAAGGGGTGTCCCCATGGTGTCACAATGGGCCCTGGGGACATAGGGGGGTCCTGGGATGTCACAATGGGCACTGGGAATAAAGAGGGGGTCCCCAGGGTGCAACTATGGGCCCTGGGGACAAGAGGGTCCCCAGGATGTCACAATGGGCCCTGGGGACAAGAGGGTCCCCAGGATGTCACAATTGGCCCTGAGGACAAGGGCAGGTCCCCATGGTGTCACAATGGGTCCGCAGTGACGAGGAGGGTCCCCATGGTGTCACAATTGGCCCTGGGGACAACGGGGGTCCCGATGGTGTCACAATGGACCCTTGGGAAAAAGGCTGTCCCCTGAATGTCACAATGGGCCCTGGGGACAATGGGGGTCCCAAGGATGTCACAATGGGCTCTGGGGACAATGGGGGGTCCGGGGATGTCACAATGGGCCCTGGGGACAAAGAGGGGTCCTGGGACGTCACAATGGGCCCTGGTGACAAAGGGGGGTCCTGGGATGTCACAATGGGCCCTGGGGACAAAGGGGGCTCACCAGGATGTCACAATGGGCTCTGGGGACAAAGGGGTCCCCAGGATGTCACAATGGGCACTGGGGAGAAAGGGGTGGTCCCCATGGTGTCACAATGGGTCCCCAGTGACAAGGGGAGTCCCCAGGATGTCACAATGGGCCCCGGGGATAAAAGGGGTACCCAGGATGCCACAATGGGCCCTGGAGACAACTGGGCGGTCCCCAGGATGTCACAATGGGCCCTGGAAACAATTGGGGTGTCCTGAGATGTCGCAATGGGCCCTGGGGACAAAGGGGGATCCTGGGACATCACAATGGCCCCTGGGGACAAAGGGAGTCCCCACCCTGTCACAATGGGCCCTGGGGACAAAGAGGGTCCCCACCCTGTCACAATGGGCCCTGGGGACAAAGGGGGGTCCTGGGACGTCACAATGGGCCCTGGGGACAAAGGAGGTCCCCAGGATTTCACAATGGGCCATGGGGACAAGGGGTGTCCTGGAATGTCACAATGGGCACTGGGGACAAGGGGGTCCCCAGGATGTCACAATGGGCCCTGGGGATGACGGGGGGGTCCTGGGACGTCACAATGGGCCCTGGGGACAATGGGGGGTCTTGGGATGTCACAATGAGCCCTGGGCACAACTGGGAGGTCCCTAAATGTCACAATGGGCGCTGGGGACAAAGGGGGTCCCCACGGTGTCACAATGGGCCCAGGGGACAGAGGGGAGTCCCCAGGATGTCACAACGGGCTCTGGGGACCGGGGGCGTCCCGAGGATGTCACAATGGGCCCTGGGGACAAAGTGGGGTCCTGGGAGGTCACAATGTGCCCTGGGCACAAAGGGGGTTTCCAGGATGTCACAATGGGCTCTGGGGACAACAGGGGTCCCGACGGTGTCACAATGGGCCCTTGGGACAAAGGGGGTCCCCCGGAAGTCACAATGGGCCCTGGGGACAAAGTGAGGTCCTGGGAAGTCACAATGGGCCCCAGTGACAAAGGGGGTCCCAATGGTGCCACAATGGGTCCTGGGGAAAAAGGGCGTCCCCAGGATGTCACAATGGGCCCTGGGGACAAGGGGGGGTCCTGGGACATCACAGTGGGCCCTGGGGAACAAGGGGGTCCCCAGGATGTCACAATGGGCTCTGGGGACAAGGGGGGATCCCCATAGTGTTACAATGGGTCCCAGTGACAACGGTGGTCCCCACGGTGCCACGGTGGGCCCTGGAGACAAGAGGGGTCCCCACGGTGTCACAATGGGCCTTGGGTACAAAGTGGGGTCCTGGGATGTCACATTGGACCACAGTGACAAAAGGGGTCCCCATGGTGTCACAATGGGCCCTGGGGACAAAGGAGGTCCCCACGGTGCCACAACGGGCCAGAGGGACAAGGCGGTCCCCATGATGTCACAATGGGCCCTGGGGACAATGGGAGGTCCTGGGATGTCACAATGAGCACTGGGGACAAACGGGGGTCCCTATGGTGTCACAATGGGTCCCCAGTGACAAGTGGGGTCCTGAGATGTCACAATGGGTCCTTGGGACAATGGGGGGTCCTGGGATGTCACAATGAGCACTGGGGACAAACGGGGGTCCCTATGGTGTCACAATGAGTCCCCAGTGACTAGTGGGGTCCTGAGATGTCACAATGGGTCCTTGGGACAATGGTGGGTCCTGGGATGTCACAATGAGCCCTGGGGACAAACGGGGGTCCCCATGGTGTCACAATGGGTCACCAGTGACAAGGGGGGGTCCCCAGGATGTCACAATGGGCCCTGGGGACAATGGGGGTCCCTATGGTGTATACAATGGGTCCCCAGTGACAAGGGGGGTCCCCAGGATGTCACAATGGGCCCTGGGGACAAAGGGGGTCCTGGGACTTCACAATGGGCCCTGCGGACAAGGGCGGGTCCCCAGGATGTCACAATGGGCCCTGGGGACAATTGGGAGGTCCTGGGATGTGACAATGGGCCCTGGAGTCAAAGGGGTGTCCCCATGGTGTCACAATGGGCCCTGGGGACATAGGGGGGTCCTGGGATGTCACAATGGGCACTGGGAATAAAGAGGGGGTCCCCAGGGTGCAACTATGGGCCCTGGGGACAAGAGGGTCCCCAGGATGTCACAATGGGCCCTGGGGACAAGAGGGTCCCCAGGATGTCACAATTGGCCCTGAGGACAAGGGCAGGTCCCCATGGTGTCACAATGGGTCCGCAGTGACGAGGAGGGTCCCCATGGTGTCACAATTGGCCCTGGGGACAACGGGGGTCCCGATGGTGTCACAATGGACCCTTGGGAAAAAGGCTGTCCCCTGAATGTCACAATGGGCCCTGGGGACAATGGGGGTCCCAAGGATGTCACAATGGGCTCTGGGGACAATGGGGGGTCCGGGGATGTCACAATGGGCCCTGGGGACAAAGAGGGGTCCTGGGACGTCACAATGGGCCCTGGTGACAAAGGGGGGTCCTGGGATGTCACAATGGGCCCTGGGGACAAAGGGGGCTCACCAGGATGTCACAATGGGCTCTGGGGACAAAGGGGTCCCCAGGATGTCACAATGGGCACTGGGGAGAAAGGGGTGGTCCCCATGGTGTCACAATGGGTCCCCAGTGACAAGGGGAGTCCCCAGGATGTCACAATGGGCCCCGGGGATAAAAGGGGTACCCAGGATGCCACAATGGGCCCTGGGGACAACTGGGCGGTCCCCAGGATGTCACAATGGGCCCTGGAAACAATTGGGGTGTCCTGAGATGTCGCAATGGGCCCTGGGGACAAAGGGGGATCCTGGGACATCACAATGGCCCCTGGGGACAAAGGGAGTCCCCACCCTGTCACAATGGGCCCTGGGGACAAAGAGGGTCCCCACCCTGTCACAATGGGCCCTGGGGACAAAGGGGGGTCCTGGGACGTCACAATGGGCCCTGGGGACAAAGGAGGTCCCCAGGATTTCACAATGGGCCATGGGGACAAGGGGTGTCCTGGAATGTCACAATGGGCACTGGGGACAAGGGGGTCCCCAGGATGTCACAATGGGCCCTGGGGATGACGGGGGGTCCTGGGACGTCACAATGGGCCCTGGGGACAATGGGGGGTCTTGGGATGTCACAATGAGCCCTGGGCACAACTGGGAGGTCCCTAAATGTCACAATGGGCGCTGGGGACAAAGGGGGTCCCCACGGTGTCACAATGGGCCCAGGGGACAGAGGGGAGTCCCCAGGATGTCACAACGGGCTCTGGGGACCGGGGGCGTCCCGAGGATGTCACAATGGGCCCTGGGGACAAAGTGGGGTCCTGGGAGGTCACAATGTGCCCTGGGCACAAAGGGGGTTTCCAGGATGTCACAATGGGCTCTGGGGACAACAGGGGTCCCGACGGTGTCACAATGGGCCCTTGGGACAAAGGGGGTCCCCCGGAAGTCACAATGGGCCCTGGGGACAAAGTGAGGTCCTGGGAAGTCACAATGGGCCCCAGTGACAAAGGGGGTCCCAATGGTGCCACAATGGGTCCTGGGGAAAAAGGGCGTCCCCAGGATGTCACAATGGGCCCTGGGGACAAGGGGGGGTCCTGGGACATCACAGTGGGCCCTGGGGAACAAGGGGGTCCCCAGGATGTCACAATGGGCTCTGGGGACAAGGGGGGATCCCCATAGTGTTACAATGGGTCCCAGTGACAACGGTGGTCCCCACGGTGCCACGGTGGGCCCTGGAGACAAGAGGGGTCCCCACGGTGTCACAATGGGCCTTGGGTACAAAGTGGGGTCCTGGGATGTCACATTGGACCACAGTGACAAAAGGGGTCCCCATGGTGTCACAATGGGCCCTGGGGACAAAGGAGGTCCCCACGGTGCCACAACGGGCCAGAGGGACAAGGCGGTCCCCATGATGTCACAATGGGCCCTGGGGACAATGGGAGGTCCTGGGATGTCACAATGAGCACTGGGGACAAACGGGGGTCCCTATGGTGTCACAATGAGTCCCCAGTGACAAGTGGGGTCCTGAGATGTCACAATGGGTCCTTGGGACAATGGGGGGTCCTGGGATGTCACAATGAGCCCTGGGGACAAACGGGGGTCCCCATGGTGTCACAATGGGTCACCAGTGACAAGGGGGGGTCCCCAGGATGTCACAATGGGCCCTGGGGACAATGGGGGTCTCCATGGTGTATACAATGGGTCCCCAGTGACAAGGGGGGTCCCCAGGATGTCACAATGGGCCCTGGGGACAATGGGGGTCCCCAGGATGTCACAATGGACCCTGGGGACAATGGGGGGTCCGGGGACGTCACAATGGGCCCTGGGGACAAAGGGGGTCCCCAGGATGTCACAATGGGCCTTCAGTATAAAGTGGGGTCCTGGGATGTCACAATGGGCCCTGGGGACAAAGGGGGGTCCTGGGACGTCACAATGGGCCCTGCGGATCAAGGATGGTGCCCTGGATATCACAATGGGCTCTGGGGACAATTGGGGGTCCTGGAATGTCACAATGGTCCCTAGGGACAAAGGGGGGTCCCTTGGATGTCACAATGGGGCTGGGGACAAAGGGGGTCCTGGGATGTCACAATGGGCCCTGGGGACAAAGGGGGTCCTCAGGATGTCACATTGGGCCGTGGGGACAAAGAGGGGTCCCCAGGATTTCACAATGGACCCTGGGGACAAAGGGGGGTCCTGGGACGTCACAATGGGCCCTGGGGACAAAGGGTTCCCCAGGATGTCACAATGGGCTCTGGGGACAAAGGAGGTCCCCAGGATGACACAATGGGCCCTGGGGATGACGGGGGGTCCTGGGACGTCACAATGGGCCCTGGGGACAATGGGACGTCCTGATATGTTACAATGAACCCTGGGCACAATTGGGGGGTCCTTAGATACCACAATGGGCCCTGTGGACAAAGGGGGTCCCCACGGTGTCACAATGGGCTCTGGGGACAAAGGGGAGTCCCCAGTATGTCACAATGGGCCCTGGAGACAATGAGGGGTCCTGGGATGTCACAATGGGCCCTGGGGACAACGGGGGTCCCGACGGTGTCACAATGGGCCCTAGGGACAAAAGCTGTCCCCTGAATGTCACAATGGGCCCTGTGGACAATGGGGGTCCCCAGGATGTCACAATGGGCTCTGGGGACAATGGGGGATCCGGGGACGTCACAATGGGCCCTGGGGACAAAGGGGGTTCCCAGGACGTCACAATGGGCCCCAGTGACAAAGGGGGTCCCAATGGTGCCACAATGGGTCCTGGGGAAAAAGGGGGTCCCCAGGATGTCACAATGGGCTCTGGGGACAAGGGGGGGTCCCCAGGATGTCACAATGGGCTCTGGGGACAAGGGGGGGTCCCCATAGTGTTACAATGGGTCCCCAGTGACAAGGGTGGTCCCCAGGATGTCACTATGGGCCCTGGGGACAAGGGGGTCCCCAGGATGTCACAATGGGCCCTTAGGACAAGGGGGGTCCCCAAGGTGTCACAATGGGCCCTGGGGACAATGGGGAGTCCTGGGACATCACAACAGGCCTGGGGACAAGGGGGATCTCCACCCTGTCACAATGGGCCCTGGGGACAAAGGGGGGTCCTGGGATGTCACAATTGGCCCTGGGGACAAAGGGGGTCCCCATGGTGCCACAATGGGCCCTGGGGACAAAGGGGAATCCCCAGGATGTCACAATGGGCCCTGAGGACAAGGGGAGGTCCCCATGGTGTCACAATGGGTCCTCAGTGAGAAGGGGGTCCCCCATGGTGTCACAATGGGCCCTGGGGACAAGGGGGATCCCCAGGGTGTCACAATGGACCCTGGGGAGAAGGGTTTAGGGGGTTGTGTTAGGGGGTTGGAGGATTAGGTGGTGCAGGATTTGGGGGTGCAAGGATTTTGCGGGGCCTGATTTGTGGCTGCAGAGTCTGGGGTTGCAGGTTCCAGGGGTGCAGGATTTGGGGGTTCAGGGTTTAGGGCAGTAGGATCTTTGGGTGCAGGAGTTTGGGGTGCCGGGTTTGGGGGCCAGGATTTGGGGTTGCAGGATTTAGGGGTGCAGTGGTTTGGAGTGCAGTGTTTCGGGGTGCAGGGTTTGGGGAAGGAGGATATGGGGGTGCAGGGTATAGGAGAGCAGGATCTTGGGGTGCAGGGGTTTGGGGTGGGGGGCTTGGTAGGGCAGGGTTTGGGGGTGGAAATTTTATTGGGTAGGGCTGGGGGTGCAGGATTTGGGGGTGAAGGGGTTGTGGGGTGCAGGGTTGTGGGGTGCAGGGTTTGGGAGATCGGTACGTGGGGCTGGAGGATTTGGGGGTGCAGGGTTTGGAGCAGCAGAATCTGGGGGTGCAGAGTTGGGGGGTGCAAGATTGGGGGTAGCAGGGTTTTGGGGAGCAGGGTTTCGGGGTCAGGCTTTAGGGGGACAGGGTTTGGGGGGCAGGGTTGGGAGGGATGATTTTGGGGTGCAGGGTTTAGGGCAGCAGGATCTTGGGGTGAAGGGGTTTGGGGTGAAGGGTTTGATAGGACAGGATTTGGGGTGCAGGTTTTTAGGGTGCAACTTGTGGGGGTCAGGATTTGGGGTACAGGGTTTGGGGGTGCAGGGTTTAGTGGTGCAGGGTTTGGGGGTGCAGGTCTTGGGGAGGCAGAATTAGGGTGCAAGACTTGAGGGTGCAGGGTTTGGGGGTTTGGGACATGGGGCTGGAGGATTTGGGGGTGCAGGATTTGGGGTGCAGTGTGTGGGGGTGTGTCCTGGTTTTGTTAAAAACAAGTTTCTCTTTTAGTGAATTTGCCTGTCAGCCAAAGCCTTCATGTCAGCTGCATTTTCCTGGAGAACCCAACACATGTTTTGGTTAAACCCAGCAAGGGAATGCAAACTTATTGATAAGCACGGATGGACATCTCGCGAGGGGGGCAACGAGAAAACTGATGTCCGAGAGACTGACCAACGGTGAATAACATTCCGTTCACGTGAATACTTCATATAAAAGTGGGAGATCACGAGGATCTCGGCCCTTTTCTCCTCATGGCCGACATCAGGAGAGGACCTTGCTGGTCGTCCCTGCGAACTGAGGCCAGTGAGAGACTGAATCCAGCTCCGGTTGGCTGCAGAGTCTGATCCAGGACTTTGGGTGCTGGCTCTGCAGTTGCTGAGACTTACAAGATGGGTTTTGTATATTTGTATCATTTTCTCTGTTCTTATCAGTAGCATCAGTAAAACATCTTTAACTTTTCCAACTCTCTCCCCTCTGTCCTTCTTTCCCTCCCGATCGCCTGTGCTGAGTGGGAAGGGGGGAGAGGGAGGGGCAAAAGGGGGAAGTGGGGGGGAGAGGAGGTTGACAACACATCTGCCAGGGTTTGATTGTCACCCCGCAATCCTAACCCTCGACAGATAATTGGTGCCCAACGTGGGGCCAGAGAACGGGGTAAATTTGGAGGTTTTTGGCTTTTCTACTGCTCTGACGTACCTTCCAATTTTCTTGGCACGGTGCTAGCTCATAGAGTTGTGATACTCGCGCGTCTGTTTGATTCGGATATTATTTAGTCGTGATGATGATCCTGTGTGGTTTGGCACTGGTTTATTTCATTATACTGCAGCCGCTAATGTATTTTTACTCGTTTTTGCTTTACCTTGAAAAACCTCCAGGAGAGATTAAAGAGCAGAATGGCTCTATATTTGCTAATTGGTCAAGCGAATCTTTAGAAAGGCTGACTAACAATACTTTTGTGATTTCGCTGGGACAGTTTGCAAATGTTTTAGAGAACTTTGAATACCCTTGGAGCTTTGATAGAACTGTGATGGTGTTATCTGGTTTGCTGAATGTGTGTCAGTTTGTGTTACTGTTAAGAGAAATGAGGTTCAATAGGAGGTTTGCGTCTCTTTTTAGTCCTGAGATTTGTGGTGCGTCTTCGGAAGCTTTAGCAAAAAGCACTCCTGGCCGCTCGAGAAAAGGCAAAACAGCCAAAGCTGCTGCTGCAGCCACTGCCCCCCCAACCGCGGCTTCGCAGGCTGAAGCTCCAGCTCCTCCGCAGAGCTCCTCTGCCAAGGGCGCTGCAGATAACGTTACTTCTCCAGCCTCAAAGGCTGACAAGGCAGCCCCCCCGCCTTCACACACTGGGCACTGTTGCTGCTGTAACCACAGCAATCACTGTGACAGTCATTCAGACTCTGGAAATGAATCAAATGATGGTGAACCCATATCAGCATCAGTTGCTGGTTGTAAGAAAGTCACTAGAAAGACCACCCGTGCAGCAGGTGATGGCACAGGGCCAACATCAACCCAAGAGGCATCATCACTAGGACAGGGTGGAGATGAAGTGACCACCACTCGGTCCTTTTCTCCAGGTGAGCTGAGAGACCTGCGAAAAGACTTCAGTCGTCGTGAAGGCGAGAATATTTTAACCTGGCTGCTGCGATGCTGGGACAATGGGGCAGAAACAATTGAATTAGAAGGTGGTGAAGCCAGGCAGCTGGGATCTCTGTCAAAAGATTCCACCATTGATAGGGCAATTTCAAGAGAGTCTAATGCCGCTACTCTCTGGACCCGACTCCTGCAGCTATGAAAGTCAGATTTCCCTACAAGGAAGATTGTATATCCAAGTTAGGGAAATGGAATACTATGGAGAGAGGTATCCAGTTCCTGAGAGAATGAGCTGTGCGAGAGATCATCTATCTAGGACCAAACAGCCAAGAGGGGACAGACCCAGATAGAATCAATTGTACAAAATCTATGTGGCGCAGATTTGTACAAAGTGCACCACCTGCATATGCTAAGTCATTGGCAGGAATGGTCTGGTCAGCTAGAGGTATACAAGAAATTAATGAAGTGATTGAGCAGCTCCGGAACTTTGAGGACAGCCTTGCTGGTTCTCTACGGGCTTGTGCTCCCCTGTGGAGAAACTGTGTGAAAAATCTGATGACCGGTTTGAAAAGCTGCTGCAAGAAATCCAAGAGCTCAGAGCAGACTCGTACCGTTCACGACCTGCACAAACCTATGTTTCAGCTGTTAGGAGAAGGCGTTTCCAATCTCGAGAGAGAGGGCAGAGACAGCCCACAAAAAGAGGTTCACTGTGGTTCTTCCTACATGAGCAGGGAGAAAACATGAACAAGTGGCATGGAAGGCCGACCTCAGAACTTCAGGAACGAGTACGTGAGATAAAAGGAAAAACTCCTAGGAAGGTGGCTGCTCCAGTTTACAAAAGGAGCAGAAGAGATTCTGATGCTCTTGAAGGAACCTCTAATTCACACCCAGAGACTGTGCAAAACAGGAATTAGAGGTGCCCTGCCTCCAACCAGGTGGAGGAAAGGGATAACAGAGTTTATTGGACTGTACAAATACTATGGCCTGGTACAACACAACCCCAGGAGTACAAAGCTTTAGTGGACACTGGTGCTCAGTGCACAATAATTCCTTCTAATTATAAAGGAACGCAATCCATCAATATTGTTGGAGTGACTGGGGGATCCCAGGAACTGACTGTTGTAGAGGCTGAAATGAGCCTAACTGGAAAGAACTGGCAAAAGCATCCCATTGTGACTGGTCCAGATGCTCCGTGCATCCTTGGCATAGACCACCTCAGGAGAGGGTATTTTAAGGACCCAAAAGGGTATAGGTGGGCATTTGGTATAGCAGCTGTGGACACTGAGAAAATTGAACAGCTGTCTGATTTGCCGGGTCTTTCAGATGACCCCTCTGTTGTAGGACTGCTGAGGGTTGACGATCAGCAGGTGCCAATTGCTACCACGACGGTGCATCGCCGGCAATATCGCACCAGTCGAGACTCTTTGATTCCTATCCAGAAGCCGATCCGTCAATTGGAAAGCCAGGGTGTGATCAGTAAGACTCGCTCACCTTTTAACAGCCCAATCTGGCCAGTGCGTTAGTCTGGTGACGAGTGGAGACCAACTGTAGGCTATCGTGGCCTGAATGAAGTTACAGCACACTGAATGCTGCTGTGCCTGACATGCTAGAACTGCAATTTGAACTGGAGTCAAAGGCAGTGAAGTGCGATGCTACAATTGACATTGCTCATGCATTTTCTCTATTCCTGCAGCAGCAGAGTGCAGGCCGCAGTTTGCTTTCACCTGGAGGGGCATCCAGTACACGTGGAATCGCTTGCCCCAGGGGTGGAAACACAGTGCTACCATCTGCCATGGGCTGATCCAGACCACGCTGGAGCAAGGTGAAGCTCCAGAACACTTGCAATATATTGATGACATCATTGTATGGGGCGACACAGCGAAAGAAGTCTTCAAAAAAGGTGAGAGAATAATTCCTATTCTTTTGGATGCTGGTTTTGCCATAAAACGAAGCAAGGTCAAGGGACCTGCACGGGAGATCCAGTTTCTAGGAATAAAATGGCAAGATGGCCGTGGTCAGATCCCAATGGATGTGATCAACAAAACTACAGCAATGTCTCCACCTGCTAATAAAAAGGAGACACAGACTTTCTTGGGCGTTGTAGGTTTTTGGAGAATGCACATTCCTGACCACAGCCACATTGTGAGCCCTCTCTATCGAGTGACTCGTAAAAAGAACCAATTTGAGTGGGGCCCTGAACAACGCCAAGCCTTTGAACAAATGAAGCGTGAGATAACTCATGCGGTGGCCCTTGGACCAGTCCGAACTGGACCAGATGTTAAAAATGTGCTCTACACCGCAGCCGGAGATAATGGACTTACCTGGAGCCTCTGGCACAAAGCACCAGGAGAAACCCGAGGTCGACCCTTAGGTTTTTGGAGTCGAGGATACAAAGGATATGAGGCCAACTGTACTCCAACTGAAAAGGAGAGACTGGCAGCATATGAAGGAGTTGGAGCTGCTTCAGAAGTGATGGGCACTGAAGCACAGCTCCTCCTGCACCTCGACTGCCGGTGCTGAGCTGGGTGTGCAAAGGGACGGTTCCCTCTCCACATCATGCAGCCGAAGTTACATGGAGTAAATGGATTGCACTGATCACGCAACGAGCTCGAATTGGGAGTCCCAACCGTCCAGGGATATTAGAAGTGATTACAGACTGGCCAGAAAGCAAAGACTTTGGGATGTCTGCAGATGAGGAGGAAGTAAAACGTGCTGAAGAAGCACCACCATATAATCCGCTTTCAGAGACTGATAAGCAGTGTGCACTGTTCACAGATGGATCCTGTCGTCTGTAGGAAAACATCGAAGGTGAAAGCTGCTGTGTGGAGTCCCACACGACAAGTTACAGAAGCCACTGAAGGACAAGGTGAATCCAGTCAGTTTGCAGAAGTGAAAGCCATCCAGCTGGCTTTGGACATTGCTGAACGAGAGAAGTGGCCAATGCTTTGTCTCTATACTGACTCATGGATGGGAGCAAATGCCTTGTGGGGGTGGCTACGGCAATGGAAGAAAAGCAACTGGCAGCGCAGAGGTGAAACCATTGGGAACCACGCTGTGGGAAGACATTGCTGCTCGGCTGGAGAGCCTGCCTGGGGAAGTTGGTCATGTAGATGCTCATGTGCCTAAAAGTCAAGCCACCGAGGAACATCGAAACAACCAACAAGCAGATCAAGCTGCTAAGATTAAAGTAGCTGAGGTGGACTTGGACTGGCAACATAAAGGTGAACTTTTCCTAGCTCGGTGGGCCCATGGTGCTTCAGGGCATCAAGGTAGAGATGCAACATGAAAATGGGCTCGTGATCGAGGGGTGCATTTAACTATGGACACTGTTTCACAGGTTATTCATGAATGTGAAACTTGCGCCGAAATCAAACAAGCAAAACAGTTAAAACCTGTATGGTATGGGGGGCGATGGTTAAAGTATAAGTATGGAGAAGCTTGGCAGATTGATTATATTACACTTCCACAAACACGTCAAGGTAAGCGTTATGTACTTACAATGGTGGAAGCAACCACTGGATGGTTGGAAACATCTGCCGTACCTCCTGCTACAGCCCGAAATACCATCTTGGGCCTTGAGAAGCAAGTCCTTTGGCGGCACGGTACACCAGAAAGAATTGAATCAGACAATGGTACTCATTTCAAAAACAGTATTATAGACAATTGGGCCAAAGAACATGGTATTGAGTGGGTGTATCATATTCCATATCATGCACCAGCCTCTGGGAAAACTGAAAGGTGCAATGGTTTGTTAAAAACTACACTAAAGGCACTTGGTGGTGGAACCTTTAAAAACTGGGATTCACATTTAGCAAAAGCCACTTGGTTGGGCAACACCAGGGGATCAACCAATCGAGCCGGGCCTGCCCAATCAGAAATTCTATGGACTGTAGAAGGAGATAAAGTCCCTGTAGTACACATGAAAAATATGTTAGGAAAGGCAGTCTGGGTTCCTCCTGCATCGGGCACAGGCAAACCTATTCGTGGGATTGTTTTTGCCCAGGGACCTGGCAGCACCTGGTGGGTGATGCTTAAGGATGGAGAAGTTCGGTGTGCACCTCAAGGGGATTAGATTTTAGGTGAAAATGTGCAATGCTGAACTGTACGATGTGAATTGCCGCACTAACAATGTTTAATAAGTGTCTTTCAGATCAAGACAATGGTGATGAAACCAGCGCTGGCTTCTTCGAGTGGCGCCCGACACCTTCTTGGAAGTTGGTGTCCTTAACCCACCAACAGGGGTCATGAGATGCACTTGGACCATTTTCCCTGCCCTGGGAGACTGTGGTGACAAAATGAACTTAATGAACTTTTCAAAGGATGGTCCACTGATTAATTACTCCTGTGTATATATGTACATATGTATATATATATATAGTAGTAGTGATTAATTAGATTGTATTGATAGATTGTATTGATAAGGTTTAAGTATTCAGTGAATGTCATATGATAAGGGGTGGAATGTCCTGGTTTTGGTAAAAACAAGTTTCTCTTTTAGTGAATTTGCCTGTCAGCTCAAGCTTCATATCAGCTGCATTTTCCTGGAGAACCGGACACATGTTTTGGTTAAACCCAGCAATGGAATGAAAACTTATTGATAAGCACGGATGCACATCTCGCGAGAGGGGCAACGAGAAACTGGTGACCAACTGTGTATAACATTCCATTCACGTGAATACTTCATATAAAAGCGGGAGATCACGAGGATCTCGGCCCTTTTCTCCTCATGGCCGACATTAGGAGAGGACCTTGCTGGTCGTCCCTGTGAACTGAGGCCAGTGAGAGACTGAATCCAGCTCCGGTTGGCTACAGAGTCCAATCCAGGACTTTGGGTGCTGGCTCCGCAGTTGCTCAGACTTACAAGATTGGTTTTGTATATTTGTATTATTTTCTCTGTTCTTATCGGTAGCATCAGTAAAACATCTTGAACTTTTCCAGCTCTCTCCCCTCTGTGCTTCTTCCCATCCCGATCGCCTGTGCTGAGTGGGAAGGGGGAGAGGGAGGGGAAAAAGGGGGAATTGGGGGGGGAGAGGACGTTGACAACACATCTGCCAGGGTTTGATTGTCACCCCGCAATCTTAACCCTCGACAGGGACAAAGAGGGTCCTGGGATGTCACAATGGGCCCTGGGGACAAAGGGTGGTCGCCAGGATATCACAATGGGCTCTGGTGACAATGGGGTCCCCAGGATGTCACAATGGGCCCTGGGGACAAAGAGGGGTCCCCTGAATGTCACAATGGGCCCTGGGGACAATGGGGGGTCCTGGGATGTCTCAATGGGCCCTGCGGACAAGGGTGGTACCCACGGTGTCACAATGGGCCCTGGGCACAAGGGGGGGTCCCCATAGTGTCACAATGGGCCCTGTGGACAATGGGGGGTCCTGGGACGTCACAATGGGCCCTGGGGACAAGGGGGGGTCCCCAGGATGTCACAATGGGCCCTGGGGACAAAGAGGGGTCCCCTGAATGTCACAATGGGCCCTGGGGACAAGGGGGTGCAGTGGATGTCACAACGGGCCCTGGGGACAATGCGGGGTGTCCAGGATGTCAGAATGAGTCCTGAGGACAAGGGGGGGTCCCCATGGTGTCACAATGGGTCCCCAGTGACAAGGAGGGCTCCCCATGGTGTCACAATAGGCCCTGGGGACAAAGTGGGGTCCAAGAATGTCACAATGGGCCCTGGGGACAAAAGGGGTTGCCATGGTGCCACAATGGGCCCTGGGGACAAAGGGGGGTCCTGGGATGTCACAATGGGCCCTGGGGACAAAGGGGGTGTCCCCATGGTGCCACAACAGGCCCTGGGAGCAAGGGGGTGGCCAGGATGTCACAATGGGTCCTGGGGAAAATGGGGGGTGCCCAGGATGTCACAATGGACCCTGAGGACAAGCGGGGGTCTCCATGGTGTCACAATGGGCCCCAGTGACAAAGGGGGTCCCCTGAATGTCACAATAGGTCCTGGGGACAATGGGGGGTCCTGGGACGTCACAATGGGCCCTGGGGACAATGGGGGTTCCTGGGACGTCACAATGGGCCCTGGGGACAAGGGGGGGTCCCCAAGATGTCACAATGGGCCCTGGGGACAAAGAGGGGTTCCCTGAATGTCACAATGAGCTCTGGGGACAAGGGGGTGCAGAGGATGTCACAATGGGCCCTGGGGACAATGGGGGGTCCTGGGATGTAACAATGGGCCCTGGGGACAAGGAGGGATCCCCAGGATGTCACAATGGGCCCTGGGGACAATGGGGGGTCCTGGGACGTCACAATGGGCCCGGGGGACAAGGAGGGATTCCCAAAATGTCACAATGGGCCCTGGGGACAAAGTAAGGTCCTGGGATGTCACAATGGGCCCTGGGGACAAGGGGGGGTCCCCAGGATGTCACAATGGGCCTTGGGAACAAGGGGGTCCCCCAGATATCACAATGGGCCCTGGGGACAATGTAAGGTCCTGGGCTGTCAAAATGGACCCTGAGGACAAGGGGGGTCCCCAGGATGTCACAATGAAGTCTTGGGACAAAGGGGTCCCCAGGATGTCACAATGGGCCCTGGGGACCAGAGGGGGTCCTGGGATGTCACAATGGGCCCCAGTGACAAAGGGGGTCCCTATGGTGCCAAAATGGGCCCTGGGGACAAAGGGGGTGCCCAGGATGTCACAATGGGCCCTGGGAACAAAGAGCGTCCCCAGGATGTCACAATGGGCCCTGGGGACAAAGGGGGTCCCCACGGTATCAGAATGGGTCCTGGGGACAAGGGGGGTCCCCTGAATGTCACAATGGACCCTGGGGACAATGGGGGGTCCTGGGATGTCACAATGAGCCCTGCAGACAAGGGTGGTACCCACAGTGTCACAATGGGCCCTGGGCACAAGGAGGGGTCCCCATAGTGTCACAATGGGTCCTGGGGACAAGTGGGTGCCGAGGATGTCACAATGGTCCCTGGGGACAATGGGGGGTCCTGGGACCTCACAATGGGCCCTGAGGACAATGGTGGGTCCCCTGAATGTCAAAATGGGCCCTGGGTACAAAGGGGGGTCCGCAGGATGTCACAATGGGCACTGGGGACAAAGGGGGGGTCCCCAGGATGTCACAATGGGCACTGGGGACAATGTGGGGTCCTGGGATTTCACAATGGGCCCCAGTGACAAAGGGGGTCCCCTGAATGTCACAATGGGTCCTGGGGACAATGGGGGGTCCTGGGACGTCACAATGGGCTCTGGGGACAAGGAGGGATGCCCAAAATGTCACAATAGGCCCTGGGGACAAGGGGGTGTCCCCAGGATGTCACAATGGGCCCTGCGGACAAGGGTGGTACCCACGGTGTCACAATGGGCACTGGGCACAAGGGGGGGTCCCTATAGTGTCACAATGGGTCCTGGGGACAAGTGGAGTCCCCTGAAAGTCACAATGGGCCCTTGGGACAATGTGGGGTCCTGGGATCTCACAATGGGCCCCAATGACAAACGGGGGCCCCTGAATGTCACAATGGGCCCTGGGGACAATGGGGGGTCCTGGGACGTCACAATGGGCCCTGGGGACAAAGGGCGGTCCTCAGGATATCACAATGGGCCCTGGGGACAATGGGGTCCCCAGGATGTAACCATGGACCCTGGGGACAATAGGGGGTCCTGGGATGTCACAATGAGCCCTGCGGACAAGGGGGGTACCCATGGTGTCACAATGGGCCCTGGGCACAAGGGGGGGTCCCCATAGTGTCACAATGGGTCCTGGGGACAAGTGGGGTCCCCAGGATGTCACAATAGGTCCTGGGGACAATGTGGGGTCCTGGGATGTCACAAAGGGCCCCAGTGACAAAGGGGGTCCCCTGAATGTCACAATGGGCCCCGGGGACAATGGGGGGTCCTGGGACGTCACAATGGGCCCTGGGGACAAGGAGGGCACCCCAGGATGTCACACAGGGCCCTGGGGACAATGGCGGGTCCTGGGACGTCACAGTGGGCCCTGGGAACAAGGGGGGGTCCCCACGATGTCACAATGGGCCCTGGGGACAAAGAGGGGTCCCCTGAATGTCACAATGGGCCCTGGGGACAAGGGGGTGCCGAGGATGTCACAATGGGCCCTGGGGAAAATGGGGGTCCTGGGACGTCACAATGGGCCCTGGGGACAAGGGGGTGCCGAGGATGTCACAATGGGCCCTGGGGACAAGGGGCTGTTCCCAGGATGTCACAATGGGCCCTGCGGACAAGGGTGGTACCCGCGGTGTCACAATGGTCACTGGGCATAAGGGGGGGTCCCTATAGTGTCAAAATGGGTCCTGGGGACAAGTGGGATCCCCTGAAAGTCACAATGGGCCCTGGGGACAATGTGGGGTCCTGGGATGTCACAATGGGCCCCAGTGACAAACGGGGGCCCCTGAATGTCACAATGGGCCCTGGGGACAATGGGGGGTCCTGGGACGTCACAATGGGCCCTGGGGACAAGGAGGGATCCCCAGGATGTCACAATGGGCCCTGGGGACAATGGCGGGTCCTGGGACGTCACAATGGGCCCTGGGGACAAGGGGGGGTCCCCAGGATGTCACAATGGGCCCTGAGGACAAAGAGGGGTCCCCTGAATGTCACAATGGGCCCTGGGGACAAAGGGGGGGTCCGCAGGATGTCACAATGGGCACTGGGGACAAAGGGGGGCGTCCCCATGGTATCACAATGGGCCCAAGTGACAAGGAGGGTCCCCACGGTGCCACGATGGGTCCTGGGGACAAGGGCGTCCCCCAGATGTCACAATGGGCCCTGGGGACAATGGGGTTGCCCAGGATGTCACAATGGGCCCTGGGGACAATGGGAGTCCCCGAGGTGTCAGAACGAGCCCTGGGGACAAAGTAGAATCGTGGAATGTCACAATGGCCCCCAGTGACAAAGGGGTTCCCCATGGTGCCACAATGGGCCCTGGGGACGAAAGGGGTCCCCAGGATTTCACAATAGCACTGGGGACAAAGGGGGGTCCTGGGACGTCACAATGGGCCCTGGGGACAAGGGGGGGTCCCCAGGATGTCACAATGGGCCCTAGGGACAAAGAGGGGTCCCCTGAATGTCACAATGGGCCCTGGGGACAATGGGGGGTCCCCATAGTGTCACAATGGACCCTGGGGACAAGGGGGTGCCGAGGATGTCACAATGGGCCCTGGGGACAATGGGGGGTCCTGGGACCTCACAATGGGCCCTGAGGACAATGGTGGGTCCCCTGAATGTCAAAATGGGCCCTGGGGACAAAGGGGGGTGTGCAGGATGTCACAATGGGCCCTGGGGATAAAGGGGGGGTCCCCTGAATGTCACAATGGGCCCTGGGCACAAGGGGGTGCCGAGGATGTCACAATGGGCCCTGGGGACAATGGGGTTGCCCAGGATGTCACAATGGGCCCTCGGGACAATGGGAGTCCCCAAGGTGTCAGAACGAGCCCTGGGGACAAAGTGGAATCCTGGAATGTCACAATGGCCCCCAGTGACAAAGGGGTTCCCCATGGTGTCATAATGGGCCGTGGGGACGAAAGGGGTCCCCAGGATTTCACAATAGCACTGGGGACAAAGGGGGGTCATGGGATGTCACAATGGGCCCCAGTGACAAAGAGGGGCCTCATGGTGCCACAATGGGCCCTGGGGACAAAGGGGGTCCCCTGGATGTCACAATGGGCTCTGGGGACAAGGAGGGTCCCCAGGATGTCACAATGGGCCCTGGGGACAAAGAGCGTCCCCAGCATGTCACAATGGGCCCTGGGGACAAAGGGGGTCCCCACGGTATCAGAATGGGCCCTGGGGACAAAGGGGGGTCCCCTGAATGTCACAATGGGCCCTGGGGACAATGGGGGGTCCTGGGACGTCACAATGGGCCCTGGGGACAAGGGGGTGCAGAGGATGTCACAATGGGCCCTGGGGACAATGGGGGGTCCTGGGACGTCACAATGGGCCCTGGGGACAAGGGGGGGTCCCCAGGATCTCACAATGGGCCCTGGGGACAAAGAGGGGTCCCCTGAATGTCACAATGGGCCCTGGGGACAAGGGGGGGTCCTGGGACGTCACAATGGGCCCTGGGGACAATGCGGGGTGTCCAGGATGTGAGAATGAGTCCTGAAGGCCAAGGGGGGGTCCCCATGGTGTCACAATGGGTCCCCAGTGACAAGGAGGGGTCCCCATGGTGTCACAATAGGCCCTGGGGACAAAGTGGGTTCCAAGAATGTCACAATGGGCCCTGGGGACAAAAGGGGTTGCCATGGTGCCACAATGGGCCCTGGGGTCAAAGGGGGTCCCCATGGTGCTACAATGGGCCCTGGGGACAAAGGGGGGTCCTGGGATGTCACAATGGGCCCTGGGGACAAAGGGGGTGTCCCCATGGTGCCACAACGGGCCCTGGGAGCAAGGGGGTGGCCAGGATGTCACAATGGGTCCTGGGGAAAATGGGGGGTGCCCAGGATGTCACAATGGACCCTGAGGACAAGCGGGGGTCTCCATGGTGTCACAATGGGCCCCAGTGACAAAGGGGATCCCCTGAATGTCACAATAGGTCCTGGGGATAATGGGGGGTCCTGGGACGTCACAATGGGCCCTGGGGACAAGGAGGGATCCCCAGCATGTCACAATGGGCCCTGGGGACAAAGAGGGGTCCCCTGAATGTCACAATGGGCCCTGGGGACAAGGGGGTGCCGAGGATGTCACAATGGGCCCTGGGGACAATGGTGGGTCCCCTGAATGTCACAATGGGCCCTGGGGACAAAGGGGGGTCCGCAGAATGTCACAATGGGCACTGGGGACAAAGGGGGGGTCCCCATGGTGTCACAATGGGCCCAAGTGACAAGGAGGGTCCCCACGGTGCCAGGATGGGTCCTGGGGACAAGGGCGTCCCCCAGATGTCACAATGGGCCCTGGGGACAATGGGGTTGCCCAGGATGTCACAATGGGCCCTGGGGACAATGGGGGGTCCTGGGACATCACAATGGGCCCTGGGGACAAGGAGGGATCCCCAGGATGTTACAATGGGCCCTGGGGACAATGGGGGGTCCTGGGACGTCACAATGGGCCCTGGGGACAAGGGGGGGGTCCCCAGGATGTCACAATGGGCCCTGGGGACAAGGGGGTGCCGAGGATGTCACAATGGGCCCTGGAGACAATGGGGGGTTTTGGGATGTCACAATGGGCCCTGGGGACAAGGGTGGGTCCCCAGGATGTCACAATGGGCCTTGGGAACAAGGGGGTCCCCCAGATATCACAATGGGCCCTGGGGACAATGTAAGGTCCTGGGCTGTCACAATGGACCCTGAGGACAAGTGGGGTCCCCAGGATGTCACAATGAAGTCTTGGGACAAAGGGGGTCCCCAGGATGTCACAATGGGCCCTGGGGACCAGGGGGGGTCCTGGGATGTCACAATGGGCCCCAGTGACAAAGGGGGTCCCTATGGTGCCACAATGGGCCCTGGGGACAAAGGGGGTCCCCTGGATGTCACAATGGACTCTGGGGACAAGGAGGGTCCCCAGGATGTCACAATGGGCCCTGGGGACAAAGAGCGTCCCCAGCATGTCACAATGGGCCCTGGGGACAAAGGGGGTCCCCACGGTATCAGAATGGGCCCTGGGGACAAAGGGGGGTCCCCTGAATGTCACAATGGGCCCTGGGGACAATGGGGGGTCCTGGGACGTCACAATGGGCCCTGGGGACAAGGGGGTTCCCCTGGATGTCACAATGGGCCCTGGGGACAAAGAGGGGTCCCCGGAATGTCACAATGGGCCCTGGGGACAAGGGGGTGCCGAGGATGTCACAATGGGCCCTGGGGACAATGGGGGATCCTGGGACATCACAATGGGCCCTGGGGACAAGGAGGGATCCCCAGGATGTCACAATGGGCCCTGGGGAGAAGGGGGGTCCCCAGGATCTCACAATGGGCCCTGGGGACAAAGAGGGGTCCCCTGAATGTCACAATGGGCCCTGGGGACAATGCGGGGTGTCCAGGATGTGAGAATGAGTCCTGAGGACAAGGGGGGGTCCCCATGGTGTCACAATGGGTCCCCAGTGACAAGGTGGGGTCCCCATGGTGTCACAATAGGCCCTGGGGACAAAGTGGGGTCCAAGAATGTCACAATGGGCCCTGGGGACAAAGGGGGGTCCTGGGATGTCACAATGGGCCCTGGGGACAAAGGGGGTGTCCCCATGGTGCCACAACGGGCCCTGGGAGCAAGGGGGTGGCCAGGATGTCACAATGGGTCCTGGGGAAAATGGGGGGTGCCCAGGATGTCACAATGGACCCTGAGGACAAGCGGGTGTCTCCATGGTGTCACAATGGGCCCCAGTGACAAAGGGGCTCCCCTGAATGTCACAATAGGTCCTGGGGACAATGGGGGGTCCTGGGACGTCACAATGGGCCCTGGGGACAAGGAGGGATCCCCAGGATGTCACAATGGCCCCTGGGGACAAAGAGGGGTCCCCTGAATGTCACAATGGGCCCTGGGGACAACGGGGTGCAGAGGATGTCACAATGGGCCCTGGGGACAATGGGGGGTCCTGGGACATCACAATGGGCCCTGGGGACAAGGAGGGATCCCCAAAATGTCACAATGGGGCCTGGGGACAATGGGGGGCCCTGGGACGTCAGAATGGGCCCTGGGGACAACGGGGGGTCCCCAGGATGTCACAATGGGCCCTGGGGACAAGGGGGTGCCGAGGATGTCAAAATGGGCCCTGGTGACAATGGGGGGTCCTGGGACATCACAATGGGCCCTGGGGACAAGGAGGGATCCCCAGGATGTTACAATGGGCCCTGGGGACAATGGGGGGTCCTGGGACGTCACAATGGGCCCTGGGGACAAGGGGGGGTCCCCAGGATGTCACAATGGGCCCTGGGGACAAGGGGGTGCCGAAGATGTCGCAATGGGCCCTGGGGACAATGGGGGGTTTTGGGATGTCACAATGGGCCCTGGGGACAAGGGTGGGTCCCCAGGATGTCACAATGGGCCTTGGGAACAAGGGGGTCCCCCAGATATCACAATGGGCCCTGGGGACAATGTAAGGTCCTGGGCTGTCACAATGGACCCTGAGGACAAGGGGGGTCCCCAGGATGTCACAATGAAGTCTTGGGACAAAGGGGGTCCCCAGGATATCACAATGGGCCCTGGGGACCAGAGGGGGTCCTGGGATGTCACAATGGGCCCCAGTGACAAAGGGGGTCCCTATGGTGCCACAATGGGCCCTGGGGACAAAGGGGGTCCCCTGGATGTCACAATGGGCTCTGGGGACAAGGAGGGTCCCCAGGATGTCACAATGGGCCCTGGGGACAAAGAGCGTCCCCAGGATGTCACAATGGGCCCTGGGGACTAGGGGGGATCCTGGGATGTCACAATGGGCCCCAGTGACAAAGGGGGTCCCTATGGTGCCACAATGGGCCGTGGGGACAATGGGAGTCGCCTGGATGTCACAATGGGCTCTGGGGACAAAGGGGGTCCCCACGGTATCAGAATGGGCCCTGGGGACAAAGGGGGGTCCCCTGAATGTCACAATGGGCCCTGGGGACAAGGGGGTGCAGAGGATGTCACAATGGGCCCTGGGGACAATGTCAGGTCCTGGGACGTCACAATGGGCCCTGGGGACAAGGGGGGGTCCCCAGGATGTCACAATGGGCCCTGGGGACAAAGAGGGGTCCCCTGAATGTCACAATGGGCCCTGGGGACAAGGGGGTGCAGAGGATGTCACAATGGGCCCTGGGGACAATGGGGGGTCCTGGGACGTCACAATGGGCCCTGGGGACAAGGGGGGGTCCCCAGGATGTCACAATGGGCCCTGGGGACAAGGGGGTGCCGAGGATGTCACAATGGGCCCTGGGGACAATGGGGGATCCTGGGACGTCACAATGGGCCCTGGGGACAAGGGCGGGTCCCCAGGATCTCACAATGGGCCCTGGGGACAAAGAGGGGTCCCCTGAATGTCACAATGGGCCCTGGGGACAAGGGGGTGCAGTGGATGTCACAATGGGCCCTGGGGAAAATGGGGGGTGTCCAGGATGTGAGAATGAGTCCTGAGGACAAGGGGGGGTCCCCATGGTGTCACAATGGTTCCCCAGTGACAAGGTGGGGTCCCCATGGTGTCACAATGGGCCCTGGGGACACGGGTGGGTCCCCAGGATGTCACAATGGGCCTTGGGAACAAGGGGGTCCCCCAGATATCACAATGGGCCCTGGGGACAATGTAAGGTCCTGGGCTGTCACAATGGACCCTGAGGACAAGGGGGGTCCCCAGGATGTCACAATGAAGTCTTGGGACAAAGGGGGTCCCCAGGTTGTCACAATGGGCCCTGGGGACCAGGGGGGGTCCTGGGATATCACAATGGGCCCCAGTGACAAAGGGGGTCCCTATGGTGCCACAATGGGCCCTGGGGACAAAGGGGGTCCCCTGGATGTCACAATGGGCCCTGGGGACAAAGAGCGTCCCCAGGATGTCACAATGGGCCCTGGGGACAAAGAGCGTCCCCAGGATGTCACAATGGGCCCTGGGGACAAACGGGGGTCCCTGAATGTCACAATGAGCCCTGGGGACAATGGGGGGTCCTGGGACGTCACAATGGGCCCTGGGGACAAGGGGGGGTCCCCAGGATGTCACAATGGGCCCTGAGGACAAAGAGGGGTCCCCTGAATGTCACAATGGGCCCTGGGGACAAAGGGGGGTCCGCAGGATGTCACAATGGGCACTGGGGACAAAGGGGGGCGTCCCCATGGTATCACAATGGGCCCAAGTGACAAGGAGGGTCCCCACGGTGCCACGATGGGTCCTGGGGACAAGGGCGTCCCCCAGATGTCACAATGGGCCCTGGGGACAATGGGGTTGCCCAGGATGTCACAATGGGCCCTGGGGACAATGGGAGTCCCCGAGGTGTCAGAACGAGCCCTGGGGACAAAGTAGAATCGTGGAATGTCACAATGGCCCCCAGTGACAAAGGGGTTCCCCATGGTGCCACAATGGGCCCTGGGGACGAAAGGGGTCCCCAGGATTTCACAATAGCACTGGGGACAAAGGGGGGTCATGGGATGTCACAATGGGCCCTGGGGACAAGGGGGGGTCCCCAGGATGTCACAATGGGCCCTAGGGACAAAGAGGGGTCCCCTGAATGTCACAATGGGCCCTGGGGACAATGGGGGGTCCCCATAGTGTCACAATGGACCCTGGGGACAAGGGGGCGCCGGGGATGTCACAATGGGCCCTGGGGACAATGGGGGGTCCTGGGACCTCACAATGGGCCCTGAGGACAATGGTGGGTCCCCTGAATGTCAAAATGGGCCCTGGGGACAAAGGGGGGTGTGCAGGATGTCACAATGGGCCCTGGGGACAAGGAGGGATCCCCAGGATGTCACAATGGGCCCTGGGGAGAAGGGGGGTCCCCAGGATCTCACAATGGGCCCTGGGGACAAAGAGGGGTCCCCTGAATGTCACAATGGGCCCTGGGGACAAGGGGGTACCGAGGATGTCACAATGGGCCCTGGGGACAATGCGGGGTGTCCAGGATGTGAGAATGAGTCCTGAGGACAAGGGGGGGTCCCCATGGTGTCACAATGGGTCCCCAGTGACAAGGTGGGGTCCCCATGGTGTCACAATAGGCCCTGGGGACAAAGTGGGGTCCAAGAATGTCACAATGGGCCCTGGGGACAAAGGGGGGTCCTGGGATGTCACAATGGGCCCTGGGGACAAAGGGGGTGTCCCCATGGTGCCACAACGGGCCCTGGGAGCAAGGGGGTGGCCAGGATGTCACAATGGGTCCTGGGGAAAATGGGGGGTGCCCAGGATGTCACAATGGACCCTGAGGACAAGCGGGGGTCTCCATGGTGTCACAATGGGCCCCAGTGACAAAGGGGCTCCCCTGAATGTCACAATAGGTCCTGGGGACAATGGGGGGTCCTGGGACGTCACAATGGGCCCTGGGGACAAGGAGGGATCCCCAGGATGTCACAATGGCCCCTGGGGACAAAGAGGGGTCCCCTGAATGTCACAATGGGCCCTGGGGACAACGGGGTGCAGAGGATGTCACAATGGGCCCTGGGGACAATGGGGGGTCCTGGGACATCACAATGGGCCCTGGGGACAAGGAGGGATCCCCAAAATGTCACAATGGGGCCTGGGGACAATGGGGGGTCCTGGGACGTCACAATGGGCCCTGGGGACAACGGGGGGTCCCCAGGATGTCACAATGGGCCCTGGGGACAAGGGGGTGCCGAGGATGTCAAAATGGGCCCTGGTGACAATGGGGGGTCCTGGGACATCACAATGGGCCCTGGGGACAAGGAGGGATCCCCAGGATGTTACAATGGGCCCTGGGGACAATGGGGGGTCCTGGGACGTCACAATGGGCCCTGGGGACAAGGGGGGGTCCCCAGGATGTCACAATGGGCCCTGGGGACAAGGGGGTGCCGAGGATGTCACAATGGGCCCTGGGGACAATGGGGGGTTTTGGGATGTCACAATGGGCCCTGGGGACAAGGGTGGGTCCCCAGGATGTCACAATGGGCCTTGGGAACAAGGGGGTCCCCCAGATATCACAATGGGCCCTGGGGACAATGTAAGGTCCTGGGCTGTCACAATGGACCCTGAGGACAAGGGGGGTCCCCAGGATGTCACAATGAAGTCTTGGGACAAAGGGGGTCCCCAGGATGTCACAATGGGCCCTGGGGACCAGAGGGGGTCCTGGGATGTCACAATGGGCCCCAGTGACAAAGGGGGTCCCTATGGTGCCACAATGGGCCCTGGGGACAAAGGGGGTCCCCTGGATGTCACAATGGGCTCTGGGGACAAGGAGGGTCCCCAGGATGTCACAATGGGCCCTGGGGACAAAGAGCGTCCCCAGGATGTCACAATGGGCCCTGGGGACTAGGGGGGATCCTGGGATGTCACAATGGGCCCCAGTGACAAAGGGGGTCCCTATGGTGCCACAATGGGCCGTGGGGACAATGGGAGTCGCCTGGATGTCACAATGGGCTCTGGGGACAAAGGGGGTCCCCACGGTATCAGAATGGGCCCTGGGGACAAAGGGGGGTCCCCTGAATGTCACAATGGGCCCTGGGGACAAGGGGGTGCAGAGGATGTCACAATGGGCCCTGGGGACAATGTCAGGTCCTGGGACGTCACAATGGGCCCTGGGGACAAGGGGGGGTCCCCAGGATGTCACAATGGGCCCTGGGGACAAAGAGGGGTCCCCTGAATGTCACAATGGGCCCTGGGGACAAGGGGGTGCAGAGGATGTCACAATGGGCCCTGGGGACAATGGGGGGTCCTGGGACGTCACAATGGGCCCTGGGGACAAGGGGGGGTCCCCAGGATGTCACAATGGGCCCTGGGGACAAGGGGGTGCCGAGGATGTCACAATGGGCCCTGGGGACAATGGGGGATCCTGGGACGTCACAATGGGCCCTGGGGACAAGGGCGGGTCCCCAGGATCTCACAATGGGCCCTGGGGACAAAGAGGGGTCCCCTGAATGTCACAATGGGCCCTGGGGACAAGGGGGTGCAGTGGATGTCACAATGGGCCCTGGGGAAAATGGGGGGTGTCCAGGATGTGAGAATGAGTCCTGAGGACAAGGGGGGGTCCCCATGGTGTCACAATGGTTCCCCAGTGACAAGGTGGGGTCCCCATGGTGTCACAATGGGCCCTGGGGATACGGGTGGGTCCCCAGGATGTCACAATGGGCCTTGGGAACAAGGGGGTCCCCCAGATATCACAATGGGCCCTGGGGACAATGTAAGGTCCTGGGCTGTCACAATGGACCCTGAGGACAAGGGGGGTCCCCAGGATGTCACAATGAAGTCTTGGGACAAAGGGGGTCCCCAGGTTGTCACAATGGGCCCTGGGGACCAGGGGGGGTCCTGGGATATCACAATGGGCCCCAGTGACAAAGGGGGTCCCTATGGTGCCACAATGGGCCCTGGGGACAAAGGGGGTCCCCTGGATGTCACAATGGGCTCTGGGGACAAGGAGGGTCCCCAGGATGTCACAATGGGCCCTGGGGACAAAGAGCGTCCCCAGGATGTCACAATGGGCCCTGGGGACAAACGGGGGTCCCTGAATGTCACAATGAGCCCTGGGGACAATGGGGGGTCCTGGGACGTCACAATGGGCCCTGGGGACAAGGGGGGGTCCCCAGGATGTCACAATGGGCCCTGAGGACAAAGAGGGGTCCCCTGAATGTCACAATGGGCCCTGGGGACAAAGGGGGGTCCGCAGGATGTCACAATGGGCACTGGGGACAAAGGGGGGCGTCCCCATGGTATCACAATGGGCCCAAGTGACAAGGAGGGTCCCCACGGTGCCACGATGGGTCCTGGGGACAAGGGCGTCCCCCAGATGTCACAATGGGCCCTGGGGACAATGGGGTTGCCCAGGATGTCACAATGGGCCCTGGGGACAATGGGAGTCCCCGAGGTGTCAGAACGAGCCCTGGGGACAAAGTAGAATCGTGGAATGTCACAATGGCCCCCAGTGACAAAGGGGTTCCCCATGGTGCCACAATGGGCCCTGGGGACGAAAGGGGTCCCCAGGATTTCACAATAGCACTGGGGACAAAGGGGGGTCATGGGATGTCACAATGGGCCCTGGGGACAAGGGGGGGTCCCCAGGATGTCACAATGGGCCCTAGGGACAAAGAGGGGTCCCCTGAATGTCACAATGGGCCCTGGGGACAATGGGGGGTCCCCATAGTGTCACAATGGACCCTGGGGACAAGGGGGCGCCGGGGATGTCACAATGGGCCCTGGGGACAATGGGGGGTCCTGGGACCTCACAATGGGCCCTGAGGACAATGGTGGGTCCCCTGAATGTCAAAATGGGCCCTGGGGACAAAGGGGGGTGTGCAGGATGTCACAATGGGCCCTGGGGATAAAGGGGGGGTCCCCTGAATGTCACAATGGGCCCTGGGCACAAGGGGGTGCCGAGGATGTCACAATGGGCCCTGGGGACAATGGGGTTGCCCAGGATGTCACAATGGGCCCTCGAGACAATGGGAGTCCCCAAGGTGTCAGAACGAGCCCTGGGGACAAAGTGGAATCCTGGAATGTCACAATGGCCCCCAGTGACAAAGGGGTTCCCCATGGTGTCATAATGGGCCGTGGGGACGAAAGGGGTCCCCAGGATTTCACAATAGCACTGGGGACAAAGGGGGGTCATGGGATGTCACAATGGCCCCCAGTGACAAAGAGGGGCCTCATGGTGCCACAATGGGCCCTGGGGACAAAGGGGGTCCCCTGGATGTCACAATGGGCTCTGGGGACAAGGAGGGTCCCCAGGATGTCACAATGGGCCCTGGGGACAAAGAGCGTCCCCAGCATGTCACAATGGGCCCTGGGGACAAAGGGGGTCCCCACGGTATCAGAATGGGCCCTGGGGACAAAGGGGGGTCCCCTGAATGTCACAATGGGCCCTGGGGACAATGGGGGGTCCTGGGACGTCACAATGGGCCCTGGGGACAAGGGGGTGCAGAGGATGTCACAATGGGCCCTGGGGACAATGGGGGGTCCTGGGACGTCACAATGGGCCCTGGGGACAAGGGGGGGTCCCCAGGATCTCACAATGGGCCCTGGGGACAAAGAGGGGTCCCCTGAATGTCACAATGGGCCCTGGGGACAAGGGGGGGTCCTGGGACGTCACAATGGGCCCTGGGGACAATGCGGGGTGTCCAGGATGTGAGAATGAGTCCTGAAGGCCAAGGGGGGGTCCCCATGGTGTCACAATGGGTCCCCAGTGACAAGGAGGGGTCCCCATGGTGTCACAATAGGCCCTGGGGACAAAGTGGGTTCCAAGAATGTCACAATGGGCCCTGGGGACAAAAGGGGTTGCCATGGTGCCACAATGGGCCCTGGGGTCAAAGGGGGTCCCCATGGTGCTACAATGGGCCCTGGGGACAAAGGGGGGTCCTGGGATGTCACAATGGGCCCTGGGGACAAAGGGGGTGTCCCCATGGTGCCACAACGGGCCCTGGGAGCAAGGGGGTGGCCAGGATGTCACAATGGGTCCTGGGGAAAATGGGGGGTGCCCAGGATGTCACAATGGACCCTGAGGACAAGCGGGGGTCTCCATGGTGTCACAATGGGCCCCAGTGACAAAGGGGATCCCCTGAATGTCACAATAGGTCCTGGGGATAATGGGGGGTCCTGGGACGTCACAATGGGCCCTGGGGACAAGGAGGGATCCCCAGCATGTCACAATGGGCCCTGGGGACAAAGAGGGGTCCCCTGAATGTCACAATGGGCCCTGGGGACAAGGGGGTGCCGAGGATGTCACAATGGGCCCTGGGGACAAGGAGGGATCCCCAGCATGTCACAATGGGCCCTGGGGACAAAGAGGGGTCCCCTGAATGTCACAATGGGCCCTGGGGACAAGGGGGTGCCGAGGATGTCACAATGGGCCCTGAGGACAAAGAGGGGTCCCCTGAATGTCACAATGGGCCCTGGGGACAAAGGGGGGTCCGCAGGATGTCACAATGGGCACTGGGGACAAAGGGGGGCGTCCCCATGGTATCACAATGGGCCCAAGTGACAAGGAGGGTCCCCACGGTGCCACGATGGGTCCTGGGGACAAGGGCGTCCCCCAGATGTCACAATGGGCCCTGGGGACAATGGGGTTGCCCAGGATGTCACAATGGGCCCTGGGGACAATGGGAGTCCCCGAGGTGTCAGAACGAGCCCTGGGGACAAAGTAGAATCGTGGAATGTCACAATGGCCCCCAGTGACAAAGGGGTTCCCCATGGTGCCACAATGGGCCCTGGGGACGAAAGGGGTCCCCAGGATTTCACAATAGCACTGGGGACAAAGGGGGGTCATGGGATGTCACAATGGGCCCTGGGGACAAGGGGGGGTCCCCAGGATGTCACAATGGGCCCTAGGGACAAAGAGGGGTCCCCTGAATGTCACAATGGGCCCTGGGGACAATGGGGGGTCCCCATGGTGTCACAATGGGCCCAAGTGACAAGGAGGGTCCCCACGGTGCCAGGATGGGTCCTGGGGACAAGGGCGTCCCCCAGATGTCACAATGGGCCCTGGGGACAATGGGGTTCCCCAGGATGTCACAATGGGCCCTGGGGACAATGGGGGGTCCTGGGACATCACAATGGGCCCTGGGGACAAGGAGGGATCCCCAGCATGTTACAATGGGCCCTGGGGACAATGGGGGGTCCTGGGACGTCACAATGGGCCCTGGGGACAAGGGGGGGTCCCCAGGATGTCACAATGGGCCCTGGGGACAAGGGGGTGCCGAGGATGTCACAATGGGCCCTGGAGACAATGGGGGGTTTTGGGACGTCACAATGGGCCCTGGGGACAAGGGCGGGTCCCCAGGATCTCACAATGGGCCCTGGGGACAAGGGGGTGCCGAGGATGTCACAATGGGCCCTGGGGACAATGGGGGATCCTGGGACGTCACAATGGGCCCTGGGGACAAGGGCGGGTCCCCAGGATCTCACAATGGGCCCTGGGGACAAAGAGGGGTCCCCTGAATGTCACAATGGGCCCTGGGGACAAGGGGGTGCAGTGGATGTCACAATGGGCCCTGGGGAAAATGGGGGGTGTCCAGGATGTGAGAATGAGTCCTGAGGACAAGGGGGGGTCCCCATGGTGTCACAATGGTTCCCCAGTGACAAGGTGGGGTCCCCATGGTGTCACAATGGGCCCTGGGGACACGGGTGGGTCCCCAGGATGTCACAATGGGCCTTGGGAACAAGGGGGTCCCCCAGATATCACAATGGGCCCTGGGGACAATGTAAGGTCCTGGGCTGTCACAATGGACCCTGAGGACAAGGGGGGTCCCCAGGATGTCACAATGAAGTCTTGGGACAAAGGGGGTCCCCAGGTTGTCACAATGGGCCCTGGGGACCAGGGGGGGTCCTGGGATATCACAATGGGCCCCAGTGACAAAGGGGGTCCCTATGGTGCCACAATGGGCCCTGGGGACAAAGGGGGTCCCCTGGATGTCACAATGGGCTCTGGGGACAAGGAGGGTCCCCAGGATGTCACAATGGGCCCTGGGGACAAAGAGCGTCCCCAGGATGTCACAATGGGCCCTGGGGACAAACGGGGGTCCCTGAATGTCACAATGAGCCCTGGGGACAATGGGGGGTCCTGGGACGTCACAATGGGCCCTGGGGACAAGGGGGGGTCCCCAGGATGTCACAATGGGCCCTGAGGACAAAGAGGGGTCCCCTGAATGTCACAATGGGCCCTGGGGACAAAGGGGGGTCCGCAGGATGTCACAATGGGCACTGGGGACAAAGGGGGGCGTCCCCATGGTATCACAATGGGCCCAAGTGACAAGGAGGGTCCCCACGGTGCCACGATGGGTCCTGGGGACAAGGGCGTCCCCCAGATGTCACAATGGGCCCTGGGGACAATGGGGTTGCCCAGGATGTCACAATGGGCCCTGGGGACAATGGGAGTCCCCGAGGTGTCAGAACGAGCCCTGGGGACAAAGTAGAATCGTGGAATGTCACAATGGCCCCCAGTGACAAAGGGGTTCCCCATGGTGCCACAATGGGCCCTGGGGACGAAAGGGGTCCCCAGGATTTCACAATAGCACTGGGGACAAAGGGGGGTCATGGGATGTCACAATGGGCCCTGGGGACAAGGGGGGGTCCCCAGGATGTCACAATGGGCCCTAGGGACAAAGAGGGGTCCCCTGAATGTCACAATGGGCCCTGGGGACAATGGGGGGTCCCCATAGTGTCACAATGGACCCTGGGGACAAGGGGGCGCCGGGGATGTCACAATGGGCCCTGGGGACAATGGGGGGTCCTGGGACCTCACAATGGGCCCTGAGGACAATGGTGGGTCCCCTGAATGTCAAAATGGGCCCTGGGGACAAAGGGGGGTGTGCAGGATGTCACAATGGGCCCTGGGGATAAAGGGGGGGTCCCCTGAATGTCACAATGGGCCCTGGGCACAAGGGGGTGCCGAGGATGTCACAATGGGCCCTGGGGACAATGGGGTTGCCCAGGATGTCACAATGGGCCCTCGAGACAATGGGAGTCCCCAAGGTGTCAGAACGAGCCCTGGGGACAAAGTGGAATCCTGGAATGTCACAATGGCCCCCAGTGACAAAGGGGTTCCCCATGGTGTCATAATGGGCCGTGGGGACGAAAGGGGTCCCCAGGATTTCACAATAGCACTGGGGACAAAGGGGGGTCATGGGATGTCACAATGGCCCCCAGTGACAAAGAGGGGCCTCATGGTGCCACAATGGGCCCTGGGGACAAAGGGGGTCCCCTGGATGTCACAATGGGCTCTGGGGACAAGGAGGGTCCCCAGGATGTCACAATGGGCCCTGGGGACAAAGAGCGTCCCCAGCATGTCACAATGGGCCCTGGGGACAAAGGGGGTCCCCACGGTATCAGAATGGGCCCTGGGGACAAAGGGGGGTCCCCTGAATGTCACAATGGGCCCTGGGGACAATGGGGGGTCCTGGGACGTCACAATGGGCCCTGGGGACAAGGGGGTGCAGAGGATGTCACAATGGGCCCTGGGGACAATGGGGGGTCCTGGGACGTCACAATGGGCCCTGGGGACAAGGGGGGGTCCCCAGGATCTCACAATGGGCCCTGGGGACAAAGAGGGGTCCCCTGAATGTCACAATGGGCCCTGGGGACAAGGGGGGGTCCTGGGACGTCACAATGGGCCCTGGGGACAATGCGGGGTGTCCAGGATGTGAGAATGAGTCCTGAAGGCCAAGGGGGGGTCCCCATGGTGTCACAATGGGTCCCCAGTGACAAGGAGGGGTCCCCATGGTGTCACAATAGGCCCTGGGGACAAAGTGGGTTCCAAGAATGTCACAATGGGCCCTGGGGACAAAAGGGGTTGCCATGGTGCCACAATGGGCCCTGGGGTCAAAGGGGGTCCCCATGGTGCTACAATGGGCCCTGGGGACAAAGGGGGGTCCTGGGATGTCACAATGGGCCCTGGGGACAAAGGGGGTGTCCCCATGGTGCCACAACGGGCCCTGGGAGCAAGGGGGTGGCCAGGATGTCACAATGGGTCCTGGGGAAAATGGGGGGTGCCCAGGATGTCACAATGGACCCTGAGGACAAGCGGGGGTCTCCATGGTGTCACAATGGGCCCCAGTGACAAAGGGGATCCCCTGAATGTCACAATAGGTCCTGGGGATAATGGGGGGTCCTGGGACGTCACAATGGGCCCTGGGGACAAGGAGGGATCCCCAGCATGTCACAATGGGCCCTGGGGACAAAGAGGGGTCCCCTGAATGTCACAATGGGCCCTGGGGACAAGGGGGTGCCGAGGATGTCACAATGGGCCCTGGGGACAAGGAGGGATCCCCAGCATGTCACAATGGGCCCTGGGGACAAAGAGGGGTCCCCTGAATGTCACAATGGGCCCTGGGGACAAGGGGGTGCCGAGGATGTCACAATGGGCCCTGAGGACAAAGAGGGGTCCCCTGAATGTCACAATGGGCCCTGGGGACAAAGGGGGGTCCGCAGGATGTCACAATGGGCACTGGGGACAAAGGGGGGCGTCCCCATGGTATCACAATGGGCCCAAGTGACAAGGAGGGTCCCCACGGTGCCACGATGGGTCCTGGGGACAAGGGCGTCCCCCAGATGTCACAATGGGCCCTGGGGACAATGGGGTTGCCCAGGATGTCACAATGGGCCCTGGGGACAATGGGAGTCCCCGAGGTGTCAGAACGAGCCCTGGGGACAAAGTAGAATCGTGGAATGTCACAATGGCCCCCAGTGACAAAGGGGTTCCCCATGGTGCCACAATGGGCCCTGGGGACGAAAGGGGTCCCCAGGATTTCACAATAGCACTGGGGACAAAGGGGGGTCATGGGATGTCACAATGGGCCCTGGGGACAAGGGGGGGTCCCCAGGATGTCACAATGGGCCCTAGGGACAAAGAGGGGTCCCCTGAATGTCACAATGGGCCCTGGGGACAATGGGGGGTCCCCATAGTGTCACAATGGACCCTGGGGACAAGGGGGCGCCGGGGATGTCACAATGGGCCCTGGGGACAATGGGGGGTCCTGGGACCTCACAATGGGCCCTGAGGACAATGGTGGGTCCCCTGAATGTCAAAATGGGCCCTGGGGACAAAGGGGGGTGTGCAGGATGTCACAATGGGCCCTGGGGACAAGGAGGGATCCCCAGGATGTCACAATGGGCCCTGGGGAGAAGGGGGGTCCCCAGGATCTCACAATGGGCCCTGGGGACAAAGAGGGGTCCCCTGAATGTCACAATGGGCCCTGGGGACAAGGGGGTACCGAGGATGTCACAATGGGCCCTGGGGACAATGCGGGGTGTCCAGGATGTGAGAATGAGTCCTGAGGACAAGGGGGGGTCCCCATGGTGTCACAATGGGTCCCCAGTGACAAGGTGGGGTCCCCATGGTGTCACAATAGGCCCTGGGGACAAAAGTGGGGTCCAAGAATGTCACAATGGGCCCTGGGGACAAAGGGGGGTCCTGGGATGTCACAATGGGCCCTGGGGACAAAGGGGGTGTCCCCATGGTGCCACAACGGGCCCTGGGAGCAAGGGGGTGGCCAGGATGTCACAATGGGTCCTGGGGAAAATGGGGGGTGCCCAGGATGTCACAATGGACCCTGAGGACAAGCGGGGGTCTCCATGGTGTCACAATGGGCCCCAGTGACAAAGGGGCTCCCCTGAATGTCACAATAGGTCCTGGGGACAATGGGGGGTCCTGGGACGTCACAATGGGCCCTGGGGACAAGGAGGGATCCCCAGGATGTCACAATGGCCCCTGGGGACAAAGAGGGGTCCCCTGAATGTCACAATGGGCCCTGGGGACAACGGGGTGCAGAGGATGTCACAATGGGCCCTGGGGACAATGGGGGGTCCTGGGACATCACAATGGGCCCTGGGGACAAGGAGGGATCCCCAAAATGTCACAATGGGGCCTGGGGACAATGGGGGGTCCTGGGACGTCACAATGGGCCCTGGGGACAACGGGGGGTCCCCAGGATGTCACAATGGGCCCTGGGGACAAGGGGGTGCCGAGGATGTCAAAATGGGCCCTGGTGACAATGGGGGGTCCTGGGACATCACAATGGGCCCTGGGGACAAGGAGGGATCCCCAGGATGTTACAATGGGCCCTGGGGACAATGGGGGGTCCTGGGACGTCACAATGGGCCCTGGGGACAAGGGGGGGTCCCCAGGATGTCACAATGGGCCCTGGGGACAAGGGGGTGCCGAGGATGTCACAATGGGCCCTGGGGACAATGGGGGGTTTTGGGATGTCACAATGGGCCCTGGGGACAAGGGTGGGTCCCCAGGATGTCACAATGGGCCTTGGGAACAAGGGGGTCCCCCAGATATCACAATGGGCCCTGGGGACAATGTAAGGTCCTGGGCTGTCACAATGGACCCTGAGGACAAGGGGGGTCCCCAGGATGTCACAATGAAGTCTTGGGACAAAGGGGGTCCCCAGGATGTCACAATGGGCCCTGGGGACCAGAGGGGGTCCTGGGATGTCACAATGGGCCCCAGTGACAAAGGGGGTCCCTATGGTGCCACAATGGGCCCTGGGGACAAAGGGGGTCCCCTGGATGTCACAATGGGCTCTGGGGACAAGGAGGGTCCCCAGGATGTCACAATGGGCCCTGGGGACAAAGAGCGTCCCCAGGATGTCACAATGGGCCCTGGGGACTAGGGGGGATCCTGGGATGTCACAATGGGCCCCAGTGACAAAGGGGGTCCCTATGGTGCCACAATGGGCCGTGGGGACAATGGGAGTCGCCTGGATGTCACAATGGGCTCTGGGGACAAAGGGGGTCCCCACGGTATCAGAATGGGCCCTGGGGACAAAGGGGGGTCCCCTGAATGTCACAATGGGCCCTGGGGACAAGGGGGTGCAGAGGATGTCACAATGGGCCCTGGGGACAATGTCAGGTCCTGGGACGTCACAATGGGCCCTGGGGACAAGGGGGGGTCCCCAGGATGTCACAATGGGCCCTGGGGACAAAGAGGGGTCCCCTGAATGTCACAATGGGCCCTGGGGACAAGGGGGTGCAGAGGATGTCACAATGGGCCCTGGGGACAATGGGGGGTCCTGGGACGTCACAATGGGCCCTGGGGACAAGGGGGGGTCCCCAGGATGTCACAATGGGCCCTGGGGACAAGGGGGTGCCGAGGATGTCACAATGGGCCCTGGGGACAATGGGGGATCCTGGGACGTCACAATGGGCCCTGGGGACAAGGGCGGGTCCCCAGGATCTCACAATGGGCCCTGGGGACAAAGAGGGGTCCCCTGAATGTCACAATGGGCCCTGGGGACAAGGGGGTGCAGTGGATGTCACAATGGGCCCTGGGGAAAATGGGGGGTGTCCAGGATGTGAGAATGAGTCCTGAGGACAAGGGGGGGTCCCCATGGTGTCACAATGGTTCCCCAGTGACAAGGTGGGGTCCCCATGGTGTCACAATGGGCCCTGGGGACACGGGTGGGTCCCCAGGATGTCACAATGGGCCTTGGGAACAAGGGGGTCCCCCAGATATCACAATGGGCCCTGGGGACAATGTAAGGTCCTGGGCTGTCACAATGGACCCTGAGGACAAGGGGGGTCCCCAGGATGTCACAATGAAGTCTTGGGACAAAGGGGGTCCCCAGGTTGTCACAATGGGCCCTGGGGACCAGGGGGGGTCCTGGGATATCACAATGGGCCCCAGTGACAAAGGGGGTCCCTATGGTGCCACAATGGGCCCTGGGGACAAAGGGGGTCCCCTGGATGTCACAATGGGCTCTGGGGACAAGGAGGGTCCCCAGGATGTCACAATGGGCCCTGGGGACAAAGAGCGTCCCCAGGATGTCACAATGGGCCCTGGGGACAAACGGGGGTCCCTGAATGTCACAATGAGCCCTGGGGACAATGGGGGGTCCTGGGACGTCACAATGGGCCCTGGGGACAAGGGGGGGTCCCCAGGATGTCACAATGGGCCCTGAGGACAAAGAGGGGTCCCCTGAATGTCACAATGGGCCCTGGGGACAAAGGGGGGTCCGCAGGATGTCACAATGGGCACTGGGGACAAAGGGGGGCGTCCCCATGGTATCACAATGGGCCCAAGTGACAAGGAGGGTCCCCACGGTGCCACGATGGGTCCTGGGGACAAGGGCGTCCCCCAGATGTCACAATGGGCCCTGGGGACAATGGGGTTGCCCAGGATGTCACAATGGGCCCTGGGGACAATGGGAGTCCCCGAGGTGTCAGAACGAGCCCTGGGGACAAAGTAGAATCGTGGAATGTCACAATGGCCCCCAGTGACAAAGGGGTTCCCCATGGTGCCACAATGGGCCCTGGGGACGAAAGGGGTCCCCAGGATTTCACAATAGCACTGGGGACAAAGGGGGGTCATGGGATGTCACAATGGGCCCTGGGGACAAGGGGGGGTCCCCAGGATGTCACAATGGGCCCTAGGGACAAAGAGGGGTCCCCTGAATGTCACAATGGGCCCTGGGGACAATGGGGGGTCCCCATAGTGTCACAATGGACCCTGGGGACAAGGGGGCGCCGGGGATGTCACAATGGGCCCTGGGGACAATGGGGGGTCCTGGGACCTCACAATGGGCCCTGAGGACAATGGTGGGTCCCCTGAATGTCAAAATGGGCCCTGGGGACAAAGGGGGGTGTGCAGGATGTCACAATGGGCCCTGGGGATAAAGGGGGGGTCCCCTGAATGTCACAATGGGCCCTGGGCACAAGGGGGTGCCGAGGATGTCACAATGGGCCCTGGGGACAATGGGGTTGCCCAGGATGTCACAATGGGCCCTCGAGACAATGGGAGTCCCCAAGGTGTCAGAACGAGCCCTGGGGACAAAGTGGAATCCTGGAATGTCACAATGGCCCCCAGTGACAAAGGGGTTCCCCATGGTGTCATAATGGGCCGTGGGGACGAAAGGGGTCCCCAGGATTTCACAATAGCACTGGGGACAAAGGGGGGTCATGGGATGTCACAATGGCCCCCAGTGACAAAGAGGGGCCTCATGGTGCCACAATGGGCCCTGGGGACAAAGGGGGTCCCCTGGATGTCACAATGGGCTCTGGGGACAAGGAGGGTCCCCAGGATGTCACAATGGGCCCTGGGGACAAAGAGCGTCCCCAGCATGTCACAATGGGCCCTGGGGACAAAGGGGGTCCCCACGGTATCAGAATGGGCCCTGGGGACAAAGGGGGGTCCCCTGAATGTCACAATGGGCCCTGGGGACAATGGGGGGTCCTGGGACGTCACAATGGGCCCTGGGGACAAGGGGGTGCAGAGGATGTCACAATGGGCCCTGGGGACAATGGGGGGTCCTGGGACGTCACAATGGGCCCTGGGGACAAGGGGGGGTCCCCAGGATCTCACAATGGGCCCTGGGGACAAAGAGGGGTCCCCTGAATGTCACAATGGGCCCTGGGGACAAGGGGGGGTCCTGGGACGTCACAATGGGCCCTGGGGACAATGCGGGGTGTCCAGGATGTGAGAATGAGTCCTGAAGGCCAAGGGGGGGTCCCCATGGTGTCACAATGGGTCCCCAGTGACAAGGAGGGGTCCCCATGGTGTCACAATAGGCCCTGGGGACAAAGTGGGTTCCAAGAATGTCACAATGGGCCCTGGGGACAAAAGGGGTTGCCATGGTGCCACAATGGGCCCTGGGGTCAAAGGGGGTCCCCATGGTGCTACAATGGGCCCTGGGGACAAAGGGGGGTCCTGGGATGTCACAATGGGCCCTGGGGACAAAGGGGGTGTCCCCATGGTGCCACAACGGGCCCTGGGAGCAAGGGGGTGGCCAGGATGTCACAATGGGTCCTGGGGAAAATGGGGGGTGCCCAGGATGTCACAATGGACCCTGAGGACAAGCGGGGGTCTCCATGGTGTCACAATGGGCCCCAGTGACAAAGGGGATCCCCTGAATGTCACAATAGGTCCTGGGGATAATGGGGGGTCCTGGGACGTCACAATGGGCCCTGGGGACAAGGAGGGATCCCCAGCATGTCACAATGGGCCCTGGGGACAAAGAGGGGTCCCCTGAATGTCACAATGGGCCCTGGGGACAAGGGGGTGCCGAGGATGTCACAATGGGCCCTGGGGACAAGGAGGGATCCCCAGCATGTCACAATGGGCCCTGGGGACAAAGAGGGGTCCCCTGAATGTCACAATGGGCCCTGGGGACAAGGGGGTGCCGAGGATGTCACAATGGGCCCTGAGGACAAAGAGGGGTCTCCTGAATGTCACAATGGGCCCTGGGGACAAAGGGGGGTCCGCAGGATGTCACAATGGGCACTGGGGACAAAGGGGGGCGTCCCCATGGTATCACAATGGGCCCAAGTGACAAGGAGGGTCCCCACGGTGCCAGGATGGGTCCTGGGTACAAGGGCGTCCCCCAGATGTCACAATGGGCCCTGGGGACAATGGGGTTGCCCAGGATGTCACAATGGGCCCTGGGGACAATGGGAGTCCCCGAGGTGTCAGAACGAGCCCTGGGGACAAAGTAGAATCGTGGAATGTCACAATGGCCCCCAGTGACAAAGGGGTTCCCCATGGTGCCACAATGGGCCCTGGGGACGAAAGGGGTCCCCAGGATTTCACAATAGCACTGGGGACAAAGGGGGGTCATGGGATGTCACAATGGGCCCTGGGGACAAGGGGGGGTCCCCAGGATGTCACAATGGGCCCTAGGGACAAAGAGGGGTCCCCTGAATGTCACAATGGGCCCTGGGGACAATGGGGGGTCCCCATGGTGTCACAATGGGCCCAAGTGACAAGGAGGGTCCCCACGGTGCCAGGATGGGTCCTGGGGACAAGGGCGTCCCCCAGATGTCACAATGGGCCCTGGGGACAATGGGGTTCCCCAGGATGTCACAATGGGCCCTGGGGACAATGGGGGGTCCTGGGACATCACAATGGGCCCTGGGGACAAGGAGGGATCCCCAGGATGTTACAATGGGCCCTGGGGACAATGGGGGGTCCTGGGACGTCACAATGGGCCCTGGGGACAAGGGGGGGTCCCCAGGATGTCACAATGGGCCCTGAGGACAAGGGGGTGCCGAGGATGTCACAATGGGCCCTGGAGACAATGGGGGGTTTTGGGATGTCACAATGGGCCCTGGGGACAAGGGTGGGTCCCCAGGATGTCACAATGGTCCGTGGGAACAAGGGGGTCCCCCAGATATCACAATGGGCCCTGGGGACAATGTAAGGTCCTGGGCTGTCACAATGGACCCTGAGGACAAGGGGGGACCCCAGGATGTCACAATGAAGTCTTGGGACAAAGGGGGTCGCCAGGATGTCACAATGGGCCCTGGGGACCAGGGAGGGTCCTGGGATGTCACAATGGGCCCCAGTGACAAAGGGGGTCCCTATGGTGCCACAATGGGCCCTGGGGACAAAGGGGGTCCCCTGGATGTCACAATGGACTCTGGGGACAAGGAGGGTCCCCAGGACGTCACAATGGGCCCTGGGGACAAAGAGCGTCCCCAGCATGTCACAATGGGCCCTGGGGACAAAGGGGGTCCCCACGGTATCAGAATGGGCCCTGGGGACAAAGGTGGGTCCCCTGAATGTCACAATGGGCCCTGGGGACAAGGGGGGGTCCTGGGACGTCACAATGGGCCCTGGGGACAAGGGGGTGCAGAGGATGTCACAATGGGCCCTGGGGACAATGTCAGGTCCTGGGACGTCACAATGGGCCCTGGGGACACGGGGAGGTCCCCAAGATGTCACAATGGGCCCTGGGGACAAAGAGGGGTCCCCGGAATGTCACAATGGGCCCTGGGGACAAGGGGGTACAAAGGATGTCACAATGGGCCCTGGGGACAATGGGGGGTCCTGGGACATCACAATGGGCCCTGCGGACAAGGAGGGATGCCCAGGATCTCACAATGGGCCCTGGGGACAAAGAGGGGTCCCCTGAATGTCACAATGGGCCCTGGGGACAATGGGGGGTCCCCAGGATGTCACAATGGGCCCTGGGGACAAGGGGGTGCCGAGGATGTCAAAATGGGCCCTGGTGACAATGGGGGGTCCTGGGACATCACAATGGGCCCTGGGGACAAGGAGGGATCCCCAGGATGTTACAATGGGCCCTGGGGACAATGGGGGGTCCTGGGACGTCACAATGGGCCCTGGGGACAAGGGGGGGTCCCCAGGATGTCACAATGGGCCCTGGGGACAAGGGGGTGCCGAGGATGTCAAAATGGGCCCTGGTGACAATGGGGGGTCCTGGGACATCACAATGGGCCCTGGGGACAAGGAGGGATCCCCAGGATGTTACAATGGGCCCTGGGGACAATGGGGGGTCCTGGGACGTCACAATGGGCCCTGGGGACAAGGGGGGGTCCCCAGGATGTCACAATGGGCCCTGGGGACAAGGGGGTGCCGAGGATGTCACAATGGGCCCTGGGGACAATGGGGGGTTTTGGGATGTCACAATGGGCCCTGGGGACAAGGGTGGGTCCCCGGGATGTCAAAATGGGCCTTGGGAACAAGGGGGTCCCCCAGATATCACAATGGGCCCTGGGGACAATGTAAGGTCCTGGGCTGTCACAATGGACCCTGAGGAGAAGGGGGGTCCCCAGGATGTCACAATGAAGTCTTGGGACAAAGGGGGTCCCCTGGATGTCACAATGGGCTCTGGGGACAAGGAGGGTCCCCAGGATGTCACAATGGGCCCTGGGGACAAAGAGCGTCCCCAGGATGTCACAATGGGCCCTGGGGACTAGCGGGGATCCTGGGATGTCACAATGGGCCCCAGTGACAAAGGGGGTCCCTATGGTGCCACAATGGGCCGTGGGGACAATGGGAGTCGCCTGGATGTCACAATGGGCTCTGGGGACAAAGGGGGTCCCCACGGTATCAGAATGGGCCCTGGGGACTAAGGGGGGTCCCCTGAATGTCACAATGGGCCCTGGGGACAAGGGGGTGCAGAGGATGTCACAATGGGCCCTGGGGACAATGTCAGGTCCTGGGACGTCACAATGGGCCCTGGGGACAAGGGGGGGTCCCCAGGATGTCACAATGGGCCCTGGGGACAAAGAGGGGTCCCCTGAATGTCACAATGGGCCCTGGGGACAAGGGGGTGCAGAGGATGTCACAATGGGCCCTGGGGACAATGGGGGGTCCTGGGACGTCACAATGGGCCCTGGGGACAAGGGGGGTTCCCCAGGATGTCACAATGGGCCCTGGGGACAAGGGGGTGCCGAGGATGTCACAATGGGCCCTGGGGACAATGGGGGATCCTGGGACGTCACAATGGGCCCTGGGGACAAGGGCGGGTCCCCAGGATCTCACAATGGGCCCTGGGGACAAAGAGGGGTCCCCTGAATGTCACAATGGGCCCTGGGGACAAGGGGGTGCAGTGGATGTCACAATGGGCCCTGGGGAAAATGGGGGGTGTCCAGGATGTGAGAATGAGCCCTGAGGACAAGGGGGGGTCCCCATGGTGTCACAATGGTTCCCCAGTGACAAGGTGGGGTCCCCATGGTGTCACAATGGGCCCTGGGGACACGGGTGGGTCCCCAGGATGTCACAATGGGCCTTGGGAACAAGGGGGTCCCCCAGATATCACAATGGGCCCTGGGGACAATGTAAGGTCCTGGGCTGTCACAATGGACCCTGAGGACAAGGGGGGTCCCCAGGATGTCACAATGAAGTCTTGGGACAAAGGGGGTCCCCAGGATGTCACAATGGGCCCTGGCGACCAGGGAGGGTCCTGGGATATCACAATGGGCCCCAGTGACAAAGGGGGTCCCTATGGTGCCACAATGGGCCCTGGGGACAAAGGGGGTCCCCTGGATGTCACAAGGGGCTCTGGGGACAAGGAGGGTCCCCAGGATGTCACAATGGGCCCTGGGGACAAAGAGCGTCCCCAGGATGTCACAATGGGCCCTGGGGACTAGGGGGGATCCTGGGATGTCACAATGGGCCCCAGTGACAAACGGGGGTCCCTGAATGTCACAATGAGCCCTGGGGACAATGGGGGGTCCTGGGACGTCACAATGGGCCCTGGGGACAAGGAGGGATCCCCAGGATGTCACAATGGGCCCTGGGGACAAGGGGGTGTCCCCAGGATGTCACAATGGGCCCTGCGGACAAGGGGGGGTCCCCATAGTGTCACAATGGGCCCCGGGGACAAGTTGGGGTCCCCTGAATTTCACAATGGGCCCTGGGGACAAAGAGGGCTCCCCAGCATATCACAATGGGCCCTGGGGACAATGGGGGGTCCTGGGACATCACAATGGGCCCTGGGGACAAGGGGGGGTCCCCAGGATGTCACAATGGGTTCTGGGGATAAGGAGGGTCCCCAGGATGTCACAATGGGCCCTGGGGACAAAGAGAGTCCCCAGCATGTCACAATGGGTCCTGGGGACAAAGGGGGGTCCCCTGAATGTCACAATGGGCCCTGGGGACAATGGGGGGTCCTGGGATGTCTCAACGAGCCCTGCAGACAAAGGTGCTACCCACGGTGTCACAATGGGCCCTGGGCACAACAGGGGGTCCCCATAGTGTCACAATGGGCCCTGGGGACAATGGGGGGTTCTGGGATCTCACAATGGGCCCTGGGGAAAATGGGGGGTGTCCAGGATGTCAGAATGAGTCCTGAGCACAAGGGGGGGTCCCCATGGTGTCACAATGGGTCCCCAGTGACAAGGAGGGCTCCCCATGGTGTCACAATAGCCCCTGGGGACAAAGTGGGGTCCAAGAATGTCACAATGGGCCCTGGGGACAAAAGGGGTTGCCATGGTGCCACAATGGGCCCTGGGGTCAAAGGGGGTCCCCATGGTGCTACAATGGGCCCTGGGGACAAAGGGGGGTCCTGGGATGTCACAATGGGCCCTGGGGACAAAGGGGGTGTCCCCATGGTGCCACAACGGGCCCTGGGAGCAAGGGGGTGGCCAGGATGTCACAATGGGTCCTGGGGAAAATGGGGGGTGCCCAGGATGTCACAATGGACCCTGAGGACAAGCGGGGGTCTCCATGGTGTCACAATGGGCCCCAGTGACAAAGGGGGTCCCCTGAATGTCACAATAGGTCCTGGGGACAATGGGGGGTCCTGGGACGTCACAATGGGCCCTGGGGACAAGGAGGGATCCCCAGGATGTCACAATGGGCCCTGGGGACAATGTAAGGTCCTGGGCTGTCACAATGGACCCTGAGGACAAGGGGGGTCCCCAGGATGTCACAATGAAGTCTTGGGATAAAGGGGGTCCCCAGGATGTCACAATGGGCCCTGGGGACAATGGGGGGTCCTGGGACATCACAATGGGCCCTGGGGACAAGGAGGGATCCCCAGGATGTCACAATGGGCCCTGGGGACAAGGGCGTGCCGAGGATGTCACAATGGGTCCTGCGGACAATGGGGGGTCCTGGGATGTCACAATGGGCCCTGGGGACAATGGGGGGTCCTGGGATGTCACAATGGGCCCTGGGGACAAGGGGGGGTCCCCAGGATGTCACAATGGGCCTTGGGAACAAGGGGGTCCCCAAGATATCACAATGGGACCTGGGGACAATGTAAGGTCCTGGGCTGTCACAATGGACCCTGAGGACAAGGGGGGACCCCAGGATGTCACAATGAAGTCTTGGGACAAAGGGGGTCCCCAGGATGTCACAATGGGCCCTGGGGACAATGGGGGTCCCCACGGTGTCAGAATGGGCCCTGTGGACAAGGGGGGTCCCCTGAATGTCACAATGGGCACTGGGGACAATGGGGGGTCCTGGGATGTCACAATGAGCCCTGGGGACAAGGGTGGTACCCACCGTGTCACAATGGGCCCTGGGCACAATGGGGGGTCCCCATAGTGTCACAATAGACCCTGGGGACAAGGGGGTGCCGAGGATGTCACAATGGGCCCTGGGGACAATGGGGGGTCCTGGGACCTCACAATGGGCCCTGAGGACAATGGTGGGTCCCCTGAATGTCAAAATGGGCCCTGGGGACAAAGGGGGGTCCGCAGGATGTCACAATGGGCACTGGGGTTAAAAGGGGGGTCCCGACGGTGTCACAATGGGCCCAAGTGACAAGGAGGGTCCCCACGGTGCCACGATGGGTCCTGGGGACAAGGGCGTCCCCCAGATGTCACAATGGGCCCTGGGGACAATGGGGTTGCCCAGGATGTCACAATGGGCCCTGGGGACAATGGGAGGCCCCAAGGTGTTCAGAACGAGCTCTGGGGACAAAGTGGAATCCTGGAATGTCACAATGGCCCCCAGTGACAAAGGGGTTCCCCATGGTGCCACAATGGGCCCTGGGGACAAAAGGGGTCCCCAGGATTTCACAATAGCACTGGGGACAAAGGGGGGTCGTGGGATGTCACAATGGGCCCTGGGGACAAGGGAGATCCCCATGGTGTCACAATAAGCCCTGGGGACAAAGTGGGGTCCTGGAATGTCACAATGGGCCCCGGTGACAAAGGGGTTCCCCATGGTGCCACAATGGGCCCTGGGGACAAATGGGGTCTCCAGGATGTCACAATGAACCCTGGGGACAAAGGGTGGTCCTGGGACATTACAATGGGCCCTGGGGACAAAGGGGGGACCCCAGGATGTCACAATGGGCCCTGGGGACAAAGGGGGGTCCCCATGGTGTCACAATGGGCCCTGAGGACAAGGGGGTCCCCCAGATATCGCAATGGGCCCTGGGGACAAAGTAAGGTCCTGGGCTGTCACAATGGACCCTGAGGACAAGGGGGGTCCTCCGGATGTCACAATGGGCCCTGGGGACCAGGGGGGGTCCTGGGATGTCACAATGGGCCCCAGTGACAAAGAGGGTCCTCATGGTGCCACAATGGGCTCTGGGGACAAAGGGGGGTGTCGACGGTGTCAAAATGGGCCCTGGGGACAAAGGGCGTCCCCAGGATGTCACCATGGGCCCTGGGGACAATAGGGGGTCCTGGGATGTCACAATGAGCCCTGCAGACAAGGGGGGGTCCCCAGGATGTCACAATGGGCCCTGGGGACAAAGAGGGGTCCCCTGAATGTCACAATGGGCCCTGGGCACAAGGGGGTGCCGAGGATGTCACAATGGGCCCTGGGGACAATGGGGGGTCCTGGGACCTCACAATGGGCCCTGAGGACAATGGTGGGTCCCCTGAATGTCACAATGGGCCCTGGGGACAAAGGGGGGTCCGCAGGATGTCACAATGGGCACTGGGGATAAAGGGGGCGTCCCCATGGTATCACAATGGGCCCAGGTGACAAGGAGGGTCCCACGGTGCCACGATGGGTCCTGGGGACAAGGGGGTCCCCCAGATGTCACAATGGGCCCTGGGGACAATGGGGTTGCCCAGGATGTCACAATGGGCCCTGGGAACAACAGGAGTCCCCAAGGTGTCAGAACGAGCCCTGGGGATAAAGTGGAATCCTGGAATGTCACAATGGCCCCCAGTGACAAAGGGGTTCCCCATGGTGCCACAATGGGCCCTGGGGACAAAAGGGGTCCTGGGATTTCACAATAGCACTGGGGACAAAGGGGGGTCATGGGATGTCACAATGGGCTCCAGTGACAAAGAGGGTCCTCATGGTGCCACAATGGGCCCTGGCGACAAAGGGGGTCCCCTGGATGTCACAATGGGCTCTGGGGACAAGGAGGGTCCCCAGGATGTCACAATGGGCCCTGGGGACAAAGAGCGTCCCCAGCATGTCACAATGGGCCCTGGGGACAAAGTGGGGTCCCCTGAATGTCACAATGGGCCGTGGGGACAATGGGGGGTCCTGGGACGTCACAATGGGCCCTGGGGACAAGGGGGTGCAGAGGATGTCACAATGGGCCCTGGGGACAATGTCGGGTCCTGGGACGTCACAATGGGCCCTGGGGACAAGGGGGGGTCCCCAGGATGTCACAATGGGCCCTGGGGACAATGGGGGGTCCTGGGACGTCACAATGGGCCCCAGTGACAAGGGGGGGTCCCCAGGATGTCACAGTGTGCCCTGGGTACAAAGAGGCGTCCCCGGAATGTCACAATGGGCCCTGGGGACAAGGGGGTGCCCTGATTGTCACAATGGGGCCTGGGGAAAATGGGGGGTCCTAAGACGTCACAATGGGCCCTGGGGACAAGGAGGGATCCCCAGGATGTCACAATGGGCCCTGGGGACAAGGGGGTGCAGTGGATGTCACAATGGGCCCTGGGGACAATGGGGGGTCCTGGAATGTCACAATGGGCCTTGGGGACAATGGGGGTCCCCAGGATGTCACAATGGGCCCTGGGGACAATGGGGTTGCCCAGGATGTCACAATGGGCCCTGGGGATAATGGGAGTCCCCAAGGTGTCAGAACGAGCCCTGGGGACAAAGTGGAATCCTGGAATGTCACAATGGCCCCCAGTGACAACGGGGTTCCCCATGGTGTCACAATGGGCCCTGGGGACAAAAGGGGTCCCCAGGATTTCACAATAGCACTGGGGACAAAGGGGGTCATGGGGTGTCACAATGGGCCCTGGGGACACAGAGGGGCCCTGGGACCTCACAATCAGCCCTGGGGACAAAGTGGGGTCCTGGGATGTCACAATGGGCCCCAGTGACAAAGGGGGTCCCCATGGTGCCACAATGGGCCGTGGGGACAAAAGGGGTGCCCAGGATGTCACAATGGGCCCTGGGGACCAGGGTGGTCCTGCGATGTCACAATGGGCCCTGGGGACAAAGGGTGTCCCCTGGTTTTCACAATGGGCTCTGGGGACAAAGGGGGGTCCTGCGATGTCACAATGAGCCCTGCGGTCAAGGGTGGTACCCACAGTGTCACAATGGGCCCTGGGAACAAGTGGGGTTCCCCATAGTGACACAATGGGTCCTGGGGAAAATGGGGTCCCCAGGATGTCACAATGGGCCCTGGGGACAATGTGGGGTCCTGGGATGTCACAATGGGCCCCAGTGACAAAGGGGTTCCCTGAATGTTACAATGGGTCCTGAGGACAATGGGGGTCCTGGGACGTCACAATGGACCCTGGGGACAAGGAGGGATCCCCAGGATGTCACAATGGGCCCTGGGGACAAGGGGGGGTCCCCAGGATGTCACAATGTGCCCTGGGTACAAAGAGGCGTCCCCTGAATGTCGCAATGGGCCCTGGGGACAAGGGGGGGTCCTAAGACGTCACAATGGGCTCTGGGGCCAAGCAGGTATCCCCAGGATGTCACAATGGGCCCTGGAGACAATGGGGGGTCCTGGGACGTCACAATGGGTCCCGGTGACAAGGGGGCATCCCCAGGATGTCAAAATGCGCCCTGGAGCCCAGGGGGGTCCTGCGATGTCACAATGGGCCCTGGGGACAAAGGGGGTCCCCTGGATGTCACAATGGGCTCTGGGGACAAAGGGGATCCCCACGGTATCAGAATGGGCCCTGGGGACAAAGGTGGGTCCTGGGATGTCACAATGAGCCCTGCGGACAAGGGTGGTACCCACGGTGTCACAATGGGCCCTGGGAACAAGGGGGGGTCCCCATAGTGTCACAATGGGTCCTGGGGACAAGTGGGGTCCCCAAGATGTCACAATGTGTCCTGGGGACAATGTGGGGTCCTGGGATGTCACAATGGGTCCCAGTGACAAAGGGGCCCCCTGAATGTCACAATGGGTCCTGGGGACAACGGGGGGTCCTGCGACGTCACAATGGGCCCCAGTGACAACGGGGGTCCCCAGGATGTGACAATGGGCCCTGGGGACAAAGAGGGGTCCACTGAATGTCACAATGGGCCCTGGGGACAAGGGGGTGCAGTGGATGTCACAATGGGCCCTGGGGACAATGGGGGGTCCTGGAATGTCACAATGGGCCTTGGGGACAATGGGGGTCCCCAGGATGTCGCAATGGGCCCTGGGGACAATGGGGTTGCCCAGGATGTCACAATGGGCCCTGGGGACAATGGGAGTCCCCAAGGTGTCAGAACGAGCCCTGGGGACAAAGTGGAATCCTGGAATGTCACAATGGCCCCCAGTGACAAAGGGGTTCCCCATGGTGCCACAATGGGCCCTGGGGACAAAAGGGGTCCCCAGGATTTCACAATAGCACTGGGGACAAAGGGGGGTCATGGGATGTCACAATGGGCCCTGGGGACAAGGGAGATTCCCATGGTGTCACAATAAGCCCTGGGGACAAAGTAGGGTCCTGGGATGTCACAATGGGCTCTGGGGACAAGGAGGGTCCCCCAGGATGTCACAATGGGCCCTGGGGACAAAGGGGGTCCTGGGATGTCACAATGGGCCCCAGTGACAAAGAGGGTCCTCACGGTGCCACAATGGGCCCTGGGGACAAAGGGGGTCCCCTGGATGTCACAATGGGCTCTGGGAACAAGGAGGGTCCCCAGGATGTCACAATGGGCCCTGGGGACAAAGGGGGTCCCCACGGTATCAGAACGGGCCCTGGGGACAAAGGGGGGTCCCCTGAATGTCACAATGGGCCCTGGGGACAGTGGGGGGTCCTGGGACGTCACAATGGGCCCTGGGGACAAGGGGGGGTCGCCAGGATGTCACAATGGGCCCTGGGGACAAAGGGGGGTCCCCAGGATGTCACAATGGGCCCTGGGGACAATGTGGGGTCCCCTGAATGTCACAATGGGCCCTGGGGACAAGGGGGGGTCCCCAGGATGTCACAATGGGCCCTGGGGACAAAGGGGGGTCCCCAGGATGTCACAATGGGCCCTGGGGACAATGTGGGGTCCCCTGAATGTCAAAATGGGCCCTGGGGACAAGGAGGGATTCCCAGGATGTCACAATGGGCCCTGCGGACAAGGGTGGTACCCACGGTGTCACAATGGGCACTGGGCACAAGGGGGGGTCCCTATAGTGTCACAATGGGTCCTGGGGACAAGTGTGGTCCCCAGGATGTCACAATGGGTCCTGGGGACAATGTGGGGTCCTGGGATGTCACAATGGGCCCCAGTGACAAACGGGGGCCCCTGAATGTCACAATGGGCCCTGGGGACAATGGCGGGTCCTGGGACGTCACAATGGGCCCTGGGGACAAGAAGCGATCCCCAGGATGTCACAATGGGCCCTGGGGACAATGGGGGGTCCTGGGACCTCACAATGGGCCCTGAGGACAATGGTGGGTCCCCTGAATATCACAATGGGCCCTGGGGACAACGGGGGGTCCGCAGGATGTCACAATTGGCACTGGGGACAAAGGGTGGGTCCCCATGGTGTCACAATGGGCCCAAGTGACAAGGAGGTTCCCACGGTGCCAGGATGGGTCCTGGGGACAAGGGCGTCCCCCAGATGTCACAATGGGCCCTGGGGACAATGGGGTTGCCCAGGATGTCACAATGGGCCCTGGGGACAATGGGAGTCCCCAAGGTGTCAGAACGAGCCCTGGGGACAAAGTGGAATCCTGGAATGTCACAATGGCCCCCAGTGACAAAGGGGTTCCCCATGGTGCCACAATGGGCCCTGGGGACAAAAGGGGTCCCCAGGATTTCACAATAGCACTGGGGACAAAGGGGGGTCATGGGATGTCACAATGGGCCCTGGGGACAAGGAAGATCTCCATGGTGTCACAATAAGCCCTGGGGACAAAGTGGGGTCCTGGGATGTCACAATGGGCCCCAGTGACAAAGGGGGTCCCCATGGTGCCACAATGGGCCCTGGGGACAAATGGGGTCCGCAGGATGTCACAATGAACCCTGGGGACAAAGGGTTTTCCTGGGACATTTCAATGGGCCCTGGGGACAAAGGGGGGACCCCAGGATGTCACAATGGACCCTGGAAACAAAGGGGGGTCCTGGGATGTCACAATGGGCCCTGGGGACAATGGGGGGTCCTGGGATGTCACAATGGGCCCTGGGGACAATGGGGGTCCCCAGGATGTCACGATGGGCACTGGGGAAAAGGGGGGTCCCCATGGTGTGACAATGGGCCCTGGGGACAATGGGGGGTCCTGGAATGTCGCAATGGGCCTTGGGGACAATGGGGTTGCCCAGGATGTCACAATGGGCCCTGGGGACAATGGGGTTGCCCAGGATGTCACAATGGGCACTGGGGACAATGGGAGTCCCCAAGGTGTCAGAACGAGCCCTGGGGACAAAGTGGAATCCTGGAATGTCACAATGGCCCCCAGTGACAAAGGGGTTCCCCATGGTGTCACAATGGGCCCTGGGGACAAAAGGGGTCCCCAGGATTTCACAATAGCACTGGGGACAAAGGGGGGTCATGGGATGTCACAATGGGCCCTGGGGACAAGGGAGATCCCCATGGTGTCACAATAAGCCCTGGGGACAAAGTGGGGTCCTGGGATGTCACAATGTGCTCTGGGGACAAGGAGGGTCCCCAGGATGTCACAATGGGCCCTGGGGACAAAGGGGGGTCCTGGGATGTCACAATGGGGCCCAGTGACAAAGAGGGGCCTCATGGTGCCACAATGGGCCCTCGGGACAAAGGGGGTCCCCTGGATGTCACAATGGGCTCTGGGGACAAGGAGGGTCCCCAGGATGTCACAATGGGCCCTGTGGACAAAGAGCGTCCCCAGCATGTCACAATGGGCCCTGGGGACAAAGGGGGTCCCCACGGTATCAGAATGGGCCCTGGGGACAAAGGGGGGGTCCCCTGAATGTCACAATGGGCCCTGGGGACAGTGGGGGGTCCTGGGACATCACAATGGGCCCTGGGGACAAGGGGGGGTCCCCAGGATGTCACAATGGGCCCTGGGGACAAAGAGGGGTCCCCTGAATGTCACAATGGGCCCTGGGGACAAGGGGGTGCAGTGGATGTCACAATGGGCCCTGGGGACAATGGGGGGTGTCCAGGATGTCAGAATGAGTCCTGAGCACAAGGGGAGGTCCCCATGGTGTCACAATGGGTCCCCAGTGACAAGGAGGAGTCCCCATGGTGTCACAATAGGCCCTGGGGACAAAGTGGGGTCCAAGAATGTCACAATGGGCCCTGGGGACAAAAGGGGTTGCCATGGTGCCACAATGGGCCCTGGGGTCAAAGGGGGTCCCCATGGTGCTACAATGGCCCTGGGGACAAAGGGGGGTCCTGGGATATCACAATGGGCCCTGGGAGCAAGGGGGTGGCCAGGATGTCACAATGGGTCCTGGGGAAAATGGGGGGTGCCCAGGATGTCACAATGGACCCTGAGGACAAGCGGGGGTCTCCATGGTGTCACAATGGGCCCCAGTGACAAAGGGGCCCCCTGAATGTCACAATAGGTCCTGGGGACAATGGGGGGTCCTGGGACGTCACAATGGGCCCTGGGGACAATGAGGGATCCCCAGGATGTCACAATGGGCCCTGGGGACAAAGAGGGGTCCCCTGAATGTCAGAATGGGCCCTGGGGACAAGGGGGTGCAGAGGATGTCACAATGGGCCCTGGGGACAATGGCCCTGGGGAACGGCTCCTCCTCTGCATTCATTAACAATTAACACCCTCAGCAGCGCTAATTAACACCCCCCCCACCCCCCCATATCCCCGCTGCCCCCTAATTACCCCCTAATTCGCGCTAATCACCCCTAATTCACCCTCATTACTCACCCAGCAGCCCCTCGATGTCCGCAGCCGCCATCTTGCCCCGCCGGGAGGGCCACAAACCACCTCAAAATTGACCCAAAATAGCGCTTTTTCAACCCAAAACCCTCCCGCTGAGGCTCCCCGAGCTGTGTCCCCAAAGCCCCCGCTGTTGTCACCTCGGGAAAAGCGCGAAAAAAGCGGCCCCGGGGGTCCCCGCGCTTCGCTTCGCGCTCTGAGGGAAAGCGCGGGAAAACGAGCGGAGACGGAAAGAGCCGAGCGGAGCCGAATGGGCCCGAGCGGAGCCGAGCGGCGCCCGAGCGGAGCCGAGCGGCGCCCGAGCGGAGCCGAACGGCGCCCGAGCGGAGCCGAACGGCGCCCGAGTCCCGGCCGGGGCCGAACGCACCCGAAGGGACCCGAAGTCTTCCCGAAGGGGTCCGAGTGGAGCCGAACGCACCCGAAGGGACCCGAACCCACCCGAGTGGACCCGAACCCACCCGAAGGGGCCCGAACCCACCCGAAGGAGCCCGAACCCACCCGAGTGGACCCGCACCCACCCGAAGGGGCCCGAAGTCTCCCCGAAGGGACCCGAACCCACCCGAAAGTGCCCCAAAAGGCGCCAAACTCCCAAATCCCCCCCTTTTTACCCCCAAACCCGTGTTCCGCTCCCCCCCCGGCCCCTCCTCTTCCTCCCCCCCCCCCCACTTTCTCCCCCTTTTTCCGCCTCACGATCGTTTCCCGCCGCGGCGGCGGCTGCGAGCGAGGCCACGCCCCCTTCCTCAGGCGGCGGCCAATGGGAAGGGGGGGGGGGTGCGTGGCCACGCCCACTGTGCGTGGCGTGCGCGGAGGCGGCTCCGAGAGGAGCCGAAGATACACGAAGGGAGCCGAAGGGACCCGAGGGGACCCGAACGCACCCGAAGGGACCCGAACGCACCCGAAGGGACCCGAGTGGGGCCCGAACGCACCCGAGGGGACCCGAAGGCACCCGAAGGGACCCGAACGCACCCGAAGGGACCCGAGTGGGACCCGAACGCACCCGAAGGGACCCGAGGGGACCCGAACACACCCGAAGGGACCCGAGTGGGGCCCGAACTCACCCGAAGGGACCCGAGGGGACCCGAACGCACTTAGGGGGCTCCATGAGTCACTTATGGGTCACTATGGGGCACTCCTGGGTCCCTAAGGGGGAAATTATGGGGGTCTATGGGGAGTTCAGGAGGGACCCAGGAGTACCCCAAGGGACCCAGGAGTTCAGGAGGGACCCAGGAGTGCCCCAAAGGACCCAGGAGTGCCCCAAAGGACCCAGCAGTGCCCAAATGTGTTGTGTTTTGTTTTTTCTCTCTTGTTTATGTCCTCTTTTACCTGAAATGGGACAATGGGGGCAATGGGGGGCAATGGGAGTCAATGGGGGCAATGGGGATCAATGGGGGGCAATGGGGATCAATGGGGATCAATGGGGGGCAATGGGGATCAATGAGTCAACGGGGTCAATGGGGGTCAATGGGAGTCAATGGGTCAATGGGGTCAATGGGGTCAATGGGTCAATGGGTCAATGGGGGTCAATGGGAGTCAATGGGGTCAATGGGTCAATGGGATCAATGGGGGTCAATGGGAGTCAGCGGGGTCAATGGGGTCAATGGGATCAATGGGGGTCAATGGGGTCAATGGGTCAATGTGGATCAATGGGTCAATGGGAGTCAATGGGGTCAATGGGGGTCAATGGGGGTCAATGGGGGTCAATGGGTCAATGGGGTCAATGGGAGTCAATGGGAGTCAATGGGGTCAATGGGAGTCAATGGGGGTCAATGGGGTCAATGGGGATCAATGGGTCAATGGGGGTCAATGGGGCAATGGGGTCAATGGGGCAATGGGGTCAATGGGGCAATGGGAGTCAATGGGGTCAATGGGGATCAATGGGTCAATGGGAGTCAATGGGGTCAATGGGGGTCAATGGGGTCAATGGGGATCAATGGGTCAATGGGGTCAATGGGAGTCAATGGGGTCAATGGGGTCAATGGGGGTCAATGGGGGTCAATGGGGGTCAATGGGTCAATGGGATCAATGGGGGTCAATGGGGTCAATGGGGATCAATGGGTCAATGGGGGTCAATGGGGGTCAATGGGGCAATGGGGTCAATGGGGGCAATGGGGCAATGGGAGTCAATGGGGTCAATGGGTCAATGGGTCAATGGGGGTCAATGGGGCAATGGGGTCAATGGGAGTCAATGGGGTCAATGGGTCAATGGGATCAATGGGGGTCAATGGGGATCAATGGGTCAATGGGGGTCAATGGGGCAATGGGGTCAATGGGGCAATGGGGTCAATGGGGCAATGGGAGTCAATGGGGTCAATGGGGATCAATGGGTCAATGGGAGTCAATGGGGTCAATGGGGGTCAATGGGGTCAATGGGGATCAATGGGTCAATGGGGTCAATGGGAGTCAATGGGAGTCAATGGGATCAATGGGGGTCAATGGGGGTCAATGGGGGTCAATGGGATCAATGGGGGTCAATGGGGTCAATGGGGATCAATGGGTCAATGGGGGTCAATGGGGCAATGGGGTCAATGGGGGCAATGGGGCAATGGGAGTCAATGGGGTCAATGGGTCAATGGGGGTCAATGGGGCAATGGGGTCAATGGGGTCAATGGGGCAATGGGAGTCAATGGGGTCAATGGGTCAATGGGGATCAATGGGTCAATGGGAGTCAATGGGGTCAATGGGGGTCAATGGGGTCAATGGGGATCAATGGGTCAATGGGGTCAATGGGAGTCAATGGGAGTCAATGGGGTCAATGGGTCAATGGGATCAATGGGGGTCAATGGGGTCAATGGGAGTCAATGGGGGTCAATGGGGGTCAATGGGGTCAATGGGTCAATGGGATCAATGGGGGTCAATGGGGTCAATCGGGATCAATGGGTCAATGGGAGTCAGCGGGGTCAATGGGGTCAATGGGGATCAATGGGGTCAATGGGATCAATGGGGATCAATGGGGCAATGGGGTCAATGGGGTCAATGGGTCAATGGGGATCAATGGGTCAATGGGAGTCAATGGGGTCAATGGGGGTCAATGGGGTCAATGGGGATCAACGGGGTCAATGGGGATCAATGGGTCAATGGGGCCAATGGGTCAATGGGAGTCAATGGGGTCAATGGGATCAATGGGATCAATGGGGGTCAATGGGTCAATGGGGGTCAATGGGGCAATGGGGTCAATGGGGGCAATGGGAGTCAATGGGGTCAATGGGATCAATGGGGGTCAATGGGGTCAATGGGGGTCAATGGGGGTCAATGGGGATCAATGGGTCAATAGGGGCAATGGGGGCCAATGGGGGTCAATGGGGATCAATGGGTCAATGGGGATCAATGGGGATCAATGGGGATCAATGGGGATCAATGGGGTCAATGGGGATCAATGGGGGTCAATGGGGGTCAATGGGGGTCAATGGGGTCAATGGGAGTCAATGGGGGTCAATGGGGTCAATGGGTCCCAGGGTCACATTCCCGCTGTCCCTGTCCCCGCTGTCCCAGGTTGTCCCAGGGCTCAGTGCTCACTCCTCATTGGTTCCTGGCCTTTTGCATTCATTAATATTCGGTTAATTATTCGTTAAGGTTTTCTTGCCATAGTTGAGCCCAGCAGGAACCCCCGGGGTCCTAAAACCCTCCCTCTCTATGGGTCCCTATGGAGCTCTATGGGGCTCCTTGGATCTCTATGGGGTCCTATGGGTCTCTATAGGTCCCTATGGGGTTCCATGGGGCTCTGTGGTTTCCTATGGGCCTCTATGGGCCTCTATGGGTCCCTATGGGTCCCTATGGGTCCTTATGGGTCTTAATGGGTCTCTATGGGGCTCCTTGGGTGTCTGTGGGTCCCTATGGGGCTCTTTGGGGCTCTATGGGTCCCTATGGGGTCCTATGGAGCTCTATGGGTCTCTATGGGTCCCTATGGGTCTCTACAGGCTCTACGGTCCCTATGGGTCTCTAGGATCGCTATGGGGTTCCTTGGGTCCCTATGGGTCTCTGTGGGTCCCAATGGGGCTCTGTGGGTCGCTATGGAACCCCCGGGGTCCTAAAACCCTCCCTCTCTATGGGTCCCTGTGGGTCTCTATGGGTCCCTATGGAGCTCTATGGGTCCCTATGGGGTTCCATGGGGCTCTGTGGTTTCCTATGGGCCTCTATGGGGCTCTATGGGTCCCTATGGGTGTCTATGGGTCCTTATGGGTTCCTATGGGGCTCCTTGATGCTCTATGGGTCTCTATGGAACCCCCAGGGTCCTAAAACCCTCCCTCTCTATGGGTCCCTTTGGGTCTCTATGGGTCCCTATGGGTCTCTATGGGTCCCTATGGGTCTCTACAGGCTCTACGGTCCGTATGGGTCTCTATGGGGTTCCATGGGGCTCTGTGGCTCCCTATGGGCCTCTATGGTCTCTATGGGTCCCTATGGGGTCCTATGGAGGTGGGTGCTTTTTTCCAACCAAAGTGATTAATGAGTTTTTAGGGTTTATCCCAAATGATGGGAACCCCCGGTTCCTTCCTTCCCTCCTTCCTTCCTTCCTTCCCTCCTTGCTTCCTTCCTTCCCTCCTTGCTTCCTTCCTTCCCTCCTTGCTTCCTTCCTTCCCTCCTTCCTTCCTTCCCTCCTTCCTTCCTTCCCTCCTTCCTTCCTTCCTTCCCTCCTTCCTTCCCTCCTTCCTTCCTTCCCTCCTTCCTTCCCTCCCTCCTTCCTTCCCTGCTTCCTTCCCTCCTTCCCTCCTTCCCTCCTTCCTTCCCTCCTTCCCTCCTTCCTTCCCTCCTTCCCTCCTTCCTTCCTTCCCTCCTTCCTTCCTTCCCTCCTTCCTTCCCTCCTTCCCTCCTTCCTTCCCTCCTTCCTTCCCTCCTTCCCTCCTTCCTTCCTTCCCTCCTTCCTTCCTTCCCTCCTTCCTTCCTTCCCTCCTTCCCTCCTTCCTTCCCTCCTTCCTTCCTTCCCTCCTTCCTTCCCTCCCTCCTTCCTTCCCTCCCTCCTTCCTTCCCTCCCTCCTTCCTTCCCTCCTTCCCTCCTTCCTTCCCTCCTTCCTTCCCTCCTTCCCTCCTTCCTTCCTTCCCTCCCTCCTTCCCTCCTTCCTTCCTTCCCTCCTTCCTTCCTTCCTTCCTTCCCTCCTTCCTTCCCTCCTTCCTTCCTTCCCTCCTTCCTTCCTTCCCTCCTTCCTCCCCTCCTTCCTTCCCTCCTTCCTTCCTTCCCTCCCTCCCTCCTTCCTTCCCTCCTTCCCTCCTTCCTTCCCTCCTTCCTTCCTTCCCTCCCTCCTTCCTTCCCTCCTTCCTTCCCTCCTTCCTTCCTTCCCTCCTTCCTTCCCTCCTTCCTTCCTTCCCTCCTTCCTTCCCTCCTTCCTTCCCTCCTTCCTTCCCTCCTTCCTTCCCTCCTTCCTTCCTTCCCTCCCTCCTTCCTTCCCTCCTTCCTTCCTTCCCTCCTTCCTTCCCTCCCTCCTTCCTTCCCTCCTTCCTTCCTTCCCTCCTTCCTTCCTTCCCTCCTTCCTTCCCTCCTTCCTTCCCTCCCTCCCTCCTTCCCTCCCTCCCTCCTTCCCTCCTTCCTTCCTTCCCTCCTTCCCTCCTTCCTTCCTTCCTTCCTTCCCTCCTTCCTTCCTTTTTGGAGCTCACCACCTCTTTTGGATGAAGCTGGAGCGGCGCGTGGCTCCAGGCCTTTCATGGAAGCTCCAGCAGCTGCGGATGGGCCTGGGATGCTGGGCAGGAAGATGACGAAGATGACGAAGATGACGAAGATGACGAAGATGACGAAGATGACGAAGATGACGAAGATGACGAAGATGACGAAGATGACGAGCGCATCCCCACGCGGGAAGACATCAAGAAGCTGATGGAAAGCAAGAAGAAGCAGCAGTCGCTCCAGGAGAGCTTTGGATGGCCCAGACCACCCCTTGTGCTTCGGATGCCCACACCACCCCTTGTGTTTTGGATACCCCAGACCACCCCTTGTGCTTTGGATGCCCACACCACCCCTTGTGTTTTGGATACCCCAGACCACCCCTTGTGTTTTGGATACCCCAGACCACCCCTTTGGGGAAGACCCTCCGTATGCTGAGGTGTTGCGTCTCCTTCCTCTTCATCCTCTAAAAGGTGTTTGGTGAAGAGCAGAGATGGAAGCGGGGGTTCCCATCATTTGGGATAAACCCTAAGAACTCATTTTTGTTGGAAAAGACCCTCGAGGTCATGGAGGCCAAGCATAACCTACCCCTGGCACTGACCCATATCCCTGAGGACGTTGTTTTGTGACACCATGGGGACCCCGCCTTGTCCTCAGGGCCCATTGTGACATCCTGGACACCCCCCATTGTCCCCAGAGCCCACTGTGACATCCTGGGGACCCCCTTTGTCCCCAGGGCCCATTGGACGTCCCATGACTCCCCCTTGTCCCCAGGGCCCATTGTGACATCCCAGTACCCCCCATTGTCCCCAGAGCCCATTGTGACATCCTAGGGACCCCCTTTGTCCCCAGGGCCCATTTTCGCACCATGGGGACCCCCTTTGTTACTGGGTCCCATTGTGACATTCCAGGACCTTACTTTGTCCCCAGGGCCCATTTTGGCACCATGGGGGATCCCTTTGTCACTGGGGCCCATTCTGACATTCAGGGCACCCCTCTCTGTCCCCAGGGCCCATTGTGACATGCTGGGGACTCCCATTGTCCCCAGGTCCCATTGTGACACCGTGGGGACCCCCTTTGTCCCTGTCGAGGGTTAAGATTCCTAACCCCAGACCATAACGCTAATCCTAATCCTAAACCTAAGCCTAATTCCTAACCCTAAACCCAATCCTAACCCAATCCCTTAACCCTAACCCAATCTCTTAACCCTTATCCCAATCCCTTAAACCTAACCCAAACTCCTAACTCTAAGCCTAAGCCCAACCCAGACGCCTAAGCCCAACCCAGACGCCTAAGCCCAACCCTAACCCAAACTCCTAGCCTTAAGACTAACCCTAAATCCTAACTCAAACTCCTAACCCTAAGTCTAAGCCTAAACCAAACTCCTAAGCTTAAGACTAAGCCTAACCCAAACTCCTAAGCCTAACCCTAACCCAAACTCCAAAACCTAAACCTAACCCTAACCCAAACTCCTAACCCTATGCCAACCTTAACCATATTCCTACCCTTTCCCCCTAAACCTGAAGTCTTACTGCTTACACAAACACTATTCCCTAACCCCTAACCTTAATCCTTACTCCTAACATTAACCCTAATACTAACCCTTATCACTAACCACATCCCTACCCATAAACCCTAAACCTAATCCTAATCAAACCCTAATAATAACCCTAACCCTACCCCTAACACCTATCCCTTCATCTAAACTTCTAATATTAGTCCAATCACTTACTGTAATCCTAAAGCAAGGCAGGAGACCTCTCACACACACAAAAGGAAACCCACACTAACGTGGGAGCATGGAGCACCAGGGCAAAAAATGATCATCCATGTTTCTCCTAAATCAGAGCCTGCTGGCTACTGCAAGGCTCAACTATTGCAAGAAAACGTTCACAAATAATAAACCAAATACTAACAAACGCAAAAGGCCAGTAACCAATGAACACTGAACACTTACCCCTGCGATTCCCCTCAGGCTCAGGAACAGGATTACACCAAGAGGCTTGATCAGCATGGACTGCAGGAACCAAACAGGGAGTCAAACACGGGTGGGAGCTTCCATGGCACGTTGTGATCTCCTGCTTCCTCAGTCACCTGCTGTGATGGGAGAGGGTGAGATAATGACACGAGACACATACAGAGGTGTGTGTTCCCACAGCTAGAAACAGAGCACGGGTGACCTTTTTGCTGAGACCTAGCAGGTTTTCAGGCAAATTGAACATTCATGACTTGTCTGTGTAATACCACCAAGGCACAAAAAGCTTTTGGAAAGCCTCTGAGAGGATCTTGGGTACAATCACACATGAATAACCTATTAAAACATGAGTGTTTATTCGCTCAAGCAGACAGACAGTGACAACTCACCTCTGGGACAGCCCAAGGCTCCTAACCAGGACCCAGCTGAGAAGCTCGATCAACTCTGCCAAGGCCATGTCCTGGAGTCAAGCACAGATCAGAGAGGTTTCCAGGCTCACCGAGCAACACTCCTGCATTCCAGGTAAAAGAGGACATAGACAAGAGAGAAAAAACAAAACACAACACAACATATTTAGGACAACAGTGCCCATATCTTGCAGAAAAATAGCCGTATTTGGGGAAAAAACTGGCAAAACGACAAAATATTCCAAATATTTGGGGGCTAAATTGGTCAACACAGGCAAAACAATCTGAGTATTTGGGCAAAAAGTGGCCCAAAGAGGCAAAAACATCCACACTTGGGTGCAAAGCTGTCGGCAAACATGAAAACATCCCATATTTGGGATCACAGTGCCCATATCAGGGGAAAAAATGGGCAAAAGCACCTGAGTATATCGGGTCAAGAGAGGCAGAAAAAACCAAAGCACCACTAGATTTGAGCAAAACTGGCCAAAAAGGGGTATAACATCCCCAGATTCAGGGTGAAACTGGACCAAAGAGTCGAAGTATGCCCAGATTTGGGGAAAAAAATGGCCAAAAATGGCCCAAACACCCCCAGATTTGGGTATAAACAAAACTGGAAAACCAAAGAACTCCCAGATATAGGCAGAAACGATCCCAAAGGGCACAAATGTGCCCAGGTTTAGCTCTAAAGTGGCCCAAAGTGCCAAAGCAATCCCAGCTTCGATTTGAAACGGGCCCAAAGGCTCAAAGCGCGCCCTGGGATGGGGCCGTGTGGCACGAGGCTGGGGGGCAGGGAGGGCCCCACAGGGACTCAGTGCTGGTTTCTGCCCTGTGCCAGCACTCCCAGCCCCTGCTTGCCCAGAACCTGCCCCTGAAGCAGCCGCAGCCCCTCTCCCCTCCCTGCGGGTGTCTGCCCCCTGCCCACACCCTGGTGCTGCCTGGCTCGCCCTGCCCGGCCCAGCCCGGCTGCTCTCCCGGCCCCAGCCCCAGCCCTGGCCCCACTGCTGCCCTGCTGAGCTGCTCGGGGCTGGGTGCTGCCCCTGCTCGCCCACCTGCTCCCTGCGCTCGGCTGGAGCAGCCTGGGCGTCCCGGGCTGGCAGGGACACCAGGAGGAGGAACAGGGTGAGGACCATGGCCCCCACGCTCGCCCCATGATGCTGCTGCTGCCAAGACACAGCACAGCACGTCACCGAGGGGCTCTGACCTCACAGTCACATTGGAATCACCACATCTGCACACTGCTGCATGGCCTTGTGCTACACCAGCATGGAAGGAACAGAAGTGGAGAAGGGGGCACCTATTTTGGGAGCAGCTCTGCCTGTGGGAGTGCACAGGCTCTCACTTCTTGCTTCCCAGAAATCAATCAATCAATCAATCAATCCCAAAAGCTACATATTAATAGTAAATTTAAAATAAAAAAGCCAACTTCAAGGGTCTTTACTTGTAGCTATATTTGTCAGGCAGCTCTCTGGGAAGAAACCAGCTTTTCCTGCTAGTTTGACCACAGCTTCAATGCCTTTAAAGCCACCACTTCTGACCTCTGCTGCTCCAACACAGCCTCACAGCCCAGCAAAATCATAGTGCAGGCAGAAAGCTTCACCATACAGAGATGGAGACAGTCAGGAATACGTTCCTCTCAAAAGCAGACACTGCAAGCCACTCTTCCTCTTGCTTACCAAATTCAGACAGCGTTAGAAAACAACAAGGAAGCGAGATTCTTCTTTTATGCACCCCATTGTATGGACCATTCAACATCAAGTCCAACCGAAGTCTGAACCTCCGAATGAGAAATGCCATCTTCAAATTTCTAGGAAAATGAAGGGCTTTGAAGTGGCAAGACCATAAAATGTTCATTAAAGCACTGCCATGCAAGTCCGCACCCCTGATCACAGACCACCTGCCCTGGTACCAAAGGCAGTGATGTTCTCAGCTGATATCTGGAACGCAGCACAAAGTCTCATGTTCTCCAGTGCCAAGCATGTAGTTTGGAACTGAAACAGGGCAGTAAACCATCTCCAGTCAGTCTGTTTTCATTCGAGTACATCAGGACAAGTTCAGTTCACGTTCACCAGGAATCACAGCAGGTCCCACCCGTCCCTGCAGACCCCAACACCGCTCCTGTGCAGGGTCCCCAGGAGCAGTAAGCACAGAACAAGAAACCTCCCTTCCAAAGAAGGCCCACAGCTGCTCTTCCAACGAGCTGCATAAGCAGCAGCTGAGAACAACCTCTGCTGTAGCTGCACCAGGCTCTGCTGTCTGCAGAAGGAGAGCAGCTCCTAAATGATCCCCAGCCCTACAGACACAGCCCAGGGCAGTGATGAGGAACCACCAGAGTGCAGGGACACCTGGCCATTCAGTTGAAGCTGCTGGGGAGAAGGACAGAGGACTAGCAAGAGACAAATCAGACAAGAGAGAAGACAGAGGAGCTGAGAGAGAAACAAACACACAGGGAAAAGGACGGAGAGATGAAGGCAAAAAGGCACAATGAGCTGGGATGAGACAGGGAGGAAGAACCAGCAGGGCTGATGAGCAGGACAGAGGGATGGGGAGGGGGGAGAAGGAGAAGCAGGAAGGGGCTGGAGAAAGACAGGGAGGGGGATGCACAGATGGAGAGACAAAAAGAAAGACAGGGAACAGAACAAAGGGAGTGAGAAATAAAGCAAAGTTGGGATCCAAATGAAGAGACTGGAAAGGGGAAACATGCAACAAGGAGCTGGAGAAAGAGGAAAAGAGGGCTGAGCAGCAGGAAAGAGGAAGAGAAGACAAAGAAAAGGCAGAGCCAGCTGGACAGGGGTGATATAGTGAGAAGGGATGGCACTGGGAACAGGGATGGGAGACAGAAAGAAAACCAGGACAGAAAGACATCAAAAGGAAGAGGGGCAGTAATCTGGACAGAGCTGGAGAAAGAAGCAGCCGGGAAAGGGAAGACAGGCAGAAAGACAGAAGGGGAGCAGGAGAGAGAAAGAACAACAAGGGTTGGGGGCAGGACAGAGATTGGAGAAAAAATCCTGGGGCGGGCAGCAAGATGGAGAGGGAGTAAAAAAGAAGAGGGGCAGGAATAGGTGCAGGGAGCAGGACAGAGGGATACAGTGAGAAATGATGGGGCAGGGAGCAGGACACAGCAACAGAGCAGAATGGTGACAAAGAGAAACCAGGGATGATGAGAAGCACAGAGCAGCGGAGACAGAGAGGGAGATACGAGAAACCCTGCACAGAGGTGGAGACGGGTGGAGGAAACGGTGAGGAAGAAGCAGAGAGGGGCAGAGAGAGAAGAGATGAAGAGGGAGAAGGACACGGTAGGAAAGAGGAGGGAGCAGGGAGGGAGGGAGGGAGGGGAGCACAAAACAGGACGAAATGAGCCCAAGGCCCCAGCACTCACCACAGTTCCTGCTCTCTGCACTGCCAGGCAAGCTGTGCAGTTCAGGCCCTTCTGTCTGCCTGTCTTTCCCTCCCCTTCTATTCTGTAGCTCCAGCCGTTTGTCCATCCCGCACCTAAGAGAACACATGGGTGTCTGACAGCTCTCACAGCACGAGGCTCCCCAGACGCACCCCACACACACACACACTATACGGCCGGACAGTGATTTTCCCCACTTACACAGACCCTGCGGTGCACGTTTGTGATCTGCTCTGCTGAGGCTGCTCACAGGGACTCTTCCTCACCCAGAGGGGCAGCTGTCTCTGGTGCAGCTGCAGCAGCAGCTGTGGGGATCCCCTGCACTTCACCCTCCAGCTGCTTCCCCTTCTCATGCTCTCTCCAGCTCCAGCCCCAGCCCCAGCTGCTCCTCTCCAGAAAGTGCCCCCTGCCCCCTCCCCCGCCCAGGAGAACAAGGCCAGAGCAGCCCACACACACCTGGGCCAGAGGCAGCAAGACATCTCCAGGGCCCCAGAGGGAGGATAAAGGGCCCCAGGGCTGGGCCGGGCGCTGCTCGGCCTCGGGCAGCTCCACGGGCGCCATGGCAAAGCTCACGCTGGCCGCCTGCAGAGCAACCGCCTGCTCAGCCTGGGCTGCGCCACCATTGGTCGGGAGGGCTGTCAGTCTCCTCCCCTGAGCTGATCCTGCAGCTGATTGGCTGCCTGGGCAGTGATTCTGTCCTGCTTTGGGGCTCGCCCTGCCCTGAGGTGATACTCTCTCTGATTGGCGGCCTGAGGGGTTACTCCCCCCACAGTGCCCGCCTTCCGAGCCGCTCTTTTCTCTGATTGGCTGTCTGGGATTTCCCACTGGCACCCCCCACCAAATAATTGGTCAGGTTATTTGTCAATCATCCCTCTGCTGCACTCCCAACAGGTGTGATTGGTGCAGCCAGCACAGCCCGCCCCTGAGCGCTGCCCAGTTTGTCCAACTGTTGCCAACTGTCCTGCAGGTCTCAAAGCTCGATTGGCTGCTTACATTTCAATCACATGACTTGCCCCGCCTCCTCAAATGTGATTGGCTGCATTTCATCCCCTGGCTGTCCACAGACTTCCGGGCGGTTGTTGCCAGGCAGCGAGCTCCACCTGAAAATGAAGCTGCGGGCCGTGGGTGATGAAAGACGCGTTGGGACCCTAAACATGAGGATTTGGCCCCAAGAGGGAGGCTCTGGGCGCTCAGAAGGACGGGCAGATGCCACAGATGGCGCTTTGGGCCCTGCACACGAGGGGACCCTCTTGGCTCCCACCCGAGCTGGGTTTGGTGCCCGTGACCCCACGTTCCAGCTCTGCTGTGCTTTCTGACCTCATGGGCCCTCTTGTCCTGCCAAACTTCTGCTGCCAAACCCTGCTGTGGGAAACAATCCCCTTGCCAAGAGAACAGCCCCGGGCAGGATCTCTCAGCAAAGCGTATTTTATAAACGATTTGGCAAGACCAGGTGTTCTACCCAAAGACAGCACAGGGAATGGGACAAAAAGCCCCCGCTTACACATCCCCCAACCCCAGCTGCACATTCCCTGCCCTGCTCCCCAGCGCTTGGCACTGCAGGGGTTACAGACTCCCCAGGGCTGGCCTCAGTTTACCTGTCTCATTCATCTAATTAACAACCCTCTCACCTTATTGATTTATTTGAAATATGGATTCCTGGCTCTTTGGTTGCCCTTCCCCCTCAATTATCTTTTTAAACACAGTGATCAGTTTGGACTGTGAGCACCTTGGTGCCACCCTCGCCACCCTTGGCCACCGCCACCGCCAACCCAGTGACCACCACGGCTCCACCAACGAACTGGAATGATGGCACGGGGCGTGCGTGTGTCTCTGGGGTCCCTGTGGCCAGCTGTGTGTCCCACGGGTGTGTGTCTGTGCTGGGGCACGTATCCCATGGCTGGCATGGCCAGGACAAGCACGTCTGCAGGATGGAGCTGCCCCAGCCTCCCTGCTCCTGTGCTGGCTCTGACTCGTGCCCATGACCCAGCCCGTCTGCACATCCCAGCAGTCTCTGTGACCCAGGCCATCCATGTCCCAGCCTATCTCTATGTCCCAGCCCACCCCCGTGTCCCAGTCCATCTCCATGTCTCAGCAGCCTCTGCGCCCCACCTGTCCTGGTTTTGGTAAAAACAAGTTTCTCTTTTAGTGAATTTTGCCTGTCAGCCAAAGCCTTCATGTCAGCTGCATTTTCCTGGAGAACCAGACACATGTTTTGGCAAACCCAGCAATGGAATGGAAACTTATTGACAAGCACAGATGGACATCTCGCGAGAGGGGCAACGAGAAACCGGTGACCAACTGTGTATAACATTCCGTTCACGTGAATACTTCATATAAAAGTGGGAGATCACGAGGATCTCGTCCCTTTTTCCCTTCCCTTTTGCCTTTTTCCTTCCCTTCTGCTCATGGCCGACATCAGGAGAGGACCTTGCTGGTCGTCCCTGCGAACGGAGGCCAGTGAGAGACTGAATCCAGCTCCGGTTGGCTGCAGAGTCTGATCCAGGACTTTGGGTGCTGGCTCTGCAGTTGCTGAGACTTACAAGATGGGTTTTGTATATTTGTATTATTTTCTCTGTTCTTATCAGTAGCATCAGTAAAACATCTTTAACTTTTCCAGCTCTCTCCCCTCTGTGCTTCTTCCCCTCCCGATCGTCTGTGCTGAGTGGGAAGGGGGGAGAGGGAGGGGCAAAAGGGGAAAGTGGGGGGCAGAGGAGGTTGACAACACATCTGCCAGGGTTTGATTGTCACCCCGCAATCTTAACCCTCGACAGGGACGGACATGGGGACAGAGGGACAGAGGGACGGATGGACGGACAGAGGAAGGGACAGAGGGACGGACACGGGGACAGAGGGACGGACAGATGGATGGACAGACTGACCGTTACATGGGGACACCGGGGACAGGCACATGGGGACACTGGGGACAGGCACATGGGGACACTGGGGACAGGGACATGGGGACACCAGGGACAGGGACATGGGGACACCAGGGTCTCTATGGGACACCCAGGGACAGTGGGGATAGTGGGGACACCAGGGACAGTGGGGACACCGGGGACAGCAGGGACACCCAGGGACAGTGGGGACACCCAGGGCCACCAGGGATACTGGGGACACCAGGGACACTGGGGACAGTGGGGACAACAGGGAGAGCAGGGACACCCAGGGACACTGGGGAGAGCAGGGACAGTGGGGACAGGAGGGACACCCAGGGATGCTGGGGACAGTGGGGACAGCAGGGACAGCAGGGAGAGTGGGGACACTGGGGAGAGCAGGGACACCCAGGGACAGTGGGGACACCCAGGGACAGTGGGGAGAGCAGGGACAGCGGGGACAGTGGGGACACCCAGAGATACCCAGGGACACTGGGTACAGTGGGGACACCCAGGGACAGTGGGGACACCCAGGGACAGCAGGGAGAGCAGGGACAGCAGTGACACCCAGTGACAACAAAGGGACACCACAGGGATACGCAGGAGAGAACACAGGGACACCAGAGGACAGCGGGGGACACCACGGGGCCACTTGGGGACACCGGCAGACACTGGGGGAACACCACAGGGACACCATGGGACACCACAGGGACACCTGGGGACACCAGGGTCACCTGGGGACACCACAGGACACACAGGGACTCCCAGGGACACCATGGGACACCCAGGGACAATGCGGGGACACCTTGGGGACACCTGGGGCCACTCACTGGGGTCCAGGCGCAGGGACTGCTGGGCCGGGTACCACTGGGGATCTGCAGGACAGAGGGGACAGTGGAGGTGGCACCGCGGGGACACGGATGGCGGGGACAGGGGGGGGTCCCCAGGATGTCACAGTGGGCCCTGAGGACAAGGGGGGGTCCCCATAGTGTCACAATGGGCCCTGGGGACAAACGGAGTCCCCATAGTGTCACAATGGGCCCTGGGGACAATGGGGGGTCCGGACGGTGTCACAATGGGCGCTGGAGACAAAGGGGGTCCCCAGGATGTCACAATGGCCCCTGGGGACAATGGGGGGTGCCCAGGATGTCAGAACGGGCCCTGAGGACAAGGTGGGGTCCCCATGGTGTCACAATGGGCCCTGGGGACAAAGGGGGATCCCCTGAAAGTCACAATGGGCCCTGGGGACAAAGCGGGTCCCCAGGATGTCACAATGGCCTCTGGGGACCATGGGGGGTCCTGGGATGTCACAATGGGCCCTGGAGACAAAGGGGGTCCCCAGGATGTCACAATGGGCCCTGGGAAAAAGGGGGGGTCTTGTGACATCACAATGGGCCCAGGGGACAAGGGGGGGTTCCCTAATTGTCACACTGGGCCCTGGGGACAAAGGGGGGGTCCCCATAGTGTCACAATGGGCCCTGGTGACAATGGGGGTCCCCATGGTGTCACAATGTGCCCTGGGGACAATGGGGGGTCCTGCGATGTCACAATGGGCCCTGGGGACAAAGGGCGGTCCCCAGGATGTCACAATGGGCCTTGGGGACAATGGGGGGTCCTGGGATGTCACAATGGGCCCTGGGGACAAAGGGGGCTCCCCAGGATGTCACAATGGGCCTTGGGGACAATGGGGGGTCCTGGGATGTCACAATGGGCCCTGGGGACAAAGGGGGCTCCCCAGGATGTCACAATGGGCCTTGGGGACAATGGGGGGTCCTGGGATGTCACGATGGGCCCTGGAGACAAAACGGGGGGTCACCATGGTGTCACAATGGGCGTGGGGACAAAGGAGGATCCCCTGAAAGTCACAATGGGCCCTGGGGACAATGGGGAGTCCTGGGAAGTCACAATGGGCCTTGGGGACAAAGGGGGCTCCCCAGGATGTCACAATGGGCCCTGGGGACAAAGGGGGCTCCCCAGGATGTAACAATGGGCTCTGGGGACAAAGAGGGGTTCCCCACGGGGCCACGATGGGCTCTGAGGACAAGGGTGTCCCCAGGATATCACATGGGTCCTGGGGACAATGAGGGGTCCTGGGATGTCACAATGGGCCCTGGGGACAATGGGGGGTCCTGCAAAGTCACAATGGCCCCTGGGGACAATGGAGGGTCCTGGGACGTCACAATGGACCCTGGGGACAAAGAGGGGTCCCCTGAATGTCACAATGGGCCCTGGGGACAAGGGGTGGTCCTGGGATGTCACAATGTGCCCTGAGGACAAAGAGGGGTCCCCTGAATGTCACAATGGGCCCTGGGGACAAAGGGGGGGTGCGCAGAATTTCACAATACGCCCTGGAGACAAAGAGGGGTCCCCTGAATGTCACAATGGTCCTTGAGGACGAGCGGGGTCCCCACAGTGCCACAATGGGCCCTAGGGACAAACTGGGGTCCTGGGATGTCACAATGGGCCCTGGGGACAAAGGGGGTCCCCATGGTACAACAATGGGCCCTGGGGACAAATGAGGTCCCAAGGATATCACAATGGGCCCTGGGGACAAAGAGGGGTCCCCTAAATGTCATAATGGGCCCTGAGGACAAGCGGGATCCCCACAGTGTCACAATGGGCCCTGGGGACAATGGGAGGTCCTGCGATGTCACAATGGGCCCTGGGGACAAAGGGGGGTCCCCAGGATATCACAATGGGCTCTGGTGACAAAGGGCTCCCCACGGTGTCACAGTGGGCCCTGGAGACAAAGGGGGTCCGCAGGATGTCACAGTGAGCCCTAGGGACAATGGGTGGTCCTGGGATGACACAATGGGCCCCGTGACAAAGGGGTTCCCCAGGATGTCACAATGGGCCCTGGGGACAATGGGAGTCCCCAGGATTTCACAATGAGCCCTGGGGGCAAAGTGGGGTCCTGAGATGTCACAATGGGTCCCAGTGACAAAGGGGGTCCCCATGGTGCCACAATGGGCCCTGGGGACAAAGGAGGTCCCCAGGATGTCACAATGGGCCTTGGGGACAAGGGGGGTCCCGATGGTGTCACAATAGGCCCTGGGGACAAAGGGGGTTCCCCACAGTGTCACAATTGGCCCTGAGGACAAAAGGGGGTCCCCAGGATGTCACAATGGTCCCTGGGGACAATGAGGGGTCCTGGGACGTCACAATGGGTCCTAGAGACAAGGGGGGATTCTTAGGATGACACAATAGGCCCTGGGGACAAGGAGGGGTCCCCTGAATTTCACAAAGGGCCCTGGGGACAATGGGGGTCCTGGGATGTCACAATGGGCCCCAGTGACAAATGGTGTCCCCATGGAGTCACAATGGGCCATGGGGACCAGAGGGCGTCCTGGGATGTCACAGTGGGCCCCAGTGACAAAGGGGGTCCCCAGGATGTCACAATGGTCCCTGGAAACAAAGGGGGTCCCCACAGTGTCAGAATGGGCCCTGGGGACAAAGAGGGGTCCTGGGACATTACAATGGGCCCTGGGGACAACAGGGGTTCCTGGGATGTCACAATGGGCCCTGGGGACAAAGGGGGTCCCTATGCAGTCACAATGGGCCCTGGGGACAAAGGGGGTCCCTAGGACGTCACAATCGGCCCTGGGGACAAGGGGGGGTCTCCTCAATGTCACAATGAGCCCTAAGAACAGAGGGGGGTCCCCAGGATGTCACAATGGGTCCTGGGGAAAAGGGGGGTCCTAGGACGTCACAATGGGCCCTGGGGACAATGTGGGTTCCCTTGAAGGTCACAATGGGCCCTGGGGACAAAGGGGTTCCCCAGGATGTCACAATGGGCCCTGGGGACAAAGGGGGTACCCAGGATTTCACAATGAGCACTGGGGACAAACGGGGGTCCCAGGATGTCACAATGGGCCGTGGGGACAAGGCGGGGTACCCATGGTGTCACAATGGTCCCTGGGGACAATGAGGGGTCCTGGGACGTCACAATGGGCCCTATAGACAAGCGGGGATCATTAGGATGACACAATAGGCCCTGGGGACAAAGAGGGGTCCCCTGAATGTCACAAAGGGCCCTGGGGACAAGTTGGGTCCCCATGGTGTCACAATAAGCCCTGGGGACAAAGGAGGTCCCCATGGTGCCACAGTGGGCCCTGGGGACAAAGGGGGTCCTGGGACGTCACAATGGGCCCTGGAGACAAAGTGGGGTTCCCAGGATGTCACAATGGGGCCTGGGAACAAAGAGGGTCGTGGAATGTCACAATGAGCCCTGGGACAATTGGGGATCCCCAGGATGTTACAATGGGCCTTGGGGACAAAGATGGGTCACATGAATGTCACAATGTTCCCTGGGGACAAAGGGCGGTCCCCAGGATGTCACAATGGGCCCTGGGGACAATGGGGGTCCCCACGGTGTCAGAACGGGCCCTGGGGACAAAGTGGAATCCTGGAATGTCACAATGGTCCCCAGTGACAAAGGCGGTCCCATGGTGCCACAATGGGCCCTAGCGACAAAGGGGGTCCCCAGAATGTCACAATGGGCCCTGAGGACAAAGTGGGGTCCTGGGACATTACAATGGGCCCAGGGGACAGGGGGGTCCCCAGGATGTCACAATGGGCTCTGGGGACAATGGGGGTCCTAGGATGTCACAATGGGACCTGGGCACATAGTGGGTCCCCAGGATGTCACAATGGGCCCTGGGGACAAGCGGGGTCCCCAGGATGTCACAATGGGCACTGGGGAAAAGGGGGGTCCCCATGGTGCCACTATGGGCCTTGGGGACAAGGGGGTCCCCCGAATATCACAATGGGCCCTGGGGACAAGGGGGTTCCCCATGATGTCACAATGGGACCTGGGGACAAAGGGGGTTCCCCATGATGTCACAATGGGACCTGGGGACAAAGGGGGTCCCGGGATGTCACAATGGGGCCTGGGGACAAGGGGGGTCCCCAGGATGTCACAATGGGCCCTGGGGACAACGGGGGGTCCTGGGACGTCACAATGGGCCCTGGGGACAAAGGGGATCCCCATGGTGTCATAATGGGCCCTTGGCACAATGGGGGGTCCCCAGGATGTCACAATGGGGTCTTGGGACAAAGAAGGTCCCCAGGATGTCACAATGGGTCCTGGGGACCAGAGGGGGTCCTGGGATGTCACAATGGGTCTCAATGACAAAGGGGGTCCCCATATTGCCACAATGGGCCCTGGGGACAAACAGGGTCCCCAGGATGTCACAATGGGCCCTGGGGACAAGGGAGGTCCTCAGGATGTCAGAATGGGCCCAGGGGACAACGGGGGGTCCTGGGACGTTCACAATGGGCCCTGGGGACAAGGGGGTCCCCAGGATGTTCACAATGGGCCCTGGGGACAAAGGGGATCCCCATGGTGTCATAATGGGCCCTTGGCACAATGGGGGGTCCCCAGGATGTCACAATGGGGTCTTGGGACAAAGAAGGTCCCCAGGATGTCAGAATGGGTCCTGGGGACCAGAGGGGGTCCTGGGATGTCACAATGGGTCTCAATGACAAAGGGGGTCCCCATATTGCCACAATGGGCCCTGGGGACAAACAGGGTCCCCAGGATGTCACAATGGGCCCTGGGGACAAGGGAGGTCCTCAGGATGTCAGAATGGGCCCTGGGGACAACGGGGGGTCCTGGGACGTTCACAATGGGCCCTGGGGACAAGGGGGTCCCCAGGATGTTCACAATGGGCCCTGGGGACAAAGGTGGTCCCCACGGTGTCACAATGGGCCCTGGGGACAAATTGGGGTCCTGGGATGTCACAATGGGCCCTGGTGACAATGGGGGGTGCCCATGGTGCCACAATAGGCCCAGGTGACAAAGGGGGTCCCCAGAATGTCACAATGGGCACTGGGGACAACGGGGGTCCCTAGGATGTCACAAAGGTCACTGGGGACGAGGGGCTCCCCAGGATGTCACAATGGGCCCTGGGGACAATGAGGGGTCCTGGGATGTCACAATGGGCTCCAGTGACAAATGGGGTCCCCATGGTGTCACAATGAGGCCTGCGGACAACAGGGGGTCCTGGGATGTCAAAATGGGTCTCCAGTGACAAGGGGGGTCCCTACGGTGTCACGATGGGCCCTGGGGACAAGGAGAGGGGTCCTGGGATGTCGCAATTGCCCATGGGGACAAAGGGATTCCCCAGGATGTCACAATGAGCCCTGGGGACAAAGGGGGTCCTCACAGTGTCACAATGGGCCCTGGGGACAAAGGAGGTCCCCACAGTGTCACAATGGGCCCAGGGGACAAAAGGGGGACTCCAGGATGTCACAATGGGCCCTGGGGTAAATGGGGGGTCCTGGGACGTTACAATGGGCCCTGGGGACAAACGGGATCCTGGGATGTCACAATGGGCCCTGGGAACAACGGGGGCTCCTGGGATGTCACGATGGGCCGTGGGGATAAAGGAGGTCCCCATGGTGTCACAATGGGCCCTGGGAACACAGGGGGTCCCCAGGATGTCACAATGGGCCCTGGGGACAAAGGGTGTCCCCATGGTGCCACAATGGGCCTTGGGGACAATGGGGTCTCCCCAGGATGTCACAATGGGCCCTCAGGACAAGGGGGGTCCCCAGGAGGTCACAATGGGCCCTGGGGACATGGGGTATCCCGACGGTGTCACAATGGGCCTTGGGGAAAAAGGGTGGTCCCCAGGATATCTCAGTGGGCCCTGGGGACAATGGGGGGTCCTGGGATGTCACAATGGGCCCCAGTGACAAATGGGGTCCCCATGGTGTCACCATGGGCCATGGGGACAAAGGGAGTCCACAGAATGCCACAACGGGTCCTGCGAACAAGTGGGGTCTCCACGGTGCCACAATGGGCCCTGGGGACAAAGTGGGGTCCCCAGGATGTCACAATGGGTCCTGGGCACAAGGGGGTTCCCGACGCTGTCACAATGGGCCCTGGGGACAAAGCGGGGTCCTGGGATGTCAAAATGGGCCCCAGTGACAAATCGGGTCCCCATGGTGTCACAATGGGCCCTGGGGACAAAGCGGGGTCCTGGGACATCACAATGGGCCCTGGGGACGAAGAGGGGTCCCCAGGATGTCACAATGGGCTCTGGGGACAATGGAGGGTCCTAGGATGTCACAATGTCCTCTGGGGACAAAGGGGGGGTCTCCACGGTGTCACAATGGGCCCAAGTGACAAAAGGGGTCCCCACGGTGCCACTATGGGCCCTGGGGACAAGGGGGTCCCCCGGATGTCACAAAGGGTCCTGGGGACAAAGAGGGTGCCCAAGGTGCCACAATGGGGCCTGGGGACAAAGGGTGTCCCCAGGATGTCTCAGTGGGCCTTGGGGACAATGGGGGTGCCCACGGTGTCACAATGGGCCCTGGGGACAAGGGGGGGTCCCCAGAATGTCACAATGGGGCCTGGGGAAAACGAGGGGTCCTGGGACGTCACAATGAGCCCTGGGGACAAAGGGGGGTCCCCATGATGTCACAATGGACCCTGGTAACAATGGGGGGTCCTGGGATGTCACAATGGGCCCCAGGGACAAATGTGGTGCCCATGGTGTCTACAATGGTCCCTGGGGACAAAGTGGGGTCCTGGGACGTCACAATGGGCCCTGGGGACAATGGGGGGTCCTGGGATGTCACAATGGGCCCCAGTGACAAAAGGGGTCCCCATGGTGCCACAGTGAGCCCTGGGGACAAAGGGGGTGCCCAGGATGTCACAATGGGCCCTGGGGACAATGAGGGGTCCTGGGACGTCACAATGGGCCCTGGGGACAATGGGGAGTCCCTTGAATGTCACAGTGGGTCCTGGGAACAAAGGATGGCCCCCAGGATGTCACAATGGACCCTGGGGACAATGGCGGGTCCTGGGATGTCACAATGGGCCCTGGGGACAAAGGGGGTCCCCACGGTGCCACGACGGACCATGGGGACAATAGGGTCCCCAGGGTGTCACAATGGGCCCTGGGGACAAAGGGGGTCCTCATGGTGCCACAATGGGCCCTTGGGAGAAAAGGGGTCCCCAGGATGTCACAATGGGCTCTGGGGACAATGGGGGGTCCTGGGATGTCTCAATGTGCTCTGGGGACAAAGGGGGGGTCCCCACGGTGTCACAATGGGCCCAAGTGACAAGAGGGGTCCCCACGGTGCCACTATAGGCCCTGGGGACAAGGGGGTTCCCCGGATGTCACAATGGGCCCTGGGAACAATGTGGGGTGCCCATAGTGTCACAATGGGTCCACAGTGACAAGGGGGGCCCCACCCTGTCACAATGGGCCCTGGGGACAAAAAGGGTCCCCAGGATGTCACAATGGGCCCTGGGGAAAAGGGGGGTCCCCTGAATGTAACAATGGGCCCTGGGGACAAAGGGGTCCCCACGGTGTCACAATGGGCCCTAGGGACAAAGTGGGGTCCTGGGATGACACAATGGGCCCCAGTGACAAAGGGATCCCCAGGATGTCACAATGGGCCCTGGGGACAAAGGGGGTACCCAGGATTTCACAATGAGCACTGGGGACAAACGGGGGTCCCAGGATGTCACAATGGGCCGTGGGGAGAAGGCGGGGTACCCATGGTGTCACAATGGTCCCTGGGGACAATGAGGGGTCCTGGGACGTCACAATGGGCCCTATAGACAAGGGGGGATCATTAGGATGACACAATAGGCCCTGGGGACAAAGAGGGGTCCCCTGAATGTCACAAAGGGCCCTGGGGACAAGGGGGGTCCCCATGGTGTCACAATAAGCCCTGGGGACAAAGGAGGTCCCCATGGTGCCACAATGGGCCCTGGGGACAAAGGGGGTCCGGGGACGTCACAATGGGCCCTGGAGACAAATGGGGTTCCCAGGATGTCACAATGGGCCCTGGGGACAAGGGGGTCCCCAAGATGTCACAATGGGCCCTGGGGATAACGGGGGGTCCTGGGACGTCACAATGGGCCCTGGGGACTATGGGGGGTCCTCATGGTGTCGCAACGTCTCCCCAGTGACAAGGGGGTCATCATGGTGTTACAATGGGCCTTGGGGACAAAGATGGGTCACATGAATGTCACAATGTTCCCTGGGGACAAAGGGTGATCCCCAGGATGTCACAATGGGCCCTGGGGACAATGGGGGTCCCCACGGTGTCAGAACGGGCCCTGGGGACAAAGTGGAATCCTGGAATGTCACAATGGTCCCCAGTGACAAAGGCGGTCCCATGGTGCCACAATGGGCCCTGGCGACAAAGGGGGTCCCCAGAATGTCACAATGGGCCCTGAGGACATCAGTCATTTAAGTGCTGAAGTCGGAAGCCCAAAGCTCCCTTCAGCTGGTCCCTTCTACAGCCGGAGGGCATTTCAACCCACCCCAAACCTGCACATCCATCTGGAACTACTCATCCCTCCCCGCTGACCACAAGAGGCTGGAAAGTAACTAAGCTTCTCAAAGCCATGGGCAATGGTTCTGGAATCCATCCAAAACTAACAAGGAATTTAGGAATGGCCTAAGGTCACCCACTTTACTCAGGGCACACATGTGCTGTGTCATTTTTAGGTAGGAGACTGCATTCTGCCCACCAGAGCTAGAGGAACACAGCTCCGCAGCCTCTTGTAGCATCGGGACAAGCTTCAAGTCCCACAGGACAGCAACTGCACTTACTTGGAAGATATTGGAGAAGTCTCTCAAGTTGAAAATGTAGTGGAACTTGATGGCTGTTGGAAGGAATGTAGCGGCTACTTTCTGGTGCAGTCCCAGGGCAAGGGCAATCAGCTGCTGAGCTGATTTTTGCACAGCCCCCGAGAAATTTCCACTTGTCAGGTGCTGCGTTAAAATGGTGCTATAGATCCTGGACAAGGCATCCTGCCCAGGGATGGACAGCGCGAAGACACAGAAGTGACGCTGAGGGAGAGAAAGGAAGGCATGGAAAGGTCAGAGAGGTAGAAAAACACCTTTCAAGCAAAATGCCCTTGGGGATTTGCTGTGATAATCTCATCTAGGCTCCCTTTCCCATGAAATGCTGGACCAGATGATCTTTTGAGGTCCCTTCCAACCTGGGTTGTTCTATGATTCTCTGATTTGCAGTCCACCTGAACAAGGTTATTTCCCTCTCCCAGTTTGCCAGCAGAGCTCAGGTGGGAAGTGACATCACTCTGCTCACTAAACCAGGGATTTTCAACTGCATCTCACCAATGCTACACTGCAAGTGCAGTCCATTGAAGAGCCAAAGGGCTCTGAAGGTCCCACCGACCTCTGACAAAGCCCAGTCACTGTCTCTATTAAGAGCAGCCCCTGGAAGGCGCCATCTCCCAGAGGACCTCTTTACTAATTTGGAACTTGCAAAGTTGCCCATGGGACACTTCATTTTAACTCCACACCTTGCTGAAGAGGAGCCAGGGTCCAAGCTGACTCTGGTCATTAGGTTTCTCCATGATGAAATGAATTTTGCTCACTGCTACCCAGTCCCTCCATCGGTTGGCAGCTCCCAAAAATCAAAGTCTAATGTTTAAGATCTCTTCCCAAATCTTCTGTTATCAGCAGCGCTTGAACTGCTTTTTGTTTGGCTTGGGGTTTTTTTGTTCGGTTAGGTTTTTGGGGGGATTTGGTTGGTTGGTTGGTTTTGGTGTTCTTTGTTTTGTTGGTTTTGTTTGGTTGCTTGGTTTGGGGTTTGTTGGGGTTTTTGTTGTTGTTGTGTTTTGGTGTGGCTTGGGTTTTTTTTTAGTTTTGTCTGTTTTCTTCGTTTGGGTTTCTCCCCCACACCTCTTTTTACTGACAGCTGCAGCAGACAATTCTGGAAAGCAGGCGGCGTTAATGCACCATGATTCAGAGCTAAATACGAGCTACATGAAGGCAAAATCTGCCTGTATGGACCAGAAGGTTGTCCTGAAAGTAGGTGTTAAGCTGGCTGGCAACTTTTGACTTCCTCCTCTGACGGAGCTGCAGAATGCGAGGAAAAACAAACAAGGGAATAAGGGACCCAGTTCGGTGCTTCACTATTAGGAATCACAGTCACTCGACAGATTCGTGCCATTTGTACTGATAAAACAACAGCAGGATCTGCCAGTGGTTGTCCTCTAACCTCACGTTTAAATGATCCACCCCAAAATAAACCCAGCGATGCACCTGCCGTTGTGCAGGGCTTTACCTGCAGCCGAGGGTTGATGGTGAAGCTCCCCGCCGTCGGGTTCACGCACGACACATACTGCACGTTCGTGATCTCCTTCAGCGACAGCTTGGTCCGGTCGTACCTTCGGGCAAAACACAAGCAGCAGCACAGTGACCACGGCCACTGCCTCTCTCAGTACGTGTCCCTGGGCTGCCAGAGGCCGCTTGTCTTCAGGGGGTCAAATTCTGCGTCCTGCCAAGATGAGGCCCAGGCCCAGGTTGCCGGCCTATCTGTACACGGCCTGGCACACGCGAGTCCTGCTCCTGGTGGAAATCCTTCAGCTTCAACAACCTGTAGCTAATATTTCTATCAGTAATAAGCACTGAGCAAAGCCCCTGGGCCATACTCTTCACTTGCATGGAAATGGCAGAAAACAGCAGGAGTGTCTCTGGTTTGATCCCAACCCGGGACAGGGTGTGAGAGACTACAAGGGTGACTCTCAAACACTGTGGCAAACCCAGCCCTGCAACACCCAGTCATGGGAGACGGGCCATCGTGAGCAGGTGAATGGTGATTTACATGTCAAGGCCGAGGTGACAGCCACAGACAAAGGCTGGGTGACACAGGCAGTGCTGTGTTGAAGGACACGCAGCCTGTGCGCTGACAGGCCCGACACGGTGTCAAGGCCCAGGCTGAGAGACCCTCCGGGCCTCCCCCATCTTCCACAATCACCCCCAGTGACGCCTGCACAAAAGCCCAGGTGATCCCGAGGGCTATAAACCCTATAAAACCTGTGCCAGCACGGGCAGGGTGCCACCCTGGGGACCCTTCCACCCACCGGGCTGACCACGGGAACCGAACCACACACCACAGGGTGCTGAACCCTGACTACAGACCCAAGCATTCCTGCATAGGAACTGGACCTGAGACTACAAACCCCTCAAACACACCACGGAGCCCTAAGGGTGGTGAGACCTTTCCTTTCCCTTTCCTTTTCCTTCCCTTCCCATTTCCTTCCCCCTTCCTTTCCCCTTCTTTTCTTCCTCTCTCTTTCCTTCCTATATTCCTATTTCTTTGCCTTCCTTTTTGTGACTAATACAGTAACATAAGGTTTAGAGCCCCACTTGTGCCACAAAACTCTTTCATGTGAATCTTTTCGCTGCTAAACTGTTTATCGATTGAGCTTAAGTAACATAAATCCTTCTGCCACTGAGTCATTTGCCAATTGGACCAAGCTACAAAAAATAAAGGTCTTTTGTTTGTGGACCTTCAGGATTGTATGTACTTTTTTCCAACCCAGGGGACTGACAAATCTCAGTCACACTTCCCCCAACCATAGCGCCAGGTGGGACATGACCAGGGTCAGCAGGCTGCTGCTGCCGGGGGAGGACAGGGAGTCCTGGGCTCCCTGGTTTAAGAAGGACAAGGAATTACTGGAGAGAGTCCAGCGGTGGCTACAAAGATGCTAAGGGATCTGGAGCACATTTCTTGTGACAAGAAACTGAGAGAGCTGGGGCTGTTGAGCTGGAGAAGAGAAGCTGAGAGGGATCTGATCAATGGGATCAATATCTCAGGGTGGGTGTCAGAGGATGGACCAGACTCTGTTCAGTGGTGCCCAACGCCAGGGTGAGGGGCAGCGGGCACAGACTGAAACACAGGAGGCTCCATCTGAACATGAGCAGAAACTTGTTTGCTGGGAGGTGCCAGAGCCTGGCCCAGGCTGCCCAGAGCGGGTGTGGAGGAATTGAAAACCATTCCAGTGGTTAAAATTCAGACAGTCAAGAAAACACACCTTCAATGAAAATAAAGAAATAATGGGAAGGGTTATTAGAATGGAGTCGTGAGACAGGTAAACTGAGCCTTGGCAGCTAGGAAGTGTCAGGTAGTCTGTAAACCCTGCCGTACCCAACCAACGGGGAACTGGGGAGGGAATTTGCAGTTGGGATTAGGGGTGGATATAAGCAGTGGCTTTTTGCCCTGTTTTGTGTGCCTACCTTTAGGTGGAACACCCGACCTTGCAAAATCGTTAATAAAATATGCTTTGCTGAGAGATCCTACCTGAGCCTATTATATTGGTGAGATGATAACTTCCTGCATGCAATACAGTGCCCAGTGGGCACTGCTGAGCACATGGGCAGAAGGCCTCGATGTGTCTGGGAGGGGACCCATGGCATGCTGCATCCGCCCGCACCTCGCTGCATCCCCTGTACGTTGCTGCATCCGCCCGCACCTCGCTGCATCCCCTGTACGTTGCTGCATCCGCCCGCACCTCGCTGCATCCCCTGTACGTTGCTGCATCCGCCCGCACCTCGCTGCATCCCCTGTACGTTGCTGCATCCGCCCGCACCTCGCTGCATCCCCTGTACGTTGCTGCATCCGCCCGCACCTCGCTGCATCCCCTGTACGTTGCTGCATCCGCCCGCACCTCGCTGCATCCCCTGTACGTTGCTGCATCCCCCCGCACCTCGCTGCATCCCCTGTACGTTGCTGCATCCGCCCGCACCTCGCTGCATCCCCTGTACGTTGCTGCATCCCCCCGCACCTCGCTGCATCCCCTGTACGTTGCTGCATCCGCCCGCACCTCGCTGCATCCCCTGTACGTTGCTGCATCCCCCCGCACCTCGCTGCATCCCCTGTACGTTGCTGCATCCCACCGCACCTCGCTGCATCCCCTGTACGTTGCTGCATCCGCCCGCACCTTGCTGCATCCCCTGTACGTTGCTGCATCCCCCCGCACCTCGCTGCATCCCCTGTACGTTGCTGCATCCGCCCGCACCTCGCTGCATCCCCTGTACGTTGCTGCATCCCACCGCACCTCGCTGCATCCCCTGTACGTTGCTGCATCCCCCCGCACCTCGCTGCATCCCCTGTACGTTGCTGCATCCGCCCGCACCTCGCTGCATCCCCTGTACGTTGCTGCATCCCACCGCACCTCGCTGCATCCCCTGTACGTTGCTGCATCCCCCCGCACCTCGCTGCATCCCCTGTACGTTGCTGCATCCGCCCGCACCTCGCTGCATCCCCTGTACGTTGCTGCATCCCCCCGCACCTCGCTGCATCCCCTGTACGTTGCTGCATCCCACCGCACCTCGCTGCATCCCCTGTACGTTGCTGCATCCCCCCGCACCTCGCTGCATCCCCTGTACGTTGCTGCATCCGCCCGCACCTCGCTGCATCCCCTGTACGTTGCTGCATCCCCCCGCACCTCGCTGCATCCCCTGTACGTTGCTGCATCCGCCCGCACCTCGCTGCATCCCCTGTACGTTGCTGCATCCCCCCGCACCTCGCTGCATCCCCTGTACGTTGCTGCATCCCCCCGCACCTCGCTGCATCCCCTGTACGTTGCTGCATCCCCCCGCACCTCGCTGCATCCCCTGTACGTTGCTGCATCCCCCCGCACCTCGCTGCATCCCCTGTACGTTGCTGCATCCCCCCGCACCTCGCTGCATCCCCTGTACGTTGCTGCATCCCCCCGCACCTCGCTGCATCCCCTGTACGTTGCTGCATCCCACCGCACCTCGCTGCATCCCCTGTACGTTGCTGCATCCGCCCGCACCTCGCTGCATCCCCTGTACGTTGCTGCATCCCCCCGCACCTCGCTGCATCCCCTGTACGTTGCTGCATCCGCCCGCACCTCGCTGCATCCCCTGTACGTTGCTGCATCCCCCCGCACCTCGCTGCATCCCCTGTACGTTGCTGCATCCCACCGCACCTCGCTGCATCCCCTGTACGTTGCTGCATCCGCCCGCACCTCGCTGCATCCCCTGTACGTTGCTGCATCCCCCCGCACCTCGCTGCATCCCCTGTACGTTGCTGCATCCCACCGCACCTCGCTGCATCCCCTGTACGTTGCTGCATCCCCCCGCACCTCGCTGCATCCCCTGTACGTTGCTGCATCCCCCCGCACCTCGCTGCATCCCCTGTACGTTGCTGCATCCGCCCGCACCTCGCTGCATCCCCCATGCCTCACTCCATCCCCCACACCTCGTTGCATCCCTCTGCGCCTCACTGCATCCCCCTACTCCTCGCTGCAGCCCCTTGTGCCTCCAACGCTCCCTCGCAGCTCCCTCACCCTCTATCTGCCTGACTTCCCTGACACCCACAGCCCAAGATTTCTGCCTCCGCTCCACTGTCTCTGTTCCTCGGAAGCTTTTGGCAGAGCTCAGGCATGCACACAGCTGAGGAGAGTGGAAATTGCAATGCGTCCCTGCCCTGTATTCCCTGTGGAGAGATGCAAATATTCATGTCCCACACAGAGCTGCTGGCTAAAGTGTAAAACACACCAATCTCCTTCCAAAACAGTCACTGCTTTTCCTTCAAATCACCTCTGCCTAGATAATGGTTGTTTGCTGCTGCCTGACAGAAGACAATGTTAGGTGCTCACAGCAGGGGGGTTCACCCCAGCTGAGGCCAAATCCACAGCCGCCTCTGCTCTCAGCGTCGCGGGGCAGCAAGGCCGAGCATCGCGCTCCCCTCGCAGGCTTTGCACTGGGACCACAGTCACAAAGCCACAGCAAGGGCAGAGCAAAGCTCCTCTCAACCCAGCTATGAGTAAGCAATCAAGCGGTATTAAAGAAGCGATGGACAACGTCCTCGGACACACGGTGTGAACTGTGGGGTTGTCCTGTGCAGGGACAGGAGCTGGACTCGATGATCCTTGCGGGTCCCTTCCAGCTCAGGACGTTTTGTGATTCTAAGTGAATTTGTTTGCTGGGGACAGGGGAAGCCCTGAGGGTGCTCAACTCTCAGTTCACCCAGAGCCTCCCAACCAGCTCTAGCCCAGCAGTATGCAATGGGAAGAGGGACCCACGCTTTGAGATTCTCTCAAACCCACTCCCCAGCACTGGAGCTGAACAAAAAGGTCTCCGACAACCAAGCCCAAGCAGGCTCCTACCAGTGGCCGTAGTCCAGGTGCTGCCGGATCAGCGTATGGGGCTGCACTGTCCCGTAAGCGTCCACCTCGGGCATGTTGAGATCATCAATGAAGTACACGAGCTTCTTGGTACCTGGAGGGCCATAATTCCTACCAGCCTTTTTCTCCAGAGGTTTCTCAAGCATACCTGTAGGGAGGCAGAGGTGCAAAGCTCATCTACTGGGAGAGCAACTGCTGCAAAATAAAAATGATTTCTCAGCCCAGCTCAATGCTGTGCTGTGTGTAGCTACAGCGGCCCCTCTAGGAGCTGAGATGTCCCCCAGCTGCAGCTGTATGAGGAGCAGCTGAGGGGCCTGGGGGTTCAGCTGGAGAACAGGAGCTGAGGGGAGACCTTCTGATCTCTGAACTGCCTGAAAGGAGCTTGGAGCCAGGGGGGTCAGGCTCTGCTCCCCAGGAACAAGCGCCAGGAGCAGAGGAAATGGCCTCAAGTTGCACCAGGGGAGGCTGAGGCTGGATCTGGGGAACAATTTCTTCCCCAAAGGGCTGTGGGGCATTGAACAGGCTGCCCAGGGCAGTGCTGGAGTCACCAGCCCTGGAGGGTTGGACAGACGTGGAGATGAGGTTCTCAGGGACTAGAGTGCTAGAGCTGGGTTACGGTTGGACTCGATGATCCTGAAGGTCTCTTCCAACCAAACTGATTCTATGATTCTACAGTGCAGCTGGGAGCCCTGCAGGGACCCTTGGTCAGCACTTTGGTTTGACTTAAATCAGAAAGCTCTCAACTCTTCCTTCCAAACAAAAATACAACAAACTTCGTCTGCTACAAAACATGTCTACCTCAGAGCAAACAAGAGCTTTTCATGCAAGATAAAGCCTTTTGAATCTCTTCTGCATAATTTTTTAAACGAAATCTTGCTTGCAGAGGTGGCTGTGCCAGAGCAGTGAGCATCCCCTGCTGCCTGCCCCGGCGATGCGGCAACTGCAGCGTGGCCAGGGCAGCAGGCACTGGGCGCTGCGATGGAGAAAGGGAGATGGATGCTGTGGGCACAGAAGCCCACGAGCAAAGCTGCTGGTTTTGTGAATATATGCATCTTTTACCCTGTTAGACAAAAACAGGCGATCTCAGGGCCAAATTCCTGGACATCTTCAGAACAACCAACATGACACTTTTATTTAAATGCATCAAATAATCATAAGTTCCCTGATCTTCTCACCAGCGTTACCCAACCCTCCAGATAATGTGACAAGACTTAATTCCAACACGAGCTGTCAAATTACCACCTAGTTTCAAGTAGGGTCACGCACACGCAAAGGAAAGCACGGAGAGAACAGTTTCGCATTTCAAAGCCTTGGAAGACTTTAATTTGTTTTAGCAGAAGGCTGGGGTCATATGTTGCTCTAGCTCATAAAACGTGGGGAATATTTATAATCCTGGGCTGATATTTAATAAAAATCACCCCACGTCGCTGCACATCATGTTCTATAGGTTATTGATTCCTCTGATTGCAGCCCAGGCAACCTTTACTGTCTCAGTAAGTGGAAAAGCAAACGGAAGCAACGCTCCTCTGCCCAGACCCCGGGTGGGTTTTCTGCCCTGTGCTTACTCGAAGAATTTGTTTCATTAGCAGTTTTGGGTTGGCAACAGACCTATAAGGTGCTATAAAGCAGCACACGGTAAGTAGCAATTCTTTGTAATTAGGGAAGACTGGCAAATGTAAACGGGACTGGGAGTTTTTTTAAGCCATTTATTATCACGTGCAAAAGTTGTTAAGGAAGATTTCTATTCCGTTGGTTTGTTTCAGATCACAGACCTTTCAAAACGCTGGGTTTTTCCTGCTCGGGTGCACTGCAGACAGCTCGCCTTGCTCACCACTCAAAACGCAGCTGATTTCTTGTCACAGACAGGTGCTGCACAAAGGAATGGATTGTGCTACGGAAAATGATGAATCTTTCCTCAGCGGAGCCTCTCTCCCCGTTCAATAAAACCACAATATTTGAAATTTCTGGTAGCAAGTTAAATTAAGTGTTTCAAATAAGCATTTAATTTAAATTTAATTAGTCCCTAATTAACATATAAAATCAGCCCTTTTTGAGGTTAAACAAGTATGCAAGAGATTCATCACACTGAAATGCAATTACTGGGGATCAAGTGACATGTTCGTGGAAGTGGTATTTTAATTCAAAGCCGTACCTCACAATAATAATAAGGGGCGGTGTGTCTGTGTGAGATCCTGACACATACTCAAACCAGCACCTCAAAGAAACAGTCTGGACACCTCGTACCTTCTGGTTGGTGAGCAAGGGAGAGGGAAAAAAAGAACCCAAACAAAAAAACCACAAGATTTATTGCAATTTCTCTGAATGACAGAAGTCAGGGCTACATCTGATGGAGGGGCAGAGGCCCAAGAGGGCACGAAGCAGAGCGAGGCCCAGGGCAAATGCCACAGAATGTGGTATTTAGTCACAATAAACTACAGAAAATCCCCAAACCGGCCCCAGGTTCAGGCAGAGAGAGTGTTGGGCTCCTTTTAACCCCTGTGCACACGGCGCTTCTGGAAGCCACAGGATGCAGGGATGGGTTGAACAACAACTCTGCTTCCCCTAAGGGCTGCATCTTATACATCTCTGCAGCAACAGGCACCTTGTCTAAGGAACTACTGGAACTCAGGTTAGGATCTTTTTTAAGTAAGAAAAAATCCAAAATTACTTTGTGCCCATGTTTTACAAATTTAAAGATGTGCCTGCTGGGGAAAAGAATAAAGCAGCCAAGTGACAAACTACACAAAAAGGGACAAATTAACTCTAAAAAATGAGCAGCGGGGATCCAGGCCAAGCAGTATAAATCATGCTTCTCAATGCAAATCTCACCACCACATCTTCATCCACACACAAGACAACTTGCTCCTCTGTGCAGGGGAAGAAAATCACTGACTCAGCCCACAGCTCATGACCAGGGACACGGTGCCAGGTCTGCCTGTACAAATAACACCTGCACACACTCGCCCATCCAGCTGGAGACAAACGGCTGCACATTCACAGAATCACAGGATCCCAGCCTGGTGGGGCTGAAGGGACCTCTGCAGATCCCCCAGTCCAAGCCCTGCTCACGCAGGGTCACAGAGCAGATCACACAGGTGGGTCCAGGCGGGTTTCAATGTCTCAGAGAAGGAGACTCCACACCCGCTCTGGGCAGCCTGGGCCAGGCTCTGGCACCTCCCAGCAAACAAGTTTCTGCTCATGTTCAGATGGAGCCTCCTGTGTTTCAGTCTGTGCCCGCTGCCCCTCACCCTGGTGTTGGGCACCACTGAACAGAGTCTGCTCCATCCTCTGACAGCCACCCTGACATATTGATCCCATTGATCAGATCCCTCTCAGCTTCTCTTCTCCAGCTCAACAGCCCCAGAGCTCTCAGTCTCTCCCCATAAGAAAGAATCTCTAGGTCCCTCAGCATCTTTGTCCCCCACCCAGGCAGCTGGACAGAGAGACAGACAGACAGACAGACAGCCAGCCAGACAGCTCAGCCCATTTAGCAGCTCAAGGGCATTTTGCAGAGACCCCAACACAGGGAAAAAAGCAAAGGGGCACCTGGGAGGGAGGAGGGAGACTGCAGCCATCACACACTAGCAAGACCCAAAACCCTTCAGACCTGCCCCAGAAAGCTGCTGTGACTCCACGACACAGCCCCAGGTGACACAGCGTGGGCTGAGCCTGTGCTGTCACCTCTGCGAGTGGATCAGTCCCACAGGGCAACTTTAAACTCTGACACCTTCCTTAAAACATCTGCAGTGTCGGGAGCCCAGCAGAGCACAGACAGGGGCTGTGATGCTCATGGCCGTGAGCGTGTTCGCCCCAGGGCCACCTGGCCAGGAAAAACCCACATGGTGAAGGTTAAAACCTTGGTCTCACTGGTGCTGGTCCTGTAGAGGGAGTAAAGGGATTTCAGGACACTTGGGTCAGACCAAACTCCATAAAGGAAGTTATTTTGGTTTACAGTGACCCACAGCTGTTGTTCAACTCAAAACAAGCAAGGTTGTTTCATTCCTGATTAATAAATACATGTAGAAAATTATCCTCTCTCTTTAGGTCAACTGAAAGTGAAAATACCATTCCAAAATGAGTCACTTCTCAACAATTCCCTCTTTCTCTTCATCTGTGAAAAGACTACACAGCAGAACTGACCTTATCCTGGTCTCAAACTTCATCTTTCACTGATGTGCCAAAATCCTCATCAAAGATATTCTCATGGGCTTCCCCAGGTCAGAGCCTCCCAGGGTCAGCAGCCGTGTCCCCTGGGGCGGTGGGATGTGGCACCCGCTCCGTGGGAGCACACGGGGCTGCATCAGGATGCGGGGGACAGCCCAGGAACCAGCAGCACCTGCACATCCCCATTAGCACTGTCCTCACTGACAACTGGGATGCAATTCCCATCATTGCACTCTGAGGACAGCTTAGATCCCAGCCAAGCAACCCATTCTATTCAGCACGGGCTTAAATTCAAGCGTATTAAAGACACACCTCAAGTCAAGTACGAGCTGTGTGCTGTAGAGAACAGCAGCAGATTTAAGTGTGTGCTTTGCACAGCCCTGAACCAGAGTCGTGGTGTTCAGAATTCAATCCCTCATGTTGGGAAATGCCATTTTCCATAAAACCAGGAGTCTGCGGACCAGTGAGTTTCACAGTGGGATTTAAGAGTCAGTGGGTGCCAGTGCAGTGCCCACAGTGCACACCCAGCTCCAAACCCCGACGGACACCCCAGGAATTTGGTGACCTGCCAGGCAGAAGTCCCACATCTCAGCCATTGTCTTACCTTGCAGCATGGCAGAGGTGGCGTAGTAGTTAAACGGGACCTTCTTCACCACATAGGCGTCTGTATCCAGTGAGCAGAGCTTGTCCCCCACCAGCACAGACTTCCCCGTGCCGGCGTTGCCCACCAGCATCACGGGGCGCCGGCGCTCCAGGAGCCTGTCCATGAAGTACCGCACACGGACCGTCTCGGTGGTGGGCACCAGGCAAGCCTGAGAGGGGCAAAACGAGCAGGTAAGTGTACCCATCTGTGGCACCACCCCACTGCCATGTTCTGAGGAGACATCAAACTGGGAGAGCCAGGAATGAGTGCGGTGACCTGAGTTTCTAGATGGCGCTAGGAAGGGAACAATACACTGCTACCAACCATTCAAGTCAAACTATCTGTACAGACGAAACAATGACAGCGGGATGCTGAGAGCAACATCTGGATCTCCCCGCAAACACACATTTTGCTAAAATGGTAACAATTTTTACAAGTCATCTGCTCACTGTGGCACCTCTAAAAGGAAAGAAAGGCATAGCTGGCAAACGCAATTCACTACCTGCAGCAACTCTCATTTTTCGTCCAAATCATATAAACAACCCTATTTTCAGCCACGCAGAATGACGAGATGGTGTCTCAGGGACTTTGTCACTACGTTGTCCCACATCCTGCTTCTCTCTGCAGGCCAAACGCACCTCCATCCCGCACCCTGGGCACACCAGCCCTGGCTCATAGGTGTCTCTGAGCCTGCGCCTCATGTACATCACTCAGCTCTGGAAGATGGATGGAGGATGAGTCTTCACAGTCAAAGTACAGTAAAGAAAGATGGGTAATTGAGTTGTACTTCATAAAGAATGTGTCAAGGGTTTTGATTGTGGGGTGACAATACAACCATGGCAGATGTGTTGTTAGCCCCCTCTCCCCCACCTTCAGCCCCTCTCTCTCCCCCATTCCCACTCAGGACAGGTGATTGGGAGGGAAAGAAGGATAGATAGAAGAGAATTGAAAAAATTAAAAATGTTTTACTAATGCTACTAATAAGAATAGAGAAAATAATACAAAATATACAAAACCAATCTTGAAAGCCCCAGCAACTGCAGAGCTGGCACCTGAAGTCCTGGACTGGACTGTGCAGCCAACCGGAGCTGGATTCAGTCTGTCATGAGGCCTCCGTTCGCAGGGACGACCAGCAAGGTCCTCTCCTAATCTCGGCCATAAGCAAAATGGACGAGATCCTCGTGATCTCCCACTTTTATATGAAGTATTCACGTGAATGGGATGTTATACTCTGTTTGTCAGTTTCTTGGTCACCTGTTTCTCATTGCCCCTCTCGCGAGATGCGAATCTGTCCTTATCAATAACCTCACATTCCATTGCTATGTTTACCAAAACATGGATCTGGTTCTCCAGGAAAACGCAGCTGATATGAAGGTTTTACCTGACAGGCAAATTCACTAAAAGAGAAACTTGTTTTTAACAAAACCAGGACGGAATGCCATTCTTATTATGAAGTGCTTGACCTCGAATGAGACTTCAATTGAAATGCCTGCATACAGTCACTAAAATGCATGTGCTCTTCCCAGACAAAACACGTGCAAGGTTCACATACCTGTAAGGGCATTTCTGGATCAAATTCAAACTGAGGAATAAGTTTAGACCAAGGTTCAAACTTCTTCGTTTCTGGATCAATGTAGAAGTCAAAGACTGTGCCCTGAGAGGGAAACTTGATAGTCTTGAATTCTGCCACCCACCACCTGCTGAACTCCACTCTGTAGTCCACAAGCTATAAGACAAAAAGTGGAGAAAATACACTAATCTGGATCAATTAATTAGTAATGGAGAATGTTATCTATCCCAGTCCACCAGAGCGGGATTAGTCCTTAAAATATATTCCACAGCATAAAGTTCTTATCATTTTTCCTGCTATTAAGCCTAATTTTTCATTTTCTTCATTTCTGCTCATCAGTCCTATTTATTCATCTAAATAATTCATCCTCTGTGTTGATCACTCTTGGTATGTCTGAGACTAGATAGATGGATCAATTTGAAAAAGAGAAATACGTGCCTATGACTAAACAGACCACTTGATTGATTCTTGGTGCCTACTTCTTCCAACAGACAAGGACACAACATCCGTCTACATCTGTGCTCATGGTCAGTCACAGCATGCATACCAAAGCCTTTCCTCATCAATCACACCACTCTATTCAGAGTGAGTTGTTGTCTTCTGGCTTCTTTTCAAGCCACAACGTTTCAGACAAGCAGGACTGCAGACCCCAGCGTACCAAAGCAGCAGCGAGGGTCTGCCCCTTTGACCCCGCCGTGATTCTGCGCTGCCACGTTCCCCTCAAAGCACCCGTTTCCTTGCTTTTCCCCATTGTATCTTTCTACACATGGAGATTTTGGAGCATCTGAATTTTTTCAACTGGGGTGACAGTTTTGCTTTAGATGCTGGGTCAGGACTCACAAAATGTGCTTAGTCCCCTCCTCTGCCCTAGGTCTCCTGTATGACATTGGGCCAGCCATTCTGCCCAAACACCTTCCCATGTGGACAATGGGAACTGGAGAGAGGTGGAGGGGAGGAGGAGAGGAAAATTGCTGTGAGAAAGATGTTTGTGAAATACCGGACGCATCATTTAGCCCGTTTTAACAGCACAGTTTGTTCCTGGGGTGTCTGCGGGTCTCTCCTCCCCATAGCCATACAATGTGGGGTCACCAACACATTGTCCATAGGCTGCTCGGCCTCCATAAGGAAACCTGGGTTTGTTGCTGAACTGAACCAAGTGTCCTCCATAAAGCCTCCTGAGCCACAGTCCCTCAAAAGACCAGTGGATTTGAAAAACACATTAATAGTATCCACGATTTTGCAGACTCATGCTATTCAGAGAGGCAGAATCCCTGTAATTCTCCATTCTCCTGTTGTTATAACTCCTCGGCAGCGGCAGCAGAGTAGCCCGCAGTGGAGCGGGACGTGCGTGGCTGCTAAAAGCTTTCCCACAAGGGTGCCCTTACCCCGCACAGCCAAACCGCCTGCAAGCGCGCTGTGCCGCGCTGCCCGCCCTCCCTGACCCCGCGGTTAAATGGAGCCACTCCAGCCCCAGCTCTATTGCCAGAACGGTGTGGAATTCAAACCACTTCCTTAATAAAAACCCCATATGGATTACCGCTAATTTCAGAGCCAGGAAATGGCAAATCTATCATCTGTTTTTATACAGGGGCCCCGCTACCCACCAACAAGCACCGAGTAGTGGGAAGCCTCCCAGACTGTTTCTCCTGACATTTCGGCCGCGAAAGGTCAGCGCGAAGGGCACCTTCGGTGGAAAGCAATAAACAGATTTTATATTGGATCATTTTTCATCAGGCTCCCCATTGCTCGGACTGCTGTATCCTCGCACTCTCAGCTCTGACATTTACAGAGCATCGCGGGCAGTAACGCACAGCCAGGCTCCCGGCGGAGCCTCCCGGAGGGTCGCTGTGCCTGCAGCTGCTCCTGCAGCCCACCCAGAGCCACTACCGCAGGCAGGAGCCCGGCCTGATGCACCCGAGACTGACTGTGCGGCACGGGGAACACAGCGGCCAGCTGCCACAGCACCGCACACCAGCATACTTGCGCTTGTACTGCTGAAGCAAAGACAAGTAGTGCTTCCCAGGCTTTATTGTGTTTTGTTTTGTTTCTTTAAGTCATCCTAGACTGGCAACACTAAGGCTGAGTATTTCCCAGCTGGCACATGGGAAATGGAGGCTCCACAAGGACCAAGGAAGCTGGTCTCGCACAGGTCATTCAATGGTCACAAGGTGTGATGGCACCAAGTGAGCACCCAGCTGAGCTTGAGCTGTGTTGTTCAGCACTTCCTGAAGCATCTGATCCTTGGCATGGAGCAAATCTGAAGAGACCAGCAGACACTCTAGGTCTGGCGTTAAGGTACATGAAAACACACAAAGAGACCCCTGGGAGCACTTGAGCAGCCATCAAGAACGGCAGTGCCTCCACCCGAGCTGGGGAGGGGTGCCTGGTGTTACATTCGTGGAGAGATCTCCCGCATAGTCCAGACAACACAGAGTTTGACACAAGCCCAGCGGAGATCAGACGTGGATCTCCAAGCCCTTGACAGCAGTGCAGTGTGGGCAGACCCAGACATCAGGACTACACACTTTAGATCTGAGGATAAGGCGTCCTCTGACTAGGGGATGCAACCACCCAAGAGTAGGTGTGCCCCTGTGGCCACGAAAGTCAATGGCACCTGGGGTGCGTTAGGAAAAGTATGACCAGCAGGTCAAGGGAGGTTGTTCCTCCGGCTCTGCTCTGCCCTGGTGACAAAACACCGGCTGGTTTGTGTTATGTAGCACGTCTACCTGTGCAGTCAGAAGGCTGAAAGACTGCTCCACTGATACATCCATCTGATAAATCAGTCTTAATTTGATCACATTATGCACATCCACAGGCTTCTATAAGTTAACCTTATGTTTCTCCCCAGTGAAATGCATCTGCATAAGCAAACATCCCTCCACCTTTACCACTGACCCCTCAGCTGTTCTCCGGTGGTGTTACACCCTGGATAACGAGGCCTTTCGTAAAAGGAATTGTTGTGTTTCTAGTTTATTATCACCTATATGAGAGCCCCAGGAAAACAGCATTACTGGCATAGCACTATGTTTCAGAAAGTATGAAGAAATCAAAACAACACAAAACCACACAAACAAACTGTGTGAAAGATGCTGAAGAGGCATCTTCCGTCTTACCTGATCTCGAAACATTGATCCACCAAAGGCCCAGACGGCAGCAAAGACAAAGTAAAGTTCATAAAGCTCCTTGGGACAGTCAGGAGGTGTGTTCTCCTCTGCCAGGAGACATTCAAGGAGGTAGCACAACATCTGAACCATACTCTGTTCAGGAATGGGAATAATCTTCTTAAATCTAAGGGATGGAAATTAGAAAGCAACACGTCCATCACAACCCAGGAAGACTAGAAATGCTCTTTCAGAATACTGGCATTCTGCTTGTCAGCGGTACGTGTCCTATTCCCAGGTACAATAAAGAGAACACCCATTCTCACACTCAGACCCGCTGGCACCGGCACATATACAAGTAATAACAATAATCAGAAGTTTCAAGCATTTTAAAACTTTGATCTTCTTGAAAGAAGCAGAATGGAAGACTTGCTAAAGGCAATGATTTCCTGCGAGCACGATGAGTTCAAAAGCGGTCAAATAGAGGAGTAATAAAATAAACCCTTTCATCTTGCCATTTTACATTCATTTAAGCTACACTTACAGAATTCCAAACTAATATTGTAGCTGCACTGAAGTCCTCCATAAAGTAATTATAGCTATTTGAAAGGTTGGTTCTACGATTTCTGAATTAAGCAAGCTACCAAAACACTCAGCTCAGGGTTGCCTGCAGCTAATCCCGTGGATTTCACGCTCTGAGACAATGTTCAGCAAACAGAATGGGAAACGTCCGATTGACTTTGCTACCAACAGTCAAAACCAACTTGGTCCCACAGAGAGAAGTTCCCTAGCACAATGTTTAAGTCCTGATTCCAGACCCTTCTGACACATCCCCCTTTTGGCTGACATCTCCCATGCTCACTGATTTTTCTTTTGTTTTTAAAGGAAAGTGCAACTATAGGAAGCAAGTAGAGGATGGGAGATGCTCCCTTAAGTTTTCTGGGACTCTACTTTGGCCAGTCCTCACCACAGTATGAGAAAGAGAATGGTTTCACATGATGATAAGCAAGAACCACATGACTTCCCTGTGGACACTGCTTTAAAGCCAAATCAAGCCAAGAAGCACTAGGACCCTTCCAAATACCCAAGTTCTTAATGAAAAATAACTTGTGGAGTGGGCTCAGGTCTAGCCTGACACATCAGGAGGCTGAAAAGCTTTCTCTTTGGGATCTGCCGGAATTATTTTCCAAGAGATAGAGAGTTGATACAGGAAATACAATAAAAATCAAATCAAAATCAGATGAAAACCAGATCTGACCAACACGATACAGGCAGGAGCGTCACTTTGCCCACCTCGCCCTGCTGGTTCTCTGAGCTTAAGCCAATGATGCTCAGGGCTTCCAGGGGCAAGGAGGATCATGTGCAGCACAACCCAGCGCAGCACAGCTGGGCTGGACAGTGGCAGGTGTCCCCATGCCCTCACCACGGGTGACACAATCACTCATCAGATGGTACCTTGTTCTGAGGGTGTCCAGGCAAATGGGCAGGTACTTATCAAACAAAATGGTCAGGCTGGCTCTTTCGGACTGGATCTCTCGCCTGTCGATCCAGCTGCTCACTGGAGGATTCCAGCCCAGATCCGACGGGTTGATGTACAGGATCCCTTTAGGCCCAGGGTAAGAGAGAACATATAGTGAAGACATAGCAGAAACTGTTCCTTTCTTCCAGCAGAGTTTACCAGGTACTTTCACACAACTAAAACCCTATCAAATATGACGGGACGTCCCATTACCTGCCCCCTTTTCCTGCCCCACTGCAGAGTAGAAACATGAACAGTGAAGAAACTTCACCCTTGAAACCACGGCGCTTTTCATGACCTTGCCCTAAATTCAGAACATTGTCTTGTCTGAGCAGTTTCATTGCTCTGGGCCCCATTTCCCCATGTGTAAAACTAGGGGACACCTCCATTCCCTTCTCCCATACTTCATGCACTTCTTCAGAAGATCAAGAACTCTTTGAGACAGATACTGTCCTTCTCCTCATAAAGTCCATCCAAAGGGCTTTGCACAACAGGAGCACTCAGCAACGCTGAAGCCATGATCACCCACCAACAGTCAGAGTGCTCTGGGTAAATCTCCAGGATGATGACAGCTCCACATGTGCATTTGGGGTCAGGATCCTCAGTTTGTCTGTCAGAAACCTGCCCTGTCCACCCACGGCCGCTGTGATCTCAGGTTGGGTACTTGCAACAGGAGTCAAGTTGGCCAACAGAAGACTGGTTAATGGCACGAGATCCTCCTGGGTTCACGGCAAATCCCAGTGCGGAGCTCAGGCCAGGACTCACCCGCTCGGGACACGGTTGCTGGGGTGGCTGTGCGCAGGTGGCTGATCTCAAACACCAACCGCGTCGTTGGGTTCAGAGGGATTCTCTCATTGCTCGCCAGGGTCAGCACCTGCATTGGGCAGACAGACAGACAGAATGACATCTTCCCCAGGAACAGGAACGAAAAGCATTCAGCACTTTGCACTAAAAAGCTTGGTTGCTGCCAGCACAGTTCCTTGAGGGAATGCAGCTGATTTCCAGCAGGCAGTAGAACTGTCTTCCATGACTCAAAGGAACAGCGCTCCCTTCGAGCGGCGGAAAAAGGTGTGGAATTATGACCCCACCCTATTTTTGAAGGGCCTGGAGTTACAATCAGGACATCTGTGATTATCCATGAGCCCAGTTCCAGGAAGGGAAATTACAATGAAACCATGATTTGAGCTATTTCCCCTCATGCACCATTTTCTATATGTGATATTGTTTGGTGTATCTGAAGAAACACAACCGCATTATTCTAGGAGGTGTTATTTCAGCATCTGCATTTTTAGGCTGAACCATGCCATGCAGTCAAAGAATATCTCCTTCTTTAACTTATATTCATTACCTTATTATCATCCATCACAGTATTAAGAGACTCAATCCACATTGGATCAATATCTCCATCTAGTACCATCCACTTGGGACCGTCATGCGTGATGTTGGCCAGCTCTCGCATGATTGATGAAAACAGGCCTGGGAGGGTGACAGGAAGATGGCGATGAACACTGAACTTGACACCTGCTCTAACGGTTTTCTCCAGCAACACAGTAAAAATTACTCTAATTAATGCTTTCCTCTCAAACATGCAAAACTCTATGTGCCTATACGTAAATATTACTATATCACAATACGGTTCTAGTTTGCTTTAAAGTGAAAAAAGGGTTATCAGTTATCACTACTGAAAATGATTGCAGACCTACGCACGAGCTTCATTCCCACCGAGAATCATAAGGGATAAGAAAAATGTAGAGTAGCTACTCAAAGGCAAAAGGCGGCATGAGTTATACAATGCAGAGAAAACCACCTGAATATGCCTAGGAAATCCTTATAAATATTTTTTTGTGGCTCAAAGTATATCAGGGCAATCAAGATGCATTAAACGCTGGGTCATGGCTTTAGTGAGACTGAGGGGAGAACAAGCACAGAATGACATTGAATGACAGAACAAAATGTTGGTAAAATCAAGGAGAGAGAGGATACAGAGTCTCAAGGGGAGTAAATAATGAATGTTAAGAAGACCACGAAGGCTGGGAATAGAGCAGCAGCACTGCAGAGCAAATGAAAACTCCACAAAACTATTGCTCTCCTCTACATGTGAAAATACCTCGGGAGATGCTGGTCTTCATGAAAAAACATCAGGCAAACATTAAAAAAAAGCCTCTCTTCCAGTGAATTGTGACAAGAACTCTTTTTTTTTTTCTTTTTTCTCCAGGACAAGCTATTTCTTTGTGATCCAGATCAGGAACAGCTGGTGGCACCATCTGACTGAAGACAAAGCTTGTGCTCAGCAAATGCAGAACGGCTCACCTGGAACAGGTGTGTGATCCCGAGACTGGGTCAACAAAAATAACGCTTCAGCGCCTCTGCCTCCAGCCAGTTCCTTACGTGTTGGACACACGCCTTGGGAACCACTCCGACATTATTAGCATCAGAAACAGTTGCTGTCTCAGGGCATCAGGGCTTCCCTCGGATACACCGCGGCAGCGGGGAGAGGAAAGCGCCTCTGTCCCGACCTTGTGCATCCACAGCACACGGCTCTCTTGGGGTTTAAAAGAAGAGTTTTGTTCTGCAAAGAACACTTTTGGGATTCCCATATGGGACCTTTTACCACCTAACATGTAGGACCTTTTCAACTTCTGATAATGTGACAGGATAAAACTGGGGAGCGGAAAAGCAGGGGCTGATCTGTAAGGGAACAGGTCACCTCTTGCTAGGCTGTGGTGAAGATTGCCTTGCTGGTCTTTGACAACATGAAACAACATTTTCAGGAATGGTTACTGCAGAAAATATCTGCCTTGAAAGCTCAGGGAGGAGTGCCACTATTTCATTTAAACCATCGCAGGCCAGAAACCACTGGACAGTCACCTGTAAAATGTCCCTCCTGCTGTTCGGTGTCACCGCTGCCCTCGATCTGCAGCCACTGCTGCAGCCAGTCTGCACAGTTCAGGCTGTACCCTGCATGTCCCTCTGCCACTTTGATTTAGGCTCCCTAATTACAATTAGAAAGAAATTAACCTGGCATTGGAGCAAAGCAGGGGGTCGGGAAGGGTCCATGGCGGGGCCAGGGGAGGTGGGTGGCAGCTCATCTGCTGCTGTGGATGATTCATGGTAATGTCTTCCCTCACCTCCCCCACACCTCCCAAACCCGCCGCACACGTAAATCGAAGCTGCCTTTATGTATCAGTCACAACCCAACATTTCCACTCCAGATTTTCTGTAATCTTCCAGCAAGTTTGAAATGTTCCTCAGGAGTAAGCAGGATCAACAGCTTGGCAAACGCTGGTGTGCTACAGAGATCGGGCAGCCATACTGAGTGGAAAAACTGACGTTAAGGCTGCTGTGCGTGCTATCAGCAATGAAAACCTGGGGATGGGACATTTTTTGGGGTCCCAGTGCACACCACAGTGCAGGAGGGACATCTCTTCCATCACTGGTCCAGCCAACTCCCAAAAACTGCCTGCCCCACTTAGGAACTGGTAAGTGTTGGTATTAATGGGCATTAAAATTATTCTTAGGGCAAGAGGATCAAGTAGGCTTATGCTATATTTCCCATTTGAAGATCAAAGAGCTAAAACATCCTGTGTATCCTTTCAACAACAAACTGTCATGTGGCTGTAGGCAGCAGACAAGCACCTGGGCTCTCAGACCTGCACATGAAGAACCAGTCACCCTGCTGCTGCTCGGGAAATTCATTAAAAATACCCGTCTTTATCTACATATTTCAGACATGAAATGACATTTACCGTCTTTCCATTCTCTTGTTGCTGGGTTAATGATGCCAAAGAGCTCATCATTGGTGACTGCCTTGGGGTTGAGGTCTGTCCAGACAGGACGTCGCTTCATTATCTGGTAAGTCCTGTTCAGGGATCTCATCACCTGAGACTTGCCCGTGCCTGCGTTACCCACCACGAAGACAGAGTGCCGGACCGTCAGCAACTCCTCCAGCTGCACCACCTGAGAAAAACACTCCCAAATTTTAGACAAAGATGCCAAACTGAAGTTCAGGTCTATAAAATAGGTCCCACTGGGCCACCTCTTTAGAAAGACGTGACCCTGAGACACAAGCAGATTTGACAATTGAGTTTGGTCCAGCCACTCTAATCACAATGGGTGAAATCCTCAGCCTGCAGATAAACTTTCAGCGCTGTTTATACTTGACAACCACCACCTGATGAGGCCCTGCTCTCCAGGGGCTACACTTTCATGAGCCTACAAAAGTTGGCCCCTTTGGAAGCCCAGAGACTGATCCAGTGCTGACTTCAGGAGCAGGTGCAGCTGCCTCAGACCCAGCACAGCTGACTGCCCTCCAGCGAGATCTGCCTGCAAGGACAATGCTGTGCAGAGCTCTCTTTGTAGAAGCAAAGCTGTTTGAGAAAACCCAAATGATTTGATGGCGATGTGGGTGTAGCAGAAGATCTCTTGGTCTTACTTTGAGCACAAAGTTGTCCTCAGCCTGCAGCCGGAGGTCCAGCACAGCCTGCCTCACAAACGACTCAAAATTCAGGTCACGCTTCCGAGGCACATCCAGTGCAGGGAATAGATCCCCAATCAGCCCCATAAACACCGGCACATCATCCGTCACAATCTTGGGGATGTTGAAGTCACGAAGAGAGCGCATCAGAACCTGGTCTTCGGGTCGCTCTGGGTCATCTCGCTTGAGGGAGCCAGCAACAACTAGCACTGACTTAATGGCACGCAAGCCCCAGTCGTAGTGATCCTACACCAGAGGAAGAAAAAAAAAGAGGCATGAGTTTATGCTTAGACAGTACCATGTAGGGTGAAGAACCACCATTCCCAAACTGCCAGACTAGTAAGCAATGAAAATACATCTAAATCTGTTATTTGCATTGTGGCCAGAGACCTTCTCCAGCCTGAGTGACCTGGTTTCCATCTCAGTAGGTGAGATTCCCGTCAGGAACAGTATTAAAGAGTCAAATAATTCAGCTGTTCAGACCATCACATGGGCTCACAGTTGGCAGTAAGACAGCAGCAGGATTTGCACTCCAGAGACCAAAGCAATTTGTTTCACCTAAATCATAAAGCACCTATAGCAAGGCCAGCCAGCCCCCTGCATCTGCAGGAGCCACCAAGGTGAAAGGCTTGTGAGTCCATTATGAGGCCCCAAAGACCCAAGTTTCTCCACCCTGCCCATCACAAGATGACAAGCCTGTTTGGTCTCAGAGGAGGTCCAGGAATAAGGGGTCAGTAAAGACATTGCTGAAAAAGTACCACAAAACGGCATGAGAAGAACTCTCAAGCCAACAAACAACTGTTCATATTTCTGTCCTGTTAACACCCTCCAGAGCACAGCTCGACAGCTGACTGCTCTGTGTGGGAGGCCATGGCTTCCACCAGGCCCCTCAAGGCACAGCACCAAGTTTCTGCGACAGAGCATATCCCACCCAGCCTCATGCTGGCACAGCCAAGATCAGGTTTGTATCATCAGGAATCCTGATTCAGGTCTCCTCTGGACCCAGCTTCGATCTACACAAATAATGACAAGGAAAAATCTGATTTGCTTTGCACTGACAGTAACTCTAACAAGACCTGGAACCAGCCTAAGGCTGAACTCAGAGAGGGACACCATAAACCCTTTGCAGGCAGGAGAATCAACAGGAAGAGACTGGAAAGCAAAAGGTCACTGAATACTACCCCAAACATGGTGTCATTTAAACTCACTGAAAGGTCTCCCATTAATGCAGCTGGTCAAATGCTTTTGTCCCTGCAGATGCTCCAGTAAAGCAGTCTGAAAATTTTATTGCTCCGATGATCACCAACCCTCTCCTCCCCCAGCAGCCAGTGCAAATGCAGTCATTAAATAAAAGCTGTGAAACGTTAGCCATGGAGCTGAGCAGCACAGTGCCATGTTTCTGCTGATTTTGGAGATTCATCATACCACTCAGCCACAGAATCAGGCTCACCTGCTTGGACAGGAGCTCTTTGCAGAGTTGGTAGAGAGTAATGAACTTCCTGGCTAACACCCGGGCCTCGATGAATCCCTCAGCCACCAACATAATTTCACAGATCAGCTCAAAGTCTGGCACAACCATCGCACACGGCCTAAAATGACAGGTGAGGAGGCATTGCAGAACAAGTATTTCTTGACTACAGGTCTTACAGGCAGCGCATTTGCAGCTTCATCTTCTAGGCCTTCTTTTATGAGCCAGGTCACCCTCTGCCGTCCCCACGACAAGGGACAGAGCTCCTTTGCCCTGCCTGTGCGTGCCCAGACCCAGGCCTGTTGTGCAAGGCTTAAACTACCTGCGAATGCCCTATGCAAGTGAATTCCCCAAGGACATGAGGTCGAGCCTGGATGTTCCAAAAGACAGTTTCTGCCAGGTCACAAACCCTGACCTGGGCTCACCTGAAGAGAGCTTTTAAATTCTCAGGTAGCTCTGTTCGCCCTGCGTAACCAGGGTTCATGGTGATGAAAATGCCTACTGATGGTACTAAGTTGATGTCTTCTCCAAGAAAATTGAAGGATTTCTTCTTCTCCCGTATTGCATCCTGCACGCTCTTCACCTAGAAATCAAGACAGTACTATAGTATCAGCGTTCACTTATGAAAAACACATCAGACAACGGTGCTTCCTTCGTTACTCTTGGCCTCGTGACAAATGGGGCTAATCACTGTTTTATTTTTTACCGGCAGCATAAAGCTTTATACACTGTTTGGAGTACATCAGCATGGCAATATCAATTTCCCATCTCAGTCAAACTCTGGCAAAGCAGAAAAAAGAGCTGAAGAGAGTGGAAAGTCAAAATGCAAAGGAGTTGCAAGACTTCACACCTTTGCTCCATGAGACAATGATGAACGTGGGTCAGGAAGAGCAACTCAGGAGCGGGAAATGTCCCCAGCACTGCCTGCATTCACCTTGGCTTTTGACATCACCTGTGGGACACTGCTCAGCACATCTCACAGCAAAAACACCACCAGAGGCTCCACCATCTCTGAACCAGCCAGCCCAGCAGAGGTCTGATGTGTGAGAGAGACACAGGGCAGTACAGGTATCCACAACACAGCCAACACCCAAACGCACTCCCCAAAGTCTATCACAATATGGGCCCATTATTCCCTTTACCCATCTCACCTCTCCCCACACAGCGTTGCTCTTCAGGACATCCCAAAACCCTCCTGTGCCTGCTCCGTTCCCTGACCAGGCCCAGAGAAGGGGTAGCACCTCCCAATAAGCTTGGCCTCAGCTCAGTTGTAAACTGACCACTTGATATCACTTTTAAAGATTTTGGGACATCAGACGTTTGATTTAAAACCAAAACCAGAAGGCAGAAGCTGTAAAACCTCTCCTAACACCTTCACTCACTAATATTATATTGTTTTTTATATTTGCCTGATTGCAGCTTTGTTCTGCTCATTCCTCTCCTTCCGAAGAGTTCACCTCTCTGCAAACAGCACCTCAGCGAGGGGCAAATCTCTCTCTATTCACCGCTCTAACCTCACTACTGTTTGCCATCTCAAAGTAAAGCAATTAATCGAATTTTTCCCTGTAAGGAACCATATCGACATCAGCTGCATGAGTAAGACAGCCAATTAAACATCGCCATGGTAACACTCCTAATAGCAGCCAGGAGACACCATGATGGAATGACGGCCGTGCCGCTTTCTTCAGCTGCCACGCTCCAGCCAGGAGCGAGGGAACCATCAGCAGTTGAGTCATTCCTGGGCTTCTTTTGTTCAGCTTCCCTTTTTATTTCAAGATCCTCAAAGACTTTTTTTCAATGACAACTTTAAACTAGGACCTGACGGAAGAGAAATTGAGAGGGAATGATACATAAACTCTTGTACCTGCCTGGGGCTTCTCTGGGATGCCACATAAGGTACCAATTATGAGTGAAACAGATGAGAAGAATGAGGAGTTCATGGAGGGGTTAAGAACAATGTCTTTGACCGAAACATTTACAGAAGTGTAGAAACTTCTGAGCTTTATATCTTTCTATAACACTGAGCCCAAAAGGGAGTCCAGGAACAATTCAGCACCTCAATCAGATATTAGGATCCTAAAACACGCACTCAGCTGACAGTTGGATCCTGAAGAACTTGGGCACTTTGGCACCTCAGTTTTCTGCACTGAAGCCCCCCAAGGCTTCCCCTGTATAAAATAATGCCAGGTTTCCTCATGGGCTGGTAAGAGGAGGGGAAGGAGGACGCGAAGTGACAGATTATATATATAAGCACGAGAGCACAGGACTTTCTGGCACGATGGGGAGGCCAGTCTCCCTTCCAGCCCTTCTCCAGGGATGCTGCTGCGCTTCACACGAGACTCACCAACACAATGCACTGAGCAGCTGAACTACAGAGGAGATGAGAAACCATTCGCCAGGGGAAACACCCATGCCCAGCTGGGCACCGCTCCAATAGCTCTGTCCCAGGTTTAATCCCACGGTGTCAGGGTACCCTGGGCAAGCGCGTCAGCAAGGGCCGCAGATCTGCCCCAGATTCCAGCTCCCGCGTGTCACCAGCTGACACTGGCTTTTGGGAGCACCACGGGGCTGCACACATTCCTCCAAGGAATGGTGCCAGTTGGCCAGGAATACCTTCCAAAGCCACTTGGCAGAGCTGTCGTTACAGACACCAGAACTAAATCCACAGCCATATAGTTTTGGAGACAGGTTAAGAAAATTAATCCTGAATGTATTCCCATTTCCTGAGTATGACACACAACCTGTGCCTGACCAGGGGTGATAAGGAACCCCCAGAAGTCCAGCGGATCTGCCCCAAACACCCCTCTTCCCCTCTGTGAAAATTATTCCCTACATTGCAGACTGAGCAGCCGCAAGTCAAGGCAGCTTCTCTGTCTTGAAACGATGTGCTGCAATTATCTCACAGCAGATTAATGACACGAGTGCTTTCCTGAGGAGGAACAGGTACAGAGCCATGGTGCGTAGTGGTCTGGGAAAAGATGCTACAAAGAATTGTCTTGGCACAAATGCTGTAACTGGGGCAAGAAAAGTGACAAATATCTTTGCAGCACGTAACTGCGACATCTTGGCAGTGCTGTGATATTCATGTGATTAATCTTGAGATCTAATCCCACACCTGCCTATACACAGAACTGAAACCGGCAATATGCAATTGCCATTTTTACCCTTGCTCCAAAGACTGCAGAATGGCTCTGCTCTGTTTGTATTTATTTATGAGTGTTTCTCCACTCACCTGTACAGCAACCACAGAAAGGACCCCAACTGAGATCCTGTTAAATTCATCAAAACAGCCCCAGGCTCCCGTCTGGGAAAGGCCTTTGTAAATATTCCCACAAGACTGGAAAAACAAAACAAAAACAAAGATTACAGGAGTGAAATCATAAATGGAATCAACTCCAGCAAAAAATTGATTTTATTTCCCAGCCTGTTTATTTATAGCAATTTACAGTCTATTGTGGGTATTTAGAAAAGTGCATGGAAACAGCAGGCACAACTCAATTATAATATTTATAGCTCTGCGCAGCTTGCCACTTTATCTGCTAATTGCACTTTCTCGATATATCTGTGCACCAGTTTCATTTAAAGGTCACTTGTGCTGAATTACTGATGGTCCCGTTTCCTGGGAGAGCCCACAAGCTAAATGAAATATGATCCGAGGCTACCAAAATCACTGTACCGTGCCAGACTGGCAGAGAGCAAGACTCAGCCTAATGATTCAGTGCTCTGTAGCGGCTGAAGGTTCACTATGTTTTGGGTTTATTCTGGGAGAGGATCCTGAGAAAACCAGGACAGGTCCCTCCCCGTGCCAGGGGCTGCCAGGTCGCGAGCACGCCGAGAAGAAACGACCAGGGTCCAACTATCAGCACAGCCTTGGTCTCAACTGAACAGACCAACATTTTTGAAGAATTACACATGAAATCTAACTCCAGAAAGGAAGGGAAATGCATAATGAGGCAGAGAAGATAGTTCGGGTCTCTGCCTCCTGAAGAACCTTGTGCAAATCTTAGAGAAGGAACGGGAGGAGAAGGAAAAGGCATTCAGCTTAAAGGAGTGTAGCAGGGATTTGGAGAGAGGTGATCACAGAATCCCAGCCTGGTGGGGCTGAAGGGACCTCTGCAGATCCCCCAGTCCAAGCCCTGCTCACGCAGGGTCACAGAGCAGATCACACAGGTGGGTCCAGGCGGGTTTCAATGTCTCACAGAAGGAGACTCCACACCCGCTCTGGGCAGCCTGGGCCAGGCTCTGGCACCTCCCAGCAAACAAGTTTCTGCTCATGTTCAGATGGAGCCTCCTGTGTTTCAGTCTGTGCCCGTTGTCCCTCACCCTGGCGTTGGGCACCACTGAACAGACTCTGGTCCATCCTCTGACACCCACCCTGAGATATTGATCCATTGATCAGATCCCTCTCAGCTTCTCTTCTCCAGCTCAACAGCTCCAGCTCTCTCAGTCTCTCCTCACAAGAAAGAAGCTCCAGACCCCTCAGCATCTTTGTAGCCCACTGCTGGACTCTGTGCAGTTATTCCTTCTTAAACTGGGGAGCCCAGAACTGGACACAACTCCAGATGTGGCATCACCAGGGCAGAGCAGAGCGGAAGGAACAACCTCCCTTGACCTGCTGGTCATACCTCTCCTAATGCACCCCAGGTACCATTGGATTACTCTCATCCTTCAGGTTTGCTCGGGCCCTGAGCATCCCCAGCCCCATGTGACCGCACTGCAGCCGAGGTGGGAGCCATACCTTGTAGTCCATCTGCTCGGAGCAGTTAAACACGTACACCATGATGCTCAGGGCTCGCCCCAAATCTTTCGTAGTCTCCGTCTTGCCAGTGCCCGCAGGGCCTGCAGGTGCTCCGCTCATGGTCAGGTGCAGTGACTGGGTCAGGGTGATGTAACATCTTTCACAGTGAATGATGAATGAAAAAAGGAAATATGTCCAATAGGTCAACTGTGGGCTGCAGGGCAATAGCACTAGAGCATTGCACTCAGCAGAGCCTCTCCTCTGAAAAGCTGTACGTGAGCAGGGGTCATGTCTGAGCTGAAAGCCTTCTTGGCATTAATTACCACCTCTGCTCAGCTCTGTTTTCTCCAAGAGATACTCATCTTCCACCAAGGTCTGCCCAAACCTCTTCATGTCCAGCTTGTGTTCTCTCTGGATCCTCATACAACTCATGGATATTGGGCACATCTCAGGCAGTATGAGAAAAGGACAGCTTTTCTGGAAGACCTGTCACTGACAGAAACCTGCTCAGGTGGCCTATGAGTGAACCCAACTCAAAGCTGCAGCAAGTCCCAAAGTTTCTCCATCATGTTGATGATGGACACTGGGGTGGTGTCCACATGTGAGTATCTATACTACCTGTATAAGCCACAGAGGTGTAGTCAATATAGCCAACAAAACCTGATGATACCTGGGGGCTTGACGCAGCTGACTAACACAGGTGACTAGAGCCACCTGAGATGCTCTTGGTTGCTGAAATGTCACATAGGGTGGAGAGATATGACAAGGGGTCCATAGGAGACTTTTACACTTCTGGGTTGGCAGCTGGAAGCCAGGTGGGACAACACAGAGTATCTCAAGTAACCCTAGGTGTCCCCACTGAGGCAACCAGGTAGATGTCTGCTTCAAGATGGGATGAAAGCTCTCTAGACTCACCAGCTTTATGGACTGTGGACATCTTGTGCACAGGAAGACACCCACAAGTGTTTTAATGTGTGAGCTGAATCCCACCCAGGGATCTGATGTACAAATTCCCCAGAGGGTACCACCAAAAACCAGATAAGAGTTAGAGCTCGACCACTGGAGTGCTGGGACATGGAGACAGAACAAGAGGGATACAGGTGTCTGAACTAAATCCATCTTTGGTTGGCATCTCTCTCTCTACCTGTGTGGCAAAGCCCAGCTATGACATTGTGTCCCAGGGACTTACCTGTCGGTCAGCAGAGTGATCACAAGCCGAGGGGTATTGCCAAGGTATTCATAGGAGTACAGGAACTGGGCGTCACAGATGTTGGCAAAGCAGTGCCGTTCCTCATCTGACCATCTGTGCCGGAGCTGTGACAGCCAAATGAAGGCCTGGGCATTGTCCACCTGCAACACACCCACAAACACCATCACAGGAAGGCCGGGGATGCCAGACACATGCAGCTCGGGGGCCAAAATAGCGACTGCTATAAAATTTTCATGGGGGATGACTGGTCCTCACTGCAAGGCAGGTGTGGTGAGGAAGGCCGCCTCCTTGCAATGCGGTGAGAAATGTCACCTCCCCATCTCCCATCAGTAAAGGGGGGGAACCAAATTAGTGACCACATTGGTGGGAGAGGAAAAAATTAATGGCCAAGAGAAAGAGCCTTACAAAAAGACTCCTGAATAGATTTAAGAAGCAGCAAGTCATGAAGAAGGTCTCACAATGCAACCAGAGTGAGAGAAGGAGCAGAGGCCATCTAGACAAGGAAGAGGTTGCAGACAGCACCAAGGAAACAGACTGGGGACAGGTGGACAAAGACAGGCATGGCCAGCGCTCTCTGCACAACCAGCAGGCAGGTCCAGATGCATCACTTCACCCCAGGCTGGACCGAGGCACCACTGAGCCCAGCTGAGCCTTGAAGACAGAAACCCTGTGAGCAGCCTGGCTGCCTCTGAGATGACACAGATGAGGGAAGAGCCACAACCCAATACATTCAGGGCATCTTCCCACCCACCTGCAAGGCTAAACACTTGGCATGGTGTCAGGGACAGGGGAGTAGTGTGGGAGAGGTGTTGCAGGAGAAGGGAGTCCCACATAAGTCCCTGTGGCCCCACACCAGACAAAGGACGCTACAAAGAACAAAGCTTGAATGCTTTTTCTTACTTTCTAAAGTCAAAACTGAGACTGAGTCCAGCAGCCTCCCAACACACCACCATCATCCACCAGCACATGTCTTGGCACCAGGACGCAGTGCCGCGCTCTCACTCCTGGGGTGAATCTGCAGCAACTACAAGTTGGTGTTGCAGGGCCATGACACAGCACAGCTCTGCAGGCTTACAGGGGCTTTCTGCACACTTACTACAAACATTGTAGAAATAAATTTAGTCATACGTCTCCCACTGAGACCGGCAGTGATCTGAATGGCCAGTGGTTGGGCCCCCTGAAGCCCCCTCTCCAGCACCCACAGAACTGTGCTGAACTGCCAACACCAACCTTCTGTGCTATCATCTTTGCCACCACATCCCGAGCATGCACGTCGATGGTGCAAATGGTCATGATTTTCTGTCTGTCGCCCTTGGAGAGCTGCCCGATCAGCATGGTAACGAGGGTGTTCAGCTGGGTCACTTGCTTCTTGTGCTATTCCTTCATCGCATTCTCGTAGCCTTCCTCCACCCTGGCAAAGGCAATCCCAACCTCGGTTGTCCACCAGATCTGGGTGCAGCAAAGCGCCACCTAGGGAAATAGGCTGGTTCAGTATCAGGGAAAATACCAAAGCTTCCTTATGTTCAAGAGTGTCGGATCCACAGGGAGATCAAGGATGAAACATCCGTGACATGAAATTAAGTATTTTTTCATACAGTAGTCACAGCAGACAGTACAACAAGGATCTGCTCCATGACATTCATTTAAAACACCATATCAGTGATAGACACATTTAGCAGCTAGTTATAAGTAAATCAGCACCTTTCACATGCCTGACACAGCAGAGGAGGAAGAGTTGGAGACCACGAGGTTGTCAGAGGTGCATCTGAGGGGCTCTTCACTCTTATCAGGCCTCACCACTTTGCCTTCCTGCTGCACCTCTCACTGCTCTGGCTGTACAGACTGCACTGCCCAAGCCCCTGGGCTCTGTCACCCAACCAAGAGCCCCAACCAGAGCATGGAGCTCAGCCTGAAAACTCCATCAGGAGACCGCCAGGATAAAGGACAACTCATCCTCCCTCTCTCCTGGATAGCAAGGTGGAGGCCAGAAACATGCCTGTCCACAGCTGCTGAAAGAAGGGAAGGGCAGGACTGATGGGGAACCCAAGAGCTACCTTTCCACGAGCCAGCCCGAGTGGTGATAAGAAGCAGTGGCAGATACCTGGGCAGGATAGTCAAAGAGCCATTGTTCCCTTGGTTTTTCCTCATAAGCCATGACGGCTTCTGTCATCTCATCTCTCACAGTAGCCCTCATGCTGTCTAGTACATGACTGAGCCAGACTTCAACCTGGAAAAGAGATTAAATCCCAGTAACACATTTGCTCTTCTTAAGTGCCTTTGGTAATTAGTGAAGATAGGAAATGAGGCAAGCATCTCAGTTCTCTTTAGACTGGACATGAGGGAAAGGTTCTTCACCCAGAGGTGCTGGACACTGAACAGGCTCCCAGGGAGGTGTCACAGCCCCAACCTGACAGTGTTCAAGGAGAGACTGGACAACGTCCTCAGACACACGGGGTGACCTGTGGGGTTGTCACTGCAGGGACAGGACTTGGACTCCATGATCCTGGTGGGTCCCTTCCAGCTCAGGACATTCTATGAGTTAACCAAACCTCACAGCCTCCTTCAGACTGGGTAGATTTGGCTAATTCTGGTACTGTAGGATTAGCATCTACTTCCAGACACCAAGAACAGAAGACAGATTTTTTTCTTGAACTCGAGCTACAGGAGGAACCAAAATGAACTCCGTCAATGAATAATTTGGTCAGGTGTGTTCCACCTCCAGGCCATGACAGAATCCCTGGTGGGATGTGGGCAGTCTGCCAGCAGCAGAAGAAAGATGCTGCCAAACTTGGGAACACAATTCCTGCTGAATTTCATATTTCACAGGCAAAGCCCTCAACAAGAAGACAGACTGAACGCAGCAAGCTCCATTGCTGGGGAGCTCAGTAGCCGGTATTACGTACTTTAGCTTCCTGTAATAGACCATGCAGAAAGGTGAAACTACCAGGATAGATAAGCTGAGCAGTAGCTTGATTCTTACATTTCATACTTTCACTCGTGGTATGAAATAATGAAGACTTGAGAAACAGGTAAAAGGCCTTCTCCTGCCAAACACACCCGTGCAGAGGTACTATGGAATAGCTTAGTCTCTTTTCAGTCTGCATCCCCTCCCTCACCGAGGATATTTGTAGCAAGCTTTAAGACTAACCTTCAAAAGGTCTTAGAAAAAATCAAATTAAAAACCTAGTCAGAAAAATGGCACAGCTCTTTCTCTCACAGTGGACTGCGACATCCACGTCCCCCCTTAGTGAGGACCTATCCAGAGTGACACGAAAGGTTGTGGTGTAAGGAGGTACTAAATCACCACCTCTTCCAGCTTTTCTCATGCACCAAGGGAGAGCAGTGAAGCTCTATGACGTCTTGGCAAGGGATCTCACACGAGGGGCAGGGGAGCAGACTCCACCGGACAGTTTTGATAGACAAGGACTTCCCTCTCACCTGCCCACTGCAGTCACAGGGCTCGCTGGAGCTGACGTACTCCTCCTCTCTACTGTACATTCCCAGGCCAACCTTGGTTGGCTTTTGCTCAGAGTCCAGCTGGAATTTCATCCTGGCCAAGCTGTCAAAGAGTTTGGAAAGATGACGTTGCACCTGCAAAACGGGTTGTGTAAATAAAGCAACCGAGATAGGACGAGCGGAATGAAGATCACTATACATGTCACAAGCAAAATCATGTTAACAAAATATCTTGGATATTTAGGTAGCACCACATCTTCTCAAATGTGGCCAACATACTGCCAACAAAAGCCTCTTGCTGTCTCTTGTAATACTTCCACCTATTTCTACGTAATTTAGAAAACAGACATGCCTTAATAAATCATGTTTCTCCATTGGGAAATCTTCCATACAGAGCAAAAGCATAGAAAACATTGAAACACCTCATGACTCCTACCCCAAATTTCCCTACATGTAGTGATGAGAAGTCTGTAGCCATTTCTCCACCTCATCCTATTCTCAGCACAACGTGGAGTTTTCTTCACTATGAACTTTCCTGTTTTTCCACTACTAGAAACTGATTTTGTGCTAGTGAAATATCCTAAATTCTCTTTCATGGAGAAGAAAGATCTTTATTTCTGCCTAAGACCTATGATAAACAGCCCAGACCTCCTATAGAACAACCATGTTCACCAAAAGCACTCTTCCAGAAGGAAAAGAATAATTCAGTTCTTTCCTGTTCACCTCCATCTGAGTCTGCAAAGCCAACAGGGAGATGCTGTGGGCTCTCAACATCAGCATCTGCCTGCTGGGAGCTGAGCAGGTCACCAGCACTTCTTCCAGACCACTGCGTAACACACAACTGCATCACTGCGCGCCCCACGCCAATGAAGGTGAGATTCTCCTAGGATTGACGTCCCCACAGAAAGGGGAAGCTCCCAAAGCAGTCCCAGACAGGAGCTGCCTCTCTCAATTACAGCAGAGAGGTAGAAAAACTCCCATAGGGGAGATGAGAAATGAGGGAAAGGGACCTGGGGGTCCTGGGGACAGCAGGGTGAGCATGAGCCAGCACTGGGCCCTTGTGGCCAGGAAGGCCAATGGTACCTGGGGTGGGTTAGAAGGGGGTGGTCAGTAGGTCAGAGAGGCTCTCCTGCCCCTCTGCTCTGCCCTGGGGAGACCACATCTGGAATATTGTGACCAGTTGTGGCCCCTCAGTTCCAGAAGGACAGGGAACTGCTGGAGAGAGTCCAGCGCAGCCATCAAGATGCTGGAGGGAGTGGAGCATCTCCCGTGTGAGGAAAGGCTGAGGGAGCTGGGGCTCTGGAGCTGGAGAAGAGGAGACAGAGGGGGGACTCATTCATGTTTACAGATATATAAAGGGGGAGTGTCAGGAGAATGGAGCCAGGCTCTCCTCGGTGACAACCAGTGATAGGACAAGGGGCAATGGGTTCAAACTGGAACACAGGAGGTTTCACTTAAATTTGAGAAGAAACTTCTTCCTGGTGAGGGTGTCAGAGCCTGGCCCAGGCTGCCCAGGGAGGTTGTGGAGTCTCCTTCTCTGCAGACATTCAAACCCCCTGGACCCCTTCCTGTGGAACCTCAGCTGGGTGTTCCTGCTCCATGGGGGGATTGCACTGGATGAGCTTTCCAGGTCCCTTCCAACCCTGACATTCTGGGATTCTGCGTGAGATGCCCAATGCTCTGATGCTTTCAAAGAAGGAAGGGTGGAGGTGGATTTGTCCATCTAATTCTGACTCACTGACTCACAAAGAACTACAACCCTCCCTCTCATGAGCTGTGCTGCAAGCGGACGCAGCTTCTCACACACATACAAGCAGGGCCAAACCCTGGGAGGTGCTAAGTGACTCTGAGAAGCACAGGGCACTCAGCATCCCCCCAGATCACAGAATCATTTTGGGTGGAAGAAACCCTCAGGATCAAGTCCAGCCATACCCTAGCTCTGGCACTAATCCATGTCCCTAAGAACCTCGTCTAAATGTCTTTTAAACCCCTCCAGGGATGGTGACTCCAGCACTGCCCTGGGCAGCCTGTTCCCATGCCCCACAGCCCTTTCTGGGAAGAATTTTTTTACAATATCCAATCTGAACCTCCCCTGGCACAACTTGAGGCCATTAAGCGTATCTTGAGGCCATAAGCTTATCTCTTTTCAAACCGTAAGTAAACCGTAGAAACTTTTTCTTACATGTAGAAGCTTCTGGTCACAAATCCCCAGCTGCCGCTTCCCAGACCCTGTCCAGTCTGGAGGGTTCGGACACAACCCCAGCACTTGCTGCGATCCTGCTGCCAGAGCCCGAACGCACCTGAATCTGCACAAGTTCAGCACCCAGTTCACGAGGATAATGTCATTGTGTATTTAATCCTCCTTTAGGAATCATCAGACTTTGAAACTACATTGGGAAGGCTGAGAGTGTATCTATGTATGATACTGCTTGACATTTACTTTGATTTTACTGCAAATACTTTTGAATAACAGAAAACACCAGGAATTTCTTCTTACTCAACAGAGCATTTCAACACAGTATCTTTGCTTCCTGTGGTTTTTTTTTCCTCTTCATTTTCAATATCAATCAACTATGTATTTATGATACTCTGTGGGCTGAAATCACCCAGCAGCAGACACAGACAGAAGCAGCGTTAAAGGTTAGAGGTAAACAACAGCATTTCCAAATACACATGCAAACCTGCTCCATTCCTGTGCTCACATCAATACTGAAAATGGTGGAAAGCCTGAAGAAAGTGAAAATACTCGCTACCAAAAGACAGAATTAGGACTTTGTTCATCATCCAACACTCGCCTTTTGCTGTGAACGTTTTGACTGGTTTTATGCACCAACCTCTGAATAAAAGATGCGTCCCAAACAAGGCCAAGCAGAGCTGTGCAGGGGTGGGTGGCAACCCAAGGAAGTCCTGCCTTGGCCACAGCCACTGTCTGACCACCAGCTGTCTTACCTCTTCCAGGCTGTGTTCTGCTCTTCCCCTGTAAACAGGCCATCCCAAAGACCTTTGCATGGGGGAAGGAAGAAGTGGCTGACTAGCAGATGTCTCCTCTGCCTAAAAACAGAGACGTCTCCAAGCCCTCGGTTGTCAACACTGTCACATTTGAATGATCGGTCTGTGGCTCTTTCAACAACAGATGCTGTTTGCTGGCATCCCAGCTTGGGGAACCAAGCTCAGCAACAAGTTTTGGCTGAGATCCTCAAGAAATGGTTTCCCCCAACCTCACTGTATCCCAGCAGAAACAAACCCACTGTTTTTATGGTATCAAGAACATAGCTCTGCTCTGTGCAGTGCTTTCAGAACCATCTGCAAGCATCACCAGGGACAGATGGGACAACATACAGTGTGCGCATTGCCTTTCAGAGACGACAGATGAAGGCCAGCAGTGAAAGAGTTATTGTTAATCCAAGTGAGGGTGGGAGAAAAGGCACTCAAGAAAGGATAAGCTACAGCTGAGTCCCTAGACAGCATCTTCCACCCTGACATTACTGACAGCTGGAAAATGTGAAGGTGACATAGTGCAAGGCTTACCAGCTGTGGGTTGGTGCCATTGGAAAGAATATCCAATACATCTGCTGAAGAAACAAAGTAAAATCTGGGAAAGGCCAATCTTTTCATGTCCAAATATTCAGCCAAAGCCTTCTCACACAGGGACAACCTGGGGAGAAGAGCAGAAAAACAGAGCCCAGGACAGGCGGGTGAATATCCTTTAATGTGTCGTGCTACAGTTTGGGTTATCGAGCAGATTCTCCCCTCCCATGGGGAAATGCCAGACATGAGCTGAGCCTGCAGGCTGGTCCTTTACAGCATTTTCCAAATAGATAACAAAGCACATAGTAACTCATAGATCTCTCTCCACTCCCAAGGGTCAAACAGACAAAGAGTCAGAGAATCCTCACCAAAAAGCAGAAACACAGGTGGAAGAAGAGGCTAGAAAGGCTTTGCAGTCTGACTTACTGTTTTAGACAAGCTCTCAACTGCCACAGGTGATTTCACACTAGGATGAAAGTTTCCAAAACTGCTTTTATTCTAATGAGCACATTTTAAAGTCTGATTCAAACCTACTCAGCTTTTTGTGCTTGTGAAGCCTGAAAAGAAACTTGTTTGCTCCGTTCTAAAATGAATCTCTCAGTGTTTACATGTTAAACTGCTGCTGAGCTTTCAAAGTTCATAAATAACATGCAGTTAGTCCTCTGTGGGGAACACGGGCCTTATCTGTTTAGGAAGTAAAATTAGATCTCTATTTTAAATGGATAGTTATTACTGACACAACAGCTATCACGTTAACTTGTTAGGTGTGTTCCAGGTAGAGTAGCTCATATGTTAGGTGAGAACTGTATCCATCTCTGGACATTAAGGTCTTTCTCAGGGAGTTTAGTTATACCATCTGTGAAGGGTACACACACAAAGATAATTTTGTTAATTAAAGCACATGGGATCAGCTCTGCTGCAGATATCCCTGCTTGGACTGCTAAATAGATATTTAAGACACCAAATTTGGGGTGGCAGTGAGGCCACATGTTATTAAAACCAACTGAGTGCCTAGCTTTGTATGTGTGCAAATCAATATTCAAGATAAGAGTTTGCACATACGCAAAGCCAGAATCCACCTTGGGGGCTTCAGGGTGATGGATCATGAATAAAAAGACTCAATGTGTGAATGCAAAGAACGCACAGTCCAGAAGGAAAGCCTTGGAGCACAGGTTAAACCAACTTGTTAGAGCTGATCCCAGTCTCTGACAAAATCCTGGGACTGAAGTTGTACCTACCTACTCTGAATGTCCTCCAGTTGTTGGGACAGACCTGGTTTATTGGTGGCCTCAACCACATTTGGGGTTTTCTGAGTTTCATAGGCCAGTTCTTTAAAGTCCACATCAATCCCTTCAAAGCGTTTGGAGTCCTAAAAAGCAACACAAACATGTTCATGGTAAAACATGGATTTTGTGCTAAAGGTCTCCATCCTCTGGGTGCTGTCTTTGGGTTGAGGGGAAAACCTTCTGTCCAGTGCAGACAGGGACCCCTCCACCATTCCAGAATGGCTCTTCCACTGACTTGCCTGAAACTAGTCTGCAAACAGGCACTTGCCTTCTTGTCACTGTATCCCAAAGGGGTTGTGGATAAAGTGCTCCATGCAGGAGGCAATGTCTAGGACCAACCATTTTCATGGGATTTAATTCCCCTTGGAAAACCTCATAAATCTCTCTCTCCCATGTCCAGGTGAAGTACCAAGTTTCCCTGGCTGCAGCAGCAGGAGATGCTCCCACACCGTGGAAAGGCTCCCAGCCTCATGTGAGTGCACTCCTCCCCTCCTGCTACAGCACAGGAATCCCAACACCCATCCACAAAACGGGTATGATGACTCTTGTAGAGGAGAGCCCTTCCTTGCCTTCAATGAGGGTATGGAAACCCCATGTCAGCACCGGAGGCCCACATCAACAATTATGCTCCATATCTAACAGGGACTCTGAATTTCTGGAGCTAAACACTGAAGAATAAAGCAAGCTATGTTCAAAACATCTCTGCTCCTCCCTTCTTCCCAGGTCAGGCCTCCTAAGTGAGGCGGGACACTGAACAAGTGTTCCAAGCAGTCCAGGTAACACTTCCACGCCACCCTGTGTTCAGCCCCAGGAGCAAGGCTCCATCTGGAAGGTTGAGCCCTCCCTACACTCACGCCACAGATCCAGCTCCAGGTGAGCATCCCACAGCCTGTCAGCACATCCCCCCAGCCCTGGATGCATCCTGAGGGTGCTCAGCTACAGAGACTTTGAGCTTCAGTCTTTCTTTTACGGAAGAGAAGCTGCTGACTGAGCCACCTGTGTCCCTGGAGCCAAGAGGGCCCCGTGTCCTGGTGCATCCAGCACAGCACGGCCAGCCGGGCAGGGAGGGGATTGTCCCGCTCTGCTCTGTGCTGGGGCGGCCTCACCTGGAGCATTCACTGTGTGCAGGGCTGGGGACACAGGAGAAAAGGAGATAAAGCTACTGGAGGGTGTCCAGAGGAGGGACATGAACTTGGTGAAGGGTTCGGAGGGGAAACCGTATGAGGAGCGGCTGAAGTCCCTGGGTTTGCTCAGCTGGAGCAGAGGAGACTGAGGGCAGAGCTCATGGGGCTGCAGGTTCCTCAGCAGAAGCAGGAGGGGCAGGGCTGAGCTCTTCTCTGTGACAGTGACAGAGCCCAGGGAATGGCAGAAGATGTGCCAGGGAGGGCAGTGGGACATGAGGAAAAGGTTCTTCACCCAGAGGTGCTGGACACTGAACAGGCTCCCAGGGAGGGGTCACAGCCCCAACCTGACAGTGTTCAAGGAGAGACTGGCCAACGTCCTCAGACACATGGGGTGAATTGTGGGGTGTCCTGTGCAGGGACAGGAGTTGGACTTGACAATCCTGATGGGTCCTTCCAAGTCAGGACATCCTATGGTTCTATGGTTCATACCACTGCCAGACAGCTACTGAGATGCAGACAGCTGCCCAGCAGGATGCAAATGTAAATCATGATGCAATTTCATACATGACATTAGATAGCTCCTGGATATTAAGAGCTTGCTGGCACATGGTACAGCCTCAGGGCACTGGTTATCAGCACCTGTATATATTGCCCAGTGAGCGAGGTGTGCCCAGAATCATAGAATCATTTAGCTGGAGGAGACCATTGAGATCACTGAGTCCGACCATAACCTAAATCTAGTACTAAACCATGTTCCTCATCTATACATCTTCCAGGGCTGGTGACTCCAGCACTGCCCTGGGCAGCCTGTTCCAATGCCCCACAGCCCTTTGGGGAAGAAATTGTTCCCCAGATCCAACCTCAGCCTCCCCTGGCGCAACTTGAGGCCGTTTCCTCTGCTCCTGGCGCTTGTTCCTGGGGAGCAGAGCCCGACCCCCCTGGCTCCAAGCTCCTTTCAGGCAGTTCAGAGATCAGAAGGTCTCCCCTCACCTCCTGTTCTCCAGCTGAATCCCCCAGGTCCCTCAGCCGCTCCCATCACACTTGTGCTCCAGCCCCTCACCAGCTCCATTCCCTTCTCTCAACTTGCTCCAGCACCACAAGGGCTTTCTTGGTGTGAGGGGCCAAAAACTGCCCGCAGGACACTCAGCACAGCGTGCTCTCTGAAGCAGATGGAGGAACAGTCCAAGCAGAGCAGAGTGCAGGGTTGGAGACAGAACAGTGTGTTGTCCAGGGGTCAATGGGCTGCGCACATCCCCTCGTGGGTGTTCGTCCCACAGTGGTGCTGTCAGCGATGCTGCTCGTGAACAGGGACGGGGGTCACACAGCCAACTGTGGGTCACTCGTGAGTGAAAGGCAGGTTCCTCCACAGGGCTGCGAGTGGTCCAGCGGGGCCAGGAACAAGCTTGGAAGATTTTCTAAATAATCAAGAGAATAGGGAATAAGACTGGAAGCTGGACTCAAAGACAGCCCTGAGGAGGTCACAACCCTGAGGAGGGCATCAGTGACAACTCTGCTCAATTTTCTGAAGCTGAAGTGGGAGAAGAGCTGCTCTCCTGCTGCACCAGCACTGGAGGCAGGGAAGCGGATACTGCAAAGCTGCCTGGTCCAGCTCTGATTTGACAATTTGCACCATCTGAGTAATTATCTCCGTCTTCTCCCCTCCAAGGAAAGAGGGAACATGCCTGTATCACTGAAGGAAGCCAGCAGCCTCCTGCTCAGCCTCCAGGAACTCTGCATCTGCTGTGCAATGGTGGAGGGGAGGAAAAACAGTTTCTCAGCAGGGTTCAGGCACAACCAACAGTACAAAAACATCCTGGGGCAACACTGGGGAAACTGCTGTAGCATTAAGGGAGCCTCCAAGAAAGCAATGCAGCAAGAGAACAGTCCTGCTTGGGGGAACACGGCAATATAGACAACCTTCTTCTGTGTAATGGAGGCTCTTCTTCAACGCTTTCCACACAGGAAAAATAGGATTTGGGATTTCATACCTTAGGAAGCTGTGCCCGTATATCTTCTGAGCCTATGAATATGCTCTCCAAGTGAGACCACGTACGCTGCACTTCGAACCAGAGAGAAATGACGGAATCTGTTGTGGACAGCTTCCTCTGCCATATGGACACTTCCTCCAAGAAGAAAGCAATACATTTGGATGTCATTAAATTCTGCAGCTGCACCTGGTTGTCTTCTAAAGTTTCTATGAGTTCCTCGTCTGACTTCAGCAACGGGATGTTCGTCCGGGGGTGAGGCTCATACTGAAACTCCATGGTGCTCCAAGTCATTTTTAGCTCCTTCAGGACTTTCTCCATACTCATTTCTCGTACCGCTTTGTCCACAATGCCACGAACCTCATCCTCAAAGTTATGGAGGTTGAGCTTCAGGAGGTCAGCCAGCGCGGTGTCCGAGTCCATCACAAACCTCACACCCGTCACCTGCATCAGCTGATTCCAGTGCCTTTCCCTAATGGCGGGATTTTGAAGTTCTGCCACAGCTTTCAGGGCCGTCAGCATGTTCTTCACCTTGCTGTCCAGCCCAGTGAAAGCATCCCACGCCCTCACCTCCTTATCCAAATTCCGAATCTCTCTTGCAAACTTTTTACACTCCAGATCCATGTTTTCCACGTTAATATCCGCCCATTTGGTGGTCTGCCAGTCATCAAGGCAAGTGCCCACAAGGGAGATCATACCCCAGAGCTCTTTGAGAAGACACAGCTCCTTTCGGCACTGCTTCAGTTGTTTATAGTCTGGCACTACGACTTCAAACAGACCAGCTGATTCATAAATCGAGGTCATGGCTGACTCCATTTGTTTAATCTCAATGTGCTTTGTGTCCAGCAGTTGATAAGGCTTTTTGGTGTCAAACCTAGAAAGAAATGTTTATTCTTCATAAGCGATATTGTAACAACTTCTAAAGAAAACATAAAACAAATGGTGCCTCTGAGACACAAAGCAGACATGATACATCTATAGTACCCGTTGATGGTGCAGCCACATGGCACTGCTGACAACCCCTTTAAGCAATATTGTGCACTCAGCATCCAGATTGAATCTCTTGCTAACACCTTACAGTGTTTGCAGGGACAAAACACCCAGGGCATAACAGATACAACACCGTGAGCAGGTAGGAAATGTATGCAAGGGTTCAAGAACACATCCTCAGGACACTCCGAGATGATCCCATGAAGCTTTTCTTCCTCAGGGCTTCTCTGATGTTATAATTTCACTGTACCTGAACGGTGCTTCTTTCCGAAATCGCTCTCTGAATCTGTGTTGCTCAACATCAAACGCCGCACAGCTCTTGCGCACAACTGTCATTTCGTTCGCCTGCAGAGGAGCCACATGCTGCTTCACAGCTATCGCCAGCTTCTTTATATTGTTCCATTTTTCTGGCAGCTCCTGCAAGCAAAATTTAAATGACGGTAGGCAGTATTTGCTATTTGATATAAGATGTGACTGATCTGTTTATGGACAATCACAGAACAGGAAAAGCAACAGATTCCATGCCTAAAACTGCAAGGAAGTTTTGTTGTGATGCAAAAGCTAAACACAATTTGGGATAAAACTTATCAGTTATCCACAATTTTGAAGACGAATGAAGACTGAGACTTTAAAACTGACTGCTCTGATTGCAAAACATGTTAAATAACTTCAGAAGAAGGGTCCCAGACCAGATCCTGGGCTCCCAGGATGGCTCAGTGGTTGAGAGAGCACAGTTCTCCTGACACCGAGCCCAGCGGGACCCAGAGCTGGCTGGAGGCAGGAGGGTGGGCTGAGGATGCAAGTTCATCAGATCGTCCGGCTTCCCAGAGCTAATTAAGAAACAGAGCCTGGGAAATTTCCAGCCAGCTCTTAGAGCAGAAGATATTATGCCAGAAGGACTTCTACAGAGCTTTCTGGGGCAAATCCCTCCAGCCTGCCTGTATAATATTAGTACTAAATAAGACAGTTTCTTTCTCAGGACTGCATCCAAGCTGCTGGTGCACAGCACTGCTAACAATCCACCCTTTGCACCTGGGATTTTATTTAGAAAGAGATTTGATTTCTTCTCTTCTCACTAGACTTCTCGAGCCAAATCCTCACCCCAGACAGTGACACCAGCCAGGGCTCTGCTGTCCTCAAGTCCCACAGCTTTGCTCTCCCACTTCCCCAGGTACTGTGCCAGCCTACAGGAAAGACTTTGGGCTTCTTTTCATCCCAGTGCACATAGTTGAGAAGACTAATGGAGATGCACCAACACTATGCAAAGAAGCGAAATAACCTGGAGGCAGCAGAGGCGGCCAGAGCAGGGCCAGTCCCTCCTGAGGGGTCTCTTTCTGGCACTTCATGTTCCAGTCTCTGTAGAAATCACTATCCATGACCATAGCAGGGCACACATGGAGCTGCTTCCTTGTCCTTCTCATACAAACTATCAGCTCCAGCCCATCCATCTTCATGGCCATGGAGGGAGCGGTACCTGGAGGAACTTACTTTGGTTTTCCTACTGTGTACAGCAGTGAATGAATTATTCAACTATGTGTTGCTGTCACTTGCCAGAAAGAACGAAACTGTTTTGTTATCTCCTACATCTGAATGGCTGCCCTGCATACCTCATTTCTTCTGTCAGAAAAATAAATCAGTTGTTCAAATCTACACGCACAAACGGGCACCAAGCAAGCAGCTCTTGGGCAGAGGAATCAGCAGAGCTGGGTTCCCCATAGCACCATTTTTTATGCTGAACTGAAGCTGCTGTAGCAGCCAAAACATTCATTTAATGCAGCTCTTCTGTTTTTCAGGGTGTCTGTAGGAATCCAGTTATCTTTAGGACCCTTACCCGTGTCAGATTTGGTGATACAACCATCCGTGGATCACGGCTGCACCAGCAGAAAACTGGGGGATTGCTAAACCCCGCTCAGGTCCCATCCAAGCCTGCAGCAGAGGGAGGAACTTCTCCCCAAAAAGCTCTGCCTTAAACCTGGTGTCCTACACAGAGCCCTCTGCACACAACGCCCCGTGACTAAGGGGTATCCATCAGTATGCAGCCACACGCTCCTCCACCGTAACATGGTGACTGCTGCCAGTTCCCCAAGGCTGGCTGGGCATCCCACAGGCTTTTCCAACCTTCACCTCATGGTCCCCTGTCCAGAAATGAGAAGAATTCCCCAAAGAAAAATTGATTCATCAGGGCCAGATGTGGAAAGGTGCTGAAATACTTTCATAACGTGCTCCCAGTGATGTCCTTTGGGTCAAGCAGATTGGGTGTTATAGACCTAGTGGAGGACTGAAGTCCTATGAGAAGGCGACTCCTCTGCCAACATTATCCTTCCCATCTCCACAGTTGCCAAGAACTGGCTTATTTAAAAATAATTATAATTCAAACTAATTAACAGATGTATTTGAAAATGCATTAATTTTTTTCAAGAGTAATCGCTGAGAGTTGGAGCAGGCAATTCTATGTTTTTCATACATAACAAAAGGCTTAATCTCTGCTTTAAAAGAAAAACCTCAATATAACTCCAAAATTTAGAGCTATTAAGGCACATCCCACAATAGTAAAATACTATCCACTGAGGCCCTCTAATGACAGGGAGTGGGGCTTTAAATATTCCTGCAATGCTCTTAAGCTCATGCTCTTTGACGCTGGCTACTTGGCAAACCGCCGTGTCCACCGCAGCTTTTCACCCACCTCCAGTTGCTTATAGACTTCCTCCGGCAGCTCTTGCTCATACGTCTTCAGCAGTTCGACGGTTTGCTTCAGGGGCTCGAACATGGCATCGGTGACACTGTGCCTTTCCTTAACGGCCAGGAGATGCCCCATGATCTCCACCAAACCATCATAATCGCCTTTTTCAACCTTTTTGCTCAAACCTTTGTCAGCAGTTTTTATGAACTCGTCCAGGTCAGACAAGCTGTAGAACACAAAACAGGAAAGCACCAAATGAGAGCAGTTCCTACCGGAATCATCCAGGCAGCTGGACTGGCACGGAGAGGGAAAGGCCTGGCTAACTCTGCCCATCACATGGCAACATGCTGAGGGCATCAGAACCACAGTTCATGCTCACAGGGATCCATAGATGTGGTACAGCTTCCTGTGAGGAACGGATAAATGGGTTGGGACTTCACAGGTTGGAGAAAAGGCATTTGAGGAGCACAAGTCTTACGAGGAGCAGCTGAGGGAGCTGGGGCTGTTCAGCCTGGAGAACAGGAGATGAGGGGAGACCTGATCTCTGCAACTGTCTGAAAGGAGGTTGGAGCATGGAGGGGGTTGGTCTCTTCTCTCAGGTAGCAAGTGATAAGATAAAATGGCCTCAAATTTCTCCAGGGGAGGTTCAGATTGGGTATTAGGAAAAAAATTATTCACAGAAATGGCTGTCGGGCCTTGGAACAGGCTGCCCTGGGCAGTGGTGGAGTCACCATCCCTGGAGGGGTTGGATAGACATATAGATGAGGTTCTCAGGGACATGGGGTAGTGCCAGAGTTAGGTTATGGTTGGACTCTGTGATCTTGATGGTCTCTTCCAACCAAACAGATTCTATGACTCTATCCTATGATTCTATAAGGGAGACCTGTGAGCTCGGGTCTGTGGTCTGAAGAGAGTGAATTTGAAAGGACAGTTTTCATGTCATCTCTTCCAATACAAGAATTCAACAAATGAACCTGGTAGGTTGTAAAGCTACAACAAACAGGGATTCTTCTTCGCACGCTGCCTTATTTCAGAGGGTAAGTCTCTGCTGCAGAAGGATGCAGATGTTAAAAATTCACAGCGGTTCAGAAAAGCAACCGAACATTTGTGGGAGAAAAAAAAATCCATCCAGGTCTTTAGATACAAAGGTACAACCCATGACTCTCAAAGTCCTCAGGTATGAATGGTTAGAGACAAGGAGACTATTTGGGGGAAGTTTCCCTACCTGCTTCTTGATCTCACCAGCTGCTGGACACTGTTAGCAGAGCTTGACGGGCTCCTGGATCTTTGGTCCTTTCCATTCTTCCCTTCTCAAAACGCTTACTTTTGAAGTGCCCGCTTAAATTCTGTGGATGCTGCTGGACCAAAACAAAGCCCTAAACACTTCACCTATTAAAGACTAAACTGCTGAGTCAGGAGCTCTTAATAAGAACTCCTAAATGCCTGTTCTAACCTATGCAAAAACCTCTTTGCACAGGAATTATCGTGCTGAAAAGAACGCAAGAGATCACAGCAGCCACCACACGCAGCAGCCTTCACTAGTACATATGTCTGTAAATATTTCTTCGTAAGCATCCAAGCCCTGTGGCATCCTTCAGCTGCTACTACTCAAATAAATCACCTAACACATCATCCTGCAGAGACCAGGCGGCTGAGCAGCTATTCAGAGCAGGGAACACATGTTAATTCAAAACTTACATCCAAAGCTCCTCCTTTTTGTAACCTTGAAACTGCCTCCCCATGACTGCTCATGCCAGGCAACCCAAATTACTTTTTTTACAAAGAGTGCACTCAAAAGAGCACTGCATTTAGAAACGGAGCAAGTATCTCATGGCATTAATGCAGCTTTACTGATGGCAAATTCAACAAAATAAGCATAGAGCCCTAGAAGAGATTAGATTAGTTGGACCAGGATGAACAGACAAACAGACATCCTGTCCAACACCACACAGTAGGTCGTAGGAGCATCAGCTCGCAGGATGTCGATGGTACCGAGTTCGTGGAACTGTTTGCACTTTACACACTCAGCTGGACCAGCTGCTCCCAGCAGAGACGAGGGGATGAAAGTTAGCAGAGATGCGATGGAGCTGGCAGGGGGTGTGTGCCCCCTCCTCTTGCTCCTGTATTAGCCTTTTGCTTATCAGTGTGAAATGATAAAGCCCAGCCAACACAAGAGAAACCCACTTTGGTTCTGGGAAGAAGAGGTAGAACGGTTCCTACCTGTGCATGACGTGGTCCATGAGATGCTGCTTGAACACCAAGCTCCACCGTTTAATCACATTCAGCAGAGACGCTTTGAAAGGCCGAGCATCAACTTTCATCCAACTCTGGAAAATGCTGATGGGCTCGATGCGATTCACCTCCTCATAGATCTTCTCGTAGGAGTCAATCTGCTCTCGGAACTGCTGCAGCGTGGGAGGTGACTCAGGGACCCCGTTCTCTGCATGGGCCTCGATTTCTGCCGCAGTGAGAATGTGCCCGTAGAGGAGGAACTGGCGGAAGAACTCCTTTCTGTCCTCTCCGTACAGGTAGGAGTAGTGGTCGAAGGCACTGCGGTAATCACAGCAGGCCGCCATCGCGGCCTGCACACGCCCCATCAGCTCATGGCGCATGTCGGCCAGGTCAGCCATGTCCTCCATGTCAGCCTGGAGAGAAGAGGAGAGGAGCTCGCAGTGATGCGGGGGCAGCGTGGCACCTCCTCACTGCCACACAGCGTGAGGGAGCTCCACAGCCACGGACCTGGTAGTGGAGGAAGCCGCTGTGCTCAGCCAGCCTGGGCACCAGCGATGAGATCCGGTAGATGTCGTTGAGAAGACCTTCCACCACGTCGTAGAAGCCATCGTTTGTGCCAGGGTCCAAGGAGGGTTGAAATATCAAATCTGGGATCACCAAATCCAGCTGCACCTCAAACAGGGGAGGAAGCCCTGCCTTGGGATCTGGTAGGGAAGAACAGAGGTGCCAGGTTATTTTTGAAGGGGAGAAAAGTGATCTAGAGCCACCACTAACATCCCACCACAAGACACACACATGCCCCACAGGGACACCAGGCAGGTGGGACACCCACTCGCTGGGTCCAGTGACATTGTGTCTGCATACAACGCAGAGGGGAGGCTGCCAAACCAGCTGGTGTTCTGGTACCCACAGGAGATACTGGAGAACAGATGAGACACAAGTGATTTAAGGACCGGAAAAATGCTGTGGAGGGAAGCCTTAAAGAGACCAGGCTCTTCAGCTAATCAAAAGGGAGTCTGAGAGCTGAACAATTACAGCGCATAAGTACTTAAAGAGGAGAAAAACAACAGGAACCAAGAGGCTCTTTAATTTAGTGGAGAAAGGCATGAAAAAATAAAACACCAACTGGTTTCACAAATGTGAAATTCTGTGCTTGTTTTTAACAAGATGGTGAGGAACTGGATGCAATTCTCCAGCTCAGTGTGCCTCCACATCCAGGAGGGAAGCGTTCTGAAGATGTGCTTTAGCTGGACACAGCTGCTCTCAGCAGAGTGACCCTCCGTGGCAGCCTTAGGCAGGAGCTCTGGTTTGGTGACCCCTCTCCTCACTCCTCAGTGATGGAGGTTTTTCTTTCATGTCTTTCATCCACAGAACCAACTCTTGAGACTCTCCACAAACGAAAGGTTGTGTCACCTTGATGCTTTGTGCATGGGAGGTCAGGAGATGGCTGATGCCCAAGAACAGACTTGGAATGATGCCTCAATTTTGTCTGTTCACAAATCCCAGCAAATGGTGCACAGTCATCTCTGTCCCTTCCCTTGAGCAAGGCTTTGCTCCAGTGACCAGGGGACAGAGTTACCCTCTGAGTCTGGAGGCTCCTCCAGCACTTGCTGTAGACAATGCAAGAGGCAGAGTAGAAAGACCACCACAAGTCAAAGCACAAAACAGAAACTTCCTTTTGGTGAGACTGAAGATGGTATCACGGCCAGAGCTGAGGAACCAGCAGTTACCTGTGTTTTCGAGGAGGTACTTGAGTGAGCACTCAATGGCAGTGAAGAATCCATCCAGAACTATCTCATCCACGTAATCCACATAGGCCTTCCAGATGTCAGATGCTGGGTCTGCAAGTAAGAGGCTCTGGTTTTCCTGGAAGAAAAAGACGACGCTTTGAAATACAGCGGGGCTGAGTCTGTCCTACAAGAGCTGCCCACAGCTGAGGACTCATGGCAATGAGCACACAGGTACCAGCCCTGCGGGGGGTGAGAAACCAGACAGACGGATGTTGCTGCTGGTAGCATGGCCACAATTTTCTCCTTCTGTCAAGGGCTGCTTTGTCATCTGAAGCAACTCAAAATAATCACAAGGTAAAAATGGAGTGCGTGAGAGACTTAGCAGCCCTGCAACCTTCTCCTCCCTCTTCTCTGAGGCCAAAGGGCTCAAGGGTGCTTTGCAGACCTGGGCCAAAGGCTCATCCCAACGCATGAAGCCTCAGTCCTTGTGGCCTGTATAATGTTACCTTGGGTGGATGAGTCCTTCCAAGTGGACTGCTTACACCTCTGCCCTACAAATGGTCATCTCAAAACAAGAGAACTTTAAAATTCAGAAAAGGGTTTTTAAATAAACCAAGTGAAAATAGTTAAAGATTGGGATCAGAAGACAAAGGGTTGGCTTACAGCCTCCCTTCTCAGCTTATTGCGTTCCTTACCTCCAGGCAAGTTCACAGTCAGGAAATTCACGGTTTTCTAGGCCACAGAATGGCCCCATCCTTCTTGCGTCTCCTCTTCCACACCCACAAGACCAGCCTGGGTATCCATCCCCTGCACCTCCCAGGCTCTGCCGTGATCCTGTTCCGGCCTTGCTATGCCCTCTGAGGGCTCTTTCTCCTAAGCCTGCCAGGGGCTCTCAACACAGGCACGGGCTCAAAAAAAACGTAAGGTCCAGCTTGCAGTCTGCTGCCAGGGGTTCAAAGCTGGCTGTATTTCATCTCTGGGGACACAGGAGAGGGTGCCATTCCCAGTGGCATGGCAGCTTGGCACACATGAGATCATAGAATCATTCTGGTTGGAAGAGACCCTCAAGATCATCGAATCCAACCATAACATAACTCCACCACTAACCCATGTCCCTAAGAACCCCATCTGTACATTTGTTAACACCTCCAGGGATGTGACTCCACCACTGCTCTGGGCAGCCTATTCCAAAGCTTCACAATCCTCTCTGTGAATTATTTTTTCCTAATATCCAATCTGAACTTTCCTTGGTGCAACTTGAGGCCACTTCCTCTCATCCTATCTCTTACTACTCGGGAGAAGAGACCAACCCCCTCCATGCTCCAACCTCCTTTCAGACAGTTGCAGAGAGCAAGAAGGTCTGGCCTCAGCCTCCTCAAGATAGAGTGGCATTGCCAACTGGGCTTGAGTCAACCCAGAGTTGCTGCTCCCCAACTTTACACATCAACGCTGAGTGATTAAACTGTTAACAGAGCAAGCCAGGGCTCTGGTGCCTTGCAGACTCACCTCCACATTTTGCTGACACAAGAGAAAGGGGAACTTCACAGGACTGAACACTATGGGAATGCCCATTTGAAAGCACCACCCCCTCTTCACCGTCCCATGCCCTTGTATTTGACAATGCCCCCTTGTCACTGGTGTTCTACTGAACCTTTACTCCAGAGGCCTCATCCTGGTGCAAAAGGGCAATGCAAGCCAGCATCTCACTGTCCTGCCTGTGCTTGTGGGTGCACGTACCCAAACTCTCTGTGCTCTTCTCTCAGCAGCCTCAAGACTCACCTGCTCAAAAGAAGACCTGAACACCCAAGGGAAACACAGCAGACCAGCTCTTGGCCCCTTTGCTGCTGTTCCTCCAGGTTTGACCAGCACAGCAGGACAGAGGCATGGGGACATCCTATTTTGGGCCACGGTGCCTTTCCCTCCCCAGGACCTTCATGCTGCTTTGCAGTTGGTCCTGCCCTGTGAGCCACCAGAGCAGCGGTGCCAGCCCTTCTGCCTTGGCCACAGCCCCGTGTTCTCTCCGGTCAATTTAGGAAGTGTTCCCATCTTTTGGGTGTAGCTGGAGGTGGTTGAGCCTGTCACAGCTGTAGCAGCAGGACAACGTGGGCATAGTAAAATCCTCGCCGTGGGTTCAGAGGGTACAGAAGTGGGTCAGAAGCCCAAGGCTGAGTGCAGACAGTGAAGTAAGGTGAGCAACAAGGGCTCAGTGTCCCAGAGAGGGTCAGCCCAGTCTCTCCAGAGTCCAAGGCCAGATGGCGACCCTCAGGAGTGGGCTGGACCTAAAATCCATCTGCCTTCCAGCCAAGGTGCTGTCCCTGACACGCTAAAACCTCTGGGCAGGTGAGGCGCAGAGATTTGGGCTTTCTCCTGCTCTGCAAAGAGGACTCTCAGCTCTGGCAAAGCCACTGGAAAAAACCCAGGGTTCAGACAGCAGCTTTTTTCTTGTTACTCAGCTTCTCCCTGGACTGACAGCGTCACCTCCTGCTCCCACAGAGGAACAACAAGCCTAAAGCAGAAAGGTCAGCCACAGCCAGCTGCCTCTCCATTTTAAGGTGAATATTTCGGAGGAGTTTTTCCTCTGAGCAGGATCCCAAAGCCTGATGCACGACTCCCCTCTAGTGGCTTCACAAGAACCAGGACTGGGAGCCAGACTGGGCCGCATCGGCTCCCACTCCTGCTCCAAACTCGGTGCCTGGTCAGCAGCCCCGCACACTCAGCTGTACCAGCTCACCCATCAAAGTATTCCTTAATCAACAACAGGTAAGTTTTTCAAATGAGTTAAGGGAGTTAATTTTAAGGTGAAGCAGCTCTGGACATTTTCACCAGAGCGGAGAGACACCCAGAGCCTATGAAGAGTCAACAAACCCCTGGAGAAGGTCCCCCCTCACCTTCACCAGCAGATGAATCCTCTGCCCTGACTCTCGGACAAGGCTGTAACGCCGTTCCAGGCGGTCCTGACAGTCCTCCAGGCTCAGCAGCGATTCTCTTTTACAATCTCTTCTCACAAATATGGGCGACGCCCACGATCCCACGATGGTCTGGATCTCCTCAACATTGTTTTTGGCTTTCTGTATCCTCTGCTCGAGGTCATGGACATCATCCATCACCATGGAGATGTGATCCCAGACACCTGGTAAAAAATGAGATGATTGACTACTTTTTTTCAGAGCTGCATGGCCAAGCTCTTGTGCACTCTCCATAAGACTTTTCCCCCACGGTTTCATGTATTTCTCACCCATCATTAACACAAGAGACTTACCACCTCAACCAAAAGAGTCACTTCTAGCTCCCTCCTACCCCAACAATCCATGGTACAGCTGCAGCCTCTGTTTTCTGCCAGGAGCACCAGCACCGTGGGGACGTCTGACACTTCCCCCTTTCCCGTACCCAGATTTAATCTGCTACCAGAGAGAGAACAAGGACAACAGGCTGAGTGTTCCTGCCACTGTCACTAGAGCAGGGACCCACAGCCCCACAAACACAGGCTGTGACAGCCCAAGGTACCAGCGAGGGCTGCATTTAGATTCAGGGAACTTCATCTGCAGGAAAGTCCCTTCATCTTTGGTGTGCAATGGAGAAAGAGCTTTTCAGCATGAGGAATTCTGCTTTGCAAGTTCCCAAGGGAGGACACTTGTTCCTGTTCATACCACAAGCCTGATGACAGAAATATATATTCCAACAGCGAGCAGTTTGCTTTCACCAAGAGGAAACAAATTGTCTTCCTCCATTCTGCTTTGCAGTTCAAACTGATCAAGCAAGAACACTGGTTAAATCATCCCAAAGTCACGGTGCACAAACCTCACCACTAACCACAGTATTTCATCTGGCTGGAAAGGATAACGAGGTGGCCCTGGCCCCCACCGGGAGAAGTCTGTCCCAAGCCAGATGGCTGGGCCAAGGGGTCCCAGTCCCTGCACAACTCAGGGAGAAAGCAGTGCCTTGGGGACACAGGGACATGACCACACAGTGGGTCACTTGGGCTGGCACGGGCAGGGAGCAGACTCTTCAACCCCAGCCTTGCCAGCTCTCACAAACCCCAATCTTGCCGTTTCCTCAGCATCACTGCTTACAGGGCAGCCTCTCTTCCCCAAAAGCCCAGAGGGAAGCTGAAGGGATCAGGATCCTGTCCCCAGCCCAAGCAGATCAAGGTAAGATGGGAAGGAGCAGGCAGGCTGGGGGCTGCCCTTTGTCTCCCCAGTGCTGGCTCTGCTGGAGAGTCCCCTGCCCTGCTGTGAACTGTCACTGGGAACCAGGTGATGGAGGCTGGGGACATGGGAGGAATCTGATGAGACCCAAGTGAGCAGGTTAACCATGAGCAATGTGCCCTGTGGCCAAGAAGGTTGATGGTACCTGGGCTGCGTGAGTAGGAGTGTGGCCAGCAGGTCGAGGGAGGTGAATCCTCCCCCTCTGCTCTGCACTCGTGAGGCCCCATCTGAGTGGTGTGTCCAGTTCTGGGCACCCCAGTTTAAGAAGGACAAGGAATTACTGGGGAGAGCCCAGCGGTGGCTACCAAGATGCTGAGGGGTCTAGAGCATTTTTCTTCTGAGGAAAGGCTGAGAGAGCTGGGGCTGTTGAGCTGGAGAAGAGAAGCTGAGAGGGATCTGATCAATGGGATCAATATCTCAGGGTGGCTGTCAGAGGATGGACCAGACTCTGTTCAGTGGTGCCCAGCGCCAGGGTGATGGGCAACGGGCACAGACTGAAACACAGGAGGCTCCATCTGAACATGAGCAGAAACTTGTTTGCTGGGAGGTGCCAGAGCCTGGCCCAGGCTGCCCAGAGCGGGTGTGGAGTCTCCTTCTCTGAGACATTGAAACCCGCCTGGACCCACCTGTGTGATCTGCTCTGTGACCCTGCGTGAGCAGGGGGGTTGGACTGGGAGATCTCCAGAGGTCTCTTCAGCCCTCACCAGTCTGGGATTCTGTGAAATCCTGTACGGCCTCTTTTGCCCTAACACAGAGCTAGCTCACCCTCCATCTTCCAGTTGAGTGTTTCTTCTGCCTTCTTCAGCTTCAAGTTAATATCCCACAGCTGCTCCTGTATGAGAGGGTATTCGACCTCCAGGACTGTCTTCAGGACCTTGTTGTATCTGTTCACCATCAGCTCCAAGCTGGCCGCCAGCTGCCGGTATGACTCCTTGGAGGAATAGATTTCTGCTGCCGTGGGTGGGATGGCTCCCAGCCGGCTGCCAGACAGGTAGCTCAGCTCCCTCAGCACCGACACCAGCTGCAGAAACAAGGCAGAGAGCTGAATGTGAGACAATCCTCCCCATTCACCTGGTAGACACCCTCCCGTCAATTCTGGGGATCTTAGGGGGTTCCTGCTGTTTTATTCACAAAGCACTACGCTCTGAGAAGGGCCTGGACACCTCCTAGTCCAGACCATCTCCCTCCCATTGATCTTTGCCTCTGATTTGCTTCCCAATCAAAGACATATAGCTCTGTTAACTACCCAGCCAGCAAACCCTGTGCAGCCTCTAAAAGCCATGATGATCTCTGGTCTTCTCAGCTATCCTCATCAATACAGTCTTTCAGCAATACTGTGCCTGCAGGAGGAGGCACAACCAAAAGCATCTTTGAGTTGTGATGGAACGGGATTGAGTGGGTTATTAAACTATAAACCCAAGTAGAAGTGAGTCCCTGCAACAAACGGAGCAGCAAGGTCTTCCAACGCAATATATCACTTCTAAGACAAAAAAAAAAAATCTTTGCTCAGTTTAGTGGCTTGTGAGAGGGAAAATGCTCCTGAAACGGCACATTTTGGCTGGGTGACAGAAATTCAGTATATTGTATGGGCAATGGCAGGGGTGAGGAGTATCTACAATACTAAAGTGACTATGTCCACAATGACAAGAAGAGGAAAGAAAGACGGAGCGCAGAAGGGTGAAGGGAGCAGTTTGAGGAGGTGGATGGAAGAGGATGGGATGGGAGGAAGGGAAAAGCAGGGGATTGAGGGAGCAGGAGGCCAAGTGAGATAGAACCAAACTCCCCTCCCTTTTATGCACTGGAATGTCTGAGACAGCCCCATCATGGTGTCAAGGATGTCTTACCCTCTTTCCCTCTCCTCCATGGAAGGTGAGCTCTGGAAGATTCTTTAATGTTGAAGGGTTGCAAATACATCCTCCCTTTAGGCAAAATGAGGTGCTCCTATCTGCTCTGAAGGGCATGAAGGGGCTGCTAAGCAGGCACCTGAGGACATGAGGCAGTCCTCAGTATGGAAAGCTGAGAGCAGCGCAGAAGCACTCAGAGACTGGAGCTGAGAACATGCTCAGCACGTCACAGGCTCCAAACCCTGGCACCAGGGTGAAGGGTGGAAAACATCCCCTGGGGCCATTTGCTTCCCACCTTAGCAAGGAGATTCCAAGGAGCTGGACAAATCCTTTGTCTGAGAGCCAAGCTGGAATGAGCTCTGGAACCTCAACACTTTTCTCTAACAGCAGCAAGTCCCAGGGAAAGGGGGAAGTGTTTGATGTTTTCCCAGGCCCCTGAGATTCAGCACCTCCGCAGCAAATGGCATTTCACATTTGAGAGGCCCCAGCTCTCATCAGGCCCCAGCACCTTTGAATCCACCTCTGCACTCTGCTGGCTTGGACCCTGCCTCTGCTTTGGGCAGGGGGATGGTCAGGCCTCCCTGTGCTGGAGAGGGCAGCCCTAGGGAACAGAGACCTACTGGAAGCCTCCTGCACCACAATTAAGGAAATCCAACAGCCACAACACTGAAGTAACAAAACAAACCTTTCCTGGGATTTTTATACCCTTTCAGGAAGCTCAGATTTCAGGTAAACATAACACGAACCCACGTCTGTAGGATGCTGCTCCTACGCTCCCCACACCAGCGTCAAACCAACCTGCTCTGGAGATGTTGACACCAGTTAACATCTGGCTACTCACAGACTTTCTGGCTTTAATTACAATCTGCGCTGCTTAAACTGTAATCCTGATATTTTACCAGGAGACAGAGCCCACAAAGGGGATGGTTAATTCATGTCACCCATAACAGATGCTCCAGGGACCTCAGCAGAACAGATCTAGTAGCGATCCCACCAGACTTGCCATGCACGGTGGGGCACAGCTTGGAGACGTGCCCTCCAGCAGACAGGAAAGCTAGTTCTTACCTGGGGATCAAAATTAACCGTGATCAGTTTGGTTTCTGGATCTCGCCGGATAAGCGGTTGAGTAAGGTTGTACTGTGATTTTTCAGAGACTGTCTGGGACCAGTCTGCATAGAGCTTCTCCTGATACCTGCCGAAAAACAAACAAACAAATTAAAACATCCACCACGTAGCTGCCAAGCCCGCACACCAAGACATAGAACCAAATAAAAGCCAAGTCCACTTCTGAGGGCTGAAGAACATCAAGGAATATTTAAAACCCACCCACACCACCTCCATAAAGATCTTGGCTTCAAAGACAAACACCTGAAAACCAGTGACAGCATCAAGTCAGGAAAACAAAGATCCCCCAAGTACCATTCTTAGCAGAGGATTCAAATTTGGGGACAAACATTCAAAAGCTCAGAGCAATCAGTTCAGTTTTAGCATCAAACATTAAGATATTAAGTGAGGTGCAACGAATCCCACTCCCACTTGTGGAATACACACATTACAGCCACGGTAAGTACACTGTGAATGGGCACAAGTGGATTGAGACTTCTGGTCAGCTCAGGTTTTCTACCACAGCATCTCCTACATCCAAAAGAATCTCGTTCCAACATTTCTGCTGGGCTGCACAGCCCCTGTCCCTCCCATGCAAACTTCTCCTTTCAAGATATCACAGAAAGACTGTGGTGTGTAGCAAAGGATTCCTCCTCCTCTCTCATCACAAAATTCCTTCTGGCTTAGAAAGAGACATTCTCAGGCCCTGGGCTTGCAAACGTGCTGAAAGGTGGTTTAGAGAAGGAGAAGGAAATGGCCTCAAGTTGCACCAGGGGAGGTTCAGACTGGATATTAGGAAACATTTCTTCCCCAAAGGGCTGTCGGGCATTGGAACAGGCTGCGAGGGCAGTGGTGGAGTCATCATCCCTGGAGGGGTGGACAGACGTGGAGACGAGGTTCTCAGGGACACGGGGCAGTGCCAGGGTTGTGTTAATGGATGGACATGAGGGTCTCTTCCAACCAAAACAATTCTATGATTCTATAAGGTTTGGCTTTTTTTCATATAGTTACAGTCATGCCTGAGCCACCACTTACCTGTCGAGCAGCTGGATCATTTCTTCATACTTCTCTATCACCCTTCCTCCTTCAGCAGAGTCCAAGCAGCTGGTGGCACAACAGACAAGCTCAGCGTTACATTTAGCCCTGTGAGGCTGCAGTCTCTATTTACCCCTTCCCAAAACCACCCACCACCTTGCAGGCAGAGCCTGGCTGGGGATCTTACATTCCAACCCCACCATATCGCCCAAAACCATTTCACTGCACAAAAGCTCTCCAAGCCCCAGTGCGCCCTTTTGCGGGTGTTTGCATGGCAACTGGCAAATGAGAACCACGTCCTGGGGGAAGAACAAGGGCCCAGAGCTGCTGGAGGAACACTGGTCTCCGTAACATACTCAATGCTCCGGTGTTTGCACAGAGCAGGGCAACCTCTGCTCACCAGCCACCACTTTCTGAGGTCAAAGAGGCACAGAAAGAAGCAGAGTGTGGCTCCCGGCAGATGAAGCTCTTGGCGGTGCCCAATTCATGCCCCTCAAACCGAAGAGCAAAGGTGTCCCAGAGTGCGGGAGGCAGAGCCCTGGCCACGCTGCCAGGGCTGTACAGCCCAGGGAACAGCAGGCCAGAGGAATTCTTATCATGCTGTCTTTTCCCCACTGTTTCATCTACAATATCCAAGTTTTCCTCAAGATGGTTGTTGATTTTGGAGGACATATTGACAAAACTTGAATTAACTTAACCAAAAGCTGGAAAAAAGGAGCGCCTGAGCAGTCACCGCTGGGCAAGTGCTGAGAAACCTGCTGGAAGTAAACAAGTCCTCTGAGCAAATCCAAGTAAATCCCAGCAAAACCACTTTTGTTTCTCCTTTTTAATCCTTTTTCCCTTTCAACAGCATCATGTCACCACCGTTACAGAGCACGTTATTAACTACTCTAAACAGAGGACAGAAAATCAGTGTGAAATGCAGATCTGGGTCCTTCATGGTGGACAAAAATTTGCCATTTAGGTTCAAATCAGACATGATAACTTGGGCTCTGTGCTGGGAACAGCCCAAGAGTTTGTTTCATTGCACCAATGTCTTTGCTGCTGCAGAATAACTGTGCACTTAAAGACACTTAATGGCAAGATACAGTGAGAGAAGGTTACAAACATGGTACAGTGACGGTCAAGTTATTTTGGTCAAGTACATTAAAAAAGTGGATCCATTTACACAGAATCCTGACCAGCACACGTGAAGCCATTCCTGTGAGCTACCAGGTGCAGTCCCTAGAACACCCTCAGTTGTCATAAGTCCAACACCGCCTTGCTTACAGAGCTCTTAAATGTTGTCTCATGTGGTGCCAGCTGTGAGTATGAGGCCATACTTCCCTGACACCATCCGTTATAACAAGCATTTGGGTGATAAATATACCAGCATTGGTTTCTTTCCTTGATCTTGGGAGATGGCTCCTTTGTTTAACGCTGAGAAAGTTTTCTTCTGCCCAACAAAATGCTCGTCTGCTCCCCAACATGCAAACCCAGCTCCATCGACCCATCTCAGCTGAGTCCAGCCCAGCACTTCTCCGCTATTCACAGTTTGGATGATGCCAGAACCAGGACTTGCAGCTGAGGAGGTCCTGGAGAACACGCTGAGTGGGATTGCAGCAGGAAAGGTTCTGATACCTCTTTCAATTGCAACCCGGGAACTATGTCTGAAAGCTGAATAGCCCACTGTGCCTCTTAATCGCTTCAAAACAAATCCAGTTAATGAGTTTCTTAAAAAAAATAATGATCACAAGGAAGCTGAAAAGCACCAGTGCAACCACTTCACACCTCTTTGACTAAGAATTATTTCAGCTATAACCATGGGATAATGTTCACCACAGAAAGAAAATCAGATTGATTACAGAGAAGATAGCAAGGTGGTCATAAAGCAACTTAGCTGGAACAGACACGCACAGATGTGGGATGTGCCTGAAGTGATCAAACGGCACCTGGATTCGCGCTCGCAGCTCCTGCGCCCAGCGCAGCGCTCCAGCCACCGGCGGCATGTTCTTGTGCACAGGGGGGATCCTGGGGAGGGCACATTGGAACAGCGTTTGACTGAACGCTGCACTTGTAACCCCAAAGATGCAACAACAGAACCTCATTTGCAGAAAACTGCTCTGATTTCCCAGCTTCCTTCCTTAAATCCAACATCTGCCACACTGATGTAGGTCTGTGACCAAGGCGAGTGCCTCTGGATCTTGAATAAGGAGCTGAGATCGAACGAGAAGCCCAGACTATGTCCAAACCTGAGCTGATGTGAGGTGTCCCTTGCCTGGGACACATTCCCCGCCCCTCACAAACACTGACATAGGGATTTCTGACCAGGAGTTACTTCTGTCCGCCTTATCTAACAGCCACAGAACAATAACCACAAATTCACAGCAAATGATTCTCTCCATGATTCTCTCCAGTCCAGGACTTGTCTCGTTCCAGTATGATCTTTCTGAGGCAAGTAAATAGGTTATTGTTCAAAATGACACACTTGAATCCTCATAATCTGATAGAAATCCACCCATTCCCCCCTGTGCCAACAGCCACGGGGAATAATAAACTTGGAAAAGGCTGATTAAACCCTTGGTTACAAAGTCCCACTCGCATACTTTGCATTTTAAGCATTGTAAGGGAAACAAAATAAATTCATTCTGAGGAGCACATGAGTGGGTTTGCAGGTCCCGTGGGGTGTTGGAGGCAGCACACAAATGTGGAGAGAAACCTCCTGTCACAGCCTCGCTGGGAGAAAAGCTCAGCATGTGTCTCCATTCCCAGTCACATATCATGCATACACATTTGAAAAAGGGTATTTTTACTCCTAACCAATTATTTGCTTTAATACTAAGAACAGAGCTTTCCCAGGCATTTCCATTGCCACTAGGAGCTACAGAGGCTGAAAACATCTGCAATTTGTAAAGTTTTGGGTTCCTTAGAAAAATAAATCATTTCCCCCCCAAATTAATCTCAATCAAACTCCCTGTAAAACCCATTTTACTCAGCACGTTCTACCTACCGAGCTTCAGCTCTGCCTGGATGTGCCGGGAGTAGATCAGCCTGGCGTGGTCCAGGGCCCTGCTGAACATGCTGATGAGGACGGAGTATTTGCCAGCAGCATCTGCAGCGACTACCGGTCGCTCCAAAAGGCTCCCGAACATGTCCAGCAGCTGTTGGGGTGAACACGCAGGAAAAGAAGAGGGGAAAAATTTACAACCCCGACTCCTGCAGAGAGATCAGCTGGGACCTTCCTCCCCAGCCCAGATGCTTCAATACTGTCCGCACCGATGGGCACTTTGGAAAAAGGAAATTTGCTCCCTTTGTTACGGGGCCTCTCAGACTTTCTCTGGGGTTGGACCACATTCCAACTGTTGTTCTTCAAATGCTTCAAGATTTTCTATTTTTTTCAAAAAACTTACAAAGATAAACACTGTCACTTGCTAAAGTCTTTTCTACAAATGCTTATATTGATTTTTTTAAAAAAATACCATTTATTATTTCTGCAAGATAGATTAATTGATAAATAAACCAGCTTTGTTTCTAGAAAACCTGTTTCCAAAACTGAAACAGATCCATGTATTAATAATATTAACAAATTGATACTAACAATATCAATTCTCACCAGGAAATCCTAGAAAAAGCATGATTTCCCCCAAATTGCAGAGAGAGACACAAATATATCTCCTGGCATCCAAAAGCTTTGTGAGGGACCCACCAGCCTGAGCATCCCAAACCAAGAGCAGCCCAAAAGCTACAAGTCCCACTGTCCCACCAGCAAACACCAGCCCCATGTGCCTGTGGCTCCAGCACTGCCTGGTCTCCTCAGCGTGATTCTCACCGAGCCGGGTGCCCTGATTTCCCTTTTAGGGAAGAGCAAGGGAGCGATAAACAAACCTTGAAGGCGTGGTCCAAGTTGGAGGCGTCATCAAAAGCCTGGATGAAAATGGTGCCCAGCCGACGGTCCATGTCTTCTACTTTCTGCTGGAAACCAAAGGCATCCTGCTCAAAGTCCTGCACAAAGGCAAAACACAAGCTGTGAGGCTGCAAGATGGCACTAGGAAGGTACCTGTAACTCCTCGATCCAGAGATGCCCTCTCTTATTCACCGTGAACTAAGCCACTCCTCTGGCCAATCTTCAGCCATCGCAACGTGGCAAAGTCCTCACGAAGCTTGAGAACATTTCTGTGCTGTCCCATGGCTGAGATGTTGGCCCTTTCTCTGGGAGGGACCCTTTGGTCCTGAGGGCTTTCCACAGCCCACATGGCACTATCTTCAGCCTACAGGCAAGATGGACTATTTCCACACCCTCTCCCCCACCACTTGGCCTGAAGACCACACCATCATCCAGAAAACCCACGGATGCACCTGCTGAGTCCCAAATCCAACCTACTTTCAAGTCAAAACAAGCCTGTGGTTCCATGGTGAGCTGGTTGTGAGTGAGGCAGTTTCAAAACACTCGCACAGGTTGCCCAGAGAGGCTGTGGAGTCTCCACACTTGGACATAGGTAATCTTGGAGATATTTCACCTGACCAGTCACAGTCCTGCTCTAGCTGAGCCTGCTTTGAGCAGGGAAGGTGGACTGGGTGATCTCCAGAGGTCCTTTTCAAACTCAACAGTACTGGGTTTCTGTAATTTCCATCATCTTCTTGCACTGCTTTTCTTGCTTCAATTGTAATAAATCCTTTGAACTTCAAGAGTAACATCTATATTTGTTTTCCTACACGTAAAAGAGTCCAAATCAAAGACTGAACTTGACAGTCCGTGACAGTCCTTCTGTTCTAGCTTGGACAAAACCACTAAAAATGAGGTCATGTGTCTCTTTTCCAAAGGACAAAGTGCAAGGAAATAGCTTTTACTATTGCTACTGCTGAGCTCCAGCAGATCCAGATGCCATGTTTTAGCTAAAAAAAACGGCTCCAGCAGTGGCAGAGGGTGCAAAACTAGAGCACTGAAAGAACAAACATGACTCAGAGTCACACAAATGGCCATGGGGTCACCAAACCCAAGCCACCTCCTGCAGAGCCACTGTCACCTCTCCTCTGTGCCTGCCCTGCTGAAGGAGGGGTGCTATGGAGCAAGCAGCTTTCCAGCAAGAAACACTGGGGACGTGCCACCCCCTGCAGAGATGTACTGGGAGCTGCAGGAAGCAAAGCACGAGCCACCCATCCCCACACCAGGCAGGTCCCAGAGGGCTGGGAATATTCCTTTAATTAAAGCACTACTGATAATAAAATAGAGCATCCTTGAATTCTGAGAGCCCCAGATGCCATGTGTTCATCTAGGCAGGAGCGAACACATCCCAGAGATGATCTGAGTTGGCCCTCATCAGGCAAACTACCTTGTTTTTCCAAAACTAAGACAGAGTCTTATATTAATTTTTGCTGCAAAAGATGCTTACTTTTTTACATGTATAGCTGCCTGGACCCTATTTAAATTGACTTTTTTATGAACTGTAACTAGGGCTAATTTTTTGAATAGGGTTCATATTTCAAGCATCCTGAAAAATCATGCTATAGCTTGTTTTTGGGGTAGGTCTTTTTTTTGGGGAAACATGGTAAATACCAAGAGCAGGAAAGCAAAGAGATGTGGGTGTTGGTATAGCTCTTATACCTCAGCAAGCACCATGTACAGCAAAAGCTTGTGCAGAACTCATGGAAATCCCAGTTTCCCAGCTGCACTGATCTAAGGTGCTGATCTAGCAAGATATGTTAGATATAGACGTGCAAGAAGTCCCAAATCTCTGCAGGAAAGGCCAGCGGCTCCCTGTTCCCTCCAGTACCAGATCAGATCATAATGAAAGGAGGAAAGAGCTGGGAAGAAGATAGCAGGAAACTGCTGCTTTGGAAACATGCACATGTTCCTGATGTTCCCGCAAACTGGTCCCACCTACCGTGTTGGTCAGGTCAAGACAGTCATAGGTTCGCTCTGAAAACACCTTGTATGCCTCCTGGAATTCCTCATACATGTCCAGGACCTGCTGGCCCAGGGTCTTCCCTTTAATCCCACTGAATTCAATTTTCTCCAGCTTCATCAAGTCCAAGGAAGTTGCCAGGAGATCCTTCAAAGTCAACGGAGGGAGACACAGGTCATGATGTTGACAAAAGAAGATGACAACAGTTGTCACGACAGAGTTGCACTTGCTGAGGGACCTTCCCAAGCACAGCGCTGGTGCTCAGGCTGGGTGGCAGGGATGGGAAGGGGGGAGCCTGATCTGCCTGTCCTGAGCATCAGTGGCTGCTCATAACACGTCCCTGCCCAGTGAGACCTGCTGCAGCCACTAGAAATACCATGACAACTGTAAAATCGCTTTTAAGTGTATTTAAAGGACAGATCCAAAGCAGGATATGAGACTCTTATATGTCATCCAGCATAGCTAAGAATCCCAATTTTATAGGTATTAACCAAGGACAGATTTCTAATATTTACAGGTACCCAAACTGTCCAAAGCTCCTGCGCAGTCAAACCTCCACGTGTCCAAGTGGGTGTTGCAGCACCTGCCCCGCTGGCCCTCTCTGCTGAGGTGGCACACGGGTCCTTCCCTTCCCTTCCCATCCTCTGCAGCCTGGCAGTGTCACCTCTTGGGAAAATGTCCCGCTCCCCCAGTGGTGGTGGCAGCACTGGGCAGCTCTGCTGCCATCCCACCTCATCTGTCTCCCTAGGTAGGGCCAAGTAAGGGCTGGTTGAACATCCATTGTCTCAGAGGACCAGGAGAAATGTGCACAGGAATGTACTGGTGGCCACTCTCTGCTTGCACTTGTCCTGGGGCCACCCGAGCAGGGCAGCAGGTTTTACCACAGACACGTAATATGAAACAGTGCAACGAACCAAAGGAAAGGGATCCTTCCCTCTTCACGTGCTCATGGGCTACCCATGCACCAGTGTAACTGCAGCTTTTATGAAAATTCGAAAACAAATGCACATATGCATTCATATTCACTTCGACACACCAGCACATCCGCTTGAACAAATACCTAGTAAGGCAAAAAAATAATGTGGAAATACCAGTTGTCCCTTGCTTTGTCTTGCAAGGTTGCTTGAAATGAAGTGATGAGGGGAAATTGAGACGGAGAGAGATGCAGCAGTTTTCCTCATTAACAGGCTGGTGTGCACTATGCTTTTAATTATTGTTTTACAGCTCACTCCGCAGGCTCTCCCTCTGACTCCAGATACTGCAGCTTCTACTGTCCCTGGAGTGTGGGACAGCCACGGAAGGAGGAAACAGACACTGGTCAAAACGCACAGTGCCCCAGCTCAAAACCTCCCCACTGGCTTTTGTCTGCAGCCCATATCCACAGTGTGCCCATGGCATCCATGGAATCCCAGCAGTCAGTGCCCCAGAGCCTTTACAGGGTCCCAGTAAACCTGTCACCAACACTGTCCTCATGATAACCTGCAGTTATTCCTGTGTCTATTTATATTCCTCTCTACACTGACCAGCATAATTTGGTTTATTTCACATCAAACCCTACTGGAAACCATCATTATGAATACTTTTAAAATAGGCACCAGTCATGACAGTTTTCAACATAGTTAATTAAGGAACACATAAAAGTATATGGCACATTTAAAGCAGTAAAACTGCAAACACCAGCAACCTGTACACTGGCCATCCAACCCTACACACTGAGAACGCAGCAACAATCAACAAAGAAATACATTTGGGATGTGTGTGGAGAGCAGATGAATGTGTGTGGTTAGCCACGTGAGAGATAACAGGTACATGCAAGGTCTGTACAAGAGGTACATACAGTATCTGTATAAGAGGTATATACAGTGTCTGTATAACAGGTACATATGGTGTCTGTATGTCTGTGGTCTCCAGACACAGCCATGTGGTAAGGAGAGCATAGGGAGCTCCCACATTCACACTCAGACCTGCTCTCTGCAGAACATCTCCTGGGGCTCAAGGAGCCCTTGGCCACACTGGGAGCTCAGGGATGACACCCCAATGTCCCTGCCTCAGGTGACAGATCTGGCAAACAGGGACACCCCTGAGCCACAGCACCCCAGTTTGATGGACTATGAGGATGCGAAGGGACAACCTGGTGAGGAACGTGTCCCTGCTCCTCCCCAGGCCCACGTGGCACAGCCAAGGGGATCCTGCCATCTGGCCTCTCCAAGACAGGCAGGACCCAGCTCTAGGGTGTCATAGAATCATAGAACCATTTCAGTTGCAAGAGACCCTTAAGATCATTGAGTCCAACCATAACCTAAATCTGTCTCTGATGGCACCAGGAGACCTGGGAGATTACATTGCTTTATTTACAGCTGTGCAAACCACACCTCCAGTAATCCTCCTTTTCTTGCCCCAACAGGAGCAAGGAGTCCAACGGGACTCCTGAGAGCAAAAAACACACCTATCAACCTGACCAGCTTACATATGCACTGAGCAGGACATAGTAAAACACAGTCTTAGACTCGCTGTAACAGGAGACCTAACAGCAAAAGAGTGTCCCCATTCCCTGGTATCAGGTGAAGCTATAGAAAGGAAAGATGCCAGCAAGTGATCTCCTGGCTACAGAGTTCTCCTGACGGTTTGCAATGTTTTTCAAGACCAGAGTCTCACCTCCACCATCTCCAGTCTCTTCAGGAAGGTGTCCAGCCTCGCAAACACCATCGTGGAGCTGACATCCCACTCCCTCACTTCTTGGCCTGGTTCATAATACATGTGCAGTTTTTCCCTTCTCTCCTCAAATGCCTCTTTGAACATGTTCAGGATACCGAGCACCATGCGCACCTTGCCCAGGCTCTCCTCCATGTCCCCTTTCAGAAGGTCTTCTGGAGACAGGTACACCAGGGCCTGGAAGAGCAAAATCACACCTGAGAGGTCACTAATGCCATCATGGAAAACAAGGACTTCTTGTGTTGAACACATTTGAACCTGTTTATTAAGTTAAATGTTGCCTAAAGAATCACTTTTCCAGGGAAGGACAATAGGAAGAAGGGGAGAGGGGACACAGGGGACTGCAAACACAGGCATCACAGCCACAGACCTGCTCAATGAGAAGGTTGCAGATCTCCTGGAGCAGCACCACTATCCACACGGGCATGTTGTAGTGCTTGGAGGTGACCCAGATCAAACACACCACGTGGAGCAGGGGGAGCAGGAAAGGCTTCACCTCGCTGAACTCAACCCTCTCTACGTCTTCCAAGCGGCGCTTGAGGGGTGTCAGGTGCAGGTGAACGTCCTGAGCTTCGGTCAAAGCTGTGTTGAGAGACGTGAGAAGCGGTAAGAACCACCCAGCTGCGGTGTGCTGGGTTCCCAGCTAGGTGCTGGCCTCACCACATGGAAAAGTGCCTGGGAAAAGAAACTGTCCTGACAAGCACTGAGCACCCTCAGCCACCTGTGTGCTGCAGGTCACTCACTCGTGAACATCACTCACCTGCGGCAGTAACCAGAACAGAAATAAGCTGATGTGATGGCAGGGGACAGGGAGCTGGGACAGGGCTTCGTGGAGAGCCTGAGTCCACAACTGCTAAAAAGTCACACGGAATTTGCCCAACAGCACCAAAAATACAGTGCTGCCATGGCTGTGAGCCATGGCCTTGCTGTACAGCACGACAGGCTGTACAGCCTTGGCCTGAGCCCTTTTTAGCTCAGTTTTGGCTCAAGCAACTCCTTGTCCAGTGGGCAGATGACGACGGCCCCACTAGTCCTGACTGTAATAGAAAACCTGTCAACAGTAAAGCAACTGATGTCTGACTCGTCGAAAGCTTTAGCTTAGCTCTGTACAGCTGTGTGGTTTTACCCTGAAGAATTACCCCAGAGCGCAAGCATTAATAAAACCAGATCGTTGTGCAATTAAACCTGTGGACCAACAAGAAGTGACAGAAGTGCTTGAATGCACGCAAAAATAACCCCTAAGGCCCAAGACCAAGGAAGAAGAGACTCCCACTATCAACATCACCCTCCCAGCAAATCCACCAACAGCAGCCACACCAGTACAATGCCAGGGAAAGGGGCAGAGACTTAAAAGCAGGTGCACACAAATCTGAACTGCGCTGTAATGGAAATTAACAATTATAGTCCAAATTATCCAATTAGGGTTAGTATCGCTGTAGCCGGATTAAAACCAAATATTTGTTGTATTTTGATTAAACCCTGAAAGTATTAATTAGTTTAACAATGAACCCTTGGCTCCTTATATAAGGGGTGTTTCTCCAGCCCATTTAAACTGCACAATGCAGAGTGTGACACAGATCCTTAAGAGATTCAATGTTTGCACGTGAAGTGGTGAAGAACAGTGTTTTCTGCCAGCACGTGCACAGCTAACACAGTCTAGATGGTTTCATTGTGCCAGAGAGCAGCTGGGTTGGACATGGATGTCCAGCTGTGTTGGTCTGCAGGGACAGACCAGCAGGACTACACTGTTTTTCACTACAGACAGGGATTTGCAATATTTCCTTGGGCTGCGCTCAACTCCCCTAAGCAAAGCAAAGCAAGGAAATTCGGGCTGCAGTGGCCAAAGCCTGAGAAGCAGCGCTCTAACAAAGCAGTCTTAGGTACAAGATCTGTCCTCTTAGTCTGAACTCCCATTCCTGCATAATAACACCAGAGGAGCTGGTGGAAGTTGAGGTGAGTCCTGTTAGAGTAATGCAAACACTTTATTACAGCAGAATAAATTCCCAAACCCATTCACCCTGAACTTTGGCAAGAGTCTGGCTCAACAGACCAGCGATGGAGCTTGTCCCAGCCTGGAAACAAAAGCCTAGACTCAAGCACAAGCAGCCCAGTCTCAATTCACAAACTAGAAAGATTTGGCTTGAAATCAGTCACACCAGGCCATGAAGAAAGGCCAGAAGCCAGCACTGTGGTAAAGTTGCCCCAGCATCTCACCTGCCTCAACATCCATTAGCATGGTTTTGAAGGCTGGGATGTAGCTGCTCTCAACTCTCTCCAGCAGCTCCATCATGTTCCTGACCTTCCTTGTTGTCAGCTGGTTGTAAATGCATTCCAGGTCATCACACCTACAGCAACCGAGACACAGAATCACAGAATCAGTTGGTTGGAAGAGACCCTCAAGATCATCGAGTCCAACCATAACCTAACCCCTGGCACTGCCCCATGTCCCTGAGAATGTCATCTCTGTGACTGTTCAACCCCTCCAGGAATGGTGACTCCACCACTGCCCTGGGCAGCCTGTTCCAATGCTTCACAACCCCTTCTGGGAAGAAATGTTTCCTAATATCCAACCTCAGCCTCCCCTGGCGCAACTTGAGGCCGTTTCCTCTGCTCCTGGCGCTTGTTCCTGGGGAGCAGAGCCCGACCCCCCCTGGCTCCAAGCTCCTTTCAGGCAGTGCAGAGATCAGAAGGTCTCCCCTCAGCTCCTGTTCTCCAGCTGAACCCCCCAGGTCCCTCAGCCACTCCCATCACACTTGTGCTCCAGCCCCTCACCAGCTCTATTCCCTTCTCTCAACTCACTCCACTACCTCAAGGTCTTTCTTGGCCTGAGGGGCCCAAAACTGATTTGAGGTTTGGCTTCCCCAGCGCTGAGTACAGTGGGACAGTCATTGCCCTGGGCCTGCTGGCCACACTGTTCTTGATGCACACCAGGATGCTGGTGGCCATGTTACCCACCTACACTGGGCCATCAGCTGTCCCCCAACATCATCTGTTTCCCCTGGGCCTGATTCAGGGCTTCCTCCAGCTACACATGGACTGTGGAAATGGGAGAAAGCTGCATGAGGCACAGACAAACCCTACAGGACAGAAAGTGCTGAGTTCAGCATGACAGCAGCTCTGCTACTGACAGAACATCGCTGAAAAAAAGCCATCGTGTTTCTGCAGGCATTAGCAACAGCTCTCCAGCCAGCAGGGCTTTGCCCCGAGTCAGCCTGAACCAGTACAGCACAAAGGTTTTCAAAGGGCAGGAGGAAATACCACTCCCAGGCTCCTGAGCATCTAAAGCCCCTCTGGCCCTGACAGATGAACAGCAGCCAGCTGAGATGCACCATTTCCAGACAGCCCCCAGCAGGTGTCCATCAGCAATTACTCCTGTGGATGGCTCCTAGTGAACAGCGACGAAAGAGTGCCCAGAGCGGGTGTGGAGTCTCCTTCTCTGAGACATTCGAACCCGCCTGGACCCACCTGTGTGATCTGCTCTGTGACCCTGCGTGAGCAGGGCTTGGACTGGGGGATCTGCAGAGGGCCCTTCAGCCCAACCAGCCTGGGATCCTGTAAAGGGCATTTCTGAAAAAAGTCCCTTGAGGTGTAGCCCCTGTGGTGGGGCTAAGTTAAAACACAGCCAGCTGCCCAGTGACCTCCCAGGCACTTTGCAGATCATGATGATTTTCTGTGCGGGAGCAATTTTCCTTAGTTGAAGCCTACATGAACCCCAAGTGGCCTGTTCTTCTCAACTCATGGAATTAGCAGCTCCACCACCAGCACTCTCCCTCTACACAAAACCAGCACCACAGGGCACCATGCACTGGCCAGGCTGCTCTGGGTACCTGTTCTTCCAGAACTCCAGCTCCACCTTCGGGTTCGGATTGCTGCCTTGCAGGAGAGGCTCTGAAGACTCTTTCTTCAGTGCCTCCTGGATCTGGTGGCTCCAGTCTATGATGGCCGACTCCATGGCATACACCAGAGATTTATCTATCCGTTCCATGCTGTAGTAAACAGAGTACGTGATTAACTTTGTTGATGTGCATTGCTCAGTTGGATCTACTTCCAATGGCCGTGTGGGCAGCTGGATTTTACAGGGTTTCACATTTCAAAACCACAAAACAATCAAACCCCATAAGATTTTGCCACTGGTTTAATATAGGAATTACACTCTGGAGAAAATGGCTGAATGTCTGCAGCAGTGTGGGCAACAACACTGTTCATAAAGTGAATGGTGGAAATGAAGAGCCAGTCGCCACCTCTCTGCACAGCCAGTCATTGTCACATCAGATCCATTCAGGTTCAGGATCTGACCTGGAGACTCACACATCCAGCAAGATTCTCTCTCCCCATACCATTCTCCCTCAAAATATTCTACATCCCTGCAGTCATTAACTCACTTAATTCAGCAAGAAACACCACCAAGTGGGCTGGGAAGCTGAGGACAGGTCACCCCACTGCCTTGGAAGCAGTAACTTCTCACAAAATCCCACCCGCACCACGTCCTGTCTGAGGAGTGATTCATTCCACTGCACCCACACATCTCCTGGGGTTCCACAGGGGCACGCACGCAGCCCAGACACGATGACAACTTGATGTACAAACGCATCTGCTTCTCTGAACCTTCCAGAACCTGTTATTTTGGGGTGGTACTCACGATTTCTCATTTTCCAGATCAATGTCCTCAATTCCCTCTGAGCCAGCTGGGAGAGGCAGCAAGGTCTTGCCGTCTACTTGGCCAACAACTGTGAAAATGGTACTTTTGAGGTTGTGGACATGACGCACGATGTCTTGTGACACCACTTGTGGCCAGCCCTGATGGTTCTTCTTGTTCGTTAGGATGGGCACGATCACCTACAGCGGGAGTCACGGAAGACCAATGGAGAAAAAAGTGCAGCAGGAGACGGACGGGCCACCAGGCTCTGAGGTCTGTGCTTGGCCAAGCCTGGAGACCCATATTCATTGCTGTCTCAAGCAGTTCCCATGTGAAATAGAGGCAGCTGATGATGAATGGGCATCTCTACAGGCCCACTTTATACAGCAGAACACCCTTTTCCCCAAATCCAAGCAGCCAAGGAGGGTGGAAGCCAGTAGGCAAAGTGAGCAGCCCCATCCCCAGGCTCTCCCAGCCTTTCAAGCCCGCAACTGGAGATGGCCCCATGGGCTGCTGTCCCTTGCCCTCACAACTGTCCCCGGTGCTTGGTCCCCATGTCCCTGCCCATGGGCACAGCCGTCAGGCTGCCCTTTGAGCCTGCCAGGGCTGGGCTGAGCTCAGTGTGCTGCAAGGGAAGGTCTGCTGGTACCCCCTGGGATACACTGGTGGTGAGGGTCCCCCAGGTCCCAGCTGCAGCCCACCAAACAGGAGCTTTGCCTTTATCAGCACTTTTACTGACCCGGCAGCATGGGGTTGTGGGGCTGGTCGGGGTTTGCCCAGATTTGAGCTGCTTTTGGCTTGTTTGAGCTGTGACAGCAACACCGTGTCTGTCACCTATCCTGGCTGGCTCTGCACTGGGACCAGCCTGTGGCAACAGCCTAACAAAGCCAGGTTGTCCCTAGTGACAAACAACAGCCCTTTGTGTTACTGGACTCAGGGTGGGGGTAGGGGAGGGGGGGGAGGTGACTAAAGGCATAAAAATAGCTGCAAATGGACATAACATTGAAACGGAATAAAGCAGCTCAGCACCTCCATGGTGCTGTCCCAGGATGCTGAAGACTCTTTGGAACTGTGGCTGGCTCTGTAGACCCGAAGAAGACCCGACCAGCCACCTTCGTGCCCAGGGAGCCGTGGGAAGGGGGAGCACAACCCCAGGGAACACACGGGCAGGTGCTGACGAGTTCACCTTCAGCAGTTTTAGCTGCATTATTAGCAAGATGTGTCTCTATTACTTAAAGCATGTGGACTGCTAATGCCAGTGATGTTGTAACCAGGCAAATGATAGCCGTTCATTTTCTTTCTGACTGTTAAAATGATAACTGGACTCAGGATGAAGCCCCAGCCCACAGAGCAGGTGTGTTCCCTTCGGCACCGCAGGAGTGAAGCAACAAGTGGACAAGGTCACCAGCTGTGACCCCTCACTGAATAAAGACAAAGTGTGGGCAGAGGAACACACGACCCCAACCCCAGGAAATTCAAGACCTTTTTCACCTTCACGCAGACCCACCCCACCTGCCTGACCCAGCACCACCGCTGCTTTTGCCTTCAAGTGAAGCTTGAGAGGAAAACAGGATGAAAACCAGGCACAATCTGCTCCCTGCAGAAATACTGCATGTCTGCACAGGGGAGAGCAAAGCCTGCAAACACGCAGCTGGGACGCACAATCCCGGCTCCCAAAGGCATTCAGAAAACAGGATTTAACAGGATCTGCCAAAGTGTTCCTACCCCACCATCTACCCATAGCAGACGGTGCTTGCAATGCTATTGGCCAGCCGTGATGCAAAACCACTGTTTGTGCAGACTTCGCAAGACCACGGGGCTCATCAAAACAAAAGCTCCCCGTATAAATAATGTGTTTTCTCACAAAACCAGGATAACCAGTCTGGCAGCCTGCTCTTGGGAATCCAATCTATCAGTCACCATCTTAATATACCAAACATCATGATCAGAGCTTCTCAAATCCAGCAGCTCCTCTGCTTTCCCATTACAGCCTCATTCCTGAGACTTCTCCAGGTGAGGAGCCATCAGGAATAAACCGAAACAACATTGTCTAGTTCAGGCTAATAACACAGCAAAGCAAAAGCACTCGAACCTCTTGACGATCTCTTTAAGAAAACATCAGCCCACCTGAGATAACCCGACACTGAGCTACAGGAGGCTCCTGAACATCACAAAACACTTTTTCACTATGAGAGTAATCGAGCACTGGCCCAGGTTGCTCAAAGAGGTTGTGAAGTCTCCATCCTTAGAGATAATGAAGAGCTACCTGGACATGGCCCTGGGCAACTGGCTCTGGATGGCCCTGCTTGAGCAGGGGTTTGGAGTAGGTGACCTGCAGATGTCCCCTCCAGCACCTGTGGGTACATCAGTCCCACAAGGACCCCACTGATAGACAGAGCTGATGTGGATCAGCATTCAGGTGGTTTATATGAGTTCTAAAGCCGTCCATGGTACTGCAAAGGGCAGAGTTAAGGGTACAAGTGCATCAGCAGAGAAGGGAGGGAGGCCAAGGAGCCTGTCTGTAGGAGGGGACACCTTCCCCGCTGCCATGTGCGAGGGGCACCCGGTACTCATGGGTGCCAGGGCTCCCTCTGCACCTCCGGGGCTGCCCAGGCCTCACAGGATCCCAGCCTGGTTAGGTTGAAGGGATCTCTGCAGATCCCCCAGTCCAAGCCCTGCTCACGCAGGGTCACAGAGCAGATCACACAGGTGGGTCCAGGCGAGTTTCAATGTCTCAGAGAAGGAGACTCCACACCCGCCCTGGGCAGCCTGGGCCAGGCTCTGCCATCTCCCAGCAAACAAATTTCTCCTCATGTTGAGCCTGCCCCCGTGGCCCCTCATCCTCACCTCCTCCACGAGGGCGGCAAAGTGCCGCAGGGCATCGGCGGGCAGGTCCCCGCAGAGCAGCTCCCCGGGGCCGGCGCCGGGGGCCCGCAGGAAGAACAGCCCCTTGCGGCGGGCGGCGGCGGGGGCGGCCCCAGCTCCAGCTCCCCGGCCGGGCCCCGCCAGAGCAGCAGCGCCGGCCCCGCCGGCCCCGCCAGCAAGCTCCGCAGCAGCGGCCCCGCCGCCTCCCCGCCTGCCCAGCGCTCCCAGCGCTCCGCCGGCACCCCCAGCCCCCGCGCCGCGCACCGGCACAGCCGCTCGGCGCCGGGCACCGGCTCCACCGCCTGCTCCATCCGGCCGGCACCGGCGGGTGTTTGCGGGGAAGAGCCGCGTTGCCCGGGGGAAGGGACACTGCGAGGAGCCGGGGGCGGGCCGGGGCGGGACCCAGCTCGCCTGGGAGACGCAGCTGCCCCGGGCAACCACGGCTATCAACACAAGCTGGGGATGGAGGGCCTGAGAGCAGCCCTGCGAAGGACTTGGGGGTGCTGGGGGATGCTCCCTCTGGGGGGGGTCTGGATACCACTGGATCCACCTGGGCACCCCCAAAGTGGCTTTTTAGCACTTATTTTTCTCCTGAAAAAGCAAACACAGTGGGGCTTTCTCCCATCCTGCCCCATGGAACCCCACTCAGACCACACCAGTGCTTGGTTGCCCATCACCATTTATTGCAGCTGCTGCCTGCTCAGCGCCCAGGGCAGTGGGACCGGGCCCGAGACCCCCATCCTGCCCGGCTGTCAGGGAGTGATTCACTGCGGGGGGTGGAAACTGGGGATCCCGTACCCCTATATATATGCTAAACCAAATTATTCGGTTGCAAGCAGTGGTTGAAATAATAAGCAACCAGACGGCTGAGGCACCGAATCTCATAGCGAGACAATTGTCTCAGACCAGAGCTGCAGTGTACCAAAATCAGGGAGCGTGAGATTGGCTTTTAGCTGAAGAGAGGGGGGCGTCTGTGGGAAACTGAATACTTCGGAGTGTTGTTTGGAAAGAGATAACGATGGGGAAGCCATAATGAAAATAGCAGAGGAGATAAAACGCGTTGCACATGTACCAGTACAGAAGTGGAATTCTGTACTTACTAGCCATTGGTGGGGTAACTTATTTGGGGGAGCCTGGTGGAAGAAAATAGGCTTCATGATAGTATGTGCATTTCTGGGTTTACTGTTTGTGCCACGTACGACCCCGCGCTTTGTTCAGTTAATACATTCAGTAGTCCAAGTCCTCCCCACCCCCCGCCAGCGAGTTCGCCTCCCCCCCGGGAAGCCGGGGCGTCCCTGCCGGCTCCGTGCCCGGGGTGGACGGGGGTGGACGGCGGGGGGGGGGTGGACGGGGGGGGGGGGGGGGGGGCACGCGGGCGTCCCGCGGTTTCTCAGCCCCGCTGTCGGAGGCCTAACCCCCTCACCTGCCCGTGCTGCCGCCTCCCGCGCTTCTTCCTCGGTGGCTCGCTCGCTCGGTCCCTCGGCCCGCTGCCCGCCCCGGCCGCGGGCTGAAGAAGAAACCGACCCCGCCAGCGGCTTTGCCTCCCCCCGGGGAGGCATAGAGACACCGCGTCCCCGTCCCCGTCTCCCCGTCCCGGCCCGCCTGCCTCCCTGCCTACCCGCGCGCGGGGTTCCTCGGCCGATCGGCAAGACGCTCCCGCGCTGGCCTCCCCGCGACCGCCCGCCCGACGGGCTTGACTCCGAGCGACTGACCGTTGGGCACCTGGCGGGGGGCAGGGGGCCGGTTGCCGGGCGGCGGGGAGAGCGCGCATGCGCGGCGCGCGCAGTTGCCGACCCCCTCCGGCCCTTCCCGCGGGTGGGCCGGAGGGGGCGGGGGGCAAGGCGAGGGCGGGAGAGACCGCGCTTTGGGGTGCGGGCGGGGAGGGGGGGTGTTTGTACTCGCCGTGCAGTCTGAGCCGGAACACGAAGTGAAATTATACGGCGGCGGCAGATGCGGGTGGGGGGCACGACGACACCACCACGACCCCGCCGCCCCTGCCGAAATAAACTCCCACCAAAAAAAAAAAAAAACACCGCCACGAAACCCGCATCCCCACGCCACGCGCGAGCCCCGAAACTCCAGACACGGACTCGCCGAGCGTGTGCACGGATCGCGAGGGTCGAAAAGCTCGACTCGTAGAGTCGCGTACACTGTCCCGCAGCGGTCCGGTCCGGTTCGGTTCGGTTCGGTTCAGTTCAGGCCTTTCCCGCCAGTCCGGTGCAGTCCGGTTCAGTTCAGTCCTTGCCCGCTGGTCCGGTGCGGTCCGGTCCGGTTCAGTCCTTGCCCGCCGGTCCCACTTACTTAGAGTAAGCCTAAAATGCACAGATCTCTCCATAAGGATGGGTTTTATACTCTACTTCCACAATCTGCTGGCAGTACAAAAGAATAAGCGGCAGATCTACTTAGGCTGAGTCACGGTGCTTTGCTCCTAAGACCATGCATACCATGGGAATATTTCAGCTGCATGTCCCACCCCAACCCCAGAGAGCAAGAGCTCCAGGAACAGGTGGAGAAACAGGGAAGGACACTGCAGTGCTTCTGAGAAATAAAGCAAGGACAGAAAGGCAGACGGGCATGCTGTGGAACCTTCTCCTTACCCGACTGTGCTGCTGCCACTCACTTAATGACACTGTAGAGCAAGTACTTTTAGCACCTTTTTTGTGTTTCACGTTCCAGGAACCCTGCCCCTGGAGGTCCAGCTGCTGAGGTGGAGACTCAGGACCTGGACCCCATGGCTTCGGGGCAGAGGCTCTGATGGAGAGGAGAGGAGATCAGGGGTTGCACTGGGAAATGTGTCTGCACTGCAGGGGATGTGAGAGAGGTTCCTAAATCCCATCCCCAGCATTTCTGGTAGCAGTTAACTCTTCCTGCCCATGTCTGTGCTCCTGCAGCTGTGTCTCTGTCCCTGGGTCTGCTCCCTGTCCGTGTCACAGACCCCGTCCCACCCGCTGTGTGCTCAGCTCTGTCCTGCTCACACCGCCTGGCACTGCCCAGGTGTTGCTTTATCCATGCGAGCCACGGAACCTGACACACCAATACGATGTTCACAGAGTTCGCTTTATTGTCGGACCGGGCTGGCTTTATAGCAAAGCTGCCCTGTCCACGCGCCTTACAACAACGTGATTGGTTGTAACTCGTGTTATACAATAACATGATAGGCTGCATGTACTGTCCAGCGCTCTGCACGCATGTGTCCGGCGATTGCTCACTCATTATTACCTTCTAATGGTGCTCCTTTAGTCTCTTTTGTCTCTGGCTTCACCTCTCAGCCAGGCCGGGGACAACCCCATCCCCCTGGGGCGGGGGGGGCTCTGCCACTACATCTCCCCCTCTTTTATTTAATATTAACAATACGCCATATCATGCTTTAAACACAGTGTGAAATACAGGGTAAGAACATTAAGGCTAATACAATTACAATTAACAAGAACAAACCTGTTTTCAATATTCCTTTTAACCAAACAAGGCATTCACCCCAAAAAACCCAGTATCTTCTGTTATTTTCTTGTTCTGCAAATCTTCTATCTTTTTAACTTTTAAGTTCAAACAACACATACAATCAAACTCTTCATAACTGTGAACATGTCCAATAACAAAAAATTAATTGCTGCTCTGTTTTACAAAGTGGTATTCTCAACATTGGCTACATTCATTGCTTAAAGCGATAACATGTCTGAGGTTAAGGGTTGTCATCACTGCAACCGGTTTCTTCTCTGTTAGCTGGCCAAGGTCTCACCCACTTTGCTGGGATCCATGAATTTTTGTGGTTACCTGTAGAAACACAAGCATATCCCCTTCCCCAGGTTATTAGTGACATAGGACCTTCCCATTGTTGTGTTGTCGGATTAAACACACTAACCTAGGCACATTTTCGGAAAAATCTTTGACATTTTTGATTTGGTGCATAACAACCGGTTCCATTTCAGTTTCACTTTTAGGATTAAGCCAGTTCAGCACATACAATGCCTTCATCAATACCTCTTCCGGGCTCACACCAATTCCCCCTTGTTTTTTCAAAACAGACAAGAGATTTTTAATGCACGGTGTGCACGCTCAATAATTGCTTGGCCAGTAGAATTATAAGGGATTCCAAACAGGTGCTGTACCTTCCACTGGGTGAGGAAGGCTGCAAGTCTGTCAGAGCGGTATGCAGGGCCATTATCTGTTTTGATTTGTGTAGGGACACCCATGACAGCAAAAGCTTGTAGTAAATGACGTTTTACTGCCTTTGCATTTGCTGAGGTCAAGGCTGTAGCCCACAGCAGTCCTGAACAGGTATCTATGGAGACATGAATGTACTTTTGTCTGCCAAATGGTGCAAATTCAGTAATATCAGTTTGCCATAACTGACCTGGCTGCAAGCCCCGAGGATTTACTCCCTTTTGTTGGAGAGGGACTATGCGGGCACAATCAGGACAAGCTGCGATAATGGCTCGAGCTTGTTCCTTTGTAATTGTAAACTGCTTTCGGAGTGCTGCTGAGGATTGATGAAAGAATTCGTGAGCTTGTCTGGCTTGTTCAAAAGGGGATATATCTGCTACTGCCACAAGTTTGTCTATGGTGCTGTTTCCCTCTACTAGACCACCTGGTATGTTAGTATGGCTTTTTATATGCATGATAAATACTGGTGCTGTCCTATAATCTAATACGTTCCACAAATCTAACAATGCTTCAAACAATAAGGAATTGGAAACTCGCTGCAAAAGTGCTCTATGTATTCTTTGTACAATTCCCACAACATAAAGAGAATCTGTTACCAGATTAACTGGAGAGTTATGCCATTTTTGCAATGCTGCTGTCACCGCTCGCAATTCTAAAATTTGAACCGATCCTTCAGCTATGACAATCTGTGAATGCCACTGACCATTCTCAAACCATACAAAGCCTCCTTTGCATGAGCGACTACTCGCATCTGTGAAAATGGTTATAGCATCTAGTGGATGCTCACTAAAAATTGACATAGGCTCTAAGGGGAGGTTGGTCTTAAATATAGGATGTGGTGGATAATGATTGTCCACCTGCACCGGAATCCGGGCAAGAGCTGAGGCAAGATCGTCATGTTTGAGAAGGATCTGTTCAAACAAATTGAGGGAAATAGGGATCACAATTTTAGCAACATATAGTCCAGACAATGTCAGAAATCTGCTTAGTCCTTTCACTATCACTTGGGCAATGGCTTCCCACCTCTGAATGATGGTTTTTTGTTTTTGGCTGTTTAAAAATATCCATTCTAATATTACCAATGGATCCTTTTCTTCCGTGCTCCACTGGGCCAAAAGTCCTGCCACTTCCTTATTGGTATTATAGACATAGAGAGTAACAGGCAATTCTGATCTTACCCGCTGAGCAGTATTCTGTGAAACTTTTCTTGCAATCTGCTCAAGCGCTTTCTGTGCTTCTGGTGTGAGGCACCGTGGTTCTTGGGGGTCTCGTCCCCCACGGAGGAGACTAAACAGCGGTTGCAAATCTGTATTTGTAATACCCACAACATTTCTTATCCACTGTAAGTCCCCTACTAACTTCATTGCATCGTGAAGGGTTGCTATCTTTGCTTTCACAGTAAGCTTCTGAGGTCTAATCATGGCCTGAGTTAGTTCATATCCTAAATATTTCCATGGTGCGGTTTGCTGTACCTTTTCTGGTGCCACAACCAGACCCCATTGACCTAATTGCTTTGTCAACTGAGTTATTATGTCCTTACTAATTTTCTCTTTATTGCACAAAAGGATATCATCCATATAATGATAGATGATCATCTGAGGGTGTTGTTGCCTGAATGATTTTAAAGCCAAATCTACATACCATTGGCAAATAGTAGGAGAATTTTTCATTCCCTGAGGTAGCACTACCCAATGATATCTTTTTGTGGGAGCTTGATGATTAAGCACTGGAACAGTAAAGGCAAATTTTTCACAATCCTCTGGGTGTAAAGGAATCGTGAAAAAACAATCCTTCAGATCAATGACAGTTATATCCCAATCTTTTGGAAGCATGGTTGGGGTAGGAAGACCTGGTTGTAGTGCCCCCATATCTTTCATTACTGCATTAATTGCCCTGAGGTCCTGTAACAAACGCCACTTCCCTGATTTCTTCTGGATAGTAAAAACAGGTGTATTCCACGGGCTGGTGGAAGGGACCAAATGTCCGAGACTGAGTTGCTCTTCAACCAGCTCCTCTAAATGTGCGAGCTTTTCTTTTGGTAATGGCCATTGATCCACCCAGACAGGATCATTTGTTTCCCAACTCAGCTTCATACATGGCCGGGTGTCGCTCGCTGCAATGGCCATTATTAAAAAGGTGACTGCATAACTATTCCCCACTGAGACATCACATCCCTTCCCAATAATGCAATTGTTGTGTTTAGAACATAAGGTCGTACCCATGCCTCTAAGCCCTCGCCCTCCTCCCTTATCTTAACCATATGTGTGCTGATGTGGGTGGGAGTGGCCCCCCCTATCCCCACTACCATGGTATTTACTGCTTCTAAAGGCCAACACAAAGGCCAGTCAGTGCGAGGGATAATCGTCACATCTGCGCCTGAATCTAAAAGCATTCTTTTCCTCTTAATCTCACTGCCAGGCCCAATAATGGAAACTACCCTAGATGGTTTGTCCAAAGTCAGTTTTTCCGTGAAAGCAACCACAGGGGCTCCAGTAGAACCAAAACCTTTCTGACCTCTTTCTGTATTTAAAGCCTTTGGAACACATGCTTTAAAAGGTACCAATTGTGCTATACGGGTCCCCTGTTTAATAGTCACAGGGGGTGTTAAGACTTGCAACATAATACCTATGGGTCCAACATAATCAGAGTCTATTAATCCTGGCAAAACAAACAACCCCTGTCTTGAAGCAGAAGAACGACCTATTAAAAGTGCACTCAATCCATACCCTAGGGGCCCTGTTACTGTAGATGGAACTACATGTACAGACCGGTCTGTTATTGTGACGTCTGTTCCCACGGCCAGATCGACGCCTGCGCTTCCTGAGGTTGCTGCCCTGAGCTCGGACAAGCAACCATGGCTGTTCCCCCTCTCGGCTGGTATTGTGGTGTCATCGCGCCCCAGCCCCTGGCGCTGGTCCTCCCGTTTCCCGGCAGCGGTGTCCCATCTTTTTTAAATCTTGATCGACACTCCACTACTCGGTGTCCATACTTATCACACCGACTGCACGTGCCATCAAAGCGCAAATTATTGAGAGGGGCTGGTGACTGACTAGTGCCATTACTAGGTCCCCCTCTCCGAGTATACTGAGGGCAATTTCTTCTAATATGTCCTGTTTGTCCACAAGTAAAACACGCTAGGCCGCGAGAAGAAGGGCTTCGACCTTTCATTGCAGGCTTAAGTGCTGCAGCCAAGGCCGCAGCGTGGGCTTGAGCATGTATTTTTGCTTTTTCTACCTCCTGTTGCATAATTGGTACCCGTGTGCAAGCTTCCACCATCTCTGCTAAAGAAGCACTTTTTCCCAAACCGGCTAGTATCTGTTGGCATTGGGTGTTTGCATTCATCATAGCCAAATCTTTCCCCACAGCAGCTTTTGCCTCTGGAGTCAAGTTAGGACAGGCATCTATAGCTTCTTTCAAACGATCTACAAACTTCATATATGGTTCCCCAGGATCCTGCTTTATTGTAGAATAGGGTGGCACAGGGTTACCTCTATTTGGCAATTCTTTCACTGCTGCCAAGGCAAGCCCTTGCGTTTGCTGCAAAATCCTTGGATGAAGTGCTGCCTGAGTAGCACCATCCGCATATTGCCCACGACCCAGTAACTGGTCCATGCTCGCTAACCGCAACGGATCATCAGCTGGTAAACGAACATTTTCTAATACTGCCAATTCCACTTTCCCCTGCCACGTGTCCAAGAACAGCAAATACCCCGTTGGAGGAAGCAATAACTCCATCAATGCCCTAATATCTGTTTGAGTTAGTACTTGCCCCTTGAAAAATGAATTGATTAGCTGCATCACATGCTTATTATCCATACCATATTGCATAACTGCACTTTGCAATTGCTTAACCGTTTTCCAATCAAAAGGCGACCACTGCCTTTGTCCTCTATTATCTATGTGCACTGGCATTGCTGTAATACTACCAGGTAACATGATCCCTTCAATAGTTGCATCTCTGATTACCCCTTGCCAACGTTGCCCTGCATTATAAGAATGATCTCGAGGAATATCTCTACCCTGATGCACAGGGGCAGCACCCAAATTATCATTATTATCACTGCTATACAATTCCCTTGTGTTTCCCTGTGGATCAGTAAGTCGACGCATATTTGCAAACCGATCTGCTAACCCAGTCTCCAGCCCTTTTCCATATCGCGCTCTCAAATATTCATCTGCTTCTCTTACAGACCACATCCCATCTTCAACACATTGTCTAGCCCATTTTTGTATTCGCTCCCTTTTGATACGGAGCTCCTCCGGAGTGAGGTCTAATTCCACCCCCTCCCTTTCCTGTTTTCCCCGTTTTTCACATTCCCTGCCAATTGCCTCCAGCCCGTCCTTAATTGCATCTGACGCCTTTTTATATGCTATTAACCGCGAAGTTTTACTGTTACCGCCATCTAGTCGTTTCATAGCTTCTAGAACTTCTTGCATCTGGCTCTCCTGCCGTCTCAGTAAGTCCTTCAGGCTCTGCACGTGGCTCTCCTCCTGGCAGTCAGGGCGATTCTGCGGGGCTCCGTCCTGGTGTTCCATCGGCTCCTCCGGCAAGGGCACGTCGGCTGCATTAACTTGTCCTGGCTTGTTGAAACTTGCCGGTTGCTGCCATTCGTTGTCGGAGCCAGGCAATGGCTCAACGGGCGCAGAGGGTGTAATTTGCTCTCCGCCCCAGAACTCCAGATCTGATACGGGACATACCAGCGGTGTTGATTCTTCGGAGTTCTTGGAGGGTGGGCAGCTCGCGGCGGGTGGCTCCGAGGGGACGGCACACAGCTCGGCTCCTCTGAGACTTCCTGCACCAGCTGCCTGACCTCCCGCCAGGGTCCGGCGAGATCGCAAGCCTCGCGGCTCCCCCTTGTAACCGCTTCCCATAGTTCGGTCCCTATGTCCTCCCATGTACCGGGAGAAAAAAATTCGTCCGTCGAACGAACACAGCCCTTACGCTGGGCGAATAGTAAAAGGCGCTCCACCGCGTCTTTTTCCAAAATTCTTCCTGTTCTTGCAGCCAGCTGCAGAATACTTTTCACTATTATTTTTTCTTCCACGGATGCCGTGTTTCCCATGCCACCTGCTTCTTCGTAGGCCTACTTTCCGCTATGATTGAGCGCTGGGCTGGTGTCGCCCCCAGGTGGCGTCCTCGCGTCTTCACTTCCGGCGATCTTGCTTCGATACGAAGGATCACGTCGGGGTCACCAAAGTGTTGCTTTATCCATGCGAGCCACGGAACCTGACACACCAATGGGATGTTCACAGAGTTCGCTTTATTGTCGGACCGGGCTGGCTTTATAGCAAAGCTGCCCTGTCCACGCGCCTTACAACAACGTGATTGGTTGTAACTCGTGCTATACAATAACACGATAGGCTGCATGTACTGTCCACGCGCTCTGCACGCATGTGTCCGGCGATTGCTCACTCATTATTACCTTCTAATGGTGCTCCTTTAGTCTCTTTTGTCTCTGGCTTCACCTCTCAGCCAGGCTGGGGACAACCCCATCCCCCTGGGGCGGGGGGGGCTCTGCCACTACAGGTGAGCTGTGGCCAAGTCCCAGGAAGGGACAGGGCTGGAGCCAGAGCCTTGTTGGGGACAGGGACACTGGGACCCACCATGTGGGATCAGCTCTACAGGGCAGGACCCGGGTTGTCTGGGAGGGCACAGTGACCCCGGACAGGGACAGGTGAGAGCCAGGGCAGGGGATGTTCCCTCTGCTCTGTTCTCAGCTGTGGCTGCAGACTGGACCAGTTGGGGGCTGGCGGTGCAAGGGAAATGGGGTGGGCTGGAGCTGGGCACTGACACCACCCCAGCACTTCCCCCAAGCCCAGCCCTCCTCTCCCAGAGCCCAGGATTCACCAGTGCTCCCCATTGGCAGTGCCACCAGTGACTGAGGATCCCAGTCACCAGCTGTCCACATTGCCCCAGCTGTCCTCCCACCTCCCAGAGTTCCCTAATCCTGGGGTCCCTGGTGCCCCAAGAAGAGGAGTGACTCCCAGACCCTCATTTATTTAAGGGGCTGGAAAGGGCTCAGAGATAATTGTGCTTAGAGACCCCAGATTTGAGGCTGGTGTCATCTCTAGGGGGGGTTCCATAGGGAAAGACTGGCCTGGGAGTTGAGGGGCACTGGGAGATGGTGGTGCTGGGAGGTGAGGGGCACTGGCAGGTGGGGGGATCAGGCTTTTGGGGTTGTTGCAGGATGGTTTCGAGTTGGAGCAGTGGGTCATCACCATAGGGTGTCTGGCTGTCAGGGACACACTGCTGTCCCCCCTCACCACTGTGGATGCCCGGGCCCTTCCCCGTGCAGCTGCCCCATGCAGGAAGCGGCACTGATGCCAGGGAAGGCAGCTGGATCAGTGCTCAAGGCGGGGGTGACTCTGTGCCAAGGCTGGGTTGCCAGGGCGGGTGTCTCTGCCAAGCTTTGCCCTGGGGGCTGGAGGCGTGGGGAGGGGCAGGGAGTCCTCCTGGGAGGGATAAAGGTGCCCTCACCTTTTCTGGCATCACCCAGGACTCGCTGCACCGCAGAGGAAGATGAAGGTCGCAGTGCTCAGCGTGGCCCTGCTCTTCACCATCCTGCTGTGCACCCCAGAGGATGCGCAGGTGAGGCTCCAGTGAGGGCCCCCACCGGTTTCTTGTCTTGGTGCCCCCACACCCCTCCTCTTTGGGCCTCCCCATTCCATCCTTTAAGACCCCTCAGGTATCTCCTCCTCAGGATCTCCTCTGTGTCCTATAGAGGGTCCCCAAATGCTCTCCCTTTGATGGATGCCAACGCCTTTCTTTCCATCTTTCCACTCCGCCCTTTGCCTTTCACCCTGTCCCCTGCGGTAGTGCCCCCAGATCCCCCTCCTTGAACACCCCCTCCCAAACACTTTCCCGATCCCCGCGTTTTGTTCCTCTGCTGTCCTCTTCCTCCTGCCCCCACCAACAACCTCACCTGAATTCCCCGTGTCCCCTCCCCTTGAATTCTTTACCCCTCACTTGCATCCCATGCAGTCCTGTCCCTCCAGCACCCCCAGCCCGGTCCCTTGGGTTCTGCGAGTTCACAACAGTGCCCTGCCTCTGGGTCCCCCCCAGCCACCGTCCTCCTTGGAGGCCCCAAATTCCCATGTTATCCTTTTCTCCAACCCAAGCCCTGGTCCGCCATGAACAGGTATCCCAGGTGAAACTTGGAGGAATGAGGTTGGGGGGAGCAGAAGGGATTTTCACGCTCAGATGAGGGAGAATCCAGGGGCCTTGGTGGGGCTGGGGACACCTGTGCCCAACCCACAGCCCCATTTGTCTCCAACCCCTTTCTCTTCTTTCATAGGCATTTCCAGGAACATTGCTGGAAGCAAGTGGAGGGTCTCTCCTGCATGTGAGTAGTGGGGCGGACTTGGAGGGCATCCAGTCACAGTATCACAGTATCACAGTATGTTTGGGATTGGAAGGGACCTCAAAAGATCATCTAGTCCAATCCCCCTGCTGGAGCAGGAACGCCTAGGTGAGGTCGCATAGGAAGGTGTCCAGGCGGGCTTTGAATGTCTCCAGGGAAGGAGACTCCACAACCTCCCTGGGCAGCCTGTTCCAGTGCTCTGTTACCCTCACTGAGAAGAAGTTCTTTCTCAAATTTAAGTGGAACCTCTTGTGTTCCAGCTTGATCCCATTGCCCCTTGTCCTATCATTGTTTGCCACTGAGAAGAGCCTGACTCCATCCTCATGGCACTCACCCTTTATATATTTATAAACATTAATAAGGTCACCCCTCAGTCTCCTCTTCTCCAAACTAAAGAGCCCCAGCTCCCTCAGCCTTTCTTCATAAGGGAGATGCTCCACTCCCTTAATCATCTTTGTTGCCCTACGCTGGACCCTCTCCAGCAGTTCCCTGTCCTTCTTGAACTGAGGGGCCCAGAACTGGACACAATATTCCAGATGGGGTCTCACCAGGGCGGAGTAGAGGGGAAGGAGGACCTCTCTCGATCTACTGACCACCCACCTTGTAATACACCCAAGGATGCCATTAGCCTTCCTGGCCACAAGGGCACAGTGCTGGCTCATGGTCATCCTGTTGTCCACCAGGACCCCCAGGTCCCTTTCCCCTACACTGCTCTCTAATAGGTCATTCCCCAACCTATACTGACCCTGGGGTTGTTCCTGCCCAGATGCAGGACTCTACACTTTCCCTTGTTAAATTCCATCAGATTATCCCCCGCCCAACTCTCCAGCCTGTCCAGGTCCCGCTGGATGGCAGCACAGCTTCCAGTGTCAGCCACTCCTCCCAGCTTGGTGTCACCAGCAAACTTGCTGATAGTACACTCAATTCCCTCGTCTAAATCATTAATGAATATATTGAATAATATTGGCCCCAGTACTGACCCCTGAGGCACTCCACTAGATACTGGCCTCCAACTGGACTCCGCACCATTGACCGCCACTCTCTGGCTTCTCTCTTTAAGCCAGTTTGCAACCCAACTCACTACTCTGTTGTCGAGACCACACCTCCTCAATTTAGCTGTGAGGATGCTGTGAGGGACTGTGTCAAAGGCTTTACTGAAGTCAAGGTAGACCACATCCACCGCTCTGCCATCATCCATCCACCTTGTTACATTCTCATAAAAGGCTATGAGGTTGGTCAAGCATGACTTCCCCTTGGTAAAGCCATGCTGACTGCCCCTAATGACCCTCTTATCCCTGATGTGCCTTCAGATGGCACCAAGGATAAGCTGTTCCATTACTTTCCCAGGGACAGAGGTGAGGCTGACCGCTCTATAATTACCCGGGTCCTCCTTCTTGCCCTTTTTGAAGCCTGCAGTGACATTTGCTTTCCTCCAATCCTCGGGCACCTCTCCCGTTTCCCGAGACTTGGCAAAAATGATGGAGAGCGGTCCAGCAATGACTTCAGCCAGCTCCCTCAGCACCCGCGGATGCATCCCATCTGGACCCAGGGATTTATGGATGTCCAGACTATTTAATTGTTCCCTAACCCAGTCCTCATCGACTAAAGCAAACTCCTCCATTGACCTGGCTTCATCCGGGGTCTCAGGGGTACAGGGTTCCCCAGGACAGCCTCCAGCGGAGTAGACAGAGACAAAGAAGGCATTCAGCAATTCTGCCTTCTCTGTGTCTTCTGCCACCAGGGCACCCACCTCATTCATCAGTGGGCCTACATTGCCTCTGGTATTAGTTTTATCTGCTGTGTATTTGGAAAAGTTCTTCTTGCTGTCCTTGACCCCTCTCGCCAGCTGTAATTCTAAGGAGGCCTTGGCTATCCTGGCTGCCTTCCTGCATCCTCTATCAGCAGCCTTATATTCCTCCCAAGTGGCCAGTCCCTGCTTCCATGACCTGTAAACTCTCCTCTTCTGCTTGAGCATACCCAACAGATCCCTATTGAACCACGCAGGCCTTCTGGCTCCCTTCCTCGACTTCCTACGTGTGGGGATGCTCTGATCCTGAGCATGGAAGAAGCAATCTCTGAATGCAATCCAGCTCTCTTGGGCCCCTTTTCCTTCAAGCAGTCTTGCCCATGGGATTTCTCCCAGCAATTGCTTGAAAAGGCCGAAATTAGCCCTGCCAAAGTCCAGGGTTGCAATTCTACTTGCTGTTCTGTTCCTGCCACACGAGATGCTGAACTCCACCATCTTGTGGTCACTGCAACCCAGGCAGCCCTCGACCTTTACTGCTTCGACCAGACCCTCTTTGTTAGTGAGGATGAGATCCAGCAGTGCACCTCTCCTGGTCGGCTCCTCCACCATCTGCATGAGGAAGTTATCATCAATGCGCTGGAGGAACCTCCTGGACTGTGGCTGGCTGGCTGAATGGTCCTTCCAGCCATTAATAAATACTGGCCATCATTAATAAATACTGATCGCCATTAATAAATACTGACCATCATTAATAAATACTGATCCTTATTAATAAATGCTCATCACCATTAATAAATATTGATCCTTATTCATAATGCTGATCATCATTAATAAATACTGGCCATCATTAATAAATACTGATCATCATTAATAAATACCAATCGTTATTAATAAATACTGACCGTCATTAATAAATACTGATTGTCATTAATAAATACCGATCGTTACTAATAAATACTGACCACCATTAATACATACTGATCGCCATTAATAAATACTGACCATCACTAATAAATACTGATCGTTATTAATAAATGCTGATCACCATTAATAAATATCAATCCTTATTAATAATGCTGATTGTCATGAATAAATACTGACCATCATTAATAAATGCTGATTGTCCTTAATAAATACTGGCCATCATTAATAACTACTGATCGTCATTAATAAATACTGACCGTTATTAATAATTACTGATCACCATTAATAAATACTGATCGTCCTTAATAAATACTGACCATCATTAATAAATACTGATCACCATTAATAAATACTGACCATCACTAATAAATACTGATTGTTATTAACAAATACTGATCACCATTAATAAATATTGATCCTTATTAATAATGCTGATCATCATTAATAAATACTGACCATCATTAATAAATGCTGATTGTCCTTAATAAATACTGACCATCATTAATAAATACTGATTGTCATTAATAAATACTGACCATCATTAATAAATTCTGATCATCATCAATAAATACTGACCGTTATTAATAATTACTGATCACCACTAATAAATACTGATCATCATTAATAAATACTGACCATCATTAATAAATACTGACCATCATTAATAAATACTGATCGTCACTAATAAATACTAGCCGTTATTAATAATTACTGATCACCATTAATAAATACTGATCATCATTAATAAATACTGACCATCATTAGTAAATACTGATCATTAGCAAATACTGAGCTCAAGGCTCAAGTTGGGCTCCAGGTCAGGCTCCAGGCTCAGGTTGGGCTCCAGGTCAGGCTCCAGGCTCACGTTGGGCTCCAGGTCAGGCTCCAGGCTCACGTTGGGCTCCAGGTCGGGCTCCAGGCTCAGGTTGGGCTCCAGGTCGGGCTCCAGGCTCAGGTCGGGCTCCAGGCTCAGGTTGGGCTCCAGGTCGGGCTCCAGGCTCAGACTGGGCTCCAGGCTCAGACTGGGCTCCAGGCTCAGGTCGGGCTCCAGGCTCAGGTCGGGCTCCAGGCTCAGGTCGGGCTCCAGGCTCAGGTTGGGCTCCAGGCTCAGACTGGGCTCCAGGCTCAGGTCCAGCACTTCCCCGCAGAGCAGCCCGGGGCTCTGGGCAAAGCCACGCAGCTCGTCGCCCAAGGGAAACAGGTCCATGGTCACCGGGCTCCAAACACCCCGGAGCAAAAACCAGAGCGGCCCCAGGACACCCGGGCTCCCAAAGAGCCTGGAAAAGGGACACAAAGAGTTAAATTGGGGGGAGTGAAGTGGCTGCTGATGCTGAGAAACCCCCGGGGGTTCGGGGCTGGGGGGAAAGGGGGGATCTGTATGAAAACTGCTCTGGGGAAAAGGGGGGAAGGGGTTGGGCTGCACGGGAATGGGAGGAGGGACGGGAAAACGGGAGAGGGAAACGGGGAAGAGGGAAAAGGGGGGAAAGGGGGAAAAAGGGGGGAAAGAGGGAAAAGGGGGAAAAAGGGAAAAGAGGGGAAAAGGGGGGAAAGAGGGAAAAGGGGGAAAAAGCAAGGAAAGAAGGAAAAGGGGGAAAAAGGGGGGAAAGAGGGAAAAAGAGGGAAAAAGCGAGGAAAGAGGGAAAAGAGGGAAAAAGGGGGGAAAGAGGGAAAAATAGGGAAAAAGCGAGGAAAGAGGGAAAGGGGGGGAAAAGGGAAGAAACAGGGATAAAGGGGGAAAAGAGGGATAAGATGGAAAGAGGGGGGAAGAGGGAAAGGGGGGAAAGAAGGGAAAAGAGGGAAGAGGGAAAAGGGGAGAAAAGGGGGGAAAGAGGAAAAAGGGGGAAAAGGGGGGAAAAGGGAAAAAGGGGGAAGAGGGAAAAGAGGGGGAAGAGGGGGGGAAGAGGAAAAAGAGGGAAAAAGGGGGCAAAGAGGGATAAAGGGGAAAGAGGGAAAAGAGGGAAAAAGGGGGGAAGAGGGAAAAGGGCGGAAAGAGGGAAAAGAGGGATAAAGGGGGAAAGAGGGAAAAGGGAGAAAAGAGGGGGAAGAGGGAAAAAGGGGGGAAAGGGGGAAAAAGGGGGGAAACAGGGATAAAGGGGGAAAGAGCGAAAAGAGGAAAAAACGGTGGAAAGAGGGAAAAGAGGGAAAAAGGGGGGAAGGGAAAAAGGGGGGAAAGAGGCATAAAGGGGGAAAGAGGGAAAAGAGGGAAAAGGGGGAGGAAAGAGAGAAAAAGTCTGTGGGGGGATTGATGGCGGATCTGCCCCAGCCCCGGGGTCTCTCCTGGAGGGGAGGGACGGGCGGGCTCCAGCGGGGGTGCTGAGGAGATGAGGGGACACGAGGGGACCCGAGGGACACGAGGGGACGATGAGGGGACCCGAGGGACACGAGGGGACACGATGGGACATGAAGGGACACGAGGGACCCGACGGGACGCGATCTCCTCACCCGGTGTTTCCCGCCCCGGTGCTTCCCGCCCGCCGGCGCCGCGGCCACGCCCCCTCGCCGCCGGCCACGCCCCCTCGCCGGCGTCACGTGCCGGGAGTGTGTGGCGGGAAAAGGCGGGAGGGAGGAGAGGGAGGCGCCGCCGTTTTGGTGGAGGTTGTGAGGGGAACTGGGGGTCGGCGTGAGGGGCATTGGGGGTCGGTGTGGGGGGAGGAATTGGGGTCGGCGTGAGGGGCATTGGGGGTCGGTGTGAGGGGGGGATTTGGGGGGCAGTGTGGTGGTGGGGATTTGGGGTCGGTGTGAGGGGGGAATTGGGGGGCGGTGTGGGGGAGGAACTGAGGGTCGGTGTGAGCGGGACATTGGGGGTCGGTGTGGGGAGGAATTGAGGATCGGTGGGGGGGGCTTGGGGGGTCGGTGTGAGGGGGAATTGGGGGTCGGTGTGGGGGAAGTTGGGGGTTGGTCTGGGGAGGATTTGAGGGGTCAGTGTGGGGAGGATTTGGGGGTCGATGTGAGGGGCATTAGGGGTTGGTGTGGGGGGCAGGAACTGGGGGTCAGTGTGTGGGGGGGCATTGGGGGTCGGTGCGAGGGGGAATTAGGGTCCAGTGGGGGGGCACTGGGGGTCGGTGTTTGAGGGGGGAATTGGGGGGTCGGTGTGGGGGGGTCAGTGCAGGGGGGGCCTTGGGTGTCGGTGTGAGGGGGCATTGGGGGTCAGTCTGGGGAGGAATTGGGGGTCGGTGTGGGGGGGGGCATTGGGGATCAGTGTGGGGGGAATTGGGGGTCGGTGGGGGGGGGAATTGGGGTCTGGTGTGGGGGGGGGGACATTGGGGGTCGGTGTGAGGGGGAATTGGGGGTCGGTGGGGGGGGGAAGTTGGGGGTTGGTCTGGGGAGGATTTGAGGGGTCAGTCTGGGGAGGATTTGGGGGTCGATGTGAGGGGCATTAGGGGTTGGTGTGGGGGGCGTTGGGGGTCAGTGCGAGGGGGAATTAGGGTCCGGGGGGGGATTGGGGGTCGGTGTTTGAGGGGGGAACTGGGGGGTTGGTGTGCGGGGGCGGCCTTGGGGGTCGGTGTGAGGGGGCATTGGGGGTCAGTCTGGGGAGGAATTGGGGGTCGGTGGGGGGGAGCTGGGGGTCGGGGTTTGGGGGGAGCTGGGGGTCGGGTGGGGGGTGGATTGAGGGTCGGTGTGAAGGGAATGGGGGGGCCATGAGGGGAACGGAGGCGCAGAAACAACTTTACAGCCTCCGGAGCCATGAACCTCCACACCCCGCAGGGCTCCAGAGCAGCTGCGTTCGTTTCGCCGTCGGGCGCAAGGGGAGCGATGGTTCCACCCCTCGTGCGCCGCTCCGAGCGGCAGGAGCTGCGTTTAAATACAGCGAGGTGCTCGTGTCCCAACGACCCCGGAGCGCCCGTGCACATCCATAACCTTTCCCGCTCATCACTGCCGTAGTCTCCGCCTGGACGCCCCCTGTTCGCCTGCGCGGCGCCACCTGGTGCTCTGGAGGAGGGGTCTTTGGATGAAGGCTCCTTCAGCTTCCTCAGGTTTGGCTCCTTGTGTTGAATGGACTGGGACCCAAGCTCCAGGTCGGTTGAACCCAGCCTGGCGCCCCCTTTTTGCTGTAAATCTCGGTTCTCTCGTCCCCTCGAGTTCACAGCTGGTGCCGTAAAACTCCTGATCCTGGCACTGCTGGGTTCTGGTTTCCTTACCATGAGTTCACCTAAAGCTCTGAACTAAGGGCTCGTGTGGCTCAGCCCTAAAGTGTTGGCTCGTTAGTGGGCACCCAATTATGTTTTGTTAACCCTTAAAATGTTCGTGCCCTCTATCAGACCCAGGAGTTCGGGCGGGGATTCAGTTCAGGAGGGACCCGGAAGTAACCCTAAGGACCCAGTAGTTGGGGGGTGTCAAGGGTTAAGATCGTGAAACTGTGGGGACCCCTAATGTCCCCAGGGGCCATTGTGACATCCTGGGGACCCCCTTTGTCCCCAGGGCCCATCGTGGCACTGAGGGGACCCCCCCCCCCCTAGTCCCCAGGGCCCATTGTGGCACCATGGACACCCCCTTTGTCCCCAGGGCCCATTGTGACATCCCAGGACCCCACCTTGTCCCCAGGGTCCCTTCTGACAGGGTGGGGACCCCCCTTTCTCCCCAGGGCTCATTGTGACGTCCCAGGACCCCTTGTTGTCCCCAGTGCCCATTGTGACATCCTGGGGACCCCCCTTGTCCCCAGGGCCCATTGTGAAATCCGGGGAACCCCCTGGTCTCCAGGGCCCATAGTGGTACCGTGGGGACTCGTCCTGTCACTTGGGTCCATTGTGACACCATGGGGACCCCGCCTTTGTCCCCAGTACCCATTGTGACATCCTGGGGACACCTTTGTCCCCGGGGCCCATTGTGACATCCTGGGGACCCCCCTTTGTCCCCAAGGCCCATTGTGACACCGTGGGAACCCCACTTCTTTCCAGGACCCATTGTGGCATTCTGGGGACTTCCTTTGTCCCCAGGGCCCATTGTGACATCCTGGAGACCCCCTTTATCCCCAGAGCTCGTTGTCGCACCATGGGGACCCCCTTTGTCACTGGGGCCCATTGTGACATCCCAGGACCCCCCATTGTCCCCAGGGCCCATTCTGACACCGTGGGGACCCCGCCTTTTCCCCAGGGCCCATTGTGACATCTCAGGACCCCCTTTGTCCCCAGGGCCCACTGTGGCACCATGGGGACCCCCTTTGTCCTCTGGGCCCATTGAGACATTCCAGGACCCCACTTTGTCCCCAGGGCCCATTGTGACACCGTGGGGACCCCCCTTGTCCCCAGGGCCCATTATGACAATTAAGGGACCCCCTTTGTCCCCAGGGCCCATTGTGACATCCCAGGACCCCCCACTGTCTCCAGGCCCCATCGTGACATCCTGGGGACCCCCCTTGTCCCCAGGGCCCATAGTGGCACTGTGGGGACTCATCACTTGGGCCCATTGTGACATCCTGGAGACCCCCCTTTATCCCCAGGGCCCATTGTGACACCGTGGAGACCCCATTTGTCACTGGGGCCCATTGTGACATCCCAGGACACCCCATTGTCCCCAGGGCCCACTGAGACATCCCGGCGACCACCCTTTGTCCCCAGGGCCCATTATGCACATTCAGGGGACACCCCTTTGTCCCCAAGGCCCATTGTGACATCCTGGGGAGACCCCATTGTCCCCAAGGCCCATTGTGGCACCATGGGGACCCCCTTTGTCCCCAGTGCCCATTGTGACATCTTAGGACCCCACTTTGTTCCCCAGGGCCCATTGTGACATCCTGGGGACCACCTGTGTCCCCAGGGCCCATTGTGACATCCCAGGAGCCACCGTTGTCCCCAGGGCCCATTGTGACATCCTGGGGACCCCCTTGTCCCCAGTGTCCATTGTGGCATCCTGGGACCCCCGTTGTCCCCAGGGCCCATTGTGGCACCATGTGGACCCCCTTTTTCCCGAGGGCCCATTATAACGTCCCAGGACCCCCCATTGTCCCCTGGGCCCATTGTGACATCCTGGGGTCCCCCTTTTGTCCCCTGGGCCCATTGTGACACTGTGGGGATCTCCTTTGTCCCCAGGGACCATTGTGACACTGTGGGGACCCCCTTTGTCCCCAGGGCCCATTGTGACATCCTGGGGAATCCCTTTGTCTCCAGGGCCCATTGTGACGTCCCAGGACCCTGCTTTGTCCCCGGGGCCCATTGTGACATCCTGGGGAACCGCTTTGTCCCCAGGACCCATTGTGACGTCCCAGGACCCCCCCTTGTCCCCAGGGCTCATTGTGATGTCCCAGGATCCCCATTGTCCCCAGAGCCCATTGTGATGTCCTGGGAACCCCCATTGTCCCCATGGCTTATTGTGACACCCTGGGACCGCCTTTGTCCCCAGGGCCCATTGTGACGTCCCAGGACCCCCCATTGTCCCCAGGGACCATTGTGACATCCTGGGGACCCCCTTTGTCCCAAGACCCCATTGTGACATCCTGGGGACCCCGCCTTGTCCCCAAAGCCCATTGTGACACTATGGGGACCCTCTTTGTCCCCAGGGCCCATTGTGGCACCATGGGGACACCCTTTGTCACTGGGGCCAGTTGTGACATCCCAGGACCCCACTTTGTCCCCAGGGCTTATTGTGATACCATGGGGACCCCCCTTGTCCCCAGGGCCCATTGTGACATTCAGGGGGACTCCTCTTTGTCCCCAGGGCCTATTGTGTCATCCTGGGGATCTCCCCTTGTCTCTAGGGCCCATTGTGAGACTGTGGAAGACCCCCTTTGTCCCCAAGTCCCATTGTGACGTCCCAGGACGCCTCGTTGTCCCCAGGACCCATTGTGACTCCATGGGAACCCCCCCTTGTCCCCAGGGCCCATTGTGACATCCTGGGACCCCCCTTTGTCCCCAGTGCTCATTGTGAAATCCTGGGGACCCACTTTGTCCCCAGGGCCCATTGTGGCACCATGGGGAGCGCCTTTGTCACTGGGGACCATTGTGACATTCCAGGATTTTACTTTGTCCCCGGGGCCCATTGTGACATCCTGGGGATCCCCCTTTGTCGCCAGGGCCCACTGTGACACCGTGGGCACCCTCTTTGTCCCATGGGCCCATTGTGACCTTCAAGGGACCCCCCCATTGTCCCCGGGGCCCATTGTGACATCCTGGGGATCCCCCTTTGTCGCCAGGGCCCACTGTGACACCGTGGGCACCCTCTTTGTCCCATGGGCCCATTGTGACCTTCAAGGGACCCCCCATTGTCCCCAGGGCCCATTGTGACATCCTGGGTACCCGCTTTGTCCCCAAGACCCATTGTGACATCCTAGTACCCCCCGCAGTCCCCAGGGCCCATTATGACATCCTGGGGATCCCTTTGGCCCCAGGGCCCATTGTGACAGGGCGGGGATCCCCCTTGTCCCCAGGGCCCATTGTGAAACCGTGGGGACCCTCTTGTCCCCAGGGCCCATTGTGGCACCGTGGAGACCCCCCCTTTGTCTCCAGTGCCCATTGTGACATCCTGGGGACCCCCTTTGTCCCCAGTGCTCATTGTGACAGGGTGGGACCCCCCTTGTACCCAGGGCCCGGTGTGACATCCTGGGGACCCCCTTTGTCCCCAGGGCCTATTGTGACATCCTGGGGAGTCCCCTTTATCCCCAGGGCCCATTGTGACATCCTGGGGACCCCCTTTGTCCCTAGGGTTCATTGTGACATCCCAGGACCCCCATTGTCCCCAGGGCCCATTGTGAACAACCTGGGGACCCCCCTTTTTCCCCGGGCCCATTGTGGCGTCCCAGGATGCTTCGTTGTCCCCTGGGCCCATTGTGACATCCCGGGGACCCCTTTTGTCCCCAGGGTTCATTGTGACATCCTGGGGCCTCCCTTTGTCCCCAGGGCCCATTGTGACATCGCAGGAGCCCCCATTGTCCCAAGGGCACATTGTTACATCCTGGGGACCCCCTTGTCCCCAGGGCCCATCGTGGCACCGTGGGGACCCCCCCTTTGTCTCCAGTGCCCATTGTGACATTCTTGGGACCCCCCTTGTCCCCAGGACCCGTTGTGACATCTTGGGGACCCCTATGTCACCAGAGCCCATTGTGATATCCTGGGGAGCCCCCTTTGTCCCCAGGGCCCATTGTGCACATCCTGTGGACCCCTCTTTGTCCCCAGGGCCCATTGTGATATCCTGGGGAGCCCCCTTTGTCCCCAGGGCCCATTGTGCACATCCTGTGGACCCCTCTTTGTCCCCAGGGCCTATTGTGACATCCTGGGGACCCCCTTTGTCCCTCGGGCCCATTGTGACATCCTGAAGACCCCCTTTGTCCCCAGGGCCTATTGTGACATCCCAGGACCCCCCCTTTTCTCCAGGGCCCATTGTGACGTCCCGGGACCCCCTATTGTCCCCAGAGCCCATTGTGACATCCCAGGACCCCCCATTGTCCCCAGGCCCCATTATACACATCCTGGGGTCCCCCTTTATCCCCAGGGCCATTGTGACACCATGGGGACCCCCTTTGTCCCCAGGGCCCATTGTGACGTCCCAGGATGCCCCATTGTCCCCTGGGCCCATTGTGAAATCATGGGGACCCCCTTTGTCCCCAGGGCCTATTGTGACATCCCAGGACCCCCCATTGTCCCCAGGGCCCATTGTGACACCGTGGAGACCCTCCTTGTCCTCAGGGCCCATTATGCATATTCTGGGGACACCCCTTTGTCCCCAAGGCCCATTGTGACATCCTGGGGAGACCCCATTGTCCCCAAGGCCCATTGTGGCACCATGGGGACCCCCTTTGTCCCCAGTGCCCATTGTGACATCTTAGGACCCCACTTTGTCTCCAGGGCCCATTGTGACATCCTGGGGACCACCTGTGTCCCCAGGGCCCATTGTGACATCCCAGGAGCCACCGTTGTCCCCAGGGCCCATTGTGACATCCTGGGGACCCCCTTGTCCCCAGTGTCCATTGTGGCATCCTGGGACCCCCGTTGTCCCCAGGGCCCATTGTGGCACCATGTGGACCCCCTTTTTCCCGAGGGCCCATTGTGACACTGTGGGGATCTCCTTTGTCCCCAGGGACCATTGTGACACTGTGGGGACCCCCTTTGTCCCCAGGGCCCATTGTGACATCCTGGGGAATCCCTTTGTCTCCAGGGCCCATTGTGACGTCCCAGGACCCTGCTTTGTCCCCGGGGCCCATTGTGACATCCTGGGGAACCGCTTTGTCCCCAGGACCCATTGTGATGTCCCAGGACCCCCCCTTGTCCCCAGGGCTCATTGTGATGTCCCAGGATCCCCATTGTCCCCAGAGCCCATTGTGATGTCCTGGGAACCCCCTTTGACCCCAGGGTCCATTGTGACACCATGGGGACCCCCTCTTGTCCCCAGGGCCCATCGTGGCACCATGGGGACCCCCTTGTCACTGGGGACCCATTGTGACACTATGGGGACCCCCCTTTGTGCCCAGGGCCCATTGTAACATCCTGGGGACCGCCTTGCCTCCAGGGCCCCTTGTGACATCAAAGGATCACCCTTTGTCCCCAGGACCCATTGTGACATCCCAGGACCCCACTTACTCCCCAGGGCCCATTGTGGCACCATGAGGACCCCCTTTGTCACCAGGGCCCATTGTGACATCCCAGGACCCCAAGTTGTCCCCAGGGCCCATTGTGACATCCTGGGTACCCGCTTTGTCCCCAAGACCCATTGTGACATCCTAGTACCCCCCGCAGTCCCCCGGGCCCATTGTGACACCATGGGGATCGCCTTTGTCCCCGTGGCCCATTGTGACATCCCAGGACCCCGCGTTGTCCCCAGGGCCCATTCTGACATCCTGGGGACCCCCCTTGTCCCCAGGGCTTATTGTGACATCCTGGGGACCCCTTTTGTCCCAGGGGCACATTGTGGCACCATGGGGACCCCCTTTATCCCCAGGGCCACTTGTGACATCCTGGGGACCCCCCTTGTTCCCAGTGCCCATTATGACATTCTGGGGACCCCCTTTGTCCCAGGGGCACATTGTGGCACCACGGGGACCCCCTTTGTCACCGGGGCCCATTGTGACATCCCAGGACCCCAAGTTGTCCCCAGGGCCCATTGTGACACCATGGGTACCCCCTTTGTCCCATGGGCCCATTGTGACATCCTGGGGACCCCCTTGTCGCCAGGGCCCATCATGGCACCGTGGGGACCCCCCTTTGTCCCCAGTGCCCATTGTGACATCCTGGGGACCCCCCTTGTCCCCATGGCTTATTGTGACACCCTGGGACCGCCTTTGTCCCCAGGGCCCATTGTGATGTCCCAGGACCCCCCATTGTCCCCAGGGACCATTGTGACATCCTGGGGACCCCCTTTGTCCCAAGACCCCATTGTGACATCCTGGGGACCCCGCCTTGTCCCCAAAGCCCATTGTGACATCCTGGGGACCCTCTTTGTCCCCAGGGCCCATTGTGGCACCATGGGGACACCCTTTGTCACTGGGGCCAGTTGTGACATCCCAGGACCCCACTTTGTCCCCAGGGCTTATTGTGATACCATGGGGACCCCCCCTTGTCCCCAGGGCCCATTGTGACATTCAGGGGGACTCCTCTTTGTCCCCAGGGCCTATTGTGTCATCCTGGGGATCTCCCCTTGTCTCTAGGGCCCATTGTGAGACTGTGGAAGACCCCCTTTGTCCCCAAGTCCCATTGTGACGTCCCAGGACGCCTCGTTGTCCCCAGGACCCCTTGTGACTCCATGGGAACCCCCCCTTGTCCCCAGGGCCCATTGTGACATCCTGGGACCCCCCTTTGTCCCCAGTGCTCATTGTGAAATCCTGGGGACCCACTTTGTCCCCAGGGCCCATTGTGGCACCATGGGAAGCGCCTTTGTCACTGGGGACCATTGTGACATTCCAGGATTTTACTTTGTCCCCGGGGCCCATTGTGACATCCTGGGGATCCCCCTTTGTCGCCAGGGCCCACTGTGACACCGTGGGCACCCTCTTTGTCCCATGGGCCCATTGTGACCTTCAAGGGACCCCCCATTGTCCCCAGGGCCCATTGTGACATCCTGGGTACCCCCTTTGTCCCCAAGACCCATTGTGACATCCTAGTACCCCCCGCAGTCCCCAGGGCCCATTGTGACATCCTGGGGATCCCTTTGGCCCCAGGGCCCATTGTGACAGGGCGGGGATCCCCCTTGTCCCCAGGGCCCATTGTGAAACCGTGGGGACCCTCTTGTCCCCAGGGCCCATTGTGGCACCGTGGAGACCCCCCCTTTGTCTCCAGTGCCCATTGTGACATCCTGGGGACCCCCTTTGTCCCCAGTGCTCATTGTGACAGGGTGGGACCCCCCTTGTACCCACGGCCCGTTGTGACATCCTGGGGACCCCCTTTGTCCCCAGGGCCTATTGTGACATCCTGGGGAGTACCCTTTATCCCCAGGGCCCATTGTGACATCCTGGGGACCCCCTTTGTCCCTAGGGTTCATTGTGACATCCCAGGACCCCCATTGTCCCCAGGGCCCATTGTGAACAACCTGGGGACCCCCCTTTTTCCCCGGGCCCATTGTGGCGTCCCAGGATGCTTCGTTGTCCCCTGGGCCCATTGTGACATCCCGGGGACCCCTTTTGTCCCCAGGGTCCATTGTGACATCCTGGGGCCTCCCTTTGTCCCCAGGGCCCATTGTGACATCGCAGGAGCCCCCATTGTCCCAAGGGCACATTGTTACATCCTGGGGACCCCCTTGTCCCCAGGGCCCATCGTGGCACCGTGGGGACCCCCCCTTTGTCTCCAGTGCCCATTGTGACATCCTTGGGACCCCCCTTGTCCCCAGGACCCGTTGTGACATCTTGCAGACCCCTATGTCACCAGAGCCCATTGTGATATCCTGGGGAGCCCCCTTTGTCCCCAGGGCCCATTGTGCACATCCTGTGGACCCCTCTTTGTCCCCAGGGCCCATTGTGATATCCTGGGGAGCCCTCTTTTTCCCCAGGGCCTATTCTGACATCCTGGGGACCCCCTTTGTCCCCCGGGCCCATTGTGACATCCTGAAGACCCCCTTTGTCCCCAGGGCCTATTGTGACATGCCAGGACCCCCCCTTTTCTCCAGGGCCCATTGTGACGTCCCAGGACCCCCTATTGTCCCCAGAGCCCATTGTGACATCCTGGGGAACCGCTTTGTCCCCAGGACCCATTGTGACGTCCCAGGACCCCCCTTGTCCCCAGGGCTCATTGTGATGTCCCAGGATCCCCATTGTCCCCAGAGCCCATTGTGATGTCCTGGGAACCCCCTTTGACCCCAGGGTCCATTGTGACACCATGGGGACCCCCTCTTGTCCCCAGGGACCATCGTGGTACCGTGGGGACCCCCTTGTCACTGGGGACCCATTGTGACACTATGGGGACCCCCCTTTGTGCCCAGGGCCCATTGTAACATCCTGGGGACCCCCTTGCCTCCAGGGCCCCTTGTGACATCAAAGGATCACCCTTTGTCCCCAGGACCCATTGTGACATCCCAGGACCCCACTTACTCCCCAGGGCCCATTGTGGCACCATGAGGACCCCCTTTGTCACTGGTGCCCATTGTGACATCCCAGGACCCCCCATTGTCTGCAGAGCCCATTGTGACACTATAGGGACCCCCCTTGTCACTGAGGACCCATTGTGACACCATGGGCACCTCCCCTTGTCGTCAGAGCCCATCGTGACATCCCAAAACCCCCAATTGTCTCCAGGGCCCATTGTGACATCCTGGGGACCTCCCTTTCTCCCCAGGGCCCATTGTGACGTTCCAGGAACCCCCATTGTCCTCAGGGCCCATTGTGACATTCAGGGGACCCCCTTTGTCTTCAGGGCCCATTGTGACACCATGGAGACCCCATTTGTCACTCGGGCCCATTGTGACATCCTAGGACCCCCCATTGTCCCCAAGGCCCATTGCGACATCCTGGGGACCCCCCTTTGTCCTCAGGGCCCATTGTGACATTCAGGGCACCCCTCTTTGTCCCCAGGGCCCATTCTGATACCATGGGGACCACTTTGTCCCCAGGGCCCACTGTGACATCCTGGGGACGCCCTTTGTCCCCAGGGCCCATTTTGACACCATGTGCACCCCCCTTTGTGCCCAGGACCGATTGTGACATCCTGGGGACCCTCTTTGTCCCCAGGGCCCATTGTGACATCCTGGGGACACCCCATTGTCTCCAGGCCCCATTGTGAACATCCTGGGGACCCCCTTGTCCCCAGGGCCCATCGTGGCACCGTGGGGACCCCCCGTTGTCCCCAGGGCCTATAGTGACACCGTGGGTACCCCCTTTATCCCATGAGCCCATTGTGACATCCCAGGACCCCGCGTTGTCCCCAGTGCCCATTGTGACATCCTGGGGACCCCCCTTGTCCCCAGGGCTTATTGTGACATCCTGGGGACCGCCTTTGTCCCCAGGGCCCATTGTGACATCCTGGGGACCCCCCTTGTCCCCAGGGCTTATTGTGACATCCTGGGTACCCCCTTTGTCCCCAGTGCCCATTGTGACATCCTGGGGACCCCCCTTGTCCCCAGGGCTTATTGTGACATCCTGGGGACCGCCTTTGTCCCCAGGGCCCATTGTGACATCCCAGGACCCCAAGTTGTCCCCAGGGACCATTGTGACACCGTGGGGACCCCCTTTGTCCTCAGGGCCCGTTGTGAACATCCTGGGGACCCCCTTGTCCACACGACCCATCGTGGCACCGTGGGGACCCCCGGTTGTCCCCAGGGCCTATAGTGACACCGTGGGTACCCCCTTTATCCCATGAGCCCATTGTGACATCCTGGGGACCCCCTTGTCCCCAGGGCCCATTGTGACACCATGGGGATCGCCTTTGTCCCCGTGGCCCATTGTGACATCCCAGGACCCCGCGTTGTCCCCAGGGCCCATTCTGACATCCTGGGGACCCCCCTTGTCCCCAGGGCTTATTGTGACATCCTGGGGACCCCTTTGTCCCAGGGGCACATTGTGGCACCATGGGGACCCCCTTTATCCCCAGGACCACTTGTGACATCCTGGGGACCCCCCTTGTCCCCAGTGCCCATTATGACATTCTGGGGACCCCCTTTGTCCCAGGGGCACATTGTGGCACCACGGGGACCCCCTTTGTCACCGGGGCCCATTGTGACATCCCAGGACCCCAAGTTGTCCCCAGGGCCCATTGTGACACCATGGGTACCCCCTTTGTCCCATGGGCCCATTGTGACATCCTGGGGACCCCCTTGTCGCCAGGGCCCATCATGGCACCGTGGGGACCCCCCATTGTCCCCTGGGCCCATTGTGACATCCTGGGGTCCCCCTTTTGTCCCCTGGGCCCATTGTGACACTGTGGGGATCTCCTTTGTCCCCAGGGACCATTGTGACACTGTGGGGACCCCCTTTGTCCCCAGGGCCCATTGTGACATCCTGGGGAATCCCTTTGTCTCCAGGGCCCATTGTGACGTCCCAGGACCCTGCTTTGTCCCCGGGGCCCATTGTGACATCCTGGGGAACCGCTTTGTCCCCAGGACCCATTGTGATGTCCCAGGACCCCCCCTTGTCCCCAGGGCTCATTGTGATGTCCCAGGATCCCCATTGTCCCCAGAGCCCATTGTGATGTCCTGGGAACCCCCTTTGACCCCAGGGTCCATTGTGACACCATGGGGACCCCCTCTTGTCCCCAGGGCCCATCGTGGCACCGTGGGGACCCCCTTGTCACTGGGGACCCATTGTGACACTATGGGGACCCCCCTTTGTGCCCAGGGCCCATTGTAACATCCTGGGGACCGCCTTGCCTCCAGGGCCCCTTGTGACATCAAAGGATCACCCTTTGTCCCCAGGACCCATTGTGACATCCCAGGACCCCACTTACTCCCCAGGGCCCATTGTGGCACCATGAGGACCCCCTTTGTCACCAGGGCCCATTGTGACATCCCAGGACCCCAAGTTGTCCCCAGGGCCCATTGTGACATCCTGGGTACCCGCTTTGTCCCCAAGACCCATTGTGACATCCTAGTACCCCCCGCAGTCCCCCGGGCCCATTGTGACACCATGGGGATCGCCTTTGTCCCCGTGGCCCATTGTGACATCCCAGGACCCCGCGTTGTCCCCAGGGCCCATTCTGACATCCTGGGGACCCCCCTTGTCCCCAGGGCTTATTGTGACATCCTGGGGACCCCTTTTGTCCCAGGGGCACATTGTGGCACCATGGGGACCCCCTTTATCCCCAGGGCCACTTGTGACATCCTGGGGACCCCCCTTGTTCCCAGTGCCCATTATGACATTCTGGGGACCCCCTTTGTCCCAGGGGCACATTGTGGCACCACGGGGACCCCCTTTGTCACCGGGGCCCATTGTGACATCCCAGGACCCCAAGTTGTCCCCAGGGCCCATTGTGACACCATGGGTACCCCCTTTGTCCCATGGGCCCATTGTGACATCCTGGGGACCCCCTTGTCGCCAGGGCCCATCATGGCACCGTGGGGACCCCCCTTTGTCCCCAGTGCCCATTGTGACATCCTGGGGACCCCCCTTGTCCCCATGGCTTATTGTGACACCCTGGGACCGCCTTTGTCCCCAGGGCCCATTGTGATGTCCCAGGACCCCCCATTGTCCCCAGGGACCATTGTGACATCCTGGGGACCCCCTTTGTCCCAAGACCCCATTGTGACATCCTGGGGACCCCGCCTTGTCCCCAAAGCCCATTGTGACATCCTGGGGACCCTCTTTGTCCCCAGGGCCCATTGTGGCACCATGGGGACACCCTTTGTCACTGGGGCCAGTTGTGACATCCCAGGACCCCACTTTGTCCCCAGGGCTTATTGTGATACCATGGGGACCCCCCCTTGTCCCCAGGGCCCATTGTGACATTCAGGGGGACTCCTCTTTGTCCCCAGGGCCTATTGTGTCATCCTGGGGATCTCCCCTTGTCTCTAGGGCCCATTGTGAGACTGTGGAAGACCCCCTTTGTCCCCAAGTCCCATTGTGACGTCCCAGGACGCCTCGTTGTCCCCAGGACCCCTTGTGACTCCATGGGAACCCCCCCTTGTCCCCAGGGCCCATTGTGACATCCTGGGACCCCCCTTTGTCCCCAGTGCTCATTGTGAAATCCTGGGGACCCACTTTGTCCCCAGGGCCCATTGTGGCACCATGGGAAGCGCCTTTGTCACTGGGGACCATTGTGACATTCCAGGATTTTACTTTGTCCCCGGGGCCCATTGTGACATCCTGGGGATCCCCCTTTGTCGCCAGGGCCCACTGTGACACCGTGGGCACCCTCTTTGTCCCATGGGCCCATTGTGACCTTCAAGGGACCCCCCATTGTCCCCAGGGCCCATTGTGACATCCTGGGTACCCCCTTTGTCCCCAAGACCCATTGTGACATCCTAGTACCCCCCGCAGTCCCCAGGGCCCATTGTGACATCCTGGGGATCCCTTTGGCCCCAGGGCCCATTGTGACAGGGCGGGGATCCCCCTTGTCCCCAGGGCCCATTGTGAAACCGTGGGGACCCTCTTGTCCCCAGGGCCCATTGTGGCACCGTGGAGACCCCCCCTTTGTCTCCAGTGCCCATTGTGACATCCTGGGGACCCCCTTTGTCCCCAGTGCTCATTGTGACAGGGTGGGACCCCCCTTGTACCCACGGCCCGTTGTGACATCCTGGGGACCCCCTTTGTCCCCAGGGCCTATTGTGACATCCTGGGGAGTACCCTTTATCCCCAGGGCCCATTGTGACATCCTGGGGACCCCCTTTGTCCCTAGGGTTCATTGTGACATCCCAGGACCCCCATTGTCCCCAGGGCCCATTGTGAACAACCTGGGGACCCCCCTTTTTCCCCGGGCCCATTGTGGCGTCCCAGGATGCTTCGTTGTCCCCTGGGCCCATTGTGACATCCCGGGGACCCCTTTTGTCCCCAGGGTCCATTGTGACATCCTGGGGCCTCCCTTTGTCCCCAGGGCCCATTGTGACATCGCAGGAGCCCCCATTGTCCCAAGGGCACATTGTTACATCCTGGGGACCCCCTTGTCCCCAGGGCCCATCGTGGCACCGTGGGGACCCCCCCTTTGTCTCCAGTGCCCATTGTGACATCCTTGGGACCCCCCTTGTCCCCAGGACCCGTTGTGACATCTTGCAGACCCCTATGTCACCAGAGCCCATTGTGATATCCTGGGGAGCCCCCTTTGTCCCCAGGGCCCATTGTGCACATCCTGTGGACCCCTCTTTGTCCCCAGGGCCCATTGTGATATCCTGGGGAGCCCTCTTTTTCCCCAGGGCCTATTCTGACATCCTGGGGACCCCCTTTGTCCCCCGGGCCCATTGTGACATCCTGAAGACCCCCTTTGTCCCCAGGGCCTATTGTGACATGCCAGGACCCCCCCTTTTCTCCAGGGCCCATTGTGACGTCCCAGGACCCCCTATTGTCCCCAGAGCCCATTGTGACATCCTGGGGAACCGCTTTGTCCCCAGGACCCATTGTGACGTCCCAGGACCCCCCTTGTCCCCAGGGCTCATTGTGATGTCCCAGGATCCCCATTGTCCCCAGAGCCCATTGTGATGTCCTGGGAACCCCCTTTGACCCCAGGGTCCATTGTGACACCATGGGGACCCCCTCTTGTCCCCAGGGACCATCGTGGTACCGTGGGGACCCCCTTGTCACTGGGGACCCATTGTGACACTATGGGGACCCCCCTTTGTGCCCAGGGCCCATTGTAACATCCTGGGGACCCCCTTGCCTCCAGGGCCCCTTGTGACATCAAAGGATCACCCTTTGTCCCCAGGACCCATTGTGACATCCCAGGACCCCACTTACTCCCCAGGGCCCATTGTGGCACCATGAGGACCCCCTTTGTCACTGGTGCCCATTGTGACATCCCAGGACCCCCCATTGTCTGCAGAGCCCATTGTGACACTATAGGGACCCCCCTTGTCACTGAGGACCCATTGTGACACCATGGGCACCTCCCCTTGTCGTCAGAGCCCATCGTGACATCCCAAAACCCCCAATTGTCTCCAGGGCCCATTGTGACATCCTGGGGACCTCCCTTTCTCCCCAGGGCCCATTGTGACGTTCCAGGAACCCCCATTGTCCTCAGGGCCCATTGTGACATTCAGGGGACCCCCTTTGTCTTCAGGGCCCATTGTGACACCATGGAGACCCCATTTGTCACTCGGGCCCATTGTGACATCCTAGGACCCCCCATTGTCCCCAAGGCCCATTGCGACATCCTGGGGACCCCCCTTTGTCCTCAGGGCCCATTGTGACATTCAGGGCACCCCTCTTTGTCCCCAGGGCCCATTCTGATACCATGGGGACCACTTTGTCCCCAGGGCCCACTGTGACATCCTGGGGACGCCCTTTGTCCCCAGGGCCCATTTTGACACCATGTGCACCCCCCTTTGTGCCCAGGACCGATTGTGACATCCTGGGGACCCTCTTTGTCCCCAGGGCCCATTGTGACATCCTGGGGACACCCCATTGTCTCCAGGCCCCATTGTGAACATCCTGGGGACCCCCTTGTCCCCAGGGCCCATCGTGGCACCGTGGGGACCCCCCGTTGTCCCCAGGGCCTATAGTGACACCGTGGGTACCCCCTTTATCCCATGAGCCCATTGTGACATCCCAGGACCCCGCGTTGTCCCCAGTGCCCATTGTGACATCCTGGGGACCCCCCTTGTCCCCAGGGCTTATTGTGACATCCTGGGGACCGCCTTTGTCCCCAGGGCCCATTGTGACATCCTGGGGACCCCCCTTGTCCCCAGGGCTTATTGTGACATCCTGGGTACCCCCTTTGTCCCCAGTGCCCATTGTGACATCCTGGGGACCCCCCTTGTCCCCAGGGCTTATTGTGACATCCTGGGGACCGCCTTTGTCCCCAGGGACCATTGTGACATCCCAGGACCCCAAGTTGTCCCCAGGGACCATTGTGACACCGTGGGGACCCCCTTTGTCCTCAGGGCCCGTTGTGAACATCCTGGGGACCCCCTTGTCCACACGACCCATCGTGGCACCGTGGGGACCCCCGGTTGTCCCCAGGGCCTATAGTGACACCGTGGGTACCCCCTTTATCCCATGAGCCCATTGTGACATCCTGGGGACCCCCTTGTCCCCAGGGCCCATTGTGACACCATGGGGATCGCCTTTGTCCCCGTGGCCCATTGTGACATCCCAGGACCCTGCGTTGTCCCCAGGGCCCATTCTGACATCCTGGGGACCCCCCTTGTCCCCAGGGCTTATTGTGACATCCTGGGGACCCCTTTGTCCCAGGGGCACATTGTGGCACCATGGGGACCCCCTTTATCCCCAGGACCACTTGTGACATCCTGGGGACCCCCCTTGTCCCCAGTGCCCATTATGACATTCTGGGGACCCCCTTTGTCCCAGGGGCACATTGTGGCACCACGGGGACCCCCTTTGTCACCGGGGCCCATTGTGACATCCCAGGACCCCAAGTTGTCCCCAGGGCCCATTGTGACACCATGGGTACCCCCTTTGTCCCATGGGCCCATTGTGACATCCTGGGGACCCCCTTGTCGCCAGGGCCCATCATGGCACCGTGGGGACCCCCCTTTGTCCCCAGTGCCCATTGTGACATCCTGGGGACCCCCCTTGTCCCCATGGCTTATTGTGACACCCTGGGACCGCCTTTGTCCCCAGGGCCCATTGTGACGTCCCAGGACCCCCCATTGTCCCCAGGGACCATTGTGACATCCTGGGGACCCCCTTTGTCCCAAGACCCCATTGTGACATCCTGGGGACCCCGCCTTGTCCCCAAAGCCCATTGTGACATCCTGGGGACCCTCTTTGTCCCCAGGGCCCATTGTGGCACCATGGGGACACCCTTTGTCACTGGGGCCAGTTGTGACATCCCAGGACCCCACTTTGTCCCCAGGGCTTATTGTGATACCATGGGGACCCCCCTTGTCCCCAGGGCCCATTGTGACATTCAGGGGGACTCCTCTTTGTCCCCAGGGCCTATTGTGTCATCCTGGGGATCTCCCCTTGTCTCTAGGGCCCATTGTGAGACTGTGGAAGACCCCCTTTGTCCCCAAGTCCCATTGTGACGTCCCAGGACGCCTCGTTGTCCCCAGGACCCATTGTGACTCCATGGGAACCCCCCCTTGTCCCCAGGGCCCATTGTGACATCCTGGGACCCCCCTTTGTCCCCAGTGCTCATTGTGAAATCCTGGGGACCCACTTTGTCCCCAGGGCCCATTGTGGCACCATGGGGAGCGCCTTTGTCACTGGGGACCATTGTGACATTCCAGGATTTTACTTTGTCCCCGGGGCCCATTGTGACATCCTGGGGATCCCCCTTTGTCGCCAGGGCCCACTGTGACACCGTGGGCACCCTCTTTGTCCCATGGGCCCATTGTGACCTTCAAGGGACCCCCCATTGTCCCCAGGGCCCATTGTGACATCCTGGGTACCCCCTTTGTCCTCAAGACCCATTGTGACATCCTAGTACCCCCCGCAGTCCCCAGGGCCCATTGTGACATCCTGGGGATCCCTTTGGCCCCAGGGCCCATTGTGACAGGGCGGGGATCCCCCTTGTCCCCAGGGCCCATTGTGAAACCGTGGGGACCCTCTTGTCCCCAGGGCCCATTGTGGCACCGTGGAGACCCCCTCTTTGTCTCCAGTGCCCATTGTGACATCCTGGGGACCCCCTTTGTCCCCAATGCTCATTGTGACAGGGTGGGACCCCCCTTGTACCCAGGGCCCGTTGTGACATCCTGGGGACCCCCTTTGTCCCCAGGGCCTATTGTGACATCCTGGGGAGTCCCCTTTATCTCCAGGGCCCATTGTGACATCCTGGGGACCCCCTTTGTCCCTAGGGTTCATTGTGACATCCCAGGACCCCCATTGTCCCCAGGGCCCATTGTGAACAACCTGGGGACCCCCCTTTTTCCCCGGGCCCATTGTGGCGTCCCAGGATGCTTCGTTGTCCCCTGGGCCCATTGTGACATCCCGGGGACCCCTTTTGTCCCCAGGGTCCATTGTGACATCCTGGGGCCTCCCTTTGTCCCCAGGGCCCATTGTGACATCGCAGGAGCCCCCATTGTCCCAAGGGCACATTGTTACATCCTGGGGACCCCCTTGTCCCCAGGGCCCATCGTGGCACCGTGGGGACCCCCCCTTTGTCTCCAGTGCCCATTGTGACATCCTTGGGACCCCCCTTGTCCCCAGGACCCGTTGTGACATCTTGGGGACCCCTATGTCACCAGAGCCCATTGTGATATCCTGGGGAGCCCCCTTTGTCCCCAGGGCCCATTGTGCACATCCTGTGGACCCCTCTTTGTCCCCAGGGCCCATTGTGATATCCTGGGGAGCCCTCTTTTTCCCCAGGGCCTATTGTGACATCCTGGGGACCCCCTTTGTCCCCCGGGCCCATTGTGACATCCTGAAGACCCCCTTTGTCCCCAGGGCCTATTGTGACATCCCAGGACCCCCCCTTTTCTCCAGGGCCCATTGTGACGTCCCAGGACCCCCTATTGTCCCCAGAGCCCATTGTGACATCCCAGGACCCCCCATTGTCCCCAGGCCCCATTATACACATCCTGGGGTCCCCCTTTATCCCCAGGGCCATTGTGACACCATGGGGACCCCCTTTGTCCCCAGGGCCCATTGTGACGTCCCAGGATGCCCCATTGTCCCCTGGGCCCATTGTGAAATCATGGGGACCCCCTTTGTCCCCAGGGCCTATTGTGACATCCCAGGACCCCCCATTGTCCCCAGGGCCCATTGTGACACCGTGGAGACCCTCCTTGTCCTCAGGGCCCATTATGACATTCAGGGGACTCCTCTTTGTCCCCAGGGACTATTGTGACATCCTGGGGACCCCCCTTTACTCCAGGGCCCATTGTGACACCGTGGAGACCCCATTTGTCACTGGGGCCCATTGTGACGTCCCAGGACACCCCATTGTCCCCAGGGCCTACTGAGACATCCCGGCGACCACCCTTTGTCCCCAGGGCCCATTATGCACATTCAGGGGACACCCCTTTGTCCCCAAGGCCCATTGTGACATCCTGGGGAGACCCCATTGTCCCCAAGGCCCATTGTGGCACCATGGGGACCCCCTTTGTCCCCAGTGCCCATTGTGACATCTTAGGACCCCACTTTGTCCCCAGGGCCCATTGTGACATCCTGGGGACCACCTGTGTCCCCAGGGCCCATTGTGACATCCCAGGACCCCCCATTTTCCTCAGGGCGCATTGTGACATCCTGGGGACCCCCTTTGTCCCCAGGGGCCATTGTGACATACCAGGACCCATTCTTGTCCCCAGAGTCCATTGTGACATCGTGGGCAGCCCCCTTTGTCCCCAGGCCCATTGTGACATCCTGGGGACCCTGTTGTCTCAAGGGCCCATTGTGACACCGTGGGGACCCCCTTTGTCACTGGGGCCCATTGTGGCATACCAGGACTCCACTTTGTCCCCAGGGCCCATTGTGACACCGTGGGGACCCCTTTGTCCCCAGGCACCATTGTGACAGGGTGGGACCCCCCTTGTACCCAGGGCCCGTTGTGACATCCTGGGGACCCCCTTTGTCCCCAGGGCCTATTGTGACATCCTGGGGAGTCCCCTTTATCCCCAGGGCCCATTGTGACATCCTCGGGACCCCCTTTGTCCCTAGGGTTCATTGTGACATCCCAGGACCCCCATTGTCCCCAGGGCCCATTGTGAACAACCTGGGGACCCCCCTTTTTCCCCGGGCCCATTGTGGCGTCCCAGGATGCCTAGTTGTCCCCTGGGCCCATTGTGACATCCCGGGGACCCCTTTTGTCCCCAGGGTCCATTGTGACATCCTGGGGCCTCCCTTTGTCCCCAGGGCCCATTGTGACATCGCAGGAGCCCCCATTGTCCCAAGGGCACATTGTTACATCCTGGGGACCCCCTTGTCCCCAGGGCCCATCGTGGCACTGTGGGGACCCCCCCTTTGTCTCCAGTGCCCATTGTGACATCCTTGGGACCCCCCTTGTCCCCAGGACCCGTTGTGACATCTAGGGGACCCCTATGTCACCAGAGCCCATTGTGATATCCTGGGGAGCCCCCTTTGTCCCCAGTGCTCATTGTGAAATCCTGGGGACCCACTTTGTCCCCGGGGCCCATTGTGACATCCTGGGGATCCCCCTTTGTCGCCAGGGCCCACTGTGACACCGTGGGCACCCTCTTTGTCCCATGGGCCCATTGTGACCTTCAAGGGACCCCCCATTGTCCCCAGGGCCCATTGTGACATCCTGGGTACCCCCTTTGTCCCCAAGACCCATTGTGACATCCTAGTACCCCCCGCAGTCCCCAGGGCCCATTGTGACATCCTGGGGATCCCTTTGGCCCCAGGGCCCATTGTGACAGGGCGGGGATCCCCCTTGTCCCCAGGGCCCATTGTGAAACCGTGGGGACCCTCTTGTCCCCAGGGCCCATTGTGGCACCGTGGAGACCCCCTCTTTGTCTCCAGTGCCCATTGTGACATCCTGGGGACCCCCTTTGTCCCCAGTGCTCATTGTGACAGGGTGGGACCCCCCTTGTACCCAGGGCCCGTTGTGACATCCTGGGGACCCCCTTTGTCCCCAGGGCCTATTGTGACATCCTGGGGAGTCCCCTTTATCTCCAGGGCCCATTGTGACATCCTGGGGACCCCCTTTGTCCCTAGGGTTCATTGTGACATCCCAGGACCCCCATTGTCCCCAGGGCCCATTGTGAACAACCTGGGGACCCCCCTTTTTCCCCGGGCCCATTGTGGCGTCCCAGGATGCTTCGTTGTCCCCTGGGCCCATTGTGACATCCCGGGGACCCCTTTTGTCCCCAGGGTCCATTGTGACATCCTGGGGCCTCCCTTTGTCCCCAGGGCCCATTGTGACATCGCAGGAGCCCCCATTGTCCCAAGGGCACATTGTTACATCCTGGGGACCCCCTTGTCCCCAGGGCCCATCGTGGCACCGTGGGGACCCCCCCTTTGTCTCCAGTGCCCATTGTGACATCCTTGGGACCCCCCTTGTCCCCAGGACCCGTTGTGACATCTTGCAGACCCCTATGTCACCAGAGCCCATTGTGATATCCTGGGGAGCCCCCTTTGTCCCCAGGGCCCATTGTGCACATCCTGTGGACCCCTCTTTGTCCCCAGGGCCCATTGTGATATCCTGGGGAGCCCTCTTTTTCCCCAGGGCCTATTCTGACATCCTGGGGACCCCCTTTGTCCCCCGGGCCCATTGTGACATCCTGAAGACCCCCTTTGTCCCCAGGGCCTATTGTGACATGCCAGGACCCCCCCTTTTCTCCAGGGCCCATTGTGACGTCCCAGGACCCCCTATTGTCCCCAGAGCCCATTGTGACATCCTGGGGAACCGCTTTGTCCCCAGGACCCATTGTGACGTCCCAGGACCCCCCTTGTCCCCAGGGCTCATTGTGATGTCCCAGGATCCCCATTGTCCCCAGAGCCCATTGTGATGTCCTGGGAACCCCCTTTGACCCCAGGGTCCATTGTGACACCATGGGGACCCCCTCTTGTCCCCAGGGACCATCGTGGTACCGTGGGGACCCCCTTGTCACTGGGGACCCATTGTGACACTATGGGGACCCCCCTTTGTGCCCAGGGCCCATTGTAACATCCTGGGGACCCCCTTGCCTCCAGGGCCCCTTGTGACATCAAAGGATCACCCTTTGTCCCCAGGACCCATTGTGACATCCCAGGACCCCACTTACTCCCCAGGGCCCATTGTGGCACCATGAGGACCCCCTTTGTCACTGGTGCCCATTGTGACATCCCAGGACCCCCCATTGTCTGCAGAGCCCATTGTGACACTATAGGGACCCCCCTTGTCACTGAGGACCCATTGTGACACCATGGGCACCTCCCTTTGTCGTCAGAGCCCATCGTGACATCCCAAAACCCCCAATTGTCTCCAGGGCCCATTGTGACATCCTGGGGACCTCCCTTTCTCCCCAGGGCCCATTGTGACGTTCCAGGAACCCCCATTGTCCTCAGGGCCCATTGTGACATTCAGGGGACCCCCTTTGTCTTCAGGGCCCATTGTGACACCATGGAGACCCCATTTGTCACTCGGGCCCATTGTGACATCCTAGGACCCCCCATTGTCCCCAAGGCCCATTGCGACATCCTGGGGACCCCCCTTTGTCCTCAGGGCCCATTGTGACATTCAGGGCACCCCTCTTTGTCCCCAGGGCCCATTCTGATACCATGGGGACCACTTTGTCCCCAGGGCCCACTGTGACATCCTGGGGACGCCCTTTGTCCCCAGGGCCCATTTTGACACCATGTGCACCCCCCTTTGTGCCCAGGACCGATTGTGACATCCTGGGGACCCTCTTTGTCCCCAGGGCCCATTGTGACATCCTGGGGACACCCCATTGTCTCCAGGCCCCATTGTGAACATCCTGGGGACCCCCTTGTCCCCAGGGCCCATCGTGGCACCGTGGGGACCCCCCGTTGTCCCCAGGGCCTATAGTGACACCGTGGGTACCCCCTTTATCCCATGAGCCCATTGTGACATCCCAGGACCCCGCGTTGTCCCCAGTGCCCATTGTGACATCCTGGGGACCCCCCTTGTCCCCAGGGCTTATTGTGACATCCTGGGGACCGCCTTTGTCCCCAGGGCCCATTGTGACATCCTGGGGACCCCCCTTGTCCCCAGGGCTTATTGTGACATCCTGGGGACCGCCTTTGTCCCCAGGGCCCATTGTGACATCCCAGGACCCCAAGTTGTCCCCAGGGACCATTGTGACACCGTGGGGACCCCCTTTGTCCTCAGGGCCCGTTGTGAACATCCTGGGGACCCCCTTGTCCCCAGGGCCCATTGTGACACCATGGGGATCGCCTTTGTCCCCGTGGCCCATTGTGACATCCCAGGACCCCGCGTTGTCCCCAGGGCCCATTCTGACATCCTGGGGACCCCCCTTGTCCCCAGGGCTTATTGTGACATCCTGGGGACCCCTTTGTCCCAGGGGCACATTGTGGCACCATGGGGACCCCCTTTATCCCCAGGACCACTTGTGACATCCTGGGGACCCCCCTTGTCCCCAGTGCCCATTATGACATTCTGGGGACCCCCTTTGTCCCAGGGGCACATTGTGGCACCACGGGGACCCCCTTTGTCACCGGGGCCCATTGTGACATCCCAGGACCCCAAGTTGTCCCCAGGGCCCATTGTGACACCATGGGTACCCCCTTTGTCCCATGGGCCCATTGTGACATCCTGGGGACCCCCTTGTCGCCAGGGCCCATCATGGCACCGTGGGGACCCCCCTTTGTCCCCAGTGCCCATTGTGACATCCTGGGGACCCCCCTTGTCCCCATGGCTTATTGTGACACCCTGGGACCGCCTTTGTCCCCAGGGCCCATTGTGACGTCCCAGGACCCCCCATTGTCCCCAGGGACCATTGTGACATCCTGGGGACCCCCTTTGTCCCAAGACCCCATTGTGACATCCTGGGGACCCCGCCTTGTCCCCAAAGCCCATTGTGACATCCTGGGGACCCTCTTTGTCCCCAGGGCCCATTGTGGCACCATGGGGACACCCTTTGTCACTGGGGCCAGTTGTGACATCCCAGGACCCCACTTTGTCCCCAGGGCTTATTGTGATACCATGGGGACCCCCCTTGTCCCCAGGGCCCATTGTGACATTCAGGGGGACTCCTCTTTGTCCCCAGGGCCTATTGTGTCATCCTGGGGATCTCCCCTTGTCTCTAGGGCCCATTGTGAGACTGTGGAAGACCCCCTTTGTCCCCAAGTCCCATTGTGACGTCCCAGGACGCCTCGTTGTCCCCAGGACCCATTGTGACTCCATGGGAACCCCCCCTTGTCCCCAGGGCCCATTGTGACATCCTGGGACCCCCCTTTGTCCCCAGTGCTCATTGTGAAATCCTGGGGACCCACTTTGTCCCCAGGGCCCATTGTGGCACCATGGGGAGCGCCTTTGTCACTGGGGACCATTGTGACATTCCAGGATTTTACTTTGTCCCCGGGGCCCATTGTGACATCCTGGGGATCCCCCTTTGTCGCCAGGGCCCACTGTGACACCGTGGGCACCCTCTTTGTCCCATGGGCCCATTGTGACCTTCAAGGGACCCCCCATTGTCCCCAGGGCCCATTGTGACATCCTGGGTACCCCCTTTGTCCTCAAGACCCATTGTGACATCCTAGTACCCCCCGCAGTCCCCAGGGCCCATTGTGACATCCTGGGGATCCCTTTGGCCCCAGGGCCCATTGTGACAGGGCGGGGATCCCCCTTGTCCCCAGGGCCCATTGTGAAACCGTGGGGACCCTCTTGTCCCCAGGGCCCATTGTGGCACCGTGGAGACCCCCTCTTTGTCTCCAGTGCCCATTGTGACATCCTGGGGACCCCCTTTGTCCCCAATGCTCATTGTGACAGGGTGGGACCCCCCTTGTACCCAGGGCCCGTTGTGACATCCTGGGGACCCCCTTTGTCCCCAGGGCCTATTGTGACATCCTGGGGAGTCCCCTTTATCTCCAGGGCCCATTGTGACATCCTGGGGACCCCCTTTGTCCCTAGGGTTCATTGTGACATCCCAGGACCCCCATTGTCCCCAGGGCCCATTGTGAACAACCTGGGGACCCCCCTTTTTCCCCGGGCCCATTGTGGCGTCCCAGGATGCTTCGTTGTCCCCTGGGCCCATTGTGACATCCCGGGGACCCCTTTTGTCCCCAGGGTCCATTGTGACATCCTGGGGCCTCCCTTTGTCCCCAGGGCCCATTGTGACATCGCAGGAGCCCCCATTGTCCCAAGGGCACATTGTTACATCCTGGGGACCCCCTTGTCCCCAGGGCCCATCGTGGCACCGTGGGGACCCCCCCTTTGTCTCCAGTGCCCATTGTGACATCCTTGGGACCCCCCTTGTCCCCAGGACCCGTTGTGACATCTTGGGGACCCCTATGTCACCAGAGCCCATTGTGATATCCTGGGGAGCCCCCTTTGTCCCCAGGGCCCATTGTGCACATCCTGTGGACCCCTCTTTGTCCCCAGGGCCCATTGTGATATCCTGGGGAGCCCTCTTTTTCCCCAGGGCCTATTGTGACATCCTGGGGACCCCCTTTGTCCCCCGGGCCCATTGTGACATCCTGAAGACCCCCTTTGTCCCCAGGGCCTATTGTGACATCCCAGGACCCCCCCTTTTCTCCAGGGCCCATTGTGACGTCCCAGGACCCCCTATTGTCCCCAGAGCCCATTGTGACATCCCAGGACCCCCCATTGTCCCCAGGCCCCATTATACACATCCTGGGGTCCCCCTTTATCCCCAGGGCCATTGTGACACCATGGGGACCCCCTTTGTCCCCAGGGCCCATTGTGACGTCCCAGGATGCCCCATTGTCCCCTGGGCCCATTGTGAAATCATGGGGACCCCCTTTGTCCCCAGGGCCTATTGTGACATCCCAGGACCCCCCATTGTCCCCAGGGCCCATTGTGACACCGTGGAGACCCTCCTTGTCCTCAGGGCCCATTATGACATTCAGGGGACTCCTCTTTGTCCCCAGGGACTATTGTGACATCCTGGGGACCCCCCTTTACTCCAGGGCCCATTGTGACACCGTGGAGACCCCATTTGTCACTGGGGCCCATTGTGACGTCCCAGGACACCCCATTGTCCCCAGGGCCTACTGAGACATCCCGGCGACCACCCTTTGTCCCCAGGGCCCATTATGCACATTCAGGGGACACCCCTTTGTCCCCAAGGCCCATTGTGACATCCTGGGGAGACCCCATTGTCCCCAAGGCCCATTGTGGCACCATGGGGACCCCCTTTGTCCCCAGTGCCCATTGTGACATCTTAGGACCCCACTTTGTCCCCAGGGCCCATTGTGACATCCTGGGGACCACCTGTGTCCCCAGGGCCCATTGTGACATCCCAGGACCCCCCATTTTCCTCAGGGCGCATTGTGACATCCTGGGGACCCCCTTTGTCCCCAGGGGCCATTGTGACATACCAGGACCCATTCTTGTCCCCAGAGTCCATTGTGACATCGTGGGCAGCCCCCTTTGTCCCCAGGCCCATTGTGACATCCTGGGGACCCTGTTGTCTCAAGGGCCCATTGTGACACCGTGGGGACCCCCTTTGTCACTGGGGCCCATTGTGGCATACCAGGACTCCACTTTGTCCCCAGGGCCCATTGTGACACCGTGGGGACCCCTTTGTCCCCAGGACCCATTGTGACATCCCATGACCCCCCTTGTCCCCAGGGCCCATTGTGACATCCTGGGGACCCCTTTGTCCCCAGGCACCATTGTGACAGGGTGGGACCCCCCTTGTACCCAGGGCCCGTTGTGACATCCTGGGGACCCCCTTTGTCCCCAGGGCCTATTGTGACATCCTGGGGAGTCCCCTTTATCCCCAGGGCCCATTGTGACATCCTCGGGACCCCCTTTGTCCCTAGGGTTCATTGTGACATCCCAGGACCCCCATTGTCCCCAGGGCCCATTGTGAACAACCTGGGGACCCCCCTTTTTCCCCGGGCCCATTGTGGCGTCCCAGGATGCCTAGTTGTCCCCTGGGCCCATTGTGACATCCCGGGGACCCCTTTTGTCCCCAGGGTCCATTGTGACATCCTGGGGCCTCCCTTTGTCCCCAGGGCCCATTGTGACATCGCAGGAGCCCCCATTGTCCCAAGGGCACATTGTTACATCCTGGGGACCCCCTTGTCCCCAGGGCCCATCGTGGCACCGTGGGGACCCCCCCTTTGTCTCCAGTGCCCATTGTGACATCCTTGGGACCCCCCTTGTCCCCAGGACCCGTTGTGACATCTAGGGGACCCCTATGTCACCAGAGCCCATTGTGATATCCTGGGGAGCCCCCTTTGTCCCCAGTGCTCATTGTGAAATCCTGGGGACCCACTTTGTCCCCGGGGCCCATTGTGACATCCTGGGGATCCCCCTTTGTCGCCAGGGCCCACTGTGACACCGTGGGCACCCTCTTTGTCCCATGGGCCCATTGTGACCTTCAAGGGACCCCCCATTGTCCCCAGGGCCCATTGTGACATCCTGGGTACCCCCTTTGTCCCCAAGACCCATTGTGACATCCTAGTACCCCCCGCAGTCCCCAGGGCCCATTGTGACATCCTGGGGATCCCTTTGGCCCCAGGGCCCATTGTGACAGGGCGGGGATCCCCCTTGTCCCCAGGGCCCATTGTGAAACCGTGGGGACCCTCTTGTCCCCAGGGCCCATTGTGGCACCGTGGAGACCCCCTCTTTGTCTCCAGTGCCCATTGTGACATCCTGGGGACCCCCTTTGTCCCCAGTGCTCATTGTGACAGGGTGGGACCCCCCTTGTACCCAGGGCCCGTTGTGACATCCTGGGGACCCCCTTTGTCCCCAGGGCCTATTGTGACATCCTGGGGAGTCCCCTTTATCTCCAGGGCCCATTGTGACATCCTGGGGACCCCCTTTGTCCCTAGGGTTCATTGTGACATCCCAGGACCCCCATTGTCCCCAGGGCCCATTGTGAACAACCTGGGGACCCCCCTTTTTCCCCGGGCCCATTGTGGCGTCCCAGGATGCTTCGTTGTCCCCTGGGCCCATTGTGACATCCCGGGGACCCCTTTTGTCCCCAGGGTCCATTGTGACATCCTGGGGCCTCCCTTTGTCCCCAGGGCCCATTGTGACATCGCAGGAGCCCCCATTGTCCCAAGGGCACATTGTTACATCCTGGGGACCCCCTTGTCCCCAGGGCCCATCGTGGCACCGTGGGGACCCCCCCTTTGTCTCCAGTGCCCATTGTGACATCCTTGGGACCCCCCTTGTCCCCAGGACCCGTTGTGACATCTTGCAGACCCCTATGTCACCAGAGCCCATTGTGATATCCTGGGGAGCCCCCTTTGTCCCCAGGGCCCATTGTGCACATCCTGTGGACCCCTCTTTGTCCCCAGGGCCCATTGTGATATCCTGGGGAGCCCTCTTTTTCCCCAGGGCCTATTCTGACATCCTGGGGACCCCCTTTGTCCCCCGGGCCCATTGTGACATCCTGAAGACCCCCTTTGTCCCCAGGGCCTATTGTGACATGCCAGGACCCCCCCTTTTCTCCAGGGCCCATTGTGACGTCCCAGGACCCCCTATTGTCCCCAGAGCCCATTGTGACATCCTGGGGAACCGCTTTGTCCCCAGGACCCATTGTGACGTCCCAGGACCCCCCTTGTCCCCAGGGCTCATTGTGATGTCCCAGGATCCCCATTGTCCCCAGAGCCCATTGTGATGTCCTGGGAACCCCCTTTGACCCCAGGGTCCATTGTGACACCATGGGGACCCCCTCTTGTCCCCAGGGACCATCGTGGTACCGTGGGGACCCCCTTGTCACTGGGGACCCATTGTGACACTATGGGGACCCCCCTTTGTGCCCAGGGCCCATTGTAACATCCTGGGGACCCCCTTGCCTCCAGGGCCCCTTGTGACATCAAAGGATCACCCTTTGTCCCCAGGACCCATTGTGACATCCCAGGACCCCACTTACTCCCCAGGGCCCATTGTGGCACCATGAGGACCCCCTTTGTCACTGGTGCCCATTGTGACATCCCAGGACCCCCCATTGTCTGCAGAGCCCATTGTGACACTATAGGGACCCCCCTTGTCACTGAGGACCCATTGTGACACCATGGGCACCTCCCTTTGTCGTCAGAGCCCATCGTGACATCCCAAAACCCCCAATTGTCTCCAGGGCCCATTGTGACATCCTGGGGACCTCCCTTTCTCCCCAGGGCCCATTGTGACGTTCCAGGAACCCCCATTGTCCTCAGGGCCCATTGTGACATTCAGGGGACCCCCTTTGTCTTCAGGGCCCATTGTGACACCATGGAGACCCCATTTGTCACTCGGGCCCATTGTGACATCCTAGGACCCCCCATTGTCCCCAAGGCCCATTGCGACATCCTGGGGACCCCCCTTTGTCCTCAGGGCCCATTGTGACATTCAGGGCACCCCTCTTTGTCCCCAGGGCCCATTCTGATACCATGGGGACCACTTTGTCCCCAGGGCCCACTGTGACATCCTGGGGACGCCCTTTGTCCCCAGGGCCCATTTTGACACCATGTGCACCCCCCTTTGTGCCCAGGACCGATTGTGACATCCTGGGGACCCTCTTTGTCCCCAGGGCCCATTGTGACATCCTGGGGACACCCCATTGTCTCCAGGCCCCATTGTGAACATCCTGGGGACCCCCTTGTCCCCAGGGCCCATCGTGGCACCGTGGGGACCCCCCGTTGTCCCCAGGGCCTATAGTGACACCGTGGGTACCCCCTTTATCCCATGAGCCCATTGTGACATCCCAGGACCCCGCGTTGTCCCCAGTGCCCATTGTGACATCCTGGGGACCCCCCTTGTCCCCAGGGCTTATTGTGACATCCTGGGGACCGCCTTTGTCCCCAGGGCCCATTGTGACATCCTGGGGACCCCCCTTGTCCCCAGGGCTTATTGTGACATCCTGGGTACCCCCTTTGTCCCCAGTGCCCATTGTGACATCCTGGGGACCCCCCTTGTCCCCAGGGCTTATTGTGACATCCTGGGGACCGCCTTTGTCCCCAGGGCCCATTGTGACATCCCAGGACCCCAAGTTGTCCCCAGGGACCATTGTGACACCGTGGGGACCCCCTTTGTCCTCAGGGCCCGTTGTGAACATCCTGGGGACCCCCTTGTCCCCAGGGCCCATTGTGACACCATGGGGATCGCCTTTGTCCCCGTGGCCCATTGTGACATCCCAGGACCCCGCGTTGTCCCCAGGGCCCATTCTGACATCCTGGGGACCCCCCTTGTCCCCAGGGCTTATTGTGACATCCTGGGGACCCCTTTGTCCCAGGGGCACATTGTGGCACCATGGGGACCCCCTTTATCCCCAGGACCACTTGTGACATCCTGGGGACCCCCCTTGTCCCCAGTGCCCATTATGACATTCTGGGGACCCCCTTTGTCCCAGGGGCACATTGTGGCACCACGGGGACCCCCTTTGTCACCGGGGCCCATTGTGACATCCCAGGACCCCAAGTTGTCCCCAGGGCCCATTGTGACACCATGGGTACCCCCTTTGTCCCATGGGCCCATTGTGACATCCTGGGGACCCCCTTGTCGCCAGGGCCCATCATGGCACCGTGGGGACCCCCCTTTGTCCCCAGTGCCCATTGTGACATCCTGGGGACCCCCCTTGTCCCCATGGCTTATTGTGACACCCTGGGACCGCCTTTGTCCCCAGGGCCCATTGTGACGTCCCAGGACCCCCCATTGTCCCCAGGGACCATTGTGACATCCTGGGGACCCCCTTTGTCCCAAGACCCCATTGTGACATCCTGGGGACCCCGCCTTGTCCCCAAAGCCCATTGTGACATCCTGGGGACCCTCTTTGTCCCCAGGGCCCATTGTGGCACCATGGGGACACCCTTTGTCACTGGGGCCAGTTGTGACATCCCAGGACCCCACTTTGTCCCCAGGGCTTATTGTGATACCATGGGGACCCCCCTTGTCCCCAGGGCCCATTGTGACATTCAGGGGGACTCCTCTTTGTCCCCAGGGCCTATTGTGTCATCCTGGGGATCTCCCCTTGTCTCTAGGGCCCATTGTGAGACTGTGGAAGACCCCCTTTGTCCCCAAGTCCCATTGTGACGTCCCAGGACGCCTCGTTGTCCCCAGGACCCATTGTGACTCCATGGGAACCCCCCCTTGTCCCCAGGGCCCATTGTGACATCCTGGGACCCCCCTTTGTCCCCAGTGCTCATTGTGAAATCCTGGGGACCCACTTTGTCCCCAGGGCCCATTGTGGCACCATGGGGAGCGCCTTTGTCACTGGGGACCATTGTGACATTCCAGGATTTTACTTTGTCCCCGGGGCCCATTGTGACATCCTGGGGATCCCCCTTTGTCGCCAGGGCCCACTGTGACACCGTGGGCACCCTCTTTGTCCCATGGGCCCATTGTGACCTTCAAGGGACCCCCCATTGTCCCCAGGGCCCATTGTGACATCCTGGGTACCCCCTTTGTCCCCAAGACCCATTGTGACATCCTAGTACCCCCCGCAGTCCCCAGGGCCCATTGTGACATCCTGGGGATCCCATTGGCCCCAGGGCCCATTGTGACAGGGCGGGGATCCCCCTTGTCCCCAGGGCCCATTGTGAAACCGTGGGGACCCTCTTGTCCCCAGGGCCCATTGTGGCACCGTGGAGACCCCCTCTTTGTCTCCAGTGCCCATTGTGACATCCTGGGGACCCCCTTTGTCCCCAGTGCTCATTGCGACAGGGTGGGACCCCCCTTGTACCCAGGGCCCGTTGTGACATCCTGGGGACCCCCTTTGTCCCCAGGGCCTATTGTGACATCCTGGGGAGTCCCCTTTATCTCCAGGGCCCATTGTGACATCCTGGGGACCCCCTTTGTCCCTAGGGTTCATTGTGACATCCCAGGACCCCCATTGTCCCCAGGGCCCATTGTGAACAACCTGGGGACCCCCCTTTTTCCCCGGGCCCATTGTGGCGTCCCAGGATGCTTCGTTGTCCCCTGGGCCCATTGTGACATCCCGGGGACCCCTTTTGTCCCCAGGGTCCATTGTGACATCCTGGGGCCTCCCTTTGTCCCCAGGGCCCATTGTGACATCGCAGGAGCCCCCATTGTCCCAAGGGCACATTGTTACATCCTGGGGACCCCCTTGTCCCCAGGGCCCATCGTGGCACCGTGGGGACCCCCCCTTTGTCTCCAGTGCCCATTGTGACATCCTTGGGACCCCCCTTGTCCCCAGGACCCGTTGTGACATCTTGGGGACCCCTATGTCACCAGAGCCCATTGTGATATCCTGGGGAGCCCCCTTTGTCCCCAGGGCCCATTGTGCACATCCTGTGGACCCCTCTTTGTCCCCAGGGCCCATTGTGATATCCTGGGGAGCCCTCTTTTTCCCCAGGGCCTATTCTGACATCCTGGGGACCCCCTTTGTCCCCCGGGCCCATTGTGACATCCTGAAGACCCCCTTTGTCCCCAGGGCCTATTGTGACATGCCAGGACCCCCCCTTTTCTCCAGGGCCCATTGTGACGTCCCAGGACCCCCTATTGTCCCCAGAGCCCATTGTGACATCCTGGGGAACCGCTTTGTCCCCAGGACCCATTGTGACGTCCCAGGACCCCCCTTGTCCCCAGGGCTCATTGTGATGTCCCAGGATCCCCATTGTCCCCAGAGCCCATTGTGATGTCCTGGGAACCCCCTTTGACCCCAGGGTCCATTGTGACACCATGGGGACCCCCTCTTGTCCCCAGGGACCATCGTGGTACCGTGGGGACCCCCTTGTCACTGGGGACCCATTGTGACACTATGGGGACCCCCCTTTGTGCCCAGGGCCCATTGTAACATCCTGGGGACCCCCTTGCCTCCAGGGCCCCTTGTGACATCAAAGGATCACCCTTTGTCCCCAGGACCCATTGTGACATCCCAGGACCCCACTTACTCCCCAGGGCCCATTGTGGCACCATGAGGACCCCCTTTGTCACTGGTGCCCATTGTGACATCCCAGGACCCCCCATTGTCCCAAGGGCACATTGTTACATCCTGGGGACCCCCTTGTCCCCAGGGCCCATCGTGGCACCGTGGGGACCCCCCCTTTGTCTCCAGTGCCCATTGTGACATCCTTGGGACCCCCCTTGTCCCCAGGACCCGTTGTGACATCTTGGGGACCCCTATGTCACCAGAGCCCATTGTGATATCCTGGGGAGCCCTCTTTTTCCCCAGGGCCTATTCTGACATCCTGGGGACCCCCTTTGTCCCCCGGGCCCATTGTGACATCCTGAAGACCCCCTTTGTCCCCAGGGCCTATTGTGACATGCCAGGACCCCCCTTTTCTCCAGGGCCCATTGTGACGTCCCAGGACCCCCTATTGTCCCCAGAGCCCATTGTGACATCCTGGGGAACCGCTTTGTCCCCAGGACCCATTGTGACGTCCCAGGACCCCCCTTGTCCCCAGGGCTCATTGTGATGTCCCAGGATCCCCATTGTCCCCAGAGCCCATTGTGATGTCCTGGGAACCCCCTTTGACCCCAGGGTCCATTGTGACACCATGGGGACCCCCTCTTGTCCCCAGGGACCATCGTGGTACCGTGGGGACCCCCTTGTCACTGGGGACCCATTGTGACACTATGGGGACCCCCCTTTGTGCCCAGGGCCCATTGTAACATCCTGGGGACCCCCTTGCCTCCAGGGCCCCTTGTGACATCAAAGGATCACCCTTTGTCCCCAGGACCCATTGTGACATCCCAGGACCCCACTTACTCCCCAGGGCCCATTGTGGCACCATGAGGACCCCCTTTGTCACTGGTGCCCATTGTGACATCCCAGGACCCCCCATTGTCTGCAGAGCCCATTGTGACACTATAGGGACCCCCCTTGTCACTGAGGACCCATTGTGACACCATGGGCACCTCCCCTTGTCGTCAGAGCCCATCGTGACATCCCAAAACCCCCAATTGTCTCCAGGGCCCATTGTGACATCCTGGGGACCTCCCTTTCTCCCCAGGGCCCATTGTGACGTTCCAGGAACCCCCATTGTCCTCAGGGCCCATTGTGACATTCAGGGGACCCCCTTTGTCTTCAGGGCCCATTGTGACACCATGGAGACCCCATTTGTCACTCGGGCCCATTGTGACATCCTAGGACCCCCCATTGTCCCCAAGGCCCATTGCGACATCCTGGGGACCCCCCTTTGTCCTCAGGGCCCATTGTGACATTCAGGGCACCCCTCTTTGTCCCCAGGGCCCATTCTGATACCATGGGGACCACTTTGTCCCCAGGGCCCACTGTGACATCCTGGGGACGCCCTTTGTCCCCAGGGCCCATTTTGACACCATGTGCACCCCCCTTTGTGCCCAGGACCGATTGTGACATCCTGGGGACCCTCTTTGTCCCCAGGGCCCATTGTGACATCCTGGGGACACCCCATTGTCTCCAGGCCCCATTGTGAACATCCTGGGGACCCCCTTGTCCCCAGGGCCCATCGTGGCACCGTGGGGACCCCCCGTTGTCCCCAGGGCCTATAGTGACACCGTGGGTACCCCCTTTATCCCATGAGCCCATTGTGACATCCCAGGACCCCGCGTTGTCCCCAGTGCCCATTGTGACATCCTGGGGACCCCCCTTGTCCCCAGGGCTTATTGTGACATCCTGGGGACCGCCTTTGTCCCCAGGGCCCATTGTGACATCCTGGGGACCCCCCTTGTCCCCAGGGCTTATTGTGACATCCTGGGTACCCCCTTTGTCCCCAGTGCCCATTGTGACATCCTGGGGACCCCCCTTGTCCCCAGGGCTTATTGTGACATCCTGGGGACCGCCTTTGTCCCCAGGGCCCATTGTGACATCCCAGGACCCCAAGTTGTCCCCAGGGACCATTGTGACACCGTGGGGACCCCCTTTGTCCTCAGGGCCCGTTGTGAACATCCTGGGGACCCCCTTGTCCACACGACCCATCGTGGCACCGTGGGGACCCCCGGTTGTCCCCAGGGCCTATAGTGACACCGTGGGTACCCCCTTTATCCCATGAGCCCATTGTGACATCCTGGGGACCCCCTTGTCCCCAGGGCCCATTGTGACACCATGGGGATCGCCTTTGTCCCCGTGGCCCATTGTGACATCCCAGGACCCCGCGTTGTCCCCAGGGCCCATTCTGACATCCTGGGGACCCCCCTTGTCCCCAGGGCTTATTGTGACATCCTGGGGACCCCTTTGTCCCAGGGGCACATTGTGGCACCATGGGGACCCCCTTTATCCCCAGGACCACTTGTGACATCCTGGGGACCCCCCTTGTCCCCAGTGCCCATTATGACATTCTGGGGACCCCCTTTGTCCCAGGGGCACATTGTGGCACCACGGGGACCCCCTTTGTCACCGGGGCCCATTGTGACATCCCAGGACCCCAAGTTGTCCCCAGGGCCCATTGTGACACCATGGGTACCCCCTTTGTCCCATGGGCCCATTGTGACATCCTGGGGACCCCCTTTGTCCCAAGACCCCATTGTGACATCCTGGGGACCCCGCCTTGTCCCCAAAGCCCATTGTGACATCCTGGGGACCCTCTTTGTCCCCAGGGCCCATTGTGGCACCATGGGGACACCCTTTGTCACTGGGGCCAGTTGTGACATCCCAGGACCCCACTTTGTCCCCAGGGCTTATTGTGATACCATGGGGACCCCCCTTGTCCCCAGGGCCCATTGTGACATTCAGGGGGACTCCTCTTTGTCCCCAGGGCCTATTGTGTCATCCTGGGGATCTCCCCTTGTCTCTAGGGCCCATTGTGAGACTGTGGAAGACCCCCTTTGTCCCCAAGTCCCATTGTGACGTCCCAGGACGCCTCGTTGTCCCCAGGACCCATTGTGACTCCATGGGAACCCCCCCTTGTCCCCAGGGCCCATTGTGACATCCTGGGACCCCCCTTTGTCCCCAGTGCTCATTGTGAAATCCTGGGGACCCACTTTGTCCCCAGGGCCCATTGTGGCACCATGGGGAGCGCCTTTGTCACTGGGGACCATTGTGACATTCCAGGATTTTACTTTGTCCCCGGGGCCCATTGTGACATCCTGGGGATCCCCCTTTGTCGCCAGGGCCCACTGTGACACCGTGGGCACCCTCTTTGTCCCATGGGCCCATTGTGACCTTCAAGGGACCCCCCATTGTCCCCAGGGCCCATTGTGACATCCTGGGTACCCCCTTTGTCCTCAAGACCCATTGTGACATCCTAGTACCCCCCGCAGTCCCCAGGGCCCATTGTGACATCCTGGGGATCCCTTTGGCCCCAGGGCCCATTGTGACAGGGCGGGGATCCCCCTTGTCCCCAGGGCCCATTGTGAAACCGTGGGGACCCTCTTGTCCCCAGGGCCCATTGTGGCACCGTGGAGACCCCCTCTTTGTCTCCAGTGCCCATTGTGACATCCTGGGGACCCCCTTTGTCCCCAATGCTCATTGTGACAGGGTGGGACCCCCCTTGTACCCAGGGCCCGTTGTGACATCCTGGGGACCCCCTTTGTCCCCAGGGCCTATTGTGACATCCTGGGGAGTCCCCTTTATCTCCAGGGCCCATTGTGACATCCTGGGGACCCCCTTTGTCCCTAGGGTTCATTGTGACATCCCAGGACCCCCATTGTCCCCAGGGCCCATTGTGAACAACCTGGGGACCCCCCTTTTTCCCCGGGCCCATTGTGGCGTCCCAGGATGCTTCGTTGTCCCCTGGGCCCATTGTGACATCCCGGGGACCCCTTTTGTCCCCAGGGTCCATTGTGACATCCTGGGGCCTCCCTTTGTCCCCAGGGCCCATTGTGACATCGCAGGAGCCCCCATTGTCCCAAGGGCACATTGTTACATCCTGGGGACCCCCTTGTCCCCAGGGCCCATCGTGGCACCGTGGGGACCCCCCCTTTGTCTCCAGTGCCCATTGTGACATCCTTGGGACCCCCCTTGTCCCCAGGACCCGTTGTGACATCTTGGGGACCCCTATGTCACCAGAGCCCATTGTGATATCCTGGGGAGCCCCCTTTGTCCCCAGGGCCCATTGTGCACATCCTGTGGACCCCTCTTTGTCCCCAGGGCCCATTGTGATATCCTGGGGAGCCCTCTTTTTCCCCAGGGCCTATTGTGACATCCTGGGGACCCCCTTTGTCCCCCGGGCCCATTGTGACATCCTGAAGACCCCCTTTGTCCCCAGGGCCTATTGTGACATGCCAGGACCCCCCCTTTTCTCCAGGGCCCATTGTGACGTCCCAGGACCCCCTATTGTCCCCAGAGCCCATTGTGACATCCCAGGACCCCCCATTGTCCCCAGGCCCCATTATACACATCCTGGGGTCCCCCTTTATCCCCAGGGCCATTGTGACACCATGGGGACCCCCTTTGTCCCCAGGGCCCATTGTGACGTCCCAGGATGCCCCATTGTCCCCTGGGCCCATTGTGAAATCATGGGGACCCCCTTTGTCCCCAGGGCCTATTGTGACATCCCAGGACCCCCCATTGTCCCCAGGGCCCATTGTGACACCGTGGAGACCCTCCTTGTCCTCAGGGCCCATTATGACATTCAGGGGACTCCTCTTTGTCCCCAGGGACTATTGTGACATCCTGGGGACCCCCCTTTACTCCAGGGCCCATTGTGACACCGTGGAGACCCCATTTGTCACTGGGGCCCATTGTGACATCCCAGGACACCCCATTGTCCCCAGGGCCTACTGAGACATCCCGGCGACCACCCTTTGTCCCCAGGGCCCATTATGCACATTCAGGGGACACCCCTTTGTCCCCAAGGCCCATTGTGACATCCTGGGGAGACCCCATTGTCCCCAAGGCCCATTGTGGCACCATGGGGACCCCCTTTGTCCCCAGTGCCCATTGTGACATCTTAGGACCCCACTTTGTCCCCAGGGCCCATTGTGACATCCTGGGGACCACCTGTGTCCCCAGGGCCCATTGTGACATCCCAGGACCCCCCATTTTCCTCAGGGCGCATTGTGACATCCTGGGGACCCCCTTTGTCCCCAGGGGCCATTGTGACATACCAGGACCCATTCTTGTCCCCAGAGTCCATTGTGACATCGTGGGCAGCCCCCTTTGTCCCCAGGCCCATTGTGACATCCTGGGGACCCTGTTGTCTCAAGGGCCCATTGTGACACCGTGGGGACCCCCTTTGTCACTGGGGCCCATTGTGGCATACCAGGACTCCACTTTGTCCCCAGGGCCCATTGTGACACCGTGGGGACCCCTTTGTCCCCAGGACCCATTGTGACATCCCATGACCCCCCTTGTCCCCAGGGCCCATTGTGACATCCTGGGGACCCCTTTGTCCCCAGGCACCATTGTGACAGGGTGGGACCCCCCTTGTACCCAGGGCCCGTTGTGACATCCTGGGGACCCCCTTTGTCCCCAGGGCCTATTGTGAAATCCTGGGGAGTCCCCTTTATCCCCAGGGCCCATTGTGACATCCTCGGGACCCCCTTTGTCCCTAGGGTTCATTGTGACATCCCAGGACCCCCATTGTCCCCAGGGCCCATTGTGAACAACCTGGGGACCCCCCTTTTTCCACGGGCCCATTGTGGCGTCCCAGGATGCCTAGTTGTCCCCTGGGCCCATTGTGACATCCCGGGGACCCCTTTTGTCCCCAGGGTCCATTGTGACATCCTGGGGCCTCCCTTTGTCCCCAGGGCCCATTGTGACATCGCAGGAGCCCCCATTGTCCCAAGGGCACATTGTTACATCCTGGGGACCCCCTTGTCCCCAGGGCCCATCGTGGCACTGTGGGGACCCCCCCTTTGTCTCCAGTGCCCATTGTGACATCCTTGGGACCCCCCTTGTCCCCAGGACCCGTTGTGACATCTAGGGGACCCCTATGTCACCAGAGCCCATTGTGATATCCTGGGGAGCCCCCTTTGTCCCCAGGGCCCATTGTGCACATCCTGTGGACCCCTCTTTGTCCCCAGGGCCCATTGTGATATCCTGGGGAGCCCTCTTTTTCCCCAGGGCCTATTGTGACATCCTGGGGACCCCCTTTGTCCCCCGGGCCCATTGTGACATCCTGAAGACCCCCTTTGTCCCCAGGGCCTATTGTGACATCCCAGGACCCCCCCTTTTCTCCAGGGCCCATTGTGACGTCCCAGGACCCCCTATTGTCCCCAGAGCCCATTGTGACATCCCAGGACCCCCCATTGTCCCCAGGCCCCATTATACACATCCTGGGGTCCCCCTTTATCCCCAGGGCCATTGTGACACCATGGGGACCCCCTTTGTCCCCAGGGCCCATTGTGACGTCCCAGGATGCCCCATTGTCCCCTGGGCCCATTGTGAAATCATGGGGACCCCCTTTGTCCCCAGGGCCTATTGTGACATCCCAGGACCGCCCATTGTCCCCAGGGCCCATTGTGACACCGTGGAGACCCTCCTTGTCCTCAGGGCCCATTATGACATTCAGGGGACTCCTCTTTGTCCCCAGGGCCTATTGTGACATCCTGGGGACCCCCCTTTTCTCCAGGTCCCATTGTGACATCCCAGGACCCCCTCTTTTTCCCCAAGGCCCATTGTGACATCCCACGACCCCCCATTGTCCCCAGGCCCCATTATGCACATCCTGCGGTCCCCCTTTATCCCCCGGCCCCATTCTGACACTGTGGGGACCCCCGTTGTCCCCAGGACCCATTGTGACATCCTGGGGACCCCCTTTGTCCCCAGGGCCTATTGTGACATCCCAGAATCCCCCATTGTCCCCAGGGCTCATTGTGACATCGTGGGGACCCCCCCTTTTTCTCCAGTGCCCATTGTGACATCCTGGGGACCCCCCTTTGTCTCCAGGGCCCATTGTGACGTTCAGGGGAACCCCCTTTGTCCCCAGGGCCCATTGTGACATCCTGGGGACTCCCTTTGTCCCCAGGGCCCATTGTGACATCCCAGGACCCCCCATTGTCCCCAGGGCCCATTGTGACATCCTGGGAACCCCCTTGTCTCCAGGGCCCATCGTGGCACCGTGGGGACCCTCCCCTTTTTCTCCAGTGCCAATTGTGACATCCTTGGCACCCCTCTTGTCCTCAGAGCCCATTGTGACATCCTGGGGAGCCCCCTTTGTCCCCAGGGCCCATTGTGACATCCCAGGACCCCCCATTTTCCCCAGGGCGCATTGTGACATCCTGGGGACCCCCTTTGTCTTCAGGGGCCATTGTGACATACCAGGACCCACCCTTGTCCCCAGAGTCCATTGTGACATCCTGGGCAGCCCCCTTTGTCCCCAGGCCCATTGTGACATCCTGGGGACCCTGTTGTCTCAAGGGCCCATTGTGACACCGTGGGGACCCCCTTTGTCACTGGGGCCCATTGTGGCATACCAGGACTCCACTTTGTCCCCAGGGCCCATTGTGACACCGTGGGGACCCCTTTGTCCCCAGGACCCATTGTGACATCCCATGACCCCCCTTGTCCCCAGGGCCCATTGTGACATCCTGGGGACCCCTTTGTCCCCAGGCACCATTGTGACAGGGCGGGACACCCCTTGTCTCCAAGGCCCATTGTGACATCATGGGGATCCCGTTTGTGCCCAGGGCCCATTGTTACATCCTGGGGACCCCCTTTGTCCCCAGAGGCCATTGTGACATCCGGGGGACCCCCCTTGTCCCCAGAGCCCATTGTGATATTCAGGGGACCCCCTCTTTTTCCCCAGGGCCTATTGTGACATCCTTGGGACCTCGTTTGTCCCCAGGGCCCATTGTTGTACCATGGGGACCCCCTTTGTCCCCAGGGCCCATTGTGGCACCATGGTGAACCCCTTTGTCACTGGGGCTCATTGTGACATCCCAGGACCCCCCGTTGTCCCCAGGGCCCATTGTGACATCCTGGGTCCCCCTTTGTCCCTGTCGAGGGTTAGGATTGCGGGGTGACAATCAAACCCTGGCAGATGTGTTGTCAACCTCCTCTGCCCCCCACTTCCCCCTTTTGCCCCTCCCTCTCCCCCCTTCCCACTCAGCACAGGCGATCGGGAGGGGAAGAAGCACAGAGGGGAGAGAGTTGGAAAAGTTCAAGATGTTTTACTGATGCTACTGATGAGAACAGAGAAAATAATACAAATATACAAAACCCATCTTGTAAGTCTGAGCAACTGCAGAGCCAGCACCCAAAGTCCTGGACTGGACTCTGCAGCCAACCGGAGCTGGATTCAGTCTCTCACTGGCCTCCGTTCGCAGGGACGACCAGCAAGGTCCTCTCCTGATGTCGGCCATGAGCAGAAGGGAAGGAAAAAGGCAAAAGGGAAGGAAAAGGGACGAGATTCTCGTGATCTCCCGCTTTTATATGAAGTATTCACGTGAACGGAATGTTATACACAGTTGCTCACCGGTTTCTCGTTGCCCCTCTCGCGAGATGTCCACCCGTGCTTATCAATAAGTTTCCATTCCATTGCTGGGTTTGCCAAAACATGTGTCTGGTTCTCCAGGAAAATGCAGCTGACATGAAGGCTTTGGCTGACAGGCAAAATTCACTAAAAGAGAAACTTGTTTTTTACCAAAACCAGGACAGGTGGGGGCGCAGAGGCTGCTGAGACATGGAGATGGACTGGGACACGGGGGTGGGCTGGGACATAGAGATAGGCTGGGACATGGATGGCCTGGGTCACAGAGACTGCTGGGATGTGCAGACGGGCTGGGTCATGGGCACGAGTCAGAGCCAGCACAGGAGCAGGGAGGCTGGGGCAGCTCCATCCTGCAGACGTGCTTGTCCTGGCCATGCCAGCCATGGGATACGTGCCCCAGCACAGACACACACCCGTGGGACACACAGCTGGCCACAGGGACCCCAGAGACACACGCACGCCCCGTGCCATCATTCCAGTTTATTGGTGGAGCCATGGTGGTCACTGGTGTGGCGGTGGCGGTGGCCAAGGCTCTGCCGGTTCCGCAGACGCCAGTGCTGGGGTTGGCTCAGCGGCGGCGGCGCCATGTCCCCCTGCGGCGGCGGCTGCTCCTGTACCGCCGGCGTCGGCTCCGCCCAGAGCGGCGGCCAGAGCGGCTCCGGTAGCGGCGCCGGCCGTGGCGGCGGCTGCGGCTGCGGCTCCTGCTTCGCCGGTACCGGGCCATGGTGGGGTGGCCGCCGCCCTGTGCTGCCAGAGGATGCCGCTCTGCACCCACGGCCCTGCTTTTATAGGGGTGCCTGGGCGGGGCCCTTGGTGACATCAGCAGTGACGTCACAATGCCCACTGTGGCAGTCGCACATCCCCCATGATCCGGAGCCTCCAACGGGGCAGTCGATGGCTCCTTAGCACCTTCTGTGCCCCACTGTGCCTGTCCCCACGTGCAAACCGAGGGTGGCACCAAGGTGCTCACAGTCCAAACTGATCACTGTGTTTAAAAAGATAATCGAGGGGGAAGGGCAACCAAAGAGCCAGGAATCCATATTTCAAATAAATCAATAAGGTGAGAGGGTTGTTAATTAGATGAATGAGACAGGTAAACTGAGGCCAGCCCTGGGGAGTCTGTAACCCCTGCAGTGCCAAGCGCTGGGGAGCAGGGCAGGGAATGTGCAGCTGGGGTTGGTGGATGTGTAAGCGGGGGCTTTTTGTCCCATTCCCTGTGCTGTCTTTGGGTAGAACACCTGGTCTTGCCAAATCGTTTATAAAATACGCTTTGCTGAGAGATCCTGCCCGGGGCTGTTCTCTTGGCAAGGGGATTGTTTCCCACAGCAGGGTTTGGCAGCAGAAGTTTGGCAGGACAAGAGGGCCCATGAGGTCAGAAAGCACAGCAGAGCTGGAACGTGGGGTCACGGGCACCAAACCCAGCTCGGGTGGAGCCAAGAGGGTCCCCTCGTGTGCAGGGCCCAAAGCGCCATCTGTAGCATCTGCCCGTCCTTCTGAGCGCCCAGAGCCCTCTTCTTGGGGCCAAATCCTCATGTTTAGGGTCCCAACGCATCTTTCATCACCCACGGCCTTTGGTCAGGGTCCACAGCTTCATTTTCAGGTGGAGCCGCTGCCTGGCAACAACCGCCCGGAAGTCTGTGGACAGCCAGGGGATGAAATGCAGCCAATCACATTTGAGGAGGCGGGGCAAGTCATGTGATTGAAACGTAAGCAGCCAATCGAGCTTTGAGACCTGCAGGACAGTTGGCGACAGTTGAACAAACTGGGCAGCCCTGAGGGGTGGGCTGTGCTGACTGCACCAATCACACCTGGTGGGAGTGCAGCACAGGATGATTGACAAATAGTCTGACCAATCATTTGGTGGGGGGAGCCAGTGGGAAATCCCAGACAGCCAATCAGAGGAAACAGCGGCTCAGGGAAGGCGGACACTGTGGAGGGAGTAACCCCTCAGGTTGCCAATCAGAGAGAGTATCACCTCAGGGCAGGGTGAGCCCCAAACCAGGACAGAATCACTGCCCAGGCAGCCAATCAGCTGCAGGATCAGCTCAGGGGGGGAGACTGACAGCCCTCCTGACCAATGGTGGCGCAGCCCAGGCTGAGCAGGCGGTTGCTCTGCAGGCGGCCAGCGTGAGCTTTGCCATGGCGCCCGTGGAGCTGCCCGAGGCCGAGCAGCCCCCGGCCCAGCCCTGGGGCCCTGGAGATGTCTTGCTGCCTCTGGCCCAGGTGTGTGTGGGCTGCTCTGGCCTTGTTCTCCTGGGCGGGGGAGGGGGCAGGGGGCACTTGCTGGAGAGGAGCAGCTGGGGCTGGAGCTGGAGAGAGCAGGAGAAGGGGAAGCAGCTGGAGGGTGGAGTGCAGGGGATCCCCACAGCTGCTGCTGCAGCTGCACCAGAGACAGCTGCCCCTCTGGGTGAGGAAGAGTCCCTGTGAGCAGCCTCAGCAGAGCAGATCACAAACGTGCACCGCAGGGTCTGTGTAAGTGGGGAAAATCACTGTCCGGCCGTATAGTGTGTGTGTGTGTGGGGTGCGTCTGGGGAGCCTCGTGCTGTGAGAGCTGTCAGACACCCATGTGTTCTCTTAGGTGCGGGATGGACAAACGGCTGGAGCTACAGAATAGGAGGGGAGGGAAAGACAGGCAGACAGAAGTGCCTGAACTGCACAGCTTGCCTGGCAGTGCAGAGAGCAGGAACTGTGGTGAGTGCTGGGCCCTTGGGCTCATTTCGTCCTGTTTTGTGCTCCTCTCCCTCCCTCCCTGCTCCCTCCTCTTTCCTACCGTGTCCTTCTCCCTCTTCATCTCTTCTCTCTCTGCCCCTCTCTGCTTCTTCCTCACCGTTTCCTCCACCCGTCTCCACCTCTGTGCAGGGTTTCTCGTATCTCCCTCTCTGTCTCCGCTGCTCTGTGCTTCTCATCATCCCTGGTTTCTCTTTGTCACATTCTGCTCTGTTGCTGTGTCCTGCTCCCTGCCCCATCATTTCTCACTGTATCCCTCTGTCCTGCTCCCTGCACCTATTCCTGCCCCTCTTCTTTTTTACTCCCTCTCCATCTTGCTGCCCGCCCCAGGATTTTTTCCCCAATCTCTGTCCTGCCCCCAACCCTTGTTGTTCTTTCTCTCTCCTGCTCCCCTTCTGTCTTTCTGCCTGTCTTCCCTTTCCCGGCTGCTTCTTTCTCCATTTCTGTCCAGATTACTGCCCCTCTTCCTTTTGATGTCTTTCTGTCCTGGTTTTCTTTCTGTCTCCCATCCCTGTTCCCAGTGCCATCCCTTCTCACTATATCACCCCTGTCCAGCTGGCTCTGCCTTTTCGTTGTCTTCTCTTCCTCTTTCCTGCTGCTCAGCCCTCTTTTCCTCTTTCTCCAGCTCCTTGCTGCATGTTTCCCCTTTCCAGTCTCTTCATTTGGATCCCAACTTTGCTTTATTTCTCACTCCCTTTGTTCTGTTCCCTGTCTTTCTTTTTGTCTCTCCATCTGTGCATCCCCCTCCCTGTCTTTCTCCAGCCCCTTCCTGCTTCTCCTCCTCTCCCCTCCCCATCTCTCTGTCCTGCTCATCAGCCCTGCTGGTTCTTCCTCCCTGTCTCATCCCAGCTCATTGTGCCTTTTTGCCTTCATCTCTCCGTCCTTTTCCCTGTGTGTTTGTTTCTCTCTCAGCTCCTCTGTCTTCTCTCTTGTCTGATTTGTCTCTTGCTAGTCCTCTGTCCTTCTCCCCAGCAGCTTCAACTGAATGGCCAGGTGTCCCTGCACTCTGGTGGTTCCTCATCACTGCCCTGGGCTGTGTCTGTAGGGCTGGGGATCATTTAGGAGCTGCTCTCCTTCTGCAGACAGCAGAGCCTGGTGCAGCTACAGCAGAGGTTGTTCTCAGCTGCTGCTTATGCAGCTCGTTGGAAGAGCAGCTGTGGGCCTTCTTTGGAAGGGAGGTTTCTTGTTCTGTGCTTACTGCTCCTGGGGACCCTGCACAGGAGCGGTGTTGGGGTCTGCAGGGACGGGTGGGACCTGCTGTGATTCCTGGTGAACGTGAACTGAACTTGTCCTGATGTACTCGAATGAAAACAGACTGACTGGAGATGGTTTACTGCCCTGTTTCAGTTCCAAACTACATGCTTGGCACTGGAGAACATGAGACTTTGTGCTGCTTTCCAGATGTCAGCTGAGAACATCACTGCCTTTGGTACCAGGGCAGGTGGTCTGTGATCAGGGCTGCGGACTTGCATGGCAGTGCTTTAATGAACATTTTATGGTCTTGCCACTTCAAAGCCCTTCATTTTCCTAGAAATTTGAAGATGGCATTTCTCATTCGGAGGTTCAGACTTCGGTTGGACTTGATGTTGAATGGTCCATACAATGGGGTGCATAAAAGAAGAATCTCGCTTCCTTGTTGTTGTTGTTTTCTAACGCTGTCCGAATTTGGTAAGCAAGAGGAAGAGTGGCTTGCAGTGTCTGCTTTTGAGAGGAACGTATTCCTGACTGTCTCCATCTCTGTATGGTGAAGCTTTCTGCCTGCACTATGATTTTGCTGGGCTGTGAGGCTGTGTTGGAGCAGCAGAGCTCAGAAGTGGTGGCTTTAAAGGCGTTGAAGCTGTGGTCAAACTAGCAGGAAAAGCTGGTTTCTTCCCAGAGAGCTGCCTGACAAATATAGCTACAAGTAAAGACCCTTGAAGTTGGCTTTTTTTATTTAAATTTACTATTAATATGTAGCTTTTGGGATGGATTGATTGATTGATTTCTGGGAAGCAAGAAGTGAGAGCCTGTGCACTCCCACAGGCAGAGCTGCCTCCCAAAATAGGTGCCCCCTTCTCCACTTCTGTTCCTTCCATGCTGGTGTAGCACAAGGCCATGCAGCAGTGTGCAGATGTGGTGATTCCAATGTGACTGTGAGGTCAGAGCCCCTCGGTGACGTGCTGTGCTGTGTCTTGGCAGCAGCAGCATCATGGGGCGAGCGTGGGGGCCATGGTCCTCACCCTGTTCCTCCTCCTGGTGTCCCTGCCAGCCCGGGACGCCCAGGCTGCTCCAGCCGAGCGCAGGGAGCAGGTGGGCGAGCAGGGGCAGCACCCAGCCCCGAGCAGCTCAGCAGGGCAGCAGTGGGGCCAGGGCTGGGGCTGGGGCCGGGAGAGCAGCCGGGCTGGGCCGGGCAGGGCGAGCCAGGCAGCACCAGGGTGTGGGCAGGGGGCAGACACCCGCAGGGAGGGGAGAGGGGCTGCGGCTGCTTCAGGGGCAAGCAGGGGCTGGGAGTGCTGGCACAGGGCAGAAACCAGCACTGAGTCCCTGTGGGGCCCTCCCTGCCCCCCAGCCTCGTGCCACACGGCCCCATCCCAGGGCGCGCTTTGAGCCTTTGGGCCCGTTGCAAATCAAAGCTGGGATTGCCTTGGCACTTTGGGCCACTTTAGAGCTAAACCTGGGCACATTTGTGCCCTTTGGGATCGTTTCTGCCTATATCTGGGAGTTCTTTGGTTTTCCAGTTTTGTTTATACCCAAATCTGGGGGTGTTTGGGCCATTTTTGGCCATTTTTTTACCCAAATCTGGGCATACTTCGACTCTTTGGTCCAGTTTCACCCTGAATCTGGGGATGTTATACCCCTTTTTGGCCAGTTTTGCTCAAATCTAGTGGTGCTTTGGTTTTTTCTGCCTCTCTTGACCCGATATACTCAGGTGCTTTTGCCCATTTTTTCCCCTGATATGGGCACTGTGATCCCAAATATGGGATGTTTTCATGTTTGCCGACAGCTTTGCACCCAAGTGTGGATGTTTTTGCCTCTTTGGGCCACTTTTTGCCCAAATACTCAGATTGTTTTGCCTGTATTGACCAATTTAGCCCCCAAATATTTGGAATATTTTGTCATTTTGCCAGTTTTTTCCCCAAATACGGCTATTTTTCTGCAAGATATGGGCACTGTTGTCCTAAATATGTTGTGTTGTGTTTTGTTTTTTCTCTCTTGTCTATGTCCTCTTTTACCTGGAATGCAGGAGTGTTGCTCGGTGAGCCTGGAAACCTCTCTGATCTGTGCTTGACTCCAGGACATGGCCTTGGCAGAGTTGATCGAGCTTCTCAGCTGGGTCCTGGTTAGGAGCCTTGGGCTGTCCCAGAGGTGAGTTGTCACTGTCTGTCTGCTTGAGCGAATAAACACTCGTGTTTTAATAGGTTATTCGTGTGTGATTGTACCCAAGATCCTCTCAGAGGCTTTCCAAAAGCTTTTTGTGCCTTGGTGGTATTACACAGACAAGTCATGAATGTTCAATTTGCCTGAAAACCTGCTAGGTCTCAGCAAAAAGGTCACCCGTGCTCTGTTTCTAGCTGTGGGAACACACAGCTCTGTATGTGTCTCGTGTCATTATCTCACCCTCTCCCATCACAGCAGGTGACTGAGGAAGCAGGAGATCACAACGTGCCATGGAAGCTCCCACCCGTGTTTGACTCCCTGTTTGGTTCCTGCAGTCCATGCTGATCAAGCCTCTTGGTGTAATCCTGTTCCTGAGCCTGAGGGGAATCGCAGGGGTAAGTGTTCAGTGTTCATTGGTTACTGGCCTTTTGCGTTTGTTAGTATTTGGTTTATTATTTGTGAACGTTTTCTTGCAATAGTTGAGCCTTGCAGTAGCCAGCAGGCTCTGATTTAGGAGAAACATGGATGATCATTTTTTGCCCTGGTGCTCCATGCTCCCACGTTAGTGTGGGTTTCCTTTTGTGTGTGTGAGAGGTCTCCTGGTCAGAAGGCCCTGAGAGGCCCCGTGTTGGTCCATCTGGTCCTTGAGGGGTGTTGCATGTGGCCTGGACACAGTAGTTTGGAAGCTGCCAGGTCCCAGACAAGGGCTCTGCAGCCCCTCTGCAGCTTTGGCAATTTCAGCATGCGTCTGGGTCCCGTGTTGTTGCCTGACCCCCGTCCAGGCGCTGCAGGTCATTTCACAACGTGAAATGGAAACGCTTTTCCTTTCTGCTCGATTCCAGCCGTCCCTGTAGGCAGCGGCTCCTTGACTGCTTCACCTGAGTGTGTCCGTGAGCCTCGGGGCGATCCCACAGGTACGACCTGGGAACAAATGAGCGTTTCCATGTTAATTTTCCGTTCCTGTGAAATTTAGCTTGCTGCTTTCTTGGCTGACGCTCGGTCACGCAGAGGGGAAGTGGGTCCAGCTCAGTGCTGTGCCCCAGAGGGCTCTGCCTTGCAAAGCTCTTTGCCAACTGCTCCGTCTCTGCGCCGCTCGCAGTGCCGGCTGCCGAGGCAGCAGCAGGTTGGGGCTGAGTTTAGAGCTGGGTGAGCTCCAGGGAGTCCTTTCTCCTGACAGCTCCAGGCCTGCTTAGTGGCCACTGCAAGTGCTGGATAAATGTTGGCAAGATGCTCCTGACTGGAAGGAGAGAGGAGCTGCCACTGGGATGGGTTTGGATCCTGCGGTGGCTCACGGAGGTGGCCATTGCGGAGGGGCAGTGTGAGCTCTGGTGCTGCTGTCTCCAGGTTGGATCACCAGACCACCGTGCTGGTTCACCAGATCTTTGGCAGATCCCTGTGCTCCCGTGGTGAGCGCTGGCTGCCAGGTCCTGGGCCTGTGACTCTCAGGGCAGTGGTTTCCCTGAGAGCCTTGGAGCAAAAACCTTTTGGGAAAACTGCTGAGTGTGTGTAACTTCTCCAGAGCTGCAGCTGGTCAGTCTGGATGTTCCTGTGGGTTGTGGGGTGTGTTGTGGTGATGGAAAATGCTGTTGGCTGTGGGCCCCAGCTCTTTGCCACCAGCTGAAGAACCCACGTTGGCAGTTACGGAGCAACACTTGCTGTCCCAGCACGCAGTGGAATTGCACGCTGTGAATCCTGGTGCCGACATCCCAGAGCCCAAAGCTGGAGAGGGGGAACACGGCAGCTGCCTGTGCTGTGCTGGGGTGGTGTTGGGTGCAGGTGTTGTGCCAGGGTGTGCTTACTGCTCTTGCTTTTGCAGTGAAGTTCTCAGTGTGCAGGAGCATCTGGGAGACCTCTGACCCTTTCCTGGACCTGGCGCTGGAGATCAGGTACTGGGGCAGGGTCTGGGTGGGGGGAGCTCTGCTCTCACAGGGGATGTTCCTGCAGCTGCACCGTTCCTGCTCTCAAGGCTGCTTAACTGCCAGTGTCAGGCAGGGTGTGGGCAAGAGGGAAGCAGCTGCTGTTGTTGTGCTGCCTCTGTCTGGCAAAGCAGAGCCCGTTGCCTGAGCATGAGCCACGACTCCTCCAGTGAGGCTCCGTGCTGTGGGGGACAGTGCAGCCGTCCCTCACGGCATGCTGGCCAGGGCCTGGCTGGGGGCAGGCTCAGGGCTTTGGTGCAGTCTGGGGCCCTGTGCTCATGCTCTGTTTTATCTCTTGGGGCCAGCGTCTCTGATCAGGTGAAAAAAGCTGTGACCAACAGACCCGTGTCTTCCCCAGTGACAGGCCAGGTGAGTCCTGAAGGCTGTTCAGGGCCAGAGCACCATGTCACCACTACCAGCCAAGAAGCTGGTGTTTTGTGCCAAAAGGTGAGTCTGAGCTTCTGCCTGGGGTCTTCAATAGGTGCCTTGTGTCTTGTGATCTGGAGATTGTGTTGGGGACAGTGTAGACCAGATGCTGGGTGTCTTGCTCAGCTGGAGGCAGACAGGGAGAGCCCCTCAGCCCCAGGGCTGCAGCAATTGCTCTGGTTTGGGGTGCAGGGCCAGGTCCCTGCTGTTGTTCCCATCCCGGATTAAGGCTGGAGGAACGCCTCCTGTCTTCTTGCTCAGGACAGAGGGGCGGGGGTGCCAGTCCCTGGAGCGGGGTGGCCTCGCCAATCTTCTCTGGGTATCCTGTCCCCTGGGGTGATGGGAGGAGGAGACTCTGCAGCCTCCAGTCAGTGGCTGGGACCGGCCCTCTGGGCGCCGCTGTGCAGCCAGGGCTCAGGACAGTGCGCTGGGGTTTCTGTTGTTTACATTTCCCTCCTTCCTTTTTCCCTTTCTGCTTCTAACAGAAAACACTTCTGATTTGTTGACCACCCCCACTTTCCTCTCCCCTGCTGTGTCTTTACCCTTCCTTTTTCTCTGGGCTCTCCTTCTTATTTTCTTCTCTTGGCTCATGGAAACCTCTTTTCTTTAGATCACCAAGTTTGTTGTGTTTTTTTTTTTCATGTCAATAGCTGCAGCGCAGCATCCTGTGGAAGGCGAGCAGAAGCGACCATTGCACACCACCTCATTCCCAATTTGCCAAGCACACCTTCCCCATGGACAGCACCCAGCCCAACTCCTGGGCCTTTTGGCAAGTCGAGGTTAGTGGTGCCAGTCGCTCTCAGGCTCCTGACTGGCAGCAAGGCCAGTACTCCACGAGACAACTGCATGGCAGGTGGCCCGGGGGAGGGAGTGATTTCAGCAGCCACCTCTCCTGTTCTCTTGGGTTGGCTAAGATGGTAGCAATTGAGTGCTGTGCTTGTGCACTGTGGAGTGTGGAGGAAGAGGGGGGCTCCTGACCTGGCCTTCAGATCATGTCAGCCTCTTTTCCTGTTCTGCAGGCTGTCCTCATCTGCACTGCATCAGGCAAATCCTGAAAAGCCGACCTTCAGCTGCGTCCTCAGCTCAGCCTTTTGGCTCCCAGCTGTCCTAGGGTTAGGATTTACAGTAAAGGTTAGAGTTAGGGTAAAAATTAGGGCTTAGTTTAAGGGTTAAGTTAGGGTTAGATTTAGAGTTAGGGTTAGGATTAGGTTTAGGTTTAGCATTTAGATAAGGGTTAGGTTTTAGTTAAGGTTGAGGGTTAGTGTTAGGTAAGGTTTTGGGTTAGGGGATAGAGTTAGGGTTAGAGTTTGGGATAGGCTTAGGGAGCATGGTTAGGGTTTTGAGTGAGGGTTATGGGTCAGGTTTTGGGTTAGACTTAGTGTTAGAGTTAGGATTAAACTTTGGGCAAGAGGTTAGAGCATAGCGTTAAGGGTTAGGATTAGAAGTTTGTGATTGGGTTCTATGAGGTTTAAGTTAGGGTTAAGTAGTAGGGTTAAGGTATAGGGTTCGATTTAGGGTAAAGGTAAGTGTTAGGAGTTACAGTTAGGGTTAGGCTTAGGAATTAGGGAGTGGGGTTAGACTTTGGGGTTACGGGTTTGATTTATGTTTAAGGGGGAGGGTTAGATCGAAGGTTAGAAATAGGGTTAAACGTAGGGCAAGGGTCAGAGTTAGGGTTAGAATTACTGTTAGGGTTAGGAGTATGTGTTTCAGTTAGGTGATGTTTGGGATTAGGGTTATGTGTTAGAGTTAGGCTTTAGGGTTAGGAATTATGGTTAGTGCTAGACTTAGGAGCTAGGGATTAGTCTGAGAGTTAGGATTTTAGGTTCGGGTATGTGTTTGCATTTGGGTTTAGGTTAGGTGTTCATGTGTTAGGGTTAGGATTTGATTAGTGTTAGGGATAGAGAGTAGTGTCAGTGGAAGTGGTTGGGGTTAGGGGTTGGTTTTAGGAAGTAGGGCTGGGGTTAGGGTTACGTTTGGGTTAGAGTTAGTGGTAGGGTCAGGGTTTGATTAGGATTAGGGTTAGAGTTAAGGTGAGGGGTTTTGGGTGAGGGATAGAGTTTGGTTTTAGGTTTAGGCATAGATTTCTGATTAGAGTAAGAGGGCTAAGCATTAGGTTTAGAGTTGGAGTTAGGGGTAGAGGTTGGTCTTCGATTTAGCCTTGCTTTAGGATTACAGTAAGTGATTGGACTAATACTAGAAGTTTAGATGAAGGGATAGGTGTTAGGGGTAGGGTTAGGGTTATTATTAGGGTTTGATTAGGATTAGGTTTAGGGCTTATGGGTAGGGATGTGGTTAGTGATAAGGGTTAGTATTAGGGTTAATGTTAGGAGTAAGGATTAAGGTTAGGGGTTAGGGAATAGTGTTTGTGTAAGCAGTAAGACTTCAGGTTTAGGGGGAAAGGGTAGGAATATGGTTAAGGTTGGCATAGGGTTAGGAGTTTGGGTTAGGGTTAGGCTTAGGTTTTGGAGTTTGGGTTAGGGTTAGGCTTAGGAGTTTGGGTTAGGCTTAGACTTAGGGTTAGGAGTTTGAGTTAGGATTTAGGGTTAGTCTTAAGGCTAGGAGTTTGGGTTAGGGTTAGGGTTGGGCGTCTGGGTTGGGCTTAGGCGTCTGGGTTGGGCTTAGGCGTCTGGGTTGGGCTTAGGCGTCTGGGTTGGGCTTAGGCTTAGAGTTAGGAGTTTGGGTTAGGGTTAAGGGTTTGGGTTTGGCTTAGAGTTAAGGATTTGGGTTAGGGTTAAGGGATTGGGTTAGGATTGGGTTTAGGGTTAGGAATTAGGTTTAGGTTTAGGATTAGGATTAGCGTTATGGTCTGGGTTAGGAGTTTGGGTTAGGGTTAGAGGTTAGGGTTAAGAGTTAGGGATTAGGGTTAGGAGTTGGGGTTAGGAGTTGGGGTTAGGAATCTTAACCCTCGACAGGGACAAAGGGGGTCCCCAGGATGTCACAATGGGCCCTGGGAAGTCACAATGGGCCCTGGGGACAACGGGCGGTCCTGGGATGTCACAATGGGCCCTGGGGACAAATGGGGGTCCCGACGGTGTCACAATGGGCCCTGGGGACAAGTTGGGGTCCTGGGATGTCACAATGGACCCTGGCGACAAAGGGAGTCCGCAGCATGTCACAATGGGCCCTGGGAACAAAGGAGGCGTCCCCAGGATTTCACAATGGGCCCTAAGGACAATGGGGGGTCCTGCGACGTCACAATGGGCACTGGAGCCAAGGGGGGTCCCCAGGATGTCACAATAGGCCCTGGGGACAAAGAGGGTCCCCAGCATGTCACAATGGGCCCTAAGGGCAAGGGGGGGTCCTTGGATGTCACAGTGGGCCCCAGTGACAAAGGGATCCCCCATGGTGCGAAAATGGGCCCTGGGGACAAAGGGGGTCCCTAGGATGTCACAATGGGCTCTGGGGACAATGGGGGGTCCTGGGATGTCACAATGGGACCTGGGGACAAAGGGGGTCCCCACGGTGTCACAATGGACCCTGGGGACAACAGGGAGTCATGGGACGTCCAGTGGGCCCTGGGGACAATGGGGGGTCCTGTGAAGTCATAATGGGCCCTGGAGAAAAGGGTGGGTCCCCAGGATGTTACAATGGGCTCTGGGGACAATGGGGGGTGTCCAGGATGTCACAATGGGCCCTGAGGACAAGGCGGGGTCCCCATGGTGTCACAATGGGTTCCCAGTGAAAAGGGGGGGTCCCCATAGTGTCACAATGGTCCCTGGGGACAAAGAGGGGTCCCCTGAATGTCATAATGGGCCCTGGGGACAAAGTGGAGTCCTGGGATGTCACAGTGGGCTCCAGTGACAAAGGGGGTCCCCATTGTGCCACAACGGGCCCTGGGGACAAACGGGATCCCCAGGATGTCACAATGGGCCCTGACGACAAAGGGGGTCCCCAGCATGTCACAATGGGCCCTGAGGACAAGGTGTGGTCTCCATGGTGTCACAATGGGCCCTGGGGACAAAGTGGGGTCCTGGGATGTCAGAAGAGGCACTGGGGACAACGAGGGGTCCTGGGAAGCCTCGATGGTCCCTGGGGACAAAGGGGGTCCCCACAGTGTCCCAATGGGCCCTGGGGACAAAGGGGGGTCCCCAGGATGTCACAATAAGTCCTGGGGACAAAGGGGGTCCCCAGGATGTCACAATAAGTCCTGGGGACAAAGGGGGTCCTGGGACGTCACAATGGGCCCATGGGATAAAGAGTGGTCCCCTGAATGTCACAATGGGCTGTGGGGACAAGCGGGGTCCCCACGGTGTCAGAATGGGTCCTGGGGACAAAGGGGGGTCCTGGATTGTCACAATGTGCACCAGTGACAAAGGGGGTCCCCTGAATGTCACAATGGGCCCTGGGGACAAGAGGGGTCTCCACGGTGTCACAGTGGGCCCTGGGGACAAAGAGGTGTCCCAAGGATGTCACAATAGGCCCTGGGAACAAAGGGGGTCACCATGGTGCCACAATGGGCCCTGGGGACAAGGGGTTAGGGGGTTGTGTTAGGGGTTTGGAGGATTAGGTGGTGCAGGATTTGGGGGTTCAGGGTTTAGGGGTGCAGTGGTTTGGAGTGCAGTGTTTTGGGGTGCAGGGTTTGGGGAAGGAGGATATGGAGGTGCAGGGTTTAGGGTGCAGGATCTTGGGGTGCAGGGGTTTGGGGTGGAGGGCTTGGTAGGGCAGGATTTGGGGGTGGAAAGTTTATTGGGTAGGGCTGGGGGTGCAGGATTTGGGGGTGAAGGGGTTGTGGGGTGCAGGGTTGTGGGGTGCAGGGTTTGGGAGATCGGGACGTGGGGCTGGAGGATTTGGGGGTGCAGGGTTTGGAGCAGCAGGATCTGAGGGTGCAGAGTTGGGGGGTGCAAGATTGGGGGTAGCAGGGTTTTGGGGAGCAGGGTTTCGGGGTCAGGCTTTAGGGGGACAGGGTTTGGGGGGCAGGGTTGGGAGGGATGATTTTGGGGTGCAGGGTTTAGGTCAGCAGGATCTTGGGGTGAAGGGGTTTGGGGTGAAGGGTTGGGTAGGACAGGATTTGGGGTGCAGGTTTTTAGGGTGCAACTTGTGGGGGTCAGGATTTGGGGTACAGGGTTTGGGGGTGCAGGATTTAGTGGTGCAGGGTTTGGGGGTGCAGGTCTTGGGGACGCAGAATTGGGGGTGCAGGTTATTGGAGTTAAGGGATTTGGGGGTGCAGATTTTGGGTGTTCAGGACCTGGGGGTGCAGGATTTGGGGATGTAGGTTTGGGGGGGCAGGGCTTAGGGTTTCAGTATCTTGGGTTGAAGAGGTTTGGAGTGAAGGGTTGTGTACGGCAGGATTTGGGGGTGCAGGGCTTTGGGCTGAAGGTTTGGGGGTGCAGGGTTCGCATGTTCAGGAACTGGGGGTGCAGGATTTGTGTTTGCAGGTTTGGGGAATTTTGCGGTAAAGGATTTGGGGTGCAGGGTTGGGGACGCAGGATCTGAGGGTGCAGCGTTTGGGGTGCAGAGTTAGGGGCTGCAGGATCTGGGGTGCAGGGTTTGGGGGGCACTGTTTTGGGGGGAAGGATTTGCGAGATGCAGGGTTTAAGGGTTTAGAATTTGGAGGTGTCGAATTTTGGGGTGCAGGAGGTGTGGGGTTTGGGGTTGCAGGATTTGGGGCAGAATGGTTTGGGGGTGCAAGACTTGAGGGCGCAGGGTTTGGGGGTTTGGGACATGGGGCTGGAGGATTTGGGGGTGCAGGATTTGGGGTGCAGTGTGTGGGGGTGCAAGATCTTGGGGTGTACGAGCTTTGGGTGTGGGATTTGAAGGACAATGATTTGGGGGTGCAGGGATTGGGGGTGTAGGGTTTTGGGGTTGCTGCGTTTGGAGATTCGGGATGTGGAGGTCAAGGATTTAGGGCTACAAGGGCTGGTTGCAGGATTTGGGGTACAGGGTTTGAAGTGCAGGGCTAAAGGGGCCAGGATTTGGAGGGCCCATTGTGACAGGGTGGGGACCCCCTTTGTCTCCAGGACCCATTGTGAACATCCTGGGGACCCCTTTGTCCCCAGGGCCCGTTGTGACACCGTGGGTACCCCCTTGTCCCCCGGGGCCCATTGTGACGTCCCAGGACCCTCCATTGTTCCCAGGGACCATTGTGACACTGTGGGGACTCCCCGTTGTCCCCAGGGCCCATTGTGACATCCCAGGACTCCCCATTGTCCCCAGGACCCATTGTGACACCATGGGGACCCCCCTTTTCCTCAGGACCCATTGTGACATCCTAGGGACCCCCTTTGTCCCCAGGGCCCATTGTGGCACCATGGGGACTGCCTTTGTCACTGGGGCCCATTGTGACATTCCAGAATTCCACTTTGTCCCTAGGGCCCGTTCTGACACCGTGGGGACCCCCATTGTCCCCAGGGCCCATTGTGACACTGTGGGGACGCCCTCTTGTCCCCAGGACCCATTGTGACGTCCCAGCACTCCCCGTTGTCCCCAGGGCCCATTGTGACACCGTGGGGACCAACCTTGTTAGTGGGGCCCATTTTGACATCCTGGGTGACCTCCTTTGTCCCCAGGCCCCAGTGTGACAGGGTGGGGACCCCCCTTGTCCCCAGGGCCCATTGTGACATCCTGGGGACCCCCCTTGTCACTGGGGACCCATTGTGATACCATGGGGACCCCCCCTTGTTCTCAGGGCACATTGTGACACAGTAGGGACCCCTGTTGTCCCCAGGGCCCATTGTGACATCCGAGGACCCCCCATTGTCCCCAGGGTCCATTGTGACATCCTGGGCACCCCCTTTGTCCCCAGGGCCCATTGTGGCACCATGGGACCCCATTTTGTCACAGTGGCCCAGTGTGACATCCCAGGACCCCACTTTGTACCCAAGGCCCATTGTGACACCGTGGAGACCCACCTTGTCACTTGGGCCCATTGTGACACCATGGGAACCCACCCTTGTCCCCAGGGCCCATTTTGAGATCCTGGGGACCTCCTTGTCCCCAGGGACCATTGTGACACCGTGGAGACCCCCCTGGTCCCCAGGGCTCGTTGTGACATCCTTGGGAACCTCTTTGTCCCCAGAGCCCATTGTGACACCGTGGAGACCCCCCCTTGTCCCCAGGTCCCATTGTGACATCCCAGGACCCCCCATTGTCCCCAGTGCCCATTGTGACACCATGGAGACCCCCATTTTTCCCCAGGGCCCATTGTGACATCCTGGGCACCCCCTTTGTCCCCAGGGCCCATTGTGACATCCTGGGGACCCTCTTTGTCGCCCCGGCCCATTTTGGCACCATGGGGACCCACCTTGTCCCCACAGACTGTTGTGACGTCCCAGGACCCTCCTTTGTCCCCAGGGCCCATTGTGACACCGTGGGGACCCTCCTTTGTCCCCAGGGCCTATTGTGACATCCCAGTACCCCACTTTGTCCCCAGGGCCCATTGTGACACCGTGGGGACCCTCCTTTTTCCCCAGGGCCCATTGTGACGTCCCAGGAGCCCCCGTTATCCCCAGGGCCCATTGTGACATCCTGGTAACCCCCTTTGTCCCCAGGGCCCATTGTGAGCTTCAAGGGACCCCCCATTGTCCCCAAGGCCCATTGTGACATCCTGGGGACTCCCCTTTGTATCCAGGGCCCATTGTGTCATTCAGGGGACCCCTCTTTGTCCCCAGGGCCCATTGTGACATCCCAGGACCCCACCATGTCCCCAGGACACATTGTGACATCCTGTGGACCCCCTTTGTGCCCAGAACCCGTTGTGACATCCTTGGGAGCCCCCTTTGTTCCCAGGGCCCATTGTGTCATTCAGGGGACCCCTCTTTGTTCCCAGGGCCCATTGCGACATCCCAGGACCCCCCATTGTCCCCAGGGTCCATTGCGACATCCTGGGGACCCGCTTTGTCCCCAGGGCCCATTGTAACATCCCAGGACCCCCACTTGTCCCCAGGGCCCATTGTGACATCCTTGGGACCCCCTTGTCCCCAGGGCCCATTGTGACATCCTGGGGACTCCCTTTGTCCCCAGGGCCCATGGTGACATCCCAGGACCCCCCTAGTCCTCAGGGCCCGATTGTGAAATTCAGGGGACCCTCCTTTCTCCCCAGGGCCCATTGTGACATCCTGTGGCCCCCGTTTGTCCCCAGGGCCCGTTGTGACAGGGTGGACACCCCCTTTGTGCCCAGGGCCCATTGTGACATCTCAGGACCCCCCATTGTCCCCAGGGCCCCTTGTGAGTAGCCTGGGGACCACCCTTTGTCCCCAGGGCCTATTCTGACATCCCAGGACCCCCATTGTCCCCAGGGTCCATTGTGAAAGTGTGGGGACCCTCTTGTCCCCAGGGCCCATCGTGGCACCGTGGAGACTCCCCCTTTGTCTCCAGTGCCCAATGTGACATCTTGTGGACCCCCCTTGTCCCCAGAGCCCATTGTGACATCCCAGGACACCCATTGTCTCCAGGGCCCATTGTGAACATCCTGGGAACCCCCATTTATCCACAGGGTCCATTGTGACATCCCAGGACCCCGCATTGTCCCAAGGGCCCATTGTGACATCATGAGACCGCCCTTTGTCCCCAGGGCCCATTGTGACATCCTGGGGACCCCCTTTGTCCCCAGGGCTCATTGTGGCACCATGAGGACGCCCCTTGTCATTGGGGCCCATTGTGACATCCCAGGACCCCACTATGTCCCCAAGGCCCATTGTGACATTGAGGGGACCCCTGTTTTTCCCCAGGGCCCAATGTGACATCCCAGGACCCCCTCTTGTCCGCAGAGCCCATTGTGACATCCAGGGGAGCCCCCTTTCTCCCCAGGGCCCATTGTGACATCCTGAGGACGCCCTTTGTCTCCAGGGTCCATTGTGATGTCCAAAGACTCCCAGTTGTCTGCAGGGCCGATTGTGACATCCTGGGGATCCCCCTTGTCACCAGAGCCCATTGTGACATTCAGGGGACCCCTCTTTGTCCCCAGGGCCCCTTGTGACATCCTGGGGACCCCGTTTGTCCCCAGGGCCCATTGTGACATCCCAGGACCTCCCATTGTCCCCAGGGCCCATTGTGAACATCCTGGGGACCCTCCTTGTCCACAGAGCCCATTGTGAACACCATGGGGACCCCCTTTGTCCCCAGGTCCCATTGTGACAGGGTGGGACCCCCCTTTTCCCCAGGGTCCATTGTGACATTCAGGGGACCTCTCTTTGTCTCCAGAGCCTATTGTGACATCCTGGGGACCCCGCCTTGATTCCAGGGCCCAGTGTGACATCCCAGGACCCCCTTTGTCCCCAGGGGCCATTGTGACATCCTTGGGACCCCTTTTGTCCCCAGGACCCATTGTGATGTCCCAGGACCCCCGTTGTCCCCAGGGCCCATTGTGACAGGGTGGGGACCCCCTTTGTCCCCAGGGCCCATTGTGACACCATGGGGACGCCCTTTGTCCCCAGGGACCATTGTGACATCCTTGGGACCTCGTTTGTCCCCATGGGCCATTGTGACGTCCCAGGAACCCCCGTTTTCCCCAGGGCCCATTGTGACATTCTGGGGACCCCTCTGTCACCAGAGCCCATTGTGATATCCTAGAGAGCCCCCTTTGTCCCCAGTGTCCGTTGTGACGTCCCAGGACCCCCCGTTGTCCCCAGGGGCCATTGTGACATCCTGGGGACCCCCTTTGTCCCCAGGGTCCATTGTGACACCGTGGGTACCCCCTTTGTCCCCAGGGCCCATTGTGACGTCCCAGGACCCCCAGTTGTCCACAGGGCCCATTGTGAACATCCTGGGGACCCCTCTTTCTCCCCAGGGCCCATTGTGACATTGCAGGACCCCCCATTGTCCCCAGGGCACATTGTGACATCGCAGGACCCCCCATTGTCCCCGGGGCACATTGTGACATCCTGGGGACCCCCCTTTGTCCCCAGGGGCCATTGTGACATCCCAGGACCCCACCTTGTCCCGAGGGCCATCGTGACATCCTGGGGACCCTATTGTCACCAGAGCCCATTGTGATATCCTGGGGACCCCCCTTTGTCCCCAGGGCCCATTGTGACATGCCAGGACCCCTATTGTCCCCAGGGCCCATTGTGAACATCCTGGGGACCCCCCTTTGTCCCCAGGGCCCGTTGTGATATCCTGTGTTCCCCCCCTTGTCCCCAGGGCCCATTGTGACATCCCAGGACCCCCTTTGTCCCTGTCGAGGGTTAAGATTGCGGGGTGACAATCAAACCCTGGCAGATGTGTTGTCAACCTCCTCTCCCCCCCACTCCCCCTTTTGCCCCTCCCTCTCCCCCCTTCCCACTCAGCACAGGCGATCGGGAGGGGAAGAAGCACAGAGGGGAGAGAGTTGGAAAAGTTCAAGATGTTTTACTGATGCTACTGATGAGAACAGAGAAAATAATACAAATATACAAAACCCATCTTGTAAGTCTGAGCAACTGCGGAGCCAGCACCCAAAGTCCTGGATCAGACTCTGCAGCCAACCGGAGCTGGATTCAGTCTCTCACTGGCCTCCGTTCGCAGGGACGACCAGCAAGGTCCTCTCCTGATGTCGGCCATGAGCAGAAGGGAAGGAAAAAGGCAAAAGGGAAGGGAAAAAGGGACGAGATCCTCGTGATCTCCCACTTTTATATGAAGTCTTCACGTGAACGGAATGTTATACACAGTTGGTCACCGGTTTCTCGTTGCCCCTCTCGCGAGATGTCCATCTGTGCTTGTCAATAAGTTTCCATTCCATTGCTGGGTTTGCCAAAACATGTGTCTGGTTCTCCAGGAAAATGCAGCTGACATGAAGGCTTTGGCTGACAGGCAAAATTCACTAAAAGAGAAACTTGTTTTTAACAAAACCAGGACAGGTGGGGGCGCAGAGGCTGCTGAGACATGGAGATGGACTGGGACACGGAGGTGGGCTGGGACATAGAGATAGGCTGGGACATGGATGGCCTGGGTCACAGAGACTGCTGGGATGTGCAGACGGGCTGGGTCATGGGCACGAGTCAGAGCCAGCACAGGAGCAGGGAGGCTGGGGCAGCTCCATCCTGCAGACGTGCTTGTCCTGGCCATGCCAGCCATGGGATACGTGCCCCAGCACAGACACACACCCGTGGGACACACAGCTGGCCACAGGGACCCCAGAGACACACGCACGCCCCGTGCCATCATTCCAGTTCACTGGTGGAGCCGTGGGGGTCACTGGGGTGGCGGTGGCCAAGGGTGGCGAGGGTGGCACCGAGGTGCTCACAGTCCAAACTGATCACTGTGTTTAAAAAGATAATCGAGGGGGAAGGGCAACCAAAGAGCCAGGAATCCATATTTCAAATAAATCAATAAGGTGAGAGGGTTGTTAATTAGATGAATGAGACAGGTAAACTGAGGCCAGCCCTGGGGAGTCTGTAACCCCTGCAGTGCCAAGCGCTGGGGAGCAGGGCAGGGAATGTGCAGCTGGGGTTGGGGGATGTGTAAGCGGGGGCTTTTTGTCCCATTCCCTGTGCTGTCTTTGGGTAGAACACCTGGTCTTGCCAAATCGTTTATAAAATACGCTTTGCTGAGAGATCCTGCCCGGGGCTGTTCTCTTGGCAAGGGGATTGTTTCCCACAGCAGGGTTTGGCAGCAGAAGTTTGGCAGGACAAGAGGGCCCATGAGGTCAGAAAGCACAGCAGAGCTGGAACGTGGGGTCACGGGCACCAAACCCAGCTCGGGTGGGAGCCAAGAGGGTCCCCTCGTGTGCAGGGCCCAAAGCGCCATCTGTGGCATCTGCCCGTCCTTCTGAGCGCCCAGAGCCTCCCTCTTGGGGCCAAATCCTCATGTTTAGGGTCCCAACGCGTCTTTCATCACCCACGGCCTTTGGTCAGGGCCCGCAGCTTCATTTTCAGGTGGAGCTTGCTGCCTGGCAACAACCGCCCGGAAGTCTGTGGACAGCCAGGGGATGAAATGCAGCCAATCACATTTGAGGAGGCGGGGCAAGTCATGTGATTGAAACGTAAGCAGCCAATCGAGCTTTGAGACCTGCAGGACAGTTGGCGACAGTTGGACAAACTGGGCAGCGCTCAGGGGCGGGCAGTGCTGGCTGCACCAATCACACCTGGTGGGAGTGCAGCAGAGGGATGATTGACAAATAACCTGACCAATCATTTGGTGGGGGGAGCCAGTGGGAAATCCCAGACAGCCAATCAGAGAAAAGAGCGGGTCAGGGAAGGCGGACACTGTGGGGGCAGTAACCCCTCAGGCCGCCAATCAGAGAGAGTATCACCTCAGGGCAGGGCGAGCCCCAAAGCAGGACAGAATCACTGCCCAGGCAGCCAATCAGCTCAGGGGAGGAGACTGACAGCCCTCCCGACCAATGGTGGCGCAGCCCAGGCTGAGCAGGCGGTTGCTCTGCAGGCGGCCAGCGTGAGCTTTGCCATGGCGCCCGTGGAGCTGCCCGAGGCCGAGCAGCGCCCGGCCCAGCCCTGGGGCCCTTTTTCCTCCCTCTGGGGCCCTGGAGATGTCTTGCTGCCTCTGGCCCAGGTGTGTGTGGGCTGCTCTGGCCTTGTTCTGCTGGGCGGGGGAGGGGGCAGGGGGCACTTGCTGGAGAGGAGCTGCTGGGGCTGGAGCTGGAGAGAGCAGGAGAAGGGGAAGCAGCTGGAGGGTGAAGTGCAGGGGATCCCCACAGCTGCTGCTGCAGCTGCCCCAGAGACAGCTGCCCCTCTGGGTGAGGAAGAGTCCCTGTGAGCAGCCTCAGCAGAGCAGATCACAAACGTGCACCGCAGGGTCTGTGTAAGTGGGGAAAATCACTGTCCGGCCGTATAGTGTGTGTGTGTGTGGGGTGCGTCTGGGGAGCCTCGTGCTGTGAGAGCTGTCAGACACCCATGTGTTCTCTTAGGTGCGGGATGGACAAACGGCTGGAGCTACAGAATAGGAGGGGAGGGAAAGGCAGGCAGACAGAAGTGCCTGAACTGCACAGCTTACCTGGCAGTGCAGAGAGCAGGAACTGTGGTGAGTGCTGGGCCCTTGGGCTCATTTCGTCCTGTTTTGTGCTCCCCTCCCTCCCTCCCTCCCTGCTCCTTCCTCTTTCCTACCGTGTCCTTCTCCCTCTTCATCTCTTCTCTCTCTGCCCCTCTCTGCTTCTTCCTCACCGTTTCCTCCACCCGTCTCCACCTCTGTGCAGGGTTTCTCGTATCTCCCTCTCTGTCTCCGCTGCTCTGTGCTTCTCATCATCCCTGGTTTCTCTTTGTCACCATTCTGCTCTGTTGCTGTGTCCTGCTCCCTGCCCCATCATTTCTCACTGTATCCCTCTGTCCTGCTCCCTGCACCTATTCCTGCCCCTCTTCTTTTTTACTCCCTCTCCATCTTGCTGCCCGCCCCAGGATTTTTTCCCCAATCTCTGTCCTGCCCCCAACCCTTGTTGTTCTTTCTCTCTCCTGCTCCCCTTCTGTCTTCTGCCTGTCTTCCCTTTCCCGGCTGCTTCTTTCTCCAGCTCTGTCCAGATTACTGCCCCTCTTCCTTTTGATGTCTTTCTCGCCTGGTTTTCCTTCTGTCTCCCATCCCTGTTCCCAGTGCCATCCCTTCTCACTATATCACCCCTGTCCAGCTGGCTCTGCCTTTTCTTTGTCTTCTCTTCCTCTTTCCTGCTGCTCAGCCCTCTTTTCCTCTTTCTCCAGCTCCTTGCTGCATGTTTCCCCTTTCCAGTCTCTTCATTTGGATCCCAACTTTGCTTTATTTCTCACTCCCTTTGTTCTGTTCCCTGTCTTTCTTTTTGTCTCTCCATCTGTGCATCCCCCTCCCTGTCTTTCTCCAGCCCCTTCCTGCTTCTCCTCCTCCCCCCTCCCCATCTCTCTGTCCTGCTCATCAGCCCTGCTGGTTCTTCCTCCCTGTCTCATCCCAGCTCATTGTGCCTTTTTGCCTTCATCTCTCCGTCCTTTTCCCTGTGTGTTTGTTTCTCTCTCAGCTCCTCTGTCTTCTCTCTTGTCTGATTTGTCTCTTGCTAGTCCTCTGTCCTTCTCCCCAGCAGCTTCAACTGAATGGCCAGGTGTCCCTGCACTCTGGTGGTTCCTCATCACTGCCCTGGGCTGTGTCTGTAGGGCTGGGGATCATTTAGGAGCTGCTCTCCTTCTGCAGACAGCAGAGCCTGGTGCAGCTACAGCAGAGGTTGTTCTCAGCTGCTGCTTATGCAGCTCGTTGGAAGAGCAGCTGTGGGCCTTCTTTGGAAGGGAGGTTTCTTGTTCTGTGCTTACTGCTCCTGGGGACCCTGCACAGGAGCGGTGTTGGGGTCTGCAGGGACGGGTGGGACCTGCTGTGATTCCTGGTGAACGTGAACTGAACTTGTCCTGATGTACTCGAATGAAAACAGACTGACTGGAGATGGTTTACTGCCCTGTTTCAGTTCCAAACTACATGCTTGGCACTGGAGAACATGAGACTTTGTGCTGCGTTCCAGATGTCAGCTGAGAACATCACTGCCTTTGGTACCAGGGCAGGTGGTCTGTGATCAGGGCTGCGGACTTGCATGGCAGTGCTTTAATGAACATTTTATGGTCTTGCCACTTCAAAGCCCTTCATTTTCCTAGAAATTTGAAGATGGCATTTCTCATTCGGAGGTTCAGACTTCGGTTGGACTTGATGTTGAATGGTCCATACAATGGGGTGCATAAAAGAAGAATCTCGCTTCCTTGTTGTTGTTGTTTTCTAACGCTGTCTGAATTTGGTAAGCAAGAGGAAGAGTGGCTTGCAGTGTCTGCTTTTGAGAGGAACGTATTCCTGACTGTCTCCATCTCTGTATGGTGAAGCTTTCTGCCTGCACTATGATTTTGCTGGGCTGTGAGGCTGTGTTGGAGCAGCAGAGGTCAGAAGTGGTGGCTTTAAAGGCGTTGAAGCTGTGGTCAAACTAGCAGGAAAAGCTGGTTTCTTCCCAGAGAGCTGCCTGACAAATATAGCTACAAGTAAAGACCCTTGAAGTTGGCTTTTTTTATTTAAATTTACTATTAATATGTAGCTTTTGGGATTGATTGATTGATTGATTTCTGGGAAGCAAGAAGTGAGAGCCTGTGCACTCCCACAGGCAGAGCTGCCTCCCAAAATAGGTGCCCCCTTCTCCACTTCTGTTCCTTCCATGCTGGTGTAGCACAAGGCCATGCAGCAGTGTGCAGATGTGGTGATTCCAATGTGACTGTGAGGTCAGAGCCCCTCGGTGACGTGCTGTGCTGTGTCTTGGCAGCAGCAGCATCATGGGGCGAGCGTGGGGGCCATGGTCCTCACCCTGTTCCTCCTCCTGGTGTCCCTGCCAGCCCGGGACGCCCAGGCTGCTCCAGCCGAGCGCAGGGAGCAGGTGGGCGAGCAGGGGCAGCACCCAGCCCCGAGCAGCTCAGCAGGGCAGCAGTGGGGCCAGGGCTGGGGCTGGGGCCGGGAGAGCAGCCGGGCTGCAATAGTTGAGCCTTGCAGTAGCCAGCAGGCTCTGATTTAGGAGAAACATGGATGATCATTTTTTGCCCTGGTGCTCCATGCTCCCACGTTAGTGTGGGTTTCCTTTTGTGTGTGTGAGAGGTCTCCTGGTCAGAAGGCCCTGAGAGGCCCCGTGTTGGTCCATCTGGTCCTTGAGGGGTGTTGCATGTGGCCTGGACACAGTAGTTTGGAAGCTGCCAGGTCCCAGACAAGGGCTCTGCAGCCCCTCTGCAGCTTTGGCAATTTCAGCATGCGTCTGGGTCCCGTGTTGTTGCCTGACCCCCGTCCAGGCGCTGCAGGTCATTTCACAACGTGAAATGGAAACGCTTTTCCTTTCTGCTCGATTCCAGCCGTCCCTGTAGGCAGCGGCTCCTTGACTGCTTCACCTGAGTGTGTCCGTGAGCCTCGGGGCCATCCCACAGGTACGACCTGGGAACAGATGAGCGTTTCCATGTTAATTTTCTGTTCCTGTGAAATTTAGCTTGCTGCTTTCTTGGCTGACGCTCGGTCACGCAGAGGGGAAGTGGGTCCAGCTCAGTGCTGTGCCCCAGAGGGCTCTGCCTTGCAAAGCTCTTTGCCAGCTGCTCCATCTCTGCGCCGCTCGCAGTGCCGGCTGCCGAGGCAGCAGCAGGTTGGGGCTGAGTTTAGAGCTGGGTGAGCTCCAGGGAGTCCTTTCTCCTGACAGCTCCAGGCCTGCTTAGTGGCCACTGAGTTTGGGTTTGGGTTAGGGTTAGGCTTAGGTTTTGGAGTTTGGGTTAGGGTTAGGCTTAGGAGTTTGGGTTAGGCTTAGTCTTAAGCTTAGGAGTTTGGTTTAGGCTTAGACTTAGGGTTAGGAGTTTGAGTTAGGATTTAGGGTTAGTCTTAAGGCTAGGAGTTTGGGTTAGGGTTAGGAGTTTCCGTTAGGGTTAGGCTTAGTGTTAGGAGTTTGGCTTAGGCGTCTGGGTTGGGCTTAGGCGTCTGGGTTGGGCTTAGGCTTAGAGTTAGGAGTTTGGGTTAGGGTTAAGGGATTGGGATAAGGGTTAAGAGATTGGGTTAGGGTTAAGGGATTGGGTTAGGATTGGGTTTAGGGTTAGGAATTAGGCTTAGGTTTAGGATTAGGATTAGCGTTATGGTCTGGGTTAGGAGTTGGGGTTAGGAGTTGGGGTTAGGAATCTTAACCCTCGACAGGGACAAAGGGGGTCCCCAGGATGTCACAATGGGCCCTGGGGACAACATGGGGCCCTGGGAATTCACAATGGGCCCTGGGGACAAAGAGGGGTCCTCTGAATGTCACAATGGGCCCTGGGGACAAATGGGGGTCCCGATGGTGTCACAATGGGCCCTGGGGACAAAGTAAGGTCCTGGAATGTCACAATGGGACCCAGTAACAAAGGGGGTCCCCATGGTGCGAAAATGGGCCCTGGGGACAAAGGGGGTCCCTAGGATGTCACAATGGGCTCTGGGGACAATGGGGGGTCCTGGGATGTCACAATGGGCCCTGGGGACAAGGGGGTCCCCCGAATATCACAATGGGCCCTGGGGACAAAGGGGGTCCCCACGGTGTCCCAATGATCCCTGGGGACAATGGGGGGTCCTAGGAAGTCACAATGCGCCCAGGGGAGAAAGCGGGGTCCTCTGGATGTCACAATGGGCCATGGGGACAAGGGGGAGTCATGGGACGTCCAATGGGCCCTGGGGACAAAGGGGGTCCCCAGGATGTCACAATGGGCTCTGGGGACAAGGCGGGGTCCCCATGGTGTCACAAAACACCGTCCTCAGGGATACGGGTCAGTGCCAGGGGTGGGTTATGCTTGGCCTCCATGACCTCGAGGGTCTTTTCCAACCAAAATGAGTTTTTAGGGTTTATCCCAAATGATGGGAACCCCCGCTTCCAGCTCTGCTCTTCACCAAACACCTTTTAGAGGATGAAGAGGAAGGAGACGCAACACCTCAGCATACGGAGGGTCTTCCCCAAAGGGGTGGTCTGGGGTATCCAAAACACAAGGGGTGCTGTGGGCATCCGAAGCACAAGGGGTGGTCTGGGGTATCCAAAACACAAGGGGTGGTGTGGGCATCCGAAGCACAAGGGGTGGTCTGGGGTATCCAAAGCTCTCCTGGAGCGACTGCTGCTTCTTCTTGCTTTCCATCAGCTTCTTGATGTCTTCCCGCGTGGGGACACGCTCGTCATCTTCATCATCTTCGTCATCTTCGTCATCTTCGTCATCTTCGTCATCTTCGCCATCAGATTCCGAGGATTCTGGAGGAGCGAACAGCGAGAAATGGGCTGGGGAGGGTCCAGCACCGGCCCTGGCTCTTCCTGCCCAGCATCCCAGGCCCATCCCCAGCTGCTCCAGCTTCATCCAAAAGAGGTGGCGAGCTCCAAAAACTCAGTGGCTCCTCCAAGAGCGTCCAATGGGAAGAGGCCCCAGGCAGAGAAGTCGTGGGCTCAAAGGAAAGCACCACGTTGCGAGGATCTCCAGAGGATCCCTGGCCTGCTCCAGAAGATCCCCATCATCAACAAGGTGAGGTCGTCCATGTTGTTTTCAAAGGCGAGGAGGAGCTCAAGGGCCCTCAGCATCGGGGCTCGCGTGCGGTTATGAGAGGGCAAGGAGGGAAGGAGGGAAGGAAGGAGGGAAGGAAGGAGGGAAGGAAGGAGGGAAGGAGGGAAGGAGGGAAGGAGGGAAGGAAGGAAGGAGGGAAGGAAGGAGGGAAGGAAGGAAGGAGGGAAGGAAGGAGGGAAGGAGGGAAGGAAGGAAGGAGGGAAGGAGGGAAGGAAGGAAGGAGGGAAGGAAGGAGGGAAGGAGGGAAGGAGGGAAGGAAGGAAGGAGGGAAGGAAGGAGGGAAGGAAGGAAGGAAGGAGGGAAGGAAGGAGGGAAGGAAGGAGGGAAGGAAGGAAGGAGGGAAGGAGGGAAGGAAGGAAGGAAGGAGGGAAGGAAGGAAGGAGGGAAGGAGGGAGGGAAGGAGGGAGGGAAGGAGGGAAGGAAGGAAGGAAGGAAGGAAGGAAGGAAGGAAGGAAGGAAGGAAGGAAGGAAGGAAGGAAGGAAGGAAGGAAGGAAGGAACCGGGGGTTCCCATCATTTGGGATAAACCCTAAAAACTCATTAATCACTTTGGTTGGAAAAAAGCACCCACCTCCATAGGACCCCATAGGGACCCATAGAGACCATAGAGGCCCATAGGGAGCCACAGAGCCCCATGGAACCCCATAGAGACCCATAGGGACCGTAAAGCCTGTAGAGACCCATAGGGACCCATAGAGACCCATAGAGCTCCATAGGACCCCATAGGGACCCATAGAGACCATAGAGGCCCATAGGGAGCCGCAGAGCCCCATGGAACCCCATAGGGACCCATAGAGACCCAAAGGGACCCATAGGGACCCATAGAGACCATAGAGACCCATAGGGACCCATAGGGACCGTAGAGCCTGTAGAGACCCATAGGGACCCATAGAGCTCCATAGGACCCCATAGGGACCCATAGAGACCATAGAGGCCCATAGGGAGCCGCAGAGCCCCATGGAACCCCATAGGGACCCATAGAGACCCAAAGGGACCCATAGGGACCCATAGGGACCGTAGAGCCTGTAGAGACCCATAGGGACCCATAGAGCTCCATAGGACCCCAGAGGGACCCATAGAGACCATAGAGGCCCATAGGGAGCCACAGAGCCCCATGGAACCCCATAGAGACCCATAGGGACCGTAGAGCCTGTAGAGACCCATAGGGACCCATAGAGCTCCGTAGGACCCCATAGGGACCCATAGAGACCATAGAGGCCCATAGGGAGCCACAGAGCCCCATGGAACCCCATAGAGACCCATAGGGACCGTAGAGCCTGTAGAGACCCATAGGGACCCATAGAGCTCCGTAGGACCCCATAGGGACCCATAGAGACCATAGAGGCCCATAGGGAGCCACAGAGCCCCATGGAACCCCATAGAGACCCATAGGGACCCATAGAGACCCAAAGGGACCCATAGAGAGGGAGGGTTTTAGGACCCTGGGGGTTCCATAGAGACCCATAGAGCATCAAGGAGCCCCATAGGGACCCATAGAGCCTGTAGAGACCCGTAGAGACCCATAGGGACCCGTAGAGACCCATAGAGACCCATAGGGACCCATAGAGACCCAAGGAGCCCCATAGAGACCCATTAAGACCCATAAGGACCCATAGGGACCCATAGGGACCCATAGAGCCCCATAGAGGCCCATAGGAAACCACAGAGCCCCATGGAACCCCATAGGGACCTAGAGAGCTCCATAGGGACCCATAGGGACCCATAGAGCTCCATAGGGACCCATAGAGCCCCATAGGGACCCATAGAGAGGGAGGGTTTTAGGACCCCGGGGGTTCCTGCTGGGCTCAACTATGGCAAGAAAACCTTAACGAATAATTAACCGAATATTAATGAATGCAAAAGGCCAGGAACCAATGAGGAGTGAGCACTGAGCCCTGGGACAGCGGGGACAGGGACAGCGGGAATGCGACCCTGGGACCCATTGACTCCCATTGACCCCATTGACCCCATTGACTGACCCCATTGACCCCCATTGATCCCCATTGACCGATTGACCCCCATTGACCCATTGACCCCATTGACCCCATTGACCCATTGATCCCCATTGCCCCCCATTGATCCCCATTGCCCCATTGATCCCCATTGCCCCATTGACCCCATTGACCCATTGATCCCCATTGACCCCATTGACCCATTGACCCCATTGATCCCCATTGACCCATTGATCCCCATTGACCCCATTGACCCCCATTGACCCCATTGATTCCCATTGACCCACTGACCCCACTGACCCCATTGACCCATTGATCCCCATTGACCCCCATTGAGTCATTGAGTCATTGACTTCATTGACCCCCCATTGACCCCCATTGCCCCCCATTGATCCCCATTGCCCCCATTGCCCCCCATTGATCGCCATTGACCCCCATTGACCCCCATTGACCCCGTTGACCCATTGATCCCCATTGCCCCCCATTGACTCCCATTGCCCCCATTGCCCCCATTGACCCCATTGACCCATTGACCCATTGACCGCATTGACTCCCATTGCCCCCATTGACCCCATTGCCCCCCATTGCCCCCCATTGCCCCCCATTGCCCCCCATTGCCCCCATTGCCCCCATTGCCCCCATTGTACCCACTGCCCCCATTGTCCCCCATTGTCCCCCATTGCCCCCCACTGACCCCATTGCCCCCCACTGACCCCATTGCCCCCCATTGACCCCATTGCCCCCCATTGCCCCCATTGTCCCATTTCAGGTAAAAGAGGACATAAAGAAGAGAGAAAAAACAAAACACAACACATTTGGGTACTCCTGGGTCCTTTGGGGCACCCCTGGGTCCCTCCTGAACTCCTGGGTCCTTTGGGGCACTCCTGGGTCCCTCCTGAACTCCTGGGTCCTTTGGGGCACTCCTGGGTCCCTTGGGGTACTCCTGGGTCCCTCCTGAACTCCCCATAGACCCCCATAATTTCCCCCTTAGGGACCCAGGAGTGCCCCATAGTGACCCATAAGTGACTCATGGAGCCCCCTAAGTGTGTTCGGGTCCCTTCGGGTCCCTTCGGGTGAGTGCGGGCCCCACTCGGGTCCCTTCGGGTCCCTTCGGGTGTGTTCGGGTCCCACTCGGGTCCCTTCGGGTGCGTTCGGGTCCCTTCGGGTGCCTTCGGGTGCCTTCGGGTCCCCTCGGGTGCGTTCGGGCCCCACTCGGGTCCCTTCGGGTGCGTTCGGGTCCCTTCGGGTGCGTTCGGGTCCCTTCGGGTCCCCTCGGGTCCCTTCGGCTCCCTTCGTGTATCTTCGGCTCCTCTCGGAGCCGCCTCCGCGCACGCCACGCACAGTGGGCGTGGCCACGCACCCACCCCGCTTCCCATTGGCCGCCGCCTGAGGAAGGGGGCGTGGCCTCGCTCGCAGCCACCGCCGCGGCGGGAAACGATCGTGAGGCGGGAAAAGGGGAAGAAAGGGGGCGGGGGGAGGAAGAGGAGGGGCCGGGGGGGGAGCGGAACACGGGTTTTGGGGTAAAAAGGGGGGGATTTGGGAGTTTGGCGCCTTTTGGGGCACTTTCGGGTGGGTTCGGGTCCCTTCGGGGAGACTTCGGGTCCCTTCGGGGAGACTTCGGGCCCCTTCGGGTGGGTTCGGGCCCCTTCGGGGAGACTTCGGGTCCCTTCGGGTGCGTTCGGGTCCCTTCGGGTGCGTTCGGCTCCACTCGGAACCCTTCGGGTGCGTTCGGGTCCCTTCGGGTGGGTTCGGGTCCCTTCGGGTTTGTTCGGCTCCACTCGGGCCCCTTCGGGTGGGTTCGGGTCCCTTCGGGTGCGTTCGGCTCCACTCGGACCCCTTCGGGAAGACTTCGGGTCCCTTCGGGTGCGTTCGGCTCCACTCGAACCCCTTCGGGAAGACTTCGGGTCCCTTCGGGTGCGTTCGGCCCCGGCCGGGACTCGGGCGCCGCTCGGCTCCGCTCGGGCTCCGCTCGGGCGCCGCTCGTCTCCGCTCGGGCCCATTCGGCTCCGCTCGGGCCCATTCGGCTCCGCTCGGCTCTTTCCGTCTCCGCTCGTTTTCCCGCGCTTTCCCTCAGAGCGCGAAGCGAAGCGCGGGGACCCCCGGGGCCGCTTTTTTCGCGCTTTTCCCGAGGTGACAACAGCGGGGGCTTTGGGGACACAGCTCGGGGAGCCTCAGCGGGAGGGTTTTGGGTTGAAAAAGCGCTATTTTGGGTCAATTTTGAGGTGGTTTGTGGCCCTCCCGGCGGGGCAAGATGGCGGCTCCGGACATCGAGGGGCTGCTGGGTGAGTAATGAGGGGGAATTAGGGGTGATTAGCGCGAATTAGGGGGTAATTAGGGGGCAGCGGGGATACGGGGGGGTGGGGGGGGTGTTAATTAGCGCTGCTGAGGGTGTTAATTGTTAATGAATGCAGAGGAGGAGCCGTTGCAGGAGCTGCACCCCGGGCTGGCCCCGCTGAGGGGGATTGGGGGGGTGGGAGCGGAGCTGGAGAGGGAGGTGAGACAGGTAAGGGGGCATTGGGGACAATGGGGACAGAGAGAGAGAGTGTGTGCGGATCAGCAGTGATCACCCCAAACCTGCCCCGCAGACACGGCACCCAAAATCCTGCACCCCAAAATACTCTTCCCAAACCTGCACCCCAGATCCTGACCCCAAGCCCTGCACCAAAACCCTGCCCCTCAATCCTGCACCCCCAAATCCTCCACCCCCGATCCTGTCTTCCCAAACCCTGCACCCCAGATCCTGCACCCCCAAATTCGGCCCTACCAAACTCTGCACCCCTAAACCCTACAACTGAAACCTTGCACCCCCTAATCCTGCCCTCCCTACCTTCCTGAACCCCGAAACCTGCACCCCAAACCCTGCATTCCCAAATCTTTCCGTCCTATACCCTACACCCCTAAACCTGCCCCCAAACCCTGTACCCCAAAGAATTCCCTCCCAAACCCTGCACCTCCAAATCCTGCACCTCAAAGGCCTGGCAACCCAAGCCCTTCAACCCCATCCCTGCAACACCAAATCCTGTACCCCAAACCCAGCACCCCAGAATCCTGCACCCCAAATCCTGCCTACCAAACCTTTCACTGCAAACCCCTGCACCCCAAGATTGTGCTGCCCTAAACACTGAACCCCCAAATCCTGAAGACCCGGATCCTTGCCTCCCAAGACTCTGCACCCCCAAATCCTGCACCCAAATCTCTCACCCCCACCACCCTGCACTCCCAACCCCTGCACCCCAAAACTCCACACCTCCAAATCCTGAACCCTGAAACCCCGCACCCCCAAATCCTGTGCCCCAGTCCTGTGCACCCCACACTCTGCAACCTTAAATTTCCCCCCAAGCCCCTGCACCCCAAACGCTGCACTCTTAGACCTGACTTCTAAACCCAAGGGCCCATTGTGACATCCCAGAACCTCCTATTGTCCCCAGGGCCCATTGTGACATCCTGGGAACCCCCATTGTCCCCAGGGCGCATTGTGACATTCAGGGGACTCCTCTTTGTCCCCAGGGCCCATTGTGACATCCTGGGGACCGCCCCTTGTCACTGGGGCCCATTGTGACGTCACAGGACCCCCCGTTGTCCCCAGGGTTCATTGTGACGTCTTAGGACCCCCCATTGTCCCCAGGGCCCATTGTGACATCCTGGGGAACCCCCTTGTCCCCAGGGCCCATTGTGACGTCCCAGAACCCGCCATTGTCCCCAGGGCCCATTTTGACATCCTGGGGATCCCTCCTTGTCCCCAGGGCCCATTGGGACGTCCCAGGACCCCCATTGTCCCCAGGGCCCACTGTGACATCCCAGGACCCCACATTGTCCCCAGGGCCCTTGTGAGATCCTGGGGAGCCCACTTGTCCCCAGGACCCATTGTGACACTATAGGGACCCGCCCTTGTGCCCAGTGACCATTGTGACACCGTGGGTACCACCCTTGTCCGCAGGGCCCATTGTGACATCCTGAGGACACCCCCTTGTCTCCAGGGCCCATTGTGACATCCTGGGAATCCCTCCTTGTCCCCAGGGCCCATTTTGACATTCAGGGGACCCCCCATTGTCCCCAGGGCCCATTGTGACATCCTGCGGACCCCCCGTTGTCCCCAGGGCCCATTGTGACATTCAGGGGACCCACCATTGTCCTCAGGGCCCATTGTGACGTCCCAGGACCCCCCGTTGTCCCCAGGGTTCATTGTGACGTCTTAGGACCCCCCATTGTCCCCAGGGCCCATTGTGACATCCACTGCACCCCCCTGTCCCCAGGGCTCATTGTGACATGCAGGGGACCCCTCTTTGTCCCCAGGGCCCATTGTGACATCCTGGGGACCCCCCCTTGTCCCCAGGGCCCATTGTGACGTCCCAGGACCCCCCATTGTCCCCAGGACCCATTGTGACATTCAGGGGACCCCCTTTGTCATTGGGGCCCATTGTGAAATCCCAGGACCCCACATTGTCCCCAGGGCCCATTGTGACATCCTGGGGACCCCCCCTTTGTCCCCAGTGCCCATTGTGACATCCTGCGGACCCCCCTTTGTCCCCAGGGCCCATTTTGACATTCAGGGGACCCACCATTGTCCTCAGGGCCCATTGTGCGGTCCCAGGACCCCCCATTGTCCCCAGGGCCCATTGTGATATCCTCGGCACCCCCTTGTCCCCAGGGTCCATTGTGACACTGTGGGTACCACCCTTGTCTGCAGGGCTCATTGTGACATCCCAGGACCCCCCATTGTCCCCAGGGCCCATTGTGACATTCAGGGGACCCCCCTTGTCCCCAGGGCCCATCCTGATACCGTGTGGACCCCCTTTGTCCCCAGGGCCCATTGTGACATCCTGCGGACCCCCCTTGTCCTCAGGGTCCATTGTGACAGCCCAGGACCTTACATTGTCCCCAGGGCCCATTGTGATATCTGGGGGACCCCCTTGTTCCCAAGGCCCATTGTGACATCCTGGGGACCCACCCTTGTCCCCAGGGCCCATTGTGACATCCCAGGACCCCCCATTGTCCCCAGAGCCCATTGTGACATCCTCGGCACCCCCTTGTCCCCAGGGCCCATTGTGACATCCTGGGGACCCCCCCTTCTTCCCAGGGCCCATTGTGACGTCCCAGGACCCCCCATTGTCCCCAGGGCCCATTGTGACATCCTCTGCACCCCCTTGTCCCCAGGGCCAATTGTGACATTCAGGGGACCCCTCTTTGTCCCCAGGGCCCATTCTGACATCCTGGGGATCCCTCCTTGTCCCCAGGGCCCATTGTGACGTCCCAGGACCCCCCATTGTCCCCAGGACCTATTGTGACATTCAGGGGACCCCCTTTGTCACTGGGGCCCATTGTGACACCATGGAGACCCCCGCTTGTCCTCAGGGTCCATTGTGACATCCTGGGTACCCCCCATTTTCCCCAGGACCCATTGTGACATCCTGGCCACCCCCTTGCTCCCAGGGCCCGTTGTGGCACCATGGGGACACCACCTTTGTCCCCAGGGCCCATTGTGACATCCCAGGACCCCCCTTTGTCCCCAGGGCCCATTGTAGCACCATGGGGACCCCCTTTGACCCCAGGGCCCATTGTGGCACCATGGCAACCCCTTTTGTCCCCAGGGCCCATTGTGACATTCTTGGACCCCACTTTGTCCCCAGGGCCTATTGTGACATCATGGGGACCCCTCCTTGTCACTGGGGACCCATTGTGACACCATGGGGACCCCCCCTTGTCCTCAGGACTCATTCTCACATCCTGGACACCCCCCATTGTCCCCAGGGCCCATTGTGACATCCACTGCACCCCCTTGTCCCCAGGGCCCATTGTGACATTCAGGGGACCCCTCTTTGTCCCCAGGGCCCATTGTGACATCCTGGGGACCCCCCCTTGTCCCCAGGGCTCATTGAGACGTCCCAGGACCCCCCACTGTCCCCAGGGCCCATTGTGACATTCAGGGGACCCCCTTTGTCACTGGGGCCCATTGTGACATGCTGGGGACGCTCTTTGTCCACAGGGCCCATTGTGACATCCTGGGGACCCTCCTTGTCCCCAGAGCCCATTGTGACATCCAGGGGACCCCCTTTGTCCCCAGGGCCCATTGTGGCACCATGAGGACCCTCTTTGTCACTGGGGCCCATTGTGACACCGTCGACACCCCCCTTTGTCCCCAGGGCCCATTCTGATACCGTGGGGACCCCCCATTGTCCCCAGGGCCCATTGTGACATGCTGGGGACGCTCTTTGTCCACAGGGCCCATTGTGACATCCTGGGGACCCTCCTTGTCCCCAGAGCCCATTGTGACATCCAGGGGACCCCCTTTGTCCCCAGGGCCCATTGTGGCACCATGAGGACCCTCTTTGTCACTGGGGCCCATTGTGACATCCCAGGACCCCCCTTTGTCCCCAGGGCCCATTGTGACATCCTGGGGACCCTCCTTGTCCCCAGAGCCCATTGTGACATCCCAGGACCCCACTTTGTCCCCAGGGCTTATTGTGACGCCATGGGGATCTCCCTTGTCCCCAGGGCCCATTGTGACATCCCATGACCCCCCTTTGTCCCCAGTGCTATTGTGAAATCCTGGGGACCCCTTTTGTCCCCAGAGCCCATTGTGACACCGTGGGGAACCCCTTTGTCAGTGGGGGCCATTGTGACATTCCAGGATTTCACTTTGTCCCCAGGGCTCGTTCTGACACCTTGGGGACTCCCATTGTCCCCAGGGCCCATTGTGACATCCTGGGCAACCCCATTGTCCCCAGGGCCCATTGTGACATCCTGGGGACCCCCATTGTCCCCAAGGCCCATTGTGACATTCCAGGACCCCCCATTGTCCCCAGGGCCCATTGTGACATCCACTGCACCCCCTTGTCCCCAGGGCCCATTGTGACATTCAGGGGACCCCTCTTTGTCCCCAGAGCCCATTGTGACATCCTGGGGACCCCCCTTCTCACTGGGGCCCATTGTGACGTCCCAGGACCCCCCATTGTCCCCAGGACCCATTGTGACATTCAGGGGGCCCCTTTGTCACTGGGGCCCATTGTGACATCCCAGGACCCCACATTGTCCCCAGGACACATTGTGACATCCTGGGGACGCTCTTTGTCCCCAGGGCCCATTGTGACATCCTGGGGACCCTCCTTGTCCCCAGAGCCCACTCTGACATCCAGGGGACCCCCTTTGTCCCCATGGCCCATTGTGGCACCATAGGGACCCCCTTTGTCACTGGGGCCCATTGTGACATCCCAGGACACCCCCTGGTCCCCAGGCCCCATTGTGACATCCTGGGGACCCCCTTTGTCCCAGGACTTCATTGTGACATCCTGGGGACCTCCCTTGTCCTCAGGGTCCATTGTGACAGCCCAGGACCTTACATTGTCCCCAGGGCCCATTGTGATATCTGGGGGACCCCCTTGTCCCCAGGGCCCATTGTGACATCCCAGGACCCCCCATTGTCCCCAGGGCCCATTGTGACATCCCAGGACCCCCCATTGTCCCCAGGGTTCATTCTTACATCCTGGGGACCCCCTTGTCCCCAGGACCCATCGTGACACCATGGAGACCCCTCCTTGCCTCAGGGCTCATTGTGACATCCTGGGCATCCCCCTTTGTCACCCGGGACCATTGTAACACCATGGGGACCCCCTTTGTCCCTAGGGCCTATTGTTACGTCCCAGGACCCCCCGTTGTTCCCAGGGCCCATTGTGACACCTTGGGGACCCCCTTGTCACTGGGGACCCATTGTGACACCATGGGGACCACCCCTTGTCCTCAGGGCCTATTGTGAACATCCTGGGGAACCTCCATTGTCCCCAGAGCCCATTGTGAGTTCCTGGGGACCCCCTTGTCCCCAGGTCCCATTGTGACATCCTGGGGAGTCTCTTTGTCCCCAGGGCCCATTGTGACATCCTGGGGACCCCCTTTGTCCCCAGGGCCCATGGTGACATCCTGGGGACCTCCTTGTCCGCAGGACCCATCCTGGCACCGTGGGGACCTCCCTTCTCACTGGGGACCCTTTGTGACACCATGGGGACCTCCCATTGTCCTCAGGGCCCATTGAGACATCCTGGGGACCCCCTTTGTCACTGGGGACCCATTGTGACATCCCAGGAACCCCATTGTCCCAAGGGCCCATTGTGACATCCTAGGGACCTCCCTTTGTCCCCAGGGTTCATTGTGGCACCATGGGGACCCCCTTTGTCACTGTGTCACATTGTGATATCCAAGAACCCCACTTTGTCCCCAAGGCCCATTTTGACATCCTGGGGACCCCCTTTCTCCCCAGGGCCCATTGTGACATTCAGGGGACACCCCCCTTGTCCCCAGGGCCCATTGTGACTTCCCAGGACCCCCCATTGTCCCTAGAGCCCATTGTGACATTCAGGGGACCCCCTTTGTCACTGGGGCCTATTGTGACATCCCAGGACCCCACATTGTCCCCAGGGCCCATTGTGACATTCAGGGGACACCCCCCTTGTCCCCAGGGCCCATTGTGACGTCCCAGGATCCCCCATTGTCCCCAGGGCCCATTGTGACATTCAGGGGACCCCCTTTGGCACTGGGGCCCATTGTGACATCCCAGGACCCCACATTGTCCCCAGGGCCCATTGTGACATTCAGGGGTCCCCCCCTTGTCCCCAGGACCCATTGTGATGTCCCAGGAGCCTCATTGTCCCCACGGCCCATTGTGACATCCTGGGGACCCCCCTTTGTCACTGGGGCTCATTGAGACACCATGGAGACCCCTGCTTGTCCTCAGGGTCCATTGTGACATCTTGGGCACCTCCCATTGTCCCCAGGACCCATTGTGACATCCTGGGGACCCCCTTGCTCCCAGGGCCCATTGTGGCACCATGTGGACATCCCCTTTGTCCCCAGGGCCCATTGTGACATTCCAGGACCCCCCATTGTCCCCAGGGCCCATTGTGACATCCACTGCACCCCCTTGTCCCCAGGGCCCATTGTGACATTCAGGGGACCCCTCTTTGTCCCCAGTGCCCATTGTGACGTCCCAGGACCCCCCATTGTCCCCAGGGCCCATTGTGACATCCTGGGGATCCCTCCTTGTCACTGGGGACCCATTGTGACACCATGGAGACCCCTGCTTGTCCTCAGGGTCCATTGTGACATCTTGGGCACCTCCCATTGTCCCCAGGACCCATTGTGACATCCTGGGGACCCCCTTGCTCCCAGGGCCCATTGTGGCACCATGTGGACATCCCCTTTGTCCCCAGGGCCCATTGTGACATTCCAGGACCCCCCATTGTCCCCAGGGCCCATTGTGACATCCACTGCACCCCCTTGTCCCCAGGGCCCATTGTGACATTCAGGGGACCCCTCTTTGTCCCCAGGGCCCATTGTGACGTCCCAGGACCCCCCATTGTCCCCAGGGCCCATTGTGACATCCTGGGGATCCCTCCTTGTCCTCAGGGCCCATTGTGACGTCTTAGGACCCCCCATTGTCCCCAGGGCCCATTGTGACATTCAGGGGACGCCTCTTTGAAACCCAGGGCACATTGTGACATCCTGGGGACCCCCCCTTGTCCCCACAGCCCATTGTGACGTCCCAGGACCCCCCATTGTTCCCAGGGCCCATTGTGACATCCTGGGGATCCCTCCTTGTCCCCAGGGCCCATTGTGACACTATGGGGACCCCCCCTTGTTCCCAGGGCCTATTGTGACATCCTGGGTACCACCCTTGTCCGCACGGCTCATTGTGACGTCCCAGGACCCCCCATTGTCCCCAGGGCCCATTGTGACATCCTGGGGATCCCTCCTTGTCCGCAGGGCCCATTGTGACGTCCCAGGACCCCCCATTGTCCCCAGGGCCCATTGTGACATCCTCTGCACCCCCTTGTCCCCAGGGCCCATTGTGACATTCCGGGGACCCCTGTTTGTTCCCAGGGCCCATTGTGACATCCTGGGGACCCCCTCTTGTCACTGGGGCCCATTGTGACGTCCCAGGACCCGCTATTGTCCCCAGGGCCGATTGTGACATTCAGGGGACCCCTCTTTGTCCCCAGGGCCCATTGTGACATCCTGGGGATCCCTCCTTTTCCCCACGACCCATTGTGACATCCTGGGGACCCTCCTTGTCCCCAGAGCCCATTGTGACATCCAAGGGACCCCCTTTGTCTCCAGGGCCCATTGTGGCACCATGGGGACCCCCTTTGACACTGGGGCCCATTGTGACACCGTCGACACCCCCCTTTGTCCCCAGAGCCCATTGTGACGTCCTGGGGACCCCCCTTGTCCCCAGAGCCCATTGTGACATCCAGGGGACCCCCTCTTGTCCCCAGGGCCCATTGTGACGTCCCAGGACCCTCCATTGTCCCCAGGACCCATTGTGACATCCTGGGGATCCCTCCTTGTCCCCAGGGCCCATTGTGACGTCCCAGGACCCCCCATTGTCCCCAGGACCCATTGTGACATTCAGGGGACCCCCTTTGTCACTGGGGCCCATTGTGACATCCCAGGAGCCCACATTGTCCCCAGGGCCCATTGTGACATCCTGGGGACCCCACTTGTCCCCAGGACCCATTGTGACACTATGGGGACCCCCCCTTGTCCCCAGGGCCCATTGTGACGTCCTGGGTACCACCCTTGTCCGCAGGGCTCATTGTGACGTCTCAGGACCCCCCATTGTCCCCAGGGCCCATTGTGACATCCTGGGGATCCCTCCTTGTCCGCAGGGCCCATTGTGACGTCCCAGGACCCCCCATTGTCCCCAGGGCCCATTGTGACATCCTCGGCACCCCCTTGTCCCCAGGGCCCATTGTGACATTCAGGGGACCCCTGTTTGTCCCCAGGGCCCATTGTGACATCCTGGGGACCCCCTCTTGTCACTGGGGCCCATTGTGACGTCCCAGGACCCCCCATTTTCCCCAGGGCCCATTGTGACATTCAGGGGACCCCTCTTTGTCCCCAGGGGCCATTGTGACGTCTAACGACCCCCCATTGTCCCCAGGGCCCATTGTGACATCCTGGGGATCCCTCCTTGTCCTCAGGGCCCATTGTGACGTCCCAGGACCCCCCATTGTTCCCAGGGCCCATTGTGATGTCCTTGGGAGCCCCCTCTCTTCCCAGGGCTCATTGTGACTCTCAGGGGACCCCACCTTGTCCCCAGGACTGCTTGTGACGTCCTAGGGCCCCTCTGTGTCCCCAGGGCCCATTGTGACGTCCCAGGACCCCCATTGTCCCCAGGGCCCATTGTGACATCCTCGGCACCCCCTTGTCCACAGGGCCCATTGTGACATTCAGGGGACCCCTCTTTGTCCCCAGGGCCCATTGTGACATCCTGGGGACCCCCTCTTGTCCCCAGGGCCCATTGTGACGTCCCAGGACCCCCCATTGTCCCCAGGGCCCATTGTGACATCCTGGGGATCCCTCCTTGTCCCCAGGGCCCATTGTGACGTCCCAGGAACCCCCATTGTCCCCAGGACCCATTGTGACATTCAGGGGACCCCCTTTGTCACTGGGGCCCATTGTGACATCCTGGGGACCCCCATGCCACTGGGGCCCATTGTGACGTCCCAGGACCTCGCATTGTCCCCAGGGCCCATTGTGACACCTTGGGGACCCCCTTGTCACTGGAGACCCGTTGTGACATCATGGGGACCACCCCTTGTCCTCAGGGCCTATTGTTACGTCCCAGGACCCCCCATTGTCCCCAGGGCCCATTGTGACATTCAGGGGACCCCCTTTGTCACTGGGGCCCATTGTGACATCCCAGGACCCCACATTGTCCCCAGGGCCCATTGTGAGTTCCTGGAGACCCCCTTGTCCCCAGGTCCCATTGTGACATCCTGGGCAGCCTCTTTGTCCCCAGGGCCCCTTGTGACATCCTGGGGACCTCCTTGTCCCCAGGACCCATCCTGGCACCGTGGAGACATCCCTTGTTACTGGGGACCTATTGTGACACCATGGGGACCTCCCATTGTCCTCAGGGCCCATTGAGACATCCTGGGGACACCCTTTGTCACTGGGGACCCAATGTGACATCCCAGGAACCCCATTGTCCCAAGGGCCCATTGTGACATCCTGGGGACCCCCCTTTGTCTCCAGGACATATTGTGACACCGTGGGGACCACATTAGTCCCCAGGGCCCATTGTGACATCCTAGGGATCCCCTCTTGTCCCCAGGGCCCATTGTGACGTCCTCGGCACCCCCTTGTCCCTAGGGCCCATTGTGACATTCACGGGACCCCCCTTTGTCCCCAGGACCCATTGTGACATCCTGGGGACCCTCCTTGTCCCCAGAGCCCATTGTGACATCCAGGGGACCCCCTTTGTCCCCAGGGCCCATTGTGACATCCTGGGGTCCCCCCTTTGTCCCCAGGGCCCATTGAAATGTCCCAGGACCACCGTTTGTCCCCAGGGTTCATTATGACATCCTGGGGACCCCATTTGTCCCCACGGCCCATTGTGGCACCATGGGGACCCCCTTTGTCACTGGGGCCCATTGTGACATCCCAGGACCCCACTTTGTCCCCAGGGCTTATTGTGACACCATGGGGATCTCCCTTGTCCCCAGGGCCCATTGTGACATCCCATGACCCCCCTTTATCCCCAGTGCTATTGTGAAATCCTGGGGACCCCTTTTGTCCCCAGGGCCCATTGTGGCACCATGGGGAACCCCTTTGTCACTGGGGGCCATTGTGACATCCCAGGATTCCACTTTGTCCCCAGGGCTCGTTCTGACACCTTGGGGACTCCCATTGTCCCCAGGGCCCATTCTGACATCCTGGGCAACCCCATTGTCCCCAGGGCCCATTGTGACATCTGGGGGACGCCCTTGTCCCCAGGACCCATCGTGGCACCGTGGGGACCCTCCTTGTCACTTGGGCCCATTGTGACATCCTGGGCACCCCTTTTGTCCCCACAGCCCATTGTGGCACCATGGGGACCCCCTTTGTCACTGGGGCCCATTGTGACATCCCAGGACCCCACATTGTCCCCAGGGCCCTTGTGACATCCTGGGGACCCCACTTGTCCCCAGGACCCATTGTGACACTATAGGGACCCCCCTTGTGCCCAGTGACCATTGTGACACCGTGGGTACCACCCTTGTCCGCAGGGCCCATTGTGACATCCTGGGGACACCCCCTTGTCTCCAGGGCCCATTGTGACATCCTGGGAATCCCTCCTTGTCCTCAGGGCCCATTTTGACATTCAGGGGACCCCCCATTGTCCCCAGGGCCCATTGTGACATCCTCGGCACCTCCTTGTCCCCAGGGCCCATTGTGACATTCAGGGGACCCCACATTGTCCCCAGGGCCCATTGTGACATCCTGGGGACCCCCCTTTGTCCCCAGGGCCCATTGTGACATCCAAGGGACCCCCCCTTGTCCCCAGGGCCCATTGTGACGTCCCAGGACCCCCCACTGTCCCCAGGGCCCATTGTGACATTCAGGGGACCCCCCTTTGTCCCCAGGGCCCATTCTGATACCGTCGGGACCCCCTTTGTCCCCAGGGCCCATTGTGACATCCTGGGGGACTCTCCTTGTCCCCAGAGCCCATTGTGACATCCAGGGGACCCCCTTTGTCCCCAGGGCCCATTGTGGCACCGTGAGGACCCTCTTTATCACTGGGGCCCATTGTGACATCCCGGGACCCCCTTTGTCCCCAGGGCCCATTGTGACATCCTGGGGGACCCTCCTTGTCCCCAGAGCCCATTGTGACATCCCAGGACCCCACTTTGTCCCCAGGGCTTATTGTGACACCATGGGAATCTCCCTTGTCCCCAGGGCCCATTGTGACATCCCATGACCCCCCTTTGTCCCCAGTGCTATTGTGAAATCCTGGGGACCCCTTTTGTCCCCAGGGCCCATTGTGGCACCATGGGGAACCCCTTTGTCACTGGGGGCCATTGTGACATTCCAGGATTCCACTTTGTCCCCAGGGCTAGTTCTGACACCTTGGGGACTCCCATTGTCCCCAGGGCCCATTGTGACATCCTGGGCAACCCCATTGTCCCCAGGGCCCATTGTGACATCCTGGGGACCCCCATTGTCCCCAAGGCCCATTGTGACATTCCAGGACCCACCATTGTCCCCAGGGCCCATTGTGACATCCACTGCACCCCCTTGTCCCTAGGGCCCACTGTGACATTCAGTGGACCCCTCTTTGTCCCCAGGGCCCATTGTCACATCCTGGGGACCCCCGTTGTCACTGGGGCCCATTGTGACATCCAAGGGACCCCCCCTTGTCCCCAGGGCCAATTGTGACGTCCCAGGACCCCCCATTGTTCCCAGGGCCCATTGTGATGTCCTGGGGAGCCCCCTCTGTTCCCAGGGCTCATTGTGACTTTCAGGGGACCCCCCCTTGTCCCCAGGGCCCATTGTGACGTCCCAGGACCCACCATTGTCCCCAGGACCCATTGTGACATTCAGGGGGCCCCTTTGTCCCCAGGGCCCATTATGACATCCCAGGACCCCCCATTGTCCCCAGGGCCCATTGTGACGTCCCAGGACCCCCCATTGTCCCCAGGGCCCATTGTGACATCCTCAGCACCCCCTTGTCCCCAGGGCCCATTGTGACATTCAGGGGACCCCTCTTTTTCCCCAGGGCCCATTGTGACATCCTGGGGACCCCCCCTTGTCCCCAGGGCCCATTGTGACGTCCCAGGACCCGCCATTGTCCCCAGGGCCCATTGTGACATCCTGGGGATCCCTGCTTGTCCCCAGGGCCCATTGGGACGTCCCAGGACCCGCCATTGTCCCCAGGGCCCATTGTGACATTCTGGGGATCCCTCCTTGTCCCCATGGCCAATTGGGACGTCCCAGGACCCCCATTGTCCCCAGGGCCCATTGTGACATTCAGGGGCCCCCGTTTGTCACTGGGGCCCATTGTGACATCCCAGGACCCCACATTGTCCCCAGGGCCCATTGTGACATCCTGGGGACACCCCCTTATCTCCAGGGCCCATTGTGACATCCTGGGAATCCCTCCTTGTCACTGGGGCCCATTTTGACATTCAGGGGACCCCTCTTAGTCCCCAGGGCCCATTGTGACATCCTGGGGACCCCACTTGTCCCCAGGACCCATTGTGACACTATGGGGACCCCCCCTTGTGCCCAGTGCCCATTGTGACACCGTGGGTACCACCCTTGTCTGCAGGGCTCATTGTTTCATCCCAGGACCCCCCATTGTCCCCAGGGCCCATTGTGACATTCAGGGGACCCCCCTTTGTCCCCAGGGCCCATTCTGATACCGTGGGGACCCCCTTTGTCCCCAGAGCCCATTGTGACATGTTGGGGACGCTCTTTGTCCCCAGGGCCCATTGTGACATCCTGGGGACCCTCCTTGTCCCCAGAGCCCATTGTGACATCCAGGGGACCCCCTTTGTCCCCAGGGCCCATTGTGGCACCATAGGGACCCCCTTTGTCACTAGGGCCCATTGTGACATCCCAGGACCCCCCCTAGTCCCCAGGGCCCATTGTGACATCCTGGGGACCCTCCTTGTCCCCAGAGCCCATTGTGACATCCAGGGGACCCCCTTTGTCCCCAGGGCCCATTGTGGCACCATAGGGACCCCCTTTTTCACTGGGGCCCATTGTGACATCCCAGGACCCCCCCTGGTCCCCAGGCCCCATTGTGACAACCTGGGGACCCCTTTGTCCCAAGACTTCATTGTGACATCCTGGGGACCCCCCTTGTCCTCAGGGTCCATTGTGACAGCCCAGGACCTTACATTGTCCCCAGGGCCCATTGTGATATCTGGGGGACCCCCTTGTTCCCAAGGCCCATTGTGACATCCTGGGGACCCACCCTTGTCCCCAGGGCCCATTGTGACATCCTGGGGACCCCCCCTTGCTCCCAGGGCCCGTTGTGGCACCGTGGGGACACCCCGTTTGTCCCCAGGGCCCATTGTGACATCCCAGGACCCCCCTTTGTACCCAGGGCCATTGTAGCACCATGGGGTCCCCTTTGACCCCATGGCCCATTGTGGCACCATGGCAACCCCTTTTGTCCCCAGGGCCCATTGTGACATTCTTGGACCCCACTTTGTCCCCAGGGCCTATTGTGACACCATGGGGACCCCTCCTTGTCACTGGGGACCCATTGTGACACCATGGGGACCCCCCCTTGTCCTCAGGACTCATTCTCACATCCTGGACACCCCCCATTGTCCCCAGGGCCCATTGTGACATCCACTGCACCCCCTTGTCCCCAGGGCCCATTGTGACATTCAGTGGACCCCTGTTTGTCCCCAGGGCCCATTGTGACATCCTGGGGACCCCCCCTTGTCCCCAGGGCCCATTGTGACGTCCCAGGACCCCCCTTTGTCCCCAGTGCTATTGTGAAATCCTGGGGACCCCTTTTGTCTCCAGGGCCCATTGTGACACCATGGGGAACCCCTTTGTCACTGGGGGCCATTGTGACATTCCAGGATACCACTTTGTCCCCAGGGCTCGTTCTGACACCTTGGGGACTCCCATTGTCCCCAGGGCCCATTGTGACATCCTGGGCAACCCCATTGTCCCCAGGGCCCATTGTGACGTCTCACGAGCCCCCATTGTCCCCAGGGCCCATTGTGACATCCTGGGGATCCCTCCTTGTCCCCAGGGCCCATTGTGATGTCCCAGGACCCCCCATTGTCCCCAGGGCCCATTGTGACATCCTCTGCACCCCCTTGTCCCCAGGGCCCATTGTGACATTCAGGGGACCCCTCTTTGTCCCCAGGGCCCATTCTGACATCCTGGGGATCCCTCCTTGTCCCCAGGGCCCATTGTGACGTCCCAGGACCCCCCATTGTCCCCAGGACCTATTGTGACATTCAGGGGAGCCCCTTTGTCACTGGGGCCCATTGTGACACCATGGAGACCCCCGCTTGTCCTCAGGGTCCATTGTGACATCCTGGCCACCCCCTTGCTCCCAGGGCCCGTTGTGGCACCATGGGGACACCCCCTTTGTCCCCAGGGCCCATTGTGACATCCCAGGACCCCCCTTTGTCCCCAGGGCCATTGTAGCACCATGGGGACCCCCTTTGACCTCAGGGCCAATTGTGGCACCATGGCAACCCCTTTTGTCCCCAGGGCCCATTGTGACATTCTTGGACCCCACTTTGTCCCCAGGGCCTATTGTGACACCATGGGGACCCCTCCTTGTCACTGGGGACCCATTGTGACACCATGGGGACCCCCCCTTGTCCACAGGACTCATTCTCACATCCTGGACACCCCCCATTGTCCCCAGGGCCCATTGTGACATCCAGGGGACCCCCTTTGTCCCCAGGGCCCATTGTGGCACCATGAGGACCCTCTTTGTCACTGGGGCCCATTGTGACATCCCAGGACCCCCCTTTGTCCCCAGGGCCCATTGTGACATCCTGGGGACCCTCCTTGTCCCCAGAGCCCATTGTGACATCCCAGGACCCCACTTTGTCCCCAGGGCTTATTGTGACACCATGGGGATCTCCCTTGTCCCCAGGGCCCATTGTGACATCCCATGACCCCCCTTTGTCCCCAGTGCTATTGTGAAATCCTGGGGACCCCTTTTGTCCCCAGGGCCCATTGTGACACCATGGGGAACCCCTTTGTCACTGGGGGCCATTGTAACATTCCAGGATTCCACTTTGTCCCCAGGGCTCGTTCTGACACCTTGGGGACTCCCATTGTCCCCAGGGTCCATTGTGACATCCTGGGCAACCCCATTGTCCCCAGGGCCCATTGTGACATCCTGGGGACCCCCATTGTCCCCAAGGCCCATTGTGACATTCCAAGACCCCCCATTGTCCCCAGGGCCCATTGTGACATCCTCTGCACCCCCTTGTCCCCAGGGCCCATTGTGACATTCAGGGGACCCCTCTTTGTCCCCAGGGCCCATTGTGACATTCAGGGGACCCCCCCTTGTCACTGGGGCCCATTGTGACGTCCCAGGACCCCCCAATGTCCCCAGGGCCCATTGTGACATCCTGGGGATCCCTCCCTGTCCCCAGGGCCCATTGTGACGTCCCAGGACCCCCCATTGTCCCCAGGACCCATTGTGACATTCAGGGGGCCCCTTTGTCACTGGGGCCAATTGTGACATCCCAGGACCCCACATTGTCCCCCGGGCCCATTGTGACACCGTGGGTACCACCCTTGTCCGCAGGGCTCATTGTGACATCCCAGGACCCCCCTTTGTCCCCAGGGCCCATTCTGATACCGTGGGGATCCCCTTTGTCCCCAGAGCCCATTGTGACATCCAGGGGACCCCTTTGTCCCCAGGGCCCATTGTGACATCGCAGGACCCCCCTGGGCCCCAGGGCGCATTTTGACATCCTGGGGATGCCCCCTTGTCACCGGGACCCATTGTGTCGTCCCAGGACCCCCCATTGTCTCCAGGGCCCATTGTGACATCCTGGGGATCCCTGCTTGGCCCCAGGGCCCATTGTGACGTCTTAGGACCCCCCATTGTCCCCAGGGCCCATTGCGACATTCAGGGGACGCCTCTTTGTCCCCAGAGCCCATTCTGACATCCAGGGGACCCCCTTTGTCCCCAGGGCCCATTGTGACATCGCAGGACCCACCCTGGTCCCCAGGGCCCATTGTGACATCCTGGGCACCCCTTTTATCCCCACAGCCCATTGTGGCACCATGGGGACCCCCTTTGTCACTGGGGCCCATTGTGACATCCCAGGACCCCACATTGTCCCCAGGGCCCTTGTGACATCCTGGGGACCCCACTTGTCCCCAGTACCCATTGTGACACTATAGGGAACCCCCCTTGTGCCCAGTGACCATTGTGACACCGTGGGTACCACCCTTGTCCGCAGGGCCCATTGTGACATCCTGGGGACACCCCCTTGTCCCCAGGGCCCATTTTGACATTTAGGGGACCCCCCATTGTCCCCAGGGCCCATTGTGACATCCTCGGCACCTCCTTGTCCCCAGGGCCCATTGTGACATTCAGGGGACCCCACATAGTCCCCAGGGCCCATTGTGACATCCTGGGGACCCCCCTTTGTCCCCAGGGCCCATTGTGACATGCTGGGGACCCTCCTTGTCCCCAGAGCCCATTGTGACATCCAGGGGACCCCCTTTGTCCCCAGGGCCCATTGTGGCACCGTGAGGACCCTCTTTATCACTGGGGCCCATTGTGACATCCCAGGACCCCCTTTGTCACCAGGGCCCATTGTGACATCCTGGGGGACCCTCCTTGTCCCCAGAGCCCATTGTGACATCCCAGGACCCCACTTTGTTCCCAGGGCTTATTGTGACACCATGGGAATCTCCCTTGTCCCCAGGGCCCATTGTGACATCCCATGACCCCCCTTTGTCCCAAGTGCTATTGTGAAATTCTGGGGACCCCTTTTGTCCCGAGGGCCCATTGTGGCACCCTGGGGAACCCCTTTGTCACTGGGGGCCATTGTGACATTCCAGGATTCCACTTTGTCCCCAGGGCTCGTTCTGACACCTTGGGGACTCCCATTGTCCCCAGGGCCCATTGTGACATCCTGGGCAACCCCATTGTCCCCAGGGCCCATTGTGACATCCTGGGGACCCCCATTGTCCCCAAGGCCCATTGTGACATTCCAGGACCCCCCATTGTCCCCAGGGCCCATTGTGACATCCACTGCACCCCCTTGTCCCCAGGGCCCATTGTGACATTCAGTGGACCCCTCTTTGTCCCCAGGGCCCATTGACACATCCTGGGGACCCTCCTTGTCCCCAGGGCCCATTGTGACGTCGCAGGACCCCCTGTTGTCCCCAGGACCCATTGTGACATTCAGGGGGCCCCTTTGTCACTGGGACCCATTGTGACACCGTGGGTACCACCCTTGTCCGCAGGGCTCATTGTGACATCCCAGGACCCACCTTTGTCCCCAGGGCCCATTCTGATACCGTGGGGATCCCCTTTGTCCCCAGAGCCCATTGTGACATCCAGGGTACCCCCTTTGTCCCCAGGGCCAATTGTGACATCGCAGGACCCCCCTGGGCCCCAGGGCGCATTTTGACATCCTGGGGATGCCCCCTTGTCACCGGGACCCATTGTGACGTCCCAGGACCCCCCATTGTCTCCAGGGCCCATTGTGACATCCTGGGGATCCCTGCTTGGCCCCAGAGCCCATTGTGACGTCTTAGGACCCCCCCTTGTCCCCAGGGCCCATTGCGACATTCAGGGGACGCCTCTTTGTACCCAGGGCACATTGTGACATCCTGGGGACCCCCCCTTGTCCCCAGGGCCCATTGTGACATCCTGGGGATCCCTCCTTGTCCCCAGGGCCCATTGTGACGTCCCAGGACCCCCATTGTCCTTAGGACCCATTGTAACATTCAGGGAACCCCTTTGTCACTGGGTCCCATTGTGACATCCCAGGACCCCACATTGTCCCCAGGGCCCATTGTGACATCCTGGGGACCCCATTTTCCCCAGGACCCATTGTGACACTATGGGGAACCCCCCTTGTTCCCAGGGCCCATTGTGACACCGTGGGTACCACCCTTGACCGCAGGGCTCATTGTGACATCGCAGGACCCCCCTTTGTCCCCAGAGCCCATTGTGAAAACCAGGGGACACCCTTTGTCCCCAGGGCCCATTGTGACATCGCAGGACCACCCTGGTCCCCAGGGCCCATTGTGACATCCTGGGCACCCCTTTTGTCCCCACGGCCCATTGTGGCACTATGGGGACCCCCTTTGTCACTGGGGCCCATTGTGACATCCCAGGACCCCACTTTGTCCCCAGGGCTGATTGTGACGTCCCAGGGCCCCTCTGTGTCCCCAGGGCCCATTGTGACACTTTAGGGACCCCTCTTTGTCCCCAGGGCCCATTGTGACATCCTGGAGACCCCCCCTTGTCCCCAGGGCCCATTGTGATGTCCCAGGACCCCCCATTGTTCCCAGGGCCCATTGTGATGTCCTGGGGAGCCCCCTCTGTTCCCAGGGCTCATTGTGACTTTCAGGGGACCCCCCCTTGTCCCCAGGGCTGATTGTGACGTCCTAGGGCCCCTCTGTGTCCCCAAGGCCCATTGTCACATCCCATGACTCCCCTTTGTCCCCAGTGCTATTGCGAAATCCTGGGGACCCCTTTTGTCCCCAGGGCCCATTGTGACACCATGGGGAACCCCTTTGTCACTGGGGGCTATTGTGACATTCCAGGATTCCACTTTGTCCCCAGGGCTCGTTCTGAACACCTTGGGGCCTCCCATTGTCCCCAGGGCCCATTGTGACATCCTGGGCAACCCCATTGTCCCCAGGGCCCATTGTGACATCTGGGGGACGCCCTTGTCCCCAGGACCCATCGTGGCACAGTGGGGACCCTCCTTGTCACTTGGGCCCATTGTGACACCATGGGGACCCCCCCTTTATCCCCAGTGCCCATTGTGACATCCTGCGGACCCCCCTTTGTCCCCAGGGCCCATTTTGACATTCAGGGGACCCACCATTGTCCTCAGGGCCCATTGTGAGGTCCCAGGACCCCCCATTGTCCCCAGGGCCCATTGTGACATCCTCGGCACCCCCTTGTCCCCAGGGTCCATTGTGACATCCCGGGACCCCCCATTGTCCCCAGGGCCCATTGTGACATTCAGGGGACCCCTCTTTGTCCCCAGGGCCCATTGTGACATCCTGGGGACCCCCCCTTGTCCCCAGGGCCCATTGTGACGTCCCAGGACCCCCCATTGTCCCCAGGGCCCATTGTGACATCCTGTGGATCCCTCCTTGTCCCCAGGGCCCATTGTGACGTCCCAGGACCCCCCATTGTCCCCAGGGCCCATTGTGATATGTTGGGGAGCCCTCTTTGTCCCCAGGGCCCATTGTGAAATTCAGGGGACCCCAACTTGTCCTCAGGGCCCATTCTGATATCCTGGTGACACTCTTTGTCCCCAGGGCCCATTGTGACATCCTGGGGACCCCATTGTCACCAAAGCCCATTGTGATATCCTGGCGACCACCTTTGTCCCCAGGGCCCATTGTGATATCCTGAGGACCCCCCCTTGTCCCCAGGGCCCATTGTGACGTCCCAGGACCCCCCATTGTCCCCAGGGCCCATTGTGACATCCTGGGGATCCCTCCTTGTCCCCAGGGCCCATTGTGATGTCCCAGGACCCCCCATTGTCCCCAGGGCCCATTGTGACATCCTCTGCACCCCTTTGTCCCCAGGGCCCATTGTGACATTCAGGGGACCCCTCTTTGTCCCCAGGGCCCATTGTGACATCCTGGGGACCCCCCCTTGTCCCCAGGGCCCATTGTGACATCCTGGGGACCCCCCCTTGTCCCCAGGGCCCATTGTGACGTCCCAGGTCCCCCCATTGTCCCCAGGGCCCACTGTGACATCCTGGGGATCCCTCCTTGTCCCCAGGGCCCATTGTGACATCCCAGGACCCCCCATTGTCCCCAGGACCTATTGTGACATTCAGGGGACCCCCTTTGTCACTGGGGCCCATTGTGACACCATGGAGACCCCCGCTTGTCCTCAGGGTCCATTGTGACATCCTGGGCACCCCCCATTTTCCCCAGGACTCATTGTGACATCCTGGCCACCCCCTTGCTTCCAGGGCCCGTTGTGGCACCATGGGGACACCCCCTTTGTCCCCAGGGCCCATTGTGACATCCCAGGACCCCCCTTTGTCCCCAGGGCCCATTGTAGCACCATGGGGACCCCCTTTGACCCCAGGGCCCATTGTGGTACTATGGCAACCCCTTTTGTCCCCATTGCCCATTGTGACATTCTTGGACCCCACTTTGTCCCCAGGGCCTATTGTGACACCATGGGGACCCCTCCTTGCCACTGGGGACCCATTGTGACACCATGGGGACCCCCCCTTGTCCTCAGGACTCATTCTCACATCCTGGACACCCCGCATTGTCCCCAGGGCCCATTGTGACATCCACTGCACCCCCCTGTCCCCAGGGCCCATTGTGACATCCAGGGGACTCCTCTTTGTCCCCAGGGCCCATTGTGACATCCTGGGGACCCCCCCTTGTCCCCAGGGCCCATTGTGACGTCCCAGGACCCGCCATTGTCCCCAGGGCCAATTGTGACATCCTGGGGATCCCTCCTTGTCTTCAGGGCCCATTGTGATGTCCGAGGACCCCCCATTGTCCCCAGGGCCCATTGTGACATCCTCTGCACCCCCTTGTCCCCAGGGCCCATTGTGACATTCAGGGGACCCCTCTTTGTCCCCAGGGCCCATTGTGACATCCTGGGGATCCCTCCTTGTCCCCAGGGCCCATTGTGACGTCCCAGGACCCCCCATTGTCCCCAGGACCTATTGTGACATTCAGGGGACCCCCTTTGTCACTGGGGCCCATTGTGACACCATGGGGACCCCTCCTTGTCACTGGGGACCCATTATGACACCATGGGGACCCCCCTTGTCCTCAGGACTCATTCTCACATCCTGGACACCCTGCATTGTCCCCAGGGCCCATTGTGACATCCACTGCATCCCCTTGTCCCCAGGGCCCATTGTGACATTCAGGGGACCCCTCTTTGTCCCCAGGGCCCATTGTGACATCCTGGGGACCCCCCCTTGTCCCCAGAGCCCATTGTGACGTCCCAGGACCCCCCATTGTCCCCAGGACCCATTGTGACACTATGGGGACCCCCCCTTTTGCCCAGGGGCCATTGTGACCCCGTGGGTACCACCCTTGTCCCCAGGGCCCATTGTGACATCCTCTGCACCCCCTTGTCCCCAGGGCCCATTGTGACATTCAGGGGACCCCTCTTTGTCCCCAGGGCCCATTGTGACATCCTGGGGACCCTCTTTGTCACTGGGGCCTATTGTGACATCCCAGGACCCCCCTTTGTCCCCAGGGCCCATTGTAGCACCATGGGGACCCCCTTTGACCCCAGGGCCCATTGTGGCACCATGGCAACCGCTTTTGTCCCCAGGGCCCATTGTGACATTCTTGGACCCCACTTTGTCCCCAGGGCCTATTGTGACACCATGGGGACGCCTCCTTGTCACTGGGGACCCATTGTGATACCATGGGGACCCCGCCTTGTCCTCAGGACTCATTCTCACATCCTGGACGCCCCCCCATTGTCCCCAGGGCCCATTGTGACATCCACTGCACCCCCTTGTCCCCAGGGCCCATTGTGACATTCAGGGGACCCCTCTTTGTCCCCAGGGCCCATTGTGACATCCTGGGGACCCCCCCTTGTCCCCAGGGCCCATTGTGACGTCCCAGGACCCCCCCTTGTCCCCAGGGCCCATTGTGACATCCTGTGGATCCCTCCTTGTCCCCAGGGCCCATTGTGACGTCCCAGGACCCCCCATTGTCCCCAGGGCCCATTGTGATATGTTGGGGAGCCCTCTTTGTCCCCAGGGCCCATTGTGAAATTCAGGGGACCCCAACTTGTCCTCAGGGCCCATTCTGATATCCTGGTGACACTCTTTGTCCCCAGGGCCCATTGTGACATCCTGGGGACCCCATTGTCACCAAAGCCCATTGTGATATCCTGGCGACCACCTTTTGTCCCCAGGGCCCATTGTGATATCCTGAGGACCGCCCTTTGTCCCCAGGGCCCATTGTGACGTCCCAGGACCCCCCATTGTCCCCAGGGCCCATTGTGACATTGAGGGGCCCCCGTTTGTCATTGGGGCCCATTGTGAGATCCCAGGACCCCACATTGTCCCAAGGGCCCATTGTGACTTTCAGGTGACTCCACTTGTCCCCAGGACCCATTGTGACACTATAGGGACCCCCCCTTGTGCCCAGTGCCCATTGTGACACCGTGGGTACCACCCTTGTCCGCAGGGCCCATTGTGACATCCTGGGGACACCCCCTTGTCCCCAGGGCCCATTGTGACATTCAGGGGACCCCTCTTTGTCCCCAGGGCCCATTGTGACATCCTGGGGACCCCCCCTTGTCCCCAGAGCCCATTGTGATGTCCCAGGAGCCCCCATTGTCCCCAGGACCCATTGTGACATTCAGGGGACCCCCTTTGTCACTGGGGCCCATTGTGAAATCCCAGGACCCCACACTGTCCCCAGGGCCCATTGTGACATCCTGGGGACCCCCCCTTTGTCCCCAGTGGCCATTGTGACATCCTGCGGACCCCCCTTTGTCCCCAGGGCCCATTTTGACATTCAGGGGACCCACCATTGTCCTCAGGGCCCATTGTGAGGTCCCAGGACCCCCCATTGTCCCCAGGGCCCATTGTGACATCCTCGGCACCCCCTTGTCCCCAGGGTCCATTGTGACACTGTGGGTACCACCCTTGTCTGCAGGGCTCATTGTGACATCCCAGGACCCCCCATTGTCCCCAGGGCCCATTGTGACATTCAGGGGACCCCCCTTGTCCCCAGGGCCCATTCTGATGCCGTGGGGACCCCCTTTGTCCCCAGGGCCCATTGTGACATGCTGGGGATCCTCTCTGTCCCCAGGGCCCATTGTGACATCCTGGGAACCCTCCTTGTCCCCAGAGCCCATTGTGACATCCAGGGGACCCCCTTTGTCCCCAGGGCCCATTGTGGCACCATAGGGACCCCCTTTGTCACTGGGGCCCATTGTGACATCCCAGGACCCCCCCTGGTCCCCAGGGCCCATTGTGACATCCTGGGGACCCCCTTTGTCCCAAGACTTCATTGTGACATCCTGGGGACCCCCCTTGTCCTCAGGGTCCATTGTGACAGCCCAGGACCTTACATTGTCCCCAGGGCCCATTGTGATATCTGGGGGACCCCCTTGTTCCCAAGGCCCATTGTGACATCCTGGGGACCCCCCCTTGTCCCCAGGGCCCATTGTGACATCCCAGGACCATACTTTGTCCCCAGGGCCCATTGTGACATCCTGGCGACCCCCCCTTGTCCCCAGGATCCATTGTGACATCCTGGGGATCCCTCCTTGTCCCCAGGGCCCATTGTGACATCCCAGGACCCCCCATTGTCCCCAGGGCCCATTGTGACATCCCCTGCACCCCCTTGTCCCCAGGGCCCATTGTGACATTCAGGGGACCCCTCTTTGTCCCCAGGGCCCATTGTGACATCCTGGGGACCCCCCCTTGTCCCCAGGGCCCATTGTGACATCCTGGGGATCCCTCCTAGTCCCCAGGGCCCATTGTGACGTCCCAGGACCCCCCATTGTTCCCAGGGCCCATTGTGATGTCCTTGGGAGCCCCCTCTCTTCCCAGGGCTCATTGTGACTCTCAGGGGACCCCATCTTGTCGCCAGGGCTGATTGTGACGTCCTAGGGCCCCTCTGTGTCCCCAGGGCCCATTGTGACGTCCCAGGACCCCCATTGTCCCCAGGGCCCATTGTGACATCCTCGGCACCCCCTTGTCCCCAGGGCCCATTGTGACATTCAGGGGACCCCTCTTTGTCCCCAGGGCCCATTGTGACATCCTGGGGACCCCCTCTTGTCCCTAGGGCCCATTGTGACGTCCCAAGACCCTCCATTGTCCCCAGGGCCCATTGTGACATCCTGGGGATCCCTCCTTGTCCCCAGGGCCCATTGTGACGTCCCAGGACCCCCCATTGTCCCCAGGGCCCATTGTGACATTCAGGGGACCCCCTTTGTCACTGGGGCCCATTGTGACATCCCAGGACCCCACATTATCCCCAGGGTCCATAGTTACATCCTGGGGACCCCCTTGTCCCCAGGACCCATCATGACATCATGGGGACCCTCCTTGTCACTGGGGACCCATTGTGACACCATGGGGACCCCCCCTTGTCCTCAGGGCTCATTGTGACATCCTGTGCATCCCCCTTTGTCCCCCGGGACCATTGTAACACCGTGCGGACCCCCTTTGTCCCCAGGACCCATTTTGACACTGTGGGGAACCCCCTTGTCCCCAGGGCCTATTGTTACGTCCCAGGACCCCCCATTGTCCCCAGGGCCCATTGTGACACCTTGGGGACCCCCTTGTCACTGGAGACCCATTGTGACAGCATGGGGACCACCCCTTGTCCTCAGGGCCTATTGTGAACATCCTGGGGAACCTCCATTGTCCCCAGAGCCCATTGTGAGTTCCTGGAGACCCCCTTGTCCCCAGGTCCCATTGTGACATCCTGGGGAGCCTCTTTGTCCCCACGGCCCATTGTGACATCCTGGGGACCTCCTTGTCCCCAGGACCCATCCTGGCACTGTGGAGACCTCCCTTGTCACTGAGGACCCATTGTGACACCATGGGGACCTCCCATTGTCCTCAGGGCACATTGAGACATCCTGGGGACCCCCTTTGTCACTGGGGACCCATTGTGACATCCCAGGAACCCCATTGTCCCAAGGGCCCATTGTGACATCCTGAGGACCCCTCTTTGTCTCCAGGACATATTGTGACACCGTGGGGACCACATTAGTCCCCAGGGCCCATTGTGACATCCTAGGAATCCCCTCTTGTCCCCAGGGCCCATTGTGACATCCCAGGACCCCCCTTTGTCCCCAGGGCTCATTGTGACATTCTAGGACCCCACTTTGTCCCCAGGGCCTATTGTGACACCATGGGGAACCCTCCTTGTCCCCAGGGCCCATTGTGACGTCCCAGGAACCCCCATTGTCCCCAGGACCCATTGTGACATTCAGGGGACCCCCTTTGTCACTGGGGCCCATTGTGACATCCTGGGGACCCCACATTGTCCCCAGGGCCCATTGTGACATCCTGGGGACCCCCATGCCACTGGGGCCCATTGTGACGTCCCAGGACCTCGCATTGTCCCCAGGGCCCATTGTGACACCTTGGGGACCCCCTTGTCACTGGAGACCCGTTGTGACATCATGGGGACCACCCCTTGTCCTCAGGGCCTATTGTTACGTCCCAGGACCCCCCATTGTCCCCAGGGCCCATTGTGACATTCAGGGGACCCCCTTTGTCACTGGGGCCCATTGTGACATCCCAGGACCCCACATTGTCCCCAGGGCCCATTGTGAGTTCCTGGAGACCCCCTTGTCCCCAGGTCCCATTGTGACATCCTGGGCAGCCTCTTTGTCCCCAGGGCCCCTTGTGACATCCTGGGGACCTCCTTGTCCCCAGGACCCATCCTGGCACCGTGGAGACATCCCTTGTTACTGGGGACCTATTGTGACACCATGGGGACCTCCCATTGTCCTCAGGGCCCATTGAGACATCCTGGGGACACCCTTTGTCACTGGGGACCCAATGTGACATCCCAGGAACCCCATTGTCCCAAGGGCCCATTGTGACATCCTGGGGACCCCCCTTTGTCTCCAGGACATATTGTGACACCGTGGGGACCACATTAGTCCCCAGGGCCCATTGTGACATCCTAGGGATCCCCTCTTGTCCCCAGGGCCCATTGTGACGTCCCAGGACCCCCCATTGTCCCCAGGGCCCATTGTGACCTCCTCGGCACCCCCTTGTCCCTAGGGCCCATTGTGACATTCACGGGACCCCCCTTTGTCCCCAGGACCCATTGTGACATCCTGGGGACCCTCCTTGTCCCCAGAGCCCATTGTGACATCCAGGGGACCCCCTTTGTCCCCAGGGCCCATTGTGACATCCTGGGGTCCCCCCTTTGTCCCCAGGGCCCATTGAAATGTCCCAGGACCACCGTTTGTCCCCAGGGTTCATTATGACATCCTGGGGACCCCATTTGTCCCCACGGCCCATTGTGGCACCATGGGGACCCCCTTTGTCACTGGGGCCCATTGTGACATCCCAGGACCCCACTTTGTCCCCAGGGCTTATTGTGACACCATGGGGATCTCCCTTGTCCCCAGGGCCCATTGTGACATCCCATGACCCCCCTTTATCCCCAGTGCTATTGTGAAATCCTGGGGACCCCTTTTGTCCCCAGGGCCCATTGTGGCACCATGGGGAACCCCTTTGTCACTGGGGGCCATTGTGACATCCCAGGATTCCACTTTGTCCCCAGGGCTCGTTCTGACACCTTGGGGACTCCCATTGTCCCCAGGGCCCATTCTGACATCCTGGGCAACCCCATTGTCCCCAGGGCCCATTGTGACATCTGGGGGACGCCCTTGTCCCCAGGACCCATCGTGGCACCGTGGGGACCCTCCTTGTCACTTGGGCCCATTGTGACATCCTGGGCACCCCTTTTGTCCCCACAGCCCATTGTGGCACCATGGGGACCCCCTTTGTCACTGGGGCCCATTGTGACATCCCAGGACCCCACATTGTCCCCAGGGCCCTTGTGACATCCTGGGGACCCCACTTGTCCCCAGGACCCATTGTGACACTATAGGGACCCCCCTTGTGCCCAGTGACCATTGTGACACCGTGGGTACCACCCTTGTCCGCAGGGCCCATTGTGACATCCTGGGGACACCCCCTTGTCTCCAGGGCCCATTGTGACATCCTGGGAATCCCTCCTTGTCCCCAGGGCCCATTTTGACATTCAGGGGACCCCCCATTGTCCCCAGGGCCCATTGTGACATCCTCGGCACCTCCTTGTCCCCAGGGCCCATTGTGACATTCAGGGGACCCCACATTGTCCCCAGGGCCCATTGTGACATCCTGGGGACCCCCCTTTGTCCCCAGGGCCCATTGTGACATCCAAGGGACCCCCCCTTGTCCCCAGGGCCCATTGTGACGTCCCAGGACCCCCCACTGTCCCCAGGGCCCATTGTGACATTCAGGGGACCCCCCTTTGTCCCCAGGGCCCATTCTGATACCGTCGGGACCCCCTTTGTCCCCAGGGCCCATTGTGACATCCTGGGGGACTCTCCTTGTCCCCAGAGCCCATTGTGACATCCAGGGGACCCCCTTTGTCCCCAGGGCCCATTGTGGCACCGTGAGGACCCTCTTTATCACTGGGGCCCATTGTGACATCCCGGGACCCCCTTTGTCCCCAGGGCCCATTGTGACATCCTGGGGGACCCTCCTTGTCCCCAGAGCCCATTGTGACATCCCAGGACCCCACTTTGTCCCCAGGGCTTATTGTGACACCATGGGAATCTCCCTTGTCCCCAGGGCCCATTGTGACATCCCATGACCCCCCTTTGTCCCCAGTGCTATTGTGAAATCCTGGGGACCCCTTTTGTCCCCAGGGCCCATTGTGGCACCATGGGGAACCCCTTTGTCACTGGGGGCCATTGTGACATTCCAGGATTCCACTTTGTCCCCAGGGCTAGTTCTGACACCTTGGGGACTCCCATTGTCCCCAGGGCCCATTGTGACATCCTGGGCAACCCCATTGTCCCCAGGGCCCATTGTGACATCCTGGGGACCCCCATTGTCCCCAAGGCCCATTGTGACATTCCAGGACCCACCATTGTCCCCAGGGCCCATTGTGACATCCACTGCACCCCCTTGTCCCTAGGGCCCACTGTGACATTCAGTGGACCCCTCTTTGTCCCCAGGGCCCATTGTCACATCCTGGGGACCCCCGTTGTCACTGGGGCCCATTGTGACATCCAAGGGACCCCCCCTTGTCCCCAGGGCCAATTGTGACGTCCCAGGACCCCCCATTGTTCCCAGGGCCCATTGTGATGTCCTGGGGAGCCCCCTCTGTTCCCAGGGCTCATTGTGACTTTCAGGGGACCCCCCCTTGTCCCCAGGGCCCATTGTGACGTCCCAGGACCCACCATTGTCCCCAGGACCCATTGTGACATTCAGGGGGCCCCTTTGTCCCCAGGGCCCATTATGACATCCCAGGACCCCCCATTGTCCCCAGGGCCCATTGTGACGTCCCAGGACCCCCCATTGTCCCCAGGGCCCATTGTGACATCCTCAGCACCCCCTTGTCCCCAGGGCCCATTGTGACATTCAGGGGACCCCTCTTTTTCCCCAGGGCCCATTGTGACATCCTGGGGACCCCCCCTTGTCCCCAGGGCCCATTGTGACGTCCCAGGACCCGCCATTGTCCCCAGGGCCCATTGTGACATCCTGGGGATCCCTGCTTGTCCCCAGGGCCCATTGGGACGTCCCAGGACCCGCCATTGTCCCCAGGGCCCATTGTGACATTCTGGGGATCCCTCCTTGTCCCCATGGCCAATTGGGACGTCCCAGGACCCCCATTGTCCCCAGGGCCCATTGTGACATTCAGGGGCCCCCGTTTGTCACTGGGGCCCATTGTGACATCCCAGGACCCCACATTGTCCCCAGGGCCCATTGTGACATCCTGGGGACACCCCCTTATCTCCAGGGCCCATTGTGACATCCTGGGAATCCCTCCTTGTCACTGGGGCCCATTTTGACATTCAGGGGACCCCTCTTAGTCCCCAGGGCCCATTGTGACATCCTGGGGACCCCACTTGTCCCCAGGACCCATTGTGACACTATGGGGACCCCCCCTTGTGCCCAGTGCCCATTGTGACACCGTGGGTACCACCCTTGTCTGCAGGGCTCATTGTTTCATCCCAGGACCCCCCATTGTCCCCAGGGCCCATTGTGACATTCAGGGGACCCCCCTTTGTCCCCAGGGCCCATTCTGATACCGTGGGGACCCCCTTTGTCCCCAGAGCCCATTGTGACATGTTGGGGACGCTCTTTGTCCCCAGGGCCCATTGTGACATCCTGGGGACCCTCCTTGTCCCCAGAGCCCATTGTGACATCCAGGGGACCCCCTTTGTCCCCAGGGCCCATTGTGGCACCATAGGGACCCCCTTTGTCACTAGGGCCCATTGTGACATCCCAGGACCCCCCCTAGTCCCCAGGGCCCATTGTGACATCCTGGGGACCCCCCTAGTCCCCAGGGCCCATTGTGACATCCTGGGGACCCTCCTTGTCCCCAGGGCCCATTGTGACATCCTGGGGACACCCCCTTATCTCCAGGGCCCATTGTGACATCCTGGGAATCCCTCCTTGTCACTGGGGCCCATTTTGACATTCAGGGGACCCCTCTTAGTCCCCAGGGCCCATTGTGACATCCTGGGGACCCCACTTGTCCCCAGGACCCATTGTGACACTATGGGGACCCCCCCTTGTGCCCAGTGCCCATTGTGACACCGTGGGTACCACCCTTGTCTGCAGGGCTCATTGTTTCATCCCAGGACCCCCCATTGTCCCCAGGGCCCATTGTGACATTCAGGGGACCCCCCTTTGTCCCCAGGGCCCATTCTGATACCGTGGGGACCCCCTTTGTCCCCAGAGCCCATTGTGACATGTTGGGGACGCTCTTTGTCCCCAGGGCCCATTGTGACATCCTGGGGACCCTCCTTGTCCCCAGAGCCCATTGTGACATCCAGGGGACCCCCTTTGTCCCCAGGGCCCATTGTGGCACCATAGGGACCCCCTTTGTCACTAGGGCCCATTGTGACATCCCAGGACCTTACATTGTCCCCAGGGCCCATTGTGACATCCTGGGGACCCTCCTTGTCCCCAGAGCCCATTGTGACATCCAGGGGACCCCCTTTGTCCCCAGGGCCCATTGTGGCACCATAGGGACCCCCTTTTTCACTGGGGCCCATTGTGACATCCCAGGACCCCCCCTGGTCCCCAGGCCCCATTGTGACATCCTGGGGACCCCTTTGTCCCAAGACTTCATTGTGACATCCTGGGGACCCCCCTTGTCCTCAGGGTCCATTGTGACAGCCCAGGACCTTACATTGTCCCCAGGGCCCATTGTGATATCTGGGGGACCCCCTTGTTCCCAAGGCCCATTGTGACATCCTGGGGACCCACCCTTGTCCCCAGGGCCCATTGTGACATCCTGGGGACCCCCCCTTGCTCCCAGGGCCCGTTGTGGCACCGTGGGGACACCCCGTTTGTCCCCAGGGCCCATTGTGACATCCCAGGACCCCCCTTTGTCCCCAGGGCCATTGTAGCACCATGGGGTCCCCTTTGACCCCATGGCCCATTGTGGCACCATGGCAACCCCTTTTGTCCCCAGGGCCCATTGTGACATTCTTGGACCCCACTTTGTCCCCAGGGCCTATTGTGACACCATGGGGACCCCTCCTTGTCACTGGGGACCCATTGTGACACCATGGGGACCCCCCCTTGTCCTCAGGACTCATTCTCACATCCTGGACACCCCCCATTGTCCCCAGGGCCCATTGTGACATCCACTGCACCCCCTTGTCCCCAGGGCCCATTGTGACATTCAGTGGACCCCTGTTTGTCCCCAGGGCCCATTGTGACATCCTGGGGACCCCCCCTTGTCCCCAGGGCCCATTGTGACGTCCCAGGACCCCCCTTTGTCCCCAGTGCTATTGTGAAATCCTGGGGACCCCTTTTGTCTCCAGGGCCCATTGTGACACCATGGGGAACCCCTTTGTCACTGGGGGCCATTGTGACATTCCAGGATACCACTTTGTCCCCAGGGCTCGTTCTGACACCTTGGGGACTCCCATTGTCCCCAGGGCCCATTGTGACATCCTGGGCAACCCCATTGTCCCCAGGGCCCATTGTGACGTCTCACGAGCCCCCATTGTCCCCAGGGCCCATTGTGACATCCTGGGGATCCCTCCTTGTCCCCAGGGCCCATTGTGATGTCCCAGGACCCCCCATTGTCCCCAGGGCCCATTGTGACATCCTCTGCACCCCCTTGTCCCCAGGGCCCATTGTGACATTCAGGGGACCCCTCTTTGTCCCCAGGGCCCATTCTGACATCCTGGGGATCCCTCCTTGTCCCCAGGGCCCATTGTGACGTCCCAGGAGCCCCCCATTGTCCCCAGGACCTATTGTGACATTCAGGGGAGCCCCTTTGTCACTGGGGCCCATTGTGACACCATGGAGACCCCCGCTTGTCCTCAGGGTCCATTGTGACATCCTGGCCACCCCCTTGCTCCCAGGGCCCGTTGTGGCACCATGGGGACACCCCCTTTGTCCCCAGGGCCCATTGTGACATCCCAGGACCCCCCTTTGTCCCCAGGGCCATTGTAGCACCATGGGGACCCCCTTTGACCTCAGGGCCAATTGTGGCACCATGGCAACCCCTTTTGTCCCCAGGGCCCATTGTGACATTCTTGGACCCCACTTTGTCCCCAGGGCCTATTGTGACACCATGGGGACCCCTCCTTGTCACTGGGGACCCATTGTGACACCATGGGGACCCCCCCTTGTCCTCAGGACTCATTCTCACATCCTGGACACCCCCCATTGTCCCCAGGGCCCATTGTGACATCCAGGGGACCCCCTTTGTCCCCAGGGCCCATTGTGGCACCATGAGGACCCTCTTTGTCACTGGGGCCATTGTGACATCCCAGGACCCCCCTTTGTCCCCAGGGCCCATTGTGACATCCTGGGGACCCTCCTTGTCTTCAGAGCCCATTGTGACATCCCAGGACCCCACTTTGTCCCCAGGGCTTATTGTGACACCATGGGGATCTCCCTTGTCCCCAGGGCCCATTGTGACATCCCATGACCCCCCTTTGTCCCCAGTGCTATTGTGAAATCCTGGGGACCCCTTTTGTCCCCAGGGCCCATTGTGACACCATGGGGAACCCCTTTGTCACTGGGGGCCATTGTAACATTCCAGGATTCCACTTTGTCCCCAGGGCTCGTTCTGACACCTTGGGGACTCCCATTGTCCCCAGGGTCCATTGTGACATCCTGGGCAACCCCATTGTCCCCAGGGCCCATTGTGACATCCTGGGGACCCCCATTGTCCCCAAGGCCCATTGTGACATTACAAGACCCCCCATTGTCCCCAGGGCCCATTGTGACATCCTCTGCACCCCCTTGTCCCCAGGGCCCATTGTGACATTCAGGGGACCCCTCTTTGTCCCCAGGGCCCATTGTGACATCCTGGGGACCCCCCCTTGTCACTGGGGCCCATTGTGACGTCCCAGGACCCCCCACTGTCCCCAGGGCCCATTGTGACATCCTGGGGATCCCTCCCTGTCCCCAGGGCCCATTGTGACGTCCCAGGACCACCCATTGTCCCCAGGACCCATTGTGACATTCAGGGGGCCCCTTTGTCACTGGGGCCAATTGTGATATCCCAGGACCCCACATTGTCCCCAGGGCCCATTGTGACACCGTGGGTACCACCCTTGTCCGCAGGGCTCATTGTGACATCCCAGGACCCCCCTTTGTCCCCAGGGCCCATTCTGATACCGTGGGGATCCCCTTTGTCCCCAGAGCCCATTGTGACATCCAGGGGACCCCTTTGTCCCCAGGGCCCATTGTGACATCGCAGGACCCCCCTGGGCCCCAGGGCGCATTTTGACATCCTGGGGATGCCCCCTTGTCACCGGGACCCATTGTGTCGTCCCAGGACCCCCCATTGTCTCCAGGGCCCATTGTGACATCCTGGGGATCCCTGCTTGGCCCCAGGGCCCATTGTGACGTCTTAGGACCCCCCATTGTCCCCAGGGCCCATTGCGACATTCAGGGGACGCCTCTTTGTCCCCAGAGCCCATTCTGACATCCAGGGGACCCCCTTTGTCCCCAGGGCCCATTGTGACATCGCAGGACCCACCCTGGTCCCCAGGGCCCATTGTGACATCCTGGGCACCCCTTTTATCCCCACAGCCCATTGTGGCACCATGGGGACCCCCTTTGTCACTGGGGCCCATTGTGACATCCCAGGACCCCACATTGTCCCCAGGGCCCTTGTGACATCCTGGGGACCCCACTTGTCCCCAGTACCCATTGTGACACTATAGGGAACCCCCCTTGTGCCCAGTGACCATTGTGACACCGTGGGTACCACCCTTGTCCGCAGGGCCCATTGTGACATCCTGGGGACACCCCCTTGTCCCCAGGGCCCATTTTGACATTTAGGGGACCCCCCATTGTCCCCAGGGCCCATTGTGACATCCTCGGCACCTCCTTGTCCCCAGGGCCCATTGTGACATTCAGGGGACCCCACATAGTCCCCAGGGCCCATTGTGACATCCTGGGGACCCCCCTTTGTCCCCAGGGCCCATTGTGACATGCTGGGGACCCTCCTTGTCCCCAGAGCCCATTGTGACATCCAGGGGACCCCCTTTGTCCCCAGGGCCCATTGTGGCACCGTGAGGACCCTCTTTATCACTGGGGCCCATTGTGACATCCCAGGACCCCCTTTGTCACCAGGGCCCATTGTGACATCCTGGGGGACCCTCCTTGTCCCCAGAGCCCATTGTGACATCCCAGGACCCCACTTTGTTCCCAGGGCTTATTGTGACACCATGGGAATCTCCCTTGTCCCCAGGGCCCATTGTGACATCCCATGACCCCCCTTTGTCCCAAGTGCTATTGTGAAATTCTGGGGACCCCTTTTGTCCCGAGGGCCCATTGTGGCACCCTGGGGAACCCCTTTGTCACTGGGGGCCATTGTGACATTCCAGGATTCCACTTTGTCCCCAGGGCTCGTTCTGACACCTTGGGGACTCCCATTGTCCCCAGGGCCCATTGTGACATCCTGGGCAACCCCATTGTCCCCAGGGCCCATTGTGACATCCTGGGGACCCCCATTGTCCCCAAGGCCCATTGTGACATTCCAGGACCCCCCATTGTCCCCAGGGCCCATTGTGACATCCACTGCACCCCCTTGTCCCCAGGGCCCATTGTGACATTCAGTGGACCCCTCTTTGTCCCCAGGGCCCATTGACACATCCTGGGGACCCTCCTTGTCCCCAGGGCCCATTGTGACGTCGCAGGACCCCCTGTTGTCCCCAGGACCCATTGTGACATTCAGGGGGCCCCTTTGTCACTGGGACCCATTGTGACACCGTGGGTACCACCCTTGTCCGCAGGGCTCATTGTGACATCCCAGGACCCACCTTTGTCCCCAGGGCCCATTCTGATACCGTGGGAATCCCCTTTGTCCCCAGAGCCCATTGTGACATCCAGGGGACCCGCTTTGTCCCCAGGGCCAATTGTGACATCGCAGGACCCCCCTGGGCCCCAGGGCGCATTTTGACATCCTGGGGATGCCCCCTTGTCACCGGGACCCATTGTGACGTCCCAGGACCCCCCATTGTCTCCAGGGCCCATTGTGACATCCTGGGGATCCCTGCTTGGCCCCAGAGCCCATTGTGACGTCTTAGGACCCCCCCTTGTCCCCAGGGCCCATTGCGACATTCAGGGGACGCCTCTTTGTACCCAGGGCACATTGTGACATCCTGGGGACCCCCCCTTGTCCCCAGGGCCCATTGTGACATCCTGGGGATCCCTCCTTGTCCCCAGGGCCCATTGTGACGTCCCAGGACCCCCATTGTCCTTAGGACCCATTGTAACATTCAGGGAACCCCTTTGTCACTGGGTCCCATTGTGACATCCCAGGACCCCACATTGTCCCCAGGGCCCATTGTGACATCCTGGGGACCCCATTTTCCCCAGGACCCATTGTGACACTATGGGGAACCCCCCTTGTTCCCAGGGCCCATTGTGACACCGTGGGTACCACCCTTGACCGCAGGGCTCATTGTGACATCGCAGGACCCCCCTTTGTCCCCAGAGCCCATTGTGAAAACCAGGGGACACCCTTTGTCCCCAGGGCCCATTGTGACATCGCAGGACCACCCTGGTCCCCAGGGCCCATTGTGACATCCTGGGCACCCCTTTTGTCCCCACGGCCCATTGTGGCACTATGGGGACCCCCTTTGTCACTGGGGCCCATTGTGACATCCCAGGACCCCACTTTGTCCCCAGGGCTGATTGTGACGTCCCAGGGCCCCTCTGTGTCCCCAGGGCCCATTGTGACACTTTAGGGACCCCTCTTTGTCCCCAGGGCCCATTGTGACATCCTGGAGACCCCCCCTTGTCCCCAGGGCCCATTGTGACGTCCCAGGACCCCCCATTGTTCCCAGGGCCCATTGTGATGTCCTGGGGAGCCCCCTCTGTTCCCAGGGCTCATTGTGACTTTCAGGGGACCCCCCCTTGTCCCCAGGGCTGATTGTGACGTCCTAGGGCCCCTCTGTGTCCCCAAGGCCCATTGTCACATCCCATGACTCCCCTTTGTCCCCAGTGCTATTGCGAAATCCTGGGGACCCCTTTTGTCCCCAGGGCCCATTGTGACACCATGGGGAACCCCTTTGTCACTGGGGGCTATTGTGACATTCCAGGATTCCACTTTGTCCCCAGGGCTCGTTCTGAACACCTTGGGGCCTCCCATTGTCCCCAGGGCCCATTGTGACATCCTGGGCAACCCCATTGTCCCCAGGGCCCATTGTGACATCTGGGGGACGCCCTTGTCCCCAGGACCCATCGTGGCACCGTGGGGACCCTCCTTGTCACTTGGGCCCATTGTGACACCATGGGGACCCCCCCTTTATCCCCAGTGCCCATTGTGACATCCTGCGGACCCCCCTTTGTCCCCAGGGCCCATTTTGACATTCAGGGGACCCACCATTGTCCTCAGGGCCCATTGTGAGGTCCCAGGACCCCCCATTGTCCCCAGGGCCCATTGTGACATCCTCGGCACCCCCTTGTCCCCAGGGTCCATTGTGACATCCCAGGACCCCCCATTGTCCCCAGGGCCCATTGTGACATTCAGGGGACCCCCCTTTGTCCCCAGGGCCCATTGTGACATCGTGGGGACCCCCTTTGTCCCAAGACTTCATTGTGACATCCTGGGGTCCCCCCTTGTCCTCAGGGTCCATTGTGACAGCCCAGGACCTTACATTGTCCCCAGGGCCCATTGTGATATCTTGGGGACCCTCTTGTTCCCAAGGCCCATTGTGACATCCTGGGGACCCCCCCTTGTCCCCAGGGCCCATTGTGACGTCCCAGGACCCCCCATTGTCCCCAGGGCCCATTGTGACATCCTGGGGATCCCTCCTTGTCCCCAGGGCCCATTGTGATGTCCCAGGACCCCCCATTGTCCCCAGGGCCCATTGTGACATCCTCTGCACCCCTTTGTCCCCAGGGCCCATTGTGACATTCAGGGGACCCCTCTTTGTCCCCAGGGCCCATTGTGACATCCTGGGGACCCCCCCTTGTCCCCAGGGCCCATTGTGACATCCTGGGGACCCCCCCTTGTCCCCAGGGCCCATTGTGACGTCCCAGGTCCCCCCATTGTCCCCAGGGCCCACTGTGACATCCTGGGGATCCCTCCTTGTCCCCAGGGCCCATTGTGACATCCCAGGACCCCCCATTGTCCCCAGGACCTATTGTGACATTCAGGGGACCCCCTTTGTCACTGGGGCCCATTGTGACACCATGGAGACCCCCGCTTGTCCTCAGGCTCCATTGTGACATCCTGGGCACCCCCCATTTTCCCCAGGACTCATTGTGACATCCTGGCCACCCCCTTGCTTCCAGGGCCCGTTGTGGCACCATGGGGACACCCCCTTTGTCCCCAGGGCCCATTGTGACATCCCAGGACCCCCCTTTGTCCCCAGGGCCCATTGTAGCACCATGGGGACCCCCTTTGACCCCAGGGCCCATTGTGGTACTATGGCAACCCCTTTTGTCCCCATTGCCCATTGTGACATTCTTGGACCCCACTTTGTCCCCAGGGCCTATTGTGACACCATGGGGACCCCTCCTTGCCACTGGGGACCCATTGTGACACCATGGGGACCCCCCCTTGTCCTCAGGACTCATTCTCACATCCTGGACACCCCGCATTGTCCCCAGGGCCCATTGTGACATCCACTGCACCCCCCTGTCCCCAGGGCCCATTGTGACATCCAGGGGACTCCTCTTTGTCCCCAGGGCCCATTGTGACATCCTGGGGACCCCCCCTTGTCCCCAGGGCCCATTGTGACGTCCCAGGACCCGCCATTGTCCCCAGGGCCAATTGTGACATCCTGGGGATCCCTCCTTGTCTTCAGGGCCCATTGTGATGTCCGAGGACCCCCCATTGTCCCCAGGGCCCATTGTGACATCCTCTGCACCCCCTTGTCCCCAGGGCCCATTGTGACATTCAGGGGACCCCTCTTTGTCCCCAGGGCCCATTGTGACATCCTGGGGATCCCTCCTTGTCCCCAGGGCCCATTGTGACGTCCCAGGACCCCCCATTGTCCCCAGGACCTATTGTGACATTCAGGGGACCCCCTTTGTCACTGGGGCCCATTGTGACACCATGGGGACCCCTCCTTGTCACTGGGGACCCATTATGACACCATGGGGACCCCCCTTGTCCTCAGGACTCATTCTCACATCCTGGACACCCTGCATTGTCCCCAGGGCCCATTGTGACATCCACTGCATCCCCTTGTCCCCAGGGCCCATTGTGACATTCATGGGACCCCTCTTTGTCCCCAGGGCCCATTGTGACATCCTGGGGACCCCCCCTTGTCCCCAGAGCCCATTGTGACGTCCCAGGACCCCCCATTGTCCCCAGGACCCATTGTGACACTATGGGGACCCCCCCTTTTGCCCAGGGGCCATTGTGACCCCGTGGGTACCACCCTTGTCCCCAGGGCCCATTGTGACATCCTCTGCACCCCCTTGTCCCCAGGGCCCATTGTGACATCCTGGGGACCCTCTTTGTCACTGGGGCCTATTGTGACATCCCAGGACCCCCCTTTGTCCCCAGGGCCCATTGTAGCACCATGGGGACCCCCTTTGACCCCAGGGCCCATTGTGGCACCATGGCAACCGCTTTTGTCCCCAGGGCCCATTGTGACATTCTTGGACCCCACTTTGTCCCCAGGGCCTATTGTGACACCATGGGGACGCCTCCTTGTCACTGGGGACCCATTGTGATACCATGGGGACCCCGCCTTGTCCTCAGGACTCATTCTCACATCCTGGACGCCCCCCATTGTCCCCAGGGCCCATTGTGACATCCACTGCACCCCCTTGTCCCCAGGGCCCATTGTGACATTCAGGGGACCCCTCTTTGTCCCCAGGGCCCATTGTGACATCCTGGGGACCCCCCCTTGTCCCCAGGGCCCATTGTGACGTCCCAGGACCCCCCATTGTCCCCAGGGCCCATTGTGACATCCTGTGGATCCCTCCTTGTCCCCAGGGCCCATTGTGACGTCCCAGGACCCCCCATTGTCCCCAGGGCCCATTGTGATATGTTGGGGAGCCCTCTTTGTCCCCAGGGCCCATTGTGAAATTCAGGGGACCCCAACTTGTCCTCAGGGCCCATTCTGATATCCTGGTGACACTCTTTGTCCCCAGGGCCCATTGTGACATCCTGGGGACCCCATTGTCACCAAAGCCCATTGTGATATCCTGGCGACCACCTTTTGTCCCCAGGGCCCATTGTGATATCCTGAGGACCGCCCTTTGTCCCCAGGGCCCATTGTGACGTCCCAGGACCCCCCATTGTCCCCAGGGCCCATTGTGACATTGAGGGGCCCCCGTTTGTCATTGGGGCCCATTGTGAGATCCCAGGACCCCACATTGTCCCAAGGGCCCATTGTGACTTTCAGGTGACTCCACTTGTCCCCAGGACCCATTGTGACACTATAGGGACCCCCCCTTGTGCCCAGTGCCCATTGTGACACCGTGGGTACCACCCTTGTCCGCAGGGCCCATTGTGACATCCTGGGGACACCCCCTTGTCCCCAGGGCCCATTGTGACATTCAGGGGACCCCTCTTTGTCCCCAGGGCCCATTGTGACATCCTGGGGACCCCCCCTTGTCCCCAGAGCCCATTGTGATGTCCCAGGAGCCCCCATTGTCCCCAGGACCCATTGTGACATTCAGGGGACCCCCTTTGTCACTGGGGCCCATTGTGAAATCCCAGGACCCCACACTGTCCCCAGGGCCCATTGTGACATCCTGGGGACCCCCCCTTTGTCCCCAGTGGCCATTGTGACATCCTGCGGACCCCCCTTTGTCCCCAGGGCCCATTTTGACATTCAGGGGACCCACCATTGTCCTCAGGGCCCATTGTGAGGTCCCAGGACCCCCCATTGTCCCCAGGGCCCATTGTGACATCCTCGGCACCCCCTTGTCCCCAGGGTCCATTGTGACACTGTGGGTACCACCCTTGTCTGCAGGGCTCATTGTGACATCCCAGGACCCCCCATTGTCCCCAGGGCCCATTGTGACATTCAGGGGACCCCCCTTGTCCCCAGGGCCCATTCTGATGCCGTGGGGACCCCCTTTGTCCCCAGGGCCCATTGTGACATGCTGGGGATCCTCTCTGTCCCCAGGGCCCATTGTGACATCCTGGGAACCCTCCTTGTCCCCAGAGCCCATTGTGACATCCAGGGGACCCCCTTTGTCCCCAGGGCCCATTGTGGCACCATAGGGACCCCCTTTGTCACTGGGGCCCATTGTGACATCCCAGGACCCCCCCTGGTCCCCAGGGCCCATTGTGACATCCTGGGGACCCCGTTTGTCCCAAGACTTCATTGTGACATCCTGGGGACCCCCCTTGTCCTCAGGGTCCATTGTGACAGCCCAGGACCTTACATTGTCCCCAGGGCCCATTGTGATATCTGGGGGACCCCCTTGTTCCCAAGGCCCATTGTGACATCCTGGGGACCCCCCCTTGTCCCCAGGGCCCATTGTGACATCCCAGGACCATACTTTGTCCCCAGGGCCCATTGTGACATCCTGGCGACCCCCCCTTGTCCCCAGGATCCATTGTGACATCCTGGGGATCCCTCCTTGTCCCCAGGGCCCATTGTGACATCCCAGGACCCCCCATTGTCCCCAGGGCCCATTGTGACATCCCCTGCACCCCCTTGTCCCCAGGGCCCATTGTGACATTCAGGGGACCCCTCTTTGTCCCCAGGGCCCATTGTGACATCCTGGGGACCCCCCCTTGTCCCCAGGGCCCATTGTGACATCCTGGGGATCCCTCCTAGTCCCCAGGGCCCATTGTGACGTCCCAGGACCCCCCATTGTTCCCAGGGCCCATTGTGATGTCCTTGGGAGCCCCCTCTCTTCCCAGGGCTCATTGTGACTCTCAGGGGACCCCATCTTGTCGCCAGGGCTGATTGTGACGTCCTAGGGCCCCTCTGTGTCCCCAGGGCCCATTGTGACGTCCCAGGACCCCCATTGTCCCCAGGGCCCATTGTGACATCCTCGGCACCCCCTTGTCCCCAGGGCCCATTGTGACATTCAGGGGACCCCTCTTTGTCCCCAGGGCCCATTGTGACATCCTGGGGACCCCCTCTTGTCCCTAGGGCCCATTGTGACGTCCCAAGACCCTCCATTGTCCCCAGGGCCCATTGTGACATCCTGGGGATCCCTCCTTGTCCCCAGGGCCCATTGTGACGTCCCAGGACCCCCCATTGTCCCCAGGGCCCATTGTGACATTCAGGGGACCCCCTTTGTCACTGGGGCCCATTGTGACATCCCAGGACCCCACATTATCCCCAGGGTCCATAGTTACATCCTGGGGACCCCCTTGTCCCCAGGACCCATCATGACATCATGGGGACCCTCCTTGTCACTGGGGACCCATTGTGACACCATGGGGACCCCCCCTTGTCCTCAGGGCTCATTGTGACATCCTGTGCATCCCCCTTTGTCCCCCGGGACCATTGTAACACCGTGCGGACCCCCTTTGTCCCCAGGACCCATTTTGACACTGTGGGGAACCCCCTTGTCCCCAGGGCCTATTGTTACGTCCCAGGACCCCCCATTGTCCCCAGGGCCCATTGTGACACCTTGGGGACCCCCTTGTCACTGGAGACCCATTGTGACAGCATGGGGACCACCCCTTGTCCTCAGGGCCTATTGTGAACATCCTGGGGAACCTCCATTGTCCCCAGAGCCCATTGTGAGTTCCTGGAGACCCCCTTGTCCCCAGGTCCCATTGTGACATCCTGGGGAGCCTCTTTGTCCCCACGGCCCATTGTGACATCCTGGGGACCTCCTTGTCCCCAGGACCCATCCTGGCACTGTGGAGACCTCCCTTGTCACTGAGGACCCATTGTGACACCATGGGGACCTCCCATTGTCCTCAGGGCACATTGAGACATCCTGGGGACCCCCTTTGTCACTGGGGACCCATTGTGACATCCCAGGAACCCCATTGTCCCAAGGGCCCATTGTGACATCCTGAGGACCCCTCTTTGTCTCCAGGACATATTGTGACACCGTGGGGACCACATTAGTCCCCAGGGCCCATTGTGACATCCTAGGAATCCCCTCTTGTCCCCAGGGCCCATTGTGACATCCCAGGACCCCCCTTTGTCCCCAGGGCTCATTGTGACATTCTAGGACCCCACTTTGTCCCCAGGGCCTATTGTGACACCATGGGGAACCCTCCTTGTCACTGGGGACCCATTGTGACACCATGGGGACCCCCCCTTTGTCCCCAGTAACCATTGTGACATCCTGCCCACCCCCCTTTGTCCCCAGGGTCCATTGTGACATCCTGGGCAACCCCATTGTCCCCAGGGCCCATTGTGACATCTAGGGGGACGCCCTTGTCCCCAGGACCCATCGTGGCACCGTGGGGACCCCCATTGTCCCCAGGGCCCATTGTGACGTCCCAGGACCCCCATTGTCCCCAGGGCCCATTGTGACATCCCAGGACCCCACTTTGTCCCCAGGGCTTATTGTGACACCATGGGGATCTCCCTTGTCCCCAGGGACCATTGTGACATTCAGGGGACGCCTCTTTGTCCCCAGGGCCCATTGTGACATCCTGGGGATCCCTCCTTGTCCCCAGGGCCCATTGTGACGTCCCGGGACCCCCCATTGTCCCCAGGGCCCATTGTGACATTCAGGGGCCCCCGTTTGTCACTGGCGCCCATTGTGACATCCCAGGACCCCACATTGTCCCCAGGGCCCATTGTGACTTTCAGGGGACCCCACTTGTCCCCAGGACCCATTGTGACACTATAGGGACCCCACCTTGTGCCCAGCGCCCATTGTGACACCGCGGGTACCACCCTTGTCCGCAGGGCCCATTGTGACATCCTGGGGACACCCCCTTGTCCCCAGGGCCCATTGTGACATCCAGGGGACCCCCCTTGTCCCCAGGGCCCATTGTGACGTCCCAGGACCCGCCAATGTCCCCAGGGCCCATTGTGACATCCTGGGGATCCCTCCTTGTCCCCAGGGCCCATTGTGACGTCCCGGGACCCCCCATTGTCCCCAGGGCCCATTGTGACATTCAGGGGCCCCCGTTTGTCACTGGGGCCCATTTTGACATTCAGGGGACCCACCATTGTCCTCAGGGCCCATTGTGACTTTCAGGGGACCCCACTTGTCCCCAGGACCCATTGCGACACTATACGGACCCCCCCTTGTGCCCAGTGCCCATTGCGACACCGTGGGTACCACCCTTGTCCGCAGGGCCCATTGTGACATCCTGGGGACACCCCTTTGTCCCCAGGGCCCATTGTGACATCCTGGGGATCCCTCCTTGTCCCCAGGGCCCATTGTGACGTCCCAGGACCCCCCATTGTCCCCAGGACCCATTGTGACATTTAGGGGACCCCCTTTGTCACTGGGGCCCATTGTGAAATCCCAGGACCCCACATTGTCCCCAGGGCCCATTGTGACATCCTGGGGACACCCCCTTTGTCCCCAGTGCCCATTGTGACATCCTGCGGACCCCCCTTTGTCCCCAGGGCCCATTGTGACATCCTCGGCACGCCCTTGTCCCCAGGGCCCATTGTGACATCCTGGGGACCCCCCCTTGTCCCCAGGGCCCATTGTGACGTCCCAGGACCCCCCATTGTCCCCAGGGCCCATTGTGACATCCTGGGGATCCCTCCTTGTCCCCAGGGCCCATTGTGATGTCCCAGGACCCCCCATTGTCTCCAGGGCCCATCGTGACGTCCTCTGCACCCCCTTGTCCCCAGGGCCCATTGTGACATTCAGGGGACCCCTCTTTGTCCCCAGGGCCCATTGTGACATCCTGGGGACCCCCCCTTGTCCCCAGGGCCCATTGTGACGTCCCAGGACCCCCCATTGTCCCCAGGGCCCATTGTGACATCCTGGGGATCCCTCCTTGTCCCCAGGGCCCATTGTGACGTCTCAGGACCCCCTATTGTCCCCACGACCTATTGTGACATTCAGGGGACCCCCTTTGTCACTGGGGCCCATTGTGACACCATGGAGACCCCCGCTTGTCCTCAGGGTCCATTGTGACATCCTGGGCACCCCCCATTTTCCCCAGGACCCATTGTGACATCCTGGCCATCCCCTTCCTCCCAGGGCCCGTTGTGGCACCATGGGGACACCCCCTTTGTCCCCAGGGCTCATTGTGACATCCCAGGACCCCCCTTTGTCCCCAGGGCCCATTGTAGCACCATGGGGACCCCCTTTGACCCCAGGGCCCATTGTGGCACCATGGCAACCCCTTTTGTCCCCAGGGCCCATTGTGACATTCTTGGACCCCACTTTGTCCCCAGGGCCTATTGTGACACCATGGGGACCCCTCCTTGTCACTGGGGACCCATTGTGACACCATGGGGACCGCCCCTTGTCCTCATGACTCATTCTGACATCCTGGATGCCCCCCATTGTCCCCAGGGCCCATTGTGACATCCACTGCACCCCCCTGTCCCCAGGGCCCATTGTGACATTCAGGGGACCCCTCTTTGTCCCCAGGTCCCATTGTGACATCCTGGGGACCCCCCCTTGTCCCCAGGGCCCATTGTGACGTCCCAGGACCCCCCATTGTCCCCAGGACCCATTGTGACATTCAGGGGACCCCCTTTGTCACTGGGGCCCATTGTGAAATCCCAGGACCCCACATTGTCCCCAGGGCCCATTGTGACATCCTGGGGACCCCCCCTTTGTCCCCAGTGCCCATTGTGACATCCTGCGGACCCCCCTTTGTCCCTAGGGCCCATTTTGACATTCAGGGGACCCACCATTGTCCTCAGGGCCCATTGTGCGGTCCCAGGACCCCCCATTGTCCCCAGGGCCCATTGTGACATCCTCGGCACCCCCTTGTCCCCAGGGTCCATTGTGACACTATGGGGACCCCCCCTTGTGCCCAGGGCCCATTGTGATACTCTGGGTACCACCCTTGTCTGCAGGGCTCATTGTGACATCCCAGGACCCCCCATTGTCCCCAGGGCCCATTGTGACATTCAGGGGACCCCCCTTGTCCCCAGGGCCCATTCTGATACCGTGGGGACCCCCTTTGTCCCCAGGGCCCATTGCGACATCCTGGGGACCCTCCTTGTCCCCAGAGCCCATTGTGACATCCAGGGGACCCCCTTTGTCCCCAGGGCCCATTGTGGCACCATAGGGACCCCCTTTGTCACTGGGGCCCATTGTGAGATTCCAGGACCCCCGCTTTGTCCCCAGGGCCCATTGTGACATCCTGGGGACCCCCTTTGTCCCAAGACTTCATTGTGACATCCTGGGGACCCCCCTTGTCCTCAGGGTCCATTGTGACAGCCCAGTACCTTCCATTGTCCCCAGGGCCCATTGTGATATCTGGGGGACCCCCTTGTTCCCAAGGCCCATTGTGACACCCTGGGGACTCACATTGTCCCCAGGGCCCATTGTGACATCCCAGGACCCCCCATTGTCCCCAGGGCCCATTGTGACATCCTCTGCACCCCCTTGTCCCCAGGGCCCATTGTGACATTCAGGGGACCCCTCTTTTTCCCCAGGGCCCATTGTGACATCCTGGGGACCCCCCCCTTGTCCCCAGGGCCCATTGTGACGTCCCAGGACCCCCCATTGTCCCCAGGACCCATTGTGACACTATGGGGACCCCCCGTTGTGCCCAGGGCCCATTGTGACACCGTGGGTACCACCCTTGTCCTCAGGGCTCATTGAGACATCCCAGGACCCCCCATTGTCCCCAGGGCCCATTGTGACATTCAGGGGACCCCCCCTTGTCCCCAGGGCCCATTGTGACGTCCCAGGACCCCCCATTGTCCCCAGGACCCATTGTGACACTATGGGGACCCCCCGTTGTGCCCACGGCCCATTGTGACACCGTGGGTACCACCCTTGTCCGCAGGGCTCATTGAGACATCCCAGGACCCCCCATTGTCCCCAGGGCCCATTGTGACATTCAGGGGACCCCCCTTTGTCCCCAGGGCCCATTCTGATACCGTGGGGACCCCCTTTGTCCCCGGGGCCCATTGTGACATGCTGGGGACGCTCTTTGTCCCCAGGGCCCATTGTGACATCCTGGGGACCCCCCCTTGTCCCCAGGGCCCATTGTGACGTCCCAGGACCCCCCATTGTCCCCAGGGCCCATTGTGATATGCTGGGGAGCCCTCTTTGTCCCCAGGGCCCATTGTGAAGTTCAGGGGACCCCCCCTTGTCCCCAGGGCCCATTGTGACATCCTGGGGACCCCATTGTCACCAGAGCCCATTGTGATATCCTGGCGACCGCCCTTTGTCCCCAGGGCCCATTGTGACATCCCAGGACCCTCTTTGTCCCTGTCGAGGGTTAAGATTGCGGGGTGACAATCAAACCCTGGCAGATGTGTTGTCAACCTCCTCTCCCCCCCCCAATTCCCCCTTTTGCCCCTCCCTCTCCCCCCTTCCCACTCAGCACAGGCGATCGGGAGGGGAAGAAGCACAGAGGGGAGAGAGCTGGAAAAGTTCAAGATGTTTTACTGATGCTACTGATAAGAGCAGAGAAAATAATACAAATATACAAAACCCATCTTGTAAGTCTCAGCAACTGCAGAGCCAGCACCCAAAGTCCTGGATCAGACTCTGCAGCCAACCGGAGCTGGATTCAGTCTCTCACTGGCCTCAGTTCGCAGGGACGACCAGCAAGGTCCTCTCCTAATGTCAGCCATGAGGAGAAAAGGGAGAAAGGGAAAAGGGGCGAGATCCTCGTGATCTCCCACTTTTATATGAAGTATTCACGTGAATGGAATGTTATTCACCGTTGGTCAGTCTCTCGATCACCAGTTTCTCGTTGCCCCTCTCGCGAGATGTCCATCTGTGCTTGTCAATAAGTTTTCATTCCATTGCTGGGTTTGCCAAAACATGTGTCTGGTTCTCCAGGAAAATGCAGCTGACATGAAGGCTTGAGCTGACAGGCAAATTCACTAAAAGAGAAACTTGTTTTTAACAAAACCAGGACATTCCACCCCTTATCATATGACATTCACTGAATACTTAAACCTTATCAATACAATCTATCAATACAATCTAATTAATCACTACTACTATATATATATACATATATATATGTACATATATACACAGGAGTAATTAATCAGTGGACCATCCTTTGAAAAGTTCATTAAGTTCATTTTGTCACCACAGTCTCCCAGGGCAGGGAAAATGGTCCAAGTGCATCTCATGACCCCTGTTGGTGGGTTAAGGACACCAACTTCCAAGAAGGTGTCGGGCGCCACTCGAAGAAGCCAGCGCTGGTTTCATCACCATTGTCTTGATCTGAAAGACACTTATTAAACATTGTTAGTGCGGCAATTCACATCGTACAGTTCAGCATTGCATATTTTCACCTAAAATCAAATCCCCTTGAGGTGCACACCGAACTTCTCCATCCTTAAGCATCACCCACCAGGTGCTGCCAGGTCCCTGGGCAAAAACAATCCCACGAATAGGTTTGCCTGTGCCTGAGGCAGGAGGAACCCAGACTGCCTTTCCTAACATATTTTTCATGTGTACTACAGGGACTTTATCTCCTTCTACAGTCCATAGAATTTCTGATTGGGCAGGCCCGGCTCGATTGATTGATCCCCTAGTGTTGACCAACCAAGTGGCTTTTGCTAAATGTGAATCCCAGTTTTTAAAGGCTCCACCACCAAGTGCCTTTAGTGTAGTTTTTAACAAACCATTGCACCTTTCAGTTTTCCCAGAGGCTGGTGCATGATATGGAATATGATACACCCACTCAATACCATGTTCTTTGGCCCAATTGTCTATAATACTGTTTTTGAAATGAGTACCATTGTCTGATTCAATTCTTTCTGGCGTACCCGGCCACCAAAGGACTTGCTTCTCAAGGCCCAAGATGGTATTTCGGGCTGTAGCAGGAGGTACGGCAGATGTTTCCAACCATCCAGTGGTTGCTTCCACCATTGTAAGTACATAACGCTTACCTTGGCGTGTTTGTGGAAGTGTAATATAATCAATCTGCCAAGCTTCTCCATACTTACACTTTAACCATCGCCCCCCATACCATACAGGCTTTAACCGTTTTGCTTGTTTGATTTCGGCGCAAGTTTCACATTCATGAATAACCTGTGAAACAGTGTCCATAGTTAAATCCACCCCTCGATCACGAGCCCATTTTCATGTTGCATCTCTACCTTGATGCCCTGAAGCACCATGGGCCCACCGAGCTAGGAAAAGTTCACCTTTATGTTGCCAGTCCAAGTCCACCTCAGCTACTTTAATCTTAGCAGCTTGATCCGCTTGTTGGTTGTTTCGATGTTCCTCGGTGGCTTGACTTTTAGGCACATGAGCATCTACATGACCAACTTCCCCAGGCAGGCTCTCCAGCCAAGCAGCAATGTCTTCCCACAGCGTGGTTCCCAATGGTTTCACCTCTGCGCTGCCAGTTACTTTTCTTCCATTGCCGTAGCCACCCCCACAAGGCATTTGCTCCCATCCATGAGTCAGTATAGAGACAAAGCATTGGCCACTTCTCTCGTTCAGCAATGTCCAAAGCCAGCTGGATGGCTTTCACTGCTGCAAACTGACTGGATTCACCTTGTCCTTCAGGGGCTTCTGTAACTTGTCGTGTGGGACTCCACACAGCAGCTTTCACCTTCGATGTTTTCCTACAGACGACAGGATCCACCTGTGAACAGTGCACACTGCTTATCAGTCTCTGAAAGCGGATTATATGGTGGTGCTTCTTCAGCACGTTTTACTTCCTCCTCATCTGCAGACATCCCAAAGTCTTTGCTTTCTGGCCAGTCTGTAATCACTTCTAATATCCCTGGACGGTTGGGACTTCCAATCCGAGCTCATTGCGTGATCAGTGCAATCCATTTACTCCATGTAACTTCGGCTGCATGATGTGGAGAGGGAACCGTCCCTTTGCACACCCAGCTCAGCACCGGCAGTCGAGGTGCAGGAGGAGCTGTGCTTCAGTGCCCATCACTTCTGAAGCAGCTCGAACTCCTTCATATGCTGCCAGTCTCTCCTTTTCAGTTGCAGTACAGTTGGCCTCATATCCTTTGTATCCTCGACTCCAAAAACCTAAGGGTCGACCTCGGGTTTCTCCTGGTGCTTTCTGCCAGAGGCTCCAGGTAAGTCCATTATCTCCGTCTGCGGTGTAGAGCACATTTTTAACACCTAGTCCAGTTCGGACTGGTCCCAGGGCCACCGCATGAGTTATCTCACGCTTCATTTGTTCAAAGGCTTGGCGTTGTTCAGGGCCCCACTCAAATTGGTTCTTTTTACGAGTCACTCGATAGAGAGGGCTCACAATGTGGCTGTAGTCAGGAATGTGCATTCTCCAAAAACCTACAATGCCCAAGAAAGTCTGTGTCTCCTTTTTATTAGTAGGTGGAGACATTGCTGCAGTTTTGTTGATCACATCCATTGGGATCTGACGACGACCATCTTGCCATTTTATTCCTAAAAACTGGATCTCTCGTGCAGGTCCCTTGACCTTGCTTCGTTTTATGGCAAAACCAGCAAGGTCCTCTCCTAATGTCAGCCATGAGGAAAAAGGGAAAAAAGGCAAAGGGGACGAGATCCTCGTGATCTCCCACTTTTATATGAAGTATTCACGTGAACGGAATGTTATTCACCATTGGTCAGTCTCTCGGACATCAGTTTTCTCGTTGCCCCTCTCGCGAGATGTCCATCCGTGCTTATCAATAAGTTTCCATTCCATTGCTGGGTTTAACCAAAACATGTGTTGGGTTCTCCAGGAAAATGCAGCTGACATGAAGGCTTTAGCTGACAGGCAAATTCACTAAAAGAGAAACTTGTTTTTAACAAAACCAGGACACACCCCCACACACTGCACCCCAAATCCTGCACCCCCAAATCCTCCAGCCCCATGTCCCAAACCCCCAAACCCTGCACCCTCAAGTCTTGCACCCTAATTCTGCCCCCCCAAGACCTGCACCCCCAAACCCTGCACCACTAAACCCTGCACCCCCAAACCCTGTACCCCAAATCCTGACCCCCACAAGTTGCACCCTAAAAACCTGCACCCCAAATCCTGTCCTACCCAACCCTTCACACCAAACCCCTTCACCCCAAGATCCTGCTGCCCTAAACCCTGCACCCCAAAATCATCCCTCCCAACCCTGCCCCCCAAACCCTGTCCCCCTAAAGCCTGACCCCGAAACCCTGCTCCCCAAAACCCTGCTACCCCCAATCTTGCACCCCCCAACTCTGCACCCCCAGATCCTGCTGCTCCAAACCCTGCACCCCCAAATCCTCCAGCCCCACGTACCGATCTCCCAAACCCTGCACCCCACAACCCTGCACCCCACAACCCCTTCACCCCCAAATCCTGCACCCCCAGCCCTACCCAATAAACTTTCCACCCCCAAACCCTGCCCTACCAAGCTCCCCACCCCAAACCCCTGCACCCCAAGATCCTGCACCCTAAACCCTGCACCTCCATATCCTCCTTCCCCAAACCCTGCACCCCAAAACACTGCACTCCAAACCACTGCACCCCTAAATCCTGCAACCCCAAATCCTGGCCCCCAAACCCGGCACCCCAAACTCCTGCACCCAAATATCCTACTGCCCTAAACCCTGAACCCCCAAATCCTGCACCCCTGGAACCTGCAACCCCAGACTCTGCAGCCAATAATCAGGCCCCGCAAAATCCTTGCACCCCCAAATCCTGCACCACCTAATCCTCCAACCCCCTAACACAACCCCCTAACCCCTTCTCCCCAGGGTCCATTGTGACACCCTGGGGATCCCCCTTGTCCCCAGGGCCCATTGTGACACCATGGGGGACCCCCTTCTCACTGAGGACCCATTGTGACACCATGGGGACCTCCCCTTGTCCTCAGGGCCCATTGTGACATCCTGGGGACTCCCCTTTGTCCCCAGGGCCCATTGTGGCACCATGGGGACCCCCTTTGTCCCCAGGGCCAATTGTGACATCCTAGGACCCCCCTTTGTCCCCAGGGCCCATTGTGACAGGGTGGAGATCCCCCTTGTCCCCAGGCCTGTTGTGATGTCCCAGGACTCCCCATTGTCCCCAGGGCCCATTGTGACACCTTGGGGACCCCCCTTGTCCTAAGGGCCCATTGTGACATCCTGGGGACCCCCTTGTCCCCAGGGCCCATAGTGAAGTCCCAGGACCCCCTTTGTCCCCAGGGCCCATTGTGACATCCTGGGGACCACCCTTGTCACTGGGGACCCATTGTAACACTATGGGGACCCCCCCTTGTACCCAGAGCCCATTGTGACATCCTGGGGACCCCCCCTTGTCCCCAGAGCCCATTGTGACATCCTGGGGACCCACTTTGTCACTGGGGCCCATTGTGACGTCCTGGGGACCCCCTTTGTCCCCAGGGCCCATTGTGACGTCCCCGGATCCCCCATTGTCCCCAGAGCCCATTGTGACATCCTGGGGACCCCAATTGTCCACAGGGCCCATTGTGACATTCAGGGGACAGCCTTTGTCCCTAGGGCCCATTGTGACACCGTCGGGACCCCCGTTGTCCCCAGGGCCCATTGTGACATCCCAGGACCCCCCATTGTCTCCAGGGCCCATTGTGACATACTGGGGACTCCCCTTTGTCCCCAGAGCCCATTGTGACACCATGGGGACCCCCTTTGTCCACAGGGCCCATTGTGGTATCTAAGGACCCCCCAATTGTGCCCAGGGTTCATTGTAACATATCAGGACGTCCCATTGTCCCCAGGGCCCATTGTGACGTCCCAGGACCCCCCGTCATCCCCAGGGCCCATTGTGTCATCCTGGGGACCTCCTTTGTCCCCAGAGCCCATTGTGACATCCTGGGGAACCCTTTGTCCCCAAGGCCCATTGTGACGTCCCAGGACCCCCCTTTGTCCCCAGGGTCCATTGTGAAATCCTGGGGACCCCTCTTTGTCCCCACGGCCCAATGTGACATCCTGAGGACCCCCTTGTCCCCAGGGCCCATTGTGACGTCTCAGGAGCCCCCATTGTCCCCAGGACCCATTGTGACATTCAGGGGACCCCCTTTGTCACTGGGCCCATTGTGAGATCCCAGGACCCCACATTGTCCCAAGGGCCCATTGTGACTTTCAGGGGACTCCACTTGTCCCCAGGACCCATTGTGACACTATGGGGACCCCCCCTTGTGCCCAGTGCCCATTGTGACACCGTGGGTACCACCCTTGTCCGCAGGGCCCATTGTGACATCCTGGGGACACCCCCTTGTCCCCAGGGCCCATTGTGACATTTTGGGAATCCCTCCTTGTCCCCAGGGCCCATTGTGACGTCTCAGGAGCCCCCATTGTCCCCAGGACCCATTGTGACATTCAGGGGACCCCCTTTGTCACTGGGCCCATTGTGAAATCCCAGGACCCCACACTGTCCCCAGGGCCCATTGTGACATCCTGCGGACCCCCCCTTTGTCCCCAGTGCCCATTGTGACATCCTGCGGACCCCCCTTTGTCCCCAGGGCCCATTTTGACATTCAGGGGACCCACCATTGTCCTCAGGGCCCATTGTGAGGTCCCAGGACCCCCCATTGTCCCCAGGGCCCATTGTGACATCCTCGGCACCCCCTTGTCCCCAGGGTCCATTGTGACACTATGGGGACCCCCCCTTGTGCCCAGGGCCCATTGTGACACTGTGGGTACCACCCTTGTCTGCAGGGCTCATTGTGACATCCCAGGACCCCCCATTGTCCCCAGGGCCCATTGTGACATTCAGGGGACCCCCCTTGTCCCCAGGGCCCATTCTGATACCGTGGGGACCCCCTTTGTCCCCAGGGCCCATTGTGACATGCTGGGGATCCTCTTTGTCCCCAGGGCCCATTGTGACATCCTGGGGACCCTCCTTGTCCCCAGAGCCCATTGTGACATCCAGGGGACCCCCTTTGTCCCCAGGGCCCATTGTGGCACCATAGGGACCCCCTTTGTCACTGGGGCCCATTGTGACATCCCAGGACCCCCCCTGGTCCACAGGGCCCATTGTGACATCCTGGGGACCCCCTTTGTCCCAAGACTTCATTGTGACATCCTGGGGAACCCCCTTGTCCTCAGGGTCCATTGTGACAGCCCAGGACCTTACATTGTCCCCAGGGCCCATTGTGATATCTGGGGGACCCCCTTGTTCCCAAGGCCCATTGTGACATCCTGGGGACCCCCCCTTGTCCCCAGGGCCCATTGTGACATCCCAGGACCTTACTTTGTCCCCAGGGCCCATTGTGACATCCTGGCGACCCCCGTTGTCCCCAGGGCCCATTGTGACATCCTCGGCACCCCCTTGTCCCCAGGGCCCATTGTGACATTCAGGGGACCCCTCTTTGTCCCCAGGGCCCATTGTGACATCCTGGGGACCCCCTCTTGTCCCTAGGGCCCATTGTGACGTCCCAGGACCCCCCATTGTCCCCAGGGCCCATTGTGACATCCTGGGGATCCCTCCTTGTCCCCAGGGCCCATTGTGACGTCCCAGGACCCCCCATTGTCCCCAGGGCCCATTGTGACATTCAGGGGACCCCCTTTGTCACTGGGGCCCATTGTGACATCCCAGGACCCCACATTGTCCCCAGGGCCCATTGTGACATCCTCGGGACCCCCATGTCACTGGGACCCATTGTGACGTCCCAGGACCCCCCATTGTCCCCAGGGTCCATTGTTACATCCTGGGGACCCCCTTGTCCCCAGGACCCATCATGTACACCATGGGGACCCTCCTTGTCACTGGGGACCCATTGTGACACCATGGGGACCCCCCCTTGTCCTCAGGGCCCATTGTGACATCCTGGGCATCCCCCTTTGTCCCCCGGGACCATTGTAACACCGTGCGGATCCCCTTTGTCCCCAGGGCCCATTGTGACACTGTGGGGAACCCCCTTGTCCCCAGGGCCTATTGTTACGTCCCAGGACCCCCCATTGTCCCCAGGGCCCATTGTGACACCTTGGGGACCCCCTTGTCACTGGAGACCCATTGTGACAGCATGGGGACCACCCCTTGTCCTCAGGGCCTATTGTGAACATCCTGGGGAACCTCCATTGTCCCCAGAGCCCATTGTGAGTTCCTGGAGACCCCCTTGTCCCCAGGTCCCATTGTGACATCCTGGGGAGCCTCTTTGTCCCCACGGCCCATTGTGACATCCTGGGGACCTCCTTGTCCCCAGGACCCATCCTGGCACTGTGGAGACCTCCCTTGTCACTGGGGACCCATTGTGACACCATGGGGACCTCCCATTGTCCTCAGGGCCCATTGAGACATCCTGGGGACCCCCTTTGTCACTGGGGACCCATTGTGACATCCCAGGAACCCCATTGTCCCAAGGGCCCATTGTGACATCCTGGGGACCCCTCTTTGTCTCCAGGACATATTGTGACACCGTGGGGACCACATTAGTCCCCAGGGCCCATTGTGACATCCTAGGAATGCCCTCTTGTCCCCAGGGCCCATTGTGACATCCTGGGGACACCCCCTTTGTCCCCAGTGCCCATTGTGACATCCTGCGGACCCCCCTTTGTCCCCAGGGCCCATTTTGACATTCAGGGGACCCACCATTGTCCTCAGGGCCCATTGTGAGGTCCCAGGACCCCCCATTGTCCCCAGGGCCCATTGTGACATCCTCGGCACCCCCTTGTCCCCAGGGCCCATTGTGACATTCAGGGGACCCCACATTGTCCCCAGGGCCCATTGTGACATCCTGGGGACCCCACTTGTCTGCAGGACCCATTGTGACACTATGGGGACCCCCCCTTGTGCCCAGGGCCCATTGGGACACCGTGGGTACCACACTTGTCTGCAGGGCTCATTGTGACATCCCAGGACCCCCCATTGTCCCCAGGGCCCATTGTGACATTCAGGGGACCCCCCTTTGTCCCCAGGGCCCATTCTGATACCGTGGGGACCCCCTTTGTCCCCAGGGCCCATTGTGACATGCTCTGGACGCTCTTTGTCCCCAGGGCCCATTGTGACATCCTGGGGACCCTCCTTATCCCCAGAGCCCATTGTGACATCCAGGGGACCCCCTTTGTCCCCAGGGCCCATTGTGGCACCATAGGGACCCCCTTTGTCACTAGGGCCTATTGTGACATCCCAGGACCCCCCCTAGTCCCCAGGGCCCATTGTGACATCCTGGGGACGCTCTTTGTCCCCAGGGCCCATTGTGACATCCTGGGGACCCCCTTTGTCCCCAGGGCCCATTGTGGCACCATAGGGACCGCCTTTGTCACTGGGGCCCATTGTGACATCCTGGGGACCCCCCCTGGTCCCCAGGCCCCATTGTGACATCCTGGGGACCCCCTTTGTCCCAAGACTTCATTGTGACATCCTAGGGACCCCCCTTGTCCCCAGGGCCCATTGTGACATCCCAGGACCCCCCATTGTCCCCAGAGCCCATTGTGACATCCTGGGGACCCCCCCTTCTTCCCAGGGCCCATTGTGACGTCCCAGGACCCCCCATTGTCACCAGGGCCCATTGTGACATCCTGGGGATCCCTCCTTGTCTCCAGGGCCCATTGTGATGTCCCAGGACCCCCCATTGTCCCCAGGGCCCATTGTGACATCCTCGGCACCCCCTTGTCCCCAGGGCCCATTGTGACATTCAGGGGACCCCTCTTTGTCCCCAGGGCCCATTCTGACATCCTGGGGATCCCTCCTTGTCCCCAGGGCCCATTGTGACGTCCCAGGACCCCCCATTGTCCCCAGGACCTATTGTGACATTCAGGGGACCCCCTTTGTCACTGGGGCCCATTGTGACACCATGGAGACCCCCGCTTGTCCTCAGGGTCCATTGTGACATCCTGGACACCCCCCATTTTCCCCAGGACCCATTGTGACATCCTGGCCACCCCCTTGCTCCCAGGGCCCGTTGTGACATCCTCTGCACCCCTTTGTCCCCAGGGCCCATTGTGACATCCCAGGACCCCCCTTTGTCCCCAGGGCCCATTGTAGCACCATGGGTACCCCCTTTGTCCCCAGGGCCCATTGTGACATCCCAGGACCCCCCTTTGTCCCCAGGGCCCATTGTAGCACCATGGGGACCCCCTTTGACCCCAGGGCCCATTGTGGCACCATGGCAACCCGTTTTGTCCCCAGGGCCCATTGTGACATTCTTGGACCCCACTTTGTCCCCAGGGCCTATTGTGACACCATGGGGACCCCTCCTTGTCACTGGGGACCCATTGTGACACCATGGGGACCCCCCCTTGTCCTCAGGACTCATTCTCACATCCTGGACACCCCCCATTGTCCCCAGGGCCCATTGTAACATCCACTGCACCCCCTTGTCCCCAGGGCCCATTGTGACATTCAGGGGACCCCTCTTTGTCCCCAGGGCCCATTGTGACATCCTGGGGACCCCCCCTTGTCCCCAGGGCCCATTGTGACGTCCCAGGACCCCCCCTTGTCCCCAGGGCCCATTGTGACGTCCCAGGATCCCCCTTTGTCCCCAGGGCCCATACTGATACCGTGGGCACCCCCTTTGTCCCCAGGGCCCATTGTGACATGCTGGGGACCCTCCTTGTCCCCAGGGCCCATTGTGACATCCAGGGGACCCCCTTTGTCCCCAGGGCCCATTGTGGCACCATGAGGACCGTCTTTGTCACTGGAGCCCATTGTGACATCCCATGACCCCCCTTTGTCCCCAGTGCTATTGTGAAATCCTGGGGACCCCTTTTGTCCCCACGGCCCATTGTGACACCATGGGGAACCCCTTTGTCACTGGGGGCCATTGTGACATTCCAGGATTCCACTTTGTCCCCAGGGCTCGTTCTGACACCTTGGGGACTCCCATTGTCCCCAGGGCCCATTGTGACATCCTGGGCAACCCCATTGTCCCCAGGGCCCATTGTGACATCTGGGGGACGCCCTTGTCCCCAGGACCCATCGTGGCACCGTGGGGACCCTCCTTGTCACTTGGGCCCATTGTGACACCATGGGGACGCCCCCCTTTGTCCCCAGTGCCCATTGTGACATCCTGCGGACCCCCCTTTGTCCCCAGGGCCCATTGTGACATTCAGGGGACCCACCATTGTCCTCAGGGCCCATTGTGACATCCCAGGACCCCCCATTGTCCCCAGGGCCCATTGTGACATCCTCGGCACCCCCTTGTGCCCAGGGCCCATTGTGACATTCAGGGGACCCCTCTTTGTCCCCAGGGCCCATTGTGACGTCCTGGGGACCCCCCCTTGTCCCCAGGGGCCATTGTGACGTCCCAGGACCCGCCATTGTCCCCAGGGCCCATTGTGACATCCTGGGGATCCCTCCTTGTCCCCAGGGCCCATTGTGACGTCCCAGGACCCCCCATTGTCCCCAGGGCCCATTGTGACATTCAGGGGCCCCCATTTGTCACTGGGGCCCATTGTGACATCCCAGGACCCCACATTGTCCCCAGGGCCCATTGTGACACCGTGGGTACCACCCTTGTCCTCAGGGTCCATTGTGACAGCCCAGGACCTTACTTTGTCCCCAGGGCCCATTGTGACATCCTGGGGACCCCCCCTTGTCCCCAGGGCCCATTGTGACGTCCCAGGACCCCCCATTGTCCCCAGGGCCCATTGTGATATGCTGGGGAGCCCTCTTTGTCCCCAGGGCCCATTGTGAAATTCAGGGGACCCCAACTTGTCCCCAGGGCCCATTGTGACATCCTGGGGACCCCATTGTCACCAGAGCCCATTGTGATATCCTGGCGACCGCCCTTTTTCCCCAGGGCCCATTGTGACATCCCAGGACCCCCTTTGTCCCTGTCGAGGGTTAGGATTGCGGGGTGACAATCAAACCCTGGCAGATGTGTTGTCAACCTCCTCTCCCCCCCCCAATTCCCCCTTTTGCCCCTCCCTCTCCCCCCTTCCCACTCAGCACAGACGATCGGGAGGGGAAGAAGCACAGAGGGAAGAGAGCTGGAAAAGTTAAAGATGTTTTACTGATGCTACTGATAAGAACAGAGAAAATAATACAAATATACAAAACCCATCTTGTAAGTCTCAGCAACTGCAGAGCCAGCACCCAAAGTCCTGGATCAGACTCTGCAGCCAACCGGAGCTGGATTCAGTCTCTCACTGGCCTCCGTTCGCAGGGACGACCAGCAAGGTCCTCTCCTAATGTCAGCCATGAGGAAAAAAGGGAGAAAGGGAAAAGGGGCGAGATCCTCGTGATCTCCCGCTTTTATATGAAGTATTCACGTGAATGGAATGTTATTCACCGTTGGTCAGTCTCTCGATCACCAGTTTCTCGTTGCCCCTCTCGCGAGATGTCCATCCGTGCTTATCAATAAGTTTGCATTCCCTTGCTGGGTTTAACCAAAACATGTGTTGGGTTCTCCAGGAAAATGCAGCTGACATGAAGGCTTGAGCTGACAGGCAAATTCACTAAAAGAGAAACTTGTTTTTAACAAAACCAGGACATTCCACCCCTTATCATATGACATTCACTGAATACTTAAACCTTATCAATACAATCTATCAATACAATCTAATTAATCACTACTACTATATATATATACATATGTACATATATACACAGGAGTAATTAATCAGTGGACCATCCTTTGAAAAGTTCATTAAGTTCATTTTGTCACCACAGTCTCCCAGGGCAGGGAAAATGGTCCAAGTGCATCTCATGACCCCTGTTGGTGGGTTAAGGACACCAACTTCCAAGAAGGTGTCGGGCGCCACTCGAAGAAGCCAGCGCTGGTTTCATCACCATTGTCTTGATCTGAAAGACACTTATTAAACATTGTTAGTGCGGCAATTCACATCGTACAGTTCAGCATTGCACATTTTCACCTAAAATCCAATCCCCTTGAGGTGCACACCGAACTTCTCCATCCTTAAGCATCACCCACCAGGTGCTGCCAGGTCCCTGGGCAAAAACAATCCCACGAATAGGTTTGCCTGTGCCCGAGGCAGGAGGAACCCAGACTGCCTTTCCTAACATATTTTTCATGTGTACTACAGGGACTTTATCTCCTTCCACAGTCCATAGAATTTCTGATTGGGCAGGCCCGGCTCGATTGGTTGATCCCCTGGTGTTGACCAACCAAGTGGCTTTTGCTAAATGTGAATCCCAGTTTTTAAAGGCTCCACCACCAAGTGCCTTTAGTGTAGTTTTTAACAAACCATTGTACCTTTCAATTTTCCCAGAGGCTGGTGCATGATATGGAATATGATACACCCACTCAATACCATGTTCTTTGGCCCAATTGTCTATAATACTGGTTTTGAAATGAGTACCATAGTCTGATTCAATTCTTTCTGGCGTACCCGGCCTCCAAAGGACTTGCTTCTCAAGGCCCAAGATGGTATTTCGGGCTGTAGCAGGAGGTACGGCAGATGTTTCCAACCATCCAGTGGTTGCTTCCACCATTGTAAGTACATAACGCTTACCTTGACGTGTTTGTGGAAGTGTAATATAATCAATCTGCCAAGCTTCTCCATACTTACACTTTAACCATCGCCCCCCATACCATACAGGCTTTAACCGTTTCGCTTGTTTGATTTCGGCGCAAGTTTCACATTCATGAATAACGTGTGAAACAGTGTCCATAGTTAAATCCACCCCTCGATCACGAGCCCATTTTCATGTTGCATCTCTACCTTGATGCCCTGAAGCACCATGGGCCCACCGAGCTAGGAACAGTTCACCTTTATGTTGCCAGTCCAAGTCCACCTCAGCTACTTTAATCTTAGCAGCTTGATCCGCTTGTTGGTTGTTTCGATGTTCCTCGGTGGCTTGACTTTTAGGCACATGAGCATCTACATGACCAACTTCCCCAGGCAGGCTCTCCAGCCGAGCAGCAATGTCTTCCCACAGCGTGGTTCCCAATGGTTTCACCTCTGCGCTGCCAGTTACTTTTCTTCCATTGCCGTAGCCACCCCCACAAGGCATTTGCTCCCATCCATGAGTCAGTATAGAGACAAAGCATTGGCCACTTCTCTCGTTCGGCAATGTCCAAAGCCAGCTGGATGGCTTTCACTGCTGCAAACTGACTGGATTCACCTTGTCCTTCAGTGGCTTCTGTAACTTGTCGTGTGGGACTCCACACAGCAGCTTTCACCTTCGATGTTTTCCTACAGACGACAGGATCCATCTGTGAACAGTGCACACTGCTTATCAGTCTCTGAAAGCGGATTATATGGTGGTGCTTCTTCAGCACGTTTTACTTCCTCCTCATCTGGAGACATCCCAAAGTCTTTGCTTTCTGGCCAGTCTGTAATCACTTCTAATATCCCTGGACGGTTGGGACTTCCAATCCGAGCTCATTGCGTGATCAGTGCAATCCATTTACTCCATGTAACTTCGGTTGCATGATGTGGAGAGGGAACCGTCCCTTTGCACACCCAGCTCAGCACCGGCAGTCGAGGTGCAGGAGGAGCTGTGCTTCAGTGCCCATCACTTCTGAAGCAGCTCCAACTCCTTCATATGCTGCCAGTATCTCCTTTTCAGTTGGAGTACAGTTGGCCTCAGATCCTTTGTATCCTCGACTCCAAAAACCTAAGGGTCGACCTCGGGTTTCTCCTGGTGCTTTCTGCCAGAGGCTCCAGGTAAGTCCATTATCTCCGGCTGCGGTGTAGAGCACATTTTTAACACCTAGTCCAGTTCGGACTGGTCCCAGGGCCACCGCATGAGTTATCTCACGCTTCATTTGTTCAAAGGCTTGGCGTTGTTCAGGGCCCCACTCAAATTGGTTCTTTTTACGAGTCACTCGATAGAGAGGCTCACAATGTGGCTGTGGTCAGGAATGTGCATTCTCCAAAAACCTACAATGCCCAAGAAAGTCTGTGTCTCCTTTTTATTAGTAGGTGGAGACATTGCTGCAGTTTTGTTGATCACCTCCATTGGGATCTGACGACGGCCATCTTGCCATTTTACTCCTAAAAACTGGATCTCTCGTGCAGGTCCCTTGACCTTGCTTCGTTTTATGGCAAAACCAGCAAGGTCCTCTCCTAATGTCAGCCATGAGGAAAAAGGGAAAAAAGGCAAAGGGGACGAGATCCTCGTGATCTCCCACTTTTATATGAAGTATTCACGTGAATGGAATGTTATTCACCGTTGGTCAGTCTCTCGGACATCAGTTTTCTCGTTGCCCCTCTCGCGAGATGTCCATCCGTGCTTATCAATAAGTTTCCATTCCATTGCTGGGTTTAACCAAAACATGTGTTGGGTTCTCCAGGAAAATGCAGCTGACATGAAGGCTTTAGCTGACAGGCAAATTCACTAAAAGAGAAACTTGTTTTTAACAAAACCAGGACACACCCCCACACACTGCACCCCAAATCCTGCACCCCCAAATCCTCCAGCCCCATGTCCCAAACCCCCAAACCCTGCACCCTCAAGTCTTGCACCCTAATTCTGCCCCCCCAAGACCTGCACCCCCAAACCCTGCACCACTAAACCCTGCACCCCCAAACCCTGTACCCCAAATCCTGACCCCCACAAGTTGCACCCTAAAAACCTGCACCCCAAATCCTGTCCTACCCAACCCTTCACACCAAACCCCTTCACCCCAAGATCCTGCTGCCCTAAACCCTGCACCCCAAAATCATCCCTCCCAACCCTGCCCCCCAAACCCTGTCCCCCTAAAGCCTGACCCCGAAACCCTGCTCCCCAAAACCCTGCTACCCCCAATCTTGCACCCCCCAACTCTGCACCCCCAGATCCTGCTGCTCCAAACCCTGCACCCCCAAATCCTCCAGCCCCACGTACCGATCTCCCAAACCCTGCACCCCACAACCCTGCACCCCACAACCCCTTCACCCCCAAATCCTGCACCCCCAGCCCTACCCAATAAACTTTCCACCCCCAAATCCTGCCCTACCAAGCCCCCCACCCCAAACCCCTGCACCCCAAGATCCTGCACCCTAAACCCTGCACCTCCATATCCTCCTTCCCCAAACCCTGCACCCCAAAACACTGCACTCCAAACCACTGCACCCCTAAATCCTGCAACCCCAAATCCTGGCCCCCAAACCCGGCACCCCAAACTCCTGCACCCAAATATCCTACTGCCCTAAACCCTGAACCCCCAAATCCTGCACCCCTGGAACCTGCAACCCCAGACTCTGCAGCCAATAATCAGGCCCCGCAAAATCCTTGCACCCCCAAATCCTGCACCACCTAATCCTCCAACCCCCTAACACAACCCCCTAAACCCTTCTCCCCAGGGTCCATTGTGACACCCTGGGGATCCCCCTTGTCCCCAGGGCCCATTGTGACACCATGGGGGACCCCCTTCTCACTGAGGACCCATTGTGACACCATGGGGTCCTCCCCTTGTCCTCAGGGCCCATTGTGACATCCTGGGGACTCCCCTTTGTCCCCAGGGCCCATTGTGGCACCATGGGGACCCCCTTTGTCCCCAGGGCCAATTGTGACATCCTAGGACCCCCCTTTGTCCCCAGGGCCCATTGTGACAGGGTGGAGATCCCCCTTGTCCCCAGGCCTGTTGTGATGTCCCAGGACTCCCCATTGTCCCCAGGGCCCATTGTGACACCTTGGGGACCCCCCTTGTCCTAAGGGCCCATTGTGACATCCTGGGGACCCCCTTGTCCCCAGGGCCCATAGTGAAGTCCCAGGACCCCCTTTGTCCCCAGGGCCCATTGTGACATCCTGGGGACCACCCTTGTCACTGGGGACCCATTGTAACACTATGGGGACCCCCCCTTGTCCCCAGAGCCCATTGTGACATCCTGGGGACCCCCCCTTGTCCCCAGAGCCCATTGTGACATCCTGGGGACCCACTTTGTCACTGGGGCCCATTGTGACGTCCTGGGGACCCCCTTTGTCCCCAGGGCCCATTGTGACGTCCCCGGATCCCCCATTGTCCCCAGAGCCCATTGTGACATCCTGGGGACCCCCATTGTCCACAGGGCCCATTGTGACATTCAGGGGACAGCCTTTGTCCCTAGGGCCCATTGTGACACCGTCGGGACCCCCGTTGTCCCCAGGGCCCATTGTGACATCCCAGGACCCCCCATTGTCTCCAGGGCCCATTGTGACATACTGGGGACTCCCCTTTGTCCCCAGAGCCCATTGTGACACCATGGGGACCCCCTTTGTCCACAGGGCCCATTGTGGTATCTAAGGACCCCCCAATTGTGCCCAGGGTTCATTGTAACATATCAGGACGTCCCATTGTCCCCAGGGCCCATTGTGACGTCCCAGGACCCCCCGTCATCCCCAGGGCCCATTGTGTCATCCTGGGGACCTCCTTTGTCCCCAGAGCCCATTGTGACATCCTGGGGAACCCTTTGTCCCCAGGGCCCATTGTGACGTCCCAGGACCCCCCTTTGTCCCCAGGGTCCATTGTGAAATCCTGGGAACCCCTCTTTGTCCCCACGGCCCAATGTGACATCCTGAGGACCCCCTTGTCCCCAGGGCCCATTGTGACACCGTGGGGACCCCCTTTGTCCCCAGGGCCCATTGTGACAACCTGGGGACCCCCTTTGTCCTCAGGGCCCATTGTGACACCGTGGGGACCCCCTTTGTCCCCAGGGCCCATTGTGACAACCTGGGGACCCCCTTTGTCCCCAGGGCCCGTTGTGACATCCCAGGACCCCCTTTGTCCCCAGCCCCATTGTGACATCCAAGGGACCCCCCTTTGTCCCTAGGGACCATTGTGACATTCCAGGACCCCCCATTGTCCCCAGAGCCCATTGTGATATCCAGGGCACCATCCTTGATCCGCAGGGCCCATTGTGACGTCCCAGGACCCCCCTTTGTCCCCAGGGCCCATTGTGACATCCCAGGACCCCACTTTATACTGAAGGCCCATTGTGGCATCCTGGGGACCCCCTTTGTCCCCAGGGCCCATTGTGACGTCCCCGGACCCCCCATTGTCCCCAGGGTCCATTGTGACATCCTGGGGACCCCCATTGTCCCCAGGGCCCATTGTGACATTCAGGGGACAGCCTTTGTCCCAAGGGCCCATTGTGACACCGTCGGGACCCCTGTTGTCCCCAGAGCCCATTGTGACATCCTGGAAACCCCCTTTGTGCCCAGGGCACATTGTGACCTCCCAGGACCCCACTTTGTCCCCAGGGCCCATTGTGACATCCTCGGGACGCCCCTGGTCCCCAGAGCCCGTTGTGACATCCTGGGGACTCCCCTCTGTCCCCTGGGCCCATTGTGACACCGTGGGGACCCCCTTTGTCCCCAGGGCCCATTGTGACATTTAGGGACCTCCCAGTTGTGCCCAGGGCCCATTGTGACATCCCAGGACCCCCCGTCATCCCCAGGGCCCATTGTGACATCCTGGGGACCCCCTTGTCCCCAGTGCCTATTGTGAAATCCTGGGGACCCCCTTTGTCCCCAGGGCCCATTGTGACATTCCAGGACACCCCTTGTCCCCATGGCCCATTGTGAAATCCTGGGGACCTCCTTTGTCCCCAGGGCCCATTGTGACGTCCCAGGACCCCCCTTTGTCCCCAGGGCCCATTGTGACAGGGTGGGGACTCCCTTTGTCCCCAGGGGCCATTGTGATGTCCCAGGATCCCCCTTTGTCCCCAGGGCCCATTGTGACATCTCAGGACACCCCAATTGTTTTTTTAGGGCCCATTGTGACATCCTGGGGACCGCCCAGTTGTCCCCAGGGCCCATTGTGGCATCCTGGGTACCCCTTTTATCCCCGGGGCCCATTGTGACATCCTGGGGACTCCCCTTGTCACTGGGGACCCATTGTGACACCATGGGGACCACCCCTTTCTCCCCAGTGCCCATTGTGACATCCTGGGGACCCCTTTGTCCCCAGAGCCCATTGTGACATCCTGGTGAGCCCCCTTTGTCCCCAGGGCCCATTGTGACATCCCAGGACCCCCCTTTGTCACCAGGGCCCATTGTGACGTCCCAGGACCCCTCTTTGTCCCCAGGGCCCATTGTGACATCCCCGGACCCCCCATTGTTCCCAGAGCCCATTGTGACATCCTTGGGACCCCCATTGTCCCCAGGGCCCATTGTGACATTCAGGGGACAGCCTTTTTCCCAAGGGCCCATTGTGACACCATCGGGACCCCCGTTGTCCCCAGGGCCAATTGTGACACCATGGGGACCCTCCTCGTCACTGCGGACCCATTGTGACACCATGGGGACCTGCCCTTGTCCTCAGGGCCAATTGTGACATCCTGGGGACCCTCTTGTCCCCAGGGCCCATAGTTGCACCCTGGGGACCCCCTCTTTTTTCCCAGTGCCCATTGTGACATCCCAGGACCCCCCTATGTCCCCAGGGCCCATTGTGACACCATGGGGACACCCCTTTGACTCCAGGGCCCATTGTCACATCCCGGGACCTCCCAATTGTCCCCAGGGCCCATTGTGACATCCTGGGGACCCGCCCTTGTCCGCAGGGCCCATAGTGAAGTCCCAGGACCCCCTTTGTCCCCAGGGCCCATTGTGACATCCTGGGGACCCCCCTTGTCACTGGGGACCCATTGTATACACCATGGGGACCCCCATTGTCCCCAGGGCCCATTGTGACATCCTGGGGACCCCCCCTTGTCACTGGTGACCCATTGTGACACCATGGGGACCCCCGTTTGTCCCCAGGGCTCATTGTGACATCCCAGGACCCCCCATTGTCCCAAGGACCCATTGTGACATCTCAGGACCCCACTTGTCACTGGGGACCCATTGTGACACCATAGGGACCCCCGTTTGTCCCCAGGGCTCATTGTGACATCCCAGGACCTCCCATTGTCCCCAGGGCCCATTGTGACATCATGGGGACCGCCTTGTCCCTCTGGCCCGTTGTGGCACCGTGGGGACCTCCTTTGTCCCCAGGGCCCATTGTGACACCATGGGGACCCCTTTTGTCACTGTGGTCCAATGTGACATCCCAGGACCCCACTTTGTACCCAAGGCCCATTGTGACATCCTGGGGACCCCCCTTGTCTCCAGGGCCCACCGTGGCACCGTGGGGACCACCCTTGTCACTGGGACCCATTGTAACACTATGGGGATCCCCCCTTGTCCCCAGAGCCCATTGTGACATCCTGGGGACCCCCTTGTTCCCCAGGGCCCACTGTGATGTCCCAGGACCCCCCCTTGTCCCCAGAGTCCATTGTGACATCCTGGGGACGCCCTTTTTCCCCAGGACCCATCTGTCAGGCCCGGCCAGACTCCACTGTTCGCTGTCAGGCGCTGTCGGGATTTGTCGGCCCCTGTTGAGTTCTATCAGGCTCTGTCAAGCCCTGTTGGGCTCTGTCGCGCTTTGTCAGGCTCTGCCTGGCTTTATCATGTTCCATAAGTGCTCCAAAAACTGGATGCTCTTGCGATGCTTGTATTCACACAATTATCGCATATTCATTACAATTTGGGGGAATTTTTAGCATCAAACGCATCTATAGTAAGAAAAAATGTCATAAACCTAGGGTTAGACTGAGGTTAATAATTTCATGGTCTTTGCTGCCATCTAGCGTCCCTTAAGAGAATGCACAGAACACACGTTCGGAGGGTGCCTGCAGGTATGTGCCTGTTCTTGGACGAACCTGTGCGCGAAAGCCTTAGTGCCTATAAACGTTGGTCTGTCCACATGTGAGTGCCTTGATGTCAGCTCCATTTATGCTAAAGCTGGAGCATCATCGTTCAGACGTGTGCGTGTGTGCAGTGTGCCAAACATCCACGCACGTGTTTACCCTCAAGCATGTCAGTACATTTCACGTACGTCTTTCTGTCAATAGATGGGACTGGGCACGCTTGTGGAAGTGTGCGTGTGTGTGGCCACGTGTTTGCTTACACATCAGTGTGTAGCTGCGTGTGCGTGCACGCGGTGCTGGGTGCACATACCTGGGTGCCCCACAGGTCCCGCTGTAGCAGCCCAGCACCTGCCCCATAGTCGCCCCATAAGTGCTCCAGACATGCCTCTTAAGACCCCTACAGCAGCCCCATGAGTGCCCCACAGGTAATTCCACAGCCGCCCCATCCCGCCCCACAGCGGCCGCTGCGGGACCCCCGGAGACCCCCGGCCCCACACCCGCCCCGCAGCCCCACAGCGCGCGGTCTCGGGCCCCGGTGCCGGCCAAGCCACGTCCTGGCCGCGGCCGGAGGAGCCGCCGCTTGTCCACCCCCCACGTCCCCCCGATCGCTGCTGCTGTCGCTGCCTGAGGAGCCGCAGCAGCCGCCGCTTGTCCGCCCCCCCACGTCCCCCCGATCGCTGCTGCTGTCGCTGCCTGAGGAGCCGCAGCAGCCGCCGCTTGTCCGCCCCCCACGTCCCCCCGATCGCTGCTGCTGTCGCTGCCTGAGGAGCCGCAGGAGCCGCCGCTTGTCCGCCCCCCACGTCCCCCCGATCGCTGCTGCTGTCGCTGCCTGAGGAGCCGCAGCAGCCGCCGCTTGTCCGCCCCCCACGTCCCCCCGATCGCTGCTGCTGTCGCTGCCTGAGGAGCCGCAGCAGCCGCCGCTTGTCCGCCCAGCCCCGACTGCCCCCCTCCAATCGCCGCCGCTGCCGCCCCCGCCACCCCCCTTCTCCCGCCATCCCGGTGTCACAACGGGGACTTTGAGCGCGGCTGTGGAGGCAGCAGCTGTTCTGATAGCGAAGCCAAACCGGACCGGGAAACAGGACCGGGAACCAGGAACCGTGGCAGGGAAGTTTTCCCTTGGAGCAAACAAACCCCAGGTGTTCTTCAATGTTTATTGAGAAAGCAGAGTCAGGATGTACCAGTAGTCCGATCAGTGACCTTCTAAGACAAAGTGGGGTCCTGGGATGTCACAATGGGCCCCAGTGACAAAGAGGGTCCCCATGGTGCCACAATGGGCCCTGGGGACAAAGGGAGTCACCAGGATGTCACAATGGGCCCTGGGGACAAGGGGGGTCCCACCCTGTAACAATGGGCCCTGGGGACAAAGTGGGGCCCTGGGATGTCACAATGGGCCCTGGGGACAAATGGGGTCCTGGGACGTCACAATGGGTCCTGGGGATAAAGGGGGTCCCCAGGATGTCACAATGGGCACTTGAGACAAAGGTGGGGTCCCCATTGTGTCACAATGCGTCCCCAGTGACAAGAGGGTTCCCCATGGTGTCACAATGGGCCCTGGGGACAATTGGGGGTCCTGGGATGTCACAATGGGCCGTGAGGACAACAGGGGGTCCCCACGGTGTCAAAATGGGCCCTGGTGACATACGGGGCAGCCCAGGATGTCACAATGGGCCCTGGGGAAAAGAGGGGTCCCCAGGATGTTCACAATGGGCCCTGGAGACAGTGGGGGGTCCAGAAATGTCACAATGGGCCCTGAGGACAAAGGGGGCTCCCCAGGATGTCACAATGGGCTCTGGGGACAAAGGGGGTCCCCACGGTGTCACAATGCACCCTGGGGACAATGGGGGGTCCTGGGACGTCACAATGGGCCCTGGGGACACAGGGGTCCCAAGGATGTGATAATGGGCTCTGGGGACAAGTGGGGTCCCCAGGATGTCACAATGGGCACTGGGGAGAAAGGGGTGGTCCCCATGGTGTCACAATGGGCCCTAGTGACAAGGAGGGTCCCCACGGTTCCACGATGGGCCCTGGGGACAAGGGGGTCCACCAGATGTCACAATGGGCCCTGGGGAAAACAGGGGGTCCCCACGGTGTCACAATGGGCCCTGGGGACAAAGGGAGGTCCTAGGACGTCACAGTGGGCCCTGGGGACAAAGTGGGGTCCCCTGAATGTCACATTGGGGCCTGCAGACAAAGGGGGGTCCTGGGATGTCACAATGGGCCCCAGTGACAAAGGGGGTCCCCAGGATGTCACAACAGGCCCTGGGGACAAAGAGGGCTCTCCTGAATGTCAAAATGGGCCCTGGGGACAAGGGGGGACCCCAGGATGCAACAACGGGCCCTGGGGACAAAGAGGGGTCCCCTGAATGTCACAAAGGGCCCTGGAGACAAGGGGTGTCCTGGGATGTCACAATGGGCCCCAGTGACAAAGGGCGTCCCTGTGGTGCCAAAATGGGCCCTGGGGACAAAGGGGGTCCCCAGGATGTCACAATGGGTCCTGGGGACAAAGGGCATCCCCATGGTGCCACAATGGACCCTAGTGACAAACGAGGTCCCCAGGATGTCACAACGGGCCCTGGGGACAAAGCGGGGTCCTGGGATGTCACAGTGGGCCCTGGGGACAAAGATGAGTCCCCTAAATGTCACAATGGGCCCTGGAGACAGAGGGGCTCCCCATGGTGCCACAATGGGCCCTGAGGAAAAAGCGGGGTCGCCAGGATGTCACAATGGGCTCTTGGAAAAATGGAGGGTCCAGGGACGTCACAATGGGCCCTGGGGACAAAGGAGGTCCCCAGTATGTCACAATGACCCCTTGGGACAACGGGGCCATTGTGGACATCACAATGGGTCCTGGGAACAAAGTGGGGTCCCCAGGATGTCACAATGGGCCTTTGGGACAAAGGGGGTCCCCAGAATTTCACAATGGACCCTGGGGACAAAGGGAGTCCCCACACTGTCACAATAGGCCCTGGGGACAAAGGGTGTGCCCAGGATGTCACAATGGGTCCTGGGGACAAAGGGGGTCCCCAGGATTTCACAATGGGCCCTGGGGACAAAGGGGGTCCCCATGGTGCCACAATGGACCCTGGGGACAAACGAGGTCCCCAGGATGTCACAATGGGCCCTAGGGACAAAGGGAGTCCCCACCCTGTCACAATAGGCCCTGGGGACAAAGGGGGTGCCCAGGATGTCACAATGGGTCCTGGGGACAAAGGGCATCCCCATGGTGCCACAATGGACCCTAGTGACAAACGAGGTCCCCAGGATGTCACAACGGGCCCTAGGGACAAAGGGGGGTCCCCAGGATGTCAAAATAGGCCCTGGGGACAAAGGGGGGGCCTAGGACATCACAATGGGCCCTGGGGACAATGGGGGGTCCTGGGATGTCACAATGAGCCCTGGGCACAATTGGGGGGTCCTTAGATGTCACAACGGGCTCTGGGGACAAAGGGCGTCTCCAGGATGTCACAATGGGCCCTGGGGACAAAGTGGGGTCCTGAAATGTCACAATGGGCCCTGGGCACAAAGGGGGTTCCCAGGATGTCACAATGGGCTCTGAGGACAACGGGGATTCCAACGGTGTCACAATGGGCCCTTGGGACAAAGGCTGTCCCCTGAATGTCACAATGGGCCCTGGGGACAAAGCGGGTCCCCAAGATGTCACAATGGGTCTGGGGACAATGGGGGGTCCGGGGACGTCACAATGGGCCCTGGTGACAAAGGGGGTCCCCCGGAAGTCACAATGGGCCCTGGGGACAAAGTGAGGTCCTGGGAAGTCACAATGGGCCCCAGTGACAAAGGGGGTCCCAATGGTGCCACAATGGGTCCTGGGGAAAAAGGGCGTCCCCAGGATGTCACAATGGGCTCTGGGGACAAGGGGGGGGTCCTGGGACATCACAGTGGGCCATGGGGAACAAGGGGGTCCCCAGGATGTCACAATGGGCTCTGGGGACAAGGGGGGATCCCCATAGTTTTACAATGGGTCCCAGTGACAAGGGTGGTCCCCACGGTGTCACAATGGGCCTTGGGTACGAAGTGGGGTCCTGGGATGTCACATTGGACCACAGTGACAAAAGGGGTCCCCATGGTGTCACAATGGGCCCTGGGGACAAAGGAGGTCCCCACGGTGCCACAACGGGCCAGAGGGACAAGGCGGTCCCCATGATGTCACAATGGGCCCTGGGGACAATGGGAGGTCCTGGGATGTCACAATGAGCCCTGGGGACAAACGGGGGTCCCCATGGTGTCACAATGGGTCACCAGTGACAAGGGGGGTCCCCAGGATGTCACAATGGGCCCTGGGGACAATGGGGGTCCCCATGGTGTATACAATGGGTCCCCAGTGACAAGGGGGGTCCCCAGGATGTCACAATGGGCCCTGGGGACAAAGGGGGTCCTGGGACTTCACAATGGGCCCTGCGGACAAGGGCGGGTCCCCAGGATGTCACAATGGGCCCTGGGGACAATTGGGAGGTCCTGGGATGTGACAATGGGCCCTGGAGTCAAAGGGGTGTCCCCATGGTGTCACAATGGGCCCTGGGGACATAGGGGGGTCCTGGGATGTCACAATGGGCACTGGGAATAAAGAGGGGGTCCCCAGGGTGCAACTATGGGCCCTGGGGACAAGAGGGTCCCCAGGATGTCACAATGGGCCCTGAGGACGAGGGCAGGTCCCCATGGTGTCACAATGGGTCCGCAGTGACGAGGAGGGTCCCCATGGTGTCACAATTGGCCCTGGGGACAACGGGGGTCCCGATGGTGTCACAATGGGCCCTTGGGAAAAAGGCTGTCCCCTGAATGTCACAATGGGCCCTGGGGACAATGGGGGTCCCAAGGATGTCACAATGGGCTCTGGGGACAATGGGGGGTCCGGGGATGTCACAATGGGCCCTGGGGACAAAGAGGGGTCCTGGGATGTCACAATGGGCCCTGGGGAGAAAGGGGTGGTCCCCATGGTGTCACAATGGGTCCCCAGTGACAAGGGGAGTCCCCAGAATGTCACAATGGGCCCCGGGGATAAAAGGGGTACCCAGGATGCCACAATGGGCCCTGGAGACAACTGGGCGGTCCCCAGGATGTCACAATGGGCCCTGGAAACAATTGGGGTGTCCTGAGATGTCACAATGGGCCCTGGGGACAAAGGGGGATCCTGAGATGTCACAATGGGCCCTGGGGACAAAGGGAGTCCCCACCCTGTCACAATGGGCCCTGGGGACAAAGAGGGTCCCCAGGATGTCACAATGGACCCTGGGGACAAAGGGGGGTCCTGGGACGTCACAATGGGCCCTGGGGACAAAGGAGGTCCCCAGGATTTCACAATGGGCCATGGGGACAAGGGGTGTCCTGGAATGTCACAATGGGCCCTGGGGATAAAGGGGGTGCCCAGGATTTCACAATAGGCACTGGGGACAAGGGGGTCCCCAGGATGTCACAATGGGCCCTGGGGACAAAGAGCATCCCCAGCATGTCACAATGGGCCCTGGGGACAAAGTGAAATCCTGGAATGTCACAATGGCCCCCAGTGACAAAGGGGTTCCCCACGGTGTCACAATGGGCCCTGGGGACAAAAGGGGTCCCCAGGATTTCACAATAGCACTGGGGACAAAGGGGGGTCATGGGATGTCACAATGGGCCCTGGGGACAAGGGAGATCCCCATGGTGTCACAATAAGCCCTGGGGACAAAGTGGGGTCCTGGGATGTCACAATGGGCTCTGGGGACAAGGAGGGTCCCCAGGATGTCACAATGGGCCCTGGAGACAAAGGGGGTCCCCACGGTATCAGAATGGGCCCTGGGGACAAAGGGGGTCCCCTGAATGTCACAATGGGCTCTGGGGACAGTGGGGGGTCCTGGGACGTCTCAATGGGCCCTGGGGACAAGGGGGGGTCCCCAGGATGTCACAATGGGCCCTGGGGACAAAGAGGGGTCCCCTGAATGTCACAATGGGCCCTGGGGACAAGGGGGTGCAGTGGATGTCACAATGGGCCCTGGGGACAATGGGGGGTGTCCAGGATGTGAGAATGAGTCCTGAGGACAAGGGGGGGTCCCCATGGTGTCACAATGGGTCCCGAGTGACAAGGGGGGGTCCCCATGGTGTCACAATAGGCCCTGGGGACAAAGTGGGGTCCAAGAATGTCACAATGGGCCCTGGGGACAAAAGGGGTTGCCATGGTGCCACAATGGGCCCTGGGGTCAAAGGGGGTCCCCATGGTGCTACAATGGCCCTGGGGACAAAGGGGGGTCCTGGGATGTCACAATGGGTCCTGGGGACAAAGGGGGTGTCCCCATGGTGCCACAACGGGCCCTGGGAGCAAGGGGGTGGCCAGGATGTCACAATGGGTCCTGCGGAAAATGGGGGGTGCCCAGGATGTCACAATGGACCCTGGGTACAAAGAGGCGTCCCCGGAATGTCACAATGGGCCCTGGGGACAAGGGGGTTCCCTGAATGTCACAATGGGCCCTGGGGACAATGGGGGGTCCTAAGACGTCACAATGGGCCCTGGGGACAAGGAGGGATCCCCAGGATGTCACAATGGGCCCTGGGGACAATGGGGGGTCCTGGGACGTCACAATGGGCCCTAGTGACAAGGGTGGGTCCCCAGGATGTCACAATGGGCCCTGGGGACAAAGAGGGGTCCCCTGAATGTCACAATGGGCCCTGGGGACAAGGGGGTGCCCTGAATGTCACAATGGGCCCTGGGGACAATGGGGGGTCCTGGAATGTCACAGTGGGCCCTGGGGACAATGGGGGTCCCCAGGATGTCACAATGGGCCCTGGGGACAATGGGAGTCCCCAAGGTGTCAGAACGAGCCCTGGGGACAAAGTAGAATCCTGGAATGTCACAATGGCCCCCAGTGACAAAGGGGCTCCCCATGGTGTCACAATGGGCCCTGGGGACATAAGGGGTCCCCAGGATTTCACAATACCACTGGGGACAAAGGGGGTGTCCTGGGATGTCACAATGGGCCCTGGGGACAAAGGGGGGTCCTGGGATGTCACAATGGGGCCCAGTGACAAAGAGGGTCCTCATGGTGCCACAATGGGCCCTGGGGACAAAGGGGGTCCCCTGGATGTCACAATGGGCTCTGGGGACAAGGAGGGTCCCCAGGATGTCACAATGGGCCCTGGGGACAAAGAGCGTCCCCAGCATGTCACAATGGGCCCTGGGGACAAAGAGGGGTCCCCTGAATGTCACAATGGGCCCTGGGGACAAGGGGGTGCAGTGGATGTCACAATGGGCCCTGGGGACAATGGGGGGTGTCCAGGATGTGAGAATGAGTCCTGAGGACAAGGGGGGGTCCCCATGGTGTCACAATGGGTCCCCAGTGACAAGGAGGTGTCCCCATGGTGTCACAATAGGCCCTGGGGACAAAGTGGGGTCCAAGAATGTCACAATGGGCCCTGGGGACAAAAGGGCTTGCCATGGTGCCACAATGGGCCCTGGGGTCAAAGGGGGTGTCCCCATGGTGCCACAACGGGCCCTGGGAGCAAGGGGGTGGCCAGGATGTCACAATGGGTCCTGGGGAAAATGGGGGGTGCCCAGGATGTCACAATGGACCCTGAGGACAATGAGGGTCCCCAGGATGTCACAATGGGCCCTGGGGACAATGGCGGGTGCCCAGGATGTGAGAATGAGTCCTGAGGACAAGGAGGGGTCCCCATGGTGTCACAATAGGCCCTGGGGACAAAGTGGGGTCCTAGAATGTCACAATGGGCCCTGGGGACAAAAGTGGTCCCCATGGTGCTACAATGGCTCCTGGGGACAAAGGGGGGTCCTGGGATGTCACAATGGGCACCGGGGACAAGGGGGTGTCCCCATGGTGCCACAATGGGCCCTGGGAGCAAGGGGGTGGCCAGGATGTCACAATAGGTCCTGGGGACAATGGGGAGTCCTGGGACGTCACAATGGGCCCTGGGGTCAAGGAGGGATCCCCAGGATGTCACAATGGGCCCTGGGGACAAAGAGGGGTCCCCTGAATGTCACAATGGGCCCTGGGGACAAGGGGGTGCCGAGGATGTCACAATGGGCCCTGGGGACAATGGGGGGTCCTGGGATGTCACAATGGGCCCTGGGGACAAGGGTGGGTCCCCAGGATGTCACAATGGGCCTTGGGAACAAGGGGTTCCCCCAGATAACACAATGGGCCCTGGGGACATTGTAAGGTCCTGGGCTGTCACAATGGACCCTGAGGACAAGGGGGGTCCCCAGGATGTCACAATGAAGTCCTGGGACAAAGGGGGTCCCCAGGATGTCACAATGGGGCCTGGGGACCAGGGAGGGTCCTGGGATGTCACAATGGGCCCCAGTGACAAAGGGGGTCCCTATGGTGCCACAATGGGCCCTGGGGACAAAGGGGGTCCCCAGGATGTCACAATGGGCCCTGGGGACAAAGAGCGTCCCCAGCATGTCACAATGGGCTCTGGGGACAAAGGGGGTCCCCTGAATGTCACAATGGGCCCTGGGGACAATGGGGGGTCCTGGGATGTCACAATGAGCCCTGCAGACAAGGGTGGTACCCACGGTGTCACTATGGGCCCTGGGCACAAGGGGGGGTCCCCATAGTGTCACAATGGACACTGGGGACAAGTGGGGTCCCCACGATGTCACAATGGGCCCTGGGGACAATGGGGGGTACCCAGGATGTGAGAATGAGTCCTGAGGACAAGGAGTGGTCCCCATGGTGTCACAATAGGCCCTGGGGACAAAGTGGGGTCCTAGAATGTCACAATGGGCCCTGGGGACAAGGGGGTATCCCCATGGTGCCACAATGGGCCCTGGGAGCAAGGGGGTGCCCAGGATGTCACAATGGACCCTGAGGACAAGCAGGGGTCTCCATGGTGTCACAATGGGCCCCCAGTGACAAGGGGGAGTCCCCATGGTGCCACAATACGCCGTGGGGAGAAACGGGTCCCCAGGATGTCACAATGGGCCCTAGGGACAAAGGGGGGTCCGCCGGATGTCACAATGGGCCCTGGGGACCAGGGGGGGTCCTGGGATGTCACAATGGGCCCCAGTGACAAAGTGGGTCCCTATGGTGCCACAATGGGCCCTGGGGACAAAGGGGGTCCCCTGGATGTCACAATGGGCTCTGGAGACACGGAGGATCCCCAGGATGTCACAATGGGCCCTGGGGACAAACAAGGTCCCCACGGTATCAGAACGGGCCCTGGCGACAAAGGGGGGTCCCCTGAATGTCACAATGGGCCCTGGGGACAATGGGGGGTCCTGGGATGTCACAATGAGCCCTGCGGACAAGGGTGGTACCCACAGTGCCACAATGGGCCCTGGGCACAAGTGGATGTCCACATAGTGTCACAATGGGTCCTGGGGACAAGTGGGGTCCCCAGGATGTCACAATGGGCCCTGGGGACAATGTGGGGTCCTGGGATGTCACAATGGGCCCCAGAGACAAAGGGGGTCCCCCTGCATGTCACAATGGGTCCTGGGGACAATGGGGGGTCCTAGGACGTCAAAATGGGCCCTGGGGACAAGGAGCGATCCCCAGGATGTCACAATGGGCCCTGCGGACTATGGGGGGTCCTGGGATGTCACAATGGGCCCTGGGGATAAGGGGGGGTCCCCAGGATGTCACAGTGTGCCCTGGGTACAAAGAGGCGTCCCTGGAATGTCACAATGGGCCCTGGGGACAAGGGGGTGCCCTGAATGTCACAATGGGCCCTGGGGACAATGGGGGGTCCTGGGACATCACAATGGGCCCGAGTGACAAGGGGGGGTCCCCAGGATGTCACAATGGGCCCTGGGGACAATGGCGGGTCCCCTGAATATCAAAATGGGCCCTGGGGACAAGGGGGTGCAGTGGATGTCACAATGGGCCCTAGGGACAATGGGGGTCCCCAGGATGTCACAATGGGCCCTGGGGACAAAGGGGGGTCCTGGGATGTCACAATGGGCCCCAGTGACAAAGGGGGTCCCCATGGTGCCACAATGGGCCCTGGGGACAAGGGGGTTCCCCTGGATGTCACAATGGGCTCTGGGGACAAGGAGGGTCCCCAGGATTTCACAATGGGCCCTGGGGACAATGGGGGGTCCCGTGAATGTCACAATGGGCCCTAGGGACAAGGGGGTGCCGAGGAGGTCACAATGGGCCCTGGGGACAATGGGGGGTCCTGGGACGTCACAATGGGCCCGGGAGACAAGAGGGGATCCCTAGGATGTCACAATGGGCCCTGGGGACTAATGAGGTCCCCACGGTCTCACAATATGTCCTGGAGACAAAGGGGGGTCCCCTGAATGTCACAATGGGCCCTGGTGACAAGGGGGGATCCCCAGGATGTCACAATGGGCCCTGGGGACAATGGGGGGTCCTGGGACGTCACAATGGGCCCTGGGGACAAGAGGGGGTCCCCAGGATGTCACAATGGGCCCTGGGGACAATGGGGGTCCTGGGACGTCACAATGGGCCTTGGGGACACAGAGGGGCCCTAGGACGTCACAATCAGCCCTGGGGACAAGGGGGGATCCCCTGAAAGTCACAATGAGCCCTGGGAACAGAGGGGGGTCCTGGGACGTCACAATGGGCCCTGGGGACAAGGGGGGGTCTCCAGGATGTCACAATGGGCCCTGGGGACAAAGAGGGGTCCCTAAAGTGTCACAATGGGCCCTGGGGACACAGAGGGGCCCTGGGACGTCACAATCAGCCCTGGGGACAAAGTGGGGTCCTGGGATGTCACAATGGGCCCCAGTGACAAAGGGGGTCCCCATGGTGCCACAATGGGCCGTGGGGACAAAAGGGGTGCCCAGGATGTCACAATGGGCCCTGGGGACCAGGGTGGGTCCTGCGATGTCACAATGGGCCCTGGGGACAAAGGGGGTCCCCTGTATGTCACAATGGGCTCTGGGGACAAAGGGGGGTCCTGCGATGTCACAATGAGCCCTGCGGTCAAGGGTGGTACCCACGGTGTCACAATGGGCCCTGGGAACAAGGGGGGGTCCCCATAGGGTCACAATGGGTCCTGGGGAAAATGGGGTCCCCAGGATGTCACAATGGGCCCTGGGGACAATGGGCGGTCCTGGGATGTCACAATGGGCCCCAGTGACAAAGGGGTTCCCTGAATGTTACAATGGGTCCGGAGGACAATGGGGGGTCCTGGGACATCACAATAGGCCCTGGGGACAAGGAGGGATCCCCAGGATGTCACAATGGGCCCTGGGGACAATGGGGGGTCCTGGGACGTCACAATGGGCCCCAGTGACAACGGGGGTCCCCAGGATGTCACAATGGGCCCTGGGGACAAAGAGGGGTCCCCTGAATGTCACAATGGGCCCTGGGGACAAGGGGGTGCAGTGGATGTCACAATGGGCCCTGGGGACAATGGGGGGTCCTGGAATGTCACAATGGGCCTTGGGGACAATGGGGGTCCCCAGGATGTCACAATGGGCCCTGGGGACAATGGGGTTGCCCAGGATGTCACAATGGGCCCTGGGGACAATGGGAGTCCCCAAGGTGTCAGAACGAGCCCTGGGGACAAAGTGAAATCCTGGAATGTCACAATGGCCCCCAGTGACAAAGGGGTTCCCCACGGTGTCACAATGGGCCCTGGGGACAAAAGGGGTCCCCAGGATTTCACAATAGCACTGGGGACAAAGGGGGGTCATGGGATGTCACAATGGGCCCTGGGGACAAGGGAGATCCCCATGGTGTCACAATAAGCCCTGGGGACAAAGTGGGGTCCTGGGATGTCACAATGGGCTCTGGGGACAAGGAGGGTCCCCAGGATGTCACAATGGGCCCTGGGGACAAAGGGGGGTCCTGTGATGTCACAGTGGGCCCCAGTGACAAAGAGGGTCCTCATGGTGCCACAATGGGCCCTGGGGACAAAGGGGGTCCCCTGGATGTCACAATGGGCTCTGGGGACAAGGAGGGTCCCCAGGATGTCACAATGGGCCCTGTGGACAAAGAGCGTCCCCTGAATGTCACAATGGGCCCTGGGGACAAAGGGGGTCCCCACGGTATCAGAATGGGCCCTGGGGACAAAGGGGGTCCCCTGAATGTCACAATGGGCCCTGGGGACAGTGGGGGGTCCTGGGACGTCTCAATGGGCCCTGGGGACAAACAGGGGTCCCCTGAATGTCACAATGGGCCCTGGGGACAAGGGGGTGCCGAGGATGTCACAATGGGCCCTGGGGACAATGGGGGGTCCTGGGACGTCACAATGGGCCCTGCGGGCAAGGAGGGATCCCCAGGATGTCACAATGGGCCCTGGGGACAAACAGGGGTCCCCTGAATGTCACAATGGGCCCTGGGGACAAGGGGGTGCCGAGGATGTCACAATGGGCCCTGGGGACAATGGGGGGTCCTGGGACGTCACAATGGGCCCTGCAGACAAGGAGGGATCCCCAGGATGTCACAATGGGCCCTGGGGACAATGGGGGGTCCTGGGACGTCACAATGAGCCCTGCGGACAAGGGTGGTACCCAGGACGTCACAATGGGCCCTGGGGACAAGGGGGTTCCCCATAGTGTCACAATGGGTCCTGGGGACAAGTGGGGTCCCCACGATGTCACAATGGGCCCTGGGGACAATGGGCGGTCCTGGGATGTCACAATGGGCCCCAGTGACAAAGGGGGTCCCCTGAATGTCACAATGGGTCCTGTGGACAATGGGGGGTCCCGGGACGTCACAATGGGCCCTGGGGACAAGGAGGGATCCCCAGGATGTCACAATGGGCCCTGGGGACAATGGGCGGTCCTGGGACATCACAATGGGCCCTGAGGACAAGGAGGGATCCCCAGGATGTCACAATGGGCCCTGGGGACAATGGAGGGTCCTGGGACGTCACAATGGGCCCTGGGGACAAGAGGGTGTCCCCTGGATGTCACAATGGGCTCTGGGGACAAGGGGGGTCCTCAGGATGTCACAATGGGCCCTGGGGACAAAGGGGGGTGTCGACGGTGTCACAATGGGCCCCAGTGTCAAAGGGGGTCCCCATGGTGCCACAATGGGCCCTGGAGACAAAGGGGGTCCCTTGGATGTCACAATGGGCTCTGGGGACAAGTAGGGTCCCCAGGATGTCACAATGGGCCCTGGGGACAAGGAGGGATCCCCAGGATGTCACAATGGGCCCTGGGGACAATGGGGGGTCCTTTGACTTCACAATGGGTCCTGGGGACAAAGAGGGGTCCCCTGAATGTCACAATGGGCCCTGGGGACAATGGGGGGTCCTGGGACGTCACAATGGGCCCCAGTGACAAGAGGGGGTCCCCAGGATGTCACAATGGGTCCTGGGAACAAAGGGGGTTTCCTGAATGTCACAATGGGCCCTGGGGACAAGGGGGTGCCGAGGATGTCACAATGGGCCCTGGGGACAATGGGGGTTCCTGGGACGTCACAATGGGCCCTGCGGACAAGGAGGGATCCCCAGGATGTCACAATGGGCCCTGGGGACAATGCGGGTCCTGGGACGTCACAATGAGCCCTGCGGACAAGGGTGGTACCCAGGCTGTCACAATGGGCCCTGGGAACAAGGGGGGGTCCCCATAGTGTCACAATGGGTCCTGGGGACAAGTGGGGTCCCCAGGATGTCACAATAGGTCCTGGGGACAATGTGGGGTCCTGGGATGTCACAATGGGCCCCAGTGACAAAGGGGCCCCCTGACTGTCACAATGGGCCCTGGGGACAATGGGGTGTCCTGGGACGTCACAATGGGCCCTGGGGACAAGGAGGGATCCCCAGGATGTCACAATGGGCCCTGGGGACAATGGGGGGTCCTGGGACGTCACAATGGCCTCTGGGGACAAGGGGGGGTCCCCAGGATGTCACAATGTGCCCTGGGTTTCAAAGAGGCGTCCCCTGAATGTCACAATGGGCCCTGGGGACAATGGGGGGTCCTAAGACGTCACAATGGACCCTGAGGACAAGGAGGGATCCCCAGGATGTCACAATGGGTCCTGGGGACAATGGGGGGTCCTGGGACGTCACAATGGGCCCCAGTGACAAGGGGGGGTCTCCAGGATGTCAGAATGGGCCCTGGGGACAAAGAGGGGTCCCCTGAATGTCACAATGGGCCCTGGGGAGAAAGGGGGTCCCCAGGATGTCAAAATGGGCCTTGGGGACAAAGTGGGGTTCTTGGATATCACATTGTGACACAGTGACAAAGGGGGTCCCCATGGTGCCGCAATGAGCCCTGGGGACAAAGGGAGGTCCCTAGGATGTCACAATGGGCCCTTGGGACAATGGGGTTCCTGGGATGTCACAATGGGTCCCCAGTGACAAAGGGGGTCCCCAGGATGTCTCAATGGGCCCTGAGGACAATGGGAGGTCCCCATGGTGTCACAAAGGGTCCCCAGTGACAAGGGAGGTCCCCACGGTGCCAGGATGGGTCCTGCGGACAAGGAGGTCCCCAGGATGCCACAATGGGCCCTGGGGACAAAGAGACTCCCCAGGATGTCACAATGGGACCTGGGGACAAGGGGGTCCCCAGGAACTCACAATGGGCTCTGGGGACAATGGAGGTTCCCCAGGATGTTCACAATAGGCCCTGAGGACAAGGGGTGGTCCCCATGGTGTCACAATGGGTCCCCAGTGACAAGGGGGTCCCCAAGGTGTCACAATGGGCCCTGGGAACAATGGGGGGTCCTGGGACGTAACAATAGGCCCTAGGGACAAAGGGGGTCCCCACGGTGTTACTATGGTCCCGGGTGACAAAGGGGGATGCCCAGAATGTCACAATGGGCCCTGAGGACAAGGAGGGGTCTCCATGGTGTCACAATGGGTCCCCAGTGACAAGGAGGGTCCCCATGGTGTCACGATGGGTCCTGGGGACAAGGGGGTCCCCAGGATGTAAGAATGAACCCTGGGGACAATGGGGGGTCCTGGGACGTCACAATGGGTCCTGGGGACAAAGGGTGTCTCCAGGATGTCACAATGGGCTCTGGGGACAATGCAGGGTCCTGGGACGTCACAATGGGTCCTTAGGACAAAGAGGGGTCCCCAGGATGTCACAATGGGCCCTGGGGACAATGTGGGGTCCTGGGATGTCACAATGGGCCCTGGGGACAATGGGGGGGTCCTGGGACGTCACAATGGGCCCTGGGGACAAGGAGGGATCCCCAGGATGTCACAATGGGCCCTGGGGACAATGGGGGGTCCTGGGACGTCACAATGGGCCCTGGGGACAAGGGGGGGTCCCCAGGATGTCACAATGGGCCCTGGGGACAAAGAGGTGTCCCCTGAATGTCACAATGGGCCCTGGGGACAAGGGGGTGCAGAGGATGTCACAATAGGCCCTGGGGACAATGGGGGGTCCTGGGACGTCACAATGGGCCCTGGGGACAAGGAGGGATCCCCAGGATGTCACAATGGGCCATGGGGACAATGGGGGGTCCCAGGACATCACAATGGGCCCGGGGAACAAGGGGGTTCCCCAGGATGTCACAATGGGCCCTGGGCACAAAGAGGGGCCCTACAACGTCACAATCAGCCCTGGGTACAAGGGGGGATCCCCTGAAAGTCACAATGAGCCTTGGGATCAGAGGGGGCTCCCCAGGACGTCACAATGGGCCCTGGGAACAATGGGGGTCCCTTGAAGGTCACAATGGGCCCTGGGGACAATGGTGGGTCCCCTGAATGTCAAAATGGGCCCTGGAGACAAAGGGGGGTCCGCAGGATGTCACAATGGGCACTGGGGACAAAGGGGAGGTCCCCATGGTGTCACAATGGGCCCAAGTGACAAGGAGGGTCCCCACGGTGCCACGATGGGTCCTGGGGACAAGGGGGTCCCCCAGATGTCACAATGGGCCGTGGGGACAATGGGGTTGCCCAGGATGTCACAATGGACCCTGGGGACAAAGGGGGATCCCCAGGATGTCACAATGGGCCCTGGGGACCAGGGGGGTCCTGCGATGTCACAATGGGCCCTGGGGACAATGGAGTTGCCCAGGATGTCACAATGGACCCTGGGGACAAAGAGGGATCCCCAGGATGTCACAATGGGCCCTGGGGACCAGGGGGGTCCTGCCATGTCACAATGGGCCCTGGGGAGAAAGGGGGTCCCCTGGATGTCACAATGGGCTCTGGGGACAAGGAGGGTCCCCAGGATGTCACAATGACCCCTGCGGACAAGGGGGGTGTCGATGGTGTCACAATGGGCCCTGGGAACAAGGGGGGGTCCCCATAGTGTTCACAATGGGTCCTGGGGACAAGTGGGGTCCCCAGGATGTCACAATGGGTCTTGGGGACAATGTGGAGTCCTGGGATGTCACAATGGGCCCTAGTGACAAAGGGGTTCCCCATGGTGCCACAATGGCCCCTGGGGACAAAGGGGGTCCCCAGGATTTGACAATAGCACTGGGGACAAATGGGGGTCATGGGATGTCACAGTGGGCCCTGGGGACAAGGGAGGTCCCCATGGTGTCACAATAAGCCCTGGGGACAAAGTGGGGTGCTGGGATGTCACAATGGGCCCCAGTGACAAAAGGGGGTCCCCATGGTGCCACAATGGGCCGTGGGGACCAGGGGGGGTACTGCGATGTCACAATGGGCCCTGGGGATAAAGGGGGTCCCCTGGATGTCACAATGGGCTCTGGGGACAAGGAGTGTCCCCAGGATGTCACAATGGGCCCTGGGGACAAACGGGGGTGTCGACGGTGTCAAAATGGGTCCTGGGGACAAAGGGCGTCCCCAGGATGTCACAATATGCCCTGGGGACAAAGGGGGTCCCCACGGTATCAGAATGGGCCCTGGGGACAAAGGGGGGTCCCCTGAATGTCACAATGGGCCCTGGGGACAATGGGGGTCCTGGGATGTCACAATGAGCCCTGCGGACAAGGGTGGTACCCACAGTGTCATAATGGGCCCTGGGCACAAGGGGTGGTCCCCATAGTGTCACAATGGGTCCTGGGGACAAGTGGGGTCCCCAGGATGTCACAATAGGTCCTGGGGACAATGTGGGGTCCTGGGATGTCACAATGGGCCCCAGTGACAAAGGGGGTCCCCTGAATGTCACAATGGGTCCTGGGTACAATGTGGGGTCCTGGGACGTCACAATGGGCCCTGGGGACAAGGAGGGATCCCCAAAATGTCACAATGGGCCCTGGGGACAATGGGGGGTCCTGGGACGTCACAATGGCCCCAGTGACAAGGGGGGGTCCCCAGGATGTCACAATGGGCCCTGAGGACAAAGAGGGGTCCCCTGAATGTCACAATGGGCCCTGGGGACAAGGGCGTGCCGAGGATGTCACAATGGGCCCTGGGGACAATGGGGGGTCCTGGAATGTCACAATAGGCACTGGGGACTATGGGGGTCCCCAGGATGTCACTATGGGCCTTGGGGACAATAGGAGGTTCTGGGATGTCACAATGGGCCCTGGGGACAATGGGGGGTGCCCAGGATGTGAAAATGAGTCCTGAGGACATGGGGGGGTCCCCATGTTGTCACAATGGGTCCCCAGTGACAAGGAGGGGTCCCCATGGTGTCACAATAGGCCCTGGGGACAATGGGGTCCCCTGAATGTCACAATGGGCCCTGGGAACAAAAGTGGTTGCCATGCTGCCACAAGGGGCCCTGGGGTCAAAGGCGGTCCCCATGGTGCTAAAATGGGCCCTGGGAGCAAGGGGGTGGCCAGGATGTCACAATGGGTCCCGGGGACAATGGGGGGTGCCCAGGATGTCACAATGGACCCTGAGGACAAGGGGGGGTCTCCATGGTGTCACAATGGGTCCCCAGTGACAAGGGGGGGTCCCCATGGTGCCACAATGAGCCCTGGGGACAAAGGGAGGTCCCTATGATGTCACAATGGGCCCTGGGGACTAATGAGGTCCCCACGGTGTCACAATGTGTCCTGGAGAAAAAGGGGGGTCCCCAGGATGTTACAATGGGCTCTTGGCACAATGGGGTTCCTGGGATGTCACAATGGGTCCCCAGTGACAAAGGGGGTCCCCAGGATGTCTCAATGGGCCCTGAGGACAATGGGAGGTCCCCATGGTGTCACAAAGGGTCCCCAGTGACAAGGGAGGTCCCCACGGTGCCACGATGGGTCCTGGGGACAAGGAGGTCCCCAGGATGCCACAACGGGCCCTGGGGATAAAGGGGGTCCCCAGGATGTCACAATGGGACCTGGGGACAAGGGGCTCCACAGGATCTCACAATGGGCTCTGGGGACAATGGAGGTTCCCCAGGATGTTCACAATAGGCCCTGAGGACAAGGGGTGGTCCCCATGGTGTCACAATGGGCCCTGGGGACAATGGGGGTCCTGGGACGTAACAATAGGCCCTGGGGAGAAGGGGGGGGTCCCCTGAATGTCACAATGGCCCCTGGGGAGAAAGGGGGTCCCCAGGATGTCCAAATGGGCCATGGGGACAAAGTGGGGTTCTGGGATATCACAATGTGCCACAGTGACAAAGGGGGTCCCCATGGTGCCACAATGAGCCCTGGGGACAAAGGGAGGTCCCTAGGATGTCACAATGGTCCCCGGGGACTAATGAGGTCCCCACGGTGTCACAATGCGTCCTGGAGACAAAGGGGGGTCCCCTGGATGTCACAATGGGCCCTTGGGACAATGGGGTTCCTGGGATGTCGCAATGGGTCCCCAGTGACAAAGGGGGTCCCCAATATGTCTCAATGGGCACTGAGGACAATGGGAGATCCCCAGGATGTCACAATGGGCCCTGGCGACAATGGGGGGTCCTGGGACGTCACAATAGGCCCTGGGGACAAAGGGGGTCCCCTGAATGTCACAATGGGCCCTGGGGACAAAGAGGCTCCCCAGGATGTCACAATGGGCCCTGGGGAAAATGTGGGGTCCTGGGACATCACAATGGGCCCTGGGGACAAAGGGGGTCCCCAGGATGTCACAATGGGCCCTGGGGACAAAGAGGCTCCCCAGGATGTCACAATGGGACCTGGGGACAAGGGGGTCCCCAGGACTAACAGTGGGCTCTGGGGACAATGGAGGTTCCCCAGGATGTTCACAATAGGCCCTGAGGACAAGGGGTGGTCCCCAAGGTGTCACAATGGGCCCTGGGGACAATGGGGGTCCCGGGACGGAATAATAGGCCCTGGGGACAAGGGGGGTCCCCACAGTGTCACAATGGGCCCTGGGGACAAAGGGGGTCCCCACGGTGTTACAATGGTCCCGGGGGACAAAGGGGGATGCCCAGGATGTCACAATGGGCCCTGAGGACAAGGGGGGCTCCCCAGGGTGTCGGAATGGGTCCCCAGTGACAAGGAGGGTCCCCATGGTGTCACGATGGGTCCTGGGGACAAGGGGGTCCCCAGGATGTAACAATGGACCCTGGGGACAATGGGGGGTCCTGGGACGTCACAATGGGCCCTGGAGACAAAGGGGGTCCCCAGGATGTCACAATGAGCCCTGGGGACAATGTGGGGTCCTGGGACGTCACAATGGGCCCCAGTGACAAAGGGGGTCCCCAGGATGTCACAATGGGCCCTGGGGACAATCTGGGGTCCTGGGACGTCACAATGGGCCCTGGGGACAGGGAGGGATCCCCAGGATGTCACAATGGGCCCTGGGGACAATGAGGGGTCCTGGGACGTCACAATGGGCCCTGGGGACAAGAGGGGGTCCCCAGGATGTCACAATGGGCCCTGGGGACAAAGAGGGGTCCCCTGAATATCACAATGGGCCCTGGGGACAAGGGGGTGCCGAGGATGTCACAATGGGCCCTGGGGACAAGGGGGGGTCCCCAGGATGTCACAATGGGCCCTGGGGACAAAGAGGGGTCTCTAAAGTGTCACAATGGGCCCTGGGGACACAGAGGGGCCCTAGGACATCACAATCAGCCCTGGGGACAAGGGGGGGGTCCCCTGAAAGTCACAATGAGCCCTGGGAACAGAGGGGGTCCCCAGGACGTCACAATGGGCCCTGGGAACAATGGGGGTCCCTTGAAGGTCACAATGGGCCCTGGGGACAATGGTGGGTCCCCTGAATGTCAAAATGGGCCCTGGGGACAAAGGGGGGGTCCGCAGGATGTCACAGTGGGCACTGGGGACAAAGGGGGCATCCCCATGGTGTCACAATGGGCCCAAGTGACAATGAGGGCACCCACGGTGCCACGATGGGTCCTGGGGACAAGGGGGTCCCCCAGATGTCACAATGGGCCCTGGGGACATTGGGGTTGCCCAGGATGTCACAATGGGCCCTGGGGACAATGGTGGGTCCCCTGAATGTCAAAATGGGCCCTGGGGACAAAGGGGGGTCGCAGGATGTCACAATGGGCACTGGGGACAAAGGGGGCGTCCCCATGGTGTCACAATGGGCCCAAGTGACAAGGAGGGCCCCACGGTGCCACGATGGGTCCTGGGGACAAGGGGGTCCCCTAGATGTCACAATGGGCCGTGGGGACAATGGGGTTGCCCAGGATGTCACAATGGACCCTGGGGACAAAGGGGGATCCCCAGGATGTCACAATGGGCCCTGGGGACAAGGGGGTCCCCAGGACTAACAGTGGGCTCTGGGGACAATGGAGGTTCCCCAGGATGTTCACAATAGGCCCTGAGGACAAGGGGTGGTCCCCAAGGTGTCACAATGGGCCCTGGGGACAATGGGGGTCCCGGGACGGAATAATAGGCCCTGGGGACAAGGGGGGTCCCCACAGTGTCACAATGGGCCCTGGGGACAAAGGGGGTCCCCACGGTGTTACAATGGTCCCGGGGGACAAAGGGGGATGCCCAGGATGTCACAATGGGCCCTGAGGACAAGGGGGGCTCCCCAGGGTGTCGGAATGGGTCCCCAGTGACAAGGAGGGTCCCCATGGTGTCACGATGGGTCCTGGGGACAAGGGGGTCCCCAGGATGTAACAATGACCCTGGGGACAATGGGGGGTCCTGGGACGTCACAATGGGCCCTGGAGACAAAGGGGGTCCCCAGGATGTCACAATGAGCCCTGGGGACAATGTGGGGTCCTGGGACGTCACAATGGGCCCCAGTGACAAAGGGGGTCCCCAGGATGTCACAATGGGCCCTGGGGACAATCTGGGGTCCTGGGACGTCACAATGGGCCCTGGGGACAGGGAGGGATCCCCAGGATGTCACAATGGGCCCTGGGGACAATGAGGGGTCCTGGGACGTCACAATGGGCCCTGGGGACAAGAGGGGGTCCCCAGGATGTCACAATGGGCCCTGGGGACAAAGAGGGGTCCCCTGAATATCACAATGGGCCCTGGGGACAAGGGGGTGCCGAGGATGTCACAATGGGCCCTGGGGACAAGGGGGGGTCCCCAGGATGTCACAATGGGCCCTGGGGACAAAGAGGGGTCTCTAAAGTGTCACAATGGGCCCTGGGGACACAGAGGGGCCCTAGGACATCACAATCAGCCCTGGGGACAAGGGGGGGGTCCCCTGAAAGTCACAATGAGCCCTGGGAACAGAGGGGGTCCCCAGGACGTCACAATGGGCCCTGGGAACAATGGGGGTCCCTTGAAGGTCACAATGGGCCCTGGGGACAATGGTGGGTCCCCTGAATGTCAAAATGGGCCCTGGGGACAAAGGGGGGGTCCGCAGGATGTCACAGTGGGCACTGGGGACAAAGGGGGCGTCCCCATGGTGTCACAATGGGCCCAAGTGACAATGAGGGCACCCACGGTGCCACGATGGGTCCTGGGGACAAGGGGGTCCCCCAGATGTCACAATGGGCCCTGGGGACATTGGGGTTGCCCAGGATGTCACAATGGGCCCTGGGGACAATGGTGGGTCCCCTGAATGTCAAAATGGGCCCTGGGGACAAAGGGGGGTCGCAGGATGTCACAATGGGCACTGGGGACAAAGGGGGCGTCCCCATGGTGTCACAATGGGCCCAAGTGACAAGGAGGGCCCCACGGTGCCACGATGGGTCCTGGGGACAAGGGGGTCCCCTAGATGTCACAATGGGCCGTGGGGACAATGGGGTTGCCCAGGATGTCACAATGGACCCTGGGGACAAAGGGGGATCCCCAGGATGTCACAATGGGCCCTGGGGACAATGGGAGTGCCCAAGGTGTCAGAACGAGCCCTGGGGACAAAGTGGAATCCTGGAATGTCACAATGGCCCCCAGTGACAAAGGGGTTCCCCATGGTGCCACAATGGGCCCTGGGCACAAAGGGGGTCCCCAGGATTTCACAATAGCACTGGGGACAAAGGGGGGTCACGGGATGTCACAATGGGCCCTGGGGACAAAGTGGGGTCCTGGGATGTCACAATGGGCCCCAGTGACAAAGGGGGTCCCCATGGTGCCACAATGGGCCGTGGGGACAAAAGGGGTCCCCTGGATGTCACAATGGGCCCTGGGGACCAGGGGGGGGTCCTGCGATGTCACAATGGGCCCTGGGGACAAAGGGGGTCCCCTGGATGTCACAATGGGCTCTGGGGACAAGGGTGGTACCCACGGTGTCACAATGGGCCCTGGGAACAAGGCGGGGTGCCCATAGTGTCACAATGGGTCCTAGGGACAAGTGGGGTCCCCAGGATGTCACAATGGACCCTGGGGACAATGTGGGGTCCTGGGATGTCACAATGGGCCCTGGGGACAAGGGGGGGTCCCCAGGATGTCACAATGTGCCCTGGGTACAAAGAGGCGTCTCCTGAATGTCGCAATGGGCCCTGGGGACAATGGGGGGTCCTGGGATGTCACAATGGGCCCTGGGGCCAAACAGGGATCCCCAGGATGTCACAATGGGCCCTGGGGACAATGGGGGGTCCTGGGAACGTCACAATGGGCCCCAGTGATAAGGGGGCATCCCCAGGATGTCATAATGGGCCCTGGGGACCAGAGGGGTCCTTCAATATCACAATGGGCCCTGGGGACAAAGGGGGTCCCCTGGATGTCACAATGGGCCCTGGGGACAAAGGGGGGTCCTGGGATGTCACAATGGGCCCCAGTGACAAAGGGGCCCCCTGAATGTCACAATGGGTCCTGGGGACAATGGGGGGTCCTGGGACGTCACAATGGGCCCTGGGGACAAAGAGGCGTCCCCGGAATGTCACAGTGGGCCCTGGGGACAAGGGGGTGCCCTGAATGTCACAATGGGCCCTGGGGACAATGGGGGATCCTGGGACGTCACAATGGGCCCCAGTGACAAGGGGGGGTCCCCAGGATGTCACAATGTGCCCTGGGGACAAAGAGGCGTCCCCGGAATGTCACAATGGGCCCTGGGGACAAGGGGGTGCCCTGAATGTCACAATGGGCCCTGGGGACAAGTGGGGTCCTAAGACTTCACAATGGGCCCTGGGGACAAGGAGGGATCCTGGGACGTCACAATGGGCCCCAGTGACAAGGGGGGGTCCTCAGGATGTCACAATGGGCCCTGGGGACAAAGAGGGGTCCCCAGGATGTCACAATGGGCCCTGGGGACAATGGGGGGTCCTAAGACGTCACAATGAACCCTGGGGACAACGGGGGGTCCTGGGACGTCACAATGGGCCCCAGTGACAAGGGGGGGTCCCCAGGATGTCACAATGGGCCCTGGGGACAAAGAGGGGTCCCCTGAATGTCACAATGGGCCCTGGGGACAATGGGGGTTCCTGGAATGTCACAATGGGCCCTGGGGACAATAGGAGGTTCTGGGATGTCACAATGGGCCCTGGGGACAATGAGGGTCCCCAGGATGTCACAATGGGCCCTGGGGACAATGGGGGGTGCCCAGGATGTGAGAATGAGTCCTGAGAAGAAGGGGGGGTCCCCATGGTGTCATAATGGGTCCCCAGTGACAAGGAGGGGTCCCCATGGTGTCACAATAGGCCCTGGGGACAAAGTGGGGTCCTAGAATGTCACAATGGGCCCTGGGGCAAAAGGGGTTGCCATGGTGCCACAATGGGCCCTGGGGTAAAAGGGGGTCCCCATGGTGCTAAAATGGGCCCTGGGGACAAAGCGGGGTCCTGGGATGTCACAATGGTTCCTGGGGACAAAGGTGATGTCCTCATGGTGCCATAATGGGCCCTGGGAGCAAGGGGGTCCCCAGGATGTCACAATAGGTCCTGGGGACAATGGGAGGTGCCCAAGATGTCACAATGGACCCTGAGGACAAGCGGGGGTATCCATGGTGTCACAATGGGCCCCCAGTGACAAGGGGGGGTCCCCATGGTGTCACAATGGGTCCTGGGGTCAATGGGAGGTGCCCAAGATGTCACAATGGACCCTGAGGACAAGCGGGGGTCTCCATGCCCGACAGATCCTGACAGGGCCCGAGCAAACCTGACAGGGCCCGACGGAGCCCGACAGGGCACGAGCAAACCCGACAGGGCCCGAGCAAACCCGACAGGGTTCGACAAAGCCTGACAGGGCTCGATGGAGCCCGACAGGGCCCGAGGAAACCCGACAGGGCCCGACGGAGCCTGACAGGGCCCGAGCAAACCCGACAGGGCTCGACGGAGCCTGACAGGGCCCGAGCAAACCCGACAGGGCCCGAGCAAACCTGACAGGGCACGAAGGAGCCCGACAGGGCCCGAGCAAACCCGACAAGGCCCAACGGATCCCGACAGGGCCTGAGCAAACCTGACAGGGCCCGACGGAGCCCGACAGGGCACGAGCAAACCCGACAGGGCCTGACGGAGCCTGACAGGGCCTGAGCAAACCCGACAGGGCCCGAGAAAATCTGACAGGGCCCGACGGAGCCCGACAGGACGCAGGCAAACCCGACAGGTCCCGAGCAAACCCGACAGGGCCTGACAAGGCCTGACAGGGCCCGAGCAAACCCGACAGGGCCCGAGCAAACCTGATAGGGCACGAAGGAGCCCGACAGGGCCCGAGCAAACCCGACAAGGCCCACTGGATCCCGACAGGGCCCGAGCAAACCTGACAGGGCCCGAGAGAACCTGACAGGGCCCGACGGAGCCCGACAGGGCGCGAGCAAACCCGACAGAGGCTGACAAGGCCCGACAGGGCCTGAGCAAACCCGACAGGACCCGCCAAAGCCTGATAGGGTCCGATGGAGCCCGACAGGGCCCGAGCAAACCCGACAGGGCCCGAGCAAACCTGACAGGGCTCGATGGAGCCCGACAGGGCCCGAGGAAACCCGACAGAGCGCGACGGAGCCTGACAGGGCCCGAGCAAACCCGACAGGGTTCGACGGAGCCCGACAGGGCCCGAGCAAACCCGACAGGGTCCGACGAAGCCTGACAGGGCTTCAGCAAACCCGACAGGGCCCAAGCAAACCCGACAGGGCCCGAGCAAACCCGACAGGGCCAGACGGAGCCCGACAGGGCCCGAGGAAACCAGACAGGGCCCGACAGAGCCCGACAGGACCCGAGCAAACCCGAGAGGGCCCGAGCAAACCCGACAGGGTTCGACAAAGCCTGACAGGGCTTGATGGAGCCCGACAGGGCCCGAGGAAACCCGACAGGGCCCGACGGAGCCTGATAGAGCCCGAGCAAACCCGACAGGGCTCGACGGAGCCCGATAGGGCCCGAGCAAACCCGACAGGGCCTGACGGAGCCCGACAGGGCCCGAGCAAACCCGAAAGGGCCCGACGAAGCCTGACAGGGCTCGATGGAGCCCGACAGGGCCCGAGGAAACCCGACAGGGCCCGAGGAAACCCGACAGGGCCCGACGGAGCCCGATAGGGCCCGAGCAAACCCGACAGGGCCCGATGGAGCCCGACAGGGCTCGAGCAAACCCGACAGGGTCCGACGAATCCTGACAGGGCTTCAGCAAACCCGACATGGCCCGAGCAAACCCGACAGGGCCCGACGGAGCCCAACAGAGCCCGAGGAAACCAGACAGGGCCCGATGGAGCCCGACAGGGCCCGAGCAAACCCGACAGGGCCCGACAGAGCCCGACAGGGCCCGAGCAAACCCGAAAGGGCCCGACAGAGCCTGACAGGGCTCGATGGAGCCAGACAGGGCCCGAGGAAACCCGACAGGGCCTGATTGAACCCGATAGGGCCCGAGCAAACCCGACAGGGCCTGACGGAGCCTGACAGGGCCCGGGCAAACCCGACAGGACCCGACAAAGCCTGACGGGGTCCGATGGTGCCCGACAGGGCCTGATCAAACCCGACAGGGCTCGATGGAGCCCGACAGGGCCCGAGGAAACCCGACAGGGCGCGACGGAGCCTGACAGGGCCCGAGCAAACCCGACAGGGCTCGACGGAACCCGACAGGGCCTGAGGAAACCAGACAGGGCCCGACGGAGCCCGACAGGGCCCTAGCAAACCCGACAGGGCCTGAGCAAACCCGACAGGGCTCGACGGAGCCCGACAGGGCCTGAGGAAACCAGACAGGGCCCAACGGAGCCCGACAGGGCCCTAGCAAACCCGACAGGGCTTGACAAAGCCTGACAGGGCCCGAGCAAACCCGACAGGACCCGAGCAAACCCGACAGGGCCCGACGGAGCCCGACAGGGCCCGAGCAAACCCGAAAGGGCCCGACGGAGCCTGACAGGGCTCGATGGAGCCCGACAGGGCCCGAGCAAACCCGACAGGGCTCGACGGACCCCGATAAGGCCCGAGCAAACCCGACAGGGACTGACAAAGCCCGACAGGGCCCGAGCAAACCCGACAGGGCCCGAGCAAACCTGACAGGGCTCGATGGAGCCCGACAGGGCCCGAGGAAACCCGACAGAGCGCGACGGAGCCTGACAGGGCCCGAGCAAACCCGACAGGGTTCGACGGAGCCCGACAGGGCCCGAGCAAACCCGACAGGGTCCGACGAAGCCTGACAGGGCTTCAGCAAACCCGACAGGGCCCAAGCAAACCCGACAGGGCCCGAGCAAACCCGACAGGGCCAGACGGAGCCCGACAGGGCCCGAGGAAACCAGACAGGGCCCGACAGAGCCCGACAGGACCCGAGCAAACCCGAGAGGGCCCGAGCAAACCCGACAGGGTTCGACAAAGCCTGACAGGGCTTGATGGAGCCCGACAGGGCCCGAGGAAACCCGACAGGGCCCGACGGAGCCTGACAGAGCCCGAGCAAACCCGACAGGGCTCGACGGAGCCCGATAGGGCCCGAGCAAACCCGACAGGGCCTGACGGAGCCCGACAGGGCCCGAGCAAACCCGAAAGGGCCCGACGAAGCCTGACAGGGCTCGATGGAGCCCGACAGGGCCCGAGGAAACCCGACAGGGCCCGAGGAAACCCGACAGGGCCCGACGGAGCCCGATAGGGCCCGAGCAAACCCGACAGGGCCCGATGGAGCCCGACAGGGCTCGAGCAAACCCGACAGGGTCCGACGAATCCTGACAGGGCTTCAGCAAACCCGACATGGCCCGAGCAAACCCGACAGGGCCCGACGGAGCCCAACAGAGCCCGAGGAAACCAGACAGGGCCCGATGGAGCCCGACAGGGCCCGAGCAAACCCGACAGGGCCCGACAGAGCCCGACAGGGCCCGAGCAAACCCGAAAGGGCCCGACAGAGCCTGACAGGGCTCGATGGAGCCAGACAGGGCCCGAGGAAACCCGACAGGGCCTGATTGAACCCGATAGGGCCCGAGCAAACCCGACAGGGCCTGACGGAGCCTGACAGGGCCCGGGCAAACCCGACAGGACCCGACAAAGCCTGACGGGGTCCGATGGTGCCCGACAGGGCCTGATCAAACCCGACAGGGCTCAATGGAGCCCGACAGGGCCCGAGGAAACCCGACAGGGCGCGACGGAGCCTGACAGGGCCCGAGCAAACCCGACAGGGCTCGACGGAACCCGACAGGGCCTGAGGAAACCAGACAGGGCCCGACGGAGCCCGACAGGGCCCTAGCAAACCCGACAGGGCCTGAGCAAACCCGACAGGGCTCGACGGAGCCCGACAGGGCCTGAGGAAACCAGACAGGGCCCAACGGAGCCCGACAGGGCCCTAGCAAACCCGACAGGGCTTGACAAAGCCTGACAGGGCCCGAGCAAACCCGACAGGACCCGAGCAAACCCGACAGGGCCCGACGGAGCCCGACAGGGCCCGAGCAAACCCGAAAGGGCCCGACGGAGCCTGACAGGGCTCGATGGAGCCCGACAGGGCCCGAGCAAACCCGACAGGGCTCGACGGACCCCGATAGGGCCCGAGCAAACCCGACAGGGCCTGACAAAGCCCGACAGGGCCCGAGCAAACCCGAAAGGGCCCGACGAAGCCTGACAGGGCTCGATGGAGCCCGACAGGGCCCGAGGAAACCCGACAGGGCCCGACAGAGCCCAATAGGGCCCGAGCAAACCCGACAGGACCCGATGGAGCCCGACAGGGCTCAAGCAAACCCGACAGGGCCTGAGCAAATCCGACAGGGCCCGACGGAGCCCGACAGGTCTTGAGCAAACCTGAAAGGGCCCGACGGAGCCTGACAGGGCTCGATGGAGCCCGACAGGGCCCGAGGAAACCCGACAGGGCCTGATTGAGCCCGATAGGGCCCGAGAAACCCGACAGGGCCTGACGGAGCCTGACAGGGCCCGGGCAAACCCGACAGGGCACGCTGGAGCCCGACAGAGCCCGAGCAAACCCGACAGGGCCCGACAAGGCCCGACAGGGCCCGAGCAAACCTGACACGTCCTGACAAAGCCTGACAGGGCCCGACGGAGCCCGGCAGGGCCCGAGCAAACCCGAAAGAGCCTGACGGAGCCTGACAGGGCTCAGTGGAGTCCGACAGGGCCCGAGGAAACCCGACAGGGCCCGACGGAACCCGACAGGGCCCGAGCAAACCCGACAGGACCCGACAAAGCCTGACAAGGCCCGAGAAAACCTGACAGGGCTCGACGAAGCCCGACAGGGCCCGAGCACACTCGACAGGGTCCGACGAAGCCTGACAGGGCTTCAGAAAACCCGACAGGGCCCGAGCAAACCGACAGGGCCCAACGGAGCCCGACAGGGCCCGAGGAAACCAGACAGGGCCCGACAGAGCCCGACAGGGCCCGAGCAAACCCGACAGGACCTGAGCAAACCCGACAGGGTTCGACAAAGCCTGACAGGGCTCGATGGAGCCCGACAGGGCCCAAGGAAACCCGACAGGGCCCGACAGAGCCCAACAGTGCCCAAGCAAACCTGACAGGGCCCGACGGAGCCCGACAGGGCACGAGCAAACCAGACAGGGCCTGACGGAGCCTGACAGGGCCCGAGCAAACCCGACAGGGCTCGACGGAGCCTTACAGGGCCCGAGCAAACCCGACAGGGCCCGAGCAAACCTGACAAAGCTCGACGGAGCCTGACAGGGCCCGAGCAAATCCGAAAGTGCCCGAGCAAACCTGACAGGGCACGAAGGAGCCCGACAGGGCCCGAGCAAACCCGACAGGGCCCAAAGGATCCCGACAGGGCCTGAGCAAATCTGACAGGGCCCGACGGAGCCCGACAGGACGCGGGCAAACCCGACAGGGCCCGAGCAAACCCGACAGGGCCTGAGAAGGCTTGACGGTGCCTGAGGAAACCCGACAGGACCCGACAAAGCCTGACAGGGTCCGATGGAGCCCGACAGGGCCCGAGCAAACCCGACAGGGCTCGATGGAGCCCGACAGGGCCCGAGGAAACCCGACAGGGCGCGACGGAGCCTGACAGGGCCCGAGCAAACCCGACAGGGCTCGACGGAGCCCAACAGGGCCTGAGGAAACCAGACAGGGCCCGACGGAGCCCGACAGGGCCCTAGCAAACCCGGCAGGGCCTGAGCAAACCCGACAGGGCCCGACGGAGCCCGACAGGGCCTGAGGAAACCAGACAGGGCCCGACGGAGCCCGACAGGGCCCTAGCAAACCCGACAGGGCTTGACAAAGCCTGACAGGGCCCGAGCAAACCCGACAGCGCCCGACGGAGCCCGACAGGGCCAGAGCAAACCCGTAAGGGCCCGACGGAGCCTGACAGGGCTCGATGGAGCCCAACAGGGCCCAAGGAAACCCGACAGGGCCCGAGCAAACCTGATAGGGCACGAAGGAGCCCGACAGGGCCCGAGCAAACCCGACAAGGCCCACTGGATCCCGACAGGGCCCGAGCAAACCTGACAGGGCCCGAGAGAACCTGACAGGGCCCGACGGAGCCCGACAGGGCGCGAGCAAACCCGACAGAGGCTGACAAGGCCCGACAGGGCCTGAGCAAACCCGACAGGACCCGCCAAAGCCTGATAGGGTCCGATGGAGCCCGACAGGGCCCGAGCAAACCCGACAGGGCCCGAGCAAACCTGACAGGGCTCGATGGAGCCCGACAGGGCCCGAGGAAACCCGACAGAGCGCGACGGAGCCTGACAGGGCCCGAGCAAACCCGACAGGGTTCGACGGAGCCCGACAGGGCCCGAGCAAACCCGACAGGGTCCGACGAAGCCTGACAGGGCTTCAGCAAACCCGACAGGGCCCAAGCAAACCCGACAGGGCCCGAGCAAACCCGACAGGGCCAGACGGAGCCCGACAGGGCCCGAGGAAACCAGACAGGGCCCGACAGAGCCCGACAGGACCCGAGCAAACCCGAGAGGGCCCGAGCAAACCCGACAGGGTTCGACAAAGCCTGACAGGGCTTGATGGAGCCCGACAGGGCCCGAGGAAACCCGACAGGGCCCGACGGAGCCTGATAGAGCCCGAGCAAACCCGACAGGGCTCGACGGAGCCCGATAGGGCCCGAGCAAACCCGACAGGGCCTGACGGAGCCCGACAGGGCCCGAGCAAACCCGAAAGGGCCCGACGAAGCCTGACAGGGCTCGATGGAGCCCGACAGGGCCCGAGGAAACCCGACAGGGCCCGAGGAAACCCGACAGGGCCCGACGGAGCCCGATAGGGCCCGAGCAAACCCGACAGGGCCCGATGGAGCCCGACAGGGCTCGAGCAAACCCGACAGGGTCCGACGAATCCTGACAGGGCTTCAGCAAACCCGACATGGCCCGAGCAAACCCGACAGGGCCCGACGGAGCCCAACAGAGCCCGAGGAAACCAGACAGGGCCCGATGGAGCCCGACAGGGCCCGAGCAAACCCGACAGGGCCCGACAGAGCCCGACAGGGCCCGAGCAAACCCGAAAGGGCCCGACAGAGCCTGACAGGGCTCGATGGAGCCAGACAGGGCCCGAGGAAACCCGACAGGGCCTGATTGAACCCGATAGGGCCCGAGCAAACCCGACAGGGCCTGACGGAGCCTGACAGGGCCCGGGCAAACCCGACAGGACCCGACAAAGCCTGACGGGGTCCGATGGTGCCCGACAGGGCCTGATCAAACCCGACAGGGCTCGATGGAGCCCGACAGGGCCCGAGGAAACCCGACAGGGCGCGACGGAGCCTGACAGGGCCCGAGCAAACCCGACAGGGCTCGACGGAACCCGACAGGGCCTGAGGAAACCAGACAGGGCCCGACGGAGCCCGACAGGGCCCTAGCAAACCCGACAGGGCCTGAGCAAACCCGACAGGGCTCGACGGAGCCCGACAGGGCCTGAGGAAACCAGACAGGGCCCAACGGAGCCCGACAGGGCCCTAGCAAACCCGACAGGGCTTGACAAAGCCTGACAGGGCCCGAGCAAACCCGACAGGACCCGAGCAAACCCGACAGGGCCCGACGGAGCCCGACAGGGCCCGAGCAAACCCGAAAGGGCCCGACGGAGCCTGACAGGGCTCGATGGAGCCCGACAGGGCCCGAGCAAACCCGACAGGGCTCGACGGACCCCGATAGGGCCCGAGCAAACCCGACAGGGACTGACAAAGCCCGACAGGGCCCGAGCAAACCCGACAGGGCCCGAGCAAACCTGACAGGGCTCGATGGAGCCCGACAGGGCCCGAGGAAACCCGACAGAGCGCGACGGAGCCTGACAGGGCCCGAGCAAACCCGACACGGTTCGACGGAGCCCGACAGGGCCCGAGCAAACCCGACAGGGTCCGACGAAGCCTGACAGGGCTTCAGCAAACCCGACAGGGCCCAAGCAAACCCGACAGGGCCCGAGCAAACCCGACAGGGCCAGACGGAGCCCGACAGGGCCCGAGGAAACCAGACAGGGCCCGACAGAGCCCGACAGGACCCGAGCAAACCCGAGAGGGCCCGAGCAAACCCGACAGGGTTCGACAAAGCCTGACAGGGCTTGATGGAGCCCGACAGGGCCCGAGGAAACCCGACAGGGCCCGACGGAGCCTGACAGAGCCCGAGCAAACCCGACAGGGCTCGACGGAGCCCGATAGGGCCCGAGCAAACCCGACAGGGCCTGACGGAGCCCGACAGGGCCCGAGCAAACCCGAAAGGGCCCGACGAAGCCTGACAGGGCTCGATGGAGCCCGACAGGGCCCGAGGAAACCCGACAGGGCCCGAGGAAACCCGACAGGGCCCGACGGAGCCCGATAGGGCCCGAGCAAACCCGACAGGGCCCGATGGAGCCCGACAGGGCTCGAGCAAACCCGACAGGGTCCGACGAATCCTGACAGGGCTTCAGCAAACCCGACATGGCCCGAGCAAACCCGACAGGGCCCGACGGAGCCCAACAGAGCCCGAGGAAACCAGACAGGGCCCGATGGAGCCCGACAGGGCCCGAGCAAACCCGACAGGGCCCGACAGAGCCCGACAGGGCCCGAGCAAACCCGAAAGGGCCCGACAGAGCCTGACAGGGCTCGATGGAGCCAGACAGGGCCCGAGGAAACCCGACAGGGCCTGATTGAACCCGATAGGGCCCGAGCAAACCCGACAGGGCCTGACGGAGCCTGACAGGGCCCGGGCAAACCCGACAGGACCCGACAAAGCCTGACGGGGTCCGATGGTGCCCGACAGGGCCTGATCAAACCCGACAGGGCTCAATGGAGCCCGACAGGGCCCGAGGAAACCCGACAGGGCGCGACGGAGCCTGACAGGGCCCGAGCAAACCCGACAGGGCTCGACGGAACCCGACAGGGCCTGAGGAAACCAGACAGGGCCCGACGGAGCCCGACAGGGCCCTAGCAAACCCGACAGGGCCTGAGCAAACCCGACAGGGCTCGACGGAGCCCGACAGGGCCTGAGGAAACCAGACAGGGCCCAACGGAGCCCGACAGGGCCCTAGCAAACCCGACAGGGCTTGACAAAGCCTGACAGGGCCCGAGCAAACCCGACAGGACCCGAGCAAACCCGACAGGGCCCGACGGAGCCCGACAGGGCCCGAGCAAACCCGAAAGGGCCCGACGGAGCCTGACAGGGCTCGATGGAGCCCGACAGGGCCCGAGCAAACCCGACAGGGCTCGACGGACCCCGATAGGGCCCGAGCAAACCCGACAGGGCCTGACAAAGCCCGACAGGGCCCGAGCAAACCCGAAAGGGCCCGACGAAGCCTGACAGGGCTCGATGGAGCCCGACAGGGCCCGAGGAAACCCGACAGGGCCCGACAGAGCCCAATAGGGCCCGAGCAAACCCGACAGGACCCGATGGAGCCCGACAGGGCTCAAGCAAACCCGACAGGGCCTGAGCAAATCCGACAGGGCCCGACGGAGCCCGACAGGTCTTGAGCAAACCTGAAAGGGCCCGACGGAGCCTGACAGGGCTCGATGGAGCCCGACAGGGCCCGAGGAAACCCGACAGGGCCTGATTGAGCCCGATAGGGCCCGAGAAACCCGACAGGGCCTGACGGAGCCTGACAGGGCCCGGGCAAACCCGACAGGGCACGCTGGAGCCCGACAGAGCCCGAGCAAACCCGACAGGGCCCGACAAGGCCCGACAGGGCCCGAGCAAACCTGACACGTCCTGACAAAGCCTGACAGGGCCCGACGGAGCCCGGCAGGGCCCGAGCAAACCCGAAAGAGCCTGACGGAGCCTGACAGGGCTCAGTGGAGTCCGACAGGGCCCGAGGAAACCCGACAGGGCCCGACGGAACCCGACAGGGCCCGAGCAAACCCGACAGGACCCGACAAAGCCTGACAAGGCCCGAGAAAACCTGACAGGGCTCGACGAAGCCCGACAGGGCCCGAGCACACTCGACAGGGTCCGACGAAGCCTGACAGGGCTTCAGAAAACCCGACAGGGCCCGAGCAAACCGACAGGGCCCAACGGAGCCCGACAGGGCCCGAGGAAACCAGACAGGGCCCGACAGAGCCCGACAGGGCCCGAGCAAACCCGACAGGACCTGAGCAAACCCGACAGGGTTCGACAAAGCCTGACAGGGCTCGATGGAGCCCGACAGGGCCCAAGGAAACCCGACAGGGCCCGACAGAGCCCAACAGTGCCCAAGCAAACCTGACAGGGCCCGACGGAGCCCGACAGGGCACGAGCAAACCAGACAGGGCCTGACGGAGCCTGACAGGGCCCGAGCAAACCCGACAGGGCTCGACGGAGCCTTACAGGGCCCGAGCAAACCCGACAGGGCCCGAGCAAACCTGACAAAGCTCGACGGAGCCTGACAGGGCCCGAGCAAATCCGAAAGTGCCCGAGCAAACCTGACAGGGCACGAAGGAGCCCGACAGGGCCCGAGCAAACCCGACAGGGCCCAAAGGATCCCGACAGGGCCTGAGCAAACCTGACAGGGCCCGACGGAGCCCGACAGGACGCGGGCAAACCCGACAGGGCCCGAGCAAACCCGACAGGGCCTGAGAAGGCTTGACGGTGCCTGAGGAAACCCGACAGGACCCGACAAAGCCTGACAGGGTCCGATGGAGCCCGACAGGGCCCGAGCAAACCCGACAGGGCTCGATGGAGCCCGACAGGGCCCGAGGAAACCCGACAGGGCGCGACGGAGCCTGACAGGGCCCGAGCAAACCCGACAGGGCTCGACGGAGCCCAACAGGGCCTGAGGAAACCAGACAGGGCCCGACGGAGCCCGACAGGGCCCTAGCAAACCCGGCAGGGCCTGAGCAAACCCGACAGGGCCCGACGGAGCCCGACAGGGCCTGAGGAAACCAGACAGGGCCCGACGGAGCCCGACAGGGCCCTAGCAAACCCGACAGGGCTTGACAAAGCCTGACAGGGCCCGAGCAAACCCGACAGCGCCCGACGGAGCCCGACAGGGCCAGAGCAAACCCGTAAGGGCCCGACGGAGCCTGACAGGGCTCGATGGAGCCCAACAGGGCCCAAGGAAACCCGACAGGGCCCGAGCAAACCTGATAGGGCACGAAGGAGCCCGACAGGGCCCGAGCAAACCCGACAAGGCCCACTGGATCCCGACAGGGCCCGAGCAAACCTGACAGGGCCCGAGAGAACCTGACAGGGCCCGACGGAGCCCGACAGGGCGCGAGCAAACCCGACAGAGGCTGACAAGGCCCGACAGGGCCTGAGCAAACCCGACAGGACCCGCCAAAGCCTGATAGGGTCCGATGGAGCCCGACAGGGCCCGAGCAAACCCGACAGGGCCCGAGCAAACCTGACAGGGCTCGATGGAGCCCGACAGGGCCCGAGGAAACCCGACAGAGCGCGACGGAGCCTGACAGGGCCCGAGCAAACCCGACAGGGTTCGACGGAGCCCGACAGGGCCCGAGCAAACCCGACAGGGTCCGACGAAGCCTGACAGGGCTTCAGCAAACCCGACAGGGCCCAAGCAAACCCGACAGGGCCCGAGCAAACCCGACAGGGCCAGACGGAGCCCGACAGGGCCCGAGGAAACCAGACAGGGCCCGACAGAGCCCGACAGGACCCGAGCAAACCCGAGAGGGCCCGAGCAAACCCGACAGGGTTCGACAAAGCCTGACAGGGCTTGATGGAGCCCGACAGGGCCCGAGGAAACCCGACAGGGCCCGACGGAGCCTGATAGAGCCCGAGCAAACCCGACAGGGCTCGACGGAGCCCGATAGGGCCCGAGCAAACCCGACAGGGCCTGACGGAGCCCGACAGGGCCCGAGCAAACCCGAAAGGGCCCGACGAAGCCTGACAGGGCTCGATGGAGCCCGACAGGGCCCGAGGAAACCCGACAGGGCCCGAGGAAACCCGACAGGGCCCGACGGAGCCCGATAGGGCCCGAGCAAACCCGACAGGGCCCGATGGAGCCCGACAGGGCTCGAGCAAACCCGACAGGGTCCGACGAATCCTGACAGGGCTTCAGCAAACCCGACATGGCCCGAGCAAACCCGACAGGGCCCGACGGAGCCCAACAGAGCCCGAGGAAACCAGACAGGGCCCGATGGAGCCCGACAGGGCCCGAGCAAACCCGACAGGGCCCGACAGAGCCCGACAGGGCCCGAGCAAACCCGAAAGGGCCCGACAGAGCCTGACAGGGCTCGATGGAGCCAGACAGGGCCCGAGGAAACCCGACAGGGCCTGATTGAACCCGATAGGGCCCGAGCAAACCCGACAGGGCACGCTGGAGCCCGACAGAGCCCGAGCAAACCCGACAGGGCCCGACAAGGCCCGACAGGGCCCGAGCAAACCTGACACGTCCTGACAAAGCCTGACAGGGCCCGACGGAGCCCGGCAGGGCCCGAGCAAACCCGAAAGAGCCTGACGGAGCCTGACAGGGCTCAGTGGAGTCCGACAGGGCCCGAGGAAACCCGACAGGGCCCGACGGAACCCGACAGGGCCCGAGCAAACCCGACAGGACCCGACAAAGCCTGACAAGGCCCGAGAAAACCTGACAGGGCTCGACGAAGCCCGACAGGGCCCGAGCACACTCGACAGGGTCCGACGAAGCCTGACAGGGCTTCAGAAAACCCGACAGGGCCCGAGCAAACCGACAGGGCCCAACGGAGCCCGACAGGGCCCGAGGAAACCAGACAGGGCCCGACAGAGCCCGACAGGGCCCGAGCAAACCCGACAGGACCTGAGCAAACCCGACAGGGTTCGACAAAGCCTGACAGGGCTCGATGGAGCCCGACAGGGCCCAAGGAAACCCGACAGGGCCCGACAGAGCCCAACAGTGCCCAAGCAAACCTGACAGGGCCCGACGGAGCCCGACAGGGCACGAGCAAACCAGACAGGGCCTGACGGAGCCTGACAGGGCCCGAGCAAACCCGACAGGGCTCGACGGAGCCTTACAGGGCCCGAGCAAACCCGACAGGGCCCGAGCAAACCTGACAAAGCTCGACGGAGCCTGACAGGGCCCGAGCAAATCCGAAAGTGCCCGAGCAAACCTGACAGGGCACGAAGGAGCCCGACAGGGCCCGAGCAAACCCGACAGGGCCCAAAGGATCCCGACAGGGCCTGAGCAAACCTGACAGGGCCCGACGGAGCCCGACAGGACGCGGGCAAACCCGACAGGGCCCGAGCAAACCCGACAGGGCCTGAGAAGGCTTGACGGTGCCTGAGGAAACCCGACAGGACCCGACAAAGCCTGACAGGGTCCGATGGAGCCCGACAGGGCCCGAGCAAACCCGACAGGGCTCGATGGAGCCCGACAGGGCCCGAGGAAACCCGACAGGGCGCGACGGAGCCTGACAGGGCCCGAGCAAACCCGACAGGGCTCGACGGAGCCCAACAGGGCCTGAGGAAACCAGACAGGGCCCGACGGAGCCCGACAGGGCCCTAGCAAACCCGGCAGGGCCTGAGCAAACCCGACAGGGCCCGACGGAGCCCGACAGGGCCTGAGGAAACCAGACAGGGCCCGACGGAGCCCGACAGGGCCCTAGCAAACCCGACAGGGCTTGACAAAGCCTGACAGGGCCCGAGCAAACCCGACAGCGCCCGACGGAGCCCGACAGGGCCAGAGCAAACCCGTAAGGGCCCGACGGAGCCTGACAGGGCTCGATGGAGCCCAACAGGGCCCAAGGAAACCCGACAGGGCCCGAGGGAGCCCGATAGGGCCCGAGCAAACCCGACAGGGCCTGACGGAGCCCGACAGGGCGCAAGCAACCCCGACAGGGCCTGACGGAGCCTGACAGGGCCCGGGCAAACCCGACAGGGCACGCTGGAGCCCGACAGAGCCCGAGAAAACCCGACAGGGCCCGACAAGGCCCGACAGGGCCCGAGCAAACCTGACAGGGCCTGACGGAGCCCGACAGGGCCCGAGCAAACCCGAAAGGGCCCGACGAAGCCTGACAGGGCTCGATGGAGCCCGACAGGGCCCGAGGAAACCCGACAGGGCCCGATGGAGCCCGATAGGGCCCGAGCAAACCCGACAGGACCCGATGGAGGCCGACAGGGCTCGAGCAAACCCGACAGGGCCTGAGCAAATCCGACAGGGCCCGACGAAGCCCGACAGGGCCCGAGCAAACCCGAAAGGGCCCAACGGAGCCTGACAGGGCTCGATGGAGCCCGACAGGGCCCGAGGAAACCCGACAGGGCCCCACGGAGCCCGATAGGGCTCGAGCAAACCCGACAGGGCCTGATGGAGCCTGACAGGGCCCGGGCAAACCCGACAGGGCACGCTGGAGCCCGACAGAGCCCGAGCAAACCCGACAGGGCCCGACAAGGCCCGACAGGGCCCAAGCAAACCTGACAGGACCTGACAAAGCCTGACAGGGCCCGACGGAGCCCGACAGGGCCTGAGCAAACCCGAAAGAGCCCGACGGAGCCTGACAGGGCTCGATAGAGTCCGACGGGGCCCGTGGAAACCCGACAGGGCCCGACGGAACCCGAGAGGGCCCGAGGGAATCCGACAGGGCCCGACGGAGCCTGACAGGGCCCGAGCAAACCCGACAGGGCCCGACAGAGCCCGACAGGACCCGAGCAAACCCGACAGGGCCCGAGCAAACCCGACAGGGCCCGACGGAGCCTGACAGGGCCCGAGCAAACCCGACAGGGCCCGAGCAAACCTGACAGGGCACGAAGGAGCCCGACAGGGCCCGAGCAAACCCGACAAGGCCCAACGGATCCCGACAGGGCCTGAGCAAACCTGACAGGGCCCAACAGAGCCCGACAGGGCACTAGCAAATCCGACAGGGCCTGACAAAGCCTGACAGGGCCCGAGCAAACCCGACAGGGCCCGAGCGAATCTGACAGGGCCCGACGGAGCCCGACAGGGCCCGAGCAAACCCGACAGGGCCTGAGCAAACCCGACAGGGTTCGACAAAGCCTGACAGGGCCCGACGGAGCCCGACAGTGCCCGAGCGAATCTGACAGGGCCCGACGGAGCCCGACAGGACGCGGGCAAACCCGACAGGTCCCGAGCAAACCCGACAGGGCCTGACAAGTCCCGACAGGGCCCGAGCAAACCTGACAGGGCTCGATGGAGCCCGACAGGGCCCGAGGAAACCCGATAGGGCCTGACGGAGCCTGACAGGGCCCGAGCAAACCCGACAGGGTTCGACGGAACCCGACAGGGCCCGAGCAAACCCGACAGGGTCGGACGAAGCCTGACAGCGCTTCAGCAAACCCGACAGGGCCCGAGCAAACCCGACAGGGCCCAACGGAGCCCGACAGGGCCTGAGGAAACCAGACAGGGCCCGACAGAGCCCGACAGGGCCCGAGCAAACCCGACAGGGCCTGAGCAAACCCGACAGGGTTCGACAAAGCCTGACAGGGCCCGACGGAGCCCGACAGTGCCCAAGCAAACCTTACAGGGCCCGACGGAGCCCGACAGGGTACGAGCAAACCAGACAGGGCCTGACGGAGCCTGACAGGGCCCGAGCAAACCCGACAGGGCTCAACGGAGCCTGACAGGGCCTGAGCAAACCCAACAGGGCCCGAGCAAACCTGACAGGGCTCGACGGAGCCTTACAGGGCCCGAGCAAACCCGACAGGGCCCGAGCAAACCTGACAGGGCACGAAAGAGCCCGACAGGGCCCGAGCAAACCCGACAGGGCCCAACGGATCCCGACAGGGCCTGAGCAAACCTAACAGGGCCCGACGGAGCCTGACAGGGCCCGAGCAAACCCGACAGGGCCTGACGGAGCCTGACAGGGCCCGAGCAAACCCGACAGGGCCCGAGCGAATCTGACAGGGCCCGACGGAGCCCCACAGGACGCGGGCAAACCCGACAAGGCCCGAGCAAACCCGAAAGGGCCTGACAAGGCCCGACAGGGCCTGAGCAAACCCGACAGGACCCGACAAAGCCTGACGGGGTCCGATGGTGCCCGACAGGGCCTGAGCAAACCCGACAGGGCTCGATGGAGCCCGACAGGGCCCGAGGAAACCCGACAGGGCGCGACGGAGCCTGACAGGGCCCGAGCAAACCCGACAGGGCTCGACGGAACCCGACAGGGCCTGAGGAAACCAGACAGGGCCCGACGGAGCCCGACAGGGCCCTAGCAAACCCGACAGGGCCTGAGCAAACCCGACAGGGCTCGACGGAGCCCGACAGGGCCTGAGGAAACCAGACAGGGCCCAACGGAGCCCGACAGGGCCCTAGCAAACCCGACAGGGCTTGACAAAGCCTGACAGGGCCCGAGCAAACCCGACAGGACCCGAGCAAACCCGACAGGGCCCGACGGAGCCCGACAGGGCTCGATGGAGCCCGACAGGGCCCGAGCAAACCCGACAGGGCTCGACGGACCCCGATAGGGCCCGAGCAAACCCGACAGGGCCTGACAAAGCCCGACAGGGCCCGAGCAAACCCGAAAGGGCCCGACGAAGCCTGACAGGGCTCGATGGAGCCCGACAGGGCCCGAGGAAACCCGACAGGGCCCGACAGAGCCCAATAGGGCCCGAGCAAACCCGACAGGACCCGATGGAGCCCGACAGGGCTCAAGCAAACCCGACAGGGCCTGAGCAAATCCGACAGGGCCTGAGCAAATCCGACAGGGCCCGACGGAGCCCGACAGGTCTTGAGCAAACCCGAAAGGGCCCGACGGAGCCTGACAGGGCTCGATGGAGCCCGACAGGGCCCGAGGAAACCCGACAGGGCCTGATTGAGCCCGATAGGGCCCGAGAAACCCGACAGGGCCTGACGGAGCCTGACAGGGCCCGGGCAAACCCGACAGGGCACGCTGGAGCCCGACAGAGCCCGAGCAAACCCGACAGGGCCCGACAAGGCCCGACAGGGCCCGAGCAAACCTGACACGTCCTGACAAAGCCTGACAGGGCCCGACGGAGCCCGGCAGGGCCCGAGCAAACCCGAAAGAGCCTGACGGAGCCTGACAGGGCTCAGTGGAGTCCGACAGGGCCCGAGGAAACCCGACAGGGCCCGACGGAACCCGACAGGGCCCGAGCAAACCCGACAGGGCCCGACAAAGCCTGACAAGGCCCGAGAAAACCTGACAGGGCTCGACGGAGCCCGACAGGGCCCGAGCACACTCGACAGGGTCCGACGAAGCCTGACAGGGCTTCAGAAAACCCGACAGGGCCCGAGCAAACCGACAGGGCCCAACGGAGCCCGACAGGGCCCGAGGAAACCAGACAGGGCCCGACAGAGCCCGACAGGGCCCGAGCAAACCCGACAGGACCTGAGCAAACCCGACAGGGTTCGACAAAGCCTGACAGGGCTCGATGGAGCCCGACAGGGCCCAAGGAAACCCGACAGGGCCCGACAGAGCCCAACAGTGCCCAAGCAAACCTGACAGGCCCCGACGGAGCCCGACAGGGCACGAGCAAACCAGACAGGGCCTGACGGAGCCTGACAGGGCCCGAGCAAACCCGACAGGGCTCGACGGAGCCTTACAGGGCCCGAGCAAACCCGACAGGGCCCGAGCAAACCTGACAAAGCTCGACGGAGCCTGACAGGGCCCGAACAAACCCGAAAGTGCCCGAGCAAACCTGACAGGGCACGAAGGAGCCCGACAGGGCCCGAGCAAACCCGACAGGGCCCAAAGGATCCCGACAGGGCCTGAGCAAACCTGACAGGGCCCGACGGAGCCCGACAGGACGCGGGCAAACCCGACAGGGCCCGAGCAAACCCGACAGGGCCTGAGAAGGCTTGACGGTGCCTGAGGAAACCCGACAGGACCCGACAAAGCCTGACAGGGTCCGATGGAGCCCGACAGGGCCCGAGCAAACCCGACAGGGCTCGATGGAGCCCGACAGGGCCCGAGGAAACCCGACAGGGCGCGACGGAGCCTGACAGGGCCCGAGCAAACCCGACAGGGCTCGACGGAGCCCAACAGGGCCTGAGGAAACCAGACAGGGCCCGACGGAGCCCGACAGGGCCCTAGCAAACCCGGCAGGGCCTGAGCAAACCCGACAGGGCCCGACGGAGCCCGACAGGGCCTGAGGAAACCAGACAGGGCCCGACGGAGCCCGACAGGGCCCTAGCAAACCCGACAGGGCTTGACAAAGCCTGACAGGGCCCGAGCAAACCCGACAGCGCCCGACGGAGCCCGACAGGGCCAGAGCAAACCCGTAAGGGCCCGACGGAGCCTGACAGGGCTCGATGGAGCCCAACAGGGCACAAGGAAACCCGACAGGGCCCGAGGGAGCCCGATAGGGCCCGAGCAAACCCGACAGGGCCTGACGGAGCCCGACAGGGCGCGAGCAACCCCGACAGGGCCTGACGGAGCCTGACAGGGCCCGGGCAAACCCGACAGGGCACGCTGGAGCCCGACAGAGCCCGAGAAAACCCGACAGGGCCCGACAAGGCCCGACAGGGCCCGAGCAAACCTGACAGGGCCTGACGGAGCCCGACAGGGCCCGAGCAAACCCGAAAGGGCCCGACGAAGCCTGACAGGGCTCGATGGAGCCCGACAGGGCCCGAGGAAACCCGACAGGGCCCGATGGAGCCCGATAGGGCCCGAGCAAACTCGACAGGACCCGATGGAGGCCGACAGGGCTCGAGCAAACCCGACAGGGCCTGAGCAAATCCGACAGGGCCCGACGAAGCCCGACAGGGCCCGAGCAAACCCGAAAGGGCCCAACGGAGCCTGACAGGGCTCGATGGAGCCCGACAGGGCCCGAGGAAACCCGACAGGGCCCCACGGAGCCCGATAGGGCTCGAGCAAACCCGACAGGGCCTGATGGAGCCTGACAGGGCCCGGGCAAACCCGACAGGGCACGCTGGAGCCCGACAGAGCCCGAGCAAACCCGACAGGGCCCGACAAGGCCCGACAGGGCCCAAGCAAACCTGACAGGACCTGACAAAGCCTGACAGGGCCCGACGGAGCCCGACAGGGCCTGTGCAAACCCGAAAGAGCCCGACGGAGCCTGACAGGGCTCGATAGAGTCCGACAGGGCCCGAGGAAACCCGACAGGGCCCGACGGAACCCGAGAGGGCCCGAGGGAATCCGACAGGGCCCGACGGAGCCTGACAGGGCCCGAGCAAACCCGACAGGGCCCGACAGAGCCCGACAGGACCCGAGCAAACCCGACAGGGCCCGAGCAAACCCGACAGGGCCCGACGGAGCCTGACAGGGCCCGAGCAAACCCGACAGGGCCCGAGCAAACCTGACAGGGCACGAAGGAGCCCGACAGGGCCCGAGCAAACCCGACAAGGCCCAACGGATCCCGACAGGGCCTGAGCAAACCTGACAGGGCCCAACAGAGCCCGACAGGGCACTAGCAAATCCGACAGGGCCTGACAAAGCCTGACAGGGCCCGAGCAAACCCGACAGGGCCCGAGCGAATCTGACAGGGCCCGACGGAGCCCGACAGGGCCCGAGCAAACCCGACAGGGCCTGAGCAAACCCGACAGGGTTCGACAAAGCCTAACAGGGCCCGACGGAGCCCGACAGTGCCCAAGCAAACCTTACAGGGCTCGACGGAGCCCGACAGGGTACGAGCAAACCAGACAGGGCCTGACGGAGCCTGACAGGGCCCGAGCAAACCCGACAGGGCTCAACGGAGCCTGACAGGGCCTGAGCAAACCCAACAGGGCCCGAGCAAACCTGACAGGGCTCGACGGAGCCTTACAGGGCCCGAGCAAACCCGACAGGGCCCGAGCAAACCTGACAGGGCACGAAAGAGCCCGACAGGGCCCGAGCAAACCCGACAGGGCCCAACGGATCCCGACAGGGCCTGAGCAAACCTAACAGGGCCCGACGGAGCCTGACAGGGCCCGAGCAAACCCGACAGGGCCTGACGGAGCCTGACAGGGCCCGAGCAAACCCGACAGGGCCCGAGCGAATCTGACAGGGCCCGACGGAGCCCCACAGGACGCGGGCAAACCCGACAAGGCCCGAGCAAACCCGAAAGGGCCTGACAAGGCCCGACAGGGCCTGAGCAAACCCGACAGGACCCGACAAAGCCTGACGGGGTCTGATGGTGCCCGACAGGGCCTGAGCAAACCCGACAGGGCTCGATGGAGCCCGACAGGGCCCGAGGAAACCCGACAGGGCGCGACGGAGCCTGACAGGGCCCGAGCAAACCCGACAGGGAGTCGACGGAACCCGACAGGGCCTGAGGAAACCAGACAGGGCCCGACGGAGCCCGACAGGGCCCTAGCAAACCCGACAGGGCCTGAGCAAACCCGACAGGGCTCGATGGAGCCCGACAGGGCCTGAGGAAACCAGACAGGGCCCAACGGAGCCCGACAGGGCCCTAGCAAACCCGACAGGGCTTGACAAAGACTGACAGGGCCCGAGCAAACCCGACAGGACCCGAGCAAACCCGACAGGGCCCGACGGAGCCCGACAGGGCCCGAGCAAACCCGAAAGGGCCCGACGGAGCCTGACAGGGCTCGATGGAGCCCGACAGGGCCCGAGCAAACCCGACAGGGCTCGACGGACCCCGATAGGGCCCGAGCAAACCCGACAGGGCCTGACAAAGCCCGACAGGGCCCGAGCAAACCCGAAAGGGCCCGACGAAGCCTGACAGGGCTCGATGGAGCCCGACAGGGCCCGAGGAAACCCTACAGGGCCCGACAGAGCCCAATAGGGCCCGAGCAAACCCGACAGGACCCGATGGAGCCCGACAGGGCTCAAGCAAACCCGACAGGGCCTGAGCAAATCCGACAGGGCCCGACGGAGCCCGACAGGTCTTGAGCAAACCCGAAAGGGCCCGACGGAGCCTGACAGGGCTCGATGGAGCCCGACAGGGCCCGAGGAAACCCGACAGGGCCTGATTGAGCCCGATAGGGCCCGAGAAACCCGACAGGGCCTGACGGAGCCTGACAGGGCCCGGGCAAACCCGACAGGGCACGCTGGAGCCCGACAGAGCCCGAGCAAACCCGACAGGGCCCGACAAGGCCCGACAGGGCCCGAGCAAACCTGACACGTCCTGACAAAGCCTGACAGGGCCCGACGGAGCCCGGCAGGGCCCGAGCAAACCCGAAAGAGCCTGACGGAGCCTGACAGGGCTCAGTGGAGTCCGACAGGGCCCGAGGAAACCCGACAGGGCCCGACGGAACCCGACAGGGCCCGAGCAAACCCGACAGGGCCCGACAAAGCCTGACAAGGCCCGAGAAAACCTGACAGGGCTCGACGGAGCCCGACAGGGCCCGAGCACACTCGACAGGGTCCGACGAAGCCTGACAGGGCTTCAGAAAACCCGACAGGGCCCGAGCAAACCGACAGGACCTGAGCAAACCCGACAGGGTTCGACAAAGCCTGACAGGGCTCGATGGAGCCCGACAGGGCCCAAGGAAACCCGACAGGGCCCGACAGAGCCCAACAGTGCCCAAGCAAACCTGACAGGGCCCGACGGAGCCCGACAGGTCACGAGCAAACCAGACAGGGCCTGACGGAGCCTGACAGGTCCCGAGCAAACCCGACAGGGCTCGACGGAGCCTTACAGGGCCCGAGCAAACCCGACAGGGCCTGAGAAGGCTTGACGGGGCCTGAGGAAACCCGACAGGACCCGACAAAGCCTGACAGGGTCCGATGGAGCCCGACAGGGCCCGAGCAAACCCGACAGGGCTCGATGGAGCCCGACAGGGCCCGAGCAAACCCGACAGGGCGCGACGGAGCCTGACAGGGCCCGAGCAAACCCGACAGGGCTCGACGGAGCCCAACAGGGCCTGAGGAAACCAGACAGGGCCCGACGGAGCCCGACAGGGCCTGAGGAAACCAGACAGGGCCCGACGGAGCCCGACAGGGCCCTAGCAAACCCGACAGGGCTTGACAAAGCCTGACAGGGCCCGAGCAAACCCGACAGCGCCCGACGGAGCCCGACAGGGCCAGAGCAAACCCGTAAGGGCCCGACGGAGCCTGACAGGGCTCGATGGAGCCCAACAGGGCCCAAGGAAACCCGACAGGGCCCGAGGGAGCCCGATAGGGCCCGAGCAAACCCGACAGGGCCTGACGGAGCCCGACAGGGCGCGAGCAACCCCGACAGGGCCTGACGGAGCCTGACAGGGCCCGGGCAAACCCGACAGGGCACGCTGGAGCCCGACAGAGCCCGAGAAAACCCGACAGGGCCCGACAAGGCCCGACAGGGCCCGAGCAAACCTGACAGGACCTGACGGAGCCCGACAGGGCCCGAGCAAACCCGAAAGGGCCCGACGAAGCCTGACAGGGCTCGATGGAGCCCGACAGGGCCCGAGGAAACCCGACAGGGCCCGATGGAGCCCGATAGGGCCCGAGCAAACCCGACAGGACCCGATGGAGGCCGACAGGGCTCGAGCAAACCCGACAGGGCCTGAGCAAATCCGACAGGGCCCGACGAAGCCCGACAGGGCCCGAGCAAACCCGAAAGGGCCCAACGGAGCCTGACAGGGCTCGATGGAGCCCGACAGGGCCCGAGGAAACCCGACAGGGCCCCACGGAGCCCGATAGGGCTCGAGCAAACCCGACAGGGCCTGATGGAGCCTGACAGGGCCCGGGCAAACCCGACAGGGCACGCTGGAGCCCGACAGAGCCCGAGCAAACCCGACAGGGCCCGACAAGGCCCGACAGGGCCCGAGCAAACCTGACAGGACCTGACAAAGCCTGACAGGGCCCGACGGAGCCCGACAGGGCCTGAGCAAACCCGAAAGAGCCCGACGGAGCCTGACAGGGCTCGATAGAGTCCGACAGGGCCCGAGGAAACCCGACAGGGCCCGACGGAACCCGAGAGGGCCCGAGGGAATCCGACAGGGCCCGACGGAGCCTGACAGGGCCCGAGCAAACCCGACAGGGCCCGACAGAGCCCGACAGGACCCGAGCAAACCCGACAGGGCCCGAGCAAACCCGACAGGGTCCGACGGAGCCTTACAGGGCCCGAGCAAACCCGACAGGGCCCGAGCAAACCTGACAGGGCACGAAAGAGCCCGACAGGGCCCGAGCAAACCCGACAGGGCCCAACGGATCCCGACAGGGCCTGAGCAAACCTAACAGGGCCCGACGGAGCCTGACAGGGCCCGAGCAAACCCGACAGGGCCTGACGGAGCCTGACAGGGCCCGAGCAAACCCGACAGGGCCCGAGCGAATCTGACAGGGCCCGACGGAGCCCCACAGGACGCGGGCAAACCCGACAAGGCCCGAGCAAACCCGAAAGGGCCTGACAAGGCCCGACAGGGCCTGAGCAAACGCGACAGGACCCGACAAAGCCTGACGGGGTCCGATGGTGCCCGACAGGGCCTGAGCAAACCCGACAGGGCTCGATGGAGCCCGACAGGGCCCGAGGAAACCCGACAGGGCGCGACGGAGCCTGACAGGGCCCGAGCAAACCCGACAGGGCTCGACGGAACCCGACAGGGCCTGAGGAAACCAGACAGGGCCCGACGGAGCCCGACAGGGCCCTAGCAAACCCGACAGGGCCTGAGCAAACCCGACAGGGCTCGACGGAGCCCGACAGGGCCTGAGGAAACCAGACAGGGCCCAACGGAGCCCGACAGGGCCCTAGCAAACCCGACAGGGCTTGACAAAGCCTGACAGGGCCCGAGCAAACCCGACAGGACCCGAGCAAACCCGACAGGGCCCGACGGAGCCCGACAGGGCCCGAGCAAACCCGAAAGGGCCCGACGGAGCCTGACAGGGCTCGATGGAGCCCGACAGGGCCCGAGCAAACCCGACAGGGCTCGACGGACCCCGATAGGGCCCGAGCAAACCCGACAGGGCCTGACAAAGCCCGACAGGGCCCGAGCAAACCCGAAAGGGCCCGACGAAGCCTGACAGGGCTCGATGGAGCCCGACAGGGCCCGAGGAAACCCGACAGGGCCCGACAGAGCCCAATAGGGCCCGAGCAAACCCGACAGGACCCGATGGAGCCCGACAGGGCTCAAGCAAACCCGACAGGGCCTGAGCAAATCCGACAGGGCCCGACGGAGCCCGACAGGTCTTGAGCAAACCCGAAAGGGCCCGACGGAGCCTGACAGGGCTCGATGGAGCCCGACAGGGCCCGAGGAAACCCGACAGGGCCTGATTGAGCCCGATAGGGCCCGAGAAACCCGACAGGGCCTGACGGAGCCTGACAGGGCCCGGGCAAACCCGACAGGGCACGCTGGAGCCCGACAGAGCCCGAGCAAACCCGACAGGTCCCGACAAGGCCCGACAGGGCCCGAGCAAACCTGACACGTCCTGACAAAGCCTGACAGGGCCCGACGGAGCCCGGCAGGGCCCGAGCAAACCCGAAAGAGCCTGACGGAGCCTGACAGGGCTCAGTGGAGTCCGACAGGGCCCGAGGAAACCCGACAGGGCCCGACGGAACCCGACAGGGCCCGAGCAAACCCGACAGGGCCCGACAAAGCCTGACAAGGCCCGAGAAAACCTGACAGGGCTCGACGGAGCCCGACAGGGCCCGAGCACACTCGACAGGGTCCGACGAAGCCTGACAGGGCTTCAGAAAACCCGACAGGGCCCGAGCAAACCGACAGGGCCCAATGGAGCCCGACAGGGCCCGAGGAAACCAGACAGGGCCCGACAGAGTCCGACAGGGCCCGAGCAAACCCGACAGGACCTGAGCAAACCCGACAGGGTTCGACAAAGCCTGACAGGGCTCGATGGAGCCCGACAGGGCCCAAGGAAACCCGACAGGGCCCGACAGAGCCCAACAGTGCCCAAGCAAACCTGACAGGGCCCGACGGAGCCCGACAGGGCACGAGCAAACCAGACAGGGCCTGACGGAGCCTGACAGGGCCCGAGCAAACCCGACAGGGCTCGACGGAGCCTTACAGGGCCCGAACAAACCCGACAGGGCCCGAGCAAACCTGACAAAGCTCGACGGAGCCTGACAGGGCCCGAGCAAACCCGAAAGTGCCCGAGCAAACCTGACAGGGCACGAAGGAGCCCGACAGGGCCCGAGCAAACCCGACAGGGCTTGACAAAGCCTGACAGGGCCCGAGCAAACCCGACAGCGCCCGACGGAGCCCGACAGGGCCAGAGCAAACCCGTAAGGGCCCGACGGAGCCTGACAGGGCTCGATGGAGCCCAACAGGGCCCAAGGAAACCCGACAGGGCCTGAGGGAGCCCGATAGGGCCCGAGCAAACCCGACAGGGCTTGACGGAGCCCGACAGGGCGCGAGCAACCCCGACAGGGCCTGACGGAGCCTGACAGGGCCCGGGCAAACCCGACAGGGCACGCTGGAGCCCGACAGAGCCCGAGAAAACCCGACAGGGCCCGACAAGGCCCGACAGGGCCCGAGCAAACCTGACAGGACCTGACGGAGCCCGACAGGGCCCGAGCAAACCCGAAAGGGCCCGACGAAGCCTGACAGTGCTCGATGGAGCCCGACAGGGCCCGAGGACACCCGACAGGGCCCGATGGAGCCCGATAGGGCCCGAGCAAACCCGACAGGACCCGATGGAGGCCGACAGGGCTCGAGCAAACTCGACAGGGCCTGAGCAAATCCGACAGGGCCCGACGAAGCCCGACAGGGCCCGAGCAAACCCGAAAGGGCCCAACGGAGCCTGACAGGGCTCGATGGAGCCCGACAGGGCCCGAGGAAACCCGACAGGGCCCCACGGAGCCCGATAGGGCTCGAGCAAACCCGACAGGGCCTGATGGAGCCTGACAGGGCCCGGGCAAACCCGACAGGGCACGCTGGAGCCCGACAGAGCCCGAGCAAACCCGACAGGGCCCGACAAGGCCCGACAGGGCCCGAGCAAACCTGACAGGACCTGACAAAGCCTGACAGGGCCCGACGGAGCCCGACAGGGCCTGAGCAAACCCGAAAGAGCCCGACGGAGCCTGACAGGGCTCGATAGAGTCCGACAGGGCCCGAGGAAACCCGACAGGGCCCGACGGAACCCGAGAGGGCCCGAGGGAATCCGACAGGGCCCGACGGAGCCTGACAGGGCCCGAGCAAACCCGACAGGGCCCGACAGAGCCCGACAGGACCCGAGCAAACCCGACAGGGCCCGAGCAAACCTCCAGGGTCCGACGGAGCCTTACAGGGCCCGAGCAAACCCGACAGGGCCCGAGCAAACCTGACAGGGCACGAAAGAGCCCGACAGGGCCCGAGCAAACCCGACAGGGCCCAACGGATCCCGACAGGGCCTGAGCAAACCTAACAGGGCCCGACGGAGCCTGACAGGGCCCGAGCAAACCCGACAGGGCCTGACGGAGCCTGACAGGGCCCGAGCAAACCCGACAGGGCCCGAGCGAATCTGACAGGGCCCGACGGAGCCCCACAGGACGCGGGCAAACCCGACAAGGCCCGAGCAAACCCGAAAGGGCCTGACAAGGCCCGACAGGGCCTGAGCAAACCCGACAGGACCCGACAAAGCCTGACGGGGTCCGATGGTGCCCGACAGGGCCTGAGCAAACCCGACAGGGCTCGATGGAGCCCGACAGGGCCCGAGGAAACCCGACAGGGCGCGACGGAGCCTGACAGGGCCCGAGCAAACCCGACAGGGCTCGACGGAACCCGACAGGGCCTGAGGAAACCAGACAGGGCCCGACGGAGCCCGACAGGGCCCTAGCAAACCCGACAGGGCCTGAGCAAACCCGACAGGGCTCGACGGAGCCCGACAGGGCCTGAGGAAACCAGACAGGGCCCAACGGAGCCCGACAGGGCCCTAGCAAACCCGACAGGGCTTGACAAAGCCTGACAGGGCCCGAGCAAACCCGACAGGACCCGAGCAAACCCGACAGGGCCCGACGGAGCCCGACAGGGCCCGAGCAAACCCGAAAGGGCCCGACGGAGCCTGACAGGGCTCGATGGAGCCCGACAGGGCCCGAGCAAACCCGACAGGGCTCGACGGACCCCGATAGGGCCCGAGCAAACCCGACAGGGCCTGACAAAGCCCGACAGGGCCCGAGCAAACCCGAAAGGGCCCGACGAAGCCTGACAGGGCTCGATGGAGCCCGACAGGGCCCAAGGAAACCCGACAGGGCCCGACAGAGCCCAATAGGGCCCGAGCAAACCCGACAGGACCCGATGGAGCCCGACAGGGCTCAAGCAAACCCGACAGGGCCTGAGCAAATCCGACAGGGCCCGACGGAGCCCGACAGGTCTTGAGCAAACCCGAAAGGGCCCGACGGAGCCTGACAGGGCTCGATGGAGCCCGACAGGGCCCGAGGAAACCCGACAGGGCCTGATTGAGCCCGATAGGGCCCGAGAAACCCGACAGGGCCTGACGGAGCCTGACAGGGCCCGGGCAAACCCGACAGGGCACGCTGGAGCCCGACAGAGCCCGAGCAAACCCGACAGGTCCCGACAAGGCCCGACAGGGCCCGAGCAAACCTGACACGTCCTGACAAAGCCTGACAGGGCCCGACGGAGCCCGGCAGGGCCCGAGCAAACCCGAAAGAGCCTGACGGAGCCTGACAGGGCTCAGTGGAGTCCGACAGGGCCCGAGGAAACCCGACAGGGCCCGACGGAACCCGACAGGGCCCGAGCAAACCCGACAGGGCCCGACAAAGCCTGACAAGGCCCGAGAAAACCTGACAGGGCTCGACGGAGCCCGACAGGGCCCGAGCACACTCGACAGGGTCCGACGAAGCCTGACAGGGCTTCAGAAAACCCGACAGGGCCCGAGCAAACCGACAGGACCTGAGCAAACCCGACAGGGTTCGACAAAGCCTGACAGGGCTCGATGGAGCCCGACAGGGCCCAAGGAAACCCGACAGGGCCCGACAGAGCCCAACAGTGCCCAAGCAAACCTGACAGGGCCCGACGGAGCCCGACAGGTCACGAGCAAACCAGACAGGGCCTGACGGAGCCTGACAGGTCCCGAGCAAACCCGACAGGGCTCGACGGAGCCTTACAGGGCCCGAGCAAACCCGACAGGGCCTGAGAAGGCTTGACGGGGCCTGAGGAAACCCGACAGGACCCGACAAAGCCTGACAGGGTCCGATGGAGCCCGACAGGGCCCGAGCAAACCCGACAGGGCTCGATGGAGCCCGACAGGGCCCGAGCAAACCCGACAGGGCGCGACGGAGCCTGACAGGGCCCGAGCAAACCCGACAGGGCTCGACGGAGCCCAACAGGGCCTGAGGAAACCAGACAGGGCCCGACGGAGCCCGACAGGGCCTGAGGAAACCAGACAGGGCCCGACGGAGCCCGACAGGGCCCTAGCAAACCCGACAGGGCTTGACAAAGCCTGACAGGGCCCGAGCAAACCCGACAGCGCCCGACGGAGCCCGACAGGGCCAGAGCAAACCCGTAAGGGCCCGACGGAGCCTGACAGGGCTCGATGGAGCCCAACAGGGCCCAAGGAAACCCGACAGGGCCCGAGGGAGCCCGATAGGGCCCGAGCAAACCCGACAGGGCCTGACGGAGCCCGACAGGGCGCGAGCAACCCCGACAGGGCCTGACGGAGCCTGACAGGGCCCGGGCAAACCCGACAGGGCACGCTGGAGCCCGACAGAGCCCGAGAAAACCCGACAGGGCCCGACAAGGCCCGACAGGGCCCGAGCAAACCTGACAGGACCTGACGGAGCCCGACAGGGCCCGAGCAAACCCGAAAGGGCCCGACGAAGCCTGACAGGGCTCGATGGAGCCCGACAGGGCCCGAGGAAACCCGACAGGGCCCGATGGAGCCCGATAGGGCCCGAGCAAACCCGACAGGACCCGATGGAGGCCGACAGGGCTCGAGCAAACCCGACAGGGCCTGAGCAAATCCGACAGGGCCCGACGAAGCCCGACAGGACCCGAGCAAACCCGAAAGGGCCCAACGGAGCCTGACAGGGCTCGATGGAGCCCGACAGGGCCCGAGGAAACCCGACAGGGCCCCACGGAGCCCGATAGGGCTCGAGCAAACCCGACAGGGCCTGATGGAGCCTGACAGGGCCCGGGCAAACCCGACAGGGCACGCTGGAGCCCGACAGAGCCCGAGCAAACCCGACAGGGCCCGACAAGGCCCGACAGGGCCCGAGCAAACCTGACAGGACCTGACAAAGCCTGACAGGGCCCGACGGAGCCCGACAGGGCCTGAGCAAACCCGAAAGAGCCCGACGGAGCCTGACAGGGCTCGATAGAGTCCGACAGGGCCCGAGGAAACCCGACAGGGCCCGACGGAACCCGAGAGGGCCCGAGGGAATCCGACAGGGCCCGACGGAGCCTGACAGGGCCCGAGCAAACCCGACAGGGCCCGACAGAGCCCGACAGGACCCGAGCAAACCCGACAGGGCCCGAGCAAACCCGACAGGGTCCGACGGAGCCTTACAGGGCCCGAGCAAACCCGACAGGGCCCGAGCAAACCTGACAGGGCACGAAAGAGCCCGACAGGGCCCGAGCAAACCCGACAGGGCCCAACGGATCCCGACAGGGCCTGAGCAAACCTAACAGGGCCCGACGGAGCCTGACAGGGCCCGAGCAAACCCGACAGGGCCTGACGGAGCCTGACAGGGCCCGAGCAAACCCGACAGGGCCCGAGCGAATCTGACAGGGCCCGACGGAGCCCCACAGGACGCGGGCAAACCCGACAAGGCCCGAGCAAACCCGAAAGGGCCTGACAAGGCCCGACAGGGCCTGAGCAAACGCGACAGGACCCGACAAAGCCTGACGGGGTCCGATGGTGCCCGACAGGGCCTGAGCAAACCCGACAGGGCTCGATGGAGCCCGACAGGGCCCGAGGAAACCCGACAGGGCGCGACGGAGCCTGACAGGGCCCGAGCAAACCCGACAGGGCTCGACGGAACCCGACAGGGCCTGAGGAAACCAGACAGGGCCCGACGGAGCCCGACAGGGCCCTAGCAAACCCGACAGGGCCTGAGCAAACCCGACAGGGCTCGACGGAGCCCGACAGGGCCTGAGGAAACCAGACAGGGCCCAACGGAGCCCGACAGGGCCCTAGCAAACCCGACAGGGCTTGACAAAGCCTGACAGGGCCCGAGCAAACCCGACAGGACCCGAGCAAACCCGACAGGGCCCGACGGAGCCCGACAGGGCCCGAGCAAACCCGAAAGGGCCCGACGGAGCCTGACAGGGCTCGATGGAGCCCGACAGGGCCCGAGCAAACCCGACAGGGCTCGACGGACCCCGATAGGGCCCGAGCAAACCCGACAGGGCCTGACAAAGCCCGACAGGGCCCGAGCAAACCCGAAAGGGCCCGACGAAGCCTGACAGGGCTCGATGGAGCCCGACAGGGCCCGAGGAAACCCGACAGGGCCCGACAGAGCCCAATAGGGCCCGAGCAAACCCGACAGGACCCGATGGAGCCCGACAGGGCTCAAGCAAACCCGACAGGGCCTGAGCAAATCCGACAGGGCCCGACGGAGCCCGACAGGTCTTGAGCAAACCCGAAAGGGCCCGACGGAGCCTGACAGGGCTCGATGGAGCCCGACAGGGCCCGAGGAAACCCGACAGGGCCTGATTGAGCCCGATAGGGCCCGAGAAACCCGACAGGGCCTGACGGAGCCTGACAGGGCCCGGGCAAACCCGACAGGGCACGCTGGAGCCCGACAGAGCCCGAGCAAACCCGACAGGTCCCGACAAGGCCCGACAGGGCCCGAGCAAACCTGACACGTCCTGACAAAGCCTGACAGGGCCCGACGGAGCCCGGCAGGGCCCGAGCAAACCCGAAAGAGCCTGACGGAGCCTGACAGGGCTCAGTGGAGTCCGACAGGGCCCGAGGAAACCCGACAGGGCCCGACGGAACCCGACAGGGCCCGAGCAAACCCGACAGGGCCCGACAAAGCCTGACAAGGCCCGAGAAAACCTGACAGGGCTCGACGGAGCCCGACAGGGCCCGAGCACACTCGACAGGGTCCGACGAAGCCTGACAGGGCTTCAGAAAACCCGACAGGGCCCGAGCAAACCGACAGGGCCCAACGGAGCCCGACAGGGCCCGAGGAAACCAGACAGGGCCCGACAGAGTCCGACAGGGCCCGAGCAAACCCGACAGGACCTGAGCAAACCCGACAGGGTTCGACAAAGCCTGACAGGGCTCGATGGAGCCCGACAGGGCCCAAGGAAACCCGACAGGGCCCGACAGAGCCCAACAGTGCCCAAGCAAACCTGACAGGGCCCGACGGAGCCCGACAGGGCACGAGCAAACCAGACAGGGCCTGACGGAGCCTGACAGGGCCCGAGCAAACCTGACAGGGCTCGACGGAGCCTTACAGGGCCCGAACAAACCCGACAGGGCCCGAGCAAACCTGACAAAGCTCGACGGAGCCTGACAGGGCCCGAGCAAACCTGACAGGGCACGAAGGAGCCCGACAGGGCCCGAGCAAACCCGACAGGGCCCAAAGGATCCCGACAGGGCCTGAGCAAACCTGACAGGGCCCGACGGAGCCCGACAGGACGCGGGCAAACCCGACAGGGCCCGAGCAAACCCGACAGGGCCTGAGAAGGCTTGACGGTGCCTGAGGAAACCCGACAGGACCCGACAAAGCCTGACAGGGTCCGATGGAGCCCGACAGGGCCCGAGCAAACCCGACAGGGCTCGATGGAGCCCGACAGGGCCCGAGCAAACCCGACAGGGCGCGACGAAGCCTGACAGGGCCCGAGCAAACCCGACAGGGCTCGACGGAGCCCAACAGGGCCTGAGGAAACCAGACAGGGCCCGACGGAGCCCGACAGGGCCCTAGCAAACCCGGCAGGGCCTGAGCAAACCCGACAGGGCCCGACGGAGCCCGACAGGGCCTGAGGAAACCAGACAGGGCCCGACGGAGCCCGACAGGGCCCTAGCAAACCCGACAGGTCTTGACAAAGCCTGACAGGGCCCGAGCAAACCCGACAGCGCCCGACGGAGCCCGACAGGGCCAGAGCAAACCCGTAAGGGCCCGACGGAGCCTGACAGGGCTCGATGGAGCCCAACAGGGCCCAAGGAAACCCGACAGGGCCCGAGGGAGCCCGATAGGGCCCGAGCAAACCCGACAGGGCCTGACGGAGCCCGACAGGGCGCGAGCAACCCCGACAGGGCCTGACGGAGCCTGACAGGGCCCGGGCAAACCCGACAGGGCACGCTGGAGCCCGACAGAGCCCGAGAAAACCCGACAGGGCCCGACAAGGCCCGACAGGGCCCGAGCAAACCTGACAGGGCCTGACGGAGCCCGACAGGGCCCGAGCAAACCCGAAAGGGCCCGACGAAGCCTGACAGGGCTCGATGGAGCCCGACAGGGCCCGAGGAAACCCGACAGGGCCCGATGGAGCCCGATAGGGCCCGAGCAAACCCGACAGGACCCGATGGAGGCCGACAGGGCTCGAGCAAACCCGACAGGGCCTGAGCAAATCCGACAGGGCCCGACGAAGCCCGACAGGGCCCGAGCAAACCCGAAAGGGCCCAACGGAGCCTGACAGGGCTCGATGGAGCCCGACAGGGCCCGAGGAAACCCGACAGGGCCCCACGGAGCCCGATAGGGCTCGAGCAAACCCGACAGGGCCTGATGGAGCCTGACAGGGCCCGGGCAAACCCGACAGGGCACGCTGGAGCCCGACAGAGCCCGAGCAAACCCGACAGGGCCCGACAAGGCCCGACAGGGCCCGAGCAAACCTGACAGGACCTGACAAAGCCTGACAGGGCCCGACGGAGCCCGACAGGGCCTGAGCAAACCCGAAAGAGCCCGACGGAGCCTGACAGGGCTCGATAGAGTCCGACAGGGCCCGAGGAAACCCGACAGGGCGCGACGGAGCCTGACAGGGCCCGAGCAAACCCGACAGGGCTCGACGGAACCCGACAGGGCCTGAGGAAACCAGACAGGGCCCAACGGAGCCCGACAGGGCCCTAGCAAACCCGACAGGGCCTGAGCAAACCCGACAGGGCTCGACGGCGCCCGACAGGGCCTGAGGAAACCAGACAGGGCCCAACGGAGCCCGACAGGGCCCTAGCAAACCCGACAGGGCTTGACAAAGCCTGACAGGGCCCGAGCAAACCCGACAGGACCCGAGCAAACCCGACAGGGCCCGACGGAGCCCGACAGGGCCCGAGCAAACCCGAAAGGGCCCGACGGAGCCTGACAGGGCTCGATGGAGCCCGACAGGGCCCGAGCAAACCCGACAGGGCTCGACGGACCCCGATAGGGCCCGAGCAAACCCGACAGGGCCTGACAAAGCCCGACAGGGCCCGAGCAAACCCGAAAGGGCCCGACGAAGCCTGACAGGGCTCGATGGAGCCCGACAGGGCCCGAGGAAACCCGACAGGGCCCGACAGAGCCCAATAGGGCCCGAGCAAACCCGACAGGACCCGATGGAGCCCGACAGGGCTCAAGCAAACCCGACAGGGCCTGAGCAAATCCGACAGGGCCCGACGGAGCCCGACAGGTCTTGAGCAAACCCGAAAGGGCCCGACGGAGCCTGACAGGGCTCGATGGAGCCCGACAGGGCCCGAGGAAACCCGACAGGGCCTGATTGAGCCCGATAGGGCCCGAGAAACCCGACAGGGCCTGACGGAGCCTGACAGGGCCCGGGCAAACCCGACAGGGCACGCTGGAGCCCGACAGAGCCCGAGCAAACCCGACAGGTCCCGACAAGGCCCGACAGGGCCCGAGCAAACCTGACACGTCCTGACAAAGCCTGACAGGGCCCGACGGAGCCCGGCAGGGCCCGAGCAAACCCGAAAGAGCCTGACGGAGCCTGACAGGGCTCAGTGGAGTCCGACAGGGCCCGAGGAAACCCGACAGGGCCCGACGGAACCCGACAGGGCCCGAGCAAACCCGACAGGGCCCGACAAAGCCTGACAAGGCCCGAGAAAACCTGAAAGGGCTCGACGGAGCCCGACAGGGCCCGAGCACACTCGACAGGGTCCGACGAAGCCTGACAGGGCTTCAGAAAACCCGACAGGGCCCGAGCAAACCGACAGGGCCCAATGGAGCCCGACAGGGCCCGAGGAAACCAGACAGGGCCCGACAGAGTCCGACAGGGCCCGAGCAAACCTGACAGGGCCCGACGGAGCCCGACAGGGCACGAGCAAACCAGACAGGGCCTGACGGAGCCTGACAGGGCCCGAGCAAACCCGACAGGGCTCGACGGAGCCTTACAGGGCCCGAACAAACCCGACAGGGCCCGAGCAAACCTGACAAAGCTCGACGGAGCCTGACAGGGCCCGAGCAAACCCGAAAGTGCCCGAGCAAACCTGACAGGGCACGAAGGAGCCCGACAGGGCCCGAGCAAACCCGACAGGGCTTGACAAAGCCTGACAGGGCCCGAGCAAACCCGACAGCGCCCGACGGAGCCCGACAGGGCCAGAGCAAACCCGTAAGGGCCCGACGGAGCCTGACAGGGCTCGATGGAGCCCAACAGGGCCCAAGGAAACCCGACAGGGCCCGAGGGAGCCCGATAGGGCCCGAGCAAACCCGACAGGGCCTGACGGAGCCCGACAGGGCGCGAGCAACCCCGACAGGGCCTGACGGAGCCTGACAGGGCCCGGGCAAACCCGACAGGGCACGCTGGAGCCCGACAGAGCCCGAGAAAACCCGACAGGGCCCGACAAGGCCCGACAGGGCCCGAGCAAACCTGACAGGACCTGACGGAGCCCGACAGGGCCCGAGCAAACCCGAAAGGGCCCGACGAAGCCTGACAGGGCTCGATGGAGCCCGACAGGGCCCGAGGACACCCGACAGGGCCCGATGGAGCCCGATAGGGCCCGAGCAAACCCGACAGGACCCGATGGAGGCCGACAGGGCTCGAGCAAACTCGACAGGGCCTGAGCAAATCCGACAGGGCCCGACGAAGCCCGACAGGGCCCGAGCAAACCCGAAAGGGCCCAACGGAGCCTGACAGGGCTCGATGGAGCCCGACAGGGCCCGAGGAAACCCGACAGGGCCCCACGGAGCCCGATAGGGCTCGAGCAAACCCGACAGGGCCTGATGGAGCCTGACAGGGCCCGGGCAAACCCGACAGGGCACGCTGGAGCCCGACAGAGCCCGAGCAAACCCGACAGGGCCCGACAAGGCCCGACAGGGCCCGAGCAAACCTGACAGGACCTGACAAAGCCTGACAGGGCCCGACGGAGCCCGACAGGGCCTGAGCAAACCCGAAAGAGCCCGACGGAGCCTGACAGGGCTCGATAGAGTCCGACAGGGCCCGAGGAAACCCGACAGGGCCCGACGGAACCCGAGAGGGCCCGAGGGAATCCGACAGGGCCCGACGGAGCCTGACAGGGCCCGAGCAAACCCGACAGGGCCCGACAGAGCCCGACAGGACCCGAGCAAACCCGACAGGGCCCGAGCAAACCTCCAGGGTCCGACGGAGCCTTACAGGGCCCGAGCAAACCCGACAGGGCCCGAGCAAACCTGACAGGGCACGAAAGAGCCCGACAGGGCCCGAGCAAACCCGACAGGGCCCAACGGATCCCGACAGGGCCTGAGCAAACCTAACAGGGCCCGACGGAGCCTGACAGGGCCCGAGCAAACCCGACAGGGCCTGACGGAGCCTGACAGGGCCCGAGCAAACCCGACAGGGCCCGAGCGAATCTGACAGGGCGCGACGGAGCCCCACAGGACGCGGGCAAACCCGACAAGGCCCGAGCAAACCCGAAAGGGCCTGACAAGGCCCGACAGGGCCTGAGCAAACCCGACAGGACCCGACAAAGCCTGACGGGGTCCGATGGTGCCCGACAGGGCCTGAGCAAACCCGACAGGGCTCGATGGAGCCCGACAGGGCCCGAGGAAACCCGACAGGGCGCGACGGAGCCTGACAGGGCCCGAGCAAACCCGACAGGGCTCGACGGAACCCGACAGGGCCTGAGGAAACCAGACAGGGCCCGACGGAGCCCGACAGGGCCCTAGCAAACCCGACAGGGCCTGAGCAAACCCGACAGGGCTCGACGGAGCCCGACAGGGCCTGAGGAAACCAGACAGGGCCCAACGGAGCCCGACAGGGCCCTAGCAAACCCGACAGGGCTTGACAAAGCCTGACAGGGCCCGAGCAAACCCGACAGGACCCGAGCAAACCCGACAGGGCCCGACGGAGCCCGACAGGGCCCGAGCAAACCCGAAAGGGCCCGACGGAGCCTGACAGGGCTCGATGGAGCCCGACAGGGCCCGAGCAAACCCGACAGGGCTCGACGGACCCCGATAGGGCCCGAGCAAACCCGACAGGGCCTGACAAAGCCCGACAGGGCCCGAGCAAACCCGAAAGGGCCCGACGAAGCCTGACAGGGCTCGATGGAGCCCGACAGGGCCCAAGGAAACCCGACAGGGCCCGACAGAGCCCAATAGGGCCCGAGCAAACCCGACAGGACCCGATGGAGCCCGACAGGGCTCAAGCAAACCCGACAGGGCCTGAGCAAATCCGACAGGGCCCGACGGAGCCCGACAGGTCTTGAGCAAACCCGAAAGGGCCCGACGGAGCCTGACAGGGCTCGATGGAGCCCGACAGGGCCCGAGGAAACCCGACAGGGCCTGATTGAGCCCGATAGGGCCCGAGAAACCCGACAGGGCCTGACGGAGCCTGACAGGGCCCGGGCAAACCCGACAGGGCACGCTGGAGCCCGACAGAGCCCGAGCAAACCCGACAGGTCCCGACAAGGCCCGACAGGGCCCGAGCAAACCTGACACGTCCTGACAAAGCCTGACAGGGCCCGACGGAGCCCGGCAGGGCCCGAGCAAACCCGAAAGAGCCTGACGGAGCCTGACAGGGCTCAGTGGAGTCCGACAGGGCCCGAGGAAACCCGACAGGGCCCGACGGAACCCGACAGGGCCCGAGCAAACCCGACAGGGCCCGACAAAGCCTGACAAGGCCCGAGAAAACTTGACAGGGCTCGACGGAGCCCGACAGGGCCCGAGCACACTCGACAGGGTCCGACGAAGCCTGACAGGGCTTCAGAAAACCCGACAGGGCCCGAGCAAACCGACAGGGCCCAACGGAGCCCGACAGGGCCCGAGGAAACCAGACAGGGCCCGACAGAGTCCGACAGGGCCCGAGCAAACCCGACAGGACCTGAGCAAACCCGACAGGGTTCGACAAAGCCTGACAGGGCTCGATGGAGCCCGACAGGGCCCAAGGAAACCCGACAGGGCCCGACAGAGCCCAACAGTGCCCAAGCAAACCTGACAGGGCCCGACGGAGCCCGACAGGGCACGAGCAAACCAGACAGGGCCTGACGGAGCCTGACAGGGCCCGAGCAAACCCGACAGGGCTCGACGGAGCCTTACAGGGCCCGAACAAACCCGACAGGGCCCGAGCAAACCTGACAAAGCTCGACGGAGCCTGACAGGGCCCGAGCAAACCTGACAGGGCACGAAGGAGCCCGACAGGGCCCGAGCAAACCCGACAGGGCCCAAAGGATCCCGACAGGGCCTGAGCAAACCTGACAGGGCCCGACGGAGCCCGACAGGACGCGGGCAAACCCGACAGGGCCCGAGAAAACCCGACAGGGCCTGAGAAGGCTTGACGGTGCCTGAGGAAACCCGACAGGACCCGACAAAGCCTGACAGGGTCCGATGGAGCCCGACAGGGCCCGAGCAAACCCGACAGGGCTCGATGGAGCCCGACAGGGCCCGAGCAAACCCGACAGGGCGCGACGGAGCCTGACAGGGCCCGAGCAAACCCGACAGGGCTCGACGGAGCCCAACAGGGCCTGAGGAAACCAGACAGGGCCCGACGGAGCCCGACAGGGCCCTAGCAAACCCGGCAGGGCCTGAGCAAACCCGACAGGGCCCGACGGAGCCCGACAGGGCCTGAGGAAACCAGACAGGGCCCGACGGAGCCCGACAGGGCCCGAGCAAACCCGACAGGGCTTGACAAAGCCTGACAGGGCCCGAGCAAACCCGACAGCGCCCGACGGAGCCCGACAGGGCCAGAGCAAACCCGTAAGGGCCCGACGGAGCCTGACAGGGCTCGATGGAGCCCAACAGGGCCCAAGGAAACCCGACAGGGCCCGAGGGAGCCCGATAGGGCCCGAGCAAACCCGACAGGGCCTGACGGAGCCCGACAGGGCGCGAGCAACCCCGACAGGGCCTGACGGAGCCTGACAGGGCCCGGGCAAACCCGACAGGGCACGCTGGAGCCCGACAGAGCCCGAGAAAACCCGACAGGGCCCGACAAGGCCCGACAGGGCCCGAGCAAACCTGACAGGACCTGACGGAGCCCGACAGGGCCCGAGCAAACCCGAAAGGGCCCGACGAAGCCTGACAGGGCTCGATGGAGCCCGACAGGGCCCGAGGACACCCGACAGGGCCCGATGGAGCCCGATAGGGCCCGAGCAAACCCGACAGGACCCGATGGAGGCCGACAGGGCTCGAGCAAACTCGACAGGGCCTGAGCAAATCCGACAGGGCCCGACGAAGCCCGACAGGGCCCGAGCAAACCCGAAAGGGCCCAACGGAGCCTGACAGGGCTCGATGGAGCCCGACAGGGCCCGAGGAAACCCGACAGGGCCCCACGGAGCCCGATAGGGCTCGAGCAAACCCGACAGGGCCTGATGGAGCCTGACAGGGCCCGGGCAAACCCGACAGGGCACGCTGGAGCCCGACAGAGCCCGAGCAAACCCGACAGGGCCCGACAAGGCCCGACAGGGCCCGAGCAAACCTGACAGGACCTGACAAAGCCTGACAGGGCCCGACGGAGCCCGACAGGGCCTGAGCAAACCCGAAAGAGCCCGACGGAGCCTGACAGGGCTCGATAGAGTCCGACAGGGCCCGAGGAAACCCGACAGGGCCCGACGGAACCCGAGAGGGCCCGAGGGAATCCGACAGGGCCCGACGGAGCCTGACAGGGCCCGAGCAAACCCGACAGGGCCCGACAGAGCCCGACAGGACCCGAGCAAACCCGACAGGGCCCGAGCAAACCTCCAGGGTCCGACGGAGCCTTACAGGGCCCGAGCAAACCCGACAGGGCCCGAGCAAACCTGACAGGGCACGAAAGAGCCCGACAGGGCCCGAGCAAACCCGACAGGGCCCAACGGATCCCGACAGGGCCTGAGCAAACCTAACAGGGCCCGACGGAGCCTGACAGGGCCCGAGCAAACCCGACAGGGCCTGACGGAGCCTGACAGGGCCCGAGCAAACCCGACAGGGCCCGAGCGAATCTGACAGGGCGCGACGGAGCCCCACAGGACGCGGGCAAACCCGACAAGGCCCGAGCAAACCCGAAAGGGCCTGACAAGGCCCGACAGGGCCTGAGCAAACCCGACAGGACCCGACAAAGCCTGACGGGGTCCGATGGTGCCCGACAGGGCCTGAGCAAACCCGACAGGGCTCGATGGAGCCCGACAGGGCCCGAGGAAACCCGACAGGGCGCGACGGAGCCTGACAGGGCCCGAGCAAACCCGACAGGGCTCGACGGAACCCGACAGGGCCTGAGGAAACCAGACAGGGCCCGACGGAGCCCGACAGGGCCCTAGCAAACCCGACAGGGCCTGAGCAAACCCGACAGGGCTCGACGGAGCCCGACAGGGCCTGAGGAAACCAGACAGGGCCCAACGGAGCCCGACAGGGCCCTAGCAAACCCGACAGGGCTTGACAAAGCCTGACAGGGCCCGAGCAAACCCGACAGGACCCGAGCAAACCCGACAGGGCCCGACGGAGCCCGACAGGGCCCGAGCAAACCCGAAAGGGCCCGACGGAGCCTGACAGGGCTCGATGGAGCCCGACAGGGCCCGAGCAAACCCGACAGGGCTCGACGGACCCCGATAGGGCCCGAGCAAACCCGACAGGGCCTGACAAAGCCCGACAGGGCCCGAGCAAACCCGAAAGGGCCCGACGAAGCCTGACAGGGCTCGATGGAGCCCGACAGGGCCCAAGGAAACCCGACAGGGCCCGACAGAGCCCAATAGGGCCCGAGCAAACCCGACAGGACCCGATGGAGCCCGACAGGGCTCAAGCAAACCCGACAGGGCCTGAGCAAATCCGACAGGGCCCGACGGAGCCCGACAGGTCTTGAGCAAACCCGAAAGGGCCCGACGGAGCCTGACAGGGCTCGATGGAGCCCGACAGGGCCCGAGGAAACCCGACAGGGCCTGATTGAGCCCGATAGGGCCCGAGAAACCCGACAGGGCCTGACGGAGCCTGACAGGGCCCGGGCAAACCCGACAGGGCACGCTGGAGCCCGACAGAGCCCGAGCAAACCCGACAGGTCCCGACAAGGCCCGACAGGGCCCGAGCAAACCTGACACGTCCTGACAAAGCCTGACAGGGCCCGACGGAGCCCGGCAGGGCCCGAGCAAACCCGAAAGAGCCTGACGGAGCCTGACAGGGCTCAGTGGAGTCCGACAGGGCCCGAGGAAACCCGACAGGGCCCGACGGAACCCGACAGGGCCCGAGCAAACCCGACAGGGCCCGACAAAGCCTGACAAGGCCCGAGAAAACTTGACAGGGCTCGACGGAGCCCGACAGGGCCCGAGCACACTCGACAGGGTCCGACGAAGCCTGACAGGGCTTCAGAAAACCCGACAGGGCCCGAGCAAACCGACAGGGCCCAACGGAGCCCGACAGGGCCCGAGGAAACCAGACAGGGCCCGACAGAGTCCGACAGGGCCCGAGCAAACCCGACAGGACCTGAGCAAACCCGACAGGGTTCGACAAAGCCTGACAGGGCTCGATGGAGCCCGACAGGGCCCAAGGAAACCCGACAGGGCCCGACAGAGCCCAACAGTGCCCAAGCAAACCTGACAGGGCCCGACGGAGCCCGACAGGGCACGAGCAAACCAGACAGGGCCTGACGGAGCCTGACAGGGCCCGAGCAAACCCGACAGGGCTCGACGGAGCCTTACAGGGCCCGAACAAACCCGACAGGGCCCGAGCAAACCTGACAAAGCTCGACGGAGCCTGACAGGGCCCGAGCAAACCTGACAGGGCACGCTGGAGCCCGACAGAGCCCGAGCAAACCCGACAGGGCCCGACAAGGCCCGACAGGGCCCAAGCAAACCTGACAGGACCTGACAAAGCCTGACAGGGCCCGACGGAGCCCGACAGGGCCTGAGCAAACCCGAAAGAGCCCGACGGAGCCTGACAGGGCTCGATAGAGTCCGACAGGGCCCGAGGAAACCCGACAGGGCCCGACGGAACCCGAGAGGGCCCGAGGGAATCCGACAGGGCCCGACGGAGCCTGACAGGGCCCGAGCAAACCCGACAGGGCCCGACAGAGCCCGACAGGACCCGAGCAAACCCGACAGGGCCCGAGCAAACCTGACAGGGCCCGACGGAGCCTGACAGGGCCCGAGCAAACCCGACAGGGCCCGAGCAAACCTGACAGGGCACGAAGGAGCCCGACAGGGCCCGAGCAAACCCGACAAGGCCCAACGGATCCCGACAGGGCCTGAGCAAACCTGACAGGGCCCAACAGAGCCCGACAGGGCACTAGCAAATCCGACAGGGCCTGACAAAGCCTGACAGGGCCCGAGCAAACCCGACAGGGCCCGAGCGAATCTGACAGGGCCCGATGGAGCCCGACAGGGCCCGAGCAAACCCGACAGGGCCTGAGCAAACCCGACAGGGTTCGACAAAGCCTGACAGGGCCCGACGGAGCCCGACAGTGCCCAAGCAAACCTTACAGGGCCCGACGGAGCCCGACAGGGTACGAGCAAACCAGACAGGGCCTGACGGAGCCTGACAGGGCCCGAGCAAACCCGACAGGGCTCAACGGAGCCTGACAGGGCCTGAGCAAACCCAACAGGGCCCGAGCAAACCTGACAGGGCTCGACGGAGCCTTACAGGGCCCGAGCAAACTCGACAGGGCCCGAGCAAACCTGACAGGGCACGAAAGAGCCCGACAGGGCCCGAGCAAACCCGACAGGGCCCAACGGATCCCGACAGGGCCTGAGCAAACCTAACAGGGCCCGACGGAGCCTGACAGGGCCCGAGCAAACCCGACAGGGCCTGACGGAGCCTGACAGGGCCCGAGCAAACCCGACAGGGCCCGAGCGAATCTGACAGGGCCCGACGGAGCCCCACAGGACGCGGGCAAACCCGACAAGGCCCGAGCAAACCCGAAAGGGCCTGACAAGGCCCGACAGGGCCTGAGCAAACCCGACAGGACCCGACAAAGCCTGACGGGGTCTGATGGTGCCCGACAGGGCCCGAGCAAACCCGACAGGGCTCGACGGAACCCGACAGGGCCTGAGGAAACCAGACAGGGCCCGACGGAGCCCGACAGGGCCCTAGCAAACCCGACAGGGCCTGAGCAAACCCGACAGGGCTCGACGGAGCCCGACAGGGCCTGAGGAAACCAGACAGGGCCCAACGGAGCCCGACAGGGCCCTAGCAAACCCGACAGGGCTTGACAAAGCCTGACAGGGCCCGAGCAAACCCGACAGGACCCGAGCAAACCCGACAGGGCCCGACGGAGCCCGACAGGGCCCGAGCAAACCCGAAAGGGCCCGACGGAGCCTGACAGGGCTCGATGGAGCCCGACAGGGCCCGAGCAAACCCGACAGGGCTCGACGGACCCCGATAGGGCCCGAGCAAACCCGACAGGGCCTGACAAAGCCCGACAGGGCCCGAGCAAACCCGAAAGGGCCCGACGAAGCCTGACAGGGCTCGATGGAGCCCGACAGGGCCCGAGGAAACCCGACAGGGCCCGACAGAGCCCAATAGGGCCCGAGCAAACCCGACAGGACCCGATGGAGCCCGACAGGGCTCAAGCAAACCCGACAGGGCCTGAGCAAATCCGACAGGGCCCGACGGAGCCCGACAGGTCTTGAGCAAACCCGAAAGGGCCCGACGGAGCCTGACAGGGCTCGATGGAGCCCGACAGGGCCCGAGGAAACCCGACAGGGCCTGATTGAGCCCGATAGGGCCCGAGAAACCCGACAGGGCCTGACGGAGCCTGACAGGGCCCGGGCAAACCCGACAGGGCACGCTGGAGCCCGACAGAGCCCGAGCAAACCCGACAGGGCCCGACAAGGCCCGACAGGGCCCGAGAAAACCTGACACGTCCTGACAAAGCCTGACAGGGCCCGACGGAGCCCGGCAGGGCCCGAGCAAACCCGAAAGAGCCTGACGGAGCCTGACAGGGCTCAGTGGAGTCCGACAGGGCCCGAGGAAACCCGACAGGGCCCGACGGAACCCGACAGGGCCTGAGCAAACCTGACAGGGCCCAACAGAGCCCGACAGGGCACTAGCAAATCCGACAGGGCCTGACAAAGCCTGACAGGGCCCGAGCAAACCCGACAGGGCCCGAGCGAATCTGACAGGGCCCGATGGAGCCCGACAGGGCCCGAGCAAACCCGACAGGGCCTGAGCAAACCCGACAGGGTTCGACAAAGCCTGACAGGGCCCGACGGAGCCCGACAGTGCCCAAGCAAACCTTACAGGGCCCGACGGAGCCCGACAGGGTACGAGCAAACCAGACAGGGCCTGACGGAGCCTGACAGGGCCCGAGCAAACCCGACAGGGCTCAACGGAGCCTGACAGGGCCTGAGCAAACCCAACAGGGCCCGAGCAAACCTGACAGGGCTCGACGGAGCCTTACAGGGCCCGAGCAAACTCGACAGGGCCCGAGCAAACCTGACAGGGCACGAAAGAGCCCGACAGGGCCCGAGCAAACCCGACAGGGCCCAACGGATCCCGACAGGGCCTGAGCAAACCTAACAGGGCCCGACGGAGCCTGACAGGGCCCGAGCAAACCCGACAGGGCCTGACGGAGCCTGACAGGGCCCGAGCAAACCCGACAGGGCCCGAGCGAATCTGACAGGGCCCGACGGAGCCCCACAGGACGCGGGCAAACCCGACAAGGCCCGAGCAAACCCGAAAGGGCCTGACAAGGCCCGACAGGGCCTGAGCAAACCCGACAGGACCCGACAAAGCCTGACGGGGTCTGATGGTGCCCGACAGGGCCCGAGCAAACCCGACAGGGCTCGACGGAACCCGACAGGGCCTGAGGAAACCAGACAGGGCCCGACGGAGCCCGACAGGGCCCTAGCAAACCCGACAGGGCCTGAGCAAACCCGACAGGGCTCGACGGAGCCCGACAGGGCCTGAGGAAACCAGACAGGGCCCAACGGAGCCCGACAGGGCCCTAGCAAACCCGACAGGGCTTGACAAAGCCTGACAGGGCCCGAGCAAACCCGACAGGACCCGAGCAAACCCGACAGGGCCCGACGGAGCCCGACAGGGCCCGAGCAAACCCGAAAGGGCCCGACGGAGCCTGACAGGGCTCGATGGAGCCCGACAGGGCCCGAGCAAACCCGACAGGGCTCGACGGACCCCGATAGGGCCCGAGCAAACCCGACAGGGCCTGACAAAGCCCGACAGGGCCCGAGCAAACCCGAAAGGGCCCGACGAAGCCTGACAGGGCTCGATGGAGCCCGACAGGGCCCGAGGAAACCCGACAGGGCCCGACAGAGCCCAATAGGGCCCGAGCAAACCCGACAGGACCCGATGGAGCCCGACAGGGCTCAAGCAAACCCGACAGGGCCTGAGCAAATCCGACAGGGCCCGACGGAGCCCGACAGGTCTTGAGCAAACCCGAAAGGGCCCGACGGAGCCTGACAGGGCTCGATGGAGCCCGACAGGGCCCGAGGAAACCCGACAGGGCCTGATTGAGCCCGATAGGGCCCGAGAAACCCGACAGGGCCTGACGGAGCCTGACAGGGCCCGGGCAAACCCGACAGGGCACGCTGGAGCCCGACAGAGCCCGAGCAAACCCGACAGGGCCCGACAAGGCCCGACAGGGCCCGAGAAAACCTGACACGTCCTGACAAAGCCTGACAGGGCCCGACGGAGCCCGGCAGGGCCCGAGCAAACCCGAAAGAGCCTGACGGAGCCTGACAGGGCTCAGTGGAGTCCGACAGGGCCCGAGGAAACCCGACAGGGCCCGACGGAACCCGACAGGGCCCGAGCAAACCCGACAGGGCCCGACAAAGCCTGACAAGGCCCGAGAAAACCTGACAGGGCTCGACGGAGCCCGACAGGGCCCGAGCACACTCGACAGGGTCCGACGAAGCCTGACAGGGCTTCAGAAAACCCGACAGGGCCCGAGCAAACCGACAGGACCTGAGCAAACCCGACAGGGTTCGACAAAGCCTGACAGGGCTCGATGGAGCCCGACAGGGCCCAAGGAAACCCGACAGGGCCCGACAGAGCCCGACAGGTCACGAGCAAACCAGACAGGGCCTGACGGAGCCTGACAGGGCCCGAGCAAACCCGACAGGGCTCGACGGAGCCTTACAGGGCCCGAGCAAACCCGACAGGGCCTGAGAAGGCTTGACGGGGCCTGAGGAAACCCGACAGGACCCGACAAAGCCTGACAGGGTCCGATGGAGCCCGACAGGGACCGAGCAAACCCGACAGGGCTCGATGGAGCCCGACAGGGCCCGAGCAAACCCGACAGGGCGCGACGGAGCCTGACAGGGCCCGAGCAAACCCGACAGGGCTCGACGGAGCCCAACAGGGCCTGAGGAAACCAGACAGGGCCCGACGGAGCCCGACAGGGCCTGAGGAAACCAGACAGGGCCCGACGGAGCCCGACAGGGCCCTAGCAAACCCGACAGGGCTTGACAAAGCCTGACAGGGCCCGAGCAAACCCGACAGCGCCCGACGGAGCCCGACAGGGCCAGAGCAAACCCGTAAGGGCCCGACGGAGCCTGACAGGGCTCGATGGAGCCCAACAGGGCCCAAGGAAACCCGACAGGGCCCGAGGGAGCCCGATAGGGCCCGAGCAAACCCGACAGGGCCTGACGGAGCCCGACAGGGCGCGAGCAACCCCGACAGGGCCTGACGGAGCCTGACAGGGCCCGGGCAAACCCGACAGGGCACGCTGGAGCCCGACAGAGCCCGAGAAAACCCGACAGGGCCCGACAAGGCCCGACAGGGCCCGAGCAAACCTGACAGGGCCTGACGGAGCCCGACAGGGCCCGAGCAAACCCGAAAGGGCCCGACGAAGCCTGACAGGGCTCGATGGAGCCCGACAGGGCCCGAGGAAACCCGACAGGGCCCGATGGAGCCCGATAGGGCCCGAGCAAACCCGACAGGACCCGATGGAGGCCGACAGGGCTCGAGCAAACTCGACAGGGCCTGAGCAAATCCGACAGGGCCCGACGAAGCCCGACAGGGCCCGAGCAAACCCGAAAGGGCCCAACGGAGCCTGACAGGGCTCGATGGAGCCCGACAGGGCCCGAGGAAACCCGACAGGGCCCCACGGAGCCCGATAGGGCTCGAGCAAACCCGACAGGGCCTGATGGAGCCTGACAGGGCCCGGGCAAACCCGACAGGGCACGCTGGAGCCCGACAGAGCCCGAGCAAACCCGACAGGGCCCGACAAGGCCCGACAGGGCCCGAGCAAACCTGACAGGACCTGACAAAGCCTGACAGGGCCCGACGGAGCCCGACAGGGCCTGAGCAAACCCGAAAGAGCCCGACGGAGCCTGACAGGGCTCGATAGAGTCCGACAGGGCCCGAGGAAACCCGACAGGGCCCGACGGAACCCGAGAGGGCCCGAGGGAATCCGACAGGGCCCGACGGAGCCTGACAGGGCCCGAGCAAACCCGACAGGGCCCGACAGAGCCCGACAGGACCCGAGCAAACCCGACAGGGCCCGAGTAAACCCGACAGGGCCCGACGGAGCCTGACAGGGCCCGAGCAAACCCGACAGGGCCCGAGCAAACCTGACAGGGCACGAAGGAGCCCGACAGGGCCCGAGCAAACCCGACAAGGCCCAACGGATCCCGACAGGGCCTGAGCAAACCTGACAGGGCCCAACAGAGCCCGACAGGGCACTAGCAAATCCGACAGGGCCTGACAAAGCCTGACAGGGCCCGAGCAAACCCGACAGGGCCCGAGCGAATCTGACAGGGCCCGACGGAGCCCGACAGGACGCGGGCAAACCCGACAGGTCCTGAGCAAACCCGACAGGGCCTGACAAGGCCCGACAGGGCCCAAGGAAACCTGACAGGGCCTGACGGTGCCCGACAGGGCTCGAGCAAACCCGATAGGGCCTGACGGAGCCTGACAGGGCCCGAGCAAACCTGACAGGGCCCGAGAGAACCTTACAGGGCTCGACATAGCCCGACAGGGCGCGAGCAAACCCGACAGGGGCTGACAAGGCCGACAGGGCCTGAGCAAACTTGACAGGACTCGCCAAAGCCTGATAGGGTCCGATGGAGCCCGACAGGGCCCGAGGAAACCCGACAGGGCGCGACGGAGCCTGACAGGGCCCGAGCAAACCCGACAGGGTCCGACGAAGCCTGACAGGGCTTCAGCAAACCCGACAGGGCCCGAGCAAACCCGACAGGGCCCGACGGAGCCCGACAGGGCCGGAGGAAACCAGACAGGGCCCGACAGAGCCCGACAGGGCCCGAGCAAACCCGACAGGGCCCGAGCAAACCCGACAGGGTTCGACAAAGCCTGACAGGGCTTGATGGAGCCCGACAGGGCCCAAGGAAACCCGACAGGGCCCGACGGAGCCTGACAGAGCCCGAGCAAACCCGACAGGGCTCGACGGAGCCCGATAGGGCCCGAGCAAACCCGACAGGGCCTGACGGAGCCCGACAGGGCCCGAGCAAACCCGGAAGGGCCCGACGAAGCCTGACAGGGCTCGATGGAGCCCGACAGGGCCCGAGGAAACCCGACAGGGCCCGACGGAGCCCAATAGGGCCCGAGCAAACCCGACAGGGCCCGATGGAGCCCGACAGGGCTCGAGCAAACCCGACAGGGTCCGACGAAGCCTGACAGGGCTTCAGCAAACCCGACATGGCCCGAGCAAACCCGACAGGGCCCGACGGAGCCCGACAGAGCCCGAGGAAACCCGACAGGGCCCGACGGAGCCCGACAGGGCTCGAGCAAACCCGACAGGGCCCAACGGAGCCCGACAGGGCCCGAGCAAACCCGAAAGGGCCCGACGGAGCCTGACAGGGCTCGATGGAGCCCGACAGGGCCCGAGGAAACCCGACAGGGCCTGATTGAGCCCGATAGGGCCCGAGCAACCCCGACAGGGCCTGACGGAGCCTGACAGGGCCCGGGCAAACCCGACAGGGCACGCTGGAGCCCGACAGAGCCCGAGCAAACCCGACAGGGCCCGACAAGGCCCGACAGGGCCCGAGCAAACCTGACACGTCCTGACAAAGCCTGACAGGGCCCGACGGAGCCCGCCAGGGCCCGAGCAAACCCGAAAGAGCCCGACGGAGCCTGACAGGGCTCAGTGGAGTCCGACAGGGCCCGAGGAAACCCGACAGGGCCCGACGGAGCCCGATAGGGCCCGAGCAAACCCGACAGGGCCCGATGGAGCCTGACAGGGCTCGAACAAACCCGACAGGGCCTGAGCAAATCCGACAGGGCCCGACGGAGCCCGACAGGGCCCGAGCAAACCCGAAAGGGCCCGACGGAGCCTGACACGGCTCGATGGAGCCCGACAGGGCCCGAGGAAACCCGACAGGGCCCCACAAAGCCCGACAGGGCCCGAGCAAACCCGACAGGGCCTGACGGAGCCCGACAGGGCCCGAGCAAACCCGACAGGGCACGCTGGAGCCCGACAGAGCCCGAGCAAACCCGACAGGGCCCGACAAGGCCCGACAGGGCCCGAGCAAACCTGACACGACCTGACAAAGCCTGACAGGGCCCGACGGAGCCCGACAGGGCTTGAGCAAACCCGAAAGAGCCCGACGGAGCCTGACAGGGCTCGATGGAGCCCGACAGGGCCCGAGGAAACCCGACAGGGCCCCACGGAGCCCGATAGGGCCCGAGCAAACCCGACAGGGCCTGATGGAGCCTGACAGGGCCTGGGCAAACCCGACAGGGCACGCTGGAGCCCGACAGAGCCCGAGCAAACCCAACAGGGCCCGACAAGGCCCGACAGGGCCCAAGCAAACCTGACAGGACCTGACAAAGCCTGACAGGGCCCGACGGAGCCCGACAGAGCCCGAGCAAACCCGAAAGAGCCCGATGGAGCCTGACAGGGCTCGATAGAGTCCGACAGGGCCCGAGGAAACCCGACAGGGCCCGACAGAACCCGAGAGGGCCCGACGGAACCCGAGAGAGCCCGAGGAAATCCGACAGGGCTTGACAGAGCCCGACAGGACCCGAGCAAACCCGACAGGGCCCGAGCAAACCCGACAGGGTTCGACAAAGCCTGACAGGGCTCGATGGAGCCCGACAGGGCCCGAGGAAACCCGACAGGGCCCGACGGAGCCTGACAGGGCCCGAGCAAACCCGACAGGGCTCGACGGAACCCGAGAGGGCTCGACGGAACCCGAGAGGGCCCGAGGGAATCCGACAGGGCCTGACGGAGCCTGACAGGGCCCGAGCAAACCCGACAGGGCCCGACAGAGCCCGACAGGACCCGAGCAAACCCGACAGGGCCCGAGCAAACCTGACAGGGTTCGACAAAGCCTGACAGGGCTCGATGGAGACCGACAAGGCCCGAGGAAACCCGACAGGGCCCGACGGAGCCTGACAGGGCCCGAGCAAACCCGACAGGGCTCGACGGAGCCTGACAGGGCCCGAGCAAACCCGACAGGGCCCGAGCAAACCTGACAGGGCACGAAGGAGCCCGACAGGGCCTGAGCAAACCTGACAGGGCCCAACAGAGCCCGACAGGGCTCTAGCAAATCCGACAGGGCCTGACGGAGCCTGACAGGGCCCGAGCAAACCCGACAGGGCTCGACGGAGCCTTACAGGGCTCGAGCAAACCCGACAGGGCCCGAGCAAACCTGACAGGGCACGAAGGAGCCCGACAGGGCCCGAGCAAACCCGACAAGGCCCAACGAAACCCGACAGGGCCTGAGCAAACCTGACAGGGCCCGACGGATCCCGACAGGGCACGAGCAAACCCGACAAGGCCTGACGGAGCCTGACAGGGCCCGAGCAAACCCGACACGGCCCGAGCGAATCTGACAGGGCCCGACGGAGACCGACAGGACGCGGGCAAACCCGACAGGTCCCGAGCAAACCCGACAGGGCCTGACAAGGCCCGACAGGGCCCGAGCAAACCTGACAGGGCCTGACGGAGCCCGACATGGCTCGAGCAAACCCGATAGGGCCTGACGGAGCCTGACAGGGCCCGAGCAAACCTGACAGGGCCCAAGAGAACCTGACAGGGCCCGACGGAGCCCGACAGGGCGCGAGGAAACCCGACAGGGGCTGACAAGGCCCGACAGGGCCTAGGCAAACCCGACAGGACCCGCCAAAGCCTGATAGGGTCCGATGGAGCCCGACAGGGCCCGAGCAAACCCGACAGGGCCCGAGCAAACCTGACAGGGCTCGATGGAGCCCGACAGGGCCCGAGGAAACCCGACAGGGCGCGACAGAGCCTGACAGGGCCCGAGCAAACCCGACAGGGTTCGACGGAGCCCGACAGGGCCCGAGCAAACCCGACAGGGTCCGACGAAGCCTGACAGGGCTTCAGCAAACCCGACAGGGCCCGAGGAAACCCGACAGGACCCGAGCAAACCCGACAGGGTCCGAGGGAGCCCGACAGGGCCCGAGGAAACCGGACAGGGCCCGACAGAGCCCGACAGGGCCCGAGCAAACCCGACAGGGCCCGAGCAAACCCGACAGGGTTCGACAAAGCCTGACAGGGCTCGATGGAGCCCGACAGGGCCCGAGGAAACCCGACAGGGCCCGACGGAGCCTGACAGGGCCCGAGCAAACCCGACAGGGCTCGACGGAGCCTGACAGGGCCCGAGCAAACCCGACAGGGCCCGAGCAAACCTGACAGGGCACGAAGGAGCCCGACAGGGCCCGAGCAAACCCGACAAGGCCCAACGAAACCCGACAGGGCCTGAGCAAACCTGACAGGGCCCGACGGAGCCCGACAGGGCACGAGCAAACCCGACAGGGCCTGACGGAGCCTGACAGGGCCCGAGCAAACCCGACAGGGCCCGAGCGAATCTGACAGGGCCCGACGGAGACCGACAGGACGCGGGCAAACCCGACAGGTCCCGAGCAAACCCGACAGGGCCTGACAAGGCCCGACAGGGCCCAAGCAAACCTGACAGGGCCTGACGGAGCCCGAAAGGGCTCGAGCAAACCCGATAGGGCCTGAAGGAGCCTGACAGGGCCCGAGCAAACCTGACAGGGCCCAAGAGAACCTGACAGGGCCCGACGGAGCCCGACAGGGCGCGAGCAAACCCGACAGGGGCTGACAAGGCCCGACAGGGCCCGAGCAAAACCGACAGGACCCGCCAAAGCCTGATAGGGTCCGATGGAGCCCGACAGGGCCCGAGCAAACCCGACAGGGCCCGAGCAAACCTGACAGGGCTCGATGGAGCCCGACAGGGCCCGAGGAAACCCGACAGGGCGCGACGGAGCCTGACAGGGCCTGAGCAAACCCGACAGGGTTCGACGGAGCCCGACAGGGCCCGAGCAAACCCGACAGGGCCCGAGCAAACCCGACAGGGACCGACGAAGCCTGACAGGGCTTCAGCAAACCCGACAGGGCCCGAGCAAAACTGACAGGACCCGAGCAAACCCGACAGGGCCTGACGGAGCCCGACAGGGCCCGAGGAAACCAGACAGGGCCCGACAGAGCCCGACAGGGCCCGAGCAAACCCGACAGGGCCCGAGCAAACCCGACAGGGTTCGACAAAGCCTGACAGGGCTTGATGGAGCCCGACAGGGCCCGAGGAAGCCCGACAGGGCCCGACGGAGCCTGACAGAGCCCGAGCAAACCCGACAGGGCTCGACGGAGCCCGATAGGGCCCGAGCAAACCCGACAGGGCCCGATGGAGCCCGACAGGGCTCGAACAAACCCGACAGGGCCTGAGCAAATTCGACAGGGCCCGACGGAGCCCGACAGGGCCCAAGCAAACCCGAAAGGGCCCGACGGAGACTGACACGGCTCGATGGAGCCCGACAGGGCCCGAGGAAACCCGACAGGGCCCCACGGAGCCCGATAGGGCCCGAGCAAACCCGACAGGGCCTGACGGAGCCCGACAGGGCCCGAGCAAACCCGACAGGGCACGCTGGAGCCCGACAGAGCCCGAGGAAACCCGACAGGGCCCGACAAGGCTTGACAGGGCCCGAGCAAACCTGACACGACCTGACAAAGCCTGACAGGGCCCGACGGAGCCCAACAGGGCTTGAGCAAACCCGAAAGAGCCCGACGGAGCCTGACAGGGCTCGATGGAGCCCGACAGGGCCCGAGGAAACCCGACAGGGCTCCACGGAGCCCGATACGGCCCGAGCAAACCCGACAGGGCCTGATGGAGCCTGACAGGGCCCGGGCAAACCCGACAGGGCACGCTGGAGCCCGACAGAGCCCGAGCAAACCCAACAGGGCCCGACAAGGCCCGACAGGGCCCGAGCAAACCTGACAGGACCTGACAAAGCCTGACAGGGCCCGACGGAGCCCGACAGGGCCTGAGCAAACCCGAAAAAGCCCGACGGAGCCTGACAGGGCTCGATAGAGGCCGACAGGGCCCGAGGAAACCTGACAGGGCCCGACGGAACCCGACAGGGCCCGACAGAACCCGAGAGGGCCTGAGGAAATCCGAAAGGGCTTGACAGAGCCTGACAGGACCCGAGCAAACCCAACAGGGCCCGAGCAAACCCGACAGGGTTCGACAAAGCCTGACAGGGCTCGATGGAGCCCGACAGGGCCCGAGGAAACCCGACAGGGCCCGACGGAGCCTGACAGGGCCCGAGCAAACCCGACAGGGCTCGACGGAGCCTTACAGGGCCCGAGCAAACCCGACAGGGCCCGAGCAAACCTGACAGGGCACGAAGGAGCCCGACAGGGCCCGAGCAAACCCGACAAGGCCCAACGAAACCCGACAGGGCCTGAGCAAACCTGACAGGGCCCGACGGAGCCCGACAGGGCACGAGCAAACCCGACAGGGCCTGACGGAGCCTGACAGGGCCCGAGCAAACCCGACAGGGCCCGAGTGAATCTGACAGGGCCTGACGGAGCCCGACAGGACGCGGGCAAACCCGACAGGTCCCGAGCAAACCTGACAGGGCCTGACAAGGCCAGACAGGGCCCGAGCAAACCTGACAGGGCCTGACGGAGCCCGACAGGGCTTGAGCAAACCCGATAGGGCCTGACGGAGCCTGACAGGGCCCGAGCAAACCTGACAGGGCCCAAGAGAACCTGACAGAGCCCGACGGAGCCCGACAGGGCGCGAGCAAACCCGACAGGGGCTGACAAGGCCTGACAGGGCCTGAGCAAACCCGACAGGACCCGCCAAAGCCTGATAGGGTCCGATGGAGCCCGACAGGGCCCGAGCAAACCCGACAGGGCCCGAGCAAACCTGACAGGGCTCGATGGAGCCCGACAGGGCCCGAGGAAACCCAACAGGGCGCGACAGAGCCTGATAGGGCCCGAGCAAACCCGACAGGGTTCGACGGAGCCCGACAGGGCCCGAGCAAACCCGACAGGGTCCGACGAAGCCTGACAGGGCTTCAGCAAACCCAACAGGGCCCGAGGAAACCCGACAGGACCCGAGCAAACCCAACAGGGTCCGAGGGAGCCCGACAGGGCCCGAGGAAACCGGACAGGGCCCGACAGAGCCCGACACGGCCCGAGCAAACCCGACAGGGCCCGAGCAAACCCGACAGGGTTCGACAAAGCCTGACCGGGCTCGATGGAGCCCGACAGGGCCCGAGGAAACCCGACAGGGCCCGACGGAGCCTGACAGGGCCCGAGCAAACCCGACAGGGCTCGACGGAGCCTTACAGGGCCCGAGCAAACCCGACAGGGCCCGAGCAAACCTGACAGGGCACGAAGGAGCCCGACAGGGCCCGAGCAAACCCGACAGAGCCTGAGCAAACCTGACAGGGCCCGACGGAGCCCGACAGGGCACGAGCAAACCCGACAGGGCCTGACGGAGCCTGACAGGGCCCGAGCAAACCCGACAGGGCCCGAGCGAATCTGACAGGGCCCGACGGAGCCCGACAGGACGCGGGCAAACCCGACAGGTCCCGAGCAAACCCGACAGGGCCTGACAAGGCCCGACAGGGCCCGAGCAAACCTGACAGGGCCTGACGGAGCCCGACAGGGGTCGAGCAAACCCGATAGGGCCTGACGGAGCCTGACAGGGCCCGAGCAAACCTGACAGGGCCCGAGAGAACCTGACAGGGCCCGACGGAGCCCGACAGGGCGCGAGCAAACCCGACAGGGGCTGACAAGGCCCGACAGGGCCTGAGCAAACCCGACAGGACCCGCCAAAGCCTGATAGGGTCCGATGGAGCCCGACAGGGCCCGAGCAAACCCGACAGGGTTCGACGGAGCCCGACAGGGCCCGAGCAAACCGACAGGGCCCAACGGAGCCCGACAGGGCCCGAGGAAACCAGACAGGGCCCGACAGAGCCCGACAGGGCCCGAGCAAACCCGAGAGGGCCTGAGCAAACCCGACAGGGTTCGACAAAGCCTGACAGGGCTCGATGGAGCCCGACAGGGCCCAAGGAAACCCGACAGGGCCTGACGGAGCCCGACAGTGCCCAAGCAAACCTGACAGGGCCCGACGGAGCCCGACAGGGCACGAGCAAACCAGACAGGGCCTGACGGAGCCTGACAGGGCCCGAGCAAACCCGACAGGGCCCAACGGATCCCGACAGGGCCCAAGCAAACCTGACAGGGCCCGACGGAGCCCGACAGGGCACGAGCTAACTCGACAGAGCCTGACGTAGCCTGACAGGGCCCGAGCAAACCCGACAGGGCCCGAGCGAAACTGACAGTGCCCGACGGAGCCCGACAGGACGTGGGAAAACCCGACAGGGCCCGAGCAAACCCGACAGGGCCAGACAAGACCCGACAGGGCCTGAGCAAACCCGACAGGACCCGACAAAGCCTGACAGGGCTCGATGGAGCCCGACAGGGCCCAAGGAAACCCGACAGGGCCCGACGGAGCCCGATAGGGCCCGAGCAAACCCGACAGGGCCTGACGGAGCCCGACAGGGCCCGAGCAAACCTGAAAGGGCCCGACGAAGCCTGACAGGGCTCGATGGAGCCCGACAGGGCCCGAGGAAACCCGACAGGGCCCGAGGGAGCCCGATAGGGCCCGAGCAAACCCGACAGGGCCCGATGGAGCCCGACAGGGCTCGAACAAACCCGACAGGGCCTGAGCAAATCCGACAGGGCCCGACAGAGCCCGACAGAGCCCGACAGGGCCCGAGCAAACCCGAAAGAGCCCGACGGAGCCTGACAGGGCTCGATGGAGCCCGAGAGGGCCCGAGGAAACCCGACAGTCCCCCAGGGAGCCCGATAGGGCCCGAGCAAACCCGACAGGGCCTGACGGAGCCTGACAGGGCCCGAGCAAACCCGACAGGGCACGATGGAGCCCGACAGAGCCCGAGCAAACCCGACAGGGCCCGACAAGGCCCGACAGGGCCCGAGCAAACCTGACAGGACCTGACAAAGCCTGACAGGGCCCGACGGAGCCCGACAGGGCTTGAGCAAACCCGAAAGAGCCCGACGGAGCCTGACAGGGCTCGATGGAGCCCGACAGGGCCTGAGGAAACCCGACAGGGCCCGATGGAGCCTGACAGGGCCCGAGCAAACCCGAAAGGGCCCGACAGAGCCCGACAGGACCCGAGCAAACCCGACAGGGCCCGAGCAAACCCGACAGGGTTCGACAAAGCCTGACAGGGCTCGATGGAGACCGACAGGGCCCGAGGAAACCCGACAGGGCCCGACGGAGCCTGACAGGGCCCGAGCAAACCCGACAGGGCTCGACAGAGCCTTGCAGGGCCCGAGCAAACCCGACAGGGCCCGAGCAAACCTGACAGGGCACGAAGGAGCCCGACAGGGCCCGAGCAAACCCGACAAGGCCCAACGGATCCCGACAGGGCCTGAGCAAACCTGACAGGGCCCGACGGAGCCCGACAGAGCCCGAGCAAACCCGACAGGGCCCGAGCGAATCTGACAGGGCCCGACGGAGCCCGACAGGATGCGGGCAAACCCGACAGGTCCCGAGCAAACCGGACAAAGCCTGACAAGGCCTGACAGGGCCCGAGCAAACCAGACAGGGCCTGACGGAGCCCGACAGGGCTCCAGCAAACCCGATAGGGCCTGACGGAGCCTGACAGGGCCCGAGTAAACCTGAAAGGGCCCGAGAGAACCTGACAGGGCCCGACGGAGCCCGACAGGGCGCGAGCAAACCCGACAGGGGCTGACAAGGCCCGACAGGGCCTGAGCAAACCCGACAGGACCCGCCAAAGCCTGATAGGGTCCGACGGAGCCCGACAGGGCCCGAGCAAACCCGACAGGGCTCGAGCAAACCTGACAGGGCTCGATGGAGCCCGACAGGGCCCGAGGAAACCCGACAGGGCCCCATGGAGCCCGATAGGGCCCGAGCAAACCTGACAGGGCACGAAGGAGCCCGACAGGGCCTGAGCAAACCTGACAGGGCCCAACAGAGCCCGACAGGGCACTAGCAAATCCGACAGGGCCTGACGGAGCCTGACAGGGCTCGAGCAAACCCGACAGGGCTCGACGGAGCCTTACAGGGCCCGAGCAAACCCGACAGGGCCCGAGCAAACCTGACAGGGCACGAAGGAGCCCGACAGGGCCCGAGCAAACCCGACAAGGCCCAACGAAACCCGACAGGGCCTGAGCAAACCTGACAGGGCCCGACGGAGCCCGACAGGGCACGAGCAAACCCGACAGGGCCTGACGGAGCCTGACAGGGCCCGAGCAAACCCGACAGGGCCCGAGCGAATCTGACAGGGCCCGACGGAGCCCGACAGGACGCGGGCAAACCCGACAGGTCCCGAGCAAACCCGACAGGGCCTGACAAGGCCCGATAGGGCCCGAGCAAACCTGACAGGGCCTGACGGAGCCCGACAGGGGTCGAGCAAACCCGATAGGGCCTGACGGAGCCTGACAGGGCCCGAGCAAACCTGACAGGGCCCGAGAGAACCTGACAGGGCCCGACGGAGCCCGACAGGGCGCGAGCAAACCCGACAGGGGCTGACAAGGCCCGACAGGGCCTGAGCAAACCCGACAGGACCCGCCAAAGCCTGATAGGGTCCGATGGAGCCCGACAGGGCCTGAGGAAACCCGACAGGGCGCGACGGAGCCTGACAGGGCCCGAGCAAACCCGACAGGGTTCGACGGAGTCTGACAGGGCCCGAGCAAACCGACAGGGCCCAACGGAGCCCGACAGGGCCCGAGGAAACCAGACAGGGCCCGACAGAGCCCGACAGGGCCCGAGCAAACCCGAGAGGGCCTGAGCAAACCCGACAGGGTTCGACAAAGCCTGACAGGGCTCGATGGAGCCCGACAGGGCCCAAGGAAACCCGACAGGGCTTGACGGAGCCCGACAGTGCCCAAGCAAACCTGACAGGGCCCGGGCAAACCCGACAGGGCACGAGCAAACCAGACAGGGCCTGACGGAGCCTGACAGGGCCCGAGCAAACCCGACAGGGCCCAACGGATCCCGACAGGGCCCAAGCAAACCTGACAGGGCCCGACGGAGCCCGACAGGGCACGAGCTAACTCGACAGAGCCTGACGTAGCCTGACAGGGCCCGAGCAAACCCGACAGGGCCCGAGCGAAACTGACAGTGCCCGACGGAGCCCGACAGGACGTGGGAAAACCCGACAGGGCCCGAGCAAACCCGACAGGGCCAGACAAGACCCGACAGGGCCTGAGCAAACCCGACAGGACCCGACAAAGCCTGACAGGGCTCGATGGAGCCCGACAGGGCCCAAGGAAACCCGACAGGGCCCGACGGAGCCCGATAGGGCCCGAGCAAACCCGACAGGGCCTGACGGAGCCCGACAGGGCCCGAGCAAACCTGAAAGGGCCCGACGAAGCCTGACAGGGCTCGATGGAGCCCGACAGGGCCCGAGGAAACCCGACAGGGCCCGAGGGAGCCCGATAGGGCCCGAGCAAACCCGACAGGGCCCGATGGAGCCCGACAGGGCTCGAACAAACCCGACAGGGCCTGAGCAAATCCGACAGGGCCCGACAGAGCCCGACAGAGCCCGACAGGGCCCGAGCAAACCCGAAAGAGCCCGACGGAGCCTGACAGGGCTCGATGGAGCCCGAGAGGGCCCGAGGAAACCCGACAGTCCCCCAGGGAGCCCGATAGGGCCCGAGCAAACCCGACAGGGCCTGACGGAGCCTGACAGGGCCCGAGCAAACCCGACAGGGCACGATGGAGCCCGACAGAGCCCGAGCAAACCCGACAGGGCCCGACAAGGCCCGACAGGGCCCGAGCAAACCTGACAGGACCTGACAAAGCCTGACAGGGCCCGACGGAGCCCGACAGGGCTTGAGCAAACCCGAAAGAGCCCGACGGAGCCTGACAGGGCTCGATGGAGCCCGACAGGGCCTGAGGAAACCCGACAGGGCCCGATGGAGCCTGACAGGGCCCGAGCAAACCCGAAAGGGCCCGACAGAGCCCGACAGGACCCGAGCAAACCCGACAGGGCCCGAGCAAACCCGACAGGGTTCGACAAAGCCTGACAGGGCTCGATGGAGACCGACAGGGCCCGAGGAAACCCGACAGGGCCCGACGGAGCCTGACAGGGCCCGAGCAAACCCGACAGGGCTCGACAGAGCCTTGCAGGGCCCGAGCAAACCCGACAGGGCCCGAGCAAACCTGACAGGGCACGAAGGAGCCCGACAGGGCCCGAGCAAACCCGACAAGGCCCAACGGATCCCGACAGGGCCTGAGCAAACCTGACAGGGCCCGACGGAGCCCGACAGAGCCCGAGCAAACCCGACAGGGCCCGAGCGAATCTGACAGGGCCCGACGGAGCCCGACAGGATGCGGGCAAACCCGACAGGTCCCGAGCAAACCGGACAAAGCCTGACAAGGCCTGACAGGGCCCGAGCAAACCAGACAGGGCCTGACGGAGCCCGACAGGGCTCCAGCAAACCCGATAGGGCCTGACGGAGCCTGACAGGGCCCGAGTAAACCTGAAAGGGCCCGAGAGAACCTGACAGGGCCCGACGGAGCCCGACAGGGCGCGAGCAAACCCGACAGGGGCTGACAAGGCCCGACAGGGCCTGAGCAAACCCGACAGGACCCGCCAAAGCCTGATAGGGTCCGACGGAGCCCGACAGGGCCCGAGCAAACCCGACAGGGCTCGAGCAAACCTGACAGGGCTCGATGGAGCCCGACAGGGCCCGAGGAAACCCGACAGGGCCCCATGGAGCCCGATAGGGCCCGAGCAAACCTGACAGGGCACGAAGGAGCCCGACAGGGCCTGAGCAAACCTGACAGGGCCCAACAGAGCCCGACAGGGCACTAGCAAATCCGACAGGGCCTGACGGAGCCTGACAGGGCTCGAGCAAACCCGACAGGGCTCGACGGAGCCTTACAGGGCCCGAGCAAACCCGACAGGGCCCGAGCAAACCTGACAGGGCACGAAGGAGCCCGACAGGGCCCGAGCAAACCCGACAAGGCCCAACGAAACCCGACAGGGCCTGAGCAAACCTGACAGGGCCCGACGGAGCCCGACAGGGCACGAGCAAACCCGACAGGGCCTGACGGAGCCTGACAGGGCCCGAGCAAACCCGACAGGGCCCGAGCGAATCTGACAGGGCCCGACGGAGCCCGACAGGACGCGGGCAAACCCGACAGGTCCCGAGCAAACCCGACAGGGCCTGACAAGGCCCGATAGGGCCCGAGCAAACCTGACAGGGCCTGACGGAGCCCGACAGGGGTCGAGCAAACCCGATAGGGCCTGACGGAGCCTGACAGGGCCCGAGCAAACCTGACAGGGCCCGAGAGAACCTGACAGGGCCCGACGGAGCCCGACAGGGCGCGAGCAAACCCGACAGGGGCTGACAAGGCCCGACAGGGCCTGAGCAAACCCGACAGGACCCGCCAAAGCCTGATAGGGTCCGATGGAGCCCGACAGGGCCTGAGGAAACCCGACAGGGCGCGACGAAGCCTGACAGGGCCCGAGCAAACCCGACAGGGTTCGACGGAGTCCGACAGGGCCCGAGCAAACCGACAGGGCCCAACGGAGCCCGACAGGGCCCGAGGAAACCAGACAGGGCCCGACAGAGCCCGACAGGGCCCGAGCAAACCCGAGAGGGCCTGAGCAAACCCGACAGGGTTCGACAAAGCCTGACAGGGCTCGATGGAGCCCGACAGGGCCCAAGGAAACCCGACAGGGCTTGACGGAGCCCGACAGTGCCCAAGCAAACCTGACAGGGCCCGGGCAAACCCGACAGGGCACGAGCAAACCAGACAGGGCCTGACGGAGCCTGACAGGGCCCGAGCAAACCCGACAGGGCCCAACGGATCCCGACAGGGCCCAAGCAAACCTGACAGGGCCCGACGGAGCCCGACAGGGCACGAGCTAACTCGACAGAGCCTGACGTAGCCTGACAGGGCCCGAGCAAACCCGACAGGGCCCGAGCGAAACTGACAGTGCCCGACGGAGCCCGACAGGACGTGGGAAAACCCGACAGGGCCCGAGCAAACCCGACAGGGCCAGACAAGACCCGACAGGGCCTGAGCAAACCCGACAGGACCCGACAAAGCCTGACAGGGCTCGATGGAGCCCGACAGGGCCCAAGGAAACCCGACAGGGCCCGACGGAGCCCGATAGGGCCCGAGCAAACCCGACAGGGCCTGACGGAGCCCGACAGGGCCCGAGCAAACCTGAAAGGGCCCGACGAAGCCTGACAGGGCTCGATGGAGCCCGACAGGGCCCGAGGAAACCCGACAGGGCCCGAGGGAGCCCGATAGGGCCCGAGCAAACCCGACAGGGCCCGATGGAGCCCGACAGGGCTCGAACAAACCCGACAGGGCCTGAGCAAATCCGACAGGGCCCGACAGAGCCCGACAGAGCCCGACAGGGCCCGAGCAAACCCGAAAGAGCCCGACGGAGCCTGACAGGGCTCGATGGAGCCCGAGAGGGCCCGAGGAAACCCGACAGTCCCCCAGGGAGCCCGATAGGGCCCGAGCAAACCCGACAGGGCCTGACGGAGCCTGACAGGGCCCGAGCAAACCCGACAGGGCACGATGGAGCCCGACAGAGCCCGAGCAAACCCGACAGGGCCCGACAAGGCCCGACAGGGCCCGAGCAAACCTGACAGGACCTGACAAAGCCTGACAGGGCCCGACGGAGCCCGACAGGGCTTGAGCAAACCCGAAAGAGCCCGACGGAGCCTGACAGGGCTCGATGGAGCCCGACAGGGCCTGAGGAAACCCGACAGTGCCCGATGGAGCCTGACAGGGCCCGAGCAAACCCGAAAGGGCCCGACAGAGCCCGACAGGACCCGAGCAAACCCGACAGGGCCCGAGCAAACCCGACAGGGTTCGACAAAGCCTGACAGGGCTCGATGGAGACCGACAGGGCCCGAGGAAACCCGACAGGGCCCGACGGAGCCTGACAGGGCCCGAGCAAACCCGACAGGGCTCGACAGAGCCTTGCAGGGCCCGAGCAAACCCGACAGGGCCCGAGCAAACCTGACAGGGCACGAAGGAGCCCGACAGGGCCCGAGCAAACCCGACAAGGCCCAACGGATCCCGACAGGGCCTGAGCAAACCTGGCAGGGCCCGACGGAGCCCGACAGAGCCCGAGCAAACCCGACAGGGCCCGAGCGAATCTGACAGGGCCCGACGGAGCCCGACAGGATGCGGGCAAACCCGACAGGTCCCGAGCAAACCGGACAAAGCCTGACAAGGCCTGACAGGGCCCGAGCAAACCAGACAGGGCCTGACGGAGCCCGACAGGGCTCCAGCAAACCCGATAGGGCCTGACGGAGCCTGACAGGGCCCGAGTAAACCTGAAAGGGCCCGAGAGAACCTGACAGGGCCCGACGGAGCCCGACAGGGCGCGAGCAAACCCGACAGGGGCTGACAAGGCCCGACAGGGCCTGAGCAAACCCGACAGGACCCGCCAAAGCCTGATAGGGTCCGATGGAGCCCGACAGGGCCCGAGCAAACCCGACAGGGCTCGAGCAAACCTGACAGGGCTCGATGGAGCCCGACAGGGCCCGAGGAAACCCGACAGGGCCCCACGGAGCCCGATAGGGCCCGAGCAAACCTGACAGGGCACGAAGGAGCCCGACAGGGCCTGAGCAAACCTGACAGGGCCCAACAGAGCCCGACAGGGCACTAGCAAATCCGACAGGGCCTGACGGAGCCTGACAGGGCTCGAGCAAACCCGACAGGGCTCGACGGAGCCTTACAGGGCCCGAGCAAACCCGACAGGGCCCGAGCAAACCTGACAGGGCACGAAGGAGCCCGACAGGGCCCGAGCAAACCCGACAAGGCCCAACGAAACCCGACAGGGCCTGAGCAAACCTGACAGGGCCCGACGGAGCCCGACAGGGCACGAGCAAACCCGACAGGGCCTGACGGAGCCTGACAGGGCCCGAGCAAACCCGACAGGGCCCGAGCGAATCTGACAGGGCCCGACGGAGCCCGACAGGACGCGGGCAAACCCGACAGGTCCCGAGCAAACCCGACAGGGCCTGACAAGGCCCGATAGGGCCCGAGCAAACCTGACAGGGCCTGACGGAGCCCGACAGGGGTCGAGCAAACCCGATAGGGCCTGACGGAGCCTGACAGGGCCCGAGCAAACCTGACAGGGCCCGAGAGAACCTGACAGGGCCCGACAGAGCCCGACAGGGCGCGAGCAAACCCGACAGGGGCTGACAAGGCCCGACAGGGCCTGAGCAAACCCGACAGGACCCGCCAAAGCCTGATAGGGTCCGATGGAGCCCGACAGGGCCTGAGGAAACCCGACAGGGCGCGACGGAGCCTGACAGGGCCCGAGCAAACCCGACAGGGTTCGACGGAGCCCGACAGGGCCCGAGCAAACCGACAGGGCCCAACGGAGCCCGACAGGGCCCGAGGAAACCAGACAGGGCCCGACAGAGCCCGACAGGGCCCGAGCAAACCCGAGAGGGCCTGAGCAAACCCGACAGGGTTCGACAAAGCCTGACAGGGCTCGATGGAGCCCGACAGGGCCCAAGGAAACCCGACAGGGCCTGACGGAGCCCGACAGTGCCCAAGCAAACCTGACAGGGCCCGACGGAGCCCGACAGGGCACGAGCAAACCAGACAGGGCCTGACGGAGCCTGACAGGGCCCGAGCAAACCCGACAGGGCCCAACGGATCCCGACAGGGCCCAAGCAAACCTGACAGGGCCCGACGGAGCCCGACAGGGCACGAGCTAACTCGACAGAGCCTGACGTAGCCTGACAGGGCCCGAGCAAACCCGACAGGGCCCGAGCGAAACTGACAGTGCCCGAAGGAGCCCGACAGGACGTGGGCAAACCCGACAGGGCCCGAGCAAACCCGACAGGGCCAGACAAGACCCGACAGGGCCTGAGCAAACCCAACAGGACCCGACAAAGCCTGACAGGGCTCGATGGAGCCCGACAGGGCCCAAGGAAACCCGACAGGGCCCGACGGAGCCCGATAGGGCCCGAGCAAACCCGACAGGGCCTGACGGAGCCCGACAGGGCCCGAGCAAACCTGAAAGGGCCCGACGAAGCCTGACAGGGCTCGATGGAGCCCGACAGGGCCCGAGGAAACCCGACAGGGCCCGAGGGAGCCCGATAGGGCCCGAGCAAACCCGACAGGGCCTGATGGAGCCCGACAGGGCTCGAACAAACCCGACAGGGCCTGAGCAAATCCGACAGGGCCCGACAGAGCCCGACAGAGCCCGACAGGGCCCGAGCAAACCCGAAAGAGCCCGACGGAGCCTGACAGGGCTCGATGGAGCCCGAGAGGGCCCGAGGAAACCCGAGAGGGCCCCAGGGAGCCCGATAGGGCCCGAGCAAACCCGACAGGGCCTGACGGAGCCCGACAGGGCCCGAGCAAACCCGACAGGGCACGATGGAGCCCGACAGAGCCCGAGCAAACCCGACAGGGCCCGACAAGGCCCGACAGGGCCCGAGCAAACCTGACACGAGCTGACAAAGCCTGACAGGGCCCGACGGAGCCCGACAGGGCTTGAGCAAACCCGAAAGAGCCCGACGGAGCCTGACAGGGCTCGATGGAGCCCGACAGGGCCTGAGGAAACCCGACAGGGCCCGATGGAGCCTGACAGGGCCCGAGCAAGCCCGAAAGGGCCCGACAGAGCCCGACAGGACCCGAGCAAACCCGACAGGGCCCGAGCAAACCCGACAGGGTTCGACAAAGCCTGACAGGGCTCGATGGAGACCGACAGGGCCCGAGGAAACCCGACAGGGCCCGACGGAGCCTGACAGGGCCCGAGCAAACCCGACAGGGCTCGACAGAGCCTTGCAGGGCCCGAGCAAACCCGACAGGGCCCGAGCAAACCTGACAGGGCACGAAGGAGCCCGACAGGGCCCGAGCAAACCCGACAAGGCCCAACGGATCCCGACAGGGCCTGAGCAAACCTGACAGGGCCCGACGGAGCCCGACAGAGCCCGAGCAAACCCGACAGGGCCCGAGCGAATCTGACAGGGCCCGACGGAGCCCGACAGGATGCGGGCAAACCCGACAGGTCCCGAGCAAACCGGACAAAGCCTGACAAGGCCTGACAGGGCCCGAGCAAACCAGACAGGGCCTGACGGAGCCCGACAGGGCTCCAGCAAACCCGATAGGGCCTGACGGAGCCTGACAGGGCCCGAGTAAACCTGAAAGGGCCCGAGAGAACCTGACAGGGCCCGACGGAGCCCGACAGGGCCCGAGCAAACCCGACAGGGCTCGAGCAAACCTGACAGGGCTCGATGGAGCCCGACAGGGCCCGAGGAAACCCGACAGGGCCCCACGGAGCCCGATAGGGCCCCACGGAGCCCGACAGGGCCCGAGCAAACCCGACAGGGCCTGATGGAGCCTGACAGGGCCCGGGCAAACCCGACAGGGCACGCTGGAGCCTGACAGAGCCCGAGCAAACCCAACAGGGCCCGACAAGGCCCGACAGGGCCCGAGCAAACCTGACAGGACCTGACAAAGCCTGACAGGGCCCGACGGAGCCCAACAGGGCCTGAGCAAACCCGAAAGAGCCTGACGGAGCCTGACAGGGCTCGATAGAGTCCGACAGGGCCCGAAGAAACCCGACAGGGCCCGACGGAACCCGAGAGGGCCCGACGGAACCCGAGAGGGCCCGAGGAAATCCGACAGGGCCCGACGGAGCCCGACAGGGCCCGAGCAAACCCGAAAGGGCCCGACGGAGCCTGACAGGGCTCGATGGAGCCCGACAGGGCCCGAGGAAACCCGACAGGGCCTGATTGAGCCCGATAGGGCCCGAGCAACCCCGACAGGGCCTGACGGAGCCTGACAGGGCCCGGGCAAACCCGACAGGGCACGCTGGAGCCCGACAGAGCCCGAGAAAACCCGACAGGGCCCGACAAGGCCCGACAGGGCCCGAGCAAACCTGACACGTCCTGACAAAGCCTGACAGGGCCCGACGGAGCCCGCCAGGGCCCGAGCAAACCCGAAAGAGCCCGACGGAGCCTGACAGGGCTCAGTGGAGCCCGACAGGGCCCGAGGAAACCCGACAGGGCCCCACGGAGCCCGATAGGGCCCGAGCAAACCCGACAGGGCCTGATGGAGCCTGACAGGGCCTGGGCAAACCCGACAGGGCACGCTGGAGCCCGACAGAGCCCGAGCAAACCCAACAGGGCCCGACAAGGCCCGACAGGGCCCGAGCAAACCTGACAGGACCTGACAAAGCCTAACAGGGCCCAACGGAGCCCGACAGGGCCTGAGCAAACCCGAAAGAGCCCGACGGAGCCTGACAGGGCTCAATAGAGTCCGACAGGGCCCGAGGAAACCCGACAGGGCCCGACAGAACCCGAGAGGGCCCGACGGAACCCGAGAGAGCCCGAGGAAATCCGACAGGGCTTGACAGAGCCCGACAGGACCCGAGCAAACCCGACAGGGCCCGAGCAAACCCGACAGGGTTCGACAAAGCCTGACAGGGCTCGATGGAGCCCGACAGGGCCCGAGGAAACCCGACAGGGCCCGACGGAGCCTGACAGGGCCCGAGCAAACCCGACAGGGCTCGACGGAACCCGAGAGGGCTCGACGGAACCCGAGAGGGCCCGAGGGAATCCAACAGGGCCTGACGGAGCCTGACAGGGCCCGAGCAAACCCGACAGGGCTCGACGGAGCCTGACAGGGCCCGAGCAAACCCGACAGGGCCTGAGCAAACCTGACAGGGCACGAAGGAGCCCGACAGGGCCTGAGCAAACCTGACAGGGCCCAACAGAGCCCGACAGGGCACTAGCAAATCCGACAGGGCCTGACGGAGCCTGACAGGGCCCGAGCAAACCCGACAGGGCTCGACGGAGCCTTACAGGGCCCGAGCAAACCCGACAGGGCCCGAGCAAACCTGACAGGGCACGAAGGAGCCCGACAGGGCCCGAGCAAACCCGACAAGGCCCAACGAAACCCGACAGGGCCTGAGCAAACCTGACAGGGCCCGACGGATCCCGACAGGGCACGAGCAAACCCGACAGGGCCTGACGGAGCCTGACAGGGCCCGAGCAAACCCGACAGGGCCCGAGCGAATCTGACAGGGCCCGACGGAGACCGACAGGACGCGGGCAAACCCGACAGGTCCCGAGCAAACCCGACAGGGCCTGACAAGGCCCGACAGGGCCCGAGCAAACCTGACAGGGCCTGACGGAGCCCGACATGGCTCGAGCAAACCCGATAGGGCCTGACGGAGCCTGACAGGGCCCGAGCAAACCTGACAGGGCCCAAGAGAACCTGACAGGGCCCGACGGAGCCCGACAGGGCGCGAGCAAACCCGACAGGGCCCGAGCAAACCTGGCAGGGCTCGATGGAGCCAGACAGGGCCCGAGGAAACCCGACAGGGCGCGACAGAGCCTGACAGGGCCCGAGCAAACCCGACAGGGTTCGAGGGAGCCCGACAGGGCCCGAGCAAACCCGACAGGGTCCGACGAAGCCTGACAGGGCTTCAGCAAACCCGACAGGGCCCGAGGAAACCCGACAGGACCCGAGCAAACCCGACAGGGTCCGAGGGAGCCCGACAGGGCCCGAGGAAACCGGACAGGGCCCGACAGAGCCCGACAGGGCCCGAGCAAACCCGACAGGGCCCGAGCAAACCCGACAGGGTTCGACAAAGCCTGACAGGGCTCGATGGAGCCCGACAGGGCCCGAGGAAACCCGACAGGGCCCGACGGAGCCTGACAGGGCCCGAGCAAACCCGACAGGGTTCGACGGAGCCCGACAGGGCCCGAGCAAACCCGACAGGGTCCGACGAAGCCTGACAGGGCTTCAGCAAACCCGACAGGGCCCGAGCAAAACCGACAGGACCCGAGCAAACCCGACAGGGTCCGAGGGAGCCCGACAGGGCCCGAGGAAACCAGACAGGGCCCGACAGATCCCGACAGGGCCCGAGCAAACCCAACAGGGTTCGACAAAGCCTGACAGGGCTTGATGGAGCCCGACAGGGCCCGAGGAAGCCCGACAGGGCCCGACAAAGCCTGACAGAGCCCGAGCAAACCCGACAGGGCTCGACGGAGCCCGATAGGGCCCGAGCAAACCCGACAGGGCCCGATGGAGCCCGACAGGGCTCGAACAAACCCGACAGGGCCTGAGCAAATTCAACAGGGCCCGACGGAGCCCGACAGGGCCCAAGCAAACCCGAAAGGGCCCGACGGAGACTGACACGGCTCGATGGAGCCCGACAGGGCCCGAGGAAACCCGACAGGGCCCCACGGAGCCCGATAGGGCCCGAGCAAACCCGACAGGGCCTGACGGAGCACGACAGGGCTTGAGCAAACCCGACAGGGCACGCTGGAGCCCGACAGAGCCCGAGCAAACCCGACAGGGCCCGACAAGGCTTGACAGGGCCCGAGCAAACCTGACACGACCTGACAAAGCCTGACAGGGCCCGGCGGAGCCCAACAGGGCTTGAGCAAACCCGAAAGAACCCGACGGAGCCTGACAGGGCTCGATGGAGCCCGACAGGGCCCGAGGAAACCCGACAGGGCCCCACGGAGCCCGATACGGCCCGAGCAAACCCGACAGGGCCTGATGGAGCCTGACAGGGCCCGGGCAAACCCGACAGGGCACGCTGGAGCCCGACAGAGCCCGAGCAAACCCAACAGGGCCCGACAAGGCCCGACAGGGCCCGAGCAAACCTGACAGGACCTGACAAAGCCTGACAGGGCCCGACGGAGCCCGACAGGGCCTGAGCAAACCCGAAAGAGCCCGACGGAGCCTGACAGTGCTCGATAGAGTCCGACAGGGCCCGAGGAAACCCGACAGGGCCCGACGGAACCCGAGAGGGCCCGACAGAACCCGAGAGGGCCCGAGGAAATCCGACAGGGCTTGACAGAGCCCGACAGGACCCGAGCAAACCCGACAGGGCCCGAGCAAACCCAACAGGGTTCGACAAAGCCTGACAGGGCTCGATGGAGCCCGACAGGGCCCGAGGAAACCCGACAGGGCCCGACGGAGCCTGACAGGGCCCGAGCAAACCCGACAGGGCTCGACGGAGCCTGACAGGGCCCGAGCAAACCCGACAGGGCCCGAGCAAACCTGACAGGGCACGAAGGAGCCCGACAGGGCCCGAGCAAACCCGACAAGGCCCAACGAAACCCGACAGGGCCTGAGCAAACCTGACAGGGCCCGACGGAGCCCGACAGGGCACGAGCAAACCCGACAGGGCCTGACGGAGCCTGACAGGGCCCGAGCAAACCCGACAGGGCCCGAGCGAATCTGACAGGGCCTGACGGAGCCCGACAGGACGCGGGCAAACCCGACAGGTCCCGAGCAAACCCGACAGGGCCTGACAAGGCCCGACAGGGCCCGAGCAAACCTGACAGGGCCTGACGGAGCCCGACAGGGCTCGAGCAAACCCGATAGGGCCTGACGGAGCCTGACAGGGCCCGAGCAAACCTGACAGGGCCCAAGAGAACCTGACAGGGCCCGACGGAGCCCGACAGGGCGCGAGGAAACCCGACAGGGGCTGACAAGGCCTGACAGGGCCTGAGCAAACCCGACAGGACCCGCCAAAGCCTGATAGGGTCCGTTGGAGCCCGACAGGGCCCGAGCAAACCCGACAGGGCCCGAGCAAACCTGACAGGGCTCGATGGAGCCCGACAGGGCCCGAGGAAACCCAACAGGGCGCGACAGAGCCTGACAGGGCCCGAGCAAACCCGACAGGGTTCGACGGAGCCCGACAGGGCCCGAGCAAACCCGACAGGGTCCGACGAAGCCTGACAGGGCTTCAGCAAACTCGACAGGGCCCAAGGAAACCCGACAGGACCCGAGCAAACCCGACAGGGTCCGAGGGAGCCCGACAGGGCCCGAGGAAACCGGACAGGGCCCGACAGAGCCCGACAGGGCCCGAGCAAACCCGACAGGGCCCGAGCAAACCCGACAGGGTTCGACAAAGCCTGACAAAGCTCGATGGAGCCCGACAGGGCCCGAGGAAACCCGACAGGGCCCGACGGAGCCTGACAGGGCCCGAGCAAACCCGACAGGGCTCGACGGAGCCTTACAGGGCCCGAGCAAACCCGACAGGGCCCGAGCAAACCTGACAGTGCACGAAGGAGCCCGACAGGGCCCGAGCAAACCCGACAAGGCCCGACGAAAACCGACAGGGCCTGAGCAAACCTGACAGGGCCCGACGGAGCCCGACAGGACGTGGGCAAACCCGACAGGGCCCGAGCAAACCCGACAGGGCCAGACAAGACCCGACAGGTCCTGAGCAAACCCGACAGGACCCGACAAAGCCTGACAGGGCTCGATGGAGCCCGACAGGGCCCAAGGAAACCCGACAGGGCCCGACGGAGCCCGATAGGGCCCGAGCAAACCCGACAGGGCCTGACGGAGCCCGACAGGGCCCGAGAAAACCTGAAAGGGCCCGACGAAGCCTGACAGGGCTCGATGGAGCCCGACAGGGCCCGAGGAAACCCGACAGGGCCCGACGGAGCCCGACAGGGCACGAGCTAACTCGACAGAGCCTGACGTAGCCTGACAGGGCCCGAGCAAACCCGACAGGGCCCGAGCGAAACTGACAGGGCCCGACGGAGCCCGACAGGACGTGGGCAAACCCGACAGGGCCCGAGCAAACCCGACAGGGCCAGACAAGACCCGACAGGTCCTGAGCAAACCCGACAGGACCCGACAAAGCCTGACAGGGCTCGATGGAGCCCGACAGGGCCCAAGGAAACCCGACAGGGCCCGACGGAGCCCGATAGGGCTCGAGCAAACCCGACAGGGCCTGACGGAGCCCGACAGGGCCCGAGAAAACCTGAAAGGGCCCGACGAAGCCTGACAGGGCTCGATGGAGCCCGACAGGGCCCGAGGAAACCCGACAGGGCCCGACGGAGCCCGATAGGGCCCGAGCAAACCCGACAGGGCCCGACGGAGCCCGACAGGGCACGAGCTAACTCGACAGAGCCTGACGTAGCCTGACAGGGCCCGAGCAAACCCGACAGGGCCCGAGCGAAACTGACAGGGCCCGACGGAGCCCGACAGGACGTGGGCAAACCCGACAGGGCCCGAGCAAACCCGACAGGGCCAGACAAGACCCGACAGGGCCTGAGCAAACCCGACAGGACCCGACAAAGCCTGACAGGGCTCGATGGAGCCCGACAGGGCCCAAGGAAACCCGACAGGGCCCGAGGGAGCCAGATAGGGCCCGAGCAAACCCGACAGGGCCTGACGGAGCCCGACAGGGCCCGAGAAAACCTGAAAGGGCCCGACGAAGCCTGACAGGGCTCGATGGAGCCCGACAGGGCCCGAGGAAACCCGACAGGGCCCGACGGAGCCCGATAGGGCCCGAGCAAACCCGACAGGGCCCGATGGAGCCCGACAGGGCTCGAACAAACCCGACAGGGCCTGAGCAAATCCGACAGGGCCCGACAGAGCCCGACAGAGCCCGACAGGGCCCGAGCAAACCCGAAAGGGCCCGACGGAGCCTGACAGGGCTCGATGGAGCCCGACAGGGCCCGAGGAAACCCGACAGGGCCCCAGGGAGCCCGATAGGGCCCGAGCAAACCCGACAGGGCCTGACGGAGCCCGACAGGGCCCGAGCAAACCCGACAGGGCACGCTGGAGCCCGACAGAGCCCGAGCAAACCCGACAGGGCCCGACAAGGCCCGACAGGGCCCGAGCAAACCTGACACGACCTGACAAAGCCTGACAGGGCCCGACGGAGCCCAACAGGGCTTGAGCAAACCCGAAAGAGCCCGACGGAGCCTGACAGGGCTCGATGGAGCCCGACAGGGCCTGAGGAAACCTGACAGGGCCCGACGGAGCCTGACAGGGCCCGAGCAAACCCGAAAGGGCCCGACAGAGCCCGACAGGACCCTAGCAAACCCGACAGGGCCCGAGCAAACCCGACAGGGTTCGACAAAGCCTGACAGGGCTCGATGGAGACCGACAGGGCCCGAGGAAACCCGACAGGGCCCGACGGAGCCTGACAGGGCCTGAGCAAACCCGACAGGGCTCGACAGAGCCTTGCAGGGCCCGAGCAAACCCGACAGGGCCCGAGCAAACCTGACAGGGCTCGATGGAGCCCGACAGGGCCCGAGCAAACCCGACAAGGCCCAACGGATCCCGACAGGGCCTGAGCAAACCTGACAGGGCCCGACGGAGCCCGACAGAGCCCGAGCAAACCCGACAGGGCCCTAGCGAATCTGACAAGGCCCGACGGAGCCCGACAGGATGCAGGCAAACCCGACAGGTCCCGAGCAAACCCGACAAAGCCTGACAAGGCCCGACAGGGCCCGAGCAAACCTGACAGGGCCTGACGGAGCCCGACAGGGCTCCATCAAACCCGATAGGGCCTGACGGAGCCTGACAGGGCCCGAGCAAACCTGAAAGGGCCCGAGAGAACCTGACAGGGCCCGACGGAGCCCGACAGGGAGCGAGCAAACCCGACAGGGGCTGACAAGGCCCGACAGGGCCTGAGCAAACCCGACAGGACCCGCCAAAGCCTGATAGGGTCCGATGGAGCCCGACAGGGCCCGAGCAAACGCGACAGGGCTCGAGCAAACCTGACAGGGCTCGATGGAGCCCGACAGGGCCCGAGGAAACCCGACAGGGCCCCACGGAGCCTGATAGGGCCCGAGCAAACCCGACAGGGCCTGATGGAGCCTGACAGGGCCCGGGCAAACCCGACAGGGCACGCTGGAGCCCAACAGAGCCCGAGCAAACCCAACAGGGCCCGACAAGGCCCGACAGGGCCCGAGCAAACCTGACAGGACCTGACAAAGCCTGACAGGGCCCGACGGAGCCCAACAGGGCCTGAGCAAACCCGAAAGAGCCTGACGGAGCCTGACAGGGCTCGATAGAGTCCGACAGGGCCCGAAGAAACCCGACAGGGCCCGACAAAACCCGAGAGGGCCTGACGGAACCCGAGAGGGCCCGAGGAAATCCGAGAGGGCCCGACGGAGCCTGACAGGGCCCGAGCAAACCCGACAGGGCCCGACAGAGCCCGACAGGACCCGAGCAAACCCGACAGGGCCCGAGCAAACCCGACAGGGTTCGACAAAGCCTGACAGGGCTCGATGGAGCCCGACAGGGCCCGGGGAAACCCGACAGGGCCCGACGGAGCCTGACAGGGCCCGAGCAAACCCGACAGGGCTCGAGCAAACCTGACAGGGCACGAAGGAGCCCGACAGGGCCCGAGCAAACCCGACAAGGCCCAACGGATCCCGACAGGGCCTGAGCAAACCTGACAGGGCCCGACGGAGCCCGACAGGGCACGAGCAAACCCGACAGGGCCTGACGGAGCCTGACAGGGCCCGAGTAAACCCGACAGGGCCCGAGCGAATCCGACAGGGCGCGACGGAGCCCGACAGGGCCCGAGCAAACCCGACAGGACCCGAGCAAACCCGACAGGGTCCGACGGAGCCCGACAGGGCCCGAGGAAACCAGACAGGGCCCGACAGAGCCCGACAGGGCCTGAGCAAACCCGACAGGGCCCGAGCAAACCCGACAGGGTTCGACAAAGCCTGACAGGGCTTGATGGAGCCCGACAGGGCCCGAGCAAACCCGACAGGGCCCGACGGAGCCTGACAGAGCCCGAGCAAACCCGACAGGGCTCGACAGAGCCCGATAGGGCCTGAGCAAACCCGACAGGGCCTGACGGAGCCCGACAGGGCCCGAGCAAACCCGAAAGTGCCCGACGAAGCCTGACAGGGCTCGATGGAGCCCGACAGGGCCCGAGCAAACCCGACAGGGCCCGACGGAGCCTGACAGAGCCCGAGCAAACCCGACAGGGCTCGACAGAGCCCGATAGGGCCCGAGCAAACCTGACAGGGCCCGATGGAGGCCGACAGGGCTCGAGCAAACCCGACAGGGTCCGACGAAGCCTGACAGGGCTTCAGCAAACCCGACATGGCCCGAGCAAACCCGACAGGGCCCGACGGAGCCCGACAGGGGTCGAGCAAACCCGATAGGGCCTGACGGAGCCTGACAGGGCCCGAGCAAACCTGACAGGGCCCGAGAGAACCTGACAGGGCCCGACGGAGCCCGACAGGGCGCGAGCAAACCCGACAGGGGCTGACAAGGCCCGACAGGGCCTGAGCGAACCCGACAGGACCCGCCAAAGACTGATAGGGTCCGATGGAGCCCGACAGGGCCTGAGGAAACCCGACAGGGCGCGACGGAGCCTGACAGGGCCCGAGCAAACCCGACAGGGTTCCACGGAGCCCGACAGGGCCCGAGCAAACCGACAGGGCCCAACGGAGCCCGACAGGGCCCGAGGAAACCAGACAGGACTCGCAGAGCCCGACAGGGCCCGAGCAAACCCGAGAGGGCCTGAGCAAACCCGACAGGGTTCGACAAAGCCTGACAGGGCTCGAGGGAGCCCGACAGGGCCCAAGGAAACCCGACAGGGCCTGAGCAAATCCGACAGGGCCCGACAGAGCCCGACAGAGCCCGACAGGGCCCGAGCAAACCCGAAAGAGCCCGACGGAGCCTGACAGGGCTCGATGGAGCCCGAGAGGGCCCGAGGAAACCCGACAGGGCCCCAGGGAGCCCGATAGGGCCCGAGCAAACCCGACAGGGCCTGACGGAGCCCGACAGGGCCCGAGCAAACCCGACAGGGCACAATGGAGCCCGACAGAGCCCGAGCAAACCCGACAGGGCCCGACAAGGCCCGACAGGGCCCGAGCAAACCTGACACGACCTGACAAAGCCTGACAGGGCCCGACGGAGCCCGACAGGGCTTGAGCAAACCCGAAAGAGCCCGACGGAGCCTGACAGGGCTCGATGGAGCCCGACAGGGCCTGAGGAAACCCGACAGGGCCCGACGGAGCCTGACAGGGCCCGAGCAAACCCGAAAGGGCCCGACAGAGCCCGACAGGACCCGAGCAAACCCGACAGGGCCCGAGCAAACCCGACAGGGTTCGACAAAGCCTGACAGGGCTCGATGGAGACCGACAGGGCCCGAGGAAACCCGACAGGGCCCGACGGAGCCTGACAGGGCCCGAGCAAACCCGACAGGGCTCGACAGAGCCTTGCAGGGCCCGAGCAAACCCGACAGGGCCCGAGCAAACCTGACAGGGCACGAAGGAGCCCGACAGGGCCCGAGCAAACCCGACAAGGCCCAACGGATCCCGACAGGGCCTGAGCAAACCTGACAGGGCCCGACGGAGCCCGACAGAGCCCGAGCAAACCCGACAGGTCCCGAGCGAATCTGACAGGGCCCGACGGAGCCCGACAGGATGCGGGCAAACCCGACAGGTCCCGAGCAAACCGGACAAAGCCTGACAAGGCCCGACAGGGCCCTAGCAAACCTGACAGGGCCTGACGGAGCCCGACAGGGCTCCAGCAAACCCGATAGGGCCTGACGGAGCCTGACAGGGCCCGAGTAAACCTGAAAGGGCCCGAGAGAACCTGACAGGGCCCGACGGAGCCCGACAGGGCGCGAGCAAACCCGACAGGGGCTGACAAGGCCCGACAGGGCCTGAGCAAACCCGACAGGACCCGCCAAAGCCTGATAGGGTCCGATGGAGCCCGACAGGGCCCGAGCAAACCCGACAGGGCTCGAGCAAACCTGACAGGGCTCGATGGAGCTCGACAGGGCCCGAGGAAACCCGACAGGGCCCCACGGAGCTTGATAGGGCCCGAGCAAACCCGACAGGGCCTGATGGAGCCTGACAGGGCCCGGGCAAACCCGACAGGGACGCTGGAGCCCGACAGAGCCCGAGCAAACCCAACAGGGCCCGACAAGGCCCGACAGGGCCCGAGCAAACCTGACAGGACCTGACAAAGCCTGACAGGGCCCGACGGAGCCCAACAGGGCCTGAGCAAACCCGAAAGAGCCTGACGGAGCCTGACAGGGCTCGATAGAGTCCGACAGGGCCCGAAGAAACCCGACAGGGCCCGACGGAACCCGAGAGGGCCCGACGGAACCCGAGAGGGCCCGAGGAAATCCGACAGGGCCCGACGGAGCCTGACAGGGCCCGAGCAAACCCGACAGGGCCCGACAGAGCCCGACAGGACCCGAGCAAACCCGACAGGGCCCGAGCAAACCCGACAGGGTTCGACAAAGCCTGACAGGGCTCGATGGAGCCCGACAGGGCCCGGGGAAACCCGACAGGGCCCGAAGGAGCCTGACAGGGCCCGAGCAAACCCGACAGGGCTCGAGCAAACCTGACAGGGCACGAAGGAGCCCGACAGGGCCCGAACAAACCCGACAAGGCCCAACGGATCCCGACAGGGCCTGACGGAGCCTGACAGGGCCCGAGCAAACCCGACAGGGCCCGAGCGAATCTGACAGGGCGCGACGGAACCCGACAGGACGCGGGCAAACCCGACAGGTCCCGAGCAAACCCGACAGGGCCTGACAAGGCCCGACAGGGCCCGAGCAAACCTGACAGGGCCTGACGGAGCCTGACAGGGCCCGAGCAAACCTGACAGGGCCCGAGAGAACCTGACAGGGCCCGACGGAGCCCGACAGGGCGCGAGCAAACCCGACAGGACCCGCCAAAGCCTGATAGGGTCCGATGGAGCCCGACAGGGCCCGAGCAAACTTGACAGGGCCCGAGCAAACCTGACAGGGCTCGATGGAGCCCGACAGGGCCCGAGGAAACCCGACAGGGCGCGACGGAGCCTGACAGGGCCCGAGCAAACCCGACAGGATTCGACGGAGCCCGACAGGGCCCGAGCAAACCCGACAGGGACCGACGAAGCCTGACAGGGCTTCAGCAAACCCGACAGGACCCGAGCAAATCCGACAGGGTCCGACGGAGCCCGACAGGGCCCGAGGAAACCAGACAGGGCCCGACAGAGCCCGACAGGGCCCGAGCAAACCCGACAGGGCCCGAGCAAACCCAACAGGGTTCGACAAAGCCTGACAGGGCTTGATGGAGCCCGACAGGGCCCGAGCAAACCCGACAGGGCCCGACGGAGCCTGACAGAGCCCGAGCAAACCCGACAGGGCTCGACGCAGCCCGATAGGGCCTGAGCAAATCCGACAGGGCCTGACGGAGCCCGACAAGGCCCGAGCAAACCCGAAAGTGCCCGACGAAGCCTGACAGGGCTCGATGGAGCCCGACAGGGCCCGAGGAAACCCGACAGGGCTCGACAGAGCCCGATAGGGCCCGAGCAAACCTGACAGGGCCCGATGGAGGCCGACAGGGCTCGAGCAAACCCGACAGGGTCCGACGAAGCCTGACAGGGCTTCAGCAAACCCGACATGGCCCGAGCAAACCCGACAGGGCCCGACGGAGCCCGACAGAGCCCGAGGAAACCAGACAGGGCCCAATGGAGCCCGACAGGGCTCGAGCAAACCCGACAGGGCCCGACAGAGCCCGACAGGGCCCGAGCAAACCCGAAAGGGCCCGACGGAGCCTGACAGGGCTCGATGGAGCCCGACAGGGCTCGAGCAAACCCGACAGGGTCCGACGAAGCCTGACAGGGCTTCAGCAAACCCGACATGGCCCGAGCAAACCCGACAGGGCCGACGGAGCCCGACAGATCCCGAGGAAACCAGACAGGGCCCGACGGAGCCCGACAGGGCTCGAGCAAACCTGACAGGGCCCGACGGAGCCTGACAGGGCTCGATGGAGCCCGACAGGGCCCGAGGAAACCCGACAGGGCCTGATTGAGCCCGATAGGGCCCGAGCAAACCCGACAGGGCCTGACGGAGCCTGACAGGGCCCGGGCAAACCCGACAGGGCACGCTGGAGCCCGACAGAGCCCGAGTAAACCCGACAGGGCCCGACAAGGCCCGACAGGGCCCGAGCAAACCTGAGACATCCTGACAAAGCCTGACAGGGCCCGACAGAGCCCGCCAGGGCCCGAGCAAACCCGAAAGAGCCCGACGGAGCCTGACAGGGCTCAGTGGAGTCCGACAGGGCCCGAGGCAACCCGACACGGCTCGACGGAACCTGACAGGGCCTGAGAAACCCGACAAGGCCCGAGCAAACCCGACAGGGCCCGACGGAGCCTGACAGGGCTCGATGGAGCCCGACAGGGCCCGAGGAAACCCGACAGGGCCCGACTGAGCCCGATAGGGCCCGAGCAAACCCGACAGGGCCCGATGGAGCCCGACAGGGCTCGAACAAACCCGACAGGGCCTGAGCAAATCCGACAGGGCGCGACGGAGCCTGTCGGGTTTGCTCGGGCTCTGTCAGCTCCATTGGGCTCTGTCGGGTTTGCTCGGGCCCTTTCGGGTTTGCTCGGGCCCTGTCAGGCTCCGTCAAGCCCTGTCGGGTTTGCTAGGGCCCTGTCGGGCTCCGTCGGGCCCTGTCTGGTTTCCTCAGGCTCTGTCAGGCTCCGTCGGGCCCTGTTGGGTTTGCTCAGGCCCTGTTGGGTTTGCTGAAGCCCTGTCAGGCTTCGACGGACCCTGTCGGGTTTGCTCGGGCCCTGTCGGGCTCCGTCGAGCCCTTTCGGGTTTGCTCGGGCCCTGTCAGGCTCCGTTGGGCCCTGTCGGATTTCCTCGGGCCCTGTCGGTTTTCCTCGGGCCCTGTCAGGTTCCGTCAGGCCCTGTCGGGTTTCCTCGGGCCATGTCTTAATCTATCGAGCCCTGTCAGGCTCCGTCGGGCTCTGTCGGGTTTGCTCAGGCCCTGTCAGGCTCCGTCGGGCCCTGTCAGGCTTTGTCAGGTCCTGTCAGGTTTGCTCGGGCCCTGTCGGGCCTTGTCGGGCCCTGTCGGGTTTGCTCGGGTTCTGTCGGGCTCCAGCGTGCCCTGTCGGGTTTGCCCGGGCCCTGTCAGGCTCCGTCAGGCCCTCTCGGGTTTGCTCGGGCCCTATCCGGCTCCGTGGGGCCCTATCGGGTTTCCTCGGGGCCCTGTCGGGCTCCATCGAGCCCTGTCAGGCTCCGTCGGGCCTTTTCAGGTTTGCTCGGGCCCTGTCGGGCTCCATCGAACCATGTCAGGCTTTGTCAGGTCGTTTCAGGTTTGTTCGGGCCCTGTCGGGCCTTGTCGGGCCCTGTCGGGTTTGCTCGGGCTCTGTCGGGCTCCGTTGGGCCCTGTCGGGTTTGCTCGGGCCCTGTCGGGTTTGCTCGGGCCCTGTCAGGCTTTGTCAAGCCCTGTCGGGTTTGCTCGGGCCCTGCCGGGTTTGCTAGGGCCCTGTCGGGCTCCGTCGGGCCCTGTCTGGTTTCCTCAGGCCCTGTCGGGCTCCGTCGGGCCCTGTCGGGTTTGCTCGGGCCCTGTCGGGTTTGCTGAAGCCCTGTCAGGCTTCGACGGACCCTGTCGGGTTTGCTCGGGCCCTTTCGGGCTCCGTCGAGTCCTGTCGGGTTTGCTCGGGCCCTGTCAGGCTCCGTCGCGCCCTGTCGGGTTTCCTCGGGCCCTGTCGGGCTCCATCGAGCCCTGTCGGGTTTGCTCGGGCCCTGTCGGGCTCCATCGGACCCTATCAGGCTTTGTCGGGTCCTGTCGGGTTTGCTCAGGCCCTGTCGGGTCTTGTCAGGCCCTGTCGGGTTTGCTCGGGCCCTGTCGGGTTTGCCCGCGTCCTGTCGAACTCCGTCAGGCCCTGTCAGATTCGCTCGGGCCCTGTCGGGTTTGCTCGGGCCCTGTCAGGCTCCGTCGAGTCCTGTCGGGTTTGCTCGGTCCCCGTCAGGCTCCGTCGGGCCCTGTCGGGTTTCCTTGGGCCCTCTCGGGTTCCGTCGGGCCCTGTCGGGTTTCCTCGGGCCCTGTCGGACTCTATCGAGTCCTGTCAGGCTCCGTCGGGCTCTTTCGGGTTTGCTCAGGCCCTGTCGGGCTCCGTCGGGCCCTGTCAGGCTTTGTCAGGTCCTGTCAGGTTTGCTCGGGCCCTGTCGGGCCTTGTCGGGCCCTGTCGGGTTTGCTCGGGCTCTGTCAGGCTGCAGCGTGCCCTGTCGGGTTTGCCCGGGCCCTGTCGGGCTCCATCGAGCCCTGTCAGGCTCCGTCGAGTCCTGTCGGGTTTGCTCGGTCCCCGTCAGGCTCCGTCGGGCCCTGTCGGGTTTCCTTGGGCCCTGTCGGGCTCCATCGAGCCCTGTCAGGCTTTGTCGAACCCTGTCGGGTTTGCTCGGGCCATGTCGGGTTTGCTCGGGCCCTGTCGGGTTCTGTCGGGCCCTCTCTGGTTTCCTCGGGCCCTGTCGGGCTCCTTCGAGCCCTGTCAGGTTTGCTCGGGCCGTGTCGGGTTTGCTCGGACCCTGTCAGGCTCCGTCGAGCCCTGTCGGGTTTGCTCGGGCCCTGTCAGGCTCCGTCGGGCCCTGTCGGGTTTCCTCGGGCCCTGTCGGGCTCCATCGAGCCCTGTCAGGCTTTGTCGAACCCTGTCGGGCTCCGTCTGGCCCTGTCGAGTTTGCTCGGGCCCTGTCAGGTTTGCTGAAGCCCTGTCAGGCTTCGTCGGACCCTGTCGAGTGTGCTCATACCCTGTCGGGCTCCGTCGAGCCCTCTCGGGTTTGCTCGGGCCCTGTCAGGCTCCGTCGGGCACTGTCGGATTTCCTCGGGCCCTGTCGGGTTTGCTCGGGCCCTGTCGGGTTCCGTCGGGCCCTGTCGGGTTTGCTCGGGCTCCGTCGGGCTCCGTCGGGCCCTGTCGGGTTTCCTCGGGCCCTGTCGGGCTCTATCGAGCCCTGTCAGGCTCCGTCAGGCCTTTTCGGGTTTGCTCGGGGCCTGTCGGGCTCTGTCGGGCCCTGTCAGGCTTTGTCAGGTCCTGTCAGGTTTGTTCGGGCCCTGTCGGGCCTTGTCGGGCCCTGTCGGGTTTGCTCGGGCTCTGTCGGGCTCCGTTGGGCCCTGTCGGGTTTGCTCGGGCTCTGTCGGGTTTGCTCGGGCCCTGTCGGGTTTGCTCGGGCCCTGTCAGGCTCCATCAAGCCCTGTCGGGTTTGCTCGGGCCCTGTCGGGTTTGCTAGGGCCCTGTCGGGCTCCGTCGGGCCCTGTCTGGTTTCCTCAGGCCCTGTCGGGATCCGTCGGACCCTGTCGGGTTTGCTCAGGCCGTGTCGGGTTTGCTGAAGCCCTGTCAGGCTTCGACGGACCCTGTCGGGTTTGCTCGGGCCCTGTCGGGCATTGTCGAGCCCTGTCGGGTTTGCTCGGGCCCTGTCAGGCTCCGTCGCGCCCTGTCGGGTTTCCTCGGGCCCTGTCGGGCTCCATCGAGCCCTGTCGGGTTTGCTCGGGCCCTGTCGGGCTCCATCGGACCCTGTCAGGCTTTGTCGGGTCCTGTCGGGTTTGCTCAGGCCCTGTCGGGCCTTGTCAGGCCCTGTCGGGTTTGCTCGGGCCCTGTCGGGTTTGCCCGCGTCTTGTCGGGCTCCGTCGAGCCCTGTCAGATTCGCTCGGGCCCTGTCGGGTTTGCTCGGGCCCTGTCAGGCTCCGTCAGGCCCTGTCGGGTTTGCTCGTGCCCTGTCGGGCTCCGTCGGGCCCTGTCAGGCTTTGTCAGGTCCTGTCGGGTTTGCTCAGGCCCTGTCGGGCCTTGTCAGGCCCTGTCGGGTTTGCTCGGGCCCTGTCGGGTTTGCCCTGTCCTGTCGGGCTCCGTCGGGCCCTGTCAGATTCGCTCGGGCCCTGTCGGGTTTGCTCGGGCCCTGTCAGGCTCCGTCAGGCCCTGTCGGGTTTTCTCGTGCCCTGTTGGGCTCCGTCGGGCCCTGTCAGGTTTGCTTGCGCCCTGTCGGGATCCGTTGGGCCCTGTCGGGTTTGCTCGGGCCCTGTCGGGCTCCTTCGTGCCCTGTCAGGTTTGCTCGGGCCCTGTCGGGTTTGCTCGGGCCCTGTCAGGCTCCGTCGAGCCCTGTCGGGTTTGCTCGGGCCCTGTCAGGCTCCGTCGGGCCCTGTCGGGTTTCCTTGGGCCCTGTCAGGCTCCATCGAGCCCTGTCAGGCTTTGTCGAACCCTGTCAGGTTTGCTCGGGCCATGTCGGGTTTGCTCGGGCCCTGTCAGGCTCTGTCGGGCCCTGTCTGGTTTCCTCGGGCCCTGTCGGGCTCCTTCGAGCCCTGTCAGGTTTGCTCGGACCGTGTCGGGTTTGCTCGGGCCCTGTCAGGCTCCGTCGAGCCCTGGCGGGATTGCTCGGGCCCTGTCGGGCCTTGTCGGGCCCTGTCGGGTTTGCTCGAACTCTGTCGGGCTCTAGCATGCCCTGTCGGGTTTGCCCGGGCCCTGTCAGGCTCCGTCAGGCCCTGTCGGGTTTGCTCGGGCCCTATCGGGCTTCGTGGGGCCCTGTCGGGTTTCCTCGGGCCCTGTCGGGCTCCATCGAGCCCTGTCAGGCTCCGTCGGGCCCTTTCGGGTTTGCTCGGGCCCTGTCGGGCTCCGTCAGGCCCTGTCGGATTTGTGCAGGCCCTGTCGGGTTTGCTCAAGCCCTGTCGGGCTCCATCGGGCCCTGTCGGGTTTGCTCGGGCCCTATCGGGCTCCGTCGGGCCCTGTCGGGTTTCCTCGGGCCCTGTCAGGCTCCATCGAGCCCTGTCAGGCTTCGTCGGGCCCTTTCGGGTTTGCTCGGGCCCTGTCGGGCTCCGTCAGGCCCTGTCGGGTTTTCTCGGGCCCTATCGGGCTCCGTCGGGCCCTGTCGGGTTTCCTCGGGCTCTGTCGGTCGCCATCGAGCCCTGTCAGGCTCCATCAGGCCCTGTCGGGTTTGCTCGGGCCCTATCGAGCTCCGTCGGGCCCTGTCGGGTTTCCTCGGGCTCTGTCGGTCTCCATCGAGCCCTGTCAGGCTCCGTCGGGCCCTGTCGGGTTTGCTCGGGCCCTGTCGGGTTTGCTCAGGCACTGTCGGGTTTGCTCGGGCCCTGTCGGGTTTGCTTGGGCCCTGTTGGGTTTGCTCGGGCCCTGTCGGGCTTCCTCGGGCCCTGTCGGGCTCCATCGAGCCCTGTCAGGCTCCGTCGGACCCTATCAGGCTTTGCTCGGGCCCTGTCGGTCTCCGTCAGGCCCTGTCGGGTTTGCTCGGGCCCTATCGGGCTCCGTCGGGCCCTGTCGGGTTTCCTCGGGCTCTGTCGGTCTCCATCGAGCCCTGTCAGGCTCCGTTGGGCCCTGTCGGGTTTGCTCGGGACCTGTCGGGTTTGCTCAGGCACTGTCGGGTTTGCTCAGGCCCTGTCGGGTTTGCTTGGGCCCTGTCGGGCTCCATCGGGCCCTGTCGGGTTTCCTCGGGCCCTGTCGGGCTCCATCGAGCCCTGTCAGGCTCCGTCGGGCCCTTTCGGGTTTGCTCGGGCCCTGTCGGGCTCCGTCGGGCCATGTCGGGTTTCCTCGGGCCCTGTCGGGTTCCATCGAGCCCTGTCAGGCTCCGTCGGGCCTTTTTGGGTTTGCTCGGGCCCTGTCGGGCTCCGTCGGGCCCTGTCAGGCTTTGTCAGGTCCTGTCAGGTTTGTTCTGGCCCTGTCGGGCCTTGTCGGGCCCTGTCGGGTTTGCTCGGGCTCTGTCGGGCTCCGTTGGGCCCTGTCGGGTTTGCTCGGGCACTGTCGGGTTTGCTCAGGCCCTGTCAGGCTCCGTCGACCTCTGTCAGGTTTGCTCGGGCCCTGTCGGGCTCCGTTGAGCCATGTCGGGTTTGCTCGGGCCCTGTCGGGCTCCATCGAACCCTGTCAGGCTTTGTCGGGTCCTGTCGGGTTTGCTCAGGCCCTGTCAGGCTCCGTCGACCCCTGTCAGGTATGCTCGGGCCCTGTCGGGTTTGCTCAGGCCCTGTCAGGCTCCGTCGACCCCTATCAGGTATGCTCGGGCCCTGTCGGGTTTGCTCAGGCCCTGTCAGGCTCCGTCGACCCCTGTCAGGTTTGCTCGGGCCCTGTCGGGCTCCGTCGGGCCCTATCAGGTTTGCTCGGGCCCTGTCGGGTTTGCTCAGGCCCTGTCAGGCTCCGTCGAGCCCTGTCGGGTTTGCTCAGGCCCTGTCAGGCTCCGTCAGGCCCTGTCGGGTTTGCTCGGGCCCTGTCGGGTTTGCTGGGGCCCTGTCGGGCTCCGTCGGGCCCTGTCGGGTTTGCTCGGGCCCTGTCGGGCTCCGTCTAGCCCTGTCGGGTTTCCTCGGGCCCTGTCGGGCTCCGTCGGGCCCTGTCGGATTTCCTCGGGCCCTCTCGGGTTCCGTCGGGCCCTGTCAGGTTTCCTCGGGCCCTGTCGGACTCTATCGAGCCCTGTCAGGCTCCGTCGGGCTCTTTCGGGTTTGCTCAGGCCCTGTCGGGCTCCGTCGGGCCCTGTCAGGCTTTGTCAGGTCCTGTCAGGTTTGCTCGGGCCCTGTCGGGCCTTGTCGGGCCCTGTTGGGTTTGCTCGGGCTCTGTCGGGCTCCAGCGTGCCCTGTCGGGTTTGCCCTGGCCCTGTCAGGCTCCATCAGGCCCTGTCGGGTTTGCTCAGGCCACGTCGGGCTCCGTGGGGCCCTGTCGGGTTTCCTCGGGCCCTGTCGGGCTCTATCGAGCCCTGTCAGGCTCCGTCAGGCCTTTTCGGGTTTGCTCGGGCCCTGTCGGGCTCTGTCGGGCCCTGTCAGGCTTTGTCAGGTCCTGTCAGGTTTGTTCGGGCCCTGTCGGGCCTTGTCGGGCCCTGTCGGGTTTGCTCGGGCTCTGTCGGGCTCCGTTGGGCCCTGTCGGGTTTGCTCGGGCTCTGTCGGGTTTGCTCGGGCCCTGTCGGGTTTGCTCGGGCCCTGTCAGGCTCCGTCAAGCCCTGTCGGGTTTGCTCGGGCCCTGTCGGGTTTGCTAGGGCCCTGTCGGGCTCCGTCGGGCCCTGTCTGGTTTCCTCAGGCCCTGTCGGGATCCGTCGGGCCCTGTCGGGTTTGCTCAGGCCGTGTCGGGTTTGCTGAAGCCCTGTCAGGCTTCGACGGACCCTGTCGGGTTTGCTCGGGCCCTGTCGGGCATTGTCGAGCCCTGTCGGGTTTGCTCGGGCCCTGTCAGGCTCCGTCGCGCCCTGTCGGGTTTCCTCGGGCCCTGTCGGGCTCCATCGAGCCCTGTCGGGTTTGCTCGGGCCCTGTCGGGCTCCATCGGACCCTGTCAGGCTTTGTCGGGTCCTGTCGGGTTTGCTCAGGCCCTGTCGGGCCTTGTCAGGCCCTGTCGGGTTTGCTCGGGCCCTGTCGGGTTTGCCCGCGTCTTGTCGGGCTCCGTCGAGCCCTGTCAGATTCGCTCGGGCCCTGTCGGGTTTGCTCGGGCCCTGTCAGGCTCCGTCAGGCCCTGTCGGGTTTGCTCGTGCCCTGTCGGGCTCCATCGGGCCCTGTCAGGCTTTGTCAGGTCCTGTCGGGTTTGCTCAGGCCCTGTCGGGCCTTGTCAGGCCCTGCCGGGTTTGCTCGGGCCCTGTCGGGTTTGCCCTGTCCTGTCGGGCTCCGTCGGGCCCTGTCAGATTCGCTCGGGCCCTGTCGGGTTTGCTCGGGCCCTGTCAGGCTCCGTCAGGCCCTGTCGGGTTTTCTCGTGCCCTGTTGGGCTCCGTCGGGCCCTGTCAGGTTTGCTTGCGCCCTGTCGGGATCCGTTGGGCCCTGTCGGGTTTGCTCGGGCCCTGTCGGGCTCCTTCGTGCCCTGTCAGGTTTGCTCGGGCCCTGTCGGGTTTGCTCGGGCCCTGTCAGGCTCCGTCGAGCCCTGTCGGGTTTGCTCGGGCCCTGTCAGGCTCCGTCGGGCCCTGTCGGGTTTCCTTGGGCCCTGTCAGGCTCCATCGAGCCCTGTCAGGCTTTGTCGAACCCTGTCAGGTTTGCTCGGGCCATGTCGGGTTTGCTCGGGCCCTGTCGGGCTCTGTCGGGCCCTGTCTGGTTTCCTCGGGCCCTGTCGGGCTCCTTCGAGCCCTGTCAGGTTTGCTCGGACCGTGTCGGGTTTGCTCGGGCCCTGTCAGGCTCCGTCGAGCCCTGGCGGGATTGCTCGGGCCCTGTCGGGCCTTGTCGGGCCCTGTCGGGTTTGCTCGAACTCTGTCGGGCTCTAGCATGCCCTGTCGGGTTTGCCCGGGCCCTGTCAGGCTCCGTCAGGCCCTGTCGGGTTTGCTCGGGCCCTATCGGGCTTCGTGGGGCCCTGTCGGGTTTCCTCGGGCCCTGTCGGGCTCCATCGAGCCCTGTCAGGCTCCGTCGGGCCCTTTCGGGTTTGCTCGGGCCCTGTCGGGCTCCGTCAGGCCCTGTCGGATTTGCGCAGGCCCTGTCGGGTTTGCTCAAGCCCTGTCGGGCTCCATCGGGCCCTGTCGGGTTTGCTCGGGCCCTATCGGGCTCCGTCGGGCCCTGTCGGGTTTCCTCGGGCCCTGTCAGGCTCCATCGAGCCCTGTCAGGCTTCGTCGGGCCCTTTCGGGTTTGCTCGGGCCCTGTCGGGCTCCGTCAGGCCCTGTCGGGTTTTCTCGGGCCCTATCGGGCTCCGTCGGGCCCTGTCGGGTTTCCTCGGGCTCTGTCGGTCGCCATCGAGCCCTGTCAGGCTCCGTCAGGCCCTGTCGGGTTTGCTCGGGCCCTATCGAGCTCCGTCGGGCCCTGTCGGGTTTCCTCGGGCTCTGTCGGTCTCCATCGAGCCCTGTCAGGCTCCGTCGGGCCCTGTCGGGTTTGCTCGGGCCCTGTCGGGTTTGCTCAGGCACTGTCGGGTTTGCTCGGGCCCTGTCGGGTTTGCTTGGGCCCTGTTGGGTTTGCTCGGGCCCTGTCGGGCTTCCTCGGGCCCTGTCGGGCTCCATCGAGCCCTGTCAGGCTCCGTCGGACCCTATCAGGCTTTGCTCGGGCCCTGTCGGTCTCCGTCAGGCCCTGTCGGGTTTGCTCGGGCCCTATCGGGCTCCGTCGGGCCCTGTCGGGTTTCCTCGGGCTCTGTCGGTCTCCATCGAGCCCTGTCAGGCTCCGTTGGGCCCTGTCGGGTTTGCTCGGGACCTGTCGGGTTTGCTCAGGCACTGTCGGGTTTGCTCAGGCCCTGTCGGGTTTGCTTGGGCCCTGTCGGGCTCCATCGGGCCCTGTCGGGTTTCCTCGGGCCCTGTCGGGCTCCATCGAGCCCTGTCAGGCTCCGTCGGGCCCTTTCGGGTTTGCTCGGGCCCTGTCGGGCTCCGTCGGGCCATGTCGGGTTTCCTCGGGCCCTGTCGGGTTCCATCGAGCCCTGTCAGGCTCCGTCGGGCCTTTTTGGGTTTGCTCGGGCCCTGTCGGGCTCCGTCGGGCCCTGTCAGGCTTTGTCAGGTCCTGTCAGGTTTGTTCTGGCCCTGTCGGGCCTTGTCGGGCCCTGTCGGGTTTGCTCGGGCTCTGTCGGGCTCCGTTGGGCCCTGTCGGGTTTGCTCGGGCACTGTCGGGTTTGCTCAGGCCCTGTCAGGCTCCGTCGACCTCTGTCAGGTTTGCTCGGGCCCTGTCGGGCTCCGTTGAGCCATGTCGGGTTTGCTCGGGCCCTGTCGGGCTCCATCGAACCATGTCAGGCTTTGTCGGGTCCTGTCGGGTTTGCTCAGGCCCTGTCAGGCTCCGTCGACCCCTGTCAGGTATGCTCGGGCCCTGTCGGGTTTGCTCAGGCCCTGTCAGGCTCCGTCGACCCCTATCAGGTATGCTCGGGCCCTGTCGGGTTTGCTCAGGCCCTGTCAGGCTCCGTCGACCCCTGTCAGGTTTGCTCGGGCCCTGTCGGGCTCCGTCGGGCCCTATCAGGTTTGCTCGGGCCCTGTCGGGTTTGCTCAGGCCCTGTCAGGCTCCGTCGAGCCCTGTCGGGTTTGCTCAGGCCCTGTCAGGCTCCGTCAGGCCCTGTCGGGTTTGCTCGGGCCCTGTCGGGTTTGCTGGGGCCCTGTCGGGCTCCGTCGGGCCCTGTCGGGTTTGCTCGGGCCCTGTCGGGCTCCGTCTAGCCCTGTCGGGTTTCCTCGGGCCCTGTCGGGCTCCGTCGGGCCCTGTCGGATTTCCTCGGGCCCTCTCGGGTTCCGTCGGGCCCTGTCAGGTTTCCTCGGGCCCTGTCGGACTCTATCGAGCCCTGTCAGGCTCCGTCGGGCTCTTTCGGGTTTGCTCAGGCCCTGTCGGGCTCCGTCGGGCCCTGTCAGGCTTTGTCAGGTCCTGTCAGGTTTGCTCGGGCCCTGTCGGGCCTTGTCGGGCCCTGTTGGGTTTGCTCGGGCTCTGTCGGGCTCCAGCGTGCCCTGTCGGGTTTGCCCTGGCCCTGTCAGGCTCCATCAGGCCCTGTCGGGTTTGCTCGGGCCACGTCGGGCTCCGTGGGGCCCTGTCGGGTTTCCTCGGGCCCTGTCAAGCTCCATCGATCCCTGTCAGGCTCCGTCGGGCCCTTTCGGGTTTGCTCGGGCCCTGTCGGGCTCTGTCGGGCCCCGTCGGATTTGCTCAGGCCCTGTCGGGTTTTCTCGAGCCCTGTCGGGCTCCATCGAGTCCTGTCGGGTTTGCTCGGGCCCTATCGGGCTCCGTCGGGCCCTGTCGGGTTTCCTCGGGCCCTGTCGGGCTCCATCGAGCCCTGTCAGGCTTCGTCGAGCCCTTTCGGGTTTGCTCGGGCCCTGTCGGGCTCCGTCAGGCCCTGTCGGGTTTGCTCGGGCCCTATCGGGCTCCGTCGAGCCCTGTCGGGTTTCCTCGGGCCCTGTCGGGCTCCATCGAGCCCTGTCAGGCTCCGTCGGGCCCTGTCGTATTTGCTCAGGCCCTGTCGGGCTCCATCGGGTCCTGTCGGGTTTGCTCGGGCCCTATCGGGCTCCTTCGGGCCCTGTTGGGTTTCCTCGGGCCCTGTCGGGCTCTGTTGGGCCCTGTCGGTTTGCTCGGGCCCCGTCGGGTTTTCTGAAGCCCTGTCAGGCTTCGTCGGACCCTGTCAAGTGTGCTCGGGCCCTGTCAGGCTCCGTCGAACCCTGTCAGGTTTTCTCGGGCCTTGTCAGGCTCCGTCGGGTCCTGTCGGGTTTGCTCGGGCCCTGTCGGGTTTGCTCAGGCCCTGTCGGGTTCCGTCGGGCCCTGTCGGGTTTCCTCGGGCCCTGTCGGACTCCACTGAGCCCTGTCAGGCTCCGTCGGGCTCTTTCGGGTTTGCTCGGGCCCTGGCGTGCTCCGTCGGGCCCTGTCAGGCTTTGTCAGGACGTGTCAGGTTTGCTCGGGCCCTGTCGGGCCTTGTCGAGCCCTGTCGGGTTTACTCGGGCTCTGTCGGGCTCCAGTGTGCCCTGTCGGGTTTGCCCGGGCCCTGTCAGGCTCCGTCAGGCCCTGTCGGGTTTGCTCGGGCCCTATCGGGCTCCGTCGGGCCCTGTCGGGTTTCCTCGGGCCCTGTCGGGCTCCATCGAGCCCTGTCAGGCTTCGTCGGGCCCTTTCGGGTTTGCTCGGGCCCTGTCGGGCTCCGTCAGGCCCTGTCGGGTTTCCTCGGGCCCTGTCGGGCTCCATCGAGCCCTGTCAGGTTTGCTCGGGCTCTGTCGGGTTTGCTCGGGCCCTGTCGGGCTCCATCGGACCCTATCAGGCTTTGGCGGGTCCTGTCGGGTTTGCTCAGGCCCTGTCGGGCCTTGTCAGCCCCTGTCGGGTTTGCTCGGGCCCTGTCAGGCTCCGTCGGGCCCTGTCTGGTTTCCTCGGGCTCTGTCGGGCTCCGTCGAACCCTGTCGGGTTTGCTCAGGCCACGTCGGGTTTGCTGAAGCCCTGTCAGGCTTCGTCGGACCCTGTCGGGTTTGCTCGAGCCCTGTCGGGCTCCATCGGGCGCTGTCGGGTTTGCTCGGGCCCTATCGGGCTCCGTCGGGCCCTGTCGGGTTTGCTCGGGCCCTATCGGGCTCGATCGAGCCCTGTCAGGCTTCATCGGGCCGTTTCGGGTTTGCTCGGGCCCTGTCGGGCTCCGTCAGGCCCTGTCGGGTTTGCTCGGGCCCTATCGGGCTCCGTCGAGCCCTGTCGGGTTTGCTCGGGCTCTGTCAGGCTCCGTCGGGCCCTGTTGGGTTTCCTCAGGCCCTGTCGGGCTCCATCAAGCCCTGTCAGGCTTTGTCGAACCCTGTCGGGTTTGCTCAGGCCCTGTCGGGTTTGCTCGGGCCCTGTCGGGCTCCATCGAGCCCTGTCAGGCTTCGTCGGGCCCTTTCGGGTTTGCTCGGGCCCTGTCGGGCTCCGTCAGCCCTGTCGGGTTTCCTCGGGCCCTGTCGGGCTCCATCGAGCCCTGTCAGGTTTGCTCGGGCCCTGTCGGGTTTGCTCGGGCCCTGTCGGGCTCCATCAGACCCTATCAGGCTTTGGCGGGTCCTGTCGGGTTTGCTCAGGCCCTGTCGGGCCTTGTCAGCCCCTGTCAGGTTTGCTCGCGCCCCGTCGGGCTCCGTCGGGCCCTGTCAGGCTCCTTCGTGCCCTGTCAGGTTTGCTCGGGCCATGTCATGCTCCGTCAGGCCCTATCGGGTTTGCTCGAGCCGTGTCGGGCTCTGTCAGGCCCTGTCAGGTTTGCTCAGGCCCTGTCGGGCCTTGTCAGGCCCTGTCAGGTTTGCTCGGGACCTGTCGGGTTTGCCCGCGTCCTGTCGGGCTCCGTCGGGCCCTGTCAGATTCGCTCGGGCCCTGTCGGGTTTGCTCGGGCCCTGTCAGGCTCCGTCAGGCCCTGTCGGGTTTGCTCGTGCCCTGTCGGGCTCCGTCGGGCCCTGTCAGGTTTGCTCAGGCCCTGTCGGGATCCGTTGGGCCTTGTCGGGTTTGCTCGGGCCCTGTCGGGCTCCTTCGTGCCCTGTCAGGTTTGCTCGGGCCCTGTCGGGTTTGCTCGGGCCCTGTCAGGCTCCGTCGGGCTCTGTCGGGTTTCCTCGGGCCCTGTCGGGTTTGCTCGGGCGCTGTCAGACTTTGTCGAACCCTGTCGGGTTTGCTCGGGCCATGTCGGGTTTGCTCGGGTCCTGTCGGGCTCTGTCAAGCCCTGTCGGGTTTGCTCGGGCCCTGTCAGGCTCCGTCGGGCCCTGTCGGATTTCCTCGGGCCCTCTCGGGTTCTGTCGGGCCCTGTCAGGTTTCCTCGGGCCCTGTCGGACTCTATCGAGCCCTGTCAGGCTCCGTCGGGCTCTTTCGGGTTTGCTCAGGCCCTGTCGGGCTCCGTCGGGCCCTGTCAGGCTTTGTAAGGTCCTGTCAGGTTTGCTCGGGCCCTGTCGGGCCTTGTCGGGCCCTGTCGGGTTTGCTCGGGCTCTGTCAGGCTCCAGCGTGCCCTGTCGGGTTTGCCCGGGCCCTGTCAGGCTCCATCAGGCCCTGTCGGGTTTGCTCGGGCCCTATCGGGCTCCGTGGGGCCCTGTCGGGTTTCCTCGGGCCCTGGCGGGCTCCATCGAGCCCTGTCAGGCTCCGTCGGGCCCTTTCGGGTTTGCTCGGGCCCTGTCGGGCTCCGTCGGGCCCTGTCGGATTTGCTCAGGCCCTGTCGGGTTTGCTCGAGCCCTGTCGGGCTCCATCGGGTCCTGTCGGGTTTGCTCGGGCCCTATCGGGCTCCGTCGGGCCCTGTCGGGTTTCCTCGGGTTCTGTCGGGCTCCATCGAGCCCTGTCATGCTTCGTCGAGCCCTTTCGGGTTTGCTCGGGCCCTGTCGGGCTCTGTCGGGCCCTGTCGGGTTTGCTCGGGCCCTATCGGGCTCCGTCGAGCACTGTCGGGTTTCCTCGGGCCCTGTTGGGCTCCATCGAGCCCTGTCAGGCTCCGTCGGGCCCTTTCAGGTTTGCTCGGGCCCTGTCAGGCTCCGTCGGGCCCTGTCAAGTTTGCTCGGGCCCTGTCGGATTTGCTCGGGCCCTGTCGGGTTTGCTGAAGCCCTGTCAGGCTTCGTCGGACCCTGTCGGGTTTGCTCGGGCCCTGTCGGGCTCCGTCGAACCCTGTCGGGTTTGCTCGGGCCCTGTCAGGCTCCGTCGCGCCCTGTCAGGTTTCCTCGGGCCCTGTCGGGCTCCATCGAGCCCTGTCAGGTTTGCTCGGGCCCTGTCGGGTTTGCTCGGGCCCTGTCGGGCTCCATCGAACCCTATCAGGCTTTGGCGGGTCCTGTCAGGTTTGCTCGGGCCCTGTCAGGCTCCGTCAGGCCCTATCGGGTTTGCTCGAGCCCTGTCGGGCTCCGTCAAGCCCTGTCAGGTTTGCTCGGGCCCTGTCGGGCCTTGTCTGGCCCTGTCGGGTTTGCTCGGGACCTGTCGGGTTTGCCCGCGTCCTGTCGGGCTCCGTCGGGCTCTGTCAGATTCGCTCGGGCCCTGTCGGGTTTGCTCGGGCCCTGTCAGGCTCCGTCAGGCCCTGTCGGGTTTCCTCGGGCCCTGTCGGGCTCTGTTGGGCCCTGTCGGTTTGCTCGGGCCCTGTCGGGATCCGTTGGGCCTTGTCGGGTTTGCTCGGGCCCTGTCGGGCTCCTTCGTGCCCTGTCAGGTTTGCTCGGGCCCTGTCGGGTTTGCTCGGGCCCTGTCAGGCTCCGTCGGGCCCTGTCGGGTTTCCTCGGGCCCTGTCGGGCTCCATCGAGCCCTGTCAGGCTTTGTCGAACCCTGTCGGGTTTGCTCGGGCCCTGTCGGGATTGCTCGGGTCCTGTTGGGCTCTGTCGGGCCCTGTCATGTTTGCTCGGGCGCTGTCAGGCTCTGTCGGGCCCTGTCGGATTTCCTCGGGCCCTCTCGGGTTCCGTCGGGCCCTCTCGGGTTCCGTCCGGCCCTGTCGAGTTTCCTCGGGCCCTTTCGGACTCTATCGAGCCCTGTCAGGCTCCGTCGGGCTCTTTCGGGTTTGCTCAGGCCCTGTCGGGCTCCGTCGGGCCCTGTCAGGCTTTGTAAGGTCCTGTCAGGTTTGCTCGGGCCCTGTCGGGCCTTGTCGGGCCCTGTCGGGTTTGCTCGGGCTCTGTCAGGCTCCAGCGTGCCCTGTCGGGTTTGCCCGGGCCCTGTCAGGCTCCATCAGGCCCTGTCGGGTTTGCTCGGGCCCTATCGGGCTCCGTGGGGCCCTGTCGGGTTTCCTCGGGGCCTGTCGGGCTCCATCGAGCCCTGTAAGGCTCCGTCGGGCCCTTTCGGGTTTGCTCGGGCCCTGTCGGGCTCTGTCGGGCCCTGTTGGATTTGCTCAGGCCCTGTCGGGTTTGCTTGAGCTTTGTCGGGCTCCATCGGGTCCTGTCGGGTTTGCTCGGGCCCTATCGGGCTCCGTCGGGCCCTGTCGGGTTTCCTCGGGCCCTGTCGGGCTCCATCGAGCCCTGTCAGGCTTCGTCGGGCCCTTTCGGGTTTGCTCGGGCCCTGTCGGGCTCTGTCGGGCCCTGTCTGGTTTCCTCGGGCCCTGTCGGGCTCCGTCGGGCCCTGTCGGATTTGCTCGGGCCCTGTCGGGTTTGCTGAAGCCCTGTCAGGCTTCGTCGGACCCTGTCGGGTTTGCTCGGGCCCTGTCGGGCTCCGTCGAACCCTGTCGGGTTTGCTCGGGCCCTGTCAGGCTCCGTCGCGCCCTGTCGGGTTTCCTCGGGCCCTGTCGGGCTCCATCGAGCCCTGTCAGGTTTGCTCGGGCCCTGTCGGGTTTGCTCGGGCCCTGTCGGGCTCCATCGGACCCTATCTGGCTTTGGCGGGTCCTGTCGGGTTTGCTCAGGCCCTGTCGGGCCTTGTCAGCCCCTGTCAGGTTTGCTCGCGCCCTGTTGGGCTCCGTCGGGCCCTGTCAGGTTCTCTCGGGCCCTGTCAGGTTTGCTCGGGCCCTGTCAGGCTCCGTCAGGCCGTATCGGGTTTGCTCGAGCCCTGTTGGGCTCCGTCAGGCCCTGTCAGGTTTGCTCGGGCCCTGTCGGGCCTTGTCAGGCCCTGTCGGATTTGCTCGGGACCTGTCGGGTTTGCCCGCATCCTGTCGGCCTCCGTCGCGCCCTGTCAGATTCGCTCGGGCCCTGACGGGTTTACTCGGGCCCTGTCAGGCTCCGTCAGGCCCTGTCGGGTTTGCTCGTGCCCTGTCGGGCTCCGTCGGGCCCTGTCAGGTTTGCTCAGGCCCTGTCGGGATCCGTTGGGCCTTGTCGGGTTTGCTCGGGCCCTGTCGGGCTCCTTCGTGCCCTGTCAGGTTTGCTCGGGCCCTGTCGGGTTTGCTCGGGCCCTGTCAGGCTCCGTCGGGCTCTTTCGGGTTTGCTCAGGCCCTGTCGGGCTCCGTCGGGCCCTGTCAGGCTTTGTAAGGTCCTGTCAGGTTTGCTCGGGCCCTGTCAGGCCTTGTCGGGCCCTGTCGGGTTTGCTCGGGCTCTGTCGGGCTCCAGCGTGTCCTGTCGGGTTTGCCCGGGCCCTGTCAGGCTCCATCAGGCCCTGTCAAGTTTGCTCGGGCCCTATCGGGCTCCGTGGGGCCCTGTCGGGTTTCCTCGGGCCCTGTCGGGCTCCATCGAGCCCTGTCAGGCTCCGTCGGGCCCTTTCGGGTTTGCTCGGGCCCTGTCGGGCTCCGTCGGGCCCTGTCGGATTTGCTCAGGCCCTGTCGGGTTTGCTGGAGCCCTGTCGGGCTCCATCGGGTCCTGTCGGGTTTGCTCGGGCCCTATCGGGCTCCGTTGGGCCCTGTCGGGTTTCCTCGGGCCCTGTCGGGCTCCATCAAGCCCTGTCAGGCTTCGTCGGGCCCTTTCGGGTTTGCTCGGGCCCTGTCGGGCTCCGTCAGGCCCTGTCGGGTTTGCTCGGGCCCTATCGGGCTCCGTCGACCCCTGTCGGGTTTCCTCGGGCCCTGTCGGGCTCCATCGAGCCCTGTCAGGCTCCGTCGGGCCCTTTCGGGTTTGCTCGGGCCCTGTCAGGCTCCGTCGGGCCCTGTCGGGTTTGCTCGGGCCCTGTCGGGTTTGCTCAGGCCCTGTCAGGCTTTGTCAAGCCCTGTCGGGTTTGCTAGGGCCCTATCGGGCTCCGTCGGGCCCTGTCTGGTTTCCTCAGGCCCTGTCGGGCTCCGTCGGGCCCTGTCGGGTTTGCTCAGGCCCTGTCGGGTTTGCTAGGGCCCTGTCGGGCTCCGTCAGGCCCTGTCTGGTTTCCTCAGGCCCTGTCGGGCTCCGTCGAGCCCTGTCGGGTTTGCTCGGGCCCTGTCAGGCTCCGTCGCGCCCTGTCGGGTTTCCTCGGGCCCTGTCGGGCTCCATCGAGCCCTGTCGGGTTTGCTCAGGCCCTGTCGGGCACCATCGGACCCCGTCAGGCTTTGTCGGGTCCTGTCGGGTTTGCTCAGGCCCTGTCGGGCCTTGTCAGGCCCTGTCGGGTTTGCTCGGGCCCTGTCGGGTTTGCCCGCGTCCTGTCGGGCTCCGTCAGGCCCTGTCGGATTTGCTCGGGCCCTGTCGGGTTTGCTGAAGCCCTGTCAGGCTTCGTCGGACCCTGTCGGGTTTGCTCGGGCCCTGTCGGGCTCCGTCGAACCCTGTCGGGTTTGCTCGGGCCCTGTCAGGCTCCGTCGCGCCCTGTCGGGTTTCCTCGGGCCCTGTCGGGCTCCATCGAGCCCTGTCAGGTTTGCTCGGGCCCTGTCGGGTTTGCTCGGGCCCTGTCGGGCTCCATCGAACCCTATCAGGCTTTGGCGGGTCCTGTCAGGTTTGCTCGGGCCCTGTCAGGCTCCGTCAGGCCCTATCGGGTTTGCTCGAGCCCTGTCGGGCTCCGTCAAGCCCTGTCAGGTTTGCTCGGGCCCTGTCGGGCCTTGTCTGGCCCTGTCGGGTTTGCTCGGGACCTGTCGGGTTTGCCCGCGTCCTGTCGGGCTCTGTCGGGCTCTGTCAGATTCGCTCGGGCCCTGTCAGGTTTGCTCGGGCCCTGTCAGGCTCCGTCAGGCCCTGTCGGGTTTCCTCGGGCCCTGTCGGGCTCTGTTGGGCCCTGTCGGTTTGCTCGGGCCCTGTCGGGATCCGTTGGGCCTTGTCGGGTTTGCTCGGGCCCTGTCGGGCTCCTTCGTGCCCTGTCAGGTTTGCTCGGGCCCTGTCGGGTTTGCTCGGGCCCTGTCAGGCTCCGTCGGGCCCTGTCGGGTTTCCTCGGGCCCTGTCGGGCTCCATCGAGCCCTGTCAGGCTTTGTCGAACCCTGTCGGGTTTGCTCGGGCCCTGTCGGGATTGCTCGGGTCCTGTTGGGCTCTGTCGGGCCCTGTCATGTTTGCTCGGGCGCTGTCAGGCTCTGTCGGGCCCTGTCGGATTTGCTCAGGCCCTGTCGGGTTTGCTGGAGCCCTGTCGGGCTCCATCGGGTCCTGTCGGGTTTGCTCAGGCCCTATCGGGCTCCGTTGGGCCCTGTCGGGTTTCCTCGGGCCCTGTCGGGCTCCATCAAGCCCTGTCAGGCTTCGTCGGGCCCTTTCGGGTTTGCTCGGGCCCTGTCGGGCTCCGTCAGGCCCTGTCGGGTTTGCTCGGGCCCTATCGGGCTCCGTCGAACCCTGTCGGGTTTCCTCGGGCCCTGTCGGGCTCCATCGAGCCCTGTCAGGCTCCGTCGGGCCCTTTCGGGTTTGCTCGGGCCCTGTCAGGCTCCGTCGGGCCCTGTCGGGTTTGCTCGGGCCCTGTCGGGTTTGCTCAGGCCCTGTCAGGCTCTGTCAAGCCCTGTCGGTTTTGCTAGGGCCCTATCGGGCTCCGTCGGGCCCTGTCTGGTTTCCTCAGGCCCTGTCGGGCTCCGTCGGGCCCTGTCGGGTTTGCTCAGGCCCTGTCGGGTTTGCTAGGGCCCTGTCGGGCTCCGTCGGGCCCTGTCTGGTTTCCTCAGGCCCTGTCGGGCTCCGTCGAGCCCTGTCGGGTTTGCTCGGGCCCTGTCAGGCTCCGTCGCGCCCTGTCGGGTTTCCTCGGGCCCTGTCGGGCTCCATCGAGCCCTGTCGGGTTTGCTCAGGCCCTGTCGGGCACCATCGGACCCCGTCAGGCTTTGTCGGGTCCTGTCGGGTTTGCTCAGGCCCTGTCGGGCCTTGTCAGGCCCTGTCGGGTTTGCTCAGGCCCTGTCGGGTTTTCTCGGGCCCTGTCGGGTTTGCCCGCGTCCTGTGGGGCTCCGTCGGGCCCTGTCAGATTCGCTCGGGCCCTGTCGGGTTTGCTCGGGCTCTGTCAGGCTCCGTCAGGCCCTGTCGGGTTTGCTCGGGCCCTGTCAGGCTCCGTCGGGCCCTGTCAGGTTTGCTCAGGCCCTGTCGGGATCCGTTGGGCCCTGTCGGGTTTGCTCGGGCCCTGTCGGGCTCCTTCGTGCCCTGTCAGGTTTGCTCGGGCCCTGTCGGGTTTGCTCGGGCCCTGTCAGGCTCCGTCGAGCCCTGTCAGGTTTGCTCAGGCCCTGTCGGGTTTGCTCAGGCCCTGTCAGGCTCCGTCAAGCCCTGTCGGGTTTGCTCGGGCCCTGTCAGGCTCCGTCAGGCCCTGTCTGGTTTGCTCGTACCCTGTCGGGCTCCGTCGGGCCCTGTCAGGTTTGCTTGGGCACTGTCGGGCTCCGTCGGGCCCTGTCAGGCTTTGTCGAACCCTGTCGGGTTTGCTCAGGCCCTGTCGGGTTTGCTCGGGCCCTGTCGGGCTCCGTCAGGCCCTGTCTGGTTTCCTCGGGCCCTGTTGGGCTCCGTCGGGCCCTGTCGGGTTTGCTCGGGCCCTGTCGGGTTGCTGAAGCCCTGTCAGGCTTCGCTGAAGCCCTGTCAGGCTTCGTCCGACCCTGTCGGGTTTGCTCGGGCCCTGTCGGGTTGCTGAAGCCCTGTCAGGCTTCGCTGAAGCCCTGTCAGGCTTCGTCCGACCCTGTCGGGTTTGCTCGGGCCCTGTCGGGTTTGCTGAAGCCCTGTCAGGCTTCGTCAGACCCTGTCGGGTTTGCTCGGGCCCTGTCGGGCTCCATCGAGCCCTGTCAGGCTCCGTCGGGCCCTTTCGGGTTTGCTCGGGCCCTGTCGGGCTCCGTCGGGCCCTGTCGGATTTGCTCAGGCCCTGTCGGGTTTGCTGGAGCCCTGTCGGGCTCCATCGGGTCCTGTCGGGTTTGCTCGGGCCCTATCGGGCTCCGTTGGGCCCTGTCGGGTTTCCTCGGGCCCTGTCGGGCTCCATCAAGCCCTGTCAGGCTTCGTCGGGCCCTTTCGGGTTTGCTCGGGCCCTGTCGGGCTCCGTCAGGCCCTGTCGGGTTTGCTCGGGCCCTATCGGGCTCCGTCGAACCCTGTCGGGTTTCCTCGGGCCCTGTCGGGCTCCATCGAGCCCTGTCAGGCTCCGTCGGGCCCTTTCGGGTTTGCTCGGGCCCTGTCGGGCTCCGTCGGGCCCTGTCGGGTTTGCTCGGGCCCTGTCGGGTTTGCTCAGGCCCTGTCAGGCTTTGTCAAGCCCTGTCGGGTTTGCTAGGGCCCTGTCGGGCTCCGTCGGGCCCTGTCTGGTTTCCTCAGGCCCTGTCGGGCTCCGTCGGGCCCTGTCGGGTTTGCTCAGGCGCTGTCGGGTTTGTTAGGGCCCTGTCGGGCTCCGTCGGGCCCTGTCTGATTTCCTCAGGCCCTGTCGGGCTCCGTCGAGCCCTGTCGGGTTTGCTCGGGCCCTGTCAGGCTCCGTCGCGCCCTGTCGGGTTTCCTCGGGCCCTGTCGGGCTCCATCGAGCCCTGTCGGGTTTGCTCAGGCCCTGTCGGGCACCATCGGACCCCGTCAGGCTTTGTCGGGTCCTGTCGGGTTTGCTCAGGCCCTGTCGGGCCTTGTCAGGCCCTGTCGGGTTTGCTCGGGCCCTGTCGGGTTTGCCCGCGTCCTGTGGGGCTCCGTCGGGCCCTGTCAGATTCGCTCGGGCCCTGTCGGGTTTGCTCGGGCCCTGTCAGGCTCCGTCAGGCCCTGTCGGGTTTGCTCGGGCCCTGTCAGGCTCCGTCGGGCCCTGTCAGGTTTGCTCAGGCCCTGTCGGGATCCGTTGGGCCTTGTCGGGTTTGCTCGGGCCCTGTCGGGCTCCTTCGTGCCCTGTCAGGTTTGCTCGGGCCCTGTCGGGTTTGCTCGGGCCCTGTCAGGCTCCGTCGAGCCCTGTCAGGTTTGCTCAGGCCCTGTCGGGTTTGCTCAGGCCCTGTCAGGCTCCGTCAAGCCCTTTCGGGTTTGCTCGGGCCCTGTCAGGCTCCGTCAGGCCCTGTCTGGTTTGCTCGTACCCTGTCGGGCTCCGTCGGGCCCTGTCAGGTTTGCTTGGGCACTGTCGGACTCCGTCGGGCCCTGTCAGGCTTTGTCGAACCCTGTCGGGTTTGCTCAGGCCCTGTCGGGTTTGCTCGGGCCCTGTCGGGCTCCGTCAGGCCCTGTCTGGTTTCCTCGGGCCCTGTTGGGCTCCGTCGGGCCCTGTCGGGTTTGCTCGGGCCCTGTCGGGTTGCTGAAGCCCTGTCAGGCTTCGCTGAAGCCCTGTCAGGCTTCGTCCGACCCTGTCGGGTTTGCTCGGGCCCTGTCGGGTTGCTGAAGCCCTGTCAGGCTTCGCTGAAGCCCTGTCAGGCTTCGTCCGACCCTGTCGGGTTTGCTCGGGCCCTGTCGGGTTTGCTGAAGCCCTGTCAGGCTTCGTCAGACCCTGTCGGGTTTGCTCGGGCCCTGTCGGGCTCCGTCGAACCCTGTCGGGTTTGCTCGGGCCCTGTCAGGCTCCGTCGCGCCCTGTCGGGTTTCCTCGGGCCCTGTCGGGCTCCATTGAGCCCTGTCAGGTTTGCTCGGGCCCTGTCGGGTTTGCTCGGGCCCTGTCGGGCTCCATCGGACCCTATCAGGCTTTGGTGGTTCCTGTCGGGTTTGCTCAGGCCCTGTCGGGCCTTGTCAGCCCCTGTCGGGTTTGCTCGCGCCCTGTCGGGCTCCGTCGGGCCCTGTCAGGTTCTCTCGGGCCCTGTCAGGTTTGCTCGGGCCCTGTCGGGATCCATTGGGCCCTGTCAGGTTTGCTCGGGCCCTGTCGGGTTTGCTCGGGCCCTGTCAGGCTCCGTCAGGCCCTGTCTGGTTTGCTCGTACCCTGTCGGGCTCCGTCGGGCCCTGTCAGGTTTGCTTGGGCACTGTCGGGCTCCGTCGGGCCCTGTCAGGCTTTGTCGAACCCTGTCGGGTTTGCTCAGGCCCTGTCGGGTTTGCTCGGGCCCTGTCGGGCTCCGTCAGGCCCTGTCTGGTTTCCTCGGGCCCTGTTGGGCTCCGTCGGGCCCTGTCGGGTTTGCTCGGGCCCTGTCGGGTTGCTGAAGCCCTGTCAGGCTTCGCTGAAGCCCTGTCAGGCTTCGTCCGACCCTGTCGGGTTTGCTCGGGCCCTGTCGGGTTGCTGAAGCCCTGTCAGGCTTCGCTGAAGCCCTGTCAGGCTTCGTCCGACCCTGTCGGGTTTGCTCGGGCCCTGTCGGGTTTGCTGAAGCCCTGTCAGGCTTCGTCAGACCCTGTCGGGTTTGCTCGGGCCCTGTCGGGCTCCGTCGAACCCTGTCGGGTTTGCTCGGGCCCTGTCAGGCTCCGTCGCGCCCTGTGGGGTTTCCTCGGGCCCTGTCGGGCTCCATTGAGCCCTGTCAGGTTTGCTCGGGCCCTGTCGGGTTTGCTCGGGCCCTGTCGGGCTCCATCGGACCCTATCAGGCTTTGGTGGTTCCTGTCGGGTTTGCTCAGGCCCTGTCGGGCCTTGTCAGCCCCTGTCGGGTTTGCTCGCGCCCTGTCGGGCTCCGTCGGGCCCTGTCAGGTTCTCTCGGGCCCTGTCAGGTTTGCTCGGGCCCTGTCGGGATCCATTGGGCCCTGTCAGGTTTGCTCGGGCCCTGTCGGGTTTGCTCGGGCCCTGTCAGGCTCTGTCGGGCTCTTTCGGGTTTGCTCAGGCCCTGTCGGGCTCCGTCGGGCCCTGTCAGGCTTTGTAAGGTCCTGTCAGGTTTGCTCGGGCCCTGTCAGGCCTTGTCGGGCCCTGTCGGGTTTGCTCGGGCTCTGTCGGGCTCCAGCGTGTCCTGTCGGGTTTGCCCGGGCCCTGTCAGGCTCCATCAGGCCCTGTCGGGTTTGCTCGGGCCCTATCGGGCTCCGTGGGGCCCTGTCGGGTTTCCTCGGGCCCTGTCGGGCTCCATCGAGCCCTGTCAGGCTCCGTCGGGCCCTTTCGGGTTTGCTCGGGCCCTGTCGGGCTCCGTCGGGCCCTGTCGGATTTGCTCAGGCCCTGTCGGGTTTGCTGGAGCCCTGTCGGGCTCCATCGGGTCCTGTCGGGTTTGCTCGGGCCCTATCGGGCTCCGTCGGGCCCTGTCCGGTTTCCTCGGGCCCTGTCGGGCTCCATCAAGCCCTGTCAGGCTTCGTCGGGCCCTTTCGGGTTTGCTCGGGCCCTGTCGGGCTCCGTCGGGCCCTGTCGGGTTTGCTCGGGCCCTGTCGGGTTTGCTCAGGCCCTGTCAGGCTTTGTCAAGCCCTGTCGGGTTTGCTAGGGCCCTGTCGGGCTCCGTCGGGCCCTGTCTGGTTTCCTCAGGCCCTGTCGGGCTCCGTCGGGCCCTGTCGGGTTTGCTCAGGCCCTGTCGGGTTTGCTAGGGCCCTGTCGGGCTCCGTCGGGCCCTGTCTGGTTTCCTCAGGCCCTGTCGGGCTCCGTCGAGCCCTGTCGGGTTTCCTCGGGCCCTGTCGGGCTCCATCGGACCCCGTCAGGCTTTGTCGGGTCCTGTCGGGTTTGCTCAGGCCCTGTCGGGCCTTGTCAGGCCCTGTCGGGTTTGCTCGGGCCCTGTCGGGTTTGCCCGCGTCCTGTGGTGCTCCGTCGGGCCCTGTCAGATTCGCTCGGGCCCTGTCGGGTTTGCTCGGGCCCTGTCAGGCTCCGTCAGGCCCTGTCGGGTTTGCTCGGGCCCTGTCAGGCTCCGTCGGGCCCTGTCAGGTTTGCTCAGGCCCTGTCGGGATCCGTTGGGCCCTGTCGGGTTTGCTCGGGCCCTGTCGGGCTCCTTCGTGCCCTGTCAGGTTTGCTCGGGCCCTGTCGGGTTTGCTCGGGCCCTGTCAGGCTCCGTCGAGCCCTGTCAGGTTTGCTCGGGCCCTGTCGGGTTTGCTCAGGCCCTGTCAGGCTCCGTCGAGCCCTGTCGGGTTTGCTCGGGCCCTGTCAGGCTCCGTCAGGCCCTGTCTGGTTTGCTCGTACCCTGTCCGGCTCCGTCGGGCCCTGTCAGGTTGCTTGGGCACTGTCGGGCTCCGTCGGGCCCTGTCAGGCTTTGTCGAACCCTGTCGGGTTTGCTCAGGCCCTGTCGGGTTTGCTCGGGCCCTGTCGGGCTCCGTCAGGCCCTGTCTGGTTTCCTCGGGCCCTGTTGGGCTCCGTCGGGCCCTGTCGGGTTTGCTCGGGCCCTGTCGGGTTGCTGAAGCCCTGTCAGGCTTCGCTGAAGCCCTGTCAGGCTTCGTCCGACCCTGTCGGGTTTGCTCGGGCCCTGTCGGGTTGCTGAAGCCCTGTCAGGCTTCGCTGAAGCCCTGTCAGGCTTCGTCCGACCCTGTCGGGTTTGCTCGGGCCCTGTCGGGTTTGCTGAAGCCCTGTCAGGCTTCGTCAGACCCTGTCGGGTTTGCTCGGGCCCTGTCGGGCTCCGTCGAACCCTGTCGGGTTTGCTCGGGCCCTGTCAGGCTCCGTCGCGCCCTGTCGGGTTTCCTCGGGCCCTGTCGGGCTCCATCGAGCCCTGTCAGGTTTGCTCGGGCCCTGTCGGGTTTGCTCGGGCCCTGTCGGGCTCCATCGGACCCTATCAGGCTTTGGTGGTTCCTGTCGGGTTTGCTCAGGCCCTGTCGGGCCTTGTCAGCCCCTGTCGGGTTTGCTCGCGCCCTGTCGGGCTCCGTCGGGCCCTGTCAGGTTCTCTCGGGCCCTGTCAGGTTTGCTCGGGCCCTGTCGGGATCCATTGGGCCTTGTCGGGTTTGCTCGGGCCCTGTCGGGCTCCTTCGTGCCCTATCAGGTTTGCTCGGGCCCTGTCGGGTTTGCTCGGGCCCTGTCAGGCCTTGTCAGGCCCTGTCGGGTTTGCTCGGGACCTGTCGGGTTTGCCCGCGTCCTGTCGGCCTCCATCGGGCCCTGTCAGATTTGCTCGGGCCCTGTCGGGTTTGCTCAGGCCCTGTCAGGCTCCGTCAGGCCCTGTCGGGTTTGCTCGTGCCCTGTCGGGCTCCGTCGGGCCCTGTCAGGTTTGCTCAGGCCCTGTCGGGATCCGTTGGGCCTTGTCGGGTTTCCTCGGGCCCTGTCAGGCTCCGTTGGGCCCTGTCGGCTTGCTCGGGCCCTGTCGGGTTTTCTGAAGCCCTGTCAGGCTTCGTCGGACCCTGCCAAGTGTGCTCGGGCCCTGTCGGGCTCCGTCGAGCCCTGTCAGGTTTTCTCGGGCCTTGTCAGGCTCCTTCGGGCCCTGTCGGGTTTGCTCGGGCCCTGTCGGGTTTGCTCAGGCCCTGTCGGATTCCGTCGGGCCCTGTTGGGTTTCCTCGGGCCCTGTCGGACTCCACTGAGCCCTGTCAGGCTCCGTCGGGCTCTTTCGGGTTTGCTCGGGCCCTGGCGGGCTCCGTCGGGCCCTGTCAGGCTTTGTCAGGACGTGTCAGGTTTGCTCGGGCCCTGTCGGGCCTTGTCGGGCCCTGTCGGGTTTGCTCGGGCTCTGTCGGGATCCAGCGTGCCCTGTCGGGTTTGCCCGGGCCCTGTCAGGCTCCGTCAGGCCCTGTCGGGTTTGCTCGGGCCCTATCGGGTTCAATCAGGCCCTGTCGGGTTTCCTCGGGCCCTGTCTGGCTCCATCGAGCCCTGTCAAGCTCCGTCGGGCCCTTTCGGGTTTGCTCGGGCCCTGTCGGACTCTGTCGGGCCCTGTCGGGTTTGCTCGGGCCCTGTCGGGCTCCGTCGGGCCCTGTCTGGTTTTCTCGGGCTCTGTCGGGCTCCGTCGGGCCCTGTCGCGTTTGCTCGGGCCATGTCGGGTTTGCTGAAGCCCTTTCAGGCTTCGTCGGACCCTGTCGGGTTTGCTCGAGCCCTGTCGGGCTCCATCGGGCCCTGTCGGGTTTGCTCGGGCCCTATCGGGCTCCGTCGGGCCCTGTCGGGTTTCCTCGGGCCCTGTCGGGCTCCATCGAGCCCTGTCAGGCTTCGTCGGGCCCTTTCGGGTTTGCTCGGGCCCTGTCGGGCTCCGTCAGGCCCTGTCGGGTTTGCTCGGGCCCTATCAGGCTCCGTCGAGCCCTGTCGGGTTTGCTCGGGCTCTGTCAGGCTCCGTCGGGCCCTGTCGGGTTTGCTCGGGCCCTATCGGGTTCAATCAGGCCCTGTCGGGTTTCCTCGGGCCCTGTCTGGCTCCATCGAGCCCTGTCAAGCTCCGTCGGGCCCTTTCGGGTTTGCTCGGGCCCTGTCGGACTCTGTCGGGCCCTGTCGGGTTTGCTCGGGCCCTGTCGGGCTCCGTCGGGCCCTGTCTGGTTTTCTCGGGCTCTGTCGGGCTCCGTCGGGCCCTGTCGCGTTTGCTCGGGCCATGTCGGGTTTGCTGAAGCCCTTTCAGGCTTCGTCGGACCCTGTCGGGTTTGCTCGAGCCCTGTCGGGCTCCATCGGGCCCTGTCGGGTTTGCTCGGGCCCTATCGGGCTCCGTCGGGCCCTGTCGGGTTTCCTCGGGCCCTGTCGGGCTCCATCGAGCCCTGTCAGGCTTCGTCGGGCCCTTTCGGGTTTGCTCGGGCCCTGTCGGGCTCCGTCAGGCCCTGTCGGGTTTGCTCGGGCCCTATCAGGCTCCGTCGAGCCCTGTCGGGTTTGCTCGGGCTCTGTCAGGCTCCGTCGGGCCCTGTCGGGTTTCCTCGGGCCCTGTCGGGCTCCATCAGCCCTGTCAGGCTTTGTCGAACCCTGTCGGGTTTGCTCGGGCCCTGTCGGGTTTGCTCGGGCCCTGTCGGGCTCTGTCGGGCCCTGTCTGGTTTCCTCGAGCCCTGTCGGGCTCCGTCTAGCCCTGTCGGGTTTGCTCGGGCCCTGTCGGGTTTGCTGAAGCCCTGTCAGGCTTCGTCAGACCCTGTCGGGTTTGCTCGGGCCCTGTCGGGCTCCGTCGAACCCTGTCGGGTTTGCTCGGGCCCTGTCAGGCTCCGTCGCGCCCTGTCGGGTTTCCTCGGGCCCTGTCGGGCTCCATCGAGCCCTGTCAGGTTTGCTCGGGCCCTGTCGGGTTTGCTCGGGCCCTGTCGGGCTCCATCGGACCCTATCAGGCTTTGGTGGTTCCTGTCGGGTTTGCTCAGGCCCTGTCGGGCCTTGTCAGCCCCTGTCGGGTTTGCTCGCGCCCTGTCGGGCTCCGTCGGGCCCTGTCAGGTTCTCTCGGGCCCTGTCAGGTTTGCTCGGGCCCTGTCGGGATCCATTGGGCCTTGTCGGGTTTGCTCGGGCCCTGTCGGGCTCCTTCGTGCCCTATCAGGTTTGCTCGGGCCCTGTCGGGTTTGCTCGGGCCCTGTCAGGCCTTGTCAGGCCCTGTCGGGTTTGCTCGGGACCTGTCGGGTTTGCCCGCGTCCTGTCGGGCTCCGTCGGGCCCTGTGAGATTTGCTCGGGCCCTGTCGGGTTTGCTCAGGCCCTGTCAGGCTCCGTCAGGCCCTGTCGGGTTTGCTCGTGCCCTGTCGGGCTCCGTCGGGCCCTGTCAGGTTTGCTCAGGCCCTGTCGGGATCCGTTGGGCCTTGTCGGGTTTGCTCGGGCCCTGTCGGGCTCCTTCGTGCCCTGTCAGGTTTGCTCGGGCCCTGTCGGGTTTGCTCGGGCCCTGTCAGGCTCCGTCGGGCCCTGTCGGGTTTCCTCGGGCCCTGTCGGGCTCCATCGAGCCCTGTCAGGCTTTGTCGAACCCTGTCGGGTTTGCTCGGGCCCTGTCGGGTTTGCTCGTGCCCTGTCGGGCTCCGTCGGGCCCTGTCAGGTTTGCTCGGGCCCTGTCAGGATCTGTCGGGCATGGAGACCCCCGCTTGTCCTCAGGGTCCATTGTGACATCTTGGGCACCTCCCATTGACCCCAGGACCCATTGTGACACCATGGGGACCCCCCCTTGTCACTGGGGACCCATTGTGACACCATGGAGACCCCCGCTTGTCCTCAGGGTCCATTGTGACATCTTGGGCACCTCCCATTGTCCCCAGGACCTATTGTGACATCCTGGGGACCCCCTTGCTCCCAGGGCCCATTATGGCACCATGAGGACATCACCTTTGTCCCCAGGAACCATTGTGACATCCCAGGACCCCGCTTTGTCCCCAGGGCCCATTGTAGCACCATGGGGACCCCCTTTGACCCCAGGGCCCATTGTGGCACCATGGCAACCCCTTTTGCCCCAGGGCCCATTGTGACATTCTAGGACCCCACTTTGTCCCCAGAGCATATTGTGACACCATGGGGACCCCTCCTTGTCACTGGGGACCCATTATGACACCATGGGGACCCCCCCTTGTCCTCAGGACTCATTCTCACATCCTGGGCACCCCCCATTGTCCCCAGGGCCCATTGTGACATCCTGGGGACCCTCATTGTCCCCAGGGCCCATTGTGACATCCCAGAACCTCCTATTGTCCCCAGGGCCCATTGTGACATTCCAGGACCCCCCATTGTCCCCAGGGCCCATTGTGACATCCACTGCACCCCCTTGTCCCCAGGGCCCATTGTGACATTCAGGGGACCCTCTTTGTCCCCAGGGCCCATTGTGACATCCTGGGGACCCCCCCTTGTCACTGGGGCCCATTGTGACGTCCCAGGACCCGCCGTTGTCCCCAGGGTTCATTGTGACGTCTTAGGACCCCCCATTGTCCCCAGGGCCCATTGTGACATCCTGGAGACCCCTCTTTGTCCCCAGGGCCCATTGTGACATCCTGGGGACCCCCCCTTGTCACTGGGGCCCATTGTGACGTCCCAGGATCCCTCCTTGTCCGCAGGGCCCATTGTGACGTCTTAGGACCCCCCATTGTCCCCAGGGCCCATTGTGACATTCAGGGGACCCCCTTTGTCACTGGGGCCCATTGTGACATCCCAGGACCCCACATTGTCCCCAGGGCCCATTGTGACATTCTGGGGTCCCCCCCTTGTCCCCAGGACCCATTGTGATGTCCCAGGACCCCTCATTGTCCCCACGGCCCATTGTGACATCCTGGGTACCCCCCTTTGTCACTGGGGCTCATTGAGACATCGTGGGGACCAACTTTGTCCCCAGGGCCCATTGTGACGTCCCAGGACCTCCCGTTGACCCCAGTGTCCATTGTGACATCCGAGGAGCCCACTTTGTCCCCAGGACCCATTTTGATATTGAGGGGAACCACGTTTGTCCCCAGGGCCCATTGTGACACCATGGGGACACCCCCTTGTCACTGGGGACCCATTGTGACACCATGGAGACCCCTGCTTGTCCTCAGGGTCCATTGTGACATCTTGGGCACCTCCCATTGTCCCCAGGACCCATTGTGACATCCTGGGGACCCCCTTGCTCCCAGGGCCCATTGTGGCACCATGGGGACATCCCCTTTGTCCCCAGGGCCCATTGTGACATTCCAGGACCCCCCATTGTCCCCAGGGCCCATTGTGACATCCACTGCACCCCCTTGTCCCCAGGGCCCATTGTGACATTCAGGGGACCCCTCTTTGTCCCCAGGGCCCATTCTGACATCCTGGGGACCCCCCCTTGTCACTGGGGCCCATTGTGACGTCCCAGGACTCCCCATTGTCCCCAGGACCCATTGTGACATCCTGGGGATCCCTCCTTGTCCTCAGGGCCCATTGTGACGTCTTAGGACCCCCCATTGTCCCCAGGGCCCATTGTGACATTCAGGGGACCCCTCTTTGTCCCCAGGGCCCATTCTGACATCCTGGGGACCCCCCCTTGTCACTGGGGCCCATTGTGACGTCCCAGGACTCCCCATTGTCCCCAGGACCCATTGTGACATCCTGGGGACCCCCCCTTGTCCCCAGAGCCCATTGTGACGTCCCAGGACCCCCCATTGTCCCCAGGGTCCATTGTGACAGTCAGGGGGCCCCTTTGTCACTGGGGCCCATTGTGACATCCCAGGACCCCACATTGTCCCCAGGACCTATTGTGACATCCTGGGGACCCCACTTGTCCCCAGGACCCATTGTGACACTATGGGGAACCCCCTTGTCCCCAGGGCCCATTGTGACGTCCTGGGTACCACCCTTGTCCGCAGGGCTCATTGTGACGTCCCAGGACCCCCCATTGTCCCCAGGGCCCATTGTGACATCCTGGGGATCCCTCCTTGTCCGCAGGGCCCACTGTGACGTCCTAGGACCCCCCATTGTCCCCAGGGCCCATTGTGACATCCTCGGCAGCCCCTTGTCCCCAGGGCCCATTGTGACATTCAGGGGACCCCTCATTGTCCCCAGGGCCCATTGTGACATCCTGGGGACCCCCTCTTGTCACTGGGGCCCATTGTGACGTCCCAGGACCCCCCATTGTCCCCAGGGCCCATTGTGACTTTCAGGGGACCCCTCTTTGTCCCCAGGGGCCATTGTGACGTCTAACGACCCCCCATTGTCCCCAGGGCCCATTGTGACATCCTGGGGATCCCTCCTTGTCCTCAGGGCCCATTGTGACGTCCCAGGACCGCCCATTGTCCCCAGGGCCCATTGTGACATTCAGGGGACCCCTCTTTGTCCCCAGGGCCCATTGTGACATCCTGGGGATCCCTCATTGTCCCCAGGGCCCATTGTGACGTCCCAGCACCCCCCATTGTCCCCAGGACCTATCGTGACATTCAGGGGAGCCCCTTTGTCACTGGGGCCCATTGTGACACCATGGAGACCCCCGCTTGTCCTCAGGGTCCATTGTGTCATCCTGGGCACCCCCCATTTTCCCCAGGACCCATTGTGACATCCTGGCCACCCCCTTGCTCCCAGGGCCCGTTGTGGCACCATGGGGACACCCCCTTTGTCCCCAGGGCCCATTGTGACATCCCAGGACCCCCCTTTGTCCCCAGGGCCATTGTGAAATCCTGGGGACCCCTTTTGTCCCCAGGGCCCATTGTGGCACCATGGGGAACCCCTTTGTCACTGGGGGCCATTGTGACATTCCAGGATTCCACTTTGTCCCCAGGGCTCGTTCTGACACCTTGGGGACTCCCATTGTCCCCAGGGCCCATTGTGACATCCCAGGACCCCACTTTGTCCCCAGGGCTTATTGTGACATCTGGGGTACGCCCTTGTCCCCAGGACCCATCGTGGCACCGTGGGGACCCTCCTTGTCACTTGGGCCCATTGTGACGTCCCAGAACCCGCCATTGTCCCCAGGGCCCATTGTGACATCCTGCGGACCCCCCGTTGTCCCCAGGGCCCATTGTGACATTCAGGGGACCCACCATTGTTCTCAGGGCCCATTGTGACGTCCCAGGACCCCCCATTGTCCCCAGGGCCCATTGTGACATCCTCAGCACCCCCTTGTCCCCACGGCCCATTGTGACATTCAGGGGACCCCTCTTTTTCCCCAGGGCCCATTGTGACATCCTGGGGACCCCCCTTGTCCCCAGGGCCCATTGTGACGTCCCAGAACCTGCCATTGTCCCCAGGGCCCATTGTGACATCCTGGGGATCCCTGCTTGTCCCCAGGGCCCATTGGGACGTCCCAGGACCCGCTATTGTCCCCAGGGCCCATTGTGACATCCTGGGGATCCCTCCTAGTCCCCAGGGCCCATTGGGACGTCCCAGGACCCCCATTGTCCCCAGGGCCCATTGTGACATTCAGGGGCCCCCGTTTGTCACTGGGGCCCATTGTGACATCCCAGGGCCCCACTTGTCCCCAGGACCCATTGTGACACTATAGGGACCCCCCTTGTGCCCAGTGACCATTGTGACACCGTGGGTACCACCCTTGTCCGCACGGCCCATTGTGACATCCTAGGGACACCCCCTTGTCTCCAGGGCCCATTGTGACATCCTGGGAATCCCTCCTTGTCCCCAGGGCCCATTTTGAAATTCAGGGGACCCCCCATTGTCCCCAGGGCCCATTGTGACATTCAGGGGACCCCTCTTTGTCCCCAGGGCCCATTGTGACATCCTGGGGATCCCTCCTTGTCCCCAGGGCCCATTGTGACGTCCCAGGACCCCCCATTGTCCCCAGGACCTATTGTGACATTCAGGGGACCCCCTTTGTCACTGGGGCCCATTGTGACACCATGGAGACCCCCGCTTGTCCTCAGGGTCCATTGTGACATCCTGGGCACCCCCCATTTTCCGCAGGACCCATTGTGACATCCTGGCCACCCCCTTGCTCCCAGGACCCGTTGTGGCACCATGGGGACACCCCCTTTGTCCCCAGGACCCATTGTGACATCCCAGGACCCCCCTTTGTCCCCAGGGCCATTGTAGCACCATGGGGACCCCCTTTGACCCCAGGGCCCATTGTGGCACCATGGCAACCCCTTTTGTCCCCAGGGCCCATTGTGACATTCTTGGACCCCACTTTGTCCCCAGGGCCTATTGTGACACCATGGGGACCCCTCCTTGTCACTGGGGACCCATTGTGACACCATGGGGACCCAGTCTGGTCCTCAGGACTCATTCTCACATCCTGGACACCCCCCATTGTCCCCAGGGCCCATTGTGACATCCACTGCACCCCCTTGTCCCCGGGGCCCATTGTGACATTCAGGGGACCCCTCTTTGTCCCCAGGGCCCATTGTGACATCCTGGGGACCCCCCCTTGTCCCCAGGGCCCATTGAGACGTCCCAGGACCCCCCACTGTCCCCAGGGCCCATTGTGACATTCAGGGGACCCCCTTTGTCCCCAGGGCCCATTCTGATACCGTGGGGACCCCCTTTGTCCCCAGGGCCCATTGTGACATTCAGGGGACGCTCTTTGTCCACAGGGCCCATTGTGACATCCTGGGGACCCTCCTTGTCCCCAGAGCCCATTGTGACATCCCAGGACCCCACTTTGTCCCCAGGGCTTATTGTGACACCATGGGGATCTCCCTTGTCCCCAGGGCCCATTGTGACACCGTGGGGAACCCCTTTGTCACTGGGGGCCATTGTGACATTCCAGGATTTCACTTTGTCCCCAGGGCTCGTTCTGACACCTTGGGGACTCCCATTGTCCCCAGGGCCCATTGTGACATCCTGGGCAACCCCATTGTCCCCAGGGCCCATTGTGACATCCTGGGGACCCCCATTGTCCCCAAGGCCCATTGTGACATTCCAGGACCCCCCATTGTCCCCAGGGCCCATTGTGACATCCTGGGCAACCCCATTGTCCCCAGGGCCCATTGTGACATCCTGGGGACCCCCATTGTCCCCAAGGCCCATTGTGACATTCCAGGACCCCCCATTGTCCCCAGGGCCCATTGTGACATCCTGGGCAACCCCATTGTCCCCAGGGCCCATTGTGACATCCTGGGGACCCCCATTGTCCCCAAGGCCCATTGTGACATTCCAGGACCCCCCATTGTCCCCAGGGCCCATTGTGACATCCACTGCACCCCCTTGTCCCCAGGGACCATTGTGACATTCAGGGGACCCCTCTTTGTCCCCAGGACCCATTGTGACATCCTGGGGACCCCCGTTGTCACGGGGGCCCATTGTGACGTCCCAGGACCCCCCATTGTCCCCAGGGCCCATTGTGACATCCTGGGGATCCCTCCTTGTCCCCAGGGCCCATTGTGACGTCTTAGGACCCCCCATTGTCCCCAGGGCCCATTGCGACATTCAGGGGACGCCTCTTTGTACCCAGGGCACATTGTGACATCCTGGGGACCCCCCCTTGTCCCCAGGGCCTATTGTGACATCCTGGGGATCCCTCCTTGTCCCCAGGGCCTATTGTGACGTCCCAGGACCCCCCATTGTCCTCCGGACCCATTGTAACATTCAGGGAACCCCTTTGTCACTAGGGCCCATTGTGACATCCCAGGACCGCCCATTGTCCCCAGGGCCCATTGTGACATCCTGGGGACCCCATTTTCCCCAGGACCCATTGTGACCCTATGGGGACCCCCCCTTGTTCCCAGGGCCCATTGTGACACCGTGGGTACCACCCTTGACCGCAGGGCTCATTGTGACATCGCAGGACCCCCCTTTGTCCCCAGAGCCCATTGTGACATACAGGGGACCCCCTTTGTCCCCAGGGCCCATTGTGACATCGCAGGACCCAACCTGGTCCCCAGGGCCCATTATGACATCCTGGGCACCCCTTTTGTCCCCACGGCCCATTGTGGCACCATGGGGACCCCCTTTGTCACTGGGGCCCATTGTGACATCCCAGGACCCCACTTTGTCCCCAGGGCTGATTGTGACGTCCCAGGGCCCCTCTGTGTCCCCAGGGACCATTGTGACACTTTAGGGACCCCTCTTTGTCCCCAGGGCCCATTGTGACATCCTGGAGACCCCCCCTTGTCCCCAGGGCCCATTGTGACGTCCCAGGACCCCCCTCTGTTCCCAGGGTTCATTGTGACTTTCAGGGGATCCCCCCTTGTCCCCAGGGCTGATTGTGACGTCCTAGGGCCCCTCTGTGTCCCCAAGGCCCATTGTGACGTCCCAGGACCCCCATTGTCCCCAGGGCCCATTGTGACATCCTCGGCACCCCCTTGTCCCCAGGGCCCATTGTGACATTCAGGGGACCCCTCTTTGTCCCCAGGGCCCATTGTGACATCCTGGGGACCCCCTCTTGTCCCCAGGGCCCATTGTGACGTCCCAGGACCCCCCATTGTCCCCAGGGCCCATTGTGACATCCTGGGGATCCCCCCTTGTCACCAGGGCCCATTGTGACATTCAGGGGACCCCCCTTTGTCTCCAGGACATATTGTGAGACCGTGGGGACCTCATTAGTCCCCAGGGCCCATTGTGACATCCTAGGGATCCCCTCTTGTCCCCAGGGCCCATTGTGACGTCCCAGGACCCCTTATTGTCCCCAGGGCCCATTGTGACCTCCTCGGCACCCCCTTGTCCCTAGGGCCCATTGTGACATTCACGGGACCCCCCATTGTCCCCAGGGCCCATTCTGATATGGTGGGGACCGCCTTTGTCTCCAGGGCCCATTGTGACATCCTGGGGACCCTCCTTGTCCCCAGAGCCCATTGTGACATCCAGGGGAACCCCCTTGTCCCCAGGGCCCATTGTGGCACCATGGGGACCCCCTTTGTCACTGGGGCCCATTGTGACATCCCAGGACCCCCCTTTGTCCCCAGGGCCCATTGTGACATCCTGGGGACCCCCATTGTCCCTAGGGCCCATTGTGACATTCCAGGACCCCCCATTGTCCCCAGGGCCCATTGTGACATCCACTGCACCCCCTTGTCCCCAGGGCCCATTCTGACATTCAGGGGACCCGCCATTGTCCCCAGGGCCCATTGTGACATCCTGGGGACCCCCCCTTGTCACTCGGGCCCATTGTGACGTCCCAGGACCCCCCATTGTCCCCAGGGCCCATTGTGACATTCAGGGCACCCCCTTGTCCCCAGGGCCCATTCTGACATTCAGGGGACCCCTCTTTGTCCCCAGGGCCCATTGTGACATCCTGGGGACCCCCCCTTGTCACTCGGGCCCATTGTGATGTCCCAGGACCCCCCATTGTCCCCAGGGCCCATTGTGACATTCAGGGCACCCCCTTGTCCCCAGGGCCCATTGTGACATCCCAGGACCCCCATTGTCCCCAGGGCCCATTGTGACATCCTGGGGACCCCCCCTTATCCCCAGGGCCCATTGTGACATCCCAGGACCCCCCATAGTCCCCAGGGCCCATTGTGACATCCTGGGGATCCCTCCTTGTCCCCAGGGCCCATTTTGACGTCCTAGGACCCCCCATTGTCCCCAGGACCCATTGTGACATTCAGGGGGACCCCCTTTGTCTCTGGGGCCCATTGTGACATCCCAGGACCCCACATTGTCCCCAGGGCCCATTGTGACATCCTGGGGACCCCACTTGTCCCCAGGGCCTATTGTGACACCATGGGGACCCGTTTCTCCCCACGGCGTATTGTGGCACCATGGGGACTCCCCCTTGTCACTGGGGGCCCATTGTGACACCATGGAGACCCCTGCTTGTCCTCAGGGTCCATTGTGACATCCTGGGTACCCCCTTGCTCCCAGGGCCCATTGTGGCACCATGGGGATACCCCCTTGTCCCCAGGGCCCATTGTGACATTCTAGGACCCCACTTTATCCCCAGGGCCTATTGTGACACCATGGGGACCCCTCCTTGTCCTCAGGACTCATTCTCACATCCTGGGTACCCCCCATTGTCCCCAGGGCCCATTGTGACATCGTGGGGACCCCACTTGTCCCCAGGGTCCATTGTGACACTATGGGACCCCCCCTTGTGCCCAGGGCCCATTGTGACACCGTGGGTACCACCCTTGTCTTCAGGGCTCATTGTGACATCCCAGGACCCCCCATTGTCCCCAGGGCCCATTGTGACATTCAGGGGACCCCCTTTGTCCCCAGAGCCCATTGTGACATGCTGGGGACGCTCTTTGTCCCCAGGGCCCATTGTGACATCCTGGGGACCCCCTTTGTCCCCAGGGCCCATTGTGGCACCATAGGGACCCCCTTTGTCACTGGGGCCCATTGTGACATCCCAGGACCCCCCCTGGTCCCCAGGCCCCATCGTGACATCCTGGAGACCCCCTTTGTCCCAGGACTTCATTGTGACATCCTGGGGACCCACCCTTGTCCCCAGGGCCCATTGTGACATCCCAGGACCCCCATTGTCCCCAGGGCCCATTGTGACATCCTGGGGACCCCCCCTTATCCCCAGGGCCCATTGTGACATCCCAGGACCCCCCATAGTCCCCAGGGCCCATTGTGACATCCTGGGGATCCCTCCTTGTCCCCAGGGCCCATTTTGACGTCCTAGGACCCCCCATTGTCCCCAGGACCCATTGTGACATTCAGGGGGACCCCCTTTGTCTCTGGGGCCCATTGTGACATCCCAGGACCCCACATTGTCCCCAGGGCCCATTGTGACATCCTGGGGACCCCACTTGTCCCCAGGGCCTATTGTGACACCATGGGGACCCCTCCTTGTCCTCAGGACTCATTCTCACATCCTGGGTACCCCCCATTGTCCCCAGGGACCATTGTGACATCGTGGGGACCCCACTTGTCCCGTGGGTCCATTGTGACACTATGGGGACCCCCCCTTGTGCCCAGGGCCCATAGTGACACCGTGGGTACCACCCTTGTCTGCAGGGCTCATTGTGACATCCCAGGACCCCCCATTGTCCCCAGGGCCCATTGTGACATTCAGGGGACCCCCCTTTGTCGCCAGGGCCCATTCTGATACCGTGGGGACCCCGTTTGTCCCCAGGGCCCATTGTGACATCCTGGGGATCCTCCGTGTCTCCAGAGCCCATTGTGACATCCAGGGGACCCCCTTTGTCCCCAGGGCCCATTGTGGCACCATAGGGACCCACTTTGTCACTGGGGCCCATTGTGACATCCCAGGACCCCCCCTGGTCCCCAGGGCCCATTGTGACATCCGGCGGACCCCCCTTTGTCCCTAGGGCCCATTGTGACATCCTGGGGACCCGTTTCTCCCCACGGCGTATTGTGGCACCATGGGGACTCCCCCTTGTCACTGGGGGCCCATTGTGACACCATGGAGACCCCTGCTTGTCCTCAGGGTCCATTGTGACATACTGGGCACCCCCTTGCTCCCAGGGCCCATTGTGGCACCATGGGGATACCCCCTTGTCCCCAGGGCCCATTGTGACATTCTAGGACCCAACTTTGTCCCCAGGGCATATTGTGACACCATGGGGACCCCTCCTTGTCCTCAGGACTCATTCTCACATCCTGGGTACCCCCCATTGTCCCCAGGGCCCATTGTGACATCGTGGGGACCCCACTTGTCCCCAGGGTCCATTGTGACACTATGGGGACCCCCCCTTGTGCCCAGGGCCCATAGTGACACCGTGGGTACCACCCTTGTCTGCAGGGCTCATTGTGACATCCCAGGACCCCCCATTGTCCCCAGGGCCCATTGTGACATTCAGGGGACCCCCTTTGTCCCCAGAGCCCATTGTGACATGCTGGGGACGCTCTTTGTCCGCAGGGCCCATTGTGACATCCTGGGGACCCCCTTTGTCCCCAGGGCCCATTGTGGCACCATAGGGACCCCCTTTGTCACTGGGGCCCATTGTGACATCCCAGGACCCTCCCTGGTCCCCAGGCCCCATTGTGACATCCTGGGGACCCCCTTTGTCCCAGGACTTCATTGTGACATCCTGGGGACCCCCCTTGTCCTCAGGGTCCATTGTGACAGCCCAGGACCTTACATTGTCCCCAGGGCCCATTGTGTTATCTGGGGGAACCCCTTGTTCCCAAGGCCCATTGTGACATCCTGGGGACCCACCCTTGTCCCCAGGGCCCATTGTGACATCCCAGGACCCCCCATTGTCCCCAGGGCCCATTGTGACATCCTCGGCACCCCCTTGTCCCCAGGGCCCATTGTGACATTCAGGGGACCCCTCTTTGTCCCCAGGGCCCATTGTGACATCCTGGGGACCCCCTTTGTCCCCAGGGCCCATTGTGGCACCATAGGGACCCCCTTTGTCACTGGGGCCCATTGTGACATCCCAGGACCCTCCCTGGTCCCCAGGCCCCATTGTGACATCCTGGGGACCCCCTTTGTCCCAGGACTTCATTGTGACATCCTGGGGACCCCCCTTGTCCTCAGGGTCCATTGTGACAGCCCAGGACCTTACATTGTCCCCAGGGCCCATTGTGTTATCTGGGGGAACCCCTTGTTCCCAAGGCCCATTGTGACATCCTGGGGACCCACCCTTGTCCCCAGGGCCCATTGTGACATCCCAGGACCCCCCATTGTCCCCAGGGCCCATTGTGACATCCTCGGCACCCCCTTGTCCCCAGGGCCCATTGTGACATTCAGGGGACCCCTCTTTGTCCCCAGGGCCCATTGTGACATCCTGGGGACCCCCTTTGTCCCCAGGGCCCATTGTGGCACCATAGGGACCCCCTTTGTCACTGGGGCCCATTGTGACATCCCAGGACCCCCCCTGGTCCCCAGGCCCCATTGTGACATCCTGGGGACCCCCTTTGTCCCAGGACTTCATTGTGACATCCTGGGGACCCCCCTTGTCCTCAGGGTCCATTGTGACAGCCCAGGACCTTACATTGTCCCCAGGGCCCATTGTGTTATCTGGGGGAACCCCTTGTTCCCAAGGCCCATTGTGACATCCTGGGGACCCACCCTTGTCCCCAGGGCCCATTGTGACATCCCAGGACCCCCCATTGTCCCCAGGGCCCATTGTGACATCCTCGGCACCCCCTTGTCCCCAGGGCCCATTGTGACATTCAGGGGACCCCTTTTTGTCCCCAGGGCCCATTGTGACATCCTGGGGATCCCTCCTTGACCCCAGGGCCTATTGTGACGTCCCAGGACCCCCCATTGTCCCCAGGACCTATTGTGACATCCTGGCCACCCCCTTGCTCCCAGGGCCCATTGTGGCACCATGGGGACACCCCCTTGTCCCCGGTGCCCATTGTGACATCCCAGGACCCCCCTTTGTCCCCAGGAGCCATTGTAGCACCATGGGGACCACTTTTGTCCCCAGGGCCCATTGTGACATTCTAGGACCCCACTTTGTCCCCAGGGCATATTGTGACATCCTGGGGACCCTCATTGTCCTCAGGGTCCATTGTGACATCCTGGGCACCCCCCATTTTCCCCAGGACCCATTGTGACATCCTGGCCACCCCCTTGCTCCCAGGGCCCGTTGTGGCACCATGGGGACACCCCCTTTGACCCCAGGGTCCATTGTGGCACCATGGCAAGCCCTTTTGTCCCCAGGGCCCATTGTGACATTCTTGGACCCCACTTTGTCCCCAGGGCCTATTGTGACACCATGGGGACACCTCCTTGTCACTGGGGACCCATTGTGACACCATGGGGACCCCCCCTTGTCCTCAGGACTCATTCTCACATCCTGGACACCCCCCATTGTCCCCAGGGCCCATTGTGACATCCACTGCACCCCCTTGTCCCCAGGGCCCATTGTGACATTCAGGGGACCCCTCTTTGTCCCCAGGGCCCATTGTGACATGCTGGGGACGCTCTTTGTCCCCAGGGCCCATTGTGACATCCTGGGGACCCCCTTGTCCCCAGTGCCTATTGTGAAATCCTGGGCACCCCCTTTGTCCCCAGGGCCCATTGTGACGTCCCAGGACCCCCCTTTGTCCCCAGGGTCCATTGTGACATCCTGGGGACCCTCTTTGTCCCCAGGGCCCATTGTGACAGGGTGGGGACTCCCTTTGTCCCCAGGGGCCATTGTGATGTCCCAGGATCCCCCTTTGTCCCCAGGGCCCATTGTGACATCCTGGGGATCCCTCCTTGTCCCCAGGGCCTATTGTGACGTCCCAGGACCCCCCATTGTCCTCCGGACCCATTGTAACATTCAGGGAACCCCTTTGTCACTGGGGCCCATTGTGACATCCCAGGACCGCCCATTGTCCCCAGGGCCCATTGTGACATCCTGGGGACCCCATTTTCCCCAGGACCCATTGTGACCCTATGGGGACCCCCCCTTGTTCCCAGGGCCCATTGTGACACCGTGGGTACCACCCTTGACCGCAGGGCTCATTGTGACATCGCAGGACCCCCCTTTGTCCCCAGAGCCCATTGTGACATACAGGGGACCCCCTTTGTCCCCAGGGCCCATTGTGACATCGCAGGACCCACCCTGGTCCCCAGGGCCCATTGTGACATCCTGGGCACCCCTTTTGTCCCCACGGCCCATTGTGGCACCATGGGGACCCCCTTTGTCACTGGGGCCCATTGTGACATCCCAGGACCCCACTTTGTCCCCAGGGCTGATTGTGATGTCCCAGGGCCCCTCTGTGTCCCCAGGGCCCATTGTGACACTTTAGGGACCCCTCTTTGTCTCCAGGGCCCATTGTGACATCCTGGGGATCCTCCGTGTCTCCAGAGCCCATTGTGACATCCAGGGGACCCCCTTTGTCCCCAGGGCCCATTGTGGCACCATAGGGACCCACTTTGTCACTGGGGCCCATTGTGACATCCCAGGACCCCCCCTGGTCCCCAGGGCCCATTGTGACATCCGGCGGACCCCCCTTTGTCCCTAGGGCCCATTGTGACATCCTGGGGACCCGTTTCTCCCCACGGCGTATTGTGGCACCATGGGGACTCCCCCTTGTCACTGGGGGCCCATTGTGACACCATGGAGACCCCTGCTTGTCCTCAGGGTCCATTGTGACATCCTGGGTACCCCCTTGCTCCCAGGGCCCATTGTGGCACCATGGGGATACCCCCTTGTCCCCAGGGCCCATTGTGACATTCTAGGACCCCACTTTGTCCCCAGGGCCTATTGTGACACCATGGGGACCCCTCCTTGTCCTCAGGACTCATTCTCACATCCTGGGTACCCCCCATTGTCCCCAGGGCCCATTGTGACATCGTGGGGACCCCACTTGTCCCCAGGGTCCATTGTGACACTATGGGACCCCCCCTTGTGCCCAGGGCCCATTGTGACACCGTGGGTACCACCCTTGTCTGCAGGGCTCATTGTGACATCCCAGGACCCCCCATTGTCCCCAGGGCCCATTGTGACATTCAGGGGACCCCCTTTGTCCCCAGAGCCCATTGTGACATGCTGGGGACGCTCTTTGTCCCCAGGGCCCATTGTGACATCCTGGGGACCCCCTTTGTCCCCAGGGCCCATTGTGGCACCATAGGGACCCCCTTTGTCACTGGGGCCCATTGTGACATCCCAGGACCCCCCCTGGTCCCGAGGCCCCATTGTGACATCCTGGGGACCCCCTTTGTCCCAGGACTTCATTGTGACATCCTGGGGACCCACCCTTGTCCCCAGGGCCCATTGTGACATCCCAGGACCCCCATTGTCCCCAGGGCCCATTGTGACATCCTCGGCACCCCCTTGTCCCCAGGGCCCATTGTGACATTCAGGGGACCCCTCTTTGTCCCCAGGGCCCATTGTGACATCCTGGGGATCCCTCCTTGACCCCAAGGCCCATTGTGACATCCCAGGACCCCCCATTGTCCCCAGGACCTATTGTGACATCCTGGCCACCCCCTTGCTCCCAGGGCCCATTGTGGCACCATGGGGACACCCCCTTGTCCCCGGTGCCCATTGTGACATCCCAGGACCCCCCTTTGTCCCCAGGAGCCATTGTAGCACCATGGGGACCACTTTTGTCCCCAGGGCCCATTGTGACATTCTAGGACCCCACTTTGTCCCCAGCGCCTATTGTGACACCATGGGGACCCCTCCTTGTCCTCAGGACTCATTCTCACATCCTGGGCACACGCCATTGTCCCCAGGGCCCATTGTGACATCCTGGGGACCCTCATTGTCCTCAGGGTCCATTGTGACATCCTGGGCACCCCCCATTTTCCCCAGGACCCATTGTGACATCCTGGCCACCCCCTTGCTCCCAGGGCCCGTTGTGGCACCATGGGGACACCCCCTTTGACCCCAGGGCCCATTGTGGCACCATGGCAAGCCCTTTTGTCCCCAGGGCCCATTGTGACATTCTTGGACCCCACTTTGTCCCCAGGGCCTATTGTGACACCATGGGGACACCTCCTTGTCACTGGGGACCCATTGTGACACCATGGGGACCCCCCCTTGTCCTCAGGACTCATTCTCACATCCTGGACACCCCCCATTGTCCCCAGGGCCCATTGTGACATCCACTGCACCCCCTTGTCCCCAGGGCCCATTGTGACATTCAGGGGACCCCTCTTTGTCCCCAGGGCCCATTGTGACATGCTGGGTATGCTCTTTGTCCCCAGGGCCCATTGTGACATCCTGGGGACCCCCTTGTCCCCAGTGCCTATTGTGAAATCCTGGGCACCCCCTTTATCCCCAGGGCCCATTGTGACATTCCAGGACACCCCTTGTCCCCATGGCCCATTGTGAAATCCTGGGGACCTCCTTTGTCACCAGGGCCCATTGTGACGTCCCAGGACCCCCCTTTGTCCCCAGGGTCCATTGTGACATCCTGGGGACCCTCTTTGTCCCCAGGGCCCATTGTGACAGGGTGGGGACTCCCTTTGTCCCCAGGGCCCATTGTGACATCTCAGGATCCCCCTTTGTCCCCAGGGCCCATTGTGACATCTCAGGACACCCCAATTGTTTCCAGGGCCCATTGTGACATCCTGGGGACCGCCCAGTTGTCTCCAGGGCCCATTGTGGCATCCTGGGTACCCCTTTTATCCCCGGGGCCCATTGTGACATCCTGGGGACTCCCCTTGTCACTGGGGACCCATTGTGACACCATGGGGACCACCCCTTTCTCCCCAGGGCCCATTGTGACGTCCCAGGACCCCTCTTTGTCCCCAGGGCCCATTGTGACATCCCCGGACCCCCCATTGTCCCCAGAGCCCATTGTGACATCCTTGGGACCCCCATTGTCCCCAGGGCCCATTGTGACATTCAGGGGACAGCCTTTTTCCCAAGGGCCCATTGTGACACCATCGGGACCCCCGTTGTCCCCAGGGCCAATTGTGACACCATGGGGACCCTCCTCGTCACTGCGGACCCATTGTGACACCATGGGGACCTGCCCTCGTCCTCAGGGCCCGTTGTGACATCCTGGGGACCCTCTTGTCCCCAGGGCCCATAGTTGCACCCTGGGGACCCCCTCTTTATTCCCAGTGCCCATTGTGACATCCCAGGACCCCCCTATGTCCCCAAGGCCCATTGTGACACCATGGGGACACCCCTTTGACTCCAGGGCCCATTGTCACATCCCAGGACCTCCCAATTGTCCCCAGGGCCCATTGTGACATCCTGGGGACCCGCCCTTGTCCGCAGGGCCCATTGTGAAGTCCCAGGACCCCCTTTGTCCCCAGGGCCCATTGTGACATCCTGGGGACCCCCCTTGTCACTGGGGACCCATTGTATACACCATGGGGACCCCCATTGTCCCCAGGGCCCATTGTGACATCCTGGGGACCCCCCTTGTCACTGGTGACCCATTGTGACACCATGGGGACCCCCGTTTGTCCCCAGGGCTCATTGTGACATCCCAGGACCTCCCATTGTCCCCAGGGCCCATTGTGACATCATGGGGACCGCCTTGTCCCTCTGGCCCGTTGTGGCACCGTGGGGACCTCCTTTGTCCCCAGGGCCCATTGTGACACCATGGGGACCCCTTTTGTCACTGTGGTCCAATGTGACATCCCAGGACCCCACTTCGTACCCAAGGCCCATTGTGACACCGTGGGGACCCCCCTTGTCTCCAGGACCCACCGTGGCACCGTGGGGACCACCCTTGTCACTGGGACCCATTGTAAAACTATGGGGATCCCCCCTTGTCCCCAGAGCCCATTGTGACATCCTGGGGACCCCCTTGTTCCCCATGGCCCACTGTGATGTCCCAGGACCCCCCCCTTGTCCCCAGAGCCCATTGTGACATCCTGGGGACGCCCTTTTTCCCCAGGACCCATTGTGGCACCATTGGGACCCCCTTTGTCACTGGGGCCCATTGTGACTTCCCAGGACCTCACTTTGTCCCCAGGGCCCATTGTGACTTCCGGGGGACCCCCTTTGTCACCAGGGCCCATTGTGACGTCCCCGGACCCCCCATTGTCCCCAGACCCATTGTGACATCTTGGGGACCCGCTTTGTCCCCAGGGCCCATTGTGACATTCAGGGGACAGCCTTTGTCCCAAGGGCCCATTGTGACACCGTTGGAATCCCCGTTGTCCTCAGAGCCCATTGTGACATCCTGGGAACCCCCTTTGTGCCCAGGGCCCATTGTGACATTTCAGGACCCCACTTTGTCCCCAGGGCCCATTGTGACATCCTGGAGACGCCCTTTGTCCCCAGAGCCCGTTGTGACATCTAAGGACCCCCCAATTGTGCCCAGGGCTCATTGTGACATCCCAGGACCCCCCATTGTCCCCAGGGCCCATTGTGATGTCCTAGGCCCCCCCTTTGTCCCCAGGGCCTATTTTGACATCCTGGGGACCCCCCTTTGTCCCTAGGGCCCGTTGTGACATCCTGGGGACCTCGTTTGTCACTAGGGTCCATTGTGGCACCATGGGGATGCCCTTTGTCCCCAGGACCCATTGTGACATCCTGGGCACCCCCTTTGTCCCCAGGGCCTATTGTGACAGGGTGGGGACTCCCTTTGTCCCTAGGGCCCATTGTGACATCCTGGGGACCTCGTTTGTCCCCAGGGTCCATTGTGGCACCATGGGGACCCCCTTTGTCCTTAGGGCCCATTGTGAAATCCTGGGGACCCCCTTTGTCCCCAGGACCCATTGTGACATCCTGGGCACACCCTTTGTCCCCAGGGCCTATTGTGACAGTGTGGGGACTCCCTTTGTCCCCAGGGTCCATTGTGAAATTCTGGGGACCCCCTTTGTCCCCAGGGCCCATTGTGACATCCTGGGGACCCCACTTTGTTCCCAGGACCCATTGTGATGTCCACAATGGCCCCGTTGTCCCAAGGGGTCATTGTGACATACTGGGGACCTCCTTTGTCCCCAGGGCCCATTGTGACGTCCCTGGACCCTCCATTTTTCCAAGAGCCCATTGTGACATCCTGGCGACCCCGCTTTTTCCTCAGGGCCCATTGTGGCACCATGGGGAGCCCCTCTGTCTCCAGGGCCCATTGTGACATTTAGGGGACTCATCTTTGTCCCCAGGGCCCACTGTGACATCCCAGGACCCCCCTTTGTCCCCAGGGCCCGTTGTGACATCCTGGGGACCTCGTTTGTCACTAGGGTCCATTGTGGCACCATGGGGATGCCCTTTGTCCCCAGGACCCATTGTGACATCCTGGGGACCCCCTTTGTCCCCAGGGCCCATTTTGGCACCACAGGGACGCCCTTTGTCACTGGGGCCCATTGTGACATCCCAGGACACCCCTTGTCTCCAGGGCCCTTTGTGACATTCAGGGGACCCCTCTTTGTCCCCAGGGCCCGTTGTTGCATCCTGGGGTCCCCCCTTGTCCCCAGGGCCCATTTTGACATTCAGGAGAGCCCTCTTTGTCCCCAGGGCCTGTTGTGACATCCTGGGGACCCCCTTTGTCACTGGGGCCCATTGTGACATCCCAGGACCCCCCTTTGTCTGCAGGCCCCAATGTGACATTCAGGGGACCCCACTTTGTCCCCAGGGCCCACTGTGACGTCCTAGGACCTCCCTTTGTCCCCAGGGCCCATTGTGACACCGTGGGGACCCCCTGTTTTCCCCAGGGCCCATTGTGACATCTGGTGGACCCCCTTGTCCCCAGGGCCCATCGTGGAACCGTGGGGACCCTCCTTGTCACTAGGGCCCATTGTGACACCATGGGGACCACCCCTTTCTCCCCAGTGCCCATTGTGACATCCTGGGGACCCCACTTGTCCCCAGAGCCCATTATCACATCCTTGGGACCCCTGTGTCCCCAGGGCCCATTGTGACGTCCCAGGACCCCCCATTGTCCCCAGGGTGCATTGTGACACCGTGGGGACCCCCTTTGTCCCCAGAGCCCATTGTGACATCCTGGGGAGCCCCCTTTGTCCTCAGGGCCCATTGTGACATTTCTGGACCCCCCACTGTCTCCAGGGCCCATTGTGAACATCCTGGGGACCCCTCTTTGTCCCCAGGGCCCATTGTGACATCCTGGGCTGCCCCGTATGTCACCAGGGCCCATTTTGACACCGTGGGGACCCCCTGTTGTCCTCACGGCCCATTGTGACATCCCAGGACCCCCAATTGTCCCCAGGGCCCATTGTGACACCATGGGGAACCCTCTTGTCACTGGGGACGCATTGTGACACAATGGGGACCCCACCTTTGTCTCAAGTGCCCATTGTGACATCCTGGGGACCCCCTTTATCCCCAGGACCCATTGTGACGTCCCAGGACCCCATTTGTCCCCAGGGCCCATTGTGACATCCCAGGGCCCCACTTTGTCCCCAGGGCCCATTGTTACAGGGTGGGACCCCCCTTGTCCCCAGGGCCCATTGTGACATCCTGGTGACTCCCTTTGTCCCCAGGGCCCATTGTGGCACCATGGGGACCCTCTTTGTCACTGGGGCCCATTGTGACATCCCAGGACCCCACTTTGTCTTAGAAGGTCACTAATCGGACTACTGGTACATCCTGACTCTGCTTTCTCAATAAACATTGAAGAACACCTGGGGTTTGTTTGCTCCAAGGGAAAACTTCCCTGCCACGGTTCCTGGTTCCCGGTCCTGTTTCCCGGTCCGGTTTGGCTTCGCTATCAGAACAGCTGCTGCCTCCACAGCCGCGCTCGAAGTCCCCGTTGTGACACCGGGATGGCGGGAGAAGGGGGGTGGCGGGGGCGGCAGCGGCGGCGATTGGGGGGGGGCAGTCGGGGCTGGGCGGACAAGCGGCGGCTGCTGCGGCTCCTCAGGCAGCGACAGCAGCAGCGATCGGGGGGACGTGGGGGGCGGACAAGCGGCGGCTGCTGCGGCTCCTCAGGCAGCGACAGCAGCAGCGATCGGGGGGACGTGGGGGGCGGACAAGCGGCGGCTCCTCCGGCCGCGGCCAGGACGTGGCTTCGCCGGCACCGGGGCCCGAGACCGCGCGCTGTGGGGCTGCGGGGCGGCTGTGGGGCCGGGGGGCTCCGGGGGTCCCGCAGAGGCCGCTGTGGGGCGGGATGGGGCGGCTGTGGGGCCGGGGGGCTCCGGGGGTCCCGCAGCGGCTGCTGTGGGGCGGGATGGGGCGGCTGTGGAATTACCTGTGGGGCACTCATGGGGCTGCTGTAGGGGTCTTAAGAGGCATGTCTGGAGCACTTATGGGGCGACTATGGGGCAGGTGCTGGGCTGCTACAGCGGGACCTGTGGGGCACCCAGGTATGTGCACCCAGCACCGCGTGCACGCACACGCAGCTACACACTGATGTGTAAGCAAACACGTGGCCACACACACGCACACTTCCACAAGCGTGCCCAGTCCCATCTATTGACAGAAAGGCGTACGTGAAATGTACTGACGTGCTTGAGGGTAAACACGTGCGTGGATGTTTGGCACACTGCACACACGCACACGTCTGAACGATAATGCTCCAGCTTTAGCATAAATGGAGCTGACATCAAGGCACTCACATGTGGACAGACCAACGTTTATAGGCACCAAGGCTTTCGCGCACAGGTTCGTCCAAGAACAGGCACATACCTGCAGGCACCCTCCGAATGTGTGTTCTGTGCATTCTCTTAAGGGACGCTAGATGGCAGCAAAGACCATGAAATTATTAACCTCAGTCTAACCCTAGGTTTATGACATTTTTTCTTACTATAGATGCGTTTGATGCTAAAAATTCCCCCAAATTGTAATGAATATGCGATAATTGTGTGAATACAAGCATCGCAAGAGCATCCAGTTTTTGGAGCACTTATGGAACATGATAAAGCCAGGCAGAGCCTGACAAAGTGCGACAGAGCCCAACAGGGCTTGACAGAGCCTGATAGAACTCAACAGGGGCCGACAAATCCCGACAGCGCCTGACAGCGAACAGTGGAGTCTGGCAGGGCCTGACAGAGGCTGTCACAGCACGACAGAGCCAGAGGAGCCTGACAGAGCCCAGCAAACCCGACAGGAATAGACAAGGCCTGGGTGCACAGACCTGGGTGCGTGTGGAAAGGTTTCTGCCTGTTTTCCAGTGAGGAATGGTGTGTGTGCATGTGGACAAACAGAAGGCGAAGCAGCTCGGTTCCGACACTGAAGAAGGCTGTACAGTCACGTAGACACGGGGGCTGCTCCGCTCCTGCTCTCTTGCAGGACACAGAGGCCTCAGAGCCCTGTTCAGTTCAGTTCAGTTCCATACAATGTTCACTGACTGCAAGAAAATCCCTCAAATCCCCCACAATGTGGGGCTCAAAAGGGAGTCCCCCTGAAAAGAGGGGGTCACAGTCCAAAAATGCCTGAAAATTCCTGGGGGAGGATAAAACTTATTAAACCCTGTAAATATGAGCGTGAGAATTTCAAACAGAGAGAAGTCTGTCGTTTGTATTTATATATTGCAGAATGGTATTCATGTAGATATAAAATGATTTTAAAATAAAACCCCTTTTCTACTCTGTTATATAAAGGATTTTAGAATGTAAAGAATTTCTGTTGATGGTTTTAAGAATACAAACATCTTATCTATTTGTAGATTAAAAAGTGAAGGACTTGAAAAAGAAAAAAATATCTAGATAGGAACTTAAAATAGAAAAAAGTGTGAGTAGGCAGAGCTATGTATAATTACTACGTGTTACATAGTATAAATAGGTAATAAATATCATCTATATATATCCACTCACACCCGTATACATACCTTTAATTTATTAATAAATGTAAATCGATATCCCAGTCTAAATATATATAATTGTAAATATGTCAAAATCTGTAAATTTGAAAAGATACCTGAGTGTTAAAATGGAAGTTTAAATGTATTTAAGTGTAAATAGACACCGGATCAGAGCGCAGCGCGGGACAAACGGGGACGGGTGATGATAGGCGGAGAGAATGGAAATTGACGTGCTTAGCTGGCCAATCAGATTGCGGAGAGGGAAGAGAAGGGGCGGGCCGCGGGGGCAGGGTTGTCTCGAGGGCTTCCCAATGCGCATGCGCAGAAATGGGCGCTGCGAGGTGCACGGGGCGCTCTCGGCGGCCACGTGCGCGCACCGTTGGAGCCCGGAGCGGACTCGCTGCGCCGCTGTTTCTGCGAGGCCCCGGGGAGTGCCCGGCCCGGCCCCGCCCGGCCCGCTCCGCTCCGTCTCAGAGCCGCCTGGAGAGCCGGGTCGGGCAGCCCCTTCTCGGCTCCACCTCTTCCCGAGCTAAGCCACGCCCCCTTGGGGCCGTGCCATGTTGACCGCACCCTCTCCCTACCCCAAGAGGCTCCTCCCATGGGGGCGTGCCCCAGAGAATGCCCGCCCCCAGACCACCTCCCATGGGGCGTGACACAGAGGCTCCGCCCCCCCGAGGGGCTCCCCGTGGGCGTGCCCTCTCAGTACCCGCCCCTCGGCACTGACCCCACCCCATGTAGGCGGGGCCACACCCAGCTGCCCCCTCCCATCTGTGACCCATAACCAAGCCCATAGCAGCCCTATGGCTGCCCCACAGGTCCCGCTGTAGCAGCCCAGCACCTGCCGCTTGTCCGCCCAGCCCCGACTGCCCCCCCCCAATCGCCGCCGCTGCCGCCCCCGCCACCCCCCTTCTCCCGCCATCCCGGTGTCACAACGGGAGATGTTGCAATGGGCCCTGGGGACAAAGGGGGTCCCCAGGATGTCACAATGGGCCCTGGGGACAAGGGGGCCCCCAGGATCTCACAATGGGCCGTGGGGACAAAGAGGGGTCCCCAGGATGTCACAATGGACCCTGGGGACAATGGGGGGTCCTGGGACGTCACAATGGGCCCTGGGGACAAAGGGTTCCCCAGGATGTCACAATGGGCCCTGGGGACAATGGGGGTTCCCAGGATTTCACAATGGGCCCTGGGGACAACGGGGGTCCCGACGGTGTCACAATGGGCCCTTGGGCCAAAGGCTGTCCCCTGAATGTCAAAATGGGCCCTGGGGACAATGGGGGTCCCCAGGATGTCACAATGGGCTCTGGGGACCATGGGGGGTCCGGGAACGTCACAATGGGCCCTGGGGACAAAGGGGGGTCCTGGGACGTCACAATGGGCCCCAGTTACAAAGGGGGTCCCAATGGTGCCACAATGGGTCCTGGGGAAAAAGGGCGTCCCCAGGATGTCACAATGGGCTCTGGGGACAAGGGGGGTCCCCACGGTGTCACAATGGGTCTTGGGTACAAAGTGGGGTCCTGGGATGTCACATTGGGCCACAGTGACAAAAGGGGTCCCCATGGTGCCCCAATGGGCCCTGGGGACAAAGGAGGTCCCCATGGTGCCACAGTGGGCCCCAGTGACAAAGGGGGTCCCCACGGTGTCATAATGGGCCTTGGGTACAAACTGGGGTCCTGGGGTGTCACACTGGGCCACAGTGACAAAAGGGGGCCCCATGGTGCCACAATGGGCCAGAGGGACGAGGCGGTCCCCATGATGTCACAATGGGCCCTGGGGACAATGAGGTGTGCCCAGGATGTCACAATGGGCCCTGAGGACAAGGGGGGGTCCCCATGCTGTCACAATGCGTTACCAGTGACAAGGGGGGTCCACATGGTGTCACGATGGGCCCTGGGGACAAACGGGGGTCCCTATGGTGTCACAATGGGTCCCCACTGACAAGTGGGGTCCTGAGATGTCACAATGGGTCCTTGGGACAAAGGAAGGTCCCCAGGATGTCACAATGGGCCCTGGGGACACTGGGGGTCCCCATGGTGTATACAATGGGTCCCCAGTGACAAAGAGGGTCCCCAGGATGTCACAATGGGCCCTGCGTACAAGGGCGGGTCCCCAGGAGGTCACAATGGGCCCTGGGGGCAAAGGGGGCTCCTGGAATGTGACAATGGGCCCTGGAGTCAAAGGGGTGTCCCCATGGTGTCACAATGGGCCCTGAGGACAATGGGGGTCCTGGGATGTCACAATGGGCACTGGGAAGAAAGAGGGGGTCCCCAGGGTGCCACTATGGGCCCTGGGGACAAGAGGGTCCCCAGGATATCACAATGGGCCCTGGGGACAACGAGGGTTCCGACGGTGTCACAATGGGCCCTTGGGAAAAAGGCTGTCCCCTGAATGTCACAATGGGCCCTGGGGACAATGGGGGTCCCCAGGATGTCACAATGGGCTCTGGGGAGAAAGGGGTGGTCCCCATGGTGTCACAATGGGCCCAAGTGACAAGGAGGGTCCCCATGGTTCCACGATGGGCCCTGCGGACAACGGGGTCCACCGGATGTCACAATGGGCCCTGGGGACAAAGGGAGGTCCTAGGATGTCACAGTGGGCCCTGGGGACAAAGTGGGGTCCCCTGACTGTCACAATGGGAGCTGGGGACAAAGGGGGTCCTGGGATGTCACAATGGGCCCCAGTGACAAAGGGGGTCCCCATGGTGTCACAATGGGCCATGGGGACAAAGGGGGGTCCTCGGATGCCACAATGGGCCCTCGGGACAACTGGGGGGTCCTGAGATGTCGCAATGGGCCCTGGGGACAATGGGGGGTCCCCACGGTGCCACAATGGGTCCCCAGTGACAAGGGGAGTCCCCAGGATGTCACAATGGGCCCTGGGGATAAAGGGGGTCCCCAGGATGCCACAATGGGCCCTGGGGAAAAAGGGGGGTCCTGGGATGTCACAATGGGCCCTTGGGAAAAAGGCTGTCCCCTGAATGTCACAATGGGCCCTGGGGACAATGGGGGTCCCCAGGATGTCACAATGGGTCTTCAGTATAAAGTGGGGTCCTGGGATGTCACAATGGGCCCTGGGGATCAAGGATGGTGCCCAGGATGTCACAATGGGCTCTGGGGACAATGGGGGGTCCTGGAATGTCACAATGGGCCCTAGGGACAAAGGTTGGTCCCCAGGTTGTCACAATGGGTCCTGGGGACAACTGGGGGTCCCCAGGATGTCACAATGGGCCCTGGGGACAAGGGGGATACCCACGGTGTCAAAATGGGCCCTGGGGACAAAGGGAGGTCCCCAGGATGTCACAATGGGCCCTGGGGATGACGGGGGGTCCTGGGACGTCACAATGGGCCCTGGGGACAATGGGGCGTCCTGATATGTTACAATGAGCCCTGGGCACAACTGGGGGGTCCTTAGATGGGGGGTCCTTATGTGGGGGGTGATGGTTAAAGTGTAAGTATGGAGAAGCTTGGCAGATTGATTATATTACACTTCCACAAACACGTCAAGGTAAGCGTTACGTACTTACAATGGTGGAAGCAACCACGGGATGGTTGGAAACATCTGCCGTACCTCATGCTACAGCCCGAAATACCATCTTGGGCCTTGAGAAGCAAGTCCTTTGGTGGCCGGGTACGCCAGAAAGAATTGAATCAGACTATGGTACTCATTTCAAAACCAGTATTATAGACAATTGGGCCAAAGAACATGGTATTGAGTGGGTATATCATATTCCATATCATGCACCAGCCTCTGGGAAAACTGAAAGGTGCAATGGTTTGTTAAAAACTACACTAAAGGCACTTGGTGGTGGAGCCTTTAAAAACTGGGATTCACATTTAGCAAAAGCCACTTGGTTGGTCAACACCAGGGGATCAACCAATCGAGCCGGGCCTGCCCAATCAGAAATTCTATGGACTGTAGAAGGAGATAAAGTCCCTGTAGTACACATGGAAAATATGTTAGGAAAGGCAGTCTGGGTTCCTCCTGCCTCAGGCACAGGCAAACCTATTCGTGGGATTGTTTTTGCCCAGGGACCTGGCAGCACCTGGTGGGTGATGCTTAAGGATGGAGAAGTTCGGTGTGCACCTCAAGGGGATTTGATTTTAGGTGAAAATGTGCAATGCTGAACTGTACGATGTGAATTGCCGCACTAACAATGTTTAATAAGTGTCTTTCAGATCAAGACAATGGTGATGAAACCAGCGCTGGCTTCTTCGAGTGGCGCCCGACACCTTCTTCGAAGTTGGTGTCCTTAACCCACCAACAGGGGTCATGAGATGCACTTGGACCATTTTCCCTGCCCTGGGAGACTGTGGTGACAAAATGAACTTAATGAACTTTTCAAAGGATGGTCCACTGATTAATTACTCCTGTGTATATATGTACATATGTATATATATATATATATATATATATATATATATATATATTAGTAGTGATTAATTAGATTGTATTGATAGATTGTATTGATAAGGTTTAAGTATTCAGTGAATGTCATATGATAAGGGGTGGAATGTCCTGGTTTTGTTAAAAACAAGTTTCTCTTTTAGTGAATTTTTGCCTGTCAGCTAAAGCCTTCATATCAGCTGCATTTTCCTGGAGAACCCGACACATGTTTTGGTTAAACCCAGCAAGGGAATGCAAACTTATTGATAAGCACAGATGGACATCTCGCGAGAGGGGCAACGAGAAAACTGATGACTGAGAGACTGACCAACGGTGAATAACATTCCGTTCACGTGAATACTTCATATAAAAGTGGGAGATCACGAGGATCTCGTCCCCTTTGCCTTTTCCCTTTTCTCCTCATGGCCGACATCAGGAGAGGACCTTGCTGGTCGTCCCTGCGAACTGAGGCCAGTGAGAGACTGAATCCAGCTCCGGTTGGCTACAGAGTCTGATCCACGACTTTGGGTGCTGGCTCTGCAGTTGCTCAGACTTACAAGATGGGTTTTGTATATTTTGTATTATTTTCTCGATTCTCATCAGTAGCATCAGTAAAACATCTTTAACTTTTCCAGCTTTCTCCCCTCTGTCCTTCTTTCCCTCCCGATCGCCTGTGCTGAGTGGGAAGGGGGGAGAGGGAGGGGCAAAAGGGGGAAGTGGGGGGGAGAGGAGGTTGACAACACATCTGCCAGGGTTTGATTGTCACCCCGCAATCCTAACCCTCGACAGATAATTGGCGCCCAACGTGGGGCCAGAGAATGGGGTAAATTTGGAGATTTTTGGCTTTTCTACTGCTCTGACGTACCTTTCAATTTTCTTGGCACGGTGCTAGCTCATAGAGTTGTGATACTCGCGCATCTGTTTGATTCGGATATTATTTAGTCGTGATGATGATCCTGTGTGGTTTGGCACTGGTTTATTTCATTATACTGCAGCCGCTAATGTATTTTTACTCGTTTTTGCTTTACCTTGAAAAACCTCCAGAAGAGATTAAAGAGCAGAATGGCTCTATATTTGCTAATTGGTCAAGCGAATCTTTAGAAAGGCTGACTAACAATACTTTTGTGATTTCGCTGGGACAGTTTGCAAATGTGTTAGAGAACTTTGAATACCCTTGGAGCTTTGATAGAACTGTGATGGTGTTATCTGGTTTGCTGAATGTGTGTCAGTTTGTGTTACTGTTAAGAGAAATGAGGTTCAATAGGAGGTTTGCGTCTCTTTTTAGTCCTGAGATTTGCGGTGCGCCTTCGGAAGCTTTAGCAAAAAGCACTCCTGGCCGCTCGAGAAAAGGCAAAACAGCCAAAGCTGCTGCTGCAGCCACTGCCCCCCAACCGCGGCTTCACAGGCTGAAGCTCCAGCTCCTCCGCATTGCTCCTCTGCCAAGGGCGCTGCAGATAACGTTACTTCTCCAGCCTCAAAGGCTGACAAGGCAGCCCCCCCGCCTTCACACACTGGGCACTGTTGCTGCTGTAACCACAGCAATCACTGTGACAGTCATTCAGACTCTGGAAATGAATCAGATGATGGTGAACCCATATCAGCATCAGTTGCTGGTTGTAAGAAAGTCACTAGAAAGACCACCCGTGCAGCAGGTGATGGCACAGGGCCAACATCAACCCAAGAGGCATCATCACCAGGACAGGGTGGAGATGAAGTGACCACCACTCGGTCCTTTTCTCCAGGTGAGCTGAGAGACCTGCGAAAAGACTTCAGTCGTCGTGAAGGCGAGAATATTTTAACCTGGCTGCTGCGATGCTGGGACAATGGGGCAGAAACAATTGAATTAGAAGGTGGTGAAGCCAGGCAGCCGGGATCTCTGTCAAAAGATTCCACCATTGATAGGGCAATTTCAAGAGAGTCTAATGCCGCTACTCTCTGGACCCGACTCCTGCAGCTATGAAAATCAGATTTCCCTACAAGGAAGATTGTATATCTAAGTTAGGGAAATGGAATACAATGGAGAGAGGTATCCAGTTCCTGAGAGAATTAGCTGTGCGAGAGATCATCTATCTAGGACCAAACAGCCAAGAGGGGACAGACCCAGATAGAATCAATTGTACAAAATCTATGTGGCGCAGATTTGTACAAAGTGCACCACCTGCATATGCTAAGTCATTGGCAGGAATGGTCTGGTCAGCTAGAGGTGCACAAGAAATTAATGAAGTGATTGAGCAGCTCCGGTACTTTGAGGACAGCCTTGCTGGTTCTCTACGGGCTTGTGTCTCCGCTGTGGAGAAACTGTGTGAAAAATCTGATGACCGGTTTGAAAAGCTGTTGCAAGAAATCCAAGAGCTCAGAGCAGACTCGTACCGTTCACGACCTGCACAAACCTATGTTTCAGCTGTTAGGAGAAGGCGTTTCCAATCTCGAGAGAGGGCAGAGACAGCCCACAAAAAGAGGTTCACTGTGGTTCTTCCTACATGAGCAGGGAGAAAACATGAATAAGTGGCATGGAAGGCCGACCTCAGAACTTCAGGAACGAGTACGTGAGATAAAAGGAAAAACTCCTAGGAAGGTGGCTGCTCCAGTTTACAAAAGGAGCAGAAGAGATTCTGATGCTCTTGAAGGAACCTCTAATTCACACCCAGAGACTGTGCAAAACAGGAATTAGAGGCGCCCTGCCTCCAACCAGGTGGAGGAAAGGGATAACAGAGTCTATTGGACTGTACAAATACAATGGCCTGGTACAACACAACCCCAGGAGTACAAAGCTTTAGTGGACACTGGTGCTCAGTGCACAATAATTCCTTCTGATTATAAAGGAACGCAATCCATCAATATTGTTGGAGTGACTGGGGGATCCCAGGAGCTGACTGTTGTAGAGGCTGAAATGAGCCTAACTGGAAAGAACTGGCAAAAGCATCCCATTGTGACTGGTCCAGATGCTCCGTGCATCCTTGGTATAGACTACCTCAGGAGAGGGTATTTTAAGGACCCAAAAGGGTATAGGTGGGCATTTGGTACAGCAGCTGTGGACACTGAGAAAATTGAACAGCTGTCTGATTTGCCTGGTCTTTCAGATGACCCTTCTGTTGTAGGACTGCTGATGGTTGACGATCAGCAGGTGCCAATTGGTACCACGACGGTGCATCGCCGGCAATATCGCACCAGTCGAGACTCTGATTCCTATCCAGAAGCTGATCCGTCAATTGGAAAGCCAGGGTGTGATCAGTAAGACTCGCTCACCTTTTAACAGCCCAATCTGGCCAGTGCGTTAGTCTAGTGATGAGTGGAGACTAACTGTAGACTATCGTGGCCTGAATGAAGTTACACCACCACTGAGTGCTGCTGTGCCTGACATGCTAGAACTGCAATTTGAACTGGAGTCAAAGGCAGCCAAGTGGTATGCTACAATTTACATTGCTAATGCATTTTTCTCTATTCCTGTAGCAGCAGAGTGCAGGCCACAGTTTGCTTTCACCTGGAGGGGCATCCAGTATACATGGAATCGCTTGCCCCAGGGGTGGAAACACAGTCCTACCATCTGCCATGGACTGATCCAGACCACGCTGGAGCAAGGTGAAGCTCCAGAACACTTGCAATATATTGATGACATCATCGTATGGGGCGACACAGCGAAAGAAGTCTTCAAAAAAGGTGAGAGAATAATTCCTATTCTTTTGGATGTGTCTTTCAGATCAAGACAATGGTGATGAAACCAGCGCTGGCTTCTTCGAGTGGCGCCCAACACCTTCTTCGAAGTTGGTGTCCTTAACCCACCAACAGGGGTCATGAGATGCACTTGGACCATTTTCCCTGCCCTGGGAGACTGTGGTGACAAAATGAACTTAATGAACTTTTCAAAGGATGGTCCACTGATTAATTACTCCTGTGTATATATGTACATATATATATATATATATATATATATATATATATATATAGTAGTAGTGATTAATTAGATTGTATTGATAGATTGTATTGATAAGGTTTAAGTATTCAGTGAATGTCATATGATAAGGGGTGGAATGTCCTGGTTTTGGTAAAAACAAGTTTCTCTTTTAGTGAATTTGCCTGTCAGCCAAAGCCTTCATATTAGCTGCATTTTCCTGGAGAACCAGACACATGTTTTGGTTAAACCCAGCAAGGGAATGCAAACTTATTGACAAGCACGGATGGACATCTCGCGAGAGGGGCAACGAGAAACTGGTGATCGAGAGACTGACCAACGGTGAATAACATTCCGTTCACGTGAATACTTCATAGAAAAGTGGGAGATCACGAGGATCTCGCCCCTTTTCCCCTTTTTTCCTCATGGCCGACATTAGGAGAGGACCTTGCTGGTCGTCCCTGCGAACTGAGGCCAGTGAGAGACTGAATCCAGCTCCGGTTGGCTACAGAGCCTAATCCAGGACTTTGGGTGCTGGCTCTGCAGTTGCTGAGACTTAGAAGATTGGTTTTGTATATTTTGTATTATTTTCTCTATTCTTATTAGTAGCATTAGTAAAACATCTTGAACTTTTCCAACTCTCTTCTCTCTGTCCTTCTTTCCCTCCCGATCGCCTGTCCTGAGTGGGAAGGGGGGAGAGGGAGGGGCAAAAGGGGGAAGTGGGGGGGAGAAGAGGTTAACAATACATCTGCCAGGGTTTGATTGTCACCCCGCAATCCTAACCCTCGACACTCTGTCTACAACTACCTAATAGGGAGTTATAGAGAAGACTGAGCCAATTTTTTTTGGAGGTGTATAGCAAAAGGACAAGAGGTAACAAACTGCAGGAAGGTAAATTCCAACTGAAATAAAAATATATCAGCTTCACCGTGGAGTGGGTTTAGTGGTGTGACAAGGGTCGGAGAGGTTATGGGAACTCCAGTCATGGAAACATTCAAAACTTGGCTGATCAGCCTGACCTGACTTTGAAGCCAGCACTGCACAAGAAGGGTTTGGACAAGAGAGTGTGAGCTAAATTATGAGTTTATGAAGATTGAATGAAAGTAACACATGGAAATGCAATCCCGGAGTCCAGAGCTTCTTTCACACTCAATTTCAGGAAGAAAATTGTGTTCCCGTAGGGACAAACAGGATATCAGGAGATCTCAAAAACTCAAGAATATTTAATGTGAAGGAATAATCAAGAATGAATCCAAAAGGTAAGGAAGGATTTCAAGAAAAATTGGACCACTATTTCAATAAACATTATGAAGCCCAGGAGCCAGACTCCCCCACTCCTGAAGCCACGCGATAAACCAAACAACACCTGAGCTCAGTCGCTGCTCCTGCCCCAGCATCCAGACCTGGCAGGACATTTCCTAATATCCCACAACCTGAGCACCTTTCAAGCAGGTTACAGTTAAAATTAAAGCTTCCCATGGAAATGCTGCTTTTCTCTCTCTGCCTTTCAAAGCACAGATTAACTAGAAGTCAGGAGTTAACACGACCCACATCTAACATCAAAAGCTGCTGATGTTTAGCTGAGCATAAGTGACAGGTCTGATTCTTTCTTGGCACAAAAGAGTTATTAACTTTTTCAAGGCCCTGTTTTTGCTTTTCCCACTACGTCATTACTTCAGTTCTTGTGTGATGGACCAGACCACAAGGCACCAAACTTTCAGTACGTACTTAGGAGAACAGGTGTTAAGAAGGACAGCAACAAGTTACAAACCGGGGTTCTACAAGAGTTTATGGTGTTCCAAACCTCTCGATTTGGCTGCTGAGAACCTTCTCAAATTTTACTAATCAGCCTTAAACTCTGAAAGGCTCTTTGAGCAGTAATATCTACTGCTTCAAAGTATGAGATTTCAGGGGAAAAAAAAGTCTCTCCGTTGTTGGAAGAAAATATTTCTAAATCTGAACAACTTCCCCTTGGTACAGAACTGGCTCTGGTGGAAATTCAGGTTTAGCAATTAAGTCAAAGCTGGGTTTGATTCAATTATCACCTTTTTAAATGCCACCCTTCATGCACATACTGAGCATCTGACCATCAAGAAGCTAAGAGGACATGCCAGTACAGGCCAACAAGCTAAGCTGGATCTAACTTCAGGGCCAGTAACCCACTAACTATCCACCACCTGCTTCAGTACAATAAAATACTTTGCCTGTGTGGTGGAACAGTGCCATTAATCCCCACATTTACACGTGTGGAACTGAGGCTCCCAAAGATGAGCGCAGCTCCATCGCACTCACCATCAGTCATTTAAGTGCTGAAGTCGGAAGCCCAAAGCTCCCTTCAGCTGGTCCCTTCTACAGCCAGAGGGCGTTTCAACCCACCCCAAACCTGCACATCCATCTGGAACTACTCATCCCTCCCCGCTGACCACAAGAGGCTGGAAAGTAACTAAGCTTCTCAAAGCCATGGGCAATGGTTCTGGAATCCATCCAAAACTAACAAGGAATTAAGGAATGGCCTAAGGTCACCCACTTTACTCAGGGCACACATGTGCTGTGTCATTTTTAGGTAGGAGACTGCATTCTGCCCACCAGAGCTAGAGGAACACAGCTCCGCAGCCTCTTGTAGCATCGGGACAAGCTTCAAGTCCCACAGGACAGCAACTGCACTTACTTGGAAGATATTGGAGAAGTCTCTCAAGTTGAAAATGTAGTGGAACTTGATGGCTGTTGGAAGGAATGTAGCGGCTACTTTCTGGTGCAGTCCCAGGGCAAGGGCAATCAGCTGCTGAGCTGATTTTTGCACAGCCCCCGAGAAATTTCCACTTGTCAGGTGCTGCGTTAAAATGGTGCTATAGATCCTGGACAAGGCATCCTGCCCAGGGATGGACAGCGCGAAGACACAGAAGTGACGCTGAGGGAGAGAAAGGAAGGCATGGAAAGGTCAGAGAGGTAGAAAAACACCTTTCAAGCAAAATGCCCTTGGGGATTTGCTGTGATAATCTCATCTAGGCTCCCTTTCCCATGAAATGCTGGACCAGATGATCTTTTGAGGTCCCTTCCAACCTGGGTTGTTCTATGATTCTCTGATTTGCAGTCCACCTGAACAAGGTTATTTCCCTCTCCCAGTTTGCCAGCAGAGCTCAGGTGGGAAGTGACATCACTCTGCTCACTAAACCAGGGATTTTCAACTGCATCTCACCAATGCTACACTGGAAGTGCAGTCCATTGAAGAGCCAAAGGGCTCTGAAGGTCCCACCGACCTCTGACAAAGCCCAGTCACTGTCTCTATTAAGAGCAGCCCCTGGAAGGTGCCATCTCCCAGAGGACCTCTTTACTAATTTGGAACTTGCAAAGTTGCCCATGGGACACTTCATTTTAACTCCACACCTTGCTGAAGAGGAGCCAGGGTCCAAGCTGACTCTGGTCATTAGGTTTCTCCATGATGAAATGAATTTTGCTCACTGCTACCCAGTCCCTCCATCGGTTGGCAGCTCCCAAAAGTCAAAGTCTAATGTTTAAGATCTCTTCCCAAATCTTCTGTTATCAGCAGCGCTTGAACTGCTTTTTGTTTGGCTTGGGGTTTTTTTGTTCGGTTAGGTTTTTGGGGGGATTTGGTTGGTTGGTTGGTTTTGGTGTTCTTTGTTTTGTTGGTTTTGTTTGGTTGCTTGGTTTGGGGTTTGTTGGGGTTTTTGTTGTTGTTGTGTTTTGGTGTGGCTTGGGTTTTTTTTTAGTTTTGTCTGTTTTCTTCGTTTGGGTTTCTCCCCCACACCTCTTTTTACTGACAGCTGCATCAGACAATTCTGGAAAGCAGGCGGCGTTAATGCACCATGCTTCAGAGCTAAATACGAGCTAAATGAAGGTAAAATCTGCCTGTATGGACCAGAAGGTTGTCCTGAAAGTAGGTGTTAAGCTGGCTGGCAACTTTTGACTTCCTCCTCTGACGGAGCTGCAGAATGCGAGGAAAAACAAACAAGGGAATAAGGGACCCAGTTCGGTGCTTCACTATTAGGAATCACAGTCACTCGACAGATTCGTGCCATTTGTACTGATAAAACAACAGCAGGATCTGCCAGTGGTTGTCCTCTAACCTCACGTTTAAATGATCCACCCCAAAATAAACCCAGCGATGCACCTGCCGTTGTGCAGGGCTTTACCTGCAGCCGAGGGTTGATGGTGAAGCTCCCCACCGTCGGGTTCACGCACGACACATACTGCACGTTCGTGATCTCCTTCAGCGACAGCTTGGTCCGGTCGTACCTTCGGGCAAAACACAAGCAGCAGCACAGTGACCACGGCCACTGCCTCTCTCAGTACGTGTCCCTGGGCTGCCAGAGGCCGCTTGTCTTCAGGGGGTCAAATTCTGCGTCCTGCCAAGATGAGGCCCAGGCCCAGGTTGCCGGCCTATCTGTACACGGCCTGGCACACGCGAGTCCTGCTCCTGGTGGAAATCCTTCAGCTTCAACAACCTGTAGCTAATATTTCTATCAGTAATAAGCACTGAGCAAAGCCCCTGGGCCATACTCTTCACTTGCATGGAAATGGCAGAAAACAGCAGGAGTGTCTCTGGTTTGATCCCAACCCGGGACAGGGTGTGAGAGACTACAAGGGTGACTCTCAAACACTGTGGCAAACCCAGCCCTGCAACACCCAGTCATGGGAGACGGGCCATCGTGAGCAGGTGAATGGTGATTTACATGTCAAGGCCGAGGTGACAGCCACAGGCAAAGGCTGGGTGACACAGGCAGTGCTGTGTTGAAGGACACGCAGCCTGTGCGCTGACAGGCCCGACACGGTGTCAAGGCCCAGGCTGAGAGACCCTCCGGGCCTCCCCCATCTTCCACAATCACCCCCAGTGACGCCTGCACAAAAGCCCAGGTGATCCCGAGGGCTATAAACCCTATAAAACCTGTGCCAGCACAGGCAGGGTGCCACCCTGGGGACCCTTCCACCCACCGGGCTGACCACGGGAACCGAACCACACACCACAGGGTGCTGAACCCTGACTACAGACCCAAGCATTCCTGCATAGGAACTGGACCTGAGACTACAAACCCCTCAAACACACCACGGAGCCCTAAGGGTGGTGAGACCTTTCCTTTCCCTTTCCTTTTCCTTCCCTTCCCATTTCCTTCCCCCTTCCTTTCCCCTTCTTTTCTTCCTCTCTCTTTCCTTCCTATATTCCTATTTCTTTGCCTTCCTTTTTGTGAGTAATACAGTAACATAAGGTTTAGAGCCCCACTTGTGCCACAAAACTCTTTCATGTGAATCTTTTCGCTGCTAAACTGTTTATCGATTGAGCTTAAGTAACATAAATCCTTCTGCCACTGAGTCATTTGCCAATTGGACCAAGCTACAAAAAATAAAGGTCTTTTGTTTGTGGACCTTCAGGATTGTATGTACTTTTTTCCAACCCAGGGGACTGACAAATCTCAGTCACACTTCCCCCAACCATAGCGCCAGGTGGGACATGACAAGGGTCAGCAGGCTGCTGCTGCCGGGGGAGGACCGGGAGTCCTGGGCTCCCTGGTTTAAGAAGGACAAGGAATTACTGGAGAGAGTCCAGCGGTGGCTACAAAGATGCTAAGGGATCTGGAGCACCTTTCTTGTGACAAGAAACTGAGAGAGCTGGGGCTGTTGAGCTGGAGAAGAGAAGCTGAGAGGGATCTGATCAATGGGATCAATATCTCAGGGTGGCTGTCAGAGGATGGACCAGACTCTGTTCAGTGGTGCCCAACGCCAGGGTGAGGGGCAGCGGGCACAGACTGAAACACAGGAGGCTCCATCTGAACATGAGCAGAAACTTGTTTGCTGGGAGGTGCCAGAGCCTGGCCCAGGCTGCCCAGAGCGGGTGTGGAGGAATTGAAAACCATTCCAGTGGTTAAAATTCAGACAGTCAAGAAAACACACCTTCAATGAAAATAAAGAAATAATGGGAAGGGTTATTAGAATGGAGTCGTGAGACAGGTAAACTGAGCCTTGGCAGCTAGGAAGTGTCAGGTAGTCTGTAAACCCTGCCGTACCCAACCAACGGGGAACTGGGGAGGGAATTTGCAGTTGGGATTAGGGGTGGATATAAGCAGTGGCTTTTTGCCCTGTTTTGTGTGCCTACCTTTAGGTGGAACACCCGACCTTGCACAATCGTTAATAAAATATGCTTTGCTGAGAGATCCTACCTGAGCCTATTATATTGGTGAGATGATAACTTCCTGCATGCAATACAGTGCCCAGTGGGCACTGCCGAGCACATGGGCAGAAGGCCTCGATGTGTCTGGGAGGGGACCCATGGCATGCTGCATCCGCCCGCACCTCGCTGCATCCCCTGTACGTTGCTGCATCCCCCCGCACCTCGCTGCATCCCCTGTACGTTGCTGCATCCGCCCGCACCTCGCTGCATCCCCTGTACGTTGCTGCATCCCCCCGCACCTCGCTGCATCCCCTGTACGTTGCTGCATCCCCCCGCACCTCGCTGCATCCCCTGTACGTTGCTGCATCCCACCGCACCTCGCTGCATCCCCTGTACGTTGCTGCATCCGCCCGCACCTCGCTGCATCCCCTGTACGTTGCTGCATCCGCCCGCACCTCGCTGCATCCCCTGTACGTTGCTGCATCCCCCCGCACCTCGCTGCATCCCCTGTACGTTGCTGCATCCCCCCGCACCTCGCTGCATCCCCTGTACGTTGCTGCATCCGCCCGCACCTCGCTGCATCCCCTGTACGTTGCTGCATCCGCCCGCACCTCGCTGCATCCCCTGTACGTTGCTGCATCCGCCCGCACCTCGCTGCATCCCCTGTACGTTGCTGCATCCCCCCCGCACCTCGCTGCATCCCCTGTACGTTGCTGCATCCCCCCCGCACCTCGCTGCATCCCCTGTACGTTGCTGCATCTGCCCGCACCTCGCTGCATCCCCTGTACGTTGCTGCATCCCCCCGCACCTCGCTGCATCCCCTGTACGTTGCTGCATCCGCCCGCACCTCGCTGCATCCCCTGTACGTTGCTGCATCCCCCCGCACCTCGCTGCATCCCCTGTACGTTGCTGCATCCGCCCGCACCTCGCTGCATCCCCTGTACGTTGCTGCATCCCCCCGCACCTCGCTGCATCCCCTGTACGTTGCTGCATCCCACCGCACCTCGCTGCATCCCCTGTACGTTGCTGCATCCCACCGCACCTCGCTGCATCCCCCTATGCCTCACTCCATCCCCCACACCTCGTTGCATCCCTCTGCGCCTCACTGCATCCCCCTACTCCTCGCTGCAGCCCCTTGTGCCTCCAACGCTCCCTCGCAGCTCCCTCACCCTCTATCTGCCTGACTTCCCTGACACCCACAGCCCAAGATTTCTGCCTCCGCTCCACTGTCTCTGTTCCTCGGAAGCTTTTGGCAGAGCTCAGGCATGCACACAGCTGAGGAGAGTGGAAATTGCAATGCGTCCCTGCCCTGTATTCCCTGTGGAGAGATGCAAATATTCATGTCCCACACAGAGCTGCTGGCTAAAGTGTAAAACACACCAATCTCCTTCCAAAACAGTCACTGCTTTTCCTTCAAATCACCTCTGCCTAGATAATGGTTGTTTGCTGCTGCCTGACAGAAGACAATGTTAGGTGCTCACAGCAGGGGGGTTCACCCCAGCTGAGGCCAAATCCACAGCCGCCTCTGCTCTCAGCGTCGCGGGGCAGCAAGGCCGAGCATCGCGCTCCCCTCGCAGGCTTTGCACTGGGACCACAGTCACAAGCCACAGCAAGAGCAGAGCAAAGCTCCTCTCAACCCAGCTATGAGTAAGCAATCAAGCGGTATTAAAGAAGCGATGGACAACGTCCTCGGACACACGGTGTGAACTGTGGGGTTGTCCTGTGCAGGGACAGGAGCTGGACTCGATGATCCTTGCGGGTCCCTTCCAGCTCAGGACGTTTTGTGATTCTAAGTGAATTTGTTTGCTGGGGACAGGGGAAGCCCTGAGGGTGCTCAACTCTCAGTTCACCCAGAGCCTCCCAACCAGCTCTAGCCCAGCAGTATGCAATGGGAAGAGGGACCCACGCTTTGAGATTCTCTCAAACCCACTCCCCAGCACTGGAGCTGAACAAAAAGGTCTCCGACAACCAAGCCCAAGCAGGCTCCTACCAGTGGCCGTAGTCCAGGTGCTGCCGGATCAGCGTATGGGGCTGCACTGTCCCGTAAGCGTCCACCTCGGGCATGTTGAGATCATCAATGAAGTACACGAGCTTCTTGGTACCTGGAGGGCCATAATTCCTACCAGCCTTTTTCTCCAGAGGTTTCTCAAGCATACCTGTAGGGAGGCAGAGGTGCAAAGCTCATCTACTGGGAGAGCAACTGCTGCAAAATAAAAATGATTTCTCAGCCCAGCTCAATGCTGTGCTGTGTGTAGCTACAGCGGCCCCTCAAGGAGCTGAGATGTCCCCCAGCTGCAGCTGTATGAGGAGCAGCTGAGGGGCCTGGGGGTTCAGCTGGAGAACAGGAGCTGAGGGGAGACCTTCTGATCTCTGAACTGCCTGGAAGGAGCTCGGAGCCAGGGGGGTCGGGCTCTGCTCCCCAGGAACAAGCGCCAGGAGCAGAGGAAATGGTCTCAAGTTGCACCAGGGGAGGCTGAGGCTGGATCTGGGGAACAATTTCTTCCCCAAAGGGCTGTGGGGCATTGGAACAGGCTGCCCAGGGCAGTGCTGGAGTCACCAGCCCTGGAGGGTTGGACAGACGTGGAGATGAGGTTCTCAGGGACTAGAGTGCTAGAGCTGGGTTACGGTTGGACTCGATGATCCTGAAGGTCTCTTCCAACCAAACTGATTCTATGATTCTACAGTGCAGCTGGGAGCCCTGCAGGGACCCTTGGTCAGCACTTTGGTTTGACTTAAATCAGAAAGCTCTCAACTCTTCCTTCCAAACAAAAATACAACAAACTTCGTCTGCTACAAAACATGTCTACCTCAGAGCAAACAAGAGCTTTTCATGCAAGATAAAGCCTTTTGAATCTCTTCTGCATAATTTTTTAAACGAAATCTTGCTTGCAGAGGTGGCTGTGCCAGAGCAGTGAGCGTCCCCTGCTGCCTGCCCCGGCGATGCGGCAACTGCAGCGTGGCCAGGGCAGCAGGCACTGGGCGCTGCGATGGAGAAAGGGAGATGGATGCTGTGGGCACAGAAGCCCACGAGCAAAGCTGCTGGTTTTGTGAATATATGCATCTTTTACCCTGTTAGACAAAAATAGGCGATCTCAGGGCCAAATTCCTGGACATCTTCAGAACAACCAACATGACACTTTTATTTAAATGCATCAAATAATCATAAGTTCCCTGATCTTCTCACCAGCGTTACCCAACCCTCCAGATAATGTGACAAGACTTAATTCCAACACGAGCTGTCAAATTACCACCTAGTTTCAAGTAGGGTCACGCACACGCAAAGGAAAGCACGGAGAGAACAGTTTCGCATTTCAAAGCCTTGGAAGACTTTAATTTGTTTTAGCAGAAGGCTGGGGTCATATGTTGCTCTAGCTCATAAAACGTGGGGAATATTTATAATCCTGGGCTGATATTTAATAAAAATCACCCCACGTCGCTGCACATCATGTTCTATAGGTTATTGATTCCTCTGATTGCAGCCCAGGCAACCTTTACTGTCTCAGTAAGTGGAAAAGCAAACGGAAGCAACGCTCCTCTGCCCAGACCGCGGGTGGGTTTTCTGCCCTGTGCTTACTCGAAGAATTTGTTTCATTAGCAGTTTTGGGTTGGCAACAGACCTATAAGGTGCTATAAAGCAGCACACGGTAAGTAGCAATTCTTTGTAATTAGGGAAGACTGGCAAATGTAAACGGGACTGGGAGTTTTTTTAAGCCATTTATTATCACGTGCAAAAGTTGTTAAGGAAGATTTATATTCCGTTGGTTTGTTTCAGATCACAGACCTTTCAAAACGCTGGGTTTTTCCTGCTTGGGTGCACTGCAGACAGCTCGCCTTGCTCACCACTCAAAACGCAGCTGATTTCTTGTCACAGGCAGTTGCTGCACAAAGGAATGGATTGTGCTACGAAAAATGATGAATCTTTCCTCAGCGGAGCCTCTCTCCCCGTTCAATAAAACCACAATATTTGAAATTTCTGGTAGCAAGTTAAATTAAGTGTTTCAAATAAGCATTTAATTTAAATTTAATTAGTCCCTAATTAACATATAAAATCAGCCCTTTTTGAGGTTAAACAAGTATGCAAGAGATTCATCACACTGAAATGCAATTACTGGGGATCAAGTGACATGTTCGTGGAAGTGGTATTTTAATTCAAAGCCGTATCTCACAATAATAATAAGGGGCGGTGTGTCTGTGTGAGATCCTGACACATACTCAAACTAGCACCTCAAAGAAACAGTCTGGACACCTCGTACCTTCTGGTTGGTGAGCAAGGGAGAGGGAAAAAAAGAACCCAAACAAAAAAAACCACAAGATTTATTGCAATTTCTCTGAATGACAGAAGTCAGGGCTACATCTGATGGAGGGGCAGAGGCCCAAGAGGGCACGAAGCAGAGCGAGGCCCAGGGCAAATGCCACAGAATGTGGTATTTAGTCACAATAAACTACAGAAAATCCCCAAACCGGCCCCAGGTTCAGGCAGAGAGAGTGTTGGGCTCCTTTTAACCCCTGTGCACATGGCGCTTCTGGAAGCCACAGGATGCAGGGATGGGTTGAACAACAACTCTGCTTCCCCTAAGGGCTGCATCTTATACATCTCTGCAGCAACAGGCACCTTGTCTAAGGAACTACTGGAACTCAGGTTAGGATCTTTTTTAAGTAAGAAAAAATCCAAAATTACTTTGTGCCCATGTTTTACAAATTTAAAGATGTGCCTGCTGGGGAAAAGAATAAAGCAGCCAAGTGACAAACTACACAAAAAGGGACAAATTAACTCTAAAAAATGAGCAGCAGGGATCCAGGCCAAGCAGTATAAATCATGCTTCTCAATGCAAATCTCACCACCACATCTTCATCCACACACAAGACAACTTGCTCCTCTGTGCAGGGGAAGAAAATCACTGACTCAGCCCACAGCTCATGACCAGGGACACGGTGCCAGGTCTGCCTGTACAAATAACACCTGCACACACTCGCCCATCCAGCTGGAGACAAACGGCTGCACATTCACAGAATCACAGGATCCCAGGCTGGTTGGGCTGAAGGGCCCTCTGCAGATCCCCCAGTCCAAGCCCTGCTCACGCAGGGTCACAGAGCAGATCACACAGGTGGGTCCAGGCGGGTTTCAATGTCTCACAGAAGGAGACTCCACACCCGCTCTGGGCAGCCTGGGCCAGGCTCTGGCACCTCCCAGCAAACAAGTTTCTGCTCATGTTCAGATGGAGCCTCCTGTGTTTCAGTCTGTGCCCGCTGCCCCTCACCCTGGCGTTGGGCACCACTGAACAGACTCTGGTCCATCCTCTGACAGCCACCCTGACATATTGATCCCATTGATCAGATCCCTCTCAGCTTCTCTTCTCCAGCTCAACAGCCCCAGAGCTCTCAGTCTCTCCCCATAAGAAAGAATCTCTAGGTCCCTCAGCATCTTTGTCCCCCACCCAGGCAGCTGGACAGAGAGACAGACAGACAGACAGCCAGACAGACAGACAGACAGACAGACAGCTCAGCCCATTTAGCAGCTCAAGGGCATTTTGCAGAGACCCCAACACAGGGAAAAAAGCAAAGGGGCACCTGGGAGGGAGGAGGGAGACTGCAGCCATCACACACTAGCAAGACCCAAAACCCTTCAGACCTGCCCCAGAAAGCTGCCGTGACTCCACGACACAGCCCCAGGTGACACAGCGTGGGCTGAGCCTGTGCTGTCACCTCTGCGAGTGGATCAGTCCCACAGGGCAACTTTAAACTCTGACACCTTCCTTAAAACATCTGCAGTGTCGGGAGCCCAGCAGAGCACAGACAGGGGCTGTGATGCTCATGGCCGTGAGCGTGTTCGCCCCAGGGCCACCTGGCCAGGAAAAACCCACATGGTGAAGGTTAAAACCTTGGTCTCACTGGTGCTGGTCCTGTAGAGGGAGTAAAGGGATTTCAGGACACTTGGGTCAGACCAAACTCCATAAAGGAAGTTATTTTGGTTTACAGTGACCCACAGCTGTTGTTCAACTCAAAACAAGCAAGGTTGTTTCATTCCTGATTAATAAATACATGTAGAAAATTATCCTCTCTCTTTAGGTCAACTGAAAGTGAAAATACCATTCCAAAATGAGTCACTTTTCAACAATTCCCTCTTTCTCTTCATCTGTGAAAAGACTACACAGCAGAACTGACCTTATCCTGGTCTCAAACTTCATCTTTCACTGATGTGCCAAAATCCTCATCAAAGATATTCTCATGGGCTTCCCCAGGTCAGAGCCTCCCAGGGTCAGCAGCCGTGTCCCCTGGGGCGGTGGGATGTGGCACCCGCTCCGTGGGAGCACACGGGGCTGCATCAGGATGCGGGGGACAGCCCAGGAACCAGCAGCACCTGCACATCCCCATTAGCACTGTCCTCACTGACAACTGGGATGCAATTCCCATCATTGCACTCTGAGGACAGCTTAGATCCCAGCCAAGCAACCCATTCTATTCAGCACGGGCTTAAATTCAAGCGTATTAAAGACACACCTCAAGTCAAGTACGAGCTGTGTGCTGTAGAGAACAGCAGCAGATTGAAGTGTGTGCTTTGCACAGCCCTGAACCAGAGTCGTGGTGTTCAGAATTCAATCCCTCATGTTGGGAAATGCCATTTTCCATAAAACCAGGAGTCTGCGGACCAGTGAGTTTCACAGTGGGATTTAAGAGTCAGTGGGTGCCAGTGCAGTGCCCACAGTGCACACCCAGCTCCAAACCCCGACGGACACCCCAGGAATTTGGTGACCTGCCAGGCAGAAGTCCCACATCTCAGCCATTGTCTTACCTTGCAGCATGGCAGAGGTGGTGTAGTAGTTAAACGGGACCTTCTTCACCACATAGGCGTCTGTATCCAGTGAGCAGAGCTTGTCCCCCACCAGCACAGACTTCCCCGTGCCGGCGTTGCCCACCAGCACCACGGGGCGCCGGCGCTCCAGGAGCCTGTCCATGAAGTACCGCACACGGACCGTCTCGGTGGTGGGCACCAGGCAAGCCTGAGAGGGGCAAAACGAGCAGGTAAGTGTACCCATCTGTGGCACCACCCCACTGCCATGTTCTGAGGAGACATCAAACTGGGAGAGCCAGGAATGAGTGCGGTGACCTGAGTTTCTAGATGGCGCTAGGAAGGGAACAATACACTGCTACCAACCATTCAAGTCAAACTATCTGCACAGACGAAACAATGACAGCGGGATGCTGAGAGCAACATCTGGATCTCCCCGCAAACACACATTTTGCTAAAATGGTAACAATTTTTACAAGTCATCTGCTCACTGTGGCACCTCTAAAAGGAAAGAAAGGCATAGCTGGCAAACGCAATTCACTACCTGCAGCAACTCTCATTTTTCGTCCAAATCATATAAACAACCCTATTTTCAGCCACGCAGAATGACGAGATGGTGTCTCAGGGACTTTGTCACTACGTTGTCCCACATCCTGCTTCTCTCTGCAGGCCAAACGCACCTCCATCCCGCACCCTGGGCACACCAGCCCTGGCTCATAGGTGTCTCTGAGCCTGCGCCTCATGTACATCACTCAGCTCTGGAAGATGGATGGAGGATGAGTCTTCACAGTCAAAGTACAGTAAAGAAAGATGGGTAATTGAGTTGTACTTCATAAAGAATGTGTCAAGGGTTTTGATTGTGGGGTGACAATACAACCATGGCAGATGTGTTGTTAGCCCCCTCTCCCCCACCTTCAGCCCCTCTCTCTCCCCCATTCCCACTCAGGACAGGTGATTGGGAGGGAAAGAAGGATAGATAGAAGAGAATTGGAAAAATTAAAAATGTTTTACTAATGCTACTAATAAGAATAGAGAAAATAATACAAAATATACAAAACCAATCTTGAAAGCCCCAGCAACTGCAGAGCTGGCACCTGAAGTCCTGGACTGGACTGTGCAGCCAACCGGAGCTGGATTCAGTCTGTCATGAGGCCTCAGTTCACAGGGACGACCAGCAAGGTCCTCTCCTAATCTCGGCCATAAGCAAAATGGACGAGATCCTCGTGATCTCCCACTTTTATATGAAGTATTCACGTGAATGGGATGTTATACTCTGTTTGTCAGCTTCTTGGTCACCTGTTTCTCATCGCCCCTCTCGCGAGATGCGAATCTGTCCTTATCAATAACCTCACATTCCATTGCTATGTTTACCAAAACATGGATCTGGTTCTCCAGGAAAACGCAGCTGATATGAAGGTTTTACCTGACAGGCAAATTCACTAAAAGAGAAACTTGTTTTTAACAAAACCAGGACGGAATGCCATTCTTATTATGAAGTGCTTGACCTCGAATGAGACTTCAATTGAAATGCCTGCATACAGTCACTAAAATGCATGTGCTCTTCCCAGACAAAACACGTGCAAGGTTCACATACCTGTAAGGGCATTTCTGGATCAAATTCAAACTGAGGAATAAGTTTAGACCAAGGTTCAAACTTCTTCGTTTCTGGATCAATGTAGAAGTCAAAGACTGTGCCCTGAGAGGGAAACTTGATAGTCTTGAATTCTGCCACCCACCACTTGCTGAACTCCACTCTGTAGTCCACAAGCTATAAGACAAAAAGTGGAGAAAATACACTAATCTGGATCAATTAATTAGTAATGGAGAATGTTATCTATCCCAGTCCACCAGAGCGGGATTAGTCCTTAAAATATATTCCACAGCATAAAGTTCTTATCATTTTTCCTGCTATTAAGCCTAATTTTTCATTTTCTTCATTTCTGCTCATCAGTCCTATTTATTCATCTAAATAATTCATCCTCTGTGTTGATCACTCTTGGTATGTCTGAGACTAGATAGATGGATCAATTTGAAAAAGAGAAATACGTGCCTATGACTAAACAGACCACTTGATTGATTCTTGGTGCCTACTTCTTCCAACAGACAAGGACACAACATCCGTCTACATCTGTGCTCATGGTCAGTCACAGCATGCATACCAAAGCCTTTCCTCATCAATCACACCACTCTATTCAGAGTGAGTTGTTGTCTTCTGGCTTCTTTTCAAGCCACAACGTTTCAGACAAGCAGGACTGCAGACACCAGCGTACCAAAGCAGCAGCGAGGGTCTGCCCCTCTGACCCCGCCGTGATTCTGCGCTGCCACATTCCCCTCAAAGCACCCGTTTCCTTGCTTTTCCCCATTGTATCTTTCTACACATGGAGATTTTGGAGCATCTGAATTTTTTCAACTGGGGTGACAGTTTTGCTTTAGATGCTGGGTCAGGACTCACAAAATGTGCTTAGTCCCCTCCTCTGCCCTAGGTCTCCTGTATGACATTGGGCCAGCCATTCTGCCCAAACACCTTCCCATGTGGACAATGGGAACTGGAGAGAGGTGGAGGGGAGGAGGAGAGGAAAATTGCTGTGAGAAAGATGTTTGTGAAATACCGGACGCATCATTTAGCCCGTTTTAACAGCACAGTTTGTTCCTGGGGTGTCTGCGGGTCTCTCCTCCCCATAGCCATACAATGTGGGGTCACCAACACATTGTCCATAGGCTGCTCGGCCTCCATAAGGAAACCTGGGTTTGTTGCTGAACTGAACCAAGTGTCCTCCATAAAGCCTCCTGAGCCACAGTCCCTCAAAAGACCAGTGGATTTGAAAAACACATTAATAGTATCCACGATTTTGCAGACTCATGCTATTCAGAGAGGCAGAATCCCTGTAATTCTCCATTCTCCTGTTGTTATAACTCCTCAGCAGCGGCAGCAGAGTCGCCCGCAGTGGAGCGGGACGTGCGTGGCTGCTAAAAGCTTTCCCACAAGGGTGCCCTTACCCCGCACAGCCAGACCGCCTGCAAGCGCGCTGTGCCGCGCTGCCCGCCCTCCCTGACCCCGCGGTTAAATGGAGCCACTCCAGCCCCAGCTCTATTGCCAGAACGGTGTGGAATTCAAACCACTTCCTTAATAAAAACCCCATATGGATTACCGCTAATTTCAGAGCCAGGAAATGGCAAATCTATCATCTGTTTTTATACAGGGGCCCCGCTACCCACCAACAAGCACCGAGTAGTGGGAAGCCTCCCAGACTGTTTCTCCTGACATTTCGGCCGCGAAAGGTCAGCGCGAAGGGCACCTTCGGTGGAAAGCAATAAACAGATTTTATATTGGATCATTTTTCATCAGGCTCCCCATTGCTCGGACTGCTGTATCCTCGCACTCTCAGCTCTGACATTTACAGAGCATCGCGGGCAGTAACGCACAGCCAGGCTCCCGGCGGAGCCTCCCGGAGGGTCGCTGTGCCTGCAGCTGCTCCTGCAGCCCACCCAGAGCCACTACCGCAGGCAGGAGCCCGGCCTGATGCACCCGAGACTGACTGTGCGGCATGGGGAACACAGCGGCCAGCTGCCACAGCACCGCACACCAGCATACTTGCGCTTGTACTGCTGAAGCAAAGACAAGTAGTGCTTCCCAGGCTTTATTGTGTTTTGTTTTGTTTCTTTAAGTCATCCTAGACTGGCAACACTAAGGCTGAGTATTTCCCAGCTGGCACATGGGAAATGGAGGCTCCACAAGGACCAAGGAAGCTGGTCTCGCACAGGTCATTCAATGGTCACAAGGTGTGATGGCACCAAGTGAGCACCCAGCTGAGCTTGAGCTGTGTTGTTCAGCACTTCCTGAAGCATCTGATCCTTGGCATGGAGCAAATCTGAAGAGACCAGCAGACACTCTAGGTCTGGCGTTAAGGTACATGAAAACACACAAAGAGACCCCTGGGAGCACTTGAGCAGCCATCAAGAACGGCAGTGCCTCCACCCGAGCTGGGGAGGGGTGTCTGGTGTTACATTCGTGGAGAGACCTCCCGCATAGTCCAGACAACACAGAGTTTGACACAAGCCCAGCGGAGATCAGACGTGGATCTCCAAGCCCTTGACAGCAGTGCAGTGTGGGCAGACCCAGACATCAGGACTACACACTTTAGATCTGAGGATAAGGCGTCCTCTGACTAGGGGATGCAACCACCCAAGAGTAGGTGTGCCCCTGTGGCCACGAAAGTCAATGGCACCTGGGGTGCGTTAGGAAAAGTATGACCAGCAGGTCAAGGGAGGTTGTTCCTCCGGCTCTGCTCTGCCCTGGTGACAAAACACCGGCTGGTTTGTGTTATGTAGCACGTCTACCTGTGCAGTCAGAAGGCTGAAAGACTGCTCCACTGATACATCCATCTGATAAATCAGTCTTAATTTGATCACATTATGCACATCCACAGGCTTCTATAAGTTAACCTTATGTTTCTCCCCAGTGAAATGCATCTGCATAAGCAAACATCCCTCCACCTTTACCACTGACCCCTCAGCTGTTCTCCGGTGGTGTTACACCCTGGATAACGAGGCCTTTCGTAAAAGGAATTGTTGTGTTTCTAGTTTATTATCACCTATATGAGAGCCCCAGGAAAACAGCATTACTGGCATAGCACTATGTTTCAGAAAGTATGAAGAAATCAAAACAACACAAAACCACACAAACAAACTGTGTGAAAGATGCTGAAGAGGCATCTTCCGTCTTACCTGATCTCGAAACATTGATCCACCAAAGGCCCAGACGGCAGCAAAGACAAAGTAAAGTTCATAAAGCTCCTTGGGACAGTCAGGAGGTGTGTTCTCCTCTGCCAGGAGACATTCAAGGAGGTAGCACAACATCTGAACCACACTCTGCTCAGGAATGGGAATAATCTTCTTAAATCTAAGGGATGGAAATTAGAAAGCAATACGTCCATCACAACCCAGGAAGACTAGAAATGCTCTTTCAGAACACTGGCATTCTGCTTGTCAGCGGTACGTGTCCTATTCCCAGGTACAATAAAGAGAACACCCATTCTCACACTCAGACCCGCTGGCACCGGCACATATACAAGTAATAACAATAATCAGAAGTTTCAAGCATTTTAAAACTTTGATCTTCTTGAAAGAAGCAGAATGGAAGACTTGCTAAAGGCAATGATTTCCTGCGAGCACGATGAGTTCAAAAGCGGTCAAATAGAGGAGTAATAAAATAAACCCTTTCATCTTGCCATTTTACATTCATTTAAGCTACACTTACAGAATTCCAAACTAATATTGTAGCTGCACTGAAGTCCTCCATAAAGTAATTATAGCTATTTGAAAGGTTGGTTCTACGATTTCTGAATTAAGCAAGCTACCAAAACACTCAGCTCAGGGTTGCCTGCAGCTAATCCCGTGGATTTCACGCTCTGAGACAATGTTCAGCAAACAGAATGGGAAACGTCCGATTGACTTTGCTACCAACAGTCAAAACCAACTTGGTCCCACAGAGAGAAGTTCCCTAGCACAATGTTTAAGTCCTGATTCCAGACCCTTCTGACACATCCCCCTTTTGGCTGACATCTCCCATGCTCACTGATTTTTCTTTTGTTTTTAAAGGAAAGTGCAACTATAGGAAGCAAGTAGAGGATGGGAGATGCTCCCTTAAGTTTTCTGGGACTCTACTTTGGCCAGTCCTCACCACAGTATGAGAAAGAGAATGGTTTCACATGATGATAAGCAAGAACCACATGACTTCCCTGTGGACACTGCTTTAAAGCCAAATCAAGCCAAGAAGCACTAGGACCCTTCCAAATACCCAAGTTCTTAATGAAAAATAACTTGTGGAGTGGGCTCAGGTCTAGCCTGACACATCAGGAGGCTGAAAAGCTTTCTCTTTGGGATCTGCCGGAATTATTTTCCAAGAGATAGAGAGTTGATACAGGAAATACAATAAAAATCAAATCAAAATCAGATGAAAACCAGATCTGACCAACACGATACAGGCAGGAGCGTCACTTTGCCCACCTCGCCCTGCTGGTTCTCTGAGCTTAAGCCAATGATGCTCAGGGCTTCCAGGGGCAAGGAGGATCATGTGCAGCACAACCCAGCGCAGCACAGCTGGGCTGGACAGTGGCAGGTGTCCCCATGCCCTCACCACGGGTGACACAATCACTCATCAGATGGTACCTTGTTCTGAGGGTGTCCAGGCAAATGGGCAGGTACTTATCAAACAAAATGGTCAGGTTGGCTCTTTCGGACTGGATCTCTCGCCTGTCGATCCAGCTGCTCACTGGAGGATTCCAGCCCAGATCCGACGGGTTGATGTACAGGATCCCTTTAGGCCCAGGGTAAGAGAGAACATATAGTAAAGACATAGCAGAAACTGTTCCTTTCTTCCAGCAGAGTTTACCAGGTACTTTCACACAACTAAAACCCTATCAAATATGACGGGACGTCCCATTACCTGCCCCCTTTTCCTGCCCCACTGCAGAGTAGAAACATGAACAGTGAAGAAACTTCACCCTTGAAACTACGGCGCTTTTCATGACCTTGCCCTAAATTCAGAACATTGTCTTGTCTGAGCAGTTTCATTGCTCTGGGCCCCATTTCCCCATGTGTAAAACTAGGGGACACCTCCATTCCCTTCTCCCATACTTCATGCACTTCTTCAGAAGATCAAGAACTCTTTGAGACAGATACTGTCCTTCTCCTCATAAAGTCCATCCAAAGGGCTTTGCACAACAGAAGCACTCAGCAACGCTGAAGCCATGATCACCCACCAACAGTCAGAGTGCTCTGGGTAAATCTCCAGGATGATGACAGCTCCACATGTGCATTTGGGGTCAGGATCCTCAGTTTGTCTGTCAGAAACCTGCCCTGTCCACCCACGGCCGCTGTGATCTCAGGTTGGGTACTTGCAACAGGAGTCAAGTTGGCCAACAGAAGACTGGTTAATGGCACTAGATCCTCCTGGGTTCACGGCAAATCCCAGTGCGGAGCTCAGGCCAGGACTCACCCGCTCGGGACACGGTTGCTGGGGTGGCTGTGCGCAGGTGGCTGATCTCAAACACCAACCGCATCGTTGGGTTCAGAGGGATTCTCTCATTGCTCGCCAGGGTCAGCACCTGCATTGGGCAGACAGACAGACAGAATGACATCTTCCCCAGGAACAGGAACGAAAAGCATTCAGCACTTTGCACTAAAAAGCTTGGTTGCTGCCAGCACAGTTCCTTGAGGGAATGCAGCTGATTTCCAGCAGGTAGTAGAACTGTCTTCCATGACTCAAAGGAACAGCACTCCCTTCGAGCGGCGGAAAAAGGTGTGGAATTATGACCCCACCCTATTTTTGAAGGGCCTGGAGTTACAATCAGGACATCTGTGATTATCCACGAGCCCAGTTCCAGGAAGGGAAATTACAATGAAACCATGATTTGAGCTATTTCCCCTCATGCACCATTTTCTATATGTGATATTGTTTGGTGTATCTGAAGAAACACAACCGCATTATTCTAGGAGGTGTTATTTCAGCATCTGCATTTTTAGGCTGAACCATGCCATGCAGTCAAAGAATATCTCCTTCTTTAACTTATATTCATTACCTTATTATCATCCATCACAGTATTAAGAGACTCAATCCACATTGGATCAATATCTCCATCTAGTACCATCCACTTGGGACCGTCATGCGTGATGTTGGCCAGCTCTCGCATGATTGATGAAAACAGGCCTGGGAGGGTGACAGGAAGATGGTGATGAACACTGAACTTGACACCTGCTCTAACGGTTTTCTCCAGCAACACAGTAAAAATTACTCTAATTAATGCTTTCCTCTCAAACATGCAAAACTCTATGTGCCTATACGTAAATATTACTATATCACAATACGGTTCTAGTTTGCTTTAAAGTGAAAAAAGGGTTCTCAGTTATCACTACTGAAAATGATTGCAGACCTACGCACGAGCTTCATTCCCACCGAGAATCATAAGGGATAAGAAAAATGTAGAGTAGCTACTCAAAGGCAAAAGGCGGCATGAATTATACAATGCAGAGAAAACCACCTGAATATGCCTAGGAAATCCTTGTAAATATTTTTTTGTGGCTCAAAGTATATCAGGGCAATCAAGATGCATTAAACGCTGGGTCATGGCTTTAGTGAGACTGAGGGGAGAACAAGCACAGAATGACATTGAATGACAGAACAAAATGTTGGTAAAATCAAGGAGAGAGAGGATACAGAGTCTCAAGGGGAGTAAATAATGAATGTTAAGAAGACCACGAAGGCTGGGAATAGAGCAGCAGCACTGCAGAGCAAATGAAAACTCCACAAAACTATTGCTCTCCTCTACATGTGAAAATACCTCGGGAGATGCTGGTCTTCATGAAAAAACATCAGGCAAACATTAAAAAAAAGCCTCTCTTCCAGTGAATTGTGACAAGAACTCTTTTTTTTTCTCTTTTTTTCTCCAGGACAAGCTATTTCTTTGTGATCCAGATCAGGAACAGCTAGTGGCACCATCTGACTGAAGACAAAGCTTGTGCTCAGCAAACGCAGAACGGCTCACCTGGAACAGGTGTGTGATCCCGAGACTGGGTCAACAAAAATAACGCTTCAGCGCCTCTGCCTCCAGCCAGTTCCTTACGTGTTGGACACACGCCTTGGGAACCACTCCGACATTATTAGCATCAGAAACAGTTGCTGTCTCAGGGCATCAGGGCTTCCCTCGGATACACCGCGGCAGCGGGGAGAGGAAAGCGCCTCTGTCCCGACCTTGTGCATCCACAGCACACGGCTCTCTTGGGGTTTAAAAGAAGAGTTTTGTTCTGCAAAGAACACTTTTGGGATTCCCATATGGGACCTTTTACCACCTAACATGTAGGACCTTTTCAACTTCTGATAACGTGACAGGATAAAACTGGGGAGCGGAAAAGCAGGGGCTGATCTGTAAGGGAACAGGTCACCTCTTGCTAGGCTGTGGTGAAGATTGCCTTGCTGGTCTTTGACAACATGAAACAACATTTTCAGGAATGGTTACTGCAGAAAATATCTGCCTTGAAAGCTCAGGGAGGAGTGCCACTATTTCATTTAAACCATCGCAGGCCAGAAACCACTGGACAGTCACCTGTAAAATGTCCCTCCTGCTGTTCGGTGTCACCGCTGCCCTCGATCTGCAGCCACTGCTGCAGCCAGTCTGCACAGTTCAGGCTGTACCCTGCACGTCCCTCTGCCACTTTGATTTAGGCTCCCTAATTACAATTAGAAAGAAATTAACCTGGCATTGGAGCAAAGCAGGGGGTCGGGAAGGGTCCATGGCAGGGCCAGGGGAGGTGGGTGGCAGCTCATCTGCTGCTGTGGATGATTCACGGTAATGTCTTCCCTCACCTCCCCCACACCTCCCCAACCCGCCGCACACGTAAATCGAAGCTGCCTTTATGTATCAGTCACAACCCAACATTTCCACTCCAGATTTTCTGTAATCTTCCAGCAAGTTTGAAATGTTCCTCAGGAGTAAGCAGGATCAACAGCTTGGCAAACGCTGGTGTGCTACAGAGATCGGGCAGCCATACTGAGTGGAAAAACTGACGTTAAGGCTGCTGTGCGTGCTATCAGCAATGAAAACCTGGGGATGGGACATTTTTTGGGGTCCCAGTGCACACCACAGTGCAGGAGGGACATCTCTTCCATCACTGGTCCAGCCAACTCCCAAAAACTGCCTGCCCCACTTAGGAACTGGTAAGTGTTGGTATTAATGGGCATTAAAATTATTCTTAGGGCAATAGGATCAAGTAGGCTTATGCTATATTTCCCATTTGAAGATCAAAGAGCTAAAACATCCTGTGTATCCTTTCAACAACAAACTGTCATGTGGCTGTAGGCAGCAGACAAGCACCTGGGCTCTCAGACCTGCACATGAAGAACCAGTCACCCTGCTGCTGCTCGGGAAAGTCATTAAAAATACCCGTCTTTATCTACATATTTCAGACATGAAATGACATTTACCGTCTTTCCATTCTCTTGTTGCTGGGTTAATGATGCCAAAGAGCTCATCATTGGTGACTGCCTTGGGGTTGAGGTCTGTCCAGACAGGACGTCGCTTCATTATCTGGTAAGTCCTGTTCAGGGATCTCATCACCTGAGACTTGCCCGTGCCCGCGTTACCCACCACGCAGACAGAGTGCCGGACCGTCAGCAACTCCTCCAGCTGCACCACCTGAGAAAAACACTCCCAAATTTTAGACAAAGATGCCAAACTGAAGTTCAGGTCTATAAAATAGGTCCCACTGGGCCACCTCTTTAGAAAGACGTGACCCTGAGACACAAGCAGATTTGACAATTGAGTTTGGTCCAGCCACTCTAATCACAATGGGTGAAATCCTCAGCCTGCAGATAAACTTTCAGCGCTGTTTATACTTGACAACCACCACCTGATGAGGCCCTGCTCTCCAGGGGCTACACTTTCATGAGCCTACAAAAGTTGGCCCCTTTGGAAGCCCAGAGACTGATCCAGTGCTGACTTCAGGAGCAGGTGCAACTGCCTCAGACCCAGCACAGCTGACTGCCCTCCAGCGAGATCTGCCTGCAAGGACAATGCTGTGCAGAGCTCTCTTTGTAGAAGCAAAGCTGTTTGAGAAAACCCAAACGATTTGATGGCGATGTGGGTGTAGCAGAAGATCTCTTGGTCTTACTTTGAGCACAAAGTTGTCCTCAGCCTGCAGCCGGAGGTCCAGCACAGCCTGCCTCACAAACGACTCAAAATTCAGGTCACGCTTCCGAGGCACATCCAGTGCAGGGAATAGATCCCCAATCAGCCCCATAAACACCGGCACATCATCCGTCACAATCTTGGGGATGTTGAAGTCACGAAGAGAGCGCATCAGAACCTGGTCTTCGGGTCGCTCTGGGTCATCTCGCTTGAGGGAGCCAGCAACAACCAGCACTGACTTAATGGCACGCAAGCCCCAGTCGTAGTGATCCTACACCAGAGGAAGAAAAAAAAAGAGGCATGAGTTTATGCTTAGACAGTACCATGTAGGGTGAAGAACCACCATTCCCAAACTGCCAGACTAGTAAGCAATGAAAATACATCTAAATCTGTTATTTGCATTGTGGCCAGAGACCTTCTCCAGCCTGAGTGACCTGGTTTCCATCTCAGTAGGTGAGATTCCCGTCAGGGACAGTATTAAAGAGTCAAATAATTCAGCTGTTCAGACCATCACATGGGCTCACAGTTGGCAGTAAGACAGCAGCAGGATTTGCACTCCAGAGACCAAAGCAATTTGTTTCACCTAAATCATAAAGCACCTATAGCAAGGCCAGCCAGCCCCCTGCATCTGCAGGAGCCACCAAGGTGAAAGGCTTGTTAGTCCATTATGAGGCCCCAAAGACCCAAGTTTCTCCACCCTGCCCATCACAAGATGACAAGCCTGTTTGGTCTCAGAGGAGGTCCAGGAATAAGGGGTCAGTAAAGACATTGCTGAAAAAGTACCACAAAACGGCATGAGAAGAACTCTCAAGCCAACAAACAACTGTTCATATTTCTGTCCTGTTAACACCCTCCAGAGCACAGCTCGACAGCTGACTGCTCTGTGTGGGAGGCCATGGCTTCCACCAGGCCCCTCAAGGCACAGCACCAAGTTTCTGCGACAGAGCATATCCCACCCAGCCTCATGCTGGCACAGCCAAGATCAGGTTTGTATCATCAGGAATCCTGATTCAGGTCTCCTCTGGACCCAGCTTCGATCTACACAAATAATGACAAGGAAAAATCTGATTTGCTTTGCACTGACAGTAACTCTAACAAGACCTGGAACCAGCCTAAGGCTGAACTCAGAGAGGGACACCATAAACCCTTTGCAGGCAGGAGAATCAATAGGAAGAGACTGGAAAGCAAAAGGTCACTGAATACTACCCCAAACATGGTGTCATTTAAACTCACTGAAAGGTCTCCCATTAATGCAGCTGGTCAAATGCTTTTGTCCCTGCAGATGCTCCAGTAAAGCAGTCTGAAAATTTTATTGCTCCGATGATCACCAACCCTCTCCTCCCCCAGCAGCCAGTGCAAATGCAGCCATTAAATAAAAGCTGTGAAACGTTAGCCATGGAGCTGAGCAGCACAGTGCCATGTTTCTGCTGATTTTGGAGATTCATCATACCACTCAGCCACAGAATCAGGCTCACCTGCTTGGACAGGAGCTCTTTGCAGAGTTGGTAGAGAGTAATGAACTTCCTGGCTAACACCCGGGCCTCGATGAATCCCTCAGCCACCAACATAATTTCACAGATCAGCTCAAAGTCTGGCACAACCATCGCACACGGCCTAAAATGACAGGTGAGGAGGCATTGCAGAACAAGTATTTCTTGACTACAGGTCTTACAGGCAGCGCATTTGCAGCTTCATCTTCTAGGCCTTCTTTTATGAGCCAGGTCACCCTCTGCCTTCCCCACGACAAGGGACAGAGCTCCTTTGCCCTGCCTGTGCGTGCCCAGACCCAGGCCTGTTGTGCAAGGCTTAAACTACCTGCGAATGCCCTATGCAAGTGAATTCCCCAAGGACGTGAGGTCGAGCCTGGATGTTCCAAAAGACAGTTTCTGCCAGGTCACAAACCCTGACCTGGACTCACCTGAAGAGAGCTTTTAAATTCTCAGGTAGCTCTGTTCGCCCTGCGTAACCAGGGTTCATGGTGATGAAAATGCCTACTGATGGTACTAAGTTGATGTCTTCTCCAAGAAAATTGAAGGATTTCTTCTTCTCCCGTATTGCATCCTGCACGCTCTTCACCTAGAAATCAAGACAGTACTATAGTATCAGCGTTCACTTATGAAAAACACATCAGACAACGGTGCTTCCTTCGTTACTCTTGGCCTCGTGACAAATGGGGCTAATCACTGTTTTATTTTTTACCGGCAGCATAAAGCTTTATACACTGTTTGGAGTACATCAGCATGGCAATATCAATTTCCCATCTCAGTCAAACTCTGGCAAAGCAGAAAAAAGAGCTGAAGAGAGTGGAAAGTCAAAATGCAAAGGAGTTGCAAGACTTCACACCTTTGCTCCATGAGACAATGATGAACGTGGGTCAGGAAGAGCAACTCAGGAGCGGGAAATGTCCCCAGCACTGCCTGCATTCACCTTGGCTTTTGACATCACCTGTGGGACACTGCTCAGCACATCTCACAGCAAAAACACCACCAGAGGCTCCACCATCTCTGAACCAGCCAGCCCAGCAGAGGTCTGATGTGTGAGAGAGACACAGGGCAGTACAGGTATCCACAACATAGCCAACACCCAAACGCACTCCCCAAAGTCTATCACAATATGGGCCCATTATTCCCTTTACCCATCTCACCTCTCCCCACACAGCGTTGCTCTTCAGGACATCCCAAAACCCTCCTGTGCCTGCTCCGTTCCCTGACCAGGCCCAGAGAAGGGGTAGCACCTCCCAATAAGCTTGGCCTCAGCTCAGTTGTAAACTGACCACTTGATATCACTTTTAAAGATTTTGGGACATCAGATGTTTGATTTAAAACCAAAACCAGAAGGCAGAAGCTGTAAAACCTCTCCTAACACCTTCACTCACTAATATTATATTGTTTTTTATATTTGCCTGATTGCAGCTTTGTTCTGCTCATTCCTCTCCTTCCGAAGAGTTCACCTCTCTGCAAACAGCACCTCAGCGAGGGGCAAATCTCTCTCTATTCACCGCTCTAACCTCACTACTGTTTGCCATCTCAAAGTAAAGCAATTAATCGAATTTTTCCCTGTAAGGAACCATATCGACATCAGCTGCATGAGTAAGACAGCCAATTAAACATGGCCATGGTAACACTCCTAATAGCAGCCAGGAGACACCATGATGGAACGACGGCCGTGCCGCTTTCTTCAGCTGCCACGCTCCAGCCAGGAGCGAGGGAACCATTAGCAGTTGAGTCATTCCTGGGCTTCTTTTGTTCAGCTTCCCTTTTTATTTCAAGATCCTCAAAGACTTTTTTTCAATGACAACTTTAAACTAGGACCTGACGGAAGAGAAATTGAGAGGGAATGATACATAAACTCTTGTACCTGCCTGGGGCTTCTCTGGGATGCCACATAAGGTACCAATTATGAGTGAAACAGATGAGAAGAATGAGGAGTTCATGGAGGGGTTAAGAACAATGTCTTTGACCGAAACATTTACAGAAGTGTAGAAACTTCTGAGCTTTATATCTTTCTATAACACTGAGCCCAAAAGGGAGTCCAGGAACAATTCAGCACCTCAATCAGATATTAGGATCCTAAAACACGCACTCAGCTGACAGTTGGATCCTGAAGAACTTGGGCACTTTGGCACCTCAGTTTTCTGCACTGAAGCCCCCCAAGGCTTCCCCTGTATAAAATAATGCCAGGTTTCCTCATGGGCTGGTAAGAGGAGGGGAAGGAGGACGCGAAGTGACAGATTATATATATAAGCACGAGAGCACAGGACTTTCTGGCACGATGGGGAGGCCAGTCTCCCTTCCAGCCCTTCTCCAGGGATGCTGCTGCGCTTCACACGAGACTCACCAACACAATGCACTGAGCAGCTGAACTACAGAGGAGATGAGAAACCATTCGCCAGGGGAAACACCCATGCCCAGCTGGGCACCGCTCCAATAGCTCTGTCCCAGGTTTAATCCCACGGTGTCAGGGTACCCTGGGCAAGCGCGTCAGCAAGGGCCGCAGATCTGCCCCAGATTCCAGCTCCCGAGTGTCACCAGCTGACACTGGCTTTTGGGAGCACCACGGGGCTGCACACATTCCTCCAAGGAATGGTGCCAGTTGGCCAGGAATACCTTCCAAAGCCACTTGGCAGAGCTGTCGTTACAGACACCAGAACTAAATCCACAGCCATATAGTTTTGGAGACAGGTTAAGAAAATTCATCCTGAATGTATTCCCATTTCCTGAGTATGACACACAACCTGTGCCTGACCAGGGGTGATAAGGAACCCCCAGAAGTCCAGCGGATCTGCCCCAAACACCCCTCTTCCCCTCTGTGAAAATTATTCCCTACATTGCAGACTGAGCAGCCGCAAGTCAAGGCAGCTTCTCTGTCTTGAAACGATGTGCTGCAATTATCTCACAGCAGATTAATGACACGAGTGCTTTCCTGAGGAGGAACAGGTACAGAGCCATGGTGCGTAGTGGTCTGGGAAAAGATGCTACAAAGAATTGTCTCGGCACAAATGCTGTAACTGGGGCAAGAAAAGTGACAAATATCTTTGCAGCACGTAACTGCGACATCTTGGCAGTGCTGTGATATTCATGTGATTAATCTTGAGATCTAATCCCACACCTGCCTATACACAGAACTGAAACCGGCAATATGCAATTGCCATTTTTACCCTTGCTCCAAAGACTGCAGAATGGCTCTGCTCTGTTTGTATTTATTTATGAGTGTTTCTCCACTCACCTGTACAGCAACCACAGAAAGGACCTCAACTGAGATCCTGTTAAATTCATCAAAACAGCCCCAGGCTCCCGTCTGGGAAAGGCCTTTGTAAATATTCCCACAAGACTGGAAAAACAAAACAAAAACAAAGATTACAAGAGTGAAATCATAAATGGAATCAACTCCAGCAAAAAATTGATTTTATTTCCCAGCCTGTTTATTTATAGCAATTTACAGTCTATTGTGGGTATTTAGAAAAGTGCATGGAAACAGCAGGCACAACTCAATTATAATATTTATAGCTCTGCGCAGCTTGCCACTTTATCTGCTAATTGCACTTTCTCGATATATCTGTGCACCAGTTTCATTTAAAGGTCACTTGTGCTGAATTACTGATGGTCCCATTTCCTGGGAGAGCCCATAAGCTAAATGAAATATGATCCGAGGCTACCAAAATCACTGTACCGTGCCAGACTGGCAGAGAGCAAGACTCAGCCTAATGATTCAGTGCTCTGTAGCGGCTGAAGGTTCACTATGTTTTGGGTTTATTCTGGGAGAGGATCCTGAGAAAACCAGGACAGGTCCCTCCCCGTGCCAGGGGCTGCCAGGTCGCGAGCACGCCGAGAAGAAACGACCAGGGTCCAACTATCAGCACAGCCTTGGTCTCAACTGAACAGACCAACATTTTTGAAGAATTACACATGAAATCTAACTCCAGAAAGGAAGGGAAATGCATAATGAGGCAGAGAAGATAGTTCGGGTCTCTGCCTCCTGAAGAACCTTGTGCAAATCTTAGAGAAGGAACGGGAGGAGAAGGAAAAGGCATTCAGCTTAAAGGAGTGTAGCAGGGATTTGGAGAGAGGTGATCACAGAATCCCAGCCTGGTGGGGCTGAAGGGACCTCTGCAGATCCCCCAGTCCAAGCCCTGCTCACGCAGGGTCACAGAGCAGATCACACAGGTGGGTCCAGGCGGGTTTCAATGTCTCAGAGAAGGAGACTCCACACCCGCTCTGGGCAGCCTGGGCCAGGCTCTGGCACCTCCCAGCAAACAAGTTTCTGCTCATGTTCAGATGGAGCCTCCTGTGTTTCAGTCTGTGCCTGTTGTCCCTCACCCTGGCGTTGGGCACCACTGAACAGACTCTGGTCCATCCTCTGACACCCACCCTGAGATATTGATCCCATTGATCAGATCCCTCTCAGCTTCTCTTCTCCAGCTCAACAGCTCCAGCTCTCTCAGTCTCTCCTCACAAGAAAGAAGCTCCAGACCCCTCAGCATCTTTGTAGCCCACTGCTGGACTCTGTGCAGTTATTCCTTCTTAAACTGGGGAGCCCAGAACTGGACACAACTCCAGATGTGGCATCACCAGGGCAGAGCAGAGCGGAAGGAACAACCTCCCTTGACCTGCTGGTCATACCTCTCCTAATGCACCCCAGGTACCATTGGATTACTCTCATCCTTCAGGTTTGCTCGGGCCCTGAGCATCCCCAGCCCCATGTGACCGCACTGCAGCCGAGGTGGGAGCCATACCTTGTAGTCCATCTGCTCGGAGCAGTTAAACACGTACACCATGATGCCCAGGGCTCGCCCCAAATCTTTCGTAGTCTCCGTCTTGCCAGTGCCCGCAGGGCCTGCAGGTGCTCCGCTCATGGTCAGGTGCAGTGACTGGGTCAGGGTGATGTAACATCTGTCACAGTGAATGATGAATGAAAAAAGGAAATATGTCCAATAGGTCAACTGTGGGCTGCAGGGCAATAGCACTAGAGCATTGCACTCAGCAGAGCCTCTCCTCTGAAAAGCTGTACGTGAGCAGGGGTCATGTCTGAGCTGAAAGCCTTCTTGGCATTAATTACCACCTCTGCTCAGCTCTGTTTTCTCCAAGAGATACTCATCTTCCACCAAGGTCTGCCCAAACCTCTTCATGTCCAGCTTGTGTTCTCTCTGGATCCTCATACAACTCATGGATATTGGGCACATCTCAGGCAGTATGAGAAAAGGACAGCTTTTCTGGAAGACCTGTCACTGACAGAAACCTGCTCAGGTGGCCTATGAGTGAACCCAACTCAAAGCTGCAGCAAGTCCCAAAGTTTCTCCATCATGTTGATGATGGACACTGGGGTGGTGTCCACATGTGAGTATCTATACTACCTGTATAAGCCACAGAGGTGTAGTCAATATAGCCAACAAAACCTGATGATACCTGGGGGCTTGACGCAGCTGACTAACACAGGTGACTAGAGCCACCTGAGATGCTCTTGGTTGCTGAAATGTCACATAGGGTGGAGAGATATGACAAGGGGTCCATAGGAGACTTTTACACTTCTGGATTGGCAGCTGGAAGCCAGGTGGGACAACACAGAGTATCTCAAGTAACCCTAGGTGTCCCCACTGAGGCAACCAGGTAGATGTCTGCTTCAAGATGGGATGAAAGCTCTCTAGACTCACCAGCTTTATGGACTGCGGACATCTTGTGCACAGGAAGACACCCACAAGTGTTTTAATGTGCGAGCTGAATCCCACCCAGGGATCTGATGTACAAATTCCCCAGAGGGTACCACCAAAAACCAGATAAGAGTTAGAGCTCGACCACTGGAGTGCTGGGACATGAAGACAGAACAAGAGGGATACAGGTGTCTGAACTAAATCCATCTTTGGTTGGCATCTCTCTCTCTACCTGTGTGGCAAAGCCCAGCTATGACATTGTGTCCCAGGGACTTACCTGTCGGTCAGCGGAGTGATCACAAGCCGAGGGGTATTGCCAAGGTATTCATAGGAGTACAGGAACTGGGCGTCACAGATGTTGGCAAAGCAGTGCCGTTCCTCATCTGACCATCTGTGCCGGAGCTGTGACAGCCAAATGAAGGCCTGGGCATTGTCCACCTGCAACACACCCACAAACACCATCACAGGAAGGCCGGGGATGCCAGACACATGCAGCTCGGGGGCCAAAATAGCGACTGCTATAAAATTTTCATGGGGGATGACTGGTCCTCACTGCAAGGCAGGTGTGGTGAGGAAGGCCGCCTCCTTGCAATGCGGTGAGAAATGTCACCTCCCCATCTCCCATCAGTAAAGGGGAGGAACCAAATTAGTGACCACATTGGTGGGAGAGGAAAAAATTAATGGCCAAGAGAAAGAGCCTTACAAAAAGACTCCTGAATAGATTTAAGAAGCAGCAAGTCATGAAGAAGGTCTCATAACGCAACCAGAGTGAGAGAAGGAGCAGAGGCCATCTAGACAAGGAAGAGGTTGCAGACAGCACCAAGGAAACAGACTGGGGACAGGTGGACAAAGACAGGCATGGCCAGCGCTCTCTGCACAACCAGCAGGCAGGTCCAGATGCATCACTTCACCCCAGGCTGGACCAAGGCACCACTGAGCCCAGCTGAGCCTTGAAGACAGAAACCCTGTGAGCAGCCTGGCTGCCTCTGAGATGACACAGATGAGGGAAGAGCCACAACCCAATACATTCAGGGCATCTTCCCACCCACCTGCAAGGCTAAACACTTGGCATGGTGTCAGGGACAGGGGAGTAGTGTGGGAGAGGTGTTGCAGGAGAAGGGAGTCCCACATAAGTCCCTGTGGCCCCACACCAGACAAAGGACGCTACAAAGAACAAAGCTTGAATGCTTTTTCTTACTTTCTAAAGTCAAAACTGAGACTGAGTCCAGCAGCCTCCCAACACACCACCATCATCCACCAGCACATGTCTTGGCACCAGGACGCAGTGCCGCGCTCTCACTCCTGGTGTGAATCTGCAGCAACTACAAGTTGGTGTTGCAGGGCCATGACACAGCACAGCTCTGCAGGCTTACAGGGGCTTTCTGCACACTTACTACAAACATTGTAGAAATAAATTTAGTCATACGTCTCCCACTGAGACCGGCAGTGATCTGAATGGCCAGTGGTTTGGCCCCCTGAAGCCCCCTCTCCAGCACCCACAGAACTGTGCTGAACTGCCAACACCAACCTTCTGTGCTATCATCTTTGCCACCACATCCCGAGCATGCACGTCGATGGTGCAAATGGTCATGATTTTCTGTCTGTCGCCCTTGGAGAGCTGCCCGATCAGCATGGTAACGAGGGTGTTCAGCTGGGTCACTTGCTTCTTGTGATATTCCTTCATCGCATTCTCGTAGCCTTCCTCCACCCTGGCAAAGGCAATCCCAACCTCGGTTGTCCACCAGATCTGGGTGCAGCAAAGCGCCACCTAGGGAAACAGGCTGGTTCAGTATCAGGGAAAATACCAAAGCTTCCTTATGTTCAAGACTGTCGGATCCACAGGGAGATCAAGGATGAAACATCCGTGACATGAAATTAAGTATTTTTTCATACAGTAGTCACAGCAGACAGTACAACAAGGATCTGCTCCATGACATTCATTTAAAACACCATATCAGTGATAGACACATTTAGCAGCTAGTTATAAGTAAATCAGCACCTTTCACATGCCTGACACAGCAGAGGAGGAAGAGTTGGAGACCACGAGGTTGTCAGAGGTGCATCTGAGGGGCTCTTCACTCTTATCAGGCCTCACCACTTTGCCTTCCTGCTGCACCTCTCACTGCTCTGGCTGTACAGACTGCACTGCCCAAGCCCCTGGGCTCTGTCACCCAACCAAGAGCCCCAACCAGAGCATGGAGCTCAGCCTGAAAACTCCATCAGGAGACCGCCAGGATAAAGGACAACTCATCCTCCCTCTCTCCTGGATAGCAAGGTGGAGGCCAGAAACATGCCTGTCCACAGCTGCTGAAAGAAGGGAAGGGCAGGACTGATGGGGAACCCAAGAGCTACCTTTCCACGAGCCAGCCTGAGTGGTGATAAGAAGCAGTGGCAGATACCTGGGCAGGATAGTCAAAGAGCCATTGTTCCCTTGGTTTTTCCTCATAAGCCATGACGGCTTCTGTCATCTCATCTCTCACAGTAGCCCTCATGCTGTCTAGTACATGACTGAGCCAGACTTCAACCTGGAAAAGAGATTAAATCCCAGTAACACATTTGCTCTTCTTAAGTGCCTTTGGTAATTAGTGAAGATAGGAAATGAGGCAAGCATCTCAGTTCTCTTTAGACTGGACATGAGGGAAAGGTTCTTCACCCAGAGGTGCTGGACACTGAACAGGCTCCCAGGGAGGTGTCACAGCCCCAACCTGACAGTGTTCAAGGAGAGACTGGACAACGTCCTCAGACACACGGGGTGACCTGTGGGGTTGTCACTGCAGGGACAGGACTTGGACTCCATGATCCTGGTGGGTCCCTTCCAGCTCAGGACATTCTATGAGTTAACCAAACCTCACAGCCTCCTTCAGACTGGGTAGATTTGGCTAATTCTGGTACTGTAGGATTAGCATCTACTTCCAGACACCAAGAACAGAAGACAGATCTTTTTCTTGAACTCTAGCTACAGGAGGAACCAAAATGAACTCCGTCAATGAATAATTTGGTCAGGTGTGTTCCACCTCCAGGCCATGACAGAATCCCTGGTGGGATGTGGGCAGTCTGCCAGCAGCAGAAGAAAGATGCTGCCAAACTTGGGAACACAATTCCTGCTGAATTTCATATTTCACAGGCAAAGCCCTCAACAAGAAGACAGACTGAACGCAGCAAGCTCCATTGCTGGGGAGCTCAGTAGCCGGTATTACGTACTTTAGCTTCCTGTAATAGACCGTGCAGAAAGGTGAAACTACCAGGATAGATAAGCTGAGCAGTAGCTTGATTCTTACATTTCATACTTTCACTCGTGGTATGAAATAATGAAGACTTGAGAAACAGGTAAAAGGCCTTCTCCTGCCAAACACACCCGTGCAGAGGTACTATGGAATAGCTTAGTCTCTTTTCAGTCTGCATCCCCTCCCTCACCGAGGATATTTGTAGCAAGCTTTAAGACTAACCTTCAAAAGGTCTTAGAAAAAATCAAATTAAAAACCTAGTCAGAAAAATGGCACAGCTCTTTCTCTCACAGTGGACTGCGACATCCACGTCCCCCCTTAGTGAGGACCTATCCAGAGTGACACGAAAGGTTGTGGTGTAAGGAGGTACTAAATCACCACCTCTTCCAGCTTTTCTCATGCACCAAGGGAGAGCAGTGAAGCTCTATGACGTCTTGGCAAGGGATCTCACACGAGGGGCAGGGGAGCAGACTCCACCGGACAGTTTTGATAGACAAGGACTTCCCTCTCACCTGCCCACTGCAGTCACAGGGCTCGCTGAAGCTGACGTACTCCTCCTCTCTACTGTACATTCCCAGGCCAACCTTGGTTGGCTTTTGCTCAGAGTCCAGCTGGAATTTCATCCTGGCCAAGCTGTCAAAGAGTTTGGAAAGATGACGTTGCACCTGCAAAACGGGTTGTATAAATAAAGCAACCGAGATAGGACGAGCGGAATGAAGATCACTATACATGTCACAAGCAAAATCATGTTAACAAAATATCTTGGATATTTAGGTAGCACCACATCTTCTCAAATGTGGCCAACATACTGCCAACAAAAGCCTCTTGCTGTCTCTTGTAATACTTCCACCTATTTCTACGTAATTTAGAAAACAGACATGCCTTAATAAATCATGTTTCTCCATTGGGAAATCTTCCATACAGAGCAAAAGCATAGAAAACATTGAAACACCTCATGACTCCTACCCCAAATTTCCCTACATGTAGTGATGAGAAGTCTGTAGCCATTTCTCCACCTCATCCTATTCTCAGCACAACGTGGAGTTTTCTTCACTATGAACTTTCCTGTTTTTCCACTACTAGAAACTGATTTTGTGCTAGTGAAATATCCTAAATTCTCTTTCATGGAGAAGAAAGATCTTTATTTCTGCCTAAGACCTATGATAAACAGCTCAGACCTCCTATAGAACAACCATGTTCACCAAAAGCACTCTTCCAGAAGGAAAAGAATAATTCAGTTCTTTCCTGTTCACCTCCATCTGAGTCTGCAAAGCCAACAGGGAGATGCTGTGGGCTCTCAACATCAGCATCTGCCTGCTGGGAGCTGAGCAGGTCACCAGCACTTCTTCCAGACCACTGCGTAACACACAACTGCATCACTGCGCGCCCCACGCCAATGAAGGTGAGATTCTCCTAGGATTGACGTCCCCACAGAAAGGGGAAGCTCCCAAAGCAGTCCCAGACAGGAGCTGCCTCTCTCAATTACAGCAGAGAGGTAGAAAAACTCCCATAGGGGAGATGAGAAATGAGGGAAAGGGACCTGGGGGTCCTGGGGACAGCAGGGTGACCATGAGCCAGCACTGGGCCCTTGTGGCCAGGAAGCCAATGATACCCGGGGTGGGTTAGAAGGGGGTGGTCAGTAGGTCAGAGAGGCTCTCCTGCCCCTCTGCTCTGCCCTGGGGAGACCACATCTGGAATATTGTGTGCAGTTGTGGCCCCTCAGCTCCAGAAGGACAGGGAACTGCTGCAGAGAGTCCAGCGCAGCCACCAAGATGCTGGAGGGAGTGGAGCATCTCCCGTGTGAGGAAAGGCTGAGGGAGCTGGGGCTCTGGAGCTGGAGAAGAGGAGACTGAGGGGGGACTCATTCATGTTTACAGATATATAAAGGGGGAGTGTCAGGAGAATGGAGCCAGGCTCTCCTCAGTGACAACCAGTGATAGGACAAGGGGGAATGGGTTCAAACTGGAACACAGGAGGTTTCACTTAAATTGGAGAAGAAACTTCTTCTCAGTGAGGGTGTCAGAGCCTGGCCCAGGCTGCCCAGGGAGGTTGTGGAGTCTCCTTCTCTGCAGACATTCAAACCCCCTGGACCCCTTCCTGTGGAACCTCAGCTGGGTGTTCCTGCTCCATGGGGGGATTGGACTGGATGAGCTTTCCAGGTCCCTTCCAACCCTGACATTCTGGGATTCTGCGTGAGATGCCCAATGCTCTGATGCTTTCAGAGAAGGAAGGGTGGAGGTGGATTTGTCCATCTAATTCTGACTCACTGACTCACAAAGAACTACAACCCTCCCTCTCATGAGCTGTGCTGCAAGTGGACGCAGCTTCTCACACACATACAAGCAGGGCCAAACCCTGGGAGGTGCTAAGTGACTCTGAGAAGCACAGGGCACTCAGCATCCCCCCAGATCACAGAATCATTTTGGGTGGAAGAAACCCTCAGGATCAAGTCCAGCCATACCCTAGCTCTGGCACTAATCCATGTCCCTAAGAACCTCGTCTAAATGTCTTTTAAACCCCTCCAGGGATGGTGACTCCAGCACTGCCCTGGGCAGCCTGTTCCCATGCCCCACAGCCCTTTCTGGGAAGAATTTTTTTACAATATCCAATCTGAACCTCCCCTGGCACAACTTGAGGCCATTAAGCGTATCTTGAGGCCATAAGCTTATCTCTTTTCAAACCGTAAGTAAACCGTAGAAACTTTTTCTTACATGTAGAAGCTTCTGGTCACAAATCCCCAGCTGCCCCTTCCCAGACCCTGTCCAGTCTGGAGGGTTCGGACACAACCCCAGCACTTGCTGCGATCCTGCTGCCAGAGCCCGAACGCACCTGAATCTGCACAAGTTCAGCACCCAGTTCACGAGGATAATGTCATTGTGTATTTAATCCTCCTTTAGGAATCATCAGACTTTGAAACTACATTGGGAAGGCTGAGAGTGTATCTATGTATGATACTGCTTGACATTTACTTTGATTTTACTGCAAATACTTTTGAATAACAGGAAACACCAGGAATTTCTTCTTACTCAACAGAGCATTTCAACACAGTATCTTTGCTTCCTGTGGTTTTTTTTTCCTCTTCATTTTCAATATCAATCAACTATGTATTTATGATACTCTGTGGGCTGAAATCACCCAGCAGCAGACACAGATAGAAGCAGCGTTAAAGGTTAGAGGGAAACAACAGCATTTCCAAATACACATGCAAACCTGCTCCATTCCTGTGCTCACATCAATACTGAAAATGGTGGAAAGCCTGAAGAAAGTGAAAATACTCGCTACCAAAAGACAGAATTAGGACTTTGTTCATCATCCAACACTCGCCTTTTGCTGTGAACGTTTTGACTGGTTTTATGCACCAACCTCTGAATAAAAGATGCGTCCCAAACAAGGCCAAGCAGAGCTGTGCAGGGGTGGGTGGCAACCCAAGGAAGTCCTGCCTTGGCCACAGCCACTGTCTGACCACCAGCTGTCTTACCTCTTCCAGGCTGTGTTCTGCTCTTCCCCTGTAAACAGGCCATCCCAAAGACCTTTGCATGGGGGAAGGAAGAAGTGGCTGACTAGCAGATGTCTCCTCTGCCTAAAAACAGAGACGTTTCCAAGCCCTCGGTTGTCAACACTGTCACATTTGGATGATCGGTCTGTGGCTCTTTCAACAACAGATGCTGTTTGCTGGCATCCCAGCTTGGGGAACCAAGCTCAGCAACAAGTTTTGGCTGAGATCCTCAAGAAATGGTTTCCCCCAACCTCACTGTATCCCAGCAGAAACAAACCCACTGTTTTTATGGTATCAAGAACATAGCTCTGCTCTGTGCAGTGCTTTCAGAACCATCTGCAAGCATCACCAGGGACAGATGGGACAACATACAGTGTGCGCACTGCCTTTCAGAGACGACAGATGAAGGCCAGCAGTGAAAGAGTTATTGTTAATCCAAGTGAGGGTGGGAGAAAAGGCACTCAAGAAAGGATAAGCTACAGCTGAGTCCCTAGACAGCATCTTCCACCCTGACATTACTGACAGCTGGAAAATGTGAAGGTGACATAGTGCAAGGCTTACCAGCTGTGGGTTGGTGCCATTGGAAAGAATATCCAATACATCTGCTGAAGAAACAAAGTAAAATCTGGGAAAGGCCAATCTTTTCATGTCCAAATATTCAGCCAAAGCCTTCTCACACAGGGACAACCTGGGGAGAAGAGCAGAAAAACAGAGCCCAGGACAGGCGGGTGAATATCCTTTAATGTGTCGTGCTACAGTTTGGGTTATCGAGCAGATTCTCCCCTCCCATGGGGAAATGCCAGACATGAGCTGAGCCTGCAGGCTGGTCCTTTACAGCATTTTCCAAATAGATAACAAAGCACATAGTAACTCATAGATCTCTCTCCACTCCCAAGGGTCAAACAGACAAAGAGTCAGAGAATCCTCACCAAAAAGCAGAAACACAGGTGGAAGAAGAGGCTAGAAAGGCTTTGCAGTCTGACTTACTGTTTTAGACAAGCTCTCAACTGCCACAGGTGATTTCACACTAGGATGAAAGTTTCCAAAACTGCTTTTATTCTAATGAGCACATTTTAAAGTCTGATTCAAACCTACTCAGCTTTTTGTGCTTGTGAAGCCTGAAAAGAAACTTGTTTGCTCCGTTCTAAAATGAATCTCTCAGTGTTTACATGTTAAACTGCTGCTGAGCTTTCAAAGTTCATAAATAACATGCAGTTAGTCCTCTGTGGGGAACACGGGCCTTATCTGTTTAGGAAGTAAAATTAGATCTCTATTTTAAATGGATAGTTATTACTGACACAACAGCTATCACGTTAACTTGTTAGGTGTGTTCCAGGTAGAGTAGCTCATATGTTAGGTGAGAACTGTATCCATCTCTGGACATTAAGGTCTTTCTCAGGGAGTTTAGTTATACCATCTGTGAAGGGTACACACACAAAGATAATTTTGTTAATTAAAGCACATGGGATCAGCTCTGCTGCAGATATCCCTGCTTGGACTGCTAAATAGATATTTAAGACACCAAATTTGGGGTGGCAGTGAGGCCACATGTTATTAAAACCAACTGAGTGCCTAGCTTTGTATGTGTGCAAATCAATATTCAAGATAAGAGTTTGCACATACGCAAAGCCAGAATCCACCTTGGGGGCTTCAGGGTGATGGATCATGAATAAAAAGACTCAATGTGTGAATGCAAAGAACGCACAGTCCAGAAGGAAAGCCTTGGAGCACAGGTTAAACCAACTTATTAGAGCTGATCCCAGTCTCTGACAAAATCCTGGGACTGAAGTTGTACCTACCTACTCTGAATGTCCTCCAGTTGTTGGGACAGACCTGGTTTATTGGTGGCCTCAACCACATTTGGGGTTTTCTGAGTTTCATAGGCCAGTTCTTTAAAGTCCACATCAATCCCTTCAAAGCGTTTGGAGTCCTAAAAAGCAACACAAACATGTTCATGGTAAAACATGGATTTTGTGCTAAAGGTCTCCATCCTCTGGGTGCTGTCTTTGGGTTGAGGGGAAAACCTTCTGTCCAGTGCAGACAGGGACCCCTCCACCATTCCAGAATGGCTCTTCCACTGACTTGCCTGAAACTAGTCTTCAAACAGGCACTTGCCTTCTTGTCACTGTATCCCAAAGGGGTTGTGGATAAAGTGCTCCATGCAGGAGGCAATGTCTAGGACCAACCATTTTCATGGGATTTAATTCCCCTTGGAAAACCTCATAAATCTCTCTCTCCCATGTCCAGGTGAAGTACCAAGTTTCCCTGGCTGCAGCAGCAGGAGATGCTCCCACACCGTGGAAAGGCTACCAGCCTCATGTGAGTGCACTCCTCCCCTCCTGCTACAGCACAGGAATCCCAACACCCATCCACAAAACGGGTATGATGACTCTTGTAGAGGAGAGCCCTTCCTTGCCTTCAATGAGGGTATGGAAACCCCACGTCAGCACCGGAGGCCCACATCAACAATTATGCTCCATATCTAACAGGGACTCTGAATTTCTGGAGCTAAACACTGAAGAATAAAGCAAGCTATGTTCAAAACATCTCTGCTCCTCCCTTCTTCCCAGGTCAGGCCTCCTAAGTGAGGCGGGACACTGAACAAGTGTTCCAAGCAGTCCAGGTAACACTTCCACGCTACCCTGTGTTCAGCCCCAGGAGCAAGGCTCCATCTGGAAGGTTGAGCCCTCCCTACACTCACGCCACAGATCCAGCTCCAGGTGAGCATCCCACAGCCTGTCAGCACATCCCCCCAGCCCTGGATGCATCCTGAGGGTGCTCAGCTACAGAGACTTTGAGCTTCAGTCTTTCTTTTACGGAAGAGAAGCTGCTGACTGAGCCACCTGTGTCCCTGGAGCCAAGAGGGCCCCGTGTCCTGGTGCATCCAGCACAGCACGGCCAGCCGGGCAGGGAGGGGATCGTCCCGCTCTGCTCTGTGCTGGGGCGGCCTCACCTGGAGCATTCACTGTGTGCAGGGCTGGGGACACAGGAGAAAAGGAGATAAAGCTACTGGAGGGTGTCCAGAGGAGGGACATGAACTTGGTGAAGGGTTCGGAGGGGAAACCGGATGAGGAGCGGCTGAAGTCCCTGGGTTTGCTCAGCTGGAGCAGAGGAGACTGAGGGCAGAGCTCATGGGGCTGCAGGTTCCTCAGCAGGAGCAGGAGGGGCAGGGCTGAGCTCTGCTCTGTGACAGTGACAGAACCCAGGGAATGGCAGAAGATGTGCCAGGGAGGGCAGTGGGACATGAGGAAAAGGTTCTTCACCCAGAGGTGCTGGACACTGAACAGGCTCCCAGGGAGGGGTCACAGCCCCAACCTGACAGTGTTCAAGGAGAGACTGGACAACGTCCTCAGACACATGGGGTGAATTGTGGGGTGTCCTGTGCAGGGACAGGAGTTGGACTTGACAATCCTGATGGGTCCTTCCAAGTCAGGACATCCTATGGTTCTATGGTTCATACCACTGCCAGACAGCTACTGAGATGCAGACAGCTGCCCAGCAGGATGCAAATGTAAATCATGATGCAATTTCATACATGACATTAGATAGCTCCTGGATATTAAGAGCTTGCTGGCACATGGTACAGCCTCAGGGCACTGGTTATCAGCACCTGTATATATTGCCCAGTGAGCGAGGTGTGCCCAGAATCATAGAATCATTTAGCTGGAGGAGACCATTGAGATCACTGAGTCCAACCATAACCTAAATCTAGTACTAAACCATGTTCCTCATCTATACATCTTCCAGGGATGGTGACTCCAGCACTGCCCTGGGCAGCCTGTTCCAATGCCCCACAGCCCTTTGGGGAAGAAATTGTTCCCCAGATCCAACCTCAGCCTCCCCTGGCACAACTTGAGGCCGTTTCCTCTGCTCCTGGCGCTTGTTCCTGGGGAGCAGAGCCCGACCCCCCCTGGCTCCAAGCTCCTTTCAGGCAGTTCAGAGATCAGAAGGTCTCCCCTCGCCTCCTGTTCTCCAGCTGAATCCCCCAGGTCCCTCAGCCGCTCCCATCACACTTGTGCTCCAGCCCCTCACCAGCTCCATTCCCTTCTCTCAACTTGCTCCAGCACCACAAGGGCTTTCTTGGTGTGAGGGGCCAAAAACTGCCCCCAGGACACTCAGCACAGCGTGCTCTCCGAAGCAGATGGAGGAACAGTCCAAGCAGAGCAGAGTGCAGGGTTGGAGACAGAACAGTGTGTTGTCCAGGGGTCAATGGGCTGCGCACATCCCCTCGTGGGTGTTCGTCCCACAGTGGTGCTGTCAGCGATGCTGCTCGTGAACAGGGACGGGGGTCACACAGCCAACTGTGGGTCACTCGTGAGTGAAAGGCAGGTTCCTCCACAGGGCTGCGAGTGGTCCAGCGGGGCCAGGAACAAGCTTGGAAGATTTTCTAAATAATCAAGAGAATAGGGAATAAGACTGGAAGCTGGACTCAAAGACAGCCCTGAGGAGGTCACAACCCTGAGGAGGGCATCAATGACAACTCTGCTCAATTTTCTGAAGCTGAAGTGGGAGAAGAGCTGCTCTCCTGCTGCACCAGCACTGGAGGCAGGGAAGCGGATACTGCAAAGCTGCCTGGTCCAGCTCTGATTTGACAATTTGCACCATCTGAGTAATTATCTCCGTCTTCTCCCCTCCAAGGAAAGAGGGAACATGCCTGTATCACTGAAGGAAGCCAGCAGCCTCCTGCTCAGCCTCCAGGAACTCTGCATCTGCTGTGCAATGGTGGAGGGGAGGAAAAACAGTTTCTCAGCAGGGTTCAGGCACAACCAACAGTACAAAAACATCCTGGGGCAACACTGGGGAAACTGCTGTAGCATTAAGGGAGCCTCCAAGAAAGCAATGCAGCAAGAGAACAGTCCTGCTTGGGGGAACACGGCAATATAGACAACCTTCTTCTGTGTAATGGAGGCTCTTCTTCAACGCTTTCCACACAGGAAAAATAGGATTTGGGATTTCATACCTTAGGAAGCTGTGCCCGTATATCTTCTGAGCCTATGAATATGCTCTCCAAGTGAGACCACGTACGCTGCACTTCGAACCAGAGAGAAATGACGGAATCTGTTGTGGACAGCTTCCTCTGCCATATGGACACTTCCTCCAAGAAGAAAGCAATACATTTGGATGTCATTAAATTCTGCAGCTGCACCTGGTTGTCTTCTAAAGTTTCTATGAGTTCCTCGTCTGACTTCAGCAACGGGATGTTCGTCCGGGGGTGAGGCTCATACTGAAACTCCATGGTGCTCCAACTCATTTTTAGCTCCTTCAGGACTTTCTCCATACTCATTTCTCGTACCGCTTTGTCCACAATGCCACGAACCTCATCCTCAAAGTTATGGAGGTTGAGCTTCAGGAGGTCAGCCAGCGTGGTGTCCGAGTCCATCACAAACCTCACACCCGTCACCTGCATCAGCTGATTCCAGTGCCTTTCCCTAATGGCGGGATTTTGAAGTTCTGCCACAGCTTTCAGGGCCGTCAGCATGTTCTTCACCTTGCTGTCCAGCCCAGTGAAAGCATCCCACGCCCTCACCTCCTTATCCAAATTCCGAATCTCTCTTGCAAACTTTTGACACTCCAGATCCATGTTTTCCACGTTAATATCCGCCCATTTGGTGGTCTGCCAGTCATCAAGGCAAGTGCCCACAAGGGAGATCATATCCCAGAGCTCTTTGAGAAGACACAGCTCCTTTCGGCACTGCTTCAGTTGTTTATAGTCTGGCACTACGACTTCAAACAGACCAGCTGATTCATAAATCGAGGTCATGGCTGACTCCATTTGTTTAATCTCAATGTGCTTTGTATCCAGCAGTTGATAAGGCTTTTTGGTGTCAAACCTAGAAAGAAATGTTTATTCTTCATAAGTGATATTGTAACAACTTCTAAAGAAAACATAAAACGAATGGTGCCTCTGAGACACAAAGCAGACATGATACATCTATAGTACCCACTGATGGTGCAGCCACATGGCACTGCTGACAACCCCTTTAAGCAATATTGTGCACTCAGCATCCAGATTGAATCTCTTGCTAACACCTTACAGTGTTTGCAGGGACAAAACACCCAGGGCATAACAGATACAACACCGTGAGCAGGTAGGAAATGTATGCAAGGGTTCAAGAACACATCCTCAGGACACTCCGAGATGATCCCATGAAGCTTTTCTTCCTCAGGGCTTCTCTGATGTTATAATTTCACTGTACCTGAATGGTGCTTCTTTCCGAAATCGCTCTCTGAATCTATGTTGCTCAACATCAAACGCCGCACAGCTCTTGCGCACAACTGTCATTTCGTCCGCCTGCAGAGGAGCCACATGCTGCTTCACAGCTATCGCCAGCTTCTTTATATTGTTCCATTTTTCTGGCAGCTCCTGCAAGCAAAATTTAAATGACGGTAGGCAGTATTTGCTATTTGATATAAGATGTGACTGATCTGTTTATGGACAATCACAGAACAGGAAAAGCAACAGATTCCATGCCTAAAACTGCAAGGAAGTTTTGTTGTGATGCAAAAGCTAAACACAATTTGGGATAAAACTTATCAGTTATCCACAATTTTGAAGACGAATGAAGACTGAGACTTTAAAACTGACTGCTCTGATTGCAAAAACATGTTAAATAACTTCAGAAGAAGGGTCCCAGACCAGATCCTGGGCTCCCAGGATGGCTCGGTGGTTGAGAGAGCACAGTTCTCCTGACACCGAGCCCAGCGGGACCCAGAGCTGGCTGGAGGCAGGAGGGTGGGCTGAGGATGCAAGTTCATCAGATCGTCCGGCTTCCCAGAGCTAATTAAGAAACAGAGCCTGGGAAATTTCCAGCCAGCTCTTAGAGCAGAAGATATTATGCCAGAAGGACTTCTACAGAGCTTTCTGGGGCAAATCCCTCCAGCCTGCCTGTATAATATTAGTACTAAATAAGACAGTTTCTTTCTCAGGACTGCATCCAAGCTGCTGGTGCACAGCACTGCTAACAATCCACCCTTTGCACCTGGGATTTTATTTAGAAAGAGATTTGATTTCTTCTCTTCTCACTAGACTTCTCGAGCCAAATCCTCACCCCAGACAGTGACACCAGCCAGGGCTCTGCTGTCCTCAAGTCCCACAGCTTTGCTCTCCCACTTCCCCAGGTACTGTGCCAGCCTACAGGAAAGACTTTGGGCTTCTTTTCATCCCAGTGCACATAGTTGAGAAGACTAATGGAGATGCACCAACACTATGCAAAGAAGCGAAATAACCTGGAGGCAGCAGAGGCGGCCAGAGCAGGGCCAGTCCCTCCTGAGGGGTCTCTTTCTGGCACTTCATGTTCCAGTCTCTGTAGAAATCACTATCCATGACCATAGCAGGGCACACATGGAGCTGCTTCCTTGTCCTTCTCATACAAACTATCAGCTCCAGCCCATCCATCTTCATGGCCATGGAGGGAGCGGTACCTGGAGGAACTTACTGTGGTTTTCCTACTGTGTACAGCAGTGAATGAATTATTCAACTATGTGTTGCTGTCACTTGCCAGAAAGAACGAAACTGTTTTGTTATCTCCTCCATCTGAATGGCTGCCCTGCATACCTCATTTCTTCTGTCAGAAAAATAAATCAGTTGTTCAAATCTACACGCACAAACAGGCACCAAGCAAGCAGCTCTTGGGCAGAGGAATCAGCAGAGCTGGGTTCCCCATAGCACCATTTTTTATGCTGAACTGAAGCTGCTGTAGCAGCCAAAACATTCATTTAATGCAGCTCTTCTGTTTTTCAGGGTGTCTGTAGGAATCCAGTTATCTTTAGGACCCTTACCCGTGTCAGATTTGGTGATACAACCACCCGTGGATCACGGCTGCACCAGCAGAAAACTGGGGGATTGCTAAACCCCGCTCAGGTCCCATCCAAGCCTGCAGCAGAGGGAGGAACTTCTCCCCAAAAAGCTCTGCCTTAAACCTGGTGTCCTACACAGAGCCCTCTGCACACAACGCCCCGTGACTAAGGGGTATCCATCAGTACGCAGCCACACGCTCCTCCACCGTAACATGGTGACTGCTGCCAGTTCCCCAAGGCTGGCTGGGCATCCCACAGGCTTTTCCAACCTTCACCTCATGGTCCCCTGTCCAGAAATGAGAAGAATTCCCCAAAGAAAAATTGATTCATCAGGGCCAGATGTGGAAAGGTGCTGAAATACTTTCATAACGTGCTCCCAGTGATGTCCTTTGGGTCAAGCAGATTGGGTGTTATAGACCTAGTGGAGGACTGAAGTCCTATGAGAAGGCGACTCCTCTGCCAACATTATCCTTCCCATCTCCACAGTTGCCAAGAACTGGCTTATTTAAAAATAATTATAATTCAAACTAATTAACAGATGTATTTGAAAATGCATTAATTTTTTTCAAGAGTAATCGCTGAGAGTTGGAGCAGGCAATTCTATGTTTTTCATACATAACAAAAGGCTTAATCTCTGCTTTAAAAGAAAAATCTCCATATAACTCCAAAATTTAGAGCTATTAAGGCACATCCCACAATAGTAAAATACTATCCACTGAGGCCCTCTAATGACAGGGAGTGGGGCTTTAAATATTCCTGCAATGCTCTTAAGCTCATACTCTTTGACGCTGGCTCCTTGGCAAACCGCCGTGTCCACCGCAGCTTTTCACCCACCTCCAGTTGCTTATAGACTTCCTCCGGCAGCTCTTGCTCATACGTCTTCAGCAGTTCGACGGTTTGCTTCAGGGGCTCGAACATGGCATCGGTGACACTGTGCCTTTCCTTAACGGCCAGGAGATGCCCCATGATCTCCACCAAACCATCATAATCGCCTTTTTCAACCTTTTTGCTCAAACCTTTGTCAGCAGTTTTTATGAACTCGTCCAGGTCAGACAAGCTGTAGAACACAAAACAGGAAAGCACCAAATGAGAGCAGTTCCTACCGGAATCATCCAGGCAGCTGGACTGGCACGGAGAGGGAAAGGCCTGGCTAACTCTGCCCATCACATGGCAACATGCTGAGGGCATCAGAACCACAGTTCATGCTCACAGGGATCCATAGATGTGGTACAGCTTCCTGTGAGGAACGGATAAATGGGTTGGGACTTCACAGGTTGGAGAAAAGGCATTTGAGGAGCACAAGTCTTACGAGGAGCAGCTGAGGGAGCTGGGGCTGTTCAGCCTGGAGAACAGGAGATGAGGGGAGACCTGATCTCTGCAACTGTCTGAAAGGAGGTTGGAGCATGGAGGGGGTTGGTCTCTTCTCTCAGGTAGCAAGTGATAAGATAAAATGGCCTCAAATTTCTCCAGGGGAGGTTCAGATTGGGTATTAGGAAAAAAATTATTCACAGAAATGGCTGTCGGGCCTTGGAACAGGCTGCCCTGGGCAGTGGTGGAGTCACCATCCCTGGAGGGGTTGGATAGACATATAGATGAGGTTCTCAGGGACATGGGGTAGTGCCAGAGTTAGGTTATGGTTGGACTCTGTGATCTTGATGGTCTCTTCCAACCAAACAGATTCTATGACTCTATCCTATGATTCTATAAGGGAGACCTGTGAGCTCGGGTCTGTGGTCTGAAGAGAGTGAATTTGAAAGGACAGTTTTCATGTCATCTCTTCCAATACAAGAATTCAACAAATGAACCTGGTAGGTTGTAAAGCTACAACAAACAGGGATTCTTCTTCGCACGCTGCCTTATTTCAGAGGGTAAGTCTCTGCTGCAGAAGGATGCAGATGTTAAAAATTCACAGCGGTTCAGAAAAGCAACCGAACATTTGTGGGAGAAAAAAAAATCCATCCAGGTCTTTAGATACAAAGGTACAACCCATGACTCTCAAAGTCCTCAGGTATGAATGGTTAGAGACAAGGAGACTATTTGGGGGAAGTTTCCCTACCTGCTTCTTGATCTCACCAGCTGCTGGACACTGTTAGCAGAGCTTGATGGGCTCCTGGATCTTTGGTCCTTTCCATTCTTCCCTTCTCAAAACGCTTACTTTTGAAGTGCCCGCTTCAATTCTGTGGATGCTGCTGGACCAAAACAGAGCCCTAAACACTTCACCTATTAAAGACTAAACTGCTGAGTCAGGAGCTCTTAATAAGAACTCCTAAATGCCTGTTCTAACCTATGCAAAAACCTCTTTGCACAGGAATTATCGTGCTGAAAAGAACACAAGAGATCACAGCAGCCACCACACGCAGCAGCCTTCACTAGTACATATGTCTGTAAATATTTCTTCGTAAGCATCCAAGCCCTGTGGCATCCTTCAGCTGCTACTACTCAAATAAATCACCTAACACATCATCCTGCAGAGACCAGGCGGCTCAGCAGCTATTCAGAGCAGGGAACACATGTTAATTCAAAACTTACATCCAAAGCTCCTCCTTTTTGTAACCTTGAAACTGCCTCCCCATGACTGCTCATGCCAGGCAACCCAAATTACTTTTTTTACAAAGAGTGCACTCAAAAGAGCACTGCATTTAGAAACGGAGCAAGTATCTCATGGCATTAATGCAGCTTTACTGATGGCAAATTCAACAAAATAAGCATAGAGCCCTAGAAGAGATTAGATTAGTTGGACCAGGATGAACAGACAAACAGACATCCTGTCCAACACCACACAGTAGGTCGTAGGAGCATCAGCTCGCAGGATGTCGATGGTACCGAGTTCGTGGAACTGTTTGCACTTTACACACTCAGCTGGACCAGCTGCTCCCAGCAGAGACGAGGGGATGAAAGTTAGCAGAGATGCGATGGAGCTGGCAGGGGGTGTGTGCCCCCTCCTCTTGCTCCTGTATTAGCCTTTTGCTTATCAGTGTGAAATGATAAAGCCCAGCCAACACAAGAGAAACCCACTTTGGTTCTGGGAAGAAGAGGTAGAACGGTTCCTACCTGTGCATGACGTGGTCCATGAGATGCTGCTTGAACACCAAGCTCCACCGTTTAATCACATTCAGCAGAGACGCTTTGAAAGGCCGAGCATCAACTTTCATCCAACTCTGGAAAATGCTGATGGGCTCGATGCGATTCACCTCCTCATAGATCTTCTCGTAGGAGTCAATCTGCTCTCGGAACTGCTGCAGCGTGGGAGGTGACTCAGGGACCCCGTTCTCTGCATGGGCCTCGATTTCTGCCGCAGTGAGAATGTGCCCGTAGAGGAGGAACTGGCGGAAGAACTCCTTTCTGTCCTCCCCGTACAGGTAGGAGTAGTGGTCGAAGGCACTGCGGTAATCACAGCAGGCCGCCATCACGGCCTGCACACGCCCCATCAGCTCATGGCGCATGTCGGCCAGGTCAGCCATGTCCTCCATGTCAGCCTGGAGAGAAGAGGAGAGGAGCTCGCAGTGATGCGGGGGCAGCGTGGCACCTCCTCACTGCCACACAGCGTGAGGGAGCTCCACAGCCACGGACCTGGTAGTGGAGGAAGCCGCTGTGCTCAGCCAGCCTGGGCACCAGCGATGAGATCCGGTAGATGTCGTTGAGAAGACCTTCCACCACGTCGTAGAAGCCGTCGTTTGTGCCAGGGTCCAAGGAGGGTTGAAATATCAAACCTGGGATCACCAAATCCAGCTGCACCTCAAACAGGGGAGGAAGCCCTGCCTTGGGATCTGGTAGGGAAGAACAGAGGTGCCAGGTTATTTTTGAAGGGGAGAAAAGTGATCTAGAGCCACCACTAACATCCCACCACAAGACACACACATGCCCCACAGGGACACCAGGCAGGTGGGACACCCACTCGCTGGGTCCAGTGACATTGTGTCTGCATACAACGCAGAGGGGAGGCTGCCAAACCAGCTGGTGTTCTGGTACCCACAGGAGATACTGGAGAACAGATGAGACACAAGTGATTTAAGGACCGGAAAAATGCTGTGGAGGGAAGCCTTAAAGAGACCAGGCTCTTCAGCTAATCAAAAGGGAGTCTGAGAGCTGAACAATTACAGCGCATAAGTACTTAAAGAGGAGAAAAACAACAGGAACCAAGAGGCTCTTTAATTTAGTGGAGAAAGGCATGAAAAAATAAAACACCAACTGGTTTCACAAATGTGAAATTCTGTGCTTGTTTTTAACAAGATGGTGAGGAACTGGATGCAATTCTCCAGCTCAGTGTGCCTCCACATCCAGGAGGGAAGCGTTCTGAAGATGTGCTTTAGCTGGACACAGCTGCTCTCAGCAGAGTGACCCTCCGTGGCAGCCTTAGGCAGGAGCTCTGCTTTGGTGACCCCTCTCCTCACTCCTCAGTGATGGAGGTTTTTCTTTCATGTCTTTCATCCACAGAACCAACTCTTGAGACTCTCCACAAACGAAAGGTTGTGTCACCTTGATGCTTTGTGCATGGGAGGTCAGGAGATGGCTGATGCCCAAGAACAGACTTGGAATGATGCCTCAATTTTGTCTGTTCACAAATCCCAGCAAATGGTGCACAGTCATCTCTGTCCCTTCCCTTGAGCAAGGCTTTGCTCCAGTGACCAGGGGACAGAGTTACCCTCTGAGTCTGGAGGCTCCTCCAGCACTTGCTGTAGACAATGCAAGAGGCAGAGTAGAAAGACCACCACAAGTCAAAGCACAAAACAGAAACTTCCTTTTGGTGAGACTGAAGATGGTATCACGGCCAGAGCTGAGGAACCAGCAGTTACCTGTGTTTTCGAGGAGGTACTTGAGTGAGCACTCAATGGCAGTGAAGAATCCATCCAGAACTATCTCATCCACGTAATCCACATAGGCCTTCCAGATGTCAGATGCTGGGTCTGCAAGTAAGAGGCTCTGGTTTTCCTGGAAGAAAAAGACGACACTTTGAAATACAGCGGGGCTGAGTCTGTCCTACAAGAGCTGCCCACAGCTGAGGACTCATGGCAATGAGCACACAGGTACCAGCCCTGCGGGGGGTGAGAAACCAGACAGACGGATGTTGCTGCTGGTAGCATGGCCACAATTTTCTCCTTCTGTCAAGGGCTGCTTTGTCATCTGAAGCAACTCAAAATAATCACAAGGTAAAAATGGAGTGCGTGAGAGACTTAGCAGCCCTGCAACCTTCTCCTCCCTCTTCTCTGAGGCCAAAGGGCTCAAGGGTGCTTTGCAGACCTGGGCCAAAGGCTCATCCCAATGCATGAAGCCTCAGTCCTTGTGGCCTGTATAATGTTACCTTGGGTGGATGAGTCCTTCCAAGTGGACTGCTTACACCTCTGCCCTACAAATGGTCATCTCAAAACAAGAGAACTTTAAAATTCAGAAAAGGGTTTTTAAATAAACCAAGTGAAAACAGTTAAAGATTGGGATCAGAAGACAAAGGGTTGGCTTACAGCCTCCCTTCTCAGCTTATTGCGTTCCTTACCTCCAGGCAAGTTCACAGTCAGGAAATTCACGGTTTTCTAGGCCACAGAATGGCCCCATCCTTCTTGCGTCTCCTCTTCCACACCCACAAGACCAGCCTGGGTATCCATCCCCTGCACCTCCCAGGCTCTGCCGTGATCCTGTTCCGGCCTTGCTATGCCCTCTGAGGGCTCTTTCTCCTAAGCCTGCCAGGGGCTCTCAACACAGGCACGGGCTCAAAAAAAACGTAAGGTCCAGCTTGCAGTCTGCTGCCAGGGGTTCAAAGCCGGCTGTATTTCATCTCTGGGGACACAGGAGAGGGTGCCATTCCCAGTGGCATGGCAGCTTGGCACACGTGAGATCATAGAATCATTCTGGTTGGAAGAGACCCTCAAGATCATCGAATCCAACCATAACCTAACTCCACCACTAACCCATGTCCCTAAGAACCCCATCTGTACATTTGTTAACACCTCCAGGGATGTGACTCCACCACTGCTCTGGGCAGCCTATTCCAAAGCTTCACAATCCTCTCTGTGAATTATTTTTTCCTAATATCCAATCTGAACTTTCCTTGGTGCAACTTGAGGCCACTTCCTCTCATCCTATCTCTTACTACTTGGGAGAAGAGACCAACCCCCTCCATGCTCCAACCTCCTTTCAGACAGTTGCAGAGAGCAAGAAGGTCTGGCCTCAGCCTCCTCAAGATAGAGTGGCATTGCCAATTGGGCTTGAGTCAACCCAGAGTTGCTGCTCCCCAACTTTACACATCAACGCTGAGTGATTAAACTGTTAACAGAGCAAGCCAGGGCTCTGGTGCCTTGCAGACTCACCTCCACATTTTGCTGACACAAGAGAAAGGGGAACTTCACAGGACTGAACACTATGGGAATGCCCATTTGAAAGCACCACCCCCTCTTCACCGTCCCATGCCCTTGTATTTGACAATGCCCCCTTGTCACTGGTGTTCTACTGAACCTTTACTCCAGAGGCCTCATCCTGGTGCAAAAGGGCAATGCAAGCCAGCATCTCACTGTCCTGCCTGTGCTTGTGGGTGCACGTACCCAAACTCTCTGTGCTCTTCTCTCAGCAGCCTCAAGACTCACCTGCTCAAAAGAAGACCTGAACACCCAAGGGAAACACAGCAGACCAGCTCTTGGCCCCTTTGCTGCTGTTCCTCCAGGTTTGACCAGCACAGCAGGACAGAGGCATGGGGACATCCTATTTTGGGCCACGGTGCCTTTCCCTCCCCAGGACCTTCATGCTGCTTTGCAGTTGGTCCTGCCCTGTGAGCCACCAGAGCAGCGGTGCCAGCCCTTCTGCCTTGGCCACAGCCCCATGTTCTCTCCGGTCAATTTAGGAAGTGTTCCCATCTTTTGGGTGTAGCTGGAGGTGGTTGAGCCTGTCACAGCTGTAGCAGCAGGACAACGTGGGCATAGTAAAATCCTCGCCGTGGGTTCAGAGGGTACAGAAGTGGGTCAGAAGCCCAAGGCTGAGTGCAGACAGTGAAGTAAGGTGAGCAACAAGGGCTCAGTGTCCCAGAGAGGGTCAGCCCAGTCTCTCCAGAGTCCAAGGCCAGATGGTGACCCTCAGGAGTGGGCTGGACCTAAAATCCATCTGCCTTCCAGCCAAAGTGCTGTCCCTGACACGCTAAAACCTCTGGGCAGGTGAGGCGCAGAGATTTGGGCTTTCTCCTGCTCTGCAAAGAGGACTCTCAGCTCTGGCAAAGCCACTGGAAAAAACCCAGGGTTCAGACAGCAGCTTTTTTCTTGTTACTCAGCTTCTCCCTGGACTGACAGCGTCACCTCCTGCTCCCACAGAGGAACAACAAGCCTAAAGCAGAAAGGTCAGCCACAGCCAGCTGCCTCTCCATTTTAAGGTGAATATTTCGGAGGAGTTTTTCCTCTGAGCAGGATCCCAAAGCCTGATGCACGACTCCCCTCTAGTGGCTTCACAAGAACCAGGACCGGGAGCCAGACTGGGCTGCATCGGCTCCCACTCCTGCTCCAAACTCGGTGCCTGGTCAGCAGCCCCGCACACTCAGCTGTACCAGCTCACCCATCAAAGTATTCCTTAATCAACAACAGGTAAGTTTTTCAAATGAGTTAAGGGAGTTAATTTTAAGGTGAAGCAGCTCTGGACATTTTCACCAGAGCGGAGAGACACCCAGAGCCTATGAAGAGTCAACAAACCCCTGGAGAAGGTCCCCCCTCACCTTCACCAGCAGATGAATCCTCTGCCCTGACTCTCGGACAAGGCTGTAACGCCGTTCCAGGCGGTCCTGACAGTCCTCCAGGCTCAGCAGCGATTCTCTTCTACAATCTCTTCTCACAAATATGGGCGACGCCCACGATCCCACGATGGTCTGGATCTCCTCAACATTGTTTTTGGCTTTCTGTATCCTCTGCTCGAGGTCATGGACATCATCCATCACCATGGAGATGTCATCCCAGACACCTGGTAAAAAATGAGATGATTGACTACTTTTTTTCAGAGCTGCATGGCCAAGCTCTTGTGCACTCTCCATAAGACTTTTCCCCCACGGTTTCATGTATTTCTCACCCATCATTAACACAAGAGACTTACCACCTCAACCAAAAGAGTCACTTCTAGCTCCCTCCTACCCCAACAATCCATGGTACAGCTGCAGCCTCTGTTTTCTGCCAGGAGCACCAGCACCGTGGGGACGTCTGACACTTCCCCCTTTCCCGTACCCAGATTTAATCTGCTACCAGAGAGAGAACAAGGACAACAGGCTGAGTGTTCCTGCCACTGTCACTAGAGCAGGGACCCACAGCCCCACAAACACAGGCTGTGACAGCCCAAGGTACCAGCGAGGGCTGCATTTAGATTCAGGGAACTTCATCTGCAGGAAAGTCCCTTCATCTTTGTTGTGCAATGGAGAAAGAGTTTTTCAGCATGAGGAATTCTGCTTTGCAAGTTCCCAAGGGAGGACACTTGTTCCTGTTCATACCACAAGCCTGATGACAGAAATATATATTCCAACAGCGAGCAGTTTGCTTTCACCAAGAGGAAACAAATTGTCTTCCTCCATTCTGCTTTGCAGTTAAAACTGATCAAGCAAGAACACTGGTTAAATCATCCCAAAGTCACGGTGCACAAACCTCACCACTAACCACAGTATTTCATCTGGCTGGAAAGGATAACGAGGTGGCCCTGGCCCCCACCGGGAGAAGTCTGTCCCAAGCCAGATGGCTGGGCCAAGGGGTCCCAGTCCCTGCACAACTCAGGGAGAAAGCAGTGCCTTGGGGACACAGGGACATGACCACACAGTGGGTCACTTGGGCTGGCACGGGCAGGGAGCAGACTCTTCAACCCCAGCCTTGCCAGCTCTCACAAACCCCAATCTTGCCGTTTCCTCAGCATCACTGCTTACAGGGCAGCCTCTCTTCCCCAAAAGCCCAGAGGGAAGCTGAAGGGATCAGGATCCTGTCCCCAGCCCAAGCAGATCAAGGTAAGATGGGAAGGAGCAGGCAGGCTGGGGGCTGCCCTTTGTCTCCCCAGTGCTGGCTCTGCTGGAGAGTCCCCTGCCCTGCTGTGAACTGTCACTGGGAACCAGGTGATGGAGGCTGGGGACATGGGAGGAATCTGATGAGACCCAAGTGAGCAGGTTAACCATGAGCAATGTGCCCTGTGGCCAAGAAGGTTGATGGTACCTGGGCTGCGTGAGTAGGAGTGTGGCCAGCAGGTCGAGGGAGGTGAATCCTCCCCCTCTGCTCTGCACTCGTGAGGCCCCATCTGAGTGGTGTGTCCAGTTCTGGGCACCCCAGTTTAAGAAGGACAAGGAATTACTGGGGAGAGCCCAGCGGTGGCTACCAAGATGCTGAGGGGTCTAGAGCATTTTTCTTCTGAGGAAAGGCTGAGAGAGCTGGGGCTGTTGAGCTGGAGAAGAGAAGCTGAGAGGGATCTGATCAATGGGATCAATATCTCAGGGTGGCTGTCAGAGGATGGACCAGACTCTGTTCAGTGGTGCCCAGCACCAGGGTGAGGGGCAACGGGCACAGACTGAAACACAGGAGGCTCCATCTGAACATGAGCAGAAACTTGTTTGCTGGGAGGTGCCAGAGCCTGGCCCAGGCTGCCCAGAGCGGGTGTGGAGTCTCCTTCTCTGAGACATTGAAACCCGCCTGGACCCACCTGTGTGATCTGCTCTGTGACCCTGCGTGAGCAGGGGGGTTGGACTGGGAGATCTCCAGAGGTCTCTTCAGCCCTCACCAGTCTGGGATTCTGTGAAATCCTGTACGGCCTCTTTCGCCCTAACACAGAGCTAGCTCACCCTCCATCTTCCAGTTGAGTGTTTCTTCTGCCTTCTTCAGCTTCAAGTTAATATCCCACAGCTGCTCCTGTATGAGAGGGTATTCGACCTCCAGGACTGTCTTCAGGACCTTGTTGTATCTGTTCACCATCAGCTCCAAGTTGGCCGCCAGCTGCCGGTATGACTCCTTGGAGGAATAGATTTCTGCTGCCGTGGGTGGGATGGCTCCCAGGCGGCTGCCAGACAGGTAGCTCAGCTCCCTCAGCACCGACACCAGCTGCAGAAACAAGGCAGAGAGCTGAATGTGAGACAATCCTCCCCATTCACCTGGTAGACACCCTCCCGTCAATTCTGGGGATCTTAGGGGGTTCCTGCTGTTTTATTCACAAAGCAGTACGCTCTGAGAAGGGCCTGGACACCTCCTAGTCCAGACCATCTCCCTCCCATTGATCTTTGCCTCTGATTTGCTTCCCAATCAAAGACATATAGCTCTGTTAACTACCCAGCCAGCAAACCCTGTGCAGCCTCTAAAAGCCATGATGATCTCTGGTCTTCTCAGCGATCCTCATCAATACAGTCTTTCAGCAATACTGTGCCTGCAGGAGGAGGCACAACCAAAAGCATCTTTGAGTTGTGATGGAACGGGATTGAGTGGGTTATTAAACTATAAACCCAAGTAGAAGTGAGTCCCTGCAACAAACGGAGCAGCAAGGTCTTCCAACGCAATATATCACTTCTAAGACAAAAAAAAAAAATCTTTGCTCAGTTTAGTGGCTTGTGAGAGGGAAAATGCTCCTGAAACGGCACATTTTGGCTGGGTGACAGAAATTCAGTATATTGTATGGGCAATGGCAGGGGTGAGGAGTATCTACAATACTAAAGTGACTATGTCCACAATGACAAGAAGAGGAAAGAAAGACGGAGCGCAGAAGGGTGAAGGGAGCAGTTTGAGGAGGTGGATGGAAGAGGATGGGATGGGAGGAAGGGAAAAGCAGGGGATTGAGGGAGCAGGAGGCCAAGTGAGATAGAACCAAACTCCCCTCCCTTTTATGCACTGGAATGTCTGAGACATCCCCACCATGGTGTCAAGGATGTCTTACCCTCTTTCCCTCTCCTCCATGGAAGGTGAGCTCTGGAAGATTCTTTAATGTTGAAGGGTTGCAAATACATCCTCCCTTTAGGCAAAATGAGGTGCTCCTATCTGCTCTGAAGGGCATGAAGGGGCTGCTAAGCAGGCACCTGAGGACATGAGGCAGTCCTCAGTACGGAAAGCTGAGAGCAGCGCAGAAGCACTCAGAGACTGGAGCTGAGAACATGCTCAGCACGTCACAGGCTCCAAACCCTGGCACCAGGGTGAAGGGTGGAAAACATCCCCTGGGGCCATTTGCTTCCCACCTTAGCAAGGAGATTCCAAGGAGCTGGACAAATCCTTTGTCTGAGAGCCAAGCTGGAATGAGCTCTGGAACCTCAACACTTTTCTCTAACAGCAGCAAGTCCCAGGGAAAGGGGGAAGTGTTTGATGTTTTCCCAGGCCCCTGAGATTCAGCACCTCCGCAGCAAATGGCATTTCACATTTGAGAGGCCCCAGCTCTCATCAGGCCCCAGAACCTTTGAATCCACCTCTGCACTCTGCTGGCTTGGACCCTGCCTCTGCTTTGGGCAGGGGGATGGTCAGGCCTCCCTGTGCTGGAGAGGGCAGCCCTAGGGAACAGAGACCTACTGGAAGCCTCCTGCACCACAATTAAGGAAATCCAACAGCCACAACACTGAAGTAACAAAACAAACCTTTCCTGGGATTTTTATACCCTTTCAGGAAGCTCAGATTTCAGGTAAACATAACACGAACCCACGTCTGTAGGATGATGCTCCTACGCTCCCCACACCAGCGTCAAACCAACCTGCTCTGGAGATGTTGACACCATTTAACATCTGGCTACTCACAGACTTTCTGGCTTTAATTACAATCTGCGCTGCTTAAACTGTAATCCTGATATTTTACCAGGAGACAGAGCCCACAAAGGGGATGGTTAATTCATGTCACCCATAACAGATGCTCCAGGGACCTCAGCAGAACAGATCTAGTAGCGATCCCACCAGACTTGCCATGCACGGTGGGGCACAGCTTGGAGACGTGCCCTCCAGCAGACAGGAAAGCTAGTTCTTACCTGGGGATCAAAATTAACTGTGATCAGTTTGGTTTCTGGATCTCGCCGGATAAGCGGTTGAGTAAGGTTGTACTGTGATTTTTCAGAGACTGTCTGGGACCAGTCTGCATAGAGCTTCTCCTGATACCTGCCGAAAAACAAACAAACAAATTAAAACATCCACCACGTAGCTGCCAAGCCCGCACACCAAGACATAGAACCAAATAAAAGCCAAGTCCACTTCTGAGGGCTGAAGAACATCAAGGAATATTTAAAACCCACCCACACCACCTCCATAAAGATCTTGGCTTCAAAGACAAACACCTGAAAACCAGTGACAGCATCAAGTCAGGAAAACAAAGATCCCCCAAGTACCATTCTTAGCAGAGGATTCAAATTTGGGGACAAACATTCAAAAGCTCAGAGCAATCAGTTCAGTTTTAGCATCAAACATTAAGATATTAAGTGAGGTGCAACGAATCCCACTCCCACTTGTGGAATACACACATTACAGCCACGGTAAGTACACTGTGAATGGGCACAAGTGGATTGAGACTTCTGGTCAGCTCAGGTTTTCTACCACAGCATCTCCTACATCCAAAAGAATCTCGTTCCAACATTTCTGCTGGGCTGCACAGCCCCTGTCCCTCCCATGCAAACTTCTCATTTCAAGATATCACAGAAAGACTGTGGTGTGTAGCAAAGGATTCCTCCTCCTCTCTCATCACAAAATTCCTTCTGGCTTAGAAAGAGACATTCTCAGGCCCTGGGCTTGCAAATGTGCTGAAAGGTGGTTTAGAGAAGGAGAAGGAAATGGCCTCAAGTTGCACCAGGGGAGGTTCAAACTGGATATTAGGAAACATTTCTTCCCCAAAGGGCTGTCGGGCATTGGAACAGGCTGCGAGGGCAGTGCTGGAGTCATCATCCCTGGAGGGGTGGACAGACGTGGAGACGAGGTTCTCAGGGACACGGGGCAGTGCCAGGGTTGTGTTAATGGATGGACATGAGGGTCTCTTCCAACCAAAACAATTCTATGATTCTATAAGGTTTGGCTTTTTTTCATATAGTTACAGTCATGCCTGAGCCACCACTTACCTGTCGAGCAGCTGGATCATTTCTTCATACTTCTCTATCACCCTTTTTCCTTCAGCAGAGTCCAAGCAGCTGGTGGCACAACAGACAAGCTCAGCGTTACATTTAGCCCTGTGAGGCTGCAGTCTCTATTTACCCCTTCCCAAAACCACCCACCACCTTGCAGGCAGAGCCTGGCTGGGGATCTTACATTCCAACCCCACCGTATCGCCCAAAACCATTTCACTGCACAAAAGCTCTCCAAGCCCCAGTGCGCCCTTTTGCGGGTGTTTGCATGGCAACTGGCAAATGAGAACCACGTCCTGGGGGAAGAACAAGGGCCCAGAGCTGCTGGAGGAACACTGGTCTCCGTAACATACTCAATGCTCCGGTGTTTGCACAGAGCAGGGCAACCTCTGCTCACCAGCCACCACTTTCTGAGGTCAAAGAGGCACAGAAAGAAGCAGAGTGTGGCTCCCGGCAGATGAAGCTCTTGGCGGTGCCCAATTCATGCCCCTCAAACCGAAGAGCAAAGGTGTCCCAGAGTGCGGGAGGCAGAGCCCTGGCCACGCTGCCAGGGCTGTACAGCCCAGGGAACAGCAGGCCAGAGGAATTCTTATCATGCTGTCTTTTCCCCACTGTTTCATCTACAATATCCAAGTTTTCCTCAAGATGGTTGTTGATTTTGGAGGACATATTGACAAAACCTGAATTAACTTAACCAAAAGCTGGAAAAAAGGAGCGCCTGAGCAGTCACCGCTGGGCAAGTGCTGAGAAACCTGCTGGAAGTAAACAAGTCCTCTGAGCAAATCCAAGTAAATCCCAGCAAAACCACTTTTGTTTCTCCTTTTTAATCCTTTTTCCCTTTCAACAGCATCATGTCACCACCGTTGCAGAGCATGTTATTAACTACTCTAAACAGAGGACAGAAAATCAGTGTGAAATGCAGATCTGGGTCCTTCATGGTGGACAAAAATTTGCCATTTAGGTTCAAATCAGACATGATAACTTGGGCTCTGTGCTGGGAACAGCCCAAGAGTTTGTTTCATTGCACCAATGTCTTTGCTGCTGCAGAATAACTGTGCACTTAAAGACACTTAATGGCAAGATACAGTGAGAGAAGGTTACAAACATGGTACAGTGACGGTCAAGTTATTTTGGTCAAGTACATTAAAAAAGTGGATCCATTTACACAGAATCCTGACCAGCACACGTGAAGCCATTCCTGTGAGCTACCAGGTGCAGTCCCTAGAACATCCGCAGTTGTCATAAGTCCAACACTGCCTTGCTTACAGAGCTCTTAAATGTTGTCTCATGTGGTGCCAGCTGTGAGTATGAGGCCATACTTCCCTGACACCATCCGTTATAACAAGCATTTGGGTGATAAATATACCAGCATTGGTTTCTTGCCTTGATCTTGGGAGATGGCTCCTTTGTTTAACGCTGAGAAAGTTTTCTTCTGCCCAACAAAATGCTCGTCTGCTCCCCAACATGCAAACCCAGCTCCATCGACCCATCTCAGCTGAGTCCAGCCCAGCACTTCTCCGCTATTCACAGTTTGGATGATGCCAGAACCAGGACTTGCAGCTGAGGAGGTCCTGGAGAACATGCTGAGTGGGATTGCAGCAGGAAAGGTTCTGATACCTCTTTCAATTGCAACCCGGGAACTATGTCTGAAAGCTGAATAGCCCACTGTGCCTCTTAATCGCTTCAAAACAAATCCAGTTAATGAGTTTCTTAAAAAAAATAATGATCACAAGGAAGCTGAAAAGCACCAGTGCAACCACTTCACACCTCTTTGACTAAGAATTATTTCAGCTATAACCATGGGATAACGTTCACCACAGAAAGAAAATCAGATTGATTACAGAGAAGATAGCAAGGTGGTCATAAAGCAACTTAGCTGGAACAGACACGCACAGATGTGGGATGTGCCTGAAGTGATCAAACGGCACCTGGATTCGCGCTCGCAGCTCCTGCGCCCAGCGCAGCGCTCCAGCCACCGGCGGCATGTTCTTGTGCACAGGGGGGATCCTGGGGAGGGCACATTGGAACAGCGTTTGACTGAACGCTGCACTTGTAACCCCAAAGATGCAACAACAGAACCTCATTTGCAGAAAACTGCTCTGATTTCCCAGCTTCCTTCCTTAAATCCAACATCTGCCACACTGATGTAGGTCTGTGACCAAGGCAAGTGCCTCTGGATCTTGAATAAGGAGCTGAGATCGAACGAGAAGCCCAGACTATGTCCAAACCTGAGCTGATGTGAGGTGTCCCTTGCCTGGGACACATTCCCCGCCCCTCACAAACACTGACATAGGGATTTCTGACCAGGAGTTACTTCTGTCCGTCTTATCTAACAGCCACAGAACAATAACCACAAATTCACAGCAAATGATTCTCTCCATGATTCTCTCCAGTCCAGGACTTGTCTCGTTCCAGTATGATCTTTCTGAGGCAAGTAAATAGGTTATTGTTCAAAATGACACACTTGAATCCTCATAATCTGATAGAAATCCACCCATTCCCCCCTGCGCCAACAGTCACGGGGAATAATAAACTTGGAAAAGGCTGATTAAACCCTTGGTTACAAAGTCCCACTCGCATACTTTGCATTTTAAGCATTGTAAGGGAAACAAAATAAATTCATTCTGAGGAGCACATGAGTGGGTTTGCAGGTCCCATGGGGTGTTGGAGGCAGCACACAAATGTGGAGAGAAACCTCCTGTCACAGCCTCGCTGGGAGAAAAGCTCAGCATGTGTCTCCATTCCCAGTCACATATCATGCATACACATTTGAAAAAGGGTATTTTTACTCCTAACCAATTATTTGCTTTAATACTAAGAACAGAGCTTTCCCAGGCATTTCCATTGCCACTAGGAGCTACAGAGGCTGAAAACATCTGCAATTTGTAAAGTTTTGGGTTCCTTAGAAAAATAAATCATTTCCCCCCCAAATTAATCTCAGTCAAACTCCCTGTAAAACCCATTTTACTCAGCACGTTCTACCTACCGAGCTTCAGCTCTGCCTGGATGTGCCGGGAGTAGATCAGCCTGGCGTGGTCCAGGGCCCTGCTGAACATGCTGATGAGGACGGAGTATTTGCCAGCAGCATCTGCAGCGACTACCGGTCGCTCCAAAAGGCTCCCGAACATGTCCAGCAGCTGTTGGGGTGAACACGCAGGAAAAGAAGAGGGGAAAAATTTACAACCCCGACTCCTGCAGAGAGATCAGCTGGGACCTTCCTCCCCAGCCCAGATGCTTCAATACTGTCCGCACCAATGGGCACTTTGGAAAAAGGAAATTTGCTCCCTTTGTTACGGGGCCTCTCAGACTTTCTCTGGGGTTGGACCACATTCCAACTGTTGTTCTTCAAATGCTTCAAGATTTTCTATTTTTTTCAAAAAACTTACAAAGATAAACACTGTCACTTGCTAAAGTCTTTTCTACAAATGCTTATATTGATTTTTTTAAAAAAATACCATTTATTATTTCTGCAAGATAGATTAATTGATAAATAAACCAGCTTTGTTTCTAGAAAACCTGTTTCCAAAACTGAAACAGATCCATGTATTAATAATATTAACAAATTGATACTAACAATATCAATTCTCACCAGGAAATCCTAGAAAAAGCATGATTTCCCCCAACTTGCAGAGAGAGACACAAATATATCTCCTGGCATCCAAAAGCTTTGTGAGGGACCCACCAGCCTGAGCATCCCAAACCAAGAGCAGCCCAAAAGCTACAAGTCCCACTGTCCCACCAGCAAACACCAGCCCCATGTGCCTGTGGCTCCAGCACTGCCTGGTCTCCTCAGCGTGATTCTCACCGAGCCGGGTGCCCTGATTTCCCTTTTAGGGAAGAGCAAGGGAGCGATAAACAAACCTTGAAGGCGTGGTCCAAGTTGGAGGCGTCATCAAAAGCCTGGATGAAAATGGTGCCCAGCCGACGGTCCATGTCTTCTACTTTCTGCTGGAAACCAAAGGCATCCTGCTCAAAGTCCTGCACAAAGGCAAAACACAAGCTGTGAGGCTGCAAGATGGCACTAGGAAGGTACCTGTAACTCCTCGATCCAGAGATGCCCTCTCTTATTCACCGTGAACTAAGCCACTCCTCTGGCCAATCTTCAGCCATCGCAACGTGGCAAAGTCCTCACGAAGCTTGAGAACATTTCTGTGCTGTCCCATGGCTGAGATGCTGGCCCTTTCTCTGGGAGGGACCCTTTGGTCCTGAGGGCTTTCCACAGCCCACATGGCACTATCTTCAGCCTACAGGCAAGATGGACTATTTCCACACCCTCTCCCCCACCACTTGGCCTGAAGACCACACCATCATCCAGAAAACCCACGGATGCACCTGCTGAGTCCCAAATCCAACCTACTTTCAAGTCAAAACAAGCCTGTGGTTCCATGGTGAGCTGGTTGTGAGTGAGGCAGTTTCAAAACACTCGCACAGGTTGCCCAGAGAGGCTGTGGAGTCTCCACACTTGGACATAGGTAATCTTGGAGATATTTCACCTGACCAGTCACAGTCCTGCTCTAGCTGAGCCTGCTTTGAGCAGGGAAGGTGGACTGGGTGATCTCCAGAGGTCCTTTTCAAACTCAACAGTACTGGGTTTCTGTAATTTCCATCATCTTCTTGCACTGCTTTTCTTGCTTCAATTGTAATAAATCCTTTGAACTTCAAGAGTAACATCTATATTTGTTTTCCTACACGTAAAAGAGTCCAAATCAAAGACTGAACTTGACAGTCTGTGACAGTCCTTCTGTTCTAGCTTGGACAAAACCACTAAAAATGAGGTCATGTGTCTCTTTTCCAAAGGACAAAGTGCAAGGAAATAGCTTTTACTATTGCTACTGCTGAGCTCCAGCAGGTCCAGATGCCATGTTTTAGCTAAAAAAAACGGCTCCAGCAGTGGCAGAGGGTGCAAAACTAGAGCACTGAAAGAACAAACATGACTCAGAGTCACACAAATGGCCATGGGGTCACCAAACCCAAGCCACCTCCTGCAGAGCCACTGTCACCTCTCCTCTGTGCCTGCCCTGCTGAAGGAGGGGTGCTATGGAGCAAGCAGCTTTCCAGCAAGAAACACTGGGGACGTGCCACCCCCTGCAGAGATGTACTGGGAGCTGCAGGAAGCAAAGCACGAGCCACCCATCCCCACACCAGGCAGGTCCCAGAGGGCTGGGAATATTCCTTTAATTAAACCACTACTGATAATAAAATAGAGCATCCTTGAATTCTGAGAGCCCCAGATGCCATGTGTTCATCTAGGCAGGAGCGAACACATCCCAGAGATGATCTGAGTTGGCCCTCATCAGGCAAACTACCTTGTTTTTCCAAAACTAAGACAGAGTCTTATATTAATTTTTGCTGCAAAAGATGCTTACTTTTTTACATGTATAGCTGCCTGGACCCTATTTAAATTGACTTTTTTATGAACTGTAACTAGGGCTAATTTTTTGAATAGGGTTCATATTTCAAGCATCCTGAAAAACCATGCTATAGCTTGTTTTTGGGGTAGGTCTTATTTTTGGGGAAACATGGTAAATACCAAGAGCAGGAAAGCAAAGAGATGTGGGTGTTGGTATAGCTCTTATACCTCAGCAAGCACCATGTACAGCAAAAGCTTGTGCATAACTCATGGAAATCCCAGTTTCCCAGCTGCACTGATCTAAGGTGCTGATCTAGCAAGATATGTTAGATATAGACGTGCAAGAAGTCCCAAATCTCTGCAGGAAAGGCCAGCGGCTCCCTGTTCCCTCCAGTACCAGATCAGATCATAATGAAAGGAGGAAAGAGCTGGGAAGAAGATAGCAGGAAACTGCTGCTTTGGAAACATGCACATGTTCCTGATGTTCCCGCAAACTGGTCCCACCTACCGTGTTGGTCAGGTCAAGACAGTCATAGGTTCGCTCTGAAAACACCTTGTATGCCTCCTGGAATTCCTCATACATGTCCAGGACCTGCTGGCCCAGGGTCTTCCCTTTAATCCCACTGAATTCAATTTTCTCCAGCTTCATCAAGTCCAAGGAAGTTGCCAGGAGATCCTTCAAAGTCAACGGAGGGAGACACAGGTCATGATGTTGACAAAAGAAGATGACAACAGTTGTCACGACAGAGTTGCACTTGCTGAGGGACCTTCCCAAGCACAGCGCTGGTGCTCAGGCTGGGTGGCAGGGATGGGAAGGGGGGAGCCTGATCTGCCTGTCCTGAGCATCAGTGGCTGCTCATAACACGTCCCTGCCCAGTGAGACCTGCTGCAGCCACTAGAAATACCATGACAACTGTAAAATCGCTTTTAAGTGTATTTAAAGGACAGATCCAAAGCAGGATATGAGACTCTTATATGTCATCCAGCATAGCTAAGAATCCCAATTTTATAGGTATTAACCAAGGACAGATTTCTAATATTTACAGGTACCCAAACTGTCCAAAGCTCCTGCGCAGTCAAACCTCCACGTGTCCAAGTGGGTGTTGCAGCACCTGCCCCGCTGGCCCTCTCTGCTGAGGTGGCACACGGGTCCTTCCCTTCCCTTCCCATCCTCTGCAGCCTGGCAGTGTCACCTCTTGGGAAAATGTCCCGCTCCCCCAGTGGTGGTGGCAGCACTGGGCAGCTCTGCTGCCATCCCACCTCATCTGTCTCCCTAGGTAGGGCCAAGCAAGGGCTGGTTGAACATCCATTGTCTCAGAGGACCAGGAGAAATGTGCACAGGAATGTACTGGTGGCCACTCTCTGCCTGCACTTGTCCTGGGGCCACCCGAGCAGGGCAGCAGGTTTTACCACAGACACGTAATATGAAACAGTGCAACGAACCAAAGGAAAGGGATCCTTCCCTCTTCACGTGCTCATGGGCTACCCATGCACCAGTGTAACTGCAGCTTTTATGAAAATTCGAAAACAAATGCACAGATGCATTCATATTCACTTCGACACACCAGCACATCCGCTTGAACAAATACCTAGTAAGGCAAAAAAATAATGTGGAAATACCAGTTGTCCCTTGCTTTGTCTTGCAAGGTTGCTTGAAATGAAGTGATGAGGGGAAATTGAGACGGAGAGAGATGCAGCAGTTTTCCTCATTAACAGGCTGGTGTGCACTATGCTTTTAATTATTGTTTTACAGCTCACTCCGCAGGCTCTCCCTCTGACTCCAGATACTGCAGCTTCTACTGTCCCTGGAGTGTGGGACAGCCACGGAAGGAGGAAACAGACACTGGTCAAAACGCACAGTGCCCCAGCTCAAAACCTCCCCACTGGCTTTTGTCTGCAGCCCATATCCACAGTGTGCCCATGGCATCCATGGAATCCCAGCAGTCAGTGCCCCAGAGCCTTTACAGGGTCCCAGTAAACCTGTCACCAACACTGTCCTCATGATAACCTGCAGTTATTCCTGTGTCTATTTATATTCCTCTCTACACTGACCAGCATAATTTGGTTTATTTCACATCAAACCCTACTGGAAACCATCATTATGAATACTTTTAAAATAGGCACCAGTCATGACAGTTTTCAACATAGTTAATTAAGGAACACATAAAAGTATATGGCACATTTAAAGCAGTAAAACTGCCAACACCAGCAACCTGTACACTGGCCATCCAACCCTACACACTGAGAACGCAGCAACAATCAACAAAGAAATTCATTTGGGATGTGTGTGGAGAGCAGATGAATGTGTGTGGTTAGCCACGTGAGAGATAACAGGTACATGCAAGGTCTGTACAAGAGGTACATACAGTATCTGTATAAGAGGTATATACAGTGTCTGTATAACAGGTACATATGGTGTCTGTATGTCTGTGGTCTCCAGACACAGCCATGTGGTAAGGAGAGCATAGGGAGCTCCCACATTCACACTCAGACCTGCTCTCTGCAGAACATCTCCTGTGGCTCAAGGAGCCCTTGGCCACACTGGGAGCTCAGGGATGACAGCCCAATGTCCCTGCCTCAGGTGACAGATCTGGCAAACAGGGACACCCCTGAGCCACAGCACCCCAGTTTGATGGACTATGAGGATGCGAAGGGACAACCTGGTGAGGAACGTGTCCCTGCTCCTCCCCAGGCCCACGTGGCACAGCCAAGGGGATCCTGCCATCTGGCCTCTCCAAGACAGGCAGGACCCAGCTCTAGGGTGTCATAGAATCATAGAACCATTTCAGTTGGAAGAGACCCTTAAGATCACTGAGTCCAACCATAACCTAAATCTGTCTCTGATGGCACCAGGAGACCTGGGAGATTACATTGCTTTATTTACAGCTGTGCAAACCACACCTCCAGTAATCCTCCTTTTCTTGCCCCAATAGGAGCAAGGAGTCCAACGGGACTCCTGAGAGCAAAAAACACACCTATCAACCTGACCAGCTTACATATGCACTGAGCAGGACATAGTAAAACACAGTCTTAGACTCGCTGTAACAGGAGACCTAACAGCAAAAGAGTGGCCCCATTCCCTGGTATCAGGTGAAGCTATAGAAAGGAAAGATGCCAGCAAGTGATCTCCTGGCTACAGAGTTCTCCTGACGGTTTGCAATGTTTTTCAAGACCAGAGTCTCACCTCCACCATCTCCAGTCTCTTCAGGAAGGTGTCCAGCCTCGCAAACACCATCGTGGAGCTGAAGTCCCACTCCCTCACTTCTTGGCCTGGTTCATAATACATGTGCAGTTTTTCCCTTCTCTCCTCAAATGCCTCTTTGAACATGTTCAGGATACCGAGCACCATTCGCACCTTGCCCAGGCTCTCCTCCATGTCCCCTTTCAGAAGGTCTTCTGGAGACAGGTACACCAGGGCCTGGAAGAGCAAAATCACACCTGAGAGGTCACTTCTGCCATCATGGAAAACAAGGACTTCTTGTGTTGAACACATTTGAACCTGTTTATTAAGTTAAATGTTGCCTAAAGAATCACTTTTCCAGGGAAGGACAATAGGAAGAAGGGGAGAGGGGACACAGGGGACTGCAAACACAGGCATCACAGCCACAGACCTGCTCAATGAGAAGGTTGCAGATCTCCTGGAGCAGCACCACTATCCGCACGGGCATGTTGTAGTGCTTGGAGGTGACCCAGATCAAACACACCACGTGGAGCAGGGGGAGCAGGAAAGGCTTCACCTCGCTGAACTCAACCCTCTCTACGTCTTCCAAGCGGCGCTTGAGGGGTGTCAGGTGCAGGTGAACGTCCTGAGCTTCAGTCAAAGCTGTGTTGAGAGACGTGAGAAGCGGTAAGAACCACCCAGCTGCGGTGTGCTGGGTTCCCAGCTAGGTGCTGGCCTCACCACATGGAAAAGTGCCTGGGAAAAGAAACTGTCCTGACAAGCACTGAGCACCCTCAGCCACCTGTGTGCTGCAGGTCACTCACTCGTGAACATCACTCACCTGCGGCAGTAACCAGAACAGAAATAAGCTGATGTGATGGCAGGGGACAGGGAGCTGGGACAGGGCTTCGTGGAGAGCCTGAGTCCACAACTGCTAAAAAGTCACACGGAATTTGCCCAACAGCACCAAAAATACAGTGCTGCCATGGCTGTGAGCCATGGCCTTGCTGTACAGCACGACAGGCTGTACAGCCTTGGCCTGAGCCCTTTTTAGCTCAGTTTTGGCTCAAGCAACTCCTTGTCCAGTGGGCAGATGACGACGGCCCCACTAGTCCTGACTGTAATAGAAAACCTGTCAACAGTAAAGCAACTGATGTCTGACTCGTCGAAAGCTTTAGCTTAGCTCTGTACAGCTGTGTGGTTTTACCCTGAAGAATTACCCCAGAGCGCAAGCATTAATAAAACCAGATCGTTGTGCAATTAAACCTGTGGACCAACAAGAAGTGACAGAAGTGCTTGAATGCATGCAAAAATAACCCCTAAGGCCCAAGACCAAGGAAGAAGAGACTCCCACTATCAGCATCACCCTCCCAGCAAATCCACCAACAGCAGCCACACCAGTACAATGCCAGGGAAAGGGGCAGAGACTTAAAAGCAGGTGCACACAAATCCGAACTGCGCTGTAATGGAAATTAACAATTATAGTCCAAATTATCCAATTAGGGTTAGTATCGCTGTAGCCGGATTAAAACCAAATATTTGTTGTATTTTGATTAAACCCTTAAAGTATTAATTAGTTTAACAATGAACCCTTGGCTCCTTATATAAGGGGTGTTTCTCCAGCCCATTTAAACTGCACAATGCAGAGTGTGACACAGATCCTTAAGAGATTCAATGTTTGCACGTGAAGTGGTGAAGAACAGTGTTTTCTGCCAGCACGTGCACAGCTAACACAGTCTAGATGGTTTCATTGTGCCAGAGAGCAGCTGGGTTGGACATGGATGTCCAGCTGTGTTGGTCTGCAGGGACAGACCAGCAGGACTACACTGTTTTTCACTACAGACAGGGATTTGCAATATTTCCTTGGGCTGCGCTCAACTCCCCTAAGCAAAGCAAAGCAAGGAAATTCGGGCTGCAGTGGCCAAAGCCTGAGAAGCAGCGCTCTAACAAAGCAGTCTTAGGTACAAGATCTGTCCTCTTAGTCTGAACTCCCATTCCTGCATAATAACACCAGAGGAGCTGGTGGAAGTTGAGGTGAGTCCTGTTAGAGTAATGCAAACACTTTATTACAGCAGAATAAATTCCCAAACCCATTCACCCTGAACTTTGGCAAGAGTCTGGCTCAACAGACCAGCGATGGAGCTTGTCCCAGCCTGGAAACAAAAGCCTAGACTCAAGCACAAGCAGCCCAGTCTCAATTCACAAACTAGAAAGATTTGGCTTGAAATCAGTCACACCAGGCCACGAAGAAAGGCCAGAAGCCAGCACTGTGGTAAAGTTGCCCCAGCATCTCACCTGCCTCAACATCCATTAGCATGGTTTTGAAGGCTGGGATGTAGCTGCTCTCAACTCTCTCCAGCAGCTCCATCATGTTCCTGACCTTCCTCGTTGTCAGCTGGTTGTAAATGCATTCCAGGTCATCACACCTACAGCAACCGAGACACAGAATCACAGAATCAGTTGGTTGGAAGAGACCCTCAAGATCATCGAGTCCAACCATAACCTAACCCCTGGCACTGCCCCATGTCCCTGAGAATGTCATCTCTGTGACTGTTCAACCCCTCCAGGAATGGTGACTCCACCACTGCCCTGGGCAGCCTGTTCCAATGCTTCACAACCCCTTCTGGGAAGAAATGTTTCCTAATATCCAACCTCAGCCTCCCCTGGCGCAACTTGAGGCCGTTTCCTCTGCTCCTGGCGCTTGTTCCTGGGGAGCAGAGCCCGACCCCCCCTGGCTCCAAGCTCCTTTCAGGCAGTTCAGAGATCAGAAGGTCTCCCCTCAGCTCCTGTTCTCCAGCTGAACCCCCCAGGTCCCTCAGCCACTCCCATCACACTTGTGCTCCAGCCCCTCACCAGCTCTATTCCCTTCTCTCAACTCACTCCACTACCTCAAGGTCTTTCTTGGCCTGAGGGGCCCAAAACTGATTTGAGGTTTGGCTTCCCCAGCGCTGAGTACAGTGGGACAGTCATTGCCCTGGGCCTGCTGGCCACACTGTTCTTGATGCACACCAGGATGCTGGTGGCCATGTTACCCACCTACACTGGGCCATCAGCTGTCCCCCAACATCATCTGTTTCCCCTGGGCCTGATTCAGGGCTTCCTCCAGCTACACATGGACTGTGGAAATGGGAGAAAGCTGCATGAGGCACAGACAAACCCTACAGGACAGAAAGTGCTGAGTTCAGCATGACAGCAGCTCTGCTACTGACAGAACATCGCTGAAAAAAAGCCATCGTGTTTCTGCAGGCATTAGCAACAGCTCTCCAGCCAGCAGGGCTTTGCCCCGAGTCAGCCTGAACCAGTACAGCACAAAGGTTTTCAAAGGGCAGGAGGAAATACCACTCCCAGGCTCCTGAGCATCTAAAGCCCCTCTGGCCCTGACAGATGAACAGCGGCCAGCTGAGATGCACCATTTCCAGACAGCCCCCAGCAGGTGTCCATCAGCAATTACTCCTGTGGATGGCTCCTAGTGAACAGCGACGAAAGAGTGCCCAGAGCGGGTGTGGAGTCTCCTTCTCTGAGACATTCGAACCCGCCTGGACCCACCTGTGTGATCTGCTCTGTGACCCTGCGTGAGCAGGGCTTGGACTGGGGGATCTGCAGAGGGCCCTTCAGCCCAACCAGCCTGGGATTCTGTAAAGGGCATTTCTGAAAAAAGTCCCTTGAGGTGTAGCCCCTGTGGTGGGGCTAAGTTAAAACACAGCCAGCTGCCCAGTGACCTCCCAGGCACTTTGCAGATCATGATGATTTTCTGTGCGGGAGCAATTTTCCTTAGTTGAAGCCTACATGAACCCCAAGTGGCCTGTTCTTCTCAACTCATGGAATTAGCAGCTCCACCACCAGCACTCTCCCTCTACACAAAACCAGCACCACAGGGCACCATGCACTGGCCAGGCTGCTCTGGGTACCTGTTCTTCCAGAACTCCAGCTCCACCTTCGGGTTCGGATTGCTGCCTTGCAGGAGAGGCTCTGAAGACTCTTTCTTCAGTGCCTCCTGGATCTGGTGGCTCCAGTCTATGATGGCCGACTCCATGGCATACACCAGAGATTTATCTATCCGTTCCATGCTGTAGTAAACAGAGTACGTGATTAACTTTGTTGATGTGCATTGCTCAGTTGGATCTACTTCCAATGGCCGTGTGGGCAGCTGGATTATACAGGGTTTCACATTTCAAAACCACAAAACAATCAAACCCCATAAGATTTTGTCACTGGTTTAATATAGGAATTACACTCTGGAGAAAATGGCTGAATGTCTGCAGCAGTGTGGGCAACAACACTGTTCATAAAGTGAATGGTGGAAATGAAGAGCCAGTCGCCACCTCTCTGCACAGCCAGTCATTGTCACATCAGATCCATTCAGGTTCAGGATCTGACCTGGAGACTCACACATCCAGCGAGATTCTCTCTCCCCATACCATTCTCCCTCAAAATATTCTACATCCCTGCAGTCATTAACTCACTTAATTCAGCAAGAAACACCACCAAGTGGGCTGGGAAGCTGAGGACAGGTCACCCCACTGCCTTGGAAGCAGTAACTTCTCACAAAATCCCACCCGCACCACGTCCTGTCTGAGGAGTGATTCATTCCACTGCACCCACACATCTCCTGGGGTTCCACAGGGGCACGCACGCAGCCCAGACACGATGACAACTTGATGTACAAACGCATCTGCTTCTCTGGACCTTCCAGAACCTGTTATTTTGGGGTGGTACTCACGATTTCTCATTTTCCAGATCAATGTCCTCAATTCCCTCTGAGCCAGCTGGGAGAGGCAGCAAGGTCTTGCCGTCTACTTGGCCAACAACTGTGAAAATGGTACTTTTGAGGTTGTGGACATGACGCACGATGTCTTGTGACACCACTTGTGGCCAGCCCTGATGGTTCTTCTTGTTCGTTAGGATGGGCACGATCACCTACAGCGGGAGTCACGGAAGACCAATGGAGAAAAAAGTGCAGCAGGAGACGGACAGGCCACCAGGCTCTGAGGTCTGTGCTTGGCCAAGCCTGGAGACCCATATTCATTGCTGTCTCAAGCAGTTCCCATGTGAAATAGAGGCAGCTGATGATGAATGGGCATCTCTACAGGCCCACTTTATACAGCAGAACACCCTTTTCCCCAAATCCAAGCAGCCAAGGAGGGTGGAAGCCAGTAGGCAAAGTGAGCAGCCCCATCCCCAGGCTCTCCCAGCCTTTCAAGCCCGCAACTGGAGATGGCCCCATGGGCTGCTGTCCCTTGCCCTCACAACTGTCCCCGGCGCTTGGTCCCCATGTCCCTGCCCATGGGCACAGCCGTCAGGCTGCCCTTTGAGCCTGCCAGGGCTGGGCTGAGCTCAGTGTGCTGCAAGGGAAGGTCTGCTGGTACCCCCTGGGATACACTGGTGGTGAGGGTCCCCCAGGTCCCAGCTGCAGCCCAGCAAACAGGAGCTTTGCCTTTATCAGCACTTTTACTGACCCGGCAGCATGGGGTTGTGGGGCTGGTCGGGGTTTGCCCAGATTTGAGCTGCTTTTGGCTTGTTTGAGCTGTGACAGCAACACCGTGTCTGTCACCTATCCTGGCTGGCTCTGCACTGGGACCAGCCTGTGGCAACAGGCTAACAAAGCCAGGTTGTCCCTAGTGACAAACAACAGCCCTTTGTGTTACTGGACTCAGGGTGGGGGTAGGGGAGGGGGGGGAGGTGACTAAAGGCATAAAAATAGCTGCAAATGGACATAAAATTGAAACGGAATAAAGCAGCTCAGCACCTCCATGGTGCTGTCCCAGGATGCTGAAGACTCTTTGGAACTGTGGCTGGCTCTGTAGACCCGAAGAAGACCCGACCAGCCACCTTCGTGCCCAGGGAGCCGTGGGAAGGGGGAGCACAACCCCAGGGAACACACGGGCAGGTGCTGACGAGTTCACCTTCAGCAGTTTTAGCTGCATTATTAGCAAGATGTGTCTCTATTACTTAAAGCATGTGGACTGCTAATGCCAGTGATGTTGTAACCAGGCAAATGATAGCCGTTCATTTTCTTTCTGACTGTTAAAATGATAACTGGACTCAGGATGAAGCCCCAGCCCACAGAGCAGGTGTGTTCCCTTCGGCACCGCAGGAGTGAAGCAACAAGTGGACAAGGTCACCAGCTGTGACCCCTCACTGAATAAAGACAAAGTGTGGGCAGAGGAACACACGACCCCAACCCCAGGAAATTCAAGACCTTTTTCACCTTCACGCAGACCCACCCCATCTGCCTGACCCAGCACCACCGCTGCTTTTGCCTTCAAGTGAAGCTTGAGAGGAAAATAGGATGAAAACCAGGCACAATCTGCTCCCTGCAGAAATACTGCATGTCTGCACAGGGGAGAGCAAAGCCTGCAAACACGCAGCTGGGACGCACAATCCCGGCTCCCAAAGGCATTCAGAAAACAGGATTTAACAGGATCTGCCAAAGTGTTCCTACCCCACCATCTACCCATAGCAGACGGTGCTTGCAATGCTATTGGCCAGCCGTGATGCAAAACCACTGTTTGTGCAGACTTCGCAAGACCACGGGGCTCATCAAAACAAAAGCTCCCCGTATAAATAATGTGTTTTCTCACAAAACCAGGATAACCAGTCTGGCAGCCTGCTCTTGGGAATCCAATCTATCAGTCACCATCTTAATATACCAAACATCATGATCAGAGCTTCTCAAATCCAGCAGCTCCTCTGCTTTCCCATTACAGCCTCATTCCTGAGACTTCTCCAGGTGAGGAGCCATCAGGAATAAACCGAAACAACATTGTCTAGTTCAGGCTAATAACACAGCAAAGCAAAAGCACTCGAACCTCTTGACGATCTCTTTAAGAAAACATCAGCCCACCTGAGATAACCCGACACTGAGCTACAGGAGGCTCCTGAACATCACAAAACACTTTTTCACTAGGAGAGTAATCGAGCACTGGCCCAGGTTGCTCAAAGAGGTTGTGAAGTCTCCATCCTTAGAGATAATGAAGAGCTACCTGGACATGGCCCTGGGCAACTGGCTCTGGATGGCCCTGCTTGAGCAGGGGTTTGGAGTAGGTGACCTGCAGATGTCCCCTCCAGCACCTGTGGGTACATCAGTCCCACAAGGACCCCACTGATAGACAGAGCTGATGTGGATCAGCATTCAGGTGGTTTATATGAGTTCTAAAGCCGTCCATGGTACTGCAAAGGGCAGAGTTAAGGGTACAAGTGCATCAGCAGAGAAGGGAGGGAGGCCAAGGAGCCTGTCTGTAGGAGGGGACACCTTCCCCGCTGCCATGTGCGAGGGGCACCCGGTACTCATGGGTGCCAGGGCTCCCTCTGCACCTCCGGGGCTGCCCAGGCCTCACAGGATCCCAGCCTGGTTAGGTTGAAGGGATCTCTGCAGATCCCCCAGTCCAAGCCCTGCTCACGCAGGGTCACAGAGCAGATCACACAGGTGGGTCCAGGCCGGTTTCAATGTCTCAGAGAAGGAGACTCCACACCCGCCCTGGGCAGCCTGGGCCAGGCTCTGCCATCTCCCAGCAAACAAATTTCTCCTCATGTTGAGCCTGCCCCCGTGGCCCCTCATCCTCACCTCCTCCACGAGGGCGGCAAAGTGCCGCAGGGCATCGGCGGGCAGGTCCCCGCAGAGCAGCTCCCCGGGGCCGGCGCCGGGGGCCCGCAGGAAGAACAGCCCCTTGCGGCGGGCGGCGGGGGGCGGCGGGGGCGGCCCCAGCTCCAGCTCCCCGGCCGGGCCCCGCCAGAGCAGCAGCGCCGGCCCCGCCGGCCCCGCCAGGAAGCTCCGCAGCAGCGGCCCCGCCGCCTCCCCGCCTGCCCAGCGCTCCCAGCGCTCCGCCGGCACCCCCAGCCCCCGCGCCGCGCACCGGCACAGCCGCTCGGCGCCGGGCACCGGCTCCACCGCCTGCTCCATCCGGCCGGCACCGGCGGGTGTTTGCGGGGAAGAGCCGCGTTGCCCGGGGGAAGGGACACTGCGAGGAGCCGGGGGCGGGCCGGGGCGGGACCCAGCTCGCCTGGGAGACGCAGCTGCCCCGGGCAACCACGGGTATCAACACAAGCTGGGGATGGAGGGCCTGAGAGCAGCCCTGCGAAGGACTTGGGGGTGCTGGGGGATGCTCCCTCTGGGGGGGGTCTGGATACCACTGGATCCACCTGGGCACCCCCAAAGTGGCTTTTTAGCACTTCTTTTTCTCCTGAAAAAGCAAACACAGTGGGGCTTTCTCCCATCCTGCCCCATGGAACCCCACTCAGACCACACCAGTGCTTGGTTGCCCATCACCATTTATTGCAGCTGCTGCCTGCTCAGCGCCCAGGGCAGTGGGACCGGGCCCGAGACCCCCATCCTGCCCGGCTGTCAGGGAGTGATTCACTGCGGGGGGTGGAAACTGGGGATCCCGTACCCCTATATATATGCTAAACCAAATTATTCGGTTGCAAGCAGTGGTTGAAATAATAAGCAACCAGACGGCTGAGGCACCGAATCTCATAGCGAGACAATTGTCTCAGACCAGAGCTGCAGTGTACCAAAATCAGGGAGCGTGAGATTGTCTTTTAGCTGAAGAGAGGGGGGCGTCTGTGGGAAACTGAATACTTCGGAGTGTTGTTTGGAAAGAGATAACGATGGGGAAGCCATAATGAAAATAGCAGAGGAGATAAAACGCGTTGCACATGTACCAGTACAGAAGTGGAATTCTATACTTACTAGCCATTGGTGGGGTAACTTATTTGGGGGAGCCTGGTGGAAGAAAATAGGCTTCATGATAGTATGTGCATTTCTGGGTTTACTGTTTGTGCCACGTACGACCCCGCGCTTTGTTCAGTTAATACATTCAGTAGTCCAAGTCCTCCCCACCCCCCGCCAGCGAGTTCGCCTCCCCCCCGGGAAGCCGGGGCGTCCCTGCCGGCTCCGTGCCCGGGGTGGACGGGGGTGGACGGCGGGGGGGGGTGGACGGGGGGGTGGACGGGGGGCACGCGGGCGTCCCGCGGTTTCTCAGCCCCGCTGTCGGAGGCCTAACCCCCTCACCTGCCCGTGCTGCCGCCTCCCGCGCTTCTTCCTCGGTGGCTCGCTCGCTCGGTCCCTCGGCCCGCTGCCCGCCCCGGCCGCGGGCTGAAGAAGAAACCGACCCCGCCAGCGGCTTTGCCTCCCCCCGGGGAGGCATAGAGACACCGCGTCCCCGTCCCCGTCTCCCCGTCCCGGCCCGCCTGCCTCCCTGCCTACCCGCGCGCGGGGTTCCTCGGCCGATCGGCAAGACGCTCCCGCGCTGGCCTCCCCGCGACCGCCCGCCCGACGGGCTTGACTCCGAGCGACTGACCGTTGGGCACCTGGCGGGGGGCAGGGGGCCGGCTGCCGGGCGGCGGGGAGAGCGCGCATGCGCGGCGCGCGCAGTTGCCGACCCCCTCCGGCCCTTCCCGCGGGTGGGCCGGAGGGGGCGGGGGGCAAGGCGAGGGCGGGAGAGACCGCGCTTTGGGGTGCGGGCGGGGAGGGGGGGTGTTTGTGCTCGCCGTGCAGTCTGAGCCGGAACACGAAGTGAAATTATACGGCGGCGGCAGATGCGGGTGGGGGGCACGACGACACCACCACGACCCCGCCGCCCCTGCCGAAATAAACCCCCACCAAAAAAAAAAAAAAACACCGCCACGAAACCCGCATCCCTACGCCACGCGCGAGCCCCGAAACTCCAGACACGGACTCGCCGAGCGTGTGCACGGATCGCGAGGGTCGAAAAGCTCGACTCGTAGAGTCGCGTACACTGTCCCGCAGCGGTCCGGTCCGGTTCGGTTCGGTTCGGTTCAGTTCAGGCCTTTCCCGCCAGTCCGGTGCAGTCCGGTTCAGTTCAGTCCTTGCCTGCTGGTCCGGTGCGGTCCGGTCCGGTTCAGTCCTTGCCCGCCGGTCCCGCTTACTTAGAGTAAGCCTAAAATGCACAGATCTCTCCATAAGGATGGGTTTTATACTCTACTTCCACAATCTGCTGGCAGTACAAAAGAATAAGCGGCAGATCTACTTAGGCTGAGTCACGGTGCTTTGCTCCTAAGACCATGCATACCATGGGAATATTTCAGCTGCATGTCCCACCCCAACCCCAGAGAGCAAGAGCTCCAGGAACAGGTGGAGAAACAGGGAAGGACACTGCAGTGCTTCTGAGAAATAAAGCAAGGACAGAAAGGCAGACGGGCATGCTGTGGAACCTTCTCCTTACCCGACTGTGCTGCTGCCACACATGAAATGACACTGTAGAGCAAGTACTTTTAGCACCTTTTTTGTGTTTCACGTTCCAGGAACCCTTCCCCTGGAGGTCCAGCTGCTGAGGTGGAGACTCAGGACCTGGACCCCATGGCTTCGGGGCAGAGGCTCTGATGGAGAGGAGAGGAGACCAGGGGTTGCACTGGGAAATGTGTCTGCACTGCAGGGGATGTGAGAGAGGTTCCTAAATCCCATCCCCAGCATTTCTGGTAGCAGTTAACTCTTCCTGCCCATGTCTGTGCTCCTGCAGCTGTGTCTCTGTCCCTGGGTCTGCTCCCTGTCCGTGTCACAGACCCCGTCCCACCCGCTGTGTGCTCAGCTCTGTCCTGCTCACACCGCCTGGCACTGCCCAGGTGTTGCTTTATCCATGCGAGCCACGGAACCTGACACACCAATATGATGTTCACAGAGTTCGCTTTATTGTCGGACCGGGCTGGCTTTATAGCAAAGCTGCCCTGTCCACGCGCCTTACAACAACGTGATTGGTTGTAACTCGTGCTATACAATAACATGATAGGCTGCATGTACTGTCCACGCGCTCTGCACGCATGTGTCCGGCGATTGCTCACTCATTATTACATTCTAATGGTGCTCCTTTAGTCTCTTTTGTCTCTGGCTTCACCTCTCAGCCAGGCTGGGGACAACCCCATCCCCCTGGGGCGGGGGGGGCTCTGCCACTACATCTCCCCCTCTTTTATTTAATATTAACAATACGCCATATCATGCTTTAAATACAGTGTGAAATACAGGGTAAGAACATTAAGGCTAATACAATTACAATTAACAAGAACAAACCTGTTTTCAATATTCCTTTTAACCAAACAAGGCATTCACCCCAAAAAACCCAGTATCTTCTGTTATTTTCTTGTTCTGCAAATCTTCTATCTTTTTAACTTTTAAGTTCAAACAACACATACAATCAAACTCTTCATAACTGTGAACATGTCCAATAACAAAAAATTAATTGCTGCTCTGTTTTACAAAGTGGTATTCTCAACATTGGCTACATTCATTGCTTAAAGCGATAACATGTCTGAGGTTAAGGGTTGTCATCACTGCAACCGGTTTCTTCTCTGTTAGCTGGCCAAGGTCTCACCCACTTTGCTGGGATCCATGAATTTTTGTGGTTACCTGTAGAAACACAAGCATATCCCCTTCCCCAGGTTATTAGTGACATAGGACCTTCCCATTGTTGTGTTGTCGGATTAAACACACTAACCTTAGGCACATTTTCGGAAAAATCTTTGACATTTTTGATTTGGTGCATAACAACCGGTTCCATTTCAGTTTCACTTTCAGGATTAAGCCAGTTCAGCACATACAATGCCTTCATCAATACCTCTTCTGGGCTCACACCAATTCCCCCTTGTTTTTTCAAAACAGACAAGAGATTTTTAATGCACGGTGTGCACGCTCAATAATTGCTTGGCCAGTAGAATTATAAGGGACTCCAAACAGGTGTTGTACCTTCCACTGGGCGAGGAAGGCTGCAAGTCTGTCAGAGCGGTATGCAGGACCATTATCTGTTTTGATTTGTGTAGGGACACCCATGACAGCAAAAGCTTGTAGTAAATGACGTTTTACTGCCTTTGCATTTGCTGAGGTCAAGGCTGTAGCCCACAGCAGTCCTGAACAGGTATCTATGGAGACATGAATGTACTTTTGTCTGCCAAATGGTGCAAATTCAGTAATATCAGTTTGCCATAACTGACCTGGCTGCAAGCCCCGAGGATTTACTCCCTTTTGTTGGAGAGGGACTATGCGGGCACAATCAGGACAAGCTGCGATAATGGCTCGAGCTTGTTCCTTTGTAATTGTAAACTGCTTTCGGAGTGCTGCTGAGGATTGATGAAAGAATTCGTGAGCTTGTCTGGCTTGTTCAAAAGGGGATATATCTGCTACTGCCACAAGTTTGTCTATGGTGCTGTTTCCCTCTACTAGACCACCTGGTATGTTAGTATGGCTTTTTATATGCATGATAAATACTGGTGCTGTCCTATAATCTAATACGTTCCACAAATCTAACAATGCTTCAAACAATAAGGAATTGGAAACTCGCTGCAAAAGTGCTCTATGTATTCTTTGTACAATTCCCACAACATAAAGAGAATCTGTTACCAGATTAACTGGAGAGTTATGCCATTTTTGCAATGCTGCTGTCACCGCTCGCAATTCTAAAATTTGAACCGATCCTTCAGCTATGACAATCTGTGAATGCCACTGACCATTCTCAAACCATACAAAGCCTCCTTTGCATGAGCGACTACTCGCATCTGTGAAAATGGTTATAGCATCTAGTGGATGCTCACTGACAATTGACATAGGCTCTAAGGGGAGGTTGGTCTTAAATATAGGATGTGGTGGATAATGATTGTCCACCTGCACCGGAATCCGGGCAAGAGCTGAGGCAAGATCGTCATGTTTGAGAAGGATCTGTTCAAACAAATTGAGGGAAATAGGGATCACAATTTTAGCAACATATAGTCCAGACAATGTCAGAAATCTGCTTAGTCCTTTCACTATCACTTGGGCAATGGCTTCCCACCTCTGAATGATGGTTTTTTGTTTTTGGCTGTTTAAAAATATCCATTCTAATATTACCAATGGATCCTTTTCTTCCGTGCTCCACTGGGCCAAAAGTCCTGCCACTTCCTTATTGGTATTATAGACATAGAGAGTAACAGGCAATTCTGATCTTACCCGCTGAGCAGTATTCTGTGAAACTTTTCTTGCAATCTGCTCAAGCGCTTTCTGTGCTTCTGGTGTGAGGCACCGTGGTTCTTGGGGGTCTCGTCCCCCACGGAGGAGACTAAACAGCGGTTGCAAATCTGTATTTGTAATACCCACAACATTTCTTATCCACTGTAAGTCCCCTACTAACTTCATTGCATCGTGAAGGGTTGCTATCTTTGCTTTCACAGTAAGCTTCTGAGGTCTAATCATGGCCTGAGTTAGTTCATATCCTAAATATTTCCATGGTGCGGTTTGCTGTACCTTTTCTGGTGCCACAACCAGACCCCATTGACCTAATTGCTTTGTCAACTGAGTTATTATGTCCTTACTAATTTTCTCTTTATTGCACAAAAGGATATCATCCATATAATGATAGATGATCATCTGAGGGTGTTGTTGCCTGAATGATTTTAAAGCCAAATCTACATACCATTGGCAAATAGTAGGAGAATTTTTCATTCCCTGAGGTAGCACTACCCAATGATATCTTTTTGTGGGAGCTTGATGATTAAGCACTGGAACAGTAAAGGCAAATTTTTCACAATCCGCTGGGTGTAAAGGAATCGTGAAAAAACAATCCTTCAGATCAATGACAGTTATATCCCAATCTTTTGGAAGCATGGTTGGGGTAGGAAGACCTGGTTGTAGTGCCCCCATATCTTTCATTACTGCATTAATTGCCCTGAGGTCCTGTAACAAACGCCACTTCCCTGATTTCTTCTGGATAGTAAAAACAGGTGTATTCCACGGGCTGGTGGAAGGGACCAAATGTCCGAGACTGAGTTGCTCTTCAACCAGCTCCTCTAAATGTGCGAGCTTTTCTTTTGGTAATGGCCATTGATCCACCCAGACAGGATCATTTGTTTCCCAACTCAGCTTCATACATGGCCGGGTGTCGCTCGCTGCAATGGCCATTATTAAAAAGGTGACTGCATAACTATTCCCCACTGAGACAGCACATCCCTTCCCAATAATGCAATTGTTGTGTTTAGAACATAAGGTCGTACCCATGCCTCTAAGCCCTCGCCCTCCTCCCTTATCTTAACCATATGTGTGCTGATGTGGGTGGGAGTGGCCCCCCCTATCCCCACTACCATGGTATTTACTGCTTCTAAAGGCCAACACAAAGGCCAGTCAGTGCGAGGGATAATCGTCACATCTGCGCCTGAATCTAAAAGCATTCTTTTCCTCTTAATCTCACTGCCAGGCCCAATAATGGAAACTACCCTAGATGGTTTGTCCAAAGTCAGTTTTTCCGTGAAAGCAACCACAGGGGCTCCAGTAGAACCAAAACCTTTCTGACCTCTTTCTGTATTTAAAGCCTTTGGAACACATGCTTTAAAAGGTACCAATTGTGCTATACGGGTCCCCTGTTTAATAGTCACAGGGGGTGTTAAGACTTGCAACATAATACCTATGGGTCCAACATAATCAGAGTCTATTAATCCTGGCAAAACAAACAACCCCTGTCTTGAAGCAGAAGAACGACCTATTAAAAGTGCACTCAATCCATACCCTAGGGGCCCTGTTACTGTAGATGGAACTACATGTACAGACCGGTCTGTTATTGTGACATCTGTTCCCACGGCCAGATCGACGCCTGCGCTTCCTGAGGTTGCTGCCCTGAGCTCGGACAAGCAACCATGGCTGTTCCCCCTCTCGGCTGGTATTGTGGTGTCATCGCGCCCCAGCCCCTGGCGCTGGTCCTCCCGTTTCCCGGCAGCGGTGTCCCATCTTTTTTAAATCTTGATCGACACTCCACTACTCGGTGTCCATACTTATCACACCGACTGCACGTGCCATCAAAGCGCAAATTATTGAGAGGGGCTGGTGACTGACTAGTGCCATTACTAGGTCCCCCTCTCCGAGTATACTGAGGGCAATTTCTTCTAATATGTCCTGTTTGTCCACAAGTAAAACATGCTAGGCCGCGAGAAGAAGGGCTTCGACCTTTCATTGCAGGCTTAAGTGCTGCAGCCAAGGCCGCAGCGTGGGCTTGAGCATGTATTTTTGCTTTTTCTACCTCCTGTTGCATAATTGGTACCCGTGTGCAAGCTTCCACCATCTCTGCTAAAGAAGCACTTTTTCCCAAACCGGCTAGTATCTGTTGGCATTGGGTGTTTGCATTCATCATAGCCAAATCTTTCCCCACAGCAGCTTTTGCCTCTGGAGTCAAGTTAGGACAGGCATCTATAGCTTCTTTCAAACGATCTACAAACTTCATATATGGTTCCCCAGGATCCTGCTTTATTGTAGAATAGGGTGGCACAGGGTTACCTCTATTTGGCAATTCTTTCACTGCCGCCAAGGCAAGCCCTTGCGTTTGCTGCAAAATCCTTGGATGAAGCGCTGCCTGAGTAGCACCATCCGCATATTGCCCACGACCCAGTAACTGGTCCATGCTAGCTAACCGCAACGGATCATCAGCTGGTAAACGAACATTTTCTAATACTGCCAATTCCACTTTCCCCTGCCACGTGTCCAAGAACAGCAAATACCCCGTTGGAGGAAGCAATAACTCCATCAATGCCCTAATATCTGTTTGAGTTAGTACTTGCCCCTTGAAAAATGAATTGATTAGCTGCATCACATGCTTATTATCCATACCATATTGCATAACTGCACTTTGCAATTGCTTAACCGTTTTCCAATCAAAAGGCGACCACTGCCTTTGTCCTCTATTATCTATGTGCACTGGCATTGCTGTAATACTACCAGGTAACATGATCCCTTCAATAGTTGCATCTCTGATTACCCCTTGCCAACGTTGCCCTGCATTATAAGAATGATCTCGAGGAATATCTCTACCCTGATGCACAGGGGCAGCACCCAAATTATCATTATTATCACTGCTATACAATTCCCTTGTGTTTCCCTGTGGATCAGTAAGTCGACGCATATTTGCAAACCGATCTGCTAACCCAGTCTCCAGCCCTTTTCCATATCGCGCTCTCAAATATTCATCTGCTTCTCTTACAGACCACATCCCATCTTCAACACATTGTCTAGCCCATTTTTGTATTCGCTCCCTTTTGATACGGAGCTCCTCCGGAGTGAGGTCTAATTCCACCCCCTCCCTTTCCTGTTTTCCCCGTTTTTCACATTCCCTGCCAATTGCCTCCAGCCCGTCCTTAATTGCATCTGACGCCTTTTTATATGCTATTAACCGCGAAGTTTTACTGTTACCGCCATCTAGTCGTTTCATAGCTTCTAGAACTCCTTGCATCTGGCTCTCCTGCCGTCTCAGTAAGTCCTTCAGGCTCTGCACGTGGCTCTCCTCCTGGCAGTCAGGGCGATTCTGCGGTGCTCCGTCCTGGTGTTCCATCGGGTCCTCCGGCAAGGGCACGTCGGCTGGATTAACTTGTCCTGGCTTGTTGAAACTTGCCGGTTGCTGCCATTCGTCGTCGGAGCCAGGCAATGGCTCAACGGGTGCAGAGGGTGTAATTTGCTCTCCGCCCCAGAACTCCAGATCTGATACGGGACACACCAGCGGTGTTGATTCTTCGGAGTTCTTGGAGGGTGGGCAGCTCGCGGCGGGCGGCTCCGAGGGGACGGCACACAGCTCGGCTCCTCTGAGACTTCCTGCACCAGCTGCCTGACCTCCCGCCAGGGTCCGGCGAGATCGCAAGCCTCGCGGCTCCCCCTTGTAACCGCTTCCCATAGTTCGGTCCCTATGTCCTCCCATGTACCGGGAGAAAAAAATTCGTCCGTCGAACGAACACAGCCCTTACGCTGGGCGAATAGTAAAAGGCGCTCCACCGCGTCTTTTTCCAAAATTCTTCCTGTTCTTGCAGCCAGCTGCAGAATACTTTTCACTATTATTTTTTCTTCCACGGATGCCGTGTTTCCCATGCCACCTGCTTCTTCGTAGGCCTACTTTCCGCTATGATTGAGCGCTGGGCTGGTGTCGCCCCCAGGTGGCGTCCTCGCGTCTTCACTTCCGGCGATCTTGCTTCGATACGAAGGATCACGTCGGGGTCACCAAAGTGTTGCTTTATCCGTGCGAGCCACGGAACCTGACACACCAATGTGATGTTCACAGAGTTCGCTTTATTGTCGGACCGGGCTGGCTTTATAGCAAAGCTGCCCTGTCCACGCGCCTTACAACAACGTGATTGGTTGTAACTCGTGTTATACAATAACATGATAGGCTGCATGTACTGTCCAGCGCTCTGCACGCGTGTGTCCGGCGATTGCTCACTCATTATTACATTCTAATGGTGCTCCTTTAGTCTCTTTTGTCTCTGGCTTCACCTCTCAGCCAGGCTGGGGACAACCCCATCCCCCTGGGGCGGGGGGGGCTCTGCCACTACAGGTGAGCTGTGGCCAAGTCCCAGGAAGGGACAGGGCTGGAGCCAGAGCCTTGTTGGGGACAGGGACACTGGGACCCACCATGTGGGATCAGCTCTACAGGGCAGGACCCGGGTTGTCTGGGAGGGCACAGTGACCCCGGACAGGGACAGGTGAGAGCCAGGGCAGGGGATGTTCCCTCTGCTCTGTTCTCAGCTGTGGCTGCAGACTGGACCAGTTGGGGGCTGGCGGTGCAAGGGAAATGGGGTGGGCTGGAGCTGGGCACTGACACCACCCCAGCACTTCCCCCAAGCCCAGCCCTCCTCTCCCAGAGCCCAGGATTCACCAGTGCTCCCCATTGGCAGCGCCACCAGTGACTGAGGATCCCAGTCACCAGCTGTCCACATTGCCCCAGCTGTCCTCCCACCTCCCAGAGTTCCCTAATCCTGGGGTCCCTGGTGCCCCAAGAAGAGGAGTGACTCCCAGCCCCTCATTTATTTAAGGGGCTGGAAAGGGCTCAGAGATAATTGTGCTTAGAGACCCCAGATTTGAGGCTGGTGTCATCTCTAGGGGGGGTTCCATAGGGAAAGACTGGCCTGGGAGTTGAGGGGCACTGGGAGATGGTGGTGCTGGGAGGTGAGGGGCACTGGCAGGTGGGGGGATCAGGCTTTTGGGGTTGTTGCAGGATGGTTTCGAGTTGGAGCAGTGGGTCATCACCATAGGGTGTCTGGCTGTCAGGGACACACTGCTGTCCCCCCTCACCACTGTGGATGCCTGGGCCCTTCCCCGTGCAGCTGCCCCATGCAGGAAGCGGCACTGATGCCAGGGAAGGCAGCTGGATCAGTGCTCAAGGCGGGAGTGACTCTGTGCCAAGGCTGGGTTGCCAGGGCGGGTGTCTCTGCCAAGCTTTGCCCTGGGGGCTGGAGGCGTGGGGAGGGGCAAGGAGTCGTCCTGGGAGGGATAAAGGTGCCCTCACCTTTTCTGGCATCACCCAGGACTCGCTGCACCGCAGAGGAAGATGAAGGTCGCAGTGCTCAGTGTGGCCCTGCTCTTCACCATCCTGCTGTGCACCCCAGAGGATGCGCAGGTGAGGCTCCAGTGAGGGCCCCTCCCGGTTTCTTGTCTTGGTGCCCCCACACCCCTCTTCTTTGGGCCTCCCCATTCCATCCTTTAAGACCCCTCAGGTATCTCCTCCTCAGGATCTCCTCTGTGTCCTATAGAGGGTCCCCAAATGCTCTCCCTTTGATGGATGCCAATGCCTTTCTTTCCATCTTTCCACTCCGCCCTTTGCCTTTCACCCTGTCCACTGCGGTAGTGCCCCCAGATCCCCCTCCTTGAACACCCCCTCCCAAACACTTTCCCGATCCCCGTGTTTTGTTCCTCTGCTGTCCTCTTCCTCCTGCCCCCACCAACAACCTCACCTGAATTCCCCATGTCCCCTCCCCTTGAATTCTTTACCCCTCACTTGCATCCCATGCAGTCCTGTCCCTCCAGCACCCCCAGCCCGGTCCCTTGGGTTCTGCGAGTTCACAACAGTGCCCTGCCTCTGGGTCCCCCCCAGCCACCGTCCTCCTTGGAGGCCCCAAATTCCCATGTTATCCTTTTCTCCAACCCAAGCCCTGGTCCGCCATGAACAGGTATCCCAGGTGAAACTTGGAGGAATGAGGTTGGGGGGAGCAGAAGGGATTTTCACGCTCAGATGAGGGAGAATCCATGGGCCTGGGTGGGGCTGGGGACACCTGTGCCCCACCCACAGCCCCATTTGTCTCCAACCCCTTTCTCTTCTTTCATAGGCATTTCCAGGAACATTGCTGGAAGCAAGTGGAGGGTCTCTCCTGCATGTGAGTAGTGGGGCGGACTTGGAGGACATCCAGTCTGGGAACTGGAGGGCACCTTGGTCCTCCCCTCCCTTGCTCAGGCTGGGACATCCCAGTGACCAGTGAGGTCTCATGGTCTCTCTACAGCAGGGACTCAAACTGGGGCGAGTGAAGAGGGCTGCGGTAGGTGTCACAAGTTCTGCTGCCCCACACCCTCCCTCCTACGGCCACGAAACTCCAGGGCATCCCAGTGTTCCCCAGAACATGCCAGTGTGCCCCAGTACACTCCCATGCACCCCCTGCAGCCCCACAGAACATCCCTGCTCCCCAGTGTTTTCCCAGGGATGCCCCATTGCCCAGGGCTCCCATTGCATTCCCTTCCATCCCATCACAACCCACTACAGCCCAGTGCACCCCACGATACCCCAGGACACAGCCCCTTCCCCAGGACCTCCACTGCTTTCTGTGCCCCACCACACAAGCTCACGCACCCCATTTTCCCTGGAGTCACCTTCCCCAAGGACCCCATCGCTTTCCCCTGCCTCCCAGTGCACCCAAGTGTGTCCCTCACCCAACCTTTCTCCCCAGCTCCCTCTGTCTCTCAGGGTGGATGATGTTTTGCAGCAGAAACACCAGGTTCCAGATCTTCCAGATGCTGAAGTGCTAGTGCACCCATCTCCTCCATTGCTGGTGAGCAGCATCAGGGCATCTCCAGCCCCACAAAGGGTCCTGGGTGGGCAGAACGTGGATCTAGAAGCAAACAGAGGAGACTGTCCATGCCCTGTGTCCCAGGCCACGCTGGACAGAGCTGCCCCCATGACTTTTGTTGCACCCAGTGGGGCTCTACGGACCCAGAGGGTCACCGTGCAGGCCAGGCTGGGGCTCTGGGACCTTACAGACCCCAAGGATCACCCTGAGGGCTGGGCAGGGTTCTGGGAGATGTAGGGGCATCTGGGGCTAATGACACACTGGCCAAGGAGCTCTGGGTGCCACGTGGATCTCAGGAGAACCAAGTCTTGTCCTGGGCTGATTGAGGGCTCCAACTCTTCTCTCCTTCCCTGGGTCTCTGCAGAGAGACGGTGGGGAGAAGCCTCCCCTCATGTCCCAGCTGACACTGGAGGTCTCATTTTGGGCTCTGATTTCAGAACTGAAACTGATGGCGACAGCCGTGTCCTGTCCCCCTCCAGTGACATGAGGAGATGAGCATCCCTGGATGACCCCGTCTGATCCCCTGGGAGCCCTGGGCCATTTCCCTCTCCTAATCAGTAAATCCCTTCAGCAAAGCTACGCCTGCGTGTGGATGTGTGTGTCCGTGTCCATGCTCCCACTGCTGTGCCAGCACTCGGACACCTGGGTCCTCTCTGGCCACACCATGGCCATGAGCAGAGTGACTGAGGGAGCCCAGACACCTGGGGTGTCACTGTAAACGACACCTCCTTCCCACCTGCCATGTGCCCCCAGATTCGGGCAGATTAGGGGAAAGTGGAGTGTTCCCCCATGAGGCTGGAGGAGGCTGGTTCATGAGGACTGGGTTATGGACCAGTTAAACAATTTGGACATCCATAAATCCATGGGTCCAGATAGGATCCACCTGTGGGTGCTGAGGGAGCTGGCTGAGGTCACTTTAGGCCACTGTCCATGATCTTTGCTAAGTCGTGGGAAACAGGAGAGGTGCCTGAGGCCTGGAGGAAAGCAAATGTCACTGCAGTCTGCAAAAAGGGCAAGAAGGAGGATCCAGGTATCTATAGACCGGCCAGCCTCACCTCCACCCCTGGGAAGACGATGGAACAACTTATCCTTGGTGCCATCTCAAGTCATACAAGGGATAAGAGGGTCATTAGGGGCAGTCAACATGGCTTCACCAAGGGGAAATCGTGCTTGACCAACCTCACTGACTTTTATGAAGACGTAACGAGGTGGATGGATGATGGCAGAGCGGTGGACGTGATCTCCCTTGACTTGAGTGAGGCATTGGACACAGTCTGCACAGCATCCTCACAGCTGAACTGAGGAGTGCGGTCTGGATGAGCGGGCAGTGAGGTGGACTGGGAACTGGCTGAAGGGAAGAAGCCAGAGAGTCGTGGTCAATGGGCAGAGTCCAGTTGAGACCTGGATCCAGTGCAGTGCCCCAGGGGTCAGTGCTGGGGCCTGTATTGTTCAATGTATTCATCAATGACTTGGATGAGGGAACAGAGTGACTGTCAGCGAGTTTGTTGGTGACACCAAGCTGAGAGCAGTGGTGACACTGGAAGCTGTGCTGCCATCAGAGACCTGGACAGGCTGGAGAGTTGGGCGGGAAATATTTACTGAAATATAACAAGGGCAAGTGTGGAGTCTTGAATCTGGGTAGGAACAACCCCAGGTTCCAGTGTAAGTGGGGAATGAGCTATTAGAGAGCAGTGTAGGGGAAAGGGAGCTGGGGGTCCTGGGGACAGCAGGGTGAGCATGAGCCAGCACTGGGCCCTTGTGGCCAGGAAGGCCAATGGTACCTGAGGTGGGTTAGAAGGGGGTGGTCAGTAGGTCAGAGAGGTTCTCCTGCCCCTCTGCTCTGCCCTGGTGAGACCACACCTGGAATATTGTGTCCAGTTGTGGCCCCTCAGCTCCAGAAGGACAGGGAACTGCTGGAGAGAGTCCAGCGCAGCCACCAAGATGCTGAAGGGAGTGGAACATCTCCCGTGTGAGGAAAGGCTGAGGGAGCTGGGGCTCTGGAGGTGGAGAAGAGGAGACTGAGGGGGGACTCATTCCTGGGGATCAATATGGAAAGGGGCAGTGCCAGGAGGATGGAGCCAGGCTCTTCTGGGTGACACCCAGTGACAGGACAAGGGGCAGTGGGTGCAAACTGGAACACAGGAGGTTCCACTTGAATTTGAGAAGAAACTTCTTCCCAGTGAGGGTGTCAGAGCCTGGCCCAGGCTGCCCAGGGAGGTTGTGGAGTCTCCTTCTCTGCAGCCATTCAAACCCGCCTGGACCCCTTCCTGTGGAACCTCAGCTGGGTGTTCCTGCTCCATGGGGGGATTGCACTGGATGAGCTTTCCAGGTCCCTTCAACCTCTGACATTCTGGGATTCTGTGATTCCGTGAAATAGATGTATAATGCACATAAACTCCACGCTTTGTGGCTGGTGGTGTCCTAAGGGTTTTGGCTGCTATGACAATGGGACATTGATGACTATAACCAGATAGGGAGGTGTCCTCGTTTCATTAAAAACCAGACCGGTTCTCTCTCAGTGATTTTTTCTTTCAGCTCACTTCTTCTAGGTGGCTGCACTTTTATGAGTTTTAGCCTGCGTATTTTTCCTAGGATGCTGCACTCAGTGCTGATAAGAGAGCAACAGAATGCTGAAGAAGCTCGTGTTTAGATTTATTACTGTGGTAGCTAGAAAAGACTGATAAGTTTTCCCACGTTCTGTTGTGAGAGGGGTGTGTTTGAGGAGGGGTGGATGAACAGCTTACTAGAACTGACCAATGGAAGTATTCCATCCCGTAATCGTCATACCCCCTATATCAGAGGGTGATCACGAGGGTCACGCTCTCTTCGGCCATGGCCGGCATCTGGAGAGGACCCTGTCTGTCTGTCTGCCTGAGATCTACAGGCACCCTGCACCCAGGTTCTGGTTACTGTGCAGTCCCACCCATGACTTCCGGGCACCTGGCCTGCAGCTGCTGGAGCCGCCAGCCCCGCACACCCAGCTCTGCTGAGTGACCCAGCTCCACATCCAGCACTTGACATTGGGTTTGTATATTTTGTATGTATTAACCCTTTAAAACTCTCCAACTTGAAGTCTAAGTCTCTCTTCCTTTCCTCTTCCCAATCATCTTTCTGATCTAAAGGAAGGGGTCGCGGGAAACGAGGGGATAACAGGGAGCGTCTGCCATGGTTTATTGTCACCTTGCCTTAAACCTTGACAATGAACCAACAGTGTGTCCTGGCAGCAGAGAGGGACCCGTATCCTGGGTGCATCCAGCACAGCATTGCCAGCCAGACAAGGAAGGTGACTGTCGCTTGGCGCTGGGAGTAACATCCCATGCAAACTGCCTAAAATCAGCGCTGGGTTGTGGTTCCTTTAAGCAGTGTCTGCGTGTCCACTCCTCATGATGTGGGACATGTCAGATGGGTGCAGAGCAGGGTTGACGCACCACAGGGCTGAGGTGCCGCCCGTCCCTTGGGAGTGGCAACAGGAGGCCAGACGGACACTGCGACTCGTGCCTCCGTGTGTAAAAGGGACAGACTGTCTCTGCACATCTCTGGGTGCAGAAGGAGTGCAGGATGCCAGCTCAGATGTGGGTGCCTGGCAGACCCTGACATTTCTGTGTGTGACTCCAGGAATAAACCCCACTGGCCCAGTGAGATTCGTCTCAGCTGCCCTCATTGCAAGTGCTCCTGTCTGCTCTGTCACCCTTGCCCATGATGCCGGGCTGTGCTCTCAAAAGTGCCACAGCAATCAGAGAGGTTCTGGGGTCCTTGGGAAAGGCAGACATCCAACCCAGCTTCAAGAAGGGCTCTTTATTAAAATGCAGCTGTTTTTCCCCAAGGAGAGCTGCTCCTCCACCTGGGTCAGCGACGCCAGCAGCACAGGGCCTGCAGGGACCATCGCGATCGTGGCTGCTCCCTTGGGCTGCTCAGGATGAGGATGGTCTGAGTAGCGAGGGAGCGGGTGGAGGGTTTACTGTCCTTCTCCAAGGGCTGAAGGGCTGCAACAGAAAGGAGCAGAGCCCAGATGATCTCCCGCATCTGCAGAGACCCCCAGGCATCCCCTCCTGAGCAAGCTCCCTACTCACCACTGCAGATCTCAGCCAGCTTCTCCTCCTCCCTTCGGTCCCTCAGGGGCCGCGCAGCCAGCCCTGGGCACAGAGTTCCGTCAGACCCCTGTTGCCTCCCCCTCACCAGAGCTGGCCCCAGGGGATAGCCCAGAGCTGACATAGCGGGACCGAGCAAGGCGGCCACCAAGGCCACCCATGTGGGCAGGGCTGGGAGGGGAGGCCAAGGCCATGCACGGGGAGGCCGGGGCTCTGGCAGCCACAGGGCTGCTCCTTGCGCCAGGGCAGCGGCGGGGACTGGGGTCAGGCTGCTGAAAGAGGGACCCGGGGGCTGTGACTCACCGATGAACCTCACGGCCGCCTCTCGCAAGCTGGCCTGAGCATCCCTCAAGTATGGCAGGCTCTGACTCAAGAATTCTTGAGCCCTGCTCCTGTCCTGCTCCACCTGGAGAGGGCACAAAGGTGTGAGCATGTCATTGTCTGCACCCCACCCCAAGCTGGCTGGACCAGTCCCTCCTCCCAGTAACCCAGGTTCCCCTTTCCCCGCAGGCCTCTCCTGCCCCCCAGCCAGGAGCCCTGTGGGGCTGAGGCTGAGAGACAGACACAGGCAGAGTGGTCCCAGGGGTGCTGAGCGCCCTCCTTCCCGCCGGGCATGGGGCAGAGGGGAGAGCCCTTGGGGGCTCTGTTCTTGAGGACAGGGAACAAGGGTGCAGCTCGGGGCTGCAGCAGGGCGGGCGACGCACATCTGCAGAGCCCACAGCACAGACATGTGGGGCAGCCCTCAGCCAGCCTGGGCCTTAGCTGTTCTCACCAAGCTCTCTCCAGTCCTCCATGTCTGCCGAGTCCGCACCAGGTGTTGGAGCTGTTTCCATTCCAGGAGCTCTGCTGCGCCAAGGAGGGCTTCCCTGGCGGCCTGCGGGACAGCAGAAGATGGGACATGGCACCCACCATCTGCGGAAGGAGACCTGGTGTCCCCCTGTTCTTGGCTTTGTTCCTGGAACACCTGCCCTTTGGGGCCAGCGACTTGCCCTGGCCCAAACATCTGGGGCTCTCTTGTGCACAGCCCTGGGGGACAGGGACTGAGGCTCAAAGCTCGAGACCCAGCGCCTGCAGGGACAGCTGAGGAGCCCGTAGGGATGCGCCTGTTTAGGCCTCGGTGGCCACGGGCTGCTGCTGAGCCCTGTGGGACCAGGTATGGCAGGTGGTGGAAATGGCCATGGCAGCTTCTCTACTGCTACTCGTGCTGGGTCTGTAGGGACCCTTCCTATGGGCTGGAGGAAGCTGCCAGTTGCCAGCAGCCCTGTCCCCTGGTGCCCAGGCCACCCGTGTGCTGCCAGCACACCCTTCTGTGCCTCAGTGCTCAGCGTGGAGATCTGTACCTTGGCCACGTTGTTGCTCTGGTCGCTCAAACGAAAGAAGAGGGGGAGCAGCGCACGGTGCACGTAGCTCTTCATCCTCTTCTTGTCGTGCGCCATCACGGACTGCACCCGCTCTCGGAAGAGGCGGATGGAGAGCTCTCGCAGCTGGCTGGACTCCTGGGAGGAAGGAAGAAAGGCGGACTTCAATCCCAGCAGCTCTCTGCCCATGGTGAGCAGGGGCAGTATCGGGGCTGACATGAGGGGAGATGCTCCATGGTCAGGTTGTGCAGCAGGGAGCTGTGCTGGGCTGCAAAGCCCAGAAGCCATCCCACGAGAGCCCCGGGGAGCAGAGCCTGCTCCCAGTGCTGCCCACGGGGCTGGGCCGAAGGGCAGCTGGCACTGCAGGCTGCCCACCCGCAGGGCTCAGGCTCCGTCATCAGCCTTACATCATCGAAGAGGGGCAGGAGCTTTTCCTCCAGCTGCTCGACAGCGGGTCTGGCCTCTTCCCTCTTCAGATGTCCCATCACGCTGCGGAAGAACGCCAGGACTTTCCTTTTCATTTCTGTGTTGCCGTAGTCGAGCAACCCCACAACTTGTGGCAGGAGGGACTGTATTTTTCTTGCCTGTATGAAAAACAGTTTCATTTTTGTGAAAGGGTCAAAGACCACCCTGGCAAAAAAAGCCGGTCACTGAGCACCAGCCTCCTGTCCAGCTCCGTGGCAGGTGGTGGCACAGGAATCTCTGTGGCAGCCTCCTGGCAGGTGGTGGCCATGGGCACAGCCACGGAGATACAGGAGAGCAGGGCCAGGGCAGGGAGGGAAGAAAAGCAGTGACTCCCTGTGCCCTGCTCAGCCGCCCCTTTTCCCACAGGCCCCCGTGGGCAGATGTCTTGGAGAGACTCCGTGCCTGGAAAGCTCCCCAGGCAGCCATCAGGCCCCAGCACGGCAGGGAGGGCATTTGGAGCTGTCAGCCACTGCCTGACCCCCAGCCAAGGCCAAGCCACCGCCTCCCCCAATGCCCCAGCCCCAGCTGCCAACATTGCTCCTCTTGATGCTGCCCTGCTCACCATGTCAGCTCTTTCTGACCCACTGATGACGCCTCCGGGAAACGTGGAGTCTATGACCAGGAGTCTTTCGCGCAAGTTCTTTAAGATCTTCTTCAGAGGCTGGGGTGTGGAGATCATCATGTCCCACATGTCCAGGGCAGTCCTGCAGGAGAGCGCTGTCAGCAGGGCAGCCTGGGCCACAGCAGCGTGTCCGGGCTCAGCGCTGCAGGATGGTTGGATGCCCTGGGCAGCAGCAGAGGCTGAGCTGGTGCTCCCGTGGGGCTGGCAGAGCGTGGGGGGCTCAGGGCTGGCTCGCTCAGCTGTGGCTGCTGCGGGCCTGGTTGACCCCCAGCGCTGGAAAGCGTGGTGGGATGGAGGGTCCTGCTCCTTGGGGGTGTCCTGCAGGATTCCTTGGCTCTGTGCCCCTGTCCCCACAGTGAACAAGCCCTCATGGCTTCTGGGGCCAGTACCTGTCTCCTGGTGGAGCGATCCTCAGCAGCGTTGTGAGCACCTCCCCGGGTCTCCTGTCAGCCATGAGGAGAAGCAGGGACGCCACGCTCTGCCGGGCTGGTGCTGTGCTGATGCTGTCCAGGTTTATGTGGATGCATCTCATGATCTTTGGCAGCTGGAGGAGACACAGGTGAGGATGGCACTGCCACTGGAGTGCAGCCACTTCCTCAGCTGCCCCTTCCATCCCTCTCTGCCACCTTCGTGTGGCTTCAGATTCCTGAGACACCAGGGCTTGCGGGGGAGGGATGGAGGGAGGAACAAGGCCTGACAGGGCTGAAGGGCAGGGCAATCCAGCCTGGCAGGGCAATCCAGCCACAGGCCACTTACATCCACCAGCCAGAAGTCAGGGAATTCCATGACCATGTCCAGCAAGTCTGTTGCCCGCTTCTTGTCAAAGATGCTGGCATCTCTCATCGCCTCGATGAACACAAGGACGATGTCTGTCCTCTCAGAAGTTCTGAGGTGTCTTGCGCAGGACTATGGGAGAAAGGAAAGGAAGGAAGGAAGTGAAGCCAAGTCACACCGAGTGCCCTGGTGCTGCTGCTTAGCCAGGCAGTGCCAGCAGCCCTGCAGAGATGCCCGACGGTGCTGGTGGCAGAGCCCGCAGCAAAACTGGCAGCAGGGGCGGCAGTGGCTGCACGGGGAGGGTGAGAAGAGAGGCCCGGGGTGAGGGAGGAGGGTTGGACTCATGGGCACAGGGTGCTGGCCCTGCCGTGAACCAGGGCTTGCTGGCGGCCAGCGGGACTGGGGCTGCTGCTGGGATACTGGTGCCAAAGCCCTGAACCCAAGCGCGTGTCCAGGGCTGGCTCTGTGGGCCGTCAGGGCTCTGCAGGCCCGTGCCGGCCACAGCTCCCAAAGCAGCTGCCTGGGCAGCAGCCCCGCGTGGGGAGAGCTGCAGGCCGCTCTGGGCTGCAGGGATGGGGAGACGGCCCGGCTGGAGGGTGCCTGGCTCCTTACCGCCAGCGTGGGATGTCTGAATAGCGCAGAGCTCATCTTCTCTATCCTCCCCACAGCCCTCTCCTGCACACATTCTCTCTCAGAGCTGGTGTATGTCAAGAGCATCTGGGAAGAGAGAAGCTGCTGGTGAGCCCTGGGAGCAGCCAGCACTCAGCAGAAGCAGCACCGCCCAACTCCTGGGCTGGACTCTGTTCTCGAGCAAAGCCTGTAGTGGGGTTCCTGCCCTCGAACCCCTCGCAGGCTTGGGACAAACGCCCCGGGCCAGCCCCGTGGCCAGGCAGGAAGGCAGATGCCACCCTCCGTGGCCACTGCGCTGCGGAAGAGCCTGGCGGGCAGCCCCTGGCTCCCCGGGGAGGTGGGCACCCTCCCGGCAGCGCTCTCTGCACGGCACGGGTGGCACTGTCACCTCCAGAGTGAGGAACAGCCCTTGTGAAGCGCACTCTTTGCACACGCCAGACCTGGAAGATATTCTGGAGCAGCTCGCTGACTCTGGAGGCTGAAGAGCCGAGCACCAATGCCTGCAGCATGTTGTCCATGGCTTCCATGGCCTGCAAGAAGACAACGAGTTTTGGCCGTGTTTCCTGCCATCTGTTTCACACACGGGGGACTGATCTGAACTCCCAGTGCCAAGAGGCAACTCCTGTGCTGATTTGCTGTGCCTGGGAGAGACTCAGGGGCAAATAATGTGCTACAGGCAGAGCAGCAATTGGCACTGGATGTGGCCAGGACAACTGGCAGCGGACGAAGGCACGAGGGTGTGAAAGCAGAGCTGAGACCAACCCTGCCTTGTATCTCTGGTTATATATCAGCACGGGGTGAACAGGGAGCAGCCAGAGGGACTGTGGGCTCCCGTAGTTCACCAAGCACTTACTTTTAAGAAGAGATAACGGCCCATATCCTGCATTTTCTCTTCTGGAGGAAGCAAGAAGACACTAGAGAAGCAGGCTTGGAGGAGGCTTGCCTCCTTGCCCTCCAGCGCCCTCTCCACCGCGCTGCAGAGAGAGGGGAGCCAGTCACACTTTGGTATTTGGAGCAGTGCCTTGAGATCTTGTGCAGGGGTCCGCGGGAGGGATGGGCAGGTACCTCAATTCGGCAATGGCAAGCATGGCGTTCCACCGCACCGCCGTGCGCACTTTGTTTCTGGGCTCCTCTTCCAGCAGCACCTGCAGAACACAGCCGGGATGGGACCTGGCAGCTGCCAGCACCCAGTGCCACCAGCACCCAGCGCCACCAGCGCCCAGTGCCACCAGCACCCAGTGCCACCAGCCCCCGGCCCTGCCCAACGCTGTCCTCACAGGGTGCCGGGGGCATCGCCCCCTTCCCCAGAGACGCCAGGTGTCCCCTCACCTTGATATTCTCTGCCAGCTCGTATCTCTGGCAGAAGAGATCTAGGCCCTGTGGGAGGCCGTGGCGCTTGCTTTTGTAGCACAGGTCACAAATGTTCTGAAGAAATGGAATCTTCTGACTCTCCTCCTGGCAGCCAGGGGACAGAGAGACAAACAGGGAGTGTGAGATGGGGACACAGAGCCAGTGGCACCACAGCACGGGGATCCAGTGACAACTGGAGACCTGGGAGCAGCAGCTCTGCCCAGCCAGCTCCCTCCAGCAGCCCCGCAGCAGAGCCCCTGTCAGCAGACACCGGCTCAGCCGCCCTCCAAACGGCCACGGTTACCTTTTCTGGGCTGCTGACGAAGGACACGATGGAGTCCACGCGTCTCCTTTCGAATTGGTAGACAGGTAACCAGCCAGCATCTAATAAAGGAGGAGAGCAGGGAGGGCTGCAGAGAGGGTTTGCAGGCAGGAGAGAGCAGAGGAAGGAGCTCTGCCCCACGTCCATCCCGGTGCCCGCTGCCCCGGCACAGTCTCCCCGTGCGTGTGGGGCTGGAGGGTGCCCGGCAGACGGGCTGAGATGCTGGAGCCAGGCAGGATGGGGAAAGCCCCCAGTGCAGTGGGTGAGGAACTCGCTTCAGACGGGCAGGAAAGGTCCCTGTCCCGCAGCACGGTGCCTCCTGCCTGCCCAGCTGCCTCTCGCTGCCCGTGCCCTGCAGCAGGAGCTGTGTCCCCTCTGCCCGCAGAAGCTGTGCTGGGGCCGGCTCCCAGCTCGGAGCAGCCCTGGATTTCAGGCAGCATCATGCCCACCAGCCATGGAACCCCCTGCCAGCGTGAGGGGAAGCGTGATCCTGGTGTGGAGCAGAGAGCGATCGCTGGGCCCCACCCCGCCCAGACAATCAGGGCCCCTCACTCACCGATCTGCAGTGGCTGGACCACATCCACCTGGTTGGGCTCTGGTGGAGATCTGACCTCCTGGGGAGCCCCAACCTCCTCCTGCCAGGCCAGCCTAGGTTGGATGGGGGGCCTCTCCGCCATTTTGCAGACAAACGGAAGGACTAAGGATGGGGAAGGCGGACGCTTCCTCAAAACTCCTCGGTGCTGCAGCTCTGCCAGAGGCAGCGGTGAAAGGTGTGGGCTGCGCTCGTGTGCTCCTCGTTGGGGAAAGACGTGAGCTGAGCTCAGGAGCTCCTTGCTCCGAGTCTGCCAGTGGCAGCAGAGAGTCTGCCGGGGCAGCTAGAGCTGGGTTGTGGTTGGACTCGATGATCTCAAGTGTCTCTTCCAACCCAAAAAATTCTCTGATTCTCTGACAGACGTGGGCTATGCTCGGGGCTCTCGCCAGCTCCGTGCTCGCACCCTGTCCCGTCACCGTCCTGTCGGACAGTGTGGGCTGGGGCCACAGCTGCGCTGATCACATGCGGGGCAGTGGGTGTCACCAAGTGAGGTCACAAAGGGCCCCACTGTGACCCTGTACCTGGGTGGGGAGGGTCAGGATGTCCCTCGGGAGGCACAGGCCAGCTCAGCCCTGGGCACCTGGCTGCTAAATTTCCATCCCGGTTTCTAAAAGTTCACCACCCATCCCACTCTGAGCAGAGTCTTGAACAGTCTGCTGCACCGCTCCATGTTCCCAGCGGCTGGTGCACGATGGGGGTGTCACAGACACACTCAATGCCACGCTCCTTGCTCCAGATGCCTATGAGGATGTTGCGGAAAGGATCCCGTTGGCTGGCTCAGTTCTCTCTGGGTTGCCATGTGTGGCAGATGCACTCGACCCCCCAATCACCCCCAGCCAAACCCGCAGCAGTTTGGTCCAGGCTGCAGAGGAGGGAAGGGCCTGAGCTGTAACCAGGCCAAGAACTCCTGCCAGGAGACCCACAAGGAAGCAGAACGGCAACTGAACGCCGGGAACTTGTGAGCACAGGGAGTCTCATGCAGACTTTTCCTGCTGTGTGCAATTTGACTACGAATCAACCACTTCACTCCATAAATGCGACAGCCTGGAGGAGCCCGCTTTGAGCTCTCCCAGCTAAATAAGTGAGCTGTGTGGCAAGGGTTTTACTACTCAGAGGTCAATGGATGAGCCCAATTTAAGTTTAATAGTAATCATTTACCTTAAGTAGATGCACACTAAATATAATGAATTATTTAGGGACATAAGGTTGTATGATTTTTAATATACTCTTTGCTTCATGTTACTTGGTAGGCTGGATTTGCTAAAATTTTAAGCTGGAAACTTCTGCTCATATCTACCAAAAGCAACTACAAACTACACTGAACACTTTCAAGATAAGGCCTATATTGCACTTTGCTGAGAAGAAAGGAATTTGCGTCCAGGCAAAACAGCACCTGCAAGGTTATGGACAATAAACGATGTCTACAGCTCAACACAACAAAGCCCACGTGGAATCAGAGAAGTTTGCCACTGGAGCTTTAAGCATGGACCCCAGTGCGAACGGTTTTCAGGGAGGCAAGAATCCTGGCAGTTTGCTCCGTGACCGGGTACAGGCACCTGCAGAGAAGGCCAGCAGCATTTGGCTTGGCGTATTTCCCCCATGCAGTAAATAATAGAGTGAACCTGCCACTGAATTCTTGAAGTTTCACTTGTCTTTAAGAAATCCAAGTGTTGTTCTGCACTGAGCAGAACCCTAAATTACTCCCCAGCGACACCGCATCGCCACAGAACTTGCTGTTCAAGGCCCAGGACAGTGCTGCGGGCGGTGCCGTGGGGCACAGTGCATGTTTCCAGCCATCAAGTGGTGGCTTCCACCATTGTAAGCACAGAGCGCTTGCCGTGGCGGGTTTGTGGCGCTGTGATACAGACACTCCAGTCGTCGCCCCCATACCACACAGGCTTTGACCGCTTGTCTTGCTTGATCGTAGCGCATGTTTCACAGTGGTGAATAACATGAACAGCAGCATCTGTGGTCGAGTCCACCCCTCAACCATGAGCCCATGTATATGTTGCATCCCTTCCTCGATGACATGGGGCATCGTGGGCCCAATGGGCCACCAATAATTCACCTTCATCTTGCCCATGCAAATCTATCTCAGCCACTTTAACCTGGGCAGCTCGATCCCCCTGCTGGTTGTTCGATCGGGTTCTTCACTGGACGGACTCTCGGGCACATGGGTTCTCCGTGGCAAACTCTCACAGGCAGGTTCTCCAGCGGGCAGCAATATCTCCATGATTCAGCAGCCCAGATGGGTTGGGCTCTGCGCTGCCAGCGGCTCCGCTTCCACTGCCGGAACCAGCGCCACGGGGCATTTCCCACCATCCGTGAGAGAGCAGAGATGGAGCTTCTTAGATGCTGGGCCCTCTTCAGGCCCTGTCAGGATGGCAGGTGCTGGGTCTGGCGGGGCCTCTGCCCCACGGCGGGGGCTGTGGCCCACGGTACAGCAGGGCCACGATGGTTGGACGTGGTTGGCGGCGGTGGCAATTAGCCGGATGGCCCCTGGCTGCGTTCCAGCGGCACGGCCCGGGATCCTGACTGTGTGAGCGGGTGGTGCCACGGAGACGCGGGGTCTGGAACATGGGGGCGGCTGGGGGGACGGGAGGGACGGGGAGGGTGGCAGAGAGGAAGGGGCCCCGGGGCTGGGCCGGGGCTGCTGGAGCTCGGGGCAGCCTGACGTGCGCCATGTCAGAGCTCGGCCTGGGCGCCCGCGGAGCCACCTTCTGCTCTCATCACTCCTCACCACCATTGGTTGGGAGGGCTGTCAGTCTCCTGCCCTGAGGTGATACTGCCTGGGATTGGCTGCCTGGGCTGTCACTCTGCCCTGGTTTGGGGCCCACGCTGCCCTGAGGTGATGTTTCCTCTGATTGGCTGTCCAGGATTTCCCCCAGCTCCTCCCATCCAGTGATTGGTCAGGCCACTTGTCAATCATCCGTGTGCTTCACTCCCGCCACGCGTGATTGGCGCAGCTAGCACAACCCGCCCCTAAACGCTGCCCAGTTCATTCACCTCTTCCTACCTTTCCTGCAGACCTCAAAGCTTGATTGGCTGGTTACATATCAATCACTTGACTTGCCCCGCCTCCTCAAATGTGATTGGCTGTCCTGGGTCCACTGACTCCCCATAGACTTCTGGGTGGTTGTTGCCAGGCAACGAGCTCCACCTAAAAATGAATCTGTGGGCTCTGAACAGAGGCCGTGGGTGGTGAAAGACACGTTGGGACCCTAAACATGAGGATTTGGCCCCAAGGAGGAGGCTCTGGGCACTCAAAGGACGGGCAGATGCTACAGATGGCGCTTTGGGCCCTGCACATGAGGGGACCCTCTTGGCTCCCACCCGAGCTGGGTTTGGTGCCTGTGACCCCACAGAACGACACCTGTGCTGTCCAGAGCGGCCACGGAACAGACGGAGCCCAAAGCCACGGACACCGGGAGCTCAACGGGCTGTTGTGACATTTCATGGACGTTTCACAGGGGCTGCGCATGGACTGAGGGGAACTGTCTGTGTGTGACATCAACGGGCGGGAAGGGGAGCGGTGGTTGGTGAGGACGTGTTGGATCGTGTGGTTGGGTACTGGAAGGTTTACAGACTGCCTCAGTTTACCTGTCTCATTCATCTATGATCTCTGTGGGTCTCTAGGGGTCTCTATGGTCTCCATGGGTCTCTATGGGTCCCTATGAGTCTCTATGGCCTTGGGGCTTGGGGAACTCGGGTGAAAAGGAAAGACAGACTGGTGTGGGTATGGGATCTCTTAAGTGTCCTGGGATTGCTTTGCTAATCACTCTGTAACAGCTCCTGGGTATTAACTCTATATATGCCCAGAGAGGCAAATAAATCCATGAACCAACTTTCCAATTAAGGATTCCTTCTTACAAAAACCCACACTTCCATTTTCTTATTGGCAACAGACTGGAAGATGGCAGCTGAAGCAGCATCTGCCTCTTGTGAAAACAGGTAACAAAAGATGGTGACACTCAGCTCATCCTTAGTTGCTTCCTGCACAGGAAACCTGTCCATTAATTTAATCTTTGGTGTACAGGCAGGGCCTTGCTGATGTTCCTGTGTCGCAGCAAGTGTGTGGATGTCAGGCTTTCTGCAGATTTGTGACTGAGTTTTCCTGTTTTCCCTAACAAGGACAATCTTGCTGTGGACTCCTGAAGTCTCCCATAAGCTGGTGGATTTAGAGAAGGATGGGGAGCTCCAGTGAGCTCAGGGAGGACCAGGCAGCATCACAGGCAAAGCAGACAGGAACTCGACTGGGTGAACATTAATGGAATTTATTGACAGATGAAACTGCGGTGTCTCCCCCGTCTTTGGGCGGATCCCCGTGCACCCTGAACCGATACAGGCAGGTGTAGTCCGGGTGGCCCCAGTTGCTCAGCACTTCCAGCCTGATGTAATTCACGACCCCAGGGAGCTCGTTCTGCAATGACAAGAAGAAATGAGTCACCTTTTCCTCTCTGGCCCGTGAGCACTGACAGAAGCACTGCGGCGATGGGCTCCATCAACAGTTTCCTTCCTGCTGCCCCGCGGGGGCTTTTGACCTGTCGTGGTGCAGACGTTCTTATCCTGCTCTATCCCATTGGGCCATGAGAACAGCACAGGAAGAAGCAGCGACCAGATGCCTCAGCAAATACGCTGGAAAGTTCTCGCCTGCTTTGGGGCACAGGCTTCCACAGTCAGAAGACCCAGTGCTGGTGTACAATTTCACCTCAAAACTGACATTTTTTTTTCTCTGGGGAGACTCAAAACTGACAAATTTCACCTCGCATTTGACAAATTTTGCTCTGGGGAGACTTGAAACCAACAAATTTCTCAATGGGGGTCAATGGGGTTCTGTGGTAGTCAATGGGAGTCAATGGGGGTCAATGGGAGTCAATGGGAATCAATGGGAGTCAATGAGAGTCAATTGGAGTCAATGGGGTTCAATGGGGATCAATGGAGAACCTTAAAACTGCCTTTAATCCCAATGGGGAGCCCCAAAATGCCTTTTAATCCCAATGCGGAGCTCCAAAAATGGCTTTTATCCCAATGGGCAGCCCCAACATGTCTTGTTGCCTTCTGATTCCAGCTTCAACTGTAATGCTCCTAAGTACTGAAGTTTAAACCCAAAATGAAAGAGAAGAGTGGCAGCGCAGGCATCCACCACCAGGAAGTTAGAGCAGAAGAAAGGCCAGCGTGGCACACGCTCAAGGACAGGGCTGCCTGTTCCCTTTGGCAGGGAAGCCTCTCCCCATCCAGCTGCATTTCTCCTCCTCTCCTACAGTTCCCCTCCCTCTGTGTCCCCATACCTTCAGCTGGAAGGTCTGACTGGGATTCAGCGCCGCCAGGAAAGTGAACTGTCCCAGGAACGTTCCCTGCTCCTCGTGTTCTTCCTTGAAGCCCTACAGAAAGATGGGTGGAGAAAACAAGAGCGTCTGGTGCACCATGGAATACTGAACTTCAGCCGGTGAAGTACAGGGTTATTTCAGCTACGTAGTCCAAGGATGATGAGGGCAAGGACAAGATGAGAAGCTGCAGGTGGGCAGCATGTCACACTTGCCCACTCGACGAGTCCAAGCTGGCAGTCAGAAAAGGAGCAGATGCTCCCAGTGAGAGGGAGGTGACCTGAGGATCACAAATGCCACTGGGGTTGGAAGCCAAGGTGGTTTAGGACCATGCACTGTCCAGCTCCTTTTCCCTGTGGCTCCTGGAGTAGCATCTTGCCCCAGAAACTTCGAGTGGTACGTTGAATAAAAGAGGAATACAATGGGAAGGAAGCAACACCAAGGAGCCTGTTTGTTCTGAGAGCCAGGAGGAAGCTTCGGGCCACCAGAATCTTTGACCCATCTTCATCCTCTGCTTAGAAATGCTGTGCAACCCCCTGCCCCTGACTCTAGAGAAATCACTTACATAGACAGCGAAGTCCTTGGGAGCTCCGGAGAGACTTTCTCCATGGAACGCTGTCCCTGAGACATGGTCCATGGTGACGGCTCTGGGAACGACTGGCACGGACAGCTTGATGAACACGTGTCCCTGACTCCCTGGGAAGGGCCAGCAGTTGCCAGGATGATTTTCTGCCTGAAAGGACAAGAAATACTCAGCAGGGAGACACAGGAGGAGAGCAGGTCCATGTGAGAAGGGGACAGGAGAAGAAGCTTCCAGGAGCAAAGACAGGGAGAAAGGCAACTCTGAGCAGCGTGTGTGGTTCATTCTCCCGACCTTTGTTTTACTGCTTCTTGGTGCTCCTACCTCCAGAATCAGCTCAGGGGACCTCATGTAATCCATCACCGGCAGGGAGTACAAGAACACCTTTGCTTTAGCATCCCGGAGGGATGGAGAAGTCTTGGACCAAATGACGGCTGCCCCTGGAAATTCAAACATGAGCATGATCACCAGGCAGTGTCAGGAGGAATATTGCACTGTTGACTTGGAAAAGGTTTCTCAGTTGTCATCCATGTCCTACAGTGGGTTCCCCTTTGCACGACCCCTCTGGAACACACAGTAGTGAGTCATCAAGCTGTCATATCTGGCCGTGGAAATAGGCAAGACTATGAACCAGCCTTTCTGTTCTTCCCATGGGGTCTGGCCCGTTACAGGCTCTGTCAGTGGGGACACTTTTAGGGCATGAGGTGACCCTTGACTTCTCGCCCCTTCTCTCCTACCCCTGGGCACATTCCAATGCCCATCTTGTCAATCTGGACAGGAAGCGCTTTGGAACTGGTTTGTTTGTACAGTGCCACTGTACCTGCTGATTTCAGGGCGTAATCCGGCATCGGGACCTGGATTTCCTCCAGCTTCTCCAGGGCTTGATTGATGATCTCCTGAACAGCCTGGGAAGGAACACAAAGAAGAGCACCTGTTAGAAGGGAAAGGAACGGGGCAAGCAGCTCCCCTGCAAGGCCGGCCAAGGTGAAGGGGACAAGGCCCATCTCAGATGGAAGGAACGCCCACATTGCCTGGAAGCCTCCCAGGTTTGCTCTGCTGTGATTGATGGGATCAGAAAGGGGGGGCTGCTCACTCCACTGCTCTGAGTGCTGGAGCTGTGGGAAGGGGCTTTTCCTGTGGAGAGGCCCCAGGCCAGGCAGCACGGACAGACAAGCCTTCTGGGCATGAGATAGGCCTGGCTTAACTCTGGACCTCTGAGACCATTCCTTCTTTCCAACCCTCCCTTGAGGAGGACCTGAGATCTGGGCGCAGAGGAAGGTTCGACTCAGACAGCTGTCATTCCCGTCACGCTCTCTCTTCCCCAAAAGGAAGTGTGGCCATGACAGCATTTGTTCCAGCAGCACCAGCCTGCTGGCTGTGACAGGGAATGGAGCAGGATACGTGCCGGAGGGAGGATAAAACCCTTGAGCAGATCCTTCTGCCTTGTGCCCTTACCCATCCGGTAAAGCCTGGGACCTTTGCGTGCTTCACGCCTTCCTGCAGAGCCTGCTCAGCCACATCCTTTGTGCTCCAGCGCAGATGATAAAGCTGTTCCTGGAGCTTACGGAGCTGGTCTGGCAGGGGCAGGGTTTCTCTCAGCACTTCTAACTCTCCTGCGGTGCTCCAGAGTCTTTTTGCACCAAGTTGTCCCACGTGGTAAACACCTGTCAGACACACACCAGAGCTTAGAACCTGGTCTAACGTTGGGTTATGCCTCGGGCTGCCCACTCCCCTTTCTGTGTCTCTCCCAAGTGCCATAGTTGTCTCTCCTCTTGTTGCCTTTGACAGGGGCCATCATGGCATACGGGCTCCAGAATAGATGGACGTTCCCTGCCCTGGACTGTGCTCCTTGTCCTGCAGAAGATTCTCAGCCCCTGAGGCAGGAGAGCTCAGCCACGGCCTCTCCCTGGGCTGAAGAGACCTGGCTCAGCCAACCTGGGGAAGGCAACTCAGCCCTTCCTCACCCACACCCGTCCCGCTGGAGCAGGGACTGGCACAGCTCTGCCAGGGACTTTCTGCTCTCAGCTGAGCTCCTCTGCTCCAGCGGGGGAAGTGGAACAGGGCAGGATGGAGCCCCGAGTACCTCCTAAAGCACCATCCTCAGGTGGGAGCTCTGCAGAGACTCACCGAAAGAGAATAGACCGAGAAAAAGCACCAGGATCATTGCCTTCAGCGTCTTCATTTTCCTGCAGAGCAGATAAAGAAAAGGCTGGTGAAGCTGGCGGTACCTGTCCAGATTAAGGGCAGGAGTTGCAACAAGGGCTTTGGCCACACTTCACATCTGTGGGGATGGAGAGGGATCCTTTGGAAATGGAAGGGACACAATGAACGCCTGCTTCTCCTGCCCACCATCCAATTGGCACTTGTGCTGATCCTGTTCTCCACCCTCTCAAGAGAAGGTTCATCCTGTGCCCCTACATTTCAACAGCTGCCAGGCGGGGGGTGTGTGATACTACGGCAGACTATATTTGGGCCACCCCCTGGGACTCTCTCCGTGCGATTCAAAATGGACCTGTCCCTCATTCTGCAGAGATCAAAGCCTTTCTGGGCCCAGCCCTTACGTTCATGAAGAGACTGAAAGGCGGCTGCTGCCTTCCAGCAGCTCCAGACCCAGCTCTCAGGCTGCCCTCGTGTTCCTCTCCTGTCCACCCTCCACCCACCCCAGCTGACGAAGTGGAAAACACACCTGGGGAAAGGGGAGGAGGATTTTTCAAACATACCCGTTCAGAAATTCAGCCTTCTCTGGGTGTCCCTTGGTACCTGCTGAGGTGCAGATAACAAGCATCTCGCTCGCTCAGGAGTGAGCCAAAAACTCTGCGATCTCGATTCCCTCAAGATCGAGAGTGACCAAGGCGCAGGGAGACCCCTGGTCTTATACCCTGCTGTGCCGACCTCAGCGCTGACGCTGCTTTGTGACATCAGCGGCAGTGGGTGATGTCACAATGGAAGAGGCTGCGCCACGTCTGGAGGCAAAGTCCCACCTGACAGGAGCGGGTCTCGCAGTCCTCTCTGCAAGGGAAGGAATCCTTCACCACAGAAAGACGGGAAAGGTGCAGGAACACGTTGCTCTCAGAAAACAGACTCTGTCAACCACGCTTCCTCTTGTTGACCAAAATTCAGATGGTGTTACAAAACTACCACAAAAAAGTGATTCTTAGTCTTATTTTATGGACCATTGTCCGCCCCATTGACTCCCATTGACCACCATTGACTCCCATTGACACTCATTGACCGCCATTGACTCCCATTGACTCCCATTGAACCCCATTGACCCCCACTGACTTCCCTTGATCCCCGTTGACTCCCGTTGACTCCCGTTGATCCCCGTTGACTCCCATTGATCCCCATTGCCCCCCATTGACCCCCATTGACTTCTCTTGATCCCCATTGACTCCCGTTGACTCCCGTTGATCCCCGTTGACTCCCATTGATCCCCATTGCCCCCCATTGCCCGCCATTGACTACCATTGACCCCCATTAACCCCTATTGACTCCCATTGCCCCCAATTGACCCCATTGACCCCCATTGATTCCCGTTGACTCCCTTTGTCTCCCATTGACTCCCATTGATCCCCATTGACCCTCATTTACCCCCATCAGCCCCCATTGATCCCTATTGACTCCCATTGACCCCCATTGATCCCCTTTGCCCCCAATTGACCCCCGTTGACTCACGTTGACCCCCATTGACCCCCTATATTAAGTTAGCAGGACTTATTGAGAGGGCTTTAAACAAGATTTGAAGGGGGAGGAGACAAAACCAGATGTGGCAGAGACACAGCCAAGGGCGACATGCTGGCATCTGAGGGCCTTCGGTCTGCCAACCCAGTGCAATCAATGGTACAGCTGAAGTGCATCTGTACGAATGCACGCAGCACGGGCAACAAACAGGAGGAGCTGGAAGCCCTTGTGAGGTACAAAAGCTGTGATTTAATTGTCTTCACAGAAACATGGTGGATGACTCTCAGAACTGGAGCGCTGCAATGGATGGTGATAAACTGTTCAGAAGGACGGACGAGGAAGGAGAGGAGGTGGGGTAGCCATGTATGTTAGAGGGGGTTTTGATTGAAACTTTATGAGGGTGATGATAGGGTTGAGTGTCTATGGGCAAGAATCAAGGCAAAGGGCAACAAGGCAGATATCCTGGTGGGAGACTGTTACAGACCACCCAACCAGGATGAACAGGCAGATGAAATATTCTACAGAAAGCTGGGAGAAGTCTCCCGATCACCAGCCCTTGTTCTTATGGCGGACTTCACCCTACAAGGTGTCTGCTGGAAGTACAAACCAGCAGAGAGGAAACAGTCCAGGATGCTCCTGGAGTGTACGGAAGACAATTCCTGACACAGCTGGTCAGTGAGACTACCAGGGAAGGAGCCCCACTGGATCTGTTGTTTGTCAATAGAGAAGAACTCATTGGAGGTCACCTTGGGTGTAGTGATCATGAAATAATTGAGCTGATTATCCTTGGAGAAGTTAGAAGGGTGCTCAGCAGAACTGGTACTTTGGCCTTCAAGGGCAGACTTGGACCTGTTCAAGGGGCTGGTTGGCCGAGTCCTTTGGGAGACAACTCAAGGGGACTGCAAGGATGCTGTGAAGTTATGCAGGAACAAAACGAGGTCTGAAGCCCAACCAGACCTGAGCCCAGCTACCACGGTAAAAGACAACACAAAATACTTCTATAAATCCATCAGCAACAAAAGGATAATTTAAGAGCATCTCCATCCTCTGGTGTGTGGGGAAAAACACAGTGACAGCTATGAGGGAAAGGCTGAGATGCTAAATGCCTTCTCTGGCTCAGTCTTTAAGAGTCAGAGCAGCTGTGCTCCAGGTACCCAGCCCCCTGAGACAGGAGACAGGGACAAGGAGCAGAATGAAGCCCCAATAGTGCAAGGGACAATGGTTGGCGACCTGCTACACCACTTGGATACCCACAAGTCTATGGGGCCAGATGGGATACACCCAAGGGTGCTGAGGGAGCTGGCGGAGGTGATCACTGAGCCACTTTAAATTATTCAGCTGCAGCCCTGGCTAAGTGGGGAGGCCCCAGTTGACTGGAAGTTGGAAAATGTGACACCCGTCTACGAGAAGGGCCAGAAGGACAATCCAGGGAACTACAGAATTGTCAGTCTGACAGATCATCCCAAGTGACATCAGGCAGCGCATACAAGACAACCAAGACATCAGGCCAAGTCAACGTGGGTTTATGAAAGGCAGGTCCTGATTGACCAACCTGATCTCCTTCTATGACAAGGTGACCCCCTGGCAGATGAGGGAAAGGACGGGGATGTTGTGTCCTTAGACTTCAGTAAAGCCTTTGACACCGTATCCCACAGCATCTCCTGGAGAAGCTGCAGCTCATGGCCTGGATGCTGCATCTGCGATGGATAAAGAACTGGCTGGAGGGCCGGGTCCAAGGAGTTGCGGTGAACGGAGCCAAATCCAGTTGGTGACCGGTCATGAGTGGTGTCCCCAGGGCTCAGTATTGGGGTCAATTTTGTTTAATCTGTTTATCAATGATCTGGATGAGGTGATTGAGTGCACTTACCTTTTGCAGATGACACTGAGTTGGGTGTGAGTGTTGATCCACTGGAGGGGAGAAGGTCATGCAGAGGGATCCAGATGAGCTGGATTGTTGGGCTGAGGCCAGTTGTCTGAGGTTTAACAAGGCCAAGTGCCAGGTCCTTCACTTGCGTCACAACAACCGCTACAGGCTCAAGAAGAGTGGCTGGAAAGCTGCCTGGCAGAGAGCGATCTGGGGATGTTGGTTGACAGCAACTGAACATGAGGCAACGTGTGCCCAGGTGACTGAGGGGAGTCCTTATCAGTCTGTACAACTACATGAAAGGAGGTGGTAGCATGGTGGGAGTTGGTCTCTTCTCCCAAGTAGCAAGTGATAGGACAAGAGGAAATGGCCTCAAGTTGTGCCAGGGAAGGTTCAGATTGGATATTAGGAGACATTTGTTCATGGAAAAGGTTGTGAAGCAGTGGAACAGGCTGCCCAGGGAAGTGGTGGAGTCACCATCCCTGGAGGGGTTTAAAGGATGTTTAGATGGATTTATTAGGGACATGGGTTAGTGCTAGAGTTGGGTTATTGTTGGACTCCGTGATCCTGAAAGTCTCTTAGAGCTGAAATTATTCTATAATTCTATTGACAAATGGAATTCAGGACAGTTATTCCCTTTAATGTGAGTTATAGGCCTGCAGTGTTACATGAGTTGCCAAGGCTCTCACACACCCCTACATGCATTAGGCAGGGACAGCGATGGTCCTGTCCAGGGTAGCCATCCCCATTCACAGTGAGTGTGGGACAGACACACAGACAGCACTGCAGACAGATTCAGTGCCTTTGTGCGAGAAACTCGTTCCCACCTCTGAAGCATCACAAGATCTGCCCCTTCTCTGTCCAGTAGATGTAGGGCAGCCCATGAATAGGAAGCGCATCACACCGGGGTGTCCTTGGGTATAGCTACATTTCCAAATTTCCTTTCATTCTTTTCACAACCCTGTTCTCACTGTCTTGATAACACGATCAAGGCGCAGACAAACCATTGTCACACTGGGCCTGTCAGCAGCACTCTGTCATTCCCACAGATCAGTGACACGTCTGCCCAAGTACCTCAGGGGCAGCAGAGACACCACTGACTAAACACACATTTCCTTACGGGTCTGTCATTCCCAGCCTGTTTCTCTCTGTCCTTGGGGACAGCAGGGCTTACTCACTCTCGTGCTGCCCAGTTTCAGCCCTACCTTTCCATCTGCCAAGCACTGTAACATTACTCTGCTGCTTTGGCCCAGCAGCGCTGGGGAGGCTGCAGCAGTGCAGGAGTAGCCTGAGAGTGCTTGAAGGGTGGTTTCAGAGGTGGTGGGGGTTTTCTTCATAGTGGGAAAGAGCTTGAGAAAGAAATAATGGCACAAAGAGCAGCTGGGGAGGTCCAGGCTGGACATGAGCAGAAAGGAATGTGACTGGAAGGGCAGTGCTGTGGTGGAGCAGGTCAGCAGAGGGAGTCTGCATCAGCCCAAGGCTTTGTGCTTCAAGGAACAGCTGGGGAGGATGCAGAGATCTCAGCAAAGGAAGGAAGATGCTCAGACAAGAGCAAGGTGGGGCAGCAGGGGGGATGTCTGCAGCCTGCAGGGAAAGAGGTGCAGGGGATGCCACAGCACAGGACAGGCTGTGGTGGAGGTGATCAAGGGATGTAAAGAGGCTGAAAGCCCCACCAGACATGAGCTCCTTCTCCCCTTGGCTATGGCTGTTGTCTGCACCTCTGATGCCTGTGAGGAGACACCTTGTCCTTCCAGCACAGGGGCCTCATGGTCTCCTTGTCCCCAGCCAGGAACCTGGGATGTGTAGGACCATAGTCCTGCCCTTGGCCCTGCACAGCCCCACATCACACTGTCCCAGGAAGGGCCCTGGGCAACATGTGAGGGACAGATCTGACTTCCCAGGGGCTGGAGGTCTGGGCTTGGCTCCTTGGTTAATGAAACACATCCAGGTTTACTCAGCATCAGAGAGACCTTTGCGGCAATTAGGATCGACACATACCGGGACGCAGACAGAAATTCATGCAGAGGCAGAGATCTTGTTCAGGAAGGAGCGCAGAGCCTGGCCAAGCAGAGAGCTGACCTAGGCCTAGGCTTAGGCTGCTTGCTTTATTCACCATTGACAATTTATAGGATTTACAGATACAGGCATGGACTAAGATGTTTACAAAAAGGTGTTTTTCCCCTAATTGTTATTAAGAACACACTAAACTCAAGTGATATTTGTCTCACTTGTTTTTCCACTCATTCACAGACCAGGCCCAAGGACATTCACACATCCCATGCACTTGGGGGCGGTTATCCGGCCCGAGATACCATTCTCACGAGTCTGGGCTATAACTTTTTACAGTTACGAGAAACGTACTTCAAAGTAATCTGTCCAAGGACCTTTATATTTTACTATGTTACTATTATGTCTTCGACGATCTGGATGATCATGTTAGTATTGATCTTCCTTTATCATCCAGGTGGTTGGAACCGCACATCTTGCTTTCCCACATTTTACTTTCCAACAGACCTTTGCTTTGCTCTACCTGACCTGTCATCTCTGCCTCCAGTTTTCTGCTCTAACCAACCCTGGGGACAGTTCCTCAGTAGTGTTCCCCAATGGGATCCATTAGCTTTACAAGAAACTTTGGAGTTTGAATTTGACTTTGACTTCTTGAGAGGTTTCTTCAGCTTCTCCTCAGGGTCTAAAGTTCACGGACTCAGCACCAAACCCACCAGAGGGGTCATTAATGCGCCTTGGGCTGCTCCTGTGCTGCTGAGCTGGGCTGGGCTCCTGGGACACAGGGAGCTCCTGGCAAGCGGCAGCGCTGCAGAGAGACAGCTCTGCCCAGGAGCAGCTCCTCTGCACACGCAGCAGGGCTGAGGGCTCTGCCTGGGGATCTCAGGGAGACGAGCAAGGCAGAGAGAGATTAAAGGTGGTCAGGACTGGGAGGATGACTGAGAGCTCACTGGAGGAGAAACCTTTGCAGCCCTTGCCATGGTAAGCCTCTGGGTGCAGGGCAATGCAGCTGTAGCTCCTGGAGGCATCTCCTAAAACTGGCACAGGCACAGCTGGTGGGATCTGTAAGGAGGGGGCTCTTGTCAGGCAACGTTGAACAGCTGTGAAGTCGGGTGAGCCCCCAGGGGTGCCCAGGGCTGTCCTGCAGAGCAGGGTCCCTGCACCCCAGGGCTGTGCCGGGACAGGGACTCTGCCGCCTGCCAGGGTCAGCGCTCAGCCTGCCCAGGTAGCTCCGCACGGTGCTGTGGGGAGAAGCTGCTGGGGAAAGGAGCATCTTTCATAAGGGCAGGAAAGGTGTTACTGCTGTGGAGAGGGTGCTGTGTGGGTCAGAGCTTCTCACTGCTCCAGATCACCCCCAGCATTTTTCCATGGGGATGCCTCAAGGACAAGATCAATGCAAGGATTAGCAGACAGATAAGGAGCTTTCCTGAGCCTGTCTTTCAGTTTCCTATCCCACGGGGTGGGGGGTGCAGGAAAGGATAAAAGTGAAAATGAGCTCTCATGCTTAAACAAGTCACTGAGACTCCTGAACTGCAACTTCGAGTGATCAGTATATTTGCCAGAAGTCTCATAACATCCCTTCACCACCCCTCTGCCTGTGCACAGCACCTCCATCACCTTTGCTGGACCCATCAGCCTCAGTCTGACCTGTCCTGTTTTCAACCTGCAAACAGGGAGATGCCCCCAGGCAGTGCCCTGTGAACAGGCAGGATCTGTGGGGCCAGGGGGAGGGCACAGAGGGTGGGATGGGGTCTGTGAGCACTGACAGGGAAGAGACATGGACAGGGAAACACCTCCTAGGAGGAGAATCTCCAGGCAGCAGGGAAATGATCAGAAATGGGAGGAAACTAAACCCGGAATTGTTATGGGAGGGAGCACAGAGAAAAGTCCCTGTGATCCCCTGCAGTGCAGATCCCTCTGTGAGCAGCCCCCTGGCCTCCTCTCCCACCCAGCAAAGCCTCTGCCCTCAGGGCCGGGGGCTCCAAGGCATGGAGCAGCTCCTGTGCAGCCAGAGCTCCAGTTCCTCTGCAGAGCACAGGGGCTGAGAGCAGCTGCCCGGCAATGTTGGTGTCTGGGAGGTGGCTGCACAGCTGGGGAAGGGTGACGCTGTCTGAGTGCCCGGCTGCCTCTGCCCCGGCCTCTCTCACACCCACCCTCACCGCATTGTCCTTCTTGCTCCCCTGCTCTGGGTCACTGCTGTTGGGATCTTGTTCTTGCTCTCAGGCTCTCTGGGGACGGCAGTTTCAGCTGCAGAGTCACAGCCTGATCTTGTGGGTCCTTTCCTGCAGGTGTGTCCATGGGAACACGTGTCCAGCTTTGCTCTGACCTGTGGCGTGTGGGCAATGAAGGCTGTGGCGCTGTGGAATGATCTGAGTCTCCCTGAATCAAATTCCATCATTAGAACTCTTGTGTGTCTCGTTGAGGTTTTCTTCCCAGCTGCGAGCTTCCCTCCAGGATGGAAACCTGTCCTATAGCATCTGTGTGTTTTCTGAAAGCTCCATGGAGAAGTGCAGAGATGCTGCAACCAAGAAAATGCTTTTTAGGAAAGGATGAGACTTGTTTCGGTTCCATCCAACAAAGCTGAACCCCAGGACTGTCCCCTGCCCCCCGTTCCCATGCCCCCTGCTGCAGAGCAGGGCTGACTCCTCGGCAGCCAGCGGGCACAGGCCCTGCTCCTCACGGCACCTCCAGCCAGCACCACCCAGGGCTCAGACACGGAGCTGGAGGAAGGTCTGGAAAAGGACAAGGGGGTGTGGAGGAGGGGAGGGTGTATGAGAAATGGCTTTGACTTTGCTCAGAGAAATCTCCCCTAACTTGTCACTGCCTTTTCTTCTTTGGTCAGTGTCCTATGTCGAGAGGCAGCAAATGTCCAACAGCAGCTCCATCACCCAGTTCCTCCTCCTGCCATTCGCAGACACACGGGAGCTGCAGCTCTTGCACTTCTGGCTCTTCCTGGGCATCTACCTGGCTGCCCTCCTGGGCAACGGCCTCATCATCACCACCATAGCCTGTGACCAGCACCTCCACACCCCCATGTACTTCTTCCTGCTCAACCTCGCCCTCCTGGACCTTGGCTTCATCTCCACCACTGTCCCCAAGTCCATGGCCATTTCCCTCTGCGACACCAGGGCCATTTCTTATATGGGATGTGCTGCACAGGTCTTTTTTTTTTTTTTCTATGCTACAGGAGAATGTTCTCTCCTCACCATCATGTCCTACGACCGCTACGTTGCCATCTGCAAACCCCTGCACTACGGGACCCTCCTGGGCAGCAGAGCTTGTGTCCACATGGCAGCAGCTGCCTGGGCCACTGGGTTTCTCAATGCCCTGCTGCACACGGTCAATGCATTTTCACTGCCCCTGTGCAAGGGCAATGTTGTGGACCAGTTCTTCTGTGAAATCCCCCAGATCCTCAAGCTCTCCTGCTCACACTCCTACCTCAGAGAAGTTTGGCTTCTTGTGTTTAGTCTGTTAATTGTTTTTGGATGTTTTGTGTTCATTGTGGTGTCCTATGTGCAGATCTTCAGGGCCGTGCTGAGGATCCCCTCTGAGCAGGGACGGCACAAAGCCTTTTCCACCTGCCTCCCTCACCTGGCTGTGGTCTCCCTGTATGTCAGCACTGCCATGTTTGCCTACCTGAAGCCCCCCTCATTCTCCTCCCTATCCCTGGACCTGACGATGGCAGTTTTGTACTCGGTTGTGCCTCCAGCAGTGAACCCCCTCATCTACAGCATGAGGAACCAGGAGCTCAAGGATGCCCTGTGGAAACTGATGACTGGATTAATTCCTGAAGCAGCAAACTGCCCATCTCCTTCTGCATAGCAGTTTTAATGTAACTAATTTCAGGCCTGCCCTGTCATCTCTATTTGTTGTTGGTGGTGGTGTTTCTGTTGTGATAATGTTGTCATCTCCTTTCAAATTCACTGTCTGCTGTTCTTTTATAACCACTGACTGTGCCCTTTGTGTATTTAAACAAATTAAAGAGCCCTGTAGTGACTCTTTTTCATGGGATCCTTTCTCCAAGACCTGTTTGGAGCTGCAGGGACAGTTCCTGTGCATCGGAGGAGGGGAAAAGAGTCCAGCCTGGCAGCCCTGCCAGGGAGCACCAGCGCTTGTTCTTCCAGAGCTGTTCTGGTTCCACTCCCCCACTCTCCTTCTCATCCCTTGTGTTGGTGCAAGGCCTGAGTGCTCTGGCAGCTTGGTCACCATCCTGCTGTGTGTCAGTGCTGTGAGTGCAGGCAGGGACAGGCAATGGCACTGCTGTGACAGAGCTGGCCTCACAACAGCCTTTCCGGATAGAAAGGTGATCTCCTATGGGAAGGGCCAGAAGGTTTAGGTCTTCTTCTAAAGGTTATCTCAAGAACATACCCACAAAAGTGGCCACAGATGCAAACCCCAGTGTACATCTGAACAGTGTGTGTGTGCAGGGCTGGCACACAGCAGTGTCCTCTCACAGCCAGGCCTCCTGCCAGAGACCTGCAGGACCAGCAGAGCAGGGGCTGGGCTGTGCCCCTGTGCACTGGACACCCCTCAGAAGCTGTCCCAGGGCATCGTCACGCCCCTCATAACCACCATTTCCAGCCCTGGCCTCTCTCCCCAGCTCACAGCTCTTCCCTCCATGGATGGACACTGAATGAGCAGGTCAGCAATCCATGTTTGCATTGTACAGATGAGATGTGAGCACGCACATCATGTATGTGAGGTGTGATGAACCCAAGTGAGGACAAACGTCATCAGCTGTTCCTGGGGATTCCGTGAAGGCCTGTGGCACTAACAAGCTCTTGAGGTCACTTCATATTGGAATAAACATCTTTTGGGAAACCACCTGAATGCAGCACTGGGTTGTGTATCCTCCAGCTGTGATCCCCGTGTCCATTCCTCATGACACGGGACATCTCAGATGAGTGCAGAGCAGCTGACACACCACAGGGCTGAGGTGCCTCCCCTTCTTTGGGAGTGGCCACAGGAGGCCAGAGAGAAACTGAGACTACAACCTCTGTGTGTAAAAGGGACAGACTCTGTCTCTGAGCATCCCTGGGTACAGAAGGAGTTCACGAGTCCAGGTCAGACATGGATGCTTGACAGAACCTGACATTTCTGTGTGTGACTCCAGGAACAAACCTCACTGCCCCAGTGAGATTCGTCTCAGCTGCCCTGGACAGGATCATTGCAAGTGCTCCAGTCTGCTCTGTCACCCTTGCCTGTGATTCTGGATTGTGCTCTCAAAAGTGACAAAACAGTCAGAAGGGTTCCGAGGCCCTCGGGAAAAGCAAATGTCAAACCCATCTGCAAGAAAAGCATGAAGGAGAATTAATGGCTGGTCAGCCTGCCTCCACGCCTGGAATTTTGCAAGGTCACAGACATGGTGTTCCAAGGTGTCCTAGTAGCCAGATCAGTGATCTCTGGGCTGGAGAACTGGGAGCTGGGTGGGAGGTTGGTTGGACAATCAAGCCAAATGTCATCAGTGGTACAAAGCCCTCAGTGTAGCCGGTTACCAGTGCAATCCCTCAGGGACCAGCACTTGGGCCAACACTGCTCAATGTCTTTATTCTCCCTCTGTATGATGTGACGAGTGCACTTTGAACCCTTGAACAACCTCACCTGGTTCACCCTGCCTGAGCAGGACAGCGAGACAAGTGAGGCAAGGGCTCTCTTCAAACCTCAAGTTATTCTGCGATTCAATGAATCTTTCCCTTGAAGAGGATTTTGAAGACAGAATAGGCAGAGGAAAATCAAAAAGAATAAGAGACAGAAAAGGAGTTCTAAAGGTGTCAACATAAATACAGCAGTGCCTCAGAAGAGTGTTTTTCCACTCAAATCACCAGTAGAGAATATATTTGATAAATTTGATAAAACAATCATACTGTTATCTGATAGGGTCCTGGACCAAACGGTGATGGCTGGTTATGGTATTATGAGGTCAGTTGTGTCTCAGACACTCAAAATCCAGTCAGAAGCGTGTGGTTGTGAAGGGGCAGTGAGGTCAGTTCTGTCTCTGGAGGTGACAGCCCAGCAGCAGGGACATGGCTGGGAAAGAACCTCTATCAAAGTGCCCAAAGGCCCTACCCGGGAAGAGGCCTTGGAGATGGGTTGTCATGTCCATTCTACCTGAGAACATGATGGGACAGCAGCAGGAACATGGTCGTGTCTGTCAGAGAAGCTGAAAGAACAGCAGCAGTCCTGGGATTTATAAGATCATGGTGAGGTTACTTGTCTTCTGTCAGGTAAAAGACCACAAGAAGCCTAATGGGTTGGGTTCCCTGCATGAAGGGCAGTTCCTGAGGTGGCTGAGTATTCCTTTGTAGTGGGAAAAAGCAGAAGAGGGAAACAAATATCACATAGTGCAGTTTGAAAAGTGAGGACTGGATATCAGAGGAAGAAATGTCAGTGGAAGGGCAGTGCTATGGTGCAAGAGGTCACCCAGAGGGAGCTGGATCAGCCCATGGTTTGTGTTCCAAAGAGCAGCCAGTGAGGGTGCAGACACAGCAGTGAAGGTGCAGAAATGCTGGGGTGAGAGCAGGTGGGGAAGCGAGATGGGTGTCTGCAGCCTGCAGGGAAAGAGGGGCAGGGGTAGGACCATGTAGAACAGCCTGTGGTGGAGATGGCAAAGGGCGCTGGCAAGGCTGGAAGGGACCCACAGAACCCAGGTCTCTGTCCCCTTGGCCATGGCAGTTGTCTCTGCCACTGAGGCCCAGGAGAAGCCATGTTGTCCTCATGGCACTGGGGCCTCTCTGCCTCCTTGCAACCCCGTGGGGAAGTTGTTGTACCAGTGTTGTCCTTCCCTGGGCCTTGCACATCCATATCCCATGGTCACAGGAAGAGCCCTGAGCCGTGTGTGAGGGACAGGATCCCCCTTCCCATTGCCTGCAGATCATGGCTCCTCCTTTCTGCTTCAGAAAGCAAACCAAGGGGTTTCTCAGCATCAGAGCTGAAGAGAAGACTAAAAGGAGACCTCATGGTGGCTACAGCTTCCTCACAATGGGAGAAGGAAGGGAAGGTACTGATCTCTTCTCTCTGGTGACCAATGACAGAACTCAAGGGAATGGCAGGAAGATGTGCCAGGGGAGGGTCAGTTGGACATGAGGAAAAGGTTCTTCACCCAGAGGTGCTGGACACTGAACAGGCTCCCAGGGAGGTGTCACAGCCCCAGCCTGACAGTGTTCAAGGAGAGACTGGGCAATGTCCTCAGACACACGGTGTGAACTGTGGGGTGTCCTGTGCAGGGACAGGAGTTGGACTCCATGATCCTGTGGGTCCCTTCCAACCTAGGATATTCTATGATTCTATGAAACACTAGGTCAAAAGTCCAGGTTTTCATTGTACAGATGGGTTGTAACCATACACATCATGTGCATGTCCTCTGTGTGCATGTGGTGAGATGAACCCAAGGGAGCACAAATGCTGTCAGCTATTCCTTGGGGTGCCATAAATGTCAGTGGGACAAAGATGGTGTTCAGCGGTCTCTTCCAACCTGCGTTATTGTAGGATTCAATGAATCTTTTTCCTTGGAGAGCTCTTTCATGTCAGAATAAACAGAGAAAGAAGAAATAAAACAATGAAGAGGCAGAAGCAGAGATATAAAATGCCCCAGAGTAAATACAGCAGCTCCTCTGAGGAACGTTTCTCCACTCAAACCCTTGATAGGAAATCTATTGGATAAATTTGATGAAAGCAGCTCAGTTTGATCTGCTCACACACTGGACCACAAGGAGGGTGATGGCTGGGTACGATGCCATGTGGTCACTTGTGTCTCAGGAACTCATGGTCCAGTAGGAAACCAATGGCTGTGGAGGGGACTGTGAGGTCACTTCTGCCTCTGCAGGGGACAGACCAGCAGCAGGAACATGGCTGGGAAAGGACTGTGAGGTCACACATACCAGACCAGCAATCGGGCCCAATCAGCATGGCTTTGTGAAAGGCAGGTCCTGCTTGACCACCCTGATATCCTTCTATGACAAGGTGACCGGCTGAGCAGATGAGGGAAAGTCTGTCGTGGGGAGTGAATCCGCCACACAAGCTGTGGGTGTTGTGTCCTTAGACTGCAGTAAAGCCTTTGACACCGTATCCCACAGCATCTCCTGGAGAAGCTGCAGCTCATGGCCTGGATGGTGCATCTGTGATGGGTAAAGAACTGGTTGGAAGGCATTTTGTCCCCCTGGAGCCATTTGTTCACTTCCTGTTCATATGGGCATCCCATGAATGCATCACTGCTCTCTACCCCAGTGTGGACAAGCACAAGGTCTTCTCCACCTGAACCTCTCACCAATGCCACTGTTTTCTACAGCACCTTCATCCTTGACTGTGGGATGCCCAGAACAGCCCTCCCGAGACAGTTTGACAAAGCCTTTTTTCAACACCATCCCCACATCCCTGCTCAATCCCCTCATCCACAGCTTAAGGACCAGAAAGGTTGGGTGTAAGTGGAGCATTGACAAAAATGGTCAGGAAGGCTTTGAGGTGCACAGAGAGCCCATCAACATGTTGGCCTGCTGCTCTCTTCTGAACAGGCCCAGAAGACCTGGACAGGATTTGCTGTGTCCCAGAAATTCACCTGGAAGGTTGGGATATGGAGAAAAGGTTTGGTCTGGGAAGGAACAGACAGGTGCTGGTGGAACTGGCTGGTGTGACCGTGAGACATCTCTCCAACACCTCAGAAAAGTCCTGGCTCTCAGGGAGGTTGCATGGTCCTCTGAGGAAGAAAATACCAAAAATGACTTATCATAGAATCAGAGAATAATTGTGGTTGGAAGGGGCCCTTAAGATCATTAAGTCCAACCATAACCTAAATCTGGCACTAAAACATATCCCTAAGTGCATCATCTATATGTCTTTTAAACATCTTCAGTGATGGTGACTCCACAACCTTGCTGGGCAGTCTGTTCTGTTGCTTCTAAACCCTTTCCCGAAAGAATTTTTTCCTAATATCCAATCTAAATCTCCCCATGTGAAACTTGAGGCCATTTCCTCTTGTCCTATCACTTGCTACTTGGGAGAAGAGACCAACACCCACCATGATCAAACCTCCTTTCAGGCAGTTGTGGACAGTGACAAGGTCTCCCCTCAGCCTCCTTTTGTCAAGGCTGAACAACCCCAGCTCCCTCAACCGCTCCTCATAACACTGGTGCTCCAGACCCTTCACCACCCTTGTCGCCCTCCTCTGAACTCTCTCCAGCACCTCAATGTCTTCCTTGCCATGAGGGGCCTAAAACTGACCCCAGGATTGAAGGTGCAGTTTCACCAGTGCCGAGTACAAAGGGATGATCACTCCTCTAGTGCTGCTAAAGCTCTAATTGGATCAAGGCTTGAACATCTTGGTGTGACCCAGTTGGTGACAGGTTGGACTGCAGACTCCTGAGGTCCCTTCAACCTCAGTTCTCCTATGATCCCATTGTGATGTTGGGCTCTGTTTCTAACTGGAGCAGAGCAGATGATGATGGGGCAGGATCCACCTGTGCTGTAGGTGACCATCTAAACCAACATCTCAGCCAGGGAACCAGCCAACACCTCAGTGTGACTCGCTCTGGGGAAAGTGTGAGGAGTCCTGGGCAGGGAAGGTTTAGAGGGCATGGGGCGCTATGCAAGACACAAAATGATCTTGGCTTCATGCCTGCAGGCCCATCCGATGTCAGTTAATGTCAATGAAAATTAAAATAAGAAGAACTGAAGACAAAGATCCAAAACAAAGGAAGGTGTCAACACATTTTTCTTTATTTTTCTTTGTGGGGAGGTTCTGTTCTTTGAAAAGGAAAGAGTTTTGCAGAACTGGGCATGGATTTAGGACACAAATGTCTTCAGCTCCAGGGACACAAACACCTGGGGCCAGTGTAGATGCCCTGGGTACCCCTGCCCAGGCTCCACCTGCATTGCAAGGTGCTCTGGTCTCCCCAGGTCCTCTGTGCTAGATGCCAATCCCAGGCCAGCACCTCAGGTACAGTGGGGCCCTAAAATGGCACTGGCTGTTCATGGTGACACAACAGATGACTGATGTCTGCCTGGAAAGGTGCACTTCTTTGTTGTTGTTTTTTGGATTTGTGGGTTTTTTGTGGGGCTTTGTTTGTTTGTTTGTTTTTCTGTGTGTGTTTTTTGTGTTTGCTGTGGTTCTTTGGTTTTTTTGGTGTGTGTTTTTTTGGTGTGATTTCTGGTCTTGTTTTATTTTGTTTGTTTTTGGTTTTTTTTTTTACTTCTTAAAACAAACAAAGGAAAAAAGAAAAGCCACAAAAGTGAATTACCGGGAAGTGTACTAAGGATAGGAGAAGATATACTGGTCTTCCCCTGTACTTCTATTACCAGTACTCTATTATTTCATCTCCCTCATCATTCGGGAGTTTCCACCTCTCCTGATTAAATGTCCATGTCAAAGGACAACTTTCCAGCACTGTCTGGACATTTCCCTTCCCAGTGCTCTCAAGATTCTCCTCCACTTGCTCTTTGGTCATTCAGTTTCTCTCAACTGTCTGGTTTCTGCTTCAAGCTTCAGGGAGTTACAAACTTGCCCCATTCTTCAGAGCTCTAATTAACATGGCGATCAACACGTTCATTGTGTTTATTTCTATCCTCTCCTGTCTCTCTGTCTAAACCAGTTCTTGTGTGGATGTCCCTTGTGGATGGTGGACCTCATCAGATCCAGCTTACACACACAGCTGAGGAAAGTGTTTTACTGTTTGTTAAACTGTGCAGTGTTTACACAGCAGAGCAGGTGGAGCTGGTGCACAGGAGCTGCAGCATCTCCTGCAGAGCTCAGTGGAGAAGTCTGATGTGAGGAAAAGTGATGCAGTCTCTGGTGGCCAATGAGGGAACCGGCAGACTGGGGGTGGGGGTGAGGAGCAAGGTTGTCCATACAGTGTCCAGCCTCAAGGCACTGTTCTCCTGCCTGTCCAGATGTCTTCAGGAGACCCTCGGGATCAATGTCCAGTGTAGAATGCTGCTGTCATTTCTTCTATACAATGAACAATGACAGAAAATACCCTGGAAAGAAAAAAACCCTCCTTTATGAAATCTTTGAAATCTTCATCAGCAAGTGTCCCATTGAAACCTCTCCAGTTAGTTCTACAAGTCTTGAAGATTTGAATGAAATTACCGAAAGAAACACGGCTCGTTAGGGCTTTCTGTGTTTTAATGAGCCCCATGGCGTATTTGGTGCTGAGTCCATGAACCTCAGATACCAAGCACAGACTGAAGAATCTACTCAAGAAGTCCAAGTCAGAAGCAAACTCCAAAGTACCTTGAAGCATTAATGGGCCCCACTGAGGGCTGTTACTGACAAAGCCTCCCCAGGGACTCGTTAGAGCAGATAATTGGAGGCTGTGATTGCATCAGGCAAAGGCACAGTGCAGCAGCTCTGATGCTGAGAAAACCCTTGGTTTGTTTGATGAAGGACAATGGCCAAGCCTTGAGCCCCTGCCCCTAGGAAGGGAGATCCTGTCCCTCACGTGTGGCTCAGGGCTCTTGGTGGGGATGTGGGGAGTGCGATGCCCAGTGCAGGACAATGGTGTGGCACTCCCTGGGGGTGCAAGGAGGCAATGGGTGCCATGGCCATGACAACCATGTGTCTCCTCTTAGGCCTCTCTGTCAGGGACATCAGTCACAGCCAAGGGGACAAAGACCTTGGCTCTTGCAGGGACATCAGCCACAGCCAAGGGGACAAAGACCTTGGCTCTTTCAGGGACATCCAGCCTTGTCAATGCCCTTGGCCATCTCCACCACAGTCCATCCTACACTGTCCCAGGCCTGTGGCTGTTTCCCCACAGGCTGCAGACACCCCATGTGCTTCCCCACCTTGTTCTCACCCCAGTGTGTCCCCACCTGTGCTGCTGTCTGTCCATCCTCACCAGCTGTTCCTGGAAACACAAAGTCATGGCTGATCCAGAGTTCTTCTGAATGACCACAGCACTGTGCTCAGAATGACATTTCTTTATCCTGAGCTCCACTCTGGACCTCCAGAGCTGCAGTTTCTGATGGTTTTCCTTTCTCATGCTGTTTTCCTCTACCGTCTTGTAAAGAGATTTTCAAGATTCCTGAAGCTACTACTACCCTTTCTTGTCATGGTTTTACCACAACCACCAACCAAGACCATGAGAGCTGCTCATATCCTGCTCCCAGTCCCCAGGTGGGATAAGGGAGAGAACTGAAAGGGAAGGGAGAAACTTGTGGGTTTAGGAAAAAAAAAAAAAAAAAAAGAAAGAAAACAGTGAAAATTATACACTACAAATAATAATATACTAAAATATACATAAAGTAAAATATATGATTCTCAGTGCAATCCCCCACATAACTCCAGTTGTGCTGAACAGACAGCCCAAAAGAAGAGAGCACCCTGGTCCTGAACAGCTGATCCCAGCAAGAGAAAGTACAAGTGCAAAAGGCAGAGAGGCCCAAGGGCCAACTGAAAAGCAGAAAAACATCATAAAGCGGAACTAACACTGAACTCCCAATAGAATGGAACTTCCAAACAGAGCCAACCAAAGTAGCCGGCAAACCAAAACTAACTGGCTGGAAAAGGCATCTCCAGCTTTATAGTGAGCATGACACCAATGGTAAAGAATAGCTCGTTATTGACCTGGATGTCAGTCAAGGTGCTGTCCTGTCTGTGCCCCCTCCTGCCAATTTGCACCTGCAGCTGGACTCCAGAGAAGTCCTTGGTTTCACTGACAATAGTCCAGGTAAATTAAATCGAAATAGGTAAATTAAATTAAGAAAATATACTCAGTGCTATCCCCCGTGTAACTTCGGTCACACAGAACAGCCAGTCCTGCAGAAGGGAGCACCTTGGTCCTGAGCAGCCCATCCCAGCAAGAGAGAGCAAAAGGGCAACAGACAGAAAGGCCCAAAGGCCAACTGCAGAACGGTAGAACCGCAAAAGGCCGAACTGACATCGAACTCCTGACAGAATGAAACTTCAGAATGGAACAACCAAACCAGCTGGAAAACCCAGAGTAATAGATGTAACAAGCCCTAAAAGCCGACTCCAGCTTTAGACTGAGCATGACGCTAATCATAGGTAATATTTAATCGTTAAGCCTGCATGTCAGTCCAGGTGCTGTCCTGTCTGTGTCCCCTCCTGCCAATCTGCATCTGCAGCTGGATGGCCAAAGAAGTCCTTGGTTTCCCTGACAACAGCCAAGACATCAGTGAGTTCTGACATTCCTTTCATAGCAAATGGCAAACACTGTGAAGCTGCTAAAATGAAAAATGAACTCTATCCCAGGGAAGAAACAGCATTATCTCACTATTCTCATAGTAAATCTAAACAAAAGACTGTACTGGATGTGAAGGAAAATGCATTAATAATATTAACTCAGTTTCAGTAAAAACAGCACATTTCCTCAGCCTCCTCTTCACCAGGCTGAAGAAGTTTGGGTCTCTCAGCATCTCCACACATGACCCAGACTTTCTCTGGCCACACGACAGCTCCTCCCCGTTCCTCCAGAATGGGGAACCTCACACTGGGACACACCACTCCAGATGTGACCACACCAGTGCTGAGTCAAGATGGGCAATAACTGCCCTTGTCTGGGTGGCCACGACCCTCCCAGTGCAGCCCAATGTGCTCATGGGCATATTCCTGTTTAGCAGCACTGAGAACTGGCTGAACATCCAGGATCAGAGGGTTGTGAGCAGTGGCACAAAGCGTAGCAGGAGGTACCATGAGGAGCACTAAAGGACACCATATCCCTACCCAACCTCTCCTCCTACAGGTGTCTCTTGGGTCCCTGGAACCACCTCAGTGACAAGGGGGACAGCACTGCCTGTATGGGGTGAAGGAAATGGGGTCTGGAATGAGGGTCCAGGGGCAGTTTCTCATGGTTGTTCACACAGTGACAAGCTGGGCTGGATATTTAGAGAGAGGAACACTTCCTAGGGACCTCCAAAAGGCATGGGGATGGTCTGCAGTTTCCTGCATGCTGCCTTTTCTGGTGGAGATCGCAGAGGCTGACAGCCCTTTAGAGGACCCAGGACAGGCCTTGTCCTTCCTCTGGTCACAGCTGGACCCCAGTTCTCCTGCTCAGCCCCAGCTCAGGATCCGTGTCTAGGGGTGACTTTTGGGGTAAGTTTGACGAGAGGGGTGCATAAGTTTGTCTTCAGGACATGTGATGAGCACCAGGACTGAAGTACCAGAGAAAAATGATGTGGCTTCTGGGTGAATACTTTCTTCAGTGCAAGTCCTGACACAGAGTCCCAGACTTGCTTTCCATGCCACCTTTCATGAGGGATGATGCACTAAGAGATGGCAAGTGGGGGACACCAATCCTTCTCCAACTACTTCCCAGGCCTGGTGAAGCACCAGGACAGCAAGGACTTCTGGCCCTGCACCCTGAACTCTGGGTATAATCTTGGGGCAGTTGAACACCAGCATTTTTCTCTCCAAGGCCATTTCCAGCCCAGGTCAGCTCCTGTCTGACCTCCCCCATCCCTCCTCTGATCTGCTCTGGTGCTCCTGGCCCCTTCCCTGTGCTCCCCACAGGGCCTCAAACTGGCAGTGATGCTCTGCAGAGCAGGTTGGCTGCAGAACCATGGGGTGACTGCAGACTGGTTGTGCTGCTCAGTGAGGGACACAGATGCAACTGGATGTGCTGCACTGTCACTGAGCTCTTTCCTGGGGGTCTAAAGCTCTAGAATGGGTTCAGAGCATTTCTTGGGACTCATTGGGTTTTCTGCTAATTTCTGTTCAGCCATCCCTTCCTTGCCCTTCAGGTGCCTGGAGACATGGACTATCTCCTTCCCAGGGACGGAGGTAGGCTGAGCAGCCCATAACTCTTCAAATTCTCCTTACGGCCCTTCTTGAAGATGGGTTTGACATCTTCATTTCCAGCAGAACTCAGAACTTCTCTGATTCTGCTGTCACATTTGAGAGCACAATCCAGAATCACAGGTAACCACTTGCAATGAGCCTGTCCCAGCAGCTGAGATGAATCTCACAGGGCCACTGAGCTTTGTTCCTGAAGTCACACACAGAAATGTCATCATTCCATCAAGCATCCATGTCTGAACGGGACTTGTGAACTTCTTCTGCACCCGGGGATGTTAAGAGACATAATCTTTCCAATTTGCACATAGAGGCCATAGTCTCAGTTTCTCTTTGGCTTCCTATTGTTACTCCAAAGTGATAGGAGGCACTTCAGCCCTGTGGTGTGTCACCCTGCTCTGCGCTCATCTGAGATGTCCCACGTCATGAGGAATGGACATGGAGACATTGGTTAAAGGAAGCATTTAACAGTGGGCGGTTTCCCATGGGCTGTTACACCCAATGTGAAGTGACCTTGAGACACTGTCTGACCCAAAGGCCTTCATGGAACCCGCAGGAATAGTTGATGTTGTTTGTGCTCACTTGGGTTCATCTCACCTCACATACATGATGTGCGTACTCACATCTCACCTGTACAATGCAAACATGGATTGCTGACCAACTCATTCAGTGTCTCTCCATGGAGGGAAGAACAACCTCTGTGAGCTGGGGTGAGAGGTCAGGGCTGGGAATGGTGGTTGTGAGGGTCTACTCCATGACGATGCCCTTGGACAGCTTTTGAGGGGTGTCCAGTGCGCAGGGGCACAGCCCAGTCCCTGCATTGCTGGTCCTGCAGGTCTCTGGCAGGAGGCCTGGCTGTGAGAGGACACTGCTGTGTGCCAGCCCTGCACACACACACGGTTCAGCTGTACCCTGGGCTTTGCATCTGTGGCCACATTCATGGGCGTATTCTTTAGAGAATCTTTGGAAGAAGACCTAAAGCTTCACACCCTGCCCTGAGAAGATCACCCTTCTATCTGGAAAGGCTGTTTTGGGGCCAGTTCTGTCCCTGCCAGCGCTCACAGCACTGACACACAGCAGGACGGGGACCACGCTGCCAGAGCACTCAGGCCTTGCACCAACACAAGGGATGAGAAGGAGAGTGTGGGAGTGGACTGAGAACACCTTTGGAAGAACAAGCGCTGGTGCTCCCTGGCAGGGCTGCCAGGCTGGACTCTTTTCCCCTCCACCCATGCACAGGAACTGTCCCTGCAGCACTAAAAAGGCCTTGCAGGAAGGATAAAGTGAAAAACAAGTCACTACAGGACCATTTATTTTGTTTAGAGACAAGGAGAACACGGCTCCTCACACAGCCAGCGGTTGTAAAACAAAAGCAGACAGTGAATTAAAAAGGGGCTGATGACATTAACGCAATAAAAAAACCCAAAAATAAGAACAGAAAATCCAGCTGACAGGCTGGACTTGTAATTAGCTACATTAAAGCTCCTATGTAGAAGCAAATGGGCAGTTTATTGCTTCAGGAAACTATAAGATATGAGTTTCCACAGGGCATCCTTGAGCTCCTGGTTCCTCATGCTGTAGATGAGGGGGTTCAGTGCTGGAGGCACCACTGAGTACAGAACAGACACCACCAGGTCCAGGGATGGGGAGGAGATGGAGCGGGGCTTCAGGTGGGCAAACACGGCAGTGCTGAGAAACAGGGAGACCACGGCCAGGTGAGGGAGGCAGGTGGAAAAGGCTTTGTGCCGTCCCTGCTCAGAGGGGATCCTCAGCACGGCCCTGAAGATCTGCACATAGGACACCACGATGAACACAAAACACCCAAATGCCAAACAGACACCAACCACAAGAAGCCAAACTTCTCTGAGGTAGGAGTGTGAGCAGGAGAGCTTGAGGATCTGGGGGATTTCACAGAAGAACTGGTCCACAACATTGCCCTTGCACAGTGGCAGTGAAAATGTATTGGCCGTGTGCAGCAGAGCATAGAGAAACCCAGTGGCCCAGGCAGCTGCTGCCATGTGGACACAAGCTCTGCTGCCCAGGAGGGTCCCGTAGTGCAGGGGTTTGCAGATGGCAACGTAGCGGTCGTAGGACATGATGGTGAGGAGAGAATACTCTGCTGAAATGAAAAAGACAAAGCAAAACATTTGGGCAGCACATCCCATATAAGAAATGGCCCTGGTGTCCCAAAGGGAATTGGCCATGGACTTGGGGACAGTGGTGGTGACGCAGTCCAGGTCGAGGAGGGCGAGGTTGAGCAGGAAGAAGTACATGGGGGTGTGGAGGTGCTGGTCCCAGGCTATGGTGGTGATGATGAGGCCGTTGCCCAGGAGGGCAGCCAGGTAGATGCCCAGGAAGAGCCAGAAGTGCAAGAGCTGCAGCTCCCGTGTGTCTGTGAACGGCAGGAGGAGGAACTGGGTGATGGAGCTGCTGTTGGCCATTTGCTGCCTCTGGGCATGAGGACGTGTGCAAGGAGGAAAGGACAGTGACAATTAAGGGGAGACTTCTATGAGGAAAATAAACGTGCTGTTTCTCAGGGAAAACCCCCTCCCTGATGGAGGGATGTTTCAGCTCATTCTGTTTCTATCATCTGAAAAAAAACAGTTCATCACAGCTTAAACTGCAGCTTGGACATCTAGTTTCCATGAACACAGCTCTGGGTCAGGACCCCCTGAGCTGGTGTCTGAAGAAAAACTGACCCACACTCCCACCCCAACCCCAGAGAGCAAGAGCTCCAGGGACAGGTGGAGAAACAGGGAAGGACACTGCAGTGCTACCAGAAAATAAAGCAAGGACAGGAAGGCAGACGGGCATGCTGTGGAAACTTCTCCTTACCTGGCTGTGCTGCTGCCACTCACATAATGACACTGTAGAGCAAGTACTTTAAGCACCTTATTTGTATACCACGTTCCAGGAACCCTTCACCTGGAGGTCCAGCTGCTGAGGTGGAGACTCAGGACCTGGACCCCATGGTTTTGGGGCAGAGGCTCTGCTGGGGAGGAGAGGAGACCAGGGGGTTGCACTGGGAAATGTGTCTGCACTCGAGAGGATGTGAGAGAGGTTCCTAAATCCCATCTCCAGCATTTCTGGTAGCAGTTAACTCTTCCTGCCCATGGCTGTGCTGCCTGCAGCTGTGTCTCTGTCCCTGGGTCTGCTCCCTGTCCGTGTCACAGACCCCGTCCCACCCGCTGTGTGCTCAGCTCTGTCCTGCTCACACCGCCTGGCACTGCCCAGGGGCAGCTCTGTGTGTGCAGGGGCTCAGGAGCAGCTCAGACAAGTCCTAACGAGAACTGGGGTCTCAGTGTCTTCTCCAAAGCAGAGAAATAAATCCCCATCTCCCACTGCACACCCAGACAACCAAGAGTGGAAAACTGAAAGCACAGACTCCTTCCCTTGCAGCTGTTCCTGTCTTGATGTTGTTGTTCAGAAGGACTCTCTGCCATGTCTGTGGGATGATCTGGAGCTCTGAGCAGCCCTGACCCACACAGCATCCTCTCCAGAGCAGAAGCACCTTTCCTGCCCTTATGGGCAAACGCTCATTTCCCCAGCAGTTTCTGCCATGGGATCTCCCCAGGCAGGCTGAGCGCTGACCCTGGCAGGCGGCAGAGTCCCTGTCCCGGCACAGCCCTGGGGTGCAGGGACCCTGCTCTGCAGGACAGCCCTGGGCACCCCTGGGTGCTCACCCGACTTCACAGCTGTTCAACGTTGCCTGACAAGAGCCCCCTCCTTACAGATCCCACCAGCTGTGCCTGTGCCAGTTTTAGGAGATGCCTCCAGGAGCTACAGCTGCATTGCCCTGCACCCAGAGGCTTACCATGGCAAGGGCTGCAAAGGTTTCTCCTCCAGTGAGCTCTCAGTCATCCTCCCAGTCCTGACCACCTTTAATCTCTCTCTGCCTTGCTTGTCTCCCTGAGATCCCCAGGCAGAGCCCTCAGCCCTGCTGCGTGTGCAGAGGAGCTGCTCCTGGGCAGAGCTGTCTCTCTGCAGCGCTGCCGCTTGCCAGGAGCTCCCTCTGTCCCAGGAGCCCAGCCCAGCTCAGCAGCACAGGAGCAGCCCAAGGCGCTTTAATGACCCCTCTGGTGGGTTTGGTCCTGAGTCTGTGAACATCAGACACAAAGAGGAAGGTTAAGAAACCTCTCAGGAAGTCAGATGCAAACTCCAAAGTTTCTTGTAATATTAATGAGTCCCACTGAGGGACACTACTGAGGAAATGACCCCAGGGTCTGGTTAGAGAAGAAAACTGAAGGCAGTCATGACAGGTCAGGAAAAGAGAGGTGAAGGTCTCTCTAATGATCGGTAAACTTGGATGTGTTTTATTAACCAAAAGGCCAAGCCCAGACCTCCAGCCCTGGGAAGTCACATCCTGTCTCTCCCACGTTGCCCAGGACCCTTCCTGGACAGTGTGATGTGGGGCTGTGCAAGGCCAAGGGCAGGACTATGGTCCCACACCTCCCAGGCTCCTGGCTGGGGACAAGGAGGCCATGAGGCCCCTGTGCTGGAAGGACAAGGTGTCTCCTCACAGGCATCAGAGGTGCAGACAACAGCCATAGCCAAGGGGAGAAGGAGCTCATGTCTGGTGGGGCTTTCAGCCTCTTTACGTCCCTTGATCATCTCCACCACAGCCTGTCCTGTGCTGTGGCATCCCCTGCACCTCTTTCCCTGCAGGCTGCAGACATCCCCCCTGCTGCCCCACCTTGCTCTTGTCTGAGCATCTTCCTCCCTTTGCTGAGATCTCTCCACCCTCCCCAGCTGTTCCTTGAAGCACAAAGCCTTGGGCTGATGCAGACTCCCTCTGCTGACCTGCTCCACCACAGCACTGCCCTTCCAGTCACCTTCCTTTCTGCTCACGTCCAGCCTGGACCTCCCCAGCTGCACTTTGGGCCATTATTTCTTTCTCATGCTCTTTCTCACTATGAAGAAACCTCCACCACCTCTGAAACCACCCTTCAAGCACTCTCAGGTGACTCCTGCACTGCTGCAGCCTCCCCAGCGCTGCTGGGCCAAAGCAGCTCAGGTCCCTCAGCATCCCACACCGTGTGCACAAGGTGCTGAACCTGCCTTGGCAGAGCCCTGCACTCTCCAGTTCCTCCCTGCTTCTCCAAACTGGGAAGCCGCACACTGGCACACCCCCGTGTGTGTGGGGTCACACCAGTGCTGAACCGAATGGGATGAGAACTCCAGGTGTCTGGGTCCCCACACTCCTCCCCATGCAGCCCCGTGTGCAGCTGCCTTGTTCATGGAGAGCGTGCACCACGGGCTGGTGTGGGGACCTTGGAGTGCCCAGGCCCTTCTCCTCAGGGTCACTGCTCAGCGTGTGGGGTCCTGCTCTGTCCTGATGGACGGGGTTGTTCTCCTGCCCTGATACAGCCCTGCTCAGTTCCTGGGATCAGCAGACTGAAGCCAGCTCAGCTGGAGCTGCGAGTGAAATCTCAAAGTTACAGAGGTCGAAGAGGGTAAAGAGAGGGGCTTCTGGTCGCATTTTCGATTTCGCTGCTCGGAAGTCCCCAGCAGCCCTTGCGGAGGCGGCTGACGTTACCACGGCGATGGTGATCACATCCCCTCCCCTTTGCCTTGAAAAAGCTTCTAGGAGGGCAGAGATGCACCAGGCACTGGGAGGTGAACGAGGTTATGGGGCAGGTGAGCACGACCCACGCTGTGCTGCAGCAGTGACCGTGGTAGCTCGTGCAGTAGGGCGTAGAGGTTCTGTCCCTCCTTGCTGCTAGACCTCTCACCTGTTGCTGGTGACACACACTGGGGGGCGGCAGGGCCAGCAGACAGGACACAACCAGCTCTTGTAGGTCAGATTATCAGGGGTTTTGTCCGGGTGTGGTTTTTTTCCCCGGTTTAACTAAAGGCAGCAGTGGTTTCTAGAAAAGGAAAGCTGTTGCTGCTAACACAAAGAGTGTGTCTACACAGACACTGCCCTCCAAGGAGGATGCAACCACCCAGGTTTCTGGCTGTGCAGAGTGTCTGTGCCCGGCATTGGTACCAGAGGATGGTATGGGAGGCACCTGTGTACAATGTGACCAGGGCAATGACTTACTGTGCCCAGTGGCAGAGCTTAAGGAAGAGGTGGAGAGACTAAGGTGCATTAGGGAGAGTGAGGAGGAAATTGACTGGTGGAGTCAAACCCTTTTGACTCCTTAGGGTGGGCAACAGGAGATGGCGAAGCCCTGTCCCTCCTGCCATAAGGCAGATAGAGCAGACCTAATTGATGGGGAGGAATGGGAATAGGTCCCTGATCGGAGAGGTAAAAGAACCCTCTCTTGAACCCCATCACCACCCCTGGTGCCCTTAACAAATAGATATGAGGCCCTGGACCCAGAAAATCAGGCAGAGAACAGCCAAGAAGATGTGCCTGGATGGACCATCCTCCTGGATGGACCTCATCTACAAAACGGATTACAACTGCAGCTGTAAGGAAAAAACAAACAAGGGTGGTTGTAGTCGGCGACTCCTCCTGAGGGGAACAGAGGGCCCTGTATGTCGCCCAGACCCATCCCACAGGGAGGTCTGCTGCCTTCCTGGGGTTGGGCTGAGGGACATTAATAGAAGACTTCTGGAGCTAATTCAGCCCTCAGACTATTATCCCCTGTTAGCAGTCCAAGCTGGCAGCGAGGGCCTTAAATAGAAGAAGTGCCAAGATAATTAAAAAAGACTTTAAAGCACTGGGTCGGTCAGTTCATGGAACAGGAGCACAGGCGATATTTGCCTCAGTTCCTGTGCTGTCTGGGATAGATGAGGAGATAAATAATGAGAGGAGTAGAAAAGCCCATCTCATTAACAGGTGGCCAAAGGATTGGTGTCACCATCAACATTTTGGGTTTTTTGACCATGGGGCAAACTCCATGGTACCCGGTCTCCTCATATGAGATGGGCTTCATCCTTCTAGGAAGAGCAAGAGAACTATAGCCCAGAAGTTGTCGGGGCTGATCAGGAGGGCTTTAAACTGGGTTTGAACGGGGAAGGGATTGAAACTGGGCTCTCCAAAGATCAGCCTAAGGACGGAAAGCCTGAATTAAGAGTGAAATCAGCAGCCCACTTGAAGTGCATGTACACTAATGCACGCAGTATGGGCAACAAGCAAGAGGAGTTGGAAGCCATCGTGCAGCAGGAAAGCTGTGACATAGTTCCATCACAGAAACATGGTGGGATGACTCATACGACTGCAGGGCTGCTATGTGTGGCCACCAAGCTCTTCAGAAGAGACAGGCAGGGTAGGAGAGGTGGAGGGGTGGCTTTATATGTTAGAGAGTCTCTTTGACTCTGTTAAACTTGAGGTCAGCAGTGACAAGGTTGAGTGTCTGTGGACCAGAATGAGGGGGAAGTCCAACAAGGCCGACATCCTCGTGGGTGTCTGTTCTAGACTGCCCAACCAGGATGATGGAGGAGATGAATTATTCTACAAGCAGCTGGCAGATGTCTCAAAATCAACAGCCCTTGTTCTTGTGGGTGACTTTAACCTGCTGGATATCTGCTGGGAGCTCAATACTGCACAGAAGAGGCAGCCTAGGAATTTCCTAGAGTGTATAGAGGACAATTTCCCCTATTAGCTGGTAAATGAGCCGACCAGGGGTAAGGCCCCGCTAGACCTACTGTTCACAATCAGGGAAGGGCTGGTGGGAGATGTAGTGGTTGGAGGCCACCTGGGCATAGCGACCATGAAATAATAGAATTTTCAATACTCAGAGATGCAAGGAGAGCCGTTAATAAAACCTCTACACTGGACTTCCGAAGGGCAGATTTTTGCCTATTCTGAAGTCTAGTTCAGAGCATACCCTGGGACACAATGCTTAAACCACCTTGGGGTTCACTTCTGCGGGGTCACAGCCCAGGGCTGACCCTGATTGGCAGCTCTGTCATGGGCTCTGCACTGTGGGACCAGCGTGACCCAGGCAGCTGGGAGATCTCGGGATGAAGAAATGGGCACTGGGGAGCATCATGGGATCTGTTAGAGAGTCATTTTGACTAGAAACTGCCTGTGGCAAAGCAGGATGGAAGCCTCTCTGTCAGCATGATTATTCCACAGGGACCACGGGCTCTGGCAGCACCACAACCTGACCCCAAGCCTGTTGTCCCTGAGACAAACCCCTTCCGCACCGCCATGACTTTGTTCTCTGCTGCTCCTGCTAAAATTCGGGAAGATTTCCTGACACCTGGGCAGACACAAACCAGCTCCGGGTCAAACCCCCTGAGACTTTTAATAAGCACAAATATGATGCACAATGTAAAAATGGAAAACAACTGGAGGAAACTCTGGTCTGTTGGTGCTGCCCATGGGCAAAGGGAGGCGGTTCCTGGTGCTCACGGCTCTCCCAGCTGCACTGACCTCTCCTCCCTCCTGGCTGCACCCACCTGCACAGCAGGGATGGGCTCTCCTGGCCGGGGGCTCAGGGGCTGCTGTGCACCCAGCCCTGTCACAGCCTTTGTGTGTCACAGATGTGCCAGAGAGATCTCTTCAGCGTCATCGTAACCCATGCTCCCCGGGGAAAGGGACGCGGTGTCTCCTTCAGCTCCAGCGACCCCAGCACTTCTCTGGGAGCACAGGCTGCCCCCTGCAAGCAGCAGTGTGGGATATTGCAGCTCACCCCATGGGGTCTGTGCATCACCTTCCTCCCTGCTCCTCACCACACTCAGCTCCTTCTCCCACCCTTCAGTCCCTCCACGGGAAACTCCTGGGGCAGGTTCCCCCTTCCCAGGAGGTTTAGGTCTCAGTGCAGCAGCAACCAGGGTGGCAGTGGGGGTGGCACCCCAGGAACCAGCAGTGCTGAGTTTCCCTCTCACCTCTGGGTGCATTGCTGGGTTCTGCTCCCTCCTCTGGCACCCTCGGCATTTCCCGAGCTCCCTGTCTAGGGGCATCGTCCTCCCCAGGGTCAGAAACCTCCCTGGCATCATCATAGCCATCCACTGGGTTACCCTCAGGCAGAACAGGAACATCTGAAAAGAGAGGGGAGCTGGTGACAGGGAGAAGATCCATTGTGCAGAGCAGATGGGAGGCACTGGTGTTGGCAGCAGCACAGGAGACCCTCAGGTCCTCCTGGTCTCTGACGGTGACACCCAGTGACACCTCTGTCCTTCACTTGTCTGCAGGCAGATCAGCCCCTTCCTGCTTCATTACCTGGTGCTGATCCCAGACCATCCTCCTCCTCTCGGTGCCCAGGGTAGGGCTGCAGCTGGGTCAGGGACTGCTCTGAAGAGAAGCCTGGAGAGATGCACAGCGGTTGTTATGGGACGAGACCACTGACCTGGTTTGTGGTCAGCACTGCTGGGGAGGGGGGACCCACAGAGCTGGGGCTGCATGGGGAGGAGGGCTGGGAATTCACCCTGCTCCCCTGGGACAAGCCCTGTCTCAAAGGTGCTCCCAGAGCTGCCCCAGGACAGCTCTTCCCTCACTCGCCAAGTGGCTGCAGGGGCAGGAAGAGAGGGGCTGTCCAGCTGCGATGGGCGAAGCTGGTTGGGAGGCAGCTCCTCTCCCGGGCCCAGGGCTGGGGTGCTCTCCCCACAGACCACACAGCCCCAGCACTGCAGGGACCACGGGCTGGGGGCTTCAGGGCATCAGCCCTGGGGTGGGGTGGGGGGAAAGGGTCCTGCAGATGTGCCCACACCCACCTGAGCGACCAAACCTCGCCTGCTTCTCCCACGCTGGGCTGTGACCGATCTCCTCGTACACGGCCTCGGGGAAGAGCTCCTGGGCTGTCCTGGAGCCTGGGGACAGAGGCAGAGCTGGCATGGGGACAGGCAGAGGGGCAATGGGACCCCACTGTGCTCCCCAAACCTGTTCCTTGGCCCAGCCCAGGACTGCTCCAACAGCACAGCCCCACTGTGCTGTCCAGGAACAGCTGCCACATCCCCAGCGAGGGCCACATCACTGTGGAGATGATCTGGGGCAGCATCACCCTCACATCAGCCCCTTGGAGACAGCGCTCAAGCCCCTCTGGCCCCTGGGTCATCCCCCTTGTCTGACCCCAGAGCAGCTCCCGTGCTTCCCCTCCACCTGGAGCCAACCCCTGTCTGCCCCACAAGTCCATAGCAGGGCCCCTGCCCTACCAAGTGCAGGCAGGGCTGGGCAGAGGGTCAGCCTGGGGCCTGACTCCATGGAGATGGGCCCTGCTGCCCTATGTTCCTCCTGTCTTCTCCTTTGCCCCAGAGCACCCTCCAGCATTACCCAGAGCACTGCCAGCCTTGGCCATCTCCTCTAGGGTAACATTTCCCCCAGGATAACATCATCTACAGGATAACATCTCCCCCAGGATAACATCTCCTCCAGGATAACATCTCCCCCAGGATAACATCTCCAACAGTCCTGCTCTGCCCTGTCTCTCCTTACTCCATCTCTTGCTCCAACCACCTCTGGGCTCTCTCCACCCCTTCCTGCTGGTGCCCTATGGCCAGACAGTCAAAGGGGTGTGTGGGACAGGTGACAGCACACAGTGTCCTCCCCTCAGCTCTGATCGTACCCCTTACTGACCCCCCACAGCACCCCCAGCCCTTCCAGGAGGCATCACTGGGAGCTCTGTGGAAGGACCCACCTCTGCGCCCAGCCCTGGCACTGAGCGCTTGCCAGGCCAGCAGGGCCAGGAGCAGGCAGAGCAGGGCCCCCAGGATGATGCAGATGATGACGGGCACTGAGGTTCTCCCGCTGACAGTCGGACGGCCCCGGGTGGGATCTGCACAGGCAAGAACATGGAAGAACAGCACCAGCCCTGGGAGAGGTGGAGGCAGCACCAGCCCTGACCCCCATCACACAAGGCAGCAGAGAGTGGAGGGCCCCAGGGGCGATGATGGAGAATCTCCCACCCTGCTGACTGAATTTCACCCCCTCCTCAACCCCCACACAACCAGCCCAGTGCCTCCTCCTGGGAGTTTCACGCTCCAGCAAGGAGCCCCTTCCACCCAACTGTGGGTCAGAGCCTGGCCCTGGGATACCCAGCCCTGGGGAGGACGAGTTACCTGCTTGGGGTGGGGATGCTGCTGTCCTGGGTGCAGCTGCAGGGGAGGAAAAGGAGAGCTGGGCTGAGAGGGTGGGAGTGCATGTACCAGGGAGCCTCCCCTGCAACACACGGTGTCTGTAGGGTCCCTGACACATCCCACCCTAATTACCCCTCCCAGAGTGCTAGATAGGAACCCAGGACAGGGCCCGGGGCCTCTGCGCTGGGCGGCAGGCAGGGTGGCACAGGCATCCCAGGGGATGGATGGTGCTGGAGCTGCAGGGCCCCATGGGCAGTGGCGCAAGGACACCCGGTTCCACCAAGGGTGCTCCCTGCTTGGCACCAGGCTGCTGCACCCCACAGGAACGTTCCTGCTCTCGGAGCTCAGGGGCAGTGCCAGGACCAAGCGGGTGAAAGGCCTTTCCTAGCTCCCTGCCGATACCTGAGCAAGGGGTCCTGGACCCCGCTCACCCGAGCAGCGCACGGCAGCGTCTTCCTTATGCCGGCAAGCACGTCCATCCCCAGGCCGGGCCCAGCAGTCCTGCAGAGATGACTCCGTCCCCCGGCACTCCACCCGCTCCAGCCAGATGGGGCCTTGGCCCACCCCAAAAGCAGCCTCATGCAGGGCAGACACCGCGGGGCCACAGCCCAGCTGCCTGCACGCCACCTGGGCGTCCCGCATGTCCCAGGAGTCATCGCACACTGTCCCCCAGGAGCCACGATGCCAGAGCTCCACTCTGCCCGAGCACCCGTCCTCGCCTCCCACGGCACGGATCTTCTCCCTGTCTGGAGAAGGCAAAGAGCTCCCACGGCACTCAGACAGCAGAGGAGCCAGGCAAGAGGAGCACGCGGAGGAGCAGCTCCCTACCTGTGCAGCTGCTGGAGTTGGGGCACGGGGCCAAAGGCTCTGGGGGCATTTCTGGGCGTCCCCCTGAAGAAGGAAACACGGTGGTGAAGGGGCTGGCTCGGGGGATTGTGCAGAAGAGAGCAGGGCTGAGCTCTGCTTGTGCCCGTGTGTACCATCTTGGTCACAGAGCAGCAGGAGGGTGGCCATGGAGGGGAGGGTCCTCTGAACCCTCTCTGGTCTCTGCTGAGAGCCCACTTGCAGATGTCGCTGCCTCCCCCAGGCACTGCTGGGTGGCAACGGCTCCCGGACATGAGGGGCACTGAGAACTGTGGTCACATCTGTGCCACCAGCAGCAGAAGAGTCTGACATGGCAATGAAAACCCCTCCAAGCTCTTTCTCTGCATTTGGCCGTGCCCAGAGGGGAGCAGAAGCTGGGGTGACACCAGTGCCCGAGTGGCTCAGAGTTACCATTGCAGGTGATGTGGGTCTCATCTCGCAGGTCATCGCACGACTGTGGGTTCCAGGGAGCAGAGGGACACTGCCAGAAGGAGCTGGTTCCCTTCTCACACTGCATGTAATCCAGCCAGGCAGGGCCAGACACCCTGCCATAGGGCAGGCCTGTTTCCAGGGATCCTCCGTCCCCACAGCCCAGCTCCTTGCACACCAGTGACACCGTGTCAGGAGTCATCGAGCTGGAGCAAACGCTCCCCCACGTCCCATTGTAGAAAACCTGGAGGCGCCCGGAGCAGCCATCACTGTTCCCCAGCCTCAGGTCCATGAACTCTGGGAGGAAAGGCAGCAAGAGAACGGCTGGTGTGGGGCTGTGGGAGCCAGGACACCCCTGCGCTCCCCAGGCCCCCAGCCAGGCAGGGCAGGGCCAGCAAGTCCCCCTTGCACCCAGGGCAGAGAGAAGTCCCTGATGGACACAGCCCCTGCTCTCCCCGCTCACCCTGGGGGACAGCTGAGCTCCCCAGGGACCCCGGCGAACTGAGGGCACCCGTGCATGGGTGTCCCTAGGCCAGGCTCAGGCAGGGGCTCAGCCAGGGACAGCCCTGCATCCCGGCCTCCGGGGAAGCATCCCGGCACAGCTCCCGGCACACACCTGAGCAGATGACGCCCGCGTCCTCTTTGTGCCCGCAGTCGTGCTGCCCCCAGGGCCCGGCAGCGCAGTCCCAGAGAGCAGCTTCGGCCCCGGAGCAGTTCACACCGTCCAGCCAGATCTGCCCGGAGCCTTCCCCGAAGCGAGCGGAGCCGGCCGCCTCCACCGCCCCTCCGCAGCCCAGCTGGTGGCAAACGACGGCGGCATCAGACAGGTCCCAGCCATCGTCACAGACGGTCCCCCAGCTGCCCTGGTAGTAGATCTCCACTCTCCCTGCGCAGCGCCCGGGCCCGTGCACCAACCGGATCCGCCGGCTCCCTGCAGTGGGGAGGAACCCCCGGTGTTGTCAGCGGGTGGCCGCCCCCCCACCCCATCACCCGGGGACCCGTGCAGCGCCGCTCACCCCAGCAAATGACTCCCACGTCCTCCACAACCCCTCCCAACAGGGCACTCCTGCGCAGGGAGGTGTTGCAGCGGGTCAGGCTGGCCTCGTGCCCTGCGCACCGGACCCCTCGCAGCCCCACGGGGCCCGTCCCTCGCTCTGCCTTTGGGGGGTTGTAGGCTTTTTCTGCCTCTCCACACCGCAGCTGCCGGCACACCACGCTGGCCTCCCGCACGTCCCACTGGTCGTCCAGGACTCTGCCCCACGTCCCGCGCTGGAAGATCTCCACTCGCCCGTCGCACCGGCTCCCGCCGCCCACCAGCCGCAGGGACGCAGGGTCGGCTGGGCCTGGGGAGAGCAGAGGAGCCACAGCCATCAGCGGCACGGGGCAGCACGGCAGCCTCCAGGGAGGAGGGCAAGGGGGGGCTGTTGGACCAAACAGGGCGAGAGTGAGCCCTGTGCTGACGAGAAGCGAGGGCAAAGCCCAGGCCCTGTCTGCAGCTCACACCCAGGCCTGCTGCGGCTGGGTGGTGGGATGAGGCTCTGCAGGGCTCTCTGTGGGGACGGGATGTGTTTGTCTGCAGCTGCAGGATGGAGCAGAGCCCCACCAGCCTGTTCTGGGCTCGTCCTACAGAACCCGGGCCGGGCAGTGGTACCAGGGCCTCAGGCACTGCCCTGGGGACAGGTGTCCGTCTCTGTTCAGACCTCAGCTCTCCCAGAGCAGAGCGATCAGTCTGAGCAGGGAAAGCCCCCCAGGGATCCTCCAGGGAGAAATTTAGCCTGGTGCTGCCATGGGACCCCTGCTTTGGGTGGCCGTGTCTCACACAAAGGGAAACGGAGCTAATGCACCATTTTCCCAGCACTCACCTGAGCAAACGACAGCAGCGTTGTTCCCGTGGGAGCACGGGGAGGCCCCCAGGGTGACCACTGGGCACTGTCCCAGGTGGGCTTCAGTCCCGTCACAGTGGAATGCGTCTCTCCAGACAGGGCCAGTCTCTCTCCCAAAATGCTCTCCTCCAGGAATGGACTCAGCAAACCCACAGTTGAGTTGATGACACAGAACGTGGGCATCCGAGAGATCCCAGCGGGAGGCACAGAGGGTCCCCCAGGTCCCCAGCACCTGGACCTCCACCCTCCCCGCACACACTGTGCTGCCATTCACCAGCCTGAACCCTGTGTACTCTGGGGACAGAGGAGGAGAGAATCACACGTTAGGGATTGGAAGGGACCTCAAAGCTCATCCAGTGCAATCCCCCCATGGAGCAGGAACACCCAGCTGAGGTTCCACAGGAAGGGGTCCAGGCGGGTTTGAATGTCTGCAGAGAAGGAGACTCCACAGCCTCCCTGGGCAGCCTGGGCCAGGCTCTGGAACCCTTACTGCAGACTGCACTCCCTCAGTTCAGCTGTGAGGATGCTATGGGATACTGTGTGAAATGCTTTACTGAGGTCAAGATAGGTCACGTCCACTGCTCTGCCATCACCCATCCACCTCATTATGTCCTCATAAAAGGCTATGAGGTTGGTCAAGCACAACTTCCCTTTGCTGAAGCCATGCTGACTGTCCCTAATGACCCTCTTATCCCTGATCTGCCTTGAGATGGCACCAAGGAGAAGTCGTTCCATTGGTTTCCCAAGGATGGAGGTGATGCTGACCGGTCTGTAGTTACCCGGGTCCTCCTTCTTGTCCTTTTTGAAGACTGGAGCGACATTTGCTTTCCTCCAGTCCTCAGGCACCTCTCCCATTTCCCAAGACTTGGTAAAAATGATGGAGAGCAGCCCAGCAATGACCCCAGCCAGCTCCCTCAGCACCCGCGGGTGCATCCCATCCAGACCCATGGATTTATGGATGTCCAGATTGCCTCACTGCTCCCTAACCCAGTCCTCATCGACCCAGGCAAACTCCTCCATTGTGCTGCCTTCCTCTGGGGCCTCAGTAGTACGGGGCTCCTCAGGACAGCCCTCGGCAGAGTAGGCATAGACAAAGAAGGCGTTCAGAAAGGGCAGGTCGGTGCTTTTGTACCCTCAGTAGCTGGTGGAAAGGCCGGAGGGACAAAGGCCTTTCTTCTTCTGCATGGTCTTCATGCTGCAGACAGTCCCATGATCCCTTCTGTCCTACACCCACCCAGCCTGGTCCTTGCTCTGTCCCCAACCCCCGGCACAGCCCCAGTGTTCAGCACCCCACCCCGAGTCCTCACGTGTGCAGCTGACAGCAGCGCTGTTCATCTGGGTGCAGGCCTGGTCCCTGGAGGACCCCGTGGGGCAGGAGGACAGGAGGGACTCATTCCCCACACACTGCAGCTCTCCATCCCACGCGGGACCAGCCCCTTCTCCAAAGTGACCTCCTGCAGACTCAGGCAGGGCCACGCCGCACTGCAGCTCCCTGCAGACCACCTCAGCAGCCTTGGGGCCAAAGTGGGAATCACAAACACTTTTCCACTGGTCCCCATCACGGATCTGCACACGTCCTGAGCAGCGGCTCTTCCCGTCCACCAGACGGACAAATCCTGGAAAAAAACACCAAAAACCAAATCATACAAACCTGTGGTGAGGCAGGAGGGGTTGGGCAGCTGGTCAGTGCTGCCTGCATGCGTTCCTGTGCCCGCAAGGCTGTCACAGCTTTCCCAAGGACCGGTCACACCAGCAATGACAGTCCCAGCTCAGCAGACTGGTTGGCCACATTGGGACCTCCTTCAGATCATGTTTGTTGCTTCCTGAGAGGGTTAGGGCCTTCCCTCATCCCACCCTAAAGGTGGGATCAGGTTGACCCCTTACCTGAACACGTCACTCCAGCATCCTCATCATGTTCACAGTCATGATCACCCCATCCTCTGTGTTCGCAGTCAGACAGGGCAGATTCGGTGCCATCACAGTCGACATCATCCATCCAAATTGGGCCAGATCCTGGCCCAAAGTGTCCATACCAGTGAGCTCCAACAGCAGATCCACAGCCCAGCTGCTTACAAACCACTGCAGCATCATTAATGCTCCAATCGTCACCACACACGGTCCCCCACTGTCCCTGGTGTTTCACCTCCACTCTCCCGGCACAGCGCCTGCCGCCATCCGCCAGCCTCACCTCCGCAGCACCTTCAAACACCAACACGGGATGAGTCGGGAGAGCACCGAGCCCCAGCGCTGCAGCTCTGGGGGAACCTCCTGCCTGGGCAGACCCAGGGGTACCAGGGTGGGAGTCCCTTCCCCTGCAGGTCCCCAGGCAGTGTGAGGGTCCCTTCTGTCCCCACAGCTGCACAAGGCTGGGGGTGCCCATGTCCAGCCCTGCTGGGTCATTCTCCATCCCACCACACAAGGCACCTCTTCCCACTCCAACGGCCACCTGCCCCCCACCCATGCCCACCCACACACCGCCCTGCCCTGCACTGGGCACTCGCTGCCCCCAGCCCAGCACCCCCTGAACAGCCCCGTGTACCCAGGGCTGTAGCTTCCCATGTAAACCACCTGCCCCAGCACCATCCAAACCCACCCCACCCCAGGGCTTTCCCTGTTCCCACTAAGATGATCCAGAGGATCCCACATCCCCTCCTCTCCCCTGGCATCAGCCCAGCCCCTGCACTGGCCCAGGCCCCCCGGGAAGGACGTCTCCCTACTGTAGATGTCCCTGTCCTCTTCTCTCTGTGGGGCACAAACTGCGCTTGTGGCGTCAGGGCTCCCCTGGAACAAGGGGTGCTTAGCAGCACACAAACCCTCTGGGGCACCCCAGAGGCTGCCAGTGCCCTGGGGATCTCTGGGTGCTGCCATCGCCAGTGAGGCCACCGCTGGTCCAGAGGCAGAGTGCGGGGAACAAAGGGTCCCTAAATGATATCCAGGACAGAGGGTCTGTGAATCCAACCAGGCACAAGCTGAACACTGGAGCCCTGGAAAAGGAGATACTGTCTCCCACCCAGACAGGCACAAGGAGAGACACAGGCTCCATGGATCTGAGCACCTTCTGCCCCCTGTCTCAGCAGCACCTGCAAAGGAACCCCGTTCCCAGACAGATCCCCATGATCACACAGGTACCCACTGGCCCTGGGTGGTGGGACAAGGCAGTCAGCACTTACCCCTGCACAGCTCTACCCAGAGGAGCAGCCACAGCATCTGAGGGCACAGGAGTCCCTCTGTGCCCATCCTGAGCCTCCTGCCCTGATGGCACAACGCTCTGTGCCGCACTCCCTGCCACAGCTCCAGGGAATCGTGGGAGCAATGATGACAGGAGGGCAGTATATCTCTGCAGATCCCCCCAGTTACAGGAGGAGCCAATCGAAGCAGCAGCACCTTTTTAGACATTATCGGGAGCCATCTCCCCTCCGACACGGCCCAGTCCTCCAATGAACTTCTCCAGCGCCGTTCATGACCATATATGAGGGACGGCTCCGCTGCAGGTGCCACATCACTGCAATGGTAGAACATCACAGGACAGGGCTGGCTGTAGTGGGGGAAGCAGTTTGTTCTCCCTTTGAGCTCTGAGTGTGGACCAGGAGCACTGAGCATGTGCTGCGACTGGCACATCCAAGAGCCCGAGGTGAGAGTGTCCAGTGACCCCAGTGCCATAAGACCCAGGGGCTGGGACTGCACCGGGGCTGTGTCAGGAAGGGAAGGAAACAGCCCCTGTGACAGAGCCCGCTGTGCTGGGAGCAGCAGCTGGGAAAGGGCCATAGCCCAGGGCAGAGCCCCATCCCAGGAGCGCTGGCTCACCCACCGCTCCCTGGAGAGCCCGCGGAAGGTCCCTCACAGGAGCTGGAGTTGGGACACGTCCCTGTCCTGGCAGCAGACGTGCAGCCCAGAGGCTCAGACGTGTCCCTGACTGTCAGCGTGTCACCGAGGGGCCGTTATTCCCCACGGGTGGATCAGAGCTGCAGCCTGCAGGTGCACAAACCACAGCCCCCGTGCTCCCCCCGCGGCGCCCAGGCAGGAAGTCTGTGGTTTCCTCCTGGCGCCGTGCCCGGGTTCATCCCTGCGGTGCCCCTGAGACACCCCCAGCCCGACGGCTGCAGCCAGGGCTGCAGGGGCTGCTCCTTCAGCCTCGCAGGCACGGGGCCGGGCAGCTCCTGTAGCTCCTGGGGATCCCGTGACAGCACATGGACGGTCGGCACCGCGCTCCATGGCCATGGGGTGACACTGGTGATGTGAGCACTGCTCCTCCTACTGCCACTGCTGTGTGCTCATTGGTTACACTGACAGTGACCTCACACCCTCTGCTGCCACTGCTGTGTGCTCATTGGTTACACTGACAGTGACCTCACACCCTCTGCTGCCACTGCTGTGTGCTCATTGGTTACACTGACAGTGACCTCACACCCTCTGCTGCCACTGCTGTGTGCTCATTGGTTACACTGACAGTGACCTCACACACTCTGCTGCCACTGCTGTGTGCTCATTGGTTACACTGACAGTGACCTCACACCCTCTGCTGCCACCGCTGTGTGCTCATTGGTTACACTGACAGTGACCTCACACCCTCTGCTGCCACCGCTGTGTGCTCATTGGTTACACTGACAGTGACCTCACACCCTCTGCTGCCACCGCTGTGTGCTCATTGGTTACACTGACAGTGACCTCACACCCTCTGCTGCCACCGCTGTGTGCTCATTGGTTACACTGACAGTGACCTCACACCCTCTGCTGCCACTGCTGTGTGCTCATTGGTTACACTGACAGTGACCTCACACCCTCTGCTGCCACTGCTGTGTGCTCATTGGTTACACTGACAGTGACCTCACACCCTCTGCTGCCACCGCTGTGTGCTCATTGGTTACACTGACAGTGACCTCACACCCTCTGCTGCCACCGCTGTGTGCTCATTGGTTACACTGACAGTGACCTCACACCCTCTGCTGCCACCGCTGTGTGCTCATTGGTTACACTGACAGTGACCTCACACCCTCTGCTGCCACCGCTGTGTGCTCATTGGTTACACTGACAGTGACCTCACACCCTCTGCTGCCACCGCTGTGTGCTCATTGGTTACACTGACAGTGACCTCACACCCTCTGCTGCCACCGCTGTGTGCTCATTGGTTACACTGACAGTGACCTCACACCCTCTGCTGCCACCACTCTGTACTCATTGGTTACACTGACAGTGACCTCACACCCTCTGCTGCCACTGCTGTGTGCTCATTGGTTACACTGACAGTGACCTCACACCCTCTACTGCCACTGCTGTGTGCTCATTGGTTACACTGACAGTGACCTCACACCCTCCAGTGCCCTGCTGTGTGCTCATTGGTTACACTGACAGTGACCTCACACCCTCTGCTGCCACCACTGTGTGCTCATTGGTTACACTGACAGTGACCTCACACCCTCTGCTGCCACCACTGTGTGCTCATTGGTTACACTGACAGTGACCTCACACCCTCTGCTGCCACTGCTGTGTGCTCATTGGTTACACTGACAGTGACCTCACACCCTCTACTGCCACTGCTGTGTGCTCATTGGTTACACTGACAGTGACCTCACACCCTCCAGTGCCACCGCTGTGTGCTCATTGGTTACACTGACAGTGACCTCACACCCTCTACTGCCACTGCTGTGTGCTCATTGGTTACACTGACAGTGACCTCACACCCTCTGCTGCCACTGCTGTGTGCTCATTGGTTACACTGACAGTGACCTCACACCCTCTGCTGCCACCGCTGTGTGCTCATTGGTTACACTGACAGTGACCTCACACCCTCTACTGCCACTGCTGTGTGCTCATTGGTTACACTGACAGTGACCTCACACCCTCTACTGCCACTGCTGTGTGCTCATTGGTTACACTGACAGTGACCTCACACCCTCTACTGCCACTGCTGTGTGCTCATTGGTTACACTGACAGTGACCTCACACCCTCTACTGCCACCGCTGTGTGCTCATTGGTTACACTGACAGTGACCTCACACCCTCTACTGCCACTGCTGTGTGCTCATTGGTTACACTGACAGTGACCTCACACCCTCTGCTGCCACTGCTGTGTGCTCATTGGTTACACTGATAGTGACCTCACACCTCCTACTGCCACTGCTGTGTGCTCATTGGTTACACTGACAGTGACCTCACACCCTCTGCTGCCACTGCTGTGTGCTCATTGGTTACACTGACAGTGACATCACACCCTCTGCTGCCACTGCTGTGTGCTCATTGGTTACACTGACAGTGACCTCACACCCTCTGCTGCCACTGCTGTGTGCTCATTGGTTACACTGACAGTGACCTCACACCTCCTACTGCCACTGCTGTATGCTCATTGGTTACACTGACAGTGACCTCACACCCTCTGCTGCCACTGCTGTGTGCTCATTGGTTACACTGACAGTGACCTCACACCCTCTACTGCCACTGCTGTGTGCTCATTGGTTACACTGACAGGGACCTCACACCCTCTGCTGCCAATGCTGTGTGCTCATTGGTTACACTGACAGTGACCTCACACCCTCTGCTGCCACCGCTGTGTGCTCATTGGTTACACTGACAGTGACCTCACACCCTCTGCTGCCACTGCTGTGTGCTCATTGGTTACACTGACAGTGACCTCACACCCTCTACTGCCACTGCTGTGTGCTCATTGGTTACACTGACAGTGACCTCACACCCTCTACTGCCACTGCTGTGTGCTCATTGGTTACACTGACAGTGACCTCACACCCTCCAGTGCCACCGCTGTGTGCTCATTGGTTACACTGACAGTGACCTCACACCCTCTGCTGCCACCGCTGTGTGCTCATTGGTTACACTGACAGTGACCTCACACCTCCTACTGCCACTGCTGTATGCTCATTGGTTACACTGACAGTGACCTCACACCCTCTGCTGCCACCGCTGTGTGCTCATTGGTTACACTGACAGTGACCTCACACCCTCTACTGCCACTGCTGTGTGCTCATTGGTTACACTGACAGTGACCTCACACCCTCTACTGCCACTGCTGTGTGCTCATTGGTTACACTGACAGTGACCTCACACCCTCTCCTGCCACCGCTTGTGTGCTCATTGGTTACACTGACAGTGACCTCACACCTCCTACTGCCACTGCTGTGTGCTCATTGGTTACACTGACAGTGACCTCACACCCTCTGCTGCCACTGCTGTGTGCTCATTGGTTACACTGACAGTGACCTCACACCCTCTGCTGCCACCGCTGTGTGCTCATTGGTTACACTGACAGTGACCTCACACCCTCTGCTGCCACCGCTGTGTGCTCATTGGTTACACTGACAGTGACATCACACCCTCTGCTGCCACCGCTGTGTGCTCATTGGTTACACTGACAGTGACCTCACACCCTCTGCTGCCACCGCTGTGTGCTCATTGGTTACACTGACAGTGACCTCACACCCTCTGCTGCCACCGCTGTGTGCTCATTGGTTACACTGACAGTGACCTCACACCCTCTGCTGCCACTGCTGTGTGCTCATTGGTTACACTGACAGTGACCTCACACCCTCCAGTGCCACCGCTGTGTGCTCATTGGTTACACTGACAGTGACCTCACACCCTCCAGTGCCACCGCTGTGTGCTCATTGGATACACTGACAGTGACCTCACACCCTCTGCTGCCACCGCTGTGTGCTCATTGGTTACACTGACAGTGACCTCACACCTCCTACTGCCACTGCTGTGTGCTCATTGGTTACACTGACAGTGACCTCACACCCTCTGCTGCCACTGCTGTGTGCTCATTGGTTACACTGACAGTGACCTCACACCCTCTACTGCCACTGCTGTGTGCTCATTGGTTACACTGACAGTGACCTCACACCCTCTGCTGCCACTGCTGTGTGCTCATTGGTTACACTGACAGTGACCTCACACCCTCTGCTGCCACCGCTGTGTGCTCATTGGTTACACTGACAGTGACCTCACACCCTCTACTGCCACTGCTGTGTGCTCATTGGTTACACTGACAGTGACCTCACACCCTCTACTGCCACTGCTGTGTGCTCATTGGTTACACTGACAGTGACCTCACACCCTCTACTGCCACCGCTGTGTGCTCATTGGTTACACTGACAGTGACCTCACACCCTCTACTGCCACTGCTGTGTGCTCATTGGTTACACTGACAGTGACCTCACACCCTCTGCTGCCACTGCTGTGTGCTCATTGGTTACACTGATAGTGACCTCACACCCTCTACTGCCACTGCTGTGTGCTCATTGGTTACACTGACAGTGACCTCACACCCTCTGCTGCCACTGCTGTGTGCTCATTGGTTACACTGACAGTGACATCACACCCTCTGCTGCCACTGCTGTGTGCTCATTGGTTACACTGACAGTGACCTCACACCCTCTGCTGCCACTGCTGTGTGCTCATTGGTTACACTGACAGTGACCTCACACCTCCTACTGCCACTGCTGTATGCTCATTGGTTACACTGACAGTGACCTCACACCCTCTGCTGCCACTGCTGTGTGCTCATTGGTTACACTGACAGTGACCTCACACCCTCTACTGCCACTGCTGTGTGCTCATTGGTTACACTGACAGGGACCTCACACCCTCTGCTGCCAATGCTGTGTGCTCATTGGTTACACTGACAGTGACCTCACACCCTCTGCTGCCACCGCTGTGTGCTCATTGGTTACACTGACAGTGACCTCACACCCTCTGCTGCCACTGCTGTGTGCTCATTGGTTACACTGACAGTGACCTCACACCCTCTACTGCCACTGCTGTGTGCTCATTGGTTACACTGACAGTGACCTCACACCCTCTACTGCCACTGCTGTGTGCTCATTGGTTACACTGACAGTGACCTCACACCCTCCAGTGCCACCGCTGTGTGCTCATTGGTTACACTGACAGTGACCTCACACCCTCTGCTGCCACCGCTGTGTGCTCATTGGTTACACTGACAGTGACCTCACACCCTCTACTGCCACTGCTGTGTGCTCATTGGTTACACTGACAGTGACCTCACACCCTCTCCTGCCACCGCTTGTGTGCTCATTGGTTACACTGACAGTGACCTCACACCTCCTACTGCCACTGCTGTGTGCTCATTGGTTACACTGACAGTGACCTCACACCCTCTGCTGCCACTGCTGTGTGCTCATTGGTTACACTGACAGTGACCTCACACCCTCTGCTGCCACCGCTGTGTGCTCATTGGTTACACTGACAGTGACCTCACACCCTCTGCTGCCACCGCTGTGTGCTCATTGGTTACACTGACAGTGACATCACACCCTCTGCTGCCACCGCTGTGTGCTCATTGGTTACACTGACAGTGACCTCACACCCTCTGCTGCCACCGCTGTGTGCTCATTGGTTACACTGACAGTGACCTCACACCCTCTGCTGCCACCGCTGTGTGCTCATTGGTTACACTGACAGTGACCTCACACCCTCTGCTGCCACTGCTGTGTGCTCATTGGTTACACTGACAGTGACCTCACACCCTCCAGTGCCACCGCTGTGTGCTCATTGGTTACACTGACAGTGACCTCACACCCTCTGCTGCCACCGCTGTGTGCTCATTGGTTACACTGACAGTGACCTCACACCTCCTACTGCCACTGCTGTGTGCTCATTGGTTACACTGACAGTGACCTCACACCCTCTGCTGCCACCGCTGTGTGCTCATTGGTTACACTGACAGTGACCTCACACCCTCTGCTGCCACCGCTGTGTGCTCATTGGTTACACTGACAGTGACCTCACACCCTCTGCTGCCACTGCTGTGTGCTCATTGGTTACACTGACAGTGACCTCACACCCTCTGCTGCCACCGCTGTGTGCTCATTGGTTACACTGACAGTGACCTCACACCCTCTGCTGCCACCGCTGTGTGCTCATTGGTTACACTGACAGTGACCTCACACCCTCTGCTGCCACCGCTGTGTGCTCATTGGTTACACTGACAGTGACCTCACACCCTCTGCTGCCACTGCTGTGTGCTCATTGGTTACACTGACAGTGACCTCACACCCTCCAGTGCCACCGCTGTGTGCTCATTGGTTACACTGACAGTGACCTCACACCCTCTGCTGCCACCGCTGTGTGCTCATTGGTTACACTGACAGTGACCTCACACCTCCTACTGCCACTGCTGTGTGCTCATTGGTTACACTGACAATGACCTCACACCCTCTGCTGCCACCGCTGTGTGCTCATTGGTTACACTGACAGTGACCTCACACCCTCTGCTGCCACCGCTGTGTGCTCATTGGTTACACTGACAGTGACCTCACACCCTCTGCTGCCACCGCTGTGTGCTCATTGGTTACACTGACAGTGACCTCACACCCTCTGCTGCCACCGCTGTGTGCTCATTGGTTACACTGACAGTGACCTCACACCCTCTGCTGCCACCGCTGTGTGCTCATTGGTTACACTGACAGTGACCTCACACCCTCTGCTGCCACCGCTGTGTGCTCATTGGTTACACTGACAGTGACCTCACACCCTCTGCTGCCACCGCTGTGTGCTCATTGGTTACACTGACAGTGACCTCACACCCTCTGCTGCCACCGCTGTGTGCTCATTGGTTACACTGACAGTGACCTCACACCCTCTGCTGCCACTGCTGTGTGCTCATTGGTTACACTGACAGTGACCTCACACCCTCCAGTGCCACCGCTGTGTGCTCATTGGATACACTGACAGTGACCTCACACCCTCTGCTGCCACCGCTGTGTGCTCATTGGTTACACTGACAGTGACCTCACACCTCCTACTGCCACTGCTGTGTGCTCATTGGTTACACTGACAGTGACCTCACACCCTCTGCTGCCACTGCTGTGTGCTCATTGGTTACACTGACAGTGACCTCACACCCTCTACTGCCACTGCTGTGTGCTCATTGGTTACACTGACAGTGACCTCACACCCTCTACTGCCACTGCTGTGTGCTCATTGGTTACACTGACAGTGACCTCACACCCTCCAGTGCCACCGCTGTGTGCTCATTGGTTACACTGACAGTGACCTCACACCCTCTGCTGCCACCGCTGTGTGCTCATTGGTTACACTGACAGTGACCTCACACCCTCTACTGCCACTGCTGTGTGCTCATTGGTTACACTGACAGTGACCTCACACCCTCTGCTGCCACTGCTGTGTGCTCATTGGTTACACTGACAGTGACCTCACACCCTCTGCTGCCACCGCTGTGTGCTCATTGGTTACACTGACAGTGACCTCACACCCTCTACTGCCACTGCTGTGTGCTCATTGGTTACACTGACAGTGACCTCACACCCTCTACTGCCACTGCTGTGTGCTCAAGGGTTACACTGACAGTGACCTCACACCCTCTGCTGCCACTGCTGTGTGCTCATAGGTTACACTGACAGTGACCTCACACCCTCTACTGCCACTGCTGTGTGCTCATTGGTTACACTGACAGGGACCTCACACCCTCTGCTGCCAATGCTGTGTGCTCATTGGTTACACTGACAGTGACCTCACACCCTCTGCTGCCACCGCTGTGTGCTCATTGGTTACACTGACAGTGACCTCACACCCTCTGCTGCCACTGCTGTGTGCTCATTGGTTACACTGACAGTGACCTCACACCCTCCAGTGCCACCGCTGTGTGCTCATTGGTTACACTGACAGTGACCTCACACCCTCTGCTGCCACCGCTGTGTGCTCATTGGTTACACTGACAGTGACCTCACACCTCCTACTGCCACTGCTGTGTGCTCATTGGTTACACTGACAGTGACCTCACACCCTCTGCTGCCACCGCTGTGTGCTCATTGGTTACACTGACAGTGACCTCACACCCTCTACTGCCACTGCTGTGTGCTCATTGGTTACACTGACAGTGACCTCACACCCTCTGCTGCCACTGCTGTATGCTCATTGGTTACACTGACAGTGACCTCACACCCTCTGCTGCCACCGCTGTGTGCTCATTGGTTACACTGACAGTGACCTCACACCCTCTGCTGCCACCGCTGTGTGCTCATTGGTTACACTGACAGTGACCTCACACCCTCTGCTGCCACCGCTGTGTGCTCATTGGTTACACTGACAGTGACCTCACACCCTCTGCTGCCACCGCTGTGTGCTCATTGGTTACACTGACAGTGACCTCACACCCTCTGCTGCCACTGCTGTGTGCTCATTGGTTACACTGACAGTGACCTCACACCCTCTGCTGCCACTGCTGTGTGCTCATTGGTTACACTGACAGTGACCTCACACCCTCTACTGCCACTGCTGTGTGCTCATTGGTTACACTGACAGTGACCTCACACCCTCCAGTGCCCTGCTGTGTGCTCATTGGTTACACTGACAGTGACCTCACACCCTCTGCTGCCACCGCTGTGTGCTCATTGGTTACACTGACAGTGACCTCACACCCTCTGCTGCCACCACTGTGTACTCATTGGTTACACTGACAGTGACCTCACACCCTCTGTGGCCACTGCTGTGTGCTCATTGGTTACACTGACAGTGACCTCACACCCTCTACTGCCACTGCTGTGTGCTCATTGGTTACACTGACAGTGACCTCACACCCTCTGCTGCCACCGCTGTGTGCTCATTGGTTACACTGACAGTGACCTCACACCCTCTGCTGCCACCGCTGTGTGCTCATTGGTTACACTGACAGTGACCTCACACCTCCTACTGCCACTGCTGTGTGCTCATTGGTTACACTGACAGTGACCTCACACCCTCTGCTGCCACTGCTGTGTGCTCATTGGTTACACTGACAGTGACCTCACACCCTCTACTGCCACTGCTGTGTGCTCATTGGTTACACTGACAGTGACCTCACACCCTCTACTGCCACTGCTGTGTGCTCATTGGTTACACTGACAGTGACCTCACACCCTCCAGTGCCACCGCTGTGTGCTCATTGGTTACACTGACAGTGACCTCACACCCTCTGCTGCCACCGCTGTGTGCTCATTGGTTACACTGACAGTGACCTCACACCTCCTACTGCCACTGCTGTGTGCTCATTGGTTACACTGACAGTGACCTCATACCCTCTACTGCCACCGCTGTGTGCTCATTGGTTACACTGACAGTGACCTCACACCCTCTGCTGCCACCGCTGTGTGCTCATTGGTTACACTGACAGTGACCTCACACCCTCTGCTGCCACCGCTGTGTGCTCATTGGTTACACTGACAGTGACCTCACACCTCCTACTGCCACTGCTGTGTGCTCATTGGTTACACTGACAGTCACCTCACACCCTCTGCTGCCACTGCTGTGTGCTCATTGGTTACACTGACAGTGACCTCACACCCTCTACTGCCACTGCTGTGTGCTCATTGGTTACACTGACAGTGACCTCACACCCTCTACTGCCACTGCTGTGTGCTCATTGGTTACACTGACAGTGACCTCACACCCTCCAGTGCCACCGCTGTGTGCTCATTGGTTACACTGACAGTGACCTCACACCCTCTGCTGCCACTGCTGTGTGCTCATTGGTTTCACTGACAGTGACCTCACACCTCCTACTGCCACTGCTGTGTGCTCATTGGTTACACTGACAGTGACCTCACACCCTCTGCTGCCACTGCTGTGTGCTCATTGGTTACACTGACAGTGACCTCACACCCTCTACTGCCACTGCTGTGTGCTCATTGGTTACACTGACAGTGACCTCACACCCTCTGCTGCCACTGCTGTGTGCTCATTGGTTACACTGACAGTGACCTCACACCCTCTGCTGCCACTGCTGTGTGCTCATTGGTTACACTGACAGTGACCTCACACCCTCTACTGCCACTGCTGTGTGCTCATTGGTTACACTGACAGTGACCTCACACCCTCTGCTGCCACTGCTGTGTGCTCATTGGTTACACTGACAGTGACCTCACACCCTCTACTGCCACTGCTGTGTGCTCATTGGTTACACTGACAGTGACCTCACACCCTCTGCTGCCACTGCTGTGTGCTCATTGGTTACACTGACAGTGACCTCACACCCTCTACATGCCACTGCTGTGTGCTCATTGGTTGTACTGACAGTGACCTCACACCTCCTACTGCCACCGCTGTGTGCTCATTGGTTACACTGACAGTGACCTCACACCCTCTGCTGCCACTGCTGTGTGCTCATTGGTTACACTGACAGTGACCTCACACCCTCTACTGCCACTGCTGTGTGCTCATTGGTTACACTGACAGTGACCTCACACCCTCTACTGCCACTGCTGTGTGCTCATTGGTTACACTGACAGTGACTTCACACCCTCTACTGCCACTGCTGTGTGCTCATTGGTTGTACTGACAGTGACCTCACACCTCCTACTGCCACTGCTGTGTGCTCATTGGTTACACTGACAGTGACCTCACACCCTCTACTGCCACTGCTGTGTGCTCATTGGTTACACTGACAGTGACCTCACACCCCTCAGTGCTGGCTCAGCCCACAGCACCCGCTATTCCCAGCTGGGCTCCCATCCAAGCACTGACCGGGCCCAACCCTGCTTAGCTTCCCAGATCAGACCAGATGGGGCGTTCTCAGGGTGACGTGGCTGCTTAATTTATATATATATGTGTGTATATATATATATATATGTATATATATATATTTAAGTTCCCCAAGTATATCCTGATAGTATCTGAACTAAACTCTTTCTTCAAGGGCAGAGCAGAGGGGTAGGAGAACCTCTCTGACCCACTGACCACCCCCTTCTAACCCACCCCAGGTCCCATTGGCTTCCTGGCCACAAGGGCCCAGTGCTGGCTCATGCTCACCCTGCTGTCCCCAGGCCCCCCAGCTCCCTTTCCCCTACGCTGCTCTCTAACAGCTCATTCCCAACTCACACTGAACCTGGGCTTGTTCTGCCCAGATTCAAGACTCTACTGAGACCCCAGGGACCTCACCAGTACAACCTGTTTGCTCTGTGCACGTGTTGGGGTGACGCCATATTTTGTGTTATTTTCTCTATTTTCTTAGGAGTATTAGTAAAATATTTTTAACTTTTTTTTCCAACTTGCAAGTCTGTCTCTCTTTTCCACCTATCATCTTTATTCCCCATCAAATGATTGGTCAAACCACTTGTCAATCATCCATGTGCTGCACTCCCACCAGCCGTGATTGGTGCAGCCGGCACAGCTCGGCCCTGAACGCTGCCCGGTTTGTTCAACTCTCACCACCTTTCCTGCAGGCCTCAAAGCTTGATTGGCTGCTTACATATCAATCACTTGACTTGCCCTGCCTCCTCAAATGTGATTGGCTGTCCTGGGCCCACTGACTCCCCATAGACTTCTGGGTGGTTGTTGCCAGGCAACGAGCTCCACCTGAAAACGACATTCTGGGCTCAAAACAAAGGCTGTGGATGATAAAAGACACTTTGAGACCCTAAACATGAGGATTTGGCCCCAAGAAGGAGGCTCTGGGCACTCAAAGGACGGGCAGATGCTACAGATGGCGTTTTGGGCCCTGAACACAAGGGGACCCTCTTGGCTCCCACCCAAGCTGGGTTTGGTGCCCGTGACCCCACGGAACGACACCTGTGCTGTCCGGAGTGGCCACGGAACAGACGGAGCCCAAAGACACGGCCTCCAGGAGCTCAACGGGCTGTTGTGACATTTCATGGACGTTTCACAGGGGCAGCCCATGGACTGAGGGCAACTGTCTGTGTGTGACATCAAAGGACGGGAAGGGGAGCGGTGGTTGGCGAGGACGCGTTGGATCGTGTGGGACCTGAGCCTGACGTCCATGGGGTGGAACAAGGGGTGCAGAAAGGACCGTGGTGGTGGCCACGCTGCTCCTGCGTGGAGCTCCAGAGGCTGCAGGGGGATTTCTGCTCCACCAGGGCCCAGCACAAGGCAGTGGCCCGTTCATGTCTGTCCCTGCTCTGGGGCTGTGACCCCAGCAGCACCTGCACAGCAGCAGTGTCCTCACTGCCAACACCGGCTCTTTGCTCCGTCTGCCCCTCTGTCCCCATCTCCCTGTGTTCTCCCCACTCCCAGGCACCTTTCCCACCTTCTCCAGGACCCACCGAGGCCTCTGTCTGTCTATAGAGACTGAAAGCCCCTGCTTATATCTCCCCAAAATCCTGGCCACAATTTCCCTCCCTGTTTCCCATTGGTTTGTACCTCAGGTTTACAGACTCCCTCGGCACATACAATAACCCTTCCCCTCATCAATATGGATTCTTGGTACTTTGGCTGCACTTCCCCCAAATTAACTTGTCAATACAGGTATCGGTATATATACAGGTATCAGTATATATACAGGTATCAGTATATATTCTGGGAAAGAATTGTGTTTTACTTTAAGGATTCACAGTCCGATGTCTCTTGGTCCTTCCCCCGTGCTGGGCTCAGGCATCAGGTCCTCAGTGATGTAAAAACAACAATTCTTTGTTAAGTGTTCCTTAAAATAGTGCAGCTTTGGTTTCTACCAAGAGGGCATGTTCTGTGTGCCGTTCACATTTCACACATATTATACCAATTGATTTTTTCTCCCTGTTCAGTTCTTTCTACGCATCTCTTGTTATGTCCATAGGTAACCACCCAGAATTTGTACTTAGTTTTGATATTGTTCGGTCAGCTGCTGCTCCACATTATCTAATCTTTCATTTTCCAGCGCTCTCCTGTTGCAGCCTTTGGCAGACAATGTTCTTGTCACCACGTAGATCATCCTTCCCACATGTAATGTGGATGATCCCTAGCTGATCCACGGTGCTTCATGTGTTCTAACGTCTGCCTTCTGCATCATCTGATGATGGATCTGTCACTGTGTTTGTGTGGCAGGTGTCACATCAGCAGCATTGTCCCAGCCAGGTCACTGCATCTCTTTCTCTTCTCCCTCTGCTGTCACCATGACTGTACCAGCTGTCTGCTGTGCTTTCTGACCTCATGGACCCTCTGGTCCTGCCTCCCTCCTGCTGGTCAGTCCTGTTCCTGCAAGAGAAGTGACAACCAGTCAGTGTCCCCTCTGTGGCACCTGGACCTTCCAGAGCGGGACGGCTGGTGGAACTGTCACCATGAGCCAAGGATCTGTGTGAAGTCTTCTCCTGGCACAGGAACAGCGCTGGCTGTGCCTGCTGAGCACCACGCTGCCCCACGGAGAACAGCAGCAGTCGCAGAGTGGGTCTCTATGGGTCTCCATGGTCTCTATGGGTCTCTATGGGTGTTTATGGCTCTCTGTGACCTCTATGGGTCTCTATGGATCTCTATGAGTCTCTATAGGTCTCTATGGGTCTCTATGGTCTCTATGGGTCTCTCTGGGTCTCTCTGGGTCTGAGCCAGAGTGTGGGTGCCTGAGCTGGGCTGAGCTGGAAGGGGCTGGAAAACAGCTCATTGGGAGGAGGTGATGGGAGAAGGTGCCGTGTGTGTGGCACCGGGGATGAACTGACACCCTCAGTTTGGTATCTGGACCCGTGCTGGGCTTGCACATGGACTGAGCCCCAGCTCAGAGCACAAATTGCTGCTACCAGTCCTGGATGCCAAGCACTGGTCCTGCTCTCTCCTCCCTGGAGTGTCCTGAGCACATGACTGCCCTGTGGCCTCTGAGGTCTCTGAGGTCTCTATGGATTTCTATGAGTCTCTATGTTCCCAATGGGTCTCTATGGGTCTCTATGGTCCCTATAGGTCTCTATGGCTCTCTATGGCTCTCTATGGTCTCCATGGGTCTCTGTGGTCTCTGTGGGTCTCTATGGGTCTCTATGGGTCTCTATGGTCTCCATGGTCTCCATGGTACTGTAGGGGTCTCTATGGGTCCCTATGGGTCTCTATGGGTTTCTATGGGTCTCTATGGCCTTGGGGCTTGGGGAACTCGGGTGAAAAGGAAAGACAGACTGGTATGGGTATGGGATCTCTTAAGTACCCTGGGATTGCTGTGCTAATCACTCTGTAGCTGTTCCTGGGCTGTTATCTCCATATGTGCCCAGAGAGGCAAAAAGTCCATGAACACACTTTCCTATTAAGGTTGCCTTCTTACAAAAAAACCACACTTCCATTTCCTCATCGGCAACAGACTGAAAGATGGCAGCTGAAGCAGTTTCTGCCTCTTGTGAAAACAGGTAACAACAGATGGTTCCATTCAGATGATCCTTAGTTGCTTCACCTCAAAACGGACAAATTTTGCTCTGGGGAGACTCAAAACTGACAAATTTTACTCTGGGGAGACTTGAAACCAACAAATTTCTCAATGGGGGTCAATGGGGTTCTATGGTAGTCAGTGGGGGTCAATGGGAGTTAATGGGAGTCAGTGGGAGTCAATGGGAATCAATGGGGGTCAATCGGGTCAATGGGAGTCAATGGAGGACAATGAGAGTCAATGGGGATAAATGGGGGTCAATGAGAGTCAGTGGGGGTCGATGGGATAAATGGGAGTCAATGGGAGTCAAATGGGGATAAATGGGAGTCAGTGGGGGTCTATGGGAGTCAATGGGGGTCAATGGGGATAAGTGGGGGTCAATGGGGGTCAATGGGATTCAATGGGTGTCAAGGGGAGTCAATGGGGATAAATAGGAGTCAATGGGAGTCAATTAGAGTCAGTGGGGTTCAATGGGGATCAACGGGGAACCTTAAAACTGCCTTTAATCCCAATGGGGAGCTCCAAAAATGGCTTTCATCCCAATGGGCAGCCCCAACATGTCTTCTTGCTTTCTCTGAAAAGACACGGAAACAGAATGGCCCCCCTGTCACTACTCACTGCCCGCACCACCAGAACCCTCAGGAAGCCCAGTACTTCTGGTCTCTAACTGGCAGACCAGCAGTCCTGCATCCTACGGGATGTGGCCGCTTGTGTGCACTTGGGGTCCAGACAGTCAAGCTGATTCCAGCTTCAACTGTGGTGCTTCTAAGCACTGAAGTTTAACCCCAAAATGAAAGAGAAGATCGGCAGTCCATGTATCCACCACCAGGGAGTTAAACGGGATCAATGCGACTCAGTGGGAGTCAATGGGGTTCCATGGTAGTCAATGGGAGTCCATGGGAGTCAATAGGTGTCAATGGTAGTCAATGGGGGGTCAATGGGAGTCAATGGCAGTCCATGAAAGTCAATGGGAGTCAATGGAGATAAATGGGAGACAATGGGGATCAATGAGAGTCAATGGGGGTCAATGGTAGTCAATGGGGGTCAATGGGAGTCAATCAATGGGAGGCCATGGGAGTCCATGGGAGTCCATGGGCACACGCTCAAGGACAGGGCTCCCTGTCCCCTTTGGCAGGGAAGCCTCTCCCCATCCAGCCGCATTTCTCCTCCTCTCCTCCAGTTCCCCTCCCTCTGTGTCCCCGTACCTTCAGCTGGAAGGTCTGACTGGGATTCAGCGCCGCCAGGAAAGTGAACTGTCCCAGGAACGCTCCCTGCTCCTCGTGTTCTTCCTTGAAGCCCTGCAGAGAGATGGGTGGAGAAAACAAGAGCGTCTGGTGCACCATGGAAGACGGAACTTCAGCCGGTGAAGTACGGGGTTGTTTCAGCTACGTAGTCCAAGGATGATGAGCACAAGGAAAAGACGAGAAGCTGCAGGTGGGCAGCACCTCACACTTGCCCACTCAACGAGTTCAGACTGCCTGTCAGAAAAGGAGCAGACGCTCCCAGTGAGAGGGAGGTGACCTGAGGATCACAAATGCCACTGGGGTTGGAAGCCAAGAAGTTTTAGGAGCATGCACTGTCCAGCTCCTTTTCCTTGTGGCTCCTGGAGTAGCATCTTGCCCCAGAAGCTTCGAGTGGTACGTTGAATAAAAGAGGAATACAATGGGAAGGAAGCAACTCCAAGGAGCCTGTTTGTTCTGAGGGACAGGAGAAAGTTTCAGGCCACCAGAATCCTTCACCCATCTTCATCACCTGCTTAGCAATGCTGTGCAACCCCCTGCCCCCGACTCCAGAGAAATCACTTACATAGACAGCAAAGTCCTTGGGAGCTCCGGAGATGCTTTCTCCATGGAACGCTGTCCCTGAGACATGGGCCATGGTGATGGCTCTGGGAACGACCGGCATGGACAGCTTGATGAACTCGTGTCCCTGACTTCCTGGGAAGGGCCAGCAGCTGCCAGGATGATTTCTGCCTGAAAGGAGAAGAAGAAACTACATTCACATGGAGAACATTGCTCTGGCTCTCACTCCCACTATAAGCATCAGAGGATTAAGAACTTATTTGGCCAATCAGCTTTGCTCTGAACCGCAGCCAGGGCCTTCAGTGGGACCCCGTGGGTACTGAACAGAGCAGCAGTTGTGAGAATTCACATATCACAAGGCCCTTTCAGCAGAGAAGCCCTTCGACGGCTGGGAGCTGGGTGCGCTACTTGCAGAAGCTCAGTGGCCTCTCCCGGTCCAGAGCCCTCACCAAAAACAACCAAGGGACAGTGCCCCCCCTGGATGAACCGTCCCTGCCAGGGGAAGCGCTCGCTCCCTCTCATCCACTCCCAGCTCCTTCCACTGGCACTGGGTCCCTTTCCCGAACTCCTGGGTCCCCGCCCAACTACTGGGTCCTTAGGGGTACTCCTGGGTCCCCTTTCCTGAACGCCTGGGTCCCTTTCCCGAACTCCTGGGTCCCTCCTGACCTGAATCCCCGCCTGAACTCCTGGGTCCCTTTCCCGGACGCCTGGGTCCCTTTCCCGAACGCCTGGGTCCCCTTTCCCGAACGCCTGGGTCCCCTTTCCCGAACGCCTGGGTCCCTCCTGACCTGAATCCCCGCCTGAACTCCTGGGTCCCTTTCCCGGACGCCTGGGTCCTCTCTCCAGGACTCCTGGGTCCTCTCTCCCAAACTCCTGGGTCCCTCCTGAACTGAATCCCCGCCCAAACTCCTGGGTCCGCACTCCCGAACTCCTGGGTCCCCTCTCCAGGACTCCTGGGTCTCTTGGGGCACTCCTGGGTCCCTCCCCAACTACTGGGTCCTTAGGGGTACTCCTGGGTCCCTCCTGAACTGAATCCCCACCCGAACGCCTGGGTCCCCTTTCCCGAACGCCTGGGTCCTTAGGGGTACTCCTGGGTCCGTCCTGAACTGAATCCCCATCCGAACTCCTGGGTCCTCTCTCCCGAACTCCTGGGTCCCTTTCCCAAACGCCTGGGGCCCTTTCCCAAACGCCTGGGTCCTTAGGGGCACTCCTGGGTCCCTTCTGAACTGAATCCCCGCCCGAACTCCTGGGTCCACACTCCCGAACTCCTGGGTCCTCTCTCCCGAACTCCTGGGTCCCCCCACAACTCCTGGGTCCTTCGGGGTGCTCCTGGGTCCCTCCTGAACTGAATCCCCGCCCGAACTCCTGGGTCTGATAGAGGGCACGAACATTTTAAGGGTTAACAAAACATAATTGGGTGCCCACTAACGAGCCAACACTTTAAGGCTGAGCCACACGAGTGCTCAGTTCAGAGCTTTAGGTGAACACATGGTAAGGAAACCAGAACCCAGCAGCGCCAGGATCAGGAGTTTTGCGGCACCAGCTGTGAACTTGACAGGGCGAGAGAACCGAGATTTACAGCAAAAAGGGGGTGCCAGGCTGGGTTCAACCGACCTGGAGCTTGGGTCCCGGTCCATTCAACACAAGGAGCCAAACGTGAGGAAGCTGAAGGAGCCTTCATCCAAAGAGCCCTCCTCCAGAGCACCAGGTGGCGCCGCGCAGGCGAACGGGGGGGGTCCAGGCGGAGACCACGGCAGTGATGAGCGGGAAAGGTTATGGATCTGCGCGGGTGCTCCGGGGTCGCTGGGACACGAGCACCTCGCTGTATTTAAACGCAGCTCCTGCCGCTCGGAGCGGCGCACGAGGGGTGGAACCATCGCTCCCCTTGCGCCCGACGGCGAAACGAACACAGCTGCTCTGGAGCCCTGCGGGGTGTGAAGGTTCATGGCTCCGGAGGCTGTAAAGTTGTTTCTGCGCCTCCGTTCCCCTCATGGCCCCCCCATTCCCTTCACACCGACCCCCAATCCACCCCCCACCCCGACCCCCAATTCCTCCCCACACTCGCCCCCAATGCCCCCTCACACCGACCCCCAAGGCCGCCCCCGCACACCAACCCCCCAATTCCCCCCTCAAACACCGACCCTCAATCCCCCCCCGGACCCTAATTCCCCCTCACACCGACCCCCAACGCCCCCCACACCAACCCCTAATGCCCCTCACATCGACCCCCAAATCCTCCCCACACTGACCCCTCAAATCCTCCCCAGACCGAGCCCCAACTTTCCCCCCACACCGAGCCCCAATTCCCCCCACATCGACCCCCAATGTCCCCCCCCCACGCCAGACCCCAATTTCCCCCCACACCGACCCCCAATTCCCCCCACACTGATCCCCAATGCCCCCCCCCACACCGACCCCCAATTCCTCCCCAGACTGACCCCCAATGCCCCCTCACACCGACCCCCAAGGCCCCCCCTGCACTGATCCCCCCACACCGACCCCCCAATTCCCCCCTCAATCATCGACCCCCAATCCCCCCCACTGGACCCTAATTCCCCCTCGCACCGACCCCCAACGCCCCCCACACACCGACCCCCAGTTCCTGCCCCCCACACCAACCCCTAATGCCCCTCACATCGACCCCCAATGCCCCTCACATCGACCCCCAAATCTTCCCCACACTGACCCCTCAAATCCTCCCCAGACCAACCCCCAACTTCCCCCCCCACCGCCCCCCAATTCCCCCTCACACCGAGCCCCCAAGCCCCCCCACCGAGCCCCAATTCCCCCCACACTGACCCCCAATGTCCCACTCACACCGACCCCCTGTTTCTCCCCCACAACAGACCCCAGTTCCTCCCCCACACCGCCCCCCAATTCCCCCTCACACACCGACCCCAAATCCCCACCCCCACACTGCCCCCCAAATCCCCCCCTCACACCGACCCCCAATGCCCCTCACACCGACCCCAATTCCTCCCCCCACACCGACCCCCAATGCCCCTCACACCGACCCCAATTCCTCCCCCCACACCGACCCCAATTCCTCCCCCCACACCGACCCCCAATGCCCCTCACACCGACCCCAATTCCTCGCCCCACACCGACCCCCAATGCCCCTCACGCCGACCCCCAGTTCCCCTGACAACCTCCACCAAAACGGCGGCGCCCCCCTCTCCTCCCTCCGCCTTTTCCCGCCACACACCCCCGGCACGTGACGCCGGCGAGGGGGCGTGGCCGGCGGGGAGGGGGCGTGGCCGGCGGGGAGGGGGCGTGGCCGGCGGGGAGGGGGCGTGGCCGGCGGGGAGGGGGCGTGGCCGGCGGGGAGGGGGCGTGGCCGGCGGGGAGGGGGCGTGGCCGCGGCGCCGGCGGGCGGGAAGCGCCGGGGCGGGAAACGCCGGGTGAGGAGATCGCGTCCCCTCGGGTCCCTCGTGTCCCTTCATGTCCCCTCGTGTCCCATCGGGTCCCTCGTGTCCCTTCATGTCCCATCGTGTCCCATCGTGTCCCCTCGTGTCCCTCGTGTCCCTCGTGTCCCTCGTGTCCCCTCGTGTCCCCTCGTGTCCCCTCATCTCCTCAGCACCCCCGCTGGAGCCCGCCCGTCCCTCCCCTCCAGGAGAGACCCCGGGGCTGGGGCGGATCCGCCATCAATCCCCCCACAGACTTTTTCCCTCTTTCCTCCCCCTTTTCCCTCTTTTCCCTCTTTCCCCCTTTATCCCTCTTTCCCCCTTTTTCCCTTCCCCCCCTTTTTCCCTTCCCCCCCTTTTTCCCTCTTTTCCCTCTTTCTGCCGTTTTTCCCTCTTTTCCCTCTTTCCCCCCTTTTCCCTCTTCCCCCTTTTTCCCCTCTTTTTCCCTCTTTTCCCTCTTTCCCCCTTTATCCCTGTTTCCCCACTTTTCCCCCTTTCCCCCTTTTTCCCCCCTTTTCCCCTCTTTTCCCTCTTTCTCTCTTTATCCCTGTTTCCCCCCTCTTTCCCCCTTTTTCCATCTTCCCCCCCTTTTCCCTCTTTCCCCCTTTATCCCTCTTTTCCCTCTTTCCGCCCTTTTCCCTCTTTCCCCCCTTTTTCCCCCTTTTCCCTCTTTCCCCTTTATCCCTCTTTGCCCCCTTTTTTCCTCTTTCCCCCTTTTCTCTCTTCCCCCTTTTTCCCTTTTCCCCCCTTTTTCCCTCTTTTTCCTCTTTCCCCCCTTTTCTCCCCTTTTCCCTCTTCCCTCTTTTCCCTTCTTTCCCCCCTTTCCCTCTTCCCCCCTCTTTCCATCTTTTCCCTCTTTTCCCCCTTTATCCCTGTTTCTTCCCTTTTCTCCCCTTTTCCCTCTTTCCTCGCTTTTTCCCTCTTTTTCCCTCTTTCCCCCCTTTTTCCCTCTTCCCCCATTTTCCCTCTTTTTCCCTCTTTCCCCCCTTTTTCCCTCTTCCCCCCTTTTTCCCCCCTTTTCCCCTCTTTCCCCCGTTTTTCCCTCTTTTCCCTTTTCCCCCTTTTCCCTCTTCCCCCGTTTCCCTCTCCCGTTTTCCCGTCCCTCCTCCCATTCCCGTGCAGCCCAACCCCTTCCCCCCTTTTCCCCAGAGCAGTTTTCATACAGATCCCCCCTTTCCCCCCAGCCCCGAACCCCCGGGGGTTTCTCAGCATCAGCAGCCACTTCACTCCCCCCCAATTTAACTCTTTGTGTCCCTTTTCCAGGCTCTTTGGGAGCCCGGGTGTCCTGGGGCCGCTCTGGTTTTTGCTCCGGGGTGTTTGGAGCCCGGTGACCATGGACCTGTTTCCCTTGGGCAACGAGCTGCGTGGCTTTGCCCAGAGCCCCGGGCTGCTCTGCGGGGAAGCACTGGACCTGAGCCTGGAGCCCAACCTGAGCCTGGAGCCCAGTCTGAGCCTGGAGCCCAACCTGAGCCTGGAGCCTGACCTAAGCCTGGAGCCCAACCTGAGCCTGGAGCCTGACCTGGAGCCCAACCTGAGCCTGGAGCCCAGTCTGAGCCTGGAGCCCGACCTGAGCCTGGAGCCCGACCTGAGCCTGGAGCCCAGTCTGAGCCTGGAGCCCAACCTGAGCCTGGAGCCCAACCTGAGCCTGGAGCCCAACCTGAGCCTGGAGCCCAGTCTGAGCCTGGAGCCCGACCTGAGCCTGGAGCCCGACCTGAGCCTGGAGCCCAGTCTGAGCCTGGAGCCCAGTCTGAGCCTGGAGCCCGACCTGAGCCTGGAGCCCGACCTGAGCCTGGAGCCCAGTCTGAGCCTGGAGCCCAACCTGAGCCTGGAGCCCAGTCTGAGCCTGGAGCCCGACCTGAGCCTGGAGCCCAGTCTGAGCCTGGAGCCCAACCTGAGCCTGGAGCCCGACCTGGAGCCCAACCTGAGCCTGGAGCCCGACCTGAGCCTGGAGCCCGACCTGGAGCCCAACCTGAGCCTGGAGCCTGACCTGGAGCCTGACCTGGAGCCCAACCTGAGCCTTGAGCTCAGTATTTACTAATGATCAGTATTTACTAATGACGATCAGTATTTATTAATGATGATCAGTATTTATTAATGGTGATCAGTAATTATTAATAACGGTCAGTATTTATTAATGACGATCAGTATTTATTAATGATGGTCAGTATTTATTAATGATGATCAGTATTTATTAGTGGTGATCCGTAAATATTAATAATGGTCAGTATTTATTAATGACGATCACTATTTATTAATGACGATCAGTATTTATTAATGACGGTCAGTATTTATTAATGACGATCAGCATTATTAATAAGGATCAATATTTATTAATGGTGATCAGTATTTATTAATAACGATCAGTATTTATTAATGACGGTCAGTATTTATTAATGATGATCAGCATTATGAATAAGGATCAATATTTATTAATGGTGATCAGCATTTATTAATAACGATCAGTATTTATTAATGATGGTCAGTATTTATTAATGGCGATCAGTATTTATTAATGATGGCCAGTATTTATTAATGGCTGGAAGGACCATTCAGCCAGCCAGCCACAGTCCAGGAGGTTCCTCCAGTGCATTGATGATAACTTCCTCATGCAGATGGTGGAGGAGCCGACCAGGAGAGGTGCACTGCTGGATCTCATCCTCACTAACAAAGAGGGTCTGGTCGAAGCAGTAAAGGTCGAGGGCTGCCTGGGTTGCAGTGACCACGAGATGGTGGAGTTCAGCATCTCGTGTGGCAGGAACAGAATAGCAAGTAGAATTGCAACCCTGGACTTTGGCAGGGCTAATTTCGGCCTTTTCAAGCAATTGCTGGGGGAAATCCCATGGGCAAGACTGCTTGAAGGAAAAGGGGCCCAAGAGAGCTGGATTGCATTCAGAGATTGCTTCTTCCATGCTCAGGATCAGAGCATCCCCACACGTAGGAAGTCGAGGAAGGGAGCCAGAAGGCCTGCGTGGTTGAATAGGGATCTGTTGGGTATGCTCAAGCAGAAGAGGCGAGTTTACAGGTCATGGAAGCAGGGGCTGGCCACTTGGGAGGAATATAAGGCTGCTGTTAGAGGATGCAGGAGGGCAGCTAGGGTAGCCAAGGCCTCCTTAGAATTACAGCTGGCGAGAGGGGTCAAGGACAGCAAGAAGAACTTTTCCAAATACATAGCAGATAAAACTAATACCAGAGGCAATGTAGGCCCACTGATGAATGAGGTGGGTGCCCTGGTGGCAGAAGACACAGAGAAGGCAGAATTGCTGAATGCCTTCTTTGTCTCTGTCTACTCCGCTGGAGGCTGTCCTGGGGAGCCCTGTACCCCTGAGACCCCGGATGAAGCCAGGTTAATGGAGGAGTTTGCTTTAGTCGATGAGGACTGGGTTAGGGAACAATTAAATAGTCTGGACGTCCATAAATCCGTGGGCCCAGATGGGATGCATCCGCGGGTGCTGAGGAAGCTGGCTGAAGTCATTGCTGGACCGCTCTCCATCATTTTTGCCAAGTCTTGGGAAACGGGAGAGGTGCCCGAGGATTGGAGGAAAGCAAATGTCACTGCAGTCTTCAAAAAGGGCAAGAAGGAGGACCCGGGTAATTATAGACCGGTCAGCCTCACCTCTGTCCCTGGGAAAGTAATGGAACAGCTTATCCTTGGTGCCATCTCAAGGCACATCAGGGATAAGAGGGTCATTAGGGGCAGTCAGCACGGCTTTACCAAGGGTAAGTCATGCTTGACCAACCTCATAGCCTTTTATGAGAATGTACCAAGGTGGATGGATGATGGCAGAGCGGTGGATGTGGTCTACCTTGACTTCAGTAAAGCCTTTGACACAGTCTGCACAGCATCCTCACAGCTAAATTGAGGAGGTGTGGTCTGGACAATAGAGTAGTGAGGTGGGTTGCAAACTGGCTTAAAGAGAGAAGCCAGAGAGTGGTGGTCAATGGTGCGGAGTCCAGTTGGAGGCCAGTATCTAGTGGAGTGCCTCAGGGGTCAGTACTGGGGCCAATATTATTCAATATATTCATTAACGATTTGGACGAGGGAATTGAGTGTACCATCAGCAAGTTTGCTGATGACACCAAGCTGGGAGGAGTGACTGACACGCCAGAAGGCTGTGCTGCCATCCAGCGGGACCTGGACAGGCTGGAGAGTTGGGCGGGGGATAACCTGATGGAATTTAACAAGGGAAAGTGTAGAGTCCTGCATCTGGGCAGGAACAACCCCAGGTTCCAGTATAGGTTGGGGAATGACCTATTAGAGAGCAGTGTAGGGGAAAGGGACCTGGGGGTCCTGGTGGACAACAGGGTGACCATGAGCCAGCACTGGGCCCTTGTGGCCAGGAAGGCCAATGGCATCCTTGGGTGTATTACAAGGGGGGTGGTCAGTAGATCGAGAGAGGTCCTCCTTCCCCTCTACTCCGCCCTGGTGAGACCCCATCTGGAATATTGTGTCCAGTTCTGGGCCCCTCAGTTCAAGAAGGACAGGGAACTGCTGGAGAGGGTCCAGCATAGGGCAACAAAGATGATTAAGGGAGTGGAGCATCTCCCTTATGAAGAAAGGCTGAGGGAGCTGGGGCTCTTTAGTTTGGAGAAGAGGAGACTGAGGGGTGACCTTATTAATGTTTATAAATATATAAAGGGTGAGTGGCACGAGGATGGAGCCGGGCTCTTCTCAGTGGCAAACAATGATAGGACAAGGGGCAATGGGATCAAGCTGGAACACAAGAGGTTCCACTTAAATTTGAGAAAGAACTTCTTCTCAGTGAGGGTGACAGAGCACTGGAACAGGCTGCCCAGGGAGGTTGTGGAGTCTCCTTCCCTGGAGACATTCAAACCCGCCTGGACACCTTCCTGTGCGACCTCACCTGGGCGTTCCTACTCCAGCAGGGGGATTGGACTGGATGATCTTTTGAGGTCCCTTCCAATCCCAAACACACTGTGATACTGTGAATTCCGTGGCAGGTTCACTCTATCGTTCACTGAATGGGGGAAATACGCCAAGCTGAATGCTGCTGACCTTCTCTGCAGGTGCCTGTACCCGTTCACGGAGCACACGGTCAGGATTCTTCTCTCCCTGATAACCGTTCGCCCTGGAGTCCCTGTTTAAAGCTCCAGTGGCAAACTTCTCTGATTCCACGTGGGCTTTGCTGTGTTGAGCTGTAGACATTGTTTATTGTCCATAGCCTTGCAGGTGCTGTTTTGCCTGGACGCAAATTCCTTTCTTCTCGGCGAAGTGCAATACGGGCCTTGTCTTGTAAGTGATCAGTGTAGTTTGTAGTTGCTTTTGGTAGATATGAGCAGAACTTCGCAGCCTAAAATTTTAGCAAATCCAGCTTACCAAGTAACACAAAGCAAAGAGTATGTTAAAAATCATACCACCTTATGTCCCAAAAGAATTGATTATATTTAGTGTGCATCTACTTAAGGTAAATGATTAATATTAAACTTATCTCTGAGTAGTAAAACCTTTGCCACACAGCTCACTTATTTAGCAGGGAGAGCTCACAGTGGGCTCATCCAGGCTGTCGTATTTATGGAGTGAAGTGATAGGCTCGCAGTCACATTACGCACAGTAAGAAAAGTGTGTCTGAGACTCATGCGCTCACAAATCACCAGCGTTCATCTGCTCTTCTGCTTCCCCGTGGGTCTCCTGGCAGGAGTTCTTGGCCTGGTTACGGCTCAGACCCTTCCCTCCTCTGGAGCCTGGACCAAACTGCTCTGGTTTGGCTGGGGGTGATTGGGGATCGAGTGCATCTGCCACCCCTGGCAGCCCAGAGAGAACAGAGCCAGCCAACGGGATCCATTCCACAACATCCTCGTAGGCGTCTGGAGCGAGGAGCGTGGCATTGAGTGTGTCTGTGACACCCCCATCATGCACCAGCCGCTGGGAACATGGAGCGGTGCAGCAGACTGTTCAAGACTCTGCTCAGAGCAATGGGTGCTGGAGCTTTTAGAAACTGGGATGGAAACTCAGCAGCCAGGTGCCCAGGGCTGAGCTGGCCTGTGCCTCCCAAGGGACATCCTGACCCTCCCTGCCCAGGCACAGGGTCACAGTGGGGCCCTTTGTGACGTCACTTGGTGACACCCACTGCCCCACATGTGCTCAGCGCCGCCGCGGGCCCAGCCCACACTGTCCGACAGGACGGTGACGGGACAGGGTGCGAGCACGGAGCTGGCGAGAGCCCCGAGCGTAGCCCACGTCTCTCAGAGAATCAGAGAATCTTCTTGGTTGGAAGCGACCCTTAAGATCATCGAGCCCAACCACAACCCAGCTCTAGCTGCCCCGGCAGACTCTGCTGCCCCCGGCAGACTTGGAGCGGGGAGATCCTGAGCTCAGCTCCCGTCTTTCCCCGACGAGGAGCACACGGGCGCATCCCACACCTTTCACCGCTGCCTCTGCAGAGCTGCAGCACCGAGGCGTTTGCCGAAGCGTCCGCCTTCCCCATCTGTAGTCCTTCCCTTTGACTTAAAAATGGCGGAGAGACCCCCCATGCGACCCAGGCTGGCCTGGCAGGAGAGACCCCCCAGCCGCCCCCGGGTGGCCTGGCAGGAGGAGGTTGGGGGTCCCCAGGAGGTCAGATCTCCACCGCAGCCCAACCAGGTGGATGCGGTCCAACCACTGCAGATCGGTGAGTGAGGGGCCCTGATTGTCTGGGCAGGGTGGGGCTCCGCGATCGCTCCCCGCTCCACACCAAAATCACGATTCCCCACATGCTGGCAGGGGCTTCCCATGGGTGGTGATGGTGCTGCCTGAAGTCCAGGGTGCTCCAAGTGGGGAGCCAGCCCCAGCACAGCCTCTGCGGGCAGAGGGGACCCAGCTCCTGCTGCAGAGCACGGGCAGCGAGAGGCAGCTGGGCGGGCAGGAGGCACCGTGCTGCGGGACGGGGACCTTTCCTGCCCGTCTGAAGCGAGTTCCTCACCCGCTGCACCGGGGGCTTTGCCCGTCCTGCCTGGCTCCAGCATCGCAGCCCGTCTGCCGGGCACCCTCCAGCCCCCACACGCACAGGGAGGCTGTGCCGGGGCAGCGGGCACTGGGATGGACATGGGGCAGAGCTCCTTCCTCTGCTCTCTCTTGCCTGCAAACTCTCTGTGCAGCCCTCCCTGCTCTCCTCCTTTATTAGATGCCGATTCGTTATCCGCCTATGAGGTGGAACCAGAACATGTGGACTCCATCGTGTCCCTTGTCAGCAGCCCAGACAAGGTAACCGCGGCCCTTTGGAAGGCGGCTGTGCCGGCGTCTGCTGGCAGGGGCTCTGCTGCGGGGTGCTGGAGGGCGCTGGCTGGGCAGAGCTGCTGCTCCCAGGTCTCTAATGGGCACTGCACCCCATGCTGTGCTGCCGCTGGCCGCGAGTCCTCATCTCACGCTTCCTGTTTGTCTCTCTGTCCCCTGGCTGCCAGGACGAGGAACAGAAGATGGAGTTCCTTAAATGCATTGCCATGATCTTCAGAGATGCAACGTACAACGACTTGTCCCAGGGCCTGGACCTCTTCTGCCAGAGATACGAGCTGGTAGAGAATATCGAGGTGAGGGGATACCCGGCAGCACTGGGGAAGTGAGCAATGCCCCCGGCACCGGCACGTGTGAGGACAGTGCTGGGCAGGGCCGGGGGCTGGTGGCACTGGGTGCTGGCAGCTGCCAGGTCCCATCCCGGCTGTGCTCTGCAGGTGCTGCTGGAAGAGGAGCCCAGGGACCAACTGCCCACAGTGGTGCAGCGGATTGCCGCATTTGCCATGGCCGACATGAGGTACCTGTCCATCCTTCCTGGGGACTCCTGCCCCAGAGCCCCGTGTCCACCTGTACGAGACCTCCAGGCACTGCTCCCAGCACCAGTGTCCTACTGGCCCCTCTCTCTTTGTAGCTTCGTGGAGGAGGTGCTGGAATGCAAAGATATGAGCCACATCCAGGCCTGCTTCTCCAGCGTCTTCATGCTTCCTCCAAAAGAGGAAATGAGGGACCTGAAACCTTACCTCTACTTCATAGTAAGTGCTGGGGGAGCTACAGGAGCCCCAGTCCCTCTGGGCTGCTCTCTGGTCACCCCCTGCTGTGCTATGACCAGAGATCCCAGACGGGCTTTGCTTTCCCACTGTTGTCCCTTCCCCTGTTCCCGTGGGCCTGGCCACGTCCAGTGCCATGGGCTGCTCTGACAGCAGCAGATTATTTGCCCCTGGGTCTCTCCCAGGCACAGTGAAGCAGCGCACAAGTCCTCCCTTGGTGCTGGGACTTCAGATCAGTCTCTTGGGGTGAGGGGGATGGCAGGAAACGTGACCATAACTCGTTGTCTTCCTTGCAGACCATGAAGGCTGTGGACAGCATGCTTGTGGCGTTGGTGCTCAACTCTCCTGCCTCTCAAGTCAGTGAGAAGATGCAGGATGTCTTCCAGGTCTGGCGTGTGCAAAGAGTGGGCTTCACCAGGGCTGTTCCTCACCCTGGGGGACGGGGTGTCCACTCTGGAGGTGACAGTCCCACCCGTGCCGTGCAGAGAGCGCTGCCGGGAGGGTGCCCACCTCCTTGGGGAGCCAGGGGCTGCCCACCAGGCTCTTCCGCAGCACAGTGGCCGCAGAGGGTGGCATCCGCCTTCCTGCCTGGCCACAGGGCTGGCCCGGGGCGTTTGTCCCAAGCCTGCCAGAGGACAGGAACCCATTACAGGCTTTGTTCCAGATCATAGGAAGCCTTAATGGACTAGGCCAGTCCAAGCCTGGACTTGAGCAGTGCTGCTTCTGCTGGAGCGGTGGCTGCTCCCAGGGCTCACCAGCAGCTTCTCTCTTCCCAGATGCTCTTGACCTTCAGCACCTCTGAGAGGGCATCTGTGCGGGAGAGGGCCGTGGGCAGGATGAGGCTGCTGAGCTTCTTGCTGGCCAACTACTCCTCACTGAAGGTAAGGACCAGGCACTCCCTGCTCTGCCAGGACCCAGCTCTGCCCCAGCCCTGTGTGGGCCAGGACTGCCCAAGGAGCACCGAGGGAGCCCAGGTCTGGCAGCTCTGCCCGCATGGGGCTGTTCTGGGAGACGGGGTCTGCAGGGCCCTGCAAAGCTCTGACCACGCTCGATCCAGCCCTGGGCACATTCCTGGATTCAGGGCTTTGGCCCCACATACCCTCAGCCCTTCTGCACTTCCTTTGCCCTTGTCCAGGCTGATCCGAATGAGGACAGAGATGATTCCGGTGCTGAGATCCAGATGCCAATCCTCGGGCAGCTGCTAGGACATCTCCTCCTATTCCTGTCATTCAAGGAAGAAGAGACCAGCTGTTTGGCTTTGGACACTCTCTGTTTCCTCTTCCAATTCAAGCGTCAGCAACACTGTAAGAGAAGCTGTGGTGGGATACATCCCTCTGCACAGCCACATCAGCCAGTACCTCTGCTTGTCTTCCTGGGTGTTGTGATGGACCCTTCTCCTGCTTGCTGGAGACAACACCATGTCACCAGCACTGTCCCTCCTCTGCTCCTGACCCGCAGCACTGCAGCCATGCGAGACGTCCCCCACATCACTGCTATTCCAGCCATGGGGGACTGAACTGTGGCACTGCATGCAGAGCTCTAGGGCCTTGGAGTTTCCAGGGCCAGGAGCATTCGCACATGTGCACTGGAGGAGGGTCAGCCTTTCCGTGGCACTGCTCTCCACCACCTCCTCCCCTGACTGTTGGTCATAACCTCCCTGCTTGGGCATTCCAGGTTCAAAGCTCTGTCCGGTACTGGCGAAGCTGCTGTGTCTCACCAACTCTTCTGTATTTCCCTGCTTTTTAGGCGTGATGCTGCCAGAGGAGAATGCACAGCTCCAGGAGGACTGGGAAGCCGAGGTCGCCTCCTTCACCTCTTCGTCCAGCGCTCCTCACATTACCAAGGTAATGAGCTCCCCCCTTGCTGTGGCACCAGCAGGGGACTTGTGAGAGCAAAGGCCTCCAAACTCAGGGGGCTGGTGTGGCCTCCCTGTCCCTGCTGAGAGGGTTCCTGCTGTCCCCGAGCAGGGACCATGCGAGGGCTGCTCTCCAGTGTCCCAGCAGCAGCCCCAGTCCTGCTGGCCACCAGCCAGCCCTGGTTCACGGCAGGACCAGCACCCTCTGCCAATGACCCCAACACTCCCCCCTCACTCCGGGCCTCTCTTCTCCTCCTCCCCAGCAGTCCCTGCCGCCCCTGCTGCCAGCTTTGCCGCAGCACCCACAGCACCGCCGGGCGTCTCTGCAGGGCTGCTGGCACCGCCCGGCGAAGCAGCAGCACCAGGGCACTCGGTGTGACTTGGCTTCGCTGCCTCCCTTCCTCCCTTAGCTCTTTGCAGAACATCTCCAGCCTTCCGAGAGAACAGACATGGTCCTGGTGTTCATCGAGGCACTGACCGACTCCAGCACCTTTGACAAGAAGGCGGCCAGAAACATGCTGGACGTGGTCAAGAGAGACTGCGATTTCTGGCTGGTGGATGTAAGTGGCCTTTGGCTGGATTGCCCTTCGGCCCTGTCCGACCTTGTTCTCCCTCCATCCATCTCCTCCTCCCTAATCCCAGTAAAGTGAAGCCACATGAAGGTGACAGAGAGGGATGGGAAGGGCAGTGAGGAAATGGCTGCACTCCAGTGGCAGCACCATCCTCACCTGTGTCTCCTCCAGGTGCCAAAGATCACGAGCTGCATCCACAAAACCCTGGGGTGCATCAACACGGCCCCAGCCCGGCAGAGAGTGGTGTCCCTAATTGTCTGGATGGCTGACAAGTGCCCTGGGGAGGTGGTGTCCACGCTGCTGACAATCGCACCACCAGCAGACAGGTACTGGCCCCAAAAGCCATGAGGGCTTGTTCCCTGTTGGGGGAGGGACACAGAGCCAACAAATCCTGCAGGACACCCCCAAGGAGCAGGACCCTCCATCCCACCACGCTTCCCAGTGCTGGGGGTCAGCCAGGCCCGCAGCAGCCACAGCTGCACAAGCCAGCCCAGAGCCCCCCACTGCGCTCCTGCCAGCCCCACGGGAGCACCAGCTCAGCCTCTGCTGCTGCCCAGGGCATCCCCAGCGTCCTGCAGCGCTGAGCCCGGCCACGCTGCTGTGGCCCAGGCTGCCCTGCTGACAGAGCGCTCTCCCGCAGCACTGCCCTGGCACTGTGGGAGGTGATGTTCTCCGTGCCTCAGACCCTGCAGAACGTGTTGAAGGAGCTGCACATCCAACTCCAGGACCGGCACTGTAGGGTCTTACATACATGCTGGGAGGACACATCCATCCTTCGCTTGGCTGTGAGTTACTGGATAAAGCTCCTGGTGCCCCAGGAGCTGCACAGTGCAGGGAGCCCCACCAGCTCTGCCGGTCGCTCACTGCTGGCTTGCTTTCAGATCCTGGCCAGCAGTGACCTGCAAGATGAGGAGTTTGCTCCAAAGTACCTCATCATGAGGTTTCTGAGGCAGCGAAGACCAAAGGTGCTCTCCCTGGTGCTCAGGGGCTTGATGACGCTGTCAGAGAGAGAAGAGATGGTGAGTAGGGTCATGCCAAGGGAGCCGTGGTGGCAGCCAAGGGTGCAGTGGGTTCGGGCTTGGCCTGGGCTGGCAGTCAGGCGCTGCGGTGCCTGCTCCAAAGGCCCTCCCTGCCATGGTGGGGCCTGGTGGCTGCCTGGGGAGTTCTCCAGACATGGACCTGGTCCCAAGAGGGAAACTCTCTTCTTCATACAGGCCAGAAAAATGAAGGTCATGCTGCCAGACCTGTCGTGGGTCCTGCAGTATGGCAATAACGTCATCAAGACCAAGGCTCTGGTGGTCTTCAGAAACGTGATGGCTCAGCTGGAGAGGGAGGAGGCCAGCCCCATCGCCGTGGTGCTGGCAAAGCTTCTCCGGCCCTTCTTTGATGACGTAAGGCTGGTGTATAAACCTGAGCCTAGTGGATGAGAACTGGGCAATGACAGCTGCCCTTCAGCCCGGCCACACGGAGGAGGGGCTTCTCCTCTTCTTTCTCCCCGGGGCTCTTGTGGGATGGTTTCTGTGTTCTGCAGCCCAGCCCAGCTGCTCCCTGCCAGCTGCTCCCACAGCTCCTCCCCACCATGGCTGCTGAAGCTGGTGGGGGATGCTGGGTGGTTGGGAGAGCACTTTGAGGCACAGGCACTGCTTAACAAGTCTCTTGAGTGGCCTTTCGTGGATCCAGGGCCACAGATCTGGCCACAACTGCAGTGTGCACAACGCCGCCCTGGAGCATCTCCCCTCACATCAGCCATGCAGGAGCTTCTGCTCCCCGTGGGCAGAGAGCTGCTGGTGCTCAGGTCCTGCTGTGCTTCTCCCTCCCAGGAGCTGAGCCAGCTGAGAAAGGTCTCCATCAGCCTCTTCAGGGACCTGATGAAGATGGTGGTGGAGAACGACAAGAGAAAGATGAAGAACACGGTGCGACTTGACCTGCTCCCTCTCTTCTTCCACATGAGTGACCAAGTGCAGAGCGTGGCCAAGGTGCGGATTTCAAAGCTGAGCGGTGATGCAGGGAAGAGACCCCTGGACGTTTGGGACCCCTGCTCCCTAAGGGCAGAATCACCCCAGGAACAAAGCCCAGAGGAAGGGGACACCAGGTCTCCTTCCCCAACCGTGGTGCCATCTCCCAGCTTCTGCTGTTCCGTAGGTGGCCAGGGAAGCCCTCCTGGATGCAGCAGAGCTCCTCAAGTGGAAACAGCTCAGACACCTCGTGCAGACTCAGCAGACATGGAGGATTGGAGAGAGCTTGGTGAGGACAACCCCAGGGCCCAGGGCCCAGGCTGGACGGGGCTGCCCCACATGTCTGTGCTGTGGGCTCTGCAGATGTGCCTCGCCTGTCCTGCTGCAGCCCCGAGCTGAATCCTTGTTCCCTGAACTCAAGAACAGAGCCCCCAAGGGCTCTTCCCTCTGCCCCGCAGCCAGCGGGAGGGAGGGCACTCAGCACCCCTGGGACCCCTCGGCCTGTGTCTCTCTCTCAGCCTCAGCCCCACAGGGCTCCTGGCTGGGACATGGGAATGGTCGGAGGGGAAGGGGAATGTGGGTTCCTGAGAGGGGGGACTGGTCCGGCCAGCTGGGGAGGGGCAGTGAGGTGCTCACACCCGTGTGCTCTCTCCAGCTGGAGCGGGACAGGAGCAGGACTCAAGAGCTCTTGAGGCAGAGCCTGCCGTACCTGAAGGACCCTCAGGCCAGCTTGCAAGAGGCCGCCTTGAGGTTCATTGGTGAGTCACAGCCCCCAGGTCCCTCTTTCGGCAGCCCGGCCCCAGTCCCCGCCGCTGCCCTGGCACAAGGAGCAGCCCTGTGGCTGCCAGAGCCCCGGCTGCCCCGTGCAGGCCCTTTGCCTCCCCTCCCAGCCCTGCCCACGCAGGTGGCCGTGGTGGCCACCTTGCTCGGTCCCACCATCTCGGCTCCTGCTCTCCCCTGGGGTCAGCGCTGATGAGGGGTGGGAGCAGGGGCTGATGGAGCTCTGTGCCCAGGGCTGGCTGTGCAGCACCTGAGGGACCCAAGCAAGGAGAGTCTGTCTGAGATCTGCAGAGGTGAGCAGGGACCGTGGTCGGGAGGAGACGCCTGGGGGTCTCTGTAGACATGGGAGCTCATCTGGGCTCTGCTTCTTTCCCTTGCAGCCATTCAGCCCTTGGAGGAGGAGACTGACCCCTCCATCAGCTCCCTGGCAACCCAGACCATTGTCACCGTGTGCTCTTCATGGAAGCGGCCAAGATCTTGATGGAGCCTGAGAGCCCTGTGCTGCTGGCGCTAAACCAGGTGGAAGAGCAGCTCTTCTTGAGGAAACGGCTGGATTTTAATAAAGAGCCCTTCTTGAAGTTGGGTTGGATGTCTGCCTTTTCCAAGGACCCCAGAACCTCTCTGAGTGCTCTGGTACTTTGGAGAGCACAACCCAGGATCATGGGCAAGGGTGACGGAGCAGACAGGAGCACTTGCAATGAGCCGTTCCAGCAGCTGAGATGAATCTCACTGAGCCACTGAGGTTTGTTCCTGGAGTCACACACAGAAATGTCAGGGTCTGTCAGGCGTCCATGTCTGAGCTGGCCTTGTGAACTCCTTCTGCACCCAGGAGTGTTCAGAGACAGAGTCTGTCCCTTTTAAACACAGAGGCAGGAGTCACAGTGTCCCTCTGGCCTCCTGTTGCCACTCCCAATGGACGGGAGGCACCTCAACCCTGCGCTGTGTCACCTGCTCTGCACCCATCTGAGATGTCCCATGGCAGAAAGAATGGACACAAGGACCTTGGGTGAAGGAATCACATCCCAGTGTTGCATGCAGGCAGTGAACAATGGGATGTTTCTTCCAACATGAAGTGACCTCAAGACCTTGTCTGTGCCACAGGCCTTCATGGAACCCCAAGGAATAGTTGATGGTGTTTGTGCTCACTTGGGTTCATGTCACCTGACGTACATGGTGTGCGTGCTCTCATCTCAGCTGTACAAAGCAAACACAGACTGCTGAATACTCATTCAGTGTCCATGCATGGAGGGAAGAACGGCTTCTCTGGGTGAGAGGCCAGGGCTGGAAATGGTGGATTTGAGGGGACAGTGCATGGTGATTGACCTGAGGCTCCTTCCGTGGGGTGTCCAGGGCACAGGGGCACAGCCCAGCCCCTGCTCTGCTGGTCCTGCAGGTCTCTGGCAGGAGGCCTGGCTGTGAGAGGACACTGCTGTACCAGCCCTGCACACACACACTGTTCAGCTGTACAATGATGTTGCACCTGTGGCCACTTGTGTGGCCATGTTCTTGGGAGAATCTCTGTATGAAGACCGAAATCTTCCCATCCTGCCCATAGGAGATCACCTTTCTATCCGGAAAGGCTGTTGTGAGGCCAGCTCTGTCACAGCAGTGCCCATTGCCTGTCCCTGCCTGCGCTCACAGCACTGACACACAGCAGGACGGGGACCAAGCTGCCAGAGCACTCAGGCCTTGCACCAACACAAGGGATGAGAAGGAGAGTGGGGGAGTGGAACCAGAACAGCTCTGGAAGAACAAGCAGCAGCAGAGGGTGTGAGGTCACTGTCAGTGTAACCAATGAGCACACAGCGGTGGTAGTAGAGGGTGTGAGGTCACTGTCAGTGTAACCAATGAGCACACAGCAGTGGCAGTAGAGGGTGTGAGGTCACTGTCAGTGTAACCAATGAGCACACAGCAGTGGCAGCAGAGGGTGTGAGGTCACTGTCAGTGTAACCAATGAGCACACAGCAGTGGCAGTAGGAGGAGCAGTGCTCTCGTCACCAGTGACACCCCATGGCCATGGACCTCGGTGCCGACCGTCCATGTGCTGTCACAGGGTCCCCAGGAGGTACAGGAGCTGCCCGGCCCCGTGCCCCATGTGGTTTGTGCACCTGCGGGCTGCAGCTCTGATCCACCCGTGGGGAATAACAGCCCCCCGGTGACACCCTGACAGTCGGGGACACATCTGAGCCTCTGGCTGCACGTCTGGTGCCAGGACAGGGACGTGTCCCAGCTCCAGTTCCTGCGAGGGACCTTCCACGGGCTCTCCAGGGAGCGGTGGGTGAGCCAGCGCTCCTGGGATGGGGCTCTGTCCCAGGCTACGGCCCTTTCCCAGCTGCTGCTCCCAGCACAGCGGGCTCTGTCACAGGGGCTGTTCCCTTCCTGACACAGCCCCGGTGCAGTCCCAGCCCCCTGGGTCTTATGGCACCGGGGTCACTGGACACTCTCACCTCGGGCTCTTGGATGTGCCAGTCGCAGCACATGCTCAGTGCTCCTGGTCCACACTCAGAGCTCAAGGGGTGAACAAACTGCTTCCCCCACTACAGCCAGCCCTGTCCTGTGATGTTCTACCACTGCTGTGATGTGGCACCTGCAGCGGAGCCGTCCCTCATTTATGGTCATGAACGGCGCTGGAGAAGTTCATTGGAGGACTGGGGAGGGGAGATGGCTCCCCACGATGTCTAAAAAGGTGCTGCTGCTTCGATTGGCTCCTCCTGTAACTGGGGGGATCTGCAGAGATATATTGCCCTCCCGTCATCATTATCATTGCTGCCACGAGTCCCTGGAGCTGTGGCAGGGAGTGCGGCACAGAAGGAGGTGCCATCAGGGCAGGAGGCTCAGGATGGGCACAGAGGGACTGCTGTGCCCTCAGACGCTGTGGCTGCTCCTCTGGGTACAGCTGTGCAGGGGTAAGTGCTGACTCCCTTGTCCTACCGCCCAGGGCCAGCGAGTACCTGTGTGGTCATGGGGATCTCACCTTTGTTCTGGAAAGGCCTCCTCTGCCTTCGTGTCTCATTGTAATGGTGCCTGTTAGCAGCGGGTCCCAGTCTTCCTCACGCCCAGCTCTCCTGCTCGCCTGAGCTGTTTCCCCTCGCTCAGCAGTGCGGTGCCATTAGTGCGGGAAGCGGCTGTGCTGCCAGCAGAGGGGGTCTGGAGAGGCCTTGAGACTTGGGCCTTGTGGGAAGTGCGGTTGTGATCCGTGCTGAGATGTTCAGAGTGCACAGATACAACCAAATGAGGCACGGACTCTGAACCTGGAAAAAGGAAAAAGGTGGTTAAGTTCTGTGTAAAAAGTTATGAAGCTTGGTTAGCACGTTACATTGATAGAGGGAACTAACGTTTTAAGGGTTAAGCAACTACACTACTAACAAGCTAGCATTCTAAGCCACATAATGAATATCTAGTTTAGAGCTGTATGTAACCGATTGTGCTAAAAAGAGCAGGACTTCATCGAATGCCGAGATCGCCACAGCACCAGCTGCAACCTTGAGGAGACGAGATGGCCAAGATTTACAGCAAAAAGTGGGTGACAGTCCGGTCTCAGTCGGCTTGGCCGCTTGGGTTCCAGCCAGTTCCTCCTAATGAGTCGAAGGTACAAAGTCCACTGTGAGGAAGCTGAAGGAGCCTTCATCCAAAGACCCCAAGGACCCCTCCTCAAATTCACCCAGTGCCACTGCGCAGGCGAACAGGGGAGGGTCAGGGAGGGGCTATGGAAATGGTGACCTGAGACTCACTTTATGAACATGTACAGGTGTTCCTGGGGTCATTATGGACATGGAACACCTGGTGGTTCATAGACCCCCATAAGTGCCGCAACCAGGAGTTCGGGAGGGACCCATAGAGCGGACCCAGGTGTCCGGGGGGACCCAGGAGTGCCCCAGGGACCCAGGAGTTCGGGAGGGACCCAGTCTCTATGGTCACTTATGGGGCACTCGAGGTCACTTATGGGGCCTCATGAGTCACTTATGGGTCTCTATGGGGCACTAATGGGGAACTTGTGGGTCGCTATGGGGCACTTGGGGGTCACTAACGGGCACTTATTGGGCACCTATGCGTCGCTACGAGTCACTTATGGGGGCTCCATGGAGCACTTATGGGGCACTATGAGTCATGTAGGGGGCACTGTAGGTTATGGGAGGGGACCCAGGCATCCGGGGGGACACAAATAGGGGACCCAGGCGTCCGGGAGGGACCCAGGAGTACCCCAAGGGACCCAGGAGTTCGGGATGGACCCAGTCTCTATGCATCACTTATGGGGCACTAGAGGTCACTTATGTGGCTCTATGGGGTACTTATGGGGCTCCATGAGTCACTTGTGGGGCACTATGGGGCACTGGCGAGACGCTATGGGGCACTTAGGGGGCACTATGGGTCACTTATGGGGCTCTATGGGGCACTTATGGGGCTCCATGAGTCACTTGTGGGGCACTATGGGGCACTGGGGAGACGCTATGGGGCACTTGTGGGTCTGTATGAGTCGCTTATGGGGCTCCATGAGTCACTTTAGGGTCAGTATAGGCCTCTTTTGGGGTTATATGGGTCACTTATGGGGCTCTGTGAGTTATTTATGGGGCACTATGGGTCACTTATGGGGCTCTATGGGGCAGTTATGGGGCTCCATGAGTCACTCGTGGGGCGCTATGGGGCACTGGGGAGACGCTATGGGGCACTTATGGGTCTCTGTGAGTCACTTATGGTGCTCTATGGGGCACGTATGGGGAACTTGTGGGTTGCTATGGGGCACGTGGGGGTCACTAAAAGGCACTTATGGGGCACTAAGAGTCACTTATGGGGCACTATAGGTCACTTATGAGGCTCCATGGGGCACTTGGGGGTCACTAACAGGCACTTAGGGGGCACTTGTGGGTCGCTAAGAGTCACTTATGGGGCTCATGAGTCATTTGTGGGGCACTTACGGGGCTCTATGGGGCAGTAATGGGGCTCCATGGGTCACTTGTGGGGCCCTATGGGGCAGTGCGGAGACGCTATGGGGCACTTATGGGTCTCTGTGAGGCACTGATGGGGCCCTATGGGTCACCTATGGGGCACTATGGGTCACCTATGGGTCTCTATGGGGCACTGATGGGGCTCTATGGGTCACTTATGGGGCACTATGGGTCACTTATGGGGGTCTATGGGGCACTCTATGTCTCCCCCAACCCACTGGAGAACCCCAACACCCTTCTGTTCATCCACACGCATGACTCCTCGGTCCCTCCCGAACTCCTGGGTCCCTTGGGGAACTCCTGGGTCCCTGCCCGGACTCCTGGGTCCCTTGGGGAACTCTTGGGTCCCTCCCAAACTCCTGGGTCCCTTGGGGCACTCCTGGGTCCCTCCCGAACTCCTGGGTCCCTCGGGGCACTCCTGAGTCCCTCCTGAACTCCTGAGTCCCATGGGGCACTCCTGGGTCCGTTCCGAAATCCTGGGTCTCTTGGGGCACTCCTGGGTCCCTTCCAAACTCCTGGGTCCCTCCCCAAACTCCTGGGTCCCTCATCGAACTGCTGGGTCTCTTGGGGCACTCCTGAGTCCCTCCCTGAGTCCTGGGTCCCTTGGGGAACTCCTGGGTCCCTCCTGAACTCCTGGGTCCCTTGCGGAACTCCTGGGTCCCTCCCTGAGTCCTGGGTCCCTTGGGGAAGTCCTGGGTCCCTTGGGGAACTCCTGGGTCCCTCCCGAACTCCTGGGTCCCTTGCGGAACTCCTGGGTCCCTCCCGAACCTCTGGATCTTTTGGGGTTCTCCTGGGTCGTTCCCTCAGTCCTGGGTCCCTTGGGGCACTCCTGGGTCCCTCCTGAACTCCTGGATCCCTTGGGGAACTCCTGGGTCCCTCCCAAACTCCTGGTTCCCTTGGGGCACACCTGGGTCCCTCCCGAACTCCGGGACAACCCCCCAAACAATCAATTATTGGGGTCACTGTCGCTTTAAGAGCCGGGAGGGGGCCGGGCCTCGCGGAGGGGGCGGAGTCACGCTCTTTATCGTTCAGCCAATCAGCGGCCGGTGGGCGGGGCGCCCTCAGGCCTAGCCCCGGACGCCTGGGTGCCCTCTGGGGGTCAATGGGTTAATTACCCCCACCCCACGAATTAGCGGCTCCCGCTCTTTAGGAATTGTGCTTATTGGTTCCTACGTTAATTAAGCGTTGGCCCTTAACGAGCCACGGGGTTCATTAATGAACAGATTCCCCCACTCATTAATTCAGCCCTTAACGAGCGGCTTTTCTCTAGGTGATCATTAATTGGGTTCCTTAACGAGCTGCTTCTCCAGATGTTCATTAATTGCTTTCCGACCTCATTAACCTCAATCCAGCTCCTCAATCAGCCCCATCCCCTCATTAGCGCTAATTAGCTCATTAACGACCTCCAGCTCCGTGACGGCCAAGATGGCGCCGTTGTCCCCGCCTCCTCTTCGGCGCCGTTCGGAAGCACTCGGGTGTCCCCGCCTCCTCTTCGGCGCCGTTCGGAACCGCTCGGGTGTCCCCGCCCGTCTTCGGTGCCGTTCGGAACCGCTCGGGTGTCCCCGCCTCCTCTTCGGCTCGCCCCGGCAACGCTCGGGTGGTGCCGCCCCTGCTCGTTACCATTCGGCTCTTTCCGCCGCCTTCGGCTCTTTCCGTACGCGCTTCGTCTCTCTCCGCGCTGCGCCTTCGGCTCTTTCCGTCCTTGCTTCGGCTCTTTCCGTCCCCGCTTCGTCTCTCTCCGCCCTGCACCTTCGGCTCTTTCCGTCTCCTCTTCGTCTCTCTCCGCCTTGCTCCTTCGGCTCTTTCCGCCTCCTCTTCGTCTCTCTCCGCCCTGCGCCTTCGGCTCTTTCCGTACCCGCTTCGGCTCTTTACGGCCTCGCCGCCTTCGGCTCTTTCCGTCCCCGCTTCATCTCTCTCCGCCCTGCGCCTTCGGCTTCGGCTCTTTCCGTCCTTGCTTCGGCTCTTTCCGTCCTGACTTCGTCTCTTTCCGTCCCCGCTTCGTCTCTCTCCGCGCTGCGCCTTCGGCTCTTTCCGTCCTTTCTTCGGCTCTTTCCGTCCCCGCTTCGTCTCTCTCCGCGCTGCGCCTTCGGCTCTTTCCGTCCTTACTTCGGCTCTTTCCGTCCCCGCTTCGCTGTCCCCAAGCCCATGCCCAGATCCCTGGGGGGATCTCTAGGGTGTCTATGGGGCAGCCTGGGGGTTTTGGGGTGCTAACGTGCTGCAGCCGCGCTCTCGGTGTTTCCTGCAGGGGTGGGGATGGGTTTTGTCCGAACGCCGGATCCCAAAAGCCGGGGTGCGGGAACCCCAGTGATAGTAATCAACCTTACAAAATGTTTTTTTTTCCATGGAACAGGACAGGATGGGTCTTCCCTGAATATCGCTGGATCTGTTACAGTTGACTTAATATTAGGATAGCAACCAGCCCTGTAGCCATAGAACTCTTGTAATCAGTAACCAAACTCTGTTCTTAAAGCTGACATAGATTTATGGTATATTCTTATAAGGCAGGTAACTGTAACCGAGCCTTATTCTTAAGGTGGACATAGATTTACGATATATTCTTTTAAAGTTGGTACCGTAGAAAATAACTGATAATTATAGCATCTTTTAGATAGAAAGTTTGTGCTAGAATAGGTGTGGGATATGCTAATGGTTGTCAGGGGTGTAATGAATATGTATGTGACCAACTTGTATAATAAGGTATGGTCTGAATCAGCTGTTTGAAGCCAGCTTTGGGTGCGAACCCCTGGTTTCCCAGCGCTGAAATAAAGCACCGCATAGAACTACGTCCGTGGTTATGTGTCCTGATTGCTGACATTTTGGCGACCCAGATGGGACCTCGTGAGCATTGCTGAGACGGATCGCGTCTCGATCCTGCTCTGGCTAGCACCGAGGTATTCTTGGGGAGTGCATCGGACGCGACCGGCTCTCCGCTGCTCACGACGGACCTCTGATTGGTAAGAAGGTGCTTTATCTGTTGTTTTCCCTGGGTTATTGGGTACCCATCTGGTCTGGTTCTGTTCTGGTCCTGTAGCCTGCTGGTCAGGCATTTGGTAGCCTGCCGGTCAGACGCAGCGAAAGCCACGCTCGGTTGGGCAGGGAGCTCCCAGGGTATTGCCCAGGCCGCCGTCCGTTAGACCGAGGGAAACCTCTGCAGGTTCGGCATCTGGTTCTGGTTCTGGTTATTTACGCCGCAGGCTCGGCACCTGGTTTGGTCTGGTTATTTGCACTCACCTGATCTGGTTATCTGTGCTGTTCAGGACCTGGTCTACAGTTTTAGCAATTTGATCTGTATTTGCTGTTGAAATTGGTGGTTTGATCCGTCTTTACTGCTGTTCTGGTAAAGTTATCTGTGTGTTACCTTTCTGTGTTAATCGTCTGTGTGTTACCCTTTTGTGTTGATATGAGCGAAACAAAGATGTCACCATTGGACTGTTTGTTGAAACATTGGAAGGAGGCTGGATTTGGACAATCTATGAGTAAAAAGAAATTAATTGAATATTGTACTCACTGCTGGCCTGAGTATGACTTGCCTAATGAAGTACGGTGGCCACCGGAGGGTACTTTAGAACCTGGAACTATTAGTGAATTAATGAGGTTTTGTCAAAGGGAAGGTAAATGGGATGAGGTACAGTATGTGGATCTCTTTTTCTATCTTGTACAAAAACAGGACTGGAGGAAGGAATGTGGGTTAATGTTAGTGTGGAGGAGCGGTACTAATGATAAATGTACGGGCTGTACGGCAGAACAGAAATGCATGACGTGTTTGGCAATAGAAAGCAGCCGCGGTAACGCCTTAGATCTGCCGTGTTTGGACGCTGCGCCTTCAGAAACTGAACCCTCTGCACCTCAACCCCTTAAACCCTCGGCACCTGTGCGTCTTACTGAAAGTGATATTGATCCCAGTGGGGATGAGGGGGCAGCAACTGGTGTAAAAGGAGTAACAACTACACCAATATCCCAGAGGAGTAGGAACAGAGGAAAGGAAGCCCAAAAGGGGGGTGGACTGCCAAATGTAATAGCACCCCTGCGATAAGCAGTAGGAGTGGGGGGAAAGCCGGTTTATGTAAAAGTCCCGTTTTCACCAGGAGATTTAATGATCTGGAAACAATCAGCTGGTCCTTACCGGGAAAACCCAGACAAGGTTGCAAGGGTAATTAAAATGATAATTGAAACGCAGAATCCTGATTGGGATGATTTGCAAGTGATTCTTGACACTTTGATGGATTCTACAGAAAAGGATATGGTTATACGGGTAGCAAGAGATAGAGTAAGAGAGGATATTCGGAATGGAACAGTGGGCGGTAATGTTGATGAAAATTTCCCAAAAGAGGATCCCCGGTGGGATTATAATACTGGGGGTGGTCAGCTTCGCCTCTGGAGGTATCAGGACTGGTTATTGATCGGTGTTCAGACTGCTATGCCGAAACAAATGAATTGGTCAAAATTGTATAGTGTTAAGCAGGAAAAGAACGAATCCCCTTCAGCCTTTTTAGAAAGATTGAAGGAAACTGCAAAGACATATACGGATTTAGATATTGAAACAGAACAAGCAAGGGTTCAGTTGGCTTTAATCTTTTTGGGACAGTCTCAGGATGACATTCGGAAGAAATTACAGAAACTGGAGGGGGCACAACTACGAGATCTGGATGTTATGTTAGAAACAGCCTGGAAAGTTTATAATAATAGAGAAAAGGAACAGTCGAGGCGTTCTCAGCAAGACTTGTTGGCCCTGGTCCAAGGGCAAGGTAGGGGAATAGGAATGGAAGTCCATGGCAGAGGAACCAGAGGCGGCCGAGGGCGCGGTTTTCGGAATGTTCAGGGAACTCCTTTAAGACCTGTTGTAAAGCTTGGTATAAATCAATGTGCTTATTGTAAGGAGGAAGGACACTGGAAAAATGAATGCCCGAACCGTCCGGGCTCCACGAGTCAGGTACCAAGTGCAGCAGGGAATGCAATACAAACTATGGTGTTGGGGGAGTATAATAATAATAACAGCTGACTATATGGCAGCACAAGAACGGAAACCCAGAATAAGGAGCCCCTGGTGACAATACACGTGGGGGACCAGGATGTGAGATTTTTAGTGGATACAGGGGCTACTTATTCTGTGCTAAATTCCTTACAGGGAACAATAGGTCATAAAACGACAACGATTGTTGGTGCCAAAGGGAGGGAAGAAGTACGGCCATTCCTGCAACCCTTAGATCTGTGTTTTGGAGAACAGGAATTAACCCATGAGTTCTTATATGTTCCAGATTGTCCAGTTTCCCTTCTAGGACGGGATGTATTGACCAAATTGGATGCTGTGATAACATCCGAGAATGGAAACCTGGTAATGAAAATTCCAGAATCCAAAGTAGGACAAATCCAGTTATTAAAAGAAAACCTGGCAGTGGAAATACCACAAGCTGTGGAGGAGGCGGTGATCCCCACGGTATGGGCGACTGACACACCTGGGAAATCGAAAACAGCCCAGCCCGTAAAAGTGGAATTAAAGGAAGATGCCAGGCCAGTACAGTTGAGGCAGTACCCACTGAAACTAGAAGCTAGGTTAGGAATAGTGCCTCTAATTGAAAAATTTTTGAGATATGGAATTCTAGAGGAATCTGAATCACCTGCACTGGCCTGGCTGCCTTGCTGAGTTCCAGGTAACAGACCACCCCTGCTCTGCCCACATCCAAACCCTGTCCTTTCCTCACAGAAAACAAAGAGGATGGACAGGCAGAACCTGCCCTGGGTAAACCCCGTCACCTTCTCTTCCAGACACCCAGAAATGGGGTCCCAGTGGACATGTTCTGGGGCACAGCCCTTAGTTCCCCTGCTCACCCATTGGCCATTTTGAAAAGTGCACACACTGTGCGAGAGCTGCCAGTGGTCAGGGAGTCCCCCCAGTCTCCATGACCTTTCCAAGATGGTGCAGAGTGGCCTCACTGTGACACCGTCCTGCTGTCTCAGCTCCTGGGATGCTGCCCCTGCTGTCCCATAGACTGGAAAGGGTTGTGTTAGATCCAGTGGCCCGTGACTTGATCCCATCCACTGCTGGTTGTTCTGTCTCCAGTCACAGAGGCCTGAGAGATCTTGCTGGTGAAGATGGAGGATAAGAGACACAAATAATACACTTTCCCTTACTGCATTGATCAGTGGCTACAAAGTGTGTTTCTTTCTCCTTTAACTGTTCCTGCAGTAGTAACAGCTCATTATGGGCCCTTGAGTTGCCTTAGAGGTCCAGACTGAGTTCCGATCTGGGCTGTCCTGTGCTTGGAGGCTGCTGTCCTTGCAGACCAGATGAACTCACTTCTGCCACCCTGCCTGGCAGTTCATTCCACCCGTGTCACAGCTCTGTCTGCAGCACTGACAGCTCCAGCTCCCCAGTCAGGTCCCTGGCTGAGGCCATTGCCTCACATCTGGGCTGAACCACCCCAGCTGTGGCACCAGCCCAGCTCTGACCTGCCACAGGAAACCTGGTACCAAGTGTCCAAGAGCCCATGTGTGCAAAGGCTTTGCCTCAGAGCACAGACATGACATGGCCAAAGATTGATGAATGTCTCTCTAGACCTAGGATATAAAACCAGAATACAATGCCTTAACTCATTCAACTGAAGATATTCCTCCTCTAGCTTTGAGGAATTAGATACTTTGCTGTAAGATTCCTGGTGTCCTGTCAAATGATGGGACAAGAAAATATGATTCTCATAGTGCTTTATTTTTTAAAACTAAATATACAGTGCTGTAAAGAAGTGTCTCTGAAGAGGAGAGAGAATCAACATCACTGATTACTTCAACTTTGAAGTTGTGCCCCTGGAGCCCCAGGGGCATGTGGAGGGAGCCCAGAGGGAACAGAGAAAGGGACATCATGGGCTGCTCCTGTGCTGCTGAGCTGGGCTGGGCTCCTGGGACAGAGGGAGCTCCTGGCAAGCGGCAGCGCTGCAGAGAGACAGCTCTGCCCAGGAGCAGCTCCTCTGCACACGCAGCAGGGCTGAGGGCTCTGCCTGCAGCACCGAGGGCACAGGAGCCAGGCAGAGAGAGGGAAACACAGGCTGGGGTGGGAGGATGCTGAGAGATCACTGGAAATGAAATGTTCACAGATATGAAGCCTGTGGCTGCAGGGCACTGCATCTGCAAATCTTGGTAGGATCTCAGAAAGCTGTCACATTGCAGAGCCTGCGAGAGATGTAAGTACAACTCTCAGAGATTCTCTGATGCGGAGGAGAGGATGAGCTGCAGAGCAGGGATTGCCTTCTGCACTGTCAGAGTGACAAGACGTGAAAGCTGCGTTCTCCCAAGGATGGTTGTGGGGTGTAATTGTAAATGTGCAGGCAGGGGTGCCCAGGGCTGTCCTGCAGAGCAGGGTCCCTGCACCCCAGGGCTGTGCCGGGGCAGGGACTCTGCCGCCTGCCAGGGTCAGCGCTCAGCCTGCCTGGGGAGAGCCCAACAACAAGCTGGGAAGACCTGTCGCATTAAGGAGCAAACACTATTGGGCAGGAAAGCTGCTTCTGCTGTGGAGAGGGTGCTTTGTGGGTCAGCACTGCTCACAGCTCTAGATCACCCCCAGGATGTTTGCAAGTGGATGCCTCAAGGAGAAGATCAATGCAAGGATTAGCAGACAGACAAGGAGCTCTCCTGAGCCTGTCTTTTCAGATTCCTCTCCCAAGGGGTAGGAGGTACAGGAAAGGATAAAATGAAAATGAGTTCTCATGATTAAACAAGTCACTGAGACTCCTGAACTGCAACTCTGAGTGATCAGTACATCTGCCAGAAGGCTCATAACATCCCTTCACCACCCCTCTGCCTGTGCACAGCACCTGCATCACCTTGGCTGGACCCCTCAGCCTAGTCTGACCTGTCCTGTTTTCCAGCCTGCAAACAGGAAGATGCCCCCAGGCAGTGCCCTGTGAACAGGCAGGATCTGTAGGGCCAGGGGGAGGGCACAGAGGGTGGGATGGGGTCTGTGAGCACTGACAGGGAAGAGACATGGACAGGGAAACACCTCCCAGGGGGAGAATCTCCAGGCAGCAGGGAAATGATCAGAAATGAGAGGAAACTAAACCCAGAATTGTTATGGGAGGGAGAAGAGAGAAAACACCGTAGATCCCCTGCAGTGCAGATCCCTCTGTGAGCAGCCCCCTGGCCTCCTCTCCCACCCAGCAAAGCCTCTGCCCTCAGGGCCGGGGGCTCCAAGGCATGGAGCAGCTCCTGTGCAGCCAGAGCTCCAGTTCCTCTGCAGAGCACAGGGGCTGAGAGCAGCTGCCCGGCAATGTTGGTGTCTGGGAGGTGGCTGCACAGCTGGGGAAGGGTGACGCTGTCTGAGTGCCCGGCTGCCTCTGCCCTGGCCTCTCTCACACCCACCCTCACCGCATTGTCCTTCTTGCTCCCCTGCTCTGGGTCACTGCTGTTGGGGTCTTGTTCTTGCTGTCAGGCTCTCTGGGGATGGCAGTTTCATCTGCAGAGTCACAGCCTGATCTTGTGGGTCCTTTCCTGCAGGTGTGTCCATGGGAACACGTGTCCTAGCTTTGCTCTGACCTGTGGGGTGTGGGCAATGCAGTCTGTGGTGCTGGGGTGTGAGCTGAGTCTCCCTGAATCAAATGCCTTCGTTAGGACTATTGGCTGTCTGCTTGAGGTTTTGTTCCAAGCTGTGAGCTTCTGCACCAGGAGCGGTTCCAGCTGACAAAGCTGAACCCCAGGACTGGCCCCTGCCCACCCAATCACACAGGGTCAGGCTGACTGCTCAAGAGCCCCTGGGCAGAGACCCTGCTCTTCATTGCACACTTATCCAGCAGCGACGAGGGCTCCAGCCAGGATATTCTCCTGGAAAAAGAAAAAAATGGGTCTCTTTGTGGGAGCGTCTGTGAGAAATGACAGAGAAGTCTCATCTAAACTATCACTGTCTTTTCCTCCTTGCACACGTCCTCATGCCCACAGGTACCTAATGTCCAACAGCAGCTCCATCACCCAGTTCCTCCTCCTGCCGTTCGCAGACACACGGGAGCTGCAGCTCTTGCACTTCTGGCTCTTCCTGGGCATCTACCTGGCTGCCCTCCTGGGCAACGGCCTCATCATCACCACCATAGCCTGGGACCAGCACCTCCACACCCCCATGTACTTCTTCCTGCTCAACCTCTCTCTCCTCGACCTGGGCTCCATCACCGCCGTTCTCCCCAAATCCATGGACAATTCCCTCCGGGACTCCAGCACAATTTCATACACAGGATGTGCTGCACAACTCTTTTTTTATTTTTTCTGTGCTTCAGCAGAATATTTTCTTCTCACCATCATGTCCTACGACCGCTACGTTGCCATCTGCAAACCCCTGCACTACGGGACCCTCCTGGGCAGCAGAGCTTGTGTCCACATGGCAGCAGCTGCCTGGGCCACTGGGTTTCTCCATGCTCTGCTGCACACGGCCAATACATTTTCACTGCCACTGTGCAAGGGCAATGCTCTGGGCCAGTTCTTCTGTGAAATCCCCCAGATCCTCAAGCTCTCCTGCTCACACTCCAATCTCAGGGAACTTGGGCTGCTTTTGGTTAGTGCCTGTTTATTTTCTATGTGTTTCATTTTCGTTGTACTGTCCTATGTGCAGATCTTCAGGGCCGTGCTGAGGATCCCCTCTGAGCAGGGACGGCACAAAGCCTTTTCCACCTGCCTCCCTCACCTGGCCGTGGTCTCCCTGTTTCTCAGCACTGGCATGTTTGCCTACCTGAAGCCCCCATCGATCTCCTCCCCATCCCTGGATCTGGTGGTGTCTGTTCTGTACTCGGTGGTACCTCCAGCAGTGAACCCCCTCATCTACAGCATGAGGAACCAGGAGCTCAAGGATGCCCTGTGGAAACTGATGACTGGATTTCTTCTGAACCTATAAACTGTCTCTGTCTTCTTCTACATAAGAAGACATTCTCATTGCAGGTTCATCCTGTGTGCAGTATTGTTTGTCTCTAGTTGTGATTTTTTTTTTTAATGATAATATTTTTATTCCCTTTGTAATTCACTGCCTGCTTTTCACTTCTCAGTGAGTGGCTGTGTCAATGTGGAATCGTGTTATCTGTGTTTAAGCAAAAGAAAGGGTCCTTCACCAGTATTTTTACTGACATTCTTTTTCCAAGACCTTTCTGGAGCTTTAGTGATAGTTCCCATGTGCATGGGTGGAAGGGAAAAGAGTCCAGCATGGCAGCCCTGCCAGGGAGCACCAGTGCTTGTTCTTCCAGAGCTGTTCTGGTTCCACTCCCACACTCTCCTTCTCAACCCTTGTGTTGGTGCAAGGCCTGAGTGCTCTGGCAGCTTGGTCCCCGTCCTGCTGTGTGTCAGTGCTGTGAGCGCAGGAAGGGCAGGCAATGGCACTGCTGTGACAGAGCTGGCCTTTGTAAAAGTACTTGTATAAAGAACAGTCATCTTCTTAGGGCAGTGTCAGAAGACTTAGATCTTCCTGAAATTTCTGTCAAGAACATGCCCGCAAAAGTGGCTCACAGATGAAACACGAGTGTACAGCTGAACAGTGTGTGTGTGCAGGGCTGGCACAGCAGTGTCCTCTCACAGCCAGGCCTCCTGCCAGAGACCTGCAGGACCAGCAGAGCAGGGGCTGGGCTGTGCCCCTGTGCACTGGACACCCCATGGAAGGAGCCTCAGGACAATCATCATGGACTGGGCCCCCACAACCACCTTTTCCAGCACTGGCCTCTCACCCACAAAGGTTGTTCTTCCCTCCACAAAGGGACACTGAATGAGTAGTTCAGCAGTCCGTGTTTGCTTTGTGCAGATGTCAAGGTTTTGATTGTGGGGTGACAACTGTGGCAGATGTAGTGTTAGTCCCTTCTCCTCCCCCTTCCTTCTTCAGCCCCCTCCTCTCCCCACTTCCCACTAAGGACAGGTGATCAGGAGAGAAGTGAGGACAGAGAGAAGACAGTTGGAAAAAATAAACATGTTTTACTAATGCTACTAATAAAAATAGAGAAAATAATACAAAATATACAAAACCAATCTCTAAAGTCCCAGCAACTGCTCAGGCAGATGAAGGGCTGGCAGCCGACGTCCTGGACTGGACTCCGCGGCTGACCGCAGCTGGATTCAGTCTGTCACTAGGCCTCAGTTCACAAGGATTACTAGCAAGGTCCTCTCCTAATGTCGGCCATAAGCAAAAGGGATGAGATCCTCGTGATTTCCCACTTTTATATGAAGTGTTCACGTGAATGGGATGTTATATTCTGTTGGTCAGTTTCTGGTCACTTGTTTCACAGAATCCCAGAATGTCAGGGTTGGAAGGGACCTGGAAAGCTCATCCAGTGCAATCCCCCCATGGAGCAGGAACACCCAGATGAGGTTACACAGGAAGGTGTCCAGGCGGGTTTGAATGTCTGCAGAGAAGGAAACTCCAAAAATAGCCTGGGCAGCCTGGGCCAGGCTCTGCCACCCTCACCATGAAGAAGTTTCTTCTCAAATTTAAGTGGAACCTCTTGTGTTCCAGTTTGTAACCATTACCACTTGTCCTGTCATTGGTTGTCACCAAGGAGAGCCTGGCTCCATCCTTGTGACACTCACCCTTTATATATTTGTAAACATTAATGAGATCACCCCTCAGTCTCCTCTTCTCCAGCTCCAGAGCCCCAGCTCCCTCAGCCTTTCCTCACACGGGAGATGCTCCACTCCCTCCAGCATCTTGGTGGCTGCGCTGGACTCTCTCCAGCAGTTCCCTGTCCTTCTGGAACGGAGGGGCCCAGAACTGGACACAATATTCCAGATGTGGTCTCCCCAGGGCAGAGCAGAGGGGCAGGAGAACCTCTCTGACCCACTGACCCCCCCCTTCTAACCCACCCCAGGTACCATTGGCTTCCTGGCCACAAGGGCCCAGTGCTGGCTCATGGTCACCCTGCTGTCCACCAGGACCTCCTGGTCCCTTTTCCCTACACTGTTCTCTAATAGGTCATTCCCCAACTTACACTGGAACCTGGGGTTGTTCCTGCCCAGATTCAAGACTCTACACTTGCCCTTGTTATATTCCATTAGATTTTTCCCTGCCCAACTCTCCAGCCTGTCCAGGTCTCTGATGGCAGCACAGCTTCCAGTGTCACCACTCCTCCCAGCTTGGTGTCACCAGCAAACTTGCTGATAGTGCACTCTATTCCCTCAGTTTCTCGTTGCTCCTCTCGCAAGATGTACATCCGTTCTTATCAGTGACCTCACATTCCATTGCTATGTTTACCAGAACATGTAACTGATTTTCCAGGAAAATGCAGCTAATATGAAGCTTTAGCTGACAGGCAAATTCACTCAAAGAGAAACTTGTTTTAAACAAAACCAGGACAACAGATGAGAAGTGAGCATGTACATGAGGTGACATGAACACAAGTGAGCACAAACATCATCAGCTATTCCTTGCCTGTGGTACAGACAAGGTCTTGAGTTCACTTCTTGTTGGGAGGAACATCCCATAGGAAATCACCCGAATGCAACAGTTATACTTCCTTGAACTGAGGTCCCGTGTCCATTCCTCATGACATGGGACATGGGTGACACACCAGAGGCCTGAGGTGTCTCCTGTCCTTTGGGAGTGGCAACAGGAGGCCAGTGCCCCTGTGTGTAAAAGGGACTGACTCTGTCTCTGAATATCCCTGGGTGCATAAGAAGGCAAGTATTGGGAGAATTGCACATTGGTCAGCCTGCCTCTGTCCCTGGGAAGGGGGTTGGACACATCCTACCGTAGAGTGGGATTTCAGCTCTTTTTAAGGTGAGGAAAAGGTGGGTTGAGGCCTTGAACAACCTCCCCTGGTTCACCCGGCCTTGAGCAAGAGAGTGAGACAACATCAGTGAGACAAGGGCTCACTTCAAGCAAGGCAAAGAGTCGGGATGTGTATCTACAGCCTGTGAGGAAAGAGGGGCAGGTGCAGGACTGTGTAGGGCATGCTTCAATCTTGGTCATAATCCAGTCAGAAGTGTGTGGCTGTGAAGGGGCAGTGAGGTCAGTTCTGTCTCTGGAGGTGACAGCCCAGCAGCAGGGACATGGCTGGGAAAGAGCCTCTGCCGAGGTACCCACAGGCCCTACCCAGGAAGAGGCCTTAGAGATGGGTTGTCATGTCCATCCCGCCTGAGAACATGACGGGACAGCAGCAGGAACATGGTCGTGTCTGTCAGAGAAGCTGAAAGGCCAGTAGCAGTCATTTGATTTAGAAGATCATTGTGAAGTCAGGTAAAAGACCACCAGAAGCCTAACGGGTTGGGTTCCCTGCATGAAGGGCAGATTCCGAGGTGGCTGAGTATTCCTTTGTAGAGGGAAAAAGCAGAGGAGAGAAAAAAATATCACAAAGTGCAGCTTGGAAGGTGAGGACTGGATATCAGGAGGATGAAAATTCACGGTAAAGGCAGTGCTGTGATGCAAGAGCTCACCCAGAGGGAGCTGGATCAGCCCATGGTTTGTGTTCCAAGAGCAGCCAGTGAGGGTGCAGACACATCAGTGAAGGTGCAGAAATGCTGGGGTGAGAGCAGGTGGGGAAGCGAGATGGGTGTCTGCAGCCTGCAGGGAAAGAGGGGCAGGGGTAGGACCGTGTAGAACAGCCTGTGGTGGAGATGGCAAAGGGCGCTGGCAAGGCTGGAAGGGACCCACAGAACCCAGGTCTCTGTCCCCTTGGCCATGGCAGCTGTCTCTGCCACTGAGGCCCAGGAGAAGCCATGTTGTCCTCATGGCACTGGGGCTTCGGTGCCTCCTTGCAGCCCCGTGGGGAAGCTGGAAGTTGTTGTCCCAGTGTTGTCCTTCCCTCGGCCTTGCACACCCACATCCCACGGTCCCAGGAAGAGTCCTGAGCCGTGTGTGAGGGACAGGATCCCCCTTCCCATTGCCTGCAGGTCATGGCTTCTCCTTTCTGCTTCAGAAAGCAAACGAAGGGGTTTCTCAGCATCAGAGTTGAAGAAAAGACTCAAAGGAGACCTCATGGTGGCTACAGCTTCCTCACAAGGGGAGAAGAAAGGGAAGGTACTGATCTCTTCTCTCTGGTGACCAATGACAGAACAGAGGGGAATGGCAGAAGATGAGCCAGGGGAGGGTCAGGTTGGACATGAGGAAAAGGTTCTTCACCCAGAGGTGCTGGACACTGAACAGGCTCCCAGGGAGGGGTCACAGCCCCAACCTGACAGTGTTCAAGAAGAGACTGGACAACGTCCTCAGACACACGGGGTGACCTGTGGGGTGTCCTGTGCAGGGACAGGAGTTGGATTCGATGGTCCTTGTGGGTCCCTTCCAACTCAGGACATTCTACAATTCTGTGAAATACTAGGTCAAAAGTCCATGTTTTCATTGTACAGATGAGTTGTAACCATACACATCATGTGCATGTCCAATGTGTGCATGTGGTGAGATGAACCCAAGGGAGCACAAATGCTGTCAGCTATTCCTTGGGGTGCCATAAAGGTCAGTGGGACAGAGATGGTGTTCAGCGGTCTCTTCCAACCTGCGGTATTGTAGGATTCCATGAATCTTTTCCTTGGACAGCTCTATCAAGAGAGATATAAAATGCCCCAGAGTAAATACAGCAGCTCCTCTGAGGAACGTTTCTCCACTCAAACCCTTGATAGGAAATCTATTGGATACATTTGATGAAAGCAGCTTAGTTTGATCTGCTCACACACTGGACCACAAGAAGGGTGATGTCTGGGTACGATGCCATGTGGTCACTTGTGTCTCAGGAACTCATAGTCCAGTAGGAAGCCAATGGTTGTGGAGGGGACTGTGAGGTCACTTATGTCTCCGCAGGGCATAGGCCAACAGCAGGAACATGGCTGGGAAAGGACTGTGAGGTCACACATAAGAGACGAGCAATCGGGCCCAGTCAGCATGGGGGTGTGAAAGGCAGGTCCTGCTTGACCAGCCTGATCTCCTTCTATGACAAGGTGACCGGATGAGCAGATGAGGGAAAGTCTGTCGTGGGGAGTGAATCCGCCACACAGGCTGTGGGTGTTGTGTCCTTAGACTGCAGTTAAAGCCTTTGACACCGTATCCCACAGCATCTCCTGGAGAAGCTGCAGCTCCTGGCCTGGATGGTGTATCTGTGATGGGTAAAGAACTGGTTGGAAGGCATTTTGTCCCCTGGAGCCATTTGTTCCCTTCCTGTTCACATGAGCATCCCATGAATGCATCACTGCTCTCCTCCAGTGTAGACAGGCACCAGGCCTTCTCGACCTGGACCTCTCACCAATGCCACTGGTTTCTCCAGCACCCTCATCCTTGACTGTGGGATGTCCAGAACAGCCCTCCCAAGACAGTTTGACAAAGCCTTTTTTCTGCACCATCCTCACATCCCTGCTCAATCCCCTCATGTACAGTTCAAGGACCAGAAAGTTTGCATGTAAGTGGAGCATTGAGAAAAATGGTCAGGAAAGCTTTGAAGTGCACAGGGAGCCCATCAACATGTTGGCCTGCTGCTCTCTTCTGAACAGGCCCAGAGGACCTGGACAGGATTTGCTGTGTCCCAGAAACTCACCTGGAAGGTTGGGATATGGAGAAAAGGTTTGGTCTAGGAAGGGACAGACAGGTGCTGGTGGAACTGGCTGGTGTGACCGTGAGACGTCTCTCAAACACCTCAGAAAAGTCCTGGCTCTCAGGGAGGTTTCATGGTCCTCTGAGAAAGAAAATATCCAAAATGACTTATCATAGAATCATAGAATAATTGTGGTTGGAAGAGACCCTTAAGATCATCGAGTCCAACCATAACCTAAAGCTGGCACTAAACCATGTCCCTAAGAAGCTCATCTGTATGTCTTTCAAACACCTTCAGTGATGGTGACTCCACAACCTTGCTGGGCAGTCTGTTCCGTTGCTTCTAAACCCTTTCTCCAAAGAATTTTTTCCTAATATTCAATCTAAACCTCCCCCTGTGCAACTTGAGGCCATTTCCTCCTGTCCTATCACTTGCTACTTGGGAGAAGAGACCAACACCCACCGTGATAAAACCTCCTTTCAGGCAGTTGTGGACAGTGACAAGGTCTCCCCTCAGCCTCCTTTCGTCAAGGCCGAACAGCCCCAGCTCCCTCAACCTCTCCTCATAACACTGGTGCTCCAGACCCTTCACCACCCTTGTCGCCCTCCTCTGAACTCTCTCCAGCACCTCAATGTCTTCCTTGCCATGAGGGGCCTAAAACTGACCCCAGGATTCAAGGTGCAGCCTCACCAGTGCTGAGTACAAAGGGATGATCACTTCTTTAGTCCTGCTAAAGCTCGGATTGGATCAAGGCTTGAACACCTTGTTCTGTCCCAGTTTCTGACAGGTTGGACTGCAGACTCCTGAGGTCCCTTCAACCTCAGTTCTCTTATGATCCCATGGTGATGTTGGGCTCTGTTTCTAACTGCAGCAGAGCAGACAATGATGGGGCAGGATCCACCTGTGCTGTAGGTGACCATCTAAACCAACATCTCAGCCAGGGAACCAGCCAACACCTCAGTGTGACTCGCTCTGGGCAAAGTGTGAGGAGTCCTAGGCAGGGAAGGTTCAGAGAGCATGGGGCGCTATGTAAGACACAAAATGATCTTGGCTTCTTGCTTGTAAGCTCATTGTATGTCAGCTAATGTCAATGAAATTTAAAATAAGAAGAACTGAAGACAAAGATCCAAAGCAAAGGAAGATGTCAACATACTTCTTATTTATTTATTTATTTATTTATTTATTTATTTATTCATTCATTCATTCATTCATTCATTCACTCATTCATTTAAGAGCCTTTCTAGGAGAGTTACTTTTCTTTGAAAGAGTTTTCCAGAACTGGGCATGGATTTAGAACACAAATGTCTTCAGCTCCAGGGACACAAACACCTGGTGCCAGTGTAGGTGCCCCAGGAACCTCTGCCCAGGCTCCACCTGCATTGCAAGGTGCTCTGGTCTCCCCATGTCCTGTGTGATAGATGCCAATCCCAGGCAGGCACCTCAGGTACATTGGGGCCCCTAAAATAGCACTGTCTGTTTATGGTGGGACAACAGATGACTGATGTCTGCCTTGAAAGGTGCACTTCTTTGTTGTTCTTTTTTGTTTTTCGGTGGGTTTTTGGGGGGTTTGTTTGTTTGTGTGCGTTCTGGTTTTGTTTCTGTTTGGTGGTGGTTTTTTATGTTTTTTGTGAGTTTTTTTGTGTGTGTTTTTTTTGGTGTGATTTTTGGTTTTTATTTTGGATTTTTTTACATATTAAAACAAACAAAGAAAAAAAAAAACAAAAAGTGAATTAATGGGAAGTGTACTAAGAGCAGGAGAAGAGATATTGGTCTTCCCCTGTACTTCTATTACCAACACTATTATTTCACCTCCCTTGTCATTCAGTTCCCCCCTCTCCTGATTCAATGTCCCTGTCAAAGCACAACTTTCCAGCACTGTATGGGCATTTGCCCTTCCCAGTGCTCTCAGGTTTCTCCTCCACTTGCTCTTTGGTCCTTCAGTGGCCTCTCAACTGTCTGGTTTCTGCTTCGAGCTTCAGGGAGTTACAAACTTGCCCCATTCTTCAGAGCTCTAATTAACATGGCAATCAACATGTTCATTGTGTTTATTTCTATCCTCTCCTGTCTCTCTGTCTAAACCAGTTCTTGTGTGGATGTCCCTTGTGGATGGTGGACCTCACCAGATCCAGCTTACACACACAGCTGAGGAAAGTGTTTTACTGTTTATTAAACTGTGCAGTGTTTGCACAGGAGAGCAGGTGGAGCTGGTGCACAGGAGCTGCAGCATCTCCTGCAGAGCTCAGTGGAGAAGTCTGATGTGAGGAGAAGCGATGCAATCTCTGGTGGCCAATGAGGGAACCGGCAGACTGGGGGCAGGGGGTGAGGAGCAAGGTTGTCCATACAGTGTCCAGCCTCAAGGGACTGTTCTCCTGCCTGTCCAGATGTCTTCAGGAGACCCTCTGGATCAATGTCCAGTGTAGAATGCTGCTGTCACTTTTTCTATAAACTGAAAAATGACAGAAAATACCCTGGAAAGAAAATACCCTCCTTTATGAAATCTTTGAAATCTTCATCAGCAAGTGTCCCATTGAAACCTCTCCAGTTAGTTCTACAAGTCTAGAAGATTTGAATGAAATTACCGAAAGAAACACAGCTCGTTAGGGCTTTCTGTCTTTTAATGAGCCCCATGGTGTATTTGGTGGTGAGTCCATGAACCTCAGATACCAAGCACAGACTGAAGAATCTGCTCAAGAAGTCCAAGTCAGAGAAAACTCCAAAGTACATTGAAGCATTAATGGGCCCCACTGAGGGCTGTTACTGACAAAGCCTCCCTGGGGACTCGTTAGAGCAGATAATTGGAGGCTGTGATTGCATCAGGCAAAGGCAAAGTGCAGCAGCTCTGATGCTGAGAAAACCCTTGGTTTGTTTGATGAAGGACAATGGCCAAGCCTTGAGCCCCTGCCCCTAGGAAGGGAGATCCTGTCCCTCACGTGTGGCTCAGGGCTCTTGGTGGGGATGTGGGGAGTGCAATGCCCAGTGCAGGACAATGGTGTGACACCTTCTGGCCTCCATGGGGAGTGCAAGGAGGCAATGGGTGCCATGGCCGTGACAACCATGTGTCTCCTCTTAGGCCTCGCTGTCAGGGACATCAGTCACAGCCAAGGGGACAGAGACCTTGGCTCTTTCAGGGACATCAGCCATAGCCAAGGGAACAAAGACCTTGGCTCTTGCAGGGACATCCAGCCTTGCCAATGCCCTTGGCCATGTCCACCACAGTCCATCCTACACTGTCCCAGGCCTGTGGCTGTTTCCCCACAGGCTGCAGACACCCCATGTGCTTCCCCACCTTATTCTCACCCCAGTGTGTCCCCACCTGTGCTGCTGTCTCTCCATCCTCACCAGCTGTTCCTGGAAACACAAAGCCATGGCTTATCCAGAGTCCTTCTGAATGACCACAGCACTGTGCTCAGAATGACATTTTTTTATCCTGAACTCCACCCTGGACCTCCAGAGCTGCAGTTTCTGATGGTTTTCCTTTCTCATGCTGTTTTCCTCTACCATCTTGTAAAGAGATTTTCAAGATTTCGGAAGCTACTACTGCCCTTTCTTGTCAGGGTTTTACCACAACCACCAACCAAGACCATGAGAGCTGCTCACATCCTGCTCCCAGTCCCCAGGTGGGATAAGGGAGAGAACTGAAAGGGAAGGGAGAAACTTGTGAGATTAGAAAAAAAAAAAAAAAAGAAATAAAACATTGAAAATTATACACTACTACTAATAATATACTAAAATATACATAAAGTAAAATATATGATTCTCAGCGCAATCCCCCACGTAACTCCAGTTGTGCTGAACAGACAGCCCAAAAGAAGAGAGCACCCTGGTCCTGAATAGCTGATCCCAGCAAGAGAAAGTACAAGTGCAAAAGGCAGAGAGACCCAAGGGCCAACTGAAAAAACAGCAAAACATCATAAAACTGAACTAACACTGAATTCCCAATAGAATGGAACTTCCAAACAGAGCCAACCAAAGTAGCTGGCAAACCAGAACTAACTGGCTGGAAGAGGCATCTCCAGCTTTATAGTGAGCATGACACCAATGGTAAAGAATAGCTCGTTATTGACCTGGATGTCAGTCAAGGTGCTGTCCTGTCTGTGCCCCCTCCTGCCAATTTGCACCTGCAGCTGGAATCCAGAGAAGTCCTTGGTTTCACTGACAATAGTCCAGGTAAATTAAATAGAAATATATAAATTAAATTAAGAAAATATACTCAGTGCTGTCCCCCGTGTAACTCCAACCACACGGAACAACCAGTCCTGCAGAAGGGAGCATCTTGGTCCTGAGCAGCCCATCCCAGCGAGAGAGAGCAAAAGGGCAACAGGCAGAAAGGCCCAAAGGCCAAGTGCAGAATGGTAAAATGGCAAAAGGCCGAACTGACATCAAACTCCTGACAGAATGAAACTTGTGAACGGAACAACCAAACCAGCTGGAAAACCCAGAGTAACGGATGTAACAAGCCCCAAAAGCCTGCTTCAGCTTTAGACTGAGCATGATGCTAATCATAGGGAATATTTCATTGATCAGCTTGCATGTCAATCCAGGTGCTGTCCTGTCTGTGTCCCCTCCTGCCAATCTGCATCTCCAGCTGGATGGCCAAAGAAGTCCTTGGTTTCCCAGACAACAGCCAAGATCTCAGTGAGTTCTGACATTCCTTCCATAGCAAATGGCAAACACTGTGAAGCTGCTGAAAGAAAAAATTAACTCTATCCCAGGGAAGAAACAGCATTATCTCACTATTCTCATAGTAAATCTAAACAAAAGACTGTACTGGATGTGAAGGAGAGAGGTTCAAAATGCATGAAGAATATTAACTCAATTTCAGTAAAAACAGCACATTTCCTCAGCCTCCCCTTCACCAGACTGGAGAAGTTTGAGTCTCTCAACATCTCCACATGTGACCCAGACTTTCTCTGGCCACATGGCAGCTCCTCCCCGTTCCTCCAGAATGGGGAACCTCACACTGGGACACACTGCTCCAGATGTGACCACACCAGTGCTGAGTCAAGATGGGCAATAACTGCCCTTGTCTGGGTGGCCATGCTCCTCCCAGTGTTCATGGGCATATTCCTGTTTAGCAGCACTGAGAACTGGCTGAACATCCAGGCTCAGAGGGTTGTGAGCAGTGGCACAAAGCCCAGCAGGAGGTACCATGAGGAGCACTAAAGGACACCATATCCCTACCCAACCTCTCCTCCTACAGGTGTCACTTGGGTCCCTGGAACCACCTCAGTGACAAGGGGGAGAGCACTGCCTGTATGGGGTGGAGGAGATGGGATTTGGAATGAGGGTCCAGGGGCAGTTTCTCGTGGTTGTTCACGCAGTGACAAGCTGGGCTGGATATTTAGAGAGAGGAACACTTCCTAGGGGCCTCCAAAGGGCATGGGGATGGTCTACGGTTTCCTGAATGCTGCCTTTTCTGGTGGAGATCACAGAGGCTGCCAGCCCTTTAGAGGACCCAGGACAGGCCTTGTCCTTCCCCTGGTCACAGCTGGACCCCAGTTCTCCTGCTCAGCCCAAGCTCAGGAGCCTTGTCTAGGCGTGACTTTTGGGGTAAGGTTGACAAGAGGGGTGCATAAGTTTGTCTTCAGGACATGTGATGAACAACAGGACTGAAGTACCAGAGCAAAATGATGTGGCTTCTGGGTGAATACTTTCTTCAGTGCAAGTCCTGACACAGGATCTCAGACTTGCTCTCCATGCCACCCTTCACGAGGGATGATGCACTAAGAGATGGCAAGTGGGGGACACCAATCCTTCTCCAACTACTTCCCAGGCCTGGTGAAGCACCAGGACAGGAAGGACTTCTGGCCCTGCACCCTGAACTCTGAGTATAATCTTGGGGCAGTTGAACACCAGCATTTTTCTCTCCAAGGTCATTTCCAGCCCAGGTCAGCTCCTGTCTGACCTCCCCCATCCCTCCTCTGATCTGCTCTGATGCTTCTGGCCCCTTCCCTGCGCTCCCCACAGGGCCCCAAACTGGCAGTGATGCTCTGCAAAACAGGTTGGCTGCAGAACCATGGAGTGACTGCAGGCTGGTTGTCCTGCTCAGTGAGGGACAGAGATGCAGCTGGATGGGCTGCACTGTCACTGAGCTCTTTCCCAGGGATCTAAAGCTCTCGAATGGGTTCAGAGCATTTCTTGGGACTCATTGGATTTTCCACTCATTTCTGTTCAGCAATCCCTTCCTTGTCCTTCAGGTGCCTAGAGATTGGTGCAGGAAGACGTGGCACATCATCTGCCATTCCCTTGGTTTCTCTCACTGTCATAGAGAGAAGAGCTCAGCCCTGCCTCTCCTGCTCCCCTGCTGAGGAACCTGCAGCCCCATGAGCTCTGCCCTCAGTCTCCTCTGCTCCAGCTGAGCAAACCCAGGGATTTCAGCCACTCCTCATACAGCTTCCCCTCCAAACCCTTCACCAAATTCGTAGCCTCTTCTGGACACTCTCCAGTAGCTTTATCTCCTGAGGTCAGCCCAGCGCAGAGCAGAGCGGGACAATCCACCCCCCCCGCCCAGCTGCTCTGCCTGGCTGGCCGTGCTGTGCTGGATGCACCAGGACACGGGTCCCTCTTGGCTCCAGGGACACTGGTAGCTCCTGTTCAATTTCCTGTCAACCAGAACTCCCAGATCCTTCTCTGCAGAGCTGCTCTCCAGCATCTTGTGCCCCAGTCTGTATGTACCGTAGGGACAAAGTACCTCTCTGAACTGGGGTGACAGATCTGGGCTAGAGGGATTAGTTCATGATGATTAGGGCAGATTTGATGGGGTGTCCAGTGCACAGGGGCACAGCCCAGCCCCTGCTCTGCTGGTCCTGCAGGTCTCTGGCAGGAGGCCTGGCTGTGAGAGGACACTGCTGTGTGCCAGCCCTGCACACACACACTGATCAGCTGAACAATGGTGTTTCATCTGTGGGTAGCTTTCTTGGGCATGTTCTTCGGAGTAGAACCCAGGGAGAAGAACCCTCAGGCCCTGCCCATAGGAGATTACTTTTCTTTATAGAAGTACTGTTACAGAGGCCAGCTCTGTCACAGCAGTGCCATTGCCTGTCCCTGCCTGCGCTCACAGCACTGACACACAGCAGGACGGGGACCAAGCTGCCAGAGCACTCAGGCCTTGCACCAACACAAGGGTTGAGAAGGAGAGTGTGGGAGTGGAACCAGAACAGCTCTGGAAGAACAAGCACTGGTGCTCCCTGGCAGGGCTGCCATGCTGGACTCTTTTCCCTTCCACCCATGCGCATGGGAACTGCCACTGCAGCTCCAGAAAGGTCTTGGAGAAAGAATGTCAGTGAAAATTATTGGTGAAGGATCCTTTATTTTGCTTAAACACAGAGAACACGATTCCACTTTGACACAGCCACTCACTGAGAAAAGAAAAGCAGGCAGCGAATTACAAAGGGAATAAAAATATTACCATAAAAAAAAAATCACAACTAGAGATAAAAAATAGTGCACACAGGATGAACCTGCAATGACAATGTCTTCTTATGTAGAAGAAGACAGAGACAGTTTATAGGTTCAGAAGAAATCCAGTCATCAGTTTCCACAGGGCATCCTTGAGCTCCTGGTTCCTCATGCTGTAGATGAGGGGGTTCACTGCTGGAGGCACCACCGAGTACAGAACAGACACCACCAGATCCAGGGATGGGGAGGAGATGGAGGGGGGCTTCAGGTAGGCAAACATGGCAGTGCTGATGTACAGGGAGACCACGGCCAGGTGAGGGAGGCAGGTGGAAAAGGCTTTGTGCCGTCCCTGCTCAGAGGGGATCCTCAGCACGGCCCTCAAGATCTGCACATAGGACACCATGATGAACACAAAACAGCCGAAACTTAAACAGACACTGACTACTAGAAGCCAAACTTCCCTAAGATAGGAGTGTGAGCAGGAGAGCTTGAGGATCTGGGGGATTTCACAGAAGAACTGGCCCAGGGCATTGCCCTTGCAAAATGGCAGTGAAAATGTATTGACCGTGTGCAGCAGAGAATAGAGAAACCCAGTGGCCCAGGCAGCTGCTGCCATGTGGACACAAGCTCTGCTGCCCAGGAGGGTCCCGTAGTGCAGGGGTTTGCAGATGGCAACGTAGCGGTCGTAGGACATGATGGTCAGAAGATAAAACTCCGCTGAAGCTAAAAAGACAAACAGAAAGAGTTGCGCAGCACATGCTGCATAGGAAATGACCCTGGTATCCCACAGAGAGTTGGCCATGGACTTGGGGACAGTGGTGGAGATGGAGCCCAGGTCGAGGAGGGCGAGGCTGAGCAGGAAGAAGTACATGGGGGTGTGGAGGTGCTGGTCCCAGGCTATGGTGGTGATGATGAGGCCGTTGCCCAGGAGGGCAGCCAGGTAGATGCCCAGGAAGAGCCAGAAGTGCAAGAGCTGCAGCTCCCGTGTGTCAGTGAATGGCAGGAGGAGGAACTGGGTGATGGAGCTGCTGTTGGACATTTGCTGCCTGTGGGCATGAGGACGTGTGCAAGGAGGAAAAGACTGTGACAAGTGAGGGGAGACTTCTCTGAGGAAAATAAACAGGCTGTTTCTCGTGGAAAACCCCCTCCCTGATGGAGGGATGTTTCCGTTCATTCTCTCTTTCTACGAAGTGAGAAAAACAGTTCATCACAGTTTAAAATGCAGTTTGGGCATCTAGTTTCCATGAACACAGCTCTGGGGCAACATCCACTGAATTGGTGTCAAGACAAAAACTGACCCACACTCCCACCCCAACCCCAGAGAGCAAGAGCTCCAGGAACAGGTGGAGAAACAGGGAAGAACACTGCAGTGCTTCTGAGAAATAAAGCAAGGACAGAAAGGCAGACGGGCATGCTGTGGAACCTTCTGTTTATCCGGCTGTGCTGCTGCCACTCACATAATGACACTGTAGAGCAAGTACTTTTAGCACCTTTTTTGTGTACCACGTTCCAGGAACCCTTCACCTGGAGGTCCAGCTGCTGAGGTGGAGACTCGTGACCTGGACCCTATGGCTTTGGGGCAGAGGATCTGTTGGGGAAGAGACCAGGGGGTTGAACTGGGAAGCGTTTCCACTGCAGGCGATGAATCCCCGCCCCCGCATTTCTGGTCCATCTCCCTCTCCTTGCCCGTGTCTGTGCTGCCTGCAGCTGTGTCTCTGTCCCTGGATCTGCTCCCTGTCAGTGCCACAGACCCCGTCCCACCCGCTGTGTGCTCAGCTCTGTCCAGCTGTGCCTGTGTCAGTTTTAGGAGATGCCTCCAGGAGCTACAGCTGCATTGCCCTGCACCCAGAGACTTACCATGGCAAGGGCTGCAAAGGTCTCTCCTCCAGTGAGCTCTCAGTCATCCTCCCAGTCCTGACCACCTTTAATCTCTCTCTGCCTTGCTCGTCTCCCTGAGATCCCCAGGCAGAGCCCTCAGCCCTGCTGCGTGTGCAGAGGAGCTGCTCCTGGGCAGAGCTGTCTCTCTGCAGCGCTGCCGCTTGCCAGGAGCTCCCTCTGTCCCAGGAGCCCAGCCCAGCTCAGCAGCACAGGAGCAGCCCAAGGCGCTTTAATGACCCCTCTGGTGGCTTTGGTGCTGAGTCCATGAACATCAGACCCTTGAGGAATTTGATGAATCCTCTCAAGAAGTCAAAGTCAGATCCAAACGTCAAAGTTTCTTGTAATGTTAATGGGTCCCACTGAGGGACACCATCCCCAGGGTCAGTTAGAGCAGAAAATTAGAGGCAGCGACAACAGGTCAGGAAGAGCAAAGGTGGCTCTGATGCTGAGTAAACCTGAATGTGTTTCATTAATCAAAGGGCCAAGCCCTGACCCCCAGCCCTGGGAAGGCAGATCCTGTTCCTCCCACGTTGCTCATGGCCCTTCCTGGACAGTGTGATGTGGGGCTGTGCAAGGCCAAGGGCAGGACTATGGTCCCACACCTCCCAGGTTCCTGGCTGGGGACAAGGAGGCCATGAGGCCCCTGTGCTGGAAGGACAAGGTGTCTCCTCACAGGCATCAGAGGTGCAGACAACAGCCATAGCCAAGGGGAGAAGGAGCTCATGTCTGGTGGGGCTTTCAGCGTCTTTACATCCCTTGATCATCTCCACCACAGCCTGTCCTGTGCTGTGGCATCCCCTGCACCTCTCTCCCTGCAGGCTGCAGACATCCCCCCTGCTGCCCCACCTTGCTCTTGTCTGAGCATCTTCCTCCCTTTGCTGAGATCTCTGCATCCTCCCCAGCTGTTCCTTGAAGCACAAAGCCTTGGGCTGATGCAGACTCCCTCTGCTGACCTGCTCCACCACAGCACTGCCCTTTCAGTCACATTCCTTCCTGCTCATGTCCAGTCTGGATTTCCCCAGCTGCACTTTGTGCCATTATTTCTTTCTCATACCATTTCTCACTTTTTAGAAAACCTCCACCACCTCTGAAACCACCCTTTAAGCACTCTCAGGCTACTCATGCACTGCTGCAGCATCCCCAGCACTGCTGGGCCAAAGCAGCTCAGGTCCCTCAGCATCCCACACCATGTGCACAAGGTGCTGAACCTGCCTTGGCACAGCCCTGCACTCTCCAGTTCCTCCCTGCTTCTCCAGACTGGGAAGCCGCACACTGGCACACCCCCGTGTGTGTGGGGTCACACCAGTGCTGAACCGAATGGGATGAGAACTCCAGGTGTCTGGGTCCCCACGCTCCTCCTCATGCAGCCCCGTGTGCAGCTGCCTTGTTCATGGTGAGCGTGCACCACGGGCTGGTGTGGGGACCTTGGAGTGCCCAGGCCCTTCTCCTTAGGGTCACTGCTCAGCGTGTCAGGTCCTGCTCTGTCCTGATGGATGGGGTTATTGTCCCACCCTGATACAGCACTGGTCACTTCTCTTTGTACAACTTCAGAGCTTTCTGCTGGGTGAATACCAGATATTCACAAGGTCTGGACTCACCCTGGACTGAAGCTCCATTTGCTCAGCTGTTAATGTTTTCATGCAGATGATTTATCCTGATAAGGGTTTCTCTCCCAAGATAACAGGATAAGGAGCTACAGGACACTACAAATACCATCTCCTGGAGAAACGTGGGGTCTTGGGGGTCTGTTCCTCATACTTTCAGAGGTCTGGACTCACAGGGGTAGATTCCCCTCTTGTGAGAGAACAGCAGGAATGCATCAAATTCAGCCTGGGGGCAGAAAATGTCAGCTGAAGGTTGAGAAGTCATCAGGAAAAGGCAGAACAACATGGGCAACGTTGTGGTGACTGGACATCAGCTACTGACTCACTGATCAGGAAGAGGAATTAGATGAGGCCTCCTTCAGACAAATGAAAGAAGCCTCATGTTGTCAGGGTGCTGTCCTCCTGTCAGACCTGAGATATCCCAATATCTGCAAGGTACCAGCCATCCAGGAGGGGCTGGAGCTCATTGACAACATCTTCCTGACACGGGTGACTGAGGAGTCAGTGAGGTGAGGTGCCCTGTGGGACTTCACACTTACAAACCACAAAGAGTTGGTCAGGATGGAACAGTCAGGGATGGGAAAGTGGAGCTGAGGCTCCTGGGAGATGATAACCAGGCCAAGAGCAGGATTTCAGGAGAGCAAGCTTTGGCCTGCTGAGGGACCTGCTTGGGTCCTCTGGGATATGACCTTGGTGTCTGCAGTGCTTTTCTCGCACATTTCCTCCCTCCTCTCTCCCACCTGCTGTTGTGCAGCGTTTTTTACCCTTTCTCAAATACAATATCCCAGAGGTGCTGCCAGCATCACCGAGTGGCTCAGATTTGGCAAGGAGTGGATCCATCTTGGAGCCAGCTGAGATCAGCTATGTCTGACGTTGGTCAAACTCGTGCTGTCTTCTCAGAGAGGTGACAACTGTAGTACATCCACATCCACCCCCAGTTCCAAGACGCAATACAGAGTGACTACCTGTGGGGTGTTACAAATGACTTGATCATGGAGAAGAAATGGAAAAAGGTCTTCTGTCAGCAACCTGAGAAACTCTCGAGTCAATGAGCAGGTTACTATGGGGATCTGTAATTGCATTGAAATTCACTGGCTAGGCAACTTAGCAGGTGCCAACAGTCCAGAAGATCTAGTGACAACTTCTTAATGTGGCTGCCTGGTGGGACAACAAGAGTGACTCTCACCTGGATCTGGAACAGGGACACAAAGAAGAACTGGTAAGGGATGTGAACATCAGTGTCCACCTTGGCTGTTGTGACCAGGACACAGTGGGGTCCCAGGCACCAGAGGAGAGGGAGGAAGGCCAGCAGCAGAGCACAGGCTGGTGTGCTCCAGACTTTCACATACCGGGGGACAGCGTCCGACAGAGGTGGTGACATGGAAGTTAGTCTGAAGTGTGAAGGAACTCAGGAAATAAGATCAGCCTTACAGGACAGCCTGTTCCAAGCACAAGAATGATCTCTCTGAGTTCTCATGAAAAGAAGCATTTATCTTATGAGGCTGTCCATTTGAACTGTTGGAGCTCGAGAGCAAAAAGGCAGCACACAGTAGGTGGAAGCAGGGGAAGCTGTAATGGAGGAATTTAGAAACCTTGTCCATGGCTGTGAGGATGATGCCAAAGCTGCCCTGGACTTGATACCTGCAGGGGAGGCTGAGGGCAGGAAGATGACCTGATATAGCTTCATTTGCAGTTAAAGAATAGACAGGGTGATTGTGAGCCTGCTGCTGAACTTCATAAAAGTAGAATCAGACAGGACTGAGGTTCTTCGTGGCTTCTTTGCCTCCATCTTCACCAGCAAGGTCTCCTGGGACTTTGTTCCTGAAGGCAGGAGTCTGGAGAACACCCAGCAGTGGATGGGGCTCAAGTCAGGGGTGACCTGAGCAAACTCAGACACCATTACAGAACAGGAGATGGGTCACTTGACCAGCTCCCTGAACACAATTGTGGCCATGCTGTGACATTGTAGATGCCCTTTTGGTCCAATGGAGAGTGTGTTTTCTCTTCAGGTGTCCTGGCCTGTCTTCTAACTCACATGGTGATTTAGGTACTCACTTTCCTAAAAAAAAAATAATTCTTTATCAAGGGACACTCCAGATTAGTATGAAAAGGAGGCTGCTGATACCACCTGTTCTGGAAAGGGAGGGAAGGGCGAGCAGGGAAGAAAACAGAAGAAATTTGGTTTTATTGCTGTTTATTATGGAAATTCTCTCTGTTTGGCAATTCCTGAAATCTCTCTAATCATCCACACCAGTCTTGAATCACTTAGAAAAATGCTACACAGAGCCTTGGCTTGTTAGAGCATTTTCGATGTTAATGAGCCCTCTGCTGCCATGATCCTGAACTGCAGATGCTGAAAGAATGAACAAACTTTTTATACAGTGAAAAGCAGAAGCAAACCCCAAGTTTCTGAGGGTGTGGAACCCCATGAAGGGCCATCACTAACACAGCTGTGAAGGAAACAACCAGTGCAGGTCCCTGTCCCTGGAGGTTGGTGAAGGAAAGACTTGGAGACACTGGTTACAGGTGGTGCTGTTACTTTATCTGTAAGGCTCTGGTTTTCTGTGGAGTTGGAAATGCCTGTGAGTTCCTCACAACTCATCCAGCTTCTTTCATACACCTGGCAATGGTCACCAATCAGCTCAATGTCCCAGTCTCACACTTGCTTGAATCCTCTGTTTGGATCCATATCCATCACTCCAGGAGGTTCATGCATCCACCAGGCTCATGGGTGATTCCTGAGGACCATCCAAGTGTGGGCAGTGTAAGAGAGGAGCAGGGCAGGGTCAGCTCATGGGCCATGACTGAGCACAAACACCCCAGCAGCAGCCATTCCCCACCTCCCAGGCACAGCCATGCCCACAGGATGGAAATGTCACTGCCATACATGAGTAGCCCAAGAGAGGCCTTTCTTCCTTCAATATTCCCAGGAAATTCTTCCTCCTGTTCCTCCTCCACCTGCAGACATCAACTGCTTTCCATTTCTGGGCTCAGACATGGCTGGAAGGGTTCACTGAAGCCATCAGCCATCTCATTGCTTCTCCCTGACATGCCCTGACCCTCTCCCACACCTACACATGGCCAATCACGGCTGCTCAGGGCCTCCTGCTCTTCAGAAGAGGCCTTGAGCTTCTTGGTTCTTCCTGGTGCTTGGTATAAACTTCCTCACTCTCTCCAGAGTTCATGGTGAGCTGTCTAGTCCATAATAGCCCCTTTATGACCATGTCTTACTGAATGGTTGTCTTTGTATGATCATTTGTGCAGAAAGGGCAGTCACAGGACAGCACCCAATGTGTCAAAACTGATGCCGAGGGAAATGCCGTCAAGAGCTGATGAGTTACCCCTGTGTCTGTGTCTCTCCTGGAAGGAATCTGTCCCGAGAAGGGGATCCAGCTCCTGCCACTCTCTGCAGAGGCACATGAGCAGTGTCCGTGCGCCTGGGGACACAAAGGGTGACTTTTCCTAGACCACCCTTTTCCAAACTAAATGATTCTATGATATTATGAGTTCATGATTTGGTTTGAAACCATTTAAATTCCCACTACCTGCAGCTTTCTTCAAGGGTGGTTGTTGTGTGGCACAACTGTCCTGGCTCTCCAGGCAGATTGGGCACAGGTTTGGTGTCTGCATTGGGAGTTTTTCCCTTCCTGGGGTAAAAGGCTGTTGAGGAGAGACAGTTGTAGAGATTTGGGTCACAGGGGTTTGGAGCAATCCTGTCAAACTCTGAGCAGGCTGAGCTTTGGAGCCAAGGGACAACAGAGTTGGTCTCAAAGATATTTTTTGAATGGTGTTACTATCACTGATAACAGTAACAGAGAATTCCTTATTCATCGTTATGCTAATGAACTAAAGCTCTTTAATGTCCTTCCCAACAGTCATTCGCAATTCTCAGAACAGATGCTACATCTCAGTAGTTATCTTCTTCTATGAAGTTCTTAAAACAGTGCTTTCTCTCACTTCTACCTTTTTTAGCATTGAAAGAATACAACTCTTGGACAGAATTGCTCCCATATCATCCCTATTCCATACATTTTCTCCTTCCTTTTTCTGGTGTGAGGAGCAGGTGACATAGGGGAGTTCCTTCCTTTTTAGGCAAAGAAAGCCAAGGAACAGATTCCAGGTCAGTGCAAAGTCACCAAGGAAGCCAGAATCTTTATGTGGTGTGCACTGACACACACTGTCACCTGCATTTCCTGTCTCTGAAGACCCAACCGTGCAGCAGAGTCTGGAGTTCTGAGCTCCCTTCATCTGCCCTGTGTGACACGCGTAAAATGGAACTACCCCAGTCAAGAAGCTGGTTTTGATTCTTTCCAAGATGGTGCAGAGTGGCCTCAATGTGACACCGTCCTGCTGTCTCAGCTCCTGGGATGCTGCCCCTGCTGTCCCATGGACTGGAAAGGATTGTGTTAGTTGCAGTGACCCTGACTTGATCCCCATCCACTGCTGGTTGTTCTCCACATTCCTGTCTCAAATCACAGAGGATTGGGAGGCAGTAATTTCTCAGAAGAAAGATTCTTCCTTTCAGAGTGTTGGTAGGAAATGTATTTTGCTGAGTAACTGGACACAATTATGTATTTTCCTATATATTTACCAACACATATATATACTTCTTTTTCCTTATGATCACATAGAAAGACAGATAACACAGATCTCTGGAGATCACTGTCAACATGGCCTTCTAAACAGAGAACAGTTGAATTCACCTTTTTATCCTTATTTCCTCCATCAGGCCAGAGTGGCCAACAGCTTCCAGCGTGACTCACTGTGTGCCAAGGGTAAAAAGTGGCACTGACAATCCATGGCAGTGGATTGTTTGGTGCCTTCGACACTGTGCAAGTCACAAGGATTATCTTTCTTAATGCTGGAGGCTTTGGTAGGAGAGTAATCTAGAGAACACATTTAAAAAATGTAGGGAAAAAGAAACCAAAAGAAAGATGTAGAATGAAGTAAATGTCTTTTTGCAACTTTAAGCATCAAACGTTGTTGGTGTTTTAATTCTCCTTTTTATGTTTTGAATACTTTAAATATCAGTGTTTTCCCATGACATCAAAATGAGACATTTCAGGATGTGCATTAAGAACAAGAGAAGTTCTCATCTTCGACACCATTTCCCTTCTCAGCACTCTCTCTGTTATCTGTGCATCCGATCTCCCTCATCCTCCAGGTATTTCCTCCTGCCATAACTAAACTGACCATGTCTGAAGTCCCATTTCCAGCAGCTGATCTGCACACAAGCACTTGCGATTGCTCTCTGGGTTTCCCTTCCTCTTACTGTTTGATCACTCAGACACTTGTCAACAACCCAGTTGCTGCTTTCAGCTTCAAGGAGTTAAAAACTTCCTTGTCTTTCAGTAGTCTGTCTAATTCTGCCTTTAGCCAACTCTTTTATTGCGTTTATCATAGAGTTTCCTTTCTGTCTACAACATTTCTTGCATGGTTCTGCCTTGGAGAGGGTGAACCTCAGTGGTGGCAGTTTGTCCTTGTTGTACAATTGAGAAGTGTGTTTTCTTTTAATCATGACTCTCATCAGTTGTATTTTGTTTGTTCAAAGGTAAAGCAAAGCCCCTGTTTGCTGTGTGCAGCCAGGTCTCCAAGGAGAGCAGGTGGGAGCTGGTGCAAAGGAGCCGGCACATCCAGCTGCAGACTGCAGTGGAGAAGTCTGGTGTAAGGAAAAGGGATGCAAGGCCCAGGGGGCCATGAGAGAAACGATGGGGCTGGGGAGGTGAGGAGCAAGGTTGTGCACACGGTGTGAGACCTCAAGGGACAGCTTCTCCAGCCAGTCCAGACCTGCTTAGGAGAGACCCTGGATCCACATCAGATAACGCTGCAATCAGCTCTTCTCCAAACTGAACAGTAATGAAATACACCCGTTACAATAGAAAGACATTTTTGTCAGAAGCTTTTTGAAATCTTTCTCCATAATTACACCAAGAAAACTCTCTAATTAACTAGACAAGATTGGAAGACAATTACAAGAAGAGACATGGTTTGTCAGAGCTTTCTTCAGTGTAATGAGCCCCATGGTGCATTTGGTGCTGAGTCCTTGAACATTACTCAGGTGCTGAGAGGAGATTGCACAAACCTTTCCAGAACTCAAACCCAGAAGAAAAAAGTACTAAGTACCTTGAAGTATTAATGAGTTCCACTGAGGGCAAGTACCAGCAGAGCCTCCCCAGGGACTCGTTAGAGCAGAGAATTGGAGGCCATGATGGCAGAAAAACAAAGGGAAATGTGCAGGCAGCTGAGGTGCTGAGAAAAGCCTGGTTTTGTTGGGTGAAGCAGAGAGGCCAAGGCCTGACCCCCAGCCCCTGGGAAGGCAGATCCTGTCCCTCACACATTGCTCAGGGCTCTTCCTGGGCCAGGGGGATGTGGGCTGTGTGATGCTGAGTGAAGGACAATGGTGTGACAGTTCCCAGCCTTCCTGGGGGTGTGCAAGGAGGCCATGAGGTGCCCCAGTGCCTCAGGACAACATGTCTCCTCACAGGCCTTGGTGGCAGAGGCAATGGCCATAGCCAAGGGGACAAAGACTTGGGTTCTCTTGGTGACATCCAGCCTTGCCAGTGCCCTTTGCCATCTCCACCACAGGTTGTCCTACACTGTCCCACAGCTGCTTCTGTTTCCCTGCAGGCTGTAGACACCCATCTCGCTTCCTCCCCTTGCTCTCACCCTGGTATTTCCATACGTTGACTGATGTGTCTTCACTCTCATGCTCTGTTCCTGGAAACACAAGAACATGGACTGAACTCATACTCCTTCTGGATGATTTCTTGTGCCACAGCACTGCCCTTTGGGGGACATTTCTTCCTCCAAATGTCCAGCCTCCATGTTCCAAGCTGTGCTGTGTGGCAGTGTTTCTCTGCTGTAGAAATTAGGACCATGAAAGCTACTGACCTGTCAGCCTCTTACCTGGGCCTGGGAAGATCATGGCACAGATCCTCCTAGAAGCTGTGTTAAGGCACAGGGAGGACAGGGAGGTGATTTGAGACAGGCAGCACGTCTCCACCAAGGGCAAGTCCTGCCTGACTAACCCAGTGGCCTTCTCCGATGGAGTAACTACATCAGTGGACAAAGGAAGGGCTATGGATGTCATGCATTTGGACTTTTGTAAAGCCTTTGACATGCTCCCTCACAACATCCTTCTCTTTAATTTGGAGAGGTATGGGTTTGATGACTGGACTGTTCTGTTGGTGAGGAACTGCCTCAGTGTTTGCATCCAGAGAGTGGTGGTCAGTAGCACAATTTCTGGATGAGCACTGGTGACAAGTGGTGTCCCTCAGGGGTCCATACTGGGGTCGGTACTGTTTAATATCTTCGCCAACGGCATAGTGGGATCAAGTGCACCTTCAACAGGTTTATACATGACACCAAACAGAGTGGTGTTGCTGACACACCTGAGGGACAGAGACCATCCAGAGGAACCTGGATAAGTTCAAGAAGTGGGTTCATGTGAGTCTCCTGAGCTTCAAGAAGGCCAAACTCAAGGTCCTGCACCTGGGTTGGGGCAACCCTGGGTATCAGTACAGGCTGGGGATGAAGGGATGGAGAGCAGCCCTGACGAGAAAGACTTGGGGGGACTGGTGGGTGAAAGACTGGACTGTAGCCGACAATGTGCACTTGCAGCCCAGAAGGTCAAACGTATCTTGGGCTGCATCCAAAGGAGCATGACCAGCAGGTCAAGGGAGGGGATTCTGCCCCACTCTGGTGAGAGCCCACCTGGAGTCCTGCATCCAGCTCTGGAGCCCTCAGTACAGGAAAGACATGGATGTGTTGGAGAGGGTCCAGAGCAGGGTCACCAAGATGATCAGAGGGATGGAACAGCTCTGCTGGCAGGACAGGCTGGGAGAGTTGGGAAGAGAATGCTCTAGGAAGACCTGATTGTGACTTTTCTGTACTTAAAGGAGACTGATAAGAATGATGGAGACACTTTTTAACAGGGCCTGTTGTGGTAGGACAAGGGGTTATGGTTCTGAACTAGAAGAGGGGAAATTCAGTCCAGACATGGGAAGACGTTTTTTTAAAATGCGGGTGATGAAACACGACCATTGGCTGCCCAGGGAGGTGGTGGATGCCACCCCCCTGGAGACATCCCTGGCCAGGCTGGATGAGACTCTGAGCAACATGATCTGGTCGAAGGTGTCCCTGCTCATGGCAGGGAGGTTGGACTGGATGACCGCTGAAGCCCCCTTCCAAGAATCTCTCTGATTCCTACCTCCAAGGAAAGCTCCACAGCCTGGGAAATATCCCTTCAAGCATAGAATCATAGAATCATTTGAGTTGGAAGTGACCATTAAGATCACCGAGTCCAACCATAACCTAACTCTAGCATTAAAACACATCCCTAAAACCTCATTAATACATCTTTTAGACACCTCCAGGAATGGTGACTCAACCACTTTCCTGAGCAGCCTGTTCACTGCTTCACAACCTTTTCCATGAAGAAATATTTCCTAATATCAATTCTGAACCTTCTCTGGCACAAGCTGAGGCCATTTCCTCTCATCCTGTCCCTTGCTACTCAGGAGAAAAACAACACCCTCCGTGCTACAACCTCTTTTCCGATAGTTGTAGAGAGCTAAAAGGTCTCCCCTCAGCCTCCTTTTCTCCAGGCTAAACACCCCCGGGTCCCTCAGCTGCTCCTCAGAAGACTTGTGCTGCAGACCCTCAACACCCTTGTCCCCCTCCTTTACACTCTGCCCCTCACAGACGGCTCAGGGCTCTTCCTGGGACCGTGGGATGTGGGTGTGCAAGGCCCAGGGAAGGACAACACTGGTACAACAACTTCCAGCTTCCCCAAGGGGCTGCAAGGAGGTACCGAGGCCCCAGAGCCATGAGGACAACATGGCTTCTCCTGGGCCTCAGTGTCAGAGACAACTGCCATGGCCAAGGGGACAGAGACCTGGGTTCTGTGGGTGCCTTCCAGCCTTGCCAGCGCCCTTTGCCATCTCCACCACAGGCTGTTCTACACGGTCCTACCCCTGCCCCTCTTTCCCTGCAGGCTGCAGACACCCATCTCGCTTCCCCACCTGCTCTCACCCCAGCATTTCTGCACCTTCACTGCTGTGTCTGCACCCTCACTGGCTGCTCTTTGGAACACAAACCATGGGCTGATCCAGCTCCCTCTGGGTGAGCTCTTGCACCGCAACACTGCCCTTCCACTGACATTTCTTCCTCTGATATCCTGTCCTCACTTTCCAAACTGCACTATGTGATTTTTTATTTCCCTCTTCTGCTTTTTCCCAGCACAAAGGAATACTCAGCCACCTCAGAATCTGCCCTTCATGCAGGGAACCCAACCCGTTAGGCTTCTTGTGGTCTTTTACCTGACAGGAGAGAAGTCACCTCACCATGATCTTATAAATCCCATGACTGCTGCTGGCCTTTCAGCTTCCCTGACAGACACGACCATGTTCCTGCTGCTGTCCCGTCATGTTCTCAGGTGGGATGGACATGACAACCCATCTCCAAGGCCTCTTCCTGGGTAGGACCCGTGGGCACTTTGGCAGAGGTTCTTTCCCAGCCATGTCCCTGCGGCTGGGCTGTCACCTCGAGTGACAAAACTGACCTCACTGCCCCTTCACACCCACACGCCTCTGACTGGATTATGAGTGTCTGAGACACAACTGACTTCATGATACCATAACCATCCATCACCGTTTGGTCCAGGACCCTATCAGATAACAGTATGATTGTTTTATCAAATTTATCAAATATATTCTCTACTGGTGATTTGAGTGGAAAAACACTCTTCTGAGGAACTGCTGTATTTATGTTGACACCTTTAGAACTGCTTTTCTGTCTCTTATTCTTTTTGATTTTCCTCTGCCTATTCTGTCTTCAAAATCCTCTTCAAGGGAAAGATTCATTGAATTGCAGAATAACTTTAGGTTTGAAGAGAGCCCTTGTCTCACTTGTCTCGCTGTCCTGCTCAGGCAGGGTGAACCAGGTGAGGTTGTTCAAGGGTTCAAAGTGCACTTGTCACATCATACAGAGGGAGAATAAAGACATTGAGCAGTGTTGGCCCAAGCGCTGGTCCCTGAGGGATTGCACTGGTAACCGGCTACACTGAGGGCTTTGTACCACTGATGACATTTGGTTTGATTGTCCAGCCAACCTCCCACCCAGCTCCCAGTTCTCCATCCCAGAGATCACTGATCTGGCTAGTAGGACACCTTGGAACACCATGTCTGTGACCTTGCAAAATTCCAGGCATGGAGGCAGGCTGACCAGCCATTAATTCTCCTTCATGCTTTTCTTGCAGATGGGTTTGACATTTGCTTTTTCCGAGGACCTCGGAACCCTTCTGACTGTTTTGTCACTTTTGAGAGCACAATCCAGAAGCACAGGCAAGGGTGGCAGAGCAGACTGGAGCACTTGCAATGATCCTGTCCAGGGCAGCTGAGACGAATCTCACTGGGGCAGTGAGGTTTGTTCCTGGAGTCACACACAGAAATGTCAGGTTCTGTCAAGCATCCATGTCTGACATGGACTCGTGAACTCCTTCTGTACCCAGGGATGCTCAGAGACAGAGTCTGTCCCTTTTACACATAGAGGTTGTAGTCTCAGTTTCTCTCTGGCCTCCTGTTGCCACTCCCAAAGAAGGGGAGGCACCTCAGCCCTGTGGTGTGTCACATCCTCTGCACTCATCTGAGATGTCCCGCGTCATGAGGAATGGACACGGGGATCACAGCTGGAGGATGCAAACCCAGTGCTGCATTCAGGTGGTTTCCCAAAAGATGTTTATTCCAGTATGAAGTGACCTCAAGAGCTTGTTTGTGCCACAGGCCTTCACGGAATCCCCAGGAACAGCTGATGACGTTTGTCCTCACTTGGGTTCATCTCACCTCACGTACATGATGTGCGTGCTCACATCTCATCTGTACAATGCAAACATGGATTTCTGACCTGCTCATTCAGTGCCCATCCACGGAGGGAAGAGCTGTGAGCTGGGGAGAGAGGCCAGGGCTGGAAATGGTGGTTATGAGGGGTGTGACGATGCCCTGGGTCAGCTTCTGAGGGGTGTCCAGTGCACAGGGGCAGAGCCCAGCCCCTGCTCTGCTGGTCCTGCAGGTCTCTGGCAGGAGGCCTGGCTGTGAGAGGACACTGCTGTACCAGCCCTGCACACACACACTGCTCAACTGTACAATGGTGTTTGAATCTGTGGCCACATTTGTGGGCATGTTTTTGAGATAACCTTTAGAAGAAGACCTAAACCCTCAGGCCCTACCCATAGGAGATCACTTTTCTCTATAGAAGAACTGTTCCAGAGGCCAGCTCTGTCACAGCAGTGCCCATTGCCTGTCCCTGCCTGCGCTCACAGCACTGACACACAGCAGGACGGGGACCAAGCTGTCAGAGCACTCAGGCCTTGCACCAACACAAGGGATGAGAAGGAGAATGTGAGAGCGGAATGAGAATATTTATAATATTTATAGAGCCAGTGGGATGAAAACAAAAAGCAGAAAATTAATTACAAAGGGGATGAACAAAATATCATGACTGACTGAAAAATGAACACCACCAACACACTAAGAATTCTTGGCGTCTAATGAGTTACATTAAAACTGTTATCTGTTAAAGAGAAGATTACGGGCAGTTTTCTCTTTTAGAAAAGCATCCCGCATTAGTTTCCACAGAGCGTCCCTGAGCTCCCAGTTCCTCATGCTGTAGATGAGGGGGTTCAATGTTGGAGGTACCAGCGAGTACAGAACAGACACCACCAGGTCCAAGGATGGGGAGGAGATGGAGGGGGGCTTCAGGTAGGCAAATATGGCAGTGCTGACAAACAGGGAGACCACGGCCAGGTGAGGGAGGCAGGTGGAAAAGGCTTTGTGCCGTCCCTGCTCAGAGGGGATCCTCAGCACGGCCCTGAAGATCTGCACATAGGACACCACAACGAAAATGAAACACATAGAAAATAAACAGGCACTAACCAAAAGCAGCCTAAGTTCCCTGAGGAAGGAGTGTGAGCAGGAGAGCTTGAGGATCTGGGGGATTTCACAGAAGAACTGGCCCAGGGCATTGCCCTTGCACAGTGGCAGTGAAAATGTATTGACCGTGTGCAGCAGAGAATAGAGAAACCCAGTGGCCCAGGCAGCTGCTGCCATGTGGACACAAGCTCTGCTGCCCAGGAGGGTCCCGTAGTGCAGGGGTTTGCAGATGGCAACGTAGCGGTCGTAGGACATGATGGTGAGAAGAAAATATTCTGCTGAAGCACAGAAAAAATAAAAAAAGAGTTGGGCAGCACATCCTGTGTATGAAATTGTGCTGGAGTCCCGGAGGGAATTGTCCATGGATTTGGGGAGAACGGCGGTGATGGATCCCAGGTCGAGGAGGGCGAGGTTGAGCAGGAAGAAGTACATGGGGGTGTGGAGGTGCTGGTCCCAGGCTATGGTGGTGATGATGAGGCCGTTACCCAGGAGGGCGGCCAGGTAGATGCCCAGGAAGAGCCAGAAGTGCAAGAGCTGCAGCTCCCGTGTGTCTGTGAACGCCAGGAGGAGGAACTGGGTGATGGAGCTGCTGTTGGACATTAGGTACCTGTGGGCATGAGGACGTGTGCAAGGAGGAAAAGACAGTGATAGTTTAGATGAGACTTCTCTGTCATTTCTCACAGACCCTCCCACAAAGAGACCCATTTTTTTCTTTTTCCAGGAGAACGTCCTGGCTGGAGCCCTCGTGGGTGCTTGATGAGTGTGCAATGAAGAGCAGGGTCTCTGCCCAGGGGCTCTTGAGCAGTCAGCCTGACCCTGTGTGATTGGGTGGGCAGGGGCCAGTCCTGGGGTTCAGCTTTGTCAGCTGGAACCGCTCCTGGTGCAGAAGCTCACAGCTTGGAACGAAACCTCAAGCAGACAGCCAATAGTCCTAATGATGGCATTTGATTCAGAGAGCCTCATCTCACACCCCAGCCCCACAGACTGCATTGCCCACACCGCACAGGTCAGAGCAAAGCTGGACACGTGTTCCCATGGACACACCTGCAGGAAAGGACCCACAAGATCAGGCTGTGACTCTGCAGATGAAACTGCCATCTCCAGAGAGCCTGACAGCAAGAACAAGATCCCAACAGCAGTGACCCAGAGCAGGGGAGCAAGAAGGACAATGCGGTGAGGGTGGGTGTGAGAGAGGCCAGGGCAGAGGCAGCCGGGCACTCAGACAGTGTCACCCTTCCCCAGCTGTGCAGCCACCTCCCAGACACCAACATTGCCGGGCAGCTGCTCTCAGCCCCTGTGCTCTGCAGAGGAACTGGAGCTCTGGCTGCACAGGAGCTGCTCCATGCCTTGGAGCCCCCGGCCCTGAGGGCAGAGGCTTTGCTGGGTGGGAGAGGAGGCCAGGGGGCTGCTCACAGGAGGGATCTGCACTGCAGGGGATCACAGGGACTTTTCTCTGTTCTCCCTCCCATAACAATGCCGGGTTTAGTTTCCTCTCATTTCTGATCATTTCCCTGCTGCCTGGAGATTCTCCCCCTGGGAGGTGTTTCCCTGTCCATGTCTCTTCCCTGTCAGCGCTCACAGACCCCATCCCAGCCTCTGTGCCCTCCCCCTGGCCCTACAGATCCTGCCTCTTCACAGGGCACTGCCTGGGGGCATCTTCCTCTTTGCAGGCTGGAAAACAGGACAGGTCAGACTAGGCTGAGGGGTCCAGCAAAGGTGATGCAGGTGCTGTGCACAGGCAGAGGGGTGGTGAAGGGATGTTATCAGCCTTCTGGCAGATGTGCTGATCACTCAGAGTTGCAGTTCAGGAGTATCAGGGACTTGTTTAAGCATGAGAACTCATTTTCATTTTATATCTTCCTGCACCTCCCACCCCTTGGGATAGGAAACTGAAAAGACAGGCTCAAGAATGGTCCTTATCTGTCTGGTAATCCTTACATTGATCTTGTCCTTGAGTCATCCCCTTGGAAAAATGCTGGGGTTGATCTGGATCTGTGAACAGCCCTGACCTACACAGCACCACCGCAGAAAAACATTTCCTGCCCTATAGGGTTTGCTCCTTTCACCCACATTTTCTCTCCTCAGTATTGTTGTTATCTCCCCAGGTAGGCTGAGCGCTGACCCTGGCAGGCAGCAGAGTCCCTGCCCCGGCACAACCCTGGGGTGCAGGGACCCTGCTCTGCAGGACAGCCCTGGGCACCCCTGGGTGCTCACCCGGCTTCACAGCTGTTCAACACTGCCTGACAAGAGTCCCTTCCTTACAGATCCCACCAGCTGTGCCTGTGCCAGTTTTAGGAGATGCCTCCAGGAGCTACAGCTGCATTGCCCTGCACCCAGAGACTTACCATGGCAAGGGCTGCAAAAGGTTTCTCCTCCAGTGAGCTCTCGGTCATCCTCCCAATCCTGACCACCTTTAATCTCTCTCTGCCTTGCTCGTCTCCCTGAGATCCCCAGGCAGAGCCCTCAGCCCTGCTGCGTGTGCAGAGGAGCTGCTCCTGGGCAGAGCTGTCTCTCTGCAGCGCTGCCGCTTGCCAGGAGCTCCCTCTGTCCCAGGAGCCCAGCCCAGCCCAACAGCACTGGAGCAGCCCAGGACGCTTTAATGACCCCTCTGGTGCGTTTGGTGCTGAGTTCATGAACCTCAGACCCTGAGGGCAAGTTAATGAAGTCAAACTCAGATCTAAACTTCAAAGTTTCTTGTAATGTTAATGAATTCCACCTAGGGACACAACTGAGAAACCATCCCTAGGGCAGATGAGACAGAACAAAGGGTAAGGAAGTGAAAGGTGGCTCTGATGCTAGAGGAAACCTGAATGTGTTTCATTAACCAAAGGGCCAAGCCCTGACTCCCAGCCCCTGGGAAGTCAGATCCTGTTCCTCCCACCTTGCCCAGGGTCCTTCCTGGGACAGTGTGATGTGGGGCTGTGCAATCCAAGGGCAGGACTATGTCTGGTGGGGGCTTTCAGCCTCTTTACATCCCGTGATCATCTCCACGACAGCCTACACAAAGCCTTGGGCTGATGCAGACTCCCTCTGCTGACCTGCCCCACCACAGCACTGCCCTTCCAGTCACATTCCTTCCTGCTCATGTCCAGCCTGGACCTTCCCAGCTGCACTTTGTGCCATTATTTCTTTCTCATGCTCTTTCCCACTATGCAGAAAACATCCACCACCTCTGAAACCACCCTTCAAGCACTCTCTGGCTACTCCTGCACTGCTGCAGCCTCCCCAGCGCTGCTGGGCCAAAGCAGCCCAGGTCCCTCAGCATCCCACACCATGTGCACAAGGTGCTGAACCTGCCTTGGCAGAGCCCTGCACTCTCCAGTTCCTCCCTGCTTCTCCAAACTGGGAAGCCGCACACTGGCACACCCCCGTGTGTGTGGGGTCACACCAGTGCTGAACCGAATGGGATGAGAGCTCCAGGTGTCAGGGTCCCCACGCTCCTCCTCATGCAGCCCCGTGTGCAGCTGCCTTGTTCATGGTGAGCGTGCACCACGGGCTGGTGTGGGGACCTTGGAGTGCCCAGGCCCTTCTCCTCAGGGTCACTGCTCAGCGTGTCAGGTCCTGCTCTGTCCTGATGCATGACGTTGTTTTCCTGCCCTGATAAAAAAATTGACACTTCATGTTGAGAAACTTTAGAGATCTGTGATGGTGGAACCCCAAATTTTCTCAAGGTCTGGACTCTCTGTTTGCTGCAGCTGCAGCTACTCCACTTGTGACCAGGGAAGAGACCACTCGCCTTGGGAGTCCCTCGTGCCACAAAATATAAAGGGCCCCAGCCTCCAGGACTATCAGAGCTTTCTGAGGGGTGACCCCAAACGTTTTTCCAGGTCTGGACTCTCCCTTGAATGAAGCTCCATTTGATCAACTCTTAATGTTTGCATGTAGATGGCTTATCCTGATAAGGCTGTTTCTCCCAACATAATAGCCTGAGGAGTTAGGGGACAGTATAAATACCATCTCTGGGAGAAACTGTGGGGTCTTGGTGGTCTGATAGTCATAATGCCTGAGGTCTAGAGATTCTAAAGTTTCTCTTTGTGCAGCAGGAATGGGTGGAGCTCTGCCTGGGGACAGACAATATCAGCTTAAGTTTGAGTCAGCATGAGAGGGCAGAACAACATGGGCAGTGTTGTGGTGACTGGACATCACTGGCTCACTGGTCAGGCAGAGGAGTTATATGAGGCCTCCGTCAGAGAAATGAAAGAAGCCTCATGTTTCCAGGCCGTGTCCTTGTGGCAGACGTGAGATATCCCAGTATCTGCAAGGTACCATCCATCCAGGAGGGGTTGGAGCTCATTGACAACATCTTCCTGACACGGGTGACTGAGGAGTCAGTGAGGTGAGGTGCCCTGTGCAGCTTCACACTTACAAACCACAAAGAGTTGGTCAGGATGGAACAGTCAGGGATGGGAAAGTGGAGCTGAGGCTCCTGGGAGATGATCACAAGGCCAAGAGCAGGATTTCAGGAGAGCAAGCTTTGGCCTGCTGAGGGACCTGCTTGGTTCCTATGGGACATGACCTTGGTGTCTGCAGTGCTTTTCTCTCACATCTCCTCCCTCCTCTCTCCCACCTGCTGTTGTGCAGCATTTTTTACCCTTTCTCAAATACAATATCCCAGAGGTGCTGCCAGCATCACTGAGTGGCTCAGATTTGGCGATGTTTGGGTCCATCTTGGAGCCAGCTGAAATGGACGCTGTCTGATGTTGATCAAACTCCTGTTGTCTTCTCAGAGAGGTGACAACTGTAGCACAGCCACACTCACCTCCAGTTCCAAGACTTGTCATATAAACCAGCACAGGGTGACAGTGCTTTGGGTGTTATAAAATGCTGGATTATGGAGAAGCAGTGGAAAAGATCTTCTGTCAGCAACCTGAAGAAGTCACCAGTCAATGAGCAGTTTCCTATGGGGAACTGTAATTGACTGACATTCAGTGGTCTGGCAAAGTTGCAGGTGCCAACAGTCCAGAGGATCTTGGGCCATCTGCTTAACATGTCCGCTTGGTGGGCAACAAGGGTGATTCTCACCTGGATCTGGAACTGGAAAACAAAAAGAGCTGGTGAGGGATGTGAACATCAGTGTCCACTTTGGCTGTTGTGGCCTGGAAGCAGTGGGTTCGCAGGCACCAGAGGGGAGGGAGGAAGGCCAGCAGCAGAGCACAGGCTGGTGGGCTCCAGCGGAGAAGACTTTGACATAGTGGGGGATGGTGGGCAACGTGGTGACATGGAAGTAGGTCTGGGTAGGATGAAGGAGCTCAGGAAATCTGATCAGTCTTACAGGACAGCCTGCTCCAAGCACAAAATGTTGTCTCTAAGTACCATGTAAAGAAGTATTTGTCTTATGAGGCTGCTCGTCTGAACTGACATAGCTCCAGGGCAAAAAGGCAGCACACAGGAGGTGGAAGCAGGGGAAGATGCTAAGGAGAAATTTAGAAACCTTGTCCACGGATGTGGGGATGATGCCAAAGCTGCCCTGGCCTTGATACCTGCAGGGGAGTGTAAGGGCAGCAAGATGAACTGATTCATCTTCCTTACAGCAGAATAGACAAGGGTAACATGAGCCTGCTGCTGAATTCATAAGAGTAGAATCAGCCAGGACTGAGGTTCTTCATGGCTTCTTTGCCTCCATCTTCACCACCAAGGTCTCCTGGGACTTTGTTCCTGAAGGCAGGAGTCTGGAGAACACCCAGCAGTGGATGGGCTCAAGTCAGGAGTGACCTGAGCAAACTCAGACACCATTACAGAACAGGAGATGGGTCACTTGACCAGCTCCCTGAACACAAGTATCACTGTGCACAGCACCTGAGATTCCCAGGTACAACCACCTTTTGATCCAGAGGAGTGTGATTCCTCTTAAGGTGTCCTGGTCTGTCTCCTCACTCACGTGGTGATTTAGGCACCCACTTTTCTGACATATTCTGTCCTTTTCAGGAGATGCACCACATCAATATGAACTGGAGGCTGCTGATACCACCTGTTCTGGAAAGGGAGGGAAGGGCGAGCAGGGAAGGAAATAGAAGAAATTTGGCTTCGTTGCTGTTTATTATGGAAATGCTTCTCATTTGACTATTCCTGAAACCTCCCTAATCATCCACACCAGACTTGAAGCCTTTAGGAAAATGCTGCACAGAGCCTTGGCTTGTAAGAGCATTTTCGATTTTCATGAGCCCTCTGCTGCCATGATCCTGAACTGCAGCTACTGAAACAATTAACAAACCTCTCATGAAGTGAAAGGCAAAAGCAAACCCCAAGTTTCTGAGGGTGTGTGGGACCCCATGAAGGGCCATCACTGACACAGCTGTGAAGGAAACAACCAGTGCAGGTCCCTGTCCCTGGAGGCTGGTGAAGGAAAGACTTGGAGACACTGGTTACAGGTGGTGAGGACCATGTGGAGGTGGTTCTGATGCCATGTCAGCCCTTGATGCTTGTTCATCACCAGAATGGCTGAGCCCTGATCCCTGGGACCTGGTAGACTTTTCTCCAATGTTTTCAAGGCTTTTCCTGTGGTCAGTGTGAGTATTTTGTTTTTTGGGGGTGGGTTTTATGTCAAGTGCTGTTGCTTTAACTGCAAGGGTCTGGTTTTCTGTGGAGTTGGAAATGTCTGTGAGTTCCTCACAGCTCATCCAGCTTCTTTCATTCACCTGGCAATGGTCACCAATCACCTCAGTGTCCCAGTCCCAAATTTGCTTGTGAGGCGCAGAATGACCTTACAACCCTTGAGGTTATAAAGAGGGTATGCATTTATTTACGACGCTGGACTCACGGGGAATCATTTCACCTAATGCGTGAGTAAAATTACAGTAGCTGTGAACTTGGTTAAATGGAACACCTATACATATTCATAACCTGTCCCCAAGAGGGCGGTTCTTATTACAATGAGTTCAGGAGACCATTTCCAGAGTCTCCACCTCCGGCTCCTCCTGGTTGCAACTGCGCAGTGATCGTGAACCCGGGTCCTCTTTCTCTGTACACGGTCACCTTTGGTCCAGTGTGATGAGTTGGTTGGGTCTCAGACTGCTGAGTCGGTTAAAACTGGCGTATCTCCTGTCCTGTGCCCAAAACTCTGTAATCTGGTTCACCCAAGGATGCATGAAGGATTATTATTTTTGCAAGGTGTCAGTGAAATCCTGTTTTTCATACAATAAGTTACACAGAGTTAAGCAAGGCAGGGCAAGAGTGATGTGGGTTAAAGTGTCAGCTCTCTAAGTGTCTTTAGTGATGTGGGGTAGGGTTAGTTCCTTAAGTGTCAAGTGTTAGTTTTTAAGTGTTAATTAGTTAATTGTCAATTCCCTGCATCACTACAAGGACGTCATGAAGCTGTTCATGAAGAAATCAGAAAGGCTAAAGCCCAACTGGAGCTGAATCTGAGCAGTGCCATCAAAAGGAAATAAACAAACTATAAATACTTCAGAAAAAAAAAAAAAAAGGATGCACAAGGAAATATATTGACAAAAGAACAGGGAAAGGTTGAGGTACTAGAAGCCTCCTTTGACTCAGTCTTTAATAGTCAGAACAGTTGTGCTCCAGGTATCCAGCCCCCTGAGACAGAAGACAGGGATGAGGAGCAGAATGAAGTCCAAACAATCCAAGTGGAAATGGTTGGTGACCTGCTACACCACTTGGACACCCACAGGTCTATGTGGCCAGATACACCCACGGGTGCTGAGGGAGCAGGCAGAGGTGATCCCTGAGCCTCTTTCCATTATCTCCCAGCAATCATGGCTAAGTGGGGTGGTCCCAGTTGACTGAAAGTTGGTGAATGTGACACCCATCTACAAGACGGGATATAAGAATGATCTAGGGAACTACAGTCCTGTCAACCTGACCTCAGTCCCAGGGAATAGTATGGATCATATCATCCTGAGTGCCATCATGTGGCAGACACAGGAAAACCAGGTGATCAGTCCTAGGCAGCATGGGTTTAAGAAAGGCAGGTCCTGCTTGACAAACCTGATCTCCTCCATGACAAGGCACCCTGTATAGGGGATGAGGGAAGCTTTAGTAAGACTTTGACACTGTTTCCCGCAGCATCTCCTGGAGAAGCTGCAGCTTATGGCCTGGATGGTGTATCTGCGATGGATAAAGAACTGGCTGGAGGGCCGGGCCCAAGGAGTTGTGGTGAACGGAGCCAAATCCAGTTGGTGGCCGGTCATGAGTGGTGTCCCCAGGGCTCAGTATTGGTGCCAGTTCTGTTTAATCTCTTTATCAAGGATTTAGACAAGGGGATCACGTGCACCCTCAATAAGTTTGCAGATGACACCAAGTCTGTTGGGAGTGTTGACCTGCTAGAGGGTAGGAAGTCTCTACAGAGAGATCTGGATCAGGTGGATCGATGGGCTGAGGCCAATTGTATGAGGTACAACACGGCCAAATGCTGGGTCCTGCACTTGGGTCACAACAACCCCAGGCAGCGCTACAGGCTGAGGGAAGAACGGCTAGAAATTTGCCAGGACGGAAAGGACCTGGGGTTGTTGTTGACAGTGGCTGAACCTAAGCCAGCATGTGCCCAGGTGGCCAAATAGGGCCAGCGGTGTCCTGGTTGGATCAGCAGCAGTGTGGCCAGCAGGACTAGGGCTGTGATTGTTCTCATGTACTGAGGACTGCTGAGTCTGCACCTCGAGTCCTGGGGTCAGCTTTGAGCCCCTTATGACAAAAAAGACCTTGAGGTTCTGGAGCAAGTTCAGAGAAGGGAACGGAGTTGGTGAGGGGCTGAAGAGCAAGTGTGATGAGGAGCAGTTGAGGGAACAGGAGATGTTCAACCTGGAGAACTGGAGGCTGAGGGGAGACCTTATGAGTGTCCACAACTACCTGAAAAGAGGTTGGAACATGGAGGATGTTGATCTCTTCTCCCAAGTACCAAGGGATAGGACAAGACGGAATGGCCTTAAGTTGTGCCAGGGGAGGTTTAGATTGGACATAAGGAAATGCTTCTTCATGGAAAAGGTTGTGAAGCAGTGACCAGGGTTCCCAGGGAAGTGGTTGAGTCATCATTCCTGGGGGTGTCTAAAAGATGTATAGAGAAGGTTCTCTGGGAAATGGTTTAGTGCTAGAGTTAGGTTATGGTTGGACTCCATGGTCTCCTCAAATCAAATGATTTTCTGGTTCTAGGATCCTGTGATTCTATGCTTGAAGGGTTGTTTCCCAGATGGTGGAGCTTTCCTTGGAGATAGGAATCATACAAGCATAGAGAGTGTTGGAAGGGAGCTTCAAAGGTCATCTAGTCCGACTCCCCTGCCATGGGCAGGGACATCTTCAAGCAGATCAGGCTGCTCAGAGTCCCATCCAGCCTGGCCTGGGAATTCTTCAGGGATGGGGCATCCACCACCTCTCTGGGCAACCAGTGGTTGTGTTTCATCACCCGCATTGTGAAAAATGTCTTCCACATGTCTGGCCTCAGTCTCCCCTCTTCTAGTTCAAAACCATCACCCCTTGTCCTATCACAACAAGCCCCGCTAAAAAGTCTGTCCCCATCATTCTTATTGACATGTTTTAAGTACAGAAACATGGGAATAAGGTCTCCCTGGAGCCTTCTCTTTTCCAGGCTTAACAACCCCAACTCTCCCAGCCTGTCCTGCCAGCAGAGCTGTTCCATCCCTCTGATCATCTTGGTGACCCTGCTCTGGACCCTCTCCAACAGTTCCGTGTCTTTCCTGTACTGAGGGCTCCAGAGCTGGATGCAGGACTCCAGGTGGGGTCTCACCAGAGTGGAGCAGAATCCCCTCCCTTGACCTGCTGGTCATGCTCCTTTGGATGCCGCCCAAGATACATTTGACCTTCTGGGCTGCAAGCACACATTGATGGCTCCAGTCCAGTCTTTCACCCACCAATTTCCCCAAATCTTTCTTGTCAAGGCTGCTCTCCTGTGAAGGGGTTTCGTTAGAAGGAGATATGTTGTTGAATTAGTCAGGCCCAAAGGAATCTCAAGGCCACTTCGAGAAGCTGAGAACAGAATCTGCTGTGAGAAAGAGGGGCGTTTCTTCATTAACAGGGCCTCAGCATGGAGTGAGTCGTCAGACCTATCATCAGTGGGGCTCCAGCGTGTGGACTGCCCATGATACTCATTTAGCGAATCCATGCTTGGAGCGTGGATTCGTGATTAGAGAATAGTTGCGTATATAAGGAGACATGTTTCTGTAATAAATGGCTTTGGCGTGATTCACATTGAATCGGAGTGCTGAGTCCTTTATCGTTCCAACAAATGGTGACCCCGACGTGATATTCCGAACGGCGTCTCACTAAGGTCGGGGAAAAGCCTGGAGCGGCCCAGCCGGAGGCGGCTCAGCTGGACTGAGAGCCGGGCGGAGACGTACGGACGTTCCGCGGATAAATTTTGCTGAAGAAGGCCCCGGGAAAGGTGAGCGGCTGGGAGCAGGAGGAGGGAAGAGTGAAGTTATGGGGCAGAATATATCCTCTGAGGAAGAAGCTATAGTTAAGATCCTCCTGCATATTCTCTCTATGAGAGGACTTAAATATGAAGAAAGTAACATACGTAGACTGTTGGTTTGTTGTAGAACTAACGGCTACCCGACAGAAGCTGAGAAAGCTTTTAAAATTGAACTTTGGGACGATATAGGGCAGAAATTATGGGATAAGGTTAGCGACGGAGATAAAGAAGCTAAATCATTAGCGACTACATGGAAGCTTATAATTTCCACCTTAAAAGAATTTAAGGCTGAGCGGGCTGCGGTTACTGGAATTTTTGCAGCGTTACAGCCTGATAAGAACTCTAAAAATAACTGTGAAGCTTACCCAGTTCGTGTTTTCGATACCCTCCTTACTCCATCCCCTGTTGTGCCTTCGGCACCCCCAATGATACAACAGTCTGGGGCGGAGGGAGGAAAATTACCGAGTGGATGGCCTCCTGTACCATCACACGACCCTGGAGAGACCAAGAAGTCCAAAGAACTGGAGTCAGATAATTTGTCAAAAGGACTGGTGAAAGTTGAGAATGCTAAAGTCGTTAATAAGTGTAATATCAATTCTTTTACTGATTTGTGTCCGCCTTCACCGCTTTCTATCCTTCTAACTCCTACAAGAGAACAGAAGGAGCCGCCGGATAAGAACTGGGCAAAAGAACTGTGTGAAAGATCAGATCAGCTATTAGCGAGTGAATCCAACAGTCAGCCATATCAAGCTATGAGAGAGGTGCCTGAAACCAACAAAGCAGCCAAATCATTTGCAACTGTTAATCAGGGTCCCAATGAGAATTACATGCAATTTATTGACCATCTTCAAGAGACCATCAATAAGCAGATTGAAAACTTAGAAGTTAAGGAAGCACTGGTGTTGAAATTAGCAGTAGAGAATGCTAATGTTTGCTATCAGCATGTTATTTGCGAGTTTTACAGTACATATTAGGTGTTCCTGTCTACCGTCTCTCTGAAAATCAAGCAGCTTGTCAGGAATGTGAGTTAATTGTTTCACTAGTTGTTTTTAAGTGCGCCATAAAACCTTCTGCCCGCTCTTCCCACTCAGGCTGCAAGCAGCCCTGTGCTTCCCCCCCGCCTCCCCCCCCCCCCTCAAGGTTTTTACTTGCAAGATGGGGTCAGGAATGATTGTTTTCAGTTGTGTTCCTAAAAAATCAGTATTGGGAGGTGTTTTAAAACATAGAAAAGCACTCGGACAAGAAATCATTAAATCTTTTCAGACAGTTTTTTTTACAGGCAGGGCGATTTGAACTTCAACAAGCTGAGAGAGACTTAACTGATAACACACAGGTCAGAAAACTTGTTAAAGTCTGCAAGATGCTTTCCTTATTAACCTGTTTTCTTTGTGGGTATCTGTTTAAGAATGTTGCAATTTTGATAGGTCTTTGTTACATGGTACGATAAGTTCACAGTCTGTTAAATCATGAGATTCCGTTGACTCAAAATGTGCATTTTGTGATAATACAGAAGAACATGAGTAATTTAGTTCTTTACTGCATAAATGTGATGTCTATCCCTGTTTCTCTATTAGGACGGGATGTATTAGGACAACTAGGAGCAACTCTGGTGACAAAACAACAAAATTTCTAGAAGTGGCCATTGATGATGGGTGACCAGTACTGAAATTACAGTGGAAAAATGATGATCCAGTATGGGTAAATCAATGGCTGCTCAGTAAAGAAAAACTCGCCCATGTCGAAGAGCTAGTACAGGAACAGCTTGAAAAAGGGCATTTAGAGCCGTCTACAAGTCCCTGGAATACTCCTGTGTTTACTATTCAGAAAAAATCAAAGAAATGGAGGTTGTTACATGATCTTCGAAAAATTAATGATACCATGGAAGACATGGGAGCATTACAGCCGGGATTACCATCCCCTGTCATGATTCCAGAAAACTGGCAGATCTTAATAATTGACTTGAAAGATTGTTTTTTCACCATTGCTTTGCATCCTGATGACTGTAAACGTTTTGCATTTTCCATAAATTCTGTAAATAAGGCTGAACCTGCGAAAAGGTATCAATGGGTAGTTTTGCCACAGGGAATGAAAAATTCCCCAACTATGTGTCAAATTTATGTAGCTTGGGCCTTGCAATCAGTCAGAAAATCTCATCCTGAGTTAGTGATTTACCACTACATGGATGACATATTAATAGCTGGGGAAACTTTTTTGACTGATTTGTTGATAAATGAAGTATCTGATACATTGCAGCATAGAGGATTGCTAATTGCTCCAGAAAAGGTACAAATTCAACCAGCGTGGAAATATCTTGGTTGGGAAATTTCTCAGTCCACAGTGAAACCTCAGAAAATAGTATGTCGGCCTGTCATTCAACCCTTAAATGATGTACAGAAACTAGTGGGTGATCTGAATTGGGTCCGGACCATTTGTGGGATCACTAATGAGGATTTAGCTCCAATTGTAAAACTGCTAAAAGGGGATAGTGACATTAGCTCTCCTAGAACGCTTACTGCTGAGGCGGATGCTGCTCTGAAAAAGGTTCTGTCCAAACTTGTAAAAGCTTTCAGCCATAGGTGGAACCCAGATTATGTAATTGGACTACTAATTGTAAACAATACTAACTATCCTTTTGCTCTCATAATGCAATGGACAACTGGTAAGGAGCCGTTAAAGATCTTAGAGTGGGTGTTTTTGCATTTTCGACTCAAACGAACCATTACAACCAGGGTTGAGGTCTTTGCTCAGCTTATAATGAAAGGTAGGCAGAGAATAGTCGAAATTTCAGGGGCTGAGCCTGCATATATCATTGTTCCCCTCGTTTCAGAATATTTACAGTGGGCTTTGCAGAACTCCTTACCTTTTCAGATTGCGTTATTAGATTCTCAAGCTTTAATTAAGACATTCTCCCCTCCACACAAGTTAATGTCAGTTTTGAATATGGGATCAATGGAGGAGGGTCCCCCTCTTCTCTCAGAATTTCCTGTTAAAGGACCCATAGTGTTCACTGACGCAGGGGGTAAAATGCAGAAAGCAGCAATTACATGGAAAACAGATGGAAAATGGCACGATGTGATACTAACTGACCTGAAAGGATCAACTCGGCATTTGGAACTCAGGGCTGTAATAGAAGTGTTTATCAGATTTGCTCATAGCCCAGTGAATATTGTTTGTGATTCTTTGTATGTGGTAGGTGTGGTAGCTCGCATTGAAAGATCATTGCTCAAAGAGGTTCAGGATGCACAACTGATGTCTTTGTTCAAGCAACTATGGTTGTTGGTCGAAGAGAGACAACACCGATACTTCATAACACATATCACTAGTCATCTGACAATTCAAGGCGATTTAGCTGAAGGAAACCGCCGAGCTGATTTTCTTGTATCTCCTGCCTGGGTTCCACCTCCAATAGATAGGTTTGGGCAAGCAGTACGCTCTCATAGTTTCCTCCATCAGTCTGCTCAGGTCTTACAGCGGCAATTTTCATTGTCCGAAAGTGAAGCCCGAGGTATTGTTAAAAGTTGTGCAGATTGTCAGCGCATCTCAGTAGGGCTGGGTGCAGGAGTCAATCCAAGAGGATTAGGAGCCTTGGAATTGTGGCAAATGGACGTTACACATGTCCCTGAATTTGGCAGGCTGAAGTATGTGCATATGTCTATTGATACATATTCTTTCGCCATATGGGCCACTGCTCAGACTGGTGAAACTAGTTCACATGTGCAACGACATTTACGTTCTGCTTTTGCAGCTTTGGGAGTTCCTGCACAGGTCAAGACAGACAACGCACCTGGTTATATCGCCAAAGCTACTGCCACCTTTTTTCAGTTGTGGGGTGTTAAGCACATTACAGGGATACCAAATTCTCCTACTGGTCAGGCCTTGGTAGAAAGGATGAATCGAACTCTCAAGCATCAGCTTGACAAACAAAAAGGGGGAACTGACTGTACTACTCCACATGACAGACTAAGCAAAGCATTATATGTCTTGAACTTTTTACGCCTTCCGCAAGGGTTCGACATTCCACCTATGATTCGTCATGGAACAAGCTTAAAAGGACACTTGACAGACCTTAGAGAAAATCAATGTCAGGTCAAAATACGCAATGGAGTTACTGGTGAATGGGAGGGTCCTTTCCAATTAATAACTTGGGGAAAGGGTTATGCTTGTGTCATTACAGACCAAGGATCAAAATGGATTCCTGCGAAATGGATCAAGCCATGGCTGAATAAAGACAACAAAGATTCGACAGATGCAGAAGGACAGGAGGGAGATCAGTTGTGAGAATTGTCTCAAATGTAAACCATGAATTCTTATTCAGTGTTATAGATGCTCTTAGACCCAGTGGTCTAAAAGCTTATTAGTAAACAGATAAGGTACCTTCCATAGAGAATGCTAATTTTAGTAAGAGTTCCAAAAGGGTGATATTACAATTAGATAATCTATGCATAGATAAGGTAAAAGTATAAGATATTTCTACCATGGTAACCTAATTTAGCAACTGGTAAGGTTTTAAAAGAGATATTAAGATTAAGCTATAGATCTTTTAAATAGGTTAATATAAGTTTTAAGATATTAATTCAATAATTAGCATATGAATAGGTTAATATAAGTTTTAAGATATTAAGTCAATAATTAGCATATGCTGATGGTATTAAGTACGTTACTCTATAAACTGCGCAGTTATAGATCTTTTAAGAATTTAAGAGAATATATTGTATTAAGTTGTCTGACTATTCTAAAATAGTGCGTTGGTAAGGTTGTCATAAGTAGAATTAAGGTTTTATATATGATATGAAGGTTTGAGTATAAGCAGATAGTTGTTTAATCTTATTAAGTAAGGTTTAGCTACATTATATGTAATTGTAATTATGTTGTTAATCACGTGTCCTATGTTGCAGTGTATTTCAAAGACAATTCAGCATGCTGTTTAAGGGGCCTGACTAGTTCAAGAACAAAAAGGGGGAATTGTGAAGGGGTTTCGTTAGAAGGAGATATGTTGTTGAATTAGTCAGGCCCAAAGGAATCTCAAGGCCACTTCGAGAAGCGGAGAACAGAATCTGCTGTGAGAAAGAGGGGCGTTTCTTCATTAACAGGGCCTCAGCATGGAGTGAGTCGTCAGACCTATCATCAGTGGGGCTCCAGCGTGTGGACTGCCCATGATACTCATTTAGCGAATCCATGCTTGGAGCGTGGATTCGTGATTAGAGAATAGTTGCGTATATAAGGAGACATGTTTCTGTAATAAATGGCTTTGGCGTGATTCACATTGAATCGGAGTGCTGAGTCCTTTATCGTTCCAACACTCTCCATCCCTTCATCCCCAGCCTGTGCTGATACCCAGGGTTGCCCCAGGAGATGCAGGACCTTGCGTTTGGTCTTGCTGAAGCTCAGGAGACTCACATGAACCCACTTCTCCAGCTTATGCAGGTCGCTCTGAATGCCCTACTGTACCTCAGATGTGTCAGCAATGCCACTCTGTTTGGTGTCATCTGCAAACTTGCTCAGGATGCACTTGATCCCACTATGCCACTGATGAAGATAATAAATGGTACTGATCCCAGTATGGAACCCTGAAGGACACCACTTGTCACCAGTGTCCATCCAGACATTGTGCCATTGACCACCACTCTCTAGGTGTGACCACTGAGACAGTTCCTCATCCATAGAACAGTCCAGTCATCAAATCCATATCTCTCCAATGTAGAGAGAAGGATGTTGTGAGGGACCATGTCAAAGGCTTTACAGAAGTCCGGATAGATGACATCCATAGCCCGCCCTTTGTCCACTGATGTAGTTACTCCATCAGAGAAGGCCACTGGGTTAGTCAGGCAGGACTTGTCCTTGGTGGAGCCGTGCTGCCTGTCTCAAATCACCTCCCTGTCCTCCTTGTGCCTTAGCACAGCTTCTAGGCGGATCTGTGCCATGATCTTCCCAGGCACAGGTAAGAGGCTGACAGGTCAGTACTTTTCAGGGTCGTCCTTTCTACAGCAGAGAAACACTGGCACACAGCACAGCTTGGAACGTGGAGACTGGACATGAGGAGGGAGAAATGTGACTCAAAGGGCAGTGCTGTGGCACAAGAAATTATCCAGAAGGAGCATGACATCAGTCCATGTCCTTGTGTTTCAAGGAACAGAGCGTGAGAGTGGAGACACATCAGTCAACGTATGGAAATACCAGGGTGAGAGCAAGGGGAGGAAGCGAGATGGGTGTCTACAGCCTGCAGGGAAACAGAAGCAGCTGTGGGACAGTGTAGGACAACCTGTGGTGGAGACGGCAAAGGGCACTGGCAAGGCTGGATGTCACCAAGAGAACCCAAGTCTTTGTCCGCTTGGCTACGGCCATCGCCTCTGCCACCAATGCCCATGAGGAGACATGTTGTCCTGAGATACTGGGGCACCTCATGGCCTCCTTGCACACCCCCAGTAAGGCTGGGAGCTGTCACACCATTGTCCTTCACTCAGCATCACACAGCCCACATCCCCGAGCCCCAGGAAGAGCCCTGAGCGATGTGTGAGGGACAGGATCTGCCTTCCCAGGGGCTGGGGGTCAGGCCTTGGCCTCTCTGCTTCACCCAACAAAACCAGGGTTTCTCAGCACCTCAGCTGCCTGCACATTTCCCTTTGTTTATCTGCCACCATGGCCTCCAATCCTCTGCTCTAACGAGTCTCTGGGGAGGCTCTGCTGGTACTTGCCCTCAGTGGAACTCATTAATACTTCAAGGTACTTAGTACTTTTTCTTCTGGCTTTGACTTCTGGAAAGGTTTGTGCAATCTCCTCTCAGCACCTGAGTAATGTTCAAGGACTCAGCACCAAATGCACCATGGGGCTCATTACACTGAAGAAAGCTCTAACAAGCCATGTCTCTTCTTGTAATTGTCTTCCAGTCTTGTCTAGTTCATTAGAGAGTTTTCTTGGTGTAATTACAGAGAAAGATTTCAAAAGCTTCTGACAAAAATGTCTTTCTATTGTAACGGGTGTATTTCATTACTGTTCAGTTTGGAGAAGAGCTGATTGCAGCATTATCTGATGTGGATCCAGGGTCTCTCCTAAGGAGGTCTGGACTGGCGGGAGAAGCTGTCCCCTGAGGTCTCACACCGTGTGCACAACCTTGCTCCTCACCTCCCCAACCCCATCGTTTCTCTCATGGCCCCCTGGGCCTTGCATCCCTTTTCCTTACACCAGACTTCTCCACTGCAGTCTGCAGCTGGATGTGCTGGCTCCTTTGCACCAGCTCCCACCTGCTCTCCTTGCAGACCTGGCTGCACACAGCAAACAGGGGCTTTGCTTTACCTTTGAACAAACAAAATACAACTGATGAGAGTCATGATTAAAAGAAAACACACTCCTCAACTGTACGCCAAGGACAAACTACCACCACTGAGGTTCACCTTCTCCAAGGCAGAACCATGCAAGTAATGTTGTAGAGAGAAAGGAAATTGTGAAATAAACACAATAAAAGAGTTGACTAAAGACAGAATTAGACAGACTACTGAAAGAAAAGGAAGCTTTTAAGTCCTTGAAGCTGAAAGCAGCAACTGGGTTGTTGACAAGTGTCTGAGTGATCAAACAGTAAGAGGAAGGGAAAACCAGAGAGCAATCGCAAGTGCTTGTGTGCAGACAACAGAGAGAGTACAGAGAAGGGAAATGTTGTCGAAGATCAGAACCTCTCCTCTTGTTCTTAATGCACATCCTGAAAAGTCTGTTTTCTCTCTTTTGAAAACACTCGTATTTAAAGTATTCAAAACAAAGAAAGGAGAATTAAAACACCAACAACGTTTGATACTTCATGTTGGAAGAAGACATTCCCTTCTCTCTACATCTTTCATTTGGTCTGTTTTTCTCTCTTTTTTTTTTTTTTTTTTTTAATGTTCTCTAGATTTCTCTCCTACCAAAGCCTCCAGCATTAAGAAAGATAATCCTTGTGTCTTGCACAGAGTCGAAGGCACCAAACAATCCACTGCCATGTCCTGTCAGTGCCACTTTTTACCCTTGGCACACAGTGAGTCACGCTGGAAGCTGTTCGCCACTCTTGTCTGATGGAGGAAAGAAGGAGAAAAAGGTTAATTGAACTGTTCTCTGTTTAGATGGCCATGTTGACAGTGATCTCAACAGATCTCTGTATTCTGTCTTACTATGTGATCAAAAGGAAAAAAATATATTTATGTGTTGATAGGTCTATAGTAAAATATATAATTGTGTCCAGTTACTCAGCAAAATACATTTCCTACCAGCACTCTCGAAGAAAGGATCTTTATTCTGAGAAATTTCTGTCCCCCAAGCCTCTGTGACTTGAGACTTGAATTTGGAGAACAACCAGCAGTGGATGGGGATCAAGTCAGGGGTCACTGGAACTAACACAATCCTTTCCAGCCTATGGGACAGCAGGGGCAGCATCCCAGGAGCTGAGACAGCAGGACGGTGTCACAGGGAGGCCACTCTGCACCATCTTGGAAAGCTCATGGAGACTGGGGGGACTCCCTGACCACTGGCAGCTCTCACACAGTGTGTGCACTTTTCAAAATGGCCAATGGGTGAGCAGGGGAACTAAGGGCTGTGCCCCAGAACATATCCACTGGGACCCCATTTCTGGGTGTCTGGAAAAGAAGGTGACGGGGTCTACTCAGGGCAGGTTGTGCCTGTCCATCGTCTTTGCTTTCTATGAGGAAAGGACAGGGTTGTGGATGTGGGGAGAACATTGATGGTCTGTTACCTGGAAGTCAGCAAGGCATTTGGCATCATCCCCCACAATATTCTTGTGCCCAAGGCAGTATATTATGGTCTGTGTTAGTGTGTAACAAGACAAGAAAAAGCAATCCGGATGTTTGGGCTTGAAAAGTTGCTATAGACAGTGAGAAACTTTCCAGTCATGAGGACAGTCAAGCACTGGAAGCTGTGTCCCAGGTTTGTGTATCCACTCTACCCCAGAAAGTGACCAAGATGTGTCTGGATCAAGCCCTGAGTAATCTGGTCTGACCCTGCTTTGAGCAGGAGGTTGGTCAAGAAACCTGCTGAGATCCCTTCCAGCCTGAATGACGCTGTCCTTTCATCCTCTTCATGTTTTCAATTTAGAGACAGCTTTCAGGTTCTCTCGACCACAGGAATAATTCAGAGAAAGTCCAGGGCTGCTTTACAAGTGCCCTCAAACAGCCCTGACCAAAACTTGTTCATCCCCTTTCATTTACCCCCACCCAGGTTCTTCTTTTTTGCTGTCCTCATGCCCACCTTGTTCATCCTTTCAGAGCAGGTCGTTCAAGAGGTGTCAGCCTCCATGTACAGAGTCTGCACATCAGCCAGGCATCAAAGGCACCATTACAGAAATGTTGAAAAGGCACTTGACCAGCTCCTTGCACACAGGAATCCGAATGCCATGTCTGCTGAGATGCCAGCAAACACCCAAACTGTAAGTGAAGGGAATGTGAGATTTTTTGGGTATCCTGGCTTGTCTGCTAACCCGTGTGGTGCTTCAGGCTGTGAAGAGAATCAAAACCAGCCATTTGACTGGGGTAGTTCCATTTTACACGTGTCACACAGGGCAGATGAAGGGAGCTCAGAACTCCAGACTCTGCTGCACAGCTGGGACTGCAGAGACTGGAAATGCAGGTGACAGTGTGTGTCAGTGCACACCACATAAAGATTCTGGCTTCCTTTGTGCCTTTGCACTGACCTGGGATCTGTTCCTTGGCCACCTTGCTCTCAAGAAGGCAATATTCTCCTATGGCACCTCCACCTCAAACATGGAAAAGCAAAAAAAAACCCAAATTTATGAAAGAAGGATGATTTTGGGCTAATTCTGTCCTGGAGGTGTATTTTTTAAATTATTAAAAAAAAAAAAAACAAACCAAAAAAAGCATTGTTCTAAGAACTTCTTTCAAGACACAACTACTGAGGTGTAGTAGATTTTTAGAAAAGCAAGAATGATTGCTAGGAATGAACTTAAAGAGCTTCAGTTTATCATCATCATCATCAGTGAGAATAAGGAGTTCCCTGTTTCTGTTACTAGTGACAGTACCACTGTTCAAAAACATCCTGCAGAGCATCTCCATTTTTCCTGGGCTCCAAAGCTCAGCCTGCTCAGATTTTGAAAGGATTGCTTCAAACCCCTGTGACCCAAATCTCTACAACTGTCTCTCCTCAACAGCCTTTTACCCCAGGAAAGGGAAAACTGCCAATGCAGGCACCAAACCAGTGCCCAACCTGCCTGGAGAGCCAGGACAGTTGTGCCACACAACAGCAGCCTCTGAGGGAAGCTGAAGGTGATGGAACTGAAATGGTTCCAACCCAAATCATAGAATCATAGCATCATTTATGCTGGAAAAGACCCTTAAGAACATGGCGTCCAACCGTACATCAAACACTGACAACTCCACCACTAAATCATATCCCTCAGTGCCACATCTCCATGTGTTTTAAATACCTCCAGCAATGGATGCTCCAGTCCTGAGCTGGCAGGACACCATTGGCTGCAGTTGGCCATAAGATACTGGTCATGACTGTGAGTTCAGCCCTCGCTGGCAGAATGTCTCGCACCCTCACTGAGGAGGGCAGGGGGCTGGGAGATGGGAGCACATTTCAGTTTGCAGATCCCAGGACAGAGCCCAAAACATCCTGCCATTGAACTCTGGCGTCCCATTTCCTGAGATGCAAAGCCGGTGGGCCTTGTGTGGATAATCATGTCAAAAGGCATGAATAATCCTTCAAGTGTTTGTGTAATTTCTCTAGGAATGTCAGTTTTTAAAGAAAAATAAAACTTTAATATGCTTATATTTAAATATCTGTGAAATAGTAACCTGCATCTGTGGAAGCCCCTCTGGCAATATCAATTAAATAGGTATTGGCACTATAAGACTTCAAACCTCATCCACAAGCACACATCTAATTGGTTCAGATGAAGGGTGGTCTGGCGAACGTCACCCTTTGTGTCCCCAGGTGCACGGACACTGCTCATGTGCCTCTGCAGAGAGTGGCAGGAGCTGGATCCCCTTCTCGGGACAGATTCCTTCCAGGAGAGACACAGACACAGGGGTAACTCATCAGAGCTTTACGGCATTTCACTCGGCATCAGTTTTGACACATTGGGTGCTGTCCTGTGACTGCCCTTTCTGCACAAATGATCATACAAAGACAACCATTCAGTAAGACATGATCATAAAGGGGCTGTTATGGACAAGAAAGCTCACCATGAACTCTGGAGAGAGCGAGGAAGTTTATAACAAGCACCAGGAAGAACCAAGAAGCTCAAGGCCTCTTCTGAAGAGCGGGAGGCCTGAGCAGCCGTGATTGGCCATGTGTAGGTGTGGGAGAGGGTCAGGGCATGTCAGGGAGAAGCAATGAGATGGCTGATGGCTTTAGTGAACCCTTCCAGCCATGTCTGAGCCCAGAAAGGGAAAGCAGTTGATGTCTGCAGGTGGAGGAGGAACAGGAGGAAGATTTTCCTGGGAATATGGAAGGAAGAAAGGCCTCTCTTGGGCTAATCATGTATGGCAGTGACATTTCCATCCTGTGGGCATGGCTGTGCCTGGGAGATGGGGAATGGCTGCTGCTGGGGTGTTTGTGCTCAGTCATGGCCCATGAGCTGACCCTGCTCTGCTCCTCTCTTACACTGCCCACACTTGGATGGTCCTCAGGAATCATCCATGAGCCTGGTGGATGAATGAACCTCCTGGAGTGATGGGTATGGAACCAAACAGAGGATTCAAGCAAGTGTGCAACTGGGACATTGAGGTGATTGCTGACCATTGTCAGGTGTATGAAAGAAGCTGGATGAGTTGTGAGGAACTCACAGGCATTTGCAGCTCCACAGAAAACCAGACCCTTGCAATTAAAGCAACAACACTTGACATAAAACCCACCCCAAAACACAAAACACTCACAGTGACCATAGGCAGAGCCTGAGAAACATTTGACTGAAAGGGTCTCCTTTGTCTGGTCCTGGGGTCAGGGTTTGGCCATTCTGATGATGAACCAACATCAACAGCTCACGGGGCACCAGAACCACCTCCACATCGCCTTTACCACCTCTGACCATTGTCTCCAGGGACAGGGACTGGTTGTGTCAGCAATGGCCCTTTGTGGGGTCCCAAACACCCTCAGAAACTTGGGGTTTGTTTCCGCCCTTCAGTTCATGACAGGTTTGTTCATTCTTTCAGTACCTGCAGTTCAGGATCGCGGCAGCAGAGGGCTCAGTAACATCCAAAATGCCTTTACAAGACAAGGCTCTGTGCAGCACTTTCCTAAAGACTTGAACTCTGGTGTGGATGATTTCAGAGATTTCAGAATTGTAGCCAAACAATGAGCATTTCCATAATAAAGAGTAATAAAGCCAAATCTCTAATATTTCCGTCCCCCTCCCAAAACCCTCATTTCCAGAACAGCTGGTATCAACAATCTCCAATAAATACTGATCTAGAGAATCTCCTGAAAACGACTGAATGTGTCAGAGAAGTGGGTGCCTAAAGCATCACTTGACGGAGGAGACAGGCCAGGACACCTCAAGAGGAATCACACAACTCTGGACCAAGAGGTGGGTGTTCCTGGGAATCTCAGGTGCCACAGCACAGTGATACTTGTGTTCAGGGAGATGGTCAAATGACCCATTTCCTGTTCTATAATGGTGTCTGAGTTTGCTCAGGTCACCCCTGACTTGAGCCCCATCCACTGCTGGGTGTTGTCCAGACTCCTGCCTTCAGGAACAAAGTCCTAGGAGACCTTGCTGATGAAGATAGATGCAAAGAAGCCATGAAGAACCTCAGTCCTGTCTGATTCTACTCTTATGAAGTTCACCAGCAGTTCCACATTCACCCTGTTTGTTATTTTATTGGAAATGAAGCAGTGTCAGCCGATTTCAGCTGGCTCCAAGATGGACCCACTCCTTGCCAAATCTGAGCCACTCAGTGATGCTGGCAGCACCTCTGGGATATTGTATTTGAGAAAGGGTAAAAAACGCTGCACAACAGCAGGTGGGAGAGAGGAGGGAGGAGATGTGAGAGAAAAGCACTGCAGACACCAAGGTCATATTCCATAGGACCCAAGCAGGTCCCTCAGCAGGCCAGAGCTTGCTCTCCTGAAATCCTGCTCTTGGCCTTGTGATCATCTCCCAGGAGCCTCAGCTCCACTTTCCCATCCCTGACTGTTCCATCCTGACCAACTCTTTGTGGTTTTTAAGTGTGAAGTCCCACAGGGCACCTCACCTCACTGACTCCTCAGTCACCCGTGTCAGGAAGGTGTTGTCAATGAGCTCCAACCCCTCCTGGATGGCTGGTACCTTGCAGATATTGGATATCTCAGGTCTGCCACGAGGACACCGCCCTGACAACATGATGCTTCTTTCATTTGTCTTGAAGGAGGCCTCATATATTTTCTCTTCCTCATCAGTGAGTCTGTAGCTGATGTCCAGTTACCACAACATTGCCCATGTTGTTCTGCCTTTTCCTGATGACTCCTCAACCCCACGGTTTCTCCAGGAGAGGGTATTTGTAGTGTCCTGTAGCTCCTTATCCTGTTATCTTGGGAGAGAAACCCTTATCAGGATAAACCATCTGCATGAAAACATTAACAGCTGAGCAAATGGAGCTTCAGTCCGGGCAGAGTCCAGACCTTGTGAATATCTGGTATTCACCCAGCAGAAAGCTCTGAAGTTGTACAAAGAGACGTGACCAGTGCTGTATCAGGGTGGGACAATAACCCCATCCATCAGGACAGAGCAGGACCTGACACGCTGAGCAGTGACCCTGAGGAGAAGGGCCTGGGCACTCCAAGGTCCCCACACCAGCCCGTGGTGCACGCTCACCATGAACAAGGCAGCTGCACACGGGGCTGCATGAGGAGGAGCGTGGGGACCCAGACACCTGGAGTTCTCATCCCATTCGGTTCAGCGCTGGTGTGACCCCACACACACGGGGGTGTGCCAGTGTGCGGCTTCCCAGTTTGGAGAAGCAGGGAGGAACTGGAGAGTGCAGGGCTGTGCCAAGGCAGGTTCAGCACCTCGTGCACATGGTGTGGGATGCTGAGGGACCTGGGCTGCTTTGGCCCAGCAGCGCTGGGGAGGCTGCAGCAGTGCAGGAGAAGCCTGAGCGTGCTTGAAGGGTGGTTTCAGAGGCGGTGGAGGTTTTCTTCATAGAGGGAAACAGCATGAGAAAGAAATAATGGCCCAAAGTGCATCTGGGGAGGTCCACGCTGGACATGAGCAGAAAGGAATGTGACTGGAAGGGCAGTGCTGTGGTGGAGCAGGTCAGCAGAGGGAGTCTGCATCAGCCCAAGGATTTGTGCTTCAAGGAACAGCTGGCGAGGATGGAGAGATCTCAGCAAAGGGAAGAAGATGCTCAGACAAGAGCAAGGTGGGGCAGCAGCGGGGATGTCTGCAGCCTGCAGGGAAAGAGGTGCAGGGGATGCCACAGCACAGGACAGGCTGTGGTGGAGATGATCAAGGGATATAAAGAGGCTGAAAGCCCCAACAGACATGAGCTCCTTCTCCCCTTGGCTATGGCTGTTGTCTGCACCTCTGATGCCTGTGAGGAGACACCTTGTCCTTCCAGCACAGGGGCCTCATGGCCTCCTTGTCCCCAGCCAGGAACCTGGGAGGTGTGGGACCATAGTCCTGCCCTTGGCCTTGCACAGCCCCACATCACACTGTCCCAGGAAGGGCCCAGGACAATGTGGGAGGGACAGGATCTGCCTTCCCAGGGCTGGGGGTCAGGGCTTGGTTCTTTGGTTAATGAAACACATTCAGGTTTACTCAGCATCAGAGCCACCTTTCACTTGCTTACCCTTTGTTCTGCTTCAAGTTTTCTGTCCCAGCTGTCCTGGGGATGCTTTCTCAGTTGTGTCCCTCAGTGGGATTCATTAACATTACAAGAAACTTTGAAGTTTAGATCTGACTTTGACTTCTTCAACTTGCCCTCAGGGTCTGAGGTCCATGGACTCAGCACCAGACCCACCAGAGGGGTCATTAAAGCACCTTGGGCTGCTCCTGTGCTGCTGAGCTGGGCTGGGCTCCTGGGACAGAGGGAGCTCCTGGCAAGCGGCAGCGCTGCAGAGAGACAGCTCTGCCCAGGAGCAGCTCCTCTGCACACGCAGCAGGGCTGAGGGCTCTGCCTGGGGATCTCAGGGAGACGAGCAAGGCAGAGAGAGATTAAAGGTGGTCAGGATTGGGAGGATGACTGAGAGCTCACTGGAGGAGAAACCTTTGCAGCCCTTGCCATGGTAAGTCTCTGGGTGCAGGGCAATGCAGCTGTAGCTCCTGGAGGCATCTCCTAAAACTGGCACAGGCACAGCTGGTGGGATCTGTAAGGAGGGGGCTCTTGTCAGGCAGTGTTGAACAACTGCAAAGCCGGGTGAGCACCCAGGGGTGCCCAGGGCTGTCCTGCAGAGCAGGGTCCCTGCACCCCAGGGCTGTGCCGGGGCAGGGACTCTGCCGCCTGCCAGGGTCAGCGCTCAGCCTGCCCGGGGAGATCCCATGGCAGCAGCTGTGGGTGGAAGGAGCGACCCCTGGCAGGGCAGGCAGGGAGCTTGTGGGGTTGAAGGGTGCTGTGTGGGTCAAGGCTGCTCAGGGCTCCAGATCAACCCCACGGACATGGCAGAGGGTCCTTCTGAACAACGACATCAACACAGCAACAGCTGCAAGGGAAGAAGTCTGTGCTTTCAGTTTTCCACTCTTGGTTGTCTGGGTGTGCAGTGGGAGATGAGGATTTATTTCTCTCTTTGGAGAAGACACTGAGACCCCAGTTCTCGTTAGGACTTGTCTGAGGTGCTCCTGAGCCCCTGCACACACAGAGCTGCCCCTGGGCAGTGCCAGGCGGTGTGAGCAGGGCAGAGCTGAGCACACAGCGGGTGGGACGGGGTCTGTGACACTGACAGGGAGCAGACCCAGGGACAGAGACACAGCTGCAGGCAGCACAGGTATGAGCAGGGAGAGGGAGATGGACCAGAAATGCTGGGGCGAGAATTCATCGCCTGCAGTGGAAACGCTTCCCAGTTCAACCCCCTGGTCTCTTCCCCAGCAGAGCCTCTGCCCCAAAGCCATGGGGTCCAGGTCATGAGTCTCCACCTCAGCAGCTGGACGTCCAGGTGAAGGGTTCCTGGAACGTGCTACACAAAAAAGGTGCTAAAAGTACTTGCTCTACAGTGTCTTTAAGTGAGTGGCAGCAGCACAGCCGGATAAGGAGAAGGTTCCACAGCATGCCCGTCTGCCTTTCTGTCCTTGCTTTATTTTCTGGTAGCACTGCAGTGTCCTTCCCTGTTTCTCCACGTGTCCCTGGTGCTCTTGCTCTCTGGGGTTGGGGTGGCAGTATGGGTCAGTTTTTGTTCTGACACCAACTCAGTGGGTCTTCCCCCAGAGGTGTTTTATGGAAACGAGATGCCCAAGCTGCTTTTTAAACTGTGATGAACAGTTTTTATTCAGTTGGTAGAAAGAGAGAATGAGCAGAAACATCCCTCCATCAGGGAGTGGGTTTTCCATGAGAAACAGCCTGTTTATTTTCTTCAGAGAAGTCTCCCCTAACTTGTCACTGTCATTTCCTCCTTGCACAGGTCCTCATGCCCACAGGCAGCAAATGTCCAACAGCAGCTCCATCACCCAGTTCCTCCTCCTGGCGTTCACAGACACACGGGAGCTGCAGCTCTTGCACTTCTGGCTCTTCCTGGGCATCTACCTGGCTGCCCTCCTGGGCAACGGCCTCATCATCACCACCATAGCCTGGGACCAGCACCTCCACACCCCCATGTACTTCTTCCTGCTCAACCTCGCCCTCCTCGACCTGGGTGCCATCTCCACCACTGTCCCCAAGTCCATGGCCAACTCTCTGCGGGATACCAAGGTCATTTCCTATGCAGGATGTGCTGCACAGGTCTTCTTTTTTTGTTTCTTGTTTGCTGCAGAATATTCTCTTCTCACCATCATGTCCTACGACCGCTACGTTGCCATCTGCAAACCCCTGCACTACGGGACCCTCCTGGGCAGCAGAGCTTGTGTCCACATGGCAGCAGCTGCCTGGGCCACTGGGTTTCTCTATTCTCTGCTGCACACGGCCAATACATTTTCACTGCCACTGTGCAAGGGCAATGCCCTGGGCCAGTTCTTCTGTGAAATCCCCCAGATCCTCAAGCTCTCCTGCTCACACTCCTACCTCAGGGAACTTGGGCTGCTTTTGGTTAGTGCCTGTTTATTTTCTATGTGTTTCATTTTCGTTGTACTGTCCTATGTGCAGATCTTGAGGGCCGTGCTGAGGATCCCCTCTGAGCAGGGACGGCACAAAGCCTTTTCCACCTGCCTCCCTCACCTGGCCGTGGTCTCCCTGTTTCTCAGCACTGCCATGTTTGCCTACCTGAAGCCCCCATCGATCTCCTCCCCATCCCTGGACCTGGTGGTGTCTGTTCTGTACTCGGTGGTACCTCCAGCAGTGAACCCCCTCATCTACAGCATGAGGAACCAGGAGCTCAAGGATGCCCTGTGGAAACTGATGACTGGATTTCTTCTGAACCTATAAACTGTCTCTGTCTTCTTCTACATAAGAAGACATTCTCATTGCAGGTTCATCCTGTGTGCAGTATTGTTTGTCTCTAGTTGTGATTTTTTTTTTTTAATGATAATATTTTTATTCCCTTTGTAATTCACTGCCTGCTTTTCTCTTCTCAGTGAGTGGCTGTGTCAATGTGGAATCGTGTTCTCTGTGTTTAAGCAAAATAAAGGGTCCTTCACCAGTATTTTTACTGACATTCTTTTTCCAAGACCTTTCTGGAGCTTTAGTGATAGTTCCCATGTGCATGGGTGGAAGGGAAAAGAGTCCAGCATGGCAGCCCTGCCAGGGAGCACCAGCGCTTGTTCTTCCAGAGCTGTTCTGGTTCCACTCCCCCACTCTCCTTCTCATCCCTTGTGTTGGTGCAAGGCCTGAGTGCTCTGGCAGCTTGGTCCCCGTCCTGCTGTGTGTCAGTGCTGTGAGCGCAGGCAGGGACAGGCAATGGGCACTGCCGTGACAGAGCTGACCTCTGGAACAGTTCTTCTATAAAGAACAGTCATCTAGGGCAGTGTCAGAAGACTTATATCTTCCTGAAATTTCTGTCAAGAACATGCCCGCAAAAGTGGCTCACAGATGAAACACGAGTGTACAGCTGAACAGTGTGTGTGTGCAGGGCTGGTACAGCAGTGTCCTCTCACAGCCAGGCCTCCTGCCAGAGACCTGCAGGACCAGCAGAGCAGGGGCTGGGCTGTGCCCCTGTGCCCTGCACACCCCATGGAAGGACCCTCAGGACAATCATCATGGACTGGGCCCTCACAACCACCGTTTCCAGCACTGGCCTCTCACCCACAAAGGTTGTTCTTCCCTCCACAGAGGGACACTGAATGAGTAGTTCAGCAGTCTGTGTTTGCTTTGTACAGATGTCAAGGTTTTGATTGTGGGGTGACAACCGTGGCAGATGTAGTGTTAGTCCCTTTTGCTCCCCCTTCCTTCTTCAGCCCCCTCCTCTCCCCACTTCCCACTAAGGACAGGTGATCAGGAGAGAAGTGAGGACAGAGAGAAGACAGTTGGAAAAAATAAACATGTTCTACTAATGCTACTAATAAAAATAGAGAAAACAATACAAAATATACAAAACCAATCTCTAAAGTCCCAGCAACTGCTCAGGCAGATGAAGGACTGGCAGCCGACGTCCTGGACTGGACTCCGCAGCTGGATTCAGTCTGTCACTAGGCCTCAGTTCGCAAGGATTACTAGCAAGGTCCTCTCCTAATGTCGACCATAAGCAAAAGGGATGAGATCCTCATGATTTCCCACTTTTATATGAAGTATTCACGTGAATGGGATGTTATACTCCGTTGGTCAGTTTCTGGTCACTTGTTTCACAGAATCACAGAATGTCAGGGGTTGAAGGGACCTGGAAAGCTCATCCAGTGCAATCCCCCCATGGAGCAGGAACACCCAGCTGAGGTTCCACAGGAAGGTGTCCAGGGGGTTTGAATGTCTGCAGAGAAGGAGACTCCACAACCTCCCTGGGCAGCCTGGGCCAGGCTCTGACACCCTCACCATGAAGAAGTTTCTTCTCAAATTTAAGTGGAACCTCTTGTGTTCCAGTTTGTAACCATTACCACTTGTCCTGTCATTGGTTGTCACCAAGGAGAGCCTGGCTCCATCCTTGTGACACTCACCCTTTATATATTTGTAAACATTAATGAGATCACCCCTCAGTCTCCTCTTCTCCAGCTCCAGAGCCCCAGCTCCCTCAGCCTTTCCTCACACGGGAGATGCTCCACTCCCTCCAGCATCTTGGTGGCTGCGCTGGACTCTCTCCAGCAGTTCCCTGTCCTTCTGGAGCTGAGGGGCCCAGAACTGGACACAACATTCCAGGTGTGGTCTCCCCAGGGCAGAGCAGAGGGGCAGGAGAACCTCTCTGACCCACTGACCCCCCCCCTTCTAACCCACCCCAGGTACCATTGGCCTTCCTGGCCACAAGGGCCCAGTGCTGGCTCATGGTCACCCTGCTGTCCACCAGGACCTCCTGGTCCCTTTCCCCTACACTGTTCTCTAATAGGTCATTCCCCAACTTACACTGGAACCTGGGGTTGTTCCTGCCCAGATTCAAGACTCTACACTTGCCCTTGTTATATTCCATTAGATTTTTCCCTGCCCAACTCTCCATCCTGTCCAGGTCTCTGATGGCAGCACAGCTTCCAGTGTCACCACTCCTCCCAGCTTGGTGTCACCAGCAAACTTGCTGATAGTGCACTCTATTCCCTCAGTTTCTCGTTGCTCCTCTCCCAAGATGTACATCCGTCCTTATCAGTGACCTCACATTCCATTGCTATGTTAACCAGAACATGTAACTGATTTTCCAGGAAAATGCAGCTAATATGAAGCTTTAGCTGACAGGCAAATTCACTAAAAGAGAAACTTGTTTTAAACAAAACCAGGACAACAGATGAGAAGTGAGCATGTACATGAGGTGACATGAACACAAGTGAGCACAAACATCACCAGCTATTCCTTGCCTGTGGCACAGACAAGGTCTTGAGCTCACTTCTTGTTGGGAGGAACATCCCATAGGAAATCACCTGAATGCAACAGTTATACTTCCTTGAACTGAGGTCCCTGTGTCCATTCCTCATGACATGGGACATGGGTGACACTCCAGAGGCCTGAGGTGTCTCCTGTCCTTTGGGAGTGGCAACAGGAGGCCAGTGCCCCTGTGTGTAAAAGGGACTGACTCTGTCTCTGAACATCCCTGGGTGCATAAGAAGGCAAGTATTGGGAGAATTGCACATTGGTCAGCCTGCCTCTGTCCCTGGGAAGGGGGTTGGACACATCCTACCGTAGAGTGGGATTTCAGCTCTTTTTAAGGTGAGGAAAAGGTGGGTTGAGGCCTTGAAAAACCTGTCCTGGTTCACCCGGCCTTGAGCAAGAGAGTGAGACAACATCAGTGAGACAAGGGGTCTCTGCAAGCAAGGCAAAGAGGCGGGATGTGTGTCTACAGCCTGCGAGGAAAGAGGGGAGGTGCAGGACTGTGTAGGGCATGCTTCAATCTTGGTCATAATCCAGTCAGAAGCGTGTGGCTGTGAAGGGGCAGTGAGGTCAGTTCTGCCTCTGGAGGTGACAGCCCAGCAGCAGGGACATGGCTGGGAAAGAACCTCTGCCGAGGTACCCACAGGCCCTAACCAGGAAGAGGCCTTGGAGATGGGTTGTCATGTCCATCCCGCCTGAGAACATGACGGGAGAGCAGCAGGAACATGGTCGTGTCTGTCAGAGAAGCTGAAAGGCCAGTAGCAGTCATTTGATTTAGAAGATCATTGTGAAGTCAGGTAAAAGACCACCAGAAGCCTAACGGGTTGGGTTCCCTGCATGAAGGGCAGATTCTGAGGTGGCTGAGTATTCCTTTGTAGAGGGAAAAAGCGGAGGAGAGAAAAAAATATCACAAAGTGCAACTTGGAAGGTGAGGACTGGATATCAGGAGGACGAAAATTCACGGTAAAGGCAGTGCTGTGATGCGAGAGGTCACCCAGAGGGAGCTGGATCAGCCCATGGTTTGTGTTCCAAAGAGCAGCCAGTGAGGGTGCAGACACAGCAGTGAAGGTGCAGAAATGCTGGGGTGAGAGCAGGTGGGGAAGCGAGATGGGTGTCTGCAGCCTGCAGGGAAAGAGGGGCAGGGGTAGGACCGTGTAGAACAGCCTGTGGTGGAGATGGCAAAGGGCCTGGCAAGGCTGGAAGGCACCCACAGTACCCAGGTCTCTGTCCCCTTGGCCATGGCAGTTGTCTCTGCCACTGAGGCCCAGGAGAAGCCATGTTGTCCTCATGGCACTGGGGCCTCGGTGCCTCCTTGCAGCCCCGTGGGGAATCTGGAAGTTGTTGTCCCAGTGTTGTCCTTCCCTCGGCCTTGCACACCCACATCCCACGGTCCCAGGAAGAGCCCTGAGCCGTCTGTGAGGGACAGGATCCCCCTTCCCATTGCCTGGAGGTCATGATTTCTCCTTTCTGCTTCAGAAACCAAGGGGTTTCTCAGCATCAGAGCTGAAGGAAAGACTCAAAGTAGACCTCATGGTGGCTACAGCTTCCTCACAAGGGAAGAAGAAAGGGAAGGTACTGATCTCTTCTCTCTGGTGACCAATGACAGAACAGAGGGGAATGGAAGATGAGCCAGGGGAGGGTCAGGTTGGACATGAGGAAAAGGTTCTTCACCCAGAGGTGCTGGACACTGAACAGGCTCCCAGAGAGGTGTCACGGCCCCAACCTGACAGTGTTCAAGAAGAGACTGGACAACGTCCTCAGACACACGGGGTGACCTGTGGGGTGTCCTGTGCAGGGACAGGAGTTGGATTCGATGGTCCTTGTGGGTCCCTTCCAACTCAGGACATTCTACAATTCTGTGAAATACTAGGTCAAAAGTCCATGTTTTCATTGTACAGATGAGTTGTAACCATACACATCATGTGCATGTCCACTGTGTGCATGTGGTGAGATGAACCCAAGGGAGCACAAATGCTGTCAGCTATTCCTTGGGGTGCCATAAAGGTCAGTGGGACAGAGATGGTGTTCAGCGGTCTCTTCCAACCTGCGGTATTGTAGGATTCCATGAATCTTTTCCTTGGACAGCTCTATCAAGAGAGATATAAAATGCCCCAGAGTAAATACAGCAGCTCCTCTGAGGAACGTTTCTCCACTCAAACCCTTGATAGGAAATCTATTGGATACATTTGATGAAAGCAGCTGAGTTTGATCTGCTCACACACTGGAGCACAAGAAGGGTGATGTCTGGGTACGATGCCATGTGGTCACTTGTGTCTCAGGAGCTCATAGTCCAGTAGAAGCCAATGGTTGTGGAGGGGACTGTGAGGTCACTTATGTCTCCGCAGGGCATAGGCCAACAGCAGGAACATGGCTGGGAAAGGACTGTGAGGTCACACATAAGAGACGAGCAATCGGGCCCAGTCAGCATGGGGGTGTGAAAGGCAGGTCCTGCTTGACCACCCTGATCTCCTTCTATGACAAGGTGACCGGCTGAGCAGATGAGGGAAAGTCTGTCGTGGGGAGTGAATCCGCCACACAGGCTGTGGGTGTTGTGTCCTTAGACTGCAGTTAAAGCCTTTGACACCGTATCCCACAGCATCTCCTGGAGAAGCTGCAGCTCCTGGCCTGGATGGTGTATCTGCGATGGGTAAAGAACTGGTTGGAAGGCATTTTGTCCCCTGGAGCCATTTGTTCCCTTCCTGTTCACATGAGCATCCCATGAATGCATCACTGCTCTCCTCCAGTGTAGACAGGCACCAGGCCTTCTCGACCTGGACCTCTCACCAATGCCACTGGTTTCTCCAGCACCCTCATCCTTGACTGTGGGATGTCCAGAACAGCCCTCCCAAGACAGTTTGACAAAGCCTTTTTTCTGCACCATCCTCACATCCCTGCTCAATCCCCTCATGTACAGTTCAAGGACCAGAAAGTTTGCATGTAAGTGGAGCATTGAGAAAAATGGTCAGGAAAGCTTTGAAGTGCACAGGGAGCCCATCAACATGTTGGCCTGCTGCTCTCTTCTGAACAGGCCCAGAGGACCTGGACAGCATTTGCTGTGTCCCAGAAACTCACCTGGAAGGTTGGGATATGGAGAAAAGGTTTGGTCTGGGAAGGGACAGACAGGTGCTGGTGGAACTGGCTGGTGTGACCGTGAGACATCTCTCAAACACCTCAGAAAAGTCCTGGCTCTCAGGGAGGTTGCGTGGTCCTTTGAGAAAGAAAATATCAAAAATGACTTGTCATAGAATCAGAGAATAATTGTGGTTGGAAGAGACCCTTAAGATCATCATTCCAAACATAACCTAAATCTGGCACTAAAACATGTCCCTCAGAGCATCATCTATCTGTCTTTTAAACACCTTCAGTGATGATGACTTCACAACCTCACTGAGCAGTCTGTTCCGTTGCTTCTAAACCCTTTCCCCTCAGAATTTTTTCTTAATATCCAATCTAAATCTTCCTGTGTGCAACTTGAGGCCATTTCCTCCTGTCCTATCACTTGCTACTTGGGAGAAGAGACCAACACCCACCGTGATAAAACCTCCTTTCAGGCAGTTGTGGACAGTGACAAGGTCTCCCCTCAGCCTCCTTTCGTCAAGGCCGAACAGCCCCAGCTCCCTCAACCTCTCCTCATAAGACTGGTGCTCCAGACCCTTCACCACCCTTGTCGCCCTCCTCTGAACTCTCTCCAGCACCTCAATGTCTTCCTTGCCATGAGGGGCCTAAAACTGACCCCAGGATTGAAGGTGCAGCCTCACCAGTGCCCAGTACAAAGGGATGATCACTTCTTTAGTCCTGCTAAAGCTCGGATTGGATCAAGGCTTGAACACCTTGGTGTGACCCTGTTTCTGACAGGTTGGACTGCAGACTCCTGAGGTCCCTTCAACCTCAGTTCTCTTATGATCCCATGGTGATGTTGGGCTCTGTTTCTAACTGGAGCAGAGCAGACAATGATGGGGCAGGATCCACCTGTGCTGTAGGTGACCATCAAACCAACATCTCAGCCAGTGAACCAGCCAACACCTCAGTGTGACTCGCTCTGGGCAAAGTGTGAGGAGTCCTAGGCAGGGAAGGTTCAGAGAGCATGGGGCACTATGTAAGACACAAAATGATCTTGGCTTCTTGCTTGTAAGCTCATTGTATGTCAGCTAATGTCAATGAAATTTAAAATAAGAAGAACTGAAGACAAAGATCCAAAGCAAAGGAAGATGTCAACATACTTCTTATTTATTTATTTATTTATTTATTTATTTATTCATTCATTCATTCATTCATTCATTCATTCATTCATTCATTCACTCATTCATTTAAGAGCCTTTCTAGGAGAGTTACTTTTCTTTGAAAGAGTTTTCCAGAACTGGGCATGGATTTAGGACACAAATGTCTTCAGCTCCAGGGACACAAACACCTGGTGCCAGTGTAGGTGCCCCAGGAACCTCTGCCCAGGCTCCACCTGCATTGCAAGGTGCTCTGGTCTCCCCAGGTCCTGTGTGATAGATGCCAATCCCAGGCAGGCACCTCAGGTACATTGGGGCCCCTAAAATAGCACTGTCTGTTTATGGTGGGACAACAGATGACTGATGTCTGCCTTGAAAGGTGCACTTCTTTGTTGTTCTTTTTTGGTTTTCGGTGGGTTTTTGGGGGGTTTGTTTGTTTGTGTGCGTTCTGTTTTTGTTTCTGTTTGGTGGTGGTTTTTTATGTTTTTTGTGAGTTTTTTTGTGTGTGTATTTTTTGGTGTGATTTTTGGTTTTTATTTTGGATTTTTTTACATATTAAAACAAACAAAGAAAAAAAAAAAACAAAAAGTGAATTAATGGGAAGTGTACTAAGAGCAGGAGAAGAGATATTGGTCTTCCCCTGTACTTCTATTACCAACACTCTATTATTTCACCTCCCTTGTCATTCAGGAGTTCCCCCCTCTCCTGATTCAATGTCCCTGTCAAAGCACAACTTTCCAGCACTGTCTGGGCATTTGCCCTTCCCAGTGCTCTCAGGTTTCTCCTCCACTTGCTCTTTGGTCCTTCAGTGGCCTCTCAACTGTCTGGTTTCTGCTTCGAGCTTCAGGGAGTTACAAACTTGCCCCATTCTTCAGAGCTCTAATTAACATGGCAATCAACATGTTCATTGTGTTTATTTCTATCCTCTCCTGTCTCTCTGTCTAAACCAGTTCTTGTGTGGATGTCCCTTGTGGATGGTGGACCTCACCAGATCCAGCTTACACACACAGCTGAGGAAAGTGTTTTACTGTTTATTAAACTGTGCAGTGTTTACACAGGAGAGCAGGTGGAGCTGGTGCACAGGAGCTGCAGCATCTCCTGCAGAGCTCAGTGGAGAAGTCTGATGTGAGGAGAAGCGATGCAATCTCTGGTGGCCAATGAGGGAACCGGCAGACTGGGGGCAGGGGGTGAGGAGCAAGGTTGTCCATACAGTGTCCAGCCTCAAGGGACTGTTCTCCTGCCTGTCCAGATGTCTCCAGGAGACCCTCTGGATCAATGTCCAGTGTAGAATGCTGCTGTCACTTTTTCTATAAACTGAAAAATGACAGAAAATACCCTGGAAAGAAAATACCCTCCTTTATGAAATCTTTGAAATCTTCATCAGCAAGTGTCCCATTGAAACCTCTCCAGTTAGTTCTACAAGTCTAGAAGATTTGAATGAAATTACCGAAAGAAACACAGCTTGTTAGGGCTTTCTGTCTTTTAATGAGCCCCATGGTGTATTTGGTGGTGAGTCCATGAACCTCAGATACCAAGCACAGACTGAAGAATCTGCTCAAGAAGTCCAAGTCAGAGAAAACTCCGAAGTACATTGAAGCATTAATGGGTCCCACTGAGGGCTGTTACTGACAAAGCCTCCCCGGGGACTCGTTAGAGCAGATAATTGGAGGCTGTGATTGCATCAGGCAAAGGCAAAGTGCAGCAGCTCTGATGCTGAGAAAACCCTTGGTTTGTTTGATGAAGGACAATGGCCAAGCCTTGAGCCCCTGCCCCTAGGAAGGGAGATCCTGTCCCTCATGTGTGGCTCAGGGCTCTTGGTGGGGATGTGGGGAGTGCAATGCCCAGTGCAGGACAATGGTGTGACACCTTCTGGCCTCCATGGGGAGTGCAAGGAGGCAATGGGTGCCATGGCCGTGACAACCATGTGTCTCCTCTTAGGCCTCGCTGTCAGGGACATCAGTCACAGCCAAGGGGACAGAGACCTTGGCTCTTTCAGGGACATCAGCCATAGCCAAGGGAACAAAGACCTTGGCTCTTGCAGGGACATCCAGCCTTGCCAATGCCCTTGGCCATGTCCACCACAGTCCATCCTACACTGTCCCAGGCCTGTGGCTGTTTCCCCACAGGCTGCAGACATCCCAGGCACTTCCCAACCTTGTTCTCACCCCAGTGTGTCCCCACCTGTGCTGCTGTCTCTCCGTCCTCACCAGCTGTTCCTGGAAACACAAAGCCATGACTGATCCAGAGTCCTTCTGAATGACCACAGCACTGTGCTCAGAATGACATTTCTTTATCCTGAGCTCCACTCTGGGCTTCCAGAGCTGCATTTTCTGATGGTTTTCCTTTCTCATGCTGTTTTCCTCTACCATCTTGTAAAGAGATTTTCAAGATTTCTGAAGCTACTACTGCCCTTTCTTGTCATGGTTTTACCACAGCCACCAACCAAGACCATGAGAGCTGCTCATATCATGCTCCCAGTCTCCAAGTGGGATAAGGGAGAGAACTGAAAGGGAAGGGGAAACTTGTGGGTTTAGAAAAAATATAATAAGACAATGAAAATAATACATTGCTGCTACTAATATGCTTATACTAAAATACACATAAAGTAAAATATATGACACTCAGTGCAATCTCTCACATAACTCCAGTTGTGCTGAAAAGGCAGCCCAAAAGAAGAGAGCACCCTGGTCCTGAACAGCTGATCCCAGCAAGAGAAAGTAAAAGTGCAAAAGGCAGAGAGGCCCAAGGGCCAATTGAAAAACAACGAAACATCATAAAACTGAACTAACACTGAACTCCCAATAGAATGGAACTTCTGAACAGAGCTAAGCAAAGGAGCTGGAAAATTGAAATTAACTGGTTGGAAAAGGCATTTGCAGCTTTATACCGAGCATGACACTAATGGTAGAGAATAGCTCGTTGATTGTCCTTGATGTCAATCAAGGTTCTGTCTTGTCTGTGTCCCCTCCTGCCAATTTGCACCTGCATCTGGATTCCAGAGAAGTCCTTGGTTTCACTGAAAATAGTCCACGTAAATTAAATAGAAATATATAAATTAAAATAAGAAAATCTACTCAGTGCAATCCCTCATGTAACTCCAGTCACACGGAACAATTAAATAGTCTGGACATCCATAAATCCATGGGCCCAGATGGGATGCATCCGCGGGTGCTGAGGGAGCTGGCTCGAGTCACTGCTGGACCACTCTCCATCATCTTTGCCAAGTCTTGGGAAACGGGAGAGGTGCCCGAGGATTGGAGGAAAGCAAATGTCACTGCAGGCTTCAAAAAGGGCAAGAAGGAGGACCCGAGTAATTCTAGACTGGTCAGCCTCACCTCCATCCCTGGGAAAGTAATGGAACAGCTTATCCTTGTTGCCATCTCAAGGCATATCAAGGATAAGAGGGTTATTAGGGGCAGTCAGCATGGCTTCACCAAGGGTAAGTCATGCTTGACCAACCTCATAGCCTTTTATGAGAATGTAACAAGGTGGATGGATGATGGCAGAGCGGTGGATGTGGTCTACCTTGACTTCAGTAAAGCCTTTGACACAGTCTCCCACAGCATCCTCACAGCTAAGTTGAGGAGGTGTGGTCTGGACAATAGAGTAGTGAGGTGGGTTGCAAACTGGCTTAAAGAGAGAAGCCAGGGAGTGGTGGTCAATGGTGCGGCGTCCAGTTGGAGGCCAGTATCTAGTGCTGTGCCTCAGGGGTCAGTACTTGGGACAATATTATTCAATATATTCATTAACGATTTGGACGAGGGAATTGAGTGTACTGTGAGCAAGTTTGCTGATGACACCAAGCTGGGAGGAGTGGCTGACACCGGAAGCTGTGCTGCCATCCAGAGACCTGGACAGGCTGGAGAGCTGGGCGGGGGATAACCTGATGAAATTTAACAAGGGAAAGTGTAGAGTCCTGCATCTGGGCAGGAACAACCCCAGGTTCCAGTATAGGTTGGGGAATGACCTATTAGAGAGCAGTGTAGGGGAAAGGGACCTGGGGGTCCTGGTGGACAACAGGATGACCATGAGCCAGCACTGTGCCCTTGTGGCCAGGAAGGCCAATGGCATCCTCAGATGTATTACAAGGGGGGTGGTCAGTAGATCGAGAGAGGTCCTCCTTCCCCTCTACTCCATCCTGGTGAGACGCCATCTAGAATATTGTGTCCAGTTCTGGGCCCCTCAGTTCAAGAAGGACAGGGAACTGCTGGAGAGGGTCCAGCGTAGGGCAACAAACATGATTAAGGGAGTGGAGCATCTCCCTTATGAAGAAAGGCTGAGGGAGCTGCGTCTCTTTAGTCTGGAAAAGAGGAGACTGAGGGGTGACCTTATTAATGCTTATAAATATATAAAGGGTGAGTGCCACAAGGATGGAATCAGGCTCTTCTCAGTGACAAACAATGATAGGACCAGGGGCAATGGGATCAAGCTGGAACACAAGAGGTTCCACTTAAATTTGAGAAAAAACTTCTTCTCGGTGAGGGTAGCAGAGCACTGGACCAGGCTACCCAGGGAGGTTGTGGAGTCTCCTACTCTGGAGACATTCAAAGCCCGCCTGGACACCTTCCTGTGCGACCTCACCTAGGCGTTCCTGCTCCAGCAGGGGGATTGGACTGGATGATCTTTTGAGGTCCCTTCCAATCCCAAACATACTGTGATACAGTGATACTGTGATGACCATGTTCCTGCTGCTGTCCCGTCATGTTCTCAGGTGGGATGGACATGACAACCCATCCCCAAGGCCTCTTCCTGGGTAGGGTCTGTGAGCACCTAGGCAGAGGTTCTTTCCCAGCCATGTCCCTGCTGCTGGGCTGTCACCTGCAGAGACAGAACTGACCTCACTGTCCCATTCACAGTCCCATGATGCTTACTGGTTTATGAGTTTCTGAGACTCAACTGACCTCATAATACCACACCCATCCATCCCCCTGCTTAGCACCCAGGACCTGACCAAGACTGAAGCATGTTCTACACAGTCCTACACCTGCCCCTCTTTCCCACAGGCTGCAGACACCCATCTCGCTTCCTCACCTTGTTCAAATTTGTCAAATATATTTCCTACTAACACTGTGAGAGAGAAGCACTCCTCACTGGAACTCCTGTGTTTCTGTATCTCCTCTTCAGCCCTTCCTTTTATTCTTTTTTATTTTTTATTTTCTACCTATTCTCTCTCCAGAAACCTCTCCAAGGCAAAAATTCTGTCAAATCACAGAATAACTCAGGTTTGCAGAGAGCCCTTGTCTCACTCATCTTGTCTCACTCTCCTGCTCACGGCAGGTGAACCACGTCAGGTTGCTCAAGGCCTCCACCCAGGTTTGCATCATCCTCAAAGGCACTGAAAGTTCACTCTGTTACATCATAGAAAGGGAGAATAAAGATGTTCAACAGTGTTGCCCAAGTGCTGGTCACTGAGAGATGACACCAGTAACTGGCTGCACGGAGGACTTTGGACCACTGATGATATTTGGGCTTGATGATTCAGCCAACGTCCCACCCAGCATCTACTTCTTGAGCCCCATCAGCACCACTCTGACCAGAAGGAGACCATGTCTGAGCCTTGCAAACACCCTGAACACAACATGCCTTTCTTTCCCCTGTCCATTTGGATTCAGCAATCCCTTCCTTGTCCTTCACATTCCTGGAAATGGCTGCAGGAGGACGTTTCCCATCCCCTTCCCAGGGAGGGAGGTAATGTGGCCAGCCTGCTATTCTCCCAGTTCCTATTCCTGCTCTTCTTGAAGATGGGTTTGAGGTCTGCATTTTTTAAGGACTCCAGAACCATTCCAGTTCCTATGGCACTTTTGAGAGCACAATCTGGAATCACAAGCAAGGGTGACAGAGCAGACAGGAGCACTTGCAATGATCCTGTCCAAGGCAGCTGAGATCAGTCTCACTGGGGCAGTGAGGTTTGTTCCTGGAGTCACAAACACGAATGTCAGGGTCTGACAGGCATCCATGTCTAGGCTGGCCTCATGGACCCCTTCTGCACCCAGGGATGCTCAGAGACAGAGTCTGTCCCTTTTACACACACAGAGGCAGGAGTCACAGTGTCCCTGTGGCCTCCTGCTGCCACTCACAAAGGACAGGAAGCACCTCATCCCTTTGGTGTGTCACCCTGCTCTGCACCCATCTGAGATGTCCCCTGACAGGAAGAATGGACACAAGGGCTTCAGTTGAAGGAAGCACAGCTCAGTGCTGCATTCAGGCAGTTAACAATGGGATGTTACTTCGATCATGATGTAACCTCAAGATCTTGTCTGAACCACAGGCCTTCATGGAACCCCAAAGAATAGTTGATGGTGTTTGTGTTCACTCGGGTTCATGTCACCTCACGTACATGGTGTGCGTGCTCACATCTCATCTGTACAATACAATCTTGGACTGCTGACCTACTCATTCAGTGTCCCTCCACAGAGGGAAGAACAGCCTATGTGGGTGAGTCCTCAGTGCTAGAAATGGAGGTTGTAAGGGGGCCAGTCCATGATGATTGACTTGAAGCTCCTTCCGTGGGGTGTCCAGTACACAGGGGCACAGCCCAGCCCCTGCTCTGCTGGTCCTGCAGGTCTCTGGCAGGAGGCCTGGCTGTGAGAGGACACTGCTGTGTGCCAGCCCTGCACACACACACACTGATCAGCTGAACAATGGTGTTTCATCTGTGGGTAACTTTCTTGGGCATGTTCTTGGGAGAAGCTTTGCAAGAAGACCTAAACCCTCAGGCCCTACCCATAGGAGATCACTTTTCTTTATAGAAGAACTGTTCCAGAGGTCAGCTCTGTCACAGCAGTGCCCATTGCCTGTCCCTGCCTGCGCTCACAGCACTGACACACAGCAGGACGGGGACCAAGCTGCCAGAGCACTCAGGCCTTGCACCAACACAAGGGATGAGAAGGAGACTGTGGGAGTGGAACCAGAAAAGCACTGGTGCTCCCTGGCAGAGCTGCCATGCTGGTCTCTTTTCCCTTCCACCCATGCACATTGGAAATATCACTGCAGCTCCAGAAAGGACTTGGAGAAAGAATGTCAGTAAAAATATTGGTGAAGGACCCTTTATTTTGCTTAAACACAGAGAACATAATTTCACAATGACACAGCCACTCACTGAGAAAAGAAAAGCAGGCAGTGAATTATAAATGGAATAAAAATATTATCATAAAAAAAAAAAAAACACAACTAGAGACAAAAAATACTGCACACAGGATAAACCTGCAATGAGAATGTCTTCTTATGTAGAAGAAGACAGAGACAGTTTATAGGTTCAGAAGAAATCCAGTCATCAGTTTCCACAGGGCATCCTTGAGCTCCTGGTTCCTCATGCTGTAGATGAGGGGGTTCACTGCTGGAGGTACCACCGAGTACAGAACAGACACCACCAGGTCCAGGGATGGGGAGGAGATCGACAGGGGCTTCAGGTAGGCAAACATGGCAGTGCTGAGAAACAGGGAGACCACGGCCAGGTGAGGGAGGCAGGTGGAAAAGGCTTTGTGCCGTCCCTGCTCAGAGGGGATCCTCAGCACGGCCCTCAAGATCTGCACATAGGACAGTACAACGAAAATGAAACACATAGAAAATAAACAGGCACTGACCACAAGAAGCCCAAGTTCCCTGAGGTAGGAGTGTGAGCAGGAGAGCTTGAGGATCTGGGGGATTTCACAGAAGAACTGGCCCAGGGCATTGCCCTTGCACAGTGGCAGTGAAAATGTATTGGCCGTGTGCAGCAGAGAATAGAGAAACCCAGTGGCCCAGGCAGCTGCTGCCATGTGGACACAAGCTCTGCTGCCCAGGAGGGTCCCGTAGTGCAGGGGTTTGCAGATGGCAACGTAGCGGTCGTAGGACATGATGGTGAGAAGAGAATATTCTGCAGCAAACAAGAAACAAAAAAAGAAGACCTGTGCAGCACATCCTGCATAGGAAATGACCTTGGTATCCCACAGAGAGTTGTTCATGGATTTGGGGACAGTGATGGAGATGCAGCCCAGGTCAAGGAGGGCGAGGTTGAGCAGGAAGAAGTACATGGAGGTGTGGAGGTGCTGGTCCCAGGCTATGGTGGTGATGATGAGGCCGTTGCCCAGGAGGGCAGCCAGGTAGATGCCCAGGAAGAGCCAGAAGTGCAAGAGCTGCAGCTCCCGTGTGTCTGTGAACGGCAGGAGGAGGAACTGGGTGATGGAGCTGCTGTTGGACATTTGCTGCCTGTGGGCATGAGGACCTGTGCAAGGAGCAAAAGACTGTGACAAGTTAGGGGAGACTTCTCTGAAGTAAATAAATGGGCTGTTTCTCATCGAAAACCCCCTCCACAATGGAGGGATGTTTCTGCTCATTCCTTTCTACCAAGTGAGAAAAACAGTTTATCACAGTTTAAAATGCAGTTGGGCATGCAGTTTCCATGAACACAGCTCTGGGACAAAACCGCCTGAGTTGGTGTCAGAACAAAAACTGACCCACACTCCCACCCCAACCCCAGAGAGCAAGAGCACCAGGGACACGTGGAGAAACAGGGAAGGACACTGCAGTGCTACCAGAAAATAGAGCAAGGACAGAAAGGCAGACGGGCATGCTGTGGAACCTTCTCCTTACCCGGCTGTGCTGCTGCCACTCACTTAATGACACTGTAGAGCAAGTACTTTTAGCACCTTTTTTGTGTACCACGTTCCAGGAACCCTTCACCTGGAGGTCCAGCTGCTGAGGTGGAGACTCGTGACCTGGACCCCATGGCTTTGGGGCAGAGGGTCTGCTGGGGAGGAGAGGAGACCAGGGGGTTGAAGTGGGAATCATTTGCACTGCACGAGATGGCACGGAGGGTCCTGAATCCCTTCCCCAGCATTTCTGGTCCATCTCCCTCTCCCTGCCCATGTCTGTGCTGCCTGCAGCTGTGTCTCTGTCCCTGGATCTGCTCCCTGTCAGTGTCACAGACCCCGTCCCACCCGCTGTGTGCTCAGCTCTGTCCTGCTCACACCTCCTGGCACTGTCCAGGGGCAGCTCTGTGTGTGCAGGGGCTCAGGAGCAGCTCAGACAAGTCCTAACGAGAACTGGGGTCTCAGTGTCTTCTCCAAAGAGAGAAATAAATCCTCATCTCCCACTGCACACCCAGACAACCAAGAGTGGAAAACTGAAAGCACAGACTCCTTCCCTTGCAGCTGTTCCTGTCTTGATGTCGTTGTTCAGAAGGACCCTCTGCCATGTCCGTGGGGTTGATCTGGAGCTCTGAGCAGCCCTGACCCACACAGCACCCTTCAACCCCACAAGCTCCCTGCCTGCCCTGCCGGGGGTCGCTCCTTCCACCCACAGCTGCTGCCATGGGATCTCCCCGGGCAGGCTGAGCACTGACCCTGGCAGGTGGCAGAGTCCCTGCCCCGGCACAGCCCTGGGGTGCAGGGACCCTGCTCTGCAGGACAGCCCTGGGCACCCCTGGGTGCTCACCCGGCTTCACAGCTGTTCAAAATTGAGGTGCAAGATCCCCCACCTTACAGATCCCACCAGCTGTGCCTGTGCCAGTTTTAGGAGATGCCTCCAGGAGCTACAGCTGCATTGCCCTGCACCCAGAGACTTACCATGGCAAGGGCTGCAAAGGTTTCTCCTCCAGTGAGCTCTCAGTCATCCTCCCAATCCTGACCACCTTTAATCTCTCTCTGCCTTGCTCGTCTCCCTGAGATCCGCAGGCAGAGCCCTCAGCCCTGCTGCGTGTGCAGAGGAGCTGCTCCTGGGCAGAGCTGTCTCTCTGCAGCGCTGCCGCTTGCCAGGAGCTCCCTCTGTCCCAGGAGCCCAGCCCAGCTCAGTAGCACAGGAGAAGCCCAAGACACTTTAACGACCCTTCTGGTGGGTTTGGTGCTGATTCCATGAACCTCAGACCCTGAGGGGAAGCTGATGAAACCTCTCAAGAAGTCAGATTCAAACTCCAAAGTTTCTTGCAATGTTAATGAGTCCCACTGAGGGACACTACTGAGGAACTGACCCCAGGGTCTGGTTAGAGAAGAAAATTGAATGCAGTGACAACAGGTCAGGAAAAGCAAGGTGAAGTTCTCTTAGATGCTGAGTAAACGTGTATGTGTTTCATTAGTCAAAGGGAAAAGCCCTGACCCCCAGCCCTGGGAAGGCAGATCCTGTCCATCAATGTTGCCCAGTTCCCTTCCTGGACAGTGTGATGTGGGGCTGTGCAAGGCCAAGGGCAGGACTATGGTCCCACACCTCCCAGGGTCCTGGCTGGGGACAAGGAGGCCATGAGGCCCCTGTGCTGGAAGGACAAGGTGTCTCCTCACAGGCATCAGAGGTGCAGACAACAGCCATAGCCAAGGGGAGAAGGAGCTCATGTCTGGTGGGGCTTTCAGCGTCTTTACATCCCTTGATCATCTCCACCACAGCCTGTCCTGTGCTGTGGCATCCCCTGCACCTCTCTCCCTGCAGGCTGCAGACATCCCCCCTGCTGCCCCACCTTGCTCTTGTCTGAGCATCTTCCTCCCTTTGCTGAGATCTCTGCATCCTCCCCAGCTGTTCCTTGAAGCACAAAGCCTTGGGCTGATGCAGACTCCCTCTGCTGACCTGCTCCACCACAGCACTGCCCTTTCAGTCACATTCCTTCCTGCTCATGTCCAGTCTGGATTTCCCCAGCTGCACTTTGTGCCATTATTTCTTTCTCATACCATTTCTCACTTTTTAGAAAACCTCCACCACCTCTGAAACCACCCTTTAAGCACTCTCAGGCTACTCATGCACTGCTGCAGCATCCCCAGCACTGCTGGGCCAAAGCAGCTCAGGTCCCTCAGCATCCCACACCATGTGCACAAGGTGCTGAACCTGCCTTGGCACAGCCCTGCACTCTCCAGTTCCTCCCTGCTTCTCCAGACTGGGAAGCCGCACACTGGCACACCCCCGTGTGTGTGGGGTCACACCAGTGCTGAACCGAATGGGATGAGAACTCCAGGTGTCTGGGTCCCCACGCTCCTCCTCATGCAGCCCCGTGTGCAGCTGCCTTGTTCATGGTGAGCGTGCACCACGGGCTGGTGTGGGGACCTTGGAGTGCCCAGGCCCTTCTCCTCAGGGTCACTGAGAACTCGTCGTTTCATCTCGTCAAAAATCAGAGATTTCTGATGGGTGAATACCAGGTATTCACAAGGTCTGGACTCTCCCTGGACTGTAGCTCCATTTGCTCAGCTACTAAAGTTTGCATGCAGTTGGCTTATCCTGATGAAGGTGTCTCTGCCAACATGAGGCATTACAGGACACTATAAATATCATCTCCTGGGGAAATAGTGGGGTCTTGTGTGTCTGATACTCATAATGCCAGAGGTTTGGAGTCAAAGGGATAGTTTCCCTTCATGTGGGAGAGCAGCAGCAATGTGTGGAGCTCTGCCTGGGGTGAAACAATGTCAGCTGAACACTGAGGAGTCAGCATGAGAGGGCAGAACAACGTGGGCAATGTTGTGGTCACTGGACATCAGCTACTGACTCAATGATCAGGAAGAGGAATGAAATGAGGCCTCCTTCAGACAAATGAAAGAAGCCTCATGTTTCCAGGGCGGTGCCCTCGTGTCAGACCTGAGATATCCCAATATCTGCACGGTACCAGCCATCCAGGAGGGGTTGGAGCTCATTGACAACATCTTCCTGACACGGGTGACTGAGGAGTCAGTGGGGTGAGGTGCCGTGTGGGACTTCACACTTACAAACCACAAAGAGTTGGTCAGGATGGAACAGTCAGGGATGGGAAAGTGCAGCTGAGGCTCCTGGGAGATGATCACAAGGCCAAGAGCAGGATTTCAGGAGAGCAAGCTTTGGCCTGCTGAGGGACCTGCTTGGGTCCTATGGGATATGACCTTGGTGTCTGCAGTGCTTTTCTCTCACATCTCCTCCCTCCTCTCTCCCACCTGCTGTTGTGCAGCATTTTTTACCCTTTCTCAAATACAATATCCCAGAGGTGCTGCCAGCATCACTGAGTGGCTCAGATTTGGCAAGGAGTGGGTCCATCTTGGAGCAGCTGAAATGGGCTCTGTCTGACATTGGTTAAACACCTGTTGTCTTCTCAGAAGGGTGACAACTCCAGTACACCCACACCCACCCCCAGTTCCAAGACTTTGTCATGGAAACGCTATACAGGCTGATAACCCGTGGGGTGTTACAAATGACTTGATCATGGAGAAGAAATGGAAAAGGTCTTCTGTCAGCAACCTGAGAAACTCTCCAGTCAATGAGCAGGTTCATATGGGGATCGATAATTGCATTGAAATTCACTGGCTGGCAAAGCTGCAGGTGCCAACAGTCCAGAAGATCTTGTGACAACTTCTTAATGTGGCTGCCTGGTGGGACAACAAGAGTGACTCTCACCTGGATCTGGAACAGGGACACAAGGAAGAACTGGTGAGGGATGTGAACATCAGTGTCCACCTTGGTTGTTGTGACCAGGAAACAGTGGGTCCCAGGCACCAGAGGGGAGGGAGGAAGGCCAGCAGCAGAGCACAGGCTGGTGGGCTCCAGAGGAGAAGACTTTGACGTACTGGGGGGCTGATACAGATGGTGCCATGGGAAGCATCTCAGAAGGGTGAAGGAGCTCAGGATATCTGATCAGCGTTACAGGACAGCCTGCTCCAAGCACACGAATGATCTCTTCAAGTAGCCATGAAAGCAAGCATTTCTCTCATGAGGCTGCTCCTGTGACCTGATGGAGCTCCAGGGCAAAAAGGCAGCACACAGGAGGTGGAAGCAGGGGAAGATGCAAAGGAGGAATTTAGAACCTTGTCCATGGATGTGGGGATGATGCCAAGACTGCCCTGGACTTGATACCTGCGGGGAGGCTGAGGGCAGCAAGATGAGCAGACACTGCTTCATTTGCAGTAAAAGAATAGACAGGGTGATTTTGGGCCTGCTGCTGAACTTCCTAAGAGTAGAATCAGACAGGACTGAGGTTCTTCATGGCTTCTTTGCCTCCATCTTCACCAGCAAGTTCTCCTGGGACTTTGTTCCTGAAGGCAGGAGTTTGGAGAACACCCAACAGTGGATGGGCTCAAGTCAGGGGTGACCTGAGCAAACTCAGACACCATTACAGAACAGGAAATGGGTCATTTGACCATCTCCCTGAACACAAGTATCACTGTGCTGTGGCACCTGAGATTCCCAGGAACACCCACCTCTTGGCCCAGAGTTGTGTGATTCCTCTTGAGGTGTCCTGGCCTGTCTCCTCCGTCAAGTGATGCTTTAGGCACCCACTCTGACACATTCAGTTGTTATCAGGAGATTCTCTAGATCAATATTCATTGGAGACTGTTGATACCAGCTGTTCTGGAAATGAGGGTTTTGGGAGGGGGAAGGAAATATTAGAGATTTGACTTTATTAGTGTTTTTTATGGAAATGCTCACTGTTTGGCTACAATTCTGAAATCTCTGAAATCATCCACACCAGACTTCAAACCTTTAGGAACGTGCTGCACAGAGCCTTGTCTTGTAAAGGCATTTTGGATGTTACTGAGCCCTCTGCTGCCATGATCCTGAACTGCAGGTACTGAAAGAATGAACAAACCTGTCATGAACTGAAGGGCAGAAACAAACCCCAAATTTCTGAGGGTGTTTGGGACCCCAGGAAGGGCCATTGATGACACAAGCAGTCCCTGTCCCTGGAGACAATGGTCAGAGGTGGTAAAGGCGATGTGGAGGTGGCTCTGGTGCCCCGTGAGCTGTTGATGTTGGTTCATCATCAGAATGGCCAAACCCTGACCCCAGGACCAGACAAAGGAGACCCTTTCAGTCAAATGTTTCTCAGGCTCTGGGACTTTGTTCCTGAAGGCAGGAGTCTGGAGAACACCCAGCAGTGGATGGGGCTCAAGTCAGGTGTGACCTGAGCAAACTCAGACACCATTACAGAACAGGAGATGGGTCACTTGACCAGCTCCCTGAACACAAGTATCACTGTGCTGTGGCACCTGAGATTCCCAGGTACAAACACCTTTTGATCCAGAGGAGTGGAGGAGGATTGTGATTCCTCTTGAGGTGCCCTGGCCGGTCTCCTCACTCACATGGTGGTTTAGGCACCCACTTTTGCAACATATTCAGTCTTTATCAGGAGATGCTTCACATCAATATGAACTGGAGGCTGCTGATACCACCTGTTCTGGAAAGGGAGGGAAGTGCGAGCAGGGAAGGAAATAGAAGAAAAATGACTTTATTGCTATTTGTTATGGAAATGCTATCTGTTTGACTACTCCTGAAATCTCTCTAATCATCCACACCAGACTTGAAGTGTTTAGGAAAATGCTGCACAGAGCCTTGGCTTGTAAGAGCATTTTCGATGTTCATGAGCCCTCTGCTGCCATGATCCTGAACTGCAGCTACTGAAACAATTAACAAACCCCTAGTAAATTGAAAGGCAGAAGCAAACCCCAAGTTTCTGAGGGTGTTTAAGGTCCTATGAAGGGCCATCACTGACACAGCTGTGAAGGAAACAACCAGTGCAGGTCCCTGTCCCTGGAGGCTGGTGAAGGAAAGACTTGGAGACACTGGTTACAGGTGGTGAGGGCCATGTGGAGGTGGCTCTGATGCCATGCCAGCCCTTGATGCTTGTTCATCACCAGAATGGCTGAGCCCTGATCCCTGAGACCTGGTAGATTTTTCTCCAATGTTTTTCAAGGCTTTTCCTGTGGTCAGTGTGAGTGTTTTCAGCTTTGGGGGTGGGTTTTATGTCAAGTTCTGTTGCTTTACTGCAAGGCTTTGGTTTTCTGTGGAGTTGGAAATGCCTATGAGTTCCTCACAACTCATCCAGCTTCTTTCATTCACCTGGCAATGGTCACCAATCACCTCAGTGTCCCAGTCTCACACTTGCTTGAATCCTCTGTTTGGATCCATACCCATCACTCCAGGAGGTTCATTCATCCACCAGGTTCATGGATGATTCCTGAGGACCATCCAAGTGTGGGCAGTGTAAGAGAGGAGCAGAGCAGGGTCAGCTCATGGGCCATGACTGAGCACAAACACCCCAGCAGCAGCCATTCCCCATCTCCCAGGCACAGCCATGCCACATGATGAAAATGTCACTGCCATACATGATTAGCCCAAGAGAGGCCTTTCTTCCTTCCATATTCCCAGGAAAATCTTTCTCCTGTTCCTCCTCCACCTGCAGACATCAACTGCTTTCCATTTCTGGGCTCAGACATAGCTGGAAGGGTTCACTAAAGCCATCGGCCATCTCACTGCTTCTCCCTGACAGGCCCTGACCCTCTCCCACACCTACACATGGCCAAGCACGGCTGCTCAGGGCCTCCCGCTCTTCAGAAGAGGCCTTGAGCTTCTTGGTTCTTCCTGGTGCTTATTATGAACTTCCTCGCTCTCTCCAGAGTTCATGGTGAGCTTCCTTGTCCATAACAGCCCCTTTATGACCATGTCTTACTGAATGGTTGTCTTTGTATGATCATTTGTGCAGAAAGGGCAGTCACAGGACAGCACCCAATGTGTCAAAACTGATGCCGAGTGAAATGCCGTCAAGAGCTGATGAGTTACCCCTGTGTCTGTGTCTCTCCTGGAAGGAATCTGTCCCGAGAAGGGGATCCAGCTCCTGCCACTCTCTGCAGAGGCACATGAGCAGTGTCCGTGCACCTGGGGACACAAAGGGTGACTTTTCCTAGACCACCCTTTTCCAAACTATATGATTCTATGATATTATGAGTTCATGATTTGGTTTGAAACCATTTCAATTCCCACTACCTGCAGCTTTCTTCAAGGGCGGTTTTTGTGTGGCACAACTGTCCTGGCTCTCCAGGCAGGTTGGGCACAGGTTTGGTGCCTGCATTGGGAGTTTTTCCCTTCCTGGGGTAAAAGGCTGTTGAGGAGAGACAGTTGTAGAGATTTGGGTCACAGGGGTTTGAAGCAATCCTGTCAAACTCTGAGCAGGCTGAGCTTTGGAGCCAAGGGGCAACAGAGTTGGTCTCAAAGATATTTTTTGAATGGTGTTACTATCACTGAAAACAGTAACAGAGAATTCCTTATTCATCATTATGCTAATGAACTAAAGCTCTTTAATGTCCTTCCCAACAGTCATTCGCAATTCTCAGAACAGATGCTACATCTCAGTAGTTATCTTCTTCTATGAAGTTCTTAAAACAGTGCTTTCTCTCACTTCTACCTTTTTTAGAACTGAAAGAATACAACTCTTGGACAGAATTGCTCCCATATCATCCCTATTCCATACATTTTCTCCTTCCTTTTTCTGGTGTGAGGAGCAGGTGACATAGGGGAGTTCCTTCCTTTTTAGGCAAAGAAAGCCAAGGAACAGATCCCAGGTCAGTGCAAAGTCACCAAGGAAGCCAGAATCTTTATGTGGTGTGCACTGACACACACTGTCACCTGCATTTCCTGTCTCTGAAGACCCAACCGTGCAGCAGAGTCTGGAGTTCTGAGCTCCCTTCATCTGCCCTGTGTGACACGCGTAAAATGGAACTACCCCAGTCAAGAAGTTGGTTTTGATTCTTTCCAAGATGGTGCAGAGTGGCCTCCCTGTGACACCGTCCTGCTGTCTCGGCTCCTGGGATGCTGCCCCTGCTGTCCCATGGACTGGAAAGGATTGTGTTAGTTACAGTGACCCTGACTTGATCCCCATCCAGTGCTGGTTGTTCTCCACATTCCTGTCTCAAGTCACAGAGGATTGGGAGGCAGTAATTTCTCAGAAGAAAGATTCTTCCTTTGAGAGTGTTGGTAGGAAATGTATTTTGCTGAGTAACTGGACACAATTATGTATTTTCCTATATATTTACCAACACATATATATACTTCTTTTTCCTTATGATCACATAGAAAGACAGATAACACAGATCTCTGGAGATCACTGTCAACATGGCCATCTAAACAGAGAACAGTTCATTTAAAGTTTTTCTCCTTCTTTCCTCCATCAGGCAAGAGTGGCCAACAGCTTCCAGCAGGACTCACTCTGTGCCAAGAGTAAAAAGTGGCACTGACAGGCCATGGCAGTGGATTGTTTGATGCCTTCGACTCTGTGCAAGACACAAAGATTATCTTTCTTAATGCTGGAGGCTTTGGTAGGAGAGAAATCTAGAGAACATTAAAAAAAAAAAAAAAGAGAGAAAAACAAACAAATGGAAGATGTAGAGTGAAGGGAATGTCTTCTTGCAACATGAAGTATGAAACGTTGTTGGTGTTTTAATTCTCCTTTCTTTGTTTTGAATACTTTAAATACCAGTGTTTTCAAAAGAGAGAAAACAGAGACTTCAGGATGTGCATGAAGAACAAGAGGAGAAGTTCTGATCTTCAACAACATTTCCCTTCTCAGCACTCTCTCTGTTATCTGTGCATCTGATCTCCCTCATCCTCCAGGTATTTCCTCCTGCCCTAACTAAACTGACCATGTCTGAAGTCCCATTTCCAGCAGCTGATCTGCACACAAGCACTTGCGATTGCTCTCTGGGTTTCCCTTCTTACTGTTTGATCACTCAGACACTTGTCAACAACCCAGTTGCTGCTTTCACCTTCAAGGAGTTAAAGGCTTCCTTGTCTTTCAGTAGTCTGTCTAATTCTGTCCTTAGACAAATCTTTTATTGTGTTTATTTTTAAATTTCCTTTCTCTCTACAACATTACTTGCATGGCTCTGCCTTGGAGAGGGTGAACCTCAGTGGTGGCAGTTTGTCCTTGTTGTACAGTTGAGGAGTGTGTTTTCTTTTAATCATGACTCTCATCAGTTGTATTTTGTTTGTTCAAAGGTAAAGCAAAGCCCCTGTTTGCTGTGTGCAGCCAGGTCTCCAAGGAGAGCAGGTGGGAGCTGGTGCAAAGGAGCCGGCACATCCAGCTGCAGACTGCAGTGGAGAAGTCTGGTGTAAGGAAAAGGGATGCAAGGCCCAGGGGGCCATGAGAGAAACGATGGGGCTGGGGAGGTGAGGAGCAAGGTTGTGCACATGGTGTGAGACCTCAGGGGACAGCTTCTCCCGCCAGTCCAGACCTGCTTAGGAGAGACCCTGGATCCACATCAGATAATGCTACAATCAGCTCTTCTCCAAACTGAACAGTAATGAAATACACTCTTTACAATAGAAAGACATTTTTGTCAGAAGCTTTTGAAATCTTTCTCCAGAATTACACCAAGAAAACTCTCTAATTAACTAGACAAGATTGGAAGACAATTATAAGAGGAGACATGGCTTGTTAGAGCTTTCTTCAGTGTAATGAGCCCCATGGTGCATTTGGTGCTGAGTCCTTGAACATTACTCAGGTGCTGAGAGGAGATTGCACAAACCTTTCCAGAAGTCAAAACCAGAAGAAAAAGTACTAAGTACCTTGAAGTATTAATGAGTTCCACTGAGGGCAAGTACCAGCAGAGCCTCCCCAGGGACTCGTTAGAGCAGAGAATTGGAGGCCATGGTGGCAGATAAACAAAGGGAAATGTGCAGGCAGCTGAGGTGCTGAGAAAAGCCTGGTTTTGTTGGGTGAAGCAGAGAGGCCAAGGCCTGACCCCCAGCCCCTGGGAAGGCAGATCCTGTCCCTCACACATTGCTCAGGGCTCTTCCTGGGCCAGGGGGATGTGGGCTGTGTGATGCTGAGTGAAGGACAATGGTGTGACAGTTCCCAGCCTTACTGGGGGTGTGCAAGGACGTCATAAGGTGTCCCAGTGCCTCAGGACAACATGTCTCCTCACAGGCCTTGGTGACAGAGGTGTTGGCCATAGCCAAAGGGGACAAAGTCTTGGGTTCTCTTGGTGACATCCAGCCTTGCCAGTGCCCTTTGCCATCTCCACCACAGGTTGTCCTACACTGTCCCACAGCTGCTTCTGTTTCCCTGCAGGCTGTAGACACCCATCTCGCTTCCTCCCCTTGCTCTCACCCTGGTATTTCCATACGTTGACTGATGTGTCTGCACTCTCATGCTCTGTTCCTGGAAACACAAGGACATGGGCTGATCTCATGCTCCTTCTGGATGATTTCTCGTGCCACAGTACTACCCTTTGAGTCACATTTCTTCCTCCTTATGTCCATTCTCCATGTTCCAAGCTGTGCTGTGTGGCAGTGTTTCTCTGCTGTAGAAAGGAGGACCATGAAAGCTACTGACCTGTCTACCTCTTACCTGTGCCTGGGAAGATCATGGCACAGATCCTCCTAGAAGCTGTGCTAAGGCACAAAGAATGGTGACTCAACCATTTCCTTGGGCAGCCTGTTCCACTGCTTCACAACCCTTTCCATGAAGAAATGCTTCCTAATATCAATTCTGAACCTTCTCTGGCAGAAGCTGAGGCTATTTCCTCTCATCCTGTCACTTGCTACACAGGAGAAAAACAACACCCTCCATACTACAACCTCTTTTCAGATAGTTATAGAGATCAGAAATGCCTCCCTTAAGTCTCCTTTTCTTCAAGCTATAACAACCCCGGGTACTTAAGCTGCTCCTCAGCAGACTTGTGCTCCAGACCCTCAACAGCCTTGTCCCTCTCCCCTGCACTCACTCCAGCACCTCAAGGTCTTTCCTGTAGCAACAGGCCCAAAACTGAACCGAGGATTCGAGTTGTGGCCGCACCATCGTCGAGTACAAGGGGATGATTACTGCCATGGTTCTGCTTACTACACTATTCTTGATGTAAGCCAGGAGGCCAATGGCCTTTTTGGCCACCTGGGTACACGCTGGTTCATGTTCAGTCATTTTCGATCAACACCCCCAGGTCTTTTTCCACCAGGCAGTTTTCGAGCCACTCTCCTCCAAGCCTGTAGTGTTACAGGGAGTTGTTATGACCCCAGTCCAGGAACTGGCACATGGCCGTGTTAAACCTCAGACAAATGGCCTCAGCCTAATGAACCAGCAGCTCCAGATCCCTCTGTAGAGCCTTCCTACCCTTCAGCAGATCAACACTCCCACCCAACTTGGTGTCATCTGCGAACTTACTGAGGGTGTACTCGATTCCCTCATACAGATCATTCATAAAGAGATAAAAGAGAACTGGTCCAAGTACTGAACCCTTGGGAACACCACTCCAGACCAACCGCCAACTGGATTTGGCTCCGTTCACCAGAACCCTTTGGGCCCGGCCCTCCATCCAGTTCTTTACTCATCGCAGATACACCATCCAGGCCATGAGCTGCAGCTTCTCCAGGAGATGCTGTGGGATACAGTGTCAAAGGCTTTACTGCAGTCTAAGGACACAACACCCACAGCCTGGGTGGCGCATTCACTCCCCACGACAGACTTTCCCTCATCTGCTCAGCCGGTCACCTTGTCATAGAAGGAGATCAGGGTGGTCAAGCAGGACCTGCCTTTCACAAAGCCAAGCTGATTGGGCCCGATTGCTTGTCTGGTATGGGTGACCTCACAGTCCTTTCCCAGCCATGTTCCTGCTGTTGGCCTGTCCCCTGCAGAGGCAGAAGTGACCTCACCATCCCCTCCACAGCCATTGGCTTCTACTGGACTATGAGCTCCTGAGACACAAGTGACCACATGGCATCGTACCCAGCCATCACCCTCCTTGTGCTCCAGTGTGTGAGCAGGTAGACTTTAGCTGCTTTCATCAAATTTAGCCAATAGATTTCCTATCAAGGGTTTGAGTGGAGAAACGTTCCTCAGAGGAGCTGCTGTATTTACTCTGGGACATTTTACATCTTTGCTTCTGACTCTTATTATTTTTCTCTTCTTCCTTTGTCTGTTCTGACTTGAAAGAGCTCTCCAAGGAAAAGATTCATGGAATCCTACAATAGCACAGATTGGAAGAGACCCCTGAACACCATCTCTGTCCCACCGACCTTTATGGCACCCCAAGGAATAGCTGACAGCATTTGTGCTCCCTTGGGTTCATCTCACCACATGCACACAGTGGACATGCACATGATGTGTATGGTTACAACTCATCTGTACAATGAAAACATGGACTTTTGTCCTAGTATTTCATAGAGTCATAGTATGTCCTGAGCTGGAAGGATCCACAAGGATCATGGAGTCCAACTCCTGTCACTGCACAGGACACCCCACAGTTTACACCGTGTGTCTGAGGAAGTTGTCCAGTCTCTTCTTGAACACTGTCAGGTTGGGGCCGTGACACCTCCCTGGGGAGCCTGTTCAGTGTCCATCACCTCTGGGTGAAGAACCTTTTCTTCATGTCCAACCGGAACCTCCCCTGGCACATCTTCTGCCATTCCCTTGGGTTCTGTCATTGGCCACTAGAGATAGGAGTTTGGTGCCTCCCCTTCTTCCTCCCCTTGTGAGGAAGCTGTAGCTACCATGAGGTCTCCTTTGAGTCTTTTCTTCAGCTCTGATGCTGAGAAACCCCTGGTTTTCTTTCTGAAGCAGAAAGGAGAAGCCATGACCTTCAGGCAATGGGAAGGGGGATTCTGCCCCTCACAGACGGCTCAGGGCTCTTCCTGGGACCGTGGGATGTGGGTGTGCAAGGCCCAGGGAAGGACAACACTGGGACAACAACTTCCAGCTTCCCCATGGGGCTGCAAGCAGCCACCGAGGCCCCAGAGCCATGAGGACAACATGGCTTCTCCTGGGCCTCAGTGGCAGAGACAACTGCCATGGCCAAGGGGACAGAGACCTGGGTTCTGTGGGTCCCTTCCAGCCTTGCCAGCGCCCTTTGCCATCTCCACCACAGGCTGTTCTACACGGTCCTACCCCTGCCCCTCTTTCCCTGCAGGCTGCAGACACCCATCTCGCTTCCCCACCTGCTCTCACCCCAGCATTTCTGCACCTTCACTGCTGTGTCTGCACCCTCACTGGCTGCTCTTTGGAACACAAACCATGGGCTGATCCAGCTCCCTCTGGGTGACCTCTTGCACCACAGCACTGCCCTTCCACTGACATTTCTTCCTCCCGATATCCAGTCCTCAGCTTCCAAGTTGCACATGTCCCTGCTGCTGTCCCCTCATGTTCTCAGGTGGGATGGACGTGACAACCCATCTGCAAGGCCTCTTCCTGGGTAGGGCCTGTGAGCACTTAGGCAGAGGTTCTTTCCCAGCCATGTCCCTGCTGCCTGGCTGTCACCTCCAGAGACAGAACTGACCTCACTGCCCCTTCACAGCCACAGGATTCTGACTGGATTATGAGTGTCTGAGACACAACTGACCACAAAATATCACACTCATCCATTCCCTGCCTTATGGCTCAGGACCTGACCAAGACTGAAGCATATTCTACACAGTCCTACACCTACTCCTCTTTCTCACAGGCTGCAGACACCCATCTCGCTTCCTCACCTTGTTCAAATTTGTCAAATATATTTCCTACTAACACTGTGAGTGAAAAGCACTCTTCACTGGAACTCCTGTACTTCCGGTAACATCTTCTGTATCTCTTCTTCTCCCCTTTCTTATTTTTTTTCTATATTTCCACCTATTCTCTCTCCTGAAACCTCTCCAAGGCAAAAAATCTTTCAAATCACAGAATAACTCAGGTTTGCAGAGAGCCCTTGTCTCACTCATCTTGTCTCACTCTCCTGAACAGGGCAGGTGAACCACGTCAGGTTGCTCAAGGCCTCCACCCAGGTTTGCATCATCCTCAAAGGCACTGAAAGTTCACTCTGTTACATCTTGGAAGAGGAGAATAAAGATGTTCAACAGTGTTGCCCAAGTGCTGGTCACTGAGAGATGACACCAGTAACTGGCTGCACGGAGGACTTTGTAACACTGGTGATATTTGGGCTTGATGATTCAGCCAACGTCCCACCCAGCATCCACTTCTTGAGCCCCATCAGCACCACTCTGGTCAGAAGGAGACGATGGCTTAGCCTTGCAAACGCCCTGTGCACAACATGCCTTTCTTTCCCTATCCTTTTAGGTTCAGCAGTCCCTTCCTTGTCCTTCACATTCCTGGAAACGGCTGCAGGAGGACGTGTCCCATCCCCTTCCCAGGGAGGGAGGTAGGGTGGCCAGTCTGTTATTCTCCCAGTTTCTATTCCTGCTCTTCTTGAAGACGGGTTTGAGGTCTGCGTTTTCTAAGGACCCAAGAAGAACCATTCTGGTTTCTATGGCACTTTTGACATAAATATCAGGGTTCTGTCAGGTGTCCACATCTGAGCTGGCCTCATGGACTCCTTATGCACCCAGGGATGCTCAGAGACAGAGTCTGTCCCTTTTACAGACAGAGGCAGGAGTCACAGTGTCCCTCTGGCCTCCTGTTGCCACTCTTAAAGGATGGGAAGCATCTCATCCCTTTAGCATGTCACACTTCTCTGTACTTATCTGAGATGTCCCACGTCATGAGGAATGGATACAGGGACCTGAGTTAAAGGAACAACAACCCAGTGCTGCATTCAGGCAGTTTCCCATAGGATGTTTCTGCCAACATGAAGTCACCTCAAGACCTCATCTGTGCTACAGACCTTCAAAGAATGGAAAGGAATAGTTGATGGTGTTTGTGCTCACTCACATTCATGTCACCTCATGTACATGATGTGCATGCTCACATCTCATCTGTACAAAGTAAACATGGACTGATGAACTATTCATTGAGTGTCCATCCATGGAGGGAAGAACAACCTCTGTGGGTGAGAGCACAGGGCTGGAAATGGTGGTTGTGAGGGGCCAGTCCATGATGATTGACTTGAAGCTCCTTATGAAGGGATGTCCAGTGCACAGGGGCACAGCCCAGCCCCTGCTCTGCTGGTCCTGCAGGTCTCTGGCAGGAGGCCTGGCTGTGAGAGGACGCTGCTGTGTGCCAGCCTTGCACATACACACTGATCAGCTGTACTACGGTGCTTCATCTGTGGGTCAGTTTCTAGGACATATCCTTGAGAGAAGGTTTGGAAGAAGACCTAAACATTCAGGCCCTGCCATGAGGAGATCACCTTTCTATCTGGAAAGGCTGTTGTGAGGCCAGCTCTGCCACAGCAGTGCCCATTGCCTGTCCCTGCCTGCGCTCACAGCACTGACACACAGCAGGACGGGGGCCAAGCTGCCAGAGCACTCAGGCCTTGCACCAACACAAGGAATGAGAAGGAGAGTGTGGGACTGGAACCATAACAGCTCTGGAAGAACAAGTACCAATATTGGTGAAGGACCCTTTATTTTGCTTAAACACAGATAACACGATTCCACATTGACACAGCCACTCACTGAGAAGTGAAAAGCAGGCAGTGAATTACAAAGGGAATAAAAATATTATCATTAAAAAAAAAATCACAACTAGAGACAAAAAATACTACACAAGATGAACCTGCAATGAGAATGTCTTCTTATGTGGAAGAACACAGAGACAGTTTATAGGTTCAGAAGAAATCCAGTCATCAGTTTCCACAGGGCATCCTTGAGCTCCCGGTTCCTCATGCTGTAGATGAGGGGGTTCACCGCTGGAGGCACCACCGAGTACAGAACAGACACCACCAGATCCAGGGATGGCGAGGAGATCGATGGGGGCTTCAGGTAGGCAAACATGGCAGTGCTGCCAAACAGGGAGACCACGGCCAGGTGAGGGAGGCAGGTGGAAAAGGCTTTGTGCCGTCCCTGCTCAGAGGGGATCCTCAGCACGGCCCTGAAGATCTGCACATAGGACACCACGATGAACACAAAACAGCCGAAAGTTAAACAGACACTGACTACTAGAAGCCAAACTTCCCTAAGATAGGAGTGTGAGCAGGAGAGCTTGAGGATCTGGGGGATTTCACAGAAGAACTGGCCCAGGGCATTGCCCTTGCACAGTGGCAGTGAAAATGTATTGGCCGTGTGCAGCAGAGCATTGAGAAACCCAGTGGCCCAGGCAGCTGCTGCCATGTGGACACAAGCTTTGCTGCCCAGGAGGGTCCCGTAGTGCAGGGGTTTGCAGATGGCAACGTAGCGGTCGTAGGACATGATGGTGAGAAGAAAATACTCTGCTGAAGCTAAAAAGACAAACAGAAAGAGTTGTGCAGCACACCCTGCATAGGAAATGACCCTGGTATCCCACAGAGAGTTGGCCATGGACTTGGGGACAGTGACGGAGATGGAGCCCAGGTCGAGGAGAGAGAGGTTGAGCAGGAAGAAGTACATGGGGGTGTGGAGGTGCTGGTCCCAGGCTATGGTGGTGATGATGAGGCCGTTGCCCAGGAGGGCAGCCAGGTAGATGCCCAGGAAGAGCCAGAAGTGCAAGAGCTGCAGCTCCCGTGTGTCTGTGAACGCCAGGAGGAGGAACTGGGTGATGGAGCTGCTGTTGGACATTTGCAGCCTCTGGGCATGAGGACCTGTGCAAGGAGGAAATGACAGTGACAAGTTAGGGGAGACTTCTCTGAGGAAAATAAACAGGCTGTTTCTCATGGAAAACCCACTCCCTGATGGAGGGATGTTTCTGCTCATTCTCTCTTTCTACCAACTGAGTAAAACCAGTTCATTACAGTTTAAGCTTGGGCAGCTTGGGCATCTCGTTTCCATGAACACAGTTCTGGGGCAAGATTTGCTGAGCTGGTGTCAGAACAAAAACTGACCCATACTGCCACCCCAACCCCACAGAGCAAGAGCACCAGGGACAGGTGGAGAAACAGGGAAGGACACTGCAGTGCTATTAGAAAACAAAGCAAGGACAGAAAGGCAGACGGGCATGCTGTGGAACCTTCTCCTTACCCGGCTGTGCTGCTGCCACTCACATAATGACACTGTAGAGCAAGTGCTTTTAGCACCTTTTTTGTGTACCACGTTCCAGGAACCTTTCACCTGGAGGTCCAGCTGCTGAGGTGGAGACTCAGGACCTGGACCCCATGGCTTTGGGGCAGAGGCTCTGCTGGGGAGGAGAGGAGACCAGGGGTTGCACTGGGAAATGTGTCTGCGCTCGAGAGGATGTGACAGAAGTTCCTAAATCCTGTCCCAAGCATTTCTGGTAGCAGTTAACTCTTCCTGCCCATGGCTGTGCTGCCTGCAGCTGTGTCTCTGTCCCTGGGTCTGCTCCCTGTCAGTGTCACAGACCCCGTCCCACCCGCTGTGTGCTCAGCTCTGCCCTGCTCACACCGCCTGGCACTGCCCAGGGGCAGCTCTGTGTGTGCAGGGGCTCAGGAGCACCTCAGACAAGTCCTAACGAGAACTGGCGTCTCAGTGTCTTCTCCAAAGAGAGAAATAAATCCTCATCTCCCACTGCACACCCAGACAACCAAGAGTGGAAAACTGAAAGCACAGACTTCTTCCCTTGCAGCTGTTGCTGTGTTGATGTCGTTGTTCAGAAGGACCCTCTGCCATGTCCGTGGGGTTGATCTGGAGCCCTGAGCAGCCTTGACCCACACAGCACCCTTCAACCCCACAAGCTCCCTGCCTGCCCTGCCAGGGGTCGCTCCTTCCACCCACAGCTGCTGCCATGGGATCTCCCCGGGCAGGCTGAGCGCTGACCCTGGCAGGCGGCAGAGTCCCTGCCCCGGCACAGCCCTGGGGAGCAGGGACCCTGCTCTGCAGGACAGCCCTGGGCACCCCTGGGTGCTCACCCGGCTTTGCAGTTGTTCAACACTGCCTGACAAGAGCCCCCTCCTTACAGATCCCACCAGCTGTGCCTGTGCCAGTTTTAGGAGATGCCTCCAGGAGCTACAGCTGCATTGCCCTGCACCCAGAGACTTACCATGGCAAGGGCTGCAAAGGTTTCTCCTCCAGTGAGCTCTCAGTCATCCTCCCAATCCTGACCACCTTTAATCTCTCTCTGCCTTGCTCGTCTCCCTGAGATCCCCAGGCAGAGCCCTCAGCCCTGCTGCGTGTGCAGAGGAGCTGCTCCTGGGCAGAGCTGTCTCTCTGCAGCGCTGCCGCTTGCCAGGAGCTCCCTCTGTCCCAGGAGCCCAGCCCAGCTCAGCAGCACAGGAGCAGCCCAAGGTGCTTTAATGACCCCTCTGCTGGCTTTGGTGCTGAGTCCATGAACCCCAGGCCCTGGAGGAAGCTGATGAAACCTCTCAGTAAGTCAGATGCAAACTTCAAAGATTCTTGCAAAGTTAATGAGTCCCACTGAGGGACACTACTGAGGAACTGACCCCAGGGTCTGATTGGAGAAGAAAACGGGATGCAGTGACAACAGGTCAGGAAAAGCAAGGTGAAGTTCTCTTAGATGCTGAGTAAACCTGTATGTGTTTCATTAATCAAAGGGCCAAGCCCTGTCCCCCAGCCCTGTCCCTCCCACATTGCCCATGACGCTTCCTGGGACAGTGTGATGTGTGGCTGTGCAAGGCCAAGGGCAGGACTATGGTCCCACACCTCCCAGGTTCCTGGCTGGGGACAAGGAGGCCATGAGGCCCCTGTGCTGGAAGGACAAGGTGTCTCCTCACAGGCATCAGAGGTGCAGACAACAGCCATAGCCAAGGGGAGAAGGAGCTCAAGTCTGGTGGGGGCTTTCAGCCCCTTTACATCCCGTGATCATCTCCACCACAGCCTGTCCTGTGCTGTGGCATCCCCTGCACCTCTCTCCCTGCAGGCTGCAGACATCCCCCCTGCTGCCCCACCTTGCTCTTGTCTGAGCATCTTCCTCCCTTTGCTGAGATCTCTGCATCCTCCCCAGCTGTTCCTTGAAGCACAAAGCCTTGGGCTGATGCAGACTCCCTCTGCTGACCTGCTCCACCACAGCACTGCCCTTCCAGTCACATTCCTTTCTGCTCATCTCCAGCCTGGACCTCCCCAGCTGCACTTTGTGCCATTATTTCTTTCTCATGCTCTTTCCCACTATGCAGAAAACCTCCACCACCTCTGAAACCACCCTTCAAGCACTCTCAGGCTACTCCTGCATTGCTGCAGCCTCCCCAGCACTGCTGAGCCAAAGCAGCCCAGGTCCCTCAGCATCCCACCCCATGTGCACAAGGTGCTGAACCTGCCTTGGCACAGCCCTGCACTCTCCAGTTCCTCCCTGCTTCTCCAAACTGGGAAGCCGCACACTGGCACACCCCGTGTGTGTGGGGTCACACCAGTGCTGAACCGAATGGGATGAGAACTCCAGGTGTCTGGGTCCCCACGCTCCTCCTCATGCAGCCCCGTGTGCAGCTGCCTTGTTCATGGTGAGCGTGCACCACGGGCTGGTGTGGGGACCTTGGAGTGCCCAGGCCCTTCTCCTCAGGGTCACTGCTCAGCGTGTCAGGTCCTGCTCTGTCCTGATGCAGGACGTTGTTTTCCTGCCCTGATAAAAAAATGGACACTTCATCTTCTGAAACTTCAGATCTTTCCGATGATCGAACCCCAGATTTTCTCAAGGTCTGGCCTCTCCCTTGTGTGCTCGAGCCACAGCCCCTCCACTTGTTAGCAGGGTAGAGAGCGCTCACCTTGGGAGGCCCTCCTGCCACAAAATATAAGGGGCCCCAACCTCCAGGTCTCTCAGAGCTTTCTGAGAGGTGACCCCAAAAGTTTTTCCAGGTCTGGACTCTCCCTTTACTGAAGCTCCATTTGATCAGCTGTTAATGTTTGCAAGTGGCTGGCTTATCCTGATTACAATGTACCTCCCAAGATAACAGCATGAGGTGTTAGGGGACAGTATAAACACCATCTCCTGGAGAAACTGTGGGGTCTTGGAGGTCTGGTACTCATAATGCCAGTGGTCTGGAGTTTCTCAAGTTTCCCTTTGTGTGGGAGAGCAGTAGGGTTGCATGGAGCTCCGTCTGGGGACAGACAATATCAGCTTAAGGTTGAGTGAGCATGAGAGGGCAGAACAACATGGGCAGTGTTGTGAGTGGACACCACTGGCTCACTGATGAGGAAGAGGAATTAGATGAGGCCTACTACAGACAAATGAAAGAAGTGTCATGTTTGCATGCCATACCATTCTGGCAGACCTGAGATATCCCAATATAGGCAAGGTACCAGCCATCCAGGATGGGTTGGAGCTCATTGACAACATCTTCCTGACACGGGTGACTGAGGACTCAGTGAGGTGAGATGCCCTGTGGGACTTCACACTTAAAACCACAAAGAGTTGGTCAGGATGGAACAGTCAGGGATGGGAAAGTGGAGCTGAGGCTCCTGGGAGATGATCACAAGGCCAAGAGCAGGATTTCAGGAGAGCAAGCTTTGGCCTGCTGAGGGACCTGCTTGGGTCCTATGGGATATGACCTTGGTGTCTGCAGTGCTTTTCTCTCACATCTCCTCCCTCCTCTCTCCCATCTGCTGTTGTGCAGCGTTTTTTACCCTTTCTCAAATACAATATCCCAGAGGTGCTGCCAGCATCACTGAGTGGCTCAGATTTGGCAGAGAGTGGGTCCATCTTGGAGCAGCTGAAATCGGCTCTGTCTGACGTTGGTCAAACTCCTGTTGTCTTCTCAGAGAGGTGACAACTGTAGCACAGCCACACTCACCCCCAGTTCCAAGACTTAGTCATGTAAACCAGCACAGGGTGACAGCACATTGGGTTTTGTAAACTACTGAATCATGGAAAAGATCTTCTGTCAGTAACCTTTTGAAGTCTTCAGTCAATGAGCAGGTTCCTATAGGGAACTGTAATTCCCCTGACATTACCTGGCCAGGCAAAGCTGCAAGTCCAAAGGATCTTCAGCCAACTGCTTAACACAGCTATCTGATGGGCCAACAAGGGTGATGCTCACCTGGATCTGGAACAGGGACACAAGGAAGAGCTGGTGCGGGATGTGAACATCAGTGTCCACCTTGGCTGTTGTGACCAGGAAACAGTGGGGTCCCAGGCAGCAGAGGGGAGGGAGGAAGGCCAGCAGCAGAGCACAGGCTGGTGGGCTCCAGGGGAGAAGACTTTGACATAACTGGGTGTCTGATACAGGTGGGCAGCACTTCATAAGTGTGAAGGAGCTCAGAAAATCTGAGAAGCCTTACAGGACAGCCTGCTCCAAGCACAAGAATGATCTCTCCAAGTACCCATGAAAAGAACCATTTATTTCGTGAGGCTGCTCCTCTGAACTGATGGAGCTCCAGGGCACAAAGGCAGCACACAGGAGGTGGAAGCAGGGGAAGCTGTAAAGGAGGAATTTAGAAACCTTGTCCATGGATGTGGGGATGATGTCAAAGCTGCCCTGGACTTGATACCTGCAGGAGAGTCTGAGGGCACAAGATGAGCTGACATGGCTTCATTTCCAGTAAAAGAACAGACAGGGTGAATGTGGAATGGCTGCTGAACTTCATAAGAGTAGAATCAGACAGGACTGAGGTTCTTCATGGCTTCTTTGCCTCCATCTTCACCAGCAAGGTCTCCTGGGACTTTGTTCCTGAAGACAGGAGTCTGGAGAACACCCAGCAGTGGATGAGTCTCAAGTCAGGGGTGACCTGAGCAAACTCAGACACCATTACAGAACAGGAGATGGGTCATTTGACCATCTCCCTGAACACAAGTATTGCTGTTCTGTGGCACCTGAGATTCCCAGGAACACCCACCTCTTGGTCCAGAGTTGTGTGATTCCTCTTGAGGTGTCCTGGCCTGTCTCGTCCATCAAGTGATGCTTTAGGCACCCACTTCTCTGACACATTCAGTCGTTATCAGGAGATTCTCTAGATCAATATTCATTGGAGATTGTGGATACCAGCTGTTCTGGAAATGAGGGTTTTGGGAGGGGGACGGAAATATTAGAGATTTGGCTTTATTACTCTTTATTATGGAAATGCTCACTGTTTGGCGACAATTCTGAAATCTCTGAAATCATCCACAAAGGACTTGAAGCCTTTAGGAAAGTGCTGCAGAGAGCATTGTCTTGTAAGGGTATTTTGGATGTTACTGAGCCCTCTGCTGCCATGATCCTGAACTGCAGGTACTGAAAGAATGAACAAACCTGTCATGAACTGAAGGGCAGAAACAAACCCCAAGTTTCTGAGGGTGTTTGGATCCCCATGAAGGGCCATTGCTGACACAAGCAGTCCCTGTCCCTGGAGACTGCTCAAGGAAAAACATGGAGACAATGGTCAGAGGTGGTAAAGGCGATGTGGAGGTGGCTCTGGTGCCACGTCAGCCCTTGACGTTTGTTCATCACCAGAATGGCCAAGCCCTGACCCCAGGACCTGACAAAGCAGACCCTTTCAGTCAAAGGTTTCTCAGGCTCTGCCTGTGGTCACTATGAGTGTTTTGTGTTTTGGGGGTGGGTTTGATGCCAAGTGCTGTTGCTTTAACCACAAGGCTCTGGTTTTCTGAGGACTTGGCAGTGCCTGTGAGGTCCCCCAAACCCATTCAACTTCTTTCACAGACCTGACAATGGTCACCAATCACCTGAGCTGTCCCAGTCCCAAACTTGCTTGAATTCTCTATTTGGATCCATACCCATCACTCCAGGAGGTCCATGCATCCACCAGGTTCATGGATGATTCCTGAGGACCATCCAAGTGTGGGCAGTGTAAGAGAGGAGCAGAGCAGGGTCAGCTCATGGGCCATGACTGAGCACAGCCACCCCAGCAGCAGCCATTCCCCATCTCCCAGGCACAGTCAAGCCCACAGCATGCAAATGGCACTGCCATATATCATTAGCCCAAAAAAACCTGCCTTCTTTCCAAAATCAACAACAATCTTTCTACTATTCCCCTTCAACCCCCAGATATCAGCCGCATTCCACTTGTGGCTCAGACACGGTTGTAAGGATTTGCTAAAGTCATCAGCCATCACCCTTTTCTACCCCACATCCCCTGACCCTCTCCCACACCACACATGGCCGGTCACTGCTGCTCAGGTCCTCGCGCTCTACAGAAGAGGCCTTGAGCTTCTTGGCTCTTCCTGGTGCTTGTTATAATCTTCCTCACTCCCTCCAGATCTCACGGTGAGATTTCTTGTTCATGACAGGGCCTTTGTAACCAACTCTTAAGAAATGGTTGTCCTTCTGTGATCATCTGTGCAGAAGAAGTGATCACAGAAAAGCACCAAATATGTCAAATCTGCTGCCGAGTGAAATGCAATAAAACCTTGTTGAGCCATCCCTGTAGCTGTGTCTTTCCAGCAAGGAGTTTCTCCTGAGAAAGGGATCCAACCTCTGCCACTCTCTGCAGAGGCACATGAGCAGCGTCCATGCACCTGGGGACACAAAGAGTGACTTTTGCAAGATCACCCTCTATCTGGACCATTTAGATATGTACCTGTGGATGGGGTATCAAGCCTTATAGTACAGCAGAGACTGGAGTTCTGAGCTCCCTTCAACTCCCCGTGTGACAGTCTGTAAAATTAATTAACCCAGTGAAAAAGTTGGTTTTGATTCTCTTCACAGCCAGAAGCACCACATGGGTCAGGAGACAATCCAGGATACCCAACCAGCACTCACATGCTCTGAACTTAAAGTTCAGGTGTTCCCGGGAATCTCAGCAGACGTGTCACACTGATAACTGGGTTCAAGGAGCTGGTCAAGAGCCTCGCCTGCATTTCTGTAACGATGGCTTTGCTGCCTGGCTGATGCGCAGACTCTGTAGATGGATGCTGACACCTCTTGAAAAACCTGCTCTGAAAGGATGAACAAGGTGGTGTTTTCTTTCTGGAAGGTTATTAGGACAGCAAACAAGAGGAAGCTGGGTTGGAGGAAGTGTAAAAGGATACAACGGTTGTGATCAGGGCTGTTTACGGTTACTTGTAAAGCAGCCTTGTGCCTCATGCGAATTATTTCTGTGATCGGAAGGAACCTGAGGGCTTTCTCCAAATCAGAAACATGAAGGGGAAGGAAGGACAGCGTCATTCAGTCTCTAAGGCACCTCAAGATGTGTCTTGACCAACCTCCTCCTCCAAGCAGGGTCAGATCAGATTAGTCAGGGGTCTATACAAACACATTGTGGTAACTTTCTGATGTAGAGTGGATGCGCACTCCTGGGAAACAGCTTCCAGTGCATGACTGTCCTCAGGATTGGAAAGTTTTTCCCTTTATCTACTGTCCTTCTAAGCCAAACCATCCAGATTGCCTTTTACCCGTCTACTTGCACACTGACACAGACCATAATATCCTAACTTGGACAGAAGCATATTGTGGGGGATGATGCTGAATGCCTTGCTGACTTCCAGGTAACAGACCATCAATTATCTCCCCACGTCCACAACCCTGTCCTTTCCTCACAGAAAGCAAAGAGCATGGACAGGCACAGCCTACCCTGGGTAAACCCCATCACCTTCTCTTCCAGACACCCAGAAATGGGGTCCCAGTGGACATGTTCTGGGGCACAGTCCTTAGTTCCCTTGCTCACCCATTGGCCATTTTGAAAAGTGCACACACTGTGTGAGAGCTGCCAGTGGTCATGGAGTCCCCCCAGTCTCCATGAGCTTTCCAAGATGGTGCAGAGTGGCCTCCCTGTGACACCATCCTGCTGTCTCAGCTCCTGGGATGCTGCCCCTGCTGTCCCATAGACTGGAAAGGGTTGTGTTAGTTTCGGTGACCCTGACTTGGTCCCCATCCACCGCTCTTCTACAGATTCCTGTCTCAAGTCACAGAGTCCTGGGACACATTGTTGGTGAAGATGGAGGACAAGAGGACACAGGGATTGTCACCTCTTTCCCTTATTAAATTCATCAATGGCCACACACTGTCTTTGCTTCTCCTTTAACTGTTCCTGCAGTAGTAGCAGCTCATTATGGGCCCTTGAATTGCCTTACAGGTCTGGACTGAGTTCTGATCTGGGCTGTTCTGTGCTTGGAGGCTGCTGTCCTTGCAGACCAGATGAACTCACTTCTGCCACCCTGCCTGGCACTTCATTCCATCCGTGTCACAGCTCTGTCTGCAGCACTGACAGCTCCAGCTCCCCAGTCAGGTCCCTGGCTGAGGCCATTGCCTCACATCTGGGCTGAACCACCCCAGCTGTGGCACCAGCCCAGCTCTGACCTGCCACAGGAAACCTGGTACCAAGTGTCCAAGAGCCCATGTGTGCAAAGGCTTTGCCTCAGAGCACAGACAGGACATGGCCAAAGATTGATGAATGTCTCTCTAGACCTAGGATATAAAACCAGAATACGATGCCTTAACTCATTCAACTGAAGATATTCCTCCTCTAGCTTTGAGGAATTAGATACTTTGCTGTAAGATTCCTGGTGTCCTGCCTAATGATGGGACAAGAAAATATGATTCTCATACTGACTTATTTTTTAAAACTAAATATACAGTGCTGTAAAGAAGTGTCTGTTCAGAGGAGAGAGAATCAACATCACTGATTACTTCAACTTTGAAGTTGTGCCCCTGGAGCCCCAGAGGCATGTGGAGGGAGCCCAGAGGGGACAGAGAAAGGGACATCATGGGCTGCTCCTGTGCTGCTGAGCTGGGCTGGGCTCCTGGGACAGAGGGAGCTCCTGGCAAGCGGCAGCGCTGCAGAGAGACAGCTCTGCCCAGGAGCAGCTCCTCTGCACACGCAGCAGGGCTGAGGGCTCTGCCTGCAGCACCGAGGGCACAGGAGCCAGGCAGAGAGAGGGAAACACAGGCTGGGGTGGGAGGATGCTGAGAGATCACTGGAAATGAAATGTTCACAGATATGAAGCCTGTGGCTGCAGGGCATTGCATCTGCAAATCTTGGTAGGATCTCAGAAAGCTGTCACATTGCAGAGCCTGCGAGAGATGTAAGTACAACTCTCAGAGATTCTCTGATGCAGAGGAGAGGATGAGCTGCAGAGCAGGGATTGCCTTCTGCACTGTCAGAGGGACAAGACGTGAAAGCTGCGTTCTCCCAAGGATGGCTGTGGGGTGTAAATGTAAATGTGCAGGCAGGGGTGCCCAGGGCTGTCCTGCAGAGCAGGGTCCCTGCACCCCAGGGCTGTGCCGGGGCAGGGACTCTGCCGCCTGCCAGGGTCAGCGCTCAGCCTGCCTGGGGAGAGCCCAACAACAAGCTGGGAATACGTGTCGCATTAAGGAGCAAACACTATTGGGCAGGAAAGCTGCTTCTGCTGTGGAGAGGGTGCTGTGTGGGTCAGGGCTGCTCACAGCTCCAGATCACCCCCAGGATGTTTGCAAGTGGATGCCTCAATGAGAAGATCAATGCAAGGATTAGCAGACAGACAAGGAGCTTTCCTGAGCCTGTCTTTTCAGTTTCCTCTCCCAAGGGGTGGGACGTACAGGAAAGGATAAAATGAAAATGAGTTCTCATGATTAAACAAGTCACTGAGACTCCTGAACTGCAGCTCTGAGTGATCAGCACATCTGCCAGAAGGCTCATAACATCCCTTCATCACCCCTCTGCCTGTGCACAGCACCTGCATCACCTTTGCTGGACTTGTCAGCCTAGTCTGACCTGTCCTGTTTTCCAACCTGCAAACAGGAAGATGCCCCCAGGCAGTGCCCTGTGAACAGGCAGGATCTGTAGGGCCAGGGGGAGGGCACAGAGGGTGGGATGGGGTCTGTGAGCACTGACAGGGAAGAGACATGGACAGGGAAACACCTCCCAGGGGGAGAATCTCCAGGCAGCAGGGAAATGATCAGAAATGAGAGGAAATTAAACCCGGAATTGTTATGGGAGGGAGAACAGAGAAAAGTCCCTGTGATCCCCTGCAGTGCAGATCCCTCCTGTGAGCAGCCCCCTGGCCTCCTGTCCCACCCAGCAAAGCCTCTGCCCTCAGGGCCGGGGGCTCCAAGGCATGAAGCAGCTCCTGTGCAGCCAGAGCTCCAGTTCCTCTGCAGAGCACAGGGGCTGAGAGCAGCTGCCCGGCAATGTTGGTGTCTGGGAGGTGGCTGCACAGCTGGGGAAGGGTGACGCTGTCTGAGTGCCCGGCTGCCTCTGCCCTGGCCTCTCTCACACCCACCCTCACCGCATTGTCCTTCTTGCTCCCCTGCTCTGGGTCACTGCTGTTGGGATCTTGTTCTTGCTGTCAGGCTCTCTGGGGATGGCAGTTTCAGCTGCAGAGTCACAGCCTGATCTTGCGGGTCCTTTCCTGCAGGTGTGTCCATGGGAACATGTGTCCCAGCTTTGCTCTGACCTGTGGGTTGTGGGCAATGCAGTCTGTGGGTCTGGGGACTGATCCATGTGTGTCTTGGGCTAAACGTGGGGTGCTGAGACCTTGGGAAAGGTTGGACATGTTGTTCTCTGTGGTGGATGCCTCTGCTCTCAGCAGTGCCTGGTGGCTTTTCAGGGTAACATGGGAGTGTGATCAGCCTCTGTCTCAGAAAAGTGCCAGCCCAGGGCAGCTGGAGCAGGACAGAGGGACAGAGCAGCTGCCCTCACTCTGCACTGACCCACAGGCATCCTCTGGTCTCACAGGACTTGCTCTGTTCTTCCTGAGTGCAGGAGAAATGCTGAGGGCTTCTGACACCCAACAACACTCCCCAGGGTGGGAGGGCAGAAGCAGATGTAGAAACACCAGACCTCACCAACTCAGTTTCTCAGGCCTGGGGGTACAGACGCTGACAGTCCCTTCTGCACCAGGAGCGGTTCCAGCTGACAAAGCCGAACCCCAGGACTGGCCCCTGCCCACCCAATCACACAGGATCAGGCTGACTGCTCAAGAGCCCCTGGGCAGAGACCCTGTTCTTCATTGCACACTCACCAAGCACACACGAGGCCTCCAGCCAGGACGTTCTCCTGGAAAAAGAAAAAAATGGGTCTCTTTGTGGGAGGGTCTGTGAGAAATGGCTTTGGCTTTTTCCCAGAGAAGTCTCATCAAAACCGTCACTGTCTTTTCCTCCTTGCACAGGTCCTCATGCCTACAGGCTGCAAATGTCCAACAGCAGCTCCATCACCCAGTTCCTCCTCCTGGCGTTCACAGACACGCGGGAGCTGCAGCTCTTGCACTTCTGGCTCTTCCTGGGCATCTACCTGGCTGCCCTCCTGGGCAACGGCCTCATCATCACCACCATAGCCTGGGACCAGCACCTCCACACCCCCATGTACTTCTTCCTGCTCAACCTCGCCCTCCTCGACCTGGGCTGAATCTCCACCACTGTCCCCAAGTCCATGGCCAATTCTCTGTGGGATACCAGGGTCATTTCCTATGCAGGATGTGCTGCACAGCTCTTTCTGTGTTTCTTTTTCATTTCAGCAGAATATTCTCTTCTCACCATCATGTCCTACGACCGCTACGTTGCCATCTGCAAACCCCTGCACTACGGGACCCTCCTGGGCAGCAGAGCTTGTGTCCGCATGGCAGCAGCTGCCTGGGCCACTGGGTTTCTCAATGCTCTGCTGCACACGGCCAATACATTTTCACTGCCACTGTGCAAGGGCAATGCCCTGGGCCAGTTCTTCTGTGAAATCCCCCAGATCCTCAAGCTCTCCTGCTCGGGCACCTACCTCAGGGAACTTGGGCTTCTGGTGGTCAGTGTCTGGTTAGGATTTGTGTGTTTTGTGTTCATCGTGGCGTCCTATGTGCAGATCTTCAGGGCCGTGCTGAGGATCCCCTCTGAGCAGGGACGGCACAAAGCCTTTTCCACCTGCCTCCCTCACCTGGCCGTGGTCTCCCTGTTTCTCAGCACTGCCATGTTTGCCTACCTGAAGCCCCCCTCCATCTCCTCCCCCATCCTGGACCTGTTGGTCTCTGTTCTGTACTCAGTGGCACCTCCAACATTGAATCTCCTCATCTACAGCATGAGGAACCAGGAGCTCAAGGATGCCCTGTGGAAACTGATGGAGGGATGCATTTCAAAAATAATAAAGTGTTCAGCATCTTCTCTTTAATGGATAACAGTTTTAATGGAACTTATTAGAGGCCCAGACCTGTGTGTGTGTGTGGTGGTGGTGTTTATTTTTTAATAAATCATGATATTTTAGTCATCTCCTTTCTAACTCACTGTCTTCTTTTCCTTTTAAACCCACTGGCTGTATAAATATGGAGCCATGCTCTCTGTGTATTTAAACAAAATAAAAGGCTCTGCAGTGATGTTTTTCACTGATATTCTTCCTCCAAGGCTTTTCTGGAGCTGCAGGGAGAGTTATTGTGTGTGGGAGAAGGGCGAAAAATGTCCAGCATGGCAGCCCTGCCAGGGAGCACCAGTGCTTGTTCTTCCAGAGCTGTTCTGGTTCCACTCCAACACTCTCCTTCTCATCCCTTGTGTTGGTGCAAGGCCTGAGTGCTCTGGCAGCTTGGTCCCCGTCCTGCTGTGTGTCAGTGCTGTGAGCGCAGGCAGGGACAGGCAATGGGCACTGCTGTGACAGAGCTGGCCTTTGTAAATGTACTTCTATAAAGAACCGACAATGCTCTTACAAGCCAAGGCTCTGTGCATCATTTTCCTAAAGGCTTCAAGTCTGGTGTGGATGATCAGGGAGATTTCAGGAACAGCCAAACAGAGAATATTTCCACAGGAAATAGCGGTAAAGCCCCATTTCTTCTATATCCTCCTCTGCTTGCCCTTCCCTCCCTTTCCAGAACAGGTGGTAGCAGCAGCCTCCGGTTCATATTGATGTGTAGCATCTCCTGATAAAGACTGAAAATGTCACAAAAGAAGGTGCCTAAATCACTTTATGAGTGAGGGGATAGGCCAGGACACCTCTGGAGGAATCACACTCCTCTGCACCAACAAGGTGGGTGTTCCTGGGAATCTCAGGTGCTGTGCACAGTGATACTTGTGTTCAGGGAGCTGGTCAAGTGACCCATCTCCTGTTCTGTAATGGTGTCTGAGTTTGCTCAGGTCACCCCTGACTTGAGCCCCATCCACTGCTGGGTGTTCTCCAGAATCCTGCTATCAGGAACAAAGTCCCAGGAGACCTTGGTGGTGAAGATGGAGGCAAAGAAGCCATGAAGTACCCCAGTCCTGTCTGATTCTACTCTTAGGAAGTTCAGCGGCAGTCCCACGATCACCCTGTCTATTCTCTTACTGTAAGGAAGCTGTATCAGCACATCTTACTGTGCTTCCCCTTCGGGTATCAAGTCCAGGGCAGCTTTGGCATCATCCCCACATCCATGGACAAGGTTTCTAAATTCCTCCTTTGCAGCTTCCCCTGCTCCCACCTCCTGTGTGCTGCCTTTTTGCCCTGGAGCTCCATCAGTGCAGACAAGCAGCCTCATGACATAAATGCTTCTTTTCATGGGTACTTGGAGAGATCATTCTTGAGCTTGGAGCAGGCTGTCCTGTAAGGCTTCTCATGTCTCCTGAGCTCCTTCACCCTGCAGACCGACTTCCATGTCACCACGTCGCCCACCAGCCCCCAGTACGTCAAAGCCTTCTCCTCTGGAGCCCACCAGCCTGTGCTCTGCTGCTGGCCTTCCTCCCTCCCCTCTGGTGCCTGGGACCCCACTGTTTCCTGGTCACAACAGCCAAGGTGGACACTGATGTTCACATCCCTCACCAGCTCTTCCTTGTTTCCCAGTTCCAGTTCCAGGTGAAGATCACCCTCACTGGCCCACAAGGCAGCTCTGTCGAGCAGTTGGCCCAAGATCCTTTGGACTGTTGGCACCTGCCACTTCGCCAGGCCAGTGAATGTCAGGGCAAGTACAGGAGTTTGACCAATGTCAGACAGAGCCGATTTCAGCTGGCTCCAAGATGGATCCACTCCTTCCCAAATCTGAGCCACTCAGTGATGCTGGCAGCACCTCTGGGATATTGTAGTTGAGAAAGGGTAAAAAACGCTGCACAACAGCAGGTGGGAGAGAGGAGGGAGGAGATGTGAGAGAAAAGCACTGCAGACACCAAGGTCATATCCCATAGGACCCAAGCAGGTCCCTCAGCAGGCCAAAGCTTGCTCTCCTGAAATCCTGCTCTTGGCCTTGTGATCATCTCCCAGGAACCTCAGGTCCCCTTTCCCATCCCTGACTGTTCCATCCTGACCAACTCTTTGTGGTTTGTAAGTGTGAAGTCCCACAGGGCACCTCACCTCACTGACTCCTCAGTCACCCGTGTCAGGAAGATGTTGTCAATGAGCTCCAACCCCTCATGGATGGATGGTACCTTGCAGATACTGGGATATCTTAGGTCTGCCACGAGGACACTGCCCTGATAACATGTTCTGGTTTTGTTAAAAAACAAATTTCTCTTTTAGTGAATTTGCCTGTCAACTAAAGCCTTCATATTAGCTGCATTTTCCTGGACCACCCGACACATGTTTCGGTTAAACCCAGCAATGGAATGCTAACTTATTGATAAGCACGGATGGACATCTCGCGAGAGGGGAAATGAGAAACTGGTGACCGAGAGGCTGACCAACGGTGTATAACATTCCATTCACGTGAATACTTCATATAAAAGTGGGAGATCACGAGGATCTTGTCCCTTTTTTCCTTCCCTTCTGCTCATGGCCGACATTAGGAGAGGACCTTACGCGTCATCTCTGCGAACTGAGGCCCAGTGAGAGACTGAATCCAGCTCCGGTTGGCTACAGAGTCTAATCCAGGACTTTGGGTGCTGGCTCTGCAGTTGCTGAGACTTTCAAGATTGGTTTTGTATATTTTGTATTATTTTCTCTATTCTTATCAGTAGCATCAGTAAAACATCTTTAATTTTTCCAACTCTCTTCTCTCTGTCCTTCTTTCCCTCTTGATCGCCTGTCCTGAGTGGGAAGGGGGGAGAGGGAGGAGCAAAAAGGGGGAAGCGAGGGGGAGAGGAGGTTAACAATACATCTGCCAGGGTTTGATTGTCACCCCGCAATCTTAACCCTCGACCATGGGTCATTTGCCCCGCTCCCTGAACACAAGTATTGCTGTGCTGTGGCACCTGATATTCCCAGGTACAACCACCTCTTGGTCCAGAGGAGTGTGACTCCTCTTAAGGTGTCCTGGCCTGTCTCCTGTCTCAAGTGGTGCATCAGGTACCCACTTTACAGACATATTGTTTTGCCTTCATCAGTAAATACTCCAGATCAATCAAAATTGGAGATTGCTGATACCAGCTTTTCTGGAAATGTGGCAGAGAGAGAGAGGGGAAAGAGATAGAAGAAATACTGTTTTATTGCTCTTTATTGTTGAAATGCTCTCTGTTTGACTATTCCTGAAATCTCCCCAATCATTCACACCAGACTCGAAGCCTTTGGGAAAATGATGCACACAACGTTGGCTTGTAAAGAGCACTTAAGCTGTTAGTGAGCATTCTGCTGCCATGGTCCTGAATTGCAGGTACTGGAAGAATGAACAAACCTCTGATGAAGTGAAAGGCAGAAGCAAACCCCAAGTTTCTGAGGGTGTTTGGGACCCCATGAAGGGCCATCACTGACACAGCTGTTAAGGAAACAACCAGTGCAGGTCCCTGTCCCTGGAGGCTGGTCAAGGAAAGACTTGGAGACACTGGTTACAGGTGGTGAGGACCATGTGGAGGTGGCTCTGATGCCATGTCAGCCCTTGATGCTTGTTCATCACCAGAATGGCTGAACCCTGACCCCTGGAACCTGGTAGATCTTTCTCAAATGTTTTCCAAGGCTTTTCCTGTGGTCAGTGTGAGTGTTTCGTGTTTTGGGGTGGGTTTTGTGTCAAGTGCTGTTGCTTTAACAGCAAGGCTCTGGTTTTCTGTGGAGTTGGAAATGCCCGTGAGTTCCTCACAACTCATCCAGCTTCTTTCATTCACCTGGCAATGGTCACCAATCACCTCAATGTCCCAGTCCCAAACTTGCTTGAATCCTCTATTTGGATCCATACCCATCACTCCAGAAGGTTCATTCATCCACCAGGCTCATGGATGATTCCTGAGGACCATCCAAGTGTGGGCAGTGTAAGAGAGGAGCAGAGCAGGGTCAGCTCATGGGCCATGACTGAGCACAAACACCCCAGCAGCAGCCATTCCCCATCTCCCAGGCACAGCCATGCCCACAGGATGGAAATGTCACTGCCATACATGATTAGCCCAAGAGAGGCCTTTCTTCCTTCCATATTCCCAGGAAAATCTTCCTCCTGTTCCTCCTCCACCTGCAGACATCAACTGCTTTCCATTTCTGGGCTCAGACATGGCTGGAAGAGTTCACTAAAGCCATCAGCCATCTCATTGCTTCTCCCTGACATGCCCTGACCCTCTCCCACACCTACACATGGCCAAGCACGGCTGCTCAGGGCCTCCCGCTCTTCAGAAGAGGCCTTGAGCTTCTTGGTTCTTCATGGTGCTTGTTATAAACTTCCTCGCTCTCTCCAGAGTTCATGGTGAGCTTTCTTGTCCATAACAGCCCCTTTATGGCCATGTCTTACTAAATGGTTGTCTTTTTATGATCATTTGTGCAGAAAGGGCAGTCACAGGACAGCACCCAATGTGTCAAAACTGATGCCGAGTGAAATGCTGTAAAGAGCTGATGAGTTCCCCCTGTGTCTGTGTCTCTCCTGGAAGGAGTCTGTCCCGAGAAGGGGATCCAGCTCCTGCCACTCTCTGCAGAGGCACATGAGCAGTGTCCGTGCACCTGGGGACACAAAGGTGACGTTTGCCAGACCACCCTTCATCTGAACCACTTAGATGTGTGCTTGTGGATGAGGTTTGAAGCCTTATAGTGCCAGTACCTATCTAATTGTCATTGTCAGAGGGGCTACCACAGATGCGGGGTACTATTTTACAGATATTTAAATATAACTACACATTCCAAGACAAATTCCACAAACACTTTAAGGATTATTCATGCTTTTTAACATGATTATCCACAGGAGGCCACCAGCTTTGCATCTCAGGAACTGGGACGCCAGAGTTCAAGGGCAGGATGGTTTGGGCTCTGTCCTGGGATCTGCAAACTGAAACGTGCTCCCATCTCCCAGCCCCCTGCCCTCCTCAGTGAGGGTGTGAGACATTCTGCCAGCGAGGGCTGAACTCACAGTCATGACCAGTATCTTATGGCCAACTGCAGCCAATGGTGTTCTGCCAGCTCAAGGTTGGAGTTTCCATTGCTGGAGGTGTTTAAAAGTCGTGATAATGTGGCGCTTTGGGACATGGTTTAGTGGTGGCCTTGGCAGTTTTTGATTTATAGTTGGACTCCATGTTCTTAAGGGTCTTTTCCAGCCTAAGTGATTCCATGATTGTATGGTTTGAGTTGAAACCATTTCAGTTCCATCACCTTCAGCTTCCCTCAGAGGCTGCTGTTGTGTGGCACAACTGTCCTGGCTCTCCAGGCAGGTTGGGCACTGGTTTGGTGCCTGCATTGGCAGTTTTCCCCTTCCTGGGCTAGAAGGCTGTTGAGGAGAGACAGTTGTAGAGATTTGGGTCACAGGGGTTTGAAGCAATCCTTTCAAAATCTGAGCAGGATGAGCTTTGGAGCCCAGGAAAAATGGAGATGCTCTGAAGGATGTTTTTGAACAGTGGTACTGTCACTAGTAACAGAAACAGGGAACTCCTTATTCTCATGATGATGATGATGATAAACTGAAGCTCTTTAAGTTCATTCCTAGCAGTCATTCTTGCTTTTCTAAAAATGTACTACACCTCAGTAGTTGTGTCTTGAAAGAAGTTCTTAGAACAATGCTTTTTCTCTCCCATATTTTTCTTTTTAATCCTGTAAAGACTACACCTCTTGGGCACAATTTACACAAAATCATGCATCTTTCATAACTTTTCTCTTTTATTTTTTTCCTTTTTTCTTCTTTTTTTTTTCTTTTTTTTTTTTTTTCCCTTTTTTCCTTTTAAAAATGATTTTAAAAATACACCTCCTGGACAGAATTAGCCCAAAATCATGCTTCTTTCATAACTTTTGGGGTTTTTTTTGCTTTTCCGTGTTTGAGGTGGAGGTGGCATAGGAGAATATTGCCTTTTTGAGAGCAAGGTGGCCAAGGAACAGATCCCAGGTCAGTGCAAAGGCACAAAGGAAGCCAGAATCTTTATGTGGTGTGCACTGACACACACTGTCACCTGCATTTCCAGTCTCTGCAGTCCCAGCTGTGCAGCAGAGTCTGGAGTTCTGAGCTCCCTTCATCTGCCCTGTGTGACACGTGTAAAATGGAACTACCCATGTCAAATGGCTGGTTTTGATTCTCTTCGCACCCTGAAGCACCACACGGGTCAGCAGACAAGCCAGGATACCCAAAAAATCGTCACATATCCTTCACTTCCAGTTTGGGTGTTTACTGCCATCTCAGCAGACATGGCATTCGGATTCCTGTGTGCAAGGAGCTGGTCAAGTGCCTTTTCAACATTTCTGTAATGGTGCCTTTGATGCCTGGCTGATGTGCAGACTCTGTACATGGAGGCTGACACCTCTTGAACGACCTGCTCTGAAAGGATGAACAAGGTGGGCATGAGGACAGCAAAAAAGAACCTGGGTGGGGGTAAATGAAAGGGGATGAACAAGTTTTGGTCAGGGCTGTTTGAGGGCACTTGTAAAGCAGCCCCGGACCTTCTCTGAATTATTCCTGTGCTCGAGAGAACCTGAAAGCTGTCTCTAAACTGAAAACATGAAGAGAATAAAAGGACAGCGTCATTCAGGCTGGAAGGGACCTCAGCAGGTTTCTTGACCAACCTCCTGCTCAAAGCAGGGTCAGACCAGATTACTCAGGGCTTGATCCAAACACATCTTGGTCACTTTCTGGGGTAGAGTGGATACACAAACCTGGGACACAGCTTCCAGTGCTTGACTGTCCTCATGACTGGAAAGTTTCTCACTGTCTATAGCAACTTTTCAAGCCCAAACATCCAGATTGCTTTTTCTTGTCTTGTTACACACTAACACAGACCATAATATACTGCCTTGGGCACAAGAATATTGTGGGGGATGATGCCAAATGCCTTGCTGACTTCCAGGTAACAGACCATCAATGTTCTCCCCACGTCCACAACCCTGTCCTTTCCTCACAGAAAGCAAAGAGCATGGACAGGCACAACCTGCCCTGAGTAGACCCCGTCACCTTCTCTTCCAGACACCCAGAAATGGGGTCCCAGTGGACATGTTCTGGGGCACAGTCCTTAGTTCCCCTGCTCACCCATTGGCCATTTTGAAAAGTGCACACACTGTGTGAGAGCTGCCAGTGGTCAGGGAGTCCCCCCAGTCTCCATGAGCTTTCCAAGATGGTGCAGAGTGGCCTCCCTGTGACACCGTCCTGCTGTCTCAGCTCCTGGGATGCTGCCCCTGCTGTCCCATAGACTGGAAAGGGTTGTGTTAGTTCCAGTGACCCCTGACTTGATCCCCATCCACTGCTGGTTGTTCTCCACATTCCTGTCTCAAGTCACAGAGGCCTGGGGCGCAGCAAATTCTCAGAATAAAGATCCTTCCTTCGAGAGTGCTGGTAGGAAATGTATTTTGCTGAGTAACTGGACACAATTATATATTTTACTATAGATCTACCAACACAAAAATATATTTTTTTCCTTTTGATCACGCAGAAAGACAGATACAGACATCTGTTGAGATCACTGTCAACATGGCCATCTAAAAAGAGAACAGTTCAATTAACCTTTTTCTCCTTCTTTCCTCCATCAAGCAAGAGTGGCCAACAGCTTCCAGCAGGACTCACTCTGTGCCAAGAGTAAAAAGTGGCCCTGACAGGACATGGCAGTGGATTGTTTGGAAATATGTTCTTGCAACATTCAGCATCAAACGCTGTTGATGTTGTAATTCCCCTTTCTTTGTTCTGAATCCTTTAAATATCAGTGTTTTCCCATGACATCAAAATGAGATTTTTCAGGATGTGCATTAAGAGCAAGAGGACAACTTCTGATCCTCCACTAGATTTCCCTTCTCAGCACTCTCTCTGTTATCTGTGCATCTGATCTCCCGCATCCTCCAGGTGTTTCCTCCTGCCCTGACTAAACTGATCATGTCTGAAGTCCCATTTCCAGCAGCTGATCTGCACACAAGCACTTGCGATTGCTCTCTGGACTTCCCTTCCTCTTACTGTTTGATCACTCAGACACTTGTCAACAACCCAGTTGCTGCTTTCAGCTTCAAGGAGTTAAAAGCTTCCTTGTCTTTCAGTAGTCTGTCTAATTCTGCCTTTAGCCAACTCTTTTATTGCATTTATCATAGAGTTTCCTTTCTGTCTACAACATTTCTTGCATGGTTCTGCCTTGGAGAAGGTGAACCTCAGTGGTGGCAGTTTGTCCTTGGCGTACAGTTGAGGAGTGTGTTTTCTTTTAATCATGACTCTCATCAGTTGTATTTTGTTTGTTCAAAGGTAAAGCAAAGCCCCTGTTTGCTGTGTGCAGCCAGGTCTCCAAGGAGAGCAGGTGGGAGCTGGTGCAAAGGAGCCGGCACATCCAGCTGCAGACTGCAGTGGAGAAGTCTGGTGTAAGGAAAAGGGATGCAAGGCCCAGGGGGCCATGAGAGAAACGATGGGGCTGGGGAGGTGAGGAGCAAGGTTGTGCACACGGTGTGAGACCTCAGGGGACAGCTTCTCCCGCCAGTCCAGACCTCCTTAGGAGAGACCCTGGATCCACATCAGATAATGCTGCAATCAGCTCTTCTCCAAACTGATAAGTAATAAAATACACTCTTTACAATAGAAAGACATTGTTGTCAGAAGCTTTTTGAAATCTTTCTCCATAATTACACCAAGAAACCTCTCTAATTAACTAGACAAGACTGGAAGACAATTACAAGAAGAGACATGGCTTGTTAGAGCTTTCTTCAGTGTAATGAGCCCCATGGTGCATTTGGTGCTGAGTCCTTGAACATTACTCAGGTGCTTAGAGGAGATTGCACAAACCTTTCCAGAAGTCAAAGCCAGAAGAAAAAAGTACTAAGTACCTTGAAGTATTAATGAGTTCCACTGAGGGCAAGTACCAGCAGAGCCTCCCCAGGGACTCGTTAGAGCAGAGGATTGGAGGCCATGGTGGCAGATAAACAAAGGGAAATGTGCAGGCAGCTGAGGTGCTGAGAAAAGCCTGGTTTTGTTGGGTGAAGCAGAGAGGCCAAGGCCTGACCCCCAGCCCCTGGGAAGGCAGATCCTGTCCCTCACACATTGCTCAGGGCTCTTCCTGGGCCAGGGGGATGTGGGCTGTGTGATGCTGAGTGAAGGACAATGGTGTGACAGCTCCCAGCCTTACTGGGGGTGTGCAAGGAGGCCATGAGGTGCCCCAGTGCCTCAGGACAACATGTCTCCTCACAGGCCTTGGTGGCAGAGGCGATGGCCATAGCCAAGGGGACAAAGACTTGGGTTCCCTTGGTGACATCCAGCCTTGCCAGTGCCCTTTGCCATCTCCACCACAGGTTGTCCTACACTGTCCCACAGCTGCTTCTGTTTCCCTGCAGGCTGTAGACACCCATCTCGCTTCCTCCCCTTGCTCTCACCCTGGTATTTCCATACATTGACTGGTGTGTCTTCACTCTCATGCTCTGTTCCTGGAAACACAAGAACATGGACTGAACTCATACTCCTTCTGGATGATTTCTTGTGCCATAGCACTGCCCTTTGGGTGACATTTCTTCCTCCAAATGTCCAGCCTCCATGTTCCAAGCTGTGCTGTGTGGCAGTGTTTCTCTGCTGTAGAAATTAGGACCATGAAAGCTACTGACCTGTCAGCCTCTTACCTGGGCCTGGGAAGATCATGGCACAGATTCTCCTAGAAGCTGTGTTAAGGCACAGGGAGGACAGGGAGGTGATTTGAGACAGGCAGCTTGGCTTCACCAAGGACAAGTCCTGCCTGACTAACCCAGTGGTCTTCTACAATGGAGTAACTACATCAGTGGACAAAGGAAGGGCTATGGATGTCATGTATTTGGACTTTTGTAAAGCCTTTGACATGCTCCCTCACAACATCCTTCTCTTTAATTTGGAGAGGTATGGGTTTGATGACTGGACTGTTCTGTGGGTGAGGAACTGTCTCAGTGTTTGCACCCACAGAGTGGTGGTCAGTAGCACAATTTCTGGATGAGCACTGGTGACAAGTGGTGTCCCTCAGGGGTCCACACTGGGGTCGGTACTGTTTAATATCTTCGTCAACGGCATAGTGGGATCAAGTGCACCTTCAACAGGTTTATACATGACACCAAACTGAGTGGTGTTGCTGACACACCTGAGGGACAGAGACCATCCAGAGGGACCTGGATAAGTTCAAGAAGTGGGTTCATGTGAGTCTCCTGAGCTTCAACAAGGCCAAACTCAAGGTCCTGCACCTGGGTTGGGGCAACCCCGGGTATCAGTACAGGCTGGGGATGAAGGGATGGAGAGCAGCCCTGACGAGAAAGACTTGGGGGGACTGGTGGGTGAAAGACTGGACTGCAGCTGTGAATGTGCACTTGCATCCCAGAAGGTCAAACGTATCTTGGGCTGCATCCAAAGGAGCATGACCAGCAGGTCAAGGGAGGGGATTCTGCCCCACTCTGGTGAGAGCCCACCTGGAGTCCTGCATCCAGCTCTGGAGCCCTCAGTACAGGAAAGACATGGATGTGTTGGAGAGGGTCCAGAGCAGGGTCACCAAGATGATCAGAGGGATGGAACAGCTCTGCTGGCAGGACAGGCTGGGAGAGTTGGGAAGAGAATGCTCTAGGAAGACCTTATTGCGACTTTTCTGTACTTAAAGGAGACTGATAAGAATGATGGAGACACTTTTTAACAGGGCCTGTTGTGGTAGGACAAGGGGTTATGGTTCTGAACTAGAAGAGGGGAAATTCAGTCCAGACATGGGAAGACGTTTTTTACAATGCGGGTGATGAAACACGACCATTGGCTGCCCAGAGAGGTGGTGGATGCCACCTCCCTGGAGACATCCCTGGCCAGGCTGGATGAGACTCTGAGCAACATGATCTGGTCGAAGATGTCCCTGCTCATGGCAGGGAGGTTGGACTGGATGACCGCTGAAGCCCCCTTCCAAGAATCTCTCTGATTCCTACCTCCAAGGAAAGCTCCACAGCCTGGGAAATATCCCTTCAAGCATAGAATCATAGAATCATTTGAGTTGGAAGTGACCATTAAGATCACCGAGTCCAACCATAACCTAACTCTAGCATTAAAACACATCCCTAAAACCTCATTAATACATCTTTTAGACACCTCCAGGAATGGTGACTCAACCACTTCCCTGAGCAGCCTGTTCACTGCTTCACAACCTTTTCCATGAAGAAATATTTCCTAATATCAATTCTGAACCTTCTCTGGCACAAGCTGAGGCCATTTCCTCTCATCCTGTCCCTTGCTACTCAGGAGAAAAACAACACCCTCCATGCTACAACCTCTTTTCTGATAGTTGTAGAGAGCTAAAAGGTCTCCCCTCAGCCTCCTTTTCTCCAGGCTAAACACCCCCGGGTCCCTCAGCTGCTCCTCAGAAGACTTGTGCTGCAGACCCTCAACACCCTTGTCCCCCTCCTTTACACTCTGTCCCTCACAGACGGCTCAGGGCTCTTCCTGGGACCGTGGGATGTGGGTGTGCAAGGCCCAGGGAAGGACAACACTGGTACAACAACTTCCAGCTTCCCCATGGGGCTGCAAGGAGGCACCGAGGCCCCAGAGCCATGAGGACAACATGGCTTCTCCTGGGCCTCAGTGGCAGAGACAACTGCCATGGCCAAGGGGACAGAGACCTGGGTTCTGTGGGTGCCTTCCAGCCTTGCCAGCGCCCTTTTCCATCTCCACCACAGGCTGTTCTACACGGTCCTACCCCTGCCCCTCTTTCCCTGCAGGCTGCAGACACCCATCTCGCTTCCCCACCTGCTCTCACCCCAGCATTTCTGCACCTTCACTGCTGTGTCTGCACCCTCACTGGCTGCTCTTTGGAACACAAACCATGGGCTGATCCAGCTCCCTCTGGGTGAGCTCTTGCACCGCAACACTGCCCTTCCACTGGCATTTCTTCCTCTGATATCCTGTCATCACTTTCCAAACTGCACTATGTGATTTTTTATTTCCCTCTTCTGCTTTTTCCCAGCACAAAGGAATACTCAGCCACCTCAGAAACTGCCCTTCATGCAGGGAACCCAATCCGTTAGGCTTCTTGTGGTCTTTTACCTGACAGGAGAGAAGTCACCTCACCATGATCTTCTAAATCCCATGACTGCTGCTGGCCTTTCAGCTTCCCTGACAGACACGACCATGTTCCTGCTGCTGTCCCATCATGTTCTCAGGTGGGATGGACATGACAACCCATCTCCAAGGCCTCTTCCTGGGTAGGACCCGTGGGCACTTTGGCAGAGGTTCTTTCCCAGCCATGTCCCTGTGGCCGGGCTGTCACCTCGAGTGACAAAACTGACCTCACTGCCCCTTCACAACCACACGCTTCTGACTGGATTATGAGTGTCTGAGACACAACTGACTTCATGATACCATAACCATCCATCACCGTTTGGTCCAGGACCCTATCAGATAACAGTATGATTGTTTTATCAAATTAATCAAATATATTCTCTACTGGTGATTTGAGTGGAAAAACACTCTTCTGAGGAACTGCTGTATTTATGTTGACACCTTTAGAACTGCTTTTCTGTCTCTTATTCTTTTTGATTTTCCTCTGCCTATTCTGTCTTCAAAATCCTCTTCAAGGGAAAGATTCATTGAATCGCAGAATAACTTTAGGTTTGAAGAGAGCCCTTGTCTCACTTGTCTCACTGTCCTGCTCAGGCAGGGTGAACCAGGTGAGGTTGTTCAAGGGTTCAAAGTGCACTCGTCACATCATATAGAGGGAGAATAAAGACATTGAGCAGTGTTGGCCCAAGTGCTGGTCCCTGAGGGATTGCACTGGTAACCGGCTACACTGAGGGCTTTGTACCACTGATGACATTTGGCTCGATTGTCCAACCAACCTCCCACCCAGCTCCCAGTTCTCCAGCCCAGAGATCACTGATCTGGCTACTAGGACACCTTGGAACACCATGTCTGTGACCTTGCAAAATTCCAGGCATGGAGGCAGGCTGACCAGCCATTAATTCTCCTTCATGCTTTTCTTGCAGATGGGTTTGACATTTGCTTTTTCCGAGGACCTCGGAACCCTTCTGACTGTTTTGTCACTTTTGAGAGCACAATCCAGAATCACAGGCAAGGGTGGCAGCGCAGACTGGAGCACTTGCAATGACCCTGTCCAGGGCAGCTGAGACGAATCTCACTGGGGCAGTGAGGTTTGTTCCTGGAGTCACACACAGAAATGTCAGGTTCTGTCAAGCATCCATGTCTGACCTGGACTCGTGAGCTCCTTCAGTACCCAGGGATGCTCAGAGACAGAGTCTGTCCCTTTTACACATAGAGGTTGTAGTCTCAGTTTCTCTCTGGCCTCCTGTTGCCACTCCCAAAGAAGGGGAGGCACCTCAGCCCTGTGGTGTGTCACATCCTCTGCACTCATCTGAGATGTCCCGCGTCATGAGGAATGGACACGGGGATCACAGCTGGAGGATGCAAACCCAGTGATGCATTCAGGTGGTTTCCCAAAGGATGTTTATTCCAATATGAAGTGACCTCAAGAGCTTGTTTGTGCCACAGGCCTTCACGGAATCCCCAGGAACAGCTGATGACGTTTGTCCTCACTTGGGTTCATCTCACCTCACATACATAATGTGCATGCTCACATCTCATCTGTACAATGCAAACATGGATTTCTGACCTGCTCATTCAGTGTCCATCCACGGAGGGAAGAGCTGTGAGCTGGGGAGAGAGGCCAGGGCTGGAAATGGTGGTTATGAGGGGTGTGACGATGCCCTGGGTCAGCTTCTGAGGGGTGTCCAGTGCACAGGGGCACAGCCCAGCCCCTGCTCTGCTGGTCCTGCAGGTCTCTGGCAGGAGGCCTGGCTGTGAGAGGACACTGCTGTACCAGCCCTGCACACACACACTGCTCAGCTGTACAATGGTGTATGAATCTGTGGCCACATTTGTGGGCATGTTCTTGAGATGACCTTTGGAAGAAGACCTAAACCCTCAGGCCCTACCCATAGGAGATCACTTTTCTCTATAGAAGAACTGTTCCAGAGTCCAGCTCTGTCACAGCAGTGCCCATTGCCTGTCCCTGCCTGCGCTCACAGCACTGACACACAGCAGGACGGGGACCAAGCTGCCAGAGCACTCAGGCCTTGCACCAACACAAGGGATGAGAAGGAGAGTGGGGGAGTGGAATGAGAATATTTATAATATTTACAGAGCCAGTGGGATGAAAACAAAAAGCAGAAGATGAATTACAAAGGGGATGAACAAAATATCATGACTGACTGAAAAATGAACACCACCAACACACTAAGAATTCTTGGCGTCTAATGAGTTACATTAAAACTGTTATCTGTTAAAGAGAAGATTACGGGCAGTTTTCTCTTTTAGAAAAGCATCCCGCATTAGTTTCCACAGAGCATCCCTGAGCTTCCAGTTCCTCATGCTGTAGATGAGAGGGTTCAATGTTGGAGGTACCAGCGAGTAAAGAACAGACACCACCAGGTCCAAGGATGGGGAGGAGATGGAGGGGGGCTTCAGGTAGGCAAATATGGCAGTGCTGACAAACAGGGAGACCACGGCCAGGTGAGGGAGGCAGGTGGAAAAGGCTTTGTGCCGTCCCTGCTCAGAGGGGATCCTCAGCACGGCCCTCAAGATCTGCACATAGGACAGTACAACGAAAATGAAACACATAGAAAATAAACAGGCACTAACCAAAAGCAGCCTAAGTTCCCTGAGGAAGGAGTGTGAGCAGGAGAGCTTGAGGATCTGGGGGATTTCACAGAAGAACTGGCCCAGGGCATTGCCCTTGCACAGTGGCAGTGAAAATGTATTGGCCGTGTGCAGCAGAGCATGGAGAAACCCAGTGGCCCAGGCAGCTGCTGCCATGTGGACACAAGCTCTGCTGCCCAGGAGGGTCCCGTAGTGCAGGGGTTTGCAGATGGCAACGTAGCGGTCGTAGGACATGATGGTGAGAAGAAAATATTCTGCTGAAGCACAGAAAAGATAAAAAAAGAGTTGGGCAGCACATCCTGTGTATGAAATTGTGCTGGAGTCCCGGAGGGAATTGTCCATGGATTTGGGGAGAACGGCGGTGATGGATCCCAGGTCGAGGAGGGCGAGGTTGAGCAGGAAGAAGTACATGGGGGTGTGGAGGTGCTGGTCCCAGGCTATGGTGGTGATGATGAGGCCGTTGCCCAGGAGGGCAGCCAGGTAGATGCCCAGGAAGAGCCAGAAGTGCAAGAGCTGCTGCTCCCGTGTGTCTGTGAACGCCAGGAGGAGGAACTGGGTGATGGAGCTGCTGTTGGACATTTGCAGCCTCTGGGCATGAGGACCTGTGCAAGGAGGAAATGACAGTGACAAGTTAGGGGAGACTTCTCTGAGGAAAATAAACAGGCTGTTTCTCATGGAAAACCCACTCCCTGATGGAGGGATGTTTCTGCTCATTCTCTCTTTCTACCAACTGAATAAAACCAGTTCATTACAGTTTAAGCTTGGGCAGCTTGGGCATCTCGTTTCCATGAACACAGTTCTGGGGCAAGATTTGCTGAGCTGGTGTCAGAACAAAAACTGACCCATACTGCCACCCCAACCCCACAGAGCAAGAGCACCAGGGACAGGTGGAGAAACAGGGAAGGACACTGCAGTGCTATTAGAAAACAAAGCAAGGACAGAAAGGTAGATGGGCATGCTGTGGAACCTTCTCCTTACCCGACTGTGCTGCTGCCACTCGCTTAATGACACTGTAGAGCAAGTACTTTTAGCACTTTTTTTGTGTACCACGTTCCAGGAACCTTTCACCTGGAGGTCCAGCTGCTGAGGTGGAGACTCAGGACCTGGACCCCATGGCTTTGGGGCAGAGGCTCTGCTGGGGAGGAGAGGAGACCAGGGGTTGCACTGGGAAATGTGTCTGCACTCGAGAGATGTGACAGAAGTTCCTAAATCCTGTCCCCAGCATTTCTGGTAGCAGTTAACTCTTCCTGCCCATGTCTGTGCTGCCTGCAGCTGTGTCTCTGTCCCTGGGTCTGCTCCCTGTCCGTGTCACAGACCCTGTCCCACTCGCTGTGTGCTCAGCTCTGTCCTGCTCACACCTCCTGGCACTGCCCAGGGGCAGCTCTGTGTGTGCAGGGGCTCAGGAGCACCTCAGACAAGTCCTAACGAGAACTGGGGTCTCAGTGTCTTCTCCAAAGCAGAGAAATAAATCCCCACCTCCCACAGCACACCCGGCCAACCAAGAGTGGAAAACTGAAAGCACAGACTCCTTCCCTTGCAGCTGTTGCTGTCTTGATGTCGTTGTTCAGAAGGACCCTCTGCCATGTCTGTGGGGTTGATCTGGAGCTCTGAGCAGCCCTGACCCACACAGCACCCTTCCACCCCACAAGCTCCCTGCCTGCCCTGCCAGGGGTCGCTCCTTCCACCCACAGCTGCTGCCATGGGATCTCCCTGGGCAGGCTGAGCGCTGACCCTGGACGGCGGCAGAGTCCCTGCCCCGGCACAGCCCTGGGGTGCAGGGACCCTGCTCTGCAGGACAGCCCTGGGCACCCCTGGGTGCACAACTTGCTTCTCAGATTTTTGAATTTGCTGAAAAAGATCCCCTTCCTTACAGATACCACGAGCTGTGCCTGTGCCAGTTTTAGGAGACGCCTCCAGGAGCTACAGCTGCATTGCCCTGCACCCAGAGACTTACCATGGCAAGGGCTGCAAAGGTTTCTCCTCCAGTGAGCTCTCAGTCATCCTCCCAGTCCTGACCACCTTTAATCTCTCTCTGCCTTGCTCGTCTCCCTGAGATCCCCAGGCAGAGCCCTCAGCCCTGCTGCGTGTGCAGAGGAGCTGCTCCTGGGCAGAGCTGTCTCTCTGCAGCGCTGCCGCTTGCCAGGAGCTCCCTCTGTCCCAGGAGCCCAGCCCAGCTCAGCAGCACAGGAGAAGCCCAAGACACTTTAACGACCCTTCTGGTGGGTTTGGTGCTGATTCCATGAACCTCAGACCCTGAGGGGAAGCTGATGAAACCTCTCAAGAAGTCAGATTCAAACTCCAAGGTTTCTTGCAATGTTAATGAGTCCCACTGAGGGACACTACTGAGGAACTGACCCCAGGGTCTGGTTAGAGAAGAAAACTGGATGCAGTGACAACAGGTCAGGAAAAGCAAGGTGAAGTTCTCTTAGATGCTGAGTAAACCTGAATGTGTTTCATTAACCAAAGGGCCAAGCCCTGACCCCCAGCCCTGGGAAGGCAGATCCTGTCCATCAATGTTGCCCAGTGCCCTTCCTGGACAGTGTGATGTGGGGCTGTGCAACGCCAAGAGCAGGACTATGGTCCCACACCTCCCAGGGTCCTGGCTGGGGACAAAGAGGCCATGAGACCCCTGTGCTGGAAGGACAAGGTGTCTCCTCACAGGCATCAGAGGTGCAGACAACAGCCATAGCCAAGGGGAGAAGGAGCTCATGTCTGGTGGGGCTTTCAACCTCTTTACATCCCTTGATCATCTCCACCACAGCCTGTCCTATGCTGTGGCATCCCCTGCACCTCTTTCCCTGCAGGCTGCAGACATCCCCCCTGCTGCCCCACCTTGCTCTTGTCTGAGCATCTTCCTCCCTTTGCTGAGATCTCTCCATCCTCCCCAGCTGTTCCTTGAAGCACAAAGCCTTGGGCTGATGCAGACTCCCTCTGCTGACCTGCTCCACCACAGCACTGCCCTTCCAGTCACATTCCTTTCTGCTCATCTCCAGCCTGGGCTTCCCCAGCTGCACTTTGTGCCATTATTTTTTTCCCATGCTCTTTCCCACTATGCAGAAAACCTCCACCACCTCTGAAACCACCCTTCAAGCACTCTCAGGCTACTCCTGCACTGCTGTAGCCTCCCCAGCGCTGCTGGGTCAAAGCAGCACAGGTTCCTCAGCATCCCACCCCATGTGCACAAGGTGCTGAACCTGCCTTGGCACAGCCCTGCACTCTCCAGTTCCTCCCTGCTTCTCCAAACTGGGAAGCCGCACACTGGCACACCCCCGTGTGTGTGGGGTCACACCAGTGCTGAACCGAATGGGATGAGAACTCCAGGTGTCTGGGTCCCCACGCTCCTCCTCATGCAGCCCCGTGTGCAGCTGCCTTGTTCATGGAGAGCGTGCACCACGGGCTGGTGTGGGGACCTTGGAGTGCCCAGGCCCTTCTCCTCAGGGTCACTGCTCAGCGTGTCAGGTCCTGCTCTGTCCTGATGGACGGGGTTATTGTCCCACCCTGATACAGCACTGGTCACGTCTCTTTGTACAACTTCAGAGCTTTCTGCTGGGTGAATACCAGATATTCACAAGGTCTGGACTCTCCCTGGACTGAAGCTCCATTTGCTCAGCTGTTAATGTTTTCATGCAGATGGTTTATCCTGATAAGGGTTTCTCTCCTAAGATAACAGGATAAGGGGTTACAGGACACTACAAATACCCTCTCCTGGAGAAACCGTGGGGTCTTGGGAGTCTGTTACTCACAATGTCAGAGGTCTGGACTTACAGGGGTAGATTCCCCTCTTGTGAGAGAACAGCAGGAATGCATGAAATTCAGCCTGGGGACAGATAATGTCAGCTGAAGGTTGAGGAGTCAGCATGAGAAGGCAGAACAACATGGGCAATGTTGTGGTCACTGGACATCAGCTACAGACTCACTGATGAGGAAGATAAATTATATGGGGCCTCCTTCAAGACAAATCAAAGAAGCATCATGTTTCCAGGTCCGTGTCCTCGTGGCAGACCTGAGATATCCCAATATCTGCAAGGTACCAGTCATCCAGGAGGGGTTGGAGCTCATTGACAACATCTTCCTGACACGGGTGACTGAGGAGTCAGTGGGATGAGGTGCCCTGTGGGACTTCACACTTAAAACCACAAAGAGTTGGTCAGGATGGAACAGTCAGGGATGGGAAAGTGGAGCTGAGGCTCCTGGGAGTTGATCACAAGGCCAAGAGCAGGATTTCAGGAGAGCAAGCTTTGGCCTGCTGAGGGACCTGCTTGGGTCCTATGGGATATGACCTTGGTGTCTGCAGTGCTTTTCTCTCACATTTCCTCCCTCCTCTCTCCCACCTACTGTTGTGCAGCTTTTTTTATCCTGTCTCAAATAGAATATCCCAGAGGTGCTGCCAGCATCACTGAGTGGCTGAGATGTGGCAAGGAGTGGATCCATCTTGGAGCCAGCTGAAATCCTCTCTGTCTGACATTGGTCAAACTCTTGTAATTGCCCTGACATTCACTGGCCTGGCGAAGTGGCAGGTGCCAACAGTCCAAAGGATCTTGGGCCAACTGCTCGACAGAGCTGCCTTGTGGGCCAGTGAGGGTGATCTTCACCTGGATCTGGAACTGGGAAACAAGGAAACCCTGGTGCGGGATGTGAACGTCAGTGTCCACCTTGGCTGTTGTGACCAGGAAACAGTGGAGTCCCAGGCACCAGAGGGGAGGAAGGCCAGCAGCAGAGCACAGGCTGGTGGGCTCCAAACTTTCACATACTGGGGGACAGCGACCAATAGAGGTGGTGACATGGAAGTCGGTCTGAAGTGTGAAGGAGCTAGGAAATCTGATCAGCGTTACAGGACAGCATGCTCCAAGCACAAGAATGATCTCTCTGAGTCCCCATGAAAAGAAGCATTATTCCTATGAGGCTGCTCATCTGAACTGATGGAGCTCCAGGGCACAAAGGCAGCACACAGGAGGTGGAAGCAGGGGAAGCTACAAAGGAGGAATTTAGAAACCTTGGCCATGGATTCAGAGATGATTCCAAAGTTGCCCTGGACTTGGTACCTAAAGGGGAGGCTGAGGGCAGCAAGATGAGCTGATACAGCTTCCTTACAAAAAGAAAAGGAATAGACAGGGAGAACATGGGCTTGCTGCTGAACTTTATAGGGGCAGAATCAGACAGGACTGAGGTTCTTCATGGCTTCTTTGCCTCCATCTTCACCAGCAAGGTCTCCTGGGACTTTGTTCCTGAAGGCAGGAGTCTGGAGAACACCCAACAGTGGATGGGGCTCAAGTCAGGGGTGACCTGAGCAAACTCAGACACCATTACAGAACAGGAGATGGGTCACTTGACCAGCTCCCTGAACACAAGTATCACTGTGCTGTGGCACCTGAGATTCCCAGGAACACCCACCTTGTTGGTGCAGAGGAGTGTGATTCCTCCAGAGGTGGCCTGGCCTATCCCCTCCCTCATAAAGTGATTTAGGCACCTTCTTTTGTGACATTTTCAGTCTTTATCAGGAGAAGCTACACATCAATATGGACTGGAGGCTGCTGCTACCACCTGTTCTGGAAAGGGAGGGAAGAGCAAGCAGAGGAGGATATAGAAGAAATGGGGCTTTACTGCTATTTCCTGTAAAAATATTCTCTGTTTGGCTGTTCCTGAAATCTCCCTGATCATCCACACCAGACTTGAAGCCTTTAGGAAAATGATGCACAGAGCCTTGGCTTGTAAGAGCATTTTCGGTTCTTTATAGCAGTACTTTTAGAAAGGCCAGCTCTGTCACAGCAGTGCCCATTGCCTGTCCCTGCCTGCGCTCACAGCACTGACACACAGCAGGACGGGGACCAAGCTGCCAGAGCACTCAGGCCTTGCACCAACACAAGGGATGAGAAGGAGAGTGTGGGAGTGGAACCAGAACAGCTCTGGAAGAACAAGCACTGGTGCTCCCTGGCAGGGCTGCCATGCTGGACATTTTTCGCCCTTCTCCCACACACAATAACTCTCCCTGCAGCTCCAGAAAAGCCTTGGAGGAAGAATATCAGTGAAAAACATCACTGCAGAGCCCTTTATTTTGTTTAAATACACAGAGAGCATGGCTCCATATTTATACAGCCAGTGGGTTTAAAAGGAAAAGAAGACAGTGAGTTAGAAAGGAGATGACTAAAATATCATGATTTATTAAAAAATAAACACCACCACCACACACACACACAGGTCTCGGCCTCTAATAAGTTCCATTAAAACTGTTATCCATTAAAGAGAAGATGCTGAACACTTTATTATTTTTTAAATGCATCCCTTCATCAGTTTCCACAGGGCATCCTTGAGCTCCTGGTTCCTCATGCTGTAGATGAGGGGGTTCACTGCTGGAGGTGCCACCGAGTACAGAACAGAGACCAACAGGTCCAGGATGGGGGAGGAGATGGAGGGGGGCTTCAGGTAGGCAAACATGGCAGTGCTGACAAACAGGGAGACCACGGCCAGGTGAGGGAGGCAGGTGGAAAAGGCTTTGTGCCGTCCCTGCTCAGAGGGGATCCTCAGCACGGCCCTCAAGATCTGCACATAGGACACCACGATGAACACAAAACACCCAAATCCTACCCAGACACTGACCACAAGAAGCCCAAGTTCCCTGAGGTAGGTGCCCGAGCAGGAGAGCTTGAGGATCTGGGGGATTTCACAGAAGAACTGGTCCACGGCATTGCCCTTGCACAGGGGCAGTGAAAATGTATTGGCCGTGTGCAGCAGAGAATAGAGAAACCCAGTGGCCCAGGCAGCTGCTGCCATGTGGACACAAGCTCTGCTGCCCAGGAGGGTCCCGTAGTGCAGGGGTTTGCAGATGGCAACGTAGCGGTCGTAGGACATGATGGTGAGAAGAAAAAATTCTGTTGAAATGAAAAAGAAAAACAGAAGGAGCTGTGCAGCACATCCTGCATAGGAAATTACCCTGGTATCCCACAGAGAGTTGGCCATGGACTTAGGGACAATGGTGGTGATGCAGCCCAGGTCGAGGAGGGCAAGGTTGAGCAGGAAGAAGTACATGGGGGTGTGGAGGTGCTGGTCCCAGGCTATGGTGGTGATGATGAGGCCGTTGCCCAGGAGGGCAGCCAGGTAGATGCCCAGGAAGAGCCAGAAGTGCAAGAGCTGCAGCTCCCGTGTGTCTGCGAACAGCAGGAGGAGGAACTGGGTGATGGAGCTGCTGTTGGACATTTGCTGCCTCTGGGCATGTGACCTGTCACAGGAGGGAAAATACTAACAAGTTAGCGGAGATATCTCTGAACAAAATCAAATCCATTTTTCATAGACCCTCCACAAGCTACATGCACTCTTTCATTTTCCAGGAGACGTTCTTTCAGCTCCGTGGCTGGAGCTCTCTATGAGGAGCATTTGAGGGATCCGGTACGGTTTAGCGTGGAGAAGAGGAGGCTGAGAGGAGACCTTATTGCTATCTACAACTACCTGAAAGGAGGCTGGAGCACAGAGGGTGTTGGTCTCTTCTGCCAAGTAGCAAGTGATAGGACAAGAGGAAATGGCCTCAAGTTGTGCCACAGGAGATTTAGATTGGATATTAGGAAAAATTCTTCCTGGAAAGGATTGTCACGTGTTGGGACAGGCTGCCCACGGCATTGTTGAAGTCACTATCCCTGGAAGGGTTTAAAAGGCATTTAGATGAGGTTCTTAGGGACATGGTTTAATGCTAGTGTTCGGTAAGCTTATGGCTGGACTCGATTTTACAACTGAAGTGATTTTATGATTCTATGATACAATGAAGAGCAGGGCCTCTACACAATGGGGTCTTGATAAGTCACCCCAACTTGGCAGTTGGGGGTAGAGACAAGTTCTAGGGATCAGTTTGGTCATATCAAACCACTGCTAACACAAAGATGCTATAGAACATGTCTGCATCTTAGAGGGAATCACTCAGCATCGAAGGACACCTCAATGAGACAGTCAAGTGTCCTAATGATGGCATTTGATTCAGGGAGACTCAGCTCATTCCCCAGCCCCACAGACTGCATTGCCCACACCCCACAGGTCAGAGCAAAGCTGGGACACGTGTTCCCATGGACACACCTGCAGGAAAGGACCCACAAGATCAGACTGTGACTCTGCAGATGAAACTGCCATCCCCAGAGAGCCTGACAGCAAGAACAAGATCCCAACAGCAGTGACCCAGAGCAGGGGAGCAAGAAGGACAATGTGGTGAGGGTGGGTGTGAGGGAGGCCAGGGCAGAGGCAGCCGGGCACTCAGACAGCGTCACCCTTCCCCAGCTGTGCAGCCACCTCCCAGACACCAACATTGCCGGGCAGCTGCTCTCAGCCCCTGTGCTCTGCAGAGGAACTGGAGCTCTGGCTGCACAGGAGCTGCTTCATGCCTTGGAGCCCCCGGCCCTGAGGGCAGAGGCTTTGCTGGGTGGGACAGGAGGCCAGGGGGCTGCTCACAGGAGGGATCTGCACTGCAGGGGATCACAGGGACTTTTCTCTGTTCTCCCTCCCATAACAATTCCGGGTTTAATTTCCTCTCATTTCTGATCATTTCCCTGCTGCCTGGAGATTCTCCCCCTGGGAGGTGTTTCCCTGTCCATGTCTCTTCCCTGTCAGTGCTCACAGACCCCATCCTACCCTCTGTGCCCTCCCCCTGGCCCTACAGATCCTGCCTGTTCACAGGGCACTGCCTGGGGGCATCTTCCTGTTTGCAGGTTGGAAAACAGGACAGGTCAGACTAGGCTGAGGGGTCCAGCAAAGGTGATGCAGGTGCTGTGCACAGGCAGAGGGGTGGTGAAGGGATGTTATGAGCCTTCTGGCAGATGTACTGATCACTCAGAGCTGCAGTTCAGGAGTCTCAGTGACTTGTTTAATCATGAGAATTCATTTTCACAGTATCACAGTATCACAGTATGTTTGGGATTGGAAGGGACCTCAAAAGCTCATCCAGTCCAATCCCCCTGCTGGAGCAGGAACGCCTAGGAGAGGTCGCACAGGAAGGTGTCCAGGTGGGTTTGAATGTCTCCAGGGAAGGAGGCTCCACAACCTCCCTGGGCAGCCTGTTCCAGTGCCCTGTCACCCTCACTAAGAAGAAGTTCTTTCTCAAATTTAAGTGGAACCTCTTGCATTCCAGCTTGATCCCATTGCCCCTTGTCCTATCATTGTTTGCCACTGAGAAGAGCCTGGCTCCATCCTCGTGGCACTCACCCTTTATATATTTATAAACATTAATAAGGTCACCCCTCAGTCTCCTCTTCTCCAAACTAAAGAGCCCCAGTTCTCTCAGCCTTTCTTCATAAGGGAGATGCTCCACTCCCTTCAGCATCTTTGTTGCCCTATGCTGGACCCTCTCCAGCGGTCCCCTGTCCTTCTGGAACTGAGGGACCACAACTGGGCACAATATTCCAGGTGTGGTCTCACCAGGGTGGAGTAGAGGGGAAGGAGGACCTCTCTGACCTACTGACCACCCCTCTTCTAATACACCCCAGGTACCATTGGCCTTCCTGGCCACAAGGGCACAGTGCTGGCTCATGGTCATCCTGTTGTCCACCAGGACCCCCAGGTCCCTTTCCCCTACACTGCTCTCTAATAGGTCATTCCCCAACCTATACTGGAACCTGGGGTTGTTCCTGCCCAGATGCAGGACTCTACACTTTCCCTTGTTAAATTTCATCAGGTTATCCCCCGCCCAACTCTCCAGCCTGTCCAGGTCCTGCTGGATGGCAGCACAGCCTTCTGGCGTGTCAGCCACTCCTCCCAGCTTGGTGTCATCAGCAAACTTGCTGATGGTACACTCAATTCCCTCGTCTAAATCATTAATGAATATATTGAATAATATTGGCCCCAGTACTGACCCCTGAGGCACTCCACTAGATACTGGCCTCCAACTGGACTCCACACCATTGACCACCACTCTCTGGCTTCTCTCCTTAAGCCAGTTTGCAACCCACCTCACTACTCTATTGTCCTCAATTTAGCTGTGAGGATGCTGTGCAGACTGTGTCAAAGGCTTTACTGAAGTCAAGGTAGACCACATCCACCACTCTGCCATCATCCATCCACCTTGGTACATTCTCATAAAAGGCTATGAGGTTGGTCAAGCATGACTTACCCTTGGTAAAGCCATGCTGACTGCCCCTAATGACCCTCTTATCCCTGATGTGCCTTGAGATGGCACCAAGGATAAGCTGTTCCATTACTTTCCCAGGGACAGAGGTGAGGCTGACCGGTCTATAATTACCCAGGTCCTCCTTCTTGCCCTTTTTGAAGACTGCAGTGACATTTGCTTTCCTCCAATCCTCGGGCACCTCTCCCGTTTCCCAAGACTTGGCAAAAATGATGGAGAGCGGTCCAGCAATGACCTCAGCCAGCTCCCTCAGCACCCGCGGATGCATCCCATCTGGGCCCATGGATTTATGGACGTCCAGACTACTTAATTGTTCCCTAACCCAGTCCTCATCGACTAAAGCAAACTCCTCCATTAACCTGGCTTCATCCGCGGTCTCAGGGGTACAGGGTTCCCCAGGACAGCCCTCCAGCGGAGTAGACAGAGACAAAGAAGGCATTCAGCAATTCTGCCTTCTCTGTGTCTTCTGCCACCAGGGCACCCACCTCATTCATCAGTGGGCCTACATTGCCTCTGGTATTAGTTTTATCTGCTATGTATTTGAAAAAGTTCTTCTTGCTGTCCTTGACCCCTCTCGCCAGCTGTAATTCTAAGGAGGCCTTGGCTATCCTAGCTGCCTTCCTGCATCCTCTAACAGCAGCCTTATATTCCTCCCAAGTGGCCAGCCCCTGCTTCCATGACCTGTAAACTCGCCTCTTCTGCTTGAGCATACCCAACAGACCCCTATTCAACCACGCAGGCCTTCTGGCTCCCTTCCTCGACTTCCTACGTGTGGGGATGCTCTGATCCTGAGCATGGAAGAAGCAATCTCTGAATGCAATCCAGCTCTCTTGGGCCCCTTTTCCTTCAAGCAGTCTTGCCCATGGGATTTCCCCCAGCAATTGCTTGAAAAGGCCGAAATTAGCCCTGCCAAAGTCTAGGGTTGCAATTCTACTTGCTATTCTGTTCCTGCCACACGAGATGCTGAACTCCACCATCTCGTGGTCACTGCAACCCAGGCAGCCCTCGACCTTTACTGCTTCGACCAGACCCTCTTTGTTAGTGAGGATGAGATCCAGCAGTGCACCTCTCCTGGTCGGCTCCTCCACCATCTGCATGAGGAAGTTATCATCAAGGCACTGGAGGAACCTCCTGGACTGTGGCTGGCTGGCTGAATGGTCCTTCCAGCCATTAATAAATACTGGCCATCATTAATAAATACTGATCGCCATTAATAAATACTGACCATCATTAATAAATACTGATCGTTATTAATAAATGCTGATCACCATTAATAAATATTGATCCTTATTCATAATGCTGATCATCATTAATAAATACTGGCCATCATTAATAAATACTGATCATCATTAATAAATACCAATCGTTATTAATAAATACTGACCGTCATTAATAAATACTGATTGTCATTAATAAATACCGATCGTTACTAATAAATACTGACCACCATTAATACATACGGATCGCCATTAATAAATACTGACCATCACTAATAAATACTGATCGTTATTAATAAATGCTGATCACCATTAATAAATATCAATCCTTATTAATAATGCTGATTGTCATTAATAAATACTGACCATCATTAATAAATGCTGATTGTCCTTAATAAATACTGACCATCATTAATAACTACTGATCGTCATTAATAAATACTGACCGTTATTAATAATTACTGATCACCATTAATAAATACTGATCGTCCTTAATAAATACTGACCATCATTAATAAATCCTGATCACCATTAATAAATACTGACCGTCACTAATAAATACTGATCGCTATTAACAAATACTGATCACCATTAATAAATATTGATCCTTATTAATAATGCTGATCATCATTAATAAATACTGACCATCATTAATAAATGCTGATTGTCCTTAATAAATACTGACCATCATTAATAAATACTGATCGTCCTTAATAAATACTGACCATCATTAATAAATACTGATCGTCATTAATAAATACTGACCGCTATTAATAATTACTGATCACCACTAATAAATACTGATCATCATTAGTAAATACTGACCATCATTAGTAAATAGTGATCGTCATTAATAAATACTGACCGTTATTAATAATTACTGATCACCACTAATAAATACTGATCATCATTAATAAATACTGACCATCATTAATAAATACTGATCGTCATTAATAAATACTAGCCGTTATTAATAATTACTGATCACCATTAATAAATACTGATCATCATTAATAAATACTGACCATCATTAGTAAATACTGAGCTCAAGGCTCAGGTTGGGCTCCAGGTCAGGCTCCAGGCTCAGGTTGGGCTCCAGGTCAGGTTCCAGGCTCAGGTTGGGCTCCAGGTCGGGCTCCAGGCTCAGGTTGGGCTCCAGGTCAGGTTCAAGGCTCAGGCTGGGCTCCAGGTCAGGCTCCAGGCTCACGTTGGGCTCCAGGTCGGGCTCCAGGTCAGGCTCCAGGCTCACGTTGGGCTCCAGGCTCAGGTTGGGCTCCAGGCTCAGGTTGGGCTCCAGGTCAGGTTCAAGGCTCAGGTTGGGCTCCAGGTCAGGCTCCAGGCTCAGGTTGGGCTCCAGGTCGGGCTCCAGGCTCAGGTTGGGCTCCAGGTCGGGCTCCAGGCTCAGGTTGGGCTCCAGGCTCAGACTGGGCTCCAGGCTCAGGTTGGGGTCCAGGCTCAGACTGGGCTCCAGGCTCAGGTTGGGCTGCAGGCTCAGGTCGGGCTCCAGGCTCAGACTGGGCTCCAGGCTCAGGTTGGGCTCCAGGCTCAGGTCCAGCGCTTCCCCGCAGAGCAGCCCGGGGCTCTGGGCAAAGCCACGCAGCTCGTCGCCCAAGGGAAACAGGTCCATGGTCACCGGGCTCCAAACACCCCGGAGCAAAAACCAGAGCCGCCCCAGGACACCCGGGCTCCCAAAGAGCCTGGAAAAGGGACACAAAGAGTTAAATTGGGGGGGAGTGAAGTGGCTGCTGATGCTGAGAAACCCCCGGGGGTTCGGGGCTGGGGGGAAAGGGGGGATCTGTATAAAAACTGCTCTGGGGAAAAGGGGGGAAGGGGTTGGGCTGCATGGGAATGGGAGGAGGGACGGGAAAACGGGAGAGGGAAACGGGGAAGAGGGAAAAGGGGGGAAAGGGAAAAGAGGGAAAAACGGGGGAAAGAGGGGAAAAGGGGGCAAAGAGGGAAAAAGGGTGGAAAGAGGGAAAAGGGGGGAAAGGGAAAAGAGGGAAAAACGGGGGAAAGAGGGGAAAAGGGGGGAAAGAGGGGAAAAGGGTGGAAAGAGGGAAAAGGGGGAAAAGCGAGGAAAGAGGGAAAAGGGGGAAAAAGGGGAGAAACAGGGATAAAGGGGGGAAGAGGGAAAGGGGGGAAAGAAGGGAAAAGAGGGAAGAGGGAAAAGGGGAGAAAAGGGGGGAAAGAGGAAAAAGAGGGAAAAAGGGGGGAAAAGGGAAAAAGGGGGAAGAGGGAAAAGAGGGAAAGAGGGGGAAAGAGGAAAAAGAGGGGAAAAAGGGGGCAAAGAGGGATAAAGGGGAAAGAGGGAAAAGGGGGGGAAAGAGGGAAAAGAGGGATAAAGGGGGAAAGAGCAAAAAGGGCGGAAAGAGGGAAAAAAGGGATAAAGGGGAAAAGAGGGAAAAAGGGCGGAAAGAGGGAAAAGAGGATAAAGGGGGAAAGAGGGAAAAGGGGGGGAAAGAGGGAAAAAGGGAGAAAAAGGGGGAAAAGAGGGGGAAGAGGGAAAAAGGGGGAAAAGGGGGAAAAAGGGGGGAAACAGGGATAAAGGGGGAAAGAGGGAAAAGAGGGAAAAGGGGGAGGAAAGAGGGAAAAAGTCTGTGGGGGGATTGATGGCGGATCCGCCCCAGCCCCGGGGTCTCTCCTGGAGGGGAGGGACGGGGGGGCTCCAGCGGGGGTGCTGAGGAGATGAGGGGACCCGAGGGGACGATGAGGGGACCCGAGGGACGCGAGGGGACCCGATGGGACACGAGGGGACATGAAGGGACACGAGGGACCCGAGGAGACGCGATCCCCTCACCCGGCGTTTCCCGCCCCGGCGCTTCCCGCCCGCCGGCGCCGCGGCCACGCCCCCTCCCCGCCCGCCACGCCCCCTCGCCGGCGTCACGTGCCGGGGCTGTGTGGCGGGAAAAGGCGGGAGGGAGGAGAGGGAGGCGCTGCCGTTTTGGTGGAGGTTGTGAGGGGAACTGGGGGTCGGCGTGAGGGGCATTGGGGGTCGGTGTGGGGGGAGGAATTGGGGTCGGCGTGAGGGGCATTGGGGGGTCGGGGGGGGACATTGGGGGTCGGTGTGAGGGGGGGCATTGGGTGTTGGTGTGAGGGGGGGATTTGGGGGGCAGTGTGGGGGTGGGGATTTGGGGTCGGTGTGTGAGGGGGAATTGGGGGGCGGTGTGGGGGAGGAACTGGGGTCTGTTGTGGGGGAGAAACGGGGGGTCGGTGTGAGCGGGACATTGGGGGTCAGTGTGGGGGGAATTGGGGGTCGGTGGGGGGGGCTTGGGGGCTCGGTGTGAGGGGGAATTGGGGGTCGGTGGGGGGGGAAGTTGGGGGTTGGTCTGGGGAGGATTTGAGGGGTCAGTGTGGGGAAGATTTGGGGGTCGATGTGAGGAGCATTGGGGGTCGATGTGAGGGGCATTAGGGGTTGGTGTGGGGGGCAGGAACTGGGGGTCGGTGTGTGGGGGGCGTTGGGGGTCGGTGCGAGGGGGAATTAGGGTCCAGGGGGTGATTGAGGGTCGGTGTTTGAGGGGGGAATTGGGGGGTCGGTGTGGGGGAGGTCAGTACGGGGGGGCCTTGGGGGTCGGTGTGAGGGGGCATTGGGGGTCAGTCTGGGGAGGAATTGGGGGTCGGTGTTGGGGGGGAGCATTGGGGATCAGTGTGGGGGGAGTTGGGGGTCGGTGGGGGGGGGAATTGGGGTCTGGCGTGGGGGGCGACATTGGGGGTCGGTGTGGGGGGAATTGGGGCTCGGTGTGGGGGGGAAGTTGGGGCTCGGTCTGGGGAGGATTTGAGGGGTCAGTGTGGGGAGGATTTGGGGGTCGATGTGAGGGGCATTAGGGGTTGGTGTGGGGGGCAGGAACTGGGGGTCGGTGTGTGGGGGGCGTTGGGGGTCGGTGCAAGGGGGAATTAGGGTCCGGGGGGTGATTGAGGGTCGGTGTTTGAGGGGGGAATTGGGGGGTCGGTGTGGGGGGGTCAGTTCAGGGGGGGCCTTGGGGGTCAGTCTGGGGAGGAATTGGGGTTCGGTGTAAGGGGGGGCATTGGGGATCAGTGTGGGGGGAATTGGGGCTCGGTGTGGGGGGAATTGGGGCTCGGTGTGGGGGGGAAGTTGGGGGTCAGTCTGGGGAGGATTTGAGGGGTCAGTGTGGGGAGGATTTGGGGGTCGATGTGAGGGGCATTAGGGGTTGGTGTGGGGGGCGTTGGGGGTCGGTGCGAGGGGGAATTAGGGTCCCGGGGGGGGATTGAGGGTCGGTGTTTGAGGGCGGAATTGGGGGGTTGGTGTGCGGGGGCGGCCTTGGGGGTCGGTGTGAGGGGGCATTGGGGGCGAGTGTGGGGAGGAATTTGGGGGTCGGGGGGGGCATTGGGGGGTCGGTGTGGGGGGGGAGCTGGGGGTCGGAGTGGGGGGTGGATTGGGGGTCGGGGTGAAGGGAATGGGGGGGGCATGAGGGGAACGAAGGCGCAGAAACAACTTTACAGCCTCCGGAGCCATGAACCTTCACACCCCGCAGGGCTCCAGAGCAGCTGCGTTCGTTTCGCCATCGGGCGCAAGGGGAGCGATGGTTCCACCCCTCGTGCGCCGCTCCGAGCGGCAGGAGCTGCGTTTAAATACAGCGAGGTGCTCGTGTCCCAACGACCCCAGAGCGCCCGCACACATCCATAACCTTTCCCGCTCATCACTGCCGTGGTCTCCGCCTGGACCCCCCCGTTCGCCTGCGCGGCGCCACCTGGTGCTCTGGAGGAGGGCTCTTTGGATGAAGGCTCCTTCAGCTTCCTCACGTTTGGCTCCTTGTGTTGAATGGACTGGGACCCAAGCTCCAGGTCGGTTGAACCCAGCCTGGCGCCCCCTTTTTGCTGTAAATCTCGGTTCTCTCGGCCCCTCAAGTTCACAGCTGGTGCCGTAAAACTCCTGATCCTGGCACTGGTGGGTTCTGGTTTCCGTACCATGAGTTCACCTAAAGCTCTGAACTGAGCACTTGTGTGGCTCAGCCCTAAAGTGTTGGCTCGTTAGTGGGCACCCAGTTATGTTTTGTTAACCCTTAAAATGTTCGTGCCCTCTATCAGACCCAGGAGTTCGGGCGGGGATTCAGTTCAGGAGGGACCCAGGAGCACCCCGAAGGACCCAGGAGTTGTGGGGGGACCCAGGAGTTCGGGAGAGAGGACCCAGGAGTTCGGGAGTGTGGACCCAGGAGTTCGGGCGGGGATTCAGTTCAGAAGGGACCCAGGAGTGCCCCTAAGGACCCAGTAGTTGGGAAAGGGACCCAGGCGTTTGGGAAAGGGACCCAGGAGTTCGGGAGAGAGGACCCAGGAGTTCGGATGGGGATTCAGTTCAGGACGGACCCAGGAGTACCCCTAAGGACCCAGTAGTTTGGGGGGGACCCAGGAGTGCCCCAAGGGACCCAGGCGTCTGGGAAAGGGGACCCAGACGTTCGGGTGGGGATTCAGTTCAGGAGGGACCCAGGAGTACCCCTAAGGACCCAGTAGCTGGGGAGGGACCCAGGAGTGCCCCAAGGTACCCAGGCGTCTGGGAAAGGGGACCCAGGCGTCTGGGAAAGGGGACCCAGGCGTCTGGGAAAGGGGACCCAGGCGTTCGGGTGGGGATTCAGTTCAGGAGGGACCCAGGAGTACCCCTAAGGACCCAGTAGCTGGGGAGGGACCCAGGAGTGCCCCAAGAGACCAGGAGTCCTGGAGAGGGGACCCAGGAGTTCGGGAGTGCGGACCCAGGAGTTTGGGCGGGGATTCAGTTCAGGAGGGACCCAGATTTTCAGGAATGGGGACCCAGGAGTCCTGGAGAGAGGACCCAGGCGTCCGGGAAAGGGACCCGGGAGTTCAGGCGGGGATTCAGGTCAGGAGGGACCCAGGCGTTCAGGAAAGGGACCCAGGCGTTCAGGAAAGGGACCCAGGCGTTCAGGAAAGGGGACCCAGGAGTTCGGGAAAGGGACCCAGGAGTTCGGGAGAGAGGACCCAGGAGTTCCGGTGGGGATTTAGTTCAGGAGGGACACAGGAGTACCCCTAAGGACCCAGTAGTTGGGGAGGGACCCAGGAATTCGGGAAAGGGACCCAGGAGTCCTGGAGAGGGGACCCAGGAGTTCGGGAAAGGGGACCCAGGGGTACCCCTAAGGACCCAGTAGTTGGGGGGGGACCCAGGAGTTCGGGAGAGAGGACCCAGGCGTCCGGGCGATCCCGCTGCGTGGCCACGCCCCCTCCCATCACCCCGCCCCCCTCTCCTTGGCCCCGCCCCCTCCGCCCCTGCACCGCGCGGGCTCCGTCCCTCTCCTCCCCCCCCGCCCCCCCTGTGCTCCGGGTGCCAAGTTCGAATCCCCCCGCAGCCGCCTCCTCCCCCCGCTCCCTCGGTGTGCGGGGCCTTGCGGGAGCGCTGCGTGCGGGGCAACGCGGGGCGGGAGCCCCCGGCGCCCCCGGGATGCGTGAGGGCGGCCGGCAGGGCCTGCGGCTGAGAGGAATCAACCTGACAAGAGGTTTTGTTCCATGGAACAGGACAGGATGGGTCTTCCCTGAATATCGCTGGATCTCTTACAGTTGGATTAATATTAGGATGGCAACCAGCCCTGTAGCCATAGAACTCTTGTAATCAGTAACCAAACTCTGTTCTTAAAGCTGACATAGATTTATGGTATATTCTTACAAGGCAGGTAACTGTAACCGAGCCTTATTCTTAAGGTGGACATAGATTTACGATATATTCTTTTAAAGTTGGTACCGTAGAAAATAACTGATAATTGTAGCATCTTTTAGATAGAAAGTTTGTGTTATTATAGGTGTGGAATATTCTAATGGTTGTCAGGGGTGTAATGAATATGTATGTGACCAACTTGTATAATAAGGTATGGTCTGAATCAGCTGTTGGAAGCTTTGGGTGCGAACCCCTGGTTTCCCAGCGCTGGAATAAAGCACCGCATGGAACTGTGCCCGTGGTTCTGTGTCCTGATTGCTGACATTAGCACAAATCACAACTGCATTTTTCACATCCTCCTCCTCCTCCTCCTCCTCCTCCTCCTCCTCCTCCTCCTCCTCCTCCTCCTCCTCCTCCTCCTCCCCTCCTGTCCGGGATGTGCAGCTGCAGCAGGCTCAGTGCCAGGGCCACAAGGTGCAGGGGCACCAAGAGCGGGGCCGCAGCCGAGCGGGTCCAGCAGAGCCTTGGGGAGGGCTGCCCTTGGAGCAGGGCCGGAGCTCCAGCCCTCTCCCTGCAGGCCTTGCCCTGCCCCCCCAGCGCTCACCCACTGCCCAGCGCAGCCTCACAGCCACCAAGGAAACACCCACAGCGTGAGACCCAGCGGTTTGCAGGGGGGGCTTTACTGATGGGGGCAAGAGCTGGTGCCAGCAGCCTGGCCGGCACTGGCGCTCGTCACGCCGGAGAAGGCTCTTGCTGGACGTCTCTCTCGCGAGCCTCAGCGCCTGAGACGGTCTCCTGGCACTGGCCGACGTGGAGCAGATCTGCTCTCCAGAGCTGCGGAGTTGAGTACAAAGCTCTGCAGTCTTGTATGCACAGAGGTGCAGAGCAACAAGTCTGGTCAGGACACCTGTGGTGGGATCTGCTGCTGTCTGGAGAGAGCAGGTCCAGGTCCCTGGGGTACAGTCCCACCCTGCTGCTCTCCGTGCCCCCAGGGCTGTCAGGAAAACACCCTCTTTGCCCAGCTCTGGCCTGAAGCTGGCCCACAGCCCCTTTTGCAGAGGCGAGCACTCCAAAAGGCAAACACTCAACTGGGAATGCTCTTTCCCCAGTTGTTTTTCACGGCCTGCGGTACCTGGGCCTCCCATTGCTCTGGCTCTTTTTTCCAGGCCTTTGGCGGTGCCACTGCTGCGCTTCTGCTCTATCTTGCTGCACAAGGACTCCCAGAGCTTGCGTGTTTCCTCCTCCGTGCACGCGCGGGGCTGCGCCTGCAGGACCACGGCAATGCAGCAGCAGGCAGTGTTGGTGTCCCTGGCAGGGGCTGGGGGGATTTCAGCGCCCCCCTCCCTCCTGCCCCTTCTTTTCAGCCTCTCCATCAGCCCTGCTTTGCTCACGGTCCCGACTGCAGAGCCTTTCTGCAACGACCCCTGAGCCAAGGGAGCGCGGGGCTGAAAGCAACCCGGCTGCTTGCTGTCCCAGACCAGCCTGGCCGCACCGTTGCGCCGTCGCCATTACAAACGCCACCACATCGAGCCTTGGGGACGTACCGGTCCTGCCCTCCTCTCCCCCGCCTTGGCAGGGGGTGCAGCCTGGGGTGCAGCTTCCCGCAGGTGTTGGCTGCTGCCTGCCTCTTTCCCCGACCGTTCCCAGCGCAGCACGGCCAGCTCGCTGCAGACACACAGCGGGAGGAGGCGGTGTGAGCACAGGAGCGCGCTCCAGCCGGGCTCCCAGCTGGGCGCCAGCCGCGGCCGCAGGAGCGGCTCTGCCGAGAGGCCGGTGCCAGGAGAAGCGGCTCTCTCCCGCGGGGCTGCGGGGAGCAGGAGGAAGGGACTGCGGGAGAGGAAGCGCTGCCCGTGTCCGGAGAGATTTACCACTGGAGCTTGTCCTGCAGATCCAGCTGCTCATCCCTCTCCCCTCTCCTCTTGCGGGCCACCTGCCCCAGGATGCAGGTCACCACCTCCCGCAGGGCCCGGTCTGTCCGTGGGGAAAGGCTCCTGCAACAGCAAGGACAAAGTCTCCCTGACTCTGCAGCTGGGACCGTCCTGCCTCTTCCCACACTCAGCCCCACAGCTATGCGGCCCCGTTCTGCCCCACAGCCCCCTGGAGGCAGGAGGGGTTTCAAGCCCCTGCTCTGGCCCCTGCTGTGGGGTCTAACCCAGCCCGTTCCCGTGGCTGCAGAAATCCCCGGGCGCCCTGTGCAGCCCCGTGGCTCGGGGGTTGGCTCCCTGTACCCACCACCTCTGGCTCACCCCCACGGCCCCAGGGCTCGGCTGGAGCGGGCACACTCGTACCGCTTCGGGGGGACGCTGTTGTCCTCAGGGACTGTGGGGGGCTCTTCTCCGGCCTCTTCCCAGTCCTCCATAATGGTCCTGATCTCCAGCAGGTCCCAGCTGGACTCGTCTGACTCCACGCTGCTCGGGGAGCTGTCTGAGGAGCACTCGGGGGAGCTGGATTCCTGCACAGGAGGAGACTCTCACACAACAGCCCCGCACCCGGAGGGTGCTGCTTCCCAGCACGCAGACCCCAGAACACTTCTGAATGGACCACAGGGGACGGGGAGAACCGGGAGAAGGAGCTCAGCAGGCCCTGGGGTGACCTCTGAGTGTCACCAGGGTTTCACTGCAACTCTGTGTCCCCCTTCTTGCTCAGGAAGGGCAGCATCACCCGCCAGGCTCTGCTGCAGCAACGCTGCTGTGACGGCTTGGGTGCCAGAGGTGCTTTGCGGTCTCAGCCGCCCCGCGGGAGAAAGTGCTCTTCTTCTGCAGGAATCCCAAGTACCTGGCTCCTCTGCATCTCCTCTGGGTTTTCTGCCTCTCCTTCCACACCGGGTGTCTCCTTTTCTGCCTCGGCCTTTGCTTTCATTGCTCCGGCTGACGGCCGTTTACTTTTTTCCCCTACCGCTGCCTCTTTTTCCTTCTTTTCCTCTCCTTCTAGGAATTTCTGGATATACTGTGGAAGCTTCTCCTCTTTCTTCTTCTGCCGTTTATTCTGGAGGCCGAATGAAATGCAATAGCAGGCAGCATCAGTCTGTCCTGCCACGGCTGAGCTGTTTCCCTCCCTTCCCTCCCTTCTCTTCTGCCTCGCTGTCCACGCTGGTTTGCTCCCAGGTTCCCGCAGGCTCCACCGAGGAGCCCGTCTGGGATGACCAGGGAGATCAGCCACCACCGGGCTACAAACCAGCCGGCAGCTGGCGAGCCCAGACAAGCCCTGCAGCCACCGGGCCGACAGAAACAGCCCCACGTGAGGGCTCTGGGGGTGTTTCCAGGCTGCTGGAAGTGACAAGTATATTCTCAACTGACAGTGACCCGCCTCTCTCCAAGCAAACACCAAAGCAACCGGTCAGTGGTCCCGTGAACACCCAGTGAAGAATCTTGTGAGCACTGGCATGTGTGGAGCAACGCTGCTCTACAGTCCAGTAGGATGTGCTCCTGCAGCATCCGGTGTCGGGTACCTTTTCTCTCCTCTCAATGGCTCTGGCTATGAAGTCCACTTCTCTGGGGGCAACCAGAGGCGGTAGCTTTCCTTTCTCCTCCTTTTCCTTCAAGCAGCTCCTCTGGATGACCGGTAGCTGCCTGCAAAGACACAACAGGGCGTGTTGGCAGGAGCGCAGGAGGAGCTGGTTCTGCATCCTGTGCTTCCAGGTGGTGCACCTGCTTCTGCAGCAGAACGGGCTCTGCTCACATCCTTGTGATCAAGTCCCCAGGCACAGAGAAGACCCCAAGCTGTCAGCCTCGGATGTGCCCAACAGCCCCCCTGCAACCCAGGATGCCCAGGTCTCGGCCCTCTCTTGCTGGAGCACCCAGAGGAACAGGGTCCTGTGCCCGGAGATAGCGCTACGCCCTGTACGGGCAGGGTGGGCGCTGGGGACACAGTGTCAAAGGGAGGAGGACACGACCCCACGGAAAAGCCATCCTGCCACTGAGCTCTCCGTAAGACAGGCGTCAGCGCAGAAGAGGCTCCTGGTTACTCAGGGCAATCCTCTGCAGTAACTAACTGCAGAGCTCTGTTCTCAGCAAACAGAAAGGCCAGGCTCATTTCAACCTGAAGGGAACGCCAAAATGACCTTCTGCTCCTGGAACGAGCCTCTGCACTTGGCTACTCAAGAGATCTGCACATCGGAAGGGAAGAAAGAAATGGTGGTGCCAGCAGAGTCTGCCAAGAAGCTGCAGACACTGCCATGAGCAAGAAACCGTGAGTCAGTGGGACGTGGGCAAAGCGCACGTGGGGTGTTTCCGGGAGAAACGTCTCGCTCCCACAGAGACCGGAGCAGGGGGCCACGCTCACCCGTTTATGCGAGTGTCTCACCTGGCGCGAGGCTCACTCCCCTCGGCTTTCTGACCCTGCTCCGGCGTCACAGTCAGGGCAGGTAACCGATGTGGAGGAAGCCTGGCTCGACGGAGGAGGCGCTTCCCGGCAGCATCCTCTAGAAATGGGAAAGGAGACGGTTCTTCAGAACAGCATCTCGGTGTTGTTCTGGGAACCGGGTGCCACTCGTGTGCCAGTTCCAAGGAGAGTGACGTGCGGGTCTGCTCAGGGCTGTGGTAACACTGGGGAAGGTGGTCCTTTTCATCCCTTTGGGGGAAAGCCATGTTTCCTGGGAGGTCTTAGGCCTTTTCTGACACTGTTTTTTCATCCAACGCCCCATGCCCACAGTGCACCGTTATTCCCTGGGGAAGACTGTTTGCATGGCTTTCTCTCATCCGTGTGCTGAAACGGGGGGTTCCATGGCAGATACTGGTGCTGTCCAGGAGTCATTCTGGGGAGGGGAATCATTTATCTCACGGGAACCCGGCTCTGGGGTTTCTGCATTGGTCCCGTGCACACAGATTTGCTGCTGGGGCAGGTTCACACCACAGGCCGTCACCTTTTCCCTTCACACATCCGTTCAGGTCTATCAGCGCTGGCACTTTGGGCACGGTCTCAAGTTGGTACCTGGCAGAGGAAGAAGGCAGCAGGCTGAAGAAAGGACACCGCGTTGTTTCCCACCGCAGCCCAACCCGGAGGGACGCAGCAGAAGCTCCAGTGCCGGGAGAGGCCCCGTCAGCCTGTGCCCGCGTTTCTCCATCCTTCCCTGAGAATGGCCGTCCTCCCACAAAACCCCCTTGCTGCTGCTGGGGAAATGACTCTGCTCATCGCGCACATGGAGAGCAGAGTATTATCTAGTGCTCTGGTTTTCTAAGACGCCTTTGAATTCTGATCTTGCCCTCCGAGTTCCTCGTAGAGCCTTGCAGATTAACGTTTCCGGACCTAAGAGCAGTCTCTCCCACAGAGGAAAGAAAAGGAGCAGGAGAAACGTAGCGGGAAATGTTGCCTAAATGCGTCTCTAGGTCCACAGCAGGACAGATGCAGAAGCCGTGCCACTGTCCCCCGTTCCTCAAGTGAAGTCAAACGTACCATGGCAGGACGACAACACGTCCAGAAGAGGTCTGGGAAGCAGCGGTGTCATGGCGTGAGATGACCGAGTCCCTCATCTCCGGCATCTGCAACGAGGACAGAGGCGGATGACGGAAGGAGCGGACGCTGGGAAGGGCCGGCTGCTCGCTCCGCCTCAGCCCAGCGCCAGCAAAGAGCCAGAGCCGCCCAAGGGCTCTGGGCTCAGCAAGCCTTGCCCTGCCTGTGCCTCTGCTCCCGGCCCCCACAGTGGGGCACGCAGCGCTCCCCGCCATCAACGCCGGCCTTTTCTCGCAAAGGGCAGCTCCTCTGGGGGCGGCTCTTGCAAAGCCCGGCCATTGCACACCAGGGAGGTGCTCTGCAGAGAGCCTGCTGTGCTCTAGAGCTCCAGGAGCCCAGGGGCTGAACGAGGCATGGCCGGCCAGGGGAAAGCAGCCCCCAGAAAGCATTTCAGAAGCAGCAGGAGTGGCGCTGGGAAAGTGAAAATCCTACCTCGAGAAGAGCTTGCAGCATCTTGCCAGCGCCATTCAGCCTTTCCAGAAAGTCTAAGTAAAATCTCATTTTCACGTCTTTTCCCTGGACAATCAGCATGCCCACGTCCCTCCAGATGATGGCAACGTTCTGCCCGTTCTCTACGCAGGCATGGAAAAGGTGCGTGGTCCTTTCCATGTAGAGCTGCACGGTGCCCTCAGAGACAGCGTTCTCTGAGGCTATCTGAGCATACGGCAGTTGCTCGAAATCTTGGTGGCCTGAAAGACGAGAGAAGAGGAACACATGAGCTTGCAGACCTGCTGGGCAGGCTACAATCAAAGGCCTGCAGCCTCCAGGCCCTCGGGCAACACTTTGGTACTGGGCTGTCTGGCTGGGCCAGCGCCTCTGAGGAGACGCTCGGCTTGTCCCTTCCTCTTAAAGTGGGCAGTGAGGTGCGGAGCAGACAGCGGTGGCTTCTCTGATACAGAAAGGGAAACAAAGAGTCTTAGGGACTTGGTGGGAAGAAGAGTGACTGCGGGACAAAGTGGGGAGATAGGCGCCAGGTCCCAGGGCAGCTGGAGGGTGCCAGCCCGCACTCGGTGCTGTCTTTGTCTTTAGAGAGAAACGCACCCCAAACACAGCCCCAAGCTCCTGGTGCTCCCCGGGGTCCCACAACAGCTGCCCCAAAGGCAGCAGTGACGAGAAGGCGCAGGTGTCCCGCCAGTGGCTTTTGGAAGGAACCGTCTTTCCCCCCTGGGTTTCCCCTGCTTTTCCCCCGTGCAAGGAGGCTGAGGGAGCTGGAAGAGCCCCGGCATTTGCCTGGACGAGGTCTAGAGCAGCGGAAAGGGGGAGCAAGAGTTGAAGCATCATGGAACCAGAAGACACCACCCCAAGGAAGCTGTGAGGGACCCTGTTGTTGAAGCAGGACAAAGAGAGTGCGCTCTTAGCTGCATTGTCCTCTGGTGATTCTTTAAAACAAACAGCTGGGCAGGGTCCTTCCACAGCCGGCCGGCTTTGTCGAGTGGAGCTCTTGGCAGGGCCGCGGTGGGTGGTTGGTGCTCCCCTCAGTCACCTCTGGAGAGCACAGCACCCCTCCCACCCTGCTCAAGGCCAGCGCCGCTTTCACGCTGCTCACCAGGAAAGTCTGTGCAAGCACAGCGGAGCTCACGGTCCTGCGCAACAGCCTTTTCAGGTTGGAACACGGGTCTCTCCACGATCACCAGATCCTGCTCGCTGAGGGCTACTCGCTGCGTGACAACCGCAAAAGTCCCGATTCCGGGAACGCGGACAGCCTGGAACAGAGGAGATGGCGGATGGGAAGAAGCCTTGGAGGGGCAGACGGGTGACTTGTCAGAGGAGGCTGATGGTGCTTAGTGCCCTGCCCTGGCCTGAGGTACAAAGGAGCAAGATGGGCTCCTTGGGAGAACACAAACAGGGGCTGCGCTTTTCCCTCGCACCCCCCTTCAGCTACAAAGAACCAAATAGGTGAGGGAAAGCTGACAAACACCCTCTGGCTCAATCAGATAGAAGGCAGGGGGTTCCCACGCTTGGAATAAATCCAGATGTGTCCCAGGCTTCCAGGTTTTCACATGCAACTCTGACGGGGGGACCTTCTTGTACATCTGAATGGACAGAGAAGGTGTCCATGTCACGGTGTGCATTGCAGTGTTGTGCTGGGGCGTTGCTCCTGCTTTCAACGCAGGGGAAGAACAGCTGCACCCGATGGCAAAGGGCTGTCAGGACTTGATCAGCGTTCATCAGGGTGTGAGGGGAGAAGGAGGTGAGGCCCACCTGGTGGAGAGCCAGCTGCAGGCTGAGGTGATACGATGTGCTGGCCCAAATCTTAGCGAACTCTGGAAGAACAAGGGAAAGACCCGTCATGCTCTGAGGCAGCAAGCTCAAGACCGTTCGGCCCACTCCTGTCCAAGGAGCGATGCATCTTCCACTCAGGCATTTCAGGTGGTCTCTCTCCAGCCCGGCAAGAACCAAGGGACACCTCCTGCTGCCTCCAAGGGGCTCCTTTCCTTGCGGGTGCAGCTCTCCAGGGTGTGACCCACTCCCACGGGAAGCCGGCAGTGCTCTGCCCTGCCCGCGGGGCACGGGGCTGCGCTCCACGCGGCTCTCGGAGGCTCAGGGCAGGCCCTGGTGTCTCCCCAGCAGGGGCCGGTTTTGCCGGGTCACATCTCTGAACACACAGAGCCCACGTGGCCCACGAGCACCTTCAGCTCTTCCATTCAGACGTGAGCTCAGCGTGGGCAATGCCCAGCGCCAGGCAAGGGCAGCCCCTTGGGGTCAGGGGCTTCTGCCTGGGCTGCCCCAGGAAGGCAGGGGCCACGTCAGGGAGGGAACCAGGAGCCCTGGCTGCCACATCAGCCCCTCAGCCCTTTGGGATGGTCAAGCAGGTCCCTCCTTGCAGTCACCACTCCTGAGCAACCACCCCCCACAGTCCTCGGGTTTCCATGCCTGATTTCAGAGATGTCCTTGACCCAGACACACATGTGAAATTGGGCCTGAAGGCCTTACCATAACGCTCCAGCTTCTCAATAGTTGGGCTCAGGTGAGGCTGCAAGAAGAGCTGTCTTGCCATCTTAGTTCCACTCCTGCTTCAAGTCAACAACTGCAGAGAGTGGCTGGACAATGGCTTTACTGCTTCTCCTTGTCCTCCTCCTTCTCCTCCTCCTTCTTCTCCTGATCCTTCTTCTCCTTCTCCTCCTCCTCCTCCTCTTTCTTTTTCTCTCCTCCTCCTCCTCCTTCTCCTTCTCCACCCTTCACCCTCCTTGGTGCTGTCCTGCTCCCTCTCTCCGCCTTCTCCTCCTCACTGCAGAGCAGCTACTCCAGAGCAGAGCGGTGCGAGAGCAGCTCTCAGCACTTGGAGTCCACTCGGCCTCACGGGGTGAGTGGGGCAGACGCTGGTCACGACAGGGACAGGGGGGCTGTCACCACTGTGACGTGTGGCTGTCCCACTGTGACCCCGGACCGTGTCACAGAGGGGCTGCACACACCCTCCCCCCAGGCCCTGCCAGGGGCTCTGCAGTGGGCAGGGGCTTCTGGGAGCTGCCCCCACCCCACTGTGTCCTGAGCGGGAGGGGTTTCCCCAGGCCACCCCTGCCATGTCCCCACATGGGGACACCGGGCTGCAAGGGCCAATGGGCTTCCTTCCACCCTTCCCCGCTTCTTCCTGCCCCTCTCACCCAACGTGTCTGCAGCGGGGAGCGCGGCTGCCCTGCCTGGCGCAGCTTGGGCAGGCGATGGCTGCTCACACCGGCTTTGGAGCCGGCTGCACCCCTCTCCCACCGGCCCCGGCAGCCCCGGACCTGCTCCCACACGGGTCCCGCTGCAGCTCCCGCTGCTCACGGTTACCAGTGCCATGGAGAGGACTGCTCTGATTTGCTGAAGGTGCTGAGGGGGGTGCCGTTGCCAAACTCGGGGAGGGGGTTCAGGCTGCCGAACCAAACAGGGTGGTGATGGATGGCCGCTGCTCCCTTGGTGTTCCCAGGAGAGAGGCCTGGTCCATGCAGCAGCACTCGCGGTGCCCTAGGGCTCATTAACGCTCCGTGCCACAGGTCGCCCGGCTCCAGGCCGCCCGCCTGGTCCCACGGGCCGTCGAAGGGCTCAGGGTCGATAACTCTTGCGGGAATGGCAGGGTGTGCGGTTCCAGCTAAAGGGCCTTGGACAGATTACACGGAAGTGTTTTCTATGGGTGTAAGACGTGATGGCCCAGACCGGTGAGAACGATATCTCGGGTCAGAAAACCACCCCCGTGTGTGCGATGTGTGAATGTTGGGCCTGGGCGTGTGAACGAGTGGGTCGGAATGCCGCCCACAAGATACACATGGGAACGTGACTGAAACCAGTCACAATAGGAGTGTGGTGTGTTTAGAATAACAATTATTGAACAAAGTCATTTGTCTAACCTCTTAGCCCAAGCTCATCCCTGTAAATCTATAAATGGAGAACCGTTAATAAAAGAGAGCTCAGCTCTGCCCGGCTCTGCTCTTGCTGCCAACAAGAACCCTGTGCCTGTGCGCCCCGTCTGCGTCTGTGTGAATCGTTCCTCATCGCCACAACGCTGACAATCCTTTTCTCAGAACCCTCCGGGTCCCAGCACCCTCCTGTCTCGTCCTCCCTAACAATAATTCAGTCCCCATTCCTCCCCGTCTGCACAAAAACGTGGTTTGCAGGTCACCAAGCTGGGGACCCATCCCTGGGGCCGCACAGGCAGTGCCCCGGCCTTTCTGCCTTGTGGACCTGTGGATTTTCTTGAAGAATTCCTTGCCAGATTCAGGCAAGCGTATATCCGTAAGATAATTTCTCTCTAAACACGTGGGTGTATTTTTCCTGGGGTTAGGGACTGTAATAGACTTAACGATATATTTGTTAATCAAACCGGTCTAAATGGATATGTTATCAGTGGCTGTGAAACCTGAGCGTGTGATATTAGTATATGCTGCCATTAAACAATGCAACCTGTACGTAGTCTTTGTAAAAAACTTGTTCCACAGATATGTGTAAAAGCCTAATTTAGCGTACCCTGCAGAACATTCAGGAAGAGACTGACAGAGAGAAGGGCCCAGTTGCACCCTTGTGTGAACGGGATAACGGGGTCTTCAGCACAAAGCGGGAGGAAAACCAGCTCAAGGCCTTGGAGCCCTGGCCAAACCCAGCGTGCTAGGCCAAGGATAAGAAATGCACAAAAAAACGGACCGCAGCCTTCATCCAAAAGACCCCCGCCCGTGACCACCCGCAGACACCGCGCAGGCGCAACAGGAAGGAGCCAGAGCTGAAGACTATAGATATAATTCCTTGGAACTCATTTTAATAAGAACGGCCTTGTTGAGGAAAAGTTATGAATGTGTATAGGCGTTCCTGGAATAACCATGAACACGTAATCCTTTACCACATGTAACCAAGCTGGCCGCTCCTGGAAAGGCGCCATGGTGCAGCGCAGGCTCCCCGGCCGCCCAGCGCTCTTTTGCCCGCTTGCTGCAATAAATTCTAAGCAATTTATTCCGACGAGTGCGTGCTGTTTATCGTGATCGTCTGTAACACCGTGCACGTTTGCACGCGCACTTTCCGTGCTTAACACAAGCACGTGTATCAATTATTTCCTCGCACAATCGCGGGTGTGTTTTCCTCCCCTGCTTCCGCACAAGCACGTGTAACTTTCCGTGCACATCTGCACGTGTATTAACCCTCGCAGGATTGCGAGTGTATTGTAAATTTACCCTCGCAGAATCGCGAGTGTGCACTTTCCGTACTCACTACAGTACGTGTATCTCTTCAAAATAACCCCACACCGTGTTCAGGCAAGTGCGGACTCCTCCCGGACTCAGGGACGGCTCCGGCACTGTTTTGGTGAAGCCACGTGCACGCACTCTGTGCACCGCCTGTCGTATTGGTTGCTGCCCCTTCATCATTTTCCTCAACTGGTATCCGAACCTGTATTCGAGTCACTTTTGGATGCTAAAACCCTGTTTCTCACCGGTTTAACAGAAGTTGTTTTGGACCCTGTTGTCCCTTAAACGAACCTGGGGTGCCTCTGGGACACCCCCCTTTCCATATTGATCCCCAGCAATGAGTCACCCCTCAGTCTCCTCTTCTCCAGCTCCAGAGCCCCAGCTCCCTCAGCCTTTCCTCACACGGCAGATGCTCCACTCCCTCCAGCATCTTGGTGGCTGCGCTGGACTCTCTGCAGCAGTTCCCTGTCCTTCTGGAGCTGAGGGAGAACTGGACACAAGATTCCAGGGGTGGTCTCCCCAGGGCAGAGCAGGGGGGCAGGAGAACCTCTCTCATCATCTTGCACAATAACGCCCCCAAACTGAGTAGTTTTGCCAAAAAGAAATTGCAAATCTTCCAAACTCTCGCAAATAAATTTGTAATTTAACCAAAAAATGTGCAAAATCTTGCCTCAAAATACTAATCTCCCCCCCAATCGCAAATCTTGCCCCAAAACCTTGCAATTTTGCGCCAAAATCTACAAATCTTGACAAGAAAATCCGTAATTTTGCCCAAACTTGGCAAATTTGCAAAAAAATTTATAACCTTTTTGGGGGAAACACTTATTTTTTGATCCATTTTTTCGGGGGAAACACATTTTTTTATTAGAAACAAGTGCATATTTTGGGGAAAACCCCAATTTTAGCGCCATATTTGGGGAGAAACACCCATCTTTGGACCCATTTTTGGAGGGTGCACACAGTTTTGGGTGCACTCATTTTTTTGGGGGGGGAAAAACAACTTTTGGGCCCACATTTTGTGGGTAAACACCATTTTTTGGACACATTTTTGGAATGAAACACCCATTTTCAGTCCCATTTTTCGTGGGGTAGTACCCATTCTGGAGGGAACAAGACCCATTGTTTTGGGAAAAAACCAATACTTCCAATACTTGAGGTCCATTTTTGGGGGAAAACACTCAGTTTCGCGGGGAACCCATTTTTATGGGGAAAAAGCATTTTTGGGGCCCATTTTTTGGGCAAAGTACACAATTTGGGGGTGTCCTGGTTTTGTCACAAACCAGACCGGGTCTCTTTCAGTGATTTTCTCTCAGCTAAGCTCTTCTCGGTCGCTGTACCTTTCTGGGCCAGCCTGCATATTTTTCCCAGGATGCCCGTGGCGCCGAACTGGAACTCGCCTCCAACCCTCGTCATCTTTTCGGTCCCCTAGCGGTGCCCGACAGCGACAGGGCAGGGGCTGTCTCAGGCCCTCCCCCTCTGCCCAACAGGGCAGGGCTCCATTGCCTTTGGGGGTGTCCCCTGGAGCCTCTCCGAGTGGCGCCAGCAGCTCCGCGCTCAGCACCAGCGGGTGCGGCCCCTCCTCAGGGGATGGGGGATGAGGGGGCGGGGCCACCGGCCGGCGGCGCGCGGGGCTGAGGCGGCGAGCTGCGATTGGCCGGCCGGGCCGCAGCGGCCGTTCCCGCCTGAGCCTTGGGGCGGAGCCAGAGCGGGAGTGCGGGGGGCGGCCGGGCCAGGAGCCGCCCGCAGAGCGCCCGGAGAGCGGGCTTCGGGGACTCTGCCCGGGAACGAGCGGCAGGAGGAGAGGAGACGGCCCCAGCGGTACCGGGTGAGCTTCTGGCTGGAGCCTGGGAGCTGTTCCTCCCAGCGAGGGCTGTCGGGCACTGAACGGGCTGCCCAGGGCAGGGCTGGAGCCGCCATCCGTGGAGGGGTTTCCACAGGAGCTCCTGAGGGCCGTGGGCAGTGCCGGGGGGTTGTGCTTGGACACCTTCAAGGTGTTTGACACCCAAAGGGATTCTGTGGCACACTCAATTTTCACATTGCCATGGAGCCCGGAGGTCCCAGCGGGGTTTGGATCAGCGTGTTCTGGAACATTCTCAGTGGTCGGGTCTGTGTGCAGAGTGTGGTGGGAACGAGAAGAGAGGAGATGGAGAGAACAGTGGGGAGGTGGAGGAGCAGGAGTGGAGGTGAATACCAGAGAGAGCGAGTGTGTGCGGATCAGCAGTGATCACCCCAAACCTGCCCCGCAAACACGGCACCCAAAATCCTGCACCCCAGATCCTGACCCCAAGCCCTGCACCAAAACCCTGCCCCTCAATCCTGCACCCCCAAATCCCCCACCCCGATCCTGTCTTCCCAAACCCTGCACCCCAAATCCTGCACCCCCAAATTCGGCCCCACCAAACTCTGCACCCCTAAACCCTACAACTGAAACCTTGCACCCCCTAATCCTGCCCTCCCTACCTTCCTGAACCCCGAAACCTGCACCCCAAACCCTGCATTCCCAAATCCTTCCGTCCTATACCCTACACCCCTAAACCTGCCCCCAAACCCTGCACCCCAAAGAATTCCCTCCCAAACCTTGCACCTCCAAACCTTGCACCTCAAAGGCATCCTGGGGACCCCCCCTTGTCCCCAGCATCCACTGTGACGTTCCAGGACCCCTCTTGTCCCCAGTGGACATTATGATATCCCAGGACCCCACTTTGTCCCCAGAGCCCATTGTGACACCATGGGGACCCTGCCTTGTCCTCAGGGCCCATTGTGACATCCTGGGAACCCCCTTTTTTCCCAGGGCCCATTGTGACAGGGTTGGGACCCCCCTTGTCCTCAGGGCCCATTGTGACATCCCAGGACCCCCCATTGTCCCCAGGGCCCATACTGACACCATGGGGACCCCCCTTGTTACTGAGGACCCATTGTGATACCATGGGGCCCCCACTTTTTCCCCAGGGCCCATTGTGACATCCTGGGACCCCCTTTGTCCCCAGGGCCCATTGTGACATCCCAGGACCTCCCATTGTCCCCAGGACCAATTGTGACATCCTGGGGACCCCCCTTTGTCCCCAGGGCCCATTGTGACATCCTGGGGACCCCCTTTATCCCCAGAGCTCATTGTGGCACCATGGGGACCCCCTTTGGTCCCAGGGCCCATTGTGAGGTCTCAGGATCCCCCGTTGTCCCCAAGGCCCATTGTGACATTCTGGGGACCCCAAATGTCCCCAGGGCCCATTCTGGCATTCTGGGGTCCCCCCTTTGTCCCCAGGGCCCATTGTGCCACCATGGGGACCCCCTTTGTCACTGGGGCGCATTGTGACATTCTGGGGATGCCCTTTATCCCCAGGGCCCATTGTGACACCGTCGGGACCCCCCTTGTCCCCAGTGCCTATTGTGACACTGTGGGGACCCCTCTTGTCCCCAGGGGCCATTATGACATCCTGGGGACCGCCTTTGTCCCCAGAACACATTGTGACATCCCAGGACCCCATTTGTCCCCAGGGCCCATTGTGACATCCTGGGGACCCCCTTGTCCCAGGGCCCATCGTGGCACCGAGGGGACCCCCCCTTTGTCCCCAGGGACCACTGTGACACTGTGGGGACCCCGTCTGTCCCCAGGGCCAATTGTGACATCCTGGGGACCCTATTCTCCCCACGGCCCGTCGTGGCACGATTGGGACCCCCTTTGTCCCTAGAGCCCATTGTGGCACAATGGGGACCCCCTTTGTCACTGGGGCCCATTGTGACATCCTGGGGATGCCCTTTATCCCCAGTGCCTATTGTGACACCGTGGGGACCCCTCTTGTCCCCAGGGGCCATTGTGACATCCTGGGGACCCCCTTTGTCCCCAGGACCCATTGTGACATCCTGGGGACCCCCTTGTCCCCAGGGCCCATCGTGGCACCGAGGGGACCCCCGCTTTGTCCCCAGGGACCTTTGTGACACCGTGGGGACCCCGTCTGTCCCCAGGGTCCATTGTGGCATCCTGGGCACCCTATTCTCCCCACGGCCCATCGTGGCATGATTGGGACCCCCTTTGTCCCCAGGGCCCATTGTGATGCCATGGGGACTCCATTTGTCCCTGTGGCGCATTGTGACATCCCAGGACTCCCCTTTGTCCCCAGGGTCCATTGTGACATCATGGGGACCACCCTTTGTCCCCAGGGCTCATTGTGACGTCCCAGGACCCCTCATTGTCCCCAGGGCCCATCGTGACATCTTGGGGACCCCCCTTGTCCCCAGGGCCCATTGTGACATCCTGGGGAACCCCTTTGTCCCCAGGGCCCATTGTGACATCCGGGGGACCCCCTTGTCTCCAGGGCCCATAGTGGCACTGTGGGGACGCGTATTGGCACTTGGGTCCATTGTGACACCATGGGGAACCCCCCTTTGTCCCCAGTGCCCATTGTGACATCCTGGGGATCCCTCTTGTCCCCAGGACCCATTGTGGCGTTCTGGGGACTCCCTTTGTCCCCAAGGCCCATTGTGGCACCATGGGGACCCCCTTTGTCACTGGGGCCCATTGTGACATTCCAGGACCCCAATTTGTCCCCAGGACCCATTATGACATCCTGGGGACCCCCTTGTCCCCAGGCCCCATCATGGCACCGAGAGGACCCCCCATTTGTCCCTAGGGACCGTTGTGACACCGTGAGAACCCCCTCTGTCCACAGGGCCCATTGTGACATCCTGGGGAACCCCTTTGTCCCCAGGACCCGTCGTGGCACCATTAGGACCCCCTTTGTCCCCAGGACCCATTGTGACATCCCAGGACCCCACTTTGTGCCCAGGGGCCATTGTGACATCCCTGGGACCCCATTTGTCCCCAGGGACCATTGCGGCACCATGGGGACCCTCTTTGTCCCCAGGGCCCAGGGCCCATTGTGACATCCTGGGGACCCCCCCTTGTCCCCAGGGCCCATTGTGACACCATGGGGATCCCCCATTTGTCCCCAGAGCACCTTGTGACATCCCAGGACCCCCCATTGTCTCCAGAGCCCATTGTTAACATCCTGGGTACCCCTCTTTGTCCCCAGGGCCCATTGTTATGTCCTAGGACCCCCCTTTGTCCCCAGGGCCCATTGTGACCCCATGGGGACCCAATTTGTCACTGGGGCCCATTTTGACATCCCAGGACCCCTCTTTGTCCCCAAGGCCCATTGTGACATCCTGGGCATGCCCTTTATCCCCAGGGCCCATTGTGACACCGTCGGGACCCCCTTTGTCCCCAGGGCCCATTGTGACATCCTGGGGACCCCTATTGGCCGAAGGACCCATTGTGGCACCATGGGGACCCCCTTTGTCACTGGGGCCCATTGTGACATACCAGGACCCCGCTTTGTCCCCAGGGCCCATTATGACATCCTAGGGACCATTCTTTTTCCTCAGGGCCCATTGTGACATCCCAGGACCCCCCATTGTCCCCAGTGCCCGTTGTGACACCACGGGGACCCCTCTTGTCCCCAGGGGCCATTGTGACATCCTGGGGACCCCCCATTGTCCCCAGTGTGTTGTGACACCATGGGGACCCCCTTTATCCCCAGTGCCCATTGTGACATCCCAGGATCCCCCGTTGTCCCCAGGGCCCATTGTGACATCCCAGGAGCCCCCGTTGTCCCCAGGGCCCATTGTGACATTCTGGGGACCCCTCTTTTTCCCCAGGGCCCATTGTGATATCCTGGGGAGCTCTCTTTGTCCCCAGGGCCTATTGTGACATCCTGGGGACCCCCCTTGTCTCCAGGGCCCATTGTGACGTCCCAGGACTCCCTATTGTTACCAGGGCCCATTGCGAAATCCTGGGGACCCCCTCTTTGTCCCCAGGGCCCATTGTGACGTCCCAGGACTCCCCCTTGTCCCCAGGACTCATTTTGATGTCCCAGGATCCCCATTGTCCCCAGAGCCCATTGTGATGTCCTGGGAATCCCCTTTGACCCCAGGGCCCTTTGTGACACCATGGGGACCCCCCCTTGTCCCCAGGGCCCATCGTGGCACCGTGGGGACCCCACTTGTCACTGGGGACCCATTGTGACACTATGGGGACCCCCCCTTGTGCCCAGGGCCCATTGTAACATCCTGGGGACCCCCTTTTCCCCAGGTCCCATTGTGACACCGTGGGTACCTCCCTTGTCTGCAGGGCTCATTGTGACATCCCAGGACCCCCCTTTTCTCCCAAGGCCCATTGTGACATCCTGGGGACACCCCCTTGTCTCCAGGGTCCCTTGTGACATCAAAGGATCCCCCATTGTCTCCAGGGCCCATTGTGACACCGTGGGGACCCCCTTTGTCCCCAGGTCCCATTGTGACATCCCAGGACCCCACTTAGTCCCCAGGGCCAATTGTGACACCATGGGGACCCCCCTTCTCACTGGGGACCCATTGTGACACCATGGGGACGTCCCCTTGTCCTCAGAGCCCATCCTGACATCCCAAAACCCCCCATTGTCTCCAGGGCCCATTGTGACATCCTGGGGACCTCCCTTTCTCTCCAGGGCTCATTGTGACATTCCAGGAATGCCCATTCTCCCCAGAGCCCATTGTGAGGTCCTGGGAATCCCCTTTGTCCCCAGGCCCCATTGTGACATCGTGGGGACCCCCTTTGTCCACAGGGTCCATTGTGACAGGGTGGGACACCCCTTGTCCCCAGGGCCAATTGTGACATCCTGGGGACCCCTTTGTCCCCAGGGCCCATTGTGACATCCCAGTACCCCCGATTGTCCCCAGGGCCCATTGTGACATCCTGGGGACCCCCTTTGTCCCCAGGGCCCATATTGACACCATGGGGACCCCCTTTGTTCCCAGGGGCCATTGTGACATCCTTGGGACCCCGTTTGTCCCCATGGCCCATTGTGACGTCCCAGGACGCCCCGTTGTCCCCAGGGCCCATTGTGACTTCCTGGGGACCCCCCTTTGTCCCCAGGGGCCATTGTGACATCCCAGGACCCCCCATTGTCCCCAACGCCCATTGTGACAGGGTGGGACACCCCTTGTCCCCAAGTCCTGTTGTGACATCCTGGGGACCCCTTTGTCACCAGAGTCCATTGTGATATCCTGGGGAGCCCCCTTTGTTCCCAGGGCCCATTGTGACAACCCAGGACCCCCCATTGTCCCCAGGGCCCATTGTGAACATCCTGGGGACCCCTCTTTTTATCCCCAGCGCCCATTGTGATTTCCTGGGGAGCTCTCTTTGTCCCCAGGGCCCATTGTGACACCGTGGAGACCCTGCTTGTCCTCAGGGCCCATTGTGACATTCAGGGGACCCCTTTTTGTCTCCAGGGCCTATTGTGACATCCAGGGGACCCCCCCTTGTCTCCAGGGCCCATTGTGACGTCCCAGGACTCCCTATTGTTCCCAGGGCCCATTGTGAAATTTTGGGGACCCCCTCTTTGTCTCCAGGGCCCATTGTGACATCCCAGGACCCCCCTTTGTCCCCACGGTCCATTGCAACATCCCAGGACCCCCCCTTGTCCCCAGGGCTCATTGTGGTGTCCCAGGATCCCCATTGTCCCCAGAGCCCATTGTAATGTCCTGGGAACCCCCTTTGACCCCAGGGCCCTTTGTGACACCATGGGGACCCCCCCTTGTCCCCAGGGCCCATCGTGGCACCGTGGGGACCACACTTGTCACTGGGGACCCATTGTGACACTATGGGGACCCCCCGTTGTGCCCAGGGCCCATTGTAACATCCTGGGGACCCCCTTTTCCCCAGGTCCCATTGTGACACCGTGGGTACCACCCTTGTCTGCAGGGCTCATTGTGAACATCCCAGGACCCCCCATTGTCCTAAGGGCCCATTGTGACATTCAGGGGACCCCTCTTTGTCCCCAGTGCCCATTGTGACATCCCAGGACCCCACATTGTCCCAAGGGTCCATTTTGACATCATGAGGACGCCCTTTGTCCCCAGGGCCCATTGTGACATCTTGGGGACCTCCTTTGTCCCCAGGACCCATTGTGACATCCTGGGGACCCGCTTTGTCATTGGGGACCATTGTGACATCCCAGGACCCCACTTTGTCCCCAAGACCCATTGGGACATTGAGGGGACCCCTCTTTGTCCCCAGGGCCGATTGCGACATCCCAGGATCCCCTCTTGTCCCCAGGGCCCATTGTGACATCCTGGGGACCCCCTTTGTCCGCAGAGCCCATTGTGAAATTCTGGGGAGCCCCCTTGGTCCCCAGGGCCCATTGTGACATCCTGAGGACGCCCTTTGTCCCCAGGGTCCATTGTGATGTCCAAGGACTCCCCGTTGTCCCCAGGGCCCATTGTGACATCTTGGGGATCCCCCTTGTCCCCAGAGCCAATTGTGACATTCAGGAGACCCCCCTTTGTCCCCAGGGCCCCTTGTGACATCCTGGGGACCCCGTTTGTCCCCAGGGCCCATTGTGGCACTATGTGGATCCCCGTTGTCTCCAAGGCCCATTGTGACATCCCAGGACCCCCCATTGTCCCCAGGGTCCATTGTGAACATCCTGGGGACCCCCCTTGTCCACAGAGCCCATTGTGACACCATGGGGACCCCCTTTGTTCCCAGGGTCCATTGTGATATCCTGGGGACCCCGTTTGTCCCCAGAGCCCATTGTGGCACTATGGGGACCCCCTTTGTCCCCAGGGTCCATTGTGACACCGTGGGGACCCCGCTTGTCCCCAGGGCCCGTTGTGAATTTCAGGGGACCCCCCCTTGTCTCCAGGGCCCAGTGTGACATCCCAGGACCCCCCTTTGTCCCCAGGGGCCATTGTGACATCCTTGGGACCCCGTTTGTCCCCATGGCCCACTGTGACGTCCCAGGACCCCCCGTTGTCCCCAGGGCCTATTTTGACATCCTGGGGACTCCCTTTGTCACTGGGGCCCTTTGTGACAACCCAGGACCCCACTTTGTCCCCAGAGCCCATTGTGACATTCAGGGGACCCCCCTTTGTCCCCAGGGCCCATTGTGACATCCTGGGGACCCCTTTGTCACCGGAGCCCATTGTGATATCCTGGAGAGCCCCCTTTGTCCCCAGGGTCCCTTGTGACATCCCAGGACCCCCCATTGTCCCCAGGGCCACTATTGACACCGTGTGTACCCCCTTTGTCCCCAGGGTCTGTTGTGACGTCCGAGGACCCCCCCTTGTCCCCAGGGCCCATTGTGACATCCTGGGGACCGCTTTTGTCCCTGTCGAGGGTTAAGATTGCGGGGTGACAATCAAACCCTGGCAGATGTGTTGTCAACCTCCTCTCCCCCCCACTTCCCCCTTTTGCCCCTCCCTCTCCCCCCTTCCCACTCCGGGCAGGCGATTGGGAGGGAAAGAAGGACAGAGAGAAGGGAGTTGGAAAAGTTAAAGATGTTTTACTGATGCTACTGATAAAATAGAGAAAATAATACAAAATATACAAAACCCATCTTGTAAGTCTCAGCAACTGCAGAGCCAGCACCCAAAGTCCTGGATTAGGCTCTGTAGCCAACCGGAGCTGGATTCAGTCTCTCACTGGCCTCAGTTCGCATGGACGACCAGCAAGGTCCTCTCCTGATGTCGGCCATGAGGGAAAAAAGGGAAAAGGGGCAAGATCCTCGTGATCTCCCACTTTTATATGAAGTATTCACGTGAACGGAATGTTATTCACCGTTGGTCAGTCTCTCAGTCATCAGTTTCTCGTTGCCCCTCTCGCGAGATGTCCATCCGTGCTTATCAATAAGTTTGCATTCCCTTGCTGGGTTTAACCAAAACATGTGTTGGGTTCTCCAGGAAAATGCAGCTGACATGAAGGCTTTGGCTGACAGGCAAATTCACTAAAAGAGAAACTTGTTTTTAACAAAACCAGGACACTGTCTCAACCCCATAACCTGGCTGTGTTCAGCTAAGCCTGTTCTCTGCAGGGTGGGGTAATGCTGAGATAAATAATAGTGAAATAAATATGCCACTATTTGTTGCCTACTTTGAAGGAAAATAAGTCTGTCCATCCATACCAGAACTGTCGCAAAACAGATGTTGGTCTGCAGTAATACTGACAAGCTTTGGACCTTTAATCTTGGAAAGGAGGTGAGGGTCAAGGGAAGGTAAAGGAAGATGTAGAGAGGTATTAGGTTTTCTTTCCTGATCGCAAAACCTACTTTTTCCATTCTGAAAATCTCAGTATTGTGTATGTAGAACTGTAAGATCTACCTGAGGATGAAATCTCGGGCTGGGAGGTAAGCGCTGTGTGCTTACCAGTACTTACAGGGCATGGTTCTCACTTTTTTGGGGAGAAAAAACATTAAAAAACAGAACAAAACACACCACTAAATTAAAAAAGTAAGCCACTGGGTGCAATAAACTGGGTCTGCCTTTCACTCCAATACCGGGTGTCTGGTGGGAGCCTTGTGCTCGTTCTTCTGCCAGCTTGGTACGGAGATGGAGAGCTTTGCAGATGTTCCTATTTTGGGGGACCCTTGGTAACGTGGTATGGGTCCATCTTCAATGTGCCCATTGAAAAATCAGTGGTGCTGGGCACCTAAATTTGAGCTGATTCTGCTCTTTGAAAAACCTGTCCATTTTGCATGAGCAGAGCCAAGAATATTTCTAAACACCAGTGTTCCTTCCCAGTGGCTTACTCACTTTCATTGATCTTGAACAGCTGCATTAGCTGGTGTCTCAATTAGCATTGGTGGGAACAAACTATCCCCTCAGAAATTACAGCGCTGCTGTAGTTAATTCTTTGTTTGAGCAAATTGATTTCAGAGGCTCCTCACAGCCCTGATCCTGTGCGTATGAGATTTCCTGGGCTTTCCTTATGGGAATTGTTTCCTGGAAGCCAAGTCTGCTTGGAAATATTGACAAGGCCAGATGCAGATGGTTTTTTGTTGTTTTGGGGTTTTTTTTATTGCTTCTAAAGCTTTGTCTGCAACAGGGTGACCGTGGGGAGAACTAAAGTAAGATTAAGAGAGAACTTGGGGTTGGAGCAGTCAGAACCTCTGCTGCACTGTAAGACAATTCCCCTCACACAGATGCCAAAGAAGCTGTTACATGGGGATTTTTAACTATGGGCATGAGAGAACCATAAGCAGCCTCAGCCTGATGGATTTTCTGGGGAGATGTTGTTTCCCTTGTTGTGTCATAAAATCACAGAACAGTTTGGGTTGAAGGGACCTCCCCAGCTCCCCCAGTGCCACCCCTGCCATGACAGGGACATCTTCAGCAGCTCAGGGTGCTCAGAGCCCCGTCCAGCCTGGCCTGGGATGTCTCCAGGGATGGTTCAGCCACCACCTCTCTGGCCAGGCTCTCACTACCCTTGATGTAAAAAAAAATTTCTTCCCCATGTCTGGTTTGAGGTTGTGTGGAAAGAGCCAAGATCCTGGTGTGTTTCAACGTATGTATGCAATAATGTACATCTGTGAGTCATTCCCTTGGCCTTGGAAGATCATTGAAGGCTTTAAAATCGCTGCTGCTGCCAGCAAAATGCATTATCCACAAGCTGCTGAAGGGCATAGGGAAAAAGTCAGAGAAGAGACCTATTTGTTGCATTCCTGGGCTGTGAGGTCCTGTTTTTGTCCAGCTGCCCAGCCGGGAGTGTTGCTGCTCTTGTCACTGGTTCCACACTCCCACACAACTCCTGCCACTGCTCGGGGTTCAGGCCATCTCTGCACAGGAGCTGACGTCTGGGGGACCAAGGTAAAGTGGTTAAAAAATAAGGTACTTCCAAAAGTCTGTCCTGAATTATGGAAACCCTAGAACAAATGCCAAGTCCCCATGAAGCCAAAAAGTCTTACGCGTACATTCAGATTTTTAGCAAGTTGATTAAATGCTTAAACAATATTTGAACTCGGGCCTGAAGGATCAGGCTTTATTAATTATGTGAGTATAATTGTGGTAAAATAAGTGGTGGCAAGGAAGGTTTAAATCTGCTCACAGGCGCTGAACTGCGTTGTTGTGAGATAGCTCGGTGACATCTCGTGATGCGTTATAGAATCATATAGGTTGGAAACGAGCTTTAATATAATTGAATCCAACTGTTAACCCAACACTGCTGAGTCCACCACTGAACCACGTCCCTAAGCACCACACCTACGTGTGTTCTAAACCCCTCCAGGGATGGTGACTCCACCACTGCCCTGGGCAGCCGTTCCAATGCTCAACAGCCCCTTTAGTGAAGAAACTTTTCCTTTCAGGCAGTTCAGAGATCAGAAGGTCTCCCCTCAGCTCCTGTTCTCCAGCTGAACCCCCAGGTCCTCAGCTGCTCCATCACACTTGTGCTCCAGCCCCTCACCAGCTTTGTTATCCCCTGATCTGTTGGTATCTGCAGGATTTGAGGTGTCAAGTCCCAGATTAATGCATGCAAGGTAGGACAGGCACACACAGAAATATCTGCAAAGCAACAGAGTGTTTCTAATTAAAAGAAAATTGTTAATTAGTTGAGCCTCCTTGGTCAGTGCTGGGTGAACAAGAGCCTCATACCTGCCTGTTGCTGCAGGAATGCTTGAAAAAATATAATGAACCCTGCTTGGTTTGCAGAATTTTGGGAAAGGTGCTGAGCTGGAGAACATAAGTCATGAACAGTAGCAATGCCACTTGTTATTGTGTGGTAAAGAAGGACGTTTTCACAGCTGGAATAAAACACCAGAATTTGGGAAATCTGGGTATACTGCCCAGCCGGGTGCTGAACAGCTCTTCACTTGTGCATCAAGCCACGGGGTGAGTAGTGTGTTCTGTTTCTTGGCAGGAAGGTGATGGAGCCAGACCTACAAAAGCTTTGTCTTAAGCCATTGTGATAGTACAGCTGCTTTTTTGGTCGCTCTCCGCTGCCTTGGCAGACTCCCTCTCGCTGGATTTTAAAAGTGTTTTGCCTCTGTCGTGTTTTGAATTTTTTTTCCCTTTAGGATCCATACCTTCTCTTCTAGGCTCTCCCAGCCGCAGTGTTTCCTAGTCAAGCGAATTCATCACTGATTCACAGTGGAAACTGCCAGTTTGGTGGGTTTTATGTTTTGAGTTAGTTTTCTAAGTCTGGCAGCATCCAAACACAAAGACAGGGAGAAATGACTCGTCTGTTACTTAATTTAATGCTTGTTTTGGGAAATCTAAATCCAAATGTGTATGGGACTCATATTAGGACTCCAGTGCTGGATTTTATTTTTCTTTTTGTCATTGTTGGCAGGGCCGAATTCACCTCCAGAATAAGCGCAGTCATCGGTCTGTGTGACACTAAGCTCGGTTCTCTGCTTGGACCAGACGGCTTTTGGAGCTGCCCAAAGTGACTGAAAGCTGCAGTGGGCTTTTGCTGCAGTATCTAAATGATTCTGAGGGCTCTAGCGACCCTTACAAAGCCAAAAGTACCTTGCCATCTTCTTTAGTCTCTCACAAACATGCTGAGTTCTGCTTTAGAGGGCTGAGCTCTCCGGAAACATCGGGTGGGACCAGCTTTGGCTGTAGCCCTCATAGCAAGAGTGGGGGACACAGCTCTGACTCAAAGACCAAGCCATTTGGTGACAGTGACAGAACCTTTTTGTCTCCTAGACTTCTCTGGAGATCCCAGACTGGCCAGATTCCCCATGAGGGTTTATGCTTGTGTGAGGAAACTTCTTAGAAATAACTGTAGAATTCAGCCTTTTTTAGTAGGCTGGAAGGTGGCAGGTCAATTGACCTTGCCAAACTTTAACCAACAGTAAGAGAGCAGGGCCCGAGCTGCCATAGCCTGTGAGTCTGTATTATTTCTAATAAAAGAGGAAAGATGGGGCTCTGCAGGTGATCTCCTTCCCATTCTGTCTTGCTCCTTCAAACATGTGAGGGCACGGAGGGGTTCAAGGTCCAACCTGAGTATTTGGGTATCTCTGGCATGCAGAGATATGCTTCCTCCATCGCTGTTTCTTTTGAGACATAGAGTCTCTCTGAATGCTTTATTGCTGCTCTGCTTTGTGGAGGATGGCCAAGGGGAGCTACTGGTGCTTTTGTCACCAGTTTCTGTGCTATGGTTGTTAGGAGTGATCTGCTAACAGGCTTTCCATTGACTTTGGGCTTTGCTTTGGACGAGGCTCCGCAGATTTAGGGCACGTGGCCAACTTATGGCTCTTGTTTCAGTGGAACTCAATCTTGGACTACATCCCATAGCAAGCCTGGTGGGTAAACTGGATCTCTGGCTGCAAGCTGAGAAAAAGCGAGAGGGATGGCTAAACTGGATATCTGTGGCTTCTCCTGGGACTTGGTTACGTGCCCAGCTCAGTCCTGCAGCAACCCTGGAAAGCCAAGGGTGTCCTCCTCCTGGGAGCCGTTCTCAATGCAGCCCCAGCCGTCAGCAGCACCCTGACCATCGTCATCCATGGTACGTGCTTGGCAGGGCGATGGGAAGGGGCCGCTTGGACCGGAGGGGCTGAATTTGGCTCTCGTAGCAATCAAGGATTTGGGAGCAGATGACTCAAACAGTGCTGATCCATTCTCTGTGTACATTTTTTTGCTGTGTTATGTTACACGGGGATGGGGGCAGAACCCATTGCCCTCCTCAAGCCTTTACAGTCTTTGAAACATCATCAGGATGGGAAAGGATCCTCTAAGGAACTTTAATTTTCCATAGAATCATAGAAACTGCCTCCAGTTCTGGCTCTGCTTTGCAGGACGCACTTCTTGAATGTGAAGTGCTTACATCTCTTCAAAGCCCTTTCTCCCTGCCTGTTTGCCAAAGGGAAGAATTGATAAATGTTAAATTCAGTAGCAAAATCACCGCAGGCCCCTGGCCATAGAGTTTCCCACAATTTGTGTTACGAGGTGACCCAGATTCTGACGAACCAGAGGCACACAGGGTTGGTTTTGTCCTGTAGTGCTTTTCCTATACAGATGGTGAAGGTGATTTTTTTTCCTCTGCCCTAGTGCCTGAGGTAAATAAACTGTAAATAGCTTGGGAGAGCAGGCTGGGATGTGGAGGAGTAAAAAAGGGTGATTTTTATTCTCAAGGGTGTGGAGGAAAACAGGAGGAGAACCATCGAAGCCTAAATTAACTCCCTCTTGCAAACACAGTTTGATCAGACATTATCAGGCTAAATATATGAGCAGTCTGTAAAAGGAGCAGTTTTCCTCCGGTGCTACTGCTCACATGTTACTTAATTAAAACAGTAGGAGCTTAATGTTGCGCTTACTTTTCCGCTATTAGCGGTACTTGTGTTTTTTTGGGAGGGGGCTACTTTACTGCACATGGCCAATGAGGGTTTGTGTCCATGGTAAGACTTCTGCTTAAAGCCAAAGTAAATATTGAGGTGGTTATAGTTATACCGACATAAGCCCCTATATGAACATTCTTGCTCAAGCTTTTCTAAAATTTAACTTCTATTTATTGGAAATAGGTTTAAATCTGAATGGAAAAAGTTGCCGTGTTACTGGAATAGGTGTGTCCATCTGTAGAGCTGTTCCAGTTGAATTTATTAAGCTTTATCTTCAGAAAAGAGTGGCGGGAATTTAATATATATTTCGTTGTTGTTTTTTCCTTGTCACTCCCCCAACCTTAACTGGTTGTGTCGCACAGGCTGTAGGTTGTAAATCTTGCAGGAGACCTTTTTTCTTTAAATTTTAGCCTTTGTTAATCAGCTCTTGAACATGAAGTTGCCTCCCTTTTAGTGCAAAGGTTGTGGATCTAACTGGTCTCTTTTGAGGGAATCCTGCTGTTGAAGCCGTCTCCCCCAATAACTGGTTGCAGGCGGAGTGTGTTGGCTTTGGCTTGAGAGGTGCCTGCAGGGAATCTCCTGAACTTCATCAGGTCCTGCACGTGGGGTGGAAGAACCCTTCACAGGGATGTAGGCTGGGGACTAACTAATCCACTCCAAAAATGTGATTTACCTCACCTATCAGGAGCATTTCCCAAGGGGAGTCAGCACGGGATGCTGCCAGCAGTGTCCTCCATGTGGTGCTTTCTTACCCTTGGTTTATCACACCTACGGTCTCATCCCATGGCCTCGTCTCACTGTACCAGCCCTGTCACAAGTGTTGACTACTCCATCCCTGCATCTCAACCCTTCCTGACCGTCCTCACCCAGGGAAAGGACGCTCAGTTTGCCAGAAACAAGGAGATGTGCACCATGGACAACAGACCACCAGTGACGGTGGTGACATCTGCAGCAGAAATGCCCTTATGAGTCTCCAAAACGGATTTAGAATCCAAGTGGTCCATCCGAGTTAGAACAATGAAGTTTTAACTGTCTGCTCAGCTTCTTGACATCCTACAAACTATTACAGAAGTGTGTACGATGGGGCCTGTCCTGATGTTCCTCTTATGGCTTGAGGAGCTCTCACTGCCAGTGGGAAGTCCTGCTCATATTTTTATTTGCCTGTTTTTTCTTGTGCGGGGGTTGTTATTTAAAAAAAGGGAGGAAAAAAAGAAGTGTCTGTTTTTCCATACAGTGGTAACGCAAATACCATAGCTGCTATTTTTTTTCCGGGGGGATAGGTGGACTGGTTCAGATATTAAAATAGGAGTAAGCGCAAATTTTGTTTGATCTTAAATGTTAATTGTTGAGAGACTAATAGTGATAATTACTTTTCAGAATAGCTTGAGTCATTTGTTGGGTTTTTTTTTAAATTGTGTTGTTTTTGAGGCTCCAAGCTGGAAAAACAAAGGTTTGCCAATGTGCTGGTCGTAGGGCATGTTTCGTCCAGGGTGTGACAGATTTTACTGCCTTTGAGAACTCTTGGGCTTAGAAATGCTGCTGGGTGGGTGGTCCCGGAGACTTGAGTTAGGTATTTGCGCCAGTTTTGTCTCATCAATGTCCTTGTTAAAGGTCTACTGGGCTGTGAATTTACCTTTTAAATAACACCACCATTACAGCTTGGGCAGTAGAATGCCATTTTTCTTCTGGCAGTTTCCTTGTGGGTAGATGTAGAGATTCCTGTGTCTCACGTCTGTCTGGGGGTTGTCAGGTGTTGGGGTCTTCTGGGGTGGATTGTGTGCAGAGCATGCTGCCCTACCAGGAGCAGGATGGAGAACCCCGGGTGTATGGGATCTGGTTGTCCCCACTGATCTTACACAAGGATAGAAGGTCTGGGATGGGGCCTGATGAGAGAAACGGGCATGTACACCAGACTCTAGGATTTGTAGGCTTACTTTAAGGGTTTGCAAGATCTTTAAGACTGGCCTGGGCCTGACAAAGAGGTGGTAAAACACCAGCCAGAGAGGTGGTGGATGAACCATCCCTGGAGACATCCCAGGCCAGGCTGGACGGGGCTCTGAGCAACCTGAGCTGGTGAAGATGTCCCTGCTCATGGCAGGGGGGGCACTGGGGGAGCTTTGAAGGTCCCTTCAACCCAAACTGTGATTCTGTGGTGTAAGATGGACTCTGACGTTCTTCAGGAAGGCCACCATCATCTTTGCTTGGTTTGCATGACACGCACTTGCAGTGTGGTCCTGCTGTGTGGCAGGAGCTTCCTGGTGCCACTGCAGCTCCAGCAATGACAATGAACAACAAAACCGTTTTCACGGTTCTTTGGTATTTTAGGAATTTTGGAGCTGTTGACTGTGCAGCCGGCGTGTGGGAGGAAAGCTGAACAAGAGCAGTGAAATGCGCAAGGGCAGCAGGAAGCCCAAGCAAGTGTATTAGAACAGGGACTGGGGTGGAATCTGCGATCTGTGAAATACATGGAGCAAGTTGGACACCAGTCTGTTCTACCAAGTCAGCACTGACTGGTTTAGTTCAGTTAAACATCCTCGCGAAGCTGGATTTGCAGTGCAGTCCAACCCAGGGTCTCGGTCAAAAGCAAACCCCGAAGTTATGACGAAACCCAGCCTTGCTCTGGCGTAGGAGAGCAGCTAATAGCAAAGAAACCAACCCTCATTCACTTGCTGAACTTTCCTTATTTATTGCTTTGCTAGACAGGAATAAATACTCAACAAATAAGCTTCCTGTCCTTAAATTATTGCATTCTTCTGCGTTCTTGATTCCTTTTATTTTTAAATTAAACCAGGCTAAACCCCACGGGATTGATGTCCTCTCATTGCATGAGCTGGAAAGGGTTCATGGTCTGATTCTCGTCTGGAGGATCACACGATGACTTGGGGTGGAGGTATTTTCCTGAAATAGTTTGGAGCAGCTCTAGGGTTTGGGATGTGCTCCCTTTCTCCCTTCAGTGTCTCCCCCCCCTCCTTTCTTCCCTCCCAGCTACAGGGATCTCTGACTTCAAGTAGGATGGAGGATGCTGTGGGAGATGCCTTTGGGTCTCTGGAGCTGGAGGACAAGAGAGGCGATTAAGAGCAGCTGACAGGGGCTTAGCACAGCCTTCCAGCCCCCTCCCCTTGGGGATGTGTTCCATACCCTCTTTGCTGTCTCTCCACGAGACCTTTTGGGAGTATTTCTACTTCCAGAGGAATTTAAAGGTGTAAATTCTCAGTGGAGCTGTGGCTGCACAGGTTGTGTCCTGCCATGGGGCTGTGCTGCCGTTTGCCTAGGGAAAAATGAGCAGCCCTTTGGCTGGAGGGAATTTTCGGTGGGATCCACCATGGCCAGGTGTCGGATCCGCAAAGTCGTGGTCCCGGGGAAGCGCAGGCTGGGAATGAGGAGCCGGGCTGTGCCGATGAGCTCCTGGCTTCTTTGGGAGCGTTTCCATGTGATTCCCATCAGGAACATGGATCTGTGCATCCTGTTCCAGTTTGTGCAGCTGCACAGCTCAGCCCCAAGGAGGAAAAAAAACCAACATTCTTCAGATGCTGCTTTTGGGGAGGGTGGGGGAAGGAGCAGGCGGGTTCCTTCCACCCCGTTGTTTGAGACTGAGCGCTGTTGCAGCGTTTTAAGAGAGCCCAGCATCTGCACAAAGCTCCTCTGTGTGTTTTTACAAACTTAGAACCTCCATGTGAGGAAACAGCAGCCGTCTCTGAGCCCCAGCCTTTTCAGCTTAAACACAGAGTATGGGGACAATACAGCAAGCAGAACAAAATCCCCGTGCCTCTAGAGGTAGGATCTTCACAGCTATAATAACTTACCTGCGGCCATTCATGTTGTGGTGGCCTGTCGTGTCTTTCCCAGTGGGTGAACTGGACATTTAAACGGACATGGCTGGAATCATAGAACCGTTTTGGTTGGAGAAGACGTTTAAGATCATCAAGTCCAACCGTTGACCTCACACTGCCAAGTCCACCTCTAATCCACGTCCCTGAGAGCCTCATCTATGCGTCTTTTAAACCTTCCCAGGGATGGTGACAGTTGGCAAGGAGAATTCACCGTGTGGTCATTAAGAACAGAATTCAGTCCTGTACCTGCTTGGTGCTAAAGCTGCTGTGGTCTCGATGAGGCAGGAGGAGATGAGCAGAGGGGAGAGATGTGCAAGGATGCCCGCGTTCTGGCTTTGTGGGGAATCTGGGCTTTGCTCTGTGCTTAAACAAGGACTTGCACCTCTGTGGAGCTGCCCCGAGTTCTTCCAGGAACCGGATGTGCCTGTAATAAATAGCTCGTGCCTCTGTTTGACTCAATTGCTGGCTGGGAAAAAGCGAAGGACCTAAACCGTGTGTTAATGGGGCTCTTTGTGCTCTCGTTTTTCCAGGGTGGCCACTGCCCGCAATGTTGACAGCACCACAGCAATGCTTAGAGAGTGGCTGAAGAACGTGCAGAACCTCTACCACGGTGTGGAGTGGAGACCGATGGAAGAGCCCCAGTGAGCACTGCAGTGAGGGGCTGACTGGTTGGTCTGTATCTCCGGTTTTCTAGATTTTCTGTTCTCAAATAAGGAGGTGTACTTAAAATGTAGATTTTGTGGGGGGAGGCGGGTCTGTCCCATTTAAACTGTGTCCTTATGGAGCCCATAAAAAGGTCTCTGACTTCAGTGAAGCAACTCATGCAGAAATTCAGCAAATATTTTCCGTTCAGTTATTTAACGTCTGCAGCTGCTCTCTGTGCCTGGAAAACAAATCACATCAAAAACTACAGGGAATAAAAACTGTCATTCTTTATTTTCAAGGAAGCAGAGAAATCGTAGCCCATTCCCATTAGTGTCTATGAAAGTTCTGTTCGAGACATTGAATTCTCAGTAAGTTCTGAGCCAGAGAACTAGATTTAATTCAGCATATTATGCCTTTGCATGACTTGCAGGATCATTGCTTTGAAATACGATAGTAGGTTTAAAGAGCATCCTCCTATAAGGAATGAAAAGCAACACCTATTTATATGCAGAATTTCAAAGAGGAAGAACTCTGTGTGTTTGGTTTGTATCCTGACTTGTTATTCCACATAGGGCTCTGTCCCGGTGTTTCCTTCCGTCTTTGTAACAAAGCGTTTGCTTTTGGACCTGATCCTGAGAACAGAGACACGTGGGTAACTTCACTCACGTGCTTGGGCCCCTGGCGCTGGGCGCTGGGTGTCTGTAGATTTCAGAGCTGTTAGCAGGATGTGTTAACAGTTGCTAGTGATGCCCAGACCCCAAGGGAATCCAGATTGCCTTCATCTTCTCATCCTCCGTTCTGTTGATTCTACTGGGCTCAAGGAAGCTGTGTTTATAGTTTAAACTTGAATTGTAGCAGAGGAGAGATGACTTTCTACCAGAGGGTCAGGTGAGGTAAATCAGCTTCAGCCCATTTTGGTGGTGTAACCTCTGCTTCCATCAGGGCCTGTTGCTGCTGAAGAAACTCCTGGGTGTGTTTGATGGTGCTGTTTTGCTTTCAGTCACTTGGTCAGCCCAAAACGCTGCAGCGCTGCTTGTTTTCCCGTGCCCTGTGTACACACACCAGCACGAAACTTGGAATCTTTCTCTCTCAAAACCGCTCCTGGGTTGCCTGAGGTGACTCTAACACTGTTTTTATTTTGGAAAGAAGATAGTAAGGGAACTTTTTATTTTTCTAACCAGCGCAATAGGTTTCTAGACATGGGTTGCAGTCACTTTTTTGGTTTTTTTTGCTACGTCTTACCCAGAAGAATTTGGGCCAAAACATTGGCCAAGCTCCCGATTCACTCACGGGACGAAACTCCGGCAGGCAGCCCTGCGTGCTGCACGAGAGAAGGGGTCAGACCACATCCTGGTAAGTACAGGGTTTGATTTATTAACTGTCCTCAGGCAAAAGCTTTTCAGATGGTCACTCTGATCACTCCGGGGCTGCCTAAAAGTTTCCTGTCCATCTAAAGACAAAGCTCTCTGCAGTGAGATGCCGTGTATCGTTTCTTGGTCTGATGAGCAAGAGAGTTTGCAGCTGGAGAGAGAAGTCCATGGGTAAACCCAAGGTTTGTTGCCCAGCGGTCAGGACTGAACGTAGTCCTGGTGGTGGGTAGGTACCTGCAAGGGGCCCTCAGATGGAAACCCCACCTGTTAGTGATGGAATGTAAGGGGAATAGTTCTACGGAACAGTTGTGAACAGATGTGTGGCTTTGGTGACTGCAGCAGCCACTTTTTAAGAGTGATCCTCTTCGCAGAATAAACGCACCCTGAATTTTCAGCAGTGATGTTTTCCCCCGCAGCTCCGTTGCCCCAGTGTTGGAGGAACATTCCGTGGAGTGCGAGGGAAACTCCGCATCTCTTCCCATCTCATAATGTACCTTTAACAGAGATGTGTCCTACGGTATCAAAACCAGCAGCTCAGTGCTTTTTGGGTTTTTTTGACAACCTCATGCCTCTGGCTGCCTTGTTCCCAAGAAAGCATCAGGGCAAGCATATCATTTAATCTAATAACAAATTTATTTTTCTCTTCCCCTCTTCTCTAATTTATTGATACAGATAACTCACTGACCAACGCAGAAACCCTGACCCTGTTGATAGCAGAAAACAAGACCTTGGTGGCACCAATGCTCGAGTCTCGCTCTCTCTACTCAAATTTCTGGTGTGGCATCACCCCCCAGGCAAGTGACCTCCTGAACGCTACCGGGCGACTGTGCAAGCTGTGTTTGCAAAGGCCTCTTGTGTCTGTGAAGTGGTGGGTTGTGGTTTCTGTCCCGTGGGCTTTCCTGGCTGTTTTTGTAGCGTCCTTTTCTGAAAAGAAGCTGCTGTAGCTCGGTGGCGTGCACTCAGCTCAGCTTGCGCCTCTCTGAGTGGCAGCATCCCAAATCTTGGTGGGTACCTTTGGGAAAGGTCCATACGTTTATAGGAAATCTGGGAATGAGGGCAGAGAGGACACTGCGGTCTATCAATGTTTTTCAGGCTTTGTTTTCTAACCGAGCTGTAGGTACGAGCAGAGCAATGCGTGTTCTGCATTGGGTGTGCAGGCACGTAGCTGGAACTTGCTGCCTTGTCTGAGATTTCTCGCTTGAAAAAGCTGAATCTGGAGGAAGCTGAGCTTGTTTAGCCAAAAGTCCTGGGAAATGATACAATCCCACTAACTACATCAAAAATACTGATATACACACCAGAATTTATTTGAGGTCACTCCATATGTTTGTTTAATGGCCTTAAATCTCTTGGTACATAATTTTAGACAAGCTTTCCTGTATAGTGATGCTAATCAGAGAGGAATTTGCTTTTGTTTCTACAGCTTTCTGTTGTATATAGGTTGTTTTTCTCACACATGAACAAGATTTATGTGTTGGGGCAACATTGTTTGCCTTGTAGAAATTAGTTTTGTGCTTCTTTCTCAAATCATATATGCTGCAGTAAATATTGGTACAAAGATGCTGCCTAGTAGGAGTAACATCATTTTTAGAGCCAGAATGAGATTGAGCTATCACTTGACAAGTAGATCCACATCGCTGTGGTCAGTGTGGGTCAGCGGTGATTTTTTGCCTTTTTTCACTCTTTTTCTTTGGAATGTTCTTGACTAAGCTCCAGATGGGCTTCCTCAGACATTCAGCCTTGTGGGATCGTTTCTGGAAACAAATGGACATCGGTGCAGTGAGCAAGACTGCATCGAGCTGATCTAGGCCACAAGGGAAGGGTCATTGAAAGGTCCTTGACCACACAGAATGGGGTAGAAAGTTGATGAGGCAAGAGGAGAATGAGGAGTTAAAGTAGTTTGTGGTGAGACACGAGAGGTGATGATTGTCTAAGGTAGCAATCAATCATGTATTAGCTAGAGAAATGTAAGCAGCGCGTAATCTAACTATAATTATCCAAGTATAAATAATGTAACTACAAAATCAGCAGTTTAAGACTATATAACCTGATCAAACTTTACATTAAACAGCTTCAGTTTCTAACTCTCATAGAGTTGTCGGAGTCCATTCTTCTCCCGCACAGTCTGAGGTGAGGACTGTAATTAATACTCGTTTCTCCAAGCCCACAGGTAAATCTCCACAATGAGATCGGGTTTTTGACCTGTTTGCTACTCTGCTGCTGGCAGGTGTTTCGTCATCCCTTGGGGATGTTAGAGAGGCTCCATGCTCCAGCCATTTCCTGCCCTCTTGCTTTGCTCCAGAGAGCTACCCGGTTACTAATTATTGTCATTATTGCTGCAGTGAAATGAAGAACAAACTCCATTTCCCACTTCTGGTGTAAAACATCCTCTGGCAGTCTCCTTCTGTAGGATTTCTTGAGGAAGGTCTTTGTTTTTAAAGCTCTCGGTGATTATATTTTTTCTTTTACAGAAACCACCGAATCTTTTCTCTTTTGGCCCCCACACCATCTTATGACAAGGAGTTCCACAAGTCAGACCAACTAATTGAGTAAAAATAGCAGGAAAAGGTCCTGAACTCGCCAAATTCTTGGGAAGTAAATACACAGATAAGAAAAGGGGTGTGTGGGGGGGTGTGTTTACTTGTTTCAGTTTTTGTTTTAAAATGGAGAAATAAACCTTATAGGAAAGGCATTGTCCTTTAAGTGTTTAAGGTGAAGTCCTGATGTAAATCAGCGGTTCTCCACAGCCTGGCATGGGGCTCTGCCAGTGTGTGCCAGCCGCAGCCCTGGCCCCTGCTGTTACCTCTCCAGCAGAAAATCTCCATCATTACCAGGATTACTGAGAAAAGGAGGGGAAAAAAAACCTAGCAGCAAATGCATCTTGCAGGATTTGCTGAAAAAAGCTGCTCAGATGAAGAGGAAAGTTCCCACTTTTTTTCCTTTTCTCTTAGTTACTGCTGCTTGTTTCTGTGCTCGCGGTCCTGCAGCTTCGTGCTCTCAGCCCTGCTCTCCCTGGAGACTTGGGGAGGGAGCAGGAACTGGAGAATGCCCTAAAACACAAAGCCAAACCCAGCTGCAGACAGCCTGACATTCAGCTGTCGTGAAGCTGTCCTTAGGAGAGCACAGCAGTGCTGACAAGTTGGAGTCTTTCTTGGCTACAGGTGATTTATGAGCCATGAAAAGCCCCACAAGCCCATAGTGAGCAAGTGGAGGAGGACAAAAATTAAGTTTCCAGCATCTTTCACCCGTGGGCACTCTCGGCCGTCTGTTAACGGTTGGATGTTTTAACCCTTCCCGCAGCGGGAATGCCGGTGAGGGCTCTGCCTGCTCTCTGCTCTTCGTGGACATCTGAGACACCCAGGCCTCACAGCGTGGTCAGAAGGTTTCCGAAGGGCAAACCAACAGATGCACAAACAGACAAACGCACCACACGGTGCTTCTGCGCAAAGGCAGGGTAAAGTGGTTCTGCAGTGATTTGCTCGGCTGTTGCTAGGATGCTCTTGGAAAATATAAATCAAAAGTAACTTCAGCTGATTTTAGTGACTCATCATTTCTGTAAAGACCAGAATCCACTACGGACCCAACCGTCAGCCGTGTTCAGATGTCTAATTGGTGCATTAGGACTTTCTTTCAGGGGGAATTCAGTGTATTGATTTCCAAATCTGATAGCTTTAGACATATGGCACCTGCAGACCCAGCTGTGAGCTGCACAAGGCGGGTGTCGCACCCTCAGTGCCGAAAGGTTGGCAAAGCTCTTTAGGTCATGGCCAGAAACAATTTGCAGGTCCTATTCGGTGAGACACTGAATGTCCTTTGTGCTTGTTGAACACAGAGGATGCCACAGATGCTCAGCAGCTTCCAGGGTCAGAGCTGAGAGTCTATGTGCAAAAAAAAGGTTTCCAGAGAGCCAGGGGAAAAAAATCCGAGATTTGAAGCTCTCTTGCAAGGGCATTTTGTAGCAGAAAGGCTTGGATTTCCATTAGCTGCTGAAAAGCAGAGAGAAGGTCATATTTTAACCTTTTTGGTTGAAGATTGTTTCTGAATACTTGACTGAGCCCTTTTCAAAATGGGGACACTTCAAAATCTGAGAACTGAGCACTGATCCGTCTCTGCTGAGCAGGACTAAGGGCAGGAGCTTTTGCTGGGGAGCAGCTGTGAAACTGAAGTCTTCTGTCACATCCAGCCCTCTGCTTCTGTTTGCAGGGCTATTACAAAAGGACCCTGGATTACCCCCTGATCCGGGAATGGAAGAGGACAGGCTGGTTTGCTGTCCCGATGGTTCATTCCACCTTCCTCATCGACTTGAGGAAAGAAGCCTCCACCAAGCTGATGTTCTACCCCCCGCATCAGGACTACACCTGGAGCTTTGACGATATCATGGTCTTTGCCTTCTCCAGTCGCCAGGCAGGTGTGTCTGGAGACTTTGCTGGGCAGGATTCACTCGTAGACATGCAGATCTTTACTTTGGAGTTCACAGACCAAAAGCCAATTTTTTGGCTTCAGTGGTGAGTTAAGACCCTGTTCCCTTTTCTCTTTTGGATCTGGTCAGGGACAACCAGCAGCAAGTGAGTGGCAGTGCAGTTTTGAATCACAGATAGCTTCAAAAGACATGGGAACTATTCTAGGGACGAAGGCAATGTTTCAGAGACAAAATTAGTGGCATCTACCTTTGTTTTTTGTCACAGTGAGATGATAGCGAGCACAAGTGAATGCTGTGAGAGCGGAAGGCACTCTGTAGTTGTCTAAATTCACCACTTCCAGGAGACTCCATGAGGAAGGGGTGAGGACAAGAGACACTTTTTAGACGTTGCAGTGTTTGTGCAAAACAAAACCCAAGTTGCTTGCCTGCAGTGCTTGATGAAGCTTTGCTTTGTGGCAGCTCAGCAGGAATTGTCTGAGAGTTAAGAGGTTTTTCTTTTGTTGGTTCTGTTTGCTTTAAGCAAAATCAGTGCAACTTTCAGGGAGTGATGTGGGGGCTGTGGGCTGTGCTCAGAGGAAATTTCTTGCTGGCGTGAGAGCAGTAAAATCTCCACAGAACTGACGCCTCACTGGGACTTTGGGAGAATGAGTCAAGAACCGGTCCTTGAGATGCTTGGGGCTCCAGCTGGTACTGGGACCAGTTTCTACCAGACATTGGGAGGATTTCAGTTAGATCTGAAACTCAGGAGTCCTTTCGGGCCAAGGCACCACCTCAGTGTCTTCTTCTACCTGGAACGGCTGTTGGTGTGTGCGGAGCTCCATGTGTCTTGGGGGATTCGCTGTCTCTTAGTGCACGATAGCACTGCTACAGCTGCTTGTTCTTCTGCTGAGGATGGTCAGTCCTGTTTATTTTTGGATCTGGTGGGTATTCTGTCTCTAGCGAAGTCCTGGCTGGCAGAACTGTGTCCCATCTATGAAAGGAGCTCCTGGGAAGGGTATGTTTTTAATGACCATCTGTATTGTTCTTTGCACTCCTGTGTTGAAAAGGGCAAAGTTTGGGGCCTTATAAAGGAAGAAATGAGTGATGAAACCTCAGCGGCACTGATGAAACGCGCTTCTGTTCAGAGCTTCACAACTGGTTTGCTGGCTTACTGGGGTGAATTACTTGGGGAAAGTCGGGTTTTGGGTCTACTGAGTGATGTGCAGCTGGTGTTATCTGTCCTCTCCTTGTAAAAAGTTAAGGTGAGAAGGAGGGGCTGTTCTTGGGGTGCAGACAAGTAGAGGGAAAGTGAAGAAGTGTGGCTTGTCAACAGTGGCTTCTAGAGAAGAGCCAGGCTGAGCAATCTGCCTTTCCCACCACTTACAGAGCAGTGCAGCGACTGTTCGCAGCTTTCTTTTGAGTGATCCTCTTGTTGCAAACAGCACTGCGAAAGACAGTGTTCTTGGCATGATAAGCAGGGCTTTTTAAAACTCAGCTTCCAGGGGATGTGGAGCATGGATGAGTGGGAGAGGAGACGCAACAAGAGCTGAAATTGAGCCCTTGGGAGGCAGAGGAAGATGGGAGTTTGCAGGGCACTTTTGGGGCCCTGACCTTTTGAGTCAGGCCATGGGTGTGTTGGCTCCAAAAGAGAACAGAGGTTTAGGTCCAGTGAGCAAAGCAGGTTCCCTCAAATCTGCCTGCCCCTTGTTCCCTCTGACAGCATCCAATTAGTCTGGGAACTGCATTGCATCAGCTCCAGCTGCTTCAGAAATATTTCAGGGATTCAAACCCATCATTTTTTCCTTCCATCCTAGAACACTTCAGCTTTTTCCAGAGCTGACCTCGGCCGTCTGGCCCGCTGATCTTCTCAGATTGTTGGCTTGTGTCCTGGGCTGAGCCCTTTGCACTGCAAGATGATGTTTAGCTGGCCAGACCTTCTGAGCTTCCTTCAGCCTGAGGCTCTGAAGACCTCAGGCCAACCAGGAATGTCCAGTCGCAGGGGTGTGGGGGAAATTTAGGTTGCCTAAATACGACTGTGGATTTATTTAAGGCATATGACTGTGAACCCTGCTCACTGCCTTACAAAGGCTAATAGTAACACCAGTATCTCTAGCCTTCTGTCCTTTGTAGCAAACTTTTATTTTATTATAAAAACAGAGCCGGAGAGTGAGTCCCCCTCCCCGTTTTAAGGCAGATTTACCATTTTGAAGTAACTTTTATCCCAGAAGAAACAGAAATACTGCTGTGAATCTATGCAGATGAACTGTGTTTAAGCCAGCGGAAGATAAAAACGGAGATCAGATAAGATTAGTTGATTAGATCAGTGCCAAATCCATTAATATCAACAGGTAGTATTTTTTATTTTGCCATTTACCTGAATTGCAGCTGACAGCTGAATGTGTTTTGGCAGTAGTGTAGCCAGCAGCTTCCTTGCAGAACTTAAAAGAGTAGAAACACCGGGGTCATTAGTGCAGATAATTCTGCCTTGCTAAAAATACCAGGGATTTAGGAGGATTGATACATGAAAGCACCAACTCTCACCAGGTGGTGTCTGCTTTTCATTTATTTCCTAGAGGGACAAGGGTGATTCTGCTTGTTTAATTAAAAAACAAAAGAAAAGTTATAGCCGATAATGAGCAAACTCTTGGTGAGTCTGGGGGGAACAGCATCTTACTGATCACACGTTGCGACATTCCCAGCAGCGTGTGGGTCTCTCCCTTGCAAATGGATCTGCTCAGAAGGGAAGCTTTGCATCTTCTTCTTGTTCCGTGCCTTCAGATTCAGCTCCTTGAACAAGCAGTTACAAAAGCTTTTGAGCAGAAGGAAGCTACAGTATCACCTATTTTTGGAAGCATCTCTTTCTCCCTGCTGCTCTCTCTCTCTAGGATTTGGTTGATTTGGATGGTGCAGACCTGCTCCTGCTTTTGGCTCTGTGAAGGGATTGCACCAGGTCTGAGCGGTGCGGGTGGGGTTTGGGGAATCCAGGGGTTTCTGGGATGCTCCCCAGTTCTCCCAGCAGATCCGCTGTGTGCATCAAACATCGCTTTGCCAAAGGCCGGTTCTGCCCTCTGCTGAGAGATTGTTTTCATAGCATGAAGGCAAAGGCCAAAAGAGACCCTTTCTCTGGGCTAAGAGGGAGTTTCCAGTCTCTCCTAAGAGAAAACTGATGGCAATTAAAAATACCTTCAGTTATGGAGCAACTGGAAATTGTTTTCAGAGGAGAGACCACGTGCTGCCAGCCAAATGATACAGAAAATGTCACTATGAATTTCATAGACTCATTTTGCTTGGAAAAGACCAAGATCATCGAGTCCAACCGTTAACCCACCCCTGGCACTAACTCATGTCCCTGAGAACCTCATCTCCACATTTGTTCAAGCCTTCCAGGGATTTAAGTTAAACCCCTTCATTTGCTTTTGAAGCAGAACTTTTTGGGACTGGGCTCCTGGCAACGAATTTGATGGTGGGTACATAGCAACAGAGCAGCGAACTCCTCTTTTAAGAGACCTGACTCTATTTTCTGGTTTTTTCTGTGATCCCCAGGTATACAGATGTTCATCTGCAACCGTGAACACTATGGTTTCCTTCCCGTGCCCCTGAAATCGCACCAGACGCTGCAAGAAGAAACCGAGAACTTTGTGCACACCCTCATTGAGGCAATGAGTAAGTTACGGTGCCTTGCTGTGATGGACACCCCCAAGTTAAGGTTTGGAGAGCTCTCTTACCCCTGGGAATCTGCCTCCTGATCCGACTGTTCTCATCCTGGTTTGACATGCAGTTTCCCATTTTTCCACTGTTTTTCTACCTAGAGATGCAATCGCTTCACGGTCAGGTCAGCTCCGTTGACAAAACTCCTTAACTTCCCCATATCGAATGCAAAAATGCATCTTTAACGTGGCAAGGATGCTGCAGAACCTCGTGTCTCTCCTGAGCTGTGTCTGGCAGATGGCTGCTGGCTTCTGTTCTGTGACATGGACGCTCTGTGCTACACCCACTCCTGCCTGACTTCATCAGCCAGGTCCCTGGGGCTTTAGGTCCAGAGATGCAAACACACACACACACGTTATTGTTAGTGCATGAAGGTGATGCTTGGCATCTCTCCTCTCTTCCAGTTGATCGTCCTCCCGTTGAACCCTCACAGTTTGTCTCTGTTCCGCCGAAGAACCCTGACAAGATGGGATTTGATGAAGTAAGGAACTTATTTTGCTGCCATTGTCTTGTCTTCCTGTTTCTCACCTAATGGAGCTGGGATCTCCCTGTAACTGACCTTCCAGCCGTTTCCCATTCCCATCTCTTCATACGTTTGAGCTCTTTCCCAGTCACTCGTCTGTTGGATTTCAGCTTTTTGCCAGGAGCAAACAGCCGTCCTTACGTGGGGAGAACTTCTGAGGCCAGGGAAGCAGAAGGGAAAGGGCTCAGGGAGCATTCTTGCCCTCTGGCATTTGCTGGGGAGAAATGAGGCCACTCAGGTCTGTGGGCATTTCATACCTGCTACAAAACCCCCGATTGAGGTTGGTGTGCCAGGGCAGTGCTCAGCAAATCTGTGGGCTTCCTGCATTGATGGTACGGATGTTTTAATCCAGCCAGGAAGAGATGGCAGAAGTGAGAGTGAAAAACACATCATTTAACTCCCCCGATTCTTGTGCCCTTTCCTCTACATCTGACTCTGTGGGGCAGCTTAGCCATCCTTCCATTCTGCAGCAAGAACTGGTCGTTCGGGAAACCTCTCCTGTGTTCCAGTGAGAGACAGGAATGATTTTCTCCCCTGAGAGAGGCACTGGGGAGCCTGGAGAAGATGGGGGAGGCTCTCAGCCGAGTTCTGTCCAAGATGGGGGCGTCTAGGAGGGCTGGAAACCATGTGTGCTCCCCCCTTACTGGGGCAGCTCTCCTCCTGCCCTGCTCGGTCACCACATTTTTCTGCTATGGCCTTTAAAAGTGCATTAGAAAGGTGGTTCCTGACAGCGGTCCTGCCCCAAAACCCCGCAGAAATCCCTCTCCGCCCTGTTCTCCATGTTATGGAGGGTGCAGGCATGGAGGGGAAAGGCTGGAGAGGGATCTGCTGTGCTTTAATTAACCAGGAGTTGTGTTTTTATGCAGCTGCCAGGGTGGCAGTTGTGCAGACCAGAGAAGCCTTTGTTTTCTTGGCTTATTCTGTTACATCTGTTTATATGACACGTGAATTCCAAACACGATTTGTTGGAGCGTCTGTGTTCAGGGCGCAGCTGTTGTGGGTTTTTTGCCGTGTTGTCCTTTGTGGCTGCGCTCTATTTATCCAATTTATTATTTTTGCATTTGTGCTGACCTAGAACTGGATCCGCTTCTTACTGGCTCGAGGTTTTTGCTCCACAGGCTACAAAGCTGCACTTGTCTGCCTGGGACTGAAAAACATCCCAGCCCCTCTGCAGTTTACCTGCAAATGAGGGGTTTGGGCCTCTGCCCCCCACCAAAAAGTCTGTCTGCTTAGGCTTGGGCAGAGCCTGGCGCAGACATCTCTGGGTGTGATCTGGGCTCTGTGCTGGGCTTTCTGCTCTGGCAGGGGAAGCAGCAGATTTTTTTTTGTGAAAATTCTGTGATTTTTTTGTGAAAATTCTGTGATTTTTTTGGTGAAAATTCTGTGATTTTTTTGGTGAAAATTCTGTGAATTTTCAGTGCCTGAAGTAATTTACAAAAATTCTCTTTGCTGTGTTCTTGTGCTTGGGTGGTGACCCCGCAGATAATCCTAAATACAGGTAGTGGTGGCCTTGTGGAGAAACATGTGGGTCAGTGTTCCTCTGGGACTGGAGCTGGACATTTGACTCTGTGTTTAATATAAATCAAAACATCTTATATCTTTGGAAATTATAGACTTGGCTGTAACTGGTCTGCTCTCACCTTTATTCATCCTTGATGAGCAGCTTCTCCTTGTGACATAAAACGTCCTTAAAAAGTAGTTGTTAGACAAAGAATGAACCTCTAACCTTCCAACTCAAAACCAACCCCAACTTTCTGACAAATTCTACGCAACCTGGGATAAAATCACAGCTGGTATTTTAAGATCTGCTGCTGAAGAAGGGTAGGCGAGAAGTCACTTCTCCTCCTCGCTCCCAGGCTGTGAGCTTGATGTCTCTCTCTTCAACCCAGATTTTCATGACCAACCTGAAGCGCCGGAAGGACAGGCGGGATCGGATGCTGCGGACTCTCTACGAGCAGGAGATTGCAGTCAAGATAGCAGAGGCCGTGGATGGGAAGTGAGTTTCGGCTGGGGTTGCTGATGTTTGCAAAGAGGGGGTTGTGCTGGACACCATCTCCTTGGGTGCCCTGACCTCCCTCCTGCTGGGGATGGATGGGCTGAGGGAGAGGTGGACGTTTTATTAACCTAACTGCCCCTGCTTTGGGGCAGTTTTACTCTGTTTGTGTCTTCTTTTGTAATTGGTCTTCATGAGAGAACCAGGGCAGTGTGGGTCAGGCTGATAGAATCACAGAATCATTTGGGTTGGAAAAGCCCCTCAAGATCATCGAGTCCAACTGTTCCCCCACCCCTGGCACTGCCCCATGTCCCGAGAACCGCATGTCCGTCTGTCCAGCCCTCCAGGGATGGTGACTCCAGCACTGCCCTGGGCAGCCTGTTCAATGCCCCACAGCCCTTTGGGGAAGAAATTGTTCCCCAGATCCAACCTAAGATGAAAATCAGGTTAAAATCATACTCCTTTCTGTGAACTATAACACTTGCACACAATTAGAAAGCAGCAAAAGTGTGTGAGAGCAATCATCTCCTGAGAGATTTGTCTGTCCTCGTGCTACAAAGCTGTTGGGCTACAGTATTAACCCTGACACAGCCCTTACTTTAAGGCATGTTAAGATGTTTTTATCTTGAGAAATCAAGGCAGAAATTTTTGGTCTGGGACTCGCAGAAAGGGAAGTGGGAACCCCCATGCCATCTGGTGGTCTCGGAGACTTGCGCACCCATCAGGACCTCAGGAAAATATTTGAAGCCAAGCTCCTGCCATATTGATGGTCCCACAAGAAGTCGTTGGCAGAGTTAAGGATATCATTTCTAAGCTTGATTTAGAATGTAAATCAGTTAGTTAATTTTTCTCCCGGTTTTTGAGCAAAACAAGTGCAGGAATTTCGTGAGTTACAGCTTATCTCTGAACATCAGTAGCGCTTCCCCCGTTGCGTCTGTGTCCGACTTGAATTTGCTTTCTATTTAAATGCTGATAGGTGTTCTCTCTTTCTCAGAGCGCTGAACACGAGTCGGCTCAAAGCTCTCAGCATCGACACCGGGACCCGTGCTCCTCGCGGCCCCTCGCCCGGGGAGAGATCGGCTGCTTCCTCAGCCACTGCTGCATCTGGGAGGAGGTGAGGGGGGTGCGGGTGCCCTGGGGAGGGTGCTGAGGGCAGGAGCAGTGGGAAGGCACACGGACGGTCCCAGGACAAATCTAATACCGGTTTCTGGAAGTGTAGGATGGTTTTACTTGGTTTGTAGGGGATCGCGTACAGGGGTTCTCTTGAACACATTGCTCAGCTTTCTCAGCTCTACTCTCCGTTTGCCAAGTGATTTTTATCAGAGTGTTTTCACGGTTGGTTTTGCAGACCATCTGATAGCCTGTTTGGAGTGAGTTTGTTTAGGAGAAAGGCAGGAAGGTTTTGAAGAACAAATGGTATTAAAGAAACTCCGGTTTTATTTCCCTGGTTCTTCATGTGTGCTGGAGCAAGTTCCAGTGGCTCTGCTAACTGCTTTTTTTTTGAGCTGGTATATCATAAATAGATTTAGCAGCAGGGATCTCTGTTACTTGAGCTAACAGGTATTGTTTGGGTTGTAGTAGCTGTAGCTTCCATCTGTCCTGGTCACCTGGGGAGTCACACTTGAGAGGATCTGGGCTGTGCTGGTTGGAGGTGCTGGAGTTACACAGCCTGACATCAACGGGAGGGATCATTTCGAGCGAGGTGGGATGTGGAGGCAGGGAGAACAACTTGGTGCTTAGAGAAGACCGGTCTAAGGCAGCAGCTGCCCAAATGTGACTGTGATGGTTGGATGATCCAAATACCTTTCAGCCAGCAGCAGGGACTTCAGCACTGAGAAATCAGGCAATGATTTGGGGCTTGAGACTTCTGCATCACCAATGGTCAGATGGTAAGATGGGAACCCACTTGCAGGATGCCTTTGCATGTGTGTTCTTGAAGTTGCCAGGGCCAGACTTTGGCTGTGCTGGATCATTCTCCAGATTCCAGAAACACTTTTTTTCCCAACAGAAACAGGTTTTTCTGAACAGCGGTTTTGTTGTCAAAGGAGGAGGTGGTCGTGCAAGATGGTAGCTCACGGGGTTGAGGTGCTGCAGCATCACATGGAGGGTTTTTCTAGGTTGCAGATGCTCAGCCACAGGATATTTTTGGACAGCTCGTCCCAGCTGAGCTGTGAATCTGGGGCTGGTTCTCCAGCCTCCCTACCTGTATGGTCCAGAGGGCCAGGACCAGGTCAGGATGACCCCCAGAGATTTCGGGGCCACTGTGATCACTTCTGAACCATCTTGTTTCAGGTGGTGAACAGAGAACTGGAGAAGACACTTGTTATTGAGGACGAGTTCAAGAGGAAGCTCATGAAGCTGATGGATGACATTGAACAAGCCCAGCTAGACTGGGAGCTGATGTAAGTCACTGGCCCTCGTGAAGCTCCGGGCACACGGGGGACATGAGCAGCAGAGATGGAGGGTGATGCTGGAGTGCAGGGAAAGGTGGCAGAGGCTTCTTGATGGCTCTTCCCATCAGGATAACTCTGCTTCTGGGCCAGGCTGGTGCTGGGGTGCCCCAGCTGTGTTGGGTACCACTGGTGCGCTTTGTGGGCAGTGTTGGTCGCCTGGGGACACCGCTGTGACAGAGGAACTGCCGCAGCTCAGCGCTGAGGCTTGGACCGTGTCATCTCAGCTGCCTTACCAAGTCTTTCACATCTGTACCACCCGCTGGGGTAAGATTTGAATGTCTGAGAGTGGTACAGGATAGAAATGTGTCAGGGATTGCTTCTTAGATCCACCCTTTGTCCTTCCCCGCTTGACATGGACAGTTGTGTGGTCCTGACTGCTGCAGATTCACATTTAGGTTCCGATTTCTGTGGTCTTTTCCCCCTTTAAGCTACATTGGCCGGAAAAGGATGCGGGTGCAGGAGCCTGAGAAAGCAGTTCCCAACGTCATGAACCTGGTGGAAGCCGATTACTCGTACTGGACCCTGGGCTACGCGATCTCCTTCCAGGGGGCTCAGAAGCTCATCGGAGCGGAGCCTTTCGGCAAGATGTTGCCGGTGGATGAATTTCTGCCAGTCATGTACAACAAGCACCCGGTGTGAGTAGGTCGGATGTCTTCGTTACTTGGGTTCACGTGAGCTTGGTCTTGCTGAATGATTAAGATCTGGTTCGTAGATTTGTGTAGTGTATATCATATGTGTTAATATCTCTATATGCTTATGTATACCCTTGTTTATGTGTGCACACTTAGTGTGGTACATATAAATGATTAATTTTGGAGCTTGGAGTCCAAATTATTCATGTTACAGTTTTCAGCAGGTTGATGACTTGAGTGCTCTGTGGGGCACTTCAGAAAATGGAGCTCACTTCGTGCTCTTCAGCTTCATCTGCAAAAATGTTGATTTATCAATCAGTACTGAGACCTAAACCAACAAAAGATCAGGTTAATAATCACTCGGTTCTTTAGTGTTTTAATGCTGTTTGACTCAAGCTACGCAAAACCTCACGGCGCTTAGTATGCAGCGTGTGATGTTGTGATGCTCACGTTTTATTTTTCTAAAGCTGAATGCAGTGGGTAGAAGGTCAGACCCCACCACAGCAACGACCTGTGCTGCTTGGGACACATTCACTCAGTGGATGGGCTTGTATCTCGCAGTTATAAGCATTTCACTCTGTCCCTGATGATTTTTCTCTCCTCTTTAGAGCAAAGTACATGGAGTACTACAAGTCCAGAGACTTGAAAGCCTTTTCAGCAGAACCCCTGCTCGTCTACCCCACGCACTACACAGGGCAGCCCGGCTACCTTAGCGACACAGAGACCTCCACCACCTGGGACAACGAGACCGTGTCGACGGACTGGGGCAGAACGCACTCCTGGAAATCCCGGCAGCAGGGCACGATCCGCAGCGACGCCCAGAACAAGGACGCTCTGCCCTCGCAGTCGTCTCCGGACGCGCCGTCCTCCAGGGACGAGCTGTGACCGCCCGCGGCCCCGCGGCTCTGTCGGCGCTGAACCTGCCTCGCGCTTCGGCTTTTCACCCTTGGCAGTGGCGGAGCCGCTCTTCGTGTGGTCTCCATCCCGCTGCTTCGAGTGGCAGAGCACAGAGCCTGGAGCTGATGTGACGACTGACCGAGACGCGCAGGGCGAGGCGGGAGATGGAGGAGGAAAAAGAACGAGTGATGCAGACTGGCAGGAAAAAAAGCAGAGATCTGAACAAAAGCCCTCGCAAGCTTTTGTGAAAGAAAAACCAAACCTTGAATGACGTCTTTCTACAGTTCCTTGTGTAGAATACTGTATTTATAAAGATTAATATATAGAGGTGTACAAGTGTTCATACCTTTCTGGATCGCTGTAACTAGGCTACTGTGTAACTGTTAGTCCTCGTAGGTTCATAGGCTTTTTATAACCCTGTTCGCTGAGAGAAACTGCGGGCGAGTGTTTGGGTATTTGGGTTTGTTTTTTCAAAGGGAATCAAAATGGTTTCCAAAACCATGCAGCTCCCTGGAGCAGCGCTCCATGTAGGGTCATCTCCTTCATCGCACGCTGATAGGAAAGGATCGCTGGCTTCCCCTCTGCAAATCACAAAACTTGCCAGATCTGAACGGGCCTCCCAGTCCGGAGCTGCCATCTTGGCGTGCCTAAAATCCTGGGAGCTGGCAGCAGGAGTGGAGGTTGCAAAAGGGAAGAGTTGGTCCATGCCATGTCCTGCTTCACCCCCTGTGCCTCCACTTATTCCTTCAGGAAAACAAAGCTCCACAGCCTGTTTGCAGGCCTGTTTAATTAGGCCGTAAAACCAAGTGTTAGGACTTTCAGGAACTTTAAAATGTTTGGTTACGAACTGCTTGACATTATCCTTATCAAACCAAAGCAACTTACCAAGATGTTGGTGGTGTCATCCGTACTGTTCTCGACAGCCCCGACAGAATTATTGTGCGTTACAGGACGGAAAGGCAGCTTGGCTGGATATTTTTTCACGTGAGGAGCAAACTGGTCTCTTTTTTTGGATGGGTTCTGATGTACTTGCTGCAGAGTATGGTGATTATTTTTAAAAACAAACGATTCTCAGAGGGCAGGTGATACCGGCCTGCGCTGCTTGGGTTGGCTGGGATGTTCTCTGCGCTTCCCACCGAGAAACTCACCCGCTGGAGATCTGTATGGTTGGGTATGTGTGCCTGGGCTTTCACTTGTGTTTGTTTTTTAATAACTCCTGGCGGATGTTGTGCTTTTTGCTCAAGAAGATGTGTTCTTACCTGTCAGCCGGTTTGATAATACATAAAACCCGGTGCAAAATGGCAGCTGTGTGTGCTGTTTCATGGGGTGGGAGCAGGCCTGGCAGGGAAGGCCAGCGCAGGCCGTTCAGCTCTGTCGCTCCACCACGGAGTCCCTGCCCGTGGAAATGCGCCTGTTGTGCCGGGAAGCCGAGTTCCTTCTGCTCCGCAGGCCGGAGCAGCGTCCATGTTGCGTGGTGAGCGTGCGGAGCGGCTGCGCCGCGGGGGCGTCGCTCTCTGACAGCTCCTCTCCTTTCCTCCTCAGCTCTGGCTTTCCGAGCGGCAGCCCGGCTCTGTGTGAAGCGCGGTGCAGCACGGCGATGCTCCAGACGGCGGCGGACGCTTGGCGCGGCCCTCAGCAGCAGGACGTCTGCGAAGCGGAGCATCCAGCGCGGTGCCGCTGTCGGTGCGGGTAGGAGCAGCACGTGTGTCAGCACAGCTCTGGGTTCCCAGCCGTTCCTCTCCTGACCCGTTGTGATCCCACGGGAGCAGTTTCTCCATGAAACGGCCCTGGTGTTCCTCACAGTTCTGCCCGCCGGGGGCTGGAGACGGAAGGGACAGACACACTGCAGAGTTCTGTTTAACTTTGATTTCCCTAAGCAGAGCAGTAGCAATTTATTAAAAACTACTTGACACTGCAGCTGGGGTTTTTGCTTTTTTTATTTGTTTGTTTGGTTGAGGTGCGTGGGTTTTTTTTTTTTAGTTGATTTAGGAAGCGAGTTATTAATAGTACAAGAGGTTTGAAGGTTTCACGGACGGGAGAGAAATAATTAAGGATCTAAATGTAATGAATTAGATTAATGTGTCCATTCCATGGCCTCAGTGGAGCCGACTGTTCTTTCACCCGTACGTGTGCGTGTGGGTGCACTTTTCTATTTATTTCCATCTGCAAGACCCGGTGGCTGCCCAGCGGTTCCACAGCTCCGACAGGCGCTGGTTCTCTGTCTGTGCTTTCAGCTCCTGGGCTGGTGCTGTCCGGGCTTTCCCTGCTCAGCACTGACTGTGTTTTGGGAAGGCAGGAGCCAGTGCAAACCCTTCTCCGCTGTTCTGCTCTTTTTCTGCTCTTTTTCCCCTTTGCTGTGAAGCTCAGCTGCTCCATGAGTTATTGTGTTCTCCTGTGAGCGTGGGGTTTGTCCTCTGCTGTGGAGCACGAGAGCGAAGCCCCCGGAGCCCCGGCTGGTGCAGACCCCGCAGCGAGGGTGACAGACCCGGAGCCAGGAGCAGTTTCCCCAGGGTGAGGAGCAAGTGGAGCTGCTCACACCAAGGGCACAGGCAGGGTTGGTGCACGGCACCGGTTCTAAGGCTGTCACCAGAACCTGACAACCTGACAACAGTGTGCTGGCTCCCCGGGCAGTTGAAGTACAACCAGAACGCAAGAGGCAGCTTAAATTCGGGGTCGTCTTTTTGCCAGGAGCAACAAATGCCGTGATGGAGACAACGGGGAAAAGGTGGAAACTCTCAGACCGCGGTGCAGTCTCAGAGAGGAAAAGAGATGAACGAGACACTGAGGAGCGGGAAGAGTTGACGTATTTATCATAGAAACATTAAAGGTTATAGAGAGATGGAATGTTACACGAGATCAAATATTTAAATACATTCGCTCCAGACACAAAATAGTGTTAAAAAGTTCATCTATTTATTATAGATACATTAAATATTATACAAAGCTCAAACATGATCTAAAGATCAAACATTAAAATCTACTAACTCCAGACAAGAATTGGTGGGAAAACGTTTGCATATTTATTATAGAAGTATTAAATATTAAATAAAGATTAAATAGAATACAAAATCAGACATTAAAATATATTAACTCCAGACACAAATTAGTGGTCAAAAGTTAATCCATTTATTATAGAAACATTCAATATGAGATAAAGATTAAATATCATATAAAGATCAAATATTATCTAGAGATCAAACACTAAAATCTACTAACTCCAGACGAGAATTGGTGGAATAAAGTTCAAGTATTTATTATATAAATATTAAATAAAGATTATGTGTTATATAAAGCTTAAATATTAATCCTAGTAACTCCAGATCAAAAAATACTGGAAAAATGTTTACGTATTTTTATAGAAACATTAAATAATATATAGAGATTAAATATAAGGATCAAATATTAAACTATATTAACTCCAACAAAAATTAGTTGAAAAAAGTTACGTATTTATTATAGAAATGTTACATATCTATAAAAACTAAATACTACATAAGGATCAAATATTAAAATATTTTAACGCCAGACAAGAATTGGTGGGGGAAAAAAGTTCACATATTTATTATGTAAATAAAGATTATGTATTAAATAAAGATTATGTATGATATAAAAGCTCAAATCTTAATATATATTAACTCAAGAGAAGAATTAGTGGAAAAAAAGTGACGTATTTATGATAGAGATGTTACATCCATGTAAAGATTGAATATGACATAGGGATCAAATATTAGAATATTTTAATGCCAGACAAGAATTGGTGGAAAAAAGTTCAAGTATTTATTCTATAAATATTAAATAAAGATGATGTGTTCTATAAAGCTCAGTTATTAGTATCTATTAACTCCAGAAAAAAAGGGTGGAAAAAAGTTTCTCTATTTATTTTATATGCATCTCTAGATATGTGATATAAAGCTCAAACACTATCTACAGAAGAAACATTAAAATACATTAACTCCAGACAAAAATGGGTTGAAAAACGTTGATATACTTATCATATCAATATTAAATATTATACAAGGATCAAATATTATATAAAGATTTAATAATAAAATATATCAACTCCAGAAAATAATTATTGGGGAAGGTCTATGTACATAGTAAATAAATATTAAATATTAGTACATTAAATAAACATATTAAATAAATATTAAACATTAGTACATTAAATAAACATATCACATAAATATTAAATATCAGTATGTTAAATAAAAAATATTAAATAAAGCTCAAATACTATATACAGCTAAAACATTTAAATATATTAACTCCAAGGAGAAATTAGTGGAAAAAGTTTACGTACTTATTCTATGAATACTGAATATTATACAAGCTAAAATATGCTATAAAGCTAAGCTATTTAAATATAGGAACTCCAAGCAGACATCAGTAGAAAAAAGATGATATAATATTGAAGGTTTCTGTAGAAGTATGGAAAGATTAAATATGATAAACACATCGAGTATTAAAATACATTAACTGCAGACAAAAACTGGAAAAAAGTTAATATACTCGTTATAGAAATATTAAATATGATACAAAGCTCAAACATTATATACAGGTCACATATTAAAATACATGAACTCCAGACTAAAACTGGGGGGAAAAAAGTTTACATACTTATAATATAAACAGTAAATCCTATCCAGAGCTCAGCCATTACAACCCATGAAGTGCGGGCTCCTCCTGTGCTGCAGCTTTTCTTCTCAGGATGCAGTCGAAGTTGCCCTGGGTGCTCACGGCGTAGAACACGTTCGCCTTGGGTGGGATCGCCAGCTCCGCAAGAGAGGGAGCAGAGCGAGCGTTCATGGGCGCCCCACTCAGCGTTGGGGGTTTATTCTCACCGGCAGCTGGGACAACGTGGCGATGGCGTTTCTGACGTCGCTCCGCATGTTACTCTTGCCGGCAAAATGCAGCAGAGCTCTTCAAGCAGCAGCAGCAGCAGCAGAGTTCTGCTTCCCCACCTTCGTCCTCGGAGATGATCTGGACCAGCTCGTAATCCTCGGCCGAGCCAGAATGCAGGTTGTGCTTCTCCACGGCTCGCTGGATGACAGCAGGAGCCTTCTCTTGGTTACTCAGCTGCAAAGAGGGAGTTGCAAGGAGTCGCTTGGTAACCAAGTCGCAGATTCTGCCAGACGCTAAAACACGCTCTTTGCGACACCTGGGGGTGGAGTTAGTTCAAGACAACAGACACTGCTCTAGAAATGCAGCAGGGAATCACAGCCTCTGCTCTCCTGAGCAACCGCTCGGAGAGGTGAGACCTTGTTCTCAGCAGCCATCGAATCCGCAGCAAGAGCTGCCCCAGCTGCTGTTTGCAGACATCCATTAATCCACAGTCTCCCCTGCTAAACACTTTCTGCGATGTCCTGCAAAGATTCTGGGCCTTGGAGCTGGGTTTGCTGGGGAAGGGGCACCTTGTGTCACAGCTCACACACCCCAGTGCTGAGCTGGACACACAACAGCCGGCGCTGGCAGAAGAGCAGGGGCAGCAAAGCCGGCACTTGCTCAGAGTGCTTCCCTTGGCATTGTTGATCAAATACAAGCTTCAATTTCAAAGCCAGAAACCTTGAGAGATGCTCTTTGCAAACCTCTCATTCATCCCCTGCTCCACATGTTTTGATTTGTAACATCGGTCACGTTCCCTGTCAAGGAGGTCTGATCGGGGAATAGGTGTTTCCGAAACTAAAAGCACCATTCAAGTCACCTGGGGTGAAAACACCACCCACAGTAACAGCGCTTTGCTGTTCCCACCGCTCACCAGGATGCTCCTGTAGATGTTGCCGCTTCTGTCCTCTTCTACGCTGGTGCGGATGACGCAGCTCTCTCCGCTCTGCTGGCTGTAGACTGGCAGGACTGGCGGCACTTCTTTTGATGGAACGGGAGTCACGGGGCCGGGGCACTTCTTGGAGCACTTGTCATCAGATGGCAGCAAGGGGGGAGACGAGATCAAACACATTCATTACCATTGAATTTCAAAGATCCAAAAGCTAAAGATGACACTCTTCAGCACAACAGCCTTAACAAGGGCTTCGGCAACCCAGTTAAGGCAGCTTAGGTCAAGAGAGCAGAGTCTGCAGGACAAAGCTCCCTGGGAACGGAACCCAGCCCAGCCCAGGCTTGGTCTGGGCAGTTCCTGGCAGGTCAAACCACAGGGCTGGTGAGCTCTGACCTCACCTGCTTCTCACTTGCTCAGCTGCTCTGCCTGCCCCAGAATTAGGCTGGGCTGATGTACATGAGCCCTCCCCCCAAAATCGCCTTTCCCAGAGCTCAGGTCCCTCCATTCCACTGCCAGCAACGCTCCAGTCAAGATCCACAGGCTTGGGCAAGCGCCTGGGGCCGCCGGCAGCGTCAGCAGCCTCGCACAGGCTGTTTGTGCTGAACACAGGGCCCGGGCCCTACCTTGTGCTGAGGCTCCTCAGCAGTGTCGGTGGGAGGGACGATGGTGACGGTGCTGTCCCCAGAGCTCCCACCTGGAGCAGGTTTGGGCTGCGCGTTGACGGGGGTGCTGAGGGCGCTCACCCCCAAGCCCAGGAACGGCCTAGGGGAGAAAAGAAAGCACAACAGAGCTGGGCTGAGCACAGCTGTCACTTGCTTCAACAATCTGACCTGCTGTTGTGTTTTCCTATCTCGAGTGGCCTATTGTTTGTGTGTGTATAGCAAATTAGACTCTATCCTTATTTGCTCTGTTTTGCTGCTGCAAATTTGAATTGAATTTATAATCCAGCACTAAAATCGTTCCTTTGTTTGACACCTTAGAGTTATTTCTGCAGTCTTTAGTCGATAACCCTCATGGCTACTTACACCAATAGAAAGAGACAACAGCAATACGTATTTCTAGCTGGCGGTGTCTCCTCGCAGCACTGCAGTGCTCTGGATCCCCAGCCAGGTTTGTCAGCTGGTGTTTGATTTATTCCAGTTCATATTCACACACCAAACCCCCTCCCCGTTGTACTCACAGGCTGAATCTCTTCACCACGCTCTTCTGAGCTCTGCCCGCTGCGGTGCTCTGGTCAGGAGCTGCTCCTTCGATTTCACGTGACAGACGGAAACTGCAGAACAGGCAATACCGTTAGTTAAATATCTCAAAGTGGCCATATTTGAGAAGCCCTGCGTCACTCCCACGTCCCAGAGGGTTCATCCCCACGAGGAGGAGCGCAGCTCTGTGCGTGTGTATTTCCACTCTCCGGGAGCAGCTCCTGGCAGCGCAGAGCTCAAGGCTGAGAGAACCTGAACCTGCCTGCGGGGGAAGAAAAGCTGCTTCGCCAGCTGGGCTGAGACCCTACCTCTCCTCATCACTTCAATGCCGCTGCCTCCTAAACCACTGCACGAATTTCTCATCTCCTGTCACGCAATAGCTGTTACATGAGGACTGCAACAGCTTCATTTGTGCGATTACTTCAAACTCCTAAGAAAACAAATAATAAAATAGGAATTCTAATTAGAAAAATAAAGCCAGTCTCGTTAATACACTAAACACACGCAGCAACAGATCCAGGACAAACTGCCCTCGGACAGAGGAAACCCCGGCACCTTCGCTCCTACTGATCTCTGACCAACAAGGCTCAGGCTGGAAGGCAACGCTCAGCCTTGATTTCTCGGTCCCAGGTACCCGCTTCGCTCTCTGCACCTTTGACCCACAACTATTTACTGCAGCACAAGGAAGATGGTCACAGACTGCATCTTGTGGCCAGCAAAGGTCTCACACCAGCAGGTCTGATGCGCTCCCAGCACACAGAACACGCTCGTGTAACGTGTTCCCGTGAACACCAAACGGGGGGAACGTGCCCCAGACGTAACTCCCGCGGCAGCGAGTGCCCTGCGGCTCCTCTTCCCCTGCTGCCCGCATCTAAAAGGAATTTCTCTTCCCGCGCCGCCCCGCACAGCCCGGCAGAGGTTCACAGCGTGCCGGGGACTGTTCCTTCCTCACCCTCTGAGTAACGTGAGCGGCTGTTGGATACGCCCAGCAAAGACAACAGGCCTCGCCAAGAGAACGCTCTAGCAGAGAGCGTCAGGCACTAACGATCACAGAACAGTCACCGTTCCACTTACCCTTCGCCGCTTCTCAAAATTGATCAGGCCGCCCTGTTGGAAGGACAGAGAAGGGATCGGAGGAGAAGAGCACAGGCTCGGCTGGAGTTGATCACAAACAGGATGAACAGGATGAAGTAGCGACACCAAGGGACGGGCCAGAGCTGCCCTGACCAAAGGCCTCTACAAAGACCCGTTTCCAGCTCTAGGATAAGCCACAGCACTCGTGTACCTGAGTCTATTTGTTAAATACATTCCTCTCTTTTTAAGAACTGCACTAGCACCCAGTGGAAGATGCAGGAGCAGACACAGTGTCTGCAAGGGAGGGAGGAGATTTAGGATTCCAAAAATTGCCCCAAATTACCTCGAGATAGTCCTGAAGGGCTGTGTCCAGCATGACGAGGTCAGTGAGGAAGGTACCCAGGTAAGGTACCGTGCCTTGTGTGACTCCCTGCAAACGGTCAGAGCAATGGTGGATTAATTGACTGAGAAGTCATAATTATACTAATTAGAATACTCCTGTGGAAGCAAACCAAATACAACTAGTCTGCTTCACCAAACAGCGCTCTTGTAAATGATGCTTTCACGACATCATCCTTGGTATCTCAGCCAGCGGTTCATGTCTGCACAGAGCGGTATATAAGCCAAAGTGCTCATTCGTAACTCCTCTGCGTCAAATCTCGCTGTGCGGCACCTCTCGCCCCAGCAGAAAAGCCGGGATTTACAGACCCGTCTTCCCCAAAGCACCGCATACGGGAGCTCATTGGTCAGGAACAGGGCTGAGCTCGGCTTTGGGTGAGATCACAACCTGGCAACTCAAGCTCATTCCCACCTTCAGCAGCAGCTCCCTGCTCGTCGCAAAGTTGTCACAGTTGGAGAATATTTCGCAAAGCTCTTCGAACATCAGCATTGTGTCCCTGTACAGGAAAAGATTAAATGATTTAAGTTGTTTGTAAGCACTCTGAATCAGATCAGGGGACAATTTTTTTCTCAAGAATCGTTAACAGTTGGGCACAGAAAAGATAAAAGCACCAAAACACATCCAGTGACACACTGCACAGCCTTACTTTGGAACGCAGGCCCTGGTCTTCTTCCGGCGATAAACCGAGGTGGACTGCAAGGCGGAAACGATGGCCTTCAGAGACGAAAAGTTGTTCAGGATCCTACATTGCTGTGAAAGGAGCGGTTAGAAACACAGGAGCGTTAAACGTCAGCATCACCAATAGTCAGTGCTCTTCTGTCTGCCCCGTGTCCTGCTTGCTGCACATTCTCCCTGCTAAGCGGGCACCTCTACAAATACTGAGCATCAAAAATATCACTCCCCGCTACAACCCCCCTGTCCCCTCCCAGCTCCACGGCACCCGCACAAGGAACGTTAAACAGTCGCGAATAAACGCTTTACACGTCCGATACGGATCCACTTCTCCAAGATCTTCGCTCTTGGCTGTGTCTTTAATTCTTTGCTCTCCAGGATGGTGCTGAGCACGCAGTTGGTGACGGCGTTGAACTGCGAGATGGTGGCTCTGATGCTCTGTGCCAGCTGTTTGTTCTCTTTCTTGTCCCTTCGGGACCAGATGCAGCCCAGGCAGTGGTGGGGCACAACGTTCTGGAAGAGTGTCTAGAGGGAAACAGAGGTGTCCAACTCAGCCTGGAGCGCTACTGCCCACAGCAAGAAATGCACGGTTACAGTACAAACTGCAGCTGAATCCAGTATGGTATTAAAAGGGAAATATTGGTTTTCTCTCCAGTTTAAAATATACACTTTGGTATAACTCTTTAGGCCTGACGCCCTAAAAGAACTGTCAGCTAAACTGTCCTGGAAAAATAAAAGACACCTTTCTATCACTTACATTACCAGGGGGAAAGATTTCTATATCATGATACTTTTGAAAGAGATTGATACAAATAAGCCAAATCGGAGCTCTACAGTTACAAAGTACTTCTACATCTTCAGGTGAGGTAGCCTAAGATACAGTCAAAATACGCTATTTCTGAGGGGTCAAATGCTAAACTTTGCAAAAGAGGCCACACAGTCTACATCCACACTGTATAACAAAAAGACAAACACCTTCAGAAGAACTGAAGGAAAAGCCCAATCAATGAAGCAAGTCTGGATAACCAAGCAGAGCTGCGCTCTGTGTCCCAGCAACAGAGCGGTTCTGGAACAACAGACTTACACCGATATAAGTTAAAAAACAAACAAACAAACAATGAGAAGCCCAGAACTCTTTCCCCGAGCATTTCAAGTAATACCTATGATCTACATACCGCGTCCATGTATGTCAGCTGTTCTGCCACCAGGTCTTCTTGGGACAGCGAGAATTCTTCTGGGCCGCTGATCTCCAGTTCCTCTTCCTCGTCCGGGGTGCAGGGAGAAAGGCTGTGGAACGCGTCTGGCCAGCGGGGAAAACACGAGTCAGTGAATTTATACAGAAAACAAGTAATCAAAGCAGGTATTTGGAAAATCACTACATAGAAGAACAGAACATGCAAAGGGACCTGCCTGGGGTAACGGCCTCACCGTGCTGCATATTTTAGGGAGATAGAGAAGGTCCAGAAGATTAAATGGGCAAAGAGAAGGTAGAAGAAAAAGAAATAGGGAGAACTGAGCTGTTCAGGGTCTCTTAGCTGAGAAGTGCCTTAACCCATTCACTAACCATTCTTTGGAAAGAACAAACCCACCAACCCCCCCACAACAACTCCTTATTAACACTGCAGAACTTTGATAATCTGCTTGTCAGCATTTACGCATTCTATACTCTGAAAAACAGCTGAACTGCAAAGAGACAAGACTGCAATTATACCCCCAAAATATTACGCTGAGAATGCTCTTATGTCCACGTTTCAAGGGAAGAGGAGGAGAAGGGAGAGAGACCAGTTGGAAAGTTAAAACGTGCTTTGCTAGTACTACTGATGAGGAGAGAAAGTAATGCAAAATATACGAAACCAATCGTGGCTCCAGCAGCTTCAGGACAGGCCCCCGGACGCCCTGGGCTGGACTCGGCACTAAACCAGAGCTGGATTCAGGGCTGCAGGGCTGTACAGAATTGATCAGCAGCCTTGGCTGCCGCAGCACTAAGTCTAAACCTGGGCCTTTTCTGCACACCAGTCCTACCGTTATGCGCTCCAGAGCCAACGGGGTCTGAAAAACACGCAGGTAACGTGAGAAAAATGCATGTAGTAGAACTCAGTCTGCCTACTAAGGCTGGAAGTTGATTCCAGTACTCATTCACATACCACGTGAGCTCTTACGACTTTTCGGCTCACGGCACAGGAAGCTTTGTGCTCTGGATAAGGGGATGTGTCAGGCTTGACGCTGGGAGAACACACAGACAGCAGAGAAAGGTACTTTACCATCATTCTCCCATTCTTCTTTCTGGAACTGCTCCAGGAGGTTCTGCGCCCTCTTCTCCGGGTCAGAGCCGGGCATGTTCTTCTTCAGATAACTCAGCACCTTCTGCAGACACACGTACTCGGGCGGCTCTCGGAAATCGTCGGCACATTGGTCGAGCCAGGCTTGTAAAATCGATGCCATCGCACTGTGAGCAAATTCAGAGAGAACACATGGGTTGTATGCAGCAGGTATTGATGCAATCGCATGGATCTGTACCTAATATAACAACAGGAACACTGAGACATTCATCCCCCACGTGAGGGCAGTATGGACACTTCTGTGAGCACAGAATTTAATTTGTTCTTTTTAGGCAAGAAATATTATTAAGATAATACTTCATAGGAAACTAAAGGCTGCTTCTTCAATTACACCTTGAGAAACCAGCGCAGTCATTCATATTTTCTCTGCGTTGTATTATTGGATGTGTTATGAGACAGCTGATACTTGGCCTTTACACAAGCTCCTTGAAGCAAACAGGGCTGTGAATTGTCAAATGAAACAACAGCTCTGCTGCCCACGTCCCGCTCCAGCACCGAACCCTGACTGGGGCTCGCTGGGCGCTGCAAAACCAAACTTACGTCCTGAGCACTGTGCTGGATCCGGGGGAATTCTGGGTTCCATGTTCTTCAGAGCCCGAGATCTCCAGGTTTCCGTATCTGAAAAAATGAGATGGCTGTTTAGAGGAACCTCTACTGAGCAACCCAAACAGCGTAATCCATATACAATTGGCATAAACATATAGATATTGGCATATTCATATACAATTGGCATGAAGACAAGGGCTTCATGCTGGACAATTCCACCGTGGCTGGGGAAGCTGCGGCAGAGATGAAGGGTTTGCACATATCCCCCGTGCACTGGTCTTTTTTTAAGGGACAAGCTGTATTGGTTTTCTTGTGTCGGTCCCAGTTTGGTTCCTTAGCGGTCAGACCACGCACGCTTTCCCCACCTGGCGCTTAAGCTTTAATGAGATTTGGGATGTGGGCAACGTGCATTTACACATGGTGTGTTTACGCTGAAATCCTGAATTTTGCAGGATTCTTTTCTGTCAACATCCCCCTGTCGTGTATAATAAATGACGGCTCAGTTTCCACTCTGTCCCGGCTCTCACCTGTCCAGGAGCAGTTCCAGGACTGTGCTGGTGGAAGCAAAGGCCCTGTACGTGGAGAGGAAGATGCTGATGTATGTGAAGTCATTATCGGTAAAGGCCCTGTACGTGGAGAGGAAGATGCTGATGTATGTGAAGTCATTATCGGCAAAGGCCGTCGGAAGCGTCTCCACCAGCTTTTCCAAAGTTCCAGCTTTCAGGGCCCTGCTGTTGCACGTCTCGTCCGGGCTGACAGTGTGTCCTGCAGGGAACTGGTCCCCTTCAGCCTACAAAGTGGAAACAAAGACAAAGCACAAAACTCAGACAGAAGCCAGAGCCCCGACAGAGCTTGCACAACGAAACACAGATTCCATTCCACCTTTTCACAGGAATAGTCCATCTCTAGTTACTAAACAATTTTGTCGGTTTGGGCTCTCCAAACACCAAATGCTGTATCAAATACTGGAGGACAATCAAGACATTTCTTATTGAAACAGCCAAGTGTTTCCAGTGCTTAAGCTGTAATCTCCTGGTTGCCTTTGAAACTGACCATTCTCTCATAACAGGGCCAACCATTCAAAAACCCCGGATGCTTTCTTAGCATCCAGAAGTTTAAGAAAGGTTTGTCAGACTTCTTGCAGCATGAAAGATCTAAGTTCCTTCACTTACTCCAACCTCTACAAGAAAATACTAAGCAAGGTTTCAAGCTTCTCAGTACTTAAAGGAATTGGTAATAAAGCCCAACTCACTCAAAATGAACAAAACCAGTTGTATTCCTTTCAACACGGGTTCTATGAAATTTTCAGTTAGAGCTGCATTTCTCTCAGACACATCCACTACCAGCCAACGCTTTTCAGCTGAAAAGCCTCCAAATCACTCTACAAATGCAGCATCACTAAGAACTCTTCCCATCAGCTGGAAAATGTACAGGAGGTCAAAAATACTTTCTGCTATTTCTCCCGGTAAAAACAGGAGGCAGAGATGGGAAATCTGCCACTCAAAGTCTCTATACTACCAACCTGGACACTACACCAAAGCAAGTTCTTATATTATTGCCTTGGATCCTGAAGAAAATGTAGAAACATCGCAACATAACATGAAAGTTCTACCCACCTCCTGACCCTCTGGCTCAAACTGCCACAGCTGCACCGATTGCAATGAAGTGAGGACACTTTGATCAGCTGGGGGCTTGGCCACCATGCCAGCTTTACTTACCCCGAGCCATCTTGCTCCTTCGCTGTCAGTCTGCTGGATCTGCGCTCTTCTCAGGCTGTCGCAGTCAACAGCTCCTTCTTGTGCGTCTTCAGCTCCATCCTCAGTTGTGCTCTGCCAGGAAAAGGGCCAAGAGAAACAAGTCAGAGAGAAAGGAACATGGTCCCTGCACAAGCGCAGGCTGCAGACACCAGCATGCCAGCACCAGGATCTCACAACACCTCAACAACGCTCACTTCAGTTGCCACTTTTTAGCTGCCTTCAGTTACCTGGGCCTTTTTGGGCTTTTAACTGAAAGCAGAGAGGAGCTGAGTGCACAACTTACTGCACAAGTCAATGAAAGAGGTAAGAATTAAACCAGAGAGTCCAGATCTCCTGAACCCCACCACTAACAGCCGCTGTATTAACATGCTGATACATGTTGAGGAGCAAAGCACTAGAGAATTGAAAATAGATGTAACAATTAACTTCAGAAATACATATACTGGTCCCCCTGCAACCACATAATGCTTTTTCTTCATACATACCACTTGAATAATTAAAGTTTCAGGGCTTTACTGACTACCATAGCCTTAAGCACAGCAACAACTCAATTAGAAAGGATTTGAGTGCAGTGCAACCAAATCCTGGTTTGGGGAAGCTGGGGTTTGGGGTTTTTTTGGGGGTTGCTTTTCTGGTTTTTTTTTACCTCTTTTAACTCTAAAATATCCCTAAGTCATACAGAACTGTCTGTGCACCAGTGACTTGCCTCTTGAACGCTCTGTGGAACCTCCACGTCTTCCCCAGGTTGGTTCCTCACATTTTCTTCCAGGCTCTGTGGAGTCTCCACGTCTTCTTCAGTTGGCTCGCTTGGAGTCTCCTCTGTGCACTCTGCAGTCTCTGTGTCTTCCTCTGTTGCCTTGCTTAGACCGTTCTCAACACGCTCTGGAGTCTCTGCGTCTTTGTCTGATACCTTGCTTGTAGTCTCCACATCTTCCTCTCTTGTCTCGCTTAGAGTCTGCTCAATGCGCTCTGGAGTCTCCTCAACGCGCTCTGGAGGCTCCTCAGTACACTCTGGGCTCTCCACTTCTTCCTTGGTTGGCTTGGTCAGAGTCTCCTCAAGGCTGTGCAGAGACTCCACATCTTCCTCGTGTCTCTTCTGCCTGGGTGTCCTCCTCCTTGGTCTTCTCCAGCATCTCCAAAGAGACAGGTTCCGAAAGGGGAAGTTCCGAGCCTGTTAGAAAACAACGGAAAAACAGTTTTGAATTGCAGATAGCAACACATTTACTTTTAACGTCCTTGCAAAAGTACCGGGACAAGATCACATGAACCCTGAAATTCAGACACTATTACAATGCAAAAAATAGATAGGATCATAGAAACATTTTGGTTGGAAGAGACCATCGAGTGCAACCGTCAACCCACCCCTGGCACTGCCCCATGTCCCTCAGGACCTCATCTATGTCCCTTTTAAACCCCTCCAGGGATGGTGACCCCACCGCCGCCATGGGCAGCCTGTTCCAATGTCTAATAACCCTTTCACAGAATCCCAGAATCCCAGAATGTCAGGGGTTGGAAGGGACCTGGAAAGCTCATCCAGGAGCAGGAACACCCAGCTGAGGTTCCACAGGAAGGGGTCCAGGCGGGTTTGAATGTCTGCAGAGAAGGAGACTCCACAACCCCCATGGGCAGCCTGGGCCAGGCTCTGACACCCTCACCATGAAGAAGTTTCTTGTCAAATTTAAGAGGAACCTTTTGTGTCTCAGTTTGTACCCGTCACCCCTTGTCCTGTCACTGGTTGTCACTGAGAAGAGCCTGGCTCCATCCTCCTGACACTCACCCTTTACATATTTATAAACATTAATGAGGTCACCCCTCAGTCTCCTCTTCTCCAGCTCCAGAGCCCCAGCTCCCTCAGCCTTTCCTCACACGGGAGATGCTCCACTCCCTCCAGCATCTTGGTGGCTGCGCTGGACTCTCTCCAGCAGTTCCCTGTCCTTCTGGAGCTGAGGGGCCACAACTGGACACAATATTCCAGGTGTGGTCTCCCCAGGGCAGAGCAGAGGGGCAGGAGAACCTCTCTGACCTACTGACCACCCCCTTCTAACCCACCCCGGGTATCATTGGCTTCCTGGCCACAAGGGCCCAGTGCTGGCTCATGGTTTTCCTTCCTCAGTGTGATATATCACACTATATTTCAAATTTAATCTCTTTTTTTTAGCCATGCCTTTTAAGAAATGAGAAAGCGTTACACAAATCCCTTTTATGAAGTGAAACTGCAAAAAGAACTATTACATTTTTTAGCACTAAAGGGACAATTTACCTGGGGAGGGCGGGCGGCGGGGCCCGGCTCGCTCATACCCGTCCGCAGCAGGGCCCGCAGCCGATCCCGCACATGGCGCTGTGTCCGCGTCCGCAGGCAGGGCTGCTGCCGGCTCCGCCAGCCCCGCACTCCCGCTCTCTCTCGCACCGACCGCTCGCCCCCACGCCAACGGCGGCGACGGCTCCGCCGGCACCACGGCGACCGGACGCGGCCTCGCGGCGGCACGCGCCGCCCGCAGCCGGCCAATCGCAGCTCGCCGCCGCTCCGCGCGCGCCCCCTTGCCCCGCCCTCAGCCCGCCCGCAGTCCGAGCCCTTGCTCAGCCGGACAAGGCGCCGGGAGCGGGACAGACGGACCGAGCCGGGAGCGTGGGCATCAGACTGTGCGTGGAACACAACGTGTGCTGCGGCAGAGCCCGGGGCGAGCGCTCCCGGAGCTGCTTCACGCACACGCACCACGCGCTGGGATTTTACTCCTGGCCCTTTAAAGATTCCTAGCACAATTGCTTACATACAGTTCTGAACTAGATATTCATTCTGTGGCTTAAAGTGTTAGTTCGTTAGTAGGCTCTTACTATGTAGCTGGTTAACCCTTTAAAATGTTATTTCCCTCTATCAATATAACTTCATAAACAAGTTTCCTAACTTTTTACATAGAACTTCACCACCTTTTCCTTTTCCAGGTTCAGAGCCCGTGCCCCATTTGGTTATATCTGTAAACATTAAACATCTTCTCAGCACGAACCACAGCTGCATTTCTCACAGTTCCCCTTTTTGCTTTTTATCCCATTGATTCGTGCTTTGACTTCAAAGTTAGCCAGCACCTGCCTAAAATCATTAATTTATACCCCGTTCCTTTTGCTGCCATTTCAGGATCGATAGGCATGGCTGAGATTTGCATGCCTTGGACTGCTGAATGTAGTAACTGAATAAAGCACGGGATCATGCATGGCACAAACAGTAAACGCAGAAATGCACATACTATCACGAACCCTATTTTCTTCCACCAGGCTACAGTTTCGAGACCAATATCCATTAGGTGGACCTGGCCACCAAGTGGGAGGAATAGAGGTACTTGACGAATTTGCCCTCAACGCTAACTGACAAGGGGTTCGTCCAACGTATTCAGTCATTTGAGACCCCCCACATATCCAGCACGAGGTGACATTTAATTCTCGGGCTGTCTTTTCCATAAGATCTATAAACAGGTTTTTCCCTGCTGTCGGTAATTGTAATCCTTTGTCTTTTTGCCTTATTTCCTCATACCAATCACTGCTGTTCTGTACCAATTTCTGTTGCTCTTGCTTTCCTTTTAATTCCTGAGTGGCACTCTTAACTAACTCCTCCTTCTACTGATCTTGCACTCCCCCTCCATCTGAATAGCCCCACTCACCACCTTGTGTAAAACAGATCCTCTGTTCTCCCCTAGGGCAGGAGGCAGAGCCTACAGCGAGTCCACCTTTCTCTAGGTTAGTTGCTACCCATCATTCCTGCCCTTGGATTTCACACTTCTCCAATTTTTTTCTATCATAACATCCAGAATTAATAGGAGCGTGATAATGTAGAACATACTGGGTTAGTCTCCCTATTCTCACACGCTCGTAGCACTTGGTACAGGGATTGGCCAGGCTAAGTTGGGAACAATAAGTCACCACTGCCAGCAAGGGGATCAGGTCCAGGGTTCTGCACCCTCTGCCTCTCTGGCCGACCAGGCTGCAGCCGCAGCCGAGTTCGTCATCTTCTCGGCAGCAAGGGCCGTGTCCCCGCCTTTCCTGTTTTTACCGTTAGCGTGGCGACTTTTTATCGTTTCCCAACTCTTGGCCTTCACTTCCCAGGAACAACAGGAGCAACACGGAATGTGGTTTCTCTGTCTGCACTCTGTTCTCCTCATCACTGGTGGGCTCTAAATTCCCATTCACCCCTTCAGTAAATACCTCCCACCATTCTCCGCTATTCTTTTTCTATTCTTCCAGCGGCAACTGGAATCCTCAACCGAGCCCCGGTTTCCTTATCTTCTGTTCTTAGACATTTCTTACACAATCCTGTCGGTAAGTTCCCTTTGTGGATATGCTTATACCACAGTCCATTTACAACCTAAACATCAGATATAAAATGAGAATTACATATACAACTCGGTTCAACACATTTAGCTATTAAGCCATTCTCATTTTCATTTATACTGGGCATTCACATCAATAACACTAATAGTAGTCACATCACCAATCCTGTGTCAACTTCAATTTCAGTTCCCCTGGTTCTTGAGTTACTTTCCAGGTTCTTTCTTCCATCAGGGCTCCTCTAACTCGAGAGACGCGTGTCCATCCTTTCCCTGCCCTCCCAACAGCTGTTTCTGTAGTTAACAAAACAAGAAAAGGTCCCTCCCATCATGGGGTTGGAGTTTCTTCTTTTCAGGTTTTCATTAGTGTTGCCCCCATATCTACCAGAAATTCTACTTGTTTTGTTCTTTTGGGTTTCTTCTTCCCAATGCGGTGAGCACCACCCAGGCTGCTCACCCAGAAGGACTAAAACTGCTTCCCAGTGCAACCCCAAACACCCTTCACTTCAGCAGGTGACCGCACTTGTGCTTTCAGCTCCTGGGCTGGTGCTGTCCGGGCTTTCCCTGCTCAGCACTGACTGTGTTTTGGGAAGGCAGGAGCCAGTGCAAACCCTTCTCCGCTGTTCTGCTCTTTTTCTGCTCTTTTTCCCCTTTGCTGTGAAGCTCAGCTGCTCCATGAGTTATTGTGTTCTCCTGTGAGCGTGGGGTTTGTCCTCTGCTGTGGAGCACGAGAGCGAAGCCCCCGGAGCCCCGGCTGGTGCAGACCCCGCAGCGAGGGTGACAGACCCGGAGCCAGGAGCAGTTTCCCCAGGGTGAGGAGCAAGTGGAGCTGCTCACACCAAGGGCACAGGCAGGGTTGGTGCACGTCACCGGTTCTAAGGCTGTCACCAGAACCTGACAACCTGACAACAGTGTGCTGGCTCCCCGGGCAGTTGAAGTACAACCAGAACGCAAGAGGCAGCTTAAATTCAGGGTCGTCTTTTTGCCAGGAGCAACAAATGCCGTGATGGAGACAACGGGGAAAAGGTGGAAACTCTCAGACCGCGGTGCAGTCTGAGAGGAAAAGAGATGAACGAGACACTGATGAGCGGGAAGAGTTGACGTATTTATCATAGAAACATTAAAGGTTATAGAGATATGGAATGTTACACGAAGATCAAATATTTAAATACATTCGCTCCAGACACAAAATAGTGTTAAAAAGTTCATCTATTTATTATAGATACATTAAATATTATACAAAGCTCAAACATGATCTAAAGATCAAACATTAAAATCTACTAACTCCAGACAAGAATTGGTGGGAAAACGTTTGCATATTTATTATAGAAGTATTAAATATTAAATAAAGATTAAATAGAATACAAAATCAGACATTAAAATATATTAACTCCAGACACAAATTAGTGGTCAAAAGTTAATCCATTTATTATAGAAACATTCAATATGAGATAAAGATTAAATATCATATAAAGATCAAATATTATCTAGAGATCAAACACTAAAATCTACTAACTCCAGACGAGAATTGGTGGAATAAAGTTCAAGTATTTATTATATAAATATTAAATAAAGATTATGTGTTATATAAAGCTTAAATATTAATCCTAGTAACTCCAGATCAAAAAATACTGGAAAAATGTTTACGTATTTTTATAGAAACATTAAATAATATATAGAGATTAAATATAAGGATCAAATATTAAACTATATTAACTCCAACAAAAATTAGTTGAAAAAAGTTACGTATTTATTATAGAAATGTTACATATCTATAAAAACTAAATACTACATAAGGATCAAATATTAAAATATTTTAACGCCAGACAAGAATTGGTGGGGGAAAAAAGTTCACAGATTTCTTATGTAAATAAAGATTATGTATTAAATAAAGATTATGTATGATATAAAAGCTCAAATCTTAATATATATTAACTCAAGAGAAGAATTAGTGGAAAAAAGTGACGTATTTATGATAGAGATGTTACATCCATGTAAAGATTGAATATGACATAGGGATCAAATATTAGAATATTTTAATGCCAGACAAGAATTGGTGGAAAAAAGTTCAAGTATTTATTCTATAAATATTAAATAAAGATGATGTGTTCTATAAAGCTCAGTTATTAGTATCTATTAACTCCAGAAAAAAAGGGTGGAAAAAAGTTTCTCTATTTATTTTATATGCATCTCTAGATATGTGATATAAAGCTCAAACACTATCTACAGAAGAAACATTAAAATACATTAACTCCAGACAAAAATGGGTTGAAAAACGTTGATATACTTATCATATCAATATTAAATATTATACAAGGATCAAATATTATATAAAGATTTAATAATAAAATATATCAACTCCAGAAAATAATTATTGGGGAAGGTCTATGTACATAGTAAATAAATATTAAATATTAGTACATTAAATAAACATATTAAATAAATATTAAACATTAGTACATTAAATAAACATATCACATAAATATTAAATATCAGTATGTTAAATAAAAAATATTAAATAAAGCTCAAATACTATATACAGCTAAAACATTGAAATATATTAACTCCAAGGAGAAATTAGTGGAAAAAGTTTACGTACTTATTCTGTGAATACTGAATATTATACAAAGCTAAAATATTCTATAAAGCTAAGCTATTTAAATATAGTAACTCCAAGCAGACTTCAGTAGAAAAAAGATGATATAATATTGAAGGTTTCTGTAGAAGTATGGAAAGATTAAATATGATCAACACATCGAGTATTAAAATACATTAACTGCAGACAAACACTGGAAAAAAGTTAATATACTCGTTATAGAAATATTAAATATGATACAAAGCTCAAACATTATATACAGGTCACATATTAAAATATATGAACTCCAGACTAAAACTGGGGGGAAAAAAGTTTACATACTTATAATATAAACAGTAAATCCTATCCAGAGCTCAGCCATTACAACCCATGAAGTGCGGGCTCCTCCTGTGCTGCAGCTTTTCTTCTCAGGATGCAGTCGAAGTTGCCCTGGGTGCTCATGGCGTAGAACACGTTCGCCTTGGGTGGGATCGCCAGCTCCGCAAGAGAGGGAGCAGAGCGAGCGTTCATGGGCGCCCCACTCAGCGTTGGGGGTTTATTCTCACCGGCAGCTGGGACAACGTGGCGATGGCGTTTCTGACGTCGCTCCGCATGTTACTCTGGCCGGCAAAATGCAGCAGAGCTCTTCCAGCAGCAGCAGCAGCAGAGTTCTGCTTCCCCACCTTCGTCCTCGGAGATGATCTGGACCAGCTCGTAATCCTCAGCCGAGCCAGACTGCAGGTTGTGCTTCTCCATGGCTCGCTGGGTGACAGCAGGAGCCTTCTCTTGGTTACTCAGCTGCAAAGAGGGAGTTGCAAGGAGTCGCTTGGTAACCAAGTCGCAGATTCTGCCAGACGCTAAAACACGCTCTTTGCGACACCTGGGGGTGGAGTTAGTTCAAGACAACAGACACTGCTCTAGAAATGCAGCAGGAAATCACAGCCTCTGCTCTCCTGAGCAACCGCTCGGAGAGGTGAGACCTTGTTCTCAGCAGCCATCGAATCCGCAGCAAGAGCTGCCCCAGCTGCTGTTTGCAGACATCCATTAATCCACAGTCTCCCCTGCTAAACACTTTCTGCGATGTCCTGCAAAGATTCTGGGCCTTGGAGCTGGGTTTGCTGGGGAAGGGGCACCTTGTGTCACAGCTCACACACCCCAGTGCTGAGCTGGACACACAACAGCCGGCGCTGGCAGAAGAGCAGGGGCAGCAAAGCCGGCACTTGCTCAGAGTGCTTCCCTTGGCATTGTTGATCAAATACAAGCTTCAATTTCAAAGCCAGAAACCTTGAGAGATGCTCTTTGCAAACCTCTCATTCATCCCCTGCTCCACATGTTTTGATTTGTAACATCGGTCACGTTCCCTGTCAAGGAGGTCTGATCGGGGAATAGGTGTTTCCGAAACTAAAAGCACCATTCAAGTCACCTGGGGTGAAAACACCACCCACAGTAACAGCGCTTTGCTGTTCCCACCGCTCACCAGGATGCTCCTGTAGATGTTGCCGCTTCTGTCCTCTTCTACGCTGGTGCGGATGACGCAGCTCTCTCCGCTCTGCTGGCTGTAGACTGGCAGGACTGGCGGCACTTCTTTTGATGGAACGGGAGTCACGGGGCCGGGGCACTTCTTGGAGCACTTGTCATCAGACGGCAGCAAGGGGGGAGACGAGATCAAACACATTCATTACCATTGAATTTCAAAGATCCAAAAGCTAAAGATGACACTCTTCAGCACAACAGCCTTAACAAGGGCTTCGGCAACCCAGTTAAGGCAGCTTAGGTCAAGAGAGCAGAGTCTGCAGGACAAAGCTCCCTGGGAACGGAACCCAGCCCAGCCCAGGCTTGGTCTGGGCAGTTCCTGGCAGGTCAAACCACAGGGCTGGTGAGCTCTGACCTCACCTGCTTCTCACTTGCTCAGCTGCTCTGCCTGCCCCAGAATTAGGCTGGGCTGATGTACATGAGCCCTCCCCCCAAAATCGCCTTTCCCAGAGCTCAGGTCCCTCCATTCCACTGCCAGCAACGCTCCAGTCAAGATCCACAGGCTTGGGCAAGCGCCTGGGGCCGCCGGCAGCGTCAGCAGCCTCGCACAGGCTGTTTGTGCTGAACACAGGGCCCGGGCCCTACCTTGTGCTGAGGCTCCTCAGCAGTGTCGGTGGGAGGGACGATGGTGACGGTGCTGTCCCCAGAGCTCCCACCTGGAGCAGGTTTGGGCTGCGCGTTGACGGGGGTGCTGAGGGCGCTCACCCCCAAGCCCAGGAACGGCCTAGGGGAGAAAAGAAAGCACAACAGAGCTGGGCTGAGCACAGCTGTCACTTGCTTCAACAATCTGACCTGCTGTTGTGTTTTCCTATCTCGAGTGGCCTATTGTTTGTGTGTGTATAGCAAATTAGACTCTATCCTTATTTGCTCTGTTTTGCTGCTGCAAATTTGAATTGAATTTATAATCCACCAAACAGCGCTCTTGTAAATGATGCTTTCACGACATCATCCTTGGTATCTCAGCCAGCGGTTCATGTCTGCACAGAGCGGTATATAAGCCAAAGTGCTCATTCGTAACTCCTCTGCGTCAAATCTCGCTGTGCGGCACCTCTCGCCCCAGCAGAAAAGCCGGGATTTACAGACCCGTCTTCCCCAAAGCACCGCATACGGGAGCTCATTGGTCAGGAACAGGGCTGAGCTCGGCTTTGGGTGAGATCACAACCTGGCAACTCAAGCTCATTCCCACCTTCAGCAGCAGCTCCCTGCTCGTCGCAAAGTTGTCACAGTCGGAGAAGATTTCGCAAAGCTCTTCGAACATCAGCATTGTGTCCCTGTACAGGAAAAGATTCAATGATTTAAGTTGTTTGTAAGCACTCTGAATCAGACCAGGGTACAATTTTTTTCTCAAGAATCGTTAACAGTTGGGCACAGAAAAGATAAAAGCACCAAAACACATCCAGTGACACACTGCACAGCCTTACTTTGGAACGCAGGCCCAGGTCTTCTTCAGGCGATAAACCGAGGTGGACTGCAAGGCGGAAACGATGGCCTTCAGAGACGAAAAGTTGTTCAGGATCCTACATTGCTGTGAAAGGAGCGGTTAGAAACACAGGAGCGTTAAACGTCAGCATCACCAATAGTCAGTGCTCTTCTGTCTGCCCCGTGTCCTGCTTGCTGCACATTCTCCCTGCTAAGCGGGCACCTCTACAAATACTGAGCATCAAAAATATCACTCCCCCCTACAACCCCCCTGTCCCCTCCCAGCTCCACGGCACCCGCACAAGGAACGTTAAACAGTCGCGAATAAACGCTTTACACGTCCGATACGGATCCACTTCTCCAAGATCTTCGCTCTTGGCTGTGTCTTTAATTCTTTGCTCTCCAGGATGGTGCTGAGCACGCAGTTGGTGACGGCGTTGAACTGCGAGATGGTGGCTCTGATGCTCTGTGCCAGCTGTTTGTTCTCTTTCTTGTCCCTTCGGGACCAGATGCAGCCCAGGCAGTGGTGGGGCACAACGTTCTGGAAGAGTGTCTAGAGGGAAACAGAGGTGTCCAACTCAGCCTGGAGCGCTACTGCCCACAGCAAGAAATGCACGGTTACAGTACAAACTGCAGCTGAATCAGAGGCCTCGCTGCTCACAGGGGGGACAGCAGGCAGTGACAGGCCCGGGGATGACAGGCCCCCCCTCCCCTAGGGGGCGCTCGGCTGGGCCAAAGGACGTTTCCTTGCTTTATATTTTCTACCACATTCATCTGGAGACGAGGAGGAAAGCCATCAGACAGTACCACTGTTCAAAAACAGGTACAGGCCTGGACTAAGATGTTTACAAAAGGTGTTTTTCCACTAATTGTTGTTAAAAACACACTAAACTCATGTGATGTTTGTCTCCCTTGTTTTTCCACTCGTTCACAGACCAGGCCCAAGGACATTCACACATCCCATGCACTTGGGGGCGGTTATCCGGCCCGAGATACCATTCTCACGAGTCTGGGCTATAACTTTTTACAATTACGAGAAATGTACTTCAAAGTAATCTGTCCAAGGCCCTTTATATATTATTATGTTAGTATTATGTCTTTGACCGTCCAGATGGTCACGTTAGTATTGATCTTCCTTTATCATCCAGGTGGCTGGAACCGCACATCTTGCTTTTCCACATTTACTTTCCAACATGAGTCCTCAAGACATTACCTTAGAATCTCTCCCATATGGCCAGTTGAACAGCTTGTCAGAGGAAACAAGGTGAAGTGGGTGCACTCTGATGAAAACAAGGTTTCATACAAGTTAATCATTGTTTTACTTATCTAGTAATACTATATAACAGATTTAAAGCAGTGCAGAGAATGCCACGTTGTACACCTCGTGTTGCAAACATCGGCACTGAGCGTATTTCTGATATGAAATACAGGTGGATGCCTCTTGCAAAATTTTTGTTTCCTTATAGAATGTTTTTCCATTTTGTTTTCCATTGTCTGGACTGCTTTTCCTATTTCTCTTTTTTTTTTTCCATCCTAGGATGTGAATGTAACTTCCTACGATCGGCTCTTTGGGAAAGAGAGTGAAATGCAGGTGTTCACTTTGCTCTAGTTGGGAGGGGAGCAAACACAGCAGTTTTGACTATTGATGTGATTCAGAGCAGCACATCAGGCACATGCGCTGGGTGCAGCTTTTTAGTGCAATACTTGCAGAATCATGAGGGTAAAAACCTCCTCTGCTGAGGCCACGACATGAGGGGCAACGTGTCGGGCAGAGTGACAGAGAGGACCCAGGTGTCCGGGCACCGGCACAGCAGTGGGAGCATGGACACGGACACACATCCACACGCAGGCGTAGCTTTGCTGAAGGGATTTACTGATCATGAGAGGGAAATGGCCCAGGGCTCCCAGGGGATCAGACGGGGTCATCCAGGGATGATCATCTCCTCATGTCACTGGAGGGGGACAGGACACGGCTGTCACCATCAGTTTCAGTTCTGAAATCAGAGCCCAAAATGAGATCTCCAGTGTCAGCTGGGACATGAGGGGAGGCTTCTCCCCACCGTCTCTCTGCAGAGACCCAGGGAAGGAGAGAAGAGTTGGAGCCCTCAATCAACCCAGGACAAGACTCGGTTCTCCTGAGATCCATGTGGCACCCAGAGCTCCTTGGCCAGTGTGTCATTAGCCCCGGATGCCCCTACATCTCCCAGAACCCTGCCCAGCCCTCAGGGTGATCCTTGGGGTCTGTATGGCCCCAGAGCCCCAGCCCGGCCTGCACGGTGACCCTCTGGGTCCGTAGAGCCCCGCTGGGTGCAACAAAAGTCATGGGGGCAGCTCTGTCCAGCGTGGCCTGGGACACAGGGCATGGACAGTCTCCTCTGTTTGCTTCTAGATCCACGTTCTGCCCACCCAGGACCCTTTGTGGGGCTGGAGATGCCCTGATGCTGCTCACCAGCAATGGAGGAGATGGGTGCACTAGCACTTCAGCATCTGGAAGATCTGGAACCTGGTGTTTCTGCTGCAAAACATCATCCACCCTGACAGACAGAGGGAGCTGGGGAGAAAGGTTGGGTGAGGGACACACTTGGGTGCACTGGGAGGCAGGGGAAAGCGATGGGGTCCTTGGGAAGGTGACTCCAGGGAAAATGGGGTGCGTGAGCTTGTGTGGTGGGGCACAGAAAGCAGTGGAGGTCCTGGGGAAGGGGCTGTGTCCTGGGGTATCGTGGGGTGCACTGGGCTGTAGTGGGTTGTGATGGGATGGAAGGGAATGCAATGGGAGCCCTGGGCAATGGGGCATCCCTGGGAAAACACTGGGGAGCAGGGATGTTCTGTGGGGCTGCAGGGGGTGCATGGGAGTGTACTGGGGCACACTGGCATGTTCTGGGGCACACCGGGATGCCCTGGAGTTTCGTGGCCGTGGGAGGGAGGGTGTGGGGCAGCAGAACTTGTGACACCTACTGCAGCCCTCTTCACTCGCCCCAGTTTGAGTCCCTCCTGTAGAGAGACCATGAGACCTCACTGGTCACTGGGATGTCCCAGCCCGAGCAAGGGAGGGGAGGACCAAGGTGCCCTCCAGTTCCCAGACTGGATGCCCTCCAAGTCCGCCCCCCTACTCACATGCAGGAGAGACCCTCCACTTGCTTCCAGCAATGTTCCTGGAAATGCCTATGAAAGAAGAGAAAGGGGTTGGAGACAAATGGGGCTGTGGGTGGGGCACAGGTGTCCCCAGCCCCACCCAGGCCCATGGATTCTCCCTCATCTGAGCGTGAAAATCCCTTCTGCTCCCCCCAACCTCATTCCTCCAAGTTTCACCTGGGATACCTGTTCATGGCGGACCAGGGCTTGGGTTGGAGAAAAGGATAACATGGGAATTTGGGGCCTCCAAGGAGGACGGTGGCTGGGGGGGACCCAGAGGCAGGGCACTGTTGTGAACTCGCAGAACCCAAGGGACCGGGCTGGGGGTGCTGGAGGGACAGGACTGCATGGGATGCAAGTGAGGGGTAAAGAATTCAAGGGGAGGGGACACGGGGAATTCAGGTGAGGTTGTTGGTGGGGGCAGGAGGAAGTGGACAGCAGAGGAACAAAACGCGGGGATCGGGAAAGTGCTTGGGAGGGGGTGTTCAAGGAGGGGGATCTGGGGGCACTACCGCAGTGGACAGGGTGAAAGGCAAAGGGCGGAGTGGAAAGATGGAAAGAAAGGCATTGGCATCCATCAAAGGGAGAGCATTTGGGGACCCTCTATAGGACACAGAGGAGATCCTGAGGAGGAGATACCTGAGGGGTCTTAAAGGATGGAATGGGGAGGCCCAAAGAAGAGGGGTGTGGGGGCACCAAGACAAGAAACCGGGAGGGGCCCTCACTGGAGCCTCACCTGCGCATCCTCCAGGGTGCACAGCAGGATGGTGAAGAGCAGGGCCACACTGAGCACTGCGACCTTCATCTTCCTCTGCGGTGCAGCGAGTCCTGGGTGATGCCAGAAAAGGTGAGGGCACCTTTATCCCTCCCAGGACGACTCCTTGCCCCTCCCTACGCCTCCAGCCCCCAGGGCAAAGCTTGGCAGAGACACCCGCCCTGGCAACCCAGCCTTGGCACAGAGTCACTCCCGCCTTGAGCACTGATCCAGCTGCCTTCCCTGGCATCAGTGCCGCTTCCTGCATGGGGCAGCTGCACGGGGAAGGGCCCAGGCATCCACAGTGGTGAGGGGGGACAGCAGTGTGTCCCTGACAGCCAGACACCCTATGGTGATGACCCACTGCTCCAACTCGAAACCATCCTGCAACAACCCCAAAAGCCTGATCCCCCCACCTGCCAGTGCCCCTCACCTCCCAGCACCACCATCTCCCAGTGCCCCTCAACTCCCAGGCCAGTCTTTCCCTATGGAACCCCCCCTAGAGATGACACCAGCCTCAAATCTGGGGTCTCTAAGCACAATTATCTCTGAGCCCTTTCCAGCCCCTTAAATAAATGAGGGGCTGGGAGTCACTCCTCTTCTTGGGGCACCAGGGACCCCAGGATTAGGGAACTCTGGGAGGTGGGAGGACAGCTGGGGCAATGTGGACAGCTGGTGACTGGGATCCTCAGTCACTGGTGGCACTGCCAATGGGGAGCACTGGTGAATCCTGGGCTCTGGGAGAGGAGGGCTGGGCTTGGGGGAAGTGCTGGGGTGGTGTCAGTGCCCAGCTCCAGCCCACCCCATTTCCCTTGCACCGCCAGCCCCCAACTGGTCCAGTCTGCAGCCACAGCTGAGAACAGAGCAGAGGGAACATCCCCTGCCCTGGCTCTCACCTGTCCCTGTCCGGGGTCACTGCGCCCTCCCAGACAACCTGGGTCCCGCCCTGTAGAGTTGATCCCACATGGTGGGTCCCAGTGTCCCTGTCCCCAACAAGGCTCTGGCTCCAGCCCTGTCCCTTCCTGGGACTTGGCCACAGCTCACCAAAGGCCCTTGTCCCCACCGAGTGTCCCTTCAATGCCCCCATCCTCGGCCCAGGCCAGCGCTGTCCCTGAGCAGGACGTGGCCATCCAGAGGGACGTGATGAAGCGGGCGCTTGTTCCCAGGCAGCCGCTCGGAGCTCATTGCAGGACGGAGCTCCCCTGGCACGAGGAGGGATGTTTGCTCCCACAGCAGCTCTGATAAGCTCTGTTTGCCCAGGGCCCATGGCACAAGAAGCCCGTTCACCAAGATCGGTGCCTCACAGTGACCGATCAGGGGATCCAGGGCAGTTAAAGCAGCCTGGAAGCCTGGGCTCCCCCAGCCCTGGCAGCGGGCAGAGCCCACAGAGAAGGGCAGTGCTGGGGCAGCGGGGAGGAGCAGCTCCTGGGGCACCCGCACGCCTGGGGCTCCCTGGCTGCCCTGGGCACAGGCTGGAGCCCAGAGGCCGGGGGGTCCCAGGGGAGCAGCTGGACAGCCGGGGTGCCGCTCTGCTTCGGGACAGCCTGGGGAGTCCTGCCGGAGTGGGGCTCAGAGCAGCTGGGGGATGGAGCTGTGTCCCCAGGGGCACGGCCTCCCCTGCCCTCTCCCCCGCCCGCCTTGCAGCTCTCCCTGGCTTTTTGCGGGGCGCGGGGTTCCCTTCACTGCACCCCTGGCCCAAACATCCCCATCCTGGGGGCCCCGGTCAGCATCCTCTGGGCACTGTGGGGCAGTGTGACAGTGGGGGAATCAATGGGTTTATAACTCCAGTCTCAGTGGCTGCTGCCCGGGCGACCTGGATGTTGAGCGGTTTCCAGCACCAGTCTGTGCTCACTGACTGGAGCAGAAGAGGGATCTCAGATTCCCAAGACCCGATTTCTGTCCCTGCAGAGCTGGCAGCCCTTCAGGGACATACCTGTGTTTGCTTTGATATTCTTCAGTGGCTGACTCTGGGCTGTGTGAGCATCTCCATGATGTACTTTTACAACCATGTTCTCCGTACAGACAGCAACACCTTGCCACAGTTCAGCAGCCTCTTGGAAAGTAAATGTGGAAAAGCAAGATGTGCGGTTCCAGCCACCTGGATGATAAAGGAAGATCAATACTAACATGACCATCTGGACGGTCAAAGACATAATACTAACATAATAACATAGAAAGGGCCTTGGACAGAGTACTTTGAAGTACGTTTCTCATAACTGTAAAACGTTATAGCCCAGACTCGTGAGAATGGTATCTCGGGCCAGATAACCGCCCCCAAGTGCATGGGATTTGTGATGTCCTTGGGCCTGGTCTGTGAACGAGTGGGAACGTAACTGAAATAAACATCACATGAGTTTAGTGTGTTTTTAATAACAATTACTGGAAAAACATCTTATGTACCATCTTAGTCCAGGCCCATATCTGTCCCCCAAGGAATGTATTTTGGTGTTGGGGCAGGGGAGGAGCACAGACAGGCAGCCTGGACCCCTGGGTCCTCTGCCCTGCTCGGGGAGGGGAGGTCGTTCCCTGTATGATGGGCTCAGCACTCCTGGGCTCACAGGAGATGTCACCCCCTCCAGAAGCCATCTGCTGTTCACAAGGCCACCAGTGCAGCAAGTCAACATTCATTTGATGCAACCAGTCTGTTAGAGCCAGTAATCCTGTGTAAAATCGATGCAAAATTACCACTGTGCTTAACTACAATGTGGCATGGAACAACCAGGCACTGACAAATCTCTCTGTTTTCCCTGGGAAATCACATTTGTGGCACTTTCACCCCCAAATCTCAGCAGCAGCGTCTGTTAACACCGGTTAACAGCTTTGGGTACCCAGAGCTGCCTTCAGCTCACGTGAAAATGTCTCCTCACGCCCAGTGTGAGCCCAAGAACGACGCCTCCCCAATGCCCAAACTGAGGAACCTCAAGCAGTGCCCCCTTCTCCAAGGGCTGCGTTACAATCTGTGACAGAAAGGGGCTTCCACAGCCTGGAAAAGCTCCACAAGGAACTGGAGATTCCTGGGTCTCAGAGTAATTCTAGAGCTCAAGTGGTGACAGCCATCAGCTCCAGCTCAGACAATACATGCCAACGCCCATCACTGACCCAGGAAGGCAGCTCTTCCTGTCCTGCCCAACGCCTTCAAATCCAGCACACTTTGTCCCTCCAACAGGAGGCAGCTGATTGATTTCTAACACCACTCTTCTCTGTCTACTTCGAGATGAACCAGACATACGTTATACAAGCAACCAAGTCCCCGCCTGGAAGCAGCGGAGCCTTTTGCCTTCTCCTTCCCACCCCACTTTGCAGGAGAAGGAAAACAAACGGCAGAAGAGACGCTGAGAAATTCAACCACCAAATGGAGAGGAAACCTTTGAGAGCGGGAAAACTTATCCGTACAATGGAGAGAGCTACGCTGAATGAATAACACTGAAAACGAACCCTTCTTGCAGGGTAAAGTGCACAGCAATTCAAGACCTGCTGAACAGACCCCTGCCATTCTCAGCAATAAACAACCCCCAAGGCTCAACCAGCCAGCCAGGGTCACTGCTCTAAATCCAAGCGCAGCTGCACCGACCTGAGCCAACACGGACACAGCCGCCTCCCTTGGCCCACACGAAGCTGCACAGGCCACGCGCTGCTCCAACAGGAACGTGCTGGGGACACTCGGGTTTCTCATGGCGGCCTCTGCGCTGTCACCTGCACAAAGCACCAAGAGACCGGCAGCTGTGGGCTCAGCTCCGGGGGTTCCCGGGACCGGGGTCTCCAAGGGCCCGTTCGCACACGGATCCTTGTGCGCGCGCCCCGACCGCGGGCGCCTCTCCCGCCCCCATCCCGACCCGCCGCTCGCTCCCCCGGACCCGCCGCTCGCCTCCCCGGACCCGCCGCTCGCCCCCCCCGACCCGCTCAGCAGCCTCCGCTCGCCCCAGCCCTGTAGCCGGAAATTGCGTCACCGGGAGGGGCGAGCCGAGCGGCGCTGCCGGCAGGACCCCGACAGAGCTGTCCAATTATTCGCCTGACCCGCCAAATTTTTATACGAAATGTGAATGAGTTGAACAGTTATTAAAATAACAAAGTCTCTGGCAGCCGTGCCGTCATGGTGGCTCAGTGCAGTGGGAAACCCCCTGAACTGCAGGTCAGCCTCAGCTCTCAGATGAGCTCCTCCCCGCCCTCCGCACCGCTGACCCCGCAGCACAAAGCGCGACCGGCGCGTCCCGCGGGCGGACTCGGTGTCCGCGCTCGTTCGTCGCCTCCTCGCTGGCTGCAGCGGGACTGAGGGGCTGTGGGTTCCAAACCTGCGGTTTGCTGCCCTTGCACAGAGGAGAAGGCTCGGCTGCTGAGAACAGGTTCCGTGTTAAACTCGGCTGAAGAGAAGTTTCTCCTCCTGGGATCTCAGAACAGCAGCAGCTCCAAGGAACTGACAGAGCATGGGCCGCGGGCATTTCTCAGTGTCTGTGCTGAGAGGTTTGATCTGGGCGTTGTTAATGCCAGAAAGAGGTGGAAAGATAGAGAGATAAAGATGAGGGGTCGTGCTGCACAGAGTTACAGCATTTTTGCAAATGAGGAACTGAAATACGTAGCTTACGCTTTTTCTATGGATAAACAACATTTAATCCAATTCCTTAACTGTATTCCTTGAACACGTGTTCGTTAGAGCACAAGCCAAACAGCGCTGGGTGCACGGGCGATTCACTCTTTGTACTGGACATTCACATTAACAGTGCTGATAGTGGTTACATCACCAATCCCGTGTCCATTTCAATTTCAATTCCCCTGGTCCTTGGGTTACTCCCCAGGTTCTTTCTCCCGTCCGTGGTCCTTTAACTCAAGAGCCGTGTGTCCACCCTTTCTCTGCAGTCCGAACGGCTGGTTCTGTAGTTAATAAGGCAAGAAAAGGTCCTTCCCATCGTGGGGTCAGAGTTTCCTCTTTCCAGGTTTTAATTAGTACTTTATCCCCAGGTTGTATTTTATGAATCGGAAACCCTAAAGGCAGAGTCTGATTTAAAATCTCTTTCTCCCTTCATTTAGTTCCTGCGACTATAAACTTCATATGCAATTTCAATTAGCTGAGCAATAGTTACATCCCTCAGCTCCTCCCTTTTGTAGTTTCTTACACTAATTTCAGACCCAGATCAGTCTGTGCGCAGAACAACACTGACTGCAACACAGCTAACCCAGAATTTCACATTCACATCACTTCCCCCTCTCATTTACTCTCATGTGTACAGATGCATCTGAACGGGGAGCGCGGTGGCACTTTAATAATGGAACCGGTTCTCATTTTGTAATTATCTCCCCGAACAAAATTCTTTTGGTACCAAATATAAACGTGCGAAGTAAAAGGCTGAGCTCAGACACACAAACCGCACGCCAAGCTCAAATATACAAACAGATCACAATTACATTCATTGAAGACAATATCTCGATCTTAGCCTTGCGCCTTTGGGCCGCTCGCTGCTCAGCCGGGTGGAGGCACCGCTGGGGCTCCTGACAAACAGGGCAGTGCGGCTGGAGCCCCATCGGCACCCGCCCCGCTGCTCCAGCGAGCTGGGCTGGGCAAGGCTTTGATTGGTGTCCATCTGGGTGATACAACTGTTATCCCAAAACCAGGGGTCTGTACTCGCTGTGCACACGGAAGAAAAGCCACATTTAGTACACCGAGATGAGACACAGCCTGTCAAAAGCAGCACGAAAAACACACGTTCTCACTGTTTTCCCTACACACTACACTGAATTCTAAACAATGTAGCCTTGTATTAACTTTCCAAACATTAACATAATGTGTTTTCCAGTAAAACATAGGCTGTGTTGTAAATCCAAAGCGAGTAATGCCATGGTTTGCACAGTTCTGATGTGAATATTGGTGTTTGTGCCCAGCAACACATTGTATTTCATTGTGAATGCGCCAGAATATTTCCGGTCTGACTTTGTGTTGTACAGATAATGTCAGATTGGTTTTAGATCGTGTGGGTTCAAGGTTTGCACAGCTGAACGTGCTGCCGTGGTGTGCGTCTGTCTGTCCAGAGCCGGTAACGTGTATGTTTGTACAGCTTGTGTGTGATTTCTGTTTCTTGCAATAACAATTGTTTGGAGTGTGGTTTTTGCCATTTTCACATTGTATCACTCAGCTCTTGTTTTTCAATGCTTTTTTTTTTGCCTAATGGTTTTTGGAAAAGTTCTCAAAAACCACTGAGAAACCGTTATTGTTAAACTTGGTGCTGTTTCTTTCTTGTGACTTGGGGCTTCAAAGAAATACCCAAACCAATACATTCCATACATTTGGAAGACAGTTCTGTGCAGCTAAATGATTCCTTTTCTTGTCCTTAAATACTTGGGCATTTGTGCTAGAACTGTGTAACAGGAGTGATATTGTTGGGGCACCTCTGAGTGTAAGTTTGTCTTGGATAGATTGCCATGAATGTAGACACTGCTGCTCCACAAAGTGATGTTCTGAAGTTCTGCATTTGATCTTTTCACTTCATCTGATGAAGCAGTGGAGTTTAATCATTTGTCTGCAAATGAAACTCCCTAAAAGGCAGTGTACAGGGAACCTGCGGCAGGGAGCTCCTGATTCCCACCTGACTCCTCCAAAGGCCTCTCTTAAAAGTGAACAAAAGTCAACAAAAGCTGCGGCCCCTCCCTCCTGGGCCACTGCGGTGGGCGCCTCCCCTGAGACCACAGGAAGGTCCAGGCTCCTTGTCCTGAGTGGTCAGGGCATCGCTGGCAGGTGGCACCTGCTCGCCTGCTCAGGGCCACTCTTGGGTGCCTTCATGGCCCAAAATCCCCGGGGATGCCACAGGGCCACCCACTTTTTCCTCGCAGAGGGCACCAGTGCCCAGGAGGCCTGGACATAGAGGTGGGCAGGGAAATGGAGATAGGCTGGTGTCGAGGGTTAAGATTGCGGGGTGACAATCAAACCCTGGCAGATGTGTTGTCAACCTCCTCTCCCCCCAACTTCCCCCTTTTGCCCCTCCCTCTCCCCCCTTCCCACTCAGCACAGGCGATCGGGAGGGAAAGAAGGACAGAGAGAAGAGAGTTGGAAAAGTTAAAGATGTTTTACTAATGCTACTGATAAGAACAGAGAAAATAACACAAATATACAAAACCAATCTTGAAAGTCTCAGCAACTGCAGAGCCAGCACCCAAAGTCCTGGATTGGACTCTGTAGCCAACCGGAGCTGGATTCAGTCTCTCACTGGCCTCAGTTCGCAGGGACGACCAGCAAGGTCCTCTCCTGATGTCGGCCATGAGCAGAAGGGAAGGAAAAAGGCAAAAGGGAAGGAAAAGGGACGAGATCCTCGTGATCTCCCGCTTTTATATGAAGTATTCACGTGAATGGAATGTTATACACAGTTGGTCATCAGTTTCTCGTTGCCCCTCTCGTGAGATGTCCATCCGTGCTTATCAATAAGTTTTCATTCCATTGCTACGTTTATGTCCTGGTTTTGTTAAAAACAAGTTTCTCTTTTAGTGAATTTGCCTGTCAGCTAAAGCCTTCATGTCAGCTGCATTTTCCTGGAGAACCCAACACATGTTTTGGTTAAACCCAGCAATGGAATGGAAACTTATTGATAAGCACGGATGGACATCTCGCGAGGGGGGCAATGAGAAAACTGATGACTGAGCGACTGACCAATGGTGAATAACATTCTGTTCACGTGAATACTTCATATAAAAGTGGGAGATCACGAGGATCTCGCCCCTTTTCCCTTTTCCCTTTCTTTCCTCATGGCCTTTTTCTTGTTTTGTTAACTACAGAACCAGCTGTTTGGAGGGCAGAGAAAAGATGGACACACGCCTCTCAAGCTAAAGGACCCCTGACGGAAGAAAGAACCTTGAAAGTATCTCAAGAACCGGGCAAACTGAAATTGAAGTTGACTCGGGGTTGTAAATGGACTGTGGTATAAGCATATCCACAAAGGGAACTTACCAACAGGATTGTGTAAGAAATGTCTAAGAATAGAAGATCAGGAAACCAGAGCTCGGTTGAGGATTCCAGTTGCCACTGGAAGAATAGAAAAAAAATAGCCAAGAATGGTGGGAGGTATTTACTGAAGGGGTGAATGGGAATTTAGAGAGTCCACCAGTGATGAAAAGAATAGAGTGCAGACAGAGAAATCAAATTCCGTGTTGCTCCTGTTGTTCCTAGGAAGTGAAGGCCAAGAGTTGGGAAACGATAATCGCCACGCTAACGACAAAAACAGGAAAGGCGGGGACACGGCCCTCGCTGCCGAGAAGACGACGAACTCGGCTGCGGCTGCAACCTGCTCGGCCAGAGAGCGTGGAAACCTGGACCTGATCCTCTTGCCAGGAGCGGTGACTTATTCTTCCCAACTTAGCCTGGCTAATCCCTGTACCAAGTGCTACGAGCGTGTGAGAATAGGAAGACTAACCCAGTATGTTCTACATTATCACACTCGTATTAATTCTGGATGTTATGATAGAACAAAATTGGAGAAGTGTGAAATCCAAGGGCAGAAATTATGGGTAGCAACTAACCTAGAGAAAGGTGGACTCGCTGTAGGCTCTGCCTCCTGCCCTAGGGGACAACAGAGCATCTGTTTTACACAAGCTGGTAGGAGGGGCTATTCAGATGGAGGGGGAGTGCAAGACAAAACTTGAAACAGAGAGGAGTTTAATAAATGCCCCATAGGAGGAATGCAAACTTGGAAAGATGGTGAATGGCCTGCACAAAGAATATCTGAATACTATGATCCAGCCACATGGGCCCAAGATGGAAACTGGGGATCCCGTACCCCTATATATATGCTAAACCAAATTATTCGGTTGCAAGCAGTGGTTGAAATAATAAGCAACCAGACGGCTGAGGCACCGAATCTCATAGCGAGACAATTGTCTCAGACCAGAGCTGCAGTGTACCAAAATCAGGGAGCGTGAGATTGGCTTTTAGCTGAAGAGAGGGGGGCGTCTGTGGGAAACTGAATACTTCGGAGTGTTGTTTGGAAAGAGATAACGATGGGGAAGCCATAATGAAAATAGCAGAGGAGATAAAACGCGTTGCACATGTACCAGTACAGAAATGGAATTCTATACTTACTAGCCATTGGTGGGGTAACTTATTTGGGGGAGCCTGGTGGAAGAAAATAGGCTTCACGATAGTATGTGCATTTCTGGGTTTACTGTTTCTGCCACGTATGACCCCGTGCTTTGTTCGGTTAATACATTCAGAAGTCCAAGCCATGCAAATCTCAGGCACGCCTACAGATCCTGAAATGGCAGCAAAAGGAACGGGGTATAAACTAATGATTTTAAAAGATAACACCAAACTGGACCTGGCCATCGCACTGGGAAGAAGAAACCCAAAAGGAAAGCGCTAGGAACTGCAGTGAGCGGGGTCACCACGCCAAAGAGCGCGAGCTCCCGCTGCAGCCCAACAGACGCCATTGCTGCCGGGGCACCAGCCACCCGGTCATCAGCTGCCCCAGAAGAGCAACACGAATGTTTTGTTCAACATGAGAATTTGTTTGTTCTTTGAGGGAGAAAGATAAGTCTTCTCCTGTCGAAGCAGCCTTCTTACTTGTGGTCCGAGAAAAGGTTAAATAGGGAATCATCACGTTAGTACAAGAATTTACTAACCTTCCCGAAAAGGGGGGAACTGACAGAGGGAACTAACTAACTAACTAACCCATTATGTTAAGAAAAAACAGAACCTCGTCGAATGCCAAGGTAAGAGGTTTTACAGCACCTAGATGTAAACTTGAGAAGACGAGATAACGAAGATTTACAGCAAAAGGGGGGAACCAGTCTGATTTCAATCGACTTGGCAGCTTGGGTTCCAGTCCACTCAACATAATGAGCCAAAGGTAAAGAGGTCACTGTGACGAGGCTGAAGGAGCCTTCATCCAAAGACCCTCCTCAAGACCACCAGATGGCACTGCGCAGGTGCAACAGGGAGGGGTCAAGGAGGAGACTACGGAAATGATCACCTGGGACTCATTTTAAGAAGAAGCGGGAAAGGTTATGAATATGTAGAGGCGTTCCTGGGGTCATTATGAATACGTAACACCTTACTGTATTTAAACACACCTCATTCAGCTTCTTTGGGGAACTCAGAACTTGCTGAGCTGACACCAAGTCCTGCTGTGTCCCTGTCACCCGCAGAGTGCCCGCATCCTCCCCACGGTAGCGGGCATTGTGACAAAGGTTCTATGTCAGCTGGGTGTGGCAGCCGAGCGCCCCCTAGGGGAGGGGGAGCCTGTCAGCCCCGGGCCTGTCACTGCCTGCTGTCCCCCCTGTCAGCAGCGAGGCCTCGGAAAAGTTTCCAAAACATCCCCAGACTTGGGTCCAGCGTGGCCAAAAGTCTCCAAGAGACAAGTCGGAAAGAAGGATATGGAACAAAGGGAGAAAGCGAAGGGAGCAAGCCAAAGGGAGGGAAGAGGAAAATCTAGTGCCGGGCTGCAGGACTGAAATGGAGGAATGGAAAGACAAAAGCCAGGAAGCAGGAGAGTTTGAGAAAAGGAGAGAGGAAAGAAGAGACATGCAGCCAGACGAGGGCTTAGTGAGAGAGGCTGGCACAGAGAACAGGATGAGAAGGAAATAAGGCAAGGCAAGGCTGGGCCAAAGGACGTTTCCTCGCTTTATATTTTCTACCACATTCATCTGGAGACGAGGAGGGAAGCCATCAGATCTGATGGATTAGGCCCAGTCAAAAACCCCGGCTACTTGAGACACTTAGACTAAGCCTAAAATGCAAAGATCTCTCCATAAGGATGGGTTTTATACTCTACTTCCACAATCTGCTGGCAGTACAAAAGAATAAGCGGCAGATCTACTTAGGCTGAGTCACGGTGGTTTTGTGCGGAAGGATATGGAACAAAGGGAGAAAGCAAAGGGAGCAGGACAAAGGGAGGGAAGAGGAAAAACTAGTGCTGAGCTGCAGGACTGAAATGGAGGAGGTTTTGCATTTTCTTATGATACAGTTGTATAGGTGGCTTCAAGCCTAGACAACACGATTTCACGTTTTTCTTCTGGAGTTATGCATTTGCTGTTCTTTCTTTCTTCTTGTTCTTTTAGCAGGATCATTTTATCTGAGCATGGCAGTGGCCCTAAAGGCACTTGCTTTGATAGAGCTGTCCAATAAGGTGTTGAACAAGTCCTCGCAGACACGCAATGATGTAGCACGCTATAGAAATCAGTGCTTCTGTTACTTCGATTAAAGAAGTAATTTCTCTCAATTTTCCAAACCAAGATTCTAACAATCCCATGAGTGGACTATCTACACCTGAATTCTCAGCCAATTCTTCTGCTGAAGCTGTGGTTAGACATATATCACCTTTTTCTGCCAACATCCTATCTGGGACCATGTTATTTTCCCATGCCATTCTACTAGTAGCATCTAATTGTTTGGTGATTCATTTAACTGCTTGTCTAGTATAACTTATAAATAAATGTTATTTATCCCGTCTACATTCTTGTTTGTAGTTACCTACCAAAACAAAAAGGACTCAGAACCCGCAGCTACCTTGACTTCTTGCTTTGTGTTCCTTGGGGACTCCTCTGGGGACCCCAATCTAATTGAAATAAACCCTGTCATCAGAGGAAAGCCCTCAACTCCTTTTTCTGTTGCCCTGATGGATCACAGTGTTCAAATGCCAGGGTAAAAGGAATTTCCAATTGTACGACGTCACAGGTACCTTCCCAGTGGGGGATAAAATGGAATGAAGTGTCATCTTCCCACAGTACCACCAAAGATCCACTCAAGAAGCATTTGAGGACATATGAGGACCAACTTCCCGTGTCTCTGCACACCTACTCATGTTCCTAGGAACTTGGTATCATTCCTGCCGCGTCGTGAGAGACAGGCAGTATGATTTTCAATTATTCCTGAAAATGCCAGGGGAATTTTGATATTTTCCCCTGCAAAGCTGGAAACAGTAGGGAGAGAGTATGACACGACTTATTTCTCCATGCCGTAGAGTCTTGGCATAAGGCTAAGACGCACTCCATCCCCTGTCAATCTTCGCTCCACCCCAGAGGGAAGGGTACCACTTGGGCCACAGGCCTTCCTGCCGCACAGGCATAGCAATTGCTCGTTTAGGCTTTGCACCATATATTTGATCCATTCTACCCAGGCATTTGTACCTCCATATATTTTGAACCTTCCCAGGGCATCTTTTCTACTAATGTCTATTTGTGATCCATAAACCCCACTTACTGAATCATCTGCTCTCTGCCTTGCAATTAGCAAAGGGTTGCACTGCAGAGACTCACATCCTGGGAGAGACTGTCCTTTAGATAGGGTCATTTTTCTTTGCAACTCTATAACCGTTCATTGCTCACTGTCCATCCCCTAAACTCTGTGCTCCAAATAACACTGTACCAGGAGGGGCAATGAGAGACAGTAACAAAAACTGTGCACTTCTTTAAATCATCCTTAGACTCAGGCCCCTTGGACACGTTTCTTTTCATAACTCCATTCTCTTTAGCTCTGTACATCCCCACAGTTAAGGATGTGGCAATCATCTACTCAAATTGTTAGGGAACCTTCAGTTTCAGTGACGTTTGTTAAGTAACCCATTTGTAAATTCTACATACACAGGATTAACAATCCCCAAAGGTTTCATTTCATTTTCATCTCTGTATCTTTAGTCGAAGGGGGTCATCAGTTGTCAATACTTGCCACTCGTCATTGTCCTTTGGAGGTTCCATTGGCTCTTTAATCCGTGTCTAATGAGTCCACCCTTTCTCAGCTGGTCGTACCACTGTCTTGGTGAGCAGCAGAACTTGAAATGCTCCTTCCCAATCTGGCTGAAGCTTCCGTTTCTTTCCAGGATTTGACCAGGACCCAGTTTTCAGGCTGAAACTTGTGAGCTGCAAACTCTAAAGGCAGAGTTTGTGCCAGAAGGCCTTGTGCCTGAGAGAAGATAGGCAAGACAACCCGAGTATACAGTTTTTGAGAAATAAATCCTTAGTTTCAAACTGTGGAGGTCCACCTGTTATTAAACTTTTGCTACCACTGCTGCTGCGGCAGTGCTCAGGAGGAAAGCTTCTCCCCAGCTGGCAAGGTGATCAACCAACACTAGTATGTATTTAATTCCACCAGCTACAGGCAAATCACCTTGAATATTTTGAGAGAGTTGTAAACTTGGACCCTGCCCTCCTGCAGGCTGCTTTTTAAGTGCCTTTTTATTTCTTCTTTTACAAACCACCCATCTTTCACAAATTTGCTTGGCTATAGTATAAATTCCCGTATTACGTCACACATTGCTTGTGTTCCCCAATAACTCTCCTGATGTAGAATCGCTAATACCTCCCTCATGATTTGCTTATTTAACATTTCTCTACCATCTGGGAGTACCCATTTCCCACTCTGTTCCCTGGCTCCTAATTCTTGGAGGACTTCTTCTTATTTTTCATCAAAAACTGGAATTTCCTGTGAGGCCAGGACCTCAAGCGTGAGATAACTTACAGTTATCACTTCAGGTTTTAAGGCTGCTTCTCAGGCCATTTCATCTGATAACCAATCTCCCCTGACACAAAAGGAGTTTCCCCTCTGATGTCCCAATGGACATCATGCACTACAGCCACTTCTATTGGTGACATCAGATTATGTAACACTTGTCCAACTGGTTCTTCACAAACCAATTCTTTCCCTTTGCTATTCATTAGACCCCATTCTTCCCAGATTTTCCCAAAGGTGTGCACTACTCCAAATGCACATCTAGAACCGTTACAGATGGTACCTTCTTTTCCATCTAACATTTGCAGTGCCTGATTGACAGCGTATAGCTGGCATGTTTGAGCTGACCAGTTATTAGGTAACCTGCCCGTTTCTTATTTCACCACTCACACCTTCAACGATGGCACACCCATTGTGTCTTTTCCCCTGAATTATCCCTGAAGTCCCATCTATGAGGAGGTGCAGCCCATTGTCATCTCTCCTCAGGAAAGCAGCAGGGTTTAATTTCCTGCTTTCTTTCACCAGAAGAGCGGTGACTGCTGCAGTTTGCACACACTCAAGACACTGGCTCTAAGAGCTTAGATAAGTGTGCCACTGGCTGTCGCTTCCCCCCAGCCCACTTGCTGGTGGAGCAGTGTGGGAGGCAGAACAGGCCACCCTGTGCAAGCATTGCTCAACAGTACCAAAAACATCTCTGTATTATCAACACTGGTTTTAGCACGAATCAAAAAACATAGTCCCATACTAGGTACCACAAAGAACATTAACTCCACCCTGGCCAAAACCAACACAAACTTCCAGGTAATAGAATAGCTCTCAAATTTTCTCCTTATCACCCCCCCAGGCAGTAACTGTGCTTCCACACCCAGAGCCTGTAAAACGTTTGTCTCTAATAAATAAGCTGGGGAATCTTCCACTAATATATTCCTTCCCCACACACTTTTAATTCTTATTATCACAGATAGGAATTTATTCATAATTGTCTCTCCTTCCTCCCTGCTACCCCATTTATTACAACTCTTTCTTCAGTTTTAGATCTTTTTAGGGTAGAATTTAGAAGGGATAGGGTAGCTTCTGTTTTTACTAAAAACTAGACCTCATTACCTCCTACTTTACCAATTACATGCCCCTTTGCCATTTAAACAAGTTGCCCCACAAAAAAGAAACACCACAAATATTTTCAGCCCCTCTGATTTTCCAAAGTGTATTGAGTTTTCCTCCTTTAGTCATTTCTAACAGTTGCCGTCCTCGGGGTAAATATCCCACATTTCCACAACAATAGCATTCCATTTTCTCTCACTCTCTCACTGTACCAAGTGCTACGAGCGTGTGAGAATAGGAAGACTAACCCAGTATGTTCTACATTATCACACTCGTATTAATTCTGGATGTTATGATAGAACAAAATTGGAGAAGTGTGAAATCCAAGGGCAGAAATTATGGGTAGCAACTAACCTAGAGAAAGGTGGACTCGCTGTAGGCTCTGCCTCCTGCCCTAGGGGAGAACAGAGGATCTGTTTTACACAAGCTGGTAGGAGGGGCTATTCAGATGGAGGGGGAGTGCAAGACAAAACTTGAAACAGAGAGGAGTTTAATAAATGCCCCATAGGAGGAATGCAAACTTGGAAAGATGGTGAATGGCCTGCACAAAGAATATTTGAATACTATGATCCAGCCACATGGGCCCAAGATGGAAACTGGGGATCCCGTACCCCTATATATATGCTAAACCAAATTATTCGGTTGCAAGCAGTGGTTGAAATAATAAGCAACCAGACGGCTGAGGCACCGAATCTCATAGCGAGACAATTGTCTCAGACCAGAGCTGCAGTGTACCAAAATCAGGGAGCGTGAGATTGGCTTTTAGCTGAAGAGAGGGGGGCGTCTGTGGGAAACTGAATACTTCGGAGTGTTGTTTGGAAAGAGATAACGATGGGGAAGCCATAATGAAAATAGCAGAGGAGATAAAACGCGTTGCACATGTACCAGTACAGAAATGGAATTCTATACTTACTAGCCATTGGTGGGGTAACTTATTTGGGGGAGCCTGGTGGAAGAAAATAGGCTTCACGATAGTATGTGCATTTCTGGGTTTACTGTTTCTGCCACGTATGACCCCGTGCTTTGTTCGGTTAATACATTCAGAAGTCCAAGCCATGCAAATCTCAGGCACGCCTACAGATCCTGAAATGGCAGCAAAAGGAACGGGGTATAAACTAATGATTTTAAAAGATAACACCAAACTGGACCTGGCCATCGCACTGGGAAGAAGAAACCCAAAAGGAAAGCGCTAGGAAGTGCAGTGAGCGGGGTCACCACGCCAAAGAGCGCGAGCTCCCGCTGCAGCCCAACAGACGCCATTGCTGCCGGGGCACCAGCCACCCGGTCATCAGCTGCCCCAGAAGAGCAACACGAATGTTTTGTTCAACATGAGAATTTGTTTGTTCTTTGAGGGAGAAAGATAAGTCTTCTCCTGTCGAAGCAGCCTTCTTACTTGTGGTCCGAGAAAAGGTTAAATAGGGAATCATCACGTTAGTACAAGAATTTACTAACCTTCCCGAAAAGGGGGGAACTGACAGAGGGAACTAACTAACTAACTAACCCATTATGTTAAGAAAAAACAGAACCTCGTCGAATGCCAAGGTAAGAGGTTTTACAGCACCTAGATGTAAACTTGAGAAGACGAGATAACGAAGATTTACAGCAAAAGGGGGAACCAGTCTGATTTCAATCGACTTGGCAGCTTGGGTTCCAGTCCACTCACCATAATGAGCCAAAGGTAAAGAGGTCACTGTGACGAGGCTGAAGGAGCCTTCATCCAAAGACCCTCCTCAAGACCACCAGATGGCACTGCGCAGGTGCAACAGGGAGGGGTCAAGGAGGAGACTACGGAAATGATCACCTGGGACTCATTTTAAGAAGAAGCGGGAAAGGTTATGAATATGTAGAGGCGTTCCTGGGGTCATTATGAATACGTAACACCTTACTGTATTAAACACACCTCATTCAGCTTCTTTGGGGAACTCAGAACTTGCTGAGCTGACACCAAGTCCTGCTGTGTCCCTGTCACCCGCAGAGTGCCCGCATCCTCCCCACGGTAGCGGGCATTGTGACAAAGGTTCTATGTCAGCTGGGTGTGGCAGCCGAGCGCCCCCTAGGGGAGGGGGAGCCTGTCAGCCCCGGGCCTGTCACTGCCTGCTGTCCCCCCTGTCAGCAGCGAGGCCTCGGAAAAGTTTCCAAAACATCCCCAGACTTGGGTCCAGCGTGGCCAAAAGTCTCCAAGAGACAAGTCGGAAAGAAGGATATGGAACAAAGGGAGAAAGCGAAGGGAGCAAGCCAAAGGGAGGGAAGAGGAAAATCTAGTGCCGGGCTGCAGGACTGAAATGGAGGAATGGAAAGACAAAAGCCAGGAAGCAGGAGAGTTTGAGAAAAGGAGAGAGGAAAGAAGAGACATGCAGCCAGACGAGGGCTTAGTGAGAGAGGCTGGCACAGAGAACAGGATGAGAAGGAAACAAGGCAAGGCAAGGCTGGGCCAAAGGACGTTTCCTTGCTTTATATTTTCTACCACATACATCTGGAGACGAGCAGGGAAGCCATCAGACCTGATGGATTAGGCCCAAACAAAAACCCCGGCTACTTGAGACACTTAGACTAAGCCTAAAATGCAAAGATCTCTCCATAAGGATGGGTTTTATACTCTACTTCCACAATCTGCTGGCAGTACAAAAGAATAAGCGGCAGATCTACTTAGGCTGAGTCACGGTGGTTTTGTGCAGAAGGATATGGAACAAAGGGAGAAAGCAAAGGGAGCAGGACAAAGGGAGGGAAGAGGAAAAACTAGTGCTGAGCTGCAGGACTGAAATGGAGGAGGTTTTGCATTTTCTTATGATACAGTTGTATAGGTGGCTTCAAGCCTAGACAACACGATTTCACGTTTTTCTTCTGGAGTTATGCATTTGCTGTTCTTTCTTTCTTCTTGTTCTTTTAGCAGGATCATTTTATCTGAGCATGGCAGTGGCCCTAAAGGCACTTGCTTTGATAGAGCTGTCCAATAAGGTGTTGAACAAGTCCTCGCAGACACGCAATGATGTAGCATGCTATAGAAATCAGTGCTTCTGTTACTTCGATTAAAGAAGTAATTTCTCTCAATATTCCAAACCAAGATTCTAACAATCCCATGAGTGGACTATCTACACCTGAATTCTCAGCCAATTCTTCTGCTGAAGCTGTGGTTAGACATATATCACCTTTTTCTGCCAACATCGTATCTGGGACCATGTTATTTTCCCATGCCATTCTACTAGTAGCATCTAATTGCTTGGTGATCCATTTAACTGCTTGTCTAGTATAACTTATAAATAAATGTTATTTATCCCGCCTACATTCTTGTTTGTAGTTACCTACCAAAACAAAAAGGACTCAGAACCCGCAGCTACCTTGACTTCTTGCTTTGTGTTCCTTGGGGACTCCTCTGGGGACCCCAATCTAATTGAAATAAACCCTGTCATCAGAGGAAAGCCCTCAACTCCTTTTTCTGTTGCCCTGATGGATCACAGGGTTCAAATGCCAGGGTAAAAGGAATTTCCAATTGTACGACGTCACAGGTACCTTCCCAGTGGGGGATAAAATGGAATGAAGTGTCATCTTCCCACAGTACCACCAAAGATCCACTCAAGAAGCATTTGAGGACATATGAGGACCAACTTCCCGTGTCTCTGCACACCTACTCATGTTCCTAGGAACTTGGTATCATTCCTGCCGCGTCGTGAGAGACAGGCAGTATGATTTTCAATTATTCCTGAAAATGCCAGGGGAATTTTGATATTTTTCCCTGCAAAGCTTGAAACACTAGGGAGAGAGTATGACACGACTTATTTCTCCATGCCGTAGAGTCTTGGCATAAGGCTAAGACGCACTCCATCCCCTGTCAATCTTCGCTCCACCCCAGAGGGAAGGGTACCACTTGGGCCACAGGCCTTCCTGCTGCACAGGCATAGCAATTGCTTGTTTAGGCTTTGCACCATATATTTGATCCATTCTACCCAGGCATTTGTACCTCCATATATTTTGAACCTTCCCAGGGCATCTTTTCTACTAATGTCTATTTGTGATCCATAAACCCCACTTACTGAATCATCTGCTCTCTGTCTTGCAATTAGCAAAGGGTTGCACTGCAGAGACTCACATCCTGGGAGAGACTGTCCTTTAGATAGGGTCATTTTTCTTTGCAACTCTATAACCGTTCATTGCTCACTGTCCATCCCCTAAACTCTGTGCTCCAAATAACACTGTACCAGGAGGGGCAATGAGAGACAGTAACAAAAACTGTGCACTTATTTAAATCATCCTTAGACTCAGGCCCCTTGGACACGTTTCTTTTCATAACTCCATTCTCTTTAGCTCTGTACATCCCCACAGTTAAGGATGTGGCAATCATCTACTCAAATTGTTAGGGAACCTTCAGTTTCAGTGACGTTTGTTAAGTAACCCATTTGTAAATTCTACATACACAGGATTAACAATCCCCAAAGGTTTCATTTCATTTTCATCTCTGTATCTTTAGTCGAAGGGGGTCATCAGTTGTCAATACTTGCCACTCGTCATTGTCCTTTGGAGGTTCCATTGGCTCTTTAATCCGTGTCTAATGAGTCCACCCTTTCTCAGCTGGTCGTACCACTGTCTTGGTGAGCAGCAGAACTTGAAATGCTCCTTCCCAATCTGGCTGAAGCTTCCGTTTCTTTCCAGGATTTGACCAGGACCCAGTTTTCAGGCTGAAACTTGTGAGCTGCAAACTCTAAAGGCAGAGTTTGTGCCAGAAGGCCTTGTGCCTGAGAGAAGATAGGCAAGACAACCCGAGTATACAGTTTTTGAGAAATAAATCCTTAGTTTCAAACTGTGGAGGTCCACCTGTTATTAAACTTTTGCTACCACTGCTGCTGCGGCAGTGCTCAGGAGGAAAGCTTCTCCCCAGCTGGCAAGGTGATCAACCAACACTAGTATGTATTTAATTCCACCAGCTACAGGCAAATCACCTTGAATATTTTGAGAGAGTTGTAAACTTGGACCCTGCCCTCCTGCAGGCTGCTTTTTAAGTGCCTTTTTATTTAGTCTTTTACAAACCACCCATCTTTCACAAATTTGCTTGGCTATAGTATAAATTCCCGTATTACGTCACACATTGCTTGTGTTCCCCAATAACTCTCCTGATGTAGAATCGCTAATACCTCCCTCATGATTTGCTTATTTAACATTTCTCTACCATCTGGGAGTACCCATTTCCCACTCTGTTCCCTGGCTCCTAATTCTTGGAGGACTTCTTCTTATTTTTCATCAAAAACTGGAATTTCCTGTGAGGCCAGGACCTCAAGCGTGAGATAACTTACAGTTATCACTTCAGGTTTTAAGGCTGCTTCTCAGGCCATTTCATCTGATAACCAATCTCCCCTGACACAAAAGGAGTTTCCCCTCTGATGTCCCAATGGACATCATGTACTACAGCCACTTCTATTGGTGACATCAGATTATGTAACACTTGTCCAACTGGTTCTTCACAAACCAATTCTTTCCCTTTGCTATTCATTAGACCCCATTCTTCCCAGATTTTCCCAAAGGTGTGCACTACTCCAAATGCATATCTAGAACCGTTACAGACGGTACCTTCTTTTCCATCTAACATTTGCAGTGCCTGATTGACAGCGTATAGCTGGCATGTTTGAGCTGACCAGTTATTAGGTAACCTGCCCGTTTCTTATTTCACCACTCACACCTTCAACGATGGCACACCCACTGTGTCTTTTCCCCTGAATTATCCCTGAAGTCCCATCTATGAGGAGGTGCAGCCCATTGTCATCTCTCCTCAGGAAAGCAGCAGGGTTTAATTTCCTGCTTTCTTTCACCAGAAGAGCGGTGACTGCTGCAGTTTGCACACACTCAAGACACTGGCTCTAAGAGCTTAGATAAGTGTGCCACTGGCTGTCGCTTCCCCCCAGCCCACTTGCTGGTGGAGCAGTGTGGGAGGCAGAACAGGCCACCCTGTGCAAGCATTGCTCAACAGTACCAAAAACATCTCTGTATTATCAACACTGCTTTTAGCACGAATCAAAAAACATAGTCCCATACTAGGTACCACAAAGAACATTAACTCCACCCTGGCCAAAACCAACACAAACTTCCAGGTAATAGAATAGCTCTCAAATTTTCTCCTTATCACCCCCCCAGGCAGTAACTGTGCTTCCACACCCAGAGCCTGTAAAACGTTTGTCTCTAATAAATAAGCTGGGGAATCTTCCACTAATATATTCCTTCCCCACACACTTTTAATTCTTATTATCACAGATAGGAATTTATTCATAATTGTCTCTCCTTCCTCCCTGCTACCCCATTTATTACAACTCTTTCTTCAGTTTTAGATCTTTTTAGGGTAGAATTTAGAAGGGATAGGGTAGCTTCTGTTTTTACTAAAAACTAGACCTCATTACCTCCTACTTTACCAATTACATGCCCCTTTGCCATTTAAACAAGTTGCCCCACAAAAAAGAAACACCACAAATATTTTCAGCCCCTCTGATTTTCCAAAGTGTATTGAGTTTTCCTCCTTTAGTCATTTCTAACAGTTGCCGTCCTCGGGGTAAATATCCCACATTTCCACAATAAGAGCATTCCATTTTCTCTCACTCTCTCACTGTACCAAATGCTACAAGCGTGTGAGAATAGGAAGACTAACCCAGTATGTTCTACATTATCACACTCGTATTAATTCTGGATGTTATGATAGAACAAAATTGGAGAAGTGTGAAATCCAAGGGCAGAAATTATGGGTAGCAACTAACCTAGAGAAAGGTGGACTCGCTGTAGGCTCTGCCTCCTGCCCTAGGGGACAACAGAGCATCTGTTTTACACAAGCTGGTAGGAGGGGCTATTCAGATGGAGGGGGAGTGCAAGACAAAACTTGAAACAGAGAGGAGTTTAATAAATGCCCCATAGGAGGAATGCAAACTTGGAAAGATGGTGAATGGCCTGCACAAAGAATATCTGAATACTATGATCCAGCCACATGGGCCCAAGATGGAAACTGGGGATCCCATACCCCTATATATATGCTAAACCAAATGATTCGGTTGCAAGCAGTGGTTGAAATAATAAGCAACCAGACGGCTGAGGCACCGAATCTCATAGCGAGACAATTGTCTCAGACCAGAGCTGCAGTGTACCAAAATCAGGGAGCGTGAGATTGTCTTTTAGCTGAAGAGAGGGGGGCGTCTGTGGGAAACTGAATACTTCGGAGTGTTGTTTGGAAAGAGATAACGATGGGGAAGCCATAATGAAAATAGCAGAGGAGATAAAACGCGTTGCACATGTACCAGTACAGAAGTGGAATTCTATACTTACTAGCCATTGGTGGGGTAACTTATTTGGGGGAGCCTGGTGGAAGAAAATAGGCTTCATGATCGTATGTGCATTTCTGGGTTTCCTGTTTCTGCCACGTATGACCCCGTGCTTTGTTCGGTTAATACATTCAGTAGTCCAAGCCATGCAAATCTCAGGCACGCCTATAGATCCTGAAATGGCAGCAAAAGGAACGGGGTATAAACTAATGATTTTAAAAGATAACACCAAACTGGACCTGGCCATCGCACTGGGAAGAAGAAACCCAAAAGGAAAGCGCTAGGAAGTGCAGTGAGCGGGGTCACCACGCCAAAGAGCGCGAGCTCCCGCTGCAGCCCAACAGACGCCATTGCTGCCGGGGCACCAGCCACCCGGTCATCAGCTGCCCCAGAAGAGCAACACGAATGTTTTGTTCAACATGAGAATTTGTTTGTTCTTTGAGGGAGAAAGATAAGTCTTCTCCTGTCGAAGCAGCCTTCTTACTTGTGGTCCGAGAAAAGGTTAAATAGGGAATCATCACGTTAGTACAAGAATTTACTAACCTTCCCGAAAAGGGGGGAACTGACAGAGGGAACTAACTAACTAACTAACTAACCCATTATGTTAAGAAAAAACAGAACCTCGTCGAATGCCAAGGTAAGAGGTTTTACTGCACCTAGATGTAAACTTGAGAAGACGAGATAACGAAGATTTACAGCAAAAGGGGGGAACCAGTCTGATTTCAATCGACTTGGCAGCTTGGGTTCCAGTCCACTCAACATAATGAGCCAAAGGTAAAGAGGTCACTGTGACGAGGCTGAAGGAGCCTTCATCCAAAGACCCTCCTCAAGACCACCAGATGGCACTGCGCAGGTGCAACAGGGAGGGGTCAAGGAGGAGACTACGGAAATGATCACCTGGGACTCATTTTAAGAAGAAGCGGGAAAGGTTATGAATATGTAGAGGCGTTCCTGGGGTCATTATGAATACGTAACACCTTACTGTATTAAACACACCTCATTCAGCTTCTTTGGGGAACTCAGAACTTGCTGAGCTGACACCAAGTCCTGCTGTGTCCCTGTCACCCGCAGAGTGCCCGCATCCTCCCCACGGTAGCGGGCATTGTGACAAAGGTTCTATGTCAGCTGGGTGTGGCAGCCGAGCGCCCCCTAGGGGAGGGGGAGCCTGTCAGCCCCGGGCCTGTCACTGCCTGCTGTCCCCCCTGTCAGCAGCGAGGCCTCGGAAAAGTTTCCAAAACATCCCCAGACTTGGGTCCAGCGTGGCCAAAAGTCTCCAAGAGACAAGTCGGAAAGAAGGATATGGAACAAAGGGAGAAAGCGAAGGGAGCAAGCCAAAGGGAGGGAAGAGGAAAATCTAGTGCCGGGCTGCAGGACTGAAATGGAGGAATGGAAAGACAAAAGCCAGGAAGCAGGAGAGTTTGAGAAAAGGAGAGAGGAAAGAAGAGACATGCAGCCAGACGAGGGGTCAGTGAGAGAGGCTGGCACAGAGAACAGGATGAGAAGGAAATAAGGCAAGGCTGGGCCAAAGGACGTTTCCTTGCTTTATATTTTCTACCACATACATCTGGAGACGAGCAGGGAAGCCATCAGACCTGATGGATTAGGCCCAAACAAAAACCCCGGCTACTTGAGACACTTAGACTAAGCCTAAAATGCAAAGATCTCTCCATAAGGATGGTTTTATACTCTACTTCCACAATCTGCTGGCAGTACAAAAGAATAAGCGGCAGATCTACTTAGGCTGAGTCACGGTGGTTTTGTGCAGAAGGATATGGAACAAAGGGAGAAAGCAAAGGGAGCAGGACAGGATTAACAATCCCCAAAGGTTTCATTTCATTTTCATCTCTGTATCTTTAGTCGAAGGGGGTCATCAGTTGTCAATACTTGCCACTCGTCATTGTCCTTTGGAGGTTCCATTGGCTCTTTAATCCGTGTCTAATGAGTCCACCCTTTCTCAGCTGGTCGTACCACTGTCTCGGTGAGCAGCAGAACTTGAAATGCTCCTTCCCAACCTGGCTGAAGCTTCCGTTTCTTTCCAGGATTTGACCAGGACCCAGTTTTCAGGCTGAAACTTGTGAGCTGCAAACTCTAAAGGCAGAGTTTGTGCCAGAAGGCCTTGTGCCTGAGAGAAGATAGGCAAGACAACCCGAGTATACAGTTTTTGAGAAATAAATCCTTAGTTTCAAACTGTGGAGGTCCACCTGTTATTAAACTTTTGCTACCACTGCTGCTGCGGCAGTGCTCAGGAGGAAAGCTTCTCCCCAGCTGGCAAGGTGATCAACCAACACTAGTATGTATTTAATTCCACCAGCTACAGGCAAATCACCTTGAATATTTTGAGAGAGTTGTAAACTTGGACCCTGCCCTCCTGCAGGCTGCTTTTTAAGTGCCTTTTTATTTAGTCTTTTACAAACCACCCATCTTTCACAAATTTGCTTGGCTATAGTATAAATTCCCGTATTACGTCACACATTGCTTGTGTTCCCCAATAACTCTCCTGATGTAGAATCGCTAATACCTCCCTCATGATTTGCTTATTTAACATTTCTCTACCATCTGGGAGTACCCATTTCCCACTCTGTTCCCTGGCTCCTAATTCTTGGAGGACTTCTTCTTATTTTTCATCAAAAACTGGAATTTCCTGTGAGGCCAGGACCTCAAGCGTGAGATAACTTACAGTTATCACTTCAGGTTTTAAGGCTGCTTCTCAGGCCATTTCATCTGATAACCAATTTCCCCTGACACAAAAGGAGTTTCCCCTCTGATGTCCCAATGGACATCATGTACTACAGCCACTTCTATTGGTGACATCAGATTATGTAACACTTGTCCAACTGGTTCTTCACAAACCAATTCTTTCCCTTTGCTATTCATTAGACCCCATTCTTCCCAGATTTTCCCAAAGGTGTGCACTACTCCAAATGCATATCTAGAACCGTTACAGATGGTACCTTCTTTTCCATCTAACATTTGCAGTGCCTGATTGACAGCGTATAGCTGGCATGTTTGAGCTGACCAGTTCTTAGGTAACCTGCCCGTTTCTTATTTCACCACTCACACCTTCAACGATGGCACACCCACTGTGTCTTTTCCCCTGAATTATCCCTGAAGTCCCATCTATGAGGAGGTGCAGCCCATTGTCATCTCTCCGCAGGAAAGCAGCAGGGTTTAATTTCCTGCTTTCTTTCACCAGAAGAGCGGTGACTGCTGCAGTTTGCACACACTCAAGACACTGGCTCTAAGAGCTTAGATAAGTGTGCCACTGGCTGTCGCTTCCCCCCAGCCCACTTGCTGGTGGAGCAGTGTGGGAGGCAGAACAGGCCACCCTGTGCAAGCATTGCTCAACAGTACCAAAAACATCTCTGTATTATCAACACTGCTTTTAGCACGAATCAAAAAACATAGTCCCATACTAGGTACCACAAAGAACATTAACTCCACCCTGGCCAAAACCAACACAAACTTCCAGGTAATAGAATAGCTCTCAAATTTTCTCCTTATCACCCCCCCAGGCAGTAACTGTGCTTCCACACCCAGAGCCTGTAAAACGTTTGTCTCTAATAAATAAGCTGGGGAATCTTCCACTAATATATTCCTTCCCCACACACTTTTAATTCTTATTATCACAGATAGGGCTGGGGCGCCGCTCCCCGCGGCCGCCGTCCTGTCCGCGCCAGAGACCGCCCCGCCGCCATCTCTAGTGAGGGCACAGCGGCCGCGCTCTCCCCGCCCCGCCACAGACACCTCATCAGCCACCGCCCGAACGGCGCCGGTACCCGAGGAGGAGGACTCGAAGGACGTTAACTCCCCCTCCTCGGCGGGGTGCGCCGCCCGCTTCCCAAGAGCGGCTCCCAGAGCGACCAGCTCCCCTCCTCCCCGGCGGCACGGGGCACGGCCTCAGTGCGGCGGCTTCACTGCCCGCGCCGAAGATGGCGGCGCGACGGGAGCGGGAAAGCGTGAGGCGCTGCAGGCGGCAGGCCCGGCCCGGGAGCCCCCAGCCGCTCCTGCTCCCACGCACCCCCCCCGTTTGCTTTACATTTGTGTATCGTATATAAATGCAGAAACAAGGAGCAGCGGCACGGAGCAGGCTGCTGGGTACGAGGTGTTCCCTCAGCACACACACCCACACCCCCCCGTCCCGGGCCGGGCCGCTCCGCACGAAAGGGAAGGTGAGGGAAAAACAAAAACTAAAGGCACAGAGGCGTCCTGGCTGAAGCCGAGCTGTGCTCATCTACCCTTTGAATGACAATTCCAAAGGCACATCCCCACTTACGAAAGCTGGCGGCTCCGCAGGGTCCCCAGCAGACACAACCACCGGCCGGCGGGGCGGGGGGGGCTCTGCAGGGTCCGCAGTCTGAGGACAACGCTCCGCCCGCAGCCCCGCACCGAAACCGCCGGAAGGTCCCACAGCCTCCTTGTCAAGCCCAAGGGAATCCGAGCTGGGCCCGTATACGGTCAGTGCTCCAGAAGCTTCCCTGCTCCCAGGCGTTTCACTAAACGTCTGTCAGCCGAGGGCTGTGGGCGTGACCAGAGCGCCCATCAACCGGAAGTGCCGGGCGCTTTCCTGCGGCTGCAAAGTGCTGCGACATGGGGCTGTGGGCCCCCCGGGGCGGGGCGCGGAGCTGCTGCGTCCCCCCAGTTCTGGGTCCCCCGACCCAGAGCAAAGCGCTCCCCTCCTCCGGCTGCCGACAGTCAGCCCGGCTTCTTGCACAGCCCCCTGGTTACCCCCTCACCCCGTCCCCCCAGTTAGTCCCAGGGGGTGTTTCTGAAGCCCATGGACACCTCAGCCCCACCCGGGGTGCAGGATGGGCCTTTGCTGGCTCTGCCCTGGTGCCCACCGGTTTGCTGCCAGTGCTCCCTCTGGGGGGGCCCTGGGTACCACCGGATCCACCTGGGCACCCCCAAAGTGCCTTTTTAGCGCTTATTTTTCTCCTGAAACGCAAACACAGCGGGGCTTTCTGCCATCCTGCCCCAGGGACCCCCACTCAGACCGCACCGGCGCTTGGTTGCTGTGTGCACATACGCAGGCACATCGCAAGAAGAGCCAGAGGCCACGGATGCATTTGCAAAGAGCAAGTTTTATTTTAGTTCCCTCTCTACTGGGGGATCTCCGAAGCCACACCTGAGCTCCCAGGCAGAGGTGACACAAACGGGGACGCAGGCGCTGGTCAGTTCAGCCCTGCTGGAAGATCGGTGGGCCTGCTGAGCTCGCCTGTATTTCAAGGCTTCAGGCAGGCGCAGCCTCCCGCTCTTTCTCACAACAAAGCAGGAATCTCAGACACAGTGATAAGGTGCCCAGAGTTTCTCCCAGGCCTGTGTTATCTAACACAGAGCTTCTACTCATCAAGCACACAAGGTCAGTCAGACAATTAGTGTGATGTGTGTGCTTTTTCTACAGACAGGTGCAAGTCACTTGAGCGTATTTACATTTAACTAACCTCCTCGCCAAATCTTCCCCTATATCCCCATACACACCCATGGCTATAGTCTGGCTTCATTCACCCCTCTGAGTCACCTGTAAAAGCCCATTGTGGTGGTGCAGATCCAGCAGGGCAATTGCCTTCATCCTCCTGCTCACTTTGGTTGGTGAAATTTGCACTCCAAAAGGGCCAATGGGCTCCTCTCTGCCTCCTGTTCCCAGCCCTGCTGTGACCTCTACCATCTCTCTTCCCTACCTTAGATTCAGCAGTCTATCCCGGACCTCAAAGGCATCGTTACGGAGGTGAAACGGAAGGGCATGGAGAGCCACCGGTGAGCAGCTAAGCGCGAGCATTAAGGGCAAGAGGAGGACAGAGAGCCCTAGGGATGTTGTGTTACGTCAGTGAAGTTTCAGAACCTTTCTAGCTGTTTTGTCCTGCACAGTTGTTGAGTCCCTTTCATACTATTAAAATAACCAAAGATTTTGAAGTGTCCCTCCCTTTCCTGGGAGGGTTGGAAGCATCAGAGCATCTTCACCCCAGAGGCCGTGGGGTGTGAAGGGGTTTCATTAGAAGGAGATATGTTGTTGAATTAGTCAGGCCCAAAGGAATCTCAAGGCCACTTTGAGAAGCTGAGAACAGAATCTGCTGTGAGAAAGAGGGGCGTTTCTTCATTAACAGGGCCTCAGCATGGCGTGAGTCGTCAGACCTATCATCGGGGGGCTCCAGCGTGTGGACTGCCCACGATACTCATTTAGCGAATCCATGTTTGGAGCGTGGATTCGTGACTAGAGAATAGTTGCGTATATAAGGAGACATGTTTCTGTAATAAATGGCTTTTGCGTGATTCACATTGAATCGGAGTGCTGAGTCCTTTATCGTTCCAACAAATGGTGACCCCGACGTGATACTCTGAACGGCGTCTCACTAAGGTCGGGGAAAAGCCTGGAGCGGCCCAGCCGGAGGCGGCTCAGCTGGACTGAGAGCCGGGCGGAGACGTACGGACGTTCCGCGGATAAATTTTGTTGAAGAAGGCCCCGGGAAAGGTGAGCGGCTGGGAGCAGGAGGAGGGAAGAGTGAAGTTATGGGGCAGAATATATCCTCTGAGGAAGAAGCTATAGTTAAGATCCTCCTGCATATTCTCTCTATGAGAGGACTTAAATATGAAGAAAGTAGCGTACGTAGACTGTTGGTTTGTTGTAGAACTAACGGCTACCCGACAGAAGCTGAGAAAGCTTTTAAAATTGAATTTTGGGATGATATAGGGCAGAAATTATGGGATAAGGTTAGCGACGGAGATGAAGCTAAACCATTAGCGACTACACGGAAGCTTATAATTTCCACCTTAAAAGAATTTAAGGCTGAGCGGGCTGCTGTTACTGGAATTTTTGCAGCGTTACAGCCTGATAAGAACTCTAAAAATAACTGTGAAGCTTACCCAGTTCGTGTTTTCGATACCCTCCTTACTCCATCCCCTGTTGTGCCTTCGGCACCCCCGATGATACAACAGTCTGGGGCGGAGGGAGGAAAATTACCGAGTGGATGGCCTCCTGTACCATCACACGACCCTGGAGAGACCAAGAAGTCCAAAGAACTGGAGTCAGATAATTTGTCAAAAGGACTGGTGAAAGTTGAGAATGCTAAAGTCGTAAATAAGTGTAATATCAATTATTTTACTGATTTGTGTCCGCCTTCACCGCTTTCTATCCTTCTAACTCCTACAAGAGAACAGAAGGAGCCGCCGGATAAGAACTGGGCAAAAGAACTGTGTGAAAGATCAGATCAGCTATTAGCGAGTGAATCCAACGGTCAGCAATATCAAGCTATGAGAGAGGTGCCTGAAACCGACAAAGCAGCCAAATCATTTGCAACTGTCAATCTGTAAATCAGGGTCCCAATGAGAATTACATACAATTTATTGACCACCTTCAAGAGACCATCAATAAGCAGATTGAAAACTTAGAAGTTAAGGAAGCACTGGTGTTGAAATTAGCAGTAGAAAATGCTAATGTTTGCTATCAGCATGTTATTTGCGAGTTTTACAGTACATATTATGTGTTCCTGTGTACCGTCTCTCTGAAAATCAAGCAGCTTGTCAGGAATGTGAGTTAATGGTTTCACTAGTTGTTTTTAAGTGCGCCATAAAACCTTCTGCCTGCTCTTCCCACTCAGGCTGCAAGCAGCCCTGTGCTTCCCCCCCCCCCCCCCCCCCGCTCCCCCGCCAAGTCTTTTACTTGCAAGATGGGGTCAGGAATGATTGTTTTCAGTTGTGTTCCTAAAAAATCGGTATTGGGAGGTGTTTTAAAACATAGAAAAGCACTCGGACAAGAAATCATTAAATCTTTTCAGACAGTTTTACAGGCAGGGCGATTTGAACTTCAACAAGCTGAGAGAGACTTAACTGATAACACACAGGTCAGAAAACTTGTTAAAGTCTGCAAGATGCTTTCCTTATTAACCTTTTTTCTTTGTGGGTATCTGTTTAAGAATGTTGCAATTTTGATAGGTCTTTGTTACATGGTACGATAAGTTCACAGTCTGTTAAATCATGAGATTCCGTTGACTCAAAATGTGCATTTTGTGATAATACGGAAGAACATGAGTAATTTAGTTCTTTACTGCATGAATGTGATGTCTATCCCTGTTTCTCTATTAGGACGGGATGTATTAGGACAACTAGGAGCAACTCTGGTGACAAAACAACAAAATTTCTAGAAGTGGCCATTGATGATGGGTGACCAGTACTGAAATTACAGTGGAAAAATGATGATCCAGTATGGGTAAATCAATGGCTGCTCAGTAAAGAAAAACTCGCCCATGTCGAAGAGCTAGTACAGGAACAGCTTGAAAAAGGGCATTTAGAGCCGTCTACAAGTCCCTGGAATACTCCTGTGTTTACTATTCAGAAAAAATCAAAGAAATGGAGGTTGTTACATGATCTTCGAAAAATTAATGATACCATGGAAGACATGGGAGCATTACAGCCGGGATTACCATCCCCTGTCATGATTCCAGAAAACTGGCAGATCTTAATAATTGACTTGAAAGATTGTTTTTTCACCATTGCTTTGCATCCTGACGACTGTAAACGTTTTGCATTTTCCATAAATTCTGTAAATAAGGCTGAACCTGCGAAAAGGTATCAATGGGTAGTTTTGCCACAGGGAATGAAAAATTCCCCAACTATGTGTCAAATTTATGTAGCTTGGGCCTTGCAATCAGTCAGAAAATCTCATCCTGAGTTAGTGATTTACCACTACATGGATGACATATTAATAGCTGGGGAAACTTTTTTGACTGATTTGTTGATAAATGAAGTATCTGATACATTGCAGCATAGAGGATTGCTAATTGCTCCAGAAAAGCTACAAATTCAACCAGCATGGAAATATCTTGGTTGGGAAATTTCTCAGTCCACAGTGAAACCTCAGAAAATAGTATGTCGGCCTGTCATTCAATCCTTAAATGATGTACAGAAACTAGTGGGTGATCTGAATTGGGTCCGGACCATTTGTGGGATCACTAATGAGGATTTAGCTCCAATTGTAAAACTGCTAAAAGGGGATAGTGACATTAGCTCTCCTAGAACGCTTACTGCTGAGGCGGATGCTGCTCTGAAAAAGGTTCTGTCCAAACTTGTAAAAGCTTTCAGCCATAGGTGGAACCCAGATTATGTAATTGGACTACTAATTGTAAACAATACTAACTATCCTTTTGCTCTCATAATGCAATGGACAACTGGTAAGGAGCCGTTAAAGATCTTAGAGTGGGTGTTTTTGCATTTTCGACTCAAACGAACCATTACAACCAGGGTTGAGGTCTTTGCTCAGCTTATAATGAAAGGTAGGCAGAGAATAGTCGAAATTTCAGGGGCTGAGCCTGCATATATCATTGTTCCCCTCGTTTCAGAATATTTACAGTGGGCTTTGCAGAACTCCTTACCTTTTCAGATTGCGTTATTAGATTCTCAAGCTTTAATTAAGACATTCTCCCCTCCACACAAGTTAATGTCAGTTTTGAATATGGGATCAATGGAGGAGGGTCCCCCTCTTCTCTCAGAATTTCCTGTTAAAGGACCCACAGTGTTCACTGACGCAGGGGGTAAAATGCAGAAAGCAGCAATTACATGGAAAACAGATGGAAAATGGCACGATGTGATACTAACTGACCTGAAAGGATCAACTCGGCATTTGGAACTCAGGGCTGTAATAGAAGTGTTTATCAGATTTGCTCATAGCCCAGTGAATATTGTTTGTGATTCTTTGTATGTGGTAGGTGTGGTAGCTCGCATTGAAAGATCATTGCTCAAAGAGGTTCAGGATGCACAACTGATGTCTTTGTTCAAGCAACTATGGTTGTTGGTCGAAGAGAGACAACACCGATACTTCATAACACATATCAGTAGTCATCTGACAATTCAAGGCGATTTAGCTGAAGGAAACCGCCGAGCTGATTTTCTTGTATCTCCTGCCTCGGTTCCACCTCCAATAGATAGGTTTGGGCAAGCAGTACACTCTCATAGTTTCCTCCATCAGTCTGCTCAGGTCTTACAGCAGCAATTTTCATTGTCCGAAAGTGAAGCCCGAGGTATTGTTAAAAGTTGTGCAGATTGTCAGCGCATCTCAGTAGGGCTGGGTGCAGGAGTCAATCCAAGAGGATTAGGAGCCTTGGAATTGTGGCAAATGGACGTTACACATGTCCCTGAATTTGGCAGGCTGAAGTATGTGCATATGTCTATTGATACATATTCTTTCGCCATATGGGCCACTGCTCAGACTGGTGAAACTAGTTCACATGTGCAACGACATTTACGTTCTGCTTTTGCAGCTTTGGGAGTTCCTGCACAGGTCAAGACAGACAACGCACCTGGTTATATCGCCAAAGCTACTGCCACCTTTTTTCAATTGTGGGGTGTTAAGCACATTACAGGGATACCAAATTCTCCTACTGGTCAGGCCTTGGTAGAAAGGATGAATCGAACTCTCAAGCATCAGCTTGACAAACAAAAAGGGGGAACTGACTGTACTACTCCACATGACAGACTAAGCAAAGCATTATATGTCTTGAACTTTTTACGCCTTCCGCAAGGGTTCGACATTCCACCTATGATTCGTCATGGAACAAGCTTAAAAGGATACTTGACAGACCTTAGAGAAAATCAATGTCAGGTCAAAATACGCAATGGAGTTACTGGTGAATGGGAGGGTCCTTTCCAATTAATAACTTGGGGAAAGGGTTATGCTTGTGTCATTACAGACCAAGGATCAAAATGGATTCCTGCGAAATGGATCAAGCCATGGCTGAATAAAGACAACAAAGATTTGACAGATGCAGAAGGACAGGAGGGAGATAAGTTGTGAGAATTGTCTCAAATGTAAACCATGAATTCTTATTCAGTGTTATAGATGCTCTTAGACCCAGTGGTCTAAAAGCTTATTAGTAAACAGATAAGGTACCTTCCATAGAGAATGCTAATTTTAGTAAGAGTTCCAAAAGGGTGATATTACAATTAGATAATCTATGCATAGATAAGGTAAAAGTATAAGATATTTCTACCATGGTAACCTAATTTAGCAACTGGTAAGGTTTTAAAAGAGATATTAAGATTAAGCTATAGATCTTTTAAATAGGTTAATATAAGTTTTAAGATATTAATTCAATAATTAGCATATGAATAGGTTAATATAAGTTTTAAGATATTAAGTCAATAATTAGCATATGCTGATGGTATTAAGTACGTTACTCTATAAACTGCGCAGTTATAGATCTTTTAAGAATTTAAGAGAATATATTGTATTAAGTTGTCTGACTATTCTAAAATAGTGCGTTGGTAAGGTTGTCATAAGTAGAATTAAGGTTTTATATATGATATGAAGGTTTGAGTATAAGCAGATAGTTGTTTAATCTTATTAAGTAAGGTTTAGCTACATTATATGTAATTGTAATTATGTTGTTAATCACGTGTCCTATGTTGCAGTGTATTTCAAAGACGATTCAGCATGCTGTTTAAGGGGCCTGACTAGTTCAAGAACAAAAAGGGGGAATTGTGAAGGGGTTTCGTTAGAAGGAGATATGTTGTTGAATTAGTCAGGCCCAAAGGAATCTCAAGGCCACTTCGAGAAGCGGAGAACAGAATCTGCTGTGAGAAAGAGGGGCGTTTCTTCATTAACAGGGCCTCAGCATGGAGTGAGTCGTCAGACCTATCATCAGTGGGGCTCCAGCGTGTGGACTGCCCATGATACTCATTTAGCGAATCCATGCTTGGAGCGTGGATTCGTGATTAGAGAATAGTTGCGTATATAAGGAGACATGTTTCTGTAATAAATGGCTTTGGCGTGATTCACATTGAATCGGAGTGCTGAGTCCTTTATCGTTCCAACACTCTCCATCCCTTCATCCCCAGCCTGTGCTGATACCCGGGGTTGCCCCAGGAGATGCAGGACCTTGCGTTTGGTCTTGCTGAAGCTCAGGAGACTCACATGAACCCACTTCTCCAGCTTATGCAGGTCGCTCTGAATGCCCTACTGTACCTCAGATGTGTCAGCAATGCCACTCTGTTTGGTGTCATCTGCAAACTTGCTCAGGATGCACTTGATCCCACTATGCCACTGATGAAGATAATAAATGGTACTGATCCCAGTATGGAACCCTGAAGGACACCACTTGTCACCAGTGTCCATCCAGACATTGTGCCATTGACCACCACTCTCTAGGTGTGACCACTGAGACAGTTCCTCATCCATAGAACAGTCCAGTCATCAAATCCATATCTCTCCAATGTAGAGAGAAGGATGTTGTGAGGGACCATGTCAAAGGCTTTACAGAAGTCCGGATAGATGACATCCATAGCCCGCCCTTTGTCCACTGATGTAGTTACTCCATCAGAGAAGGCCACTGGGTTAGTCAGGCAGGACTTGTCCTTGGTGGAGCCGTGCTGCCTGTCTCAAATCACCTCCCTGTCCTCCTTGTGCCTTAGCACAGCTTCTAGGAGGATCTGTGCCATGATCTTCCCAGGTACAGGTAAGAGGCTGACAGGTCAGTACTTTTCAGGGTCGTCCGTTCTACAGCAGAGAAACACTGCCACACAGCACAGCTTGGAACATGGAGACTGGACATGAGGAGGGAGAAATGTGACTCAAAGGGTAGTACTGTGGCACAAGAAATCATCCAGAAGGAGCATGACATCAGTCCATGTCCTTGTGTTTCAAGGAACAGAGCATGAGAGTGCAGACACACCAGTCAACGTATGGAAATACCAGGGTGAGAGCAAGGGGAGGAAGCGAGATGGGTGTCTACAGCCTGCAGGGAAACAGAAGCAGCTGTGGGACAGTGTAGGACAACCTGTGGTGGAGACGGCAAAGGGCACTGGCAAGGCTGGATGTCACCAAGAGAACCCAAGCCTTTGTCCGCTTGGCTACGGCCATCGCCTCTGCCACCAATGCCCATGAGGAGACATGTTGTCCTCAGATACTGGGGCACCTCATGGCCTCCTTGCACACCCCCAGTAAGGCTGGGAGCTGTCACACCATTGTTCTTCACTCAGCATCACACAGCCCACATCCCCGAGCCCCAGGAAGAGCCCTGAGCAATGTGTGAGGGACAGGATCTGCCTTCCCAGGGGCTGGGGGTCAGGCCTTGGCCTCTCTGCTTCACCCAACAAAACCAGGGTTTCTCAGCACCTCAGCTGCCTGCACATTTCCCTTTGTTTATCTGCCACCATGGCCTCCAATCCTCTGCTCTAACGAGTCCCTGGGGAGGCTCTGCTGGTACTTGCCCTCAGTGGAACTCATTAATACTTCAAGGTACTTAGTACTTTTTCTTCTGGTTTTGACTTCTGGAAAGGTTTGTGCAATCTCCTCTCAGCACCTGAGTAATGTTCAAGGACTCAGCACCAAATGCACCATGGGGCTCATTACACTGAAGAAAGCTCTAACAAGCCATGTCTCTTCTTATAATTGTCTACCAGTCTTGTCTAGTTCATTAGAGAGTTTTCTTGGTGTAATTACGGAGAAAGATTTCAAAAGCTTCTGACAAAAATGTCTTTCTATTGTAAAGGGTGTATTTCATTACTGTTCAGTTTGGAGAAGAGCTGATTGCAGCATTATCTGATGTGGATCCAGGGTCTCTCCTAAGCAGGTCTGGACTGGCTGGAGAAGCTGTCCCATGAGGTCTCACACCGTGTGCACAACCTTGCTCCTCACCTCCCCAACCCCATCGTTTCTCTCATGGCCCCCTGGGCCTTGCATCCCTTTTCCTTACACCAGACTTCTCCACTGCAGTCTGCAGCTGGATGTGCCGGCTCCTTTGCACCAGCTCCCACCTGCTCTCCTTGGAGACCTGGCTGCACACAGCAAACAGGGGCTTTGCTTTACCTTTGAACAAACAAAATAACACTGATGAGAGTCATGATTAAAAGAAAACACACTCCTCAACTGTACGCCAAGGACAAACTGCCACCACTGAGGTTCACCTTCTCCAAGGCATAACCATGCAAGTAATGTTGTAGAGAGAAAGGAAATTGTGAAATAAACACAATAAAAGAGTTGACTAAAGACAGAATTAGACAGACTACTGAAAGAAAAGGAAGCTTTTAAGTCCTTGAAGCTGAAAGCAGCAACTGGGTTGTTGACAAGTGTCTGAGTGATCAAACAGTAAGAGGAAGGGAAGTCCAGAGAGCAATCACAAGTGCTTGTGTGCAGACAACAGAGAGAGTACAGAGAAGGGAAATGTTGTCGAAGATCAGAACCTCTCCTCTTGTTCTTAATGCACATCCTGAAATGTCTGTTTTCTCTCTTTTGAAAACACTCGTATTTAAAGTATTCAAAACAAAGAAAGGAGAATTAAAACACCAACAACGTTTGATACTTCATGTTGGAAGAAGACATTCCCTTCACTCTACATCTTTCATTTGGTCTGTTTTTCTCTCAATTTTTTTTTTTTTTTTTTAATGTTCTCTAGATTTCTCTCCTACCAAAGCCTCCAGCATTAAGAAAGATAATCCTTGTGACTTGCACAGAGTCGAAGGCACCAAACAATCCACTGCCATGGCCTGTCAGTGCCACTTTTTACCCTTGGCACAGAGTGAGTCCTGCTGGAAGCTGTTGGCCACTCTTGTCTGATGGAGGAAAGAAGGAGAAAAAGGTTAATTGAACTGTTCTCTGTTTAGATGGCCATGTTGACAGTGATCTCAACAGATCTCTGTATTCTGTCTTACTATGTGATCAAAAGGAAAAAAATATATTTATGTGTTGATAGGTCTATAGTAAAATATATAATTGTGTCCAGTTACTCAGCAAAATACATTTCCTACCAGCACTCTCGAAGGAAGGATCTTTATTCTGAGAAATTGCTGTCCCCCAAGCCTCTGTGACTTGAGACTTGAATTTGGAGAACAACCAGCAGTGGATGGGGATCAAGTCAGGGGTCACTGGAACTAACACAATCCTTTCCAGTCTATGGGACAGCAGGGGCAGCATCCCAGGAGCTGAGACAGCAGGACGATGTCACATTGAGGCCACTCTGCACCATCTTGGAAAGCTCATGGAGACTGGGGGGACTCCCTGACCACTGGCAGCTCTCACACAGTGTGTGCACTTTTCAAAATGGCCAATGGGTGAGCAGGGGAACTAAGGGCTGTGCCCCAGAACATGTCCACTGGGACCCCTTTTCTGGGTGTCTGGAAGAGAAGGTGACGGGGTCTACTCAGGGCAGGTTGTGCCTGTCCATGCTCTTTGCTTTCTGTGAGGAAAGGACAGGGTTGTGGACGTGTGGAAAACATTGATGGTCTGTTACCTGGAAGTCAGCAAGGCATTTGGCATCATCCCCCACAATATTCTTGTGCCCAAGGCAGTATATTATGGTCTGTGTTAGTGTGTAACAAGACAAGAAAAAGCAATCTGGATGTTTGGGCTTGAAAAGTTGCTATAGACAGTGAGAAACTTTCCAGCCATGAGGACAGTCAAGCACTGGAACCTGTGTCCTAGGAGTGTGCATCCACTCTACCCCAGAAAGTGACCAATATGTGTTTGGATCAAGCCCTGAGTAATCTGGTCTGACCCTGCTTTGAGCAGGAGGTTGGTCAAGAAACCTGCTGAGATCCCTTCCAGCCTGAATGACGCTGTCCTTTTATTCTCTTCATGTTTTCAATTTAGAGACAGCTTTCAGGTTCTCTCTGACCACAGGAATAATTCAGAGAAGGTCCAGGGCTGCTTTACAAGTGCCCTCAAACAGCCCTGACCAAAACTTGTTCATCCCCTTTCATTTACCCCCACCCAGGTTCTTTTTTGCTGTCCTCATGCCCACCTTGTTCATCCTTTCAGAGCAGGTCGTTCAAGAGGTGTCAGCATCCACGTACAGAGTCTGCACATCAGCCAGGCAGAAAAGCCACCATTACAGAAATGTTGAAAAGGCACTTAACCAGTTCCTTGACCCGAGGAATACGAATGTCATGTCTGCTGAGATGCCAGCAAACACCCAAACTGTAAGTGAAGGGTATGTGAGGATTTTTTGGGTATCCTGGCTTGTCTGCTGACCCGTGTGGTGCTTCAGGCTGTGAAGGGAATCAAAACCAGCCATTTGACTGGGGTAGTTCCATTTTACACGTGTCACACAGGGCAGATGAAGGGAGCTCAGAACTCCAGACTCTGCTGCACAGCTGGGACTGCAGAGACTGGAAATGCAGGTGACAGTGTGTGTCAGTGCACACCACATAAAGATTCTGGCTTCCTTTGTGCCTCTGCACTGACCTGGGATCTGTTCCTTGGCCACCTTGCTCTCAAGAAGGCAATATTCTCCTATGCCACCTCCACCTCAAACACGGAAAAGCAAAAAAAACCCCAAAAGTTATGAAAGAAGGATGATTTTGGGCTAATTCTGTCCAGGAGGTGTATTTTTTAAATTATTTAAAAAAAAAAAAAAAAAAGAGAGAAAAAGCATTGTTCTAAGAACTTTGTTCAAGACACAACTACTGAGGTGTAGTAGATTTTTAGAAAAGCAAGAATGGCTGCTAGGAATGAACTTAAAGAGCTTCAGTTTATCATCATCATCATCAGTGAGAATAAGGAGTTCCCTGTTTCTGTTACTAGTGACAGTACCACTGTTCAAAAACATCCTTCAGAGCATCTCCATTTTTCCTGGGCTCCAAAGCCCAGCCTGCTCAGATTTTGAAAGGATTGCTTCAAACCCCTGTGACCCAAATCTCTACAACTGTCTCTCCTCAACAGCCTTTTACCCCAGGAAGGGGAAAACTGCCAATGCAGGCACCAAACCAGTGCCCAACCTGCCTGGAGAGCCAGGACAGTTGTGCCACACAACAGCAGCCTCTGAGGGAAGCTGGAGGTGATGGAACTGAAATGGTTTCAACCCAAACCATACAATCATGGAAACATTGAGGCTGGAAAAGACCCTTAAGAACATGGAGTCCAACTATAAATCAAAAACTGCCAAGGCCACCACTAAACCATGTCCCAAAGCGCCACATTATCACGACTTTTAAACACCTCCAGCAATGGAAACTCCAACCTTGAGCTGGCAGAACACCATTGGCTGCAGTTGGCCATAAGATACTGGTCATGACTGTGAGTTCAGCCCTCGCTGGCAGAATGTCTCACACCCTCACTGAGGAGGGCAGGGGGCTGGGAGATGGGAGCACGTTTCAGTTTCCAGATCCCAGGACAGAGCCCAAACCATCCTGCCCTTGAACTCTGGCGTCCCATTTCCTGAGATGCAAAGCTGGTGGCCTTCTGTAGATAACCATGTCAAAAGGCATGAATAATCCTTCAAGTGTTTGTGTAATTTCTCTAGGAATGTCAGTTTTTAAAGAAAAATAAAAGTTTAATATGCTTATATTTAAATATCTGTGAAATAGTAACCTGCATCTGTGGAAGCCCCTCTGGCAATATCAATTAAATAGGTATTGGCACTATAAGGCTTCAAACCTCATCCACAAGCACACATCTAAGGGGTTCAGATGAAGGGTGGTCTGGCAAACGTCACCCTTTGTGTCCCCAGGTGCACGGACACTGCTCATGTGCCTCTGCAGAGAGTGGCAGGAGCTGGATCCCCTTCTCGGGACAGACTCCTTCCAGGAGAGACACAGACACAGGGGTAACTCCTCAGGGCTTTACGGCATTTCACTCGGCATCAGTTTTGACACATTGGGTGCTGTCCTGTGACTGCCCTTTCTGCACAAATGATCATACAAAGACAACCATTCAGTAAGACATGATCATAAAGGGGCTGTTATGGACAAGAAAGCTCACCATGAACTCTGGAGAGAGCGAGGAAGTTTATAACAAGCACCAGGAAGAACCAAGAAGCTCAAGGCCTCTTCTGAAGAGCGGGAGGCCTGAGCAGCCGTGATTGGCCATGTGTAGGTGTGGGAGAGGGTCAGGGCATGTCAGGGAGAAGCAATGAGATGGCTGATGGCTTTAGTGAACCCTTCCAGCCATGTCTGAGCCCAGAAATGGAAAGCAGTTGATGTCTGCAGGTGGAGGAGGAACAGGAGGAAGATTTTCCTGGGAATATGGAAGGAAGAAAGGCCTCTCTTGGGCTACTCATGTATGGCAGTGACATTTCCATCCTGTGGGCATGGCTGTGCCTGGGAGATGGGGAATGGCTGCTGCTGGGGTGTTTGTGCTCAGTCATGGCCCATGAGCTGACCCTGCTCTGCTCCTCTCTTACACTGCCCACACTTGGATGGTCCCCAGGAATCATCCATGACCCTGGTGGATGCATGAACCTCCTGGAGTGATGGGTATGGAACCAAACAGAGGATTCAAGCAAGTGTGCAACTGGGACATTGAGGTGACTGCTGACCATTGCCAGGTGTATGAAAGAAGCTGGATGAGTTGTGAGGAACTCACAGGCATTTGCAGCTCCACAGAAAACCAGACCCTTGCAATTAAAGCAACAACACTTGACATAAAACCCACCCCAAAACACAAAACACTCAGAGTGACCACAGGCAGAGCCTGAGAAACATTTGACTGAAAGGGTCTCCTTTGTCTGGTCCTGGGGTCAGGGTTTGGCCATTCTGATGATGAACCAACATCAACAGCTCACGGGGCACCAGAGCCACCTCCACATCGCCTTTACTACCTCTGACCATTGTCTCCAGGGACAGGGACTGCTTGTGTCAGCAATGGCCCTTCCTGGGGTCCCAAACACCCTCAGAAACTTGGGGTTTGTTTCCGCCCCTCAGTTCATGACAGGTTTGTTCATTCTTTCAGTACCTGCAGTTCAGGATCGCGGCAGCAGAGGGCTCAGTAACATCCAAAATGCCTTTACAAGACAAGGCTCTGTGCAGCACTTTCCTGAAGACTTGAAGTCTGGTGTGGATGATTTCAGAGATTTCAGAATTGTAGCCAAACAATGAGCATTTCCATAATAAAGAGTAATAAAGTCAAATCTCTAATATTTCCGTCCCCCTCCCAAAACCCTCATTTCCAGAACAGCTGGTATCAACAATCTCCAATAAATATGGATCTAGAGAATCTCCTGATAACGACTGAATGTGTCAGAGAAGTGGGTGCCTAAAGCATCACTTGACGGAGGAGACAGGCCAGGACACCTCAAGACGAGTCACACAACTCTGGGCCAAGAGGTGGGTGTTCCTGGGAATCTCAGGTGCCACAGCACAGCGATACTTGTGTTCAGGGAGCTGGTCAAGTGACCCATCTCCTGCTCTGTAATGGTGTCTGAGTTTGCTCAGGTCACCCCTGACTTGAACCCCATCCACTGCTGGGTGTTCTCCAGACTCCTGCCTTCAGGAACAAAGTCCTAGGAGACCTTGCTGATGAAGATAGATGCAAAGAAGCCATGAAGAACCTGAGTCCTGTCTGATTCTACTCTTATGAAGTTCACCAGCAGTTCCACATTCACCCTGTTTGTTATTTTATTGGAAATGAAGCAGTGTCAGCCGATTTCAGCTGGCTCCAAGATGGACCCACTCCTTGCCAAATCTGAGCCACTCAGTGATGCTGGCAGCACCTCTGGGATATTGTATTTGAGAAAGGGTAAAAAACACTGCACAACAGCAGGTGGGAGAGAGGAGGGAGGAAATGTGAGAGAAAAGCACTGCAGACACCAAGGTCATATCCCATAGTACTCAAGCAGGTCCCTCAGCAGGCCAGAGCTTGCTCTCCTGAAATCCTGCTCTTGGCCTTGTGATCATCTCCCAGGAGCCTCAGCTCCACTTTCCCATCCCTGACTGTTCCATCCTGACCAACTCTTTGTGGTTTGTAAGTGTGAAGTCCCACAGGGCACCTCACCTCACTGACTCCTCAGTCACCCGTGTCAGGAAGATGTTGTCAATGAGCTCCAACCCCTCCTGGATGGCTGGTACCTTGCAGATATTGGGATATCTTAGGTCTGCCACGAGGACACCGCCCTTAAAACATGAGGCTTCTTTGATTTGTCTTGAAGGAGGCCCCATATAATTTATCTTCCTCATCAGTGAGTCTGTAGCTGATGTCCAGTTACCACAACACTGCCCATGTTGTTCTGCCTTTTCCTGATCACTCCTCAACCTTCAGCTGACATTTTCTGTTCCCAGGCTAAATTTCATGCATTCCTGCTGTTCTCTCACAAGAGGGGAGTCTACCCCTGTGAGTCCAGACCTCTGACATTGTTAGTAACAGACCCCCAAGACCCCACGGTTTCTCCAGGAGATGGTATTTGTAGTGTCCTGTAACTCCTTATCCTGTTATCTTAGGAGAGAAACCCTTATCAGGATAAACCATCTGCATGAAAACATTAACAGCTGAGCAAATGGAGCTTCAGTCCAGGGTGAGTCCAGACCTTGTGAATATCTGGTATTCACCCAGCAGAGAGCTCTGAAGTTGTACAAAGAGAAGTGACCAGTGCTGTATCAGGGTGGGACAATAACCTCATCCATCAGGACAGAGCAGGACCTGACACGCTGAGCAGTGACCCTGAGGAGAAGGGCCTGGGCACTCCAAGGTCCCCACACCAGCCCGTGGGGCACGCTCTCCATGAACAAGGCAGCTGCACACGGGGCTGCATGAGGAGGAGCGTGGGGACCCAGACACCTGGAGTTCTCATCCCATTCGGTTCAGCACTGGTGTGACCCCACACACACGGGGGTGTGCCAGTGTGCGGCTTCCCAGTTTGGAGAAGCAGGGAGGAACTGGAGAGTGCAGGGCTGTGCCAAGGCAGGTTCAGGACCTTGTGCACATGGTGTGGGATGCTGAGGGACCTGGGCTGCTTTGGCCCAGCAGCGCTGGGGAGGCTGCAGCAGTGCAGGAGTAGCCTAAGAGTGCTTGAAGGGTGGTTTCAGAGGTGGTGGAGGTTTTCTCCATAGTGGGAAAGAGCATGAGAAAGAAATAATGGCAGAAAGGGCAGCTGGGGAGGTCCAGGCTGGAGATGAGCAGGAAGGAATGTGACTGGAAGGGCAGTGCTGTGGTGGAGCAGGTCAGCAGAGGGAGTCTGCATCAGCCCAAGGCTTTGTGCTTCAAGGAACAGCTGGGGAGGATGCAGAGAGCTCAGCAAAGGGAGGAAGATGCTCAGACAAGAGCAAGGTGGGGCAGCAGGGGGGATGTCTGCAGCCTGCAGGGAAAGAGGTGCAGGGGATGCCACAGCGCAGGACAGGCTGTGGTGGAGATGAGCAAGGGATGTAAAGTGGCTGAAAGCCCCACCAGACATGAGTTCCTTCTCCCCTTGACTATGGCTGTTGTCTGCACCTCTGATGCCTGTGAGGAGACACCTTGTCCTTCCAGCACAGGGGCCTCATGGCCTCCTTGTCCCCAGCCAGGAACCTGGGAGGTGTGGGACCATAGTCCTGCCCTTGGCCTTGCACAGCCCCACATCACACTGTCCCAGGAAGGGCCCTGGGAAATATGGGAGGGACAGGATCTAACTTCCCAGGGGCTGGGGGTCAGGGCTTAGCCCTTTAGGTAAAGGAACACATCAAGGTTTACTCAGCATCAGAGCCACCTTTCACTTGCTCACCCTTTGTTCTGCCTCAAGTTTTCTTTCCAAACTGATCCTGGGGATGGTTTCTCAGTTTTGTCCCTCAGTGGGATTCATTAACATTACAAGAAACTTTGTAGTTTGCATATGAGTTTGACTCCTTCAACTTCCTCCAGGGTCTGAGGTTCATGGACTCAGCACCAAACTCACAGAGGGGTCATTAAAGCACCTTGGGCTGCTCCTGTGCTGCTGAGCTGGGCTGGGCTCCTGGTTCAGAGGGAGCTCCTGGCAAGCGGCAGCGCTGCAGAGAGACAGCTCTGCCCAGGAGCAGCTCCTCTGCACACGCAGCAGGGCTGAGGGCTCTGCCTGGGGATCTCAGGGAGACGAGCAAGGCAGAGAGAGATTAAAGGTGGTCAGGATTGGGAGGATGACTGAGAGCTCACTGGAGGAGAAACCTTTGCAGCCCTTGCCATGGTAAGTCTCTGGGTGCAGGGCAATGCAGCTGTAGCTCCTGGAGGCATCTCCTAAAACTGGCACAGGCACAGCTGGTGGGATCTGTAAGGAGGGGGCTCTTGTCAGGCAGTGTTGAACAACTGTGAAGCTGGGTGAGCACCCAGGGGTGCCCAGCGCTGTCCTGCAGAGCAGGGTCCCTGCACCCCAGGGCTGTGCCGGGGCGGGGACTCTGCCGCCTGCCAGGGTCAGCGCTCTGCCTGCCTGGGAGATCCAAGGAACAAGGTAGGGAGAAAATGTGGGCGGAATGAGCAAACCTTATCACGCAGGATAAGTGTTTCTGCTGTGGAGAGGGTGCTTTGTGGGTCATCACTGCTCACAGCTCCAGATCACCCCCAGCATTTTTCCAAGCAGATGCCTCAAAAACAGGATCAATGCAAGGGAGATAAGGAGGTTTCCTGAGCCTGTCTTTTCAGTTTCCTCTCCCAAGGGGTGGGAGGTACAGGAAAGGATAAAATGAAAATGAGTTCTCATGCTTAAACAAGTCACTGAGACTCCTGAACTGCAACTCTGAGTGATCAGCACATCTGCCAGAAGGCTCCTAACATCCCTTCACCACCCCTCTGCCTGTGCACAGCACCTGCATCACCTTTGCTGGACCCATCAGCCTAGTCTGACCTGTCCTGTTTTCCAGCCTGCAAACAGGAAGATGCCCCCAGGCAGTGCCCTGTGAACAGGCAGGATCTGTAGGGCCAGGGGGAGGGCACAGAGGGTGGGATGGGGTCTGTGAGCACTGCCAGGGAAGAGACATGGACAGGGAAACACCTCCCAGGGGGAGAATCTCCAGGCAGCAGGGAAATGATCAGAAATGAGAGGAAACTAAACCCAGAATTGTTATGGGAGGGAGAACAGAGAAAAGTCCCTGTGATCCCCTGCAGTGCAGATCCCTCCTGTGAGCAGCCCCCTGGCCTCCTCTCCCACCCAGCAAAGCCTCTGCCCTGAGGGCCGGGGGCTCCAAGGCATGGAGCAGCTCCTGTGCAGCCAGAGCTCCAGTTCCTCTGCAGAGCACAGGGGCTGAGAGCAGCTGCCCGGCAATGTTGGTGTCTGGGAGGTGGCTGCACAGCTGGGGAAGGGTGACGCTGTCTGAGTGCCCGGCTGCCTCTGCCCTGGCCTCTCTCACACCCACCCTCACCGCATTGTCCTTCTTGCTCCCCTGCTCTGGGTCACTGCTGTTGGGATCTTGTCCTTGCTGTCAGGCTCTCTGGGGATGGCAGTTTCATCTGCAGAGTCACAGCCTGATCTTGTGGGTCCTTTCCTGCAGGTGTGTCCATGGGAACACGTGTCCCAGCTTTGCTCTGACCTGTGGGGTGTGGGCAATGCAGTCTGTGGGTCTGGGGACTGATCCATGTGTGTCTTGGGCTAAACGTGGGGTGCTGAGACCTTGGGAAAGGTTGGACATGTTGTTCTCTGTGGTGGATGCCCCTGCTCTCAGCAGTGCCTGGTGGCTTTTCAGGGTAACATGGGAGTGTGATCAGCCTCTGTCTCAGAAAAGTGCCAGCCCAGGGCAGCTGGAGCAGGACAGAGGGACAGAGCAGCTGCCCTCACTCTGCACTGACCCACAGGCATCCTCTGGTCTCACAGGACTCGCTCTGTTCTCCCTGAGTGCAGGAGAAATGCTGAGGGCTTCTGACACCCAACAACACTCCCCAGGGTGGGAGGGCAGAAGCAGCTGTAGAAACACCAGACCTCTCCAACTCAGTTTCTCAGGCCTGGGGGTACAGATGCTGACAGTCCCTTCTGCACCAGGAGCAGTTCCAGCTGACAAAGCTGAACCCCAGGACTGGCCCCTGCCCACCCAATCACACAGGATCAGGCTGACTGCTCAAGAGCCCCTGGGCAGAGACCCTGCTCTTCATTGCACACTCATCAAGCACACACGAGGCCTCCAGCCAGGACGTTCTCCTGGAAAAAGAAAAAAATGGGTCTCTTTGTGGGAGGGTCTGTGAGAAATGGCTTTGGCTTTTTCCCAGAGAAGTCTCATCAAAACCGTCACTGTCTTTTCCTCCTTGCACAGGTCCTCATGCCTACAGGCAGCAAATGTCCAACAGCAGCTCTATCACCCAGTTCCTCCTCCTGGCGTTCACAGACACACGGGAGCTGCAGCTCTTGCACTTCTGGCTCTTCCTGGGCATCTACCTGGCTGCCCTCCTGGGCAACGGCCTCATCATCACCACCATAGCCTGGGACCAGCACCTCCACACCCCCATGTACTTCTTCCTGCTCAACCTCGCCCTCCTTGACCTGGGCTCCATCTCCACCACTGTCCCCAAGTCCATGGCCAATTCCGTCTGGGACACCAGGGCCATCTCCTACACAGGATGTGCTGCCCAGCTCTTTCTCTTTGTCTTTTTCATTTCAGCAGAATATTTTCTTCTCACCATCATGTCCTACGACCGCTACGTTGCCATCTGCAAACCCCTGCACTACGGGACCCTCCTGGGCAGCAGAGCTTGTGTCCACATGGCAGCAGCTGCCTGGGCCACTGGGTTTCTCTATTCTCTGCTGCACACGGCCAATACATTTTCACTGCCACTGTGCAAGGGCAATGCCCTGGGCCAGTTCTTCTGTGAAATCCCCCAGATCCTCAAGCTCTCCTGCTCACACTCCTTCCTCAGGGAACTTGGGCTTCTTGTGGTCAGTGTCTGGTTAGGATTTGGGTGTTTTGTGTTCATTGTGGTGTCCTATGTGCAGATCTTCAGGGCCGTGCTGAGGATCCCCTCTGAGCAGGGACGGTACAAAGCCTTTTCCACCTGCCTCCCTCACCTGGCCGTGGTCTCTATCTTTGCCAGCACCTCCTGTTTCGCCCACCTGAAGCCCCCCTCCATCTCCTCTGTTTCCCTGGACCTGGTGGTGTCTGTTCTGTACTCGGTTGTGCCTCCAGCAGTGAACCCGCTCATCTACAGCATGAGGAACCAGGAGCTCAAGGATGCCCTGAGGAAACTGATGACTGGATTATTTCCTTATAGCTATTAACTGCCCATCATCTTCTGCATAACAGTTATAGTGTAAATTGTTGTAGGCCCTAGCTGTCTTCTGTATTTTTTGTTGCTGCTTGTGGTTTTTCACATGTGGTAATATTGTCATCCCCTTTTCAATTCACTGTCTTCTTTGCTTACTGAGGGGCTGTGTGAATGAGAAGCTGTGCTCTATGTGTGTTTCAGCAAATTAAAAGGCCTTGCATTATCTATTTTTTTCTGAGATCCTTTCCTCAAGACGTGCTTGGAGCTGCAGGGACAGTTCCTGCGGTCGGTGGAGGGGAAAAGAGTCCATCATGGCAGCCCTGCCAGGGAGCACCAGCGCTTGTTCTTCCAGAGCTGTTCTGGTTCCACTCCCCCACTCCCCTTCTCATCCCTTGTGTTGGTGCAAGGCCTGAGTGCTCTGGCAGCTTGGTCCCCGTCCTGCTGTGTGTCAGCGCTGTGAGCGCAGGCAGGGACAGGCAATGGGCACTGCTGTGACAGAGCTGGCCTCACAACAGCCTTTCCAGATTGAAAGGTGATCTTGTCAGGGCAGGACCAGAAGGTTTAGGTCTTCTTCAAAAGATTCTCTGAAGAATTTGCCCATGAATATGGCCACAGATGAGACACGAGTGTACAGCTGAGCAGTGTGTGTGTGCAGGGCTGGCACAGCAGTGTCCTCTCACAGCCAGGCCTCCTGCCAGAGACCTGCAGGACCAGCAGAGCAGGGGCTGGGCTGTGCCCCTGTGCACTGGACACCCCACGGAAGGAGCCTCAGGTCAATCACCATGCACTGGCCCTCACAACCACCATTCCCAGCACTGACCTCTCACCCACAGTGTCCCTCCACAGAGGGACACTGAATGCGTAGTTCAGCAGTCCATGTTTGCTTTGTACAGGTGTCGAGGTTTTGATTGCGGGATGGCAACCGTGGCAGATGTAGTGTTACCCCACTCTCCTCCCCCTTCCTTTTTCAGCTCCTTCCTCTCCCCGGTTCCCACTAAGGACAGGTGATCAGGAGAGAAAGGAGGACAGAGAAAAGAGAGATGGAAAAACTATAAATGTTTTACTAATAAAAATAGAGAAAATACAAAATATACAAAACCGATCTTTAAAGCCCCAGCAACTGCTCAGGCAGATGAGGGGCTGGCAGCCGACGTCCTGGCCTGGACTCTGCAGCCAACCGGAGCTGGATTCGGTCTGTCACTGGCCTCAGTTCGCAGGGACGACCAGCAAGGTCCTCTCCTAATGTCGGCCATCAGCAAAAGGGACGAGATCCTTGGGATTTCCCACTTTTATATGAAGTATTCATATGAATGGAATGTTATACTCCATTGGTCAGTTTCTTGGCCACTTGTTCCACAGAATCACAGAATGCTAGGGATTGGAAGGGACCTGGAAAGCTCATCCAGTGCAATCCCCCCCCGGAGCAGGAACACCCAGCTGAGGTTCCACAGGAAGGGGTCCAGGCGGGTTTGAATGTCTGCAGAGAAGGAGACTCCACAACCTCCCTGGGCAGCCTGGGCCAGGCTCTGACACCCTCACCAGGAAGAAGTTTCTTCTCTTATTTAAGTGGAAACTCTTGTGTTACAGTTTGTACCCATTGCCCCTTGTCCTACCATTGGTTGTCACCGAGAAGAGCCTGGCTCCATCCTCCTGACACTCCCCCTTTATATATCTGTAAACATCAATGAGTCCCCCCTCAGTCTCCTCTTCTCCAGCTCCAGAGCCCCAGCTCCCTCAGCCTTTCCTCACACGGGAGATGCTCCACTCCCTCCAGCATCTTTGTTGCCCTGCGCTGGACTCTCTCCAGCAGTTCCCTGTCCTTCTGGAGCTGAGGGGCCACAACTGGACACAATATTCCAGGTGTGGTCTCCCCAGGGCAGAGCAGAGGGGCAGGAGAACCTCTCTGACCTACTGACCACCCCCTTCTAACCCACCCCAGGTACCATTGGCCTTCCTGGCCACAAGGGCCCAGTGCTGGCTCATGGTCACCCTGCTGTCCCCAGGACCCCCAGGTCCCTTTCCCCTGCACTGCTCTCTAGCAGGCTGTTTCCAAACTTCTACTGGAACCTGGGGTTGTTCCTGCCCAAAGTCAAGACTCTACACTTGCTCTGGTTATATTTCTTTACATTTTTCCCTGCCCAACTCTCCAGCCTGTCCAGGTCTCTGGATGGCAGCACAGCCTTCTGACGTATCAGCCACTCCTCCCAGCTTGGTGTCACCAGCAAACTTGCTGATAGTACACTGTATTCCCTCAGTTTCTCGTTGCCCCTCTCACAAGATGTACATCTGTCCTTACCAGTGACCTCACATTCCACTGCTATGTTTACCAAAACATGTATCTCTTTCTCCAGGAAAATGCAGCTAATATGAAGCTTTAGCTGACAGGCAAATTCACTAAAAGAGAAACTTGTGTGTAACAAAACCAGGACAACAGATGAGAAGTGAACATGTGCATCATGTACGTGAGGTGACATGAACACAAGTGAGCACAAACATCATCTGCTAATCCTTGCCGTTCCATGAAGGCCTGTGGCACAGACAAGGTCTTGAGGTCACTTCATGTTGGGAGGAACATCCCATAGGAAATCACCTGAATGCAGCAGTTGTACTTCTTTGAACTGAGGTCCCCGTGTCCATTCCTCGTGATGTGGGACATGGGTGACACAGCAGAGGCCTGAGGTGTCTCCTGTCCTTTGGGAGTGGCAACAGGAGGCCAGTGCCCCTGTGTCTAAAAGGGACAGACTCTGTCTCTGAGCATCCCTGGGTGCATAAGGAGTCCATGAAGCCATCTCAGATGTGGACACCTGTCAGACACTGACATTTCTGTGTGTGACTCCAGAAACAAACCCCGCTGCCCAATGAGATTCATCTCAGCTGCCTTAGGATCCTTGCAAGTCCTCCAGTGTGCTACGTCACCATTGCCCGTTATTCTGGATTGTGATCTCATAAGAACCAGGGTAATCAGAGAGGTTCTGGGGTCCTTGGAAAAGGCAAATATCAAAGCCATGTTCAAAAAAGGCCAGAACAAGTATTGGGAGAATTGCACATGGATCAGCCTGCCTCTGTCCCTGGGAAGGGGGTTGGACACATCCTATCATAGAGTGGGATTTCAGCTCTTTTTAGGGAGAGGAAAAGGTGGGTCGAGGCCGCGAACAGCTTCCTCTGGTTCACCCGGCCTTGAGCAAGACAGTGAGATAAGATGTGTGAGACAAGGGCTCTCTTCAGGCAAGGCGAAGAGGTGGGATGGGTGTCTACAGGCTGCAGGGAAAGAGGGACAGGTGCAGCACTGTGTAGGACACGCTTCAGTCTTGGTCAGGTCCGGGGTGCTAAGGAGGGGAATGGATGAGTGTGGTATTATGAGTTCAGTTGTGTCTCAGACACTCATAATCCAGTCAGCAGTGTGTGGCTTTGAAGGGGACAGCGAGGTCAGTTCTGTCTCTGGAGGTGACAGCCCAGCAGCAGGGACATGGCTGGGAGAGAACCTCTGCCAAGGCACCCACAGGTCTTACACAGGAGGATGCCTTGGGGATGGGTTGTCATGTCCATCCCACCTGAGAACATGACGGGACAGCAGCAGGGACATGGTTGTGTCTGTCAGAGAAGCTGAAAGGCCAGCATCACTCATGGGATTTAGAAGACCATGGTGAGGTTACTTCTCTCTGGTGAGGTAAAAGACTACAAGAAGCCTAACGGATTGGGTTCCCTGCATGAAGGGCAGTTTCTGAGGTGGCTGAACTTTCCTTTGTAGAGGGAAAAAGAAGAAGAGGCAAAAAAAAAAAAGTTCAATTTGGAAGGTTCCTTGTGGATATTGGGACGAAGAAATGTCAGTGGAAGGGCAGTGCTGTGGTGCAAGAGGTCACCCAGAGGGAGCTGGATCAGCCCATGGTTTGTGTTCCAAAGAGCAGCCAGTGAGGGTGCAGACACAGCAGTGAAGGTGCAGAAATGCTGGGGTGAGAGCAGGTGGGGAAGCGAGATGGGTGTCTGCAGCCTGCAGGGAAAGAGGGGCAGGGGTAGGACCGTGTAGAACAGCCTGTGGTGGAGATGGCAAAGGGCGCTGGCAAGGCTGGAAGGGACCCACAGAACCCAGGTCTCTGTCCCCTTGGCCATGGCAGTTGTCTCTGCCACTGAGGCCCAGGAGAAGCCGTGTTGTCCTCATGGCACTGGGGCCTTGTTGCCTCCTTGCAGCCCCTTGGGGAACCTGGAAGTTGTTGTCCCAGTGTTGTCCTTCCCTCGGCCTTGCACACCCACATCCCACGGTCCAAGGAAGAGCCCTGAGCTGTGTGTGAGGGCCAGGATCCCCCTTCCCATTGCCTGCAGGTCATGGCTTCTCCTTTCTGCTTGAAAAAGCAAATCAAGGGGTTTCTCAGCATCAGAGCTGAAGAAAAGACTAAAAGGAGACCTCACGGTGGCTACAGCTTCCTCACAAGGGGAGAAGGAAGGGAAGGTACTGATCTCTTCTCTCTGGTGACCAATGACAGAACACAAGGGAATGGCAGAAGGTGTGCCAGGGGAGGGTCAGGTTGGACATGAGGAAAAGGTTCTTCACCCAGAGGTGCTGGACACTGAACAGGCTCCCAGGGAGGGGTCACAGCCCCAACCTGACAGTGTTCAAGAAGAGACTGGACAACGTCCTCAGACACACGGGGTGAACTGTGGGGTGTCCTGTGCAGGGACAGGAGTTGGATTCGATAATCCTCGTGGGTCCTTCCAGCTCTGGACATTATACAATTCTATGAAATACGAGGTCAAAAGTTTTTCATTGTTGAGATGAGTTTTAACCATACACATCATGTGCATGTCCACTGTGTGCACATGGTGAGAAGAACCCAAGGGAGCACAGATGCTATCAGCTATTCCTTGGGGTGCCATAAATATCAGTGGGACAGAGATGGTGTTCAGGGGTCTCTTCCAACCTGCGCTATTGTAGGATTCCATGAATCTTTTCCTTGGAGAGCTCTTTCATGTCAGAATAGACAGAGGAAGAAGAAATTAAAAAAATCAGAGTCAGACGCAGAGATATAAAATGCCCCAGAGTAAACACAGCAGCTCCTCTCAGGAACATTTTTCCACTCAAACCCTTGATAGGAAATCCATTGGATAAATTTGATGAAAGCAGCTGAGTTTGATCTGCTCACACACTGGACCACAAGGAGGGTGATGGCTGGGTACGATGCCATGTGGTCACTCGTGTCTCGGGAACTCATAGTCCAGTAGAAGCCAATGGCTGTGGAGGGGATGGTGAGGTCACTTCTGCCTCTGCAGGGGACAGGCCAACAGCAGGAACATGGCTGGGAAAGGACTGTGAGGTCACCCATACCAGACGAGCAATCGGGCCCAATCCGCATGGCTTTGTGAAAGGCAGGTCCTGCTTGACCACCCTGATCTCCTTCTATGACAAGGTGACCGGCTGAGCAGATGAGGGAAAGTCTGAATCCACCACCCAGGCTGTGGGTGTTGTGTCCTTAGACTGCAGTAAAGCCTTTGACACCGTATCCCACAGCATCTCCTGGACAAGCTGCAGCTCATGGCCTGGATGGTGTATCTGTGATGGATAAAGAACCGGCTGGAAGGCATTAAGAGGCACTGGTCCACTTCCTGTTCACACAGGCAGGCAGGTGAATGCATCACTGCTCTCTACCCCAATGTAGACAGGCACAAGGCCTTCTCCTGGATTTCCCACCAACACCACTGTTTTCTCCAGCATCCTCATCCTGGACTGTGGAATGGCCAGAACAGCCCTCCCAAGACATTTTGACAAAGCGTTTTTTCTGCACCATCCCCACATCCCTGCTCAATCCCCTCATCCACAGCTTAAGGACCAGAAAGGTTGGATACAAGTGGGGCAGTGAGAAAAATGGTCAGGAAAGCTTTGAGGTGCACAGAGAGCCCATCAACATGTTGGCAAGCTGTTCTCTTCTGAACAAGCCCAGAGGACCTGGACAGGATTTGCTGTGTCCCAGAAACTCACCTGGAAGGTTGGGATATGGAGAAAAGGTTTGGTCTGTGAACTGACAGAGAGGTGCTGGTGGAACTGGCTGGTGTGACCGTGAGACATCTCTCAAGCACCTCAGAAAAGTCCTGGCTCTCACGGAGGTTGCATGGTCAGAGAGAAAGAAAATATCAAAAATGACTTATCATAGAATCATAGAATAATTGTGGTTGGAAGAGACCCTTAAGATCATCGAGTCCAACCATAATCTAAATCTGGCACTAAACCATGTCCCTAAGAGCCTCATCTATCTGTCTTTTAAACACCTTCAGTGATGGTGTCTCCACAACCTTGCTGGGCAGTCTGTTCTGTTGCTTCTAAACCCTTTCCCTGAAGAATTTTTTCCTAATATCCAATCTAAACCTCCCCGTGTACAACTTGAGGCCATTTCCTCTTGTCCTATCACTTGCTACTTTGGAGAAGAGACCAACACTCACCATGACAGAACCTCCTTTCAGGCAGTTGTGGACAGTGACGAGGTCTCCCCTCAGCCTCCTTTTCTCAAGGCTGAACAGCCCCAGCTCCCTCAACCGCTCCTCATAAGACTGGTGCTCCAGACCCTTCACCAGCCTTGTCACCCTCCTCTGAACTCTCTCCAGCACCTCAATGTCTTCCTTGCCATGAGGGGCCTAAAACTGACCCCAGGATTGAAGGTGCAGCCTCGCCAGTGCCCAGTACAAAGGGATTATCACTTCTTCAGTCCTGCTAAAGCTTGGATTGGATCAAGGCTTGAACACCTTGGTGTGACCCAGTTTCTGACAGGTTGGACTGCAGACTCCTGAGGTCCCTTCAACCTCAGTTCTCTTATGATCCCATTGTGATGTTGGACTCTGTTTCTAACTGGGGCAGAGCAGATGATGATGGGGCAGGATCCACCTGTGCTGTAGGTGACCATCTAAACCGACATCTCAGCCACTGAACCAGCCAACACCTCAGTGTGACTCGCTCTGGTCAGAGTGTGAGGAGTCCTGGGCAGGGAAGGTTTAGAGGGCATTGGGTGCTATGCAAGACACAAAACGGTCTTGGCTTAATTCTTGTAGGCCCATCAGATGTCAGTTTGTGTCAAGGAAAATCAAAATAAGAAGAACTGAAGACAAAGATCCAAAGCAAAGGAAGGTGTCAACATACTTATTTTTCTTTGAGAGGGCTTCTTTTGTCTGAAAAGGAAAGAGTTTTCCAGAACTGGGCATGGATTTAGAACACAAATGTCTTCAGCTCCAGGCACACAAACACCTGGTGCCAGTGTAGGTGCCCTGGGAACCCCTGCCCAGGCTCCATCTGCATTGAAAGGTGCTCTGGTCTCCCCAGGTCCTGTGTGATAGATGGAGATCCCAGGCCAGCACCTCAGGTACACTGGGGCCCCTAAAATGGCACTGGCTGTTTATGGTGAGACAGCTGATGACTGATGTTTGTCTGGAAGTGTAATAAGGGTAGGAGAAGAAATATTGGCCTTCCCCTGTACTTCTATTACCAACACTCTATTATTTCATCTCCCTCGTCATTCAGGAGTTCCCTCCTCTCCTGATTCAATGTCCCTGTCAAAGCACAACTTTCCAGCAGACTGTCTGGACATTTGCCCTTCCCAGTGCTCTCAGGTTTCTCCTCCACTTGCTCTTTTGTCATTCAGTGGCCTCTCAACTGTCTGGTTCCTGCTTTGAGCTTCAGGGAGTTATAAACTTAACTCAGTGGTCTGATTACCATGGTAATCAAGACATTAATTGTATTTATATCTATGCTCTCCTATCTCTCTGTCTAAACCAGTTCTTGTGTGGATGTCCCTTGTGGATGGTGGACCTCACCAGATCCAGCTTACACACACAGCTGAGGAAAGTGTTTTACTGTTTATTAAACTGTGCAGTGTTTACACAGGAGAGCAGGTGGAGCTGGTGCGCAGGAGCTGCAGCATCTCCTGCAGAGCTCAGTGGAGAAGTCTGATGTGAGGAGAAGCGATGCAATCTCTGGTGGCCAATGAGGGAACCGGCAGACTGGGGGCAGGGGGTGAGGAGCAAGGTTGTCCATACAGTGTCCAGCCTCAAGGGACTGTTCTCCTGCCTGTCCAGATGTCTTCAGGAGACCCTCTGGATCAATGTCCAGTGTAGAATGCTGCTGTCACTTTTTCTATAAACTGAAAAACGACAGAAAATACCCTGGAAAGAAAATACCCTCCTTTATGAAATCTTTGAAATCTTCATCAGCAAGTGTCCCATTGAAACCTCTCCAGTTAGTTCTACAAGTCTAGAAGATTTGAATGAAATTACCGAAAGAAACACAGCTCGTTAGGGCTTTCTGTCTTTTAATGAGCCCCATGGTGTATTTGGTGGTGAGTCCATGAACCTCAGATACCAAGCACAGACTGAAGAATCTGCTCAAGAAGTCCAAGTCAGAGAAAACTCCAAAGTACATTGAAGCATTAATGGGCCCCACTGAGGGCTGTTACTGACAAAGCCTCCCCGGGGACTCGTTAGAGCAGATAATTGGAGGCTGTGATTGCATCAGGCAAAGGCAAAGTGCAGCAGCTCTGATGCTGAGAAAACCCTTGGTTTGTTTGATGAAGGACAATGGCCAAGCCTTGAGCCCCTGCCCCTAGGAAGGGAGATCCTGTCCCTCACGTGTGGCTCAGGGCTCTTGGTGGGGATGTGGGGAGTGCAATGCCCAGTGCAGGACAATGGTGTGACACCTTCTGGCCTCCATGGGGAGTGCAAGGAGGCAATGGGTGCCATGGCCGTGACAACCATGTGTCTCCTCTTAGGCCTCGCTGTCAGGGACATCAGTCACAGCCAAGGGGACAGAGACCTTGGCTCTTTCAGGGACATCAGCCATAGCCAAGGGAACAAAGACCTTGGCTCTTGCAGGGACATCCAGCCTTGCCAATGCCCTTGGCCATGTCCACCACAGTCCATCCTACACTGTCCCAGGCCTGTGGCTGTTTCCCCACAGGCTGCAGACATCCCAGGCACTTCCCAACCTTGTTCTCACCCCAGTGTGTCCCCACCTGTGCTGCTGTATCTCCATCCTCACCAGCTGTTCCTGGAAACACAAAGCCATGACTGATCCAGAGTCCTTCTGAATGACCACAGCACTGTGCTCAGAATGACATTTCTTTATCCTGAGCTCCACTCTGGGCTTCCAGAGCTGCATTTTCTGATGGTTTTCCTTTCTCATGCTGTTTTCCTCTACCATCTTGTAAAGAGATTTTCAAGATTTCTGAAGCTACTACTGCCCTTTCTTGTCATGGTTTTACCACAGCCACCAACCAAGACCATGAGAGCTGCTCATATCATGCTCCCAGTCCCCAAGTGGGATAAGGGAGAGAACTGAAAGGGAAGGGGAAACTTGTGGGTTTAGAAAAAATATAATAAGACAATGAAAATAATACATTGCTGCTACTAATATGCTTATACTAAAATACACATAAAGTAAAATATATGACACTCAGTGCAATCTCTCACATAACTCCAGTTGTGCTGAAAAGGCAGCCCAAAAGAAGAGAGCACCCTGGTCCTGAACAGCTGATCCCAGCAAGAGAAAGTAAAAGTGCAAAAGGCAGAGAGGCCCAAGGGCCAATTGAAAAACAACGAAACATCATAAAACTGAACTAACACTGAACTCCCAATAGAATGGAACTTCTGAACAGAGCTAAGCAAAGGAGCTGGAAAATTGAAATTAACTGGTTGGGAAAGGCATTTGCAGCTTTATACCGAGCATGACACTAATGGTAGAAAATAGCTCGTTGATTGTCCTTGATGTCAATCAAGGTTATGTCTTGTCTGTGTCCCCTCCTGCCAATTTGCACCTGCATCTGGATTCCAGAGAAGTCCTTGGTTTCACTGAAAATAGTCCACGTAAATTAAATAGAAATATATAAATTAAAATAAGAAAAACTACTCAGTGCAATCCCTCATGTAACTCCAGTCACACGGAACAATTAAATAGTCTGGACATCCATAAATCCATGGGCCCAGATGGGATGCATCTGCGGGTGCTGAGAGAGCTGGCTCAAGTCACTGCTGGACCACTCTCCATCATCTTTGCCAAGTCTTGGGAAACAGGAGAGGTGCCCGAGGATTGGAGGAAAGCAAATGTCACTGTAGTCTTCAAAAAGGTCAAGAAGGAGGACCCGAGTAACTCTAGACTGGTCAGCCTCACCTCTGTCCCTGGGAAAGTAATGGAACAGCTTATCCTTGTTGCCATCTCAAGGCATATCAAGGATAAGAGGGTTATTAGGGGCAGTCAGCATGGCTTTACCAAGGGGAAGTCATGCTTGACCAACCTCATAGCCTTTTATGAGAATGTAACAAGGTGGATGGATGATGGCAGAGCGGTGGATGTGGTCTACCTTGACTTCAGCAAAGCCTTTGACACAGTCTCCCACAGCATCCTCACAGCTAAGTTGAGGAGGTGTGGTCTGGACAATAGAGTACTGAGGTGGGTGGCAAACTGGCTTAAGGAGAGAAGCCAGAGAGTGGTGGTCAATGGTGCGGTGTCCAGCTGGAGGCCAGTATCTAGTGCTGTGCCTCAGGGGTCAGTACTTGGGCCGATATTATTCAATATATTCATTAACGATTTGGACGAGGGAATTGAGTGTACTGTGAGCAAGTTTGCTGATGACACCAAGCTGGGAGGAGTGGCTGACACTGGAAGCTGTGCTGCCATCCAGAGACCTGGACAGGCTGGAGAGTTGGGCGGGGAATAACCTGATGAAATTTAACAAGGGAAAGTGTAGAGTCCTGCATCTGGGCAGGAACAACCCCAGGTTCCAGTATAGGTTGGAAAATTACATATTAGAGAGCAGTGTGTAGGGGAAAGGGTCCTGGGGGTCCTGGTGGACAACAGGATGACCATGAGCCAGCACTGTGCTCTTGTGGCCAGGAAGGCCAATGGCATCCTCAGGTGTATTACAAGGGGGGTGGTCAGTAGATCGAGAGAGGTCCTCCTTCCCCTCTACTCCATCCTGGTGAGACGCCATCTAGAATATTGTGTCCAGTTCTGGGCCCCTCAGTTCAAGAAGGACAGGGAACTGCTGGAGAGGGTCCAGCGTAGGGCAACAAAGATGATTAAGGGAGTGGAGCATCTCCCTTACGAAGAAAGGCTGAGGGAGCTGGGGCTCTTTAGTTTGGAGAAGAGGAGACTGAGGGGTGACCTTATTAATGCTTATAAATATATAAAGGGTGAGTGCCACAAGGATGGAACCAGGCTCTTCTCGGTGACAAACAATGATAGGACCAGGGGTAATGGGATCAAGCTGGAACACAAGAGGTTCCACTTAAATTTGAGAAAAAACTTCTTCTCGGTGAGGGTGGCAGAGCACTGGACCAGGCTGCCCAGGGGGGTTGTGGAGTCTCCTACTCTGGAGACATTCAAAGCCCGCCTGGACACCTTCCTGTGCGACCTCTCCTAGGCGTTCCTGCTCCAGCAGGGGGATTGGACTGGATGATCTTTTGAGGTCCCTTCCAATCCCAAACATACTGTGATACAGTGATACTGTGATGACCATGTTCCTGCTGCTGTCCCGTCATGTTCTCAGGTGGGATGGACATGACAACCCATCCCCAAGGCCTGTTCCTGGGTAGGGTCTGTGAGCACCTAGGCAGAGGTTCTTTCCCAGCCATGTCCCTACTGCTGGGCTGTCACCTCCAGAGACAGAAGTGACCTCACTGTCCCCTTCACAGTCCCATGATGCTTACTGGTTTATGAGTTTCTGAGACTCAACTGACCTCATAATACCACACCCATCCATCCCCCTGCTTAGCACCCAGGACCTGACCAAGACTGAAGCATGTTCTACATAGTCCTACACCTGCCCCTCTTTCCCACAGGCTGCAGACACCCATCTTGCTTCCTCACCTTGTTCAAATTTGTCAAATATATTTCCTACGAACACTGTGAGAGAGAAGCACTCCTCACTGGAACTCCTGTGTTTCTGTATCTCCTCTTCAGCCCTTCCTTTTATTTTTTTTTATTTTTTATTTTCTACCTATTCTCTCTCCAGAAACCTCTCCAAGGCAAAAATTCTGTCAAATCACAGAATAACTCAGGTTTGCAGAGAGCCCTTGTCTCACTCATCTTGTCTCACTCTCCTGCTCACGGCAGGTGAACCACGTCAGGTTGCTCAAGGCCTCCACCCAGGTTTGCATCATCCTCAAAGGCACTGAAAGTTCACTCTGTTACATCATAGAAAGGGAGAATAAAGACGTTCAACAGTGTTGCCCAAGTGCTGGTCACTGAGAGATGACACCAGTAACTGGCTGCACGGAGGACTTTGGACCACTGATGATATTTGGGCTTGATGGTTCAGCCAACGTCCCACCCAGCATCCACTTCTTGAGCCCCATCAGCACCACTCTGTCCAGAAGGAGACCATGGCTGAGCCTTGCAAACACCCTGAACACAACATGCCTTTCTTTCCCCTGTCCATTTGGATTCAGCAATCCCTTCCTTGTCCTTCACATTCCTGGAAATGGCTGCAGGAGGACGTTTCCCATCCCCTTCCCAGGGAGGGAGGTAATGTGGCCAGCCTGCTATTCTCCCAGTTCCTATTCCTGCTCTTCTTGAAGATGGGTTTGAGGTCTGCATTTTTTAAGGACTCCAGAACCATTCCAGTTCCTATGGCACTTTTGAGAGCACAATCTGGAATCACAAGCAAGGGTGACAGAGCAGACAGGAGCACTTGCAATGATCCTGTCCAAGGCAGCTGAGATCAGTCTCACTGGGGCAGTGAGGTTTGTTCCTGGAGTCACAAACACGAATGTCAGGGTCTGACAGGCATCCATGTCTAGGCTGGCCTCATGGACCCCTTCTGCACCCAGGGATGCTCAGAGACAGAGTCTGTCCCTTTTACACACACAGAGGCAGGAGTCACAGTGTCCCTGTGGCCTCCTGCTGCCACTCACAAAGGACAGAAAGCACCCCATCCCTTTGGTGTGTCACCCTGCTCTGCACCCATCTGAGATGTCCCCTGACAGGAAGAATGGACACAAGGGCTTCAGTTGAAGGAAGCACATCCCAGTGCTGCATTCAGGCAGTTAACAATGGGATGTTACTTCGATCATGATGTAACCTCAAGATCTTGTCTGAACCACAGGCCTTCATGGAACCCCAAAGAATAGTTGATGGTGTTTGTGTTCACTCGGGTTCATGTCACCTCACGTACATGGTGTGCGTGCTCACATCTCATCTGTACAATACAATCTTGGACTGCTGATCTACTCATTCAGTGTCCCTCCATGGAGGGAAGAACAGCCTATGTGGGTGAGTCCTCAGTGCTGGAAATGGAGGTTGTAAGGGGGCCAGTCCATGATGATTGACTTGAAGCTCCTTCCATGGGGTGTCCAGGGCACAGGGACACAGCCCAGCCCCTGCTCTGCTGGTCCTGCAGGTCTCTGGCAGGAGGCCTGGCTGTGAGAGGACACTGCTGTACCAGCCCTGCACACACACACTGTTCAGCTGTACACTTGTGTTTCATCTGTGATCCACTTTCTTGGGCATGTTCTTGGGAGAAGCTTTGCAAGAAGACCTAAACCCTCAGGTCCTACCCATAGGAGATCACTTTTCTTTATAGAAGAACTGTTCCAGAGGCCAGCTCTGTCACAGCAGTGCCCATTGCCTGTCCCTGCCTGCGCTCACAGCACTGACACACAGCAGGACGGGGACCAAGCTGCCAGAGCACTCAGGCCTTGCACCAACACAAGGGATGAGAAGGAGAGTGGGGGAGTGGAACCAGAAAAGCACTGGAGCTCCCTGGCAGGGCTGCCATGCTGGACTCTTTTCCCTTCCACCCATGCACATGGGAACTATCACTGCAGCTCCAGAGAGGACTTGGAGAAAGAATGTCAGTAAAAATATTGGTGAAGGACCCTTTATTTTGCTTAAACACAGAGAACATAATTTCACATTGACACAGCCACTCACTGAGAAAAGAAAAGCAGGCAGTGAATTATAAATGGAATAAAAATATTATCATAAAAAAAAAAATAAAACACAACTAGAGACAAAAAATACTGCACACAGGATAAACCTGCAATGAGAATGTCTTCTTATGTAGAAGAAGACAGAGACAGTTTATAGGTTCAGAAGAAATCCAGTCATCAGTTTCCTCAGGGCATCCTTGAGCTCCTGGTTCCTCATGCTGTAGATGAGGGGGTTCACTGCTGGAGGTACCACCGAGTACAGAACAGACACCACCAGATCCAGGGATGGGGAGGAGATCGACAGGGGCTTCAGGTAGGCAAACATGGCAGTGCTGCCAAACAGGGAGACCACGGCCAGGTGAGGGAGGCAGGTGGAAAAGGCTTTGTGCTGTCCCTGCTCAGAGGGGATCCTCAGCACGGCCCTGAAGATCTGCACATAGGACAACACGATGAACACAAAACACATAAAAACTAAGCAGGCACTGACCACAAGAAGCCCAAGTTCCCTGAGGTAGATGCCCGAGCAGGAGAGCTTGAGGATCTGGGGGATTTCACAGAAGAACTGGTCCCTTGCACAGTGGCAGTGAAAATGTATTGGCCGTGTGCAGCAGAGCATTGAGAAACCCAGTGGCCCAGGCAACTGCTGCCATGTGGACACAAGCTCTGCTGCCCAGGAGGGTCCCGTAGTGCAGGGGTTTGCAGATGGCAACGTAGCGGTCGTAGGACATGATGGTGAGAAGAGAATATTCTGCAGCAAATAAGAAACAAAAAAAGAAGACCTGTGCAGCACATCCTGCATAGGAAATGACCTTGGTATCCCACAGAGAGTTGTTCATGGATTTGGGGACAGTGATGGAGATGCAGCCCAGGTCAAGGAAGGCGAGGTTGAGCAGGAAGAAGTACATAGGGGTGTGGAGGTGCTGGTCCCGGGCTATGGTGGTGATGATGAGGCCGTTGCCCAGGAGGGCAGCCAGGTAGATGGCCAGGAAGAGACAGAAGTGCAAGAGCTGCAGCTCCCGTGTGTCTGTGAACGCCAGGAGGAGGAACTGGGTGATGGAGCTGCTGTTGGACATTTGCTGCCTGTGGGCATGAGGACCTGTGCAAGGAGCAAAAGACTGTGACAAGTTAGGGGAGACTTCTCTGAAGAAAATAAATGTGCTGTTTCTCATCGAAAAACCCCTCCACAATGGAGGGATGTTTCTGCTCATTCCTTTCTACCAAGTGAGAAAAACAGTTCATCACAGTTTAAAATGCAGTTGGGCATGCAGTTTCCATGAACACAGCTCTGGGACAAAACCGCCTGAGTTGATGTCAGAACAAAAACTGACCCACACTCCCACCCCAACCCCACAGAGCAAGAGCACCAGGGACACGTGGAGAAACAGGGAAGGACACTGCAGTGCTACCAGAAAATAGAGCAAGGACAGAAAGGCAGACGAGCAGGCTGTGGAACCTTCTCCTTACCCGGCTGTGCTGCTGCCACTCACTTAATGACACTGTAGAGCAAGTACTTTTAGCACCTTTTTTGTGTACCACGTTCCAGGAACCCTTCACCTGGAGGTCCAGCTGCTGAGGTGGAGACTCGTGACCTGGACCCCATGGCTTTGGGGCAGAGGCTCTGCTGGGGAGGAGAGGAGACCAGGGGGTTGAACTGGGAATCATTTGCACTGCACGAGATGGCACGGAGGGTCCTGAATCCCTTCCCCAGCATTTCTGGTCCATCTCCCTCTCCCTGCCCGTGTCTGTGCTGCCTGCAGCTGTGTCTCTGTCCCTGGGTCTGCTCCCTGTCAGTGCCACAGAGCCCGTCTCACGTGCTGTGTGCTCAGCGCTGTCCTGCTCACACCTCCTGGCACTGCCCAGGGGCAGCTCTGTGTGTGAGGGGCTCAGGAGCAGCTCAGACAAGTCCTAACAAGAACTGGGGTCTCAGTGTCTTCTCCAAACCAAAGAAATAAATCCCCATCTCCCAATGCACACCCAGACAACCAAGAGTGGAAAACTGAAAGCACAGACTTCTTCCCTTGCCGCTGTTGCTGTGTTGATGTCGTTGTTCAGAAGGACCCTCTGCCATGTCTGTGGGGTTGATCTGGAGCTCTGAGCAGCCCTGACCCACACAGCACCCTTCCACCCCACAAGCTCCCTGCCTGCCCTGCCTGGTGTCGCTCCTTCCACCCACAGCTGCTGCCATGGGATCTCCGTGGGCAGGCTGAGCGCTGACCCTGGCAGGCAGCAGAGTCCCTGCCCCGGCACAGCCCTGGGGTGCAGGGACCCTGCTCTGCAGGACAGCCCTGGGCACCCCTGGGTGCTCACCCGGCTTCACAGCTGTTCAACATTGCCTGACAAGAGCCCCCTCCTTACAGATCCCACCAGCTGTGCCTGGGCCAGTTTTAGGAGATGCCTCCAGGAGCTACAGCTGCATTGCCCTGCACCCAGAGACTTACCATGGCAAGGGCTGCAAAGGTTTCTCCTCCAGTGAGCTCTCAGTCATCCTCCCAATCCTGACCACCTTTAATCTCTCTCTGCCTTACTCGTCTCCCTGAGATCTCCAGGCAGAGCCCTCAGCCCTGCTGCGTGTGCAGAGGAGCTGCTCCTGGGCAGAGCTGTCTCTCTGCAGCGCTGCCGCTTGCCAGGAGCTCCCTCTGTCCCAGGAGCCCAGCCCAGCTCAGCAGCACAGGAGCAGCCCAGGGCGCTTTAATGACCCCTCTGGTGGCTTTGGTGCTGAGTCCATGAACCTCAGACCCTGAGGGCAAGTTGAAGAAGTCAAACTCAGATCTAAACTTCAAAGTTTCTTGTAAAGTTGATGAATCCCACTGAGGGACACAACTGAGAAACCATCCCCAGGGCAGCTGGGGCGGAAAACTTGAAGCAGAACAAAGGGTAAGCAAGTGAAAGGTGGCTCTGATGCTGAATAAATCTGAATGTGTTTCATTAACCAAAGGGCCAAGCCCTGAGCCCCAGCCCTGGGAAGGCAGATCCTATCCCTCCCACCTTGCCCAGTGCCCTTCCTGGCCAGTGTGATGTGGGGCTGTGCAAGGCCAAGGGCAGGACTATGGTCCCACAGCTCCCAGGTTCCTTGTTGGGGACAAGGAGGCCATGAGGCCCCTGTGCTGGAAGGACAAGGTGTCTCGTCACAGGCATCAGAGGTGCAGACAACAGCTGTAGCCAAGGGGAGAAGGAGCTCATGTCTGTTGGGGGCTTTCAGCCTCTTTATATCCCTTGATCATCTCCACCACAGCCTGTCCTGTGCTGTGGCATCCCCTGCACCTCTCTCCCTGCAGGCTGCAGACATCCCCCCTGCTGCCCCACCTTGCTCTTGTCTGAGCATCTTCCTCCCTTTGCTGAGATCTCTCCATCCTCCCCAGCTGTTCCTTGAAGCACAAAGCCTTGGGCTGATGCAGACTCCCTCTGCTGACCTGCTCCACCACAGCACTGCCCTTCCAGTCACATTCCTTGCTGCTCATGTCCAGCCTGGACCTCCCCAGCTGCCCTTTGTGCCATTATTTCTTTCTCATACCATTTCTCAATATTTAGAAAACCTCCACCACCTCTGAAACCACCCTTCAAGCACTCTCAGTCTACTCCTGCACTGCTGCAGCCTCCCCAGCGCTGCTGGGCCAAAGCCGCCCAGGTCCCTCAGCATCCCACACCATGTGCACAAGGTGCTGAACCTGCCTTGGCAGAGCCCTGCACTCTCCAGTTCCCCCCTGCTTCTCCAAACTGGGAAGCCACACACTGGCACACCCCCGTGTGTGTGGGGTCACACCAGTGCTGAACCGAATGGGATGAGAACTCCAGGTGTCTGGGTCCCCACGCTCCTCCTCATGCAGCCCCGTGTGCAGCTGCCTTGTTCATGGTGAGCGTGCACCACGGGCTTGTGTGGGGACCTTGGAGTGCCCAGGCCCTTCTCCTCAGGGTCACTGCTCAGCGTGTCAGGTCCTGCTCTGTCCTGATGGATGGGGTTATTGTCCCACCCTGATACAGCACTGGTCACTTCTCTTTGTACAGCTTCAGAGCTTTCTGCTGGCCGAATACCAGATATTCACAAGGTCTGGACTCTCCCTGGACTGAAGCTCCATTTGCTCAGCTGTTAATGTTTTCATGCAGATGGTTTATCCTGATAAGGGTTTCTCTCCTAAGATAACAGGATAAGGAGCTACAGGACACTACAAATACCATCTCCTGGAGAAACCGTGGGGTCTTGGGAGTCTGTTACTCGTAATGTCAGAGGTCTGGACTCACAGGGGTAGATTCCCTTCTTGTGAGAGAACAGCAGGAATGCATGAAATTCAGCCTGGGGACAGAAAATGTCAGCTGAAGGGTGAGGAGTCATCAGGAAAAGGCAGAACAACATGGGCAATGTTGTGGTGACTGGACATCAGCTACAGACTCACTGATGAGGAAGAGGAATGAAATGAAGCCTCCTTCAGACAAATGAAAGAAGCATCATGTTGTCAGGGCGGTGTCCTCGTGTCAGACCTGAGATATCCCAATATCTGCAAGGTACCAGCCATCCAGGAGGGGTTGGAGCTCATTGACAACATCTTCCTGACACGGGTGACTGAGGAGTCAGTGAGGTGAGGTGCCCTATGGGACTTCACACTTACAAACCACAAAGTGTTGGTCAGGATGGAACAGTCAGGGATGGGAAAGTGGAGCTGAGGCTCCTGGGAGATGATCACCAGGCCAAGAGCAGGATTACGGGAGAAAGCTTTGGCCTGCTGAGGGACCTGCTTGGGTCCTATGGGATATGACCTTGGTGTCTGCAGTGCTTTTCTCTCACATCTCCTCCCTCCTCTCTCCCACCTGCTGTTGTGCAGCGTTTTTTACCCTTTCTCAAATACAATATCCCAGAGGTGCTGCCAGCATCACTGAGTGGCTCAGATTTGGCAAGGAGTGGGTCCATCTTGGAGCCAGCTGAAATGGGCTCTGTCTGACATTGGTTAAACACCTGTTGTCTTCTCAGAAGGGTGACAACTCCAGTACACCCACACCCACCCCCAGTTCCAAGACTTTGTCATGGAAACGCCATACAGGGTGACAACCCGTGGGGTGTTACAAATGAGTGGATCATGGAGAAGAAATGGAAAAGGTCTTCTGTCAGCAACCTGAAAAACTCTCCAGTCAATGAGCAGGTTCCTATTGGGATTGGTAATTGCATTGAAATTCACTGGCTGGCAAAGCTGCAGGTGCCAACAGTCCAGAAGATCTTGTGACAACTTCTTAATGTGGCTGCCTGGTGGGACAACAAGAGTGACTCTCACCTGGATCTGGAACAGGGACACAAGGAAGAGCTGGTGAGGGATGTGAACATCAGTGTCCACCTTGGCTGTTGTGACCAGGAAACAGTGGGGTCCCAGGCACCAGAGGGGAGGGAGGAAGGCCAGCAGCAGAGCACAGGCTGGTGGGCTCCAGAGGAGAAGACTTTAACATACTGGGGGGCTGATACAGGTGGTGCCATGCGAAGCAGCTCAGAAGGGTGAAGGAGCTCAGGATATCTGATCAGCGTTACAGGACAGCCTGCTCCATGCACAAGAATGATCTCTTCAAGTACCCATGAAAGCAAGCTTTTATCTCATGAGGCTGCTCCTCTGTACCTGATGGAGCTCCAGGGCAAAAAGGCAGCACACAGGAGGTGGGAGCAGGGGAAGATGCAAAGGAGGAATTTAGAAACCTTGTCCATGGATGTGGGGATGATGCCAAGACTGCCCTGGACTTAATACCTACAGGGGAGGCTGAGGGCAGCAAGATGAGCTGACATTGCTTCATTTGCAGTAAAAGAATAGACAGGGTGATTTTGGGCCTGCTGCTGAACTTCCTAAGAGTAGAATCAGACAGGACTGAGGTTCTTCATGGCTTCTTTGCCTCCATCTTCACCAGCAAGTTCTCCTGGGACTTTGTTCCTGAAGGCAGGAGTCTGGAGAACACCCAACAGTGGATGGGGCTCAAGTCAGGGGTGACCTGAGCAAACTCAGACACCATTACAGAACAGGAGATGGGTCATTTGACCAGCTCCCTGAACACAAGTATCACTGTGCTGTGGCACCTGAGATTCCCAGAATCACCCACCTCTTGGTCCAGAGTTGTGTGATTCCTCTTGAGGTGTCCTGGCCTGTCTCCTCCGTCAAGTGATGCTTTAGGCACCCACTCTGACACATTCAGTTGTTATCAGGAGATTCTCTAGATCAATATTCATTGGAGATTGTTGATACCAGCTGTTCTGGAAATGAGGGTTTTGGGAGGGGGACAGAAATATTAGATATTTGGCTTTATTACTGTTTATTATGGAAATGCTCACTGTTTGGCTACAATTCTGAAATCTCTGAAATCATCCACACCAGAGTTCAAGCCTTTAGGAAAGTGCTGCACAGAGCCTTGTCTTGTAAAGGCATTTTGGATGTTACTGAGCCCTCTGCTGCCGCGATCCTGAACTGCAGGTACTGAAAGAATGAACAAACCTGTCATGAACTGAAGGGCAGAAACAAACCCCAAATTTCTGAGGGTGTTTGGGACCCCAGGAGGGGCCATTGCTGACACAAGCAGTCCCTGTCCCTGGAGACAATGGTCAGAGGTGGTAAAGGCGATGTGGAGGTGGCTCTGGTGCCCCGTCAGCTCTTGATGTTGGTTCATCATCAGAATGGCCAAGCCCTGACCCCAGGACCAGACAAAGGAGACCCTTTCAGTCAAATGTTTCTCAGGCTCTGGGACTTTGTTCCTGAAGGCAGGAGTCTGGAGAACACCCAGCAGTGGATGGGCTCAAGTCAGGGGTGACCTGAGCAAACTCAGACACCATTACAGAACAGGAGATGGGTCACTTGACCAGCTCCCTGAACACAAGTATCGCTGTGCTCTGGCACCTGAGATTCCCAGGTACAACCACCTTTTGATCCAGAGGAGTGGAGGAGGATTGTGTTTCCTCTTGAGGTGTCCTGGCCTGTCTCCTCACTCACATGGTGGTTTAGGCACCCACTTTTGCAACATATTCAGTCTTTATCAGGAGATGCTCCACATCAATATGAACTGGAGGCTGCTGATACCACCTGTTCTGGAAAGGGAGGGAAGTGCGAGCAGGGAAGGAAATAGAAGAAAAATGACTTTATTGCTATTTGTTATGGAAATGCTATCTGTTTGACTACTCCTGAAATCTCTCTAATCATCCACACCAGACTTGAAGTGTTTAGGAAAATGCTGCACAGAGCCTTGGCTTGTCAGAGCATTTTCGATGTTCATGAACCCTCTGCTGCCATGATCCTGAACTGCAGCTACTGAAACAATGAACAAACCTCTGATGAAGTGAAAGGCAGAAACAAACCCCAAGTTCCTGAGGGTGTTTAAGGTCCTATGAAGGGCCATCACTGACACAGTTGTGAAGGAAACAACCAGTGCAGGTCCCTGTCCCTGGAAGCTGGTGAAGAAAAGACTTGGAGACACTGGTGAGGTGGTGAGGGCCATGTGGAGATGGCTCTGATGCCATGTCAGCCCTTGATACTTGTTCATCACCAGAATGGCTGAGCCCTGATCCCTGAGACCTGGTAGATTTTTCTCCAATGTTTTTCAAGGCTTTTCCTGTGGTCAGTGTGAGTGTTTTCTGCTTTGGGGGTGGGTTTTATGTCAAGTTCTGTTGCTTTAACTGCAAGGCTTTGGTTTTCTGTGGAGTTGGAAATGCCTATGAGTTCCTCACAACTCATCCAGCTTCTTTCACACACCTGGCAATGGTCAGCAATCACCTCAGTGTCCCAGTCTCACACTTGCTTGAATCCTCTGTTTGGATCCATACCCATCACTCCAGGAGGTTCATGGATCCACCAGGCTCATGGATGATTCCTGAGGACCATCCAAGTGTGGGCAGTGTAAGAGAGGAGCAGAGCAGGGTCAGCTCATGGGCCATGACTGAGCACAGCCACCCCAGCAGCAGCCATTCCCCATCTCCCAGCACAGCCATGCCCACAGGATGGAAATGTCACTGCCATACATGATTAGCCCAAGAGAGGCCTTTCTTCCTTCAATATTCCCAGGAAAATCTTCCTCCTGTTCCTCCTCCACCTGCAGACATCAACTGCTTTCCCTTTCTGGGCTCAGACATGGCTGGAAGGGTTCACTGAAACCATCAGCCATCTCACTGCTTCTCCCTGACATGCCCTGACCCTCTCCCACACCTACACATGGCCAATCACAGCTGCTCAGGCCTCCCGCTCTTCAGAAGAGGCCTTGAGCTTCTTGGTTCTTCCTGGTGCTTGTTATAAACTTCCTCACTCTCTCCAGAGTTCATGGTGAGCTTCCTTGTCCATAACAGCCCCTATATGATCATGTCTTACTGAATGGTTGTCTCTTTATGATCATTTGTGCAGAAAGGGCAGTCACAGGACAGCACCCAATGTGTCAAAACTGATGCTGAGTGAAATACCATCAAGACCTGATGAGCTATCTCTGTGTCTGTGTCTCTCCTGGAAGGAATCTGTCCCAAGAAGGGGATCCAGCTCCTGCCACTCTCTGCAGAGGCACATGAGCAGTGTCCGTGCACCTGGGGACAAAAAGTGTGACTTTTCCTAGACCACCCTTTTCCAAACTAAATGATTCTATGATGTTATGATTCCATTATTTGGCTTGAAACCATTTCAATTCCCACTACCTGCAGCTTTCTTCAAGGGCGGTTGTTGTGTGGCACAACTGTCCTGGCTCTCCAGGCAGATTGGGCACTGGTTTGGTGTCTGCATTGGGAGTTTTTCCCTTCCTGGGGTAAAAGGCTGTTGAGGAGAGACAGTTGTAGAGATTTGGGTCACAGGGGTTTGAAGCAATCCTGTCAAACTCCGAGCAGGCTGAGCTTTGGAGCCAAGGGGCAACAGAGTTGGTCTCAAAGATATTTTTTGAATGGTGTTACTATCACTGATAACAGTAACAGAGAATTCCTTATTCATCGTTATGCTAATGAACTAAAGCTCTTTAATGTCCTTCCCAACAGTCATTCGCAATTCTCAGAACAGATGCTACATCTCAGTAGTTATCTTCTTCTATGAAGTTCTTAAAACAGTGCTTTCTCTCACTTCTACCTTTTTTAGCATTGAAAGAATACAACTCTTGGACAGAATTGCTCCCATATCATCCCTATTCCATACATTTTCTCCCTTCTTTTTCTGCTGTGAGGGGCAGGTGACATAGGGGAGTTCCTTCCTTTTTAGGCAAAGAAAGCCAAGGAACAGATCCCAGGTCAGTGCAAAGTCACCAAGGAAGCCAGAATCTTTATGTGGTGTGCACTGACACACGCTGTCACCTGCATTTCCTGTCTCTGAAGACCCAACCGTGCAGCAGAGTCTGGAGTTCTGAGCTCCCTTCATCTGCCCTGTGTGACACGTGTAAAATGGAACTACCCCAGTCAAGAAGTTGGTTTTGATTCTTTCCAAGATGGTGCAGAGTGGCCTCAATGTGACACCGTCCTGCTGTCTCAGCTCCTGGGATGCTGCCCCTGCTGTCCCATAGACTGGAAAGGATTGTGTTAGATGTAGAGTGGATTGGAAGATGTAGAGAGAAGGGAATGTCTTCTTGCAACATGAAGTATGAAACGTTGTTGGTGTTTTAATTCTCCTTTCTTTGTTTCGAATACTTTAAATATCAGTGTTTTCAAAAGAGAGAAAACAGAGACTTCAGGATGTGCATTAAGAACAAGAGGAGAAGTTCTGATCTTCAACAACATTTCCCTTCTCAGCACTCTCTCTGTTATCTGTGCATCTGATCTCCATCATCCTCCAGGTATTTCCTCCTGCCCTGACTAAACTGATCATGTCTGAAGTCCCATTTCCAGCAGCTGATCTGCACACAAGCACTTGCGATTGCTCTCTGGGTTTCCCTTCTTACTGTTTGATCACTCAGACACTTGTCAACAACCCAGTTGCTGCTTTCACCTTCAAGGAGTTAAAAGCTTCCTTGTCTTTCAGTAGTCTGTCTAATTCTGTCCTGAGACAAATCTTTTATTGTGTTTATTTTTAAATTTCCTTTCTGTCTACAACATTTCTTGCATGGTTCTGCCTTGGAGAGGGTGAACCTCAGTGGTGGCAGTTTGTCCTTGGCGTACAGTTGAGGAGTGTGTTTTCTTTTAATCATGACTCTTTCAGTGTTATTTTGTTTGTTCAAAGGTAAAGCAAAGTCCCTGTTTGCTGTGTGCAGCCAGGTCTCCAAGGAGAGCAGGTGGGAGCTGGTGCAAAGGAGCTGGCACATCCAGCTGCAGACTGCAGTGGAGAAGTCTGGTGTAAGGAAAAGGGATGCAAGGCCCAGGGGGCCATGAGAGAAACGATGGGGCTGGGGAGGTGAGGAGCAAGGTTGTGCACACGGTGTGAGACCTCAGGGGACAGCTTCTCCCGCCAGTCCAGACCACCTTAGGAGAGACCCTGGATCCACATCAGATAATGCTACGATCAGCTCTTCTCCAAACTGAACAGTAATGAAATACACTCTTTACAATAGAAAGACGTTTTTGTCAGAAGCTTTTGAAATCTTTCTCCAGAATTACACCAAGAAAACTCTCTAATTAACTAGACAAGATTGGAAGACAATTATAAGAGGAGACATGGCTTGTTAGAGCTTTCTTCAGTGTAATGAGCCCCATGGTGCATTTGGTGCTGAGTCCTTGAACATTACTCAGGTGCTGAGAGGAGATTGCACAAACCTTTCCAGAAGTCAAAACCAGAAGAAAAAAGTACTAAGTACCTTGAAGTATTAATGAGTTCCACTGAGGGCAAGTACCAGCAGAGCCTCCCCAGGGACTCCTTAGAGCAGAGGATTGGAGGCCATGGTGGCAGATAAACAAAGGGAAATGTGCAGGCAGCTGAGGTGCTGAGAAAAGCCTGGTTTTGTTGGGTGAAGCAGAGAGGCCAAGGCCTGACCCCCAGCCCCTGGGAAGGCAGATCCTGTCCCTCACACATTGCTCAGGGCTCTTCCTGGGCCAGGGGGATGTGGGCTGTGTGGTGCTGAGTGAAGGACAATGGTGTGACAGTTCCCAGCCTTATTGGGGGTGTGCAAGGAGGCCATGAGGTGCCCCAGTGCCTCAGGACAACATGTCTCCTCACAGGCCTTGGTGACAGAGGTGTTGGCCATAGCCAAGGGGACAAAGACTTGGGTTCTCTTGGTGACATCCAGCCTTGCCAGTGCCCTTTGCCATCTCCACCACAGGTTGTCCTACACTGTCCCACAGCTGCTTCTGTTTCCCTGCAGGCTGTAGACACCCATCTCGCTTCCTCCCCTTGCTCTCACCCTGGTATTTCCATACGTTGACTGATGTGTCTGCACTCTCATGCTCTGTTCCTGGAAACACAAGGACATGGACTGATCTCATGCTCCTTCTGGATGATTTCTCGTGCCACAGTACTACCCTTTGAGTCACATTTCTTCCTCCTTATGTCCATTCTCCATGTTCCAAGCTGTGCTGTGTGGCAGTGTTTCTCTGCTGTAGAAAGGAGGACCATGAAAGCTACTGACCTGTCTACCTCTTACCTGTGCCTGGGAAGATCATGGCACAGATCCCCCTAGAAGCTGTGCTAAGGCACAAAGAATGGTGACTCAACCATTTCCTTGGGCAGCCTGTTCCACTGCTTCACAACCCTTTCCATGAAGAAATGCTTCCTAATATCAATTCTGAACCTTCTCTGGCAGAAGCTGAGGCTATTTTCTCTCATCCTGTCACTTGCTACACAGGAGAAAAACAACACCCTCCATACTACAACCTCTTTTCAGATAGTTATAGAGATCAGAAATGCCTCCCCTCAGTCTCCTTTTCTTCAAGCTATAACAACCCCGGGTACTTAAGCTGCTCCTCAGCAGACTTGTGCTCCAGACCCTCAACAGCCTTGTCCCTCTCCCCTGCACTCACTCCAGCACCTCAAGGTCTTTCCTGTAGCAACAGGCCCAAAACTGAACCGAGGATTCGAGTTGTGGCCGCACCATCGTCGAGTACAAGGGGATGATTACTGCCATGGTTCTGCTTACTACACTATTCTTGATGTAAGCCAGGAGGCCAATGGCCTTTTTGGCCACCTGGGTACACGCTGGTTCATGTTCAGTCATTTTCGATCAACACCCCCAGGTCTTTTTCCACCAGGCAGTTTTCGAGCCACTCTCCTCCAAGCCTGTAGTGTTACAGGGAGTTGTTATGACCCCAGTCCAGGAACTGGCACATGGCCGTGTTAAACCTCAGAGAAATGGCCTCAGCCTAATGAACCAGCAGCTCCAGATCCCTCTGTAGAGCCTTCCTACCCTTCAGCAGATCAACACTCCCACCCAACTTGGTGTCATCTGCGAACTTACTGAGGGTGTACTCGATTCCCTCATACAGATTATTCATAAAGAGATAAAAGAGAACTGGTCCAAGTACTGAACCCTTGGGAACACCACTCCAGACCAACCGCCAACTGGATTTGGCTCCGTTCACCAGAACCCTTTGGGCCCGGCCCTCCATCCAGTTCTTTACTCATCGCAGATACACCATCCAGGCCATGAGCTGCAGCTTCTCCAGGAGATGCTGTGGGATACAGTGTCAAAGGCTTTACTGCAGTCTAAGGACACAACACCCACAGCCTGGGTGGCGCATTCACTCCCCACGACAGACTTTCCCTCATCTGCTCAGCCGGTCACCTTGTCATAGAAGGAGATCAGGGTGGTCAAGCAGGACCTGCCTTTCACAAAGCCAAGCTGATTGGGCCCAATTGCTTGTCTGGTATGGGTGACCTCACAGTCCTTTCCCAGCCATGTTCCTGCTGTTGGCCTGTCCCCTGCAGAGGCAGAAGTGACCTCACCATCCCCTCCACAGCCATTGGCTTCTACTGGACTATGAGTTCCTGAGACACAAGTGACCACATGGCATCGTACCCAGCCATCACCCTCCTTGTGCTCCAGTGTGTGAGCAGGTAGACTTTAGCTGCTTTCATCAAATTTAGCCAATAGATTTCCTATCAAGGGTTTGAGTGGAGAAACGTTCCTCAGAGGAGCTGCTGTATTTACTCTGGGACATTTTACATCTTTGCTTCTGACTCTTATTATTTTTCTCTTCTTCCTTTGTCTGTTCTGACTTGAAAGAGCTCTCCAAGGAAAAGATTCATGGAATCCTACAATAACACAGATTGGAAGAGACCCCTGAACACCATCTCTGTCCCACTGACCTTTATGGCACCCCAAGGAAGAGCTGACAGCATTTGTGCTCCCTTGGGTTCATCTCACCACATGCACACAGTGGACATGCACATGATGTGTATGGTTACAACTCATCTGTACAATGAAAACATGGACTTTTGTCCTAGTATTTCATAGAGTCATAGTATGTCCTGAGCTGGAAGGATCCACAAGGATCATGGAGTCCAACTCCTGTTACTGCACAGGACACCCCACAGTTTACACCGTGTGTCTGAGGAAGTTGTCCAGTCTCTTCTTGAACACTGTCAGGTTGGGGCCGTGACACCTCCCTGGGGAGCCTGTTCAGTGTCCATCACCTCTGGGTGAAGAACCTTTTCTTCATGTCCAACCGGAACCTCCCCTGGCTCATCTTCTGCCATTCCCTTGGGTTCTGTCATTGGCCACTAGAGATAGGAGTTTGGTGCCTCCCCTTCTTCCTCCCCTTGTGAGGAAGCTGTAGCCACCATGAGGTCTCCTTTGAGTCTTTTCTTCAGCTCTGATGCTGAGAAACCCCTGGTTTTCTTTCTGAAGCAGAAAGGAGAAGCCATGACCTTCAGGCAATGGGAAGGGGGATCCTGTCCCTCACACACGGCTCAGGGCTCTTCCTGGGACCGTGGGATGTGGGTGTGCAAGGCCCAGGGAAGGACAACACTGGGACAACAACTTCCAGCTTCCCCATGGGGCTGCAAGCAGCCACCGAGGCCCCAGAGCCATGAGGACAACATGGCTTCTCCTGGGCCTCAGTGGCAGAGACAACTGCCATGGCCAAGGGGACAGAGACCTGGGTTCTGTGGGTCCCTTCCAGCCTTGCCAGCGCCCTTTTCCATCTCCACCACAGGCTGTTCTACACGGTCCTACCCCTGCCCCTCTTTCCCTGCAGGCTGCAGACACCCATCTCGCTTCCCCACCTGCTCTCACCCCAGCATTTCTGCACCTTCACTGCTGTGTCTGCACCCTCACTGGCTGCTCTTTGGAACACAAACCATGGGCTGATCCAGCTCCCTCTGGGTGAGCTCTTGCACCGCAACACTGCCCTTCCACTGACATTTCTTCCTCCCGATATCCAGTCCTCAGCTTCCAAGTTGCACATGTCCCTGCTGCTGTCCCCTCATGTTCTCAGGTGGGATGGACGTGACAACCCATCTGCAAGGCCTCTTCCTGGGAAGGGCCTGTGGGCACCTAGGCAGAGGTTCTTTCCCAGCCATGTCCCTGCTGCCTGGCTGTCACCTCCAGAGACAGAACTGACCTCACTGCCCCTTCACAGCCACAGGATTCTGACTGGATTATGAGTGTCTGAGACACAACTGACCACAAAATACCACACTCGTCCATTCCCTGCCTTATGGCTCAGGACCTGACCAAGACTGAAGCGTATTCTACACAGTCCTACACCTACTCCTCTTTCTCACAGGCTGCAGACACCCATCTCGCTTCCTCACCTTGTTCAAATTTGTCAAATATATTTCCTACTAACACTGTGAGTGAAAAGCACTCTTCACTGGAACTCCTGTACTTCCGGTAACATCTTCTGTATCTCTTCTTCTCCCCTTTCTTATTTTTTTTTCTATATTTCCACCTATTCTCTCTCCTGAAACCTCTCCAAGGCAAAAAATCTTTCAAATCACAGAATAACTCAGGTTTGCAGAGAGCCCTTGTCTCACTCATCTTGTCTCACTCTCCTGAACAGGGCAGGTGAACCACGTCAGGATGCTCAAGGCCTCCACCCAGGTTTGCATCATCCTCAAAGGCACTGAAAGTTCACTCTGTTACATCATAGAAAGGGAGAATAAAGATGTTCAACAGTGTTGCCCAAGTGCTGGTCACTGAGAGATGACACCAGTAACTGGCTGCACGGAGGACTTTGTAACACTGGTGATATTTGGGCTTGATGATTCAGCCAACTTCCCACCCAGCATCCACTTCTTGAGCCCCATCAGCACCACTCTGGTCAGAAGGAGACCATGGCTTAGCCTTGCAAACACCCTGTGCACAACATGCCTTTCTTTCCCTATCCTTTTGGGTTCAGCAGTCCCTTCCTTGTCCTTCACATTCCTGGAAACGGCTGCAGGAGGACGTGTCCCATCCCCTTCCCAGGGAGGGAGGTAGGGTGGCCAGCCTGTTATTCTCACACTTCCTATTCCTGCTCTACCTGAAGATGGGTTTGAGGTCTGCGTTTTCTAAGGACCCAAGAACCATTCTGGTTTCTAGGGTCCTTTTGACATCACAATCTGGAATCACAAGAAAGGGTGATAGAGCAGACTGTAGCACTTTCAATGATCCTGTCCAAGGCAGCTGAGACAAATGTCACTGATCCAGTGGGGTTTGTTCATGGAGTCGCACACAGAAATGTCAGGGTTCTGTCAGGTGTCCAAATCTGAGCTGGCCTCATGGACTTCTTATACACCCAGGGATGCTCAGACACAGAGTCTGTCCCTTTTACACACAGAGGCAGGAGTCACAGTGTCCCTCTGGCCTCCTGTTGCCACTCTCAAAGGATGGGAGACACCTCAGCCCTGTGCTGTGTGACCCTGCTCTGCACCCGTCTGATATGTCCCATGTCATAAGGAATGGACACGGGGACCTCAGTTCAAGGGAACACATCCCAGTGCTGCATTCAGGTGATTTCCCATAGGTTGTTCCTCCCAATAGGAAGTCACCTCAAGACCTCGTCTGTGCTGCAGGCCTTCACAGAATGGAAAGGAATAGTTGATGGTGTTTTTGCTTTACTCACGTTCATGTCACGTCACGGACATGATGTGCATGCTCACATGTCATCTGTACAAAGCAAACACGGACTGCTGAACTATTCATTGAGTATCCATCCATGGAGAGAAAATGCCCTCTGTGGGTGAGAGGACAGTGCTGGAAATGGTGGTTGTGAGGGGTCAGTCTATGATGATTGACTTGTGGCTCCTTCTGTGGGGTACACGGGCACAGCCCAGCCCCTGCTCTGCTGGTCCTGCAGGTCTCTGGCAGGAGGCCTGGCTGTGAGAGGACACTGCTGTGTGCCAGACCTGCACACACACTCTTTTTTTCTGTACCCTGGTGTTTGTGTCTCTGGTCACTTTCTTGGGCATGTTCTAGAAGAGCTGCCACACAGCAGGATGGTGACCAAGCTGCCAGAGCACTCAGGCCTTGCACCAACACAAGGGATGAGAAGGAGAGTGGGGGAGTGGAACCAGAACAGCTCTGGAAGACCAAGCGCTGGTGCTCCCTGGCAGGGCTGCCAGGCTGGACTCTTTTCCCCTCCTCCCATGCACAGGAACTGTCCCTGCAGATTCAAACAGGTCTTGGTGAAAGGATCCCATGAAAAAGAGTCACTACAGGACTCTTTATTTTCTTTAAATACACAAAGAACACAGTCAGTGGTTATAAAAGAACAGCACACAGTGAATTTGAAAGGGGATGACAACATTATCACAATAGAAACACCACCACCACCAACAAATAGAGATGACAGGCCAAGCCTGAAATCAGTTACATTAAAACTGCTGTGCAGAAGGAGATGGGCAGTTTGTTGCTTCAGAAAATAATCCAGTCATCAGTTTCCACAGGGCATCCTTGAGCTCCTGGTTCCTCATGCTGTAGATGAGGGGGTTCACTGCTGGAGGCACAACCGAGTACACAATGGCCATAGCCAGATCCAAGGCTGGGGAGGAGATGGAGGGGGGCTTCAGGTGGGCAAATATGCCAGTGCTGACAAACAGGGAGACCACGGCCAGGTGAGGGAGGCAGGTGGAAAAGGCTTTGTGCCGTCCCTGCTCAGAGGGGATCCTCAGCACGGCCCTGAAGATCTGCACATAGGACACCACGATGAACACAAAACATCCAAAACCAATTAACAGACTAAACAAAAGAAGCCAAACTTCTCTGAGATAGGAGTGTGAGCAGGAGAGCTTGAGGATCTGGGGGATTTCACAGAAGAACTGGTCCACGGCATTGCCCTTGCACAGTGGCAGTGAAAATGTATTGGCCGTGTGGAGCAGAGCATTGAGAAACCCAGTGGCCCAGGCAGCTGCTGCCATGTGGACACAAGCTCTGCTGCCCAGGAGGGTCCCGTAGTGCAGGGGTTTGCAGATGGCAACGTAGCGGTCGTAGGACATGATGGTGAGAAGATACAACTCTGCTGAAATGAAAAAGACAAAGCAAAACAGTTGGGGAGCACATCCCATATAAGAAATGGCCCTGGTGTCCCAGAAGGAATTGGCCATGGACTTGGGGACAGTGGTGGAGATGGAGCCCAGGTCAAGGAGGGCGAGGTTGAGCAGGAAGAAGTACATGGGGGTGTGGAGGTGCTGGTCCCAGGCTATGGTGGTGATGATGAGGCCGTTGCCCAGGAGGGCAGCCAGGTAGATGCCCAGGAAGAGCCAGAAGTGCAAGAGCTGCAGCTCCCGTGTGTCTGTGAACGCCAGGAGGAGGAACTGGGTGATGGAGCTGCCGTTGGACATTTTCTTTTCCTGAGAATTGGGCGCTGTCATGAGAAAAAAAAGACAGTGATATACCAGGGAAGAGTCCTCTGACAAACAGCAAACCAGCTCCCATAGATCCTCACTTGTCACACACAGACACCCTTTTGTTTTTCTAGGAGAACTTTCTCCCGCACTGTGGCTGGAGCCCTGCTTGGTGCTGGAAAATGTGCAACCAAGAGCCCATGGGCCCTCGATAAGTCAGCCCAGCTCTGCAGAAGTGGAGCCATGGGAACAGTGGGGACTGTCCTGGTTCTGCTAACACGGAAGGGCTGTCAGCACTTGCTTTCCCAGCAATAAGGAACAGAGATGGTGAAGGCAGTTTAGGAGTCCCAGGTTTTTTTACACCTTCCCCCATATTCACTGCAGAGTGTTCTTGGGTGTCAGAAATCCTCAACATTTCTGCTGCACTCAGGGAGAACAGAGCGAGTCCTGCGAGACCAGAGGATGCCTGTGGGTCAGTGCAGAGTGAGGGCAGCTGCTCTGTCCCTCTGTCCTGCTCCAGCTGCCCTGGGCTGGCACTTTTCTGAGACAGAGGCTGATCACACTCCCATGTTACCCTGAAAAGCCACCAGGCACTGCTGAGAGCAGGGGCATCCACCACAGAGAACAACATTTCCAACCTTTCCCAAGGTCTCAGCACCCCACGTTTAGCCCAAGACACACACGGATCAGTCCCCAGACCCACAGACTGCATTGCCCACACCCCACAGGTCAGAGCAAAGCTGGGACACGCGTTCCCATGGACACACCTGCAGGAAAGGACCCACAAGATCAGGCTGTGACTCTGCAGCTGAAACTGCCATCCCCAGAGAGCCTGACAGCAAGAACAAGATCCCAACAGCAGTGACCCAGAGCAGGGGAGCAAGAAGGACAATGCGGTGAGGGTGGGTGTGAGAGAGGCCAGGGCAGAGGCAGCCGGGCACTCAGACAGCGTCACCCTTCCCCAGCTGTGCAGCCACCTCCCAGACACCAACATTGCCGGGCAGCTGCTCTCAGCCCCTGTGCTCTGCAGAGGAACTGGAGCTCTGGCTGCACAGGAGCTGCTCCATGCCTTGGAGCCCCCGGCCCTGAGGGCAGAGGCTTTGCTGGGTGGGAGAGGAGGCCAGGGGGCTGCTCACAGAGGGATCTGCACTGCAGGGGATCACAGGGACTTTTCTCTGTTCTCCCTCCCATAACAATGCCGGGTTTAGTTTCCTCTCATTTCTGATCATTTCCCTGCTGCCTGGAGATTCTCCCCCTGGGAGGTGTTTCCCTGTCCATGTCTCTTCCCTGTCAGTGCTCACAGACCCCATCCTACCCACTGTGCCCTCCCCCTGGCCCTACAGATCCTGCCTGTTCACAGGGCACTGCCTGGGGGCATCTTCCTGTTTGCAGGCTGGAAAACAGGACAGGTCAGAGTAGGCTGAGGGGTCCAGAAAAGGTGATGCAGGTGCTGTGCACAGGCAGAGGGGTGGTGAAGGGATGTTATGAGCCTTCTGGCAGGTGTACTGATCACTCAGAGTTGCAGTTCAGGAGTCTCAGTGACTTGTTTAATCATGAGAATTCATTTTCACAGTATGTTTGGGATTGGAAGGGACCTCAAAAGCTCATCCAGTCCAATCCCCCTGCTGGAGCAGGAACGCCTAGGAGAGGTCACATAGGAAGGTGTCCAGGCGGGCTTTGAATGTCTCCAGGGAAGGAGACTCCACAGCCTCCCTGGGCAGCCTGTTCCAGTGCTCTGCCACCCTCACCGAGAAGAAGTTCTTTCTCAAATTTAACTGGAACCTCTTGTGTTCCAGCTTGATCCCATTGCCCCTTGTCCTATCATTGTTTGCCACCGAGAAGAGCCTGGCTCCATCCTCGTGGCACTCACCCTTTATATATTTATAAACATTAATAAGGTCACCCCTCAGTCTCCTCTTCTCCAAACTAAAGAGCCCCAGCTCCCTCAGCCTTTCTTCATAAGGGAGATGCTCCACTCCCTTCAGCATCTTTGTTGCCCTACGCTGGACCCTCTCCAGCAGTTCCCTGTCCTTCTTGAACTGAGGGGCCCAGAACTGGACACAATTTTCATTTTATCCTTTCCTGTACCTCCCACCCCTTGGGAGAGGAAACTGAAAAGACAGGCTCAGGAAAGCTCCTTGTCTGTCTGCTAATCCTTGCATTGATCTTCTCCTTGAGGCATCCACTTGCAAACATCCTGGGGGTGATCTGGAGCTGTGAGCAGTGCTGACCCACACAGCACCCTCTCCACAGCAGAAGCAGCTTTCCTGCCCAATAGTGTTTGCTCCTTAATGCGACAGGTCTTCCCAGCTTGTTGTTGGGCTCTCCCCAGGCAGGCTGAGCGCTGACCCTGGCAGGCGGCAGAGTCCCTGCCCCGGCACAGCCCTGGGGTGCAGGGACCCTGCTCTGCAGGACAGCCCTGGGCACCCCTGCCTGCACATTTACAATTACACCCCACAACCATCTTTGGGAGAACGCAGCTTTCACGTCTTGTCCCTCTGACAGTGCAGAAGGCAATCCCTGCTCTGCAGCACATCCTCTCCTCTGCATCAGAGAATCTCTGAGAGTTGTACTTACATCTCTCGCAGGCTCTGCAATGTGACAGCTCTCTGAGATCCTACCAAGATTTGCAGATGCAGTGCCCTGCAGCCACAGGCTTCATATCTGTGAACATTTCATTTCCAGTGATCTCTCAGCATCCTCCCACCCCAGCCTGCGTTTCCGTCTCTCTGCCTGGCTCCTGTGCCCTCGGTGCTGCAGGCAGAGCCCTCAGCCCTGCTGCGTGTGCAGAGGAGCTGCTCCTGGGCAGAGCTGTCTCTCTGCAGCGCTGCCGCTTGCCAGGAGCTCCCTCTGTCCCAGGAGCCCAGCCCAGCTCAGCAGCACAGGAGCAGCCCATGATGTCCCTTTCTCTGTTCCCTCTGGGCTCCCTCCACATGGGGCTCCAGGGGCACAACTTCAAAGTTGAAGTAATCAGTGATGTTGATTCTCTCTCCTCTGAACAGACACTTCTTTACAGCACTGTATATTTAGTTTAAAAAAATAAAGCACTATGAGAATCATATTTTCTTGTCCCATCATTAGACAGGACACCAGGAATCTTACAGCAAAGTATCTAATTCCTCAAAGCTAGAGGAGGAATATCTTCAGTTGAATGAGTTAAGGCATTGTATTCTGGTTTTATATCCTAGGTCTAGAGAGACATTCATCAGTCTTTGGCCATGCCATGTCTGTGCTCTGAGGCAAAGCCTTTGCACCCATGGGCTCTTGGACACTTGGTACCAGGTTTCTTGTGGCAGGTCAGGGCTGGACTGGTGCCACAGCTGGGGTGGTTCAGCCCAGATGTGAGGCAATGGCCTCAGCCGGGGACCTGACTGGGGAGCTGGAGCTGTCAGTGCTGCAGACAGAGCTGTGACACGGGTGGAATGAACTGCCAGGCAGGGTGGCAGAAGTGAGTTCATCTGGTCTGCAAGGACAGCAGCCTCCAAGCACAGGACAGCCCAGATCAGAGCTGAGTCCAGACCTGTAAGGGAATTCAAGGACCCATAATGAGCTGTTACTACTGCAGGAACAGTTAAAGGAGAAAGAAACACACTTTGTAGCCACTGATTAATGCAGTAAGGGAAAGTGTATTATTTGTGTCTCTTATCCTTCATCTTCACCAGCAAGATCTCTCAGGCCTCTGTGACTGGAGGCAGAACAACCAGCAGTGGATGGGATCAAGTCACGGGCCACTGGATTTAACACAATCCTTTCCAGTCTATGGGACAGCAGGGGCAGCATCCCAGGAGCTGAGACAGCAGGACGGTGTCACAGGGAGGCCACTCTCCACCATCTTGGAAAGCTCATGGAGACTGGGGGGACTCCCTGACCACTGGCAGCTCTCACACAGTGTGTGCACTTTTCAAAATGGCCAATGGGTGAGCAGGGGAACTAAGGGCTGTGCCCCAGAACATGTCCACTGGGACCCCATTTCTGGGTGTCTGGAAGAGAAGGTGACGGGGTTTACCCAGGGCAGGTTGTGCCTGTCCATCGTCTTTGCTTTCTATGAGGAAAGGACAGGGTTGTGGATGTGGGGAGAACATCGATGGTCTGTTACCTGGAAGTCAGCAAGGCATTTGGCATCATCCCCCACAATATTCTTGTGCCCAAGGCAGTATATTATGGTCTGTGTTAGTGTGTAACAAGACAAGAAAAAGCAATCTGGATGTTTGGGCTTGAAAAGTTGCTATAGACAGTGAGAAACTTTCCAGTCATGAGGGGGTCAAGCACTGGAAGCTGTGTCCCAGGTTTGTGTATCCACTCTACCCCAGAAAGTGACCAAGATGTGTCTGGATCAAGCCCTGAGTAATCTGGCCTGACCCTGCTTTGAGCAGGAGGTTGGTCAAGAAACCTGCTGAGATCCCTTCCAGCCTGAATGACGCTGTCCTTTTATCCTCTTCATGTTTTCAATTTAGAGACAGCTTTCAGGTTCTCTCGACCACAGGAATAATTCAGAGAAGGTCCAGGGCTGCTTTACAAGTGCCCTCAAACAGCCCTGACCAAAACTTGTTCATCCCCTTTCATTTACCCCCACCCAGGTTCTTTTTTGCTGTCGCCATGCCCACCTTGTTCATCCTTTCAGAGCAGGTCGTTCAAGAGGTGTCAGCCTCCATGTACAGAGTCTGCACATCAGCCAGGCATCAAAGGCACCATTACAGAAATGTTGAAAAGGCACTTGACCAGCTCCTTGCACACAGGAATCCGAATGCCATGTCTGCTGAGATGGCAGCAAACACCCAAACAGTAAGTGAAGGGAATGTGAGGATTTTTTGGGTATCCTGGCTTGTCTGCTGACCCGTGTGGTGCTTCAGGCTGTGAAGGGAATCAAAACCAGCCATTTGACTGGGGTAGTTCCATTTTACACGTGTCACACAGGGCAGATGAAGGGAGCTCAGAACTCCAGACTCTGCTGCACAGCTGGGACTGCAGAGACTGGAAATGCAGGTGACAGTGTGTGTCAGTGCACACCACATAAAGATTCTGGCTTCCTTTGTGCCTCTGCACTGACCTGGGATCTGTTCCTTGGCCACCTTGCTCTCAAGAAGGCAATATTCTCCTATGCCACCTCCACCTCAAACATGGAAAAGCAAAAAAAACCCCAAAAGTTATGAAAGAAGGATGATTTTGGGCTAATTCTGTCCAGGAGGTGTATTTTTTAAATCATTTTTAAAAGGAAAAAAAGGGAAAAAAAAAGGAAAAAAAAAAAAAGGAGAAAAGTTACGAAAGATGCGTGATTTTGTGTTATTTGTGCCCAAGAGGTGTAGTCTTTACATGATTAAAAAGAAAAATATGGGAGAGAAAAAGCATTGTTCTAAGAACTTCTTTCAAGACACAACTACTGAGGTGTAGTAGATTTTTAGAAAAGCAAGAATGACTGCTAGGAATGAACCTAAAGAGCTTCAGTTTATCATCATCATCAGTGAGAATAAGGAGTTCCCTGTTACTGTTACTAGTGACAGTACCAGTGTTCAAAAACATCCTTCAGAGCATCTCCATTTTTCCTGGGCTCCAAAGCTCAGCCTGCTCAGATTTTGAAAGGATTGCTTCAAACCCCTGTGACCCAAATCTCTACAACTGCCTCTCCTCAACAGCCTTTTACCCCAGGAAGGGGAAAACTGCCAATGCAAGCACCAAACCAGTGCCCAACCTGCCTGGAGAGCCAGGACAGTTGTGCCACACAACAGCAGCCTCTGAGGGAAGCTGGAGGTGATGGAATTGAAATGGTTTCAACCCAAATCATAGAATCATAGCATCATTTATGCTGGAAAAGACCCTTAAGAACATGGCGTCCAATCGTACATCAAACACTGGCAACTCCACCACTAAATCATATCCCTTAGTGCCACATCTCCATGTGTTTTAAACACCTCCAGCAATGGATGCTCCAGCCCTGAGCTGGCAGGACACCATTGGCTGCAGTTGGCCATAAGATACTGGTCATGACTGTGAGTTCAGCCCTCGCTGGCAGAATGTCTCACACCCTCACTGAGGAGGGCAGGGGGCTGGGAGATGGGAGCACGTTTCAGTTTCCAGATCCCAGGACAGAGCCCAAACCATCCTGCCATTGAACTCTGGCGTCCCATTTCCTGAGATGCAAAGCTGGTGGCCTCCTGTGGATAATCATGTTAAAAAGCATGAATAATCCTTCAAGTGTTTGTGGAATTTGTCTTGGAATGTGTAGTTACATTTAAATATCTGTAAAATAGTACCCCGCATCTGTGGTAGCCCCTCTGACAATGACAATTAGATAGGTACTGGCACTATAAGGCTTCAAACCTCATCCACAAGCACACATCTAAGGGGTTCAGATGAAGGGTGGTCTGGCAAACGTCACCCTTTGTGTCCCCAGGTGCACGGACACTGCTCATGTGCCTCTGCAGAGAGTGGCAGGAGCTGGATCCCCTTCTCGGGACAGACTCCTTCCAGGAGAGACACAGACACAGGGGTAACTCCTCAGGGCTTTACGGCATTTCACTCGGCATCAGTTTTGACACATTGGGTGCTGTCCTGTGACTGCCCTTTCTGCACAAATGATCATACAAAGACAACCATTCAGTAAGACATGATCATAAAGGGGCTGTTATGGACAAGAAAGCTCACCATGAACTCTGGAGAGAGTGAGGATGTTTATAACAAGCACCAGGAAGAACCAAGAAGCTCAAGGCCTCTTCTGAAGAGCGGGAGGCCTGAGCAGCCGTGATTGGCCATGTGTAGGTGTGGGAGAGGGTCAGGGCATGTCAGGGAGAAGCAATGAGATGGCTGATGGCTTTAGTGAACCCTTCCAGCCATGTCTGAGCCCAGAAATGGAAAGCAGTTGATGTCTGCAGGTGGAGGAGGAACAGGAGGAAGATTTTCCTGGGAATATGGAAGGAAGAAAGGCCTCTCTTGGGCTACTCATGTATGGCAGTGACATTTCCATCCTGTGGGCATGGCTGTGCCTGGGAGGTGGGGAATGGCTGCTGCTGGGGTGGCTGTGCTCAGTCATGGCCCATGAGCTGACCCTGCTCTGCTCCTCTCTTACACTGCCCACACTTGGATGGTCCCCAGGAATCATCTATGAGCCTGGTGGATGCATGAACCTCCTGGAGTGATGGGTATGGAACCAAACAGAGGATTCAAGCAAGTGTGCAACTGGGACATTGAGGTGATTGCTGACCATTGCCAGGTGTATGAAAGAAGCTGGATGAGTTGTGAGGAACTCACAGGCATTTGCAGCTCCACAGAAAACCAGACCCTTGCAATTAAAGCAACAACACTTGACATAAAACCCACCCCAAAACACAAAACACTCACAGTGACCACAGGCAGAGCCTGAGAAACATTTGACTGAAAGGGTCTCCTTTGTCTGGTCCTGGGGTCAGGGTTTGGCCATTCTGATGATGAACCAACATCAACAGCTCACGGGTCACCAGAACCACCTCCACATCGCCTTTACCACCTCTGACCATTGTCTCCAGGGACAGGGACTGCTTGTGTCAGCAATGGCCCTTTGTGGGGTCCCAAACACCCTCAGAAACTTGGGGTTTGTTTCCGCCCTTCAGTTCATGACAGGTTTGTTCATTCTTTCAGTACCTGCAGTTCAGGATCGCGGCAGCAGAGGGCTCAGTAACATCCAAAATGCCTTTACAAGACAAGGCTCTGTGCAGCACTTTACTAAAGACTTGAAGTCTGGTGTGGATGATTTCAGAGATTTCAGAATTGTAGCCAAACAATGAGCATTTCCATAATAAAGAGTAATAAAGTCAAATCTCTAATATTTCCGTCCCCCTCCCAAAACCCTCATTTCCAGAACAGCTGGTATCAACAATCTCCAATAAATATGGATCTAGAGAATCTCCTGATAACGACTGAATGTGTCAGAGAAGTGGGTGCCTAAAGCATCACTTGACGGAGGAGACAGGCCAGGACACCTCAAGAGGAATCACACAACTCTGGGCCAAGAGGTGGGTGTTCCTGGGAATCTCAGGTGCCACAGCACAGTGACACTTGTGTTCAGGGAGCTGGTCAAATGACCCATCTCCTGTTCTATAATGGTGTCTGAGTTTGCTCAGGTCACCCCTGACTTGAGCCCCATCCACCGCTGGGTGTTCTCCAGACTCCTGCCTTCAGGAACAAAGTCCCAGGAGACCTTGCTGATGAAGATGGAGGCAAAGAAGCCATGAAGAACCTGAGTCCTGTCTGATTCTACTCTTATGAAGTTCACCAGCAGTTCCACATTCACCCTGTTTGTTATTTTACTGGAAATGAAGCAGTGTCAGCCGATTTCAGCTGGCTCCAAAATGGACCCGCTCCTTGCCAAATCTGAGCCACTCAGTGATGCTGGCAGCACCTCTGGGATATTGTATTTGAGAAAGGGTAAAAAACGCTGCACAACAGCAGGTGGGAGAGAGGAGGGAGGAGATGTGAGAGAAAAGCACTGCAGACACCAAGGTCATATCCCATAGGACCCAAGCAGGTCCCTCAGCAGGCCAAAGCTTGCTCTCCTGAAATCCTGCTCTTGGCCTTGTGATCATCTCCCAGGAGCCTCAGCTCCACTTTCCCATCCCTGACTGTTCCATCCTGACCAACTCTTTGTGGTTTGTAAGTGTGAAGTCCCACAGGGCACCTCACCTCACTGACTCCTCAGTCACCCATGTCAGGAAGATGTTGTCAATGAGCTCCAGCCCCTCCTGGATGGCTGGTACCGTGCAGATATTGGGATACCTCAGGTCTGCCACAAGGACACGGCCCTGGAAACATGAGGCTTCTTTCATTTGTCTGAAGGAGGCCTCATCTAATTGCTCTTCCTCATCAGTGAGTCTGTAGCTGATGTCCAGTCACCACAACACTGCCCATGTTGTTCTGCCCTCTCATGCTGACTCCTCAACCTTCAGCTGACATTGTCTGTCCCCAGGCTGAATTTCATGCATTCCTGCTGTTCTCTCACAAGAAGGGAATCTACCCCTGTAAGTCCTGACCTCTGACATTGTGAGTAGCAGACCCCCAAGACCCCACGGTTTCTCCAGGAGATGGTATTTGTAGTGTCCTGTAACTCCTTATCCTGTTACCTTGGGAGAGAAACCCTTATCAGGATAAACCATCTGCATGCAAACATTAACAGCTGAGCAAATGGAGCTTCAGTCCGGGGAGAGTCCAGACCTTGTGAATATCTGGTATTCGGCCAGCAGAAAGCTCTGAAGTTGTACAAAGAGAAGTGACCAGTGCTGTATCAGGGTGGGACAATAACCCCATCCATCAGGACAGAGCAGGACCTGACACGCTGAGCAGTGACCCTGAGGAGAAGGGCCTGGGCACTCCAAGGTCCCCACACCAGCCCGTGGTGCACGCTCTCCATGAACAAGGCAGCTGCACACGGGGCTGCATGAGGAGGAGCGTGGGGACCCAGACACCTGGAGTTCTCATCCCATTCGGTTCAGCACTGGTGTGACCCCACACACACAGGGGTGTGCCAGTGTGCGGCTTCCCAGTTTGGAGAAGCAGGGAGGAACTGGAGAGTGCAGGGCTCTGCCAAGGCAGGTTCAGGACCTTGTGCACATGGTGTGGGATGCTGAGGGACCTGTGCTGCTTTGGCTCAGCAGTGCTGGGGAGGCTGCAGCAGTGCAGGAGTAGCCTGAGAGTGCTTGAAGGGTGGTTTCAGAGGTGGTGGAGGTTTTCTTCCTGGTGGGAAAGAGCATGGGAAAGAAATACTGGCACAAAGTGCATCTGGGGAGGTCCAGGCTGGAGATGAGCAGCAAGGAATGTGACTGGAAGGGCAGTGCTGTGGTGGAGCAGGTCAGCAGAGGGAGTCTGCATCAGCCCAAGGCTTTGTGCTTCAAGGAACAGCTGGGGAGGATGCAGAGATCTCAGCAAAGGAAGGAAGATGCTCAGACAAGAGCAAGGTGGGGCAGCAGGGGGGATGTCTGCAGCCTGCAGGGAAAGAGGTGCAGGGGATGCCACAGCACAGGACAGGCTGTGGTGGAGATGATCAAGGGATGTAAAGAGGCTGAAAGCCCCACCAGACATGAGCTCCTTCTCCCCTTGGCTACGGCTGTTGTCTGCACCTCTGATGCCTGTGAGGAGACACCTTGTCCTTCCAGCACAGGGGCCTCATGGCCTCCTTGTCCCCAGCCAGGACCCTGGGAGGTGTGGGACCATAGTCCTGCCCTTGGCCTTGCACAGCCCCACATCACACTGTCCAGGAAGGGAACTGGGCAACATTGATGGACAGGATCTGCCTTCCCAGGGCTGGGGTTCAGGGCTTGTCCCTTTGACTAATGAAACACATACAGGTTTACTCAGCATCTAAGAGAACTTCACCTTGCTTTTCCTGACCTGTTGTCACTGCATCCCGTTTTCTTCTCTAACCAGACCCTGGGGTCAGTTCCTCAGTAGTGTCCCTCAGTGGGACTCATTAACATTGCAAGAAACTTTGGAGTTTGAATCTGACTTCTTGAGAGGTTTCATCAGCTTCCCCTCAGGGTCTGAGGTTCATGGAATCAGCACCAAACCCACCAGAAGGGTCGTTAAAGTGTCTTGGGCTTCTCCTGTGCTACTGAGCTGGGCTGGGCTCCTGGGACACAGGGAGCTCATGGTAAGCGGCAGCGCTGCAGAGAGACAGCTCTGCCCAGGAGCAGCTCCTCTGCACAGCGCAGCAGGGCTGAGGGCTCTGCCTGGGGATCTCAGGGAGACGAGCAAGGCAGAGAGAGATTGGGAGGATGACTGAGAGCTCACTGGAGGAGAAACCTTTGCAGCCCTTGCCATGGTAAGCCTCTGGGTGCAGGGCAATGCAACTGTAGCTCCTGGAGGCATCTCCTAGAACTGGCACAGGCACAGCTGGTGGCATCTGTAAGGAAGGGGATCTTTTTCAGCAAATTCAAAAATCTGAGAAGCAAGTTGTGCACCCAGGGGTGCCCAGGGCTGTCCTGCAGAGCAGGGTCCCTGCACCCCAGGGCTGTGCTGGGGCAGGGACTCTGCCGCCTGCCAGGGTCAGTGCTCAGCCTGCCCACGGAGATCCCATGGCAGCAGCTGTGGGTGGAAGGAGCGACCCCCGGCAGGGCAGGCAGGGACCTTGTGGGGTTGAAGGGTGCTGTGTGGGTCAGGGCTGCTCAGAGCTCCAGATCAACCGCACAGACATGGCAGAGGGTCCTTCTGAACAACGACATCAAGAGAGGAACAGCTGCAAGGGAAGGAGTCTGTGCTTTCAGTTTTCCACTCTTGGTTGGCCGGGTGTGCTGTGGGAGGTGGGGATTTATTTCTCTGCTTTGGAGAGGACACTGAGACCCCAGTTCTCGTTAGGACTTCTCTGATCTGCTCCTGAGCCCCTGCACACACAGAGCTGCCCCTGGGCAGTGCCAGGCGGTGTGAGCAGGACAGAGCTGAGCACACAGCGGGTGGGACGGGGTCTGTGACACGGACAGGGAGCAGACCCAGGGACAGAGACACAGCTGCAGGCAGCACAGACATGGGCAGGAAGAGTTAACTGCTACCAGAAATGCTGGGGACAGGATTTAGGAACTTCTGTCACATCCTCCCGAGTGCAGACACATTTCCCAGTGCAACCCCTGGTCTCCTCTCCTCCCCAGCAGAGCTTCTGCCCCAAAGCCATGGGGTCCAGGTCACGAGTCTCCACCTCAGCAGCTGGACCTCCAGGTGAAGGGTTCCTGGAATGTGGTACACAAAAAAGGTGCTAAAAGTACTTGCTCTACAGTGTCATTAAGTAAGTGGCAGCAGCACAGTCGGGTAAGGAGAAGGTTCCACAGCATGCCCGTCTACCTTTCTGTCCTTGCTTTCTTTTTTCTGGTAGCACTGCAATGTCCTTCCCTGTTTCTCCACCTGTCCCTGGTGCTCTTGCTCTGTGGGGTTGGGGTGGCAGTATGGGTCAGTTTTTGTTCTGACACCAGCTCAGCAGATCTTGCCCCAGAACTGTGTTCATGGAAACGAGATGCCCAAGCTGCCCAAGCTTAAACTGTAATGAACTGGTTTTATTCAGTTGGTAGAAACAGAATGAGCAGAAACATCCCTCCATCAGGGAGTGGGTTTTCCATGAGAAACAGCCTGTTTATTTTCCTCAGAGAAGTCTCCCCTAACTTGTCACTGTCATTTCCTCCTTGCACAGGTCCTCATGCCTACAGGCAGCAAATGTCCAACAGCAGCTCCATCACCCAGTTCCTCCTCCTGGCGTTCACAGACACGCGGGAGCTGCAGCTCTTGCACTTCTGGCTCTTCCTGGGCATCTACCTGGCTGCCCTCCTGGGCAACGGCCTCATCATCACCACCATAGCCTGGGACCAGCACCTCCACACCCCCATGTACTTCTTCCTGCTCAACCTCGCCCTCCTTGACCTGGGCTCCATCTCCATCACTGTCCCCAAGTCCATGGCCAACTCTCTGTGGGATACCATGGTCATTTCCTATGCAGGGTGTGCTGCACAACTCTTTCTGTTTGTCTTTTTAGCTTCAGCAGAGTTTTATCTTCTCACTGTCATGTCCTACGACCGCTACGTTGCCATCTGCAAACCCCTGCACTACGGGACCCTCCTGGGCAGCAGAGTTTGTGTCCACATGGCAGCAGCTGCCTGGGCCACTGGGTTTCTCAACGCTCTGCTGCACACGGCCAATACATTTTCACTGCCACTGTGCAAGGGCAATGCCCTGGACCAGTTCTTCTGTGAAGTCCCCCAGATCCTCAAGCTCTCCTGCTCACACTCCAATCTCAGGGAACTTGGGCTGCTTTTGGTTAGTGCCTGTTTATTTTCTATGTGTTTCATTTTCATTTTACTGTCCTATGTGCAGATCTTGAGGGCCGTGCTGAGGATCCCCTCTGAGCAGGGACGGCACAAAGCCTTTTCCACCTGCCTCCCTCACCTGGCCGTGGTCTCCCTGTTCATCAGCACTGGTGTGTTTGCCTACCTGAAACCCCCTTCCATTTCCTCCCCATCCCTGGATCTGGTGGTGTCTGTTCTGTACTCGGTGGTGCCTCCAGCAGTGAACCCCCTCATCTACAGCATGAGGAACCAGGAGCTCAAGGATGCCCTGTGGAAACTGATGACTGGATTTCTTCTGAACCTATAAACTGTCTCTGTCTTCTTCTACATAAGAAGACATTCTCATTGCAGGTTCATCCTGTGTGCAGTATTGTTTGTCTCTAGTTGTGATTTTTTTTTTTTTTAATGATAATATTTTTATTCCCTTTATAATTCACTGCCTGTTTTTCACTTCTCAGTGAGTGGCTGTGTCAATGTGGAATCGTGTTCTCTCTGTTTAAGCAAAATAAAGGGTCCTTCACCAGTATTTTTACTGACATTCTTTTTCCAAGACCTTTCTGAAGCTTTAGTGATAGTTCCCGTGTGCATGGGTGGAAGGGAAAAGAGTCCAGCCTGGCAGCCCTGCCAGGGAGCACCAGTGCTTGTTCTTCCAGAGCTGTTCTGGTTCCACTCCCACACTCTCCTTCTCATCCCTTGTGTTGGTGCAAGGCCTGAGTGCTCTGGCAGCTTGGTCCCCGTCCTGCTGTGTGTCAGTGCTGTGAGCGCACGCAAGGACAGGCAATGGGCACTGCTGTCACAGAGATGGCCTTTGTAAAAGTACTTCTATAAAGAACAGTCATCTTCTTAGGGCAGTGTCAGAAGACTTAGATCTTCCTGAAATTTCTGTCAAGAACATGCCCGCAAAAGTGGCTCACAGATGAAACACGAGTGTACAGCTGATCAGTGTGTGTGTGCAGGGCTGGTACAGCAGTGTCCTCTCACAGCCAGGCCTCCTGCCAGAGACCTGCAGGACCAGCAGAGCAGGGGCTGGGCTGTGCCCCTGTGCCCTGGACACCCCATGGAAGGAGCCTCAGGACAATCATCATGGACTGGGCCCTCACAACCACCGTTTCCAGCACTGGCCTCTCACCCACAGAGGTTGTTCTTCCCTCCACAGAGGGACACTGAATGAGTAGTTCAGCAGTCCGTGTTTGCTTTGTACAGATGTCAAGGTTTTGATCGTGGGGTGACAACTGTGGCAGATGTAGCGTTAGCCCCCTGTCCTCTCCCTTCCTTCTTCAGCCCCCTCCTCTCCCCACTTCCCACTAAGGACAGGTGATCAGGAGAGAAATGAGGACAGAGAGAAGACAGTTGGAAAAAAATAAAAATGTGTTACTAATGCTACTAATAAAAATAGAGAAAACAATACAAAATATACAAAACCAATCTTTAAAGTCTCAGCAACTGTTCAGGTAGATGAAGGGCTGGCAGCCGACGTCCTGGACTGGACTCTGCAGCTGACCGCAGTTGGATTCAGTCTGTCACTGGCCTCAGTTCACAAGGATTACTAGCAAGGTCCTCTCCTAATGTCGGCCATAAGCAAAAGGGATGAGATCCTCGTGATTTCCCACTTTTATATGAAGTATTCAAATGAATGGGATGTTATATTCTGTTGGTCAGTTTCTGGTCACTTGTTTCACAGAGTCACAGAATGTCAGGGGTTGATGGGACCTGGAAAACTCATCCAGTGCAATCCCCCCATGGAGCAGGAACACCCAGCTGAGGTTCCACAGGAAGGTGTCCAGGCGGGTTTGAATGTCTGCAGAGAAGGAGACTCCACAACCTCCCTGGGCAGCCTGGGCCAGGCTCTGACACCCTCACCAGGAAGAAGTTTCTTCTCAAATTCAATTGGAACCTCTTGTGTTCCAGTTTGTACCCATTACCCATTGTCCTATCTTTGGTTGTCCCCAAGAAGAGCCTGGCTCCATCCTCGTGACACTCACCCTTTATATATTTGTAAACATTAATAAGATCACCTCTCAGTCTCCTCTTCTCCAGCTCCAGAGCCCCAGCTCCCTCAGCCTTTCCTCACACGGGAGATGCTCCACTCCCTCCAGCATCTTGGTGGCTGCGCTGGACTCTCTGCAGCAGTTCCCTGTCCTTCTGGAACTGAGGGGCCACAACTGGACACAATATTCCAGGTGTGGTCTCCCCAGGGCAGAGCAGAGGGGCAGGAAAACCTCTCTGACCTACTAACCACCCCTCTTCTAATCCACCCGAGGTACCATTGGCCCTCCTGGCCACAAGGGCCCAGTGCTGGCTCATGGTCATCCTGCTGTCCCCAGGACCCCCAGGTCCCTTTCCCCTACACTGTTCTCTAATAGGTCATTCCCCAACTTATACTGGAACCTGGGGTTGTTCCTGCCCAGATTCAAGACTCTACACTTGCCCTTGTTATATTCCGTTAGATTTTTCCCTGCCCAACTCTCCATCCTGTCCAGGTCTCTGATGGCAGCACAGCTTCCAGTGTCACCACTCCTCCCAGCTTGGTGTCACCAGCAAACTTGCTGATAGTGCACTCTATTCCCTCAGTTTCTCGTTGCTCCTCTCGCAAGATGTACATCCGTCCTTATCAGTGACCTCACATTCCATTGCTATGTTAACCAGAACATGTAACTGATTTTCCAGGAAAATGCAGTTAATATGAAGCTTTAGCTGACAGGCAAATTCACTAAAAGAGAAACTTGTTTTAAACAAAACCAGGACAACAGATGAGAAGTGAGCATGTACATGAGGTGACATGAACACAAGCGAGCACAAACATCACCAGCTATTCTTTGCCTGTGGCACAGACAAGGTCTTGAACTCACTTCATGTTGGGAGGAACATCCCATAGGAAATCACCTGAATGCAACAGTTATACTTCCTTGAACTGAGGTCCCGTGTCCATTCCTCATGACATGGGACATGGGTGACACACCAGAGGCCTGAGGTGTCTCCTGTCCTTTGGGAGTGGCAACAGGAGACCAGTGCCCCTGTGTGTAAAAGGGACTGACTCTGTCTCTGAATATCCCTGGGTGCATAAGAAGTCCATGAGGCCAGCTCAGATGTGGACACCTGACAGACACTGACATTTCTGTGTGTGACTCCAGGAACAAAGCCCACATGCCCAATGAGATTCATCTCGGCTACCTTAGGATCCTTGCAAGTGCTCCAGTCTGCTACCTCACCATTGTCCATTATTCTGGATTGTGATCTCATAAGAACCAGGGTAATCAGAGAGCTTCTGGGGTCCTTGGAAAAGGCAAATATCAAAGCCATGTTCAAAGGCCGGAACAAGTATTGGGAGAATTGCAGGTTGGTCAGCCTGCCTCTGTCCCTGGGAATGGGAATGGACACATCCTCCTGCAGAGTGGGATTTCAGCTCTTCTGAGGGTGAAGCAAAGCTAGGGGGAGGCCTTAAACAAACTCCCTTGGTTCAGCGGCCTTGAGCGGGAGAGTGAAACAAAATGAGTGAGACAAGGGCTCTCTTCAACCAAGGTGAAGAAGCGGGATGGGTGTCTACAGCCTGTAGGGAAAGAGAAGAAGGTGTAGGACTGAGTAGAACACGCTTCAGTCTTGGTCAGGTCCTGGTCTATAAGGAGGGGGATGGATGGGTGTGGTATTATGAGGTCAGCTGTGTCTCAGACACTCATAATTCAGTCAGAATCGTGGGGCTGTGAAGGAGACTGCGGAGTCATTTCTGTCTCTGGAGGTGACAGCCCAGGAGCAGGGACATGGCTGGGAAAGAACCTCTGCCTAAGTGCCCACAGGCCCTACCCAGGAAGAGGCCTTGGGGATGGGTTGTCATGTCCATCCCACCTGAGAACATGATGGGACAGCAGCAGGAACATGGTCGTGTCTGTCAGAGAAGCTGAAAGGCCAGCATCACTCATGGGATTTAGAAGACCATGGTGAGGTTACTTCTCTCTGGTGAGGTAAAAGACTACAAGAAGCCTAACGGATTGGGTTCCCTGCATGAAGGGCAGTTTCTGAGGTGGCTGAACTTTCCTTTGTAGAGGGAAAAAGAAGAAGAGGCAAAAAAAAAAAAGTTCCATTTGGAAGGTTCCTTGTGGATATTGGGACGAAGAAATGTCAGTGGAAGGGCAGTGCTGTGGTGCAAGAGGTCACCCAGAGGGAGCTGGATCAGCCCATGGTTTGTGTTCCAAGAGCAGCCAGTGAGGGTGCAGACACAGCAGTGAAGGTGCAGAAATGCTGGGGTGAGAGCAGGTGGGGAAGCGAGATGGGTGTCTGCAGCCTGCAGGGAAAGAGGGGCAGGGGTAGGACCGTGTAGAACAGCCTGTGGTGGAGATGGAAAAGGGCGCTGGCAAGGCTGGAAGGGACCCACAGAACCCAGGTCTCTGTCCCCTTGGCCATGGCAGTTGTCTCTGCCACTGAGGCCCAGGAGAAGCCATGTTGTCCTCATGGCACTGGGGCCTTGTTGCCTCCTTGCAGCCCCTTGGGGAACCTGGAAGTTGTTGTCCCAGTGTTGTCCTTCCCTCGGCCTTGCACACCCACATCCCACGGTCCAAGGAAGAGCCCTGAGCTGTGTGTGAGGGCCAGGATCCCCCTTCCCATTGCCTGCAGGTCATGGCTTCTCCTTTCTGCTTGAAAAAGCAAATCAAGGGGTTTCTCAGCATCAGAGCTGAAGAAAAGACTAAAAGGAGACCTCACGGTGGCTACAGCTTCCTCACAAGGGGAGAAGGAAGGGAAGGTACTGATCTCTTCTCTCTGGTGACCAATGACAGAACACAAGGGAATGGCAGAAGGTGTGCCAGGGGAGGGTCAGGTTGGACATGAGGAAAAGGTTCTCCACCCAGAGGTGATGGACACTGAACAGGCTCCCAGAGAGGTGTCACGGCCCCAACCTGACAGTGTTCAAGAAGAGACTGGACAACGTCCTCAGACACACGGGGTGACCTGTGGGGTGTCCTGTGCAGGGACAGGAGTTGGACTCCATGATCCTTGTGGATCCTTCCAACTCAGGACATACTATGACTCTATGAAATCCTAGGACAAAAGTCCATGTTTTCATTGTACAGATGAGATGTAACCATACACATCATGTGCATGTCCACTGTGTGCATGTGGTGAGATGAACCCAAGGGAGCACAAATGCTGTCAGCTCTTCCTTGGGGTGCCATAAAGGTCAGTGGGACAGAGATGGTGTTCAGCGGTCTCTTCCAACCTGCGGTATTGTAGGATTCCATGAATCTTTTCCTTGGAGAGCTCTATCAAGAGAGATATAAAATGCCCCAGTGTAAATACAACAGCTCCTCTGAGGAATGTTTCTCCACTCAAACCCTTGATAGGAAACCTATTGGATACATTTGATGAAAGCAGCTAAAGTCTATCTAGTCACACACTGGGCCACAAGGAGGATGATGACTGGGTACGATGCCATGTGGTCACTCGTGTCTCAGGAACTCATAGTCCAGTAGAAGCCAATGGCTGTGGAGGGCACTGTGAGGTCACTTCTGCCTCTGCAGGGGACAGGCCAACAGCAGGAACATGGCTGGGAAAGGACTGTGAGGTCACCCATACCAGACGAGCAATCGGGCCCAATCAGCTTGGCTTTGTGAAAGGCAGGTCCTGCTTGACCACCCTGATCTCCTTCTATGACAAGGTGACCGGCTGAGCAGATGAGGGAAAGTCTATCGTGGGGAGTGAATCCGCCACACAGGCTGTGGGTGTTGTGTCCTTAGACTGCAGTAAAGCCTTTGACACCGTATCCCACAGCATCTCCTGGAGAAGCTGCAGCTCATGGCCTGGATGGTGTATCTGCGATGGGTAAAGAACTGGCTGGAGGGCCGGGCCCAAAGAGTTGTGGTGAACAGAGCCAAATCCAGTTGATGGCCAATAACGAATGGTGTTGCCTAGGAATCAGTATTAGAGCCAGTTCTGTTTAATCTCTATCAATGATTTGGATGAGGGGATCCAGTGCACCCTCAGTAAGTTTGCAGATGACACCAAGTTGGGTGGGAGTATTGATCTGCTGGAATGGAGGAAGGCTCTACAGATGAATCTGGAGTTGCTGGTTCATTAGGCTGAGACCAATTGTCTGAGGTTTAACACGGCCATGCACGGATCCTGCACTTGGATCATAACAACCCCCTGCAACATTACAGACTTGGAGAAGAGCAGCTGGAAATCTGCGTGGTGGAAAAAGACCTGGGGTGTTGATTGACACCAACTGCACATGAGCCACCGTGTGCCCAGGTGGCCAAAAAGGCAACCAACATCCTGGCTTGTATAAGGAATAGTGTAGTGGACAGAATCAAAGCAGCGATCATCCCCTTGTACTCGGTGTGGGTGAGGCCACAACTCGAATCCTGGGTTCAGTTTTGGCTCCCTCACTATAGGAAAGACCTTGAGGTGCTGCAGTGAGTGCAGAGGAGGGGGACAAGAAATCATCCAGAAGGAGCATGAGATCAGTCCATGTCCTTGTGTTTCCAGGAACAGAGCATGAGAGTGCAGACACATCAGTCAACGTATGGAAATACCAGGGTGAGAGCAAGGGGAGGAAGCGAGATGGGTGTCTACAGCCTGCAGGGAAACAGAAGCAGCTGTGGGACAGTGTAGGACAACCTGTGGTGGAGATGGCAAAGGGCACTGGCAAGGCTGGATGTCACCAAGAGAACCCAAGTCTTTGTCCCCTTGGCTACGGCCATGGCCTCTGCCACCAAGGCCTGTGAGGAGACATGTTGTCCTGAGGCACTGGGGCACCTCATGGCCTCCTTGCACACCCCCAGGGAGTCTGGGAGCTGTCACACCATTGTCCTTCACTCAGCACCACACAGCCCACATCCCCCTGGCCCAGGAAGAGCCCTGAGCAATGTGTGAGGGACAGGATCTGCCTTCCCAGGGGCTGGGGGTCAGGCCTTGGCCTCTCTGCTTCACCCAACAAAACCAGGCTTTTCTCTGCACCTCAGCTGCCTGCACATTTCCCTTTGTTTTTCTGCCACCATGGCCTCCAATCCTCTGCTCTAACGAGTCCCTGGGGAGGCTCTGCTGGTACTTGCCCTCAGTGGAACTCATTAATACTTCAAGGTACTTAGTACTTTTTCTTCTGACTTTGTCTCTTTGTGTAATTTCCTTTTAACCTTGTACAGTTAATTAAAGAGTTTTCCTAGTCTAGTTACAGAGAATGATTTCAAAAGCCTTGTAATAAAATTATTTTTCTTTTTTAGTAAAGTGTATAATTTAGTATTTTTCAGTTTGGAGAAGAGGTGATTGCAGCATTGATGCTGATCTAGGGTCTCTCCTATGTTTTAGAGTCTTCTCCTGCAGCCTCACCTGGAGCACTGTTTGCAGGGCTGGGTGCCACAGTATTAACAAGATATTATGTGCTAGAGAGTGTCCAGAAGAGGCTATGAACTTATTGCAGGGTTTGGAGGGGAAGCCGTATGAGGAGTGGCTGAAGTCACTTCTTTTTTTCAGCCTGGAGAAAACTGAGAGTTGAGCTCATCATGGTCTACAGCTTCCTCACAAGGGGAGGAGGAAGGGCAGGCATTGAACTCTTGTCTTTAGTGACCAGTGACAGGACCCGAGGGAATGGCAGGAAGATGATCTGGGGGAGGTTTAGGTTGGACATTAGGATAAGGTTCTTAACCCAGAGGTGCTGGACACTGAACAGGCTCCCCAGGCAGTTGTCACAGCCCCAACCTGACAGTGTTCAAGAAGATACTGGACAACGTCCTCAGACACACGGGTGACCTGTGGGGTGTCCTGTGCAGGGACAGGAGTTGGACTCCATGAGGGTGGTCAGCACAATTGCTACTTTGGCCTTCCGAAAGGCAGACTTTGATCTGTTCAGAAGGTTGGTTGGCAGAGTCCCTTGGGAGGCAGTCCAGAAAGACAACGGACTCCAGGAAGGCTGTTCTCTCTTCAGGAAGGTGATCTCAGAGGCGCAGGAGCAGCTGTGCCCTTGTGCCAGAAGGCGAGCTCTAGGGAAGAATTTGCGGCCTGGCTGAACAGAGCTGCGGATGGAACTTGGGAATAAAAGGAGAATGTATAACCTTTGGAAGAACTGGCAGGAGACTCAAGGGGACTACATGGATGCTTTAGCTGGGCCCAAAGAGTTGTGTTGAATGAAGTCAAATCCAGTTGGTGACCGATTATGAGTGGTGTCCTTAGGGCTCAGTATTGGGGTCAGATGTGTTTAATCTCTTTATCAATGGTCTGGATGAGATGATCGAGTGCACCCTCAGTAAGTCTGCAAATGAGACAAAATTGGATGGGAGTGTTGATCTGCTGGACGGTAGGAAGGCTCTGCAGAGGGATCCGACTGGCTGGAGGGTTGGGCTGAGGCCACTTGTATGAGGTTCAACAAGGCCAAGTGCCGCATCCTGCGCTTGGGTCAGAACAACCACAGGCAACGTTACAGTCTCAGGGAGAGTGGTTGGAAAGCTGCCTGGAAGTGAGGGACCTGGGGTGTTGATTGACAGCAGCTGAACATTAGCCAGTGTGTGCCCAGGTGGCCACCAGCCTCCTGGCTTCTTTCAGGAATAGTGTTGCCAGCAGGACTAGAGGAGCGATCATTCCCTCATACTCGGCACTGGTGAGGTCGCACTTTAAATGACAAGGAAGACATCGAAGTGCAGGAGAGAGATCAGAGGAGGGTGACAACACTGGTAAAGGGGCTGGAGCACAAGTGTGATGGGGAGCAGCTGAGGGACCTTGGGGGACTGAGTCTGAAGAAAAGAAGACTGAGGAGAGACCTTATCACTCTCTACAGCTATCTGAAAGGAGATCAGAGCATGTAGGGTGTTGGTCTCTTCTCCCAAGTACCAAGTGACAGGACAAGAGGAAATGGCCTCAGGTTGTGCCAGGGGAGGTTCAGATTGGATAGTGGGAAACATTTCTTCACCGAGAGGTTTTGAAGCAATGGAACAGACTGCTCAGAGAGGTGGTGGAGTCACCATCACTGAACGTGTCTAAAAGATAAGGTTCTTAGGGACATGGTTTAATACCAGATTTAGGTTATGGTTGGACTCAATGATCTTGAGGATCTCTTCCAACCACAATTATTCTATGATTCTATGATAAGTCATTTTGGATATTTTCTTTCTCAGAGGACCATGCAACCTCCCTGAGAGCCAGGACTTTTCTGAGGTGTTTGAGAGATGTCTCACGGTCACACCAGCCAGTTCCACCAGCATCTGTTTGTCCCTTCCTGCACCAAAATTTTTCTCTATATTTTAACCTTCCAGGCGAGTTTCTGGGACACAGCAAATGCTGTCCAGGTCCTCTGAGCCTGTTCAGAAGAGAGCAGCAGGACAACATGTTGATGGGCTCTCTGTGCACATCAAAGCTTTCCTGACCATTTTTCTCAGTGCCTCACTTGTACCCAACCTTTCTGGTCCTTAAGCTGTGGATGAGGGGATTGAGCTGGGATGTGAGGAAGGTGCAGAAAAAAGGCTTTGTCAAACTGTCTTGGGAGGGCTGTTCTGGGCATCCCACAGTCAAGGATTAGGGTGTTGTAGAAAACAGTGCCACTGGTGAGGTGAAGAGGTCCAGTGGAGAAGGCCTTGTGCCTGTCTACACTGGGGCAGAGAGCAGTGATGCATTCCCAGGATGTCCATGTGAACAGGAAGGGGACAAATGGCTCTGAAATACAAACACAAAACTGTATCTATGGCAAGAAGGAAGTGATGACTGTAGTGGATAGAAATCCCCATAGCCAAGGTGCAGTTGCTTTCTGAAGACAGACCGTCCAGTCTGTGACTCTTGCAAAATGAAGTGGGTGGCTTAGGGAAAACAGTGGTTGCAGGGTGTGGCCACCAGAAAACAAAGAAACTAACAACACAACACCTCAGCACTCAGTACATGCAAGAGTTGCAGGAAATAGTAGTGACAGTGCTGCAAGCAGGGATGGTGCCTTCAACAGTCACAAAGCTGGGCAGCAGCTGGTCTGGGTGGTGGAGCTGTATCGGGTCTCCAGGGAGGTCACACTGACCTCAGTTCAAGGAAGCACATCCCAGTGCTGCATTCAGGTGGTTTCTTGAGGAAGTCACTCTCAACATGAAGTGACCTCAAAACACCGTGCCACAGGCCTCCATGTCCTCCACAGCGATAGCTGAGGCATTTGTGTTCCTTTGGGCTCATTTCCCCCCTCAAACACTGTGTGCGTGCTCCCATCTGCCCTCTGTGCACACTCAGGCTTCTGACCTAGTCATTCAGAGGCCTTCCACGCAGGGACAAACAACCTCTCTCAGATATGGTGAGAGGACAATAATCAAAATGGTGGTTGCAATGGGCTGATCTGTGACAAATGCCTTGGGACAGCTGCCACAGCGTGTCCAGGAACATGGGCACAGACCAGACCCTGCTCTCCTGGTCTTTCATGTCTCTCCCAGCAGGCCTGGCCATGCGAGATCACTGCTATGTGCCACACAGAATCACAGAATCACAGACTGGTTTGGGTTGAAGAGACCTCTGGAGATCATCCAGTCCAACTCACCTGCTAAAGCAGGTTCACCCAGAGTAGATCGCACAGGATCATGTCCAGGTGGGTTTGAATGTCTCCAGAGAAGGAGACTCCACACTTGCTCTGGGCAGCCTGTTCCAGGGCTCTGTCACCCTCGAAGTAAACAAGTTTATCCTCATATACAGATGAAACCTCCTGTTCTTCAGCCTGTGCTTGTTGCCCCTCATCCTATCATTGGGCACCACTGAAAGGAGTCTGGTCCATCCTCTTGACACCCACCCTTGAGATATTTATAAACATTGATAAGATCCCCTCTCAACTTCTCTTCTCCAGCTGAACAAAGCCCCTGTCTCAGGCTCTCCTCATCAGAAAGATGCTCCAGACCCCTCGTCATCTTTGTAGTGCACTGCTGCACTTTCTCCAGTAATTCCTTCTCCTTCTTAAATTGGGGAGCCCAGAACTGGACCTAGTACCTCCAGATGCGGCCTCAGCAGGGCAGAGTAGAGGGGGAGGATTCACCTCCCTTGACCTGCTGGTCACATTCTTCGCAATGCACCCCAGGTACCATTGGCCTTCTTGGCCTCAAGGGCACATTTTTGACTCATGCTCGACCTGTTGTCAACCAGAACTCCCAAGTCCTTCTCCACAGAGCTGACTTCCAGGTCCGCCCCTAACCTGTACTGGTGCCTGGTGTCATTCCTCCCCAGGTGCAGGACCCTACACTTGCCTTTGTAGAACTTCCTCAGGTTCTCCTCTGTTCAGTCCTCCAACCTGTCCAGGTCTCACTGGATGCCAGCACAGCTGGTGTGTCAGCCCTTCCTCCCAGTTTGGTGCCCCCACCCTGCACGCTCACACACTTCAGCTTTTCACAGGTGTTACCCTCTCTGGGCCACTTTCCAGCCCAGCCCAGCAGAGAAGCTCCATCTGGGCAGGCCCTGTAGAATGAAATGGAGGAAATGGGGGTCAGTGACAGTGTCTCTCTGGCTGCCACGCTCAGGATATCCCAGTACCAGGAATCCTTCAGCTCCCTGTGCCAGCCCCGCTCCCCAGGACAGCACCAAGTCCTGGCCCTGGGGCTCTTCAGGCAGCTCCTGCTGCCCCAGGGACAGGGCAGCCTGACCCAAGCTGTCACCCACAGGCAAAGGGTTTCTCTTTCCATGCCTGCACACAAACAGTGCCCTGCTCTTCTCCTGGTGTGTCCCATCTCCCCACAGAGCCTTTGCCCAAGCAGAGAACACCTGCACTGGCCTGGCTGCCATTCCTGCCCCCTGTCCCCACGCTCCACACAGCCCCGAGCTGGGGGTTTTGCTCTGTAGATCAAGTGGGCTGTGGTGCCCGGGCTGTGGTGACTCTGCGGGTCCATACTGGTCAGGCGGGGAGGCAGCCCCCGCTGATGGTGGTCACTGCCACTAACAACCTCCCACACAGACTCTTGGGTGGCCATGGAGGGTGCTCAGAGGGACCCTGCCTTATTCACCATCTGTGTGGGTGCTGGCCACCAACAAGCATCACCTGAACAACCAGCCTGAAGTCCCGCAAAAGCCACACTGGGACCCTGATCCCATCACACTGAGTGCACAGAGAAACAAGCAAAGCAATGAGCATCTTCAGAGTCTATTCCTTAGGCATGTTCTTTGAAACAGCTCTCAAAGATCTAAACCTTCAGGCACTGTGCTAAGGAGATCCCCTTGCTGATGGACATGCTGTTCTGAGGCCAGCTCTGTCACAGCAGTGCCCATCGCCTGTCCTGGTCACAGCACTGACACACAGCAGGACGGTGACCAAGCCTTGGGAGCGCTCAGGCCTTGCACCAACACAAGGGCTGAGAAGGAGAGTGTGGGAGTGGAAAGAGAAGGATTCTGGAAAGAACAAGGCTGGTGCTTCCTGGCAGAGCTGCTCTGCTGGGACTGTTTGCTCCATCTTTCCACACAGAGGAAAGATCTCAGACAAACATTTCAATGCAGGGTCATTTATTTTGATTAAATAGACAAAGAGCAAGACTTCTCATTTACAAGGTCTATGACTTGAACTATAAATGTGGACAGAGAATTAGAAGTGAGATGATTAATGACATCTCCTTCTGGGCAATATTATAATAGTTTTAAAATGCAAGACCAATCAATCCTTGCTCAAACCCCAAACAATCATCTACAACTACAAACTATAAAAAAGACAGGGTGGATCTGTCATGAGTTTTCTCATAAGTGATATGCAGAAGATGGAATGTTTAATGCCTTTGAAAAGAATCCAGTGATCAGTTTCTTCAGGACATCCTTGAGCTCCCGGTTCCTCATGCTGTAGATGAGGGGGTTCAGTGCTGGAGGCACCACCGAGTACAGAACAGACACCACCAGATCCAGGGATGGGGAGGAGGTGGAGGGGGGCTTCAGGTAGGCAAATATGGCAGTGCTGACAAACAGGGAGACCACGGCCAGGTGAGGGAGGCAGGTGGAAAAGGCTTTGTGCCGTCCCTGCTCAGAGGGGATCCTCAGCACGGCCCTGAAGATCTGCACATAGGACAACACAATGAACACAAAACACCATAGGTCCAAAAAGACACTAACCACAATGAGCCTAGCTTCCCTGAGGTAGGAGTTTGAGCAGGAGAGCTTGAGGATCTGGGGGATTTCACAGAAGAACTGGTCCAGGGCATTGCCCTTGCACAGTGGCAGTGAAAATGTATTGGCCGTGTGCAGCAGAGCAGTGAGAAATCCAGTGGCCCAGGCAGCTGCTGCCATGTGGACACAAGCTCTGCTGCTCAGGAGGGTCCCGTAGTGCAGGGGTTTGCAGATGGCAACGTAGCGGTCGTAGGACATGATGGTGAGAAGAAAATACTCTGCTGCAATAAAAAGGAGAAACATAAAGACTTGTGCAGCACATCCCAAAACCGAGATGGTTCTGGTATTGTTGGAACGATAAAGGACTCAGCACTCCGATTCAATGTGAATCACGCCAAAAGCCATTTATTACAGAAACATGTCTCCTTATATACGCAACTATTCTCTAGTCACGAATCCACGCTCCAAACATGGATTCGCTAAATGAGTATCGTGGGCAGTCCACACGCTGGAGCCCCACTGATGATAGGTCCGACGACTCACGCCATGCTGAGGCCCTGTTAGTGAAGAAACGCCCCTCTTTCTCACAGCAGATTCTGTTCTCAGCTTCTCGAAGTGGCCTTGAGATTCCTTTGGGCCTGACTAATTCAACAACATATCTCCTTCTAACGAAACCCCTTCACAATTCCCCCTTTTTGTTCTTGAACTAGTCAGGCCCCTTAAACAGCATGCTGAATCGTCTTTGAAATACACTGCAACATAGGACACGTGATTAACAACATAATTACAATTACATATAATGTAGCTAAACCTTACTTAATAAGATTAAACAACTATCTGCTTATACTCAAACCTTCATATCATATATAAAACCTTAATTCTACTTATGACAACCTTACCAACGCACTATTTTAGAATAGTCAGACAACTTGATACAATATATTCTCTTAAATTCTTAAAAGATCTATAACTGCGCAGTTTATAGAGTAACGTACTTAATACCATCAGCATATGCTAATTATTGACTTAATATCTTAAAACTTATATTAACCTATTCATATGCTAATTATTGAATTAATATCTTAAAACTTATATTAACCTATTTAAAAGATCTATAGCTTAATCTTAATATCTCTTTTAAAACCTTACCAGTTGCTAAATTAGGTTACCATGGTAGAAATATCTTATACTTTTACCTTATCTATGCATAGATTATCTAATTGTAATATCACCCTTTTGGAACTCTTACTATCTGTTCAAATTAGCATTCTCTATGGAAGGTACCTTATCTGTTTACTAATAAGCTTTTAGACCACTGGGTCTAAGAGCATCTATAACACTGAATAAGAATTCATGGTTTATATTTGAGACAATTCTCACAACTTATCTCCCTCCTGTCCTTCTGCATCTGTCGAATCTTTGTTGTCTTTATTCAGCCATGGCTTGATCCATTTTGCAGGAATCCATTTTGATCCTTGGTCTGTAATGACACAAGCATAACCCTTTCCCCAAGTTATTAATTGGAAAGGACCCTCCCATTCACCAGTAACTCCATTGCGTATTTTGACCTGACACTGATTTTCTCTAAGGTCTGTCAAGTGTCCTTTTAAGCTTGTTCCATGACGAATCATAGGTGGAATGTCGAACCCTTGCGGAAGGCGTAAAAAGTTCAAGACATATAATGCTTTGCTTAGTCTGTCATGTGGAGTAGTACAGTCAGTTCCCCCTTTTTGTTTGTCAAGCTGATGCTTGAGAGTTCGATTCATCCTTTCTACCAAGGCCTGACCAGTAGGAGAATTTGGTATCCCTGTAATGTGCTTAACACCCCACAATTGAAAAAAAGGTGGCAGTAGCTTTGGCGATATAACCAGGTGCGTTGTCTGTCTTGACCTGTGCAGGAACTCCCAAAGCTGCAAAAGCAGAACGTAAATGTCGTTGCACATGTGAACTAGTTTCACCAGTCTGAGCAGTGGCCCATATGGCGAAAGAATATGTATCAATAGACATATGCACATACTTCAGCCTGCCAAATTCAGGGACATGTGTAACGTCCATTTGCCACAATTCCAAGGCTCCTAATCCTCTTGGATTGACTCCTGCACCCAGCCCTACTGAGATGCGCTGACAATCTGCACAACTTTTAACAATACCTCGGGCTTCACTTTCGGACAATGAAAATTGCCGCTCTAAGACCTGAGCAGACTGATGGAGGAAACTATGAGAGCATACTGCTTGCCCAAACCTATCTACTGGAGGTGGAACCCAGGCAGGAGATACAAGAAAATCAGCTCGGCTGTTTCCTTCAGCTAAATCGCCTTGAATTGTCAGATGACTACGGATATGTGTTATGAAGTATCGGTGTTGTCTCTCTTCGACCAACAACCATAGTTGCTTGAACAAAGACATCAGTTGTGCATCCTGAACCTCTTTGAGCAATGATCTTTCAATGCGAGCTACCACACCTACCACATACAAAGAATCACAAACAATATTCACTGGGCTATGAGCAAATCTGATAAACACTTCTATTACAGCCCTGAGTTCCAAATGCTGAGTTGATCCTTTCAGGTCAGTTAGTATCACATTGTGCCATTTTCCATCTGTTTTCCATGTAATTGCTGCTTTCTGCATTTTACCCCCTGCGTCAGTGAACACTGTGGGTCCTTTAACAGGAAATTCTGAGAGAAGAGGGGGACCCTCCTCCATTGATCCCATATTCAAAACTGACATTAACTTGTGTGGAGGGGAAAATGTCTTAATTAAAACTTGAGAATTTAATAACGCAATCTGAAAAGGTAAGGAGTTCTGCAAAGCCCACTGTAAATATTCTGAAACGAGGGGAACAATGATATATGCAGGCTCAGCCCCTGAAATTTCGACTATTCTCTGCCTACCTTTCATTATAAGCTGAGCAAAGACCTCAACCCTGGTTGTAATGGTTTGTTTGAGTTGAACATGCAAAAACACCCACTCTAAGATCTTTAACGGCTCCTTACCAGTTGTCCATTGCATTATGAGAGCAAAAGGATAGTTAGTATTGTTTACAATTAGTAGTCCGATTACATAATCTGGGTTCCACCTATGGCTGAAAGCTTTTACAAGTTTGGACATAATCTTTTTCAGAGCAGCATCCGCCTCAGCAGTAAGCGTTCTAGGAGAGCTAATGTCACTATCCCCTTTTAGCAGTTTTACAATTGGAGCTAAATCCTCATTAGTGATCCCACAAATGCTCCGGACCCAATTCAGATCACCCACTAGTTTCTGCACATCATTTAAGGATTGAATGACAGGCCGACATACTATTTTCTGAGGTTTCACTGTGGACTGAGAAATTTCCCAACCAAGATATTTCCACGCTGGTTGAATTTGTACCTTTTCTGGAGCAATTTGCAATCCTCTATGCTGCAAGGTATCAGATACTTCATTTATCAACAAATCAGTCGAAAAAGTTTCCCCAGCCATTAATATGTCATCCATGTAGTGGTAAATCACTAATTCAGGATGAGATTTTCTGATTGATTGCAAGGCCCAAGCTACATAAATTTGACACATAGTTGGGGAATTTTTCATTCCCTGTGGCAAAAGTACCCATTGATACCTTTTTGCACGTTCAGCCTTATTTACAGAATTTATGGAAAATGCAAAACGTTTACAGTCATCAGGATGCAAAGCAATGGTGAAAAAACAATCTTTCAAGTCAATTATTAAGATCTGCCAATTTTACTGAGCGGCCACTGATTTACCCATACTGGATCATCATTTTTCCACTGTAATTTCAGTACTGGTCGCCCATCATCAATGGCCGCTTCTAGAAATGCTGTTGTTTTGTCACCAGAGTTGCTCCTAGTTGTCCTAACACATCCTGTCCTAATAGAGAAACAGGGATAGACATCACATTCATGCAGTAAAGAACTAAATTACTCATGTTCTTCTGTATTATCACAAAATGCACATTTTGAGTCAACGGAATCTCATGATTTAACAGACTGTGAACTTATCGTACCATGTAACAAAGACCTATCAAAATTGCAACATGCTTAAACAGATACCCACAAAGAAAACAGGTTAATAAGGAAAGCATCTTGCAGACTTTAACAAGTTTTCTGACCTGTGTGTTATCAGTTAAGTCTCTCTCAGCTTGTTGAAGTTCAAATCGCCCCGCCTGTAAAACTGTCTGAAAAGATTTAATAATTTCTTGTCCGAGTGCTTTCCTATGTTTTAAAACACCTCCCAATACCGATTTTTTAGGAACACAACTGAAAACAATCATTCCTGACCCCATCTTGCAAGTAAAAACCTTGAGGAGGGGGGGGGGGGAAGAGGCAAGGGGGAAGCACAGGGCTGCTTGCAGCCTGAGTGGGAAGAGCGGGCAGAAGGTTTTATGGCGCACTTAAAAACAACTAGTGAAACCATTAACTCACATTCCTGACAAGCTGCTTGATTTTCAGCGAGACGGTACACAGGAACACATAATATGTACTGTAAAACTCGCAAATAACATGCTGATAGCAAACATTAGCATTTTCTACTGCTAATTTCAACACCAGTGCTTCCTTAACTTCTAAGTTTTCAATCTGCTTATTGATGGTCTCTTGAAGGTGGTCAATAAATTGTATGTAATTCTCATTGGGACCCTGATTTACAGATTGACAGTTGCAAATGATTTGGCTGCTTTGTTGGTTTCAGGCACCTCTCTCATAGCTTGATATTGCTGACCGTTGGATTCACTCGCTAATAGCTGATCTGATCTTTCACACAGTTCTTTTGCCCAGTTCTTATCCGGCGGCTCCTTCTGTTCTCTTGTAGGAGTTAGAAGGATAGAAAGCGGTGAAGGCGGACACAAATCAGTAAAATAATTGATGTTACACTTATTTACGACTTTAGCATTCTCAACTTTCACCAGTCCTTTTGACAAATTATCTGACTCCAGTTCTTTGGACTTCTTGGTCTCTCCAGGGTCGTGTGATGGTACAGGAGGCCATCCACTCGGTAATTTTCCTCCCTCCGCCCCAGACTGTTGTATCATTGGGGGTGCCGAAGGCACAACAGGGGATGGAGTAAGGAGGGTATCGAAAACACAAACTGGGTAAGCTTCACAGTTATTTTTAGAGTTCTTATCAGGCTGTAACACTGCAAAAATTCCAGTAACCGCAGCCCGCTCAGCCTTAAATTCTTTTAAGGTGGAAATTATAAGCTTCCATGTAGTCGCTAATGATTTAGCTTCTTTATCTCCGTCGCTAACCTTATCCCATAATTTCTGCCCTATATCATCCCAAAATTCAATTTTAAAAGCTTTCTCAGCTTCTGTCGGGTAGCCGTTAGTTCTACAACAAACCAACAGTCTACGTATGTTACTTTCTTCATATTTAAGTCCTCTCATAGAGAGAATATGCAGGAGGATCTTAACTATAGCTTTTTCCTCAGAGGATATATTCTGCCCCATAACTTCACTCTTCCCTCCTCCTGCTCCCAGCCACTCACCTTTCCCGGGGCCTTCTTCAACAAAATTTATCCGCGGAACGTCCGTACGTCTCCGCCCGGCTCTCAGTCCAGCTGAGCCGCCTCCGGCTGGGCCGCTCCAGGCTTTTCCCCGACCTTAGTGAGACGCCGTTCAGAGTATCACGTCGGGGTCACCATTTGTTGGAACGATAAAGGACTCAGCACTCCGATTCAATGTGAATCACGCCAAAAGCCATTTATTACAGAAACATGTCTCCTTATATACGCAACTATTCTCTAGTCACGAATCCACGCTCCAAACATGGATTCGCTAAATGAGTATCGTGGGCAGTCCACACGCTGGAGCCCCACTGATGATAGGTCCGACGACTCACGCCATGCTGAGGCCCTGTTAGTGAAGAAACGCCCCTCTTTCTCACAGCAGATTCTGTTCTCAGCTTCTCGAAGTGGCCTTGAGATTCCTTTGGGCCTGACTAATTCAACAACATATCTCCTTCTAACGAAACCCCTTCACATGGTATCCCAGAGGGAGTTGGCCAAGGACTTGGGGAGAAGAGTAGAGATGCAGCCCAGGTCCAGGAGGGCGAGGTTGAGGAGGAAGAAGTACATGGGGGTGTGGAGGTGCTGGTCACAGGCTATGGTGGTGATGATGAGGCCGTTGCCCAGGAGGGCAGCCAGGTAGATGCCCAGGAAGAGCCAGAAGTGCAAGAGCTGCAGCTCCTGTGTGTCTGTGAACGCCAGGAGGAGGAACTGGGTGATGGAGCTGCTGTTGGACATTTGCTGCCTGTGGGCATGAGGACCTGTGCAAGGAGGAAAAGACAGTGACGGTTTTGATGAGACGTCTCTGGGAAAAACCAAAACCATTTCCCACAGACCCTCCCACCTCGTCACATACAAAGAGCCATCTTTCTTTTCCACAAGAACGTCCTGGCTGGAGCCCTCGTGGGTGCTTGATGAGTGTGCAATGAAGAGCAGGGTCTCTGCCCAGGGGCTCTTGAGCAGTCAGCCTGACCCTGTGTGATTGGGTGGGCAGGGGCCAGTCCTGGGGTTCGGCTTTGTCAGCTGGAACCGCTCCTGGTGCAGAAGGGACTGTCAGCATCTGTACCCCCAGGCCTGAGAAACTGAGTTGGAGAGGTTTGGTGTTTGTACAGCTCCTTCTGCCCTCCCACCCTGGGGAGTGTTGTTGGGTGTCAGAAACCCTCCGCATTTCTTCTGCACTCAGGGAGAACAGAGCGAGTCCTGTGAGACCAGAGGATGCCTGTGGGTCAGTGCAGAGTGAGGGCAGCTGCTCTGTCCCTCTGTCCTGCTATAGCTGCCCTGGGCTGGCACTTTTCTGAGATGGGGGCTGATCACACTCCCATGTTACCCTGAAAAGCCACCAGGCACTGCTGAGACCAGAGGGATCCACCTCAGTCCATGACATCTCTCACCCTTTCCTAAGGTCTCATCACCCCATGTTTATCCCAGGACACAGACAACCCATTTCACGAACCAAACAGCATTTTCGTTGTTGCTTCGTCTCTGCACTTCTCTATGGGCTTTCACATACACACAGATGCTGTAGGACAGGTTTGCATCCTGGAGGGAAGCTCACAGCTTAGAAGAAAACCTCAGTGACACAGCCAAGAGTCCTAATGATGGCATTTGATTCAGGGAGACTCAGCTCACACCCCAGCCCCACAGACTGCATTGCCCACACCCCACAGGTCAGAGCAAAGCTGGGACACGTGTTCCCATGGACACACCTGCAGGAAAGGACCCACAAGATCAGGCTGTGACTCTGCAGCTGAAACTGCCATCCCCAGAGAGCCTGAGAGCAAGAACAAGATCCCAACAGCAGTGACCCAGAGCAGGGGAGCAAGAAGGACAATGCGGTGAGGGTGGGTGTGAGAGAGGCCAGGGCAGAGGCAGCCGGGCACTCAGACAGCGTCACCCTTCCCCAGCTGTGCAGCCACCTCCCAGACACCAACATTGCCGGGCAGCTGCTCTCAGCCCCTGTGCTCTGCAGAGGAACTGGAGCTCTGGCTGCACAGGAGCTGCTTCATGCCTTGGAGCCCCCGGCCCTGAGGGCAGAGGCTTTGCTGGGTGGGACAGGAGGCCAGGGGGCTGCTCACAGAGGGATCTGCACTGCAGGGGATCACAGGGACTTTTCTCTGTTCTCCCTCCCATAACAATTCCGGGTTTAGTTTCCTCTCATTTCTGATCATTTCCCTGCTGTCTGGAGATTCTCCCCCTGGGAGGTGTTTCCCTGTCCATGTCTCTTCCCTGTCAGTGCTCACAGACCCCATCCCAGCCTCTGTGCCCTCCCCCTGGCCCTACAGATCCTGCCTGTTCACAGGGCACTGCCTGGGGGCATCTTCCTGTTTGCAGGCTGGAAAACAGGACAGGTCAGACCAAGGCTGAGGGGTCCAACAAAGGTGATGCAGAGGGGTGGTGAAGGGGTGTTAGGAGCCTTCTGGCAGATGTACTGATCACTCAGAGTTGCAGTTCAGGAGTCTCAGGGACTTGTTTAAGCATGAGAGCTCATTTTCATTTTATCCCTTCCTGCACTCCACACCCCTTGGGAAAGGAAACTGAAAAGACAGGCTCAGGAAAGCTCCTTTTCTGTCTGGTAATCCTTGCACTGATCTTGTCCTTGAGGCATCCGATTGGAAAAATGCTGGGGGTTATCTGGAGCTGTGAGCACCACTGACCCACACAGCACCCTCTCCACAGCAGAAACACATTTCCTGCCCTATAGGGTTTGCTCCTTCCAGTCACATCTTCTCCCCTTCTGGTTGTTAGGATCTCCCCGGGCAGGTTGAGCGTTGACCCTGGCAGGTGGCAGAGTTCCTGCCCCAGCACAGCCGGGGGTGCAGGGACCCTGCTCTGCAGGACAGCCCTGGGCACCCCTGGGTGCTCCCCCTGCAGTCACCCTCAGCAGAAGGTGCCATGATGCCCTTTCTCATTGATGGTGCCGCAGGGAAGCCCTGCTCTGGCGTGTGTTCTTCTCTGTAACAGAGATACTGTGAGAGAGACCTGACAGATCCTGTGAATTGTGGGATGTATCATCTTTAGGGTCTCCCTCCAGGAAATGCAGCTGCACTGTCCCACAGCCAGAGACTTACCGTGTAAGGATTGTGAAGATTTGTCTCTCAATGAGCTCTCAGCAACGAACCACCTACATTGCCTTTCCCTCTCTCTGCCTGGCTCCTGTGCCCTCGGTGCTGCAGGCAGAGCCCTCAGCCCTGCTGCGTGTGCAGAGGAGCTGCTCCTGGGCAGAGCTGTCTCTCTGCAGCGCTGCCGCTTGCCAGGAGCTCCCTCTGTCCCAGGAGCCCAGCCCAGCTCAGCAGCACAGGAACAGCACATCATGTCCCTTTCTCTGTCCCCTCTGGGCTCCCTCCACGTGTCCCTGGGACTGCAGAGGCACATCCTTTCAAACAGCCTCAAGTAATCAGTGATGTTGATTCTCTCTCCTCTGAACAGACACTTCTTGCCAGCATTATGTTCTTTGTATTAAAAAATAATTCAGTATGAGAATCATATTTTCTTGTCCCATCATTACACAGGACACCAGGAATCTTACAGTAAAGTATCTAATTTCTGTAAACTGTGGATGGGAATATCTTCACTTGGATGAGTTTAGGCATTATACTCTGGTTTTATACTCCTAGGTCCAGAGAGACATTCATCAATCTTTGGTCATGTCATGTCTGTGCTCTGAAGCAAATTCTTTGCACACATGGGGTCTTGGGCACTTGGTACCAGGTTTATTCTGACAGGTCAGAGCTGGGCTGGTGCCACCTTGCTCTCAAGAAGGCAATATTCTCCTATGCCACCTCCACGTCAAACACGGAAAAGCAAAAAAAACCCCCAAAAGTTATGAAAGAAGGATGATTTTGGGATAATTCTGTCCAGGAGGTGTATTTTTAAAATTATTAAAAAAAAAAAAAAAGGGGAAAAAGCATTGTTCTAAGAACTTTGTTCAAGACACAACTACTGAGGTGTAGTACATTTTTAGAAAAGCAAGAATGACTGCTAGGAATGAACTTAAGGAGTTTCATTTATCATCATCATCATCAGTGAGAATAAGGAGTTCCCTGTTTCTGTTACTAGTGACAGTACCACTGTTCAAAACCATCCTTCAGAGCATCTCCATTTTTCCTGGGCTCCAAAGCTCAGCCTGCTCAGATTTTGAAAGGATTGCTTCAAAACCCTGTGACCCAAATCTCTACAACTGTCTCTCCTCAACAGCCTTTTACCCCAGGAAGGGGAAAACCGCCAATGCAGGCACCAAACCAGTGCCCAACCTGCCTGGAGAGCCAGGACAGTTGTACCACACAACAGCAGCCTCTGAGGGAAGCTGGAGGTGATGGAACTGAAATGGTTTCAACCCAAACCATACAATCATGGAAACATTGAGGCTGGAAAAGACCCTTAAGAACATGGAGTCCAACTATAAATCAAAAACTGCCAAGGCCACCACTAAACCATGTCCCAAAGCGCCACATTATCACGACTTTTAAACACCTCCAGCAATGGAAACTCCAGCCCTGAGCTGGCAGAACACCATTGGCTGCAGTTGGCCATAAGATACTGGTCATGACTGTGAGTTCAGCCCTCGCTGGCAGAATGTCTCACACCCTCACTGAGGAGGGCAGGGGGCTGGGAAATAGGAGCACGTTTCAGTTTCCAGATCCCAGGACAGAGCCCAAACCATCCTGCCCTTGAACTCTGGCGTCCCATTTCCTGAGATGCAAAGCTGGTGGGCCTTGTGTGGATAATCATGTTAAAAAGCATGAATAATCCTTCAAGTGTTTGTGGAATTTGTCTCGGAATGTGTCGTTATATTTAAATATCTGTAAAATAGTACCCCGCATCTGTGGTAGCCCCTCTGACAATGACAATTAGATAGGTACTGGCACTATAAGGCTTCAAACCTCATCCACAAGCACACATCTAAGGGGTTCAGATGCAGGGTGGTCTGGCAAACGTCACCCTTTGTGTCCCCAGGTGCACGGACACTGCTCATGTGCCTCTGCAGAGAGTGACAGGAGCTGGATCCCCTTCTTGGGACAGACTCCTTCCAGGAGAGACACAGACACAGGGGTAACTCCTCAGGGCTTTACGGCATTTCACTCGGCATCAGTTTTGACACATTGGGTGCTGTCCTGTGACTGCTCTTTCTGCACAAATGATCATAAAGAGACAACCATTTAGTAAGACATGGTCATAAAGGGGCTGTTATGGAGAAGAAAGCTCACCATGAACTCTGGAGAGAGCGAGGAAGTTTATAACAAGCACCAGGAAGAACCAAGAAGCTCAAGGCCTCTTCTGAAGAGCGGGAGGCCCTGAACAGCCATGATTGGCCATGTGTAGGCGTGGGAGAGGGTCAGGGCCTGTCAGGGAGAAGCAATGAGATGGCTGATGGCTTCAGTGAACCCTTCCAGCCATGTCTGAGCCCAGAAATGGAAAGCAGTTGATGTCTGCAGGTGGAGGAGGAACAGGAGGAAGATTTTCCTGGGAATATGGAAGGAAGAAAGGCCTCTCTTGGGCTAATCATGTATGGCAGTGACATTTCCATCCTGTGGGCATGGCTGTGCCTGGGAGATGGGGAATGGCTGCTGCTGGGGTGGCTGTGCTCAGTCATGGCCCATGAGCTGACCCTGCTCTGCTCCTCTCTTACACTGCCCACACTTGGATGGTCCTCAGGAATCACCCATGAGCCTGGTGGATGCATGAACCTCCTGGAGTGATGGATATGGATCCGAACAGAGGATTCAAGCAAGTGTGAGACTGGGACATTGAGCTGATTGGTGACCATTACCAGGTGTATGAAAGAAGCTGGATGAGTTGTGAGGAACTCACAGGCATTTCCAGCTCCACAGAAAACCAGAGCCTTGCAGTTAAAGCAACAGCACTTGACACAAAACCCACCCCAAAACACGAAACACTCACACTGACCACAGGAAAAGGCTTGGAAAACATTTCAGAAAGATCTACCAGGTTCCAGGGGTCAGGGCTCAGCCATTCTGGTGATGAACAAGCATCAAGGGCTGACATGGCATCAGAGCCACCTCCACATGGCCCTCACCACCTGTAACCAGTGTCTCCAAGTCTTTCCTTCACCAGCCTCCAGGGACAGGGACCTGCACTGGTTGTTTCCTTCACAGCTGTGTCAGTGATGGCCCTTGATGGGGTCCCAAACATCCTCAGAAACTTGGGGTTTGCTTCTGCCTTTCACTTCATGAGAGGTTTGTTCATTCTTCCAGTACCTGCAATTCAGGACCATGGCAGCAGAATGCTCACTAACAGCTTACATGCTCTTTACAAGCCAACGCTGTGTGTATCATTTTCCCAAAGGCTTCGAGTCTGGTGTGAATGATTGGGGAGATTTCAGGAATAGCCAAACAGAGACCATTTCAACAATAAAGAGCAATAAAACAGTATTTCTTCTATCTCCTTCCCCTCTCTCGCTCTGCCACATTTCCAGAAAAGCTGGTATCAGCAATCTCCAATTTTGATTGATCTGGAGTATTTACTGATGAAGACAAAACAATATGTCTGTAAAGTGGGTACCTGACGCACCACTTGAGACAGGAGACAGGCCAGGACACCTTAAGAGGAGTCACACTGCTCTGGACCAAGAGGTGGTTGTACCTGGGAATCTCAGGTGCCACAGCACAGCAATACTTGTGTTCAGGGAGCGGGGCAAATGACCCATGGTCGAGGGTTAAGATTGCGGGGTGACAATCAAACCCTGGCAGATGTATTGTTAACCTCCTCTCCCCCTCGCTTCCCCCTTTTTGCTCCTCCCTCTCCCCCCTTCCCACTAAGGACAGGCGATCGGGAGGGAAAGAAGGACAGAGAGAAGAGAGTTGGAAAAGTTAAAGATGTTTTACTAATGCTACTAATAAGAATAGAGAAAATAATAGAAAATATACAAAACCAATCTTGTAAGTCTCAGCAACTGCAGAGCCAGCACCCAAAGTCCTGGATTAGACTCTGTAGCCAACCGGAGCTGGATTCAGTCTGTGACTGGCCTCAGTTTGCAGGGACGACTCGCCAGGTCCTGTCCTAATGTCGGCCATAAGCAGAAGGGAAGGATAAAAGGGACAAGATCCTCGTGATCTCCCACTTTTATATGAAGTATTCACGTGAATGGAATGTTATTCACCGTTGGTCGGCCTCTCGGTCACCAGTTTCTCATTTCCCCTCTCGCGAGATGTCCATCCGTGCTTATCAATAAGTTTGCATTCCATTGCTGGGTTTAACCAAAACATGTGTCGGGTGGTCCAGGAAAATGCAGCTAATATGAAGGCTTTAGTTGACAGGCAAAAATTCACTAAAAGAGAAATTTGTTCTTTAACAAAACCAGAACATGTTATCAGGGCAGTGTCCTCGTGGCAGACCTAAGATATCCCAGTATCTGCAAGGTACCAGCCATCCATGAGGGGTTGGAGCTCATTGACAACATCTTCCTGACACGGGTGACTGAGGAGTCAGTGAGGTGAGGTGCCCTGTGGGACTTCACACTTACAAACCACAAAGAGTTGGTCAGGATGGAACAGTCAGGGATGGGAAAGTGGAGCTGAGGCTCCTGGGAGATGATCACAAGGCCAAGAGCAGGATTTCAGGAGAGCAAGCTCTGGCCTGCTGAGGGACCTGCTTGGGTCCTATGGGATATGACCTTGGTGTCTGCAGTGCTTTTCTCTCACATCTCCTCCCTCCTCTCTCCCACCTGCTGTTGTGCAGCGTTTTTTACCCTTTCTCAAATACAATATCCCAGAGGTGCTGCCAGCATCACTGAGTGGCTCAGATTTGGGAAGGAGTGGGTCCATCTTGGAGCCAGCTGAAATCGGCTCTGTCTGACATCGGTCAAACTCCTGTACTTGCCCTGACATTCACTGGCCTGGCGAAGTGGCAGGTGCCAACAGTCCAAAGGATCTTGGGCCAACTGCTCGACAGAGCTGCCTTGTGGGCCAGTGAGGGTGATCTTCACCTGGATCTGGAACTGGGAAACAAGGAAACCCTGGTGAGGGATGTGAACATCAGTGTCCACCTTGGTTGTTGTGACCAGGACACAGTGGGGTCCCAGGCACCAGAGGGGAGGGAGGAAGGCCAGCAGCAGAGCACAGGCTGGTGGGCTCCAGAGGAGAAGACTTTGACGTACTGGGGGCCGGTGGGCGACGTGGTGACATGGAAGTCGGTCTGCAGGGTGAAGGAGCTCAGGAGACATGAGAAGCCTTACAGGACAGCCTGCTCCAAGCTCAAGAATGATCTCTCCAAGTACCCATGAAAAGAAGCATTTATGTCATGAGGCTGCTTGTCTGAACTGATGGAGCTCCAGGGCACAAAGGCAGCACACAGGAGGTGGGAGCAGGGGAAGCTGCAAAGGAGGAATTTAGAAACCTTGTCCATGGATGTGGGATGATGCCAAAGCTGCCCTGGACTTGATACCCGAAGGGGAAGCAGAGTAAGATGAGCTGATACAGCTTCCTTACAGTAAGAGAATAGACAGGGTGATCATGGGACTGCCACTGAACTTCCTAAGAGTAGAATCAGACAGGACTGAGGTTCTTCATGGCTTCTTTGCCTCCATCTTCACCACCAAGGTCTCCTGGGACTTTGTTCCTGAAGGCAGGAGTCTGGAGAGTATCCAGCAGTGGATGGGGCTCAAGTCAGGGGTGACCTGAGCAAACTCAGACACCATTACTGAACAGGAGATGGGTCACTTGACCAGCTCCCTGAACACAAGTATCACTGTGCACAGCACCTGAGATTCCCAGGAACACCCACCTTGTTGGTGCAGAGGAGTGTGATTCCTCCAGAGGTGTCCTGGCCTATCCCCTCACTCATAAAGTGATTTAGGCACCTTCTTTTGTGACATTTTCAGTCTTTATCAGGAGAAGCTACACATCAATATGAACTGGAGGCTGCTGGTACCACCTGTTCTGGAAAGGGAGGGACGGGCAAGCAGGGAAAGAAACAGAAGAAATTGGGCTTTACTGCTATTTCTTGTGGAAATGTTCTCTTTTTCACTGTTCCTGAAATCTCCCTGATCATCCACACCAGACCTGAAGCCTTTAGGAAAGTGCTGCAGAGAGCCTTGGCTCGTAAGAGCATTTTCGGTTCTTTATAGAAGTACTTTTACAAAGGCCAGCTCTGTCACAGCAGTGCCCATTGCCTGTCCCTGCCTGCGCTCACAGCACTGACACACAGCAGGACGGGGACCAAGCTGCCAGAGCACTCAGGCCTTGCACCAACACAAGGCGTGAGAAGGAGAGTGTGGGAGTGGAACCAGAACAGCTCTGGAAGACCAAGCGCTGGTGCTCCCTGGCAGGGCTGCCATGCTGGACATTTTTCGCCCTTCTCCCACACACAATAACTCTCCCTGCAGCTCCAGAAAAGCTTTGGAGGAAGAATATCAGTGAAAAACATCACTGCGGAGCCCTTTATTTTGTTTAAATACACAGAGAGCATGGCTCCATATTTATACATCCAGTGGGTTTAAAAGGAAAAGCAGACAGTGAGTTAGACAGGAGATGACTAAAATATCATGATTTATTAAAAAATAAACACCACCACCACACACACACACAGGTCTGGGCCTCTAATAAGTTCCATTAAAACTGTTATCCATTAAAGAGAAGATGCTGAACACTTTATTATTTTTGAAATGCATCCCGCCATCAGTTTCCACAGGGCATCCATGAGCTCCTGGTTCCTCATGCTGTAGATGAGGGGGTTCAATGTTGGAGGCACCACCGAGTACAGAACAGAGACCAACAGGTCCAGGATGGGGGAGGAGATGGAGGCGGGCTTCAGGTAGGCAACCATGCCAGTGCTGAGAAACAGGGAGACCACGGCCAGGTGAGGGAGGCAGGTGGAAAAGGCTTTGTGCCGTCCCTGCTCAGAGGGGATCCTCAGCACGGCCCTCAAGACCTGTACATAGGACACCACGATGAACACAAAACACCCAAATCCTAACCAGACACTGACCACAAGAAGCCCAAGTTCCCTGAGGTAGGTGCCCGAGCAGGAGAGCCTGAGGATCTGGGGGATTTCACAGAAGAACTGGCCCAGGGCATTGCCCTTGCACCGTGGCAGTGAAAATGTATTGGCCGTGTGCAGCAGAGAATAGAGAAACCCAGTGGCCCAGGCAGCTGCTGCCATGTGGACACAAGCTCTGCTGCCCAGGAGGGTCCCGTAGTGCAGGGGTTTGCAGATGGCAACATAGCGGTCGTAGGACATGATGGTGAGAAGAAAAAATTCTGCTGAAATGAAAAAGAAACACAGAAAGAGCTGTGCAGCACATCCTGCATAGGAAATGGCCCTGGTATCCCACAGAGAGTTGGCCATGGACTTAGGGACGATGGTGGTGATGCAGCCCAGGTCGAGGAGGGCGAGGTTGAGCAGGAAGAAGTACATGGGGGTGTGGAGGTGCTGGTCCCAGGCTATGGTGGTGATGATGAGGCCATTGCCCAGGAGGGCAGCCAGGTAGATGCCCAGGAAGAGCCAGAAGTGCAAGAGCTGCAGCTCCCGTGTGTCTGCGAACGGCAGGAGGAGGAACTGGGTGGTGGAGCTGCTGTTGGACATTTACTGCCTGTGGGCATGTGACCTGTCACAGGAGGGAAAAACACTAACAAGTTAGCGGAGATATCTCTGAACAAAATCAAATCCATTTTTCATAGACCCTCCACAAGCTACATGCACTCTTTCATTTTCCAGGAGACGTTCCTTTAGCTCCATGGCTGGAGCTCTCTATGAGGAGCAGTTGAGGAAACCGGTACGGTTTAGCCTGGAGAACAGGAGGTTGAGGGGAGACCTTATTGCTGTCTACAACTACCTGAAATGAGGCTGGAGCATGGAGGGTGTTGGTCTCTTCTGCCAAGTAGCAACTGATAGGACAAGAGGAAATGGCCTCACGTTGTGCCACAGGAGATTTGGAGTGGTTATTAGGAAAAACTCTTCCTGGAAAGGATTTTCAGGTCTTGGGACAGGCTGCCCACGGCAGTGTCGGAGTCACCATCCCTGGAAGGGTTTAAAAGGCATTTAGATGAGGTTCTTAGGGACATGGTTTAGTGCTAGTGTTCGGTAAGCTTATGGCTGGACTCGATGATCTTACAACTGAAATGATTTTATGATTCTATGATACAATGAAGAGCAGGGCCTCTACCCATGGGGTCTTGATAAGTCACCCCAACTTGGCAGTAGGGGGTAGAGACAAGTTCTAGGGATCAGTTTGGTCATATCAAACCACTGCTAACACAAAGATGCTATAGAACATGTCTGCATCTTAGAGGGAATCAATCAGCATCGAAGGACACCTCAATGAGACAGCCAAGTGTCCTAATGATGGCACTTGATTCAGGGCCACTCAGCTCATTCCCCAGCCCCACAGACTGCATTGCCCACACCGCACAGGTCAGAGCAAAGCTGGGACACGTGTTCCCATGGACACACCTGCAGGAAAGGACCCACAAGATCAGGCTGTAACTCTGCAGCTGAAACTGCCATCCCCAGAGAGCCTGAGAGCAAGAACAAGATCCCAACAGCAGTGACCCAGAGCAGGGGAGCAAGAAGGACAATGCGGTGAGGGTGGGTGTGAGAGAGGCCAGGGCAGAGGCAGCCGGGCACTCAGACAGCGTCACCCTTCCCCAGCTGTGCAGCCACCTCCCAGACACCAACATTGCCGGGCAGCTGCTCTCAGCCCCTGTGCTCTGCAGAGGAACTGGAGCTCTGGCTGCACAGGAGCTGCTCCATGCCTTGGAGCCCCCGGCCCTGAGGGCAGAGGCTTTGCTGGGTGGGACAGGAGGCCAGGGGGCTGCTCACAGGAGGGATCTGCACTGCAGGGGATCACAGGGACTTTTCTCTGTTCTCCCTCCCATAACAATGCCAGGTTTAGTTTCCTCTCATTTCTGATCATTTCCCTGCTGCCTGGAGATTCTCCCCCTGGGAGGTGTTTCCCTGTCCATGTCTCTTCCCTGTCAGTGCTCACAGACCCCATCCCACCCTCTGTGTCCTCCCCCTGGCCCTACAGATCCTGCCTGTTCACAGGGCACTGCCTGGGGGCATCTTCCTCTTTGCAGGCTGGAAAACAGAACACATCAGACTGAGGCTGAGGGGTCCAGCAAAGGCGATGCAGGTGCTGTGCACAGAGAGAGGGCTGGTGAAGGGATGTTAGGAGCCTTCTGACAGATGTACTGATCACTCAGAGTTGCAGTTCAGGAGTCTCAGGGACTTGTTTAATCATGAGAACTTGTTTTCATTTTATCCTTTCCTGCACCTCCCACCCCTTGGGATAGGAAACTGAAAAGACAGGCTCAGGAAAGCTCCTTATCTGTCTGGTAATCCTTGCATTGATCTTCTTGAGGCATCCCCTTGGAAAAATGCTGGGGGTGATCTGGAGCTGTGAGCAGTGCTGACCCACACAGCACCCTCTCCACAGCAGAAGCACCTTTCCTGCCCTGATAGGGGTCACTCCTTCCACCCACAGCTTCTCTACACAGACCTGTGGGGATCTCCTTGGCAGGGACCCTGCTCTGCAGGTCAGCCCTGGGCAACCCTGGGTGCAGAAACAGCTTCACACACCTGGAGTCACCCTCAGCAGGAGGCAGCTGCCTCTGATGGTTCATGAAGGAATTCCCTGCTCTGCTGCATGTCCTCTTAGCTATGCAAGAAAGTTTCTGATAGTTTTACTTACCTGTCTCGTTTGCTGTACCAGTGTCAGGAAATCCCACCATGATTTGCAGAGGCAATGACGTGCAGCCACAGACCTACTCTGTGTGAAGATTTTTCTCCTTGTGAACTCACAGCAAACCTCCCACCCCAGGCTGCATTTCCCCTCTCTTTCTGGCTCGTCTCCCGTTGCAGGCAGAGCCCTCAACCTTGGTGTGCTTTACAGAGGAGCTGCTCCTGGGCAGAGCTGTCTCTCTGCAGCGCTGCCGCTTGCCATGAGCTCCCCCTGTCCCAGGAGCCCAGCAGCACAGGAGCAGCCCAAGGCGCTTTAATGATGCCTCTGGTGGGTTTGGTACAGATTCCATAAACCTCAGACCCGGAGTGGAAGTTGAAGAAACTTTCAAGAACTCAAAGTCAGATTCAAACTTCAAAGTTTCTTGTTATGTTAATGGGCCCCACTGAGGAACATCACTCAGCAAATGTCCCCAGGGTCTGGTTAGAGCAGAAAACTGGAGGCAGTGATGACTGGTCAGGAAAAGCAAAGTAAATGTCCCTCTGATGCAGAATAAACCTGGTTGTGTTTCATTAATCAAAGGGAAAAGCCCTGACTCACAGCCCTGGGAAGGCAGATCCTGTCCCTCCCACCTTGCCCAGAGCCCTTCCTGGGACAGTGTGATGTGGGGCTGTGCAAGGCCAAGGGCAGGACTATGGTCCCACACCTCCCAGGTTCCTGGCTGGGGACAAGGAGGCCATGAGGCCCCTGTGCTGGAAGGACAAGGTGTCTCGTCACAGGCATCAGAGGTGCAGACAACAGCCATAGCCAAGGGGAGAAGGAGCTCATGTCTGTTGGGGCTTTCAGCCTCTTTACATCCCGTGATCATCTCCACCACAGCCTGTCCTGTGCTGTGGCATCCCCTGCACCTCTCTCCCTGCAGGCTGCAGACATCCCCCCTGCTGCCCCACCTTGCTCTTGTCTGAGCATCTTCCTCCCTTTGCTGAGATCTCTGCATCCTCCCCAGCTGTTCCTTGAAGCACAAAGCCTTGGGCTGATGCAGACTCCCTCTGCTGACCTGCTCCACCACAGCACTGCCCTTCCAGTCACATTCCTTGCTGCTCATGTCCAGCCTGGGCTTCCCCAGTTGCACTTTGTGCCATTATTTCTTTCTCATGCTCTTTCCCAGTATGCAGAAAACCTCCACCACCTCTGAAACCACCCTTCAAGCACTCTCAGGCTACTCCTGCACTGCTGCAGCCTCCCCAGCGCTGCTGGGCCAAAGCAGCACAGGTCCCTCAGCATCCCACACCATGTGCACAAGGTGCTGAACCTGCCTTGGCAGAGCCCTGCACTCTCCAGTTCCTCCCTGCTTCTCCAACCTGGGAAGCCGCACACTGGCACACCCCTGTGTGTGTGGGGTCACACCAGTGCCGAACCGAATGGGATGAGAACTCCAGGTGTCTGGGTCCCCACGCTCCTCCTCATGCAGCCCCGTGTGCAGCTGCCTTGTTCATGGTGAGCGTGCACCACGGGCTGGTGTGGGGACCTTGGAGTGCCCAGGCCCTTCTCCTCAGGGTCACTGAGAACTCGTCGTTTCATCTCGTCAAAAATCAGAGATTTCTGATGGGTGAATACCAGGTATTCACAAGGTCTGGACTCTCCCTGGACTGTAGCTCCATTTGCTCAACTACTAAAGTTTGCATGCAGTTGGCTTATCCTGATGAAGGTGTCTCTGCCAACATGAGGCATTACAGGGCACTATACATATCGTCTCCTGGGGAAACAGTGGGGTCTTGTGGGTCTGATACTCGTAATGCCAGAGGTCTGGAGTCAAAGGGATAGTTTCCCTTCATGTGGGAGAGCAGCAGGAATGTGTGGAGCTCTGTCTGGGGAGGAAAAATGTCAGCTGAACACTGAGGAGTCAGCATGATAGCGCAGAACAACATGGGCAATGTTGTGGTCACTGGACATCAGCTACTGAGACACTGATCAGGAAGAGGAATGAGATGAGGCCTCCTTCAGACAAATGAAAGAAGCCTCATGTTTCCAGCCAGTGTCCTCGTGGCAGACCTGAGATATCCCAATATCTGCAAGGAACCAGCCATCCAGGAGGGACTGGAGCTCATTGACAACATCTTCCTGACACAGGTGACTGAGGAGTCAGTGAGGTGACGTGATGTGAGGGACTTCACACTTACAAACCACAGAGTTGATCAGGATGGAACGGTCAGGGATGGGAAAGGGGAGCTGAGGCTCCTGGGAGATGATCACAAGGCCAAGAGCAGGATTTCAGGAGAGCAAGCTCTGGCCTGCTGAGGGACCTGCTTGGGTCCTATGGGATATGACCTTGGTGTCTGCAGTGCTTTTCTCTCACATTTCCTCCCTCCTCTCTCCCACCTGCTGTTGTGCAGCGTTTTTTACCCTCTCCCAAATACAATATCCCAGAGGTGCTGCCAGCATCACTGAGTGGCTCAGATTTGGCGATGTTTGGGTCCATCTTGGTGCCAGCTGAAATGGGCTCTGTCTGATGTTGGTCAGACTCCTGTTGTCTTCTCAGAGAGGTGACAACTGTAGCACAGCCATACTCACCTCCAGTTCCAAGACTTGTCATATAAACCAGCACAGGGTGACAGTGCTTTGGGTGTTATAAAATGCTGGATTATGGAGAAGTAGTGGAAAATATCTTCTGTCAGCAACCTGAAGAAGTCACCAGTTGATGAGCAGTTTCCTATCGGGAACTGTAATTGACTGACATTCAGTGGCCTGGCAAAGTGGCAGGTGCCAGCAGTCCAGAGGATCTTGGGCCAACTGCTTAACATGTCCGCTTGGTGGGCAACAAGGGTGATTCTCACCTGGATCTGGGAAACAAAAAGAGCTGGTGAGGGATGTGAACATCAGTGTCCACCTTGGCTGTTGTGGCCTGGAAGCAGTGGGTTCGCAGGCACCAGAGGGGAGGGAGGAAGGCCAGCAGCAGAGCACAGGCTGGTGGGCTCCAGAGGAGAAGACTTTGACATAGTGGGGGATGGCGGGCAACGTGGTGACATGGAAGTAGGTCTGGGTAGGATGAAGGAGCTCAGGAAATCTGATCAGCCTTACAGGACAGCCTGCTCCAAGCACAAAATGTTGTCTCTAAGTACCATGTAAAGAAGTGTTTGTCTTATGAGGCTGCTTGTCTGAACTGATGGAGCTCCAGGGCAAAAAGGCAGCACACAGGAGGTGGAAGCAGGGGAAGATGCTAAGGAGAAATTTAGAAACCTTGTCCACGGATGTGGGGATGATGCCAAAGCTGCCCTGGCCTTGATACCTGCAGGGGAGTGTAAGGGCAGCAAGATGAACTGATTCATCTTCCTTACAGCAGAAGAATAGACAAGGGTAACATGGGCCTGCTGCTGAATTCATAAGAGTAGAATCAGACAGGACTGAGGTTCTTCATGGCTTCTTTGCCTCCATCTTCACCAGCAAGGTCTCCTGGGACTTTGTTCCTGAAGGCAGGAGTCTGGAGAACACCCAGCAGTGGGTGAGTTCAAGTCAGGGGTGACCTGAGCAAACTCAGACACCATTACAGAACAGGAGATGGGTCACTTGACCAGCTCCCTGAACACAAGTTTCACTGTGCACAGCACCTGAGATTCCCAGGAACACCCACCTCTTGGCCCAGAGGAGTGTGATTCCTCTTAAGGTGTCCTGGTCTGTCTCCTCACTCACATGGTGATTTAGGCACCCACTTTTCTGACATATTCTGTCCTTTTCAGGAGATGCACCACATCAATATGAACTGGAGGCTGCTGATACCACCTGTTCTGGAAAGGGAAGGAAGGACGAGCAGGGAAGGAAACAGAAGAAATTTGGCTTCGTTGCTGTTTATTATGGAAATGCTTTTCGTTTGACTATTCCTGAAACCTCCCTAATCATCCACACCAGACTTGAAGCCTTTAGGAAAATGCTGCACAGAGCCTTGGCTTGTAAGAGCATTTTCGATGTTAATGAGCCCTCTGCTGCCATGATCCTGAACTGCAGCTACTGAAACAATGAACAAACCTCTGATGAACTAAAATGCAGAAGCAAACCCCAAGTTTCTGAGGGTGTTTGAGACCCCATGAAGGGCCATCACTGACACAGCTGTGAAGGAAACAACCAGTGCAGGTCCCTGTCCCTGGAGGCTGGTCAAGGAAAGACTTGGAGACACTGGTTACAGGTGGTGAGGGCCATGTGGAGGTGGCTCTGATGCCATGTCAGCCCTTGATGCTTGTTGATCACCAGAACAGCTGAGCCCTAACCCCTGGAACCTGGTAGATTTTTCTCCAATGTTTTTCAAGGCTTTTCCTGTGGTCACTGTGAGTGTTTTGTGTTTTTGGGGTGGGTTTTATGTCAAGTGCTGTTGCTTTAACAGTAAGGGTCTGGTTTTCTGTGGAGTTGGAAATGCCTGTGAGTTCCTCACAGCTCATCCAGCTTCTTTCATTCACCTGGCAATGGTCACCAATCACCTCAGTGTCCCAGTCCCAAATTTGCTTGTGAGGCGCAGAATGACCTTACAACCCTTGAGGTTATAAAGAGGGTATGCATTTATTTACGACGCTGGACTCACGGGGAATCATTTCACCTAATGTGTGTGTAAAATTACAGTAGCTGTGAACTTGGTTAAATGGAACACCTATACATATTCATAACCTGTCCCCAAGAGGGCGGTTCTTATTACAATGAGTTCAGGAGACCATTTCCAGAGTCTCCACCTCCGACTCCTCCTGGTTGCAACTGCGCAGTGATCGTGAACCCGGGTCCTCTTTCTCTGTACACGGTCACCTTTGTTCCAGTGTGATGAGTTGGTTGGGTCTCAGACTGCTGAGTCAGTTAAAACTGGCGTATCTCCTGTCCTGTGCCCAAAACTCTGTAATCTGGGTCACCCAAGGATGCACCAAGGATTATTATCTTTGTGAGGCGTCAGTGAACTCCTGTTTTTCGTACAATAAGTTACACAGAGTTAAGCAAGGCTGGGCAAGAGTGATGTGGGTTAAAGGGTCAGCTCTCTAAGTGTCTTTAGTGATGTGGGGTAGGGTTAGTTCCTTAAGTGTCAAGTGTTAGTTTTTAAGTGTTAATTAGTTAATTGTCAATTCCCTGCATCACTACAAGGACGTCATGAAGCTGTTCATGAAGAAATCAGAAAGGCTAAAGCCCAACTGGAGCTGAATCTGAGCAGTGCCATCAAAAGGAAATAAACAAACTATAAATACTTCAGAAAAAAAAAAAAAAGGATGCACAAGGAAATATTTTGACAAAAGAACAGGGAAAGGTTGAGGTACTAGAAGCCTCCTTTGACTCAGTCTTTAATAGTCAGAACAGTTGTGCTCCAGGTATCCAGCCCCCTGAGACAGAAGACAGGGATGAGGAGCAGAATGAAGTCCAAACAATCCAAGGGGAAATGGTTGGTGACCTGCTACACCACTTGGACACCCACAGGTCTATGTGGCCAGATACACCCACGGGTGCTGAGGGAGCAGGCAGAGGTGATCCCTGAGCCTCTTTCCATTATCTACCAGCAATCATGGCTGAGTGGGGTGGTCCCAGTTGGCTGAAAGTTGGTGAATGTGACACACATCTACAAGACGGGACATAAGAAGGATCTAGGGAACTACAGTCCTGTCAACCTGACCTCAGTCCCAGGGAATAGTATGGATCATATCATCCTGAGTGCCATCATGTGGCAGACACAGGACAACCAGGTGATCAGTCCTAGGCAGCATGGGTTTAAGAAAGGCAGGTCCTGCTTGACAAACCTGATCTCCTCCATGACAAGGCACCCTGTATAGGGGATGAGGGAAGCTTTAGTAAGACTTTGACACTGTTTCCCACAGCATCTCCTGGAGAAGCTGCAGCTCATGGACTGGATGGTGTATCTGCGATGGATAAAGAACTGGCTGGAGGGTCGGGCCCAAGGAGTTGTGGTGAACGGAGCCAAATCCAGTTGGTGGCCGGTCATGAGTGGTGTCCCCAGGGCTCAGTATTGGTGCCAGTTCTGTTTAATTTCTTTATCAAGGATTTAGACAAGGGGATCACGTGCACCCTCAATAAGTTTGCAGATGACACCAAGTCTGTTGGGAGTGTTGACCTGCTAGAGGGTAGGAAGTCTCTACAGAGAGATCTGGATCAGGTGGATCGATGGGCTGAGGCCAATTGTATGAGGTTCAACACGGCCAAATGCTGGGTCCTCCACTTGGGTCACAACAACCCCAGGCAGCGCTACAGGCTGAGGGAAGAACGGCTAGAAATTTGTTGAGGACGGAAAGGACCTGGGGCTGTTGTTGACAGTGGTTGAACCTAAGCCAGCATGTGCCCAGGTGGCCAAATAGGGCCAGTGGTATCCTGGTTGGATCAGCAATGGTGTGGCCAGCAGGACTAGGGCAGTGATTGTTCTCATGTACTGAGGACTGCTGAGTCTGCACCTCGAGTCCTGGGGTCAGCTTTGAGCCCCTTATGACAAAAAAGACCTTGAGGTTCTGGAGCAAGTTCAGAGAAGGGAACGGAGTTGGTGAGGGGCTGACGAGCAAGTGTGATGAGGAGCAGTTGAGGGAACAGGAGATGTTTAACCTGGAGAACAGGAGGCTGAGGGGAGACCTTATCAGTGTCCACAACTACCTGAAAAGAGTTTGAAACATGGAGGATGTTGATCTCTTCTCCCAAGTACCGAGGGATAGGACAAGACGGAATGGCCTTAAGTTGTGCCAGGGGAGGTTTAGATTGGACATAAGGAAACGCTTCTTCATGGAAAAGGTTGTGAAGCAGTGACCAGGGTTCCCAGGGAAGTGGTTGAGTCATCATTCCTGGGGGTGTCTAAAAGATGTATAGAGAAGGTTCTCTGGGAAATGGTTTAGTTCTAGAGTTAGGTTATGGTTGGACTCCATGGTCTCCTCTAAATCAAATGATTTTCTGGTTCTAGGATCCTGTGATTCTGTGCTTGAAGGGTTATTTCCCAGATGGTGGAGCTTTCCTTGGAGATAGGAATCATACAAGCATAGAGAGTGTTGGAAGGGAGCTTCAAAGGTCATCTAGTCCGACTCCCCTGCCATGGGCAGGGACATCTTCAGCAGATCAGGCTGCTCAGAGTCCCATCCAGCCTGGCCTGGGAATTCTTCAGGGATGGGGCATCCACCACCTCTCTGGGCAACCAGTGGTTGTGTTTCATCACCTGCATTGTGAAAAATGTCTTCCACATGTCTGGCCTCAGTCTCCCCTCTTCTAGTTCAAAACCATCACCCCTTGTCCTATCACAACAAGCCCTGCTAAAAAGTCTGTCCCCATCATTCTTATCGACATGTTTTAAGTACAGAAACATGGCAATAAGGTCTCCCAGGAGCCTTCTCTTTTCCAGGCTTAACAACCCCAACTCTCCCAGCCTGTCCTGCCAGCAGAGCTGTTCCATCCCTCTGATCATCTTGGTGACCCTGCTCTGGACCCTCTCCAACAGTTCCATGTCTTTCCTGTACTGAGGGCTCCAGAGCTGGATGCAGGACTCCAGGTGGGGTCTCACCAGAGTGGAGCAGAATCCCCTCCCTTGACCTGCTGGTCATGCTCCTTTGGATGCCGCCCAAGATACGTTTGACCTTCTGGGCTGCAAGCACACATTGATGGCTCCAGTCCAGTCTTTCACCCACCAATTTCCCCAAATCTTTCTTGTCAAGGCTGCTCTCCATCCCTTCATCCCCAGCCTGTGCTGATACCCAGGGTTGCCCCAGGAGATGCAGGACCTTGCGTTTGGTCTTGCTGAAGCTCAGGAGACTCACATGAACCCACTTCTCCAGCTTATGCAGGTCGCTCTGAATGCCCTACTGTACCTCAGATGTGTCAGCAATGCCACTCTGTTTGGTGTCATCTGCAAACTTGCTCAGGATGCACTTGATCCCACTATGCCACTGATGAAGATAATAAATGGTACTGATCCCAGTATGGACCCCTGAAGGACACCACTTGTCACCAGTGTCCATCCAGACATTGTACCATTGACCACCACTCTCTAGGTGTGACCACTGAGACAGTTCCTCATCCATAGAACAGTCCAGTCATCAAATCCATATCTCTCCAATGTAGAGAGAAGGATATTGTGAGGGACCATGTCAAAGGCTTTACAGAAGTCTGGATAGATGACATCCATAGCCCGCCCTTTGTCCACTGATGTAGTTACTCCATCAGAGAAGGCCACTGGGTTAGTCAGGCAGGACTTGTCCTTGGTGGAGACGTGCTGCCTGTCTCAAATCACCTCCCTGTCCTCCTTGTGCCTTAGCACAGCTTCTAGGCGGATCTGTGCCATGATCTTCCCAGGCACAGGTAAGAGGCTGACAGGTCAGTACTTTTCAGGGTCGTCCTTTCTACAGCAGAGAAACACTGGCACACAGCACAGCTTGGAACGTGGAGACTGGACATGAGGAGGGAGAAATGTGACTCAAAGGGCAGTGCTGTGGCACAAGAAATCATCCAGAAGGAGCATGACATCAGTCCATGTCCTTGTGTTTCAAGGAACAGAGCATGAGAGTGCAGACACACCAGTCAACGTATGGAAATACCAGGGTGAGAGCAAGGGGAGGAAGCGAGATGGGTGTCTACAGCCTGCAGGGAAACAGAAGCAGCTGTGGGACAGTGTAGGACAACCTGTGGTGGAGACGGCAAAGGGCACTGGCAAGGCTGGATGTCACCAAGAGAACCCAAGCCTTTGTCCGCTTGGCTACGGCCATCGCCTCTGCCACCAATGCCCATGAGGAGACATGTTGTCCTGAGGCACTGGGGCACCTCATGGCCTCCTTGCACACCCCCAATAAGGCTGGGAACTGTCACACCATTGTCCTTCACTCAGCATCACACAGCCCACATCCCCGAGCCCCAGGAAGAGCCCTGAGCAATGTGTGAGGGACAGGATCTGCCTTCCCAGGGGCTGGGGGTCAGGCCTTGGCCTCTCTGCTTCACCCAACAAAACCAGGGTTTCTCAGCACCTCAGCTGCCTGCACATTTCCCTTTGTTTATCTGCCACCATGGCCTCCAATTCTCTGCTCTAACGAGTCCCTGGGGAGGCTCTGCTGGTACTTGCCCTCAGTGGAACTCATTAATACTTCAAGGTAATTAGTACTTTTTCTTCTGGCTTTGACTTCTGGAAAGGTTTGTGCAATCTCCTCTCAGCACCTGAGTAATGTTCAAGGACTCAGCACCAAATGCACCATGGGGCTCATTACACTGAAGAAAGCTCTAACAAGCCATGTCTCTTCTTGTAATTGTCTTCCAGTCTTGTCTAGTTCATTAGAGAGTTTTCTTGGTGTAATTACAGAGAAAGATTTCAAAAGCTTCTGACAAAAATGTCTTTCTATTGTAACGGGTGTATTTCATTACTGTTCAGTTTGGAGAAGAGCTGATTGCAGCATTATCTGATGTGGATTCAGGGTCTCTCCTAAGCAGGTCTGGACTGGCGGGAGAAGCTGTCCCATGAGGTCTCACACCGTGTGCACAACCTTGCTCCTCACCTCCCCAACCCCATCGTTTCTCTCATGGCCCCCTGGGCCTTGCATCCCTTTTCCTTACACCAGACTTCTCCACTGCAGTCTGCAGCTGGATGTGCCGGCTCCTTTGCACCAGCTCCCACCTGCTCTCCTTGGAGACCTGGCTGCACACAGCAAACAGGGGCTTTGCTTTACCTTTGAACAAACAAAATAACACTGATGAGAGTCATGATTAAAAGAAAACACACTTCTCAATTGTACAACAAGGACAAACTGCCACCACTGAGGTTCACCTTCTCCAAGGCATAACCATGCAAGTAATGTTGTAGAGAGAAAGGAAATTGTGAAATAAACACAATAAAAGAGTTGACTAAAGACAGAATTAGACAGACTACTGAAAGAAAAGGAAGCTTTTAAGTCCTTGAAGCTGAAAGCAGCAACTGGGTTGTTGACAAGTGTCTGAGTGATCAAACAGTAAGAGGAAGGGAAGTCCAGAGAGCAATCACAAGTGCTTGTGTGCAGACAACAGAGAGAGTACAGAGAAGGGAAATGTTGTCGAAGATGAGAACCTCTCCTCTTGTTCTTAATGCACATCCTGAAAAGTCTGTTTTCTCTCTTTTGAAAACACTCGTATTTAAAGTATTCAAAACAAAGAAAGGAGAATTAAAACACCAACAACGTTTGATACTTCATGTTGGAAGAAGACATTCCCTTCTCTCTACATCTTTCATTTGGTCTGTTTTTCTCTCTTTTTTTTTTTTTTTTTTTAATGTTCTCTAGATTTCTCTCCTACCAAAGCCTCCAGCATTAAGAAAGATAATCCTTGTGTCTTGCACAGAGTCGAAGGCACCAAACAATCCACTGCCATGGCCTGTCAGTGCCACTTTTTACCCTTGGCACACAGTGAGTCCTGCTGGAAGCTGTTCGCCACTCTTGTCTGATGGAGGAAAGAAGGAGAAAAAGGTTAATTGAACTGTTCTCTGTTTAGATGGCCATGTTGACAGTGATCTCAACAGATCTCTGTATTCTGTCTTACTATGTGATCAAAAGGAAAAAAATATATTTATGTGTTGATAGGTCTATAGTAAAATACATAATTGTGTCCAGTTACTCAGCAAAATACATTTCCTACCAGCACTCTCGAAGGAAGGATCTTTATTCTGAGAAATTGCTGTCCCCCAAGCCTCTGTGACTTGAGACTTGAATTTGGAGAACAATCAGCAGTGGATGGGGATCAAGTCAGGGGTCACTGGAACTAACACAATCCTTTCCAGCCTATGGGACAGCAGGGGCAGCATCCCAGGAGCTGAGACAGCAGGACGGTGTCACAGGGAGGCCACTCTGCACCATCTTGGAAAGGTCATGGAGACTGGGGGGACTCCCTGACCACTGGCAGCTCTCACACAGTGTGTGCACTTTTCAAAATGGCCAATGGGTGAGCAGGGGAACTAAGGGCTGTGCCCCAGAACATATCCACTGGGACCCCTTTTCTGGGTGTCTGGAAGAGAAGGTGACGGGGTTTACCCAGGGCAGGTTGTGCCTGTCCATCGTCTTTGCTTTCTATGAGGAAAGGACAGGGTTGTGGATGTGGGGAGAACATTGATGGTCTGTTACCTGGAAGTCAGCAAGGCATTTGGCATCATCCCCCACAATATTCTTGTGCCCAAGGCAGTATATTATGGTCTGTGTTAGTGTGTAACAAGACAAGAAAAAGCAATCTGGATGTTTGGGCTTGAAAAGTTGCTATAGACAGTGAGAAACTTTCCAGTCATGAGGACAGTCAAGCACTGGAAGCTGTGTCCCAGGTTTGTGTATCCACTCTACCCCAGAAAGTGACCAAGATGTGTCTGGATCAAGCCCTGAGTAATCTGGTCTGACCCTGCTTTGAGCAGGAGGTTGGTCAAGAAACCTGCTGAGATCCCTTCCAGCCTGAATGACGCTGTCCTTTCATCCTCTTCATGTTTTCAATTTAGAGACAGCTTTCAGGTTCTCTCGACCACAGGAATAATTCAGAGAAAGTCCAGGGCTGCTTTACAAGTGCCCTCAAACAGCCCTGACCATAACTTGTTCATCCCCTTTCATTTACCCCCACCCAGGTTCTTTTTTGCTGTCCTCATGCCCACCTTGTTCATCCTTTCAGAGCAGGTCGTTCAAGAGGTGTCAGCCTCCATGTACAGAGTCTGCACATCAGCCAGGCATCAAAGCCACCATTACAGAAATGTTGAAAAGGCACTTAACCAGCTCCTTGCACACAGGAATCCGAATGCCATGTCTGCTGAGATGCCAGCAAACACCCAAACTGTAAGTGAAGGGAATGTGAGGATTTTTTGGGTATCCTGGCTTGTCTGCTAACCCGTGTGGTGCTTCAGGCTGTGAAGAGAATCAAAACCAGCCATTTGACTGGGGTAGTTCCATTTTACACGTGTCACACAGGGCAGATGAAGGGAGCTCAGAACTCCAGACTCTGCTGCACAGCTGGGACTGCAGAGACTGGAAATGCAGGTGACAGTGTGTGTCAGTGCACACCACATAAAGATTCTGGCTTCCTTTGTGCCTCTGCACTGACCTGGGATCTGTTCCTTGGCCACCTTGCTCTCAAGAAGGCAATATTCTCCTATGCCACCTCCACCTCAAACATGGAAAAGCAAAAAAAACCCCAAATTTATGAAAGAAGGATGATTTTGGGCTAATTCTGTCCTGGAGGTGTATTTTTTAAATTATTAAAAAAAAAAAAAAAAACCAAAAAAAGCATTGTTCTAAGAACTTTGTTCAAGACACAACTACTGAGGTGTAGTAGATTTTTAGAAAAGCAAGAATGGCTGCTAGGAATGAACTTAAAGAGCTTCAGTTTATCATCATCATCATCAGTGAGAATAAGGAGTTCCCTGTTTCTGTTACTAGTGACAGTACCACTGTTCAAAAACATCCTTCAGAGCATCTCCATTTTTCCTGGGCTCCAAAGCTCAGCCTGCTCAGATTTTGAAAGGATTGCTTCAAACCCCTGTGACCCAAATCTCTACAACTGCCTCTCCTCAACAGCCTTTTACCCCAGGAAGGGGAAAACTGCCAATGCAGGCACCAAACCAGTGCCCAACCTGCCTGGAGAGCCAGGACAGTTGTGCCACACAACAGCAGCCTCTGAGGGAAGCTGAAGGTGATGGAACTGAAATGGTTCCAACCCAAATCATAGAATCATAGCATCATTTATGCTGGAAAAGACCCTTAAGAACATGGAGTCCAACTATAAATCAAAAACTGCCAAGGCCACCACTAAACCATGTCCCAAAGCGCCACATTATCACGACTTTTAAACACCTCCAGCAATGGAAACTCCAACCTTGAGCTGGCAGAACACCATTGGCTGCAGTTGGCCATAAGATACTGGTCATGACTGTGAGTTCAGCCCTCGCTGGCAGAATGTCTCACACCCTCACTGAGGAGGGCAGGGGGCTGGGAGATGGGAGCACGTTTCAGTTTCCAGATCCCAGGACAGAGCCCAAACCATCCTGCCATTGAACTCTGGCGTCCCATTTCCTGAGATGCAAAGCCGGTGGGCCTTGTGTGGATAATCATGTCAAAAGGCATGAATAATCCTTCAAGTGTTTGTGTAATTTCTCTAGGAATGTCAGTTTTTAAAGAAAAATAAAAGTTTAATATGCTTATATTTAAATATCTGTGAAATAGTAACCTGCATCTGTGGAAGCCCCTCTGGCAATATCAATTAAATAGGTATTGGCACTATAAGACTTCAAACCTCATCCACAAGCACACATCTAAGGGGTTCAGATGAAGGGTGGTCTGGCAAACGTCACCCTTTGTGTCCCCAGGTGCACGGACACTGCTCATGTGCCTCTGCAGAGAGTGGCAGGAGCTGGATCCCCTTCTCGGGACAGACTCCTTCCAGGAGAGACACAGACACAGGGATAACTCATCAGGTCGTTACGGCATTTCACTCAGCATCAGTTTTGGCACATTGGGTGCTGTCCTGTGACTGCCCTTTCTGCACAAATGATCATAAAAACACAACCATTCAGTAAGACATAGTCATAAAGGGGCTATTATGGACTAGACAGCTCACCATGAACTCTGGAGAGAGCGAGGAAGTTTATACCAAGCACCAGGAAGAACCAAGAAGCTCAAGGCCTCTTCTGAAGAGCGGGAGGCCCTGAGCAGCTGTGATTGTCCATGTGTGGGTGTGGGAGAGGGTCAGGGCATGTCAGGGAGAAGCAATGAGATGGCTGATGGCTTCAGTGAACCCTTCCAGCCATGTCTGAGCCCAGAAATGGAAAGCAGTTGATGTCTGCAGGTGGAGGAGGAACAGGAGGAAGAATTTCCTGGGAATATTGAAGGAAGAAAGGCCTCTCTTGGGCTACTCATGTATGGCAGTGACATTTCCATCCTGTGGGCATGGCTGTGCCTGGGAGATGGGGAATGGCTGCTGCTGGGGTGGCTGTGCTCAGTCATGGCCCATGAGCTGACCCTGCTCTGCTCCTCTCTTACACTGCCCACACTTGGATGGTCCTCAGGAATCATCCATGAGCCTGGTGGATGCATGAACCTCCTGGAGTGATGGATATGGATCCAAACAGAGGATTCAAGCAAGTGTGAGACTGGGACATTGAGCTGATTGGTGACCATTGCCAGGTGTATGAAAGAAGCTGGATGAGTTGTGAGGAACTCACAGGCATTTCCAACTCCACAGAAAACCAGAGCCTTACAGATAAAGTAACAGCACCACCTGTAACCAGTGTCTCCAAGTCTTTCCTTCACCAGCCTCCAGGGACAGGGACCTGCACTGGTTGTTTCCTTCACAGCTGTGTTAGTGATGGCCCTTCATGGGGTTCCACACCCTCAGAAACTTGGGGTTTGCTTCTGCTTTTCACTGTATGAAAAGTTTGTTCATTCTTTCAGCATCTGCAGTTCAGGATCATGGCAGCAGAGGGCTCATTAACATCGAAAATGCTCTAACAAGCCAAGGCTCTGTGTAGCATTTTTCTAAGTGATTCAAGACTGGTGTGGATGATTAGAGAGATTTCAGGAATTGCCAAACAGAGAGAATTTCCATAATAAACAGCAATAAAGCCAAATTTCTTCTGTTTTCTTCCCTGCTCGCCCTTCCCTCCCTTTCCAGAACAGGTGGTATCAGCAGCCTCCTTTTCATACTAATCTGGAGTGCCCCTTGATAAAGAATTATTTTTTTTTAGGAAAGTGAGTACCTAAATCACCATGTGAGTTAGAAGACAGGCCAGGACACCTGAAGAGAAAACACACTCTCCATTGGACCAAAAGGGCATCTACAATGTCACAGCATGGCCACAATTGTGTTCAGGGAGCTGGTCAAGTGACCCATCTCCTGTTCTGTAATGGTGTCTGAGTTTGCTCAGGTCACCCCTGACTTGAGCCCATCCACTGTTGGGTGTTCTCCAGACTCCTGCCTTCAGGAACAAAGTCCCAGGAGACCTTGCTGGTGAAGATGGAGGCAAAGAAGCCATGAAGAACCTCAGTCCTGTCTGATTCTACTCTTATGAAGTTCAGCAGCAGGCTCACAATCACCCTGTCTATTCTTTAACTGCAAATGAAGCTATATCAGGTCATCTTCCTGCCCTCAGCCTCCCTTGCAGGTATCAAGTCCAGGGCAGCTTTGGCATCATCCTCACAGCCGTGGACAAGGTTTCTAAATTCCTCCATTACAGCTTCCCCTGCTTCCACCTCCTGTGTGCTGCCTTTTTGCTCTCGAGCTCCAACAGTTCAAATGGACAGCCTCATAAGATAAATGCTTCTTTTCATGAGAACTCAGAGAGATCATTCTTGTGCTTGGAACAGGCTGTCCTGTAAGGCTGATCAGATTTCCTGAGTTCCTTCACACTTCAGACCTACTTCCATGTCACCACCTCTGTCGGACGCTGTCCCTCGGTATGTGAAAGTCTGGAGCACACCAGCCTGTGCTCTGCTGCTGGCCTTCCTCCCTCCCCTCTGGTGCCTGGGACCCCACTGTGTCCTGGTCACAACAGCCAAGGTGGACACTGATGTTCACATCCCTCACCAGCTCTTCCTTGTGTCCCTGTTCCAGATCCAGGTGAGAGTCACTCTTGTTGTCCCACCAGGCAGCCACATTAAGAAGTTGTCACGAGATCTTCTGGACTGTTGGCACCTGCTAAGTTGCCTAGCCAGTGAATTTCAATGCAATTACAGATCCCCATAGTAACCTGCTCATTGACTCGAGAGTTTCTCAGGTTGCTGACAGAAGACCTTTTTCCATTTCTTCTCCATGATCAAGTCATTTGTAACACCCCACAGGTAGTCACTCTGTATTGCGTCTTGGAACTGGGGGTGGATGTGGATGTACTACAGTTGTCACCTCTCTGAGAAGACAGCACGAGTTTGACCAACATCAGACATAGCTGATCTCAGCTGGCTCCAAGATGGATCCACTCCTTGCCAAATCTGAGCCACTCGGTGATGCTGGCAGCACCTCTGGGATATTGTATTTGAGAAAGGGTAAAAAACGCTGCACAACAGCAGGTGGGAGAGAGGAGGGAGGAAATGTGAGAGAAAAGCACTGCAGACACCAAGGTCATATCCCAGAGGACCCAAGCAGGTCCCTCAGCAGGCCAAAGCTTGCTCTTCTGAAATCCTGCTCTTGGCCTTGTGATCATCTTCCATGAACCTCAGCTCCCCTTTCCCATCCCTGACTGTTCCATCCTGACCAACTCTTTGTGGTTTGTAAGTGCGAAGTCCCACAGGGCACCTCAGTCCACTGACTCCTCAGTCACCCGTGTCAGGAAGATGTTGTCAATGAGCTCCAACCCCTCCTGGATGGCTGGTACCTTGCGGATACTGGATATCTCATGTCTGACAGGAGGACAGCACCCTGACAACATGAGGCTTCTTTCATTTCTCTGAAGGAGGCCTCATCTAATTCCTCTTCCTGATCAGTGAGTCTGTAGCTGATGTCCAGTCACCACAACATTGCCCATGTTGTTCTGCCTTTTCCTGATGACTCCTCAACCTTCAGCTGACATTGTCTGTCCCCAGGCTGAATTTGATGCATTCCTGCTGTTCTCTCACAAGAGGGGAATCTACCCCTGTGAGTCCAGACCTCTGAAAGTATGAGGAACAGACCCCCAAGACCCCACGTTTCTCCAGGAGACGGTATTTGTTGTGTCCTGTAGCTCCTTATCCTGTTATCTTGGGAGAGAAACCCTTATCAGGATAAATCATCTGCATAAAAACATTAACAGCTGAGCAAATGGAGCTTCAGTCCAGGGAGAGTCCAGACCTTGTGAATATCTGGTATTCACCCAGCAGAAAGCTCTGAAGTTGTACAAAGAGAAGTGACCAGTGCTGTACCAGGGTGGGATAATAACCCCATCCATCAGGACAGAGCAGGACCTGACACGCTGAGCAGTGACCCTGAGGAGAAGGGCCTGGGCACTCCAAGGTCCCCACACCAGCCCGTGGGGCACGCTCTCCATGAACAAGGCAGCTGCACACGGGGCTGCATGAGGAGGAGCGTGGGGACCCAGACACCTGGAGTTCTCATCCCATTCGGTTCAGCACTGGTGTGACCCCACACCCACGGGGGTGTGCCAGTGTGCGGCTTCCCAGTTTGGAGAAGCAGGGAGGAACTGGAGAGTGCAGGGCTCTGCCAAGGCAGGTTCAGCACCTTGTGCACATGGTGTGGGATGCTGAGGGACCTGGGCGGCTTTGGCCCAGCAGTGCTGGGGAGGCTGCAGCAGTGTAGGAGTAGCCTGAGAGTGCTCGAAGGGTGGTTTCAGAAGTGGTGGAGGTTTTCTAAATAGTGAGAAATGGTATGAGAAAGAAATAATGGCACTAAGAGCAGCTGGGGAAATCCAGGCTGGACATGAGCAGGAAGGAATGTGACTGGAAGGGCAGTGCTGTGGTGGAGCAGGTCAGCAGAGGGAGTCTGCATCAGCCCAAGGCTTTGTGCTTCAAGGAACAGCTGGGGAGGATGCAGAGAGCTCAGCAAAGGAAGGAAAATGCTCAGACAAGAGCAAGGTGGGGCAGCAGGTGGGATGTCTGCAGCCTGCAGGGAAAGAGGTGCAGGGGATGCCAGAGCACAGGACAGGCTGTGGTGGAGATGATCAAGGGATGTAAAGAGGCTGAAAGCCCCAACAGACATGAGCTCCTCCTCTCCTTGGCTATGGCTGTTGTCTGCACCTCTGATGCCTGTGAGGAGACACCTTGTCGTTCCAGCACAGGGGCCTCATGGCCTCCTTGTCCCCAGCCAGGAACCTGGGAGGTGTGGGACCATAGTCCTACCCTTGGCCTTGCACAGCCCCACATCACACTGTCCAGGAAGAGCCCTGGGCAATGTGGGAGGGACAGGATCTGCCTTCTCAGGGCTGGGGCTCAGGACTTGGCCCTTTGGTTAATGCAACACATTCAGATTTATTCAGCATCAGAGCCACCTTTCACTTGCTTACCCTTTGTTCTGCTTCAAGTTTTCTGTCCCAGCTGCCCTGGGGATGGTTTCTCAGTTGTGTCCCTCAGCGGGATTCATCAACTTTACAAGAAACTTTGAAGTTTAGATCTGAGTTTGACTTCTTCAACTTGCCCTCAGGGTCTGAGGTTCATGGACTCAGCACCAAACCCACCAGAGGGGTCATTAAAGCGCCCTGGGCTGCTCCTGTGCTGCTGAGCTGGGCTGGGCTCCTGGGACAGAGGGAGCTCCTGGCAAGCGGCAGCGCTGCAGAGAGACAGCTCTGCCCAGGAGCAGCTCCTCTGCACACGCAGCAGGGCTGAGGGCTCTGCCTGGGGATCTCAGGGAGACGAGCAAGGCAGAGAGAGATTAAAGGTGGTCAGGATTGGGAGGATGACTGAGAGCTCACTGGAGGAGAAACCTTTGCAGCCCTTGCCATGTTAAGTCTCTGGGTGCAGGGCAATGCAGCTGTAGCTCCTGGAGGCATCTCCTAAAACTGGCACAGGCACAGCTGGTGGGATCTGTAAGGAGGGGGCTCTTGTCAGGCAATGTTGAACAGCTGTGAAGCCGGGTGAGCACCCAGGGATGCCCAGGGCTGTCCTGCAGAGCAGGGTCCCTGCACCCCAGGGCTGTGTCGCGGCAGGGACTCTGCCGCCTGCCAGGGTCAGCGCTCAGCCTGCCCACGGAGATCCCATGGCAGCAGCTGTGGGTGGAAGGAGCGACCCCTGGCAGGGCAGGCAGGGAGCTTGTGGGGTTGAAGGGTGCTGTGTGGGTCAAGGCTGCTCAGAGCTCCAGATCAACCCCACAGACATGGCAGAGGGTCCTTCTGAACAACGACATCAAGACAGCAACAGCTGCAAGGGAAGGAGTCTGTGCTTTCAGTTTTCCACTCTTGATTGTCTGGGTGTGCAGTGGGAGATGGGGATATATTTCTCTCTTTGGAGAAGACACTGAGACCCCAGTTCTCATTAGGACTTGTCTGAGCTGCTCCTGAGCCCCTGCACACACAGAGCTGCCCCTGGGCAGTGCCAGGAGGTGTGAGCAGGGCAGAGCTGAGCACGCAGCGGTTGAGACGGGGTCTGTGACACTGACAGGGAGCAGATCCAGGGACAGAGACACAGCTGCAGGCAGCACAGACACGGGCAGGGAGAGGGAGATGGACCAGAAATGCTGGGGCGAGGATTCATCGCCTGCAGTGGAAACGCTTCCCAGTTCAACCCCCTGGTCTCTTCCCCAGCAGAGCCTCTGCCCCAAAGCCATGGGGTCCAGGTCACGAGTCTCCACCTCAGCAGCTGGACCTCCAGGGGAAGGGTTCCTGGAACGTGGTACACAAAAAAGATGCTAAAAGTACTTGCTCTACAGTGTCATTAAGTAAGTGGCAGCAGCACAGTCGGGTAAGGAGAAGGTTCCACAGCATGCCCGTCTGCCTTTCTGTCCTTGCTTTCTTTTTTCTGGTAGCACTGCAGTGTCCTTCCCTGTTTCTCCACCTGTCCCTGGTGCTCTTGCTCTCTGGGGTTGGGGTGGCAGTATGGGTCAGTTTTTGTTCTGACACCAACTCAGGGGGTCTTCCCCCAGAGGTGTTTCATGGAAATGAGATGCCCAAGCTGCTTTTTAAACTGTGATGAACTGTTTTTATTCAATTGGTAGAAAGAGAGAATGAGCAGAAACATCCCTCCATCAGGGAGTGGGTTTTCCACGAGAAACAGCCTGTTTATTTTCCTCAGAGAAGTCTCCCCTAACTTGTCACTGTCATTTCCTCCTTGCACAGGTCCTCATACCCAGAGGCAGTAAATGTCCAACAGCAGCTCCATCACCCAGTTCCTCCTCCTGGCGTTCACAGACACACGGGAGCTGCAGCTCTTGCACTTCTGGCTCTTCCTGGCCATCTACCTGGCTGCCCTGCTGGGCAACGGCCTCATCATCACCACCATAGCCTGGGACCAGCACCTCCACACCCCCATGTACTTCTTCCTCCTCAACCTCGCCCTCCTTGACCTGGGCTGCATCTCCATCACTGTCCCCAAGTCCTTGGCCAACTCTCTGCGGGATACCAAGGTCATTTCCTATGCAGGATGTGCTGCACAGGTCTTCTTTTTTTTTTTCTTGTTTGCTGCAGAGTATTTTCTTCTCACCATCATGTCCTACGACCGCTACGTTGCCATCTGCAAACCCCTGCACTACGGGACCCTCCTGGGCAGCAGAGCTTGTGTCCACATGGCAGCAGCTGCCTGGGCCACTGGGTTTCTCACTGCTCTGCTGCACACGGCCAATACATTTTCACTGCCACTGTGCAAGGGCAATGCCCTGGGCCAGTTCTTCTGTGAAATCCCCCAGATCCTCAAGCTCTCCTGCTCACACTCCAATCTCAGGGAACTTGGGCTGCTTTTGGTTAGTGCCTGTTTATTTTCTATGTGTTTCATTTTCGTTGTACTGTCCTATGTGCAGATCTTCAGGGCCGTGCTGAGGATCCCCTCTGAGCAGGGACGGCACAAAGCCTTTTCCACCTGCCTCCCTCACCTGGCCGTGGTCTCCCTGTTTCTCAGCACTGCCATGTTTGCCTACCTGAAGCCCCCATCGATCTCCTCCCCATCCCTGGACCTGGTGGTGTCTGTTCTGTACTCGGTGGTGCCTCCAGCAGTGAACCCCCTCATCTACAGCATGAGGAACCGGGAGCTCAAGGATGCCCTGTGGAAACTGATGACTGGATTTCTTCTGAACCTATAAACTGTCTCTGTCTTCTTCTACATAAGAAGACATTCTCATTGCAGGTTCATCCTGTGTGCAGTATTGTTTGTCTCTAGTTGTGATTTTTTTTTTTAATGATAATATTTTTATTCCCTTTGTAATTCACTGCCTGCTTTTCACTTCTCAGTGAGTGGCTGTGTCAATGTGGAATCGTGTTCTCTGTGTTTAAGCAAAAGAAAGGGTCCTTCACCAGTATTTTTACTGACATTCTTTTTCCAAGACCTTTCTGGAGCTTTAGTGATAGTTCCCATGTGCATGGGTGGAAGGGAAAAGAGTCCAGCATGGCAGCCCTGCCAGGGAGCACCAGTGCTTGTTCTTCCAGAGCTGTTCTGGTTCCACTGCCACACTCTCCTTCTCAACCCTTGTGTTGGTGCAAGGCCTGAGTGCTCTGGCAGCTTGGTCCCCGTCCTGCTGTGTGTCAGTGCTGTGAGCGCACGCAAGGACAGGCAATGGCACTGCTGTGACAGAGCTGGCCTTTCTAAAAGTACTTCTATAAAGAACAGTCATCTTCTTAGGGCAGTGTCAGAAGACTTAGATCTTCCTGAAATTTCTGTCAAGAACATGCCCGCAAAAGTGGCTCACAGATGAAACACGAGTGTACAGCTGAGCAGTGTGTGTGTGCAGGGCTGGTACAGCAGTGTCCTCTCACAGCCAGGCCTACTGCCAGAGACCTGCAGGACCAGCAGAGCAGGGGCTGGGCTGTGCCCCTGTGCACTGGACACCCCATGGAAGGAGCCTCAGGACAATCATCATGGACTGGGCCCCCACAACCACCGTTTCCAGCACTGGCCTCTCACCCACAAAGGTTGTTCTTCCCTCCACAGAGGGACACTGAATGAGTAGTTCAGCAGTCTGTGTTTGCTTTGTACAGATGTCAAGGTTTTGATTGTGGGGTGACAACCGTGGCAGATGTAGTGTTAGTCCCTTCTCCTCCCCCTTCCTTCTTCAGCCCCCTCCTCTCCCCACTTCCCACTAAGGACAGGTGATCAGGAGAGAAGTGAGGACAGAGAGAAGACAGTTGGAAAAAATAAACATGTTTTACTAATGCTACTAATAAAAATAGAGAAAATAATACAAAATATACAAAACCAATCTCTAAAGTCCCAGCAACTGCTCAGGCAGATGAAGGGCTGGCAGCCGACGTCCTGGACTGGACTCCGCGGCTGACCGCAGCTGGATTCAGTCTGTCACTAGGCCTCAGTTCACAAGGATTACTAGCAAGGTCCTCTCCTAATGTCGGCCATAAGCAAAAGGGATGAGATCCTCGTGATTTCCCACTTTTATATGAAGTATTCAAATGAATGGGATGTTATATTCTGTTGGTCAGTTTCTGGTCACTTGTTTCACAGAATCACAGAATGTCAGGGGTTGAAGGGACCTGGAAAGCTCATCCAGTGCAATCCCCCCATGGAGCAGGAACACCCAGATGAGGTTACACAGGAAGGTGTCCAGGCGGGTTTGAATGTCTGCAGAGAAGGAAACTCCAAAAATAGCCTGGGCAGCCTGGGCCAGGCTCTGCCACCCTCACCATGAAGAAGTTTCTTCTCAAATTTAAGTGGAACCTCTTGTGTTCCAGTTTGTAACCATTACCACTTGTCCTGTCATTGGTTGTCACCAAGGAGAGCCTGGCTCCATCCTTGTGACACTCACCCTTTATATATTTGTAAACATTAATGAGATCACCCCTCAGTCTCCTCTTCTCCAGCTCCAGAGCCCCAGCTCCCTCAGCCTTTCCTCACACGGGAGATGCTCCACTCCCTTCAGCATCTTGGTGGCTGCGCTGGACTCTCTCCAGCAGTTCCCTGTCCTTCTGGAACTGAGGGGCCACAACTGGACACAACATTCCAGGTGTGGTCTCCCCAGGGCAGAGCAGAGGGGCAGGAGAACCTCTCTGACCCACTGACCCCCCCCCTTCTAACCCACCCCAGGTACCATTGGCTTCCTGGCCACAAGGGCCCAGTGCTGGCTCATGGTCACCCTGCTGTCCACCAGGACCTCCTGGTCCCTTTTCCCTACACTGTTCTCTAATAGGTCATTCCCCAACTTACACTGGAACCTGGGGTTGTTCCTGCCCAGATTCAAGACTCTACACTTGCCCTTGTTATATTCCATTAGATTTTTCCCTGCCCAACTCTCCAGCGTGTCCAGGTCTCTGATGGCAGCACAGCTTCCAGTGTCACCACTCCTCCCAGCTTGGTGTCACCAGCAAACTTGCTGATAGTGCACTCTATTCCCTCAGTTTCTCGTTGCTCCTCTCGCAAGATGTACATCCGTTCTTATCAGTGACCTCACATTCCATTGCTATGTTTACCAGAACATGTAACTGATTTTCCAGGAAAATGCAGCTAATATGAAGCTTTAGCTGACAGGCAAATTCACTCAAAGAGAAACTTGTTTTAAACAAAACCAGGACAACAGATGAGAAGTGAGCATGTACATGAGGTGACATGAACACAAGTGAGCACAAACATCATCAGCTATTCCTTGCCTGTGGTACAGACAAGGTCTTGAGTTCACTTCTTGTTGGGAGGAACATCCCATAGGAAATCACCCGAATGCAACAGTTATACTTCCTTGAACTGAGGTCCCTGTGTCCATTCCTCATGACATGGGACATGGGTGACACACCAGAGGCCTGAGGTGTCTCCTGTCCTTTGGGAGTGGCAACAGGAGGCCAGTACCCCTGTGTGTAAAAGGGACTGACTCTGTCTCTGAATATCCCTGGGTGCATAAGAAGGCAAGTATTGGGAGAATTGCACATTGGTCAGCCTGCCTCTGTCCCTGGGAAGGGGGTTGGACACATCCTACCGTAGAGTGGGATTTCAGCTCTTTTTAAGGTGAGGAAAAGGTGGGTTGAGGCCTTGAACAACCTCCCCTGGTTCACCCGGCCTTGAGCAAGAGAGTGAGACAACATCAGTGAGACAAGGGCTCACTTCAAGCAAGGCAAAGAGTCGGGATGTGTATCTACACCCTGTGAGGAAAGAGGGGCAGGTGCAGGACTGTGTAGGGCATGCTTCAATCTTGGTCATAATCCAGTCAGAAGTGTGTGGCTGTGAAGGGGCAGTGAGGTCAGTTCTGTCTCTGGAGGTGACAGCCCAGCAGCAGGGACATGGCTGGGAAAGAGCCTCTGCCGAGGTACCCACAGGCCCTAACCAGGAAGAGGCCTTAGAGATGGGTTGTCATGTCCATCCCGCCTGAGAACATGATGGGACAGCAGCAGGAACATGGTCGTGTCTGTCAGAGAAGCTGAAAGGCCAGTAGCAGTCATTTGATTTAGAAGATCATTGTGAAGTCAGGTAAAAGACCACCAGAAGCCTAACGGGTTGGGTTCCCTGCATGAAGGGCAGATTCTGAGGTGGCTGAGTATTCCTTTGTGCTGGGAAAAAGCAGAGGAGAGAAAAAAATATCACAAAGTGCAGCTTGGAAGGTGAGGACTGGATATCAGGAGGATGAAAATTCACGGTAAAGGCAGTGCTGTGATGCAAGAGCTCACCCAGAGGGAGCTGGATCAGCCCATGGTTTGTGTTCCAAGAGCAGCCAGTGAGGGTGCAGACACAGCAGTGAAGGTGCAGAAATGCTGGGGTGAGAGCAGGTGGGGAAGCGAGATGGGTGTCTGCAGCCTGCAGGGAAAGAGGGGCAGGGGTAGGACCGTGTAGAACAGCCTGTGGTGGAGATGGAAAAGGGCGCTGGCAAGGCTGGAAGGGACCCACAGAACCCAGGTCTCTGTCCCCTTGGCCATGGCAGCTGTCTCTGCCACTGAGGCCCAGGAGAAGCCATGTTGTCCTCATGGCACTGGGGCTTCGGTGCCTCCTTGCAGCCCCGTGGGGAAGCTGGAAGTTGTTGTCCCAGTGTTGTCCTTCCCTCGGCCTTGCACACCCACATCCCACGGTCCCAGGAAGAGTCCTGAGCCGTGTGTGAGGGACAGGATCCCCCTTCCCATTGCCTGAAGGTCATGGCTTCTCCTTTCTGCTTCAGAAAGCAAACGAAGGGGTTTCTCAGCATCAGAGTTGAAGAAAAGACTCAAAGGAGACCTCATGGTGGCTACAGCTTCCTCACAAGGGGAGAAGAAAGGGAAGGTACTGATCTCTTCTCTCTGGTGACCAATGACAGAACAGAGGGGAATGGAAGATGAGCCAGGGGAGGGTCAGGTTGGACATGAGGGAAAGGTTCTTCACCCAGAGGTGCTGGACACTGAACAGGCTCCCAGGGAGGTGTCACGGCCCCAACCTGACAGTGTTCAAGAAGAGACTGGACAACGTCCTCAGACACACGGGGTGACCTGTGGGGTGTCCTGTGCAGGGACAGGAGTTGGATTCGATGGTCCTTGTGGGTCCCTTCCAACTCAGGACATTCTACAATTCTGTGAAATACTAGGTCAAAAGTCCATGTTTTCATTGTACAGATGAGTTGTAACCATACACATCATGTGCATGTCCAATGTGTGCATGTGGTGAGATGAACCCAAGGGAGCACAAATGCTGTCAGCTATTCCTTGGGGTGCCATAAAGGTCAGTGGGACAGAGATGGTGTTCAGCGGTCTCTTCCAACCTGCGGTATTGTAGGATTCCATGAATCTTTTCCTTGGACAGCTCTATCAAGAGAGATAGAAAATGCCCCAGAGTAAATACAGCAGCTCCTCTGAGGAACGTTTCTCCACTCAAACCCTTGATAGGAAATCTATTGGATACATTTGATGAAAGCAGCTTAGTTTGATCTGCTCACACACTGGACCACAAGAAGGGTGATGTCTGGGTACGATGCCATGTGGTCACTTGTGTCTCAGGAGCTCATAGTCCAGTAGGAAGCCAATGGTTGTGGAGGGGACTGTGAGGTCACTTATGTCTCCGCAGGGCATAGGCCAACAGCAGGAACATGGCTGGGAAAGGACTGTGAGGTCACACATAAGAGACGAGCAATCGGGCCCAGTCAGCATGGGGGTGTGAAAGGCAGGTCCTGCTTGACCAGCCTGATCTCCTTCTATGACAAGGTGACCGGATGAGCAGATGAGGGAAAGTCTGTCGTGGGGAGTGAATCCGCCACACAGGCTGTGGGTGTTGTGTCCTTAGACTGCAGTTAAAGCCTTTGACACCGTATCCCACAGCATCTCCTGGAGAAGCTGCAGCTCCTGGCCTGGATGGTGTATCTGTGATGGGTAAAGAACTGGTTGGAAGGCATTTTGTCCCCTGGAGCCATTTGTTCCCTTCCTGTTCACATGAGCATCCCATGAATGCATCACTGCTCTCCTCCAGTGTAGACAGGCACCAGGCCTTCTCGACCTGGACCTCTCACCAATGCCACTGGTTTCTCCAGCACCCTCATCCTTGACTGTGGGATGTCCAGAACAGCCCTCCCAAGACAGTTTGACAAAGCCTTTTTTCTGCACCATCCTCACATCCCTGCTCAATCCCCTCATGTACAGTTCAAGGACCAGAAAGTTTGCATGTAAGTGGAGCATTGAGAAAAATGGTCAGGAAAGCTTTGAAGTGCACAGGGAGCCCATCAACATGTTGGCCTGCTGCTCTCTTCTGAACAGGCCCAGAGGACCTGGACAGGATTTGCTGTGTCCCAGAAACTCACCTGGAAGGTTGGGATATGGAGAAAAGGTTTGGTCTGGGAAGGGACAGACAGGTGCTGGTGGAACTGGCTGGTGTGACCGTGAGACGTCTCTCAAACACCTCAGAAAAGTCCTGGCTCTCAGGGAGGTTTCATGGTCCTCTGAGAAAGAAAATATCCAAAATGACTTATCATAGAATCATAGAATAATTGTGGTTGGAAGAGACCCTTAAGATCATCGAGTCCAACCATAACCTAAAGCTGGCACTAAACCATGTCCCTAAGAAGCTCATCTGTATGTCTTTCAAACACCTTCAGTGATGGTGACTCCACAACCTTGCTGGGCAGTCTGTTCCGTTGCTTCTAAACCCTTTCTCCAAAGAATTTTTTCCTAATATTCAATCTAAACCTCCCCCTGTGCAACTTGAGGCCATTTCCTCCTGTCCTATCACTTGCTACTTGGGAGAAGAGACCAACACCCACCGTGATAAAACCTCCTTTCAGGCAGTTGTGGACAGCGACGAGGTCTCCCCTCAGCCTCCTTTCGTCAAGGCCGAACAGCCCCAGCTCCCTCAACCTCTCCTCATAAGACTGGTGCTCCAGACCCTTCACCACCCTTGTCGCCCTCCTCTGAACTCTCTCCAGCACCTCAATGTCTTCCTTGCCATGAGGGGCCTAAAACTGACCCCAGGATTCAAGGTGCAGCCTCACCAGTGCTGAGTACAAAGGGATGATCACTTCTTTAGTCCTGCTAAAGCTCGGATTGGATCAAGGCTTGAACACCTTGTTCTGTCCCAGTTTCTGACAGGTTGGACTGCAGACTCCTGAGGTCCCTTCAACCTCAGTTCTCTTATGATCCCATGGTGATGTTGGGCTCTGTTTCTAACTGCAGCAGAGCAGACAATGATGGGGCAAGATCCACCTGTGCTGTAGGTGACCATCTAAACCAACATCTCAGCCAGGGAACCAGCCAACACCTCAGTGTGACTCGCTCTGGGCAAAGTGTGAGGAGTCCTAGGCAGGGAAGGTTCAGAGAGCATGGGGCGCTATGTAAGACACAAAATGATCTTGGCTTCTTGCTTGTAAGCTCATTGTATGTCAGCTAATGTCAATGAAATTTAAAATAAGAAGAACTGAAGACAAAGATCCAAAGCAAAGGAAGATGTCAACATACTTCTTATTTATTTATTTATTTATTTATTTATTCATTCATTCATTCATTCATTCATTCATTCATTCATTCACTCATTCATTTAAGAGCCTTTCTAGGAGAGTTACTTTTCTTTGAAAGAGTTTTCCAGAACTGGGCATGGATTTAGGACACAAATGTCTTCAGCTCCAGGGACACAAACACCTGGTGCCAGTGTAGGTGCCCCAGGAACCTCTGCCCAGGCTCCACCTGCATTGCAAGGTGCTCTGGTCTCCCCAGGTCCTGTGTGATAGATGCCAATCCCAGGCAGGCACCTCAGGTACATTGGGGCCCCTAAAATAGCACTGTCTGTTTATGGTGGGACAACAGATGACTGATGTCTGCCTTGAAAGGTGCACTTCTTTGTTGTTCTTTTTTGGTTTTCGGTGGGTTTTTGGGGGGTTTGTTTGTTTGTGTGCGTTCTGTTTTTGTTTCTGTTTGGTGGTGGTTTTTTATGTTTTTTGTGAGTTTTTTTGTGTGTGTTTTTTTTGGTGTGATTTTTGGTTTTTATTTTGGATTTTTTTACATATTAAAACAAACAAAGAAAAAAAAAACAAAAAGTGAATTAATGGGAAGTGTACTAAGAGCAGGAGAAGAGATATTGGTCTTCCCCTGTACTTCTATTACCAACACTATTATTTCACCTCCCTTGTCATTCAGTTCCCCCCTCTCCTGATTCAATGTCCCTGTCAAAGCACAACTTTCCAGCACTGTATGGGCATTTGCCCTTCCCAGTGCTCTCAGGTTTCTCCTCCACTTGCTCTTTGGTCCTTCAGTGGCCTCTCAACTGTCTGGTTTCTGCTTCGAGCTTCAGGGAGTTACAAACTTGCCCCATTCTTCAGAGCTCTAATTAACATGGCAATCAACATGTTCATTGTGTTTATTTCTATCCTCTCCTGTCTCTCTGTCTAAACCAGTTCTTGTGTGGATGTCCCTTGTGGATGGTGGACCTCACCAGATCCAGCTTACACACACAGCTGAGGAAAGTGTTTTACTGTTTATTAAACTGTGCAGTGTTTACACAGGAGAGCAGGTGGAGCTGGTGCACAGGAGCTGCAGCATCTCCTGCAGAGCTCAGTGGAGAAGTCTGATGTGAGGAGAAGCGATGCAATCTCTGGTGGCCAATGAGGGAACCGGCAGACTGGGGGCAGGGGGTGAGGAGCAAGGTTGTCCATACAGTGTCCAGCCTCAAGGGACTGTTCTCCTGCCTGTCCAGATGTCTTCAGGAGACCCTCTGGATCAATGTCCAGTGTAGAATGTTGCTGTCACTTTTTCTATAAACTGAAAAATGACAGAAAATACCCTGGAAAGAAAATACCCTCCTTTATGAAATCTTTGAAATCTTCATCAGCAAGTGCCCCATTGAAACCTCTCCAGTTAGTTCTACAAGTCTAGAAGATTTGAATGAAATTACCGAAAGAAACACAGCTCGTTAGGGCTTTCTGTCTTTTAATGAGCCCCATGGTGTATTTGGTGGTGAGTCCATGAACCTCAGATACCAAGCACAGACTGAAGAATCTGCTCAAGAAGTCCAAGTCAGAGAAAACTCCAAAGTACATTGAAGCATTAATGGGCCCCACTGAGGGCTGTTACTGACAAAGCCTCCCCGGGGACTCGTTAGAGCAGAGAATTGGAGGCTGTGATTGCATCAGGCAAAGGCAAAGTGCAGCAGCTCTGATGCTGAGAAAACCCTTGGTTTGTTTGATGAAGGACAATGGCCAAGCCTTGAGCCCCTGCCCCTAGGAAGGGAGATCCTGTCCCTCACGTGTGGCTCAGGGCTCTTGGTGGGGATGTGGGGAGTGCAATGCCCAGTGCAGGACAATGGTGTGACACCTTCTGGCCTCCATGGGGAGTGCAAGGAGGCAATGGGTGCCATGGCCGTGACAACCATGTGTCTCCTCTTAGGCCTCGCTGTCAGGGACATCAGTCACAGCCAAGGAGACAGAGACCTTGGCTCTTTCAGGGACATCAGCCATAGCCAAGGGAACAAAGACCTTGGCTCTTGCAGGGACATCCAGCCTTGCCAATGCCCTTGGCCATGTCCGCCACAGTCCATCCTACACTGTCCCAGGCCTGTGGCTGTTTCCCCACAGGCTGCAGACACCCCATGTGCTTCCCCACCTTATTCTCACCCCAGTGTGTCCCCACCTGTGCTGCTGTCTCTCCATCCTCACCAGCTGTTCCTGGAAACACAAAGCCATGGCTTATCCAGAGTCCTTCTGAATGACCACAGCACTGTGCTCAGAATGACATTTTTTTATCCTGAACTCCACCCTGGACCTCCAGAGCTGCAGTTTCTGATGGTTTTCCTTTCTCATGCTGTTTTCCTCTACCATCTTGTAAAGAGATTTTCAAGATTTCGGAAGCTACTACTGCCCTTTCTTGTCAGGGTTTTACCACAACCACCAACCAAGACCATGAGAGCTGCTCACAGTCCCCAGGTGGGATAAGGGAGAGAACTGAAAGGGAAGGGAGAAACTTGTGAGATTAGAAAAAAAAAAAAAAAAGAAATAAAACATTGAAAATTATACACTACTACTAATAATATACTAAAATATACATAAAGTAAAATATATGATTCTCAGCGCAATCCCCCACGTAACTCCAGTTGTGCTGAACAGACAGCCCAAAAGAAGAGAGCACCCTGGTCCTGAATAGCTGATCCCAGCAAGAGAAAGTACAAGTGCAAAAGGCAGAGAGACCCAAGGGCCAACTGAAAAAACAGCAAAACATCATAAAACTGAACTAACACTGAATTCCCAATAGAATGGAACTTCCAAACAGAGCCAACCAAAGTAGCTGGCAAACCAGAACTAACTGGCTGGAAGAGGCATCTCCAGCTTTATAGTGAGCATGACACCAATGGTAAAGAATAGCTCGTTATTGACCTGGATGTCAGTCAAGGTGCTGTCCTGTCTGTGCCCCCTCCTGCCAATTTGCACCTGCAGCTGGAATCCAGAGAAGTCCTTGGTTTCACTGACAATAGTCCAGGTAAATTAAATAGAAATATATAAATTAAATTAAGAAAATATACTCAGTGCTGTCCCCCGTGTAACTCCAACCACACGGAACAACCAGTCCTGCAGAAGGGAGCATCTTGGTCCTGAGCAGCCCATCCCAGCGAGAGAGAGCAAAAGGGCAACAGGCAGAAAGGCCCAAAGGCCAAGTGCAGAATGGTAAAATGGCAAAAGGCCGAACTGACATCAAACTCCTAACAGAATGAAACTTGTGAACGGAACAACCAAACCAGCTGGAAAACCCAGAGTAACGGATGTAACAAGCCCCAAAAGCCTGCTTCAGCTTTAGACTGAGCATGATGCTAATCATAGGGAATATTTCATTGATCAGCTTGCATGTCAATCCAGGTGCTGTCCTGTCTGTGTCCCCTCCTGCCAATCTGCATCTCCAGCTGGATGGCCAAAGAAGTCCTTGGTTTCCCAGACAACAGCCAAGATCTCAGTGAGTTCTGACATTCCTTCCATAGCAAATGGCAAACACTGTGAAGCTGCTGAAAGAAAAAATGAACTCTATCCCAGGGAAGAAACAGCATTATCTCACTATTCTCATAGTAAATCTAAACAAAAGACTGTACTGGATGTGAAGGAGAGGTTCAAAATGCATGAAGAATATTAACTCAATTTCAGTAAAAACAGCACATTTCCTCAGCCTCCCCTTCACCAGACTGGAGAAGTTTGAGTCTCTCAACATCTCCACATGTGACCCAGACTTTCTCTGGCCACATGGCAGCTCCTCCCCGTTCCTCCAGAATGGGGAACCTCACACTGGGACACACTGCTCCAGATGTGACCACACCAGTGCTGAGTCAAGATGGGCAATAACTGCCCTTGTCTGGGTGGCCATGCTCCTCCCAGTGTTCATGGGCATATTCCTGTTTAGCAGCACTGAGAACTGGCTGAACATCCAGGCTCAGAGGGTTGTGAGCAGTGGCACAAAGCCCAGCAGGAGGTACCATGAGGAGCACTAAAGGACACCATATCCCTACCCAACCTCTCCTCCTACAGGTGTCACTTGGGTCCCTGGAACCACCTCAGTGACAAGGGGGAGAGCACTGCCTGTATGGGGTGGAGGAGATGGGATTTGGAATGAGGGTCCAGGGGCAGTTTCTCGTGGTTGTTCACGCAGTGACAAGCTGGGCTGGATATTTAGAGAGAGGAACACTTCCTAGGGGCCTCCAAAGGGCATGGGGATGGTCTACGGTTTCCTGAATGCTGCCTTTTCTGGTGGAGATCACAGAGGCTGCCAGCCCTTTAGAGGACCCAGGACAAGCCTTGTCCTTCCCCTGGTCACAGCTGGACCCCAGTTCTCCTGCTCAGCCCAAGCTCAGGAGCCTTGTCTAGGGGTGACTTTTGGGGTAAGGTTGACAAGAGGGGTGCATAAGTTTGTCTTCAGGACATGTGATGAACAACAGGACTGAAGTACCAGAGCAAAATGATGTGGCTTCTGGGTGAATACTTTCTTCAGTGCAAGTCCTGACACAGGATCTCAGACTTGCTCTCCATGCCACCCTTCACGAGGGATGATGCACTAAGAGATGGCAAGTGGGGGACACCAATCCTTCTCCAACTACTTCCCAGGCCTGGTGAAGCACCAGGACAGGAAGGACTTCTGGCCCTGCACCCTGAACTCTGAGTATAATCTTGGGGCAGTTGAACACCAGCATTTTTCTCTCCAAGGTCATTTCCAGCCCAGGTCAGCTCCTGTCTGACCTCCCCCATCCCTCCTCTGATCTGCTCTGATGCTTCTGGCCCCTTCCCTGCGCTCCCCACAGGGCCCCAAACTGGCAGTGATGCTCTGCAAAACAGGTTGGCTGCAGAACCATGGAGTGACTGCAGGCTGGTTGTCCTGCTCAGTGAGGGACAGAGATGCAGCTGGATGGGCTGCACTGTCACTGAGCTCTTTCCCAGGGATCTAAAGCTCTCGAATGGGTTCAGAGCATTTCTTGGGACTCATTGGATTTTCCACTCATTTCTGTTCAGCAATCCCTTCCTTGTCCTTCAGGTGCCTAGAGATTGGTGCAGGAAGACGTGGCACATCATCTGCCATTCCCTTGGTTTCTCTCACTGTCATAGAGAGAAGAGCTCAGCCCTGCCTCTCCTGCTCCCCTGCTGAGGAACCTGCAGCCCCATGAGCTCTGCCCTCAGTCTCCTCTGCTCCAGCTGAGCAAACCCAGGGATTTCAGCCACTCCTCATACAGCTTCCCCTCCAAACCCTTCACCAAATTCGTAGCCTCTTCTGGACACTCTCCAGTAGCTTTATCTCCTGAGGTCAGCCCAGCGCAGAGCAGAGCGGGACAATCCACCCCCCCCGCCCAGCTGCTCTGCCCGGCTGGCCGTGCTGTGCTGGATGCACCAGGACACGGGTCCCTCTTGGCTCCAGGGACACTGGTAGCTCCTGTTCAATTTCCTGTCAACCAGAACTCCCAGATCCTTCTCTGCAGAGCTGCTCTCCAGCATCTTGTGCCCCAGTCTGTATGTACCGTAGGGACAAAGTACCTCTCTGAACTGGGGTGACAGATCTTGGCTAGAGGGATTAGTTCATGATGATTAGGGCAGATTTGATGGGGTGTCCAGTGCACAGGGGCACAGCCCAGCCCCTGCTCTGCTGGTCCTGCAGGTCTCTGGCAGGAGGCCTGGCTGTGAGAGGACACTGCTGTGTGCCAGCCCTGCACACACACACTGATCAGCTGAACAATGGTGTTTCATCTGTGGGTAGCTTTCTTGGGCATGTTCTTCGGAGTAGAACCCAGGGAGAAGAACCCTCAGGCCCTGCCCATAGGAGATCACTTTTCTTTATAGAAGTACTGTTACAGAGGCCAGCTCTGTCACAGCAGTGCCATTGCCTGTCCCTGCCTGCGCTCACAGCACTGACACACAGCAGGACGGGGACCAAGCTGCCAGAGCACTCAGGCCTTGCACCAACACAAGGGTTGAGAAGGAGAGTGTGGCAGTGGAACCAGAACAGCTCTGGAAGAACAAGCACTGGTGCTCCCTGGCAGGGCTGCCATGCTGGACTCTTTTCCCTTCCACCCATGCGCATGGGAACTGCCACTGCAGCTCCAGAAAGGTCTTGGAGAAAGAATGTCAGTGAAAATTATTGGTGAAGGATCCTTTATTTTGCTTAAACACAGAGAACACGATTCCACTTTGACACAGCCACTCACTGAGAAAAGAAAAGCAGGCAGCGAATTACAAAGGGAATAAAAATATTACCATAAAAAAAAAATCACAACTAGAGATAAAAAATAGTGCACACAGGATGAACCTGCAATGACAATGTCTTCTTATGTAGAAGAAGACAGAGACAGTTTATAGGTTCAGAAGAAATCCAGTCATCAGTTTCCACAGGGCATCCTTGAGCTCCTGGTTCCTCATGCTGTAGATGAGGGGGTTCACTGCTGGAGGTACCACCGAGTACAGAACAGACACCACCAGATCCAGGGATGGGGAGGAGATGGAGGGGGGCTTCAGGTAGGCAAACACACCAGTGCTGATGTACAGGGAGACCACGGCCAGGTGAGGGAGGCAGGTGGAAAAGGCTTTGTGCCGTCCCTGCTCAGAGGGGATCCTCAGCACGGCCCTCAAGATCTGCACATAGGACACCATGATGAACACAAAACAGCCGAAACTTAAACAGACACTGACTACTAGAAGCCAAACTTCCCTAAGATAGGAGTGTGAGCAGGAGAGCTTGAGGATCTGGGGGATTTCACAGAAGAACTGGTCCAGGGCATTGCCCTTGCACAGTGGCAGTGAAAATGTATTGGCCGTGTGCAGCAGAGCACTGAGAAACCCAGTGGCCCAGGCAGCTGCTGCCATGTGGACACAAACTCTGCTGCCCAGGAGGGTCCCATAGTGCAGGGGTTTGCAGATGGCAACGTAGCGGTCGTAGGACATGATGGTCAGAAGATAGAACTCCGCTGAAGCTAAAAAGACAAACAGAAAGAGTTGCGCAGCACATGCTGCATAGGAAATGACCCTGGTATCCCACAGAGAGTTGGCCATGGACTTGGGGACAGTGGTGGAGATGGAGCCCAGGTCGAGGAGGGCGAGGCTGAGCAGGAAGAAGTACATGGGGGTGTGGAGGTGCTGGTCACAGGCTATGGTGGTGATGATGAGGCCGTTGCCCAGGAGGGCAGCCAGGTAGATGCCCAGGAAGAGCCAGAAGTGCAAGAGCTGCAGCTCCCGTGTGTCAGTGAATGGCAGGAGGAGGAACTGGATGATGGAGCTGCTGTTGGACATTTGCTGCCTGTGGGCATGAGGACCTGTGCAAGGAGGAAAAGACTGTGACAAGTGAGGGGAGACTTCTCTGAGGAAAATAAACAGGCTGTTTCTCGTGGAAAACCCCCTCCCTGATGGAGGGATGTTTCCGTTCATTCTCTCTTTCTACGAAGTGAGAAAAACAGTTCATCACAGTTTAAAATGCAGTTTGGGCATCTAGTTTCCATGAACACAGCTCTGGGGCAACATCCACTGAATTGGTGTCAAGACAAAAACTGACCCACACTCCCACCCCAACCCCAGAGAGCAAGAGCTCCAGGAACAGGTGGAGAAACAGGGAAGAACACTGCAGTGCTTCTGAGAAATAAAGCAAGGACAGAAAGGCAGACGGGCATGCTGTGGAACCTTCTGTTTATCCGGCTGTGCTGCTGCCACTCACATAATGACACTGTAGAGCAAGTACTTTTAGCACCTTTTTTGTGTACCACGTTCCAGGAACCCTTCACCTGGAGGTCCAGCTGCTGAGGTGGAGACTCGTGACCTGGACCCTATGGCTTTGGGGCAGAGGATCTGTTGGGGAAGAGACCAGGGGGTTGAACTGGGAAGCGTTTCCACTGCAGGCGATGAATCCCCGCCCCCGCATTTCTGGTCCATCTCCCTCTCCTTGCCCGTGTCTGTGCTGCCTGCAGCTGTGTCTCTGTCCCTGGATCTGCTCCCTGTCAGTGTCACAGACCCCGTCCCACCCGCTGTGTGCTCAGCTCTGTCCAGCTGTGCCTGTGTCAGTTTTAGGAGATGCCTCCAGGAGCTACAGCTGCATTGCCCTGCACCCAGAGACTTACCATGGCAAGGGCTGCAAAGGTCTCTCCTCCAGTGAGCTCTCAGTCATCCTCCCAATCCTGACCACCTTCAATCTCTCTCTGCCTTGCTCGTCTCCCTGAGATCCCCAGGCAGAGCCCTCAGCCCTGCTGCGCTGTGCAGAGGAGCTGCTCCTGGGCAGAGCTGTCTCTCTGCAGCGCTGCCGCTTGCCAGGAGCTCCCTCTGTCCCAGGAGCCCAGCCCAGCTCAGCAGCACAGGAGCAGCCCAAGGCGCTTTAATGACCCCTCTGGTGGCTTTGGTGCTGAGTCCATGAACATCAGACCCTTGAGGAATTTGATGAATCCTCTCAAGAAGTCAAAGTCAGATCCAAACGTCAAAGTTTCTTGTAATGTTAATGGGTCCCACTGAGGGACACCATCCCCAGGGTCAGTTAGAGCAGAAAATTAGAGGCAGCGACAACAGGTCAGGAAGAGCAAAGGTGGCTCTGATGCTGAGTAAACCTGAATGTGTTTCATTAATCAAAGGGCCAAGCCCTGACCCCCAGCCCTGGGAAGGCAGATCCTGTTCCTCCCACGTTGCTCATGGCCCTTCCTGGACAGTGTGATGTGGGGCTGTGCAAGGCCAAGGGCAGGACTATGGTCCCACACCTCCCAGGTTCCTGGCTGGGGACAAGGAGGCCATGAGGCCCCTGTGCTGGAAGGACAAGGTGTCTCCTCACAGGCATCAGAGGTGCAGACAACAGCCATAGCCAAGGGGAGAAGGAGCTCATGTCTGGTGGGGCTTTCAGAGTCTTTACATCCCTTGATCATCTCCACCACAGCCTGTCCTGTGCTGTGGCATCCCCTGCACCTCTCTCCCTGCAGGCTGCAGACATCCCCCCTGCCGCCCCACCTTGCTCTTGTCTGAGCATCTTCCTCCCTTTGCTGAGATCTCTGCATCCTCCCAGCTGTTCCTTGAAGCACAAAGCCTTGGGCTGATGCAGACTCCCTCTGCTGACCTGCTCCACCACAGCACTGCCCTTTCAGTCACATTCCTTCCTGCTCATGTCCAGTCTGGATTTCCCCAGCTGCACTTTGTGCCATTATTTCTTTCTCATACCATTTCTCACTTTTTAGAAAACCTCCACCACCTCTGAAACCACCCTTTAAGCACTCTCAGGCTACTCATGCACTGCTGCAGCATCCCCAGCACTGCTGGGCCAAAGCAGCTCAGGTCCCTCAGCATCCCACACCATGTGCACAAGGTGCTGAACCTGCCTTGGCAGAGCCCTGCACTCTCCAGTTCCTCCCTGCTTCTCCAAACTGGGAAGCCGCACACTGGCACACCCCCGTGTGTGTGGGGTCACACCAGTGCTGAACCGAATGGGATGAGAACTCCAGGTGTCTGGGTCCCCACGCTCCTCCTCATGCAGCCCCGTGTGCAGCTGCCTTGTTCATGGTGAGCGTGCACCACGGGCTGGTGTGGGGACCTTGGAGTGCCCAGGCCCTTCTCCTTAGGGTCACTGCTCAGCGTGTCAGGTCCTGCTCTGTCCTGATGGATGGGGTTATTGTCCCACCCTGATACAGCACTGGTCACTTCTCTTTGTACAACTTCAGAGCTTTCTGCTGGGTGAATACCAGATATTCACAAGGTCTGGACTCACCCTGGACTGAAGCTCCATTTGCTCAGCTGTTAATGTTTTCATGCAGATGATTTATCCTGATAAGGGTTTCTCTCCCAAGATAACAGGATAAGGAGCTACAGGACACTACAAATACCATCTCCTGGAGAAACGTGGGGTCTTGGGGGTCTGTTCCTCATACTTTCAGAGGTCTGGACTCACAGGGGTAGATTCCCCTCTTGTGAGAGAACAGCAGGAATGCATCAAATTCAGCCTGGGGGCAGAAAATGTCAGCTGAAGGTTGAGAAGTCATCAGGAAAAGGCAGAACAACATGGGCAACGTTGTGGTGACTGGACATCAGCTACAGACTCACTGATCAGGAAGAGGAATTAGATGAGGCCTCCTTCAGACAAATGAAAGAAGCCTCATGTTGTCAGGGTGCTGTCCTCCTGTCAGACCTGAGATATCCCAATATCTGCAAGGTACCAGCCATCCAGGAGGGGCTGGAGCTCATTGACAACATCTTCCTGACACGGGTGACTGAGGAGTCAGTGAGGTGAGGTGCCCTGTGGGACTTCACACTTACAAACCACAAAGAGTTGGTCAGGATGGAACAGTCAGGGATGGGAAAGTGGAGCTGAGGCTCCTGGGAGATGATCACAAGGCCAAGAGCAGGATTTCAGGAGAGCAAGCTTTGGCCTGCTGAGGGACCTGCTTGGGTCCTCTGGGATATGACCTTGGTGTCTGCAGTGCTTTTCTCTCACATTTCCTCCCTCCTCTCCCACCTGCTGTTGTGCAGTGTTTTTTACCCTTTCTCAAATACAATATCCCAGAGGTGCTGCCAGCATCACCGAGTGGCTCAGATTTGGCAAGGAGTGGATCCATCTTGGAGCCAGCTGAGATCAGCTATGTCTGACGTTGGTCAAACTCGTGCTGTCTTCTCAGAGAGGTGACAACTGTAGTACATCCACATCCACCCCCAGTTCCAAGACGCAATACAGAGTGACTACCTGTGGGGTGTTACAAATGACTTGATCATGGAGAAGAAATGGAAAAAGGTCTTCTGTCAGCAACCTGAGAAACTCTCGAGTCAATGAGCAGGTTACTATGGGGATCTGTAATTGCATTGAAATTCACTGGCTAGGCAACTTAGCAGGTGCCAACAGTCCAGAAGATCTAGTGACAACTTCTTAATGTGGCTGCCTGGTGGGACAACAAGAGTGACTCTCACCTGGATCTGGAACAGGGACACAAGGAAGAGCTGGTGAGGGATGTGAACATCAGTGTCCACCTTGGCTGTTGTGACCAGGACACAGTGGGGTCCCAGGCACCAGAGGGGAGGGAGGAAGGCCAGCAGCAGAGCACAGGCTGGTGTGCTCCAGACTTTCACATACCGGGGGACAGCGTCCAACAGAGGTGGTGACATGGAAGTAGGTCTGAAGTGTGAAGGAACTCAGGAAATCTGATCAGCCTTACAGGACAGCCTGTTCCAAGCACAAGAATGATCTCTCTGAGTTCTCATGAAAAGAAGCATTTATCTTATGAGGCTGTCCATTTGAACTGTTGGAGCTCGAGAGCAAAAAGGCAGCACACAGGAGGTGGAAGCAGGGGAAGCTGTAATGGAGGAATTTAGAAACCTTGTCCACGGCTGTGAGGATGATGCCAAAGCTGCCCTGGACTTGATACCTGCAGGGGAGGCTGAGGGCAGGAAGATGACCTGATATAGCTTCATTTGCAGTTAAAGAATAGACAGGGTGATTGTGAGCCTGCTGCTGAACTTCATAAGAGTAGAATCAGACAGGACTGAGGTTCTTCGTGGCTTCTTTGCCTCCATCTTCACCAGCAAGGTCTCCTGGGACTTTGTTCCTGAAGGCAGGATTCTGGAGAACACCCAGCAGTGGATGGGGCTCAAGTCAGGGGTGACCTGAGCAAACTCAGACACCATTACAGAACAGGAGATGGGTCACTTGACCAGCTCCCTGAACACAATTGTGGCCATGCTGTGACATTGTAGATGCCCTTTTGGTCCAATGGAGAGTGTGTTTTCTCTTCAGGTGTCCTGGCCTGTCTTCTAACTCACATGGTGATTTAGGTACTCACTTTCCTAAAAAAAAATAATTCTTTATCAAGGGACACTCCAGATTAGTATGAAAAGGAGGCTGCTGATACCACCTGTTCTGGAAAGGGAGGGAAGGGCGAGCAGGGAAGAAAACAGAAGAAATTTGGCTTTATTGCTGTTTATTATGGAAATTCTCTCTGTTTGGCAATTCCTGAAATCTCTCTAATCATCCACACCAGTCTTGAATCACTTAGAAAAATGCTACACAGAGCCTTGGCTTGTTAGAGCATTTTCGATGTTAATGAGCCCTCTGCTGCCATGATCCTGAACTGCAGATGCTGAAAGAATGAACAAACTTTTCATACAGTGAAAAGCAGAAGCAAACCCCAAGTTTCTGAGGGTGTGGAACCCCATGAAGGGCCATCACTGACACAGCTGTGAAGGAAACAACCAGTGCAGGTCCCTGTCCCTGGAGGCTGGTGAAGGAAAGACTTGGAGACACTGGTTACAGGTGGTGCTGTTACTTTATCTGTAAGGCTCTGGTTTTCTGTGGAGTTGGAAATGCCTGTGAGTTCCTCACAACTCATCCAGCTTCTTTCATACACCTGGCAATGGTCACCAATCAGCTCAATGTCCCAGTCTCACACTTGCTTGAATCCTCTGTTTGGATCCATATCCATCACTCCAGGAGGTTCATGCATCCACCAGATTCATGGATGATTCCTGAGGACCATCCAAGTGTGGGCAGTGTAAGAGAGGAGCAGAGCAGGGTCAGCTCATGGGCCATGACTGAGCACAGCCACCCCAGCAGCAGCCATTCCCCATCTCCCAGGCACAGCCATGCCCACAGGATGGAAATGTCACTGCCATACATGATTAGCCCAAGAGAGGCCTTTCTTCCTTCCATATTCCCAGGAAAATCTTCCTCCTGTTCCTCCTCCACCTGCAGACATCAACTGCTTTCCATTTCTGGGCTCAGACATGGCTGGAAGGGTTCACTGAAGCCATCAGCCATCTCATTGCTTCTCCCTGACAGGCCCTGACCCTCTCCCACACCTACACATGGCCAAGCACAGCTGCTCAGGGCCTCCCGCTCTTCAGAAGAGGCCTTGAGCTTCTTGGTTCTTCCTGGTGCTTGTTATAAACATCCTCACTCTCTCCAGAGTTCATGGTGAGCTGTCTAGTCCATAATAGCCCCTTTATGACTATGTCTTACTGAATGGTTGTGTTTTTATGATCATTTGTGCAGAAAGGGCAGTCACAGGACAGCACCCAATGTGTCAAAACTGATGCCGAGTGAAATGCCGTAAAGCCCTGAGGAGTTACCCCTGTGTCTGTGTCTCTTCTGGAAGGAGTCTGTCCCAAGAAGGGGATCCAGCTCCTGCCACTCTCTGCAGAGGCACATGAGCAGTGTCCGTGCACCTGGGGACACAAAGGGTGACGTTTGCCAGACCACCCTTCATCTGAACCCCTTAGATGTGTGCTTGTGGATGAGGTTTGAAGCCTTATAGTGCCAATACCTATTTAATTGATATTGCCAGAGGGGCTTCCACAGATGCAGGTTACTATTTCACAGATATTTAAATATAAGCATATTAAACTTTTATTTTTCTTTAAAAACTGACATTCCTAGAGAAATTACACAAACACTTGAAGGATTATTCATGCCTTTTGACATGATTATCCACAGAAGGCCACCAGCTTTGCATCTCAGGAAATGGGACGCCAGAGTTCAAGGGCAGGATGGTTTGGGCTCTGTCCTGGGATCTGGAAACTGAAACGTGCTCCTATTTCCCAGCCCCCTGCCCTCCTCAGTGAGGGTGTGAGACATTCTGCCAGCGAGGGCTGAACTCACAGTCATGACCAGTATCTTATGTCCAACTGCAGCCAATGGTGTTCTGCCAGCTCAAGGTTGGAGTTTCCATTGCTGGAGGTGTTTAAAAGTCGTGATAATGTGGCGCTTTGGGACATGGTTTAGTGGTGGCCTTGGCAGGTTTTGATTTATAGTTGGACTCCATGTTCTTAAGGGTCTTTTCCAGCATAAATGATGCTATGATTCTATGATTTGGGTTGGAACCATTTCAGTTCCATCACCTCCAGCTTCCCTCAGAGGCTGCTGTTGTGTGGCACAACTGTCCTGGCTCTCCAGGCAGGTTGGGCACTGGTTTGGTGCCTGCATTGGCAGTTTTCCCCTTCCTGGGGTAAAAGGCTGTTGAGGAGAGACAGTTGTAGAGATTTGGGTCACAGGGGTTTGGAGCAATCCTTTCAAAATCTGAGCAGGTTGAGCTTTGGAGCCCAGGAAAAATGGAGATGCTCTGCAGGATGTTTTTGAACAGTGGTACTGTCACTAGTAACAGAAACAGGGAACTCCTTATTCTCACTGATGATGATGATAAACTGAAGCTCTTTAAGTTCATTCCTAGCAGTCATTCTTGCTTTTCTAAAAATCTACTACACCTCAGTAGTTGTGTCTTGAAAGAAGTTCTTAGAACAATGCTTTTTCTCTCCCATATTTTTCTTTTTAATCATGTAAAGACTACACCTCTTGGGCACAAATAACACAAAATCACGCATCTTTCCTAACTTTTCTCCTTTTTTTTTTCCTTTTTTTTTTCCCTTTTTTTCCTTTTAAAAATTATTTTAAAAATACACCTCCTGGACAGAATTAGCCCAAAATCATGCTTCTTTCATAACTTTTGGGTTTTTTTTGCTTTTCCGTGTTTGAGGTGGAGGTGGCATAGGAGAATATTGCCTTCTTGAGAGCAAGGTGGCCAAGGAACAGATCCCAGGTCAGTGCAAAGGCACAAAGGAAGCCAGAATCTTTATGTGGTGTGCACTGACACACACTGTCACCTGCATTTCCAGTCTCTGCAGTCCCAGCTGTGCAGCAGAGTCTGGAGTTCTGAGCTCCCTTCATCTGCCCTGTGTGACACGTGTAAAATGGAACTACCCCAGTCAAATGGCTGGTTTTGATTCCCTTCACAGCCTGAAGCACCACACGGGTCAGCAGACAAGCCAGGATACCCAAAAAATCCTCACATACCCTTCACTTACAGTTTGGGTGTTTGCTGGCATCTCAGCAGACATGACATTCGTATTCCTCGGGTCAAGGAGCTGGTCAAGTGCCTTTTCAACATTTCTGTAATGGTGGCTTTGATGTCTGGCTGATGTGCAGACTCTGTACATGGAGGCTGACACCTCTTGAACGACCTGCTCTGAAAGGATGAACAAGGTGGGCATGAGGACAGCAAAAAAGAACCTGGGTGGGGGTAAATGAAAGGGGATGAACAAGTTTTGGTCAGGGCTGTTTGAGGGCACTTGTAAAGCAGCCCTGGACCTTCTCTGAATTATTCCTGTGGTCAGAGAGAACCTGAAAGCTGTCTCTAAATTGAAAACATGAAGAGGATAAAAGGACAGCGTCATTCAGGCTGGAAGGGATCTCAGCAGGTTTCTTGACCAACCTCCTGCTCAAAGCAGGGTCAGACCAGATTACTCAGGGCTTGATCCAAACACATCTTGGTCACTTTCTGGGGTAGAGTGGATGCGCACTCCTAGGACACAGGTTCCAGTGCTTGACTGTCCTCATGACTGGAAAGTTTCTCACTGTCTATAGCAACTTTTCAAGCCCAAACATCCAGATTGCTTTTTCTTGTCTTGTTACACACTAACACAGACCATAATATACTGCCTTGGGCACAAGAATATTGTGGGGGATGATGCCAAATGCCTTGCTGACTTCCAGGTAACAGACCATCAATGTTTTCCACACGTCCACAACCCTGTACTTTCCTCACAGAAAGCAAAGAGCATGGACAGGCACAACCTGCCCTGGGTAAACCCCGTCACCTTCTCTTCCAGACACCCAGAAATGGGGTCCCAGTGGACATGTTCTGGGGCACAGCCCTTAGTTCCCCTGCTCACCCATTGGCCATTTTGAAAAGTGCACACACTGTGTGAGAGCTGCCAGTGGTCAGGGAGTCCCCCCAGTCTCCATGACCTTTCCAAGATGGTGCAGAGTGGCCTCCCTGTGACACCGTCCTGCTGTCTCAGCTCCTGGGATGCTGCCCCTGCTGTCCCATAGACTGGAAAGGATTGTGGTAGTTCCAGTGACCCCTGACTTGATCCCCATCCACTGCTGATTGTTCTCCAAATTCAAGTCTCAAGTCACAGAGGCTTGGGGGACAGCAATTTCTCAGAATAAAGATCCTTCCTTCGAGAGTGCTGGTAGGAAATGTATTTTGCTGAGTAACTGGACACAATTATATATTTTACTATAGACCTATCAACACATAAATATATTTTTTTCCTTTTGATCACATAGTAAGACAGAATACAGAGATCTGTTGAGATCACTGTCAACATGGCCATCTAAAAAGAGAACAGTTCAATTAACCTTTTTCTCCTTCTTTCCTCCATCAGACAAGAGTGGCCAACAGCTTCCAGCAGGACTCACTCTGTGCCAAGAGTAAAAAGTGGCACTGACAGTCCATGGCAGTGGATTGTTTGGTGCCTTCGACTCTGTGCAAGACACAAGGATTATCTTTCTTAATGCTGGAGGCTTTGGTAGGAGAGAAATCTAGAGAACATTAAAAAAAAAAAAAAAATTGAGAGAAAAACAGACCAAATGAAAGATGTAGAGTGAAGGGAATGTCTTCTTCCAACATGAAGTATCAAACGTTGTTGGTGTTTTAATTCTCCTTTCTTTGTTTTGAATACTTTAAATACGAGTGTTTTCAAAAGAGAGAAAAGAGACTTTTCAGGATGTGCATTAAGAACAAGAGGAGAGGTTCTGATCTTCGACAACATTTCCCTTCTCTGTACTCTCTCTGTTGTCTGCACACAAGCACTTGTGATTGCTCTCTGGACTTCCCTTCCTCTTACTGTTTGATCACTCAGACACTTGTCAACAACCCAGTTGCTGCTTTCAGCTTCAAGGACTTAAAAGCTTCCTTTTCTTTCAGTAGTCTGTCTAATTCTGTCTTTAGTCAACTCTTTTATTGTGTTTATTTCACAATTTCCTTTCTGTCTACAACATTTCTTGCATGGTTCTGCCTTGGAGAGGGTGAACCTCAGTGGTGACAGTTTGTCCTTGGCGTACAGTTGAGGAGTGTGTTTTCTTTTAATCATGACTCTCATCAGTGTTATTTTGTTTGTTCAAAGGTAAAGCAAAGCCCCTGTTTGCTGTGTGCAGCCAGGTCTCCAAGGAGAGCAGGTGGGAGCTGGTGCAAAGGAGCTGGCACATCCAGCTGCAGACTGCAGGGGAGAAGTCTGGTGTAAGGAAAAGGGATGCAAGGCCCAGGGGGCCATGAGAGAAACGATGGGGTTGGGGAGGTGAGGAGCAAGGTTGTGCACACGGTGTGAGACCTCAAGGGACAGCTTCTCCAGCCAGTCCAGACCTGCTTAGGAGAGACCCTGGATCCACATCAGATAATGCTGCAATCAGCTCTTCTCCAAACTGAACAGTAATGAAATACACCCTTTACAATAGAAAGACATTTTTGTCAGAAGCTTTTGAAATCTTTCTCCGTAATTACACCAAGAAAACTCTCTAATGAACTAGACAAGACTGGTAGACAATTACAAGAAGAGACATGGCTTGTTAGAGCTTTCTTCAGTGTAATGAGCCCCATGGTGCATTTGGTGCTGAGTCCTTGAACATTACTCAGGTGCTGAGAGGAGATTGCACAAACCTTTCCAGAAGTCAAAGCCAGAAGAAAAAGTACTAAGTACCTTGAAGTATTAATGAGTTCCACTGAGGGCAAGTACCAGCAGAGCCTCCCCAGGGACTCGTTAGAGCAGAGGATTGGAGGCCATGGTGGCAGATAAACAAAGGGAAATGTGCAGGCAGCTGAGGTGCTGAGAAACCCTGGTTTTGTTGGGTGAAGCAGAGAGGCCAAGGCCTGACCCCCAGCCCCTGAGAAGGCAGATCCTGTCCCTCACACATTGCTCAGGGCTCTTCCTGGGGCTCGGGGATGTGGGCTGTGTGATGCTGAGTGAAGGACAATGGTGTGACAGCTCCCAGCCTTACTGGGGGTGTGCAAGGACGCCATGAGGTGCCCCAGTATCTGAGGACAACATGTCTCCTCATGGGCATTGGTGGCAGAGGCAATGGCCGTAGCCAAGCGGACAAAGGCTTGGGTTCTCTTGGTGACATCCAGCCTTGCCAGTGCCCTTTGCCATCTCCACCACAGGTTGTCCTACACTGTCCCACAGCTGCTTCTGTTTCCCTGCAGGCTGTAGACACCCATCTCGCTTCCTCCCCTTGCTCTCACCCTGGTATTTCCATACGTTGACTGGTGTGTCTGCACTCTCATGCTCTGTTCCTTGAAACACAAGGACATGGACTGATGTCATGCTCCTTCTGGATGATTTCTTGTGCCACAGTACTACCCTTTGAGTCACATTTCTCCCTCCTCATGTCCAGTCTCCACGTTCCAAGCTGTGCTGTGTGGCAGTGTTTCTCTGCTGTAGAACGGACGACCCTGAAAAGTACTGACCTGTCAGCCTCTTACCTGTACCTGGGAAGATCATGGCACAGATCCTCCTAGAAGCTGTGCTAAGGCACAAGGAGGACAGGGAGGTGATTTGAGACAGGCAGCACGTCTCCACCAAGGACAAGTCCTGCCTGACTAACCCAGTGGCCTTCTCTGATGGAGTAACTACATCAGTGGACAAAGGGCGGGCTATGGATGTCATCTATCCGGACTTCTGTAAAGCCTTTGACATGGTCCCTCACAACATCCTTCTCTCTACATTGGAGAGATATGGATTTGATGACTGGACTGTTCTATGGATGAGGAACTGTCTCAGTGGTCACACCTAGAGAGTGGTGGTCAATGGCACAATGTCTGGATGGACACTGGTGACAAGCGGTGTCCTTCAGGGTTCCATACTGGGATCAGTACCATTTATTATCTTCATCAGTGGCATAGTGGGATCAAGTGCATCCTGAGCAAGTTTGCAGATGACACCAAACAGAGTGGCATTGCTGACACATCTGAGGTACAGTAGGGCATTCAGAGCAACCTGCATAAGCTGGAGAAGTGGGTTCATGTGAGTCTCCTGAGCTTCAGCAAGACCAAACGCAAGGTCCTGCATCTCCTGGGGCAACCCCGGGTATCAGCACAGGCTGGGGATGAAGGGATGGAGAGTGTTGGAACGATAAAGGACTCAGCACTCCGATTCAATGTGAATCACGCCAAAGCCATTTATTACAGAAACATGTCTCCTTATATACGCAACTATTCTCTAATCACGAATCCACGCTCCAAGCATGGATTCGCTAAATGAGTATCATGGGCAGTCCACACGCTGGAGCCCCACTGATGATAGGTCTGACGACTCACTCCATGCTGAGGCCCTGTTAATGAAGAAACGCCCCTCTTTCTCACAGCAGATTCTGTTCTCCGCTTCTCGAAGTGGCCTTGAGATTCCTTTGGGCCTGACTAATTCAACAACATATCTCCTTCTAACGAAACCCCTTCACAATTCCCCCTTTTTGTTCTTGAACTAGTCAGGCCCCTTAAACAGCATGCTGAATCGTCTTTGAAATACACTGCAACATAGGACACGTGATTAACAACATAATTACAATTACATATAATGTAGCTAAACCTTACTTAATAAGATTAAACAACTATCTGCTTATACTCAAACCTTCATATCATATATAAAACCTTAATTCTACTTATGACAACCTTACCAACGCACTATTTTAGAATAGTCAGACAACTTAATACAATATATTCTCTTAAATTCTTAAAAGATCTATAACTGCGCAGTTTATAGAGTAACGTACTTAATACCATCAGCATATGCTAATTATTGACTTAATATCTTAAAACTTATATTAACCTATTCATATGCTAATTATTGAATTAATATCTTAAAACTTATATTAACCTATTTAAAAGATCTATAGCTTAATCTTATTATCTCTTTTAAAACCTTACCAGTTGCTAAATTAGGTTACCATGGTAGAAATATCTTATACTTTTACCTTATCTATGCATAGATTATCTAATTGTAATATCACCCTTTTGGAACTCTTACTAAAATTAGCATTCTCTATGGAAGGTACCTTATCTGTTTACTAATAAGCTTTTAGACCACTGGGTCTAAGAGCATCTATAACACTGAATAAGAATTCATGGTTTACATTTGAGACAATTCTCACAACTTATCTCCCTCCTGTCCTTCTGCATCTGTCAAATCTTTGTTGTCTTTATTCAGCCATGGCTTGATCCATTTCGCAGGAATCCATTTTGATCCTTGGTCTGTAATGACACAAGCATAACCCTTTCCCCAAGTTATTAATTGGAAAGGACCCTCCCATTCACCAGTAACTCCATTGCGTATTTTGACCTGACATTGATTTTCTCTAAGGTCTGTCAAGTGTCCTTTTAAGCTTGTTCCATGACGAATCATAGGTGGAATGTCGAACCCTTGCGGAAGGCGTAAAAAGTTCAAGACATATAATGCTTTGCTTAGTCTGTCATGTGGAGTAGTACAGTCAGTTCCCCCTTTTTGTTTGTCAAGCTGATGCTTGAGAGTTCGATTCATCCTTTCTACCAAGGCCTGACCAGTAGGAGAATTTGGTATCCCTGTAATGTGCTTAACACCCCACAACTGAAAAAAGGTGGCAGTAGCTTTGGCGATATAACCAGGTGCGTTGTCTGTCTTGACCTGTGCAGGAACTCCCAAAGCTGCAAAAGCAGAACGTAAATGTCGTTGCACATGTGAACTAGTTTCACCAGTCTGAGCAGTGGCCCATATGGCGAAAGAATATGTATCAATAGACATATGCACATACTTCAGCCTGCCAAATTCAGGGACATGTGTAACGTCCATTTGCCACAATTCCAAGGCTCCTAATCCTCTTGGATTGACTCCTGCACCCAGCCCTACTGAGATGCGCTGACAATCTGCACAACTTTTAACAATACCTCGGGCTTCACTTTCGGACAATGAAAATTGCCGCTGTAAGACCTGAGCAGACTGATGGAGGAAACTATGAGAGTGTACTGCTTGCCCAAACCTATCTATTGGAGGTGGAACCGAGGCAGGAGATACAAGAAAATCAGCTCGGCGGTTTCCTTCAGCTAAATCGCCTTGAATTGTCAGATGACTACGGATATGTGTTATGAAGTATCGGTGTTGTCTCTCTTCGACCAACAACCATAGTTGCTTGAACAAAGACATCAGTTGTGCATCCTGAACCTCTTTGAGCAATGATCTTTCAATGCGAGCTACCACACCTACCACATACAAAGAATCACAAACAATATTCACTGGGCTATGAGCAAATCTGATAAACACTTCTATTACAGCCCTGAGTTCCAAATGCCGAGTTGATCCTTTCAGGTCAGTTAGTATCACATCGTGCCATTTTCCATCTGTTTTCCATGTAATTGCTGCTTTCTGCATTTTACCCCCTGCGTCAGTGAACACTGTGGGTCCTTTAACAGGAAATTCTGAGAGAAGAGGGGGACCCTCCTCCATTGATCCCATATTCAAAACTGACATTAACTTGTGTGGAGGGGAGAATGTCTTAATTAAAGCTTGAGAATCTAATAACGCAATCTGAAAAGGTAAGGAGTTCTGCAAAGCCCACTGTAAATATTCTGAAACGAGGGGAACAATGATATATGCAGGCTCAGCCCCTGAAATTTCGACTATTCTCTGCCTACCTTTCATTATAAGCTGAGCAAAGACCTCAACCCTGGTTGTAATGGTTCGTTTGAGTCGAAAATGCAAAAACACCCACTCTAAGATCTTTAACGGCTCCTTACCAGTTGTCCATTGCATTATGAGAGCAAAAGGATAGTTAGTATTGTTTACAATTAGTAGTCCAATTACATAATCTGGGTTCCACCTATGGCTGAAAGCTTTTACAAGTTTGGACAGAACCTTTTTCAGAGCAGCATCCGCCTCAGCAGTAAGCGTTCTAGGAGAGCTAATGTCACTATCCCCTTTTAGCAGTTTTACAATTGGAGCTAAATCCTCATTAGTGATCCCACAAATGGTCCGGACCCAATTCAGATCACCCACTAGTTTCTGTACATCATTTAAGGATTGAATGACAGGCCGACATACTATTTTCTGAGGTTTCACTGTGGACTGAGAAATTTCCCAACCAAGATATTTCCATGCTGGTTGAATTTGTAGCTTTTCTGGAGCAATTAGCAATCCTCTATGCTGCAATGTATCAGATACTTCATTTATCAACAAATCAGTCAAAAAAGTTTCCCCAGCTATTAATATGTCATCCATGTAGTGGTAAATCACTAACTCAGGATGAGATTTTCTGACTGATTGCAAGGCCCAAGCTACATAAATTTGACACATAGTTGGGGAATTTTTCATTCCCTGTGGCAAAACTACCCATTGATACCTTTTCGCAGGTTCAGCCTTATTTACAGAATTTATGGAAAATGCAAAACGTTTACAGTCGTCAGGATGCAAAGCAATGGTGAAAAAACAATCTTTCAAGTCAATTATTAAGATCTGCCAGTTTTCTGGAATCATGACAGGGGATGGTAATCCCGGCTGTAATGCTCCCATGTCTTCCATGGTATCATTAATTTTTCGAAGATCATGTAACAACCTCCATTTCTTTGATTTTTTCTGAATAGTAAACACAGGAGTATTCCAGGGACTTGTAGACGGCTCTAAATGCCCTTTTTCAAGCTGTTCCTGTACTAGCTCTTCGACATGGGCGAGTTTTTCTTTACTGAGCAGCCATTGATTTACCCATACTGGATCATCATTTTTCCACTGTAATTTCAGTACTGGTCACCCATCATCAATGGCCACTTCTAGAAATTTTGTTGTTTTGTCACCAGAGTTGCTCCTAGTTGTCCTAATACATCCCGTCCTAATAGAGAAACAGGGATAGACAACACATTTATGCAGTAAAGAACTAAATTACTCATGTTCTTCTGTATTATCACAAAATGCACATTTTGAGTCAACGGAATCTCATGATTTAACAGACTGTGAACTTATCGTACCATGTAACAAAGACCTATCAAAATTGCAACATTCTTAAACAGATACCCACAAAGAAAACAGGTTAATAAGGAAAGCATCTTGCAGACTTTAACAAGTTTTCTGACCTGTGTGTTATCAGTTAAGTCTCTCTCAGCTTGTTGAAGTTCAAATCGCCCTGCCTGTAAAAAAAACTGTCTGAAAAGATTTAATGATTTCTTGTCCGAGTGCTTTTCTATGTTTTAAAACACCTCCCAATACTGATTTTTTAGGAACACAACTGAAAACAATCATTCCTGACCCCATCTTGCAAGTAAAAACCTTGAGGGGGGGGGGGGAGGCGGGGGGGAAGCACAGGGCTGCTTGCAGCCTGAGTGGGAAGAGCAGGCAGAAGGTTTTATGGCGCACTTAAAAACAACTAGTGAAACCATTAACTCACATTCCTGACAAGCTGCTTGATTTTCAGAGAGACGGTAGACAGGAACACCTAATATGTACTGTAAAACTCGCAAATAACATGCTGATAGCAAACATTAGCATTCTCTACTGCTAATTTCAACACCAGTGCTTCCTTAACTTCTAAGTTTTCAATCTGCTTATTGATGGTCTCTTGAAGATGGTCAATAAATTGCATGTAATTCTCATTGGGACCCTGATTAACAGTTGCAAATGATTTGGCTGCTTTGTTGGTTTCAGGCACCTCTCTCATAGCTTGATATTGCTGACCGTTGGATTCACTCGCTAATAGCTGATCTGATCTTTCACACAGTTCTTTTGCCCAGTTCTTATCCGGCGGCTCCTTCTGTTCTCTTGTAGGAGTTAGAAGGATAGAAAGCGGTGAAGGCGGACACAAATCAGTAAAAGAATTGATATTACACTTATTTACGACTTTAGCATTCTCAACTTTCACCAGTCCTTTTGACAAATTATCTGACTCCAGTTCTTTGGACTTCTTGGTCTCTCCAGGGTCGTGTGATGGTACAGGAGGCCATCCACTCGGTAATTTTCCTCCCTCCACCCCGGACTGTTGTATCATTGGGGGTGCCGAAGGCACAACAGGGGATGGAGTAAGGAGGGTATCGAAAACACGAACTGGGTAAGCTTCACAGTTATTTTTAGAGTTCTTATCAGGCTGTAACGCTGCAAAAATTCCAGTAACCGCAGCCCGCTCAGCCTTAAATTCTTTTAAGGTGGAAATTATAAGCTTCCATGTAGTCGCTAATGATTTAGCTTCTTTATCTCCGTCGCTAACCTTATCCCATAATTTCTGCCCTATATCGTCCCAAAGTTCAATTTTAAAAGCTTTCTCAGCTTCTGTCGGGTAGCCGTTAGTTCTACAACAAACCAACAGTCTACGTATGTTACTTTCTTCATATTTAAGTCCTCTCATAGAGAGAATATGCAGGAGGATCTTAACTATAGCTTCTTCCTCTGAGGATATATTCTGCCCCATAACTTCACTCTTCCCTCCTCCTGCTCCCAGCCGCTCACCTTTCCCGGGGCCTTCTTCAACAAAATTTATCCGCGGAACGTCCGTACGTCTCCGCCCGGCTCTCAGTCCAGCTGAGCCGCCTCCGGCTGGGCCGCTCCAGGCTTTTCCCCGACCTTAGTGAGACACCGTTCGGAGTATCACGTCGGGGTCACCATTTGTTGGAACGATAAAGGACTCAGCACTCCGATTCAATGTGAATCACGCCAAAGCCATTTATTACAGAAACATGTCTCCTTATATACGCAACTATTCTCTAATCACGAATCCACGCTCCAAGCATGGATTCGCTAAATGAGTATCATGGGCAGTCCACAAGCTGGAGCCCCACTGATGATAGGTCTGACGACTCACTCCATGCTGAGGCCCTGTTAATGAAGAAACGCCCCTCTTTCTCACAGCAGATTCTGTTCTCCGCTTCTCGAAGTGGCCTTGAGATTCCTTTGGGCCTGACTAATTCAACAACATATCTCCATCTAACGAAACCCCTTCACAGGAGAGCAGCCTTGACAAGAAAGATTTGGGGAAATTGGTGGGTGAAAGACTGGACTGGAGCCATCAATGTGTGCTTGCAGCCCAGAAGGTCAAATGTATCTTGGGCGGCATCCAAAGGAGCATGACCAGCAGGTCAAGGGAGGGGATTCTGCCCCACTCTGGTGAGACCCCACCTGGAGTCCTGCCTCCAGCTCTGGAGCCCTCAGTACAGGAAAGACACGGAACTGTTGGAGAGGGTCCAGAGCAGGGTCACCAAGATGATCAGAGGGATGGAACAGCTCTGCTGGCAGGACAGGCTGGGAGAGTTGGGGTTGTTAAGCCTGGAAAAGAGAAGGCTCCAGGGAGACCTTATTCCCATGTTTCTGTACTTAAAACATGTCAATAAGAATGATGGGGACAGACTTTTTAGCGGGGCTTGTTGTGATAGGACAAGGGGTGATGGTTTTGAACTAGAAGAGGGGAGACTGAGGCCAGACATGTGGAAGACATTTTTCACAATGCGGGTGATGAAACACAACCACTGGTTGCCCAGAGAGGTGGTGGATGCCCCATCCCTGAAGAATTCCCAGGCCAGGCTGGATGGGACTCTGAGCAGCCTGATCTGCTTGAAGATGTCCCTGCCCATGGCAGGGGAGTCGGACTAGATGACCTTTGAAGCTCCCTTCCAACACTCTCTATGCTTGTATGATTCCTATCTCCAAGGAAAGCTCCACCATCTGGGAAATAACCCTTCAAGCACAGAATCACAGGATCCTAGAACCAGAAAATCATTTGATTTAGAGGAGACCATGGAGTCCAACCATAACCTAACTCTAGAACTAAACCATTTCCCAGAGAACCTTCTCTATACATCTTTTAGACACCGCCAGGAATGATGACTCAACCACTTCCCTGGGAACCCTGGTCACTGCTTCACAACCTTTTCCATGAAGAAGCGTTTCCTTATGTCCAATCTAAACCTCCCCTGGCACAACTTAAGGCCATTCCGTCTTGTCCTCTCCCTCGGTACTTGGGAGAAGAGATCAACATCCTCCATGTTTCAAACTCTTTTCAGGTAGTTGTGGACACTCATAAGGTCTCCCCTCAGCCTCCTGTTCTCCAGGTTAAACATCTCCTGTTCCCTCAACTGCTCCTCATCACACTTGCTCGTCAGCTCCTTACCAACTCCATTCCCTTCTCTGAACTTGCTCCAGAACCTCAAGGTCTTTTTTGTCATAAGGGGCTCAAAGCTGACCCCAGGACTCGAGGTGCAGACTCAGCAGTCCTCAGTACATGAGAACAATCACTGCCCTAGTCCTGCTGGCCACACTGCTGCTGATCCAGCCAGGATACCACTGGCCCTATTTGGCCACCTGGGCACATGCTGGCTTAGGTTCAACCACTGTCAACAACAGCCCCAGGTCCTTTCCGTCCTCAACAAATTTCTAGCCGTTCTTCCCTCAGCCTGTAGCGCTGCCTGGGGTTGTTGTGACCCAAGTGCAGGACCCAGCATTTGGCCGTGTTGAACCTCATACAATTGGCCTCAGCCCATCGATCCACCTGATCCAGATCTCTCTGTAGAGACTTCCTACCCTCTAGCAGGTCAACACTCCCAACAGACTTGGTGTCATCTGCAAACTTATTGAGGGTGCACGTGATCCCCTTGTCTAAATCCTTGATAAAGAAATTAAACAGAACTGGCACCAATACTGAGCCCTGGGGACACCACTCATGACCGGCCACCAACTGGATTTGGCTCCGTTCACCACAACTCCTTGGGCCCGACCCTCCAGCCAGTTCTTTATCCATCGCAGATACACCATCCAGTCCATGAGCTGCAGCTTCTCCAGGAGATGCTGTGGGAAACAGTGTCAAAGTCTTACTAAAGCTTCCCTCATCCCCTATACAGGGTGCCTTGTCATGGAGGAGATCAGGTTTGTCAAGCAGGACCTGCCTTTCTTAAACCCATGCTGCCTAGGACTGATCACCTGGTTGTCCTGTGTCTGCCACATGATGGCACTCAGGATGATATGATCCATACTATTCCCTGGGACTGAGATCAGGTTGACAGGACTGTAGTTCCCTAGATCCTTCTTATGTCCCGTCTTGTAGATGGGTGTCACATTCACCAACTTTCAGTCAACTGGGACCACCCCACTTAGCCAGGATTGTTGGTAGATAATGCAAAGAGGCTCAGGGATCACCTTCGCCAGCTCCCTCAGCACCCTTGGGTGTATCTGGCCACATAGACCTGTGGGTGTCCAAGTGGTGTAGCAGGTCACCAACCATTTCCCCTTGGATTGTTTGGACTTCATTCTGCTCCTCATCCCTGTCTTCTGTCTCAGGGGGCTGGATACCTGGAGCACAACTGTTCTGACTATTAAAGACTGAGTCAAAGGAGGTTTCATGTACCTCAACCTTTCCCTGTTCTTTTGTCAATATATTTCCTTGTGCACCCAATGAAGGATGAAGTTTCTCCTTAGCCCTCCTTTTTTTTGCTGAAGTATTTATAGTTTGTTTTTTTCCGTTTGATGGCACTGCTCAGATTCAGCTACAGTTGGGCTTTAGCCTTTCTGATTTCTTCATGAACAGCTTCATGACATCCTTGTAGTGATACAGGGAATTAACAATTAACTAATTAACACTTAAAAACTAACACTTGACACTTAAGGAACTAACCCTACCCCACATCACTAAAGACACTTAGAGAGCTGACCCTTTAACCCACATCACTCTTGCCCTGCCTTGCTTAACTCCGTGTAACTTATTGTACGAAAAACAGGAGTTCACTGACACCTTGCAAAGATAATAATCCTTGGTGCATCCTTGGGTGAACCAGATTACAGAGTCTTGGGCACAGGACAGGAGATACGCCAGTTTTAACTGACTCAGCAGTCTGAGACCTCACCAACTCATCACACTGGAACAAAGGTGACCGTGTACAGAGAAAGAGGACCCGGGTTCACAATCACTGCACAGCTGCAACCAGGAGGAGCCGGAGATGGAGACTCTGGAAATGGTCTCCTGAACTCATTGTAATAAGAACCGCCCTCTTGGGGACAGGTTATGAATATGTATGAATGTGTTCCTAAAACTGTCATGAATATGTAACACTTTACTGCATTTAACCAAGTTCAAAGCTACTGTAATTTTACTCACGCATTAGGTGAAATGATTCCCCGTGTGTCCAGCGTCGTAAATAGATGCATACCCTCTTTATAACCTCAAGGGTTGTAAGGTCATTCTGCACCTCTCAAGCAAGTTTGGGGCTGGGACACTGAGGTGATTGGTGACCATTGCCAGGTGAATGAAAGAAGCTGGATGATCTGTGAGGAACTCACAGGCATTTCCAACTTCACAGAAAACCAGACCCTTACTGTTAGAGCAACAGCACTTGACATAAAACCCACCCCAAAACACGAAACACTCACAGTGACCACAGGAAAAGCCTTGGAAAACATTTGAGAAAGATCTACCAGGTTCCAGGGGTCAGGGCTCAGCCATTCTGGTGATGAACAAGCATCAAGGGCTGACATGGCATCAGAGCCACCTCCACATGGCCCTCACCACCTGTAACCAGTGTCTCCAAGTCTTTCCTTGACCAGCCTCCAGGGACAGGGACCTGCACTGGTTGTTTCCTTCACAGCTGTGTCAGTTATGGCCCTTCATGGGGTCTCAAACACCCTCAGAAACTTGGGGTTTGTTTCTGCATTTTAGTTCATGAGAGGTTTGTTCATTGTTTCAGTAGCTGCAGTTCAGGATCATGGCAGCAGAGGGCTCATGAACATCGAAAATGCTCTTACAAGCCAAGGCTCTGTGCAGCATTTTCCTAAACACTTCAAGTCTGGTGTGGATGATTAGGGAGGTTTCAGGAATAGTCAAATGAAAAGCATTTCCATAATAAACAGCAAAGAAGCCAAATTTCTTCTATTTCCTTCCCTGCTCGCCCTTCCCTCCCTTTCCAGAACAGGTGGTATCAGCAGCCTCCAGTTCATATTGATGTGGTGCATCTCCTGATAAAGAGAGAATATGTCAGAAAAGTGGGTGCCTAAATCACCATGTGAGTGAGGAGACAGACCAGGACACCTTAAGAGGAATCACACTCCTCTGGATCAAAAGGTGGTTGTACCTGGGAATCTCAGGTGCTGTGCAGACTGACACTTGTGTTCAGGGAGCTGGTCAAGTGACCCATCTCCTGTTCTGTAATGGTGTCTGAGTTTGCTCAGGTCACCCCTGACTTGAGCCCCATCCACCGCTGGGTGTTCTCCAGACTCCTGCCTTCAGGAACAAAGTCCCAGGAGACCTTGCTGGTGAAGATGGAGGCAAAGAAGCCATGAAGAACCTCAGTCCTGTCTGATTCTACTCTTATGAATTCAGCAGCAGGCCCATGTTACCCTTGTCTATTCTGCTGTAAGGAAGATGAAGCAGTTCATCTTGCTGCCCTTACACTCCCCTGCAGGTATCAAGGTCAGGGCAGCTTTGGCATCATCCCCACATCCGTGGACAAGGTTTCTAAATTCCTCCTTTGCAGCTTCCCCTGCTTCCACCTCCTGTGTGCTGCCTTTTTGCCCTGGAGCTATGTCAGTTCAGACGAGCAGCCTCATAAGACAAACAGTTCTTTACATGGTACTTAGAGACAACATTTTGTGCTTGGAGCAGGCTGTCCTGTAAGGCTGATCAGATTTCCTGAGCTCCTTCATCCTACCCAGACTACTGCCATGTCACCACGTTGCCCGCCATCCCCCACTATGTCAAAGTCTTCTCCTCTGGAGCCCACCAGCCTGTGCTCTGCTGCTGGCCTTCCTCCCTCCCCTCTGGTGCCTGCGAACCCACTGCTTCCAGGTCACAACAGCCAGGGTGGACACTGATGTTCACATCCCTCACCAGCTCTTTTTGTTTTCCAGTTCCAGATCCAGGTGAGAATCACCCTTGTTGCCCACCAAGCGGACATGTTAAGCAGTTGGCCCAAGATCCTCTGGACTGCTGGCACCTGCAACTTTGCCAGGCCACTGAATGTCAGTCAATTACAGTTCCCGATAGGAAACTGCTCATCAACTGGTGACTTCTTCAGGTTGCTGACAGAAGATATTTTCCACTACTTCTCCATAATCCAGCATTTTATAACACCCAAAGCACTGTCACCCTGTGCTGGTTTATATAACAAGTCTTGGAACTGGAGGTGAGTGTGGCTGTGCTACAGTTGTCACCTCTCTGAGAAGACAACAGGAGTTTGATCAACATCAGACAGCGTCCATTTCAGCTGGCACCAAGATGGACCCAAACATCGCCAAATCTGAGCCACTCAGTGATGCTGGCAGCACCTCTGGGATATTGTATTTGGGAGAGGGTAAAAAATGCTGCACAACAGCAGGTGGGAGAGAGGAGGGAGGAGATGTGAGAGAAAAGCACTGCAGACACCAAGGTCATATCCCATAGGACCCAAGCAGGTCCCTCAGCAGGCCAGAGCTTGCTCTCCTGAAATCCTGCTCTTGGCCTTGTGATCATCTCCCAGGAGCCTCAGCTCCACTTTCCCATCCCTGACTGTTCCATCCTGATCAACTCTGTGGTTTGTAAGTGTGAAGTCCCACAGGGCACCTCACCTCACTGAGTCCTCAGTCACCTGTGTCAGGAAGATGTTGTCAATGAGCTCCAGTCCCTCCTTGATGGCCGGTACCTTGCAGATATTGGGATATCTCAGGTCTGCCACGAGGACACCACCCTGACAACATGAGGCTTCTTTCATTTGTCTGAAGGAGGCCTCATCTCATTCCTCTTCCTGATCAGTGTCTCAGTAGCTGATGTCCAGTGACCACAACATTGCCCATGTTGTTCTGCCCTCTCATGCTGACTCCTCAGTGTTCAGCTGACATTTTTCCTCCCCAGACGCAGCTCCACACATTCCTGCTGCTCTCCCACATGAAGGGAAACTATCCCTTTGACTCCAGACCTCTGGCATTACGAGTATCAGACCCACAAGACCCCACTGTTTCCCCAGGAGACGATATGTATAGTGCCCTGTAATGCCTCATGTTGGCAGAGACACCTTCATCAGGATAAGCCAACTGCATGCAAACTTTAGTAGTTGAGCAAATGGAGCTACAGTCCAGGGAGAGTCCAGACCTTGTGAATACCTGGTATTCACCCATCAGAAATCTCTGATTTTTGACGAGATGAAACGACGAGTTCTCAGTGACCCTGAGGAGAAGGGCCTGGGCACTCCAAGGTCCCCACACCAGCCCGTGGTGCACGCTCTCCATGAACAAGGCAGCTGCACACGGGGCTGCATGAGGAGGAGCGTGGGGACCCAGACACCTGGAGTTCTCACCCCATTCGGTTCAGCACTGGTGTGACCCCACACACACGGGGGTGTGCCAGTGTGCGGCTTCCCAGTTTGGAGAAGCAGGGAGGAACTGGAGAGTGCAGGGCTCTGCCAAGGCAGGTTCAGGACCTTGTGCACATGGTGTGGGATGCTGAGGGACCTGGGCTGCTTTGACTCAGCAGCACTGGGGAGGATGCAGCAGTGGAGGAGTAGCCTGAGAGTGCTTGAAGGGTGGTTTCAGAGGTGGTGGAGGTTTTCTGCATACTGGGAAAGAGCATGAGAAAGAAATAATGGCACAAAGTGCAGCTGGGGAAGCCCAGGCTGGACATGAGCAGCAAGGAATGTGACTGGAAGGGCAGTGCTGTGGTGGAGCAGGTCAGCAGAGGGAGTCTGCATCAGCCCAAGGCTTTGTGCTTCAAGGAACAGCTGGGGAGGATGCAGAGCTCTCAGCAAAGGGAGGAAGATGCTCAGACAAGAGCAAGGTGGGGCAGCAGGGGGGATGTCTGCAGCCTGCAGGGAAAGAGGTGCAGGGGATGCCACAGCACAGGACAGGCTGTGGTGGAGATGATCAAGGGAGGTAAAGACGCTGAAAGCCCCCACCAGACATGAGCTCCTTCTCCCTTTGGCTACGGCTGTTGTCTGCACCTCTGATGCCTGTGAGGAGACACCTTGTCCTTCCAGCACAGGGGCCTCATGGCCTCCTTGTCCCCAGCCAGGAACCTGGGAGGTGTGGGACCATAGTCCTGCCCTTGGCCTTGCACAGCCCCACATCACACTGTCCAGGAAGGGCTCTGGGCAAGGTGGGAGGGACAGGATCTGCCTTCCCAGGGCTGTGAGTCAGGGCTTTTCCCTTTGATTAATGAAACACAACCAGGTTTATTCTGCATCAGAGGGACATTTACTTTGCTTTTCCTGACCAGTCATCACTGTCTCCAGTTTTCTGCTCTAACCAGACCCTGGGGACAGTTGCTGAGTGATGTTCCTCAGTGGGACCCATTAACATAACAAGAAACTTTGAAGTTTGAATCTGACTTTGAGTTCTTGAAAGTTTCTTCAACTTCCACTCCGGGTCTGAGGTTTATGGAATCTGTACCAAACCCACCAGAGGCATCATTAAAGCGCCTTGGGCTGCGCCTGTGCTGCTGGGCTCCTGGGACAGGGGGAGCTCATGGCAAGCGGCAGCGCTGCAGAGAGACAGCTCTGCCCAGGAGCAGCTCCTCTGTAAAGCACACCAAGGCTGAGGGCTCTGCCTGCAACGGGAGACGAGCCAGAAAGAGAGGGGAAATGCAGCCTGGGGTGGGAGGTTTGCTGTGAGTTCACAAGGAGAAAAATCTTCACACAGAGTAGGTCTGTGGCTGCACGTCATTGCCTCTGCAAATCATGGTGGGATTTCCTGACACTGGTACAGCAAACGAGACAGGTAAGTAAAACTATCAGAAACTTTCTTGCATAGCTAAGGAGGACATGCAGCAGAGCAGGGAATTCCTTCATGAACCATCAGAGGCAGCTGCCGCCTGCTGAGGGTGACTCCAGGTGTGTGAAGCTGTTTCTGCACCCAGGGTTGCCCAGGGCTGACCTGCAGAGCAGCGTCCCTGCCAAGGAGATCCCCACAGGTCTGTGTAGAGAAGCTGTGGGTGGAAGGAGTGTCCCCTATCAGGGCAGGAAAGGTGCTTCTGCTGTGGAGAGGGTGCTGTGTGGGTCAGCACTGCTCACAGCTCCAGATCACCCCCAGCATTTTTCCAAGGGGATGCCTCAAGAAGATCAATGCAAGGATTACCAGACAGATAAGGAGCTTTCCTGAGCCTGTCTTTTCAGTTTCCTATCCCAAGGGGTGTGGAGTGCAGGAAAGGATAAAATGAAAACGAGTTCTCATGATTAAACAAGTCCCTGAGACTCCTGAACTGCAACTCTGAGTGATCAGTACATCTGTCAGAAGGCTCATAACATCCCTTCACCACCCCTCTGCCTGTGCACAGCACCTGCATCACCTTTGCTGGACCCCTCAGCCTCAGTCTGATGTGTCCTGTTTTCCAGCCTGCAAACAGGAAGATGCCCCCAGGCAGTGCCCTGTGAACAGGCAGGATCTGTAGGGCCAGGGGGAGGACACAGAGGGTGGGATGGGGTCTGTGAGCACTGACAGGGAAGAGACATGGACAGGGAAACACCTCCCAGGGGGAGAATCTCCAGGCACCAGGGAAATGATCAGAAATGAGAGGAAACTAAACCCGGAATTGTTATGGGAGGGAGAACAGAGAAAAGTCCCTGTGATCCCCTGCAGTGCAGATCCCTCTGTGAGCAGCCCCCTGGCCTCCTGTCCCACCCAGCAAGGCCTCTGCCCTCAGGGCCGGGGGCTCCAAGGCATGGAGCAGCTCCTGTGCAGCCAGAGCTCCAGTTCCTCTGCAGAGCACAGGGGCTGAGAGCAGCTGCCCGGCAATGTTGGTGTCTGGGAGGTGGCTGCACAGCTGGGGAAGGGTGACGCTGTCTGAGTGCCTGGCTGCCTCTGCCCTGGCCTCTCTCACACCCACCCTCACCGCATTGTCCTTCTTGCTCCCCTGCTCTGGGTCACTGCTGTTGGGATCTTGTTCTTGCTCTCAGGCTCTCTGGGGATGGCAGTTTCAGCTGCAGAGTCACAGCCTGATCTTGTGGGTCCTTTCCTGCAGGTGTGTCCATGGGAACACGTGTCCCAGCTTTGCTCTGACCTGTGGGGTGTGGGCAATGCAGTCTGTGGGGCTGGGGAATGAGCTGAGTCTCCCTGAATCAAATGCCATCATTAGGACACTTGGCTGTCTCATTGAGGTGTCCTTCGATGCTGAGTGATTCCCTCTAAGATGCAGACATGTTCTATAGCATCTTTGTGTTAGCAGTGGTTTGATATGACCAAACTGATCCCTAGAACTTGTCTCTACCCCCAACTGCCAAGTTGGGGTGACTTATCAAGACCCCATTTTGTAGAGGCCCTGCTCTTCATTGTATCATAGAATCATAAAATCACTTCAGTTGTAAAATCGAGTCCAGCCATAAGCTTACCGAACACTAGCACTAAACCATGTCCCTAAGAACCTCATCTAAATGCCTTTTAAACCCTTCCAGGGATGGTGACTTCAACAATGCCGTGGGCAGCCTGTCCCAACACCTGACAATCCTTTCCAGGAAGAATTTTTCCTAATATCCAATCTAAATCTCCTGTGGCACAACTTGAGGCCATTTCCTCTTGTCCTATCACTTGCTACGTGGCAGAAGAGACCAACACCCTCCGTGCTCCAGCCTCCTTTCAGGTAGTTGTAGACAGCAATAAGGTCTCCTCTCAGCCTCCTCTTCTCCAGGCTAAACCGTACCGGTTCCCTCAACTGCTCCTCATAGAGAGCTCCAGCCATGGAGATGAAGGAACGTCTCCTGGAAAATGAAAGAGTGCATGTAGCTTGTGGAGGGTCTATGAAAAATGGATTTGATTTTGTTCAGAGATATCTCCGCTAACTTGTTAGTATTTTCCCTCCTGTGACAGGTCACATGCCCACAGGCAGCAAATGTCCAACAGCAGCTCCATCACCCAGTTCCTCCTCCTGCTGTTCGCAGACACACGGGAGCTGCAGCTCTTGCACTTCTGGCTCTTCCTGGGCATCTACCTGGCTGCCCTCCTGGGCAACGGCCTCATCATCACCACCATAGCCTGGGACCAGCACCTCCACACCCCCATGTACTTCTTCCTCCTCAACCTCGCCCTCCTCGACCTGGGCTGCATCACCACCATCGTCCCTAAGTCCATGGCCAACTCTCTGTGGGATACCAGGGTCATTTCCTATGCAGGATGTGCTGCACAGCTCTTTCTGTGTTTCTTTTTCATTTCAACAGAATATTCTCTTCTCACTGTCATGTCCTACGACCGCTACGTTGCCATCTGCAAACCCCTGCACTACGGGACCCTCCTGGGCAGCAGAGCTTGTGTCCACATGGCAGCAGCTGCCTGGGCCACTGGGTTTCTCTATTCTCTGCTGCACACGGCCAATACATTTTCACTGCCCCTGTGCAAGGGCAATGCCCTGGACCAGTTCTTCTGTGAAATCCCCCAGATCCTCAAGCTCTCCTGCTCGGGCATCTACCTCAGGGAACTTGGGCTTCTGGTGGTCAGTGTCTGGGTAGGATTTGTGTGTTTTGTGTTCATCGTGGCGTCCTATGTGCAGATCTTCAGGGCCGTGCTGAGGATCCCCTCTGAGCAGGGACGGCACAAAGTCTTTTCCACCTGCCTCCCTCACCTGGCCGTGGTCTCCCTGTTTGTCAGCACTGCCATGTTTGCCTACCTGAAGCCCCCCTCCATCTCCTCCCCCATCCTGGACCTGTTGGTCTCTGTTCTGTACTCGCTGATACCTCCAGCAGTGAACCCCCTCATCTACAGCATGAGGAACCAGGAGCTCAAGGATGCCCTAAGGAAACTGATGGAGGGATGCATTTCAAAAATAATAAAGTGTTCAGCATCTTCTCTTTAATGGATAACAGTTTTAATGGAACTTATTAGAGGCCCAGACCTGTGTGTGTGTGTGGTGGTGGTGTTTATTTTTTAATAAATCATGATATTTTAGTCATCTCCTTTCTAACTCACTGTCTTCTTTTCCTTTTAAACCCACTGGCTGTATAAATATGGAGCCATGCTCTCTGTGTATTTAAACAAAATAAAAGGCTCTGCAGTGATGTTTTTCACTGATATTCTTCCTCCAAGGCTTTTCTGGAGGTTCAGGGAGAGTTATTGTGTGTGGGAGAAGGGCGAAAAATGTCCAGCATGGCAGCCCTGCCAGGGAGCACCAGTGCTTGTTCTTCCAGAGCTGTTCTGGTTCCACTGCCACACTCTCCTTCTCATCCCTTGTGTTGCTGCAAGGCCTGAGTGCTCTGGCAGCTTGGTCCCCGTCCTGCTGTGTGTCAGTGCTGTGAGCGCAGGCAGGGACAGGCAATGGGCACTGCTGTGACAGAGCTGGCCTTTGTAAAAGCACTTCTATAAAGAACCGAAAATGCTCTTACAAGCCAAGGCTCTGTGCATCATTTTCCTAAAGGCTTCAGGTCTGGTGTGGATGATCAGGGAGATTTCAGGAACAGCCAAACAGAGAACATTTCCACAGGAAATAGCGGTAAAGCCCCACTTCTTCTATATCCTCCTCTGCTTGCCCTTCCCTCCCTTTCCAGAACAGGTGGTAGCAGCAGCCTCCGGTTCATATTGATGTGTAGCATCTCCTGATAAAGACTGAAAATGTCACAAAAGAAGGTGCCTAAATCACTTTATGAGTGAGGGGATAGGCCAGGACACCTCTGGAGGAATCACACTCCTCTGCACTAACAAGGTGGGTGTTCCTGGGAATCTCAGGTGCTGTGCACAGTGATACTTGTGTTCAGGGAGCTGGTCAAGTGACCCATCTCCTGTTCTGTAATGGTGTCTGAGTTTGCTCAGGTCACCCCTGACTTGAGCCCCATCCACTGCTGGATACTCTCCAGACTCCTGCCTTCAGGAACAAAGTCCCAGGAGACCTTGGTGGTGAAGATGGAGGCAAAGAAGCCATGAAGTACCCCAGTCCTGTCTGATTCTACTCTTAGGAAGTTCAGCGGCAGTCCCACGATCACCCTGTCTATTCTCTTACTGTAAGGAAGCTGTATCAGCTCATCTTACTGTGCTTCCCCTTCAGGTATCAAGTCCAGGGCAGCTTTGGCATCATCCCCACATCCATGGACAAGGTTTCTAAATTCCTCCTTTGCAGCTTCCCCTGCTCCCACCTCCTGTGTGCTGCCTTTTTGCCCTGGAGCTCCATCAGTTCAGACAAGCAGCCTCATGACATAAATGCTTCTTTTCATGGGTACTTGCAGAGATCATTCTTGAGCTTGGAGCAGGCTGTCCTGTAAGGCTTCTCATGTCTCCTGAGCTCCTTCACCCTGCAGACCAACTTCCATGTCACCACATCGCCCACCAGCCCCCAGTACGTCAAAGTCTTCTCCTCTGGAGCCCACCAGCCTGTGCTCTGCTGCTGGCCTTCCTCCCTCCCCTCTGGTGCCTGGGACCCCACTGTGTCATGGTCACAACAACCAAGGTGGACACTGATGTTCACATCCCTCACCAGGGTTTCCTTGTTTCCCAGTTCCAGATCCAGGTGAAGATCACCCTCACTGGCCCACAAGGCAGCTCTGTCGAGCAGTTGGCCCAAGATCCTTTGGACTGTTGGCACCTGCCACTTCTCCAGGCCAGTGAATGTCAGGGCAAGTACAGGAGTTTGACCGATGTGAGACAGAGCCGATTTCAGCTGGCTCCAAGATGGATCCACTCCTTCCCAAATCTGAGCCACTCAGTGATGCTGGCAGCACCTCTGGGATATTGTATTTGAGAAAGGGTAAAAAACGCTGCACAACAGCAGGTGGGAGAGAGGAGGGAGGAAATGTGAGAGAAAAGCACTGCAGACACCAAGGTCATATCCCATAGGACCCAAGCAGGTCCCTCAGCAGGCCAGAGCTTGCTCTCCTGAAATCCTGCTCTTGGCCTTGTGATCATCTCCCAGGAGCCTCAGCTCCACTTTCCCATCCCTGACTGTTCCATCCTGACCAACTCTTTCTGGTTTGTAAGTGCGAAGTCCCACAGGGCACCTCATCCCACTGACTCCTCAGTCACCCGTGTCAGGAAGATGTTGTCAATGAGCTCCAACCCCTCATGGATGGCTGGTACCTTGCAGATACTGGGATATCTTAGGTCTGCCACGAGGACACTGCCCTGATAACATGTTCTGGTTTTGTTAAAAAACAAATTTCTCTTTTAGTGAATTTGCCTGTCAGCTAAAGCCTTCATATTAGCTGCATTTTCCTGGACCACCCGACACATGTTTCGGTTAAACCTAGCAATGGAATGCAAACTTATTGATAAGCACGGATGGACATCTCGCGAGAGGGGAAATGAGAAACTGGTGACCGAGAGGCTGACCAACGGTGTATAACATTCCATTCACGTGAATACTTCATATAAAAGTGGGAGATCACGAGGATCTTGTCCCTTTTTTCCTTCCCTTCTGCTCATGGCCGACATTAGGAGAGGACCTTGCTGGTCGTCCCTGCGAACTGAGGCCAGTGACAGACTGAATCCAGCTCCGGTTGGCTACAGAGTCTAATCCAGGACTTTGGGTGCTGGCTCTGCAGTTGCTGAGACTTACAAGATTGGTTTTTTATATTTTCTATTATTTTCTCTATTCTTATTAGTAGCATTAGTAAAACATCTTTAACTTTTCCAACTCTCTTCTCTCTGTCTTCTTTCCCTCCCGATCGCCTGTCCTGAGTGGGAAGGGGGGAGAGGGAGGAGCAAAAAGGGGGAAGCGAGGGGGAGAGGAGGTTAACAATACATCTGCCAGGGTTTGATTGTCACCCCGCAATCTTAACCCTCGACCATGGGTCATTTGCCCCGCTCCCTGAACACAAGTATTGCTGTGCTGTGGCACCTGAGATTCCCAGGTACAACCACCTCTTGGTCCAGAGCAGTGTGACTCCTCTTAAGGTGTCCTGGCCTGTCTCCTGTCTCAAGTGGTGCATCAGGTACCCACTTTACAGACATATTGTTTTGCCTTCATCAGTAAATACTCCAGATCAATCAAAATTAGAGATTGCTGATACCAACTCTTCTGGAAATGTGGCAGAGCGAGAGAGGGGAAGGAGACAGAAGAAATACTGTTTTATTGCTCTTTATTGTTGAAATGGTCTCTGTTTGACTATTCCTGAAATCTCCCCAATCATTCACACCAGACTCGAAGCCTTTGGGAAAATGATGCACACAACATTGGCTTATAAAGAGCACTTAAGCTGTTAGTGAGCATTCTGCTGCCATGGTCCTGAATTGCAGGTACTGGAAGAATGAACAAACCTCTCACGAAGTGAAAGGCAGAAGCAAACCCCAAGTTTCTGAGGATGTTTGGGACCCCATGAAGGGCCATCGCTGACACAGCTGTGAAGGAAACAACCAGTGCAGGTCCCTGTCCCTGGAGGCTGGTCAAGGAAAGACTTGGAGACACTGGTTACAGGTGGTGAGGACCATGTGGAGGTGGCTCTGATGCCATGTCAGCCCTTGATGCTTGTTCATCACCAGAATGGCTGAACCCTGACCCCTGGAACCTGGTAGATCTTTCTGAAATGTTTTCCAAGGCTTTTCCTGTGGTCAGTGTGAGTGTTTCGTGTTTTGGGGTGGGTTTTGTGTCAAGTGCTGTTGCTTTAACAGCAAGGCTCTGGTTTTCTGTGGAGTTGGAAATGCCCGTGAGTTCCTCACAACTCGTCTAGTTTCTTTCATTCACCTGGCAATGGTCACCAATCACCTCAATGTCCCAGTCCCAAACTTGCTTGAATCCTCTATTTGGATCCACACCCCATCACTCCAGGAGGTTCATTCATCCACCAGGCTCATGGATGATTCCTGAGGACCATCCAAGTGTGGGCAGTGTAAGAGAGGAGCAGAGCAGGGTCAGCTCATGGGCCATGGCTGAGCACAAACACCCCAGCAGCAGCCATTCCCCATCTCCCAGGCACAGCCATGCCCACAGGATGGAAATGTCACTGCCATACATGATTAGCCCAAGAGAGGCCTTTCTTCCTTCCATATTCCCAGGAAAATCTTCCTCCTGTTCCTCCTCCACCTGCAGACATCAACTGCTTTCCCTTTCTGGGCTCAGACATGGCTGGAAGGGTTCACTGAAGCCATCAGCCATCTCATTGCTTCTCCCTGACAGGCCCTGACCCTCTCCCACACCTACACATGGCCAATCACGGCTGCTCAGGCCTCCCGCTCTTCAGAAGAGGCCTTGAGCTTCTTGGTTCTTCATGGTGCTTATTATGAACTTCCTCGCTCTCTCCAGAGTTCATGGTGAGCTTTCTTTTCCATAACAGCCCCTTTATGACCATGTCTTACTAAATGGCTGTCTCTTTATGATCATTTGTGCAGAAAGGGCAGTCACAGGACAGCACCCAATGTGTCAAAACTGATGCCGAGTGTAATGCCGTAAAGAGCTGATGAGTTACCCCTGTGTCTGTGTCTCTCCTGGAAGGAGTCTGTCCCAAGAAGGGGATCCAGCTCCTGCCACTCTCTGCAGAGGCACATGAGCAGTGTCCGTGCACCTGGGGACACAAAGGGTGACGTTTGCCAGACCACCCTTCATCTGAACCCCTTAGATGTGTGCTTGTGGATGAGGTTTGAAGCCTTATAGTGCCAGTACCTATCTAATTGTCATTGTCAGAGGGGCTACCACAGATGCGGGGTACTATTTTACAGATATTTAAATATAACTACACATTCCAAGACAAATTCCACAAACACTTGAAGGATTATTCATGCTTTTTAACATGATTATCCACAGGAGGCCACCAGCTTTGCATCTCAGGAACTGGGATGCCAGAGTTCAAGGGCAGGATGGTTTGGGCTCTGTCCTGGGATCTGGAAACTGAAACGTGCTCCCATCTCCCAGCCCCCTGCCCTCCTCAGTGAGGGTGTGAGACATTCTGCCAGCGAGGGCTGAACTCACAGTCATGACCAGTATCTTATGGCCAACTGCAGCCAATGGTGTCCTGCCAGCTCAGGGCTGGAGTTTCCATTGCTGGAGGTGTTTAAAAGTCGTGATAATGTGGCGCTTTGGGACATGGTTTAGTGGTGGCCTTGGCAGTTTTTGATTTATAGTTGGACTCCATGTTCTTAAGGGTCTTTTCCAGCCTCAATGATTCTATGATTGTATGGTTTGGGTTGAAACCATTTCAGTTCCATCACCTCCAGCTTCCCTCAGAGGCTGCTGTTGTGTGGCACAACTGTTCTGGCTCTCCAGGCAGGTTGGGCACTGGTTTGGTGCCTGCATTGGCAGTTTTCCCCTTCCTGGGGTAAAAGGCTGTTGAGGAGAGACAGTTGTAGAGATTTGGGTCACAGGGGTTTGAAGCAATCCTTTCAAAATCTGAGCAGGCTGGGCTTTGGAGCCCAGGAAAAATGGAGATGCTCTGAAGGATGTTTTTGAACAGTGGTACTGTCACTAGTAACAGAAACAGGGAACTCCTTATTCTCATGATGATGATGATGATAAACTGAAGCTCTTTAAGTTCATTCCTAGCAGCCATTCTTGCTTTTCTAAAAATGTACTACACCTCAGTAGTTGTGTCTTGAACAAAGTTCTTAGAACAATGCTTTTTCCCCTTTTTTTTTTTTTTAATAATTTTAAAAATACACCTCCAGGACAGAATTATCCCAAAATCATCCTTCTTTCATAACTTTTGGGGGTTTTTTTTGCTTTTCCGTGTTTGACGTGGAGGTGGCATAGGAGAATATTGCCTTCTTGAGAGCAAGGTGGCACCAGCCCAGCTCTGACCTGTCAGAATAAACCTGGTACCAAGTGCCCAAGACCCCATGTGTGCAAAGAATTTGCTTCAGAGCACAGACATGATATGACCAAAGATTGATGAATGTCTCTCTGGACCTAGGAGTATAAAACCAGAATATATTGCCTAAACTCATCCAAGTGAAGATATTCCCATCCACAGTTTACAGAAATTAGATACTTTACTGTAAGATTCCTGGTGTCCTGTGTAATGATGGGACAAGAAAATATGATTCTCATACTGAATTATTTTTTAATACAAAGAACATAATGCTGGCAAGAAGTGTCTGTTCAGAGGAGAGAGAATCAACATCACTGATTACTTGAGGCTGTTTGAAAGGATGTGCCTCTGCAGTCCCAGGGACACGTGGAGGGAGCCCAGAGGGGACAGAGAAAGGGACATCATGGGCTGCTCCTGTGCTGCTGAGCTGGGCTGGGCTCCTGGGACAGAGGGAGCTCCTGGCAAGCGGCAGCGCTGCAGAGAGACAGCTCTGCCCAGGAGCAGCTCCTCTGCACACGCAGCAGGGCTGAGGGCTCTGCCTGCAGCACCGAGGGCACAGGAGCCAGGCACAGAGAGGGAAAGGCAATGTAGGTGGTTCGTTGCTGAGAGCTCATTGAAGGACAAATCTTCACAATCCTTACACGGTAAGTCTCTGGCTGTGGGACAGTGCAGCTGCATTTCCTGGAGGGAGACCCTAAAGATGATACATCCCACAATTTACAGGATCTGTCAGGTCTCTCTCACAGTATCTCTGTTACAGAGAAGAACACACGCCAGAGCAGGGCTTCCCTGCGGCACCATCAATGAGAAAGGGCATCATGGCACCTTCTGCTGAGGGTGACTGCAGGGGGAGCACCCAGGGGTGCCCAGGGCTGTCCTGCAGAGCAGGGTCCCTGCACCCCCGGCTGTGCTGGGGCAGGAACTCTGCCACCTGCCAGGGTCAACGCTCAACCTGCCCGGGGAGATCCTAACAACCAGAAGGGGAGAAGATGTGACTGGAAGGAGCAAACCCTATAGGGCAGGAAATGTGTTTCTGCTGTGGAGAGGGTGCTGTGTGGGTCAGTGGTGCTCACAGCTCCAGATAACCCCCAGCATTTTTCCAATCGGATGCCTCAAGGACAAGATCAGTGCAAGGATTACCACACAGAAAAGGAGCTTTCCTGAGCCTGTCTTTTCAGTTTCCTTTCCCAAGGGGTGTGGAGTGCAGGAAGGGATAAAATGAAAATGAGCTCTCATGCTTAAACAAGTCACTGAGACTCCTGAACTGCAACTCTGAGTGATCAGTACATCTGCCAGAAGGCTCATAACATCCCTTCACCACCCCTCTGCATCGCCTTTGCTGGACCCCTCAGCCTTAGTCTGACCTGTCCTGTTTTCCAGCCTGCAAACAGGAAGATGCCCCCAGGCAGTGCCCTGTGAACAGGCAGGATCTGTAGGGCCAGGGGGAGGGCACAGAGGGTGGGATGGGGTCTGTGAGCACTGACAGGGAAGAGACATGGACAGGGAAACACCTCCCAGGGGGAGAATCTCCAGACAGCAGGGAAATGATCAGAAATGAGAGGAAACTAAACCCGGAATTGTTATGGGAGGGAGAACAGAGAAAAGTCCCTGTGATCCCCTGCAGTGCAGATCCCTCCTGTGAGCAGCCCCCTGGCCTCCTGTCCCACCCAGCAAAGCCTCTGCCCTCAGGGCCGGGGGCTCCAAGGCATGGAGCAGCTCCTGTGCAGCCAGAGCTCCAGTTCCTCTGCAGAGCACAGGGGCTGAGAGCAGCTGCCCGGCAATGTTGGTGTCTGGGAGGTGGCTGCACCGCTGGGGAAGGGTGACGCTGTCTGAGTGCCCGGCTGCCTCTGCCCTGGCCTCTCTCACACCCACCCTCACCGCATTGTCCTTCTTGCTCCCCTGCTCTGGGTCACTGCTGTTGGGATCTTGTTCTTGCTGTCAGGCTCTCTGGGGATGGCAGTTTCATCTGCAGAGTCACAGCCTGATCTTGTGGGTCCTTTCCTGCAGGTGTGTCCATGGGAACACGTGTCCCAGCTTTGCTCTGACCTGTGGGGTGTGGGCAATGCAGTCTGTGGGTCTGGGGACTGATCCATGTGTGTCTTGGGCTAAACGTGGGGTGCTGAGACCTTGGGAAAGGTTGGAAATGTTGTTCTCTGTGGTGGATGCCCCTGCTCTCAGCAGTGCCTGGTGGCTTTTCAGGGTAACATGGGAGTGTGATCAGCCTCTGTCTCAGAAAAGTGCCAGCCCAGGGCAGCTGGAGCAGGACAGAGGGACAGAGCAGCTGCCCTCACTCTGCACTGACCCACAGGCATCCTCTGGTCTCACAGGACTCACTCTGTTCTCCCTGAGTGCAGGAGAAATGCTGAGGGCTTCTGACACCCAACAACACTCCCCAGGGTGGGAGGGCAGAAGCAGCTGTAGAAACACCAGACCTCACCAACTCAGTTTCTCAGGCCTGGGGGTACAGATGCTGACAGTCCCTTCTGCACCAGGAGCGGTTCCAGCTGACAAAGCCGAACCCCAGGACTGGCCCCTGCCCACCCAATCACACAGGATCAGGCTGACTGCTCAAGAGCCCCTGGGCAGAGACCCTGCTCTTCATTGCACACTCACCAAGCACACACGAGGCCTCCAGCCAGGACGTTCTCCTGGAAAAAGAAAAAAATGGGTCTCTTTGTGGGAGGGTCTGTGAGAAATGGCTTTGGCTTTTTCCCAGAGAAGTCTCATCAAAACCGTCACTGTCTTTTCCTCCTTGCACAGGTCCTCATGCCTACAGGCAGCAAATGTCCAACAGCAGCTCTATCACCCAGTTCCTCCTCCTGGCGTTCACAGACACGCGGGAGCTGCAGCTCTTGCACTTCTGGCTCTTCCTGGGCATCTACCTGGCTGCCCTCCTGGGCAACGGCCTCATCATCACCACCATAGCCTGGGACCAGCACCTCCACACCCCCATGTACTTCTTCCTGCTCAACCTCGCCCTCCTCGACCTGGGCTCCATCTCCACCATCGTCCCCAAGTCCATGGCCAACTCTCTGTGGGATACCAGGGTCATTTCCTATGCAGGATGTGCTGCACAGCTCTTTCTGTGTTTCTTTTTCATTTCAGCAGAATATTCTCTTCTCACCATCATGTCCTACGACCGCTACGTTGCCATCTGCAAACCCCTGCACTACGGGACCCTCCTGGGCAGCAGAGCTTGTGTCCACATGGCAGCAGCTGCCTGGGCCACTGGGTTTCTCAATGCTCTGCTGCACACGGCCAATACATTTTCACTGCTACTGTGCAAGGGCAATGCCCTGGGCCAGTTCTTCTGTGAAATCCCCCAGATCCTCAAGCTCTCCTGCTCGGGCACCTACCTCAGGGAACTTGGGCTTCTGGTGGTCAGTGTCTGGTTAGGATTTGTGTGTTTTGTGTTCATCGTGGTGTCCTATGTGCAGATCTTCAGGGCCGTGCTGAGGATCCCCTCTGAGCAGGGACGGCACAAAGCCTTTTCCACCTGCCTCCCTCACCTGGCCGTGGTCTCCCTGTTTCGCAGCACTGCCATGTTTGCCTACCTGAAGCCCCCCTCCATCTCCTCCCCCATCCTGGACCTGTTGGTCTCTGTTCTGTACTCGGTGGCACCTCCAACATTGAATCTCCTCATCTACAGCATGAGGAATCAGGAGCTCAAGGATGCCCTGTGGAAACTGATGGAGGGATGCATTTCAAAAATAATAAAGTGTTCAGCATCTTCTCTTTAATGGATAACAGTTTTAATGGAACTTATTGGAGGCCCAGACCTGTGTGTGTGTGTGGTGGTGGTGTTTATTTTTTAATAAATCATGATATTTTAGACATCTCCTTTCTAACTCACTGTCTTCTTTTCCTTTTAAACCCACTGGCTGTATAAATATGGAGCCATGCTCTCTGTGTATTTAAACAAAATTAAAGGCTCTGCAGTGATGTTTTTCACTGATATTCTTCCTCCAAGGCTTTTCTGGAGGTTCAGGGAGAGTTATTGTGTGTGGGAGAAGGGCGAAAAATGTCCAGCATGGCAGCCCTGCCAGGGAGCACCAGTGCTTGTTCTTCCAGAGCTGTTCTGGTTCCACTCCCCCACTCTCCTTCTCATCCCTTGTGTTGCTGCAAGGCCTGAGTGCTCTGGCAGCTTGGTCCCCGTCCTGCTGTGTGTCAGCGCTGTGAGCGCAGGCAGGGACAGGCAATGGGCACTGCTGTGACAGAGCTGGCCTTTCTAAAAGTACTTCTATAAAGAACCGAAAATGCTCTTGCAAGCCAAGGCTCTGTGCATCATTTTCCTAAAGGCTTCAAGTCTGGTGTGGATGATCAGGGAGATTTCAGGAACAGCCAAACAGAGAACATTTCCACAGGAAATAGCGGTAAAGCCCCACTTCTTCTATATCCTCCTCTGCTTGCCCTTCCCTCCTTTTCCAGAACAGGTGGTAGCAGCAGCCTCCGGTTCATATTGATGTGTAGCATCTCCTGATAAAGACTGAAAATGTCACAAAAGAAGGTGCCTAAGTCACTTTATGAGTGAGGGGATAGGCCAGGACACCTCTGGGGGAATCACACTCCTCTGCACCAACAAGGTGGGTGTTCCTGGGAATCTCAGGTGCTGTGCACAGTGATACTTGTGTTCAGGGAGCTGGTCAAGTGACCCATCTCCTGTTCTGTAATGGTGTCTGAGTTTGCTCAGGTCACCCCTGACTTGAGCCCCATCCACTGCTGGATACTCTCCAGAATCCTGCTATCAGGAACAAAGTCCCAGGAGACCTTGGTGGTGAAGATGGAGGCAAAGAAGCCATGAAGTACCCCAGTCCTGTCTGATTCTACTCTTAGGAAGTTCAGCGGCAGTCCCACGATCACCCTGTCTATTCTTTTACTGTAAGGAAGCTGTATCAGCTCATCTTACTGTGCTTCCCCTTTGGGTATCAAGTCCAGGGCAGCTTTGGCATCATCCCCACATCCATGGACAAGGTTTCTAAATTCCTCCTTTGCAGCTTCCCCTGCTCCCACCTCCTGTGTGCTGCCTTTTTGCCCTGGAGCTCCATCAGTTCAGACAAGCAGCCTCATGACATAAATGCTTCTTTTCATGGGTACTTGGAGAGATCATTCTTGAGCTTGGAGCAGGCTGTCCTGTAAGGCTTCTCATGTCTCCTGAGCTCCTTCACCGACTTCCATGTCACCACGTCGCCCACCATCCCCCAGTACGTCAAAGTCTTCTCCTCTGGAGCCCACCAGCCTGTGCTCTGCTGCTGGCCTTCCTCCCTCCCCTCTGGTGCCTGGGACCCCACTGTGTCATGGTCACAACAACCAAGGTGGACACTGATGTTCACATCCCTCACCAGGGTTTCCTTGTTTCCCAGTTCCAGATCCAGGTGAAGATCACCCTCACTGGCCCACAAGGCAGCTCTGTCGAGCAGTTGGCCCAAGATCCTTTGGACTGTTGGCACCTGCCACTTCGCCAGGCCAGTGAATGTCAGGGCAAGTACAGGAGTTTGACCAGTGTCAGACAGAGCCGATTTCAGCTGGCTCCAAGATGGATCCACTCCTTGCCAAATCTGAGCCACTCAGTGATGCTGGCAGCACCTCTGGGATATTGTATTTGAGAAAGGGTAAAAAACGCTGCACAACAGCAGGTGGGAGAGAGGAGGGAGGAAATGTGAGAGAAAAGCACTGCAGACACCAAGGTCATATCCCATAGGACCCAAGCAGGTCCCTCAGCAGGCCAGAGCTTGCTCTCCTGAAATCCTGCTCTTGGCCTTGTGATCATCTCCCAGGAGCCTCAGCTCCCCTTTCCCATCCCTGACTGTTCCATCCTGACCAACTCTTTGTGGTTTGTAAGTGTGAAGTCCCACAGGGCACCTCACCTCACTGACTCCTCAGTCACCCGTGTCAGGAAGATGTTGTCAATGAGCTCCAACCCCTCATGGATGGCTGGTACCTTGCAGATACTGGGATATCTTAGGTCTGCCACGAGGACACTGCCCTGATAACATGTTCTGGTTTTGTTAAAAAACAAATTTCTCTTTTAGTGAATTTTTGCCTGTCAGCTAAAGCCTTCATATTAGCTGCATTTTCCTGGACAACCCAACACATGTTTTGGTTAAACCCAGCAAGGGAATGCAAACTTATTGATAAGCACAGATGGACATCTCGCGAGAGGGGCAACGAGAAACCGGTGACCGAGAGACTGACCAACGGTGTGTAACATTCCATTCACGTGAATACTTCATATAAAAGTGGGAGATCACGAGGACCTCGTCCCTTTTTTCCTTCCCTTCTGCTCATGGCTGACATTAGGAGAGGACCTTGCTGGTCGTCCCTGCGAACTGAGGCCAGTGAGAGACTGAATCCAGCTCCGGTTGGCTACAGAGTCTGATCCAGGACTTTGGGTGCTGGCTCTGCAGTTGCTGAGACTTACAAGATTGGTTTTGTATATTTTGTATTATTTTCTCTATTCTTATCAGTAGCATTAGTAAAACATCTTTAACTTTTCCAACTCTCTTCTCTCTGTCCTTCTTCCCCTCCCGATCGCCTGTCCTTAGTGGGAAGGGGGGAGAGGGAGGAGCAAAAAGGGGGAAGCGAGGGGGAGAGGAGGTTGACAACACATCTGCCAGGGTTTGATTGTCACCCCGCAATCTTAAACCCTCGACAATGGGTCATTTGCCCCGCTCCCTGAACACAAGTATTGCTGTGCTGTGGCACCTGATATTCCCAGGTACAACCACCTCTTGGTCCAGAGGAGTGTGACTCCTCTTAAGGTGTCCTGGCCTGTCTCCTGTCTCAAGTGGTGCATCAGGTACCCACTTTACAGACATATTGTTTTGCCTTCATCAGTAAATACTCCAGATCAATCAAAATTGGAGATTGCTGATACCAACTCTTCTGGAAATGTGGCAGAGCGAGAGAGGGGAAGGAGACAGAAGAAATACTGTTTTATTGCTCTTTATTGTTGAAATGGTCTCTGTTTGACTATTCCTGAAATCTCCCCAATCATTCACACCAGACTCGAAGCCTTTGGGAAAATGATACACACAGCGTTGGCTTGTAAAGAGCACTTAAGCTGTTAGTGAGCATTCTGCTGCCATGGTCCTGAATTGCAGGTACTGGAAGAATGAACAAACCTCTCACGAAGTGAAAGGCAGAAGCAAACCCCAAGTTTCTGAGGGTGTTTGGGACCCCATGAAGGGCCATCTCTGACACAGCTGTGAAGGAAACAACCAGTGCAGGTCCCTGTCCCTGGAGGCTGGTCAAGGAAAGACTTGGAGACACTGGTTACAGGTGGTGAGGGCCATGTGGAGGTGGCTCTGATGCCATGTCAGCCCTTGATGCTTGTTCATCTCCAGAATGGCTGAGCCCTGACCCCTGGGACCCGGTAGATCTTTCTCAAATGTTTTCCAAGGCTTTTCCTGTGGTCAGTGTGAGTGTTTTTGGGGTGGGTTTTATGTCAAGTGCTGTGGCTTTAACAGCAAGGCTCTGGTTTTCTGTGGAGCTGCAAATGCCTGTGAGTTCCTCACAACTCATCCAGCTTCTTTCATTCACCTGGCAATGGTCACCAATCACCTCAATGTCCCAGTCCCAAACTTGCTTGAATCCTCTATTTGGATCCATAGCCATCACTCCAGGAGGTTCATGGATCCACCACGTTCATGGATGACTCCTGAGGTCCATCCAAGTGTGGGCAGTGTAAGAGAGGAGCAGAGCAGGGTCAGCTCATGGGCCATGACTGAGCACAGCCACCCCAGCAGCAGCCATTCCCCACCTCCCAGACACAGCCATGCCCACAGGATGGAAATGTCACTGCCATACATGAGTAGCCCAAGAGAGGCCTTTCTTCCTTCCATATTCCCAGGAAAATCTTCCTCCTGTTCCTCCTCCACCTGCAGACATCAACTGCTTTCCATTTCTGGGCTCAGACATGGCTGGAAGGGTTCACTGAAGCCATCAGCCATCTCATTGCTTCTCCCTGACATGCCCTGACCCTCTCCCACACCTACACATGGCCAATCACAGCTGCTCAGGGCCTCCCGCTCTTCAGAAGAGGTCTTGAGCTTCTTGGTTCTTCCAGGTGCTTGTTATAAACTTCCTCGCTCTCTCCAGAGTTCATGGTGAGCTCTCTTGTCCGTAACAGCCCCTTTATGACCATGTCTTACTGAATGGTTGTGTTTTTATGATCATTTGTGCAGAAAGGGCAGTCACAGGACAGCACCCAATGTGTCAAAACTGATGCCGAGTGAAATGCCGTAAAGCCCTGAGGAGTTACCCCTGTGTCTGTGTCTCTTCTGGAAGGAGTCTGTCCCAAGAAGGGGATCCAGCTCCTGCCACTCTCTGCAGAGGCACATGAGCAGTGTCCGTGCACCTGGGGACACAAAGGGTGACGTTTGCCAGACCACCCTGCATCTGAACCCCTTAGATGTGTGCTTGTGGATGAGGTTTGAAGCCTTATAGTGCCAGTACCTATCTAATTGTCATTGTCAGAGGGGCTACCACAGATGCGGGGTACTATTTTACAGATATTTAAATATAACGACACATTCCGAGACAAATTCCACAAACACTTGAAGGATTATTCATGCTTTTTAACATGATTATCCACACAAGGCCCACCAGCTTTGCATCTCAGCAAATGGGACGCCAGAGTTCAAGGCACGATGGTTTGGGCTCTGTCCTGGGATCTGGAAACTGAAACGTGCTCCCATCTCCCAGCCCCCTGCCCTCCTCAGTGAGGGTGTGAGACATTCTGCCAGCGAGGGCTGAACTCACAGTCATGGCCAGTATCTTATGGCCAACTGCAGCCAATGGTGTCCTGCCAGCTCAGGATTGGAGCTTCCATTGCTGGAGGTATTTAAAACACATGGAGATGTGGCACTGAGGGATATGGTTTAGTGGTGGAGTTGTCAGTGTTTGATGTACGGTTGGACGCCACGTTCTTAAGGGTCTTTTCCAGCATAAATGATGCTATGATTCTATGATTTGGGTTGAAACCATTTCAGTTCCATCACCTTCAGCTTCCCTCAGAGGCTGCTGTTGTGTGGCACAACTGTTCTGGCTCTCCAGGCAGGTTGGGCACAGGTTTGGTGCCTGCATTGGCAGTTTTCCCCTTCCTGGGGTAAAAGGCTGTTGAGGAGAGACAGTTGTAGAGATTTGGGTCACAGGGGTTTGGAGCAATCCTTTCAAAATCTGAGCAGGCTGAGCTTTGGAGCCCAGGAAAAATGGAGATGCTCTGAAGGATGTTTTTGAACAGTGGTACTGTCACTAGTAACAGAAACAGGGAACTCCTTATTCTCATGATGATGATGATGATAAACTGAAGCTCTTTAAGTTCATTCCTAGCAGTCATTCTTGCTTTTCTAAAAATCTACTACACCTCAGTAGTTGTGTCTTGAACAAAGTTCTTAGAACAATGCTTTTTTTTTTTTTTTTTTTTTAATAATATAAAAAATACACCTCCAGGACAGAATTAACCCAAAATCATCCTTCTTTCATAACTTTTGGGGTTTTTTTTGCTTTTCCGTGTTTGAGGTGGAGGTGGCATAGCAGAATATTGCCTTCTTGAGAGCAAGGTGGCCAAGGAACAGATCCCAGGTCAGTGCAGAGGCACAAAGGAAGCCAGAATCTTTATGTGGTGTGCACTGACACACACTGTCACCTGCATTTCCAGTCTCTGCAGTCCCAGCTGTGCAGCAGAGTCTGGAGTTCTGAGCTCCCTTCATCTGCCCTGTGTGACACGTGTAAAATGGAACTACCCCAGTCAAATGGCTGGTTTTGATTCTCTTCACAGCCTGAAGCACCACACGGGTCAGCAGACAAGCCAGGATACCCAAAAAATCCTCACGTTCCCTTCACTTACAGTTTGGGTGTTTGCTGCCATCTCAGCAGACATGGCATTCGGATTCCCGGGTTCAAGGAGCTGGTCAAGTGCCTTTTCAACATTTCTGTAATGGTGGCTTTGATGTCTGGCTGATGTGCAGACTCTGTACATGGAGGCTGACACCTCTTGAACGACCTGCTCTGAAAGGATGAACAAGGTGGGCATGAGGACAGCAAAAAAGAAGAACCTGGGTGGGGGTAAATGAAAGGGGATGAACAAGTTTTGGTCAGGGCTGTTTGAGGGCACTTGTAAAGCAGCCCTGGACCTTCTCTGAATTATTCCTGTGCTCGAGAGAACCTGAAAGCTGTCTCTAAACTGAAAACATGAAGAGGATAAAAGGACAGCGTCATTCAGGCTGGAAGGGATCTCAGCAGGTTTCTGACCAACCTCCTGCTCAAAGCAGGGTCAGACCAGATTACTCAGGGCTTGATCCAGACACATCTTGGTCACTTTCTGGGGTAGAGTGGATGCACACTCCTAGGACACAGGTTCCAGTTTCTCACTGTCTATAGCAACTTTTCAAGCCCAAACATCCAGATTGCTTTTTCTTGTCTTGTTACACACTAACACAGACCATAATATACTGCCTTGGGCACAAGAATATTGTGGGGGATGATGCCAAATGCCTTGCTGACTTCCAGGTAACAGACCACCACTGCTCTGCCCACATCCACAACCCTGTCCTTTCCTCACAGAAAGCAAAGAGGATGGACAGGCACAACCTGCCCTGAGTAGACCCCATCACCTTCTCTTCCAGACACCCAGAAATGGGGTCCCAGTGGACATGTTCTGGGGCACAGCCCTTAGTTCCCCTGCTCACCCATTGGCCATTTTGAAAAGTGCACACACTGTGTGAGAGCTGCCAGTGGTCAGGGAGTCCCCCCAGTCTCCATGAGCTTTCCAAGATGGTGCAGAGTGGCCTCCCTGTGACACCGTCCTGCTGTCTCAGCTCCTGGGATGCTGCCCCTGCTGTCCCATAGACTGGAAAGGGTTGTGTTAGTTCCAGTGACCCCTGACTTGATCCCCATCCACTGCTGGTTGTTCTCCACATTCCTGTCTCAAGTCACAGAGACCTGGGGCGCAGCAAATTCTCAGAATAAAGATCCTTCCTTCGAGAGTGCTGGTAGGAAATGTATTTTGCTGAGTAACTGGACACAATTATGTATTTTACTATAGATCTACCAACACATAAATATATTTTTTTCCTTTTGGTCACATAGGAAGACAGAATACAGAGATCTGTTGAGATCACTGTCAGCATGGCCATCTAAACAGAGAACAGTTCAATTAACCTTTTTCTCCTTCTTTCCTCCATCAGACAAGAGTGGCCAACAGCTTCCAGCAGGACTCACTCTGTGCCAAGGGTAAAAAGTGGCACTGACAGGCCATGGCAGTGGATTGTTTGGAAATATGTTCTTGCAACATTCAGCATCAAACGCTGTTGATGTTGTAATTCCCCTTTCTTTGTTCTGAATCCTTTAAATATCAGTGTTTTCCCATGACATCAAAATGAGATTTTTCAGGATGTGCATTAAGAGCAAGAGGACAACTTCTGATCCTCCACTAGATTTCCCTTCTCAGCACTCTCTCTGTTATCTGTGCATCTGATCTCCCTCATCCTCCAGGTATTTCCTCCTGCCCTGACTAAACTGACCATGTCTGAAGTCCCATTTCCAGCAGCTGATCTGCACACAAGCACTTGCGATTGCTCTCTGGGTTTCCCTTCCTCTTACTGTTTGATCACTCAGACACTTGTCAACAACCCAGTTGCTGCTTTCAGCTTCAAGGAGTTAAAAGCTTCCTTGTCTTTCAGTAGTCTGTCTAATTCTGTCTTTAGTCAACTCTTCTATTGCATTTATCATAGAGTTTCCTTTCTGTCTACAACATTTCTTGCATGGTTCTGCCTTGGAGAAGGTGAACCTCAGTGGTGGCAGTTTGTCCTTGTTGTACAGTTGAGGAGTGTGTTTTCTTTTAATCATGACTCTCATCAGTGTTATTTTGTTTGTTCAAAGGTAAAGCAAAGCCCCTGTTTGCTGTGTGCAGCCAGGTCTCCAAGGAGAGCAGGGGGGAGCTGGTGCAAAGGAGCCGGCACATCCAGCTGCAGACTGCAGTGGAGAAGTCTGGTGTAAGGAAAAGGGATGCAAGGCCCAGGGGGCCATGAGAGAAACGATGGGGCTGGGGAGGTGAGGAGCAAGGTTGTGCACACGGTGTGAGACCTCAGGGGACAGCTTCTCCAGCCAGTCCAGACCACCTTAGGAGAGACCCTGGATCCACATTAGATAATGCTGCAGTCACCTCTTCTCCACACTGAAAAATATTAAACTATACCCTTTAACAAAAAAAGGCATTTTTAGTAGAAGGTTTTTGAAATATTTCTCCATAACTACACTAGGACACTTTCATAATCGGCAGTACAAGACTAGAAGGAAATTACAAGAAGAGACATGGTTTGTTAGAGCTTTCTTCAGTGTAATGAGCCCCATGGTGCATTTGGTGCTGAGTCCTTGAACATTACTCAGGTGCTGAGAGGAGATTGCACAAACCTTTCCAGAAGTCAAAGCCAGAAGAAAAAGTACTAATTACCTTGAAGTATTAATGAGTTCCACTGAGGGCAAGTACCAGCAGAGCCTCCCCAGGGACTCGTTAGAGCAGAGAATTGGAGGCCATGGTGGCAGAAAAACAAAGGGAAATGTGCAGGCAGCTGAGGTGCTGAGAAACCCTGGTTTAGTTGGATGAAGCAGAGAGGCCAAGGCCTGACCCCCAGCCCCTGGGAAGGCAGATCCTGTCCCTCACACATTGCTCAGGGCTCTTCCTGGGCCAGGGGGATGTGGGCTGTGTGATGCTGAGTGAAGGACAATGGTGTGACAGTTCCCAGCCTTACTGGGGGTGTGCAAGGAGGCCATGAGGTGCCCCAGTATCTGAGGACAACATGTCTCCTCATGGGCATTGGTGGCAGAGGCGATGGCCATAGCCAAGTGGACAAAGGCTTGGGTTCTCTTGGTGACATCCAGCCTTGCCAGTGCCCTTTTCCATCTCCACCACAGGTTGTCCTACACTGTCCCGCAGCTGCTTCTGTTTCTCTGCAGGCTGTAGACACCCATCCTGCTTCCTCCCCTTGCTTTCACCCTGGTATTTCCATGCGTTGACTGATGTGTCTGCACTCTCATGCTCTGTTCCTTGAAACACAAGGACATGGACTGATGTCATGCTCCTTCTGGATGATTTCTTGTGCCACAGTACTACCCTTTGAGTCACATTTCTCCCTCCTCATGTCCAGTCTCCACGTTCCAAGCTGTGCTGTGTGCCAGTGTTTCTCTGCTGTAGAAAGGAGGACCCTGAAAAGTACTGACCTGTCAGCCTCTTACCTGTGCCTGGGAAGATCATGGCACAGATCCTCCTAGAAGCTGTGCTAAGGCACAAGGAGGACAGGTTGGTGATTTGAGACAGGCAGCACATCTCCACCAAGGGCAAGTCCTGCCTGACTAACCCAGTGGCCTTCTCCGATGGAGTAACTACATCAGTGGACAAAGGGCGGGCTATGGATGTCATCTATCTGGACTTCTGTAAAGCCTTTGACATGGTCCCTCACAACATCCTTCTCTCTACATTGGAGAGATATGGATTTGATGACTGGACTGTTCTGCGGATGAGGAACTGTCTCAGTGGTCACACCCAGAGAGTGGTGGTCAATGGCACAATGTCTGGATGGACACTGGTGACAAGTGGTGTCCTTCAGGGGTCCATACTGGGATCAGTACCATTTATTATCTTCATCAGTGGCATAGTGGGATCAAGTGCATCCTCAGCAAGTTTGCAGATGACACCAAACAGAGTGGCGTTGCTGACACACCTGAGGGCCAGTAGGGCATTCAGAGGGACCTGCATAAGCTGGACAAGTGGGTTCATGTGAGTCTCCTGAGCTTCAGCAAGACCAAACGCAAGGTCCTGCATCTCCTGGGGCAACCCTGGGTATCAGTACAGGCTGGGGATGAAGGGATGGAGAGCAGCCTTGACAAGAAAGATTTGGGGAAATTGGTGGGTGAAAGACTGGACTGGAGCCATCAATGTGCACTTGCAGCCTAGAAGGTCAAACGTATCTTGGGCGGCATCCAAAGGAGCATGACCAGCAGGTCAAGGGAGGGGATTCTGCTCCACTCTGGTGAGACCCCACCTGGAGTCCTGCATCCAGCTCTGGAGCCCTCAGTACAGGAAAGATGTGGACCTGTTGGAGAGGGTCCAGAGCAGGGTCACCAAGATGATCAGAGGGATGGAACAGCTCTGCTGGCAGGACAGGCTGGGAGAGTTGGGGTTGTTAAGCCTGGAAAAGAGAAGGCTCCTGGGAGACCTTATTGCCATGTTTCTGTACTTAAAACATGTCGATAAGAATGATGGGGACAGACTTTTTAGCAGGGCTTGTTGTGATAGGACAAGGGGTGATGGTTTTGAACTAGAAGAGGGGAGACTGAGGCCAGACATGTGGAAGACATTTTTCACAATGCGGGTGATGAAACACAACCACTGGTTGCCCAGAGAGGTGGTGGATGCCCCATCCCTGAAGAATTCCCAGGCCAGGCTGGATGGGACTCTGAGCAGCCTGATCTGCTTGAAGATGTCCCTGCCCATGGCAGGGGAGTCGGACTAGATGACCTTTGAAGCTCCCTTCCAACACTCTCTATGCTTGTATGATTCCTATCTCCAAGGAAAGCTCCACCATCTGGGAAACAACCCTTCAAGCATAGAATCACAGGATCCTAGAACCAGAAAATCATTTGATTTGAGGAGACTATGGAGTCCAACCATAACCTAACTCTAGCACTAAACCATTTCCCAGAGAACCTTCTCTATACATCTTTTAGACACCCCCAGGAATGATGACTCAACCACTTCCCTGGGAACCCTGGTCACTGCTTCACAACCTTTTCCATGAAGAGGCGTTTCCTTATGTCCAATCTAAACCTCCCCTGGCACAACTTAAGGCCATTCCGTCTTGTCCTATCCCTTGGTACTTGGAAGAAGAGATCAACATCCTCCATGTTCCAACCTCTTTTCAGGTAGTTGTGGACACTCATAAGGTCTCCCCTCAGCCTCCAGTTCTCCAGGTTGAACATCTCCTGTTCCGTCAACTGCTCCTCATCACACTTGCTCGTCAGCCCCTCACCAACTCCGTTCCCTTCTCTGAACTTGCTCCAGAACCTCAAGGTCTTTTTTGTCATAAGGGGCTCAAAGCTGACCCCAGGACTCGAGGTGCAGACTCAGCAGTCCTCAGTACATGAGAACAATCACTGCCCTAGTCCTGCTGGCCACACTGCTGCTGATCCAACCAGGACACCGCTGGCCCTATTTGGCCACCTGGGCACATGCTGGCTTAGGTTCAGCCACTGTCAACAACAACCCCAGGTCCTTTCCGTCCTCAACAAATTTCTAGCCGTTCTTCCCTCAGCCTGTAGCGCTGCCTGGGGTTGTTGTGACCCAAGTGCAGGACCCAGCATTTGGCCGTGTTGTACCTCATACAATTGGCCTCAGCCCATCGATCCACCTGATCCAGATCTCTCTGTAGAGACTTCCTACCCTCTAGCAGGTCAACACTCCCAACAGACTTGGTGTCATCTGCAAACTTATTGAGGGTGCACGTGATCCCCTTGTCTAAATCCTTGATAAAGAAATTAAACAGAACTGGCACCAATACTGAGCCCTGGGGACACCACTCATGACTGGCCACCAACTGGATTTGGCTCCGTTCACCACAACTCCTTGGGCCCGACCCTCCAGCCAGTTCTTTATCCATCGCAGATACACCATCCAGGCCATGAGCTGCAGCTTCTCCAGGAGATGCTGCGGGAAACAGTGTCAAAGTCTTACTAAAGCTTCCCTCATCCCCTATACAGGGTGCCTTGTCATGGAGGAGATCAGGTTTGTCAAGCAGGACCTGCCTTTCTTAAACCCATGCTGCCTAGGACTGATCACCTGGTTGTCCTGTGTCTGCCACATGATGGCACTCAGGATGATATGATCCATACTATTCCCTGGGACTGAGGTCAGGTTGACAGGACTGTAGTTCCCTAGATCATTCTTATATCCCGTCTTGTAGATGGGTGTCACATTCACCAACTTTCAGTCAACTGGGACCACCCCACTTAGCCATGATTGCTGGGAGATAATGGAAAGAGGCTCAGGGATCACCTCTGCCTGCTCCCTCAGCACCCTTGGGTGTATCTGGCCACACAGACCTGTGGGTGTCCAAGTGGTGTAGCAGGTCACCAACCATTTCCCCTTGGATTGTTTGGACTTCATTCTGCTCCTCATCCCTGTCTTCTGTCTCAGGGGGCTGGATACCTGGAGCACAACTGTTCTGACTATTAAAGACTGAGTCAAAGGAGGCTTCTAGTACCTCAACCTTTCCCTGTTCTTTTGTCAATATATTTCCTTGTGCATCCTTTTTTTTTTTTTTTCTGAAGTATTTATAGTTTGTTTTTTTCCTTTTGATGGCACTGCTCAGATTCAGCTCCAGTTGGGCTTTAGCCTTTCTGATTTCTTCATGAACAGCTTCATGACGTCCTTGCAGTGATGCAGGAAATTGACAATTAACTAATTAACACTTAAAAACTAACACTTGACACTTAAGGAACTAACCCTACCCCACATCACTAAAGACACTTAGAGAGCTGACACTTTAACCCACATCACTCTTGCCCAGCCTTGCTTAACTCTGTGTAACTTATTGTACGAAAAACAGGAGTTCACTGACGCCTCACAAAGATAATAATCCTTGGTGCATCCTTGGGTGACCCAGATTACAGAGTTTTGGGCACAGGACAGGAGACACGCCAGTTTTAACTGACTCAGCAGTCTGAGACCCAACCAACTCATCACACTGGAACAAAGTTGACCGTGTACAGAGAAAGAGGACCCGGGTTCACGATCACTGCACAGTTGCAACCAGGAGGAGCCGGAGGTGGAGACTCTGGAAATGGTCTCCTGAACTCATTGTAATAAGAACCGCCCTCTTGGGGACAGGTTATGAATATGTATAGGTGTTCCATTTAACCAAGTTCACAGCTACTGTAATTTTACACACGCATTAGGTGAAATGATTCCCCGTGAGTCCAGCGTCGTAAATAAATGCATACCCTCTTTATAACCTCAAGGGTTGTAAGGTCATTCTGCGCCTCACAAGCAAATTTGGGACTGGGACATTGAGGTGATTGGTGATCATTGCCAGGTGAATGAAAGAAGCTGGATGAGCTGTGAGGAACTCACAGGCATTTCCAACTCCACAGAAAACCAGACCCTTGCAGTTAAAGCAACAGCACTTGACATAAAACCCACCCCCAAAAAACAAAATACTCACACTGACCACAGGAAAAGCCTTGAAAACATTGAAGAAAAGTCTACCAGGTCCCAGGGATCAGGGCTCAACCATTCTGGTGATGAACAAGCATCAAGGGCTGACATGGCATCAGAGCCACCTCCACATGGCCCTCACCACCTGTAACCAGTGTCTCCAAGTCTTTCCTTCACCAGCCTCCAGGGACAGGGACCTGCACTGGTTGTTTCCTTCACAGCTCTGTCAGTTATGGCCCTTCAGGGGGGCCCACACACCCTCAGAAACTTGGGGTTTGCTTCTGCCTTTCGCTTCATGAGAGGTTTGTTCGTTGTTTCAGTAGCTGCAGTTCAGGATCATGGCAGCAGAGGGCTCATTAACATCGAAAATGCTCTTACAAGCCAAGGCTCTGTGCAGCATTTTCCTAAAGGCTTCAAGTCTGGTGTGGATGATTAGGGAGGTTTCAGGAATAGTCAAACAAAAAGCATTTCCATAATAAACAGCAACGAAGACAAATTTCTTCTATTTCCTTCCCTGCTCGCCCTTCCTTCCCTTTCCAGAACAGGTGGTATCAGCAGCCTCCAGTTCATATTGATGTGGTGCATCTCCTGAAAAAGAGAGAATATGTCAGAAAAGTGGGTGCCTAAATCACCATGTGAGTGAGGAGACAGGCCAGGACACCTTAAGAGGAGTCACACTCCTCTGGGCCAAGAGGTGGGTGTTCCTGGGAATCTCAGGTGTTGTGCACAGTGACACTTGTGTTCAGGGAGCGGGTCAAATGACCCATCTCCTGTTCTGTAATGGTGTCTGAGTTTGCTCAGGTCACCCCTGACTTGAGCCCATCCACTACTGGGTGTTCTCCAGACTCCTGCCTTCACGAACCAAGTCCCAGGAGACCTTGCTGGTGAAGATGGAGGCAAAGAAGCCACGAAGAACCTCAGTCCTGTCTGATTCTACTCTTATGAATTCAGCAGCAGGCCCATGTTACCCTTGTCTATTCTTCTGCTGTAAGGAAGATGAATCAGTTCATCTTGCTGCCCTTACACTCCCCTGCAGGTATCAAGGCCAGGGCAGCTTTGGCATCATCCCCACATCCGTGGACAAGGTTTCTAAATTCCTCCTCAGCAGCTTCCCCTGCTTCCACCTCCTGTGTGCTGCCTTTTTGCCCTGGAGCTATGTCAGTTCAGACGAGCAGCCTCATAAGACAAACACTTCTTTACATGGTACTTAGAGACAACATTTTGTGCTTGGAGCAGGCTGTCTTGTAAGGCTGATCAGATTTCTTGAGCTCCTTCATCCTACCCAGACCTACTTCCATGTCACCACGTCGCCCGCCATCCCCCACTATGTCAAAGTCTTCTCCTCTGGAGCCCACCAGCCTGTGCTGTGCTGCTGGCCTTCCTCCCTCCCCTCTGGTGCCTGCGAACCCACTGCTTCCAGGTCACAACAGCCAGGGTGGACACTGATGTTCACATCCCTCACCAGCTCTTTTTGTTTTCCAGTTCCAGATCCAGGTGAGAATCACCCTTGTTGCCCACCAAGCGGACATGTTAAGCAGTTGGCCCAAGATCCTCTGGACTGCTGGCACCTGCAACTTTGCCAGGCCACTGAATGTCAGTCAATTACAGTTCCCGATAGGAAACTGCTCATCAACTGGTGACTTCTTCAGGTTGCTGACAGAAGATATTTTCCACTACTTCTCCATAATCCAGCATTTTATAACACCCAAAGCACAGTCACCCTGTGCTGGTTTATATGACAAGTCTTGGAACTGGAGGTGAGTGTGGCTGTGCTACAGTTGTCACCTCTCTGAGAAGACAACAGGAGTCTGACCAACATCAGACAGAGCCCATTTCAGCTGGCACCAAGATGGACCCAAACATCGCCAAATCTGACCCACTCAGTGATGTTGGTAGCACCTCTGGGATATTGTATTTGGGAGAGGGTAAAAAACGCTGCACAACAGCAGGTGGGAGAGAGGAGGGAGGAAATGTGAGAGAAAAGCACTGCAGACACCAAGGTCATATCCCATAGGACCCAAGCAGGTCCCTCAGCAGGCCAAAGCTTGCTCTCCTGAAATCCTGCTCTTGGCCTTGTGATCATCTCCCAGGAGCCTCAGCTCCCCTTTCCCATCCCTGACTGTTCCATCCTGACCAACTCTTTGTGGTTTTAAGTGTGAAGTCCCACAGGGCACCTCACCTCACTGACTCCTCAGTCACCCGTGTCAGGAAGATGTTGTCAATGAGCTCCAGCCCCTCCTGGATGACTGGTACCGTGCAGATATTGGGATATCTCAGGTCTGCCATGAGGACACCGCCCTGACAACATGAGGCTTCTTTCACTTGTCTGAAAGAGGCCTCCTCTAATTCCTCTTCCTGATCATTGAGTCAGTAGCTGATGTTCAGTGACCACAACATTGCCCATGTTGTTCTGCCCTCTCATGCTGACTCCTCAGTGTTCAGCTGACATTGTTTCTCCCCAGACAGAGCTCCACACATTCCTGCTGCTCTCCCACATGAAGGGAAACTATCCCTTTGACTCCAAACCTCTGGCATTATGAGTATCAGACCCACAAGACCCCACTGTTTCCCCAGGAGACAATATTTGTAGTGTCCTGTAATGCCTCATGTTGGCAGAGACACCTTCATCAGGATAAGCCAACTGCATGCAAACTTTAGTAGTTGAGCAAATGGAGCTTCAGTCCAGGGAGAGTCCAGACCTTGTGAATACCTGGTATTCACCCATCAGAAATCTCTGATTTTTGATGAGATGAAATGATGAGTTCTCAGTGACCCTGAGGAGAAGGGCCTGGGCACTCCAAGGTCCCCACACCAGCCCGTGGTGCACGCTCACCATGAACAAGGCAGCTGCACACGGGGCTGCATGAGGAGGAGCGTGGGGACCCAGACACCTGGAGTTCTCATCCCATTCGGTTCAGCACTGGTGTGACCCCACACACACGGGGGTGTGCCAGTGTGCGGCTTCCCAGTTTGGAGAAGCAGGGAGGAACTGGAGAGTGCAGGGCTGTGCCAAGGCAGGTTCAGCACCTTGTGCACATGGTGTGGGATGCTGAGGGACCTGGGCGGCTTTGGCCCAGCAGCGCTGGGGAGGCTGCAGCAGTCCAGGAGTCGCCTGAGAGTGCTCGAAGGGTGGTTTCAGAGGTGGTGGAGGTTTTCTAAATAGTGAGAAATGGTATGAGAAAGAAATAATGGCCCAAAGTGCAGCTGGGGAGGTCCAGGCTGGACATGAGCAGGAAGGAATGTGACTGGAAGGGCAGTGCTGTGGTGGAGCAGGTCAGCAGAGGGAGTCTGCATCAGCCCAAGGCTTTGTGCTTCAAGGAACAGCTGGGGAGGATGCAGAGATCTCAGCAAAGGAAGGAAGATGCTCAGACAAGAGCAAGGTGGGGCAGCAGGGGGGATGTCTGCAGCCTGCAGGGAAAGAGGTGCAGGGGATGCCACAGCACAGGACAGGCTGTGGTGGAGATGATCACGGGATGTAAAGAGGCTGAAAGCCCCAACAGACATGAGCTCCTTCTCCCCTTGGCTATGGCTGTTGTCTGCACCTCTGATGCCTGTGAGGAGACACCTTGTCCTTCCAGCACAGGGGCCTCATGGCCTCCTTGTCCCCAGCCAGGAACCTGGGAGGTGTGGGACCGTAGTCCTGCCCTTGGCCTTGCACAGCCCCACATCACACTGTCCAGGAAGGGCCCTGAGCAATGTGGGAGGGACAGGATCTGCCTTCCCAGGGCTGGGGGTCAGGGCTTGTCCCTTTGGTTAATGAAACACATTCAGGTTTACTCAGCATCTAAGAGAACTTCACCTTGCTTTTCCTGACCTGTTGTCACTGCATCTTGTTTTCTTCTCTAACCGGACCATGGGGTCAGTTCCTCAGTAGTGTCCCTTAGTGGGACTCATTAACATTGCAAGAAACTTTGGAGTTTGAATCTGACTTCTTGAGAGGTTTCATCAGCTTCCCCTCAGGGTTTGAGGTCCATGGACTCAGCACCAAACCCACCAGAGGGGTCATTAAAGTGCCTTGGGCTGCTCCTGTGCTGCTGAGCTGGGCTGGGCTCCTGGGACAGAGGGAGCTCCTGGCAAGCGGCAGCGCTGCAGAGAGACAGCTCTGCCCAGGAGCAGCTCCTCTGCACAGCGCAGCAGGGCTGAGGGCTCTGCCTGGGGACCTCAGGGAGACGAGCAAGGCACTGCCCTGGCTCAGAGAGCTCCGCTGAGCCCCTGCAGAGGACGCGGAGGCCAATTCACACCTGAGTTTTACATACAGGAACACTAAACCAGCCCCCAGGAGCATCCCAAGCCTCTGGAGACACTGGTACAAGCGCAGTTTCCCCTGGCGAGTCCCTTCCCACCCGCAGCTCGTGGAAGCCTCACCCAGGGTGCTGGAGAGACCCTCGGTCGGGGCACCGAGGTCCTGGGCTGCGGTCAGCGGTGTCACAGGGTGGTTGGGCAGCTCCTGGCGGGGCTGTTCACGCCGTCTCCTCTGGTGAGCCGTGCTCAGCCGCTGCTGCGCGGTCTCTGGGAGAAAGGGAGGGAGAGAAGCTGTCAGAAAAGCTTCAGGGCTTGGGCACTGTGGCCCCAGGCCCAGTGGGGAGGGTGAGGAGACACCTCCCTGATGCAGACGCTGCTGCTGCTGCTCCAGCTGCTCCTGCTGCTGCTGCGGGACCTGCTCCTCCTCTGGCCGCTTTGGGTTTAAAAGCCCAAGTCTCTTTCGCCTTGTGTTCCCTCCCCCTGAGAGGCCCCCAGTCTGGACTTTTCTTTGCTGTACCTTTTAAGTTGTATTTTGTCTTATAATTCAAGTATCTTTTTAAAATGCAAACGCCTGAGACTCTGATACAGGGAACCTGGGGACAAGAACGTTCCTGTGGCAGTTTGTGCACACAAATCCGCGTGTGGCACTGCTTTGCTGATGGAGCTGGGAAGGAAATCCTCGTCCTTCTCTGGAGCCGAAAAACCACACGCGGTGGTTGGAGAAACTGCCAGTTTGACCTGGAAGGACGAAGCCAGAATTTGAGGGCAGAAATCAGTTGCCCCAGGTCCTTAGGTCTGGAGGTTGCTCTGGGATGTTCTTCTGGTTTTTAAAGGCCATGTTCCAGAACACAACGATGCCAAGTGAAGGGTCCAGGCTGTGTTTTCCTCCCCGCGCATTTCCCTGTGTGATCTGCTCTGTGACCCCCCCGTGAGCAGGGGTTGGACTGGGGGTCTGCAGAGGCCCCTTCAGCCCCACCAGGCTGGGATTCTGTGGCTCTGTGACTCTGCACTGCGGTTCCCCAGCACCCCCAGGATGTTCCACAGCCCACAGGCAACTGCAGCTTTTCCTTTTCGGGCCGATTTCTGAAAAACCCCTGGTTCTTGTGCTGGGCTTCACCTCCCGTCCGGGTACCCCGGGGTGACAGCGGGGCCTCTCCGGTGCCTTCCGCGGGCTCTGCCCGGTCGGAGCAGCAAGGCCGGCGATGGGGAGGGGTTCCCGGGGAGGGCAGAGCCCGTCCCGCGGGGCTGCGGGGACGTTTCTAGGCAGGCTCCGCGCTAAACAGCCCCGTTGCTAGGGCAGGGGGGCATTCCCAGCCCGGCGCTGCGGTAGACAGACCCGTTGCTACGGCTGCGGGGCCTTCCAGGCCGGACTCCGCGCGGCGCGGCCCCCGTCGCTATGGGAACGGGGCCCTTCCAGTGCGGGCGGCGCGCAGCATGGCGGTGCCCCTGCCGAGCGCGGCGCTGAGCGGCGTCCGGAGCGGGCGGGCGTTCGGCACGGCCGGTGAGTCCCGGGCCGAGAAGCCCCGGTTCCCCTGCGCGGGCAGCAGGAGCCGCTTGGGGCGTGGCGGGGAGAGCGCTCGGGCGGCTGAATTCCTGGCGTGGCCGGCTCGGGGAGGCGGGGGTGGCTCCGGCTCTTCCCGGGCTCTCTCGGCCTCGTCTCTTGGGCTCTGGAGAAAGCGGGAACTCTCTGGCAGCGAAGAGGTGGAGTGAACAGCAGAGGCAATGCCGCTGTTCGGCGGCATTCTTTATTTCATCAGCGCTGGGCAGCACTGGTAGACGCTTGCACCTGGGCAGGAACAAGCCCAGGTTCCAGTCTAAGCTGGGGAAGGACCTGTTGGAGAGCAGCGAAGGGGAAAGGGACCTGGGGGTCCTGGGGACAGCAGGGTGACCATGAGCCAGCACTGGGCCCTTGTGGCCAGGAAGGCCAATGGTACCTGGGGTGGGTTAGAAGGGGGTGGTCAGTAGGTCAGAGAGGTTCTCCTGCCCCTCTGCTCTGCCCTGGGGAGACCACACCTGGAATATTGTGTCCAGTTGTGGCCCCTCAGTTCCAGAAGGACAGGGAACTGCTGGAGAGAGTCCAGCGCAGCCACCAAGATGCTGAAGGGAGTGGAGCATCTCCCGTGTGAGGAAAGGCTGAGGGAGCTGGGGCTCTGGAGCTGGAGAAGAGGAGACTGAGGGGGGACTCATTCCTGGGGATCAATATGGAAAGGGGGGTGTCCCGGAGGCACCCCAGGTTCGTTTAAGGGACAACAGGGTCCAAAACAACTTCTGTTAAACCGGTGAGAAACAGGGTTTTAGCATCCAAAAGTGACTTGAATACAGGTTCGGATACCAGTTGAGGAAAATTATGAAGGGGCAGCAACCAATACGACAGGCGGTGCACAGAGTGCATGCACGTGGCTTCACCAAAACAGTGCCGGAGCCGTCCCTGAGTCCGGGAGGAGTCCGCACTTGCCTGAACACGGTGTGGGGTTATTTTGAAGAGATACACGTGCTGTAGTGAGTACGGAAAGTGCACACTCGCGATTCTGCGAGGCTAAATTTATAATACACTCGCAATCCTGCGATGGGCAGTTTCACTCACACCCGCGGCGGCAAGGCAGCGGAGTCTCCATCCCGGGGGGGCTCTCGGCGGCAGCATCTCGCTCGTGCTGCGAGAGACCCGCGACAAATGGGCGGAGTCTTGACGAGAGTCCCATTTTTTATTGGCTGATCACATCTGACTGTGGGCATTCCAGAAGCTTCTCTGCACCCCCACTCTGGCTGTGGGTGCCCCTGAAGCCTCCAAACATCCCCCACGCTGGCTGCGGGCGCCCAGCGGCTCCCTGGCACCTCGGCGCTCCCTTCTCCTAACGGCCCTGGCCAGGGGCTCTGGGGCCAAACAAAAGAAGCTGTAGCAGAGAGAGAGGGAGATGTGTCTACTCCTTCCATGATGAAGGAGGGAGGGGGAGAGAGGGGGGTTTGCACCCTGCCACACCCACTGTCCTGTCCTGTACCCCACTATACTGCCCCTTCACCCTGCATACCCCCTCCCTACCCCCCTGCACCCCAATGTCCTCCACGTGGTGCTGGTGGATGGATCCAGCTCAGCACAGGGTGGGGTGCCCGACTACTCTTCCTGGGCCCCCCCCAAATCCTGCTGTGAACCAACAGGTCCCAGTACAGCCCAGCACCGCTGTGCCTGCCCAGGGGGTTGCAGCCAGTGGGGGGTGCCCAGGAGTGGGTGCTGACAGTTTGGGGGAGCACCCGCCTGGCCCCAGCCCAGGGCAGCATGTTGGGGTGATCCTGGGTCCCCACACCGTGACACCCAGCAGCAGCCACTACGTGTGTGTCACAGGGCTGTGCTTGTCCCCCTGTCCCCTGCAGGGCTGGGGACACACACACATACCCAAGCACCTCAGAGCCCCCACCACCCCCTCCCACAGGCATCCCCACTCTGATGCCTTCATCACCCTGAGCATCCTCACCTGCACCCCCATGCTCCTGGACACCAATTTAAGCCCAGCAGCCCCAGTGCTGGGATGTGTTGTGCTCAGCTCTGTTCCCTGTGCCCACTTTGGGGGTTTCCTGCTTTATCTGCCCCCACTTAGGTGTTTTATTTCCCCCTGATGGATGCTGGATGTGCAGTGGGACCTGCTGCTGCTGCCATGGTCCCCCTTTGCTGCCCAGGGTGGGGGTGCTGGGACCACCTGCAGCCCCAGCTCATTTGGGGGGCAATGACTGGCAAACCAGCCTTCCCCCCACCCCGGGGGCACCCATTCTGCCCCCCTCTCTGTGCACTCTAGGTTCTCCCCATCCCTCTTCCCCTCTGCATCCTCTCTCCAGTTCCTCTGATCCCAAATATCACAGCTCCTGTGCTTCCCCCTCACACCCCCCATGCCCCAGATTCTTTCCTGGGTCTCCCCCATTCCTCTTTACCCCTCCAAGTCCCCTCCAGCTCCGTTGCCCTCCGCAGGACTTTGCTCCTGTCCCCTGCTCAATCACCTCTATCCCCACCGAGCACCTTCAGCTTGGCTCTGGTCCCTGCATGCTCACTCCCACCCTGTGTGACACCCCCTGCACCGTCCCATCGCTTTCCCCCTCCCCATATACACTTGGATCCTCTCTGAACCCGTCTCCAAGACCCTCCCTGGGTTTCTGTGCCCCCTGCTCTGCTCCAAGCTCCTCTGGGGCCACCCAGACCCCTCTGTCCCTTCCTCTGCTCCCCGTGCAGCAGAGCGGCCTGTGAGAGCTCGGGCAGGATGTGCTCCCCGTGTTCCCCCTGGATGGGACCCTGCCCCACGGTCTCACAGCGAATAGAGCCTGGAAAGAGGCTTTGCTGTCATCTGCTCTGGGTCGCCCATGGCATGGCTGGGCTGGGACAAGCACCAGCCGCCTCCTTCCCCAGGGGAGCTGGAGCTGGTCACATCGTTGTGCAGGTTTTGGCAGTCGTTCTCCTTGCTGGTGTTCTTCAGATGACCTGAATCCCAGAGCACAAAATCTTTCCCATTGAGATTTCTCCCAAACAGGCACGGGTGTCAGAGCCGGCGAGCTCCAGAGTGAGCGCTGTGCTGTCCCCGCGCTGTCCTTTGTCCCTGCGTGAGCAGTGAAAGCCTGGCAGCTGTGTGGGGGTGTTATTTTTCTCTGCTAAAGTGGCTGAAGCATTTCAAAGGGTTTCCCCAGGTGTTCTTGGCAGAGAGCTAAAGCCAGGCACATTTCCCTGGCCTCTGCATCACCCAAGACACTTCAGTTCTGCTTTTCCACCAAGCTGAGTGGTGTTGTCGATGCGCTGGAGGGAAGGGGTGGCATCCAGAGGGACCTGGACAGGCTGGGGGGTCCATGTGAACCTCATGAAATTCAACCAGGCCAAGTGCAAGGTCCTGCACCTGGGTCAGGGCAATACCCAGTACCAGCACAGACTGGGGGAGGATGGATGGATGGATGGATGGATGGATGGATGGATGGATGGATGGATAGCAACCCTGTGGAGAAGGGCTGGTGGGTGACAAAAGGGACATAAGCTGGCAATGTGCACTCGCACCCAGAAAGCCAAGTGTCTTCTGGGCCACATCACCAGCAGGTGGAGGGAGGGGATGCTCCCCCTCTGCTCTGCTCTCCTGGGGCTCCCCAGAGAACCGAGTCCAACTCTGGGTTGTCCGGCACAAGACAGACATGGACCCCAGGGGCTCTGTCCCTCTGTCACCAGTGCTGCCTCAGTCCCACCCTGCTCCCTCCAGCATTTTAGAACGATGCTAAAACCCAGCCTGTGGCTGGTGATGCCAACCCAGGCGATGTGTGGGTCAAAAATCACCATCACATATATTAACCCTCCTAAAACCAACATGGAAATGGCAGATGTTTGTGCCTCCTTGTGTGGATGCAGCTCTGGCTGCCTCGTCCCGCATCCCACCCTTGCAGCTCCAGGACAGACCCCACACTGGTGGCCCTGCCTGCATCTCCCATCCCAGAACAGCCAAAGGAGCCGCTTGTTTTGGCCTCCAACTGGCTGATTTAGCCTGGTTCCCTTTCTCCATGAAGGATAAAACGCGGTGCTGAGGCTCCGGTGTCAGTCCCAGCCTGTGCCTACCCTTCGTTGTGTGTCATTTCATGTGATTTTGATCACATCGTTGAAAACAAAAAGAACCTCCAACCCACTCAATCTCAGCCCTCCCAAGGCAGAGATATTTCCGCGTGGTGAACGCTCCCATGCAAATTCTCCCATGTCCTATTTTAGGTTTCTCGCCGGCACCGGCTGCAGACAACTGCGCTGGAGCTCCTGTCAAGCCTTAGACAAGGTTCTCAGGGATATGGGTCAGTGCCAGGGGTGGGTTATGGTGGGGTTCCATGATCTTGAGGGTCTTTTCCAACCAAAATGATTAATGAGTTTTTAGGGTTTATCCCAAATGATGGGAACCCCCGGTTCCAGCTCTGCTCTTTACCAAATACCTTTTAGAGGCTGAAGAGGAAGGAGACGCAACACCTCAGCATACGGGGGGTCTTCCCCAAAGCTTCCCAGTGTCCCTTCTGTCTCCTCTGCACATCAGGGCAGGGCACAAGGGACAAAGTACCACCAGCACGCTCTGAAAGGTCATCATTTCTACCAGCTGCAACCTGATCTGGGTGAAGATGTCCCTGCTCATGGCAGAGGTTGGACTGCATGAACTGTGAAGGTCCCTTCCAACCCAAACTGTTCTGTGAGTCTGATGGCTGCACTCCAGTGGCGGGGATTCAGTTCAGGAGGGACCCAGGTTTTCAGGAATGTGGACCCAGGAGTTTGGGAGAGAGGACCCAGGAGTCCTGGAGAGAGGACCCAGGAGTCCGGGAAAGGGACCCAGGAGTTCAGGCGGGGATTCAGGTCAGGAGGGACCCAGGAGTTCGGGAAAGGGACCCAGGAGTTCGGGAGAGAGGACCCAGGAGTTCAGGTGGGGATTTAGTTCAGGAGGGACCCAGGAGTACCCCTAAGGACCCAGTAGTTGGGGAGGGACCCAGGAATTTGGGAAAGGGACCCAGGAGTCCTGGAGAGGGGACCCAGGAGTTTGGGAAAGGGGACGCAGGGGTACCCCTAAGGACCCAGTAGTTGGGGGGGGACCCAGGAGTGCCCCAAGGGACCCAGGAGTTCGGGAGAGAGGACCCAGGCGTTCGGGCGATCCCGCTGCGTGGCCACGCCCCCTCCCCATCACCCCGCCCCCCTCTCCTTGGCCCCGCCCCCTCCGCCCCTGCACCGCGCGGCCTCCCCGGAGCCGAGCGGGCTCCGTCCCTCTCCTCCCCCCCCGCCCCCCCGTGCTCCGGGTGCCGAGTTCGAATCCCCCCGCAGCCGCCTCCTCCCCCCGCTCCCTCGGTGTGCGGGGCCTTGCAGGAGCGCTGCGTGCGGGGCAACGCGGGGCGGGAGCCCCCGGCGCCCCCGGGATGCGTGAGGGCGGCCGGCAGGGCCTGCGGCTGAGAGGAATCAACCTGACAAGAGGTTTTGTTCCATGGAACAGGACAGGATGGGTCTTCCCTGAATATCGCTGGATCTCTTACAGTTGGATTAATATTAGGATGGCAACCAGCCCTGTAGCCATAGAACTCTTGTAATCAGTAACCAAACTCTGTTCTTAAAGCTGACATAGATTTATGGTATATTCTTACAAGGCAGGTCACTGTAACCGAGCCTTATTCTTAAGGTGGACATAGATTTACGATATATTCTCTTAAAGTTGGTACCGTAGAAAATAACTGATAATTGTAGCATCTTTTAGATAGGAAGTTTGTGTTATTACAGGTGTGGAATATTCTAATGGTTGTCAGGGGTGTAATGAATATGTATGTGACTGACTTGTATAATAAGGTATGGTCTGAATCAGCTGTTGGAAGCTTTGGGTGCGAACCCCTGGTTTCCCAGCGCTGGAATAAAGCACCGCATGGAACTGTGCCCGTGGTTCTGTGTCCTGATTGCTGACATCAGCACAAATCACAACTGCATTTTTCACATCCTCCTCCTCCCGCTCCTGTCCGGGATGTGCAGCTGCAGCAGGCTCAGTGCCAGGGCCACAAGGTGCAGGGGCACCAAGAGCGGGGCCGCAGCCGAGCGGGTCCAGCAGAGCCTTGGGGAGGGCTGCCCTTGGAGCAGGGCCGGAGCTCCAGCCCTCTCCCTGCAGGCCTTTCCCTGCCCCCCCAGCGCTCACCCACTGCCCAGCGCAGCCTCACAGCCACCAAGGAAACACCCACAGCGTGAGACCCAGCGGTTTGCAGGGGGGGCTTTACTGATGGGGGCAAGAGCTGGTGCCAGCAGCCTGGCCGGCACTGGCGCTCATCACGCCGGAGAAGGCTCTTGCTGGACGTCTCTCTCGCGAGCCTCAGCGCCTGAGACGGTCTCCTGGCACTGGCCGACGTGGAGCAGATCCGCTCTCCAGAGCTGCGGAGTTGAGTACAAAGCTCTGCAGTCTTGTATGCACAGAGGTGCAGAGCAACAAGTCTGGTCAGGACACCTGTGGTGGGATCTGCTGCTGTCTGGAGAGAGCAGGTCCAGGTCCCTGGGGTGCAGTCCCACCCTGCTGCTCTCCGTGCCCCCAGGGCTGTCAGGAAAACACCCTCTTTGCCCAGCTCTGGCCTGAAGCTGGCCCACAGCCCCTTTTGCAGAGGCGAGCACTCCAAAAGGCAAACACTCAACTGGGAATGCTCTTTCCCCAGTTGTTTTTCACGGCCTGCGGTACCTGGGCCTCCCATTGCTCTGGCTCTTTTTTCCAGGCCTTTGGCGGTGCCACTGCTGCGCTTCTGCTCTATCTTGCTGCACAAGGACTCCCAGAGCTTGCGTGTTTCCTCCTCCGTGCACGCGCGGGGCTGCGCCTGCAGGACCACGGCAATGCAGCAGCAGGCAGTGTTGGTGTCCCTGGCAGGGGCTGGGGGGATTTCAGCGCCCCCCTCCCTCCTGCCCCTTCTTTTCAGCCTCTCCATCAGCCCTGCTTTGCTCACGGTCCCGACTGCAGAGCCTTTCTGCAAGGACCCCTGAGCCAAGGGAGCGCGGGGCTGAAAGCAACCCGGCTGCTTGCTGTCCCAGACCAGCCTGGCCGCACCGTTGCGCCGTCGCCATTACAAACGCCACCACATCAAGCCTTGGGGACGTACCGGTCCTGCCCTCCTCTCCCCCGCCTTGGCAGGGGGTGCAGCCTGGGGTGCAGCTTCCCGCAGGTGTTGGCTGCTGCCTGCCTCTTTCCCCGACCGTTCCCAGCGCAGCACGGCCAGCTCGCTGCAGACACACAGCGGGAGGAGGTGGTGTGAGCACAGGAGCGCGCTCCAGCCGGGCTCCCAGCTGGGCGCCAGCCGCGGCCGCAGGAGCGGCTCTGCCGAGAGGCCGGTGCCAGGAGAAGCGGCTCTCTCCCGCGGGGCTGCGGGGAGCAGGAGGAAGGGACTGCGGGAGAGGAAGCGCTGCCCGTGTCCGGAGAGATTTACCACTGGAGCTTGTCCTGCAGATCCAGCTGCTCATCCCTCTCCCCTCTCCTCTTGCGGGCCACCTGCCCCAGGATGCAGGTCACCACCTCCCGCAGGGCCCGGTCTGTCCGTGGGGAAAGGCTCCTGCAACAGCAAGGACAAAGTCTCCCTGACTCTGCAGCTGGGACCGTCCTGCCTCTTCCCACACTCAGCCCCACAGCTATGTGGCCCCATTCTGCCCCACAGCCCCCTGGAGGCAGGAGGGGTTTCAAGCCCCTGCTCTGGCCCCTGCCGTGGGGTCTAACCCAGCCCGTTCCCGTGGCTGCAGAAATCCCCGGGCGCCCTGTGCAGCCCCGTGGCTCAGGTGTTGGCTCCCTGTACCCACCACCTCTGGCTCACCCCCCACGGCCCCAGGGCTCGGCTGGAGCGGGCACACTCGTACCGCTTCGGGGGGACGCTGTTGTCCTCAGGGACTGTGGGGGGCTCTTCTCCGGCCTCTTCCCAGTCCTCCATAATGGTCCTGATCTCCAGCAGGTCACGGCTGGACTCGTCTGACTCCACGCTGCTCGGGGAGCTGTCTGAGGAGCACTCGGGGGAGCTGGATTCCTGCACAGGAGGAGACTCTCACACAACAGCCCCGCACCCGGAGGGTGCTGCTTCCCAGCACGCAGACCCCAGAACACTTCTGAATGGACCACAGGGGACAGGGAGAACCGGGAGAAGGAGCTCAGCAGGCCCTGGGGTGACCTCTGAGTGTCACCAGGGTTTCACTGCAGCTCTGTGTCCCCCTTCTTGCTCAGGAAGGGCAGCATCACCCGCCCGGCTCTGCTGCAGCAACGCTGCTGTGACGGCTTGGGTGCCAGAGGTGCTTTGCGGTCTCAGCCGCCCCGCGGGAGAAAGTGCTCTTCTTCTGCAGGAATCCCAAGTACCTGGCTCCTCTGCATCTCCTCTGGGTTTTCTGCCTCTCCTTCCACACCGGGTGTCTCCTTTTCTGCCTCGGCCTTTGCTGTCATTGCTCCGGCTGACGGCCGTTTACTTTTTTCCCCTACCGCCGCCTCTTTTTTCTTCTTTTCCTCTCCTTCCAGGAATTTCTGGATATACTGTGGAAGCTTCTCCTCTTTCTTCTTCTGCCGTTTATTCTGGAGGCCGAATGAAATGCAATAGCAGGCAGCATCAGTCTGTCCTGCCACGGCTGAGCTGTTTCCCTCCCTTCCCTCCCTTCTCTTCTGCCTCGCTGTCCACGCTGGTTTGCTCCCAGGTTCCCGCAGGCTCCGCCGAGGAGCCCGTCTGGGATGACCAGGGAGATCAGCCACCACCGGGCTACAAACCAGCCGGCAGCTGGCGAGCCCAGACCAGCCCTGCAGCCACCGGGCCGACAGAAACAGCCCCACGTGAGGGCTCTGGGGGTGTTTCCAGGCTGCTGGAAGTGACAAGTATATTCTCAACTGACAGTGACCCGCCTCTCTCCAAGCAAACACCAAAGCAACCGGTCAGTGGTCCCGTGAACACCCAGTGAAGAATCTTGTGAGCGCTGGCGTGTGTGGAGCAACGCTGCTCTACAGTCCAGTAGGATGTGCTCCTGCAGCATCCGGTGTCGGGTACCTTTTCTCTCCTCTCAATGGCTCTGGCTATGAAGTCCACTTCTCTGGGTGCAACCAGAGGCGGTAGCTTTCCTTTCTCCTCCTTTTCCTTCAAGCAGCTCCTCTGGATGACCGGTAGCTGCCTGCAAAGACACAACAGGGCGTGTTGGCAGGAGCGCAGGAGGAGCTGGTTCTGCATCCTGTGCTTCCAGGTGGCGCACCTGCTTCTGCAGCAGAACGGGCTCTGCTCACAGCCTTGTGATCAAGTCCCCAGGCACAGAGAAGACCCCAAGCTGTCAGCCTCGGATGTGCCCAACAGCCCCCCTGCAACCCAGGATGCCCAGGTCTCGGCCCTCTCTTGCTGGAGCACCCAGAGGAACAGGGTCCTGTGCCCGGAGATAGCGCTACGCCCTGTACGGGCAGGTTGGGCGCTGGGGACACAGTGTCAAAGGGGGGAGGACACGACCCCACGAGAAGGGCCATCCTGCCACTGAGCTCTCTGTAAGACAGGCGTCAGCGCAGAAGAGGCTCCTGGTTACTCAGGGCCATCCTCTGCAGTAACTAACTGCAGAACTCTGTTCTCAGCAAACAGAAAGGCCAGGCTCATTTCAACCTGAAGGGAAAGCCAAAATGACCTTCTGCTCCTGGAACGAGCCTTTGCACTTGGCTACTCAAGAGATCTGCACATCGGAAGGGAAGAAAGAAATGGTGGTGCCAGCAGAGTCTGCCAAGAAGCTGCAGACACTGCCATGAGCAAGAAACCGTGAGTCAGTGGGACGTGGGCAAAGCGCACGTGGGGTGTTTCCGGGAGAAACGTCTCGCTCCCACAGAGACCGGAGCAGGGGGCCACGCTCACCCGTTTATGCGAGTGTCTCACCTGGCGCGAGGCTCACTCCCCTCGGCTTTCTGACCCTGCTCCGGTGTCACAGTCAGGGCAGGTAACCGATGTGGAGGAAGCCTGGCTCGACGGAGGAGGCGCTTCCCGGCAGCATCCTCTAGAAATGGGAAAGGAGACGGTTCTTCAGAACAGCATCTCGGTGTTGTTCTGGGAACCGGGTGCCACTCGTGTGCCAGTTCCAAGGAGAGTGACGTGCGGGTCTGCTCGGGGCTGTGGTAACACTGGGGAAGGTGGTCCTTTTCATCCCTTTGGGGGAAAGCCATGTTTCCTGGGAGGTCTTAGGCCTTTTCTGACACTGTTTTTTCATCCAACGCCCCATGCCTACAGTGCACCGTTATTCCCTGGGGAAGACTGTTTGCATGGCTTTCTCTCATCCGTGTGCTGAAACGGGGGGTTCCATGGCAGATACTGGTGCTGTCCAGGAGTCATTCTGGGGAGGGGAATCATTTATCTCACGGGAACCCGGCTCTGGGGTTTCTGCATTGGTCCCGTGCACACAGATTTGCTGCTGGGGCAGGTTCACACCACAGGCCGTCACCTTTTCCCTTCACACATCCGTTCAGGTCTATCAGCGCTGGCACTTTGGGCACGGTCTCAAGTTGGTACCTGGCAGAGGAAGAAGGCAGCAGGCTGAAGAAAGGACACCACGTTGTTTCCCACCGCAGCCCAACCCGGAGGGACGCAGCAGAAGCTCCAGTGCCGGGAGAGGCCCCGTCAGCCTGTGCCCGCGTTTCTCCATCCTTCCCTGAGAATGGCCGTCCTCCCACAAAACCCCCTTGCTGCTGCTGGGGAAATGACTCTGCTCATCGCGCACATGGAGAGCAGAGTATTATCTAGTGCTCTGGTTTTCTAAGACGCCTTTGAATTCTGATCTTGCCCTCCGAGTTCCTCGTAGAGCCTTGCAGATTAACGTTTCCGGACCTAAGAGCAGTCTCTCCCACAGAGGAAAGAAAAGGAGCAGGAGAAACGTAGCGGGAAATGTTGCCTAAATGCGTCTCTAGGTCCACAGCAGGACAGATGCAGAAGCCGTGCCACTGTCCCCCGTTCCTCAAGTGAAGTCAAACGTACCATGGCAGGACGACAACACGTCCAGAAGAGGTCTGGGAAGCAGCGGTGTCATGGCGTGAGATGACCGAGTCCCTCATCTCCGGCATCTGCAACGAGGACAGAGGCGGATGACGGGAGGAGCGGACGCTGGGAAGGGCCGGCTGCTCGCTCCGCCTCAGCCCAGCGCCAGCAAAGAGCCAGAGCCGCCCAAGGGCTCTGGGCTCAGCAAGCCTTGCCCTGCCTGTGCCTCTGCTCCCGGCCCCCAGAGTGGGGCACGCAGCGCTCCCCGCCATCAACGCCGGCCTTTTCTCGCAAAGGGCAGCTCCTCTGGGGGCGGCTCTTGCAAAGCCGGGCCATTGCACGCCAGGGAGGTGCTCTGCAGAGAGCCTGCTGTGCTCTAGAGCTCCAGGAGCCCAGGGGCTGAACGAGGCATGGCCGGCCAGGGGAAAGCAGCCCCCAGAAAGCATTTCAGAAGCAGCAGGAGTGGCGCTGGGAAAGTGAAAATCCTACCTCGAGAAGAGCTTGCAGCATCTTGCCAGCGCCATTCAGCCTTTCCAGAAAGTCTAAGTAAAATCTCATTTTCACGTCTTTTCCCTGGACAATCAGCATGCCCACGTCCCTCCAGATGATGGCAACGTTCTGCCCGTTCTCTACGCAGGCATGGAAAAGGTGCGTGGTCCTTTCCATGTAGAGCTGCACGGTGCCCTCAGAGACAGCGTTCTCTGAGGCTATCTGAGCATACGGCAGTTGCTCGAAATCTTGGTGGCCTGAAAGACGAGAGAAGAGGAACACATGAGCTTGCAGACCTGCTGGGCAGGCTACAATCAAAGGCCTGCAGCCTCCAGGCCCTCGGGCAACACTTTGGTACTGGGCTGTCTGGCTGGGCCAGCGCCTCTGAGGAGACGCTCGGCTTGTCCCTTCCTCTTAAAGTGGGCAGTGAGGTGCGCAGCAGACAGCGGTGGCTTCTCTGATACAGAAAGGGAAACAAAGAGTCTTAGGGACTTGGTGGGAAGAAGAGTGACTGCGGGACAAAGTGGGGAGATAGGTGCCAGGTCCCAGGGCAGCTGGAGGGTGCCAGCCCACACTCGGTGCTGTCTTTGTCTTTAGAGAGAAACGCACCCCAAACACAGCCCCAAGCTCCTGGTGCTCCCCGGGGTCCCACAACAGCTGCCCCAAAGGCAGCAGTGACCAGAAGGCGCAGGTGTCCCGCCAGTGGCTTTTGGAAGGAACCGTCTTTCCCCCCTGGGTTTCCCCTGCTTTTCCCCCGTGCAAGGAGGCTGAGGGAGCTGGAAGAGCCCCGGCATTTGCCTGGACGAGGTCTAGAGCAGCGGAAAGGGGGAGCAAGAGTTGAAGCATCATGGAACCAGAAGACACCACCCCAAGGAAGCTGTGAGGGACCCTGTTGTTGAAGCAGGACAAAGAGAGTGCGCTCTTAGCTGCATTGTCCTCTGGTGATTCTTTAAAACAAACAGCTAGGCAGGGTCCTTCCACAGCCGGCCGGCTTTGTCGAGTGGAGCTCTTGGCAGGGCCGCGGTGGGTGGTTGGTGCTCCCCTCAGTCACCTCTGGAGAGCACAGCACCCCTCCCACCCTGCTCAAGGCCAGCGCCGCTTTCACGCTGCTCACCAGGAAAGTCTGTGCAAGCACAGCGGAGCTCACGGTCCTGCGCAACAGCCTTTTCAGGTTGGAACACGGGTCTCTCCACGATCACCAGATCCTGCTCGCTGAGGGCTACTCGCTGCGTGACAACCGCAAAAGTCCCGATTCCGGGAACGCGGACAGCCTGGAACAGAGGAGATGGCGGATGGGAAGAAGCCTTGGAGGGGCAGACGGGTGACTTGTCAGAGGAGGCTGATGGTGCTTAGTGCCCTGCCCTGGCCTGAGGTACAAAGGAGCAAGATGGGCTCCTTGGGAGAACACAAACAGGGGCTGCGCTTTTCCCTCGCACCCCCCTTCAGCTACGAAGAACCAAATAGGTGAGGGAAAGCTGACAAACACCCTCTGGCTCAATCAGATAGAAGCCAGGGGGTTCCCACGCTTGGAATAAATCCAGATGTGTCCCAGGCTTCCAGGTTTTCACATGCAACTCTGACGGGGGGACCTTCTTGTACATCTGAATGGACAGAGAAGGTGTCCATGTCACGGTGTGCATTGCAGTGTTGTGCTGGGGCGTTGCTCCTGCTTTCAACGCAGGGGAAGAACAGCTGCACCCGATTGCAAAGGGCTGTCAGGACTTGATCAGCGTTCATCAGGGTGTGAGGGGAGAAGGAGGTGAGGCCCACCTGGTGGAGAGCCAGCTGCAGGCTGAGGTGATACGATGTGCTGGCCCAAATCTTAGCGAACTCTGGAAGAACAAGGGAAAGACCCGTCATGCTCTGAGGCAGCAAGCTCAAGACCACTCGGCCCACTCCTGTCCAAGGAGCGATGCATCTTCCACTCAGGCATTTCAGGTGGTCTCTCTCCAGCCCGGCAAGAACCAAGGGACACCTCCTGCTGCCTCCAAGGGGCTCCTTTCCTTGCGGGTGCAGCTCTCCAGGGTGTGACCCACTCCCACGGGAAGCCGGCAGTGCTCTGCCCTGCCCGCGGGGCACGGGGCTGCGCTCCACGCGGCTCTCGGAGGCTCAGGGCAGGCCCTGGTGTCTCCCCAGCAGGGGCCGGTTTTGCTGGCTCACATCTCTGAACACACAGAGCCCACGTGGCCCACGAGCACCTTCAGCTCTTCCATTCAGACGTGAGCTCAGCGTGGGCAATGCCCAGCGCCAGGCAAGGGCAGCCCCTTGGGGTCAGGGGCTTCTGCCTGGGCTGCCCCAGGAAGGCAGGGGCCACGTCAGGGAGGGAACCAGGAGCCCTGGCTGCCACATCAGCCCCTCAGCCCTTTGGGATGGTCAAGCAGGTCCCTCCTTGCACTCACCACTCCTGAGCAACCACCCCCCACAGCCCTCGGGTTTCCATGCCTGATTTCAGAGATGTCCTTGACCCAGACACACATGTGGAATTGGGCCTGAAGGCCTTACCATAACGCTCCAGCTTCTCAATAGTTGGGCTCAGGTGAGGCTGCAAGAAGAGCTGTCTTGCCATCTTAGTTCCACTCCTGCTTCAAGTCAACAACTGCAGAGAGTGGCTGGACAATGGCTTTACTGCTTCTCCTTGTCCTCGTCCTTCTCCTCCTCCTTCTTCTCCTGATCCTTCTTCTCCTTCTCCTCCTCCTCCTCCTCCTTCTTTTTCTCTCTCCTCCTCCTCCTTCTCCTTCTCCACCCTTCACCTCCTTGGTGCTGTCCTGCTCCCTCTCTCCGCCTTCTCCTCCTCACTGCAGAGCAGCTACTCCAGAGCAGAGCGGTGCGAGAGCAGCTCTCAGCACTTGGAGTCGACTCGGCCTCACGGGGTGAGTGGGGCAGACGCTGGTCACGACAGGGACAGGGGGGCTGTCACCACTGTGACGTGTGGCTGTCCCACTGTGACCTCGGACCGTGTCACAGAGGGGCTGCACACACCCTCCCCCCAGGCCCTGCCAGGGGCTCTGCAGTGGGCAGGGGCTTCCGGGAGCTGCCCCCACCCCACTGTCTCCTGAGCGGGAGGGGTTTCCCCAGGCCACCCCTGCCATGTCCCCACATGGGGACACCGGGCTGCAAGGGCCGATGGGCTTCCTTCCACCCTTCCCCGCTTCTTCCTGCCCCTCTCACCCAACGTGTCTGCAGCGGGGAGCGCGGCTGCCCTGCCTGGCGCAGCTTTGGCAGGCGATGGCTGCTCACACCGGCTTTGGAGCCAGCTGCACCCCTCTCCCACCGGCCCCGGCAGCCCCGGACCTGCTCCCACACGGGTCCCGCTGCAGCTCCCGCTGCTCACGGTTCCCAGTGCCATGGAGAGGACTGCTCTGATTTGCTGAAGGTGCTGAGGGGGGTGCCGTTGCCAAACTCGGGGAGGGGGTTCAGGCTGCCGAACCAAACAGGGTGGTGATGGATGGCCGCTGCTCCCTTGGTGTTCCCAGGAGAGAGGCCTGGTCCATGCAGCAGCACTCGCGGTGCCCTAGGGCTCATTAACGCTCCGTGCCACAGGTCGCCCGGCTCCAGGCCGCCCGCCTGGTCCCACGGGCCGTCGAAGGGCTCAGGGTCGATAACTCTTGCGGGAATGGCAGGGTGTGCGGTTCCAGCTAAAGGGCCTTGGACAGATTACACGGAAGTGTTTTCTATGGGTGTAAGACGTGATGGCCCAGACCGGTGAGAACGATATCTCGGGTCAGAAAACCACCCCCATGTGTGCGATGTGTGAATGTTGGGCCTGGGCGTGTGAACGAGTGGGTCGGAACGCCACCCACAAGATACGCATGGGAACGTGACTGAAACCAGTCACAATAGGAGTGTGGTGTGTTTAGAATAACAATTATTGAACAAAGTCATTTGTCTAACCTCTTAGCCCAAGCTCATCCCTGTAAATCTATAAACGGAGAACCGTTAATAAAAGAGAGCTCAGCTCTGCCCGGCTCTGCTCTTGCTGCCAACAAGAACCCTGTGCCTGTGCGCCCCGTCTGCGTCTGTGTGAATCGTTCCTCATCGCCACAACGCTGACAATCCTTTTCTCAGAACCCTCCGGGTCCCCAGCACCCTCCTGTCTCGTCCTCCCTAACAATGATTCAGTCCCCATTCCTCCCCGTCTGCACAAAAACGTGGTTTGCAGGTCACCAAGCTGGGGACCCATCCCTGGGGCCGCACAGGCAGTGCCCCGGCCTTTCTGCCTTGTGGAGCTGTGGATTTTCTTGAAGAATTCCTTGCCAGATTCAGGCAAGCGTATATCCGTAAGATAATTTCTCTCTAAACACGTGGGTGTATTTTTCCTGGGGTTAGGGACTGTAATAGACTTAACGATATATTTGTTAATCAAACCGGTCTAAATGGATATGTTATCAGTGGCTGTGAAACCTGAGCGTGTGATATTAGTATATGCTGCCGTTAAACAATGCAACCTGTACGTAGTCTTTGTAAAAAACTTGTTCCACAGATATGTGTAAAAGCCTAATTTAGCGTACCCTGCAGAACATTCAGGAAGAGACTGACAGAGAGAAGGGCCCAGTTGCACCCTTGTGTGAACGGGATAACGGGGTCTTCAGCACAAAGCGGGAGGAAAACCAGCTCAAGGCCTTGGAGCCCTGGCCAAACCCAGCGTGCTAGGCCAAGGATAAGAAATGCACAAAAAAACGGACCGCAGCCTTCATCCAAAAGACCCCCGCCCGTGACCACCCGCAGACACCGCGCAGGAGCAACAGGAAGGAGCCAGAGCTGAAGACTATAGATATAATTCCTTGGAACTCATTTTAATAAGAACGGCCTTGTTGAGGAAAAGTTATGAATGTGTATAGGCGTTCCTGGAATAACCATGAACACGTAATCCTTTACCACATGTAACCAAGCTGGCCGCTCCTGGAAAGGCGCCATGGTGCAGCGCAGGCTCCCCGGCCGCCCAGCGCTCTTTTGCCCGCTTGCTGCAATAAATTCTAAGCAATTTATTCCGACGAGTGCGTGCTGTTTATCGTGATCGTCTGTAACACCGTGCACGTTTGCACGCGCACTTTCCGTGCTTAACACAAGCACGTGTATCAATTATTTCCTCGCACAATCGCGGGTGTGTTTTCCTCCCCTGCTTCCGCACAAGCACGTGTAACTTTCCGTGCACATCTGCACGTGTATTAACCCTCGCAGGATTGCGAGTGTATTGTAAATTTACCCTCGCAGAATCGCGAGTGTGCACTTTCCGTACTCACTACAGCACGTGTATCTCTTCAAAATAACCCCACACCGTGTTCAGGCAAGTGCGGACTCCTCCCGGACTCAGGGACGGCTCCGGCACTGTTTTGGTGAAGCCACGTGCATGCACTCTGTGCACCGCCTGTCGTATTGGTTGCTGCCCCTTCATCATTTTCCTCAACTGGTATCCGAACCTGTATTCGAGTCACTTTTGGATGCTAAAACCCTGTTTCTCACCGGTTTAACAGAAGTTGTTTTGGACCCTGTTGTCCCTTAAACGAACCTGGGGTGCCTCCGGGACACCCCCCTTTCCATATTGATCCCCAGGAATGAGTCCCCCCTCAGTCTCCTCTTCTCCAGCTCCAGAGCCCCAGCTCCCTCAGCCTTTCCTCACACGGGAGATGCTCCACTCCCTCCAGCATCTTGGTGGCTGCGCTGGGCTCTCTGCAGCAGTTCCCTGTCCTTCTGGAACTGAGGGGCCACAACTGGACACAATATTCCAGGGGTGGTCTCCCCAGGGCAGAGCAGGGGGGCAGGAGAACCTCTCTCATCATCTTGCACAATAACGCCCCCAAACTGAGTAGTTTTGCCAAAAAGAAATTGCCAATCTTCCAAACTCTTGCAAATAAATTTGTAATTTAACCAAAAAATGCGCAAATCTTGCCTCAAAATACTAATTTCCCCCCCAATTGCAAATCTTGCCCCAAAACCTTGCAATTTTGCGCCAAAATCTACAAATCTTGACAAGAAAATCCGTAATTTTGCCCAAACTTGGCAAATCTTGCAAAAAAATTTATAACCTTTTTGGGGGAAACACTCATTTTTTGATCCATTTTTTCTGGGGAAACACCTTTTTTTTTTTAGAAACAAGTGCATATTTTGGGGAAAACCCCAATTTTAGGGTCATATTTGGGGAGAAACACCCATCTTTGGACCCATTTTCGGAGGGTGCACACAGTTTTGGGTGCACTCATTTTTTTGGGGGGGAAAAACAACTTTTGGGCCCACATTTTGTGGGCAAACACCATTTTTTGGACACATTTTTGGAATGAAACACCCATTTTCAGTCCCATTTTTCGTGGGGTAGTACCCATTCTGGAGGGAACAAGACCCATTGTTTTGGGAAAAAACCAATACTTCCAATACTTGAGGTCCATTTTTGGGGGAAAACACTCAGTTTTGCGGGGAACCCATTTTTATGGGGAAAAAGCATTTTTGGGGCCCATTTTTTGGGCAAAGTACACAATTTGGGGGTGTCCTGGTTTTGTCACAAACCAGACCGGGTCTCTTTCAGTGATTTTCTCTCAGCTAAGCTCTTCTCGGTCGCTGTACCTTTCTGGGTCAGCCTGCATATTTTTCCCAGGATGCCCGTGGCGCCGAACTGGAACTCGCCTCCAACCCTCGTCATCTTTTCGGTCCCCTAGCGGTGCCCGACAGCGACAGGGCAGGGGCTGTCTCAGGTCCTCCCCCTCTGCCCAACAGGGCAGGGCTCCATTGCCTTTGGGGGTGTCCCCTGGAGCCTCTCCGAGTGGCGCCAGCAGCTCCGCGCTCAGCACCAGCGGGTGCGGCCCCTCCTGAGGGGATGGGGGATGAGGGGGCGGGGCCACCGGCCGGCGGCGCGCGAGGCTGAGGCGGTGAGCTGCGATTGGCCGGGCGGGCCGCAGCGGCCGTTCCCGCCTGAGCCTTGGGGCGGAGCCAGAGCGGGAGTGCGGGGGGCGGCCGGGCCAGGAGCCGCCCGCAGAGCGCCCGGAGAGCGGGCTTCGGGGACTCTGCCCGGGAACGAGCGGCAGGAGGAGAGGAGACGGCCCCAGCGGTACCGGGTGAGCTTCTGGCTGGAGCCTGGGAGCTGTTCCTCCCAGCGAGGGCTGTCGGGCACTGAACGGGCTGCCCAGGGCAGGGCTGGAGCCGCCATCCCTGGAGGGGTTTCCACAGGAGCTCCTGAGGGCCGTGGGCAGTGCCGGGGGGTTGTGCTTGGACACCTTCAAGGTGTTTGACACCCAAAGGGATTCTGTGGCACACTCCATTTTCACATTGCCATGGAGCCTGGAGGTCCCAGCGGGGTTTGGATCAGCGTGTTCTGGAACATTCTCAGTGGTCGGGTCTGTGTGCAGAGTGTGGTGGGAACGAGAAGAGAGGAGATGGAGAGAACAGTGGGGAGGTGGAGGAGCAGGAGTGGAGGTGAATACCAGAGAGAGCGAGTGTGTGCGGATCAGCAGTGATCACCCCAAACCTGCCCCGCAAACACGGCACCCAAAATCCTGCACCCCAGATCCTGACCCCAAGCCCTGCACCAAGACCCTGCCCCTCAATCCTGCACCCCCAAATCCCCCACCCCGATCCTGTCTTCCCAAACCCTGCACCCCAAATCCTGCACCCCCAAATTCGGCCCCACCAAACTCTGCACCCCTAAACCCTACAACTGAAACCTTGCACCCCCTAATCCTGCCCTCCCTACCTTCCTGAACCCCGAAACCTGCACCCCAAACCCTGCATTCCCAAATCCTTCCGTCCTATACCCTACACCCCTAAACCTGCCCCCAAACCCTGCACCCCAAAGAATTCCCTCCCAAACCTTGCACCTCCAAACCTTGCACCTCAAAGGCATCCTGGTGACCCCCCCTTGTCCCCAGCATCCACTGTGACGTTCCAGGACCCCTCTTGTCCCCAGTGCCCATTATGATATCCCAGGACCCCACTTTGTCCCCAGAGCCCATTGTGACACCATGGGGACCCTGCCTTGTCCTCAGGGCCCATTGTGACATCCTGGGAACCCCCTTTTTTCCCAGGGCCCATTGTGACAGGGTTGGGACCCCCCTTGTCCTCAGGGCCCATTGTGACATCCCAGGACCCCCCATTGTCCCCAGGGCCCATTGTGACAGGATGGGGCCCCCCTTGTCACTGGAGACCCATTGTGAAACCATGGGGACCCCCCATTGTCCCCAGGGCCCATTGTGACATCCTGGGGAACCCCTTGTCCCCAGGGCCCATACTGACACCATGGGGACCCCCCTTGTTACTGAGGACCCATTGTGATACCATGGGGCCCCCACTTTTTCCCCAGGGCCCATTGTGACATCCTGGGACCCCCTTTGTCCCCAGGGCCCATTGTGACATCCCAGGACCTCCCATTGTCCCCAGGACCAATTGTGACATCCTGGGGACCCCCCTTTGTCCCCAGGGCCCATTGTGACATCCTGGGGACCCCCTTTATCCCCAGAGCTCATTGTGGCACCATGGGGAACCCCTTTGTCACTGGGGACCATTGTGACATGTCAGAACCCCCCATTGTCCCCATGTCCCATTGTGACACCCCCCTTATCCCCAGGGCCCATTGTGAAATCCTGGGAACCCCGCCTTTTCCCCAGGGCTCATTGTGACGTCTCAGGACCCACTTTGTCCCCAGGGCCCATTGTGGCACTATGGGGACCCCCATTGTCCTCAGGACCCATTGTGGCATTCCAGGACCCCACTTTGTCCTCAGGGTCCATTGTGACACCATGGGGACCCCCTTTGTCCCCAGGGCTGATTGTGACAATTAAGGGACCCCCATTGTCCCCAGGGCCCATTGTGACATCCCAGGACCCCACTTTGCCCCCAGGGACCATTGTGACATCCTGGGGACCCCCTTTGTCCCAAGACCCCATTGTGACATCCTGGGGACCCCCCTTCGTCCCCCGGGGCCATTGTGACACCATGGGGACTCCCCCTTTGTCCCCAGAGCACATTGTGACATCCCAGGACCCCCCATTGTCCCCAGAGCCCATTGTGACATCCTGGGGACCCCTCTTTGTCCCCAGGGCCCGTTGTGATGTCCTAGGACCCCTCTTTTTCCCCAGGGACCATTGTGAACACCATGGGGACCCCATTTGTCACTGGGGCCCATTTTGACATCCCAGGACCCCCCTTTATCCCCAGGGCCCATTGTGACATCCAGGGCACCCCTATTGGCCCCAGGGCCCATTGTGGCACCATGGGGACCCCCTTTGTCATTGGGACCCACTGTGACATACCAGGACCCCCAATAGTCCCCAGTGCCCATTGTGACACCGTGGGGACCCCTCTTGTCCCCAGGGGCCATTGTGACATCCTGGGGACCCCCCATTATCCCCAGGGTGTTGTGACACCATGGGGACCCCCTTTGTCCCCAGGGCCCTTGTGACGTCTCAGGATCCCCCGTTGTCCCCAGGGCCCATCGTGGCACCGAGGGGACCCCCCCTTTGTCCCCAGGGACCATTGTGACATCGTGGGGCCCCCTCTGTCCCCAGGGCCCATTGTGATATCCTGGGAACCCCATTTGTCCCCAAGGACCATTGCGGCACCATGGGGACCCTCATTGTCCCCAGTGCCCATTGTGACACCATGTGGACCCCTCTTGTCCCCGGGGGCCATTGTGACATCCGGGGGACCCCTCATTGTCCCCAGGGTGTTGTGACACCATGGGGACCCCCTTTGGTCCCAGGGCCCATTGTGAGGTCTCAGGATCCCCCGTTGTCCCCAAGGCCCATTGTGACATTCTGGGGACCCCAAATGTCCCCAGGGCCCATTCTGGCATTCTGGGGTCCCCCCTTTGTCCCCAGGGCCCATTGTGCCACCATGGGTACCCCCTTTGTCACTGGGGCGCATTGTGACATTCTGGGGATGCCCTTTATCCCCAGGGCCCATTGTGACACCGTCGGGACCCCCCTTGTCCCCAGTGCCTATTGTGACACTGTGGGGACCCCTCTTGTCCCCAGGGGCCATTATGACATCCTGGGGACCGCCTTTGTCCCCAGAACACATTGTGACATCCCAGGACCCCATTTGGCCCCAGGGCCCATTGTGACATCCTGGGGACCCCCTTGTCCCAGGGCCCATCGTGGCACCGAGGGGACCCCCGCTTTGTCCCCAGGGACCACTGTGACACTGTGGGGACCCCGTCTGTCCCCAGGGCCAATTGTGACATCCTGGGGACCCTATTCTCCCCACGGCCCATCGTGGCACGATTGGGACCCCCTTTGTCCCTAGAGCCCATTGTGGCACAATGGGGACCCCCTTTGTCACTGGGGCCCATTGTGACATCCTGGGGATGCCCTTTGTCCCCAGTGCCTATTGTGACACCGTGGGGACCCCTCTTGTCCCCAGGGGCCATTGTGACATCCTGGGGACCCCCTTTGTCCCCAGGACCCATTGTGACATCCTGGGGACCCCCTTGTCCCCAGGGCCCATCGTGGCACCGAGGGGACCCCCGCTTTGTCCCCAGGGACCTTTGTGACACCGTGGGGACCCCGTCTGTCCCCAGGGTCCATTGTGGCATCCTGGGCACCCTGTTCTCCCCACGGCCCATCGTGGCACGATTGGGACCCCCTTTGTCCCCAGGGCCCATTGTGATGCCATGGGGACTCCATTTGTCCCTGTGGCGCATTGTGACATCCCAGGACTCCCCTTTGTCCCCAGGGTCCATTGTGACATCATGGGGACCACCCTTTGTCCCCAGGGCTCATTGTGACGTCCCAGGACCCCTCGTTGTCCCCAGGGCCCATCGTGACATCTTGGGGACCCCCCTTGTCCCCAGGGCCCATTGTGACATCCTGGGGAACCCCTTTGTCCCCAGGGCCCATTGTGACATCCGGGGGACCCCCTTGTCTCCAGGGCCCATAGTGGCACTGTGGGGACGCGTATTGGCACTTGGGTCCATTGTGACACCATGGGGAACCCCCCTTTGTCCCCAGTGCCCATTGTGACATCCTGGGGATCCCTCTTGTCCCAGGACCCATTGTGGCGTTCTGGGGACTCCCTTTGTCCCCAAGGCCCATTGTGGCACCATGGGGACCCCCTTTGTCACTGGGGCCCATTGTGACATTCCAGGACCCCAATTTGTCCCCAGGACCCATTATGACATCCTGGGGACCCCCTTGTCCCCAGGCCCCATCATGGCACCGAGAGGACCCCCCATTTGTCCCTAGGGACCGTTGTGACACCGTGAGAACCCCCTCTGTCCCCAGGGCCCATTGTGACATCCTGGGGAACCCTTTTGTCCCCAGGACCCGTCGTGGCACCATTAGGACCCCCTTTGTCCCCAGGACCCATTGTGACATCCCAGGACCCCACTTTGTGCCCAGGGGCCATTGTGACATCCCTGGGACCCCATTTGTCCCCAGGGACCATTGCGGCACCATGGGGACCCTCTTTGTCCCCAGGGCCCAGGGCCCATTGTGACATCCTGGGGACCCCCCCTTGTCCCCAGGGCCCATTGTGACACCATGGGGATCCCCCATTTGTCCCCAGAGCACCTTGTGACATCCCAGGACCCCCCATTGTCTCCAGAGCCCATTGTTAACATCCTGGGTACCCCTCTTTGTCCCCAGGGCCCATTGTTATGTCCTAGGACCCCCCTTTGTCCCCAGGGCCCATTGTGACCCCATGGGGACCCAATTTGTCACTGGGGCCCATTTTGACATCCCAGGACCCCTATTTGTCCCCAAGGCCCATTGTGACATCCTGGGCATGCCCTTTATCCCCAGGGCCCATTGTGACACCGTCGGGACCCCCTTTGTCCCCAGGGCCCATTGTGACATCCTGGGGACCCCTATTGGCCGAAGGACCCATTGTGGCACCATGGGGACCCCCCTTGTCCCCAGGGCCCATTGTGACATCCTGGGGAACCCCTTTGTCCCCAGGGCCCATTGTGACATCCGGGGGACCCCCTTGTCTCCAGGGCCCATAGTGGCACTGTGGGGACGCGTATTGGCACTTGGGTCCATTGTGACACCATGGGGAACCCCCCTTTGTCCCCAGTGCCCATTGTGACATCCTGGGGATCCCTCTTGTCCCAGGACCCATTGTGGCGTTCTGGGGACTCCCTTTGTCCCCAAGGCCCATTGTGGCACCATGGGGACCCCCTTTGTCACTGGGGCCCATTGTGACATTCCAGGACCCCAATTTGTCCCCAGGACCCATTATGACATCCTGGGGACCCCCTTGTCCCCAGGCCCCATCATGGCACCGAGAGGACCCCCCATTTGTCCCTAGGGACCGTTGTGACACCGTGAGAACCCCCTCTGTCCCCAGGGCCCATTGTGACATCCTGGGGAACCCTTTTGTCCCCAGGACCCGTCGTGGCACCATTAGGACCCCCTTTGTCCCCAGGACCCATTGTGACATCCCAGGACCCCACTTTGTGCCCAGGGGCCATTGTGACATCCCTGGGACCCCATTTGTCCCCAGGGACCATTGCGGCACCATGGGGACCCTCTTTGTCCCCAGGGCCCAGGGCCCATTGTGACATCCTGGGGACCCCCCCTTGTCCCCAGGGCCCATTGTGACACCATGGGGATCCCCCATTTGTCCCCAGAGCACCTTGTGACATCCCAGGACCCCCCATTGTCTCCAGAGCCCATTGTTAACATCCTGGGTACCCCTCTTTGTCCCCAGGGCCCATTGTTATGTCCTAGGACCCCCCTTTGTCCCCAGGGCCCATTGTGACCCCATGGGGACCCAATTTGTCACTGGGGCCCATTTTGACATCCCAGGACCCCTATTTGTCCCCAAGGCCCATTGTGACATCCTGGGCATGCCCTTTATCCCCAGGGCCCATTGTGACACCGTCGGGACCCCCTTTGTCCCCAGGGCCCATTGTGACATCCTGGGGACCCCTATTGGCCGAAGGACCCATTGTGGCACCATGGGGACCCCCTTTGTCACTGGGGCCCATTGTGACATACCAGGACCCCGCTTTGTCCCCAGGGCCCATTATGACATCCTAGGGACCATTCTTTTTCCTCAGGGCCCATTGTGACATCCCAGGACCCCCCATTGTCCCCAGTGCCCGTTGTGACACCGCGGGGACCCCTCTTGTCCCCAGGGGCCATTGTGACATCCTGGGGACCCCCCATTGTCCCCAGTGTGTTGTGACACCATGGGGACCCCCTTTATCCCCAGGGCCCATTGTGACATCCCAGGATCCCCCGTTGTCCCCAGGGCCCATTGTGACATCCCAGGAGCCCCCGTTGTCCCCAGGGCCCATTGTGACATTCTGGGGACCCCTCTTTTTCCCCAGGGCCCATTGTGATATCCTGGGGAGCTCTCTTTGTCCCCAGGGCCTATTGTGACATCCTGGGGACCCCCCTTGTCTCCAGGGCCCATTGTGACGTCCCAGGACTCCCTATTGTTACCAGGGCCCATTACGAAATCCTGGGGACCCCCTCTTTGTCCCCAGGACCCATTGTGACGTCCCAGGACTCCCCCTTGTCCCCAGGACTCATTTTGATGTCCCAGGATCCCCATTGTCCCCAGAGCCCATTGTTATGTCCTGGGAATCCCCTTTGACCCCAGGGCCCTTTGTGACACCATGGGGACCCCCCCTTGTCCCCAGGGCCCATCGTGGCACCGTGGGGACCCCACTTGTCACTGGGGACCCATTGTGACACTATGGGGACCCCCCCTTGTGCCCAGGGCCCATTGTAACATCCTGAGGACCCCCTTTTCCCCAGGTCCCATTGTGACACCGTGGGTACCTCCCTTGTCCGCAGGGCTCATTGTGACATCCCAGGACCCCCCTTTTCTCCCAAGGCCCATTGTGACATCCTGGGGACCCCCCCTTGTCTCCAGGGCCCCTTGTGACATCAAAGGATCCCCCATTGTCTCCAGGGCCCATTGTGACACCGTGGGGACCCCCTTTGTCCCCAGGTCCCATTGTGACATCCCAGGACCCCACTTAGTCCCCAGGGCCAATTGTGACACCATGGGGACCCCCCTTCTCACTGGGGACCCATTGTGACACCATGGGGACGTCCCCTTGTCCTCAGAGCCCATCCTGACATCCCAAAACCCCCCATTGTCTCCAGGGCCCATTGTGACATCCTGGGGACCTCCCTTTCTCCCCAGGGCCCATTGTGACATTCCAGGAATGCCCATTCTCCCCAGAGCCCATTGTGAGGTCCTGGGAATCCCCTTTGTCCCCAGGCCCCATTGTGACATCGTGGGGACCCCCTTTGTCCACAGGGTCCATTGTGACAGGGTGGGACACCCCTTGTCCCCAGGGCCAATTGTGACATCCTGGGGACCCCTTTGTCCCCAGGGCCCATTGTGACATCCCAGTACCCCCGATTGTCCCCAGGGCCCATTGTGACATCCTGGGGACCCCCTTTGTCCCCAGGGCCCATATTGACACCATGGGGACCCCCTTTGTTCCCAGGGGCCATTGTGACATCCTTGGGACCCCGTTTGTCCCCATGGCCCATTGTGACGTCCCAGGACGCCCCGTTGTCCCCAGGGCCCATTGTGACCTCCTGGGGACCCCCCTTTGTCCCCAGGGGCCATTGTGACATCCCAGGACCCCCCATTGTCCCCAACGCCTATTGTGACAGGGTGGGACACCCCTTGTCCCCAAGTCCTGTTGTGACATCCTGGGGACCCCTTTGTCACCAGAGTCCATTGTGATATCCTGGGGAGCCCCCTTTGTTCCCAGGGCCCATTGTGACAACCCAGGACCCCCCATTGTCCCCAGGGCCCATTGTGAACATCCTGGGGACCCCTCTTTTTATCCCCAGCGCCCATTGTGATTTCCTGGGGAGCTCTCTTTGTCCCCAGGGCCCATTGTGACACCGTGGAGACCCTGCTTGTCCTCAGGGCCCATTGTGACATTCAGGGGACCCCTTTTTGTCTCCAGGGCCTATTGTGACATCCAGGGGACCCCCCCTTGTCTCCAGGGCCCATTGTGACGTCCCAGGACTCCCTATTGTTCCCAGGGCCCATTGTGAAATTTTGGGGACCCCCTCTTTGTCTCCAGGGCCCATTGTGACATCCCAGGACCCCCCTTTGTCCCCACGGTCCATTGCAACATCCCAGGACCCCCCCTTGTCCCCAGGGCTCATTGTGGTGTCCCAGGATCCCCATTGTCCCCAGAGCCCATTGTAATGTCCTGGGAACCCCCTTTGACCCCAGGGCCCTTTGTGACACCATGGGGACCCCCCCTTGTCCCCAGGGCCCATCGTGGCACCGTGGGGACCCCACTTGTCACTGGGGACCCATTGTGACACTATGGGGACCCCCCGTTGTGCCCAGGGCCCATTGTAACATCCTGAGGACCCCCTTTTCCCCAGGTCCCATTGTGACACCGTGGGTACCACCCTTGTCTGCAGGGCTCATTGTGAACATCCCAGGACCCCCCATTGTCCTAAGGGCCCATTGTGACATTCAGGGGACCCCTCTTTGTCCCCAGTGCCCATTGTGACATCCCAGGACCCCACATTGTCCCAAGGGTCCATTTTGACATCATGAGGACGCCCTTTGTCCCCAGGGCCCATTGTGACATCTTGGGGACCTCCTTTGTCCCCAGGACCCATTGTGACATCCTGGGGACCTGCTTTGTCATTGGGGACCATTGTGACATCCCAGGACCCCACTTTGTCCCCAAGACCCATTGGGACATTGAGGGGACCCCTCTTTGTCCCCAGGGCCGATTGCGACATCCCAGGATCCCCTCTTGTCCCCAGGGCCCATTGTGACATCCTGGGGACCCCCTTTGTCCGCAGAGCCCATTGTGAAATTCTGGGGAGCCCCCTTGGTCCCCAGGGCCCATTGTGACATCCTGAGGACGCCCTTTGTCCCCAGGGTCCATTGTGATGTCCAAGGACTCCCCGTTGTCCCCAGGGCCCATTGTGACATCTTGGGGATCCCCCTTGTCCCCAGAGCCAATTGTGACATTCAGGAGACCCCCCTTTGTCCCCAGGGCCCCTTGTGACATCCTGGGGACCCCGTTTGTCCCCAGGGCCCATTGTGGCACTATGTGGATCCCCGTTGTCTCCAAGGCCCATTGTGACATCCCAGGACCCCCCATTGTCCCCAGGGTCCATTGTGAACATCCTGGGGACCCCCCTTGTCCACAGAGCCCATTGTGACACCATGGGGACCCCCTTTGTCCCCAGGGTCCATTGTGATATCCTGGGGACCCCGTTTGTCCCCAGAGCCCATTGTGGCACTATGGGGACCCCCTTTGTCCCCAGGGTCCATTGTGACACCGTGGGGACCCCGCTTGTCCCCAGGGCCCGTTGTGAATTTCAGGGGACCTCTCTTTGTCTCCAGGGCCTATTGTGACATCTTGGGGACCCCCCCTTGTCTCCAGGGCCCAGTGTGACATCCCAGGACCCCCCTTTGTCCCCAGGGGCCATTGTGACATCCTTGGGACCCCGTTTGTCCCCATGGCCCACTGTGACGTCCCAGGACCCCCCGTTGTCCCCAGGGCCTATTTTGACATCCTGGGGACCCCTTTGTCACCGGAGCCCATTGTGATATCCTGGAGAGCCCCCTTTGTCCCCAGGGTCCCTTGTGACATCCCAGGACCCCCCATTGTCCCCAGGGCCACTATTGACACCGTGTGTACCCCCTTTGTCCCCAGGGTCTGTTGTGACGTCCGAGGACCCCCCCTTGTCCCCAGGGCCCATTGTGACATCCTGGGGACCCCTTTTGTCCCTGTCGAGGGTTAAGATTGCGGGGTGACAATCAAACCCTGGCAGATGTGTTGTCAACCTCCTCTCCCCCCCACTTCCCCCTTTTGCCCCTCCCTCTCCCCCCTTCCCACTCCGGGCAGGCGATTGGGAGGGAAAGAATCACAGAGAGAAGAGAGTTGGAAAAGTTAAAGATGTTTTACTGATGCTACTGATAAAATAGAGAAAATAATACAAAATATACAAAACCCATCTTGTAAGTCTCAGCAACTGCAGAGCCAGCACCCAAAGTCCTGGATTAGGCTCTGTAGCCAACCGGAGCTGGATTCAGTCTGTCACTGGCCTCAGTTCGCAGGGACGACCAGCAAGGTCCTCTCCTAATGTCGGCCATGAGGGAAAAAAGGGAAAAGGGGCGAGATCCTCGTGATCTCCCACTTTTATATGAAGTATTCACGTAAACGGAATGTTATTCACCGTTGGTCAGTCTCTCGGTCATCAGTTTTCTCATTGCCCCCCTCGCGAGATGTCCATCCGTGCTTATCAATAAGTTTGCATTCCCTTGCTGGGTTTAACCAAAACATGTGTTGGGTTCTCCAGGAAAATGCAGCTGACATGAAGGCTTTAGCTGACAGGCAAATTCACTAAAAGAGAAACTTGTTTTTAACAAAACCAGGACACTGTCTCAACCCCATAACCTGGCTGTGTTCAGCTAAGCCTGTTCTCTGCAGGGTGGGGTAATGCTGAGATAAATAATAGTGAAATAAATATGCCACTATTTGTTGCCTACTTTGAAGGAAAATAAGTCTGTCCATCCATACCAGAACTGTCGCAAAACAGATGTTGGTCTGCAGTAATACTGACAAGCTTTGGACCTTTAATCTTGGAAAGGAGGTGAGGGTCAAGGGAAGGTAAAGGAAGATGTAGAGAGGTATTAGGTTTTCTTTCCTGATCGCAAAACCTACTTTTTCCATTCTGAAAATCTCAGTATTGTGTATGTAGAACTGTAAGATCTACCTGAGGATGAAATCTCGGGCTGGGAGGTAAGCGCTGTGTGCTTACCAGTACTTACAGGGCATGGTTCTCACTTTTTTGGGGAGAAAAAACATTAAAAAACAGAACAAAACACAGCACTAAATTAAAAAAGTAAGCCACTGGGTGCGATAAACTGGGTCTGCCTTTCACTCCAATACCGGGTGTCTGGTGGGAGCCTTGTGCTCGTTCTTCTGCCAGCTTGGTACGGAGATGGAGAGCTTTGCAGATGTTCCTATTTTGGGGGACCCTTGGTAACGTGGTATGGGTCCATCTTCAATGTGCCCATTGAAAAATCAGTGGTGCTGGGCACCTAAATTTGAGCTGATTCTGCTCTTTGAAAAACCTGTCCATTTTGCATGAGCAGAGCCAAGAATATTTCTAAACACCAGTGTTCCTTCCCAGTGGCTTACTCACTTTCATTGATCTTGAACAGCTGCATTAGCTGGTGTCTCAATTAGCATTGGTGGGAACAAACTATCCCCTCAGAAATTACAGCGCTGATGTAGTTAATTCTTTGTTTGAGCAAATTGATTTCAGAGGCTCGTCACAGCCCTGATCCCGTGCGTATGAGATTTCCTGGGCTTTCCTTATGGGAATTGTTTCCTGGAAGCCAAGTCTGCTTGGAAATATTTACAAGGCCAGATGCAGATGGTTTTTTGTTGTTTTGGGGTTTTTTTTGTTGCTTCTAAAGCTTTGTCTGCAACAGGGTGACCGTGGGGAGAACTAAAGTAAGATTAAGAGAGAACTTGGGGTTGGAGCAGTCAGAACCTCTGCTGCACTGTAAGACAATTCCCCTCACACAGATGCCAAAGAAGCTGTTACATGGGGATTTTTAACTATGGGCATGAGAGAACCATAAGCAGCCTCAGCCTGATGGATTTTCTGGGGAGATGTTGTTTCCCTTGTTGTGTCATAAAATCACAGAACAGTTTGGGTTGAAGGGACCTCCCCAGCTCCCCCAGTGCCACCCCTGCCATGACAGGGACATCTTCAGCAGCTCAGGGTGCTCAGAGCCCCGTCCAGCCTGGCCTGGGATGTCTCCAGGGATGGTTCAGCCACCACCTCTCTGGCCAGGCTCTCACTACCCTTGGTGTAAAAAAAAATTTCTTCCCCATGTCTGGTTTGAAGTTGTGTGGAAAGAGCCAAGATCCTGGTGTGTTTCAACGTATGTATGCAATAATGTACAGCTGTGAATCATTCCCTTGGCCTTGGAAGATCATTGAAGGCTTTAAAATCGCTGCTGCTGCCAGCAAAATGCATTATCCACAAGCTGCTGAAGGGCATAGGGAAAAAGTCAGAGAAGAGACCTATTTGTTGCATTCCTGGGCTGTGAGGTCCTGTTTTTGTCCAGCTGCCCAGCCGGGAGTGTTGCTGCTCTTGTCACTGGTTCCACACTCCCACACAACTCCTGCCACTGCTCGGGGTTCAGGCCATCTCTGCACAGGAGCTGACGTCTGGGGGACCAAGGTAAAGTGGTTAAAAAATAAGGTACTTCCAAAAGTCTGTCCTGAATTATGTAAACCCTAGAACAAATGCCAAGTCCCCATGAAGCCGAAAAGTCTTACGCGTACATTCAGATTTTTAGCAAGTTGATTAAATGCTTAAACAATATTTGAACTCGGGCCTGAAGGATCAGGCTTTATTAATTGTGTGAGTATAATTGTGGTAAAATAAGTGGTGGCAAGGAAGGTTTAAATCTGCTCACAGGCGCTGAACTGCGTTGTTGTGAGATAGCTCGGTGACATCTCGTGATGCGTTATAGAATCATATAGGTTGGAAACGAGCTTTAATATAATTGAATCCAACTGTTAACCCAACACTGCTGAGTCCACCACTGAACCACGTCCCTAAGCACCACACCTACGTGTGTTCTAAACCCCTCCAGGGATGGTGACTCCACCACTGCCCTGGGCAGCCGTTCCAATGCTCAACAGCCCCTTTAGTGAAGAAACTTTTCCTTTCAGGCAGTGCAGAGATCAGAAGGTCTCCCCTCAGCTCCTGTTCTCCAGCTGAACCCCCAGGTCCTCAGCTGCTCCCATCACACTTGTGCTCCAGCCCCTCACCAGCTTTGTTATCCCCTGATCTGTTGGTATCTGCAGGATTTGAGGTGTCAAGTCCCAGATTAATGCATGCAAGGTAGGACAGGCACACACACAAATATCTACAAAGCAACAGAGTGTTTCTAATTAAAAGAAAATTGTTAATTAGTTGAGCCTCCTCGGTCAGTGCTGGGTGAACAAGAGCCTCATACCTGCCTGTTGCTGCAGGAGTGCTTGAAAAAATATAATGAACCCTGCTTGGTTTGCAGAATTTTGGGAAAGGTGCTGAGCTGGAGAACATAAGTCATGAATAGTAGCAATGCCACTTGTTATTGTGTGGTAAAAAAGGACGTTTTCACAGCTGGAATAAAACACCAGAATTTGGGAAATCTGGGTATACTGCCCAGCCGGGTGCTGAACAGCTCTTCACTTGTGCATCAAGCCACGGGGTGAGTAGTGTGTTCTGTTTCTTGGCAGGAAGGTGATGGAGCCAGACCTACAAAAGCTTTGTCTTAAGCCATTGTAGTAGTACAGCTGCTTTTTTGGTAGCTCTGCGCTGCCTTGGCAGACTCCCTCTCGCTGGATTTTAAAAGTGTTTTGCCTCTGTCGTGTTTTGAATTTTTTTTCCCTTTAGGATCCATACGTTCTCTTCTAGGCTCTCCCAGCCGCAGTGTTTCCTAGTCAAGCTAATTCGTCACTGATTCACAGTGGAAACTGCCAGTTTGGTGGGTTTTATGTTTTGAGTTAGTTTTCTAAGTCTGGCAGCATCCAAACACAAAGACAGGGAGAAATGACTCGTCTGTTACTTAATTTAATGCTTGTTTTGGGAAATCTAAATCCAAATGTGTATGGGACTCATATTAGGACTCCAGTGCTGGATTTTATTTTTCTTTTTGTCATTGTTGGCAGGGCCGAATTCACCTCCAGAATAAGCACAGTCATCGGTCTGTGTGACACTAAGCTCGGTTCTCTGCTTGGACCAGACGGCTTTTGGAGCTGCCCAAAGTGACTGAAAGCTGAAGTGGGCTTTTGCTGCAGCATCTAAATGATTCTGAGGGCTCTAGCGACCCTTACAAAGCCAAAAGTACCTTGCCATCTTCTTTAGTCTCTCACAAACATGCTGAGTCCTGCTTTAGAGGGCTGAGCTCTCCGGAAACATCGGGTGGGAGCAGCTTTGGCTGTAGCCCTCATAGCAAGAGTGGGGGACACAGCTCTGACTCAAAGACCGAGCCATTTGGTGACAGTGACAGAACCTTTTTGTCTCCTAGACTTCTCTGGAGATCCCAGACTGGCCAGATTCCCCATGAGGGTTTATGCTTGTGTGAGGAGACTTCTTAGAAATAACTGTAGAATTCAGCCTTTTTTAGTAGGCTGGAAGGTGGCAGCTCAATTGACCTTGCCAAACTTTAACCAACAGTAAGAGAGCAGGGCCCGAGCTGCCATAGCCTGTGAGTCTGTATTATTTCTAATAAAAGAGGAAAGATGGGGCTCTGCAGGTGATCTCCTTCCTATTCTGTCTTGCTACTTCAAACATGTGAGGGCACGGAGGGGTTCAAGGTCCAGCCTGAGTATTTGGGTATCTCTGGCATGCAGAGATATGCTTCCTCCATCGCTGTTTCTTTTGAGACATAGAGTCTCTCTGAATGCTTTATTGCTGCTCTGCTTTGTGGAGGACGGCCAAGGGGAGCTACTGGTGCTTTTGTCACCAGGTTCTGTGCTATGGTTGTTAGGAGTGATCTGCTAACAGGCTTTCCATTGACTTTGGGCTTCGCTTTGGACGAGGCTCCGCAGATTTAGGGCATGTGGCCAACTTATGGCTCTTGTTTCAGTGGAACTCAATCTTGGACTACATCCCATAGCAAGCCTGGTGGGTAAACTGGATCTCTGGCTGCAAGCGGAGAAAAAGCGAGAGGGATGGCTAAACTGGATATCTGTGGCTTTTCCTGGGACTTGGTTACGTGCCCAGCTCAGTCCTGCAGCAACCCTGGAAAGCCAAGGGTGTCCTCCTCCTGGGAGCCGTTCTCAATGCAGCCCCAGCCATCAGCAGCACCCTGACCATCGTCATCCATGTACGTGCTTGGCAGGGCGATGGGAAGGGGCCGCTTGGACCGGAGGGGCTGAATTTGGCTCTCGTAGCAATCAAGGATTTGGGAGCAGATGACTCAGACAGTGCTGATCCATTCTCTGTGTCCATTTTTTTGCTGTGTTATGTTACACTGGGATGGGGGCAGAACCCATTGCCCTCCTCAAGCCTTTACAGTCTTTGAAACATCATCAGGATGGGAAAGGATCCTCTAAGGAACTTCAATTTTCCATAGAATCATAGAGACTGCCTCCAGTTCTGGCTCTGCTTTGCAGGATGCACTTCTTGAATGTGAAGTGCTTACATCTCTTCAAAGCCCTTTCTCCCTGCCTGTTTGCCAAAGGGAAGAATTGATAAATGTTAAATTCAGTAGCAAAATCACCGCAGGCCCCTGGCCATAGAGTTTCCCACAATTTGTGTTACGAGGTGACCCAGATTCTGACGAACCAGAGGCACACAGGGTTGGTTTTGTCCTGTAGTACTTTTCCTATACAGATGGTGAAGGTGACTTTTTTTCCTCTGACCTAGTGCCTGAGGTAAATAAACTGTAAATAGCTTGGGAGAGCAGGCTGGGATGTGGAGGAGTAAAAAAGGGTGATTTTTATTCTCAAGGGTGTGGAGGAAAACAGGAGGAGAACCATCGAAGCCTAAATTAACGCCCTCTTGCAAACACAGTTTGATCAGACATTATCAGGCTAAATATATGAGCAGTCTGTAAAAGGAGCAGTTTTCCTCCTGTGCTACTGCTCACATGTTACTTAATTAAAACAGTAGGAGCTTAATGTTGCGCTTACTTTTCCGCTATTAGCGGTACTTGTGTTTTTTTGGGAGGGGGCTACTTTACTGAACATGGACAATGAGGGTTTGTGTCCATGGTAAGACTTCTGCTTAAAGCCAAAGTAAATATTGAGGTGGTTATAGTTATACCGACATAAGCCCCTATATGAACATTCTTGCTCAAGCTTTTCTAAAATTTAACTTCTATTTATTGGAAATAGGTTTAAATCTGAATGGAAAAAGTTGCCGTGTTACTGGAATAGGTGTGTCCATCTGTAGAGCTGTTCCAGTTGAATTTATTAAGCTTTATCTTCAGAAAAGAGTGGCAGGAATTTAATATATATTTCGTTGTTGTTTCTTCCTTGTCACTCCACCAACCTTAACTGGTTGTGTCGCACAGGCTGTAGGTTGTAAATCTTGCAGGAGACCTTTTTTCTTTAAATTTTAGCCTTTGTTAATCAGCTCTTGAACATGAAGTTGCCTCCCTTTTAGTGCAAAGGTTGTGGGTCTAACTGGTCTCTTCTGAGGGAATCCTGCTGTTGAAGCCGTCTCCCCCAATAACTGGTTGCAGGCGGAGTGTGTTGGCTTTGGCTTGAGAGGTGCCTGCAGGGAATCTCCTGAACTTCATCAGGTCCCGCACCTGGGATGGAAGAACCCTTCACAGGGATGTAGGCTGGGGACTAACTAATCCACTCCAAAAATGTGATTTACCTCACCTATCAGGAGCATTTCCCAAGGGGAGTCAGCACGGGATGCTGCCAACAGTGTCCTCCATGTGGTGCTTTCTTACCCTTGGTTTATCACACCTACGGTCTCATCCCATGGCCTCGTCTCACTGTACCAGCCCTGTCACAAGCGTTGACTGCTCCATCCCTGCATCTCAGCCCTTCCTGACCGTCCTCACCCAGGGAAAGGACGCTCAGTGTTCCAGAAACAAGGAGATGTGCACCATGGACAACAGACCACCAGTGACGGTGGTGACATCTGCAGCAGAAATGCCCTTATGAGTCTCCAAAATGGATTTAGAATCCAAGTGGTCCATCCGAGTTAGAACAATGAAGTTTTAACTGTCTACTCAGCTTCTTGACATCCTACAAACTATTACAGAAGTGTGTACGATGGGGCCTGTCCTGATGTTCCTCTTATGGCTTGAGGAGCTCTCACTGCCAGTGGGAAGTCCTGCTCATATTTTTATTTGTCTGTTTTTTCCTGTGCGGGGGTTGTTATTTCAAAAAAGGGAGGAAAAAAAGAAGTGTCTGTTTTTCCATACAGTGGTAACGCAAATACCATAGCTGCTATTTTTTTTCCGGGGGGATAGGTGGACTGGTTCAGATATTAAAATAGGAGTAAGCGCAAATTTTGTTTGATCTTAAATGTTAATTGTTCAGAGACTAATAGTGATAATTACTTTTCAGAATAGCTTGAGTCATTTGTTGGGTTTTTTTTTAAATTGTGTTGTTTTTGAGGCTCCAAGCTGGAAAAACAAAGGTTTGCCAATGTGCTGGTCGTAGGGCATGTTTTGTCCAGGGTGTGACAAATTTTACTGCCTTTGAGAACTCTTGGGCTTAGAAATGCTGCTGGGTGGGTGGTCCTGGAGACTTGAGTTAGGTATTTGCGCCAGTTTTGTCTCATCAATGTCCTTGTTAAAGGTCTACTGGGCTGTGAATTTACCTTTTAAATAACACCACCATTACAGCTTGGGCAGTAGAATGCCATTTTTCTTCTGGCAGTTTCCTTGTGGGTAGATGTAGAGATTCCTGTGTCTCACGTCTGTCTGGGGGTTGTCAGGTGTTGGGGTCTTCTGGGGTGGGTTGTGTGCAGAGCATGCTGCCCCACCAGGAGCAGGATGGAGAACCCCGGGTGTATGGGATCTGGTTGTCCCCACTGATCTTACACAAGGATAGAAGGTCTGGGATGGGGCCTGATGAGAGAAACGGGCATGTACACCAGACTCTAGGATTTGTAGGCTTACTTTAAGGGTTTGCAAGATCTTTAAGACTGGCCTGGGCCTGGCAAAGAGGTGGTAAAACACCAGCCAGAGAGGTGGTGGCTGAACCATCCCTGGAGACATCCCAGGCCAGGCTGGACGGGGCTCTGAGCACCCTGAGCTGGTGAAGATGTCCCTGTCATGGCAGGGGTGGCACTGGGGGAGCTTTGTAGGTCCCTTCCAACCCAAACTGTGATTCTGTGGTGTAAGATGGACTCTGACGTTCTTCAGGAAGGCCACCATCATCTTTGCTTGGTTTGCATGACACGTACTTGCAGTGTGGTCCTGCTGTGTGGCAGGAGCTTCCTGGTGCCACTGCAGCTCCAGCAATGATGATGAACAACAAAACCGTTTTCACGGTTCTTTGGTATTTTAGGAATTTTGGAGCTGTTGACTGTGCAGCTGGCGTGTGGGAGGAAAGCTGAACGAGAGCCGTGAAATGCGCAAGGGCAGCAGGAAGCCCAAGCAAGTGTATTAGAACAGGGACTGGGGTGGAATCTGCGATCTGTGTAATACATGGAGCAAGTTAGACACTAGTCTGTTCTACCAAGTCAGCACTGACTGGTTTAGTTCAGTTAAACATCCTCGCGAAGCTGGATTTGCAGTGCAGTCCAACCCAGGGTCTTGGTCAAAAGCAAACCCCGAAGTTATGACGAAACCCAGCCTTGCTCTGGCATAGGAGAGCAGCTAATAGCAAAGAAACCAACCCTCATTCACTTGCTGAACTTTCCTTATTTATTGCTTTGCTAGACAGGAATAAATACTCAACAAATAAGCTTCCTGTCCTTAAATTATTGCATTCTTCTGCATTCTTGATTCCTTTTATTTTTAAATTAAACCAGGCTAAACCCCACGGGATTGATGTCCTCTCATTGCATGAGCTAGAAAGGGTTCATGGTCTGATTCTCGTCTGGAGGATCACACGATGACTTGGGGTGGAGGTATTTTCCTGAAATAGTTTGGAGTAGCTCTAGGGTTTGGGATGTGCTCCCTTTCTCCCTTCAGTGTCTCCCCTCCCTCCTTTCTTCCCTCCCAGCTACAGGGATCTCTGACTTCAAGTAGGATGGAGGATGCTGTGGGAGATGCCTTTGGGTCTCTGGAGCTGGAGGACAAGAGAGGCGATTAAGAGCAGCTGACAGGGGCTTAGCACAGCCTTCCAGCCCCCTCCCCTTGGGGATGTGTTCCATACCCTCTTTGCTGTCTCTCCACGAGACCTTTTGGGAGTATTTCTACTCCCAGAGGAATTTAAAGGGATTGTAAATTCTCAGTGGAGCTGTGGCTGCGCAGGTTGTGTCCTGCCATGGGGCTGTGCTGCCGTTTGCCTAGGGAAAAATGAGCAGCCCTTTGGCTGGAGGGAATATTCGGTGGGATCTACCATGGCCAGGTGTCGGATCTGCAAAGTCGTGGTCCCAGGGAAGCGCAGGCTGGGAATGAGGAGCCGGGCTGTGCCGATGAGCTCCTGGCTTCTTTGGGAGCGTTTCCATGTGATTCCCATCAGGAACATGGATCTGTGCATCCTGTTCCAGTTTGTGCAGCTACACAGCTCAACCCCAAGGAGGAAAAAAACCAACATTCTTCAGATGCTGCTTTTGGGGAGGGTGGGGGAAGGAGCAGGCGCGTTCCTTCCACCCCGTTGTTTGAGACTGAGCGCTGTTGCAGCGTTTTAAGAGAGCCCAGCATCTGCACAAAGCTCCTCTGTGTGTTTTTACAAACTTAGAACCTCCATGTGAGGAAACAGCAGCCGTCTCTGAGCCCCAGCCCTTTCAGCTTAAACACAGAGTATGGGGACAATACAGCAAGCAGAACAAAATCCCCGTGCCTCTAGAGGTAGGATCTTCACAGCTATAATAACTTACCTGCGGCCATTCATGTTGTGGTGGCCTGTCGTGTCTTTCCCAGTGGGTGAACTGGACATTTAAAGGGACGTGGCTGGAATCATAGAACCGTTTTGGTTGGAGAAGATGTTTAAGATCATCAAGTCCAACCGTTGACCTCACACTGCCAAGTCCACCTCTAATCCACGTCCCTGAGAGCCTCATCTGTGCGTCTTTTAAACCTTCCCAGGGATGGTGACAGTTGGCAAGGAGAATTCACCGTGTGGCCATTAAGAACAGAATTCAGTCCTGTACCTGCTCGATGCTAAAGCTGCTGTGGTCTCGATGAGGCAGGAGGAGATGAGCAGAGGGGAGAGATGTGCAAGGATGCCCGCGTTCTGGCTTGGTGGGGAATCTGGGCTTTGCTCTGTGCTTAAACAAGGACTTGCACCTCTGTGGAGCTGCCCCGAGTTCTTCCAGGAACCGGATGTGCCTGTAATAAATAGCTCGTGCCTCTGTTTGACTCAATTGCTGGCTGGGAAAAAGCGAAGGACCTAAACCGTGTGTTAATGGGGCTCTTTGTGCTCTCGTTTTTCCAGGGTGGCCACTGCCCGCAATGTTGACACCACCACAGCAATGCTTAGAGAGTGGCTGAAGAACGTGCAGAACCTCTACCACGGTGTGGAGTGGAGACCGATGGAAGAGCCCCAGTGAGCACTGCAGTGAGGGGCTGACTGGTTGGTCTGTATCTCCGGTTTTCTAGATTTTCTGGTCTCAAATAAGGAGGTGTACTTAAAATGTAGATTTTGTGGGGGGAGGCGGGTCTGTCCCATTTAAACTGTGTCCTTATGGAGCCCATAAAAAGGTCTCTGACTTCGGTGAAGCAACTCATGCAGAACTTTATCAAATATTTTCCGTTCAGTTATTTAACGTCTGCAGCTGCTCTCTGTGCCTGGAAAACAAATCACATCAAAAACTACAGGGAATAAAAACTGTCATTCTTTATTTTCAAGGAAGCAGAGAAATCGTAGCCCATTCCCGTAGTGTCTATGAAAGTTCTGTTCGAGACATCGAATTCTCGGTAAGTTCTGAGCCAGAGAACTAGATTTAATTCAGTATATTATGCCTTTGCATGACTTGCAGGATCATTGCTTTGAAATACGATAGTAGGTTTAAAGAGCATCCTCCTATAAGGAATGAAAAGCAACACCTATTTATATGCAGAATTTCAAAGAGGAAGAACTCTGTGTGTTTGGTTTGTATTGCTCTTTTTTTTTTTAAGATAAGCTGTTCCTTTTTTTGTTCTGTTTTCTAGTTCTTCCATCAGGGAAAAGTACATTGTTTTCCCTTTTCTTTAGGCTTGTTTTTACTTTCGCGGTCCTCAGTGCAGTGGTGAGGCTCTTGTACAAACCCACAGGGAATGCTGGTAATATTGACTTTTAAAATCCTTTCGTTGATATTGAGTTTTCTTAATCCTATCAAGCTTGACTTTTTAAAGTTCTGTCAGAAGTTTTTTAAATTCTTAGCTCCTTCACTGGCTTACGCTGGCACTGTTTCAACATCCTGACTTGTTATTCCACACAGGGCTCTGTCCCGGTGTTTCCTTCCATCTTTGTAACAAAGCGTTTGCTTTTGGACCTGATCCTGAGAACAGAGACACGTGGGTAACTTCACTCACGTGCTCGGGCCCCTGGGGCTGGGCGCTGGGTGTCTGTAGATTTCAGAGCTGTTAGCAGGATGTGTTAACAGTTGCTAGTGATGCCCAGACCCCAAGGGAATCCAGATTGCCTTCATCTTCTCATCCTCCGTTCTGTTGATTCTACTGGGCTCAAGGAAGCTGTGTTTATAGTTTAAACTTGAATTGTAGCAGAGGAGAGATGACTTTCTACCAGAGGGTCAGGTGAGGTAAATCAGCTTCAGCCCATTTTGGTGGTGTAACCTCTGCTTCCATCAGGGCCTGTTGCTGCTGAAGAAACTCCTGGGTGTGTTTGATGGTGCTGTTTTGCTTTCAGTCACTTGCTCAGCCCAAAACGCTGCAGCGCTGCTTGTTTTCCAGTGCCCTGTGTACACACGCCAGCACGAAACTTGGAATCTTTCTCTCTCAAAACCGCTCCTGGGTTGCCTGAGGTGACTCTAACACTGTTTTTATTTTGGAAAGAAGATAGTAAGGGAACTTTTTATTTTTCTAACCAGCGCAATAGGTTTCTAGACATGGGTTGCAGTCACTTTCTTTTGGTTTTTTTTGCTACGTCTTACCCAGAAGAATTTGGGCCAAAACATTGGCCAAGCTCCCGATTCACTCACGTGACGAAACTCCGACCGGCAGCCCTGCGTGCTGCACGAGAGAAGGGGTCAGACCACATCCTGGTAAGTACACGGTTTGATTTATTAACTGTCCTCAGGCAAAAGCTTTTCAGATGGTCACTCTGATAACTCCGGGGCTGCCAAAAAGTCTCCTGTCCATCTAAAGACAAAGCTCTCTGCAGTGAGATGCCGTGTATCGTTTCTTGGTCTGATGAGCAAGAGAGTTTGCAGCTGGAGAGAGAAGTCCATGGGTAAACCCAAGGTTTGTTGCCCAGCGGTCAGGACTGAACGTAGTCCTGGTGGTGGGTGGGTACCTGCAAGGGGCCCTCAGATGGAAACCCCACCTGTTAGTGATGGAATGTAAGGGGAATAGTTCTACGGAACAGTTGTGAACAGATGTGTGGCTTTGGTGACTGCAGCAGCCACTTTTTAAGAGTGATCCTCTTTGCAGAATAAATGCACCCTGAATTTTCAGCAGTGATGTTTTCCCCCGCAGCTCCGTTGCCCCAGTGTTGGAGGAACATTCCGTGGAGTGCGAGGGAAACTCCGCATCTCTTCCCATCTCATAATGTACCTTTAACAGAGATGTGTCCTACGGTATCAAAACCAGCAGCTCAGTGCTTTTTGGGTTTTTTTGACAACCTCATGCCTCTGGCTGCCTTGTTCCCAAGAAAGCATCAGGGCAAGCATATCATTTAATCTAATAACAAATTTATTTTTCTCTTCCCCTCTTCTCTAATTTATTGATACAGATAACTCACTGACCAACGCAGAAACCCTGACCCTGTTGATAGCAGAAAACAAGACCTTGGTGGCACCAATGCTCGAGTCTCGCTCTCTCTACTCAAATTTCTGGTGTGGCATCACCCCCCAGGCAAGTGACCTCCTGAACGCTACCGGGCGACTGTGCAAGCTGTGTTTGCAAAGGCCTCTTGTGTCTGTGAAGTGGTGGGTTGTGGTTTCTGTCCTGTGGGCTTTCCTGGCTGTTTTTGTAGCGTCCTTTTCTGAAAAGAAGCTGCTGTAGCTCGGTGCCGTGCACTCAGCTCAGCTTGCGCCTCTCTGAGTGGCAGCATCCCAAATCTTGGTGGGTACCTTTGGGAAAGGTCCATACGTTTATAGGAAATCTGGGAATGAGGGCAGAGAGGACACTGCGGTCTATCAGTGTTTTTCAGGCTTTGTTTTCTAACCGAGCTGTAGGTACGAGCAGAGCAATGCGTGTTCTGCATTGGGTGTGCAGGCACGTAGCTGGAACTTGCTGCCTGGTCTGAGATTTCTCGCTTGAAAAAGCTGAATCTGGAGGAAGCTGAGCTTGTTTAGCCAAAAGTCCTGGGAAATGATACAATCCCACTAACTACATAAAAAATACTGATATACACACCAGAATTTATTTGAGGTCACTCCATATGTTTGTTTAATGGCCTTAAATCTCTTGGTACATAATTTTAGACAAGCTTTCCTGTATAGTGATGCTAATCAGAGAGGAATTTGCTTTTGTTTCTACAGCTTTCTGTTGTATATAGGTTGTTTTTCTCACACATGAACAAGATTTATGTGTTGGGGCAACATTGTTTGCCTTGTAGAAATTAGTTTAGTGCTTCTTTCTCAAATCATATATGCTGCAGTAAATATTGGTACAAAGATGCTGCCTAGTAGGAGTAACATCATTTTTAGAGCCAGAATGAGATTGAGCTATCACTTGACAAGTAGATCCACATCGCTGTGGTCAGTGTGGGTCAGCGGTGATTTTTTGCCTTTTTCACTCTTTTTCTTTGGAATGTTCTTGACTAAGCTCCAGATGGGCTTCCTCAGACAGTCAGCCTCATGGGATCGTTTCTGGAAACAAATGGACATCGGTGCAGTGAGCAAGACTGCATCGAGCTGATCTAGGCCACAAGGGAAGGGTCATTGAAAGGTCCTTGACCACACAGAATGGGGTAGAAAGTTGATGAGGCAAGAGGAGAATGAGGAGTTAAAGTAGTTTGTGGTGAGACATGAGAGGTGATGATTGTCTAAGGTAGCAATCAATCATGTATTAGCTAGAGAAATGTAAGCAGCACGTAATCTAACTATAATTATCCAAGTATAAATAATGTAACTACAAAATCAGCAGTTTAAGACTATATAACCTGATCAAACTTTACATTAAACAGCTTCAGTTTATAACTCTCATAGAGTTGTCGGAGTCCATTCTTCTCCCGCACAGTCTGAGGTGAGGACTATAATTAATACTCGTTTCTCCAAGCCCACAGGTAAATCTCAATAATGAGATCGGGTTTTTGACCTGTTTGCTACTCTGCTGCTGGCAGGTGTTCCGTCATCCCTTGGGGATGTTGGAGAGGCTCCATGCTCCAGCCATTTCCTGCCCTCTTGCTTTGCTCCAGAGAGCTAGCCGGTTACTAATTATTGTCATTATTGCTGCAGTGAAATGAAGAACAAACTCCATTTCCCCCTTCTGGTGTAAAACATCCTCTGGCAGTCTCCTTCTGTAGGATTTCTTGAGGAAGGTCTTTGTTTTTAAAGCTCTCGGTGATTATATTTTTTCTTTTACAGAAATCACCGAATCTTTTCTCTTTTGGCCCCCACACCATCTTATGACAAGGAGTTCCACAAGTCAGACCAACTAATTGAGTAAAAATAGCAGGAAAAGGTCCTGAACTCGCCAAATTCTTGGGAAGTAAATACACAGATAAGAAAAGGGGTGTGTGGGGGGGTGTGTTTACTTGTTTCAGTTTTTGTTTTAAAATGGAGAAATAAACTTTATAGGAAAGGCATTGTCCTTTAAGTGTTTAAGGTGAAGTCCTGATGTAAATCAGCGGTTCTCCACAGCCTGGCATGGGGCTCTGCCAGTGTGCACCAGCCTCAGCCCCGGCCCCTGCTGTTACCTCTCCAGCAGAAAATCTCCATCATTACCAGGATTACTGAGAAAAGGAGGGGAAAAAAAACCTAGCAGCAAATGCATCTTGCAGGATTTGCTGAAAAAAGCTGCTCAGATGAAGAGGAAAGTTCCCACTTTTTTTTCCTTTTCTCTTAGTTACTGCTGCTTGTTTCTGTGCTCGCAGTCCTGCAGCTTCGTGCTCTCAGCCCTGCTCTCCCTGGAGACTTGGGGAGGGAGTAGGAACTGGAGAACGCCCTAAAACACAAAGCCAAACCCAGCTGCAGACAGCCTGACATTCAGCTGTCGTGAAGCTGTCCTTAGGAGAGCACAACAGTGCTGACAAGTTGGAGTCTTTCTTGGCTACAGGTGATTTATGAGCCATGAAAAGCCCCACAAGCCCGTAGTGAGCAAGTGGAGGAGGACAAAAATTAAGTTTCCAGCATCTTTCACCTGTGGGCATTCTCGGCTGTCTGTTAACGGTTGGATGTTTTAACCCTTCCCGCAGCGGGAATGCCGGTGAGGGCTCTGCCCGCTCTCTGCTCTTCGTGGACATCTGAGACATCCAGGCCTCACAGCGTGGTCAGAAGGTTTCCGAAGGGCAAACCAACAGATGCATAAACAGACAAACGCACCACACGGTGCTTCTGCGCAAGGGCAGGGTAAAGTGGTTCTGCAGTGATTTGCTCAGCTGTTGCTAGGATGCTCTTGGAAAATATAAATCAAAAGTAACTTCAACTGATTTTAGTGACTCATCATTTCTGTAAAGACCAGAATCCACTACGGACCCAACCGTCAGCCATGTTCAGATGTCTAATTGGTGCGTTAGGACTTTCTTTCAGGGGGAATTCAGTGTATTGATTTCCAAATCTGATAGCTTTAGACATATGGCACCTGCAGATCCAGCTGTGAGCTGCACAAGGCGGGTGTCGCACCCTCAGTGCCGAAAGGTTGGCAAAGCTCTTTAGGTCATGGCCAGAAATAATTTGCAGGTCCTATTCGGTGAGACACTGAATGTCCTTTGTGCTTGTTGAACACAGAGGATGCCACAGGTGCTCAGCAGCTTCCAGGGTCAGAGCTGAGAGTCTATGTGCAAAAAAAAGGTTTCCAGAGAGCCAGGGGAAAAAATCCGAGATTTGAAGCTCTGTTGCAAGGGAATTTTGTAGCAGAAAGGCTTGAATTTCCATTAGCTGCTGAAAAGCAGAGAGAAGGTCGTATTTTAACCTTTTTGGTTGAAGATTGTTTCTGAATACTTGACTGAGCCCTTTTCAAAATGGGGACACTTCAAAATCTGAGAACTGAGCACTGATCCGTCTCTGCTGAGCGGGACTAAGGGCAGGAGCTTTTGCTGGGGAGCAGCTGTGAAACTGAAGTCTTCTGTCACATCCAGCCCTCTGCTTCTGTTTGCAGGGCTATTACAAAAGGACCCTGGATTACCCCCTGATCCGGGAATGGAGGAGGACAGGCTGTTTTGCTGTCCCGATGGTTCATTCCGCCTTCCTCATTGACTTGAGGAAAGAAACCTCCACCAAGCTGATGTTCTACCCCCCGCATCAGGACTACACCTGGAGCTTTGACGATACCATGGCCTTTGCCTTCTCCAGTCGCCAGGCAGGTGTGTCTGGAGACTTTGCTGGGCAGGATTCACTCGTAGACATGCAGATCTTTACTTTGGAGTTCACAGACCAAAAGCCAATTTTTTGGCTTCAGTGGTGAGTTAAGACCCTGTTCCCTTTTCTCTTTTGGATCTGGTCAGGGACAACCAGCAGCAAGTGAGTGGCAGTGCAGTTTTGAATCACAGATAGCTTCAAAAGACATGGGAACTATTCTAGGGCCGAAGGCAATGTTTCAGAGACCAAATTAGTGGCATCTACCTTTGTTTTTTGTCACAGTGAGATGATAGCGAGCACAAGTGAATGCTGTGAGAGTGGAAGGCACTCTGTAGTCTAAATTCACCACTTCCAGGAGACTCCCTGAGGAAGGGGTGAGGACAAGAGACACTTTTTAGACGTTGCAGTGTTTGTGCAAAATAAAACCCAAGTTGCTTGCCTGCAGTGCTTGATGAAGCTTTGCTTTGTGGCAGCTCAGCAGGAATTGTCTGAGAGTTAAGAGGTTTTTCTTTTGTTGGTTCTGTTTGCTTTAAGCAAAATCAGTGCAACTTTCAGGGAGTGATGTGGGGGCTGTGGGCTGTGCTCAGAGGAAATTTCGTGCTGCCGTGAGAGCGGTAAAATCTCCACAGAACTGACGCCTCACTGGGACTTTGGGAGAATGAGTCAAGAACCAGTCCTTGAGATGTTTGGGGCTCCAGCTGGTACTGGGACCAGTTTCTACAAGACATTGGGAGGATTTCAGTTAGATCTGAAACTCAGGAGTCCTTTCGGGCCAAGGCACCACCTCAGTGTCTTCTTCTACCTGGAACGGCTGTTGGTGCGTGCAGAGCTCCGTGTGTCTTGGGGGATTCGCTGTCTCTTGGTGCACGATAGCACTGCTACAGCTGCTTGTTCTTCTGCTGAGGATGGTTAGTCCTGTTCATTTTTGGATCTGGTGGGTATTCTGTCTCTAGCGAAGTCCTGGCTGGCAGAACTGTGTCACATCTATGAAAGGAGCTCCTGGGAAGGGTATGTTTTTAATGACCATCTGTATTGTTCTTTGCCCTCCTGTGTTGAAAAGGGCAAAGTTTGGGGCCTTATAAAGGAAAAAATGAGTGATGAAACCTCAGCGGCACTGATGAAACGCACTTCTGTTCAGAGCCTCACAACTGGTTTGCTGGCTTACTGGGGTGAATTACTTGGGGAAAGTGGGGTTTTGGGTCTACTGAGTGATGTGCAGCTGGTGTTATCTGTCCTCTCCTTGTAAAAAGTTAAGGTGAGAAGGAGGGGCTGTTCTTGGGGTGCAGACAAGTAGAGGGAAAGTGAAGAAGTGTGGCTTGTCAACAGTGGCTTCTAGAGAAGAGCCAGGCTGAGAAATCTGCCTTTCCCACCACTTACAGAGCAGTGCAGCGACTGTTCGCAGCTTTCTTTTGAGTGATCCTTCTTGTTGCAAACAGCACTGCGAAAGACAGTGTTCTTGGCATGGTAAGCAGGGCTTTTTAAAACTCAGCTTCCAGGGGATGTGGAGCATGGATGAGTGGGAGAGGAGACGCAACAAGAGCTGAAGTTGAGCCCTTGGGAGGCAGAGGAAGATGGGAGTTTGCAGGGCACTTTTGGGGCCCTGACCTTTTGAGTCAGGCCATGGGTGTGTTGGCTCCAAAAGAGAACAGAGGTTTAGGTCCAGTGAGCAAAGCAGGTTCCCTCAAATCTACCTGCCCCTTGTTCCCTCTGACAGCATCCAATTAGTCTGGGAACTGCATTGCATCAGCTCCAACTGCTTCAGAAATATTTCAGGGATTCAAACCCATCATTTTTTCCTTCCATCCTAGAACACTTCAGCTTTTTCCAGAGCTGACCTCGGCAGTCTGGCCCGCTGATCTTCTCAGATTGTTGGCTTGTGTCCTGGGCTGAGTTTTGTCACCCAGGACAAAAGGATGACATCCAAGTTCAGAAATGTGAAAAATGTATGGACTTTGAGGCATACTTCTCTTCAGAGTAATTCCACTTATTTCCCTGAAACCATAAACGATGTTGGCTTTTGTCTGGGCCAAGTACTGCGCTTAACGCCTCAGGTCAACCCATTGATTTTTCCAGCAGTGAATCTTCTGCTCGAAGCAGGTGGTTTGTGATGCTCCACAGAGACCATCCCACCCGTCCCACTTCTGCCGAGAGGGCGTGGGCTGCGGAGCACAGAACAAAACCCAGCGCAGGTGTTTTATTGAGGAGGTGGTCTCCGTAGAGCCCTTTGCACTGCAAGATGATGTTGAGCTGGCCAGACCTTCTGAGCTTCCTTCAGCCTGAGGCTCTGAAGACCTCAGGCCAACCAGGAATGTCCAGTCTCAGGGGTGTGGGGGAAATTTAGGTTGCCTAAATATGACTGTGGATTTATTTAAGGCATATGACTGTGAACCCTGCTCACTGCCTTACAAAGGCTGATAGTAACACCAGTATCTCTAGCCTTCTGTCCTTTGTAGCAAACTTTTATTTTATTATAAAAACAGAGCCGGAGAGTGAGTCCCCCTTCCCGTTTTAAGGTAGATTTACCATTTTGAAGTAACTTTTATCCCAGAAGAAACAGAAATACTGGTGTGAATCTATGCAGATGAACTGTGTTTAAGCCAGCGGAAGATAAAAACGGAGATCAGATAAGATTAGTTGATTAGATCAGTGCCAAATCCATTAATATCAACAGGTAGTATTTTTTATTTTGCCATTTACCTAAATTGCAGCTGACAGCTGAATGTGTTTTGGCAGTAGTGTAGCCAGCAGTTTCCTCGCAGAACTTCAAACAGTAGAAACACCGGGGTCAGTAGTGCAGATAATTCTGCCTTGCTAAAAATACCAGGGATTTAGGAGGATTAATACATGAAAGCACCAACTCTCACCAGGTGGTGTCTGCTTTTCATTTATTTCCTAGAGGGACAAGGGTGATTCTGCTTGTTTAATTAAAAAACAAAAGAAAAGTTATAGCCGATAATGAGCAAACTCTTGGTGAGTCTGGGGGGAACAGCATCTTACTGATCACACGTTGCGACATTCCCAGCAGCGTGTGGGTCTCTCCCTTGCAAATGGATCTGCTCAGAAGGGAAGCTTTGCATCTTCTTCTTGTTCCATGCCTTCAGATTCAGCTCCTTGAACAAGCAGTTACAAAAGCTTTTGAGCAGAAGGAAGTTACGGTATCACCTATTTTTGGAAGCATCTCTTTCTCCCTGCTGCTCTCTCTCTCTAGGATGTGGTTGATTTGGATGGTGCAGACCTGCTCCTGCTTTTGGCTCTGTGAAGGGATTGCACCAGGTCTGAGCGGTGCAGGTGGGGTTTGGGGAATACAGGGGTTTCTGGGATGCTCCCCAGTTCTCCCAGCAGATCCGCTGTGTGCATCAAACATCGCTTTGCCAAAGGCCGGTTCTGCCCTCTGCTGAGAGATTGTTTTCATAGCATGAAGGCAAAGGCCAAAAGAGACCCTTTCTCTGGGCTAAGAGGGAGTTTCCAGTCTCTCCTAAGAGAAAACTGATGGCAATTAAAAATACCTTAGGTTATGGAGCAACTGGAAATTGTTTTCAGAGGAGAGACCACGTGCTGCCAGCCAAATGATACAGAAAATGTCACTATGAATTTCATAGACTCATTTTGCTTGGAAAAGACCGAGATCATCGAGTCCAGCCGTTAACCCACCCCTGGCACTAACTCATGTCCCTGAGAACCTCATCTCCACATTTGTTCAAGCCTTCCAGGGATTTAAGTTAAACCCCTTCATTTGCTTTTGAAGCAGAACTTTTTGGGACTGGGCCCCTGGCAACGAATTTGATTGTGGGTACATAGCAACAGAGCAGCGAACTCCTCTTTTAAGAGACCTGACTCTATTTTCTGGTTTTTTCTGTGATCCCCAGGTATACAGATGTTCATCTGCAACCGTGAACACTATGGTTTCCTTCCCATGCCCCTGAAATCGCACCAGACGCTGCAAGAAGAAACCGAGAACTTTGTGCACACCCTCATTGAGGCAATGAGTAAGTTGCTGTGCCTTGCTGTGATGGACACCCCCAAGTTAAGGTTTGGAGAGCTCTCTTACCCCTGGGAATCTGCCTCCTGATCCGACCGTTCTCATCCTGGTTTGACGTGCAGTTTCCCATTTTTCCACTGTTTTTCTACCTAGAGATGCAATCGCTTCACGGTCAGGTCAGCTCCGTTGACAAAACTCCTTAACTTCCCCATATCGAATGCGAAAATGCATCTTTAACGTGGCAAGGATGCTGCAGAACCTCGTGTCTCTCCTGAGCTGTGTCTGGCAGATGGCTGCTGGCTTCTGTTCTGTGACATGGACGCTCTGTGCTACACCCACTCCTGCCTGACTTCATCAGCCAGGTCCCTGGGGCTTTAGGTCCAGAGATGCAAACGCACACACACACACGTTATTGTTAGTGCATGAAGGTGATGCTTGGCATCTCTCCTCTCTTCCAGTTGATCGTCCTCCCATTGAACCCTCACAGTTTGTCTCTGTTCCGCCGAAGAACCCTGACAAGATGGGATTTGATGAAGTAAGGAACTTATTTTGCTGCCATTGTCTTGTCTTCCTGTTTCTCACCTAATGGAGCTGGGATCTCCCTGTAACTGACCTTCCAGCCGTTTCCCATTCCCATCTCTTCATACGTTTGAGCTCTTTCCCAGTCACTCGTCTGTTGGATTTCAGCTTTTTGCCAGGAGCAAATAGCCATCCTTACGTGGGGAGAACTTCTGAGGTCAGGGAAGCAGAAGGGAAAGGGCTCAGGGAGCATTCTTGCCCTCTGGCATTTGCTGGGGAGAAATGAGGCCACTCAGGTCTGTGGGCATTTCATACCTGCTACAAAACCCCCGATTCAGGTTGGTGTGCCAGGGCAGTGCTCAGCAAATCTGTGGGCTTCCTGCATTGATGGTACGGATGTTTTAATCCAGCCAGGAAGAGATGGCAGAAGTGAGAGTGAAAAACACATCATTTAACTCCCCCGATTCTTGTGCCCTTTCCTCTACATCTGACTCTGTGGGGCAGCTTAGCCATCCTTCCATTCTGCAGCAAGAACTGGTCGTTCGGGAAACCCCTCCTGTGTTCCAGTGAGAGACAGGAATGATTTTCTCCCGAGAGAGGCACTGGGGAGCCTGGAGAAGATGGGGGAGGCTCTCAGCCGAGTTCTGTCCAAGATGGGGACGTCTAGGAGGGCTGGAAACCATGTGTGCTCCCCCCTTACTGGGGCAGCTCTCCTCCTGCCCTGCTCGGTCACCACATTTTTCTGCTATGGCCTTTAAAAGCGCATTAGAAAGGTGGTTCCTGACAGCGGTCCTGCCCCAAAACCCCGCAGAAATCCCTCTCCTCCCTGTTCTTCATGTTATGGAGGGTGCAGGCATTGAGGGGAAAGGCTGGAGAGGGATCTGCTGTGCTTTAATTAACCAGGAGTTGTGTTTTTATGCAGCTGCCAGGGTGGCAGTTGTGGAGACCAGAGAAGCCTTTGTTTTCTTGGCTTATTCTGTTACATCTGTTTATACGACACGTGAATTCCAAACACGATTTGTTGGAGCGTCTGTGTTAGGGCGCAGCTGTTGTGGGTTTTTTGCCGTGTTGTCCTTTGTGGCTGCGCTCTATTTATCCAATTTATTATGTTTGCATTTGTGCTGACCTAGAACTGGATCCGCTTCTTACTGGCTCGAGGTTTTTGCTCCACAGGCTACAAAGCTGCACTTGTCTGCTGGGACTGAAAAACATCCCAGCCCCTCTGCAGTTTACCTGCAAATGAGGGTTTTGGTCCTCTGCCCCCCACCAAAAAGTCTGTCTGCTTAGGCTTGGGCAGAGCCTGGCGCAGACATCTCTGGGTGTGATCTGGGCTCTGTGCTGGGCTTTCTGCTCTGGCAGGGGAAGCAGCAGATTTTTTTTTTGTGAAAATTCTGTGATTTTTTGGTGAAAATTCTGTGGTGTTTTTTGTGAAAATTCTGTGAATTTTCAGTGCCTGAAGTAATTTACAAAACTTCTCTTTGCTGTGTTCTTGTGCTTGGGTGGTGACCCCGCAGATAATCCTAAATACAGGTAGTGGTGGCATTGTGGAGAAACATGTGGGCCGATGTTCCTCTGGGACTGGAGCTGGACATTTGACTCTGTGTTTAATATAAATCAAAACATCTTGTATCTTTGGAAATTATAGACTTGGCTGTAACTGGTCTGCTCTCACCTTTATTCATCCTTGATGAGCAGCTTTTCCTTGTGACATAAAACGTCCTTAAAAAGTAGTTGTTAGACAAAGAATGAACCTCTAACCTTCCAACTCAAAACCAACCCCAACTTTCTGACAAATTCTACGCAACCTGGGATAAAATCACAGCTGGTATTTTAAGATCTGCTACTGAAGAAGGGTAGATGAGAAGTCACTTCTCCTCCTCGCTCCCAGGCTGTGAGCTTGATGTCTCTCTCTTCAACCCAGATTTTCATGATCAACCTGAAGCACCGGAAGGACAGGCGGGATCGGATGCTGCGGACTCTCTACGAGCAGGAGATTGCAGTCAAGATAGCAGAGGCCGTGGATGGGAAGTGAGTTTCGGCTGGGGTTGCTGATGTTTGCAAAGAGGGGGTTGTGCTGGACACCATCTCCTTGGGTGCCCTGACCTCCCTCCTGCTGGGGATGGATGGGCTGAGGGAGAGGTGGACATTTTATTAACCTAACTGCCCCTGCTTTGGGGCAGTTTTACTCTGTTTGTGTCTTCTTTTGTAATTGGTCTTCATGAGAGAACCAGGGCGGTGTGGGTCAGGCTGATAGAATCACAGAATCATTTTGGTTGGAAAAGCCCCTCAAGATCATCGAGTCCAACTGTTCCCCCACCCCTGGCACTGCCCCATGTCCCTGAGAACCGCATGTCCGTCTGTCCAGCCCTCCAGGGATGGTGACTCCAGCACTGCCCTGGGCAGCCTGTTCAATGCCCCACAGCCCTTTGGGGAAGAAATTGTTCCCCAGATCCAACCTAAGATGAAAATCAGGTTAAAATCATACTCCTTTCTGTGAACTGTAACACTTGCACACAATTAGAAAGCAGCAAAAGTGTGTGAGAGCAATCATCTCCTGAGAGATTTGTCTGTCCTCGTGCTACAAAGCTGTTGGGCTACAGTATTAACCCTGACACAGCCCTTACTTTAAGGCATGTTAAGATGTTTTTATCTTGAGAAATCAAGGCAGAAATTTTTGGTCTGGGACTCGCAGAAAGGGAAGTGGGAACCCCCATGCCATCTGGTGGTCTCGGAGACTTGCGCACCCATCAGGACCTCAGGAAAATATTTGAAGCCAAGCTCCTGCCATATTGATGGTCCCACAAGAAGTCGTTGGCAGAGTTAAGGATATCATTTCTAAGCTTGATTTAGAATGTAAATCAGTTAGTTAATTTTTCTCCCGGTTTTTGAGCAAAGCAAGTGCAGGAATTTCGTGAGTTACAGCTTATCTCTGAACATCAGCAGCGCTTCCCCCGTTGCGTCTGTGTCCGACTTGAATTTACTTTCTATTTAAATGCTGATAGGTGTTCTCTCTTTCTCAGAGCGCTGAACACGAGTCAGCTCAAAGCTCTCAGCATCGACACCGGGACCCGTGCTCCTCGCGGCCCCTCACCCGGGGAGAGATCGGCTGCTTCCTCAGCCACTGCTGCATCTGGGAGGAGGTGAGGGGGGTGCGGGTGCCCTGGGGAGGGTGCTGAGGGCAGGAGCAGTGGGAAGGCACACGGACGGTCCCAGGACAAATCTAATACCGGTTTCTGGAAGTGTAGGATGGTTTTACTTGGTTTGTAGGGGATCGCGTACAGGGGTTCTCTTGAACACATTGCTCAGCTTTCTCAGCTCTACTCTCCGTTTGCCAAGTGATTTTTATCAGAATGTTTTCACGGTTGGTTTTGCAGACCATCTGATAGCCTGTTTGGAGTGAGTTTGTTTAGGAGAAAGGCAGGAAGGTTTTGAAGAACAAATGGTATTAAAGAAACTCCTGTTTTATTTCCCTGGTTCTTCATGTGTGCTGAAGCAAGTTCCAGTGGCTCTGCTAACTGCTTTTTTTTGAGCTGGTATATCATAAATAAATTTAGCAGCAGGGATCTCTGTTACTTGAGCTAACAGGTGTTGTTTGGGTTGTAGTAGCTGTAGCTTCCATCTGTCCTGGTCACCTGGGGAGTCACACTTGAGAGGATCTGGGCTGTGCTGGTTGGAGGTGCTGGAGTTACACAGCCTGACATCAACGGGAGGGATCATTTCGAGCGAGGTGGGATGTGGAGGCAGGGAGAACAACTTGGTGCTTAGAGAAGACTGGTCTAAGGCAGCAGCTGCCCAAATGTGACTGTGATGGTTGGATGATCCAAATACCTTTCAGCCAGCAGCAGGGACTTCAGCACTGAGAAATCAGGCAATGATTTGGGGCTTGAGACTTCTGCATCGCCAATGGTCAGATGGTAAGATGGGAACCCACTTGCAGGATGCCTTTGCATGTGTGTTCTTGAAGTTGCCAGGGCCAGACTTTGGCTGTGCTGGATCATTCTCCAGATTCCAGAAACACTTTTTTTCCCAACAGAAACAGGTTTTTCTGAACAGTGGTTTTGTTGTCAAAGGAGGAGGTGGTCGTGCAAGATGGTAGCTCACGGGGTTGAGGTGCTGCAGCATCACATGGAGGGTTTTTCTAGGTTGCAGATGCTCAGCCACAGGATATTTTTGGACAGCTCGTCCCAGCTGAGCTGTGAATCTGGGGCTGGTTCTCCAGCCTCCCTACCTGTATCGTCCAGAGGGCCAGGACCAGGTCAGGATGGCCCCCAGAGATTTCGGGGCCACTGTGATCACTTCTGAACCATCTTGTTTCAGGTGGTGAACAGAGAACTGGAGAAGACGCTTGTTATTGAGGACGAGTTCAAGAGGAAGCTCATGAAGCTGATGGATGACATTGAACAAGCCCAGCTAGACTGGGAGCTGATGTAAGTCACTGGCCCTCGTGAAGCTCTGGGCACACAGGGGACATGAGCAGCAGAGATGGAGGGTGATGCTGGAGTGCAGGGAAAGGTGGCAGAGGCTTCTTGATGGCTCTTCCCATCAGGATAACTCTGCTTCTGGGCCAGGCTGGTGCTGGGGTGCCCCAGCTGTGTTGGGTACCACTGGTGCGCTTTGTGGGCAGTGTTGGTCGTCTGGAGACACTGCTGTGACAGAGGAACTGCCGCAGCTCAGCGCTGAGGCTTGGACCGTGTCATCTCAGCTGCCTTATCAAGTCTTTCACATCTGTACCACCCGCTGGGGTAAGATTTGAATGTCTGAGAGTGGTACAGGATAGAAATGTGTCAGGGATTGCTTCTTAGATCCACCCTTTGTCCTTCCCCGCTTGACATGGACAGTTGTGTGGTCCTAACTGCTGCAGATTCACATTTAGGTTCCGATTTCTGTGGTCTTTTCCCCCTTTAAGCTACATTGGCCGGAAAAGGATGCGGGTGCAGGAGCCTGAGAAAGCAGTTCCCAACGTCATGAACCTGGTGGAAGCCGATTACTCGTACTGGACCCTGGGCTACGCGATCTCCCTCCAGGGGGCTCAGAAGCTCATCGGAGCGGAGCCTTTCGGCAAGATGTTGCCGGTGGATGAATTTCTGCCAGTCATGTACAACAAGCACCCGGTGTGAGTAGGTCGGATGTCTTCGTTACTTGGGTTCACGTGAGCTTGGTCTTGCTGAATGATTAAGATCTGGTTCGTAGATTTGTGTAGTGTATATCATATGTGTTAATATCTCTATATGCTTATGTATACCCTTGTTTATGTGTGCACACTTAGTGTGGTACATATAAATGATTAATTTTGGAGCTTGGAGTCCAAATTATTCACGTTACAGTTTTCAGCAGGTTGATGACTTGAGTGCTCTGCGGGGCACTTTAGAAAATGGAGCTCACTTCGTGCTCTTCAGCTTCATCTGCAAAAATGTTGATTTATCAGTCGGTACTGAGACCTAAACCAACAAAAGATCAGGTTAATAATCACTCGGTTCTTTAGTGTTTTAATGCTGTTTGACTCAAGCTACGCAAAACCTCGCGGCGCTTAGTATGCAGCGTGTGATGTTGTGATGCTCACGTTTTATTTTTCTAAAGCTGAATGCAGTGGGTAGAAGGTCAGACCCCACCACAGCAACGACCTGTGCTGCTTGGGACACATTCACTCCGTGGATGGGCTTGTATCTCGCAGTTATAAGCATTTCACTCTGTCCCTGATGATTTTTCTCTCCTCTTTAGAGCAAAGTACATGGAGCACTACAAGTCCAGAGACTTGAAAGCCTTTTCAGCAGAACCCCTGCTCGTCTACCCCACGCACTACACAGGGTAGCCCGGCTACCTTAGCGACACAGAGACCTCCACCATCTGGGACAACGAGACCGTGTCGGCGGACTGGGGCAGAACGCACTCCTGGAAATCCCGGCAGCAGGGCACGATCCGCAGCGACGCCAGAACAAGGACGCTCTGCCCTCGCAGTCGTCTCCGGACGCGCCGTCCTCCAGGGACGAGCTGTGACCGCCCGCGGCCCCGCGGCTCTGTCGGCGCTGAACCTGCCTCGCGCTTCGGCTTTTCACCCTTGGCAGTGGCGGAGCCGCTCTGCGTGTGGTCTCCATCCCGCTGCTTCGAGTGGCAGAGCACAGAGCCTGGAGCTGATGTGACAACTGACCGAGACGCGCAGGGCGAGGCGGGAGATGGAGGAGGAAAAAGAACGAGTGATGCAGACTGGCAGGAAAAAAAGCAGAGATCTGAACAAAAGCCCTCGCAAGCTTTTGTAAAAGAAAAACCAAACCTTGAATGACGTCTTTCTACAGTTCCTTGTGTAGAATACTGTATTTATAAAGATTAATATATAGAGGTGTACAAGTGTTCGTACCTTTCTGGATCACTGTAACTAGGCTACTGTGTAACTGTTAGTCCTCGTAGGTTCACAGGCTTTTTATAACCCTGTTCGCTGAGAGAAACTGCGGGCGAGTGTTTGGGTATTTGGGTTTGTTTTTTCAAAGGGAATCAAAATGGTTTCCAAAACCATCCAGCTCCCTGGAGCAGCGCTCCATGTAGGGTCATCTCCTTCATCGCACGCTGATAGAAAAGGATCGCTGGCTTCCCCTCTGCAAATCACAAAACTTGCCAGATCTGAACGGGCCTCCCAGTGCGGAGCTGCCATCTTGACGTGCCTAAAATCCTGGGAGCTGGCAGCAGGAGTGGAGGTTGCAAAAGGGAAGAGTTGGTCCACGTCATGTCCTGCTTCACCCCCTGTGCCTCCACTGTGCCTTCAGGAAAACAAAGCTCCACAGCCTGTTTGCAGGCCTGTTTAATTAGGCCGTAAAACCAAGTGTTAGGACTTTCAGGAACTTTAAAATGTTTGGTTACGAACTGCTTGACATTATCCTTATCAAACCAAAGCAACTTACCGAGATGTTGGTGGTGTCATCCGTACTGTTCTCGACAGCCCCGGCAGAATTATTGTGCGTTACAGGACGGAAAGGCAGCTTGGCTGGATATTTTTTCACGTGAGGAGCAAACTGGTCTCTTTTTTTGGATGGGTTCTGATGTACTTGCTGCAGAGTATGGTGATTATTTTTAAAAACAAATGATTCTCAGAGGGCAGGTGATGCCGGCCTGCACTGCTTGGGTTGGCTGGGATGTTCTCCTGCGCTTCCCACCGAGAAACTCACCCGCTGGAGATCTGTGCGGTTGGGTATGTGTGCCTGGGCTTTCACTTGTGTTTGTTTTTTAATAACTCCTGGCGGATGTTGTGCTTTCTGCTCAAGAAGATGTGTTCTTACCTGTCAGCCGGTTTGATAATGCATAAAACCTGGTGCAAAATGGCAGCTGTGTGTGCTGTTCCATGGGGTGGGAGCAGGCCTGGCAGGGAAGGCCAGCGCAGGCCGTTCAGCTCTGTCGCTCCACCACGGAGTCCCTGCCCGTGGAAATGCGCCTGTTGTGCCGGGAAGCCGAGTTCCTTCTGCTCCGCAGGCTGGAGCAGCGTCCATGTTGCGTGGTGAGCGTGCGGAGCGGCTGCGCCGCGGGGGCGTCGCTCTCTGACAGCTCCTCTCCTTTCCTCCTCAGCTCTGGCTTCACGAGCGGCAGCCCGGCTCTGTGTGAAGCGCGGTGCAGCACGGCGATGCTCCAGACGGCGGCGGACGCTTGGCGCGGCCCTCAGCAGCAGGACGTCTGCGAAGCGGAGCATCCAGCGCGGTGCCGCTGTCGGTGCGGGTAGGAGCAGCACGTGTGTCAGCACAGCTCTGGGTTCCCAGCCGTTCCTCTCCTGACCCGTTGTGATCCCACGGGAGCAGTTTCTCCATGAAACGGCCCTGGTGTTCCTCACAGTTCTGCCCGCTGGGGGCTGGAGACGGAAGGGACAGACACACTGCAGAGTTCTGTTTAACTTTGATTTCCCTAAGCAGAGCAGTAGCAATTTATTAAAAACTACTTGACACTGCAGCTGGGGTTTTTGCTTTTTTTATTTGTTTGTTTGGTTTGAGGTGCGTGGGTTTTTTTTTTCAGTTGATTTAGGAAGCGAGTTATTAATAGTACAAGAGGTTTGAAGGTTTCACGGACAGGAGAGAAATAATTAAGGATCTAAATGTAATGAATTAGATGAATGTGTCCATTTCATGGCCTCAGTGGAGCCGACTGTTCTTTCACCCGTACGTGTGCGTGTAGGTGCACTTTTCTATTTATTTCCATCTGCAAGACCCGGTGGCTGCCCAGCGGTTCCACAGCTCCGACAGGCGCTGGTTCTCTGCCTGTGCTTTCAGCTCCTGGGCTGGTGCTGTCCGGGCTTTCCCTGCTCAGCACTGACTGTGTTTTGGGAAGGCAGGAGCCAGTGCAAACCCTTCTCCGCTGTTCTGCTCTTTTTCTGCTATTTTTCCCCTTTGCTGTGAAGCTCAGCTGCTCCATGAGTTATTGTGTTCTCCTGTGAGCGTGGGGTTTGTCCTCTGCTGTGGAGCACGAGAGCGAAGCCCCCGGAGCCCCGGCTGGTGCAGACCCCGCAGCGAGGGTGACAGACCCGGAGCCAGGAGCAGTTTCCCCAGGGTGAGGAGCAAGTGGAGCTGCTCACACCAAGGGCACAGGCAGGGTTGGTGCACGTCACCGGTTCTAAGGCTGTCACCAGAACCTGACAACCTGACAACAGTGTGCTGGCTCCCCGGGCAGTTGAAGTACAACCAGAACGCAAGAGGCAGCTTAAATTCGGGGTCGTCTTTTTGCCAGGAGCAACAAATGCCGTGATGGAGACAACGGGGAAAAGGTGGAAACTCTCAGACCGCGGTGCAGTCTCAGAGAGGAAAAGAGATGAACGAGACACTGATGAGCGGGAAGAGTTGACGTATTTATCATAGAAACATTAAAGGTTATAGAGAGATGGAATGTTACACGAGATCAAATATTTAAATACATTCGCTCCAGACACAAAATAGTGTTAAAAAGTTCATCTATTGATTATAGATACATTAAATATTATACAAAGCTCAAACATGATCTAAAGATCAAACATTAAAATCTACTAACTCCAGACAAGAATTGGTGGGAAAACGTTTGCATATTTATTATATAAGTATTAAATATTAAATAAAGATTAAATAGAATACAAAATCAAACATTAAAATATATTAACTCCAGACACAAATTAGTGGTCAAAAGTTAATCCATTTATTATAGAAACATTCAATATTATATAAAGATTAAATATCATATAAAGATCAAATATTATCTAGAGATCAAACACTAAAATCTACTAACTCCAGACAAGAATTGGTGGAATAAAGTTCAAGTATTTATTATATAAATATTAAATAAAGATTATGTGTTATATAAAGCTTAAATATTAATCCTAGTAACTCCAGATCAAAAAATACTGGAAAAATGTTTACGTATTTTTATAGAAACATTCAATAATATATAGAGATTAAATATGATATAAAGATCAAATATTAAACTATATTAACTCCAACAAAAATTAGTTGAAAAAAGTTACGTATTTATTATAGAAATGTTACATATCTATAAAAACTAAATACTACATAAGGATCAAATATTAAAATATTTTAACGCCAGACAAGAATTGGTGGGGGAAAAAAGTTCACAGATTTCTTATGTAAATAAAGATTATGTATTAAATAAAGATTATGTATGATATAAAAGCTCAAATCTTAATATATATTAACTCAAGAGAAGAATTAGTGGAAAAAAAGTGACGTATTTATTATAGAGATGTTACATCCATGTAAAGATTGAATATGACATAGGGATCAAATATTAGAATATTTTAATGCCAGACAAGAATTGGTGGAAAAAAGTTCAAGTATTTATTCTATAAATATTAAATAAAGATGATGTGTTCTATAAAGCTCAGTTATTAGTATCTATTAACTCCAGAAAAAAAGGGTGGAAAAAAGTTTCTCTATTTATTTTATATGCATCTCTAGATATGTGATATAAAGCTCAAACACTATCTACAGAAGAAACATTAAAATACATTAACTCCAGACAAAAATGGGTTGAAAAAAGTTGATATACTTATCATATCAATATTAAATATTATACAAGGATCAAATATTGTATAAAGATTTAGTAATAAAATATATCAACTCCAGAAAATAATTATTGGGGAAGGTCTATGTACATAGTAAATAAATATTAAATATTAGTACATTAAATAAACATATTAAATAAATATTAAACATTAGTACATTAAATAAACATATCACATAAATATTAAATATCAGTATGTTAAATAAAAAATATTAAATAAAGCTCAAATACTATATACAGCTAAAACATTTAAATATATTAACTCCAAGGAGAAATTAGTGGAAAAAGTTTACGTACTTATTCTGTGAATACTGAATATTATACAAGCTAAAATATTCTATAAAGCTAAGCTATTTAAATATAGGAACTCCAAGCAGACATCAGTAGAAAAAAGATGATATAATATTGAAGGTTTCTGTAGAAGTATGGAAAGATTAAATATGATAAACACATCGAGTATTAAAATACATTAACTGCAGACAAACACTGGAAAAAAGTTAATATACTCGTTATAGAAATATTAAATATGATACAAAGCTCAAACATTATATACAGGTCACATATTAAAATATATGAACTCCAGACTAAAACTGGGGGGAAAAAAGTTTACATACTTATAATATAAACAGTAAATCCTATCCAGAGCTCAGCCATTACAACCCATGAAGTGCGGGCTCCTCCTGTGCTGCAGCTTTTCTTCTCAGGATGCAGTCGAAGTTGCCCTGGGTGCTCATGGCGTAGAACACGTTCGCCTTGGGTGGGATCGCCAGCTCCGCAAGAGAGGGAGCAGAGCGAGCGTTCATGGGCGCCCCACTCAGCGTTGGGGGTTTATTCTCACCGGCAGCTGGGACAACGTGGCGATGGCGTTTCTGACGTCGCTCCGCATGTTACTCTTGCCGGCAAAATGCAGCAGAGCTCTTCCAGCAGCAGCAGCAGCAGAGTTCTGCTTCCCCGCCTTTGTCCTCGGAGATGATCTGGACCAGCTCGTAATCCTCAGCCGAGCCAGACTGCAGGTTGTGCTTCTCCATGGCTCGCTGGGTGACAGCAGGAGCCTTCTCTTGGTTACTCAGCTGCAAAGAGGGAGTTGCAAGGAGTCGCTTGGTAACCAAGTCGCAGATTCTGCCAGACGCTAAAACACGCTCTTTGCGACACCTGGGGGTGGAGTTAGTTCAAGACAACAGACACTGCTCTAGAAATGCAGCAGGAAATCACAGCCTCTGCTCTCCTGAGCAACCGCTCGGAGAGGTGAGACCTTGTTCTCAGCAGCCATCGAATCCGCAGCAAGAGCTGCCCCAGCTGCTGTTTGCAGACATCCATTAATCCACAGTCTCCCCTGCTAAACACTTTCTGCGATGTCCTGCAAAGATTCTGGGCCTTGGAGCTGGGTTTGCTGGGGAAGGGGCACCTTGTGTCACAGCTCACACACCCCAGTGCTGAGCTGGACACACAACAGCCGGCGCTGGCAGAAGAGCAGGGGCAGCAAAGCCGGCACTTGCTCAGAGTGCTTCCCTTGGCATTGTTGATCAAATACAAGCTTCAATTTCAAGGCCAGAAACCTTGAGAGATGCTCTTTGCAAACCTCTCATTCATCCCCTGCTCCACATGTTTTGATTTGTAACATCGGTCACGTTCCCTGTCAAGGAGGTCTGATCGGGGAATAGGTGTTTCCGAAACTAAAAGCACCATTCAAGTCACCTGGGGTGAAAACACCACCCACAGTAACAGCGCTTTGCTGTTCCCACCGCTCCCCAGGATGCTCCTGTAGATGTTGCCGCTTCTGTCCTCTTCTACGCTGGTGCGGATGACGCAGCTCTCTCCGCTCTGCTGGCTGTAGACTGGCAGGACTGGCGGCACTTCTTTTGATGGAACGGGAGTCACGGGGCCGGGGCACTTCTTGGAGCACTTGTCATCAGATGGCAGCAAGGGGGGAGACGAGATCAAACACATTCATTACCATTGAATTTCAAAGATCCAAAAGCTAAAGATGACACTCTTCAGCACAACAGCCTTAACAAGGGCTTCGGCAACCCAGTTAAGGCAGCTTAGGTCAAGAGAGCAGAGTCTGCAGGACAAAGCTCCCTGGGAACGGAACCCAGCCCAGCCCAGGCTTGGTCTGGGCAGTTCCTGGCAGGTCAAACCACAGGGCTGGTGAGCTCTGACCTCACCTGCTTCTCACTTGCTCAGCTGCTCTGCCTGCCCCAGAATTAGGCTGGGCTGATGTACATGAGCCCTCCCCCCAAAATCGCCTTTCCCAGAGCTCAGGTCCCTCCATTCCACTGCCAGCAACGCTCCAGTCAAGATCCACAGGCTTGGGCAAGCGCCTGGGGCCGCCGGCAGCGTCAGCAGCCTCGCACAGGCTGTTTGTGCTGAACACAGGGCCCGGGCCCTACCTTGTGCTGAGGCTCCTCAGCAGTGTCGGTGGGAGGGACGATGGTGACGGTGCTGTCCCCAGAGCTCCCACCTGGAGCAGGTTTGGGCTGCGCGTTGACGGGGGTGCTGAGGGCGCTCACCCCCAAGCCCAGGAACGGCCTAGGGGAGAAAAGAAAGCACAACAGAGCTGGGCTGAGCACAGCTGTCACTTGCTTCAACAATCTGACCTGCTGTTGTGTTTTCCTATCTCGAGTGGCCTATTGTTTGTGTGTGTATAGCAAATTAGACTCTATCCTTATTTGCTCTGTTTTGCTGCTGCAAATTTGAATTGAATTTATAATCCAGCACTAAAATCGTTCCTTTGTTTGACACCTTAGAGTTATTTCTGAAGTCTTTAGTCGATAACCCTCATGGCTACTTACACCAATAGAAAGAGACAACAGCAATACGTATTTCTAGCTGGCGGTGTCTCCTCGCAGCACTGCAGTGCTCTGGATCCCCAGCCAGGTTTGTCAGCTGGTGTTTGATTTATTCCAGTTCATATTCACACACCAAACCCCCTCCCCGTTGTACTCACAGGCTGAATCTCTTCACCACGCTCTTCTGAGCTCTGCCCGCTGCGGTGCTCTGGTCAGGAGCTGCTCCTTCGATTTCACGTGACAGACGGAAACTGCAGAACAGGCAATACCGTTAGTTAAATATCTCAAAGTGGCCATATCTGAGAAGCCCTGGGTCACTCCCACGTCCCAGAGGGTTCATCCCCACGAGGAGGAGCGCAGCTCTGTGCGTGTGTATTTCCACTCTCCGGGAGCAGCTCCTGGCAGCGCAGAGCTCAAGGCTGAGAGAACCTGAACCTGCCTGCGGGGGAAGAAAAGCTGCTTCGCCAGCTGGGCTGAGACCCTACCTCTCCTCATCACTTCAATGCCGCTGCCTCCTAAACCACTGCACGAATTTCTCATCTCCTGTCACGCAATAGCTGTTACATGAGGACTGCAACAGCTTAATTTGTGCGATTACTTCAAACTCCTAAGAAAACAAATAATAAAATAGGAATTCTAATTAGAAAAATCAAGCCAGTCTCGTTAATACACTAAACACACGCAGCAACAGATCCAGGACAAACTGCCCTCGGACAGAGGAAACCCCGGCACCTTCGCTCCTACTGATCTCTGACCAACAAGGCTCAGGCTGGAAGGCAACGCTCAGCCTTGATTTCTCGGTCCCAGGTACCCGCTTCGCTCTCTGCACCTTTGACCCACAACTATTTACTGCAGCACAAGGAAGATGGTCACAGACTGCATCTTGCGGCCAGCAAAGGTCTCACGCCAGCAGGTCTGATGCGCTCCCAGCACACAGAACACGCTCGTGTAACGTGTTCCCGTGAACACCAAACGGGGGGAACGTGCCCCAGACGTAACTCCCGCGGCAGCGAGTGCCCTGCGGCTCCTCTTCCCCTGCTGCCCGCATCTAAAAGGAATTTCTCTTCCCGCGCCGCCCCGCACAGCCCGGCAGAGGTTCACAGCGTGCCGGGGACTGTTCCTTCCTCACCCTCTGAGTAACGTGAGCGGCTGTTGGATACGCCCAGCAAAGACAACAGGCCTCGCCAAGAGAACGCTCTAGCAGAGAGCGTCAGGCACTAACGATCACAGAACAGTCACCGTTCCACTTACCCTTCGCCGCTTCTCAAAATTGATCAGGCCGCCCTGTTGGAAGGACAGAGAAGGGATCAGAGGAGAAGAGCACAGGCTCGGCTGGAGTTGATCACAAACAGGATGAACAGGATGAAGTAGCGACACCAAGGGACGGGCCAGAGCTGCCCTGACCAAAGGCCTCTACAAAGACCTGTTTCCAGCTCTAGGATAAGCCACAGCACTCGTGTACCTGAGTCTATTTGTTAAATACATTCCTCTCTTTTTAAGAACTGCACTAGCACCCAGTGGAAGATGCAGGAGCAGACACAGTGTCTGCAAGGGAGGGAGGAGATTTAGGATTCCAAAAATTGCCCCAAATTACCTCGAGATAGTCCTGAAGGGCTGTGTCCAGCATGACGAGGTCAGTGAGGAAGGTACCCAGGTAAGGTACCGTGCCTTGTGTGACTCCCTGCAAACGGTCAGAGCAATGGTGGATTAATTGACTGAGAAGTCATAATTATACTAATTAGAATACTCCTGTGGAAGCAAACCAAATACAACTAGTCTGCTTCACCAAACAGCGCTCTTGTAAATGATGCTTTCACGACATCATCCTTGGTATCTCAGCCAGCGGTTCATGTCTGCACAGAGCGGTATATAAGCCAAAGTGCTCATTCGTAACTCCTCTGCGTCAAATCTCGCTGTGCGGCACCTCTCGCCCCAGCAGAAAAGCCGGGATTTACAGACCCGTCTTCCCCAAAGCACCGCATACGGGAGCTCATTGGTCAGGAACAGGGCTGAGCTCGGCTTTGGGTGAGATCACAACCTGGCAACTCAAGCTCATTCCCACCTTCAGCAGCAGCTCCCTGCTCGTCGCAAAGTTGTCACAGTCGGAGAAGATTTCGCAAAGCTCTTCGAACATCAGCATTGTGTCCCTGTACAGGAAAAGATTCAATGATTTAAGTTGTTTGTAAGCACTCTGAATCAGACCAGGGTACAATTTTTTTCTCAAGAATCGTTAACAGTTGGGCACAGAACAGATAAAAGCACCAAAACACATCCAGTGACACACTGCACAGCCTTACTTTGGAACGCAGGCCCTGGTCTTCTTCCGGCGATAAACCGAGGTGGACTGCAAGGCGGAAACGATGGCCTTCAGAGACGAAAAGTTGTTCAGGATCCTACATTGCTGTGAAAGGAGCGGTTAGAAACACAGGAGCGTTAAACGTCAGCATCACCAATAGTCAGTGCTCTTCTGTCTGCCCCGTGTCCTGCTTGCTGCACATTCTCCCTGCTAAGCGGGCAGCTCTACAAATACTGAGCATCAAAAATATCACTCCCCGCTACAACCCCCCTGTCCCCTCCCAGCTCCACGGCACCCGCACAAGGAACGTTAAACAGTCGCGAATAAACGCTTTACACGTCCGATACGGATCCACTTCTCCAAGATCTTCGCTCTTGGCTGTGTCTTTAATTCTTTGCTCTCCAGGATGGTGCTGAGCACGCAGTTGGTGACGGCGTTGAACTGCGAGGTGGTGGCTCTGATGCTCTGTGCCAGCTGTTTGTTCTCTTTCTTGTCCCTTCGGGACCAGATGCAGCCCAGGCAGTGGTGGGGCACAACGTTCTGGAAGAGTGTCTAGAGGGAAACAGAGGTGTCCAACTCAGCCTGGAGCGCTACTGCCCACAGCAAGAAATGCACGGTTACAGTACAAACTGCAGCTGAATCCAGTATGGTATTAAAAGGGAAATATTGGTTTTCTCTCCAGTTTAAAATATACACTTTGGTACAACTCTTTAGGCCTGACGCCCTAAAAGAACTGTCAGCTAAACTGTCCTGGAAAAATAAAAGACACCTTTCTATCACTTACATTACCAGGGGGAAAGATTTCTATATCATGATACTTTTGAAAGAGATTGATACAAATAAGCCAAATCGGAGCTCTACAGTTACAAAGTACTTCTACATCTTCAGGTGAGGTAGCCTAAGATACAGTCAAAATACGCTATTTCTGAGGGGTCAAATGCTAAACTTTGCAAAAGAGGCCACACAGTCTACATCCACACTGTATAACAAAAAGACAAACACCTTCAGAAGAACTGAAGGAAAAGCCCAATCAATGAAGCAAGTCTGGATAACCAAGCAGAGCTGCGCTCTGCAACAGAGCGGTTCTGGAACAACAGACTTACACCGATATAAGTTAAAAAACAAACAAACAAACAATGAGAAGCCCAGAACTCTTTCCCCGAGCATTTCAAGTAATACGTATGATCTACATACCGCGTCCATGTATGTCAGCTGTTCTGCCACCAGGTCTTCTTGGGACAGCGAGAATTCTTCTGGGCCGCTGATCTCCAGTTCCTCTTCCTCGTCCGGGGTGCAGGGAGAAAGGCTGTGGAACGCGTCTGGCCAGCGGGGAAAACACGAGTCAGTGAATTTATACAGAAAACAAGTAATCAAAGCAGGTATTTGGAAAATCACTACATAGAAGAACAGAACATGCAAAGGGACCTGCCTGGGGTAACGGCCTCACCGTGCTGCATATTTTAGGGAGATAGAGAAGGTCCAGAAGATTAAATGGGCAAAGAGAAGGTAGAAGAAAAAGAAATAGGGAGAACTGAGCTGTTCAGGGTCTCTTAGCTGAGAAGTGCCTTAACCCATTCACTAACCATTCTTTGGAAAGAACAAACCCACCAACCCCCCCACAACAACTCCTTATTAACACTGCAGAACTTTGATAATCTGCTTGTCAGCATTTACGCATTCTATACTCTGAAAAACAGCTGAACTGCAAAGAGACAAGACTGCAGTTATACCCCCAAAATATTACGCTGAGAATGCTCTTATGTCCACGTTTCAAGGGAAGAGGAGGAGAAGGGAGAGAGACCAGTTGGAAAGTTAAAACGTGCTTTGCTAGTACTACTGATGAGGAGAGAAAGTAATGCAAAATATACGAAACCAATCGTGGCTCCAGCAGCTTCAGGACAGGCCCCCGGACGCCCTGGGCTGGACTCGGCACTAAACCAGAGCTGGATTCAGGGCTGCAGGGCTGTACAGAATTGATCAGCAGCCTTGGCTGCCGCAGCACTAAGTCTAAACCTGGGCCTTTTCTGCACACCAGTCCTACCGTTATGCGCTCCAGAGCCAACGGGGTCTGAAAAACACGCACGTAACATGAGAAAAATGCATGTAGTAGAACTCAGTCTGCCTACTAAGGCTGGAAGTTGATTCCAGTACTCATTCACATACCACGTGAGCTCTTACGACTTTTCGGCTCACGGCACAGGAAGCTTTGTGCCCTGGATAAGGGGATGTGTCAGGCTTGACGCTGGGAGAACACACAGACAGCAGAGAAAGGTACTTTACCATCATTCTCCCATTCTTCTTTCTGGAACTGCTCCAGGAGGTTCTGCGCCCTCTTCTCCGGGTCAGAGCCGGGCATGTTCTTCTTCAGATAACTCAGCACCTTCTGCAGACACACGTACTCGGGCGGCTCTCGGAAATCGTCGGCACATTGGTCGAGCCAGGCTTGTAAAATCGATGCCATCGCACTGTGAGCAAATTCAGAGAGAACACATGGGTTGTATGCAGCAGGTATTGATGCAATCGCATGGATCTGTACCTAATATAACAACAGGAACACTGAGACATTCATCCCCCACGTGAGGGCAGTATGGACACTTCTGTGAGCACAGAATTTAATTTGTTCTTTTTAGGCAAGAAATATTATTAAGATAATACTTCATAGGAAACTAAAGGCTGCTTCTTCAATTACACCTTGAGAAACCAGCGCAGTCATTCATATTTTCTCTGCGTTGTATTATTGGATGTGTTATGAGACAGCTGATACTTGGCCTTTACACAAGCTCCTTGAAGCAAACAGGGCTGTGAATTGTCAAATGAAACAACAGCTCTGCTGCCCACGTCCCGCTCCAGCACCGAACCCTGACTGGGGCTCGCTGGGCGCTGCAAAACCAAACTTACATCCTGAGCGCTGTGCTGGATCCGGGGGAATTCTGGGTTCCATGTTCTTCAGAGCCCGAGATCTCCAGGTTTCCGTATCTGAAAAAATGAGATGGCTGTTTAGAGGAACCTCTACTGAGCAACCCAAACAGCGTAATCCATATACAATTGGCATAAACATATAGATATTGGCATATTCATATACAATTGGCATGAAGACAAGGGCTTCATGCTGGACAATTCCACCGTGGCTGGGGAAGCTGCGGCAGAGATGAAGGGTTTGCACATATCCCCCGTGCACTGGTCTTTTTTTAAGGGACAAGCTGTATTGGTTTTCTTGTGTCGGTCCCAGTTTGGTTCCTTAGCGGTCAGACCCCACCTGGCGCTTAAGCTTTAATGAGATTCGGGATGTGGGCAACGTGCATTTACACATGGTGTGTTTACGCTGAAATCCTGAATTTTGCAGGATTCTTTTCTGTCAACATCCCCCTGTCGTGTATAATAAATGACGGCTCAGTTTCCATTCTGTCCCGGCTCTCACCTGTCCAGGAGCAGTTCCAGGACTGTGCTGGTGGAAGCAAAGGCCCTGTACGTGGAGAGGAAGATGCTGATGTATGTGAAGTCATTATCGGCAAAGGCCGTCGGAAGCGTCTCCACCAGCTTTTCCAAAGTTCCAGCTTTCAGGGCCCTGCTGTTGCACGTCTCGTCCGGGCTGACAGTGTGTCCTGCAGGGAACTGGTCCCCTTCAGCCTACAAAGTGGAAACAAAGACAAAGCACAAAACTCAGACAGAAGCCAGAGCCCCGACAGAGCTTGCACAACGAAACACAGATTCCATTCCACCTTTTCACAGGAATAGTCCATCTCTAGTTACTAAACAATTTTGTCGGTTTGGGCTCTCCAAACACCAAATGCTGTATCAAATACTGGAGGACAATCAAGACATTTCTTATTGAAACAGCCAAGTGTTTCCAGTGCTTAAGCTGTAATCTCCTGGTTGCCTTTGAAACTGACCATTCTCTCATAACAGGGCCAACCATTCAAAAACCCCGGATGCTTTCTTAGCATCCAGAAGTTTAAGAAAGGTTTCTCAGACTTCTTGCAGCATGAAAGATCTAAGTTCCTTCACTTACTCCAACCTCTACAAGAAAATACTAAGCAAGGTTTCAAGCTTCTCAGTACTTAAAGGAATTGGTAATAAAGCCCAACTCACTCAAAATGAACAAAACCAGTTGTATTCCTTTCAACACGGGTTCTATGAAATTTTCAGTTAGAGCTGCATTTCTCTCAGACACATCCACTACCAGCCAACGCTTTTCAGCTGAAAAGCCTCCAAATCACTCTACAAATGCAGCATCACTAAGAACTCTTCCCATCAGCTGGAAAATGTACAGGAGGTCAAAAATACTTTCTGCTATTTCTCCCGGTAAAAACAGGAGGCAGAGATGGGAAATCTGCCACTCAAAGTCTCTATACTACCAACCTGGACACTACACCAAAGCAAGTTCTTATATTATTGCCTTGGATCCTGAAGAAAATGTAGAAACATCGCAACATAACATGAAAGTTCTACCCACCTCCTGACCCTCTGGCTCAAACTGCCACAGCTGCACCGATTGCAATGAAGTGAGGACACTTTGATCAGCTGGGGGCTTGGCCACCATGCCAGCTTTACTTACCCCGAGCCATCTTGCTCCTTCGCTGTCAGTCTGCTGGATCTGCGCTCTTCTCAGGCTGTCGCAGTCAACAGCTCCTTCTTGTGCGTCTTCAGCTCCATCCTCAGTTGTGCTCTGCCAGGAAAAGGGCCAAGAGAAACAAGTCAGAGAGAAAGGAACATGGTCCCTGCACAAGCGCAGGCTGCAGACACCAGCATGCCAGCACCAGGATCTCACAACACCTCAACAACGCTCACTTCAGTTGCCACTTTTTAGCTGCCTTCAGTTACCTGGGCCTTTTTGGGCTTTTAACTGAAAGCAGAGAGGAGCTGAGTGCACAACTTACTGCACAAGTCAATGAAAGAGGTAAGAATTAAACCAGAGAGTCCAGATCTCCTGAACCCCACCACTAACAGCCGCTGTATTAACATGCTGATACATGTTGAGGAGCAAAGCACTAGAGAACTGAAAACAGATGTAACAATTAACTTCAGAAATACATATACTGGTCCCCCTGCAACCACATAATGCTTTTTCTGCATACATACCACTTGAATAATTAAAGTTTCAGGGCTTTACTGACTACCATAGCCTTAAGCACAGCAACAACTCAATTAGAAAGGATTTGAGTGCAGTGCAACCAAATCCTGGTTTGGGGAAGCTGGGGTTTGGGGTTTTTTTGGGGGTTGCTTTTCTGGTTTTTTTTTACCTCTTTTAACTCTAAAATATCCCTAAGTCATACAGAACTGTCTGTGCACCAGTGACTTGCCTCTTGAACGCTCTGTGGAACCTCCACGTCTTCCCCAGGTTGGTTCCTCACATTTTCTTCCAGGCTCTGTGGAGTCTCCACGTCTTCTTCAGTTGGCTCGCTTGGAGTCTCCTCTGTGCACTCTGCAGTCTCTGTGTCTTCCTCTGTTGCCTTGCTTAGACCGTTCTCAACGCGCTCTGGAGTCTCTGCGTCTTTGTCTGATACCTTGCTTGTAGTCTCCACATCTTCCTCTCTTGTCTCGCTTAGAGTCTGCTCAATGCGCTCTGGAGTCTCCTCAACGCGCTCTGGAGGCTCCTCAGTACACTCTGGGCTCTCCACTTCTTCCTTGGTTGGCTTGGTCAGAGTCTCCTCAAGGCTGTGCAGAGACTCCACATCTTCCTCGTGTCTCTTCTGCCTGGGTGTCCTCCTCCTTGGTCTTCTCCAGCATCTCCAAAGAGACAGGTTCCGAAAGGGGAAGTTCCGAGCCTGTTAGAAAACAACGGAAAAACAGTTTTGAATTGCAGATAGCAACACATTTACTTTTAATGTCCTTGCAAAAGTACCGGGACAAGATCACATGAACCCTGAAATTCAGACACTATTACAATGCAAAAAATAGATAGGATCATAGAAACATTTTGGTTGGAAGAGACCATCGAGTGCAACCGTCAACCCACCCCTGGCACTGCCCCATGTCCCTCAGGACCTCATCTATGTCCCTTTTAAACCCCTCCAGGGATGGTGACCCCACCGCTGCCATGGGCAGCCTGTTCCAATGTCTAATAACCCTTTCACAGAATCCCAGAATCCCAGAATGTCAGGGGTTGGAAGGGACCTGGAAAGCTCATCCAGGAGCAGGAACACCCAGCTGAGGTTCCACAGGAAGGGGTCCAGGCGGGTTTGAATGTCTGCAGAGAAGGAGACTCCACAACCCCCATGGGCAGCCTGGGCCAGGCTCTGACACCCTCACCATGAAGAAGTTTCTTGTCAAATTTAAGAGGAACCTTTTGTGTCTCAGTTTGTACCCGTCACCCCTTGTCCTGTCACTGGTTGTCACTGAGAAGAGCCTGGCTCCATCCTCCTGACACTCACCCTTTACATATTTATAAACATTAATGAGGTCACCCCTCAGTCTCCTCTTCTCCAGCTCCAGAGCCCCAGCTCCCTCAGCCTTTCCTCACACGGGAGATGCTCCACTCCCTTCAGCATCTTGGTGGCTGCGCTGGACTCTCTCCAGCAGTTCCCTGTCCTTCTGGAGCTGAGGGGCCACAACTGGACACAATATTCCAGGTGTGGTCTCCCCAGGGCAGAGCAGAGGGGCAGGAGAACCTCTCTGACCTACTGACCACCCCCTTCTAACCCACCCCGGGTATCATTGGCTTCCTGGCCACAAGGGCCCAGTGCTGGCTCATGGTTTTCCTTCCTCAGTGTGATATATCACACTATATTTCAAATTTAATCTCTTTTTTTTAGCCATGCCTTTTAAGAAATGAGAAAGCATTACACAAATCCCTTTTATGAAGTGAAACTGCAAAAAGAACTATTACATTTTTTAGCACTAAAGGGACAATTTACCTGGGGAGGGCGGGCGGCGGGGCCCGGCTCGCTCATACCCGTCCGCAGCAGGGCCCGCAGCCGATCCCGCACATGGCGCTGTGTCCGCGTCCGCAGGCAGGGCTGCTGCCGGCTCCGCCAGCCCCGCACTCCCGCTCTCTCTCGCACCGACCGCTCGCCCCCACGCCAACGGCGGCGACGGCTCCGCCGGCACCACGGCGACCGGACGCGGCCTCGCGGCGGCACGCGCCGCCCGCAGCCGGCCAATCGCAGCTCGCCGCCGCTCCGCGCGCGCCCCCTTGCCCCGCCCTCAGCCCGCCCGCAGTCCGAGCCCTTGCTCAGCCGGACAAGGCGCCGGGAGCGGGACAGACGGACCGAGCCGGGAGCGTGGGCATCAGACTGTGCGTGGAACACAACGTGTGCTGCGGCAGAGCCCGGGGCGAGCGCTCCCGGAGCTGCTTCACGCACACGCACCACGCGCTGGGATTTTACTCCTGGCCCTTTAAAGATTCCTAGCACAATTGCTTACATACAGTTCTGAACTAGATATTCATTCTGTGGCTTAAAGTCTTAGTTCGTTAGTAGGCTCTTACTATGTAGTTGGTTAACCCTTTAAAATGTTATTTCCCTCTATCAATATAACTTCATAAACAAGTTTCCTAACTTTTTACATAGAACTTCACCACCTTTTCCTTTTCCAGGTTCAGAGCCCGTGCCCCATTTGGTTATATCTGTAAACATTAAACATCTTCTCAGCACGAACCACAGCTGCATTTCTCACAGTTCCCCTTTTTGCTTTTTATCCCATTGATTCGTGCTTTGACTTCAAAGTTAGCCAGCACCTGCCTAAAATCATTAATTTATACCCCGTTCCTTTTGTTGCCATTTCAGGATCGATAGGCATGGCTGAGATTTGCATGCCTTGGACTGCTGAATGTAGTAACTGAATAAAGCACGGGATCATGCATGGCACAAACAGTAAACGCAGAAATGCACATACTATCACGAACCCTATTTTCTTCCACCAGGCTACAGTTTCGAGACCAATATCCATTAGGTGGACCTGGCCACCAAGTGGGAGGAATAGAGGTACTTGACGAATTTGCCCTCAACGCTAACTGACAAGGGGTTCGTCCAACGTATTCAGTCATTTGAGACCCCCCACATATCCAGCACGAGGTGACATTTAATTCTTGGGCTGTCTTTTCCATAAGATCTATAAACAGGTTTTTCCCTGCTGTCGGTAATTGTAATCCTTTGTCTTTTTGCCTTATTTCCTCATACCAATCACTGCTGTTCTGTACCAATTTCTGTTGCTCTTGCTTTCCTTTTAATTCCTGAGTGGCACTCTTAACTAACTCCTCCTTCTACTGATCTTGCACTCCCCCTCCATCTGAATAGCCCCACTCACCACCTTGTGTAAAACAGATCCTCTGTTCTCCCCTAGGGCAGGAGGCAGAGCCTACAGCGAGTCCACCTTTCTCTAGGTTAGTTGCTACCCATCATTCCTGCCCTTGGATTTCACACTTCTCCAATTTTTTTCTATCATAACATCCAGAATTAATAGGAGCGTGATAATGTAGAACATGTTGGGTTAGTCTCCCTATTCTCACACGCTCGTAGCACTTGGTACAGGGATTGGCCAGGCTAAGTTGGGAACAATAAGTCACCACTGCTAGCAAGGGGATCAGGTCCAGGGTTCTGCACCCTCTGCCTCTCTGGCCGACCAGGCTGCAGCCGCAGCCGAGTTCGTCATCTTCTCGGCAGCAAGGGCCGTGTCCCCGCCTTTCCTGTTTTTACCGTTAGCGTGGCGACTTTTTATCGTTTCCCAACTCTTGGCCTTCACTTCCCAGGAACAACAGGAGCAACACGGAATGTGGTTTCTCTGTCTGCACTCTGTTCTCCTCATCACTGGTGGGCTCTAAATTCCCATTCACCCCTTCCGTAAATACCTCCCACCATTCTCCGCTATTCTTTTTCTATTCTTCCAGCGGCAACTGGAATCCTCAACCGAGCCCCGGTTTCCTTATCTTCTGTTCTTAGACATTTCTTACACAATCCTGTCGGTAAGTTCCCTTTGTGGATATGCTTATACCACAGTCCATTTACAACCTAAACATCAAATATAAAATGAGAATTACATATACAACTCGGTTCAACACATTTAGCTATTAAGCCATTCTCATTTTCATTTATACTGGGCATTCACATCAATAACACTAATAGTAGTTACATCACCAATCCCGTGTCAACCTCAATTTCAGTTCCCCTGGTTCTTGAGTTACTTTCCAGGTTCTTTCTTCCGTCAGGGCTCCTCTAACTCGAGAGACGCGTGTCCATCCTTTCCCTGCCCTCCCAACAGCTGTTTCTGTAGTTAACAAAACAAGAAAAGGTCCCTCCCATCATGGGGTTGGAGTTTCTTCTTTTCAGGTTTTCATTAGTGTTGCCCCCATATCTACCAGAAATTCTACTTGTTTTGTTCTTTTGGGTTTCTTCTTCCCAATGCGGTGAGCACCACCCAGGCTGCTCACCCAGAAGGACTAAAACTGCTTCCCAGTGCAACCCCAAACACCCTTCACTTCAGCAGGTGACCGCACTTGTGCTTTCAGCTCCTGGGCTGGTGCTGTCCGGGCTTTCCCTGCTCAGCACTGACTGTGTTTTGGGAAGGCAGGAGCCAGTGCAAACCCTTCTCCGCTGTTCTGCTCTTTTTCTGCTCTTTTTCCCCTTTGCTGTGAAGCTCAGCTGCTCCATGAGTTATTGTGCTCTCCTGTGAGCGTGGGGTTTGTCCTCTGCTGTGGAGCACGAGAGCGAAGCCCCCGGAGCCCCGGCTGGTGCAGACCCCGCAGCGAGGGTGACAGACCCGGAGCCAGGAGCAGTTTCCCCAGGGTGAGGAGCAAGTGGAGCTGCTCACACCAAGGGCACAGGCAGGGTTGGTGCACGTCACCGGTTCTAAGGCTGTCACCAGAACCTGACAACCTGACAACAGTGTGCTGGCTCCCCGGGCAGTTGAAGTACAACCAGAACGCAAGAGGCAGCTTAAATTCGGGGTCGTCTTTTTGCCAGGAGCAACAAATGCCGTGATGGAGACAACGGGGAAAAGGTGGAAACTCTCAGACCGCGGTGCAGTCTCAGAGAGGAAAAGAGATGAACGAGACACTGAGGAGCGGGAAGAGTTGACGTATTTATCATAGAAACATTAAAGGTTATAGAGAGATGGAATGTTACACGAGATCAAATATTTAAATACATTCGCTCCAGACACAAAATAGTGTTAAAAAGTTCATCTATTTATTATAGATACATTAAATATTACACAAAGCTCAAACATGATCTAAAGATCAAACATTAAAATCTACTAACTCCAGACAAGAATTGGTGGGAAAACGTTTGCATATTTATTATATAAGTATTAAATATTAAATAAAGATTAAATAGAATACTGCTCTAGAAATGCAGCAGGAAATCACAGCCTCTGCTCTCCTGAGCAACCGCTCGGAGAGGTGAGACCTTGTTCTCAGCAGCCATCGAATCCGCAGCAAGAGCTGCCCCAGCTGCTGTTTGCAGACATCCATTAATCCACAGTCTCCCCTGCTAAACACTTTCTGCGATGTCCTGCAAAGATTCTGGGCCTTGGAGCTGGGTTTGCTGGGGAAGGGGCACCTTGTGTCACAGCTCACACACCCCAGTGCTGAGCTGGACACACAACAGCCGGCGCTGGCAGAAGAGCAGGGGCAGCAAAGCCGGCACTTGCTCAGAGTGCTTCCCTTGGCATTGTTGATCAAATACAAGCTTCAATTTCAAAGCCAGAAACCTTGAGAGGTGCTCTTTGCAAACCTCTCATTCATCCCCTGCTCCACATGTTTTGATTTGTAACATCGGTCACGTTCCCTGTCAAGGAGGTCTGATCGGGGAATAGGTGTTTCCGAAACTAAAAGCACCATTCAAGTCACCTGGGGTGAAAACACCACCCACAGTAACAGCGCTTTGCTGTTCCCACCGCTCACCAGGATGCTCCTGTAGATGTTGCCGCTTCTGTCCTCTTCTACGCTGGTGCGGATGACGCAGCTCTCTCCACTCTGCTGGTTGTAGACTGGCAGGACTGGCGGCACTTCTTTTGATGGAACGGGAGTCACGGGGCCGGGGCACTTCTTGGAGCACTTGTCATCAGATGGCAGCAAGGGGGGAGACGAGATCAAACACATTCATTACCATTGAATTTCAAAGATCCAAAAGCTAAAGATGACACTCTTCAGCACAACAGCCTTAACAAGGGCTTCGGCAACCCAGTTAAGGCAGCTTAGGTCAAGAGAGCAGAGTCTGCAGGACAAAGCTCCCTGGGAACGGAACCCAGCCCAGCCCAGGCTTGGTCTGGGCAGTTCCTGGCAGGTCAAACCACAGGGCTGGTGAGCTCTGACCTCACCTGCTTCTCACTTGCTCAGCTGCTCTGCCTGCCCCAGAATTAGGCTGGGCTGATGTACATGAGCCCTCCCCCCAAAATCGCCTTTCCCAGAGCTCAGGTCCCTCCATTCCACTGCCAGCAACGCTCCAGTCAAGATCCACAGGCTTGGGCAAGCGCCTGGGGCCGCCGGCAGCGTCAGCAGCCTCGCACAGGCTGTTTGTGCTGAACACAGGGCCCGGGCCCTACCTTGTGCTGAGGCTCCTCAGCAGTGTCGGTGGGAGGGACGATGGTGACGGTGCTGTCCCCAGAGCTCCCACCTGGAGCAGGTTTGGGCTGCGCGTTGACGGGGGTGCTGAGGGCGCTCACCCCCAAGCCCAGGAACGGCCTAGGGGAGAAAAGAAAGCACAACAGAGCTGGGCTGAGCACAGCTGTCACTTGCTTCAACAATCTGACCTGCTGTTGTGTTTTCCTATCTCGAGTGGCCTATTGTTTGTGTGTGTATAGCAAATTAGACTCTATCCTTATTTGCTCTGTTTTGCTGCTGCAAATTTGAATTGAATTTATAATCCAGCACTAAAATTGTTCCTTTGTCTGACACCTTAGAGTTATTTCTGAAGTCTTTAGTCGATAACCCTCATGGCTACTTACACCAATAGAAAGAGACAACAGCAATACGTATTTCTAGCTGGCGGTGTCTCCTCGCAGCACTGCAGTGCTCTGGATCCCCAGCCAGGTTTGTCAGCTGGTGTTTGATTTATTCCAGTTCATATTCACACACCAAACCCCCTCCCCGTTGTACTCACAGGCTGAATCTCTTCACCACGCTCTTCTGAGCTCTGCCCGCTGCGGTGCTCTGGTCAGGAGCTGCTCCTTCGATTTCACGTGACAGACGGAAACTGCAGAACAGGCAATACCGTTAGTTAAATATCTCAAAGTGGCCATATCTGAGAAGCCCTGGGTCACTCCCACGTCCCAGAGGGTTCATCCCCACGAGGAGGAGCGCAGCTCTGTGCGTGTGTATTTCCACTCTCCGGGAGCAGCTCCTGGCAGCGCAGAGCTCAAGGCTGAGAGAACCTGAACCTGCCTGCGGGGGAAGAAAAGCTGCTTCGCCAGCTGGGCTGAGACCCTACCTCTCCTCATCACTTCAATGCCGCTGCCTCCTAAACCACTGCACGAATTTCTCATCTCCTGTCACGCAATAGCTGTTACATGAGGACTGCAACAGCTTAATTTGTGCGATTACTTCAAACTCCTAAGAAAACAAATAATAAAATAGGAATTCTAATTAGAAAAATAAAGCCAGTCTCGTTAATACACTAAACACACGCAGCAACAGATCCAGGACAAACTGCCCTCGGACAGAGGAAACCCCGGCACCTTCGCTCCTACTGATCTCTGACCAACAAGGCTCAGGCTGGAAGGCAACGCTCAGCCTTGATTTCTCGGTCCCAGGTACCCGCTTCGCTCTCTGCACCTTTGACCCACAACTATTTACTGCAGCACAAGGAAGACGGTCACAGACTGCATCTTGTGGCCAGCAAAGGTCTCACGCCAGCAGGTCTGATGCGCTCCCAGCACACAGAACACGCTCGTGTAACGTGTTCCCGTGAACACCAAACGGGGGGAACGTGCCCCAGACGTAACTCCCGCGGCAGCGAGTGCCCTGCGGCTCCTCTTCCCCTGCTGCCCGCATCTAAAAGGAATTTCTCTTCCCGCGCCGCCCCGCACAGCCCGGCAGAGGTTCACAGCGTGCCGGGGACTGTTCCTTCCTCACCCTCTGAGTAACGTGAGCGGCTGTTGGATACGCCCAGCAAAGACAACAGGCCTCGCCAAGAGAACGCTCTAGCAGAGAGCGTCAGGCACTAACGATCACAGAACAGTCACCGTTCCACTTACCCTTCGCCGCTTCTCAAAACTGATCAGGCCGCCCTGTTGGAAGGACAGAGAAGGGATCAGAGGAGAAGAGCACAGGCTCGGCTGGAGTTGATCACAAACAGGATGAACAGGATGAAGTAGCGACACCAAGGGACGGGCCAGAGCTGCCCTGACCAAAGGCCTCTACAAAGACCCGTTTCCAGCTCTAGGATAAGCCACAGCACTCGTGTACCTGAGTCTATTTGTTAAATACATTCCTCTCTTTTTAAGAACTGCACTAGCACCCAGTGGAAGATGCAGGAGCAGACACAGTGTCTGCAAGGGAGGGAGGAGATTTAGGATTCCAAAAATTGCCCCAAATTACCTCGAGATAGTCCTGAAGGGCTGTGTCCAGCATGACGAGGTCAGTGAGGAAGGTACCCAGGTAAGGTACCGTGCCTTGTGTGACTCCCTGCAAACGGTCAGAGCAATGGTGGATTAATTGACTGAGAAGTAATAATTATACTAATTAGAATACTCCTGTGGAAGCAAACCAAATACAACTAGTCTGCTTCACCAAACAGCGCTCTTGTAAATGATGCTTTCACGACATCATCCTTGGTATCTCAGCCAGCGGTTCATGTCTGCACAGAGCGGTATATAAGCCAAAGTGCTCATTCGTAACTCCTCTGCGTCAAATCTCGCTGTGCGGCACCTCTCGCCCCAGCAGAAAAGCCGGGATTTACAGACCCGTCTTCCCCAAAGCACCGCATACGGGAGCTCATTGGTCAGGAACAGGGCTGAGCTCGGCTTTGGGTGAGATCACAACCTGGCAACTCAAGCTCATTCCCACCTTCAGCAGCAGCTCCCTGCTCGTCGCAAAGTTGTCACAGTCGGAGAAGATTTCGCAAAGCTCTTCGAACATCAGCATTGTGTCCCTGTACAGGAAAAGATTCAATGATTTAAGTTGTTTGTAAGCACTCTGAATCAGACCAGGGTACAATTTTTTTCTCAAGAATCGTTAACAGTTGGGCACAGAACAGATAAAAGCACCAAAACACATCCAGTGACACACTGCACAGCCTTACTTTGGAACGCAGGCCCTGGTCTTCTTCAGGCGATAAACCGAGGTGGACTGCAAGGCGGAAACGATGGCCTTCAGAGACGAAAAGTTGTTCAGGATCCTACATTGCTGTGAAAGGAGCGGTTAGAAACACAGGAGCGTTAAACGTCAGCATCACCAATAGTCAGTGCTCTTCTGTCTGCCCCGTGTCCTGCTTGCTGCACATTCTCCCTGCTAAGCGGGCAGCTCTACAAATACTGAGCATCAAAAATATCACTCCCCGCTACAACCCCCCTGTCCCCTCCCAGCTCCACGGCACCCGCACAAGGAACGTTAAACAGTCGCGAATAAACGCTTTACACGTCCGATACGGATCCACTTCTCCAAGATCTTCGCTCTTGGCTGTGTCTTTAATTCTTTGCTCTCCAGGATGGTGCTGAGCACGCAGTTGGTGACGGCGTTGAACTGCGAGATGGTGGCTCTGATGCTCTGTGCCAGCTGTTTGTTCTCTTTCTTGTCCCTTCGGGACCAGATGCAGCCCAGGCAGTGGTGGGGCACAACGTTCTGGAAGAGTGTCTAGAGGGAAACAGAGGTGTCCAACTCAGCCTGGAGCGCTACTGCCCACAGCAAGAAATGCACGGTTACAGTACAAACTGCAGCTGAATCCAGTATGGTATTAAAAGGGAAATATTGGTTTTCTCTCCAGTTTAAAATATACACTTTGGTATAACTCTTTAGGCCTGACGCCCTAAAAGAACTGTCAGCTAAACTGTCCTGGAAAAATAAAAGACACCTTTCTATCACTTACATTACCAGGGGGAAAGATTTCTATATCATGATACTTTTGAAAGAGATTGATACAAATAAGCCAAATCGGAGCTCTACAGTTACAAAGTACTTCTACATCTTCAGGTGAGGTAGCCTAAGATACAGTCAAAATACGCTATTTCTGAGGGGTCAAATGCTAAACTTTGCAAAAGAGGCCACACAGTCTACATCCACACTGTATAACAAAAAGACAAACACCTTCAGAAGAACTGAAGGAAAAGCCCAATCAATGAAGCAAGTCTGGATAACCAAGCAGAGCTGCGCTCTGTGTCCCAGCAACAGAGCGGTTCTGGAACAACAGACTTACACCGATATAAGTTAAAAAACAAACAAACAAACAATGAGAAGCCCAGAACTCTTTCCCCGAGCATTTCAAGTAATACGTATGATCTACATACCGCGTCCATGTATGTCAGCTGTTCTGCCACCAGGTCTTCTTGGGACAGCGAGAATTCTTCTGGGCCGCTGATCTCCAGTTCCTCTTCCTCGTCCGGGGTGCAGGGAGAAAGGCTGTGGAACGCGTCTGGCCAGCGGGGAAAACACGAGTCAGTGAATTTATACAGAAAACAAGTAATCAAAGCAGGTATTTGGAAAATCACTACATAGAAGAACAGAACAGGCAAAGGGACCTGCCTGGGGTAACGGCCTCACCGTGCTGCATATTTTAGGGAGATAGAGAAGGTCCAGAAGATTAAATGGGCAAAGAGAAGGTAGAAGAAAAAGAAATAGGGAGAACTGAGCTGTTCAGGGTCTCTTAGCTGAGAAGTGCCTTAACCCATTCACTAACCATTCTTTGGAAAGAACAAACCCACCAACCCCCCCACAACAACTCCTTATTAACACTGCAGAACTTTGATAATCTGCTTGTCAGCATTTACGCATTCTATACTCTGAAAAACAGCTGAACTGCAAAGAGACAAGACTGCAATTATACTCCCAAAATATTATGCTGAGAATGCTCTTATGTCCACGTTTCAAGGGAAGAGGAGGAGAAGGGAGAGAGACCAGTTGGAAAGTTAAAACGTGCTTTGCTAGTACTACTGATGAGGAGAGAAAGTAATGCAAAATATACGAAACCAATCGTGGCTCCAGCAGCTTCAGGACAGGCCCCCGGACGCCCTGGGCTGGACTCGGCACTAAACCAGAGCTGGATTCAGGGCTGCAGGGCTGTACAGAATTGATCAGCAGCCTTGGCTGCCGCAGCACTAAGTCTAAACCTGGGCCTTTTCTGCACACCAGTCCTACCGTTATGCGCTCCAGAGCCAACGGGGTCTGAAAAACACGCAGGTAACGTGAGAAAAATGCATGTAGTAGAACTCAGTCTGCCTACTAAGGCTGGAAGTTGATTCCAGTACTCATTCACATACCACGTGAGCTCTTACGACTTTTCGGCTCACGGCACAGGAAGCTTTGTGCCCTGGATAAGGGGATGTGTCAGGCTTGACGCTGGGAGAACACACAGACAGCAGAGAAAGGTACTTTACCATCATTCTCCCATTCTTCTTTCTGGAACTGCTCCAGGAGGTTCTGCGCCCTCTTCTCCGGGTCAGAGCCGGGCATGTTCTTCTTCAGATAACTCAGCACCTTCTGCAGACACACGTACTCGGGCGGCTCTCGGAAATCGTCGGCACATTGGTCGAGCCAGGCTTGTAAAATCGATGCCATCGCACTGTGAGCAAATTCAGAGAGAACACATGGGTTGTATGCAGCAGGTATTGATGCAATCGCATGGATCTGTACCTAATATAACAACAGGAACACTGAGACATTCATCCCCCACGTGAGGGCAGTATGGACACTTCTGTGAGCACAGAATTTAATTTGTTCTTTTTAGGCAAGAAATATTATTAAGATAATACTTCATAGGAAACTAAAGGCTGCTTCTTCAATTACACCTTGAGAAACCAGCGCAGTCATTCATATTTTCTCTGCGTTGTATTATTGGATGTGTTATGAGACAGCTGATACTTGGCCTTTACACAAGCTCCTTGAAGCAAACAGGGCTGTGAATTGTCAAATGAAACAACAGCTCTGCTGCCCACGTCCCGCTCCAGCACCGAACCCTGACTGGGGCTCGCTGGCGCTGCAAAACCAAACTTACGTCCTGAGCACTGTGCTGGATCCGGGGGAATTCTGGGTTCCATGTTCTTCAGAGCCCGAGATCTCCAGGTTTCCGTATCTGAAAAAATGAGATGGCTGTTTAGAGGAACCTCTACTGAGCAACCCAAACAGCGTAATCCATATACAATTGGCATAAACATACAGATATTGGCATATTCATATACAATTGGCATGAAGACAAGGGCTTCATGCTGGACAATTCCACCGTGGCTGGGGAAGCTGCGGCAGAGATGAAGGGTCTGCACATATCCCCCGTGCACTGGTCTTTTTTTAAGGGACAAGCTGTATTGGTTTTCTTGTGTCCGTCCCAGTTTGGTTCCTTAGCGGTCAGACCACGCACGCTTTCCCCACCTGGCGCTTAAGCTTTAATGAGATTTGGGATGTGGGCAACGTGCATTTACACATGGTGTGTTTACGCTGAAATCCTGAATTTTGCAGGATTCTTTTCTGTCAACATCCCCCTGTCGTGTATAATAAATGACGGCTCAGTTTCCATTCTGTCCCGGCTCTCACCTGTCCAGGAGCAGTTCCAGGACTGTGCTGGTGGAAGCAAAGGCCCTGTACGTGGAGAGGAAGATGCTGATGTATGTGAAGTCATTATCGGCAAAGGCCGTCGGAAGCGTCTCCACCAGCTTTTCCAAAGTTCCAGCTTTCAGGGCCCTGCTGTTGCACGTCTCGTCCGGGCTGACAGTGTGTCCTGCAGGGAACTGGTCCCCTTCAGCCTACAAAGTGGAAACAAAGACAAAGCACAAAACTCAGACAGAAGCCAGAGCCCCGACAGAGCTTGCACAACGAAACACAGATTCCATTCCACCTTTTCACAGGAATAGTCCATCTCTAGTTACTAAACAATTTTGTCGGTTTGGGCTCTCCAAACACCAAATGCTGTATCAAATACTGGAGGACAATCAAGACATTTCTTATTGAAACAGCCAAGTGTTTCCAGTGCTTAAGCTGTAATCTCCTGGTTGCCTTTGAAACTGACCATTCTCTCATAACAGGGCCAACCATTCAAAAACCCCGGATGCTTTCTTAGCATCCAGAAGTTTAAGAAAGGTTTCTCAGACTTCTTGCAGCATGAAAGATCTAAGTTCCTTCACTTACTCCAACCTCTACAAGAAAATACTAAGCAAGGTTTCAAGCTTCTCAGTACTTAAAGGAATTGGTAATAAAGCCCAACTCACTCAAAATGAACAAAACCAGTTGTATTCCTTTCAACACGGGTTCTATGAAATTTTCAGTTAGAGCTGCATTTCTCTCAGACACATCCACTACCAGCCAACGCTTTTCAGCTGAAAAGCCTCCAAATCACTCTACAAATGCAGCATCACTAAGAACTCTTCCCATCAGCTGGAAAATGTACAGGAGGTCAAAAATACTTTCTGCTATTTCTCCCGGTAAAAACAGGAGGCAGAGATGGGAAATCTGCCACTCAAAGTCTCTATACTACCAACCTGGACACTACACCAAAGCAAGTTCTTATATTATTGCCTTGGATCCTGAAGAAAATGTAGAAACATCGCAACATAACATGAAAGTTCTACCCACCTCCTGACCCTCTGGCTCAAACTGCCACAGCTGCACCGATTGCAATGAAGTGAGGACACTTTGATCAGCTGGGGGCTTGGCCACCATGCCAGCTTTACTCACCCCGAGCCATCTTGCTCCTTCGCTGTCAGTCTGCTGGATCTGCGCTCTTCTCAGGCTGTCGCAGTCAACAGCTCCTTCTTGTGCGTCTTCAGCTCCATCCTCAGTTGTGCTCTGCCAGGAAAAGGGCCAAGAGAAACAAGTCAGAGAGAAAGGACCATGGTCCCTGCACAAGCGCAGGCTGCAGACACCAGCATGCCAGCACCAGGATCTCACAACACCTCAACAACGCTCACTTCAGTTGCCACTTTTTAGCTGCCTTCAGTTACCTGGGCCTTTTTGGGCTTTTAACTGAAAGCAGAGAGGAGCTGAGTGCACAACTTACTGCACAAGTCAATGAAAGAGGTAAGAATTAAACCAGAGAGTCCAGATCTCCTGAACCCCACCACTAACAGCCGCTGTATTAACATGCTGATACATGTTGAGGAGCAAAGCACTAGAGAATTGAAAATAGATGTAACAATTAACTTCAGAAATACATATACTGGTCCCCCTGCAACCACATAATGCTTTTTCTTCATACATACCACTTGAATAATTAAAGTTTCAGGGCTTTACTGACTACCATAGCCTTAAGCACAGCAACAACTCAATTAGAAAGGATTTGAGTAGAGTGCAACCAAATCCTGGTTTGGGGAAGCTGGGGTTTGGGGTTTTTTTGGGGGTTGCCTTTCTGGTTTTTTTTACCTCTTTTAACTCTAAAATATCCCTAAGTCATACAGAACTGTCTGTGCACCAGTGACTTGCCTCTTGAACGCTCTGTGGAACCTCCACGTCTTCCCCAGGTTGGTTCCTCACATTTTCTTCCAGGCTCTGTGGAGTCTCCACGTCTTCTTCAGTTGGCTCGCTTGGAGTCTCCTCTGTGCACTCTGCAGTCTCTGTGTCTTCCTCTGTTGCCTTGCTTAGACCGTTCTCAACGCGCTCTGGAGTCTCTGCGTCTTTGTCTGATACCTTGCTTGTAGTCTCCACATCTTCCTCTCTTGTCTCGCTTAGAGTCTGCTCAATGCGCTCTGGAGTCTCCTCAACGCGCTCTGGAGGCTCCTCAGTACACTCTGGGCTCTCCACTTCTTCCTTGGTTGGCTTGGTCAGAGTCTCCTCAAGGCTGTGCAGAGACTCCACATCTTCCTCGTCTCTCTTCTGCCTGGGTGTCCTCCTCCTTGGTCTTCTCCAGCATCTCCAAAGAGACAGGTTCCGAAAGGGGAAGTTCCGAGCCTGTTAGAAAACAACGGAAAAACAGTTTGGAATTGCAGATAGCAACACATTTACTTTTAATGTCCTTGCAAAAGTACCGGGACAAGATCACATGAACCCTGAAATTCAGACACTATTACAATGCAAAAAATAGATAGGATCATAGAAACATTTTGGTTGGAAGAGACCATCGAGTGCAACCGTCAACCCACCCCTGGCACTGCCCCATGTCCCTCAGGACCTCATCTATGTCCCTTTTAAACCCCTCCAGGGATGGTGACCCCACCGCTGCCATGGGCAGCCTGTTCCAATGTCTAATAACCCTTTCACAGAATCCCAGAATCCCAGAATGTCAGGGCTTGGAAGGGACCTGGAAAGCTCATCCAGGAGCAGGAACACCCAGCTGAGGTTCCACAGGAAGGTGTCCAGGCGGGTTTGAATGTCTGCAGAGAAGGAGACTCCACAACCTCCCTGGGCAGCCTGGGCCAGGCTCTGCCACCCTCACCATGAAGAAGTTTCTTGTCAAATTTAAGAGGAACCTTTTGTATCTCAGTTTGTACCCGTCACCCCTTGTCCTGTCACTGGTTGTCACTGAGAAGAGCCTGGCTCCATCCTCCTGACACTCACCCTTTACATATTTATAAACATTAATGAGGTCACCCCTCAGTCTCCTCTTCTCCAGCTCCAGAGCCCCAGCTCCCTCAGCCTTTCCTCACACGGGAGATGCTCCACTCCCTTCAGCATCTTGGTGGCTGCGCTGGACTCTCTCCAGCAGTTCCCTGTCCTTCTGGAGCTGAGGGGCCACAACTGGACACAATATTCCAGGTGTGGTCTCCCCAGGGCAGAGCAGAGGGGCAGGAGAACCTCTCTGACCTACTGACCACCCCCTTCTAACCCACCCCGGGTATCATTGGCTTCCTGGCCACAAGGGCCCAGTGCTGGCTCATGGTTTTCCTTCCTCAGTGTGATATATCACACTATATTTCAAATTTAATCTCTTTTTTTTAGCCATGCCTTTTAAGAAATGAGAAAGCATTACACAAATCCCTTTTATGAAGTGAAACTGCAAAAAGAACTATTACATTTTTTAGCACTAAAGGGACAATTTACCTGGGGAGGGCGGGCGGCGGGGCCCGGCTCGCTCATACCCGTCCGCAGCAGGGCCCGCAGCCGATCCCGCACATGGCGCTGTGTCCGCGTCCGCAGGCAGGGCTGCTGCCGGCTCCGCCAGCCCCGCACTCCCGCTCTCTCTCGCACCGACCGCTCGCCCCCACGCCAACGGCGGCGACGGCTCCGCCGGCACCACGGCGACCGGACGCGGCCTCGCGGCGGCACGCGCCGCCCGCAGCCGGCCAATCGCAGCTCGCCGCCGCTCCGCGCGCGCCCCCTTGCCCCGCCCTCAGCCCGCCCGCAGTCCGAGCCCTTGCTCAGCCGGACAAGGCGCCGGGAGCGGGACAGACGGACCGAGCCGGGAGCGTGGGCATCAGACTGTGCGTGGAACACAACGTGTGCTGCGGCAGAGCCCGGGGCGAGCGCTCCCGGAGCTGCTTCACGCACACGCACCACGCGCTGGGATTTTACTCCTGGCCCTTTAAAGATTCCTAGCACAATTGCTTACATACAGTTCTGAACTAGATATTCATTCTGTGGCTTAAAGTCTTAGTTCGTTAGTAGGCTCTTATTATGTAGTTGGTTAACCCTTTAAAATGTTATTTCCCTCTATCAATATAACTTCATAAACAAGTTTCCTAACTTTTTACATAGAACTTCACCACCTTTTCCTTTTCCAGGTTCAGAGCCCGTGCCCCATTTGGTTATATCTGTAAACATTAAACATCTTCTCAGCACGAACCACAGCTGCATTTCTCACAGTTCCCCTTTTTGCTTTTTATCCCATTGATTCGTGCTTTGACTTCAAAGTTAGCCAGCACCTGCCTAAAATCATTAATTTATACCCCGTTCCTTTTGTTGCCATTTCAGGATCGATAGGCATGGCTGAGATTTGCATGCCTTGGACTGCTGAATGTAGTAACTGAATAAAGCACGGGATCATGCATGGCACAAACAGTAAACGCAGAAATGCACATACTATCACGAACCCTATTTTCTTCCACCAGGCTACAGTTTCGAGACCAATATCCATTAGGTGGACCTGGCCACCAAGTGGGAGGAATAGAGGTACTTGACGAATTTGCCCTCAACGCTAACTGACAAGGGGTTCGTCCAACGTATTCAGTCATTTGAGACCCCCCACATATCCAGCACGAGGTGACATTTAATTCTTGGGCTGTCTTTTCCATAAGATCTATAAACAGGTTTTTCCCTGCTGTCGGTAATTGTAATCCTTTGTCTTTTTGCCTTATTTCCTCATACCAATCACTGCTGTTCTGTACCAATTTCTGTTGCTCTTGCTTTCCTTTTAATTCCTGAGTGGCACTCTTAACTAACTCCTCCTTCTACTGATCTTGCACTCCCCCTCCATCTGAATAGCCCCTCCTACCAGCTTGTGTAAAACAGATCCTCTGTTCTCCCCTAGGGCAGGAGGCAGAGCCTACAGCGAGTCCACCTTTCTCTAGGTTAGTTGCTACCCATCATTCCTGCCCTTGGATTTCACACTTCTCCAATTTTTTTCTGTCATAACATCCAGAATTAATAGGAGCGTGATAATGTAGAACATGTTGGGTTAGTCTCCCTATTCTCACACGCTCGTAGCACTTGGTACAGGGATTGGCCAGGCTAAGTTGGGAACAATAAGTCACCACTGCTAGCAAGGGGATCAGGTCCAGGGTTCTGCACCCTCTGCCTCTCTGGCCGACCAGGCTGCAGCCGCAGCCGAGTTCGTCATCTTCTCGGCAGCAAGGGCCGTGTCCCCGCCTTTCCTGTTTTTACCGTTAGCGTGGCGACTTTTTATCGTTTCCCAACTCTTGGCCTTCGCTTCCCAGGAACAACAGGAGCAACACGGAATGTGGTTTCTCTGTCTGCACTCTGTTCTCCTCATCACTGGTGGGCTCTAAATTCCCATTCACCCCTTCAGTAAATACCTCCCACCATTCTCCGCTATTCTTTTTCTATTCTTCCAGCGGCAACTGGAATCCTCAACCGAGCCCCGGTTTCCTTATCTTCTGTTCTTAGACATTTCTTACACAATCCTGTCGGTAAGTTCCCTTTGTGGATATGCTTATACCACAGTCCATTTACAACCTAAACATCAGATATAAAATGAGAATTACATATACAACTCGGTTCAACACATTTAGCTATTAAGCCATTCTCATTTTCATTTATACTGGGCATTCACATCAATAACACTAATAGTAGTTACATCACCAATCCCGTGTCAACTTCAATTTCAGTTCCCCTGGTTCTTGAGTTACTTTCCAGGTTCTTTCTTCCATCAGGGCTCCTCTAACTCGAGAGACGCGTGTCCATCCTTTCCCTGCCCTCCCAACAGCTGTTTCTGTAGTTAACAAAACAAGAAAAGGTCCCTCCCATCATGGGGTTGGAGTTTCTTCTTTTCAGGTTTTCATTAGTGTTGCCCCCATATCTACCAGAAATTCTACTTGTTTTGTTCTTTTGGGTTTCTTCTTCCCAATGCGGTGAGCACCACCCAGGCTGCTCACCCAGAAGGACTAAAACTGCTTCCCAGTGCAACCCCAAACACCCTTCACTTCAGCAGGTGACCGCACTTGTGCTTTCAGCTCCTGGGCTGGTGCTGTCCGGGCTTTCCCTGCTCAGCACTGACTGTGTTTTGGGAAGGCAGGAGCCAGTGCAAACCCTTCTCCGCTGCTCTGCTCTTTTTCTGCTATTTTTCCCCTTTGCTGTGAAGCTCAGCTGCTCCATGAGTTATTGTGTTCTCCTGTGAGCGTGGGGTTTGTCCTCTGCTGTGGAGCACGAGAGCGAAGCCCCCGGAGCCCCGGCTGGTGCAGACCCCGCAGCGAGGGTGACAGACCCGGAGCCAGGAGCAGTTTCCCCAGGGTGAGGAGCAAGTGGAGCTGCTCACACCAAGGGCACAGGCAGGGTTGGTGCACGTCACCGGTTCTAAGGCTGTCACCAGAACCTGACAACCTGACAACAGTGTGCTGGCTCCCCGGGCAGTTGAAGTACAACCAGAACGCAAGAGGCAGCTTAAATTCGGGGTCGTCTTTTTGCCAGGAGCAACAAATGCCGTGATGGAGACAACGGGGAAAAGGTGGAAACTCTCAGACCGCGGTGCAGTCTCAGAGAGGAAAAGAGATGAACGAGACACTGATGAGCGGGAAGAGTTGACGTATTTATCATAGAAACATTAAAGGTTATAGAGAGATGGAATGTTACACGAGATCAAATATTTAAATACATTCGCTCCAGACACAAAATAGTGTTAAAAAGTTCATCTATTGATTATAGATACATTAAATATTATACAAAGCTCAAACATGATCTAAAGATCAAACATTAAAATCTACTAACTCCAGACAACGTTTGCATATTTATTATATAAGTATTATATAAGTATTATATAAGTATAAAGTATATAAGTATATAAGTATATAAGTAGTATATAAGTATTAAATATTAACTAAAGATTAAATAGAATACAAAATCAAACATTCAAATATATTAACTCCAGACACAAATTAGTGGTCAAAAGTTAATCCATTTATTATAGAAACATTCAATATTATATGAAGATTAAATATCATATAAAGATCAAATATTATCTAGAGATCAAACACTAAAATCTACTAACTCCAGACGAGAATTGGTGGAATAAAGTTCAAGTATTTATTATATAAATATTAAATAAAGATTATGTGTTATATAAAGCTTAAATATTAATCCTAGTAACTCCAGATCAAAAAATACTGGAAAAATGTTGACGTATTTTTATAGAAACATTCAATAATATATAGAGATTAAATATGATATAAAGATCAAATATTAAACTATATTAACTCCAACAAAAATTAGTTGAAAAAAGTTACATATTTATTATAGAAATGTTACATATCTATAAAAACTAAATACTACATAAGGATCAAATATTAAAATATTTTAACGCCAGACAAGAATTGGTGGGGGAAAAAAGTTCACAGATTTCTTATGTAAATAAAGATTATGTATTAAATAAAGATTATGTATGATATAAAAGCTCAAATCTTAATATATATTAACTCAAGAGAAGAATTAGTGGAAAAAAGTGACGTATTTATGATAGAGATGTTACATCCATGTAAAGATTGAATATGACATAGGGATCAAATATTAGAATATTTTAATGCCAGACAAGAATTGGTGGAAAAAAGTTCAAGTATTTATTCTATAAATATTAAATAAAGATGATGTGTTCTATAAAGCTCAGTTATTAGTATCTATTAACTCCAGAAAAAAAGGGTGGGAAAAAGTTTCTCTATTTATTTTATATGCATCTCTAGATATGTGATATAAAGCTCAAACACTATCTACAGAAGAAACATTAAAATACATTAACTCCAGACAAAAATGGGTTGAAAAAAGTTGATATACTTATCATATCAATATTAAATATTATACAAGGATCAAATATTGTATAAAGATTTAATAATAAAATATATCAACTCCAGAAAATAATTATTGGGGAAGGTCTATGTACATAGTAAATAAATATTAAATATTAGTACATTAAATAAACATATTAAATAAATATTAAACATTAGTACATTAAATAAACATATCACATAAATATTAAATATCAGTATGTTAAATAAAAAATATTAAATAAAGCTCAAATACTAGATACAGCTAAGCCATTTAAATATATTAACTCCAAGGAGAAATTAGTGGAAAAAAGTTTACGTACTTATTCTATGAATACTGAATATTATACAAAGCTAAAATATTCTATAAAGCTAAGCTATTTAAATATAGTAACTCCAAGCAGACATCAGTAGAAAAAAGATTCTATAATATTGAAGGTTTCCGTAGAAGTATGGAAAGATTAAATATGATAAACACATCGAGTATTAAAATACATTAACTGCAGACAAAAACTGGAAAAAAGTTAATATACTCGTTATAGAAATATTCAATATGATACAAAGCTCAAACATTATATACAGGTCACATATTAAAATACATGAACTCCAGACTAAAACTGGGGGGAAAAAAGTTTACATACTTCTAATATAAACAGTAAATCCTATCCAGAGCTCAGCCATTACAACCCATGAAGTGCGGGCTCCTCCTGTGCTGCAGCTTTTCTTCTCAGGATGCAGTCGAAGTTGCCCTGGGTGCTCATGGCGTAGAACACGTTCGCCTTGGGTGGGATCGCCAGCTCCGCAAGAGAGGGAGCAGAGCGAGCGTTCATGGGCGCCCCACTCAGCGTTGGGGGTTTATTCTCACCGGCAGCTGGGACAACGTGGCGATGGCGTTTCTGACGTCGCTCCGCATGTTACTCTTGCCGGCAAAATGCAGCAGAGCTCTTCAAGCAGCAGCAGCAGCAGAGTTCTGCTTCCCCACCTTTGTCCTCGGAGATGATCTGGACCAGCTCGTAATCCTCGGCCGAGCCAGACTGCAGGTTGTGCTTCTCCATGGCTCGCTGGGTGACAGCAGGAGCCTTCTCTTGGTTACTCAGCTGCAAAGAGGGAGTTGCAAGGAGTCGCTTGGTAACCAAGTCGCAGATTCTGCCAGACGCTAAAACACGCTCTTTGCGACACCTGGGGGTGGAGTTAGTTCAAGACAACAGACACTGCTCTAGAAATGCAGCAGGGAATCACAGCCTCTGCTCTCCTGAGCAACCGCTCGGAGAGGTGAGACCTTGTTCTCAGCAGCCATCGAATCCACAGCAAGAGCTGCCCCAGCTGCTGTTTGCAGACATCCATTAATCCACAGTCTCCCCTGCTAAACACTTTCTGCGATGTCCTGCAAAGATTCTGGGCCTTGGAGCTGGGTTTGCTGGGGAAGGGGCACCTTGTGTCACAGCTCACACACCCCAGTGCTGAGCTGGACACACAACAGCCGGCGCTGGCAGAAGAGCAGGGGCAGCAAAGCCGGCACTTGCTCAGAGTGCTTCCCTTGGCATTGTTGATCAAATACAAGCTTCAATTTCAAAGCCAGAAACCTTGAGAGATGCTCTTTGCAAACCTCTCATTCATCCCCTGCTCCACATGTTTTGATTTGTAACATCGGTCACGTTCCCTGTCAAGGAGGTCTGATCGGGGAATAGGTGTTTCCGAAACTAAAAGCACCATTCAAGTCACCTGGGGTGAAAACACCACCCACAGTAACAGCGCTTTGCTGTTCCCACCGCTCACCAGGATGCTCCTGTAGATGTTGCCGCTTCTGTCCTCTTCTACGCTGGTGCGGATGACGCAGCTCTCTCCGCTCTGCTGGTTGTAGACTGGCAGGACTGGCGGCACTTCTTTTGATGGAACGGGAGTCACGGGGCCGGGGCACTTCTTGGAGCACTTGTCATCAGATGGCAGCAAGGGGGGAGACGAGATCAAACACATTCATTACCATTGAATTTCAAAGATCCAAAAGCTAAAGATGACACTCTTCAGCACAACAGCCTTAACAAGGGCTTCGGCAACCCAGTTAAGGCAGCTTAGGTCAAGAGAGCAGAGTCTGCAGGACAAAGCTCCCTGGGAACGGAACCCAGCCCAGCCCAGGCTTGGTCTGGGCAGTTCCTGGCAGGTCAAACCACAGGGCTGGTGAGCTCTGACCTCACCTGCTTCTCACTTGCTCAGCTGCTCTGCCTGCCCCAGAATTAGGCTGGGCTGATGTACATGAGCCCTCCCCCCAAAATCGCCTTTCCCAGAGCTCAGGTCCCTCCATTCCACTGCCAGCAACGCTCCAGTCAAGATCCACAGGCTTGGGCAAGCGCCTGGGGCCGCCGGCAGCGTCAGCAGCCTCGCACAGGCTGTTTGTGCTGAACACAGGGCCCGGGCCCTACCTTGTGCTGAGGCTCCTCAGCAGTGTCGGTGGGAGGGACGATGGTGACGGTGCTGTCCCCAGAGCTCCCACCTGGAGCAGGTTTGGGCTGCGCGTTGACGGGGGTGCTGAGGGCGCTCACCCCCAAGCCCAGGAACGGCCTAGGGGAGAAAAGAAAGCACAACAGAGCTGGGCTGAGCACAGCTGTCACTTGCTTCAACAATCTGACCTGCTGTTGTGTTTTCCTATCTCGAGTGGCCTATTGTTTGTGTGTGTATAGCAAATTAGACTCTATCCTTATTTGCTCTGTTTTGCTGCTGCAAATTTGAATTGAATTTATAATCCAGCACTAAAATTGTTCCTTTGTTTGACACCTTAGAGTTATTTCTGAAGTCTTTAGTCGATAACCCTCATGGCTACTTACACCAATAGAAAGAGACAACGGCAATACGTATTTCTAGCTGGCGGTGTCTCCTCGCAGCACTGCAGTGCTCTGGATCCCCAGCCAGGTTTGTCAGCTGGTGTTTGATTTATTCCAGTTCATATTCACACACCAAACCCCCTCCCCGTTGTACTCACAGGCTGAATCTCTTCACCACGCTCTTCTGAGCTCTGCCCGCTGCGGTGCTCTGGTCAGGAGCTGCTCCTTCGATTTCACGTGACAGACGGAAACTGCAGAACAGGCAATACCGTTAGTTAAATATCTCAAAGTGGCCATATCTGAGAAGCCCTGGGTCACTCCCACGTCCCAGAGGGTTCATCCCCACGAGGAGGAGCGCAGCTCTGTGCGTGTGTATTTCCACTCTCCGGGAGCAGCTCCTGGCAGCGCAGAGCTCAAGGCTGAGAGAACCTGAACCTGCCTGCGGGGGAAGAAAAGCTGCTTCGCCAGCTGGGCTGAGACCCTACCTCTCCTCATCACTTCAATGCCGCTGCCTCCTAAACCACTGCACGAATTTCTCATCTCCTGTCACGCAATAGCTGTTACATGAGGACTGCAACAGCTTAATTTGTGCGATTACTTCAAACTCCTAAGAAAACAAATAATAAAATAGGAATTCTAATTAGAAAAATAAAGCCAGTCTCGTTAATACACTAAACACACGCAGCAACAGATCCAGGACAAACTGCCCTCGGACAGAGGAAACCCCGGCACCTTCGCTCCTACTGATCTCTGACCAACAAGGCTCAGGCTGGAAGGCAACGCTCAGCCTTGATTTCTCGGTCCCAGGTACCCGCTTCGCTCGCTGCACCTTTGACCCACAACTATTTACTGCAGCACAAGGAAGATGGTCACAGACTGCATCTTGTGGCCAGCAAAGGTCTCACGCCAGCAGGTCTGATGCGCTCCCAGCACACAGAACACGCTCGTGTAACGTGTTCCCGTGAACACCAAACGGGGGGAACGTGCCCCAGACGTAACTCCCGCGGCAGCGAGTGCCCTGCGGCTCCTCTTCCCCTGCTGCCCGCATCTAAAAGGAATTTCTCTTCCCGCGCCGCCCCGCACAGCCCGGCAGAGGTTCACAGCGTGCCGGGGACTGTTCCTTCCTCACCCTCTGAGTAACGTGAGCGGCTGTTGGATACGCCCAGCAAAGACAACAGGCCTCGCCAAGAGAACGCTCTAGCAGAGAGCGTCAGGCACTAACGATCACAGAACAGTCACCGTTCCACTTACCCTTCGCCGCTTCTCAAAATTGATCAGGCCGCCCTGTTGGAAGGACAGAGAAGGGATCAGAGAAGAAGAGCACAGGCTCGGCTGGAGTTGATCACAAACAGGATGAACAGGATGAAGTAGCGACACCAAGGGACAGGCCAGAGCTGCCCTGACCAAAGGCCTCTACAAAGACCCGTTTCCAGCTCTAGGATAAGCCACAGCACTCGTGTACCTGAGTCTATTTGTTAAATACATTCCTCTCTTTTTAAGAACTGCACTAGCACCCAGTGGAAGATGCAGGAGCAGACACAGTGTCTGCAAGGGAGGGAGGAGATTTAGGATTCCAAAAATTGCCCCAAATTACCTCGAGATAGTCCTGAAGGGCTGTGTCCAGCATGACGAGGTCAGTGAGGAAGGTACCCAGGTAAGGTACCGTGCCTTGTGTGACTCCCTGCAAACGGTCAGAGCAATGGTGGATTAATTGACTGAGAAGTAATAATTATACTAATTAGAATACTCCTGTGGAAGCAAACCAAATACAACTAGTCTGCTTCACCAAACAGCGCTCTTGTAAATGATGCTTTCACGACATCATCCTTGGTATCTCAGCCAGCGGTTCATGTCTGCACAGAGCGGTATATAAGCCAAAGTGCTCATTCGTAACTCCTCTGCGTCCAATCTCGCTGTGCGGCACCTCTCGCCCCAGCAGAAAAGCCGGGATTTACAGACCCGTCTTCCCCAAAGCACCGCATACGGGAGCTCATTGGTTAGGAACAGGGCTGAGCTCGGCTTTGGGTGAGATCACAACCTGGCAACTCAAGCTCATTCCCACCTTCAGCAGCAGCTCCCTGCTCGTCGCAAAGTTGTCACAGTCGGAGAAGATTTCGCAAAGCTCTTCGAACATCAGCATTGTGTCCCTGTACAGGAAAAGATTCAATGATTTAAGTTGTTTGTAAGCACTCTGAATCAGATCAGGGGACAATTTTTTTCTCAAGAATCGTTAACAGTTGGGCACAGAACAGATAAAAGCACCAAAACACATCCAGTGACACACTGCACAGCCTTACTTTGGAACGCAGGCCCTGGTCTTCTTCCGGCGATAAACCGAGGTGGACTGCAAGGCGGAAACGATGGCCTTCAGAGACGAAAAGTTGTTCAGGATCCTACATTGCTGTGAAAGGAGCGGTTAGAAACACAGGAGCGTTAAACGTCAGCATCACCAATAGTCAGTGCTCTTCTGTCTGCCCCGTGTCCTGCTTGCTGCACATTCTCCCTGCTAAGCGGGCAGCTCTACAAATACTGAGCATCAAAAATATCACTCCCCGCTACAACCCCCCTGTCCCCTCCCAGCTCCACGGCACCCGCACAAGGAACGTTAAACAGTCGTGAATAAACGCTTTACACGTCCGATACGGATCCACTTCTCCAAGATCTTCGCTCTTGGCTGTGTCTTTAATTCTTTGCTCTCCAGGATGGTGCTGAGCACGCAGTTGGTGACGGCGTTGAACTGCGAGATGGTGGCTCTGATGCTCTGTGCCAGCTGTTTGTTCTCTTTCTTGTCCCTTCGGGACCAGATGCAGCCCAGGCAGTGGTGGGGCACAACGTTCTGGAAGAGTGTCTAGAGGGAAACAGAGGTGTCCAACTCAGCCTGGAGCGCTACTGCCCACAGCAAGAAATGCACGGTTACAGTACAAACTGCAGCTGAATCAGAGGCCTCGCTGCTCACAGGGGGGACAGCAGGCAGTGACAGGCCCGGGGATGACAGGCCCCCCCTCCCCTAGGGGGCGCTCGGCTGGGCCAAAGGACGTTTCCTTGCTTTATATTTTCTACCACATTCATCTGGAGACGAGGAGGAAAGCCATCAGACAGTACCACTGTTCAAAAACAGGTACAGGCCTGGACTAAGATGTTTACAAAAGGTGTTTTTCCACTAATTGTTGTTAAAAACACACTAAACTCATGTGATGTTTGTCTCCCTTGTTTTTCCACTCGTTCACAGACCAGGCCCAAGGACATTCACACATCCCATGCACTTGGGGGCGGTTATCCGGCCCGAGATACCATTCTCACGAGTCTGGGCTATAACTTTTTACAATTACGAGAAATGTACTTCAAAGTAATCTGTCCAAGGCCCTTTATATATTATTATGTTAGTACTATGTCTTTGACCGTCCAGATGGTCATGTTAGTATTGATCTTCCTTTATCATCCAGGTGGCTGGAACCGCACATCTTGCTTTTCCACATTTACTTTCCAACATGAGTCCTCAAGACATTACCTTAGAATCTCTCCCATATGGCCAGTTGAACAGCTTGTCAGAGGAAACAAGGTGAAGTGGGTGCACTCTGATGAAAACAAGGTTTCATACAAGTTAATCATTGTTTTACTTATCTAGTAATACTATATAACAGATTTAAAGCAGTGCAGAGAATGCCACGTTGTACACCTCGTGTTGCAAACATCGGCACTGAGCGTATTTCTGATATGAAATACAGGTGGATGCCTCTTGCAAAATTTTTGTTTCCTTATAGAATGTTTTTCCATTTTGTTTTCCATTGTCTGGACTGCTTTTCCTATTTCTCTTTTTTTTTTTCCATCCTAGGATGTGAATGTAACTTCCTACGATCGGCTCTTTGGGAAAGAGAGTGAAATGCAGGTGTTCACTTTGCTCTAGTTGGGAGGGGAGCAAACACAGCAGTTTTGACTATTGATGTGATTCAGAGCAGCACATCAGGCACATGCGCTGGGTGCAGCTTTTTAGTGCAATACTTGCAGAATCATGAGGGTAAAAACCTCCTCTGCTGAGGCCACGACACGAGGGGCAACGTGTCGGGCAGAGTGACAGAGAGGACCCAGGTGTCCGGGCACCGGCACAGCAGTGGGAGCATGGACACGGACACACATCCACACGCAGGCGTAGCTTTGCTGAAGGGATTTACTGATCATGAGAGGGAAATGGCCCAGGGCTCCCAGGGGATCAGACGGGGTCATCCAGGGATGATCATCTCCTCATGTCACTGGAGGGGGACAGGACACGGCTGTCACCATCAGTTTCAGTTCTGAAATCAGAGCCCAAAATGAGATCTCCAGTGTCAGCTGGGACATGAGGGGAGGCTTCTCCCCACCGTCTCTCTGCAGAGACCCAGGGAAGGAGAGAAGAGTTGGAGCCCTCAATCAACCCAGGACAAGACTCGGTTCTCCTGAGATCCATGTGGCACCCAGAGCTCCTTGGCCAGTGTGTCATTAGCCCCGGATGCCCCTACATCTCCCAGAACCCTGCCCAGCCCTCAGGGTGATCCCTGGGGTCTGTAAGGCCCCAGAGCCCCAGCCTGGCCTGCACGGTGACCCTCTGGGTCCGTAGAGCCCCGCTGGGTGCAACAAAAGTCATGGGGGCAGCTCTGTCCAGCGTGGCCTGGGACACAGGGCATGGACAGTCTCCTCTGTTTGCTTCTAGATCCACGTTCTGCCCACCCAGGACCCTTTGTGGGGCTGGAGATGCCCTGATGCTGCTCACCAGCAATGGAGGAGATGGGTGCACTAGCACTTCAGCATCTGGAAGATCTGGAACCTGGTGTTTCTGCTGCAAAACATCATCCACCCTGAGAGACAGAGGGAGCTGGGGAGAAAGGTTGGGTGAGGGACACACTTGGGTGCACTGGGAGGCAGGGGAAAGCGATGGGGTCCTTGGGAAGGTGACTCCAGGGAAAATGGGGTGCGTGAGCTTGTGTGGTGGGGCACAGAAAGCAGTGGAGGTCCTGGGGAAGGGGCTGTGTCCTGGGGTATCGTGGGGTGCACTGGGCTGTAGTGGGTTGTGATGGGATGGAAGGGAATGCAATGGGAGCCCTGGGCAATGGGGCATCCCTGGGAAAACACTGGGGAGCAGGGATGTTCTGTGGGGCTGCAGGGGGTGCATGGGAGTGTACTGGGGCACACTGGCATGTTCTGGGGAACACTGGGATGCCCTGGAGTTTCGTGGCCGTGGGAGGGAGGGTGTGGGGCAGCAGAACTTGTGACACCTACCGCAGCCCTCTTCACTCGCCCCAGTTTGAGTCCCTCCTGTAGAGAGACCATGAGACCTCACTGGTCACTGGGATGTCCCAGCCCCAGCAAGGGAGGGGAGGACCAAGGTGCCCTCCAGTTCCCAGACTGGATGCCCTCCAAGTCCGCCCCCCTACTCACATGCAGGAGAGACCCTCCACTTGCTTCCAGCAATGTTCCTGGAAATGCCTATGGAAGAAGAGAAAGGGGTTGGAGACAAATGGGGCTGTGGGTGGGGCACAGGTGTCCCCAGCCCCACCCAGGCCCATGGATTCTCCCTCATCTGAGCGTGAAAATCCCTTCTGCTCCCCCCAACCTCATTCCTCCAAGTTTCACCTGGGATACCTGTTCATGGCGGACCAGGGCTTGGGTTGGAGAAAAGGATAACATGGGAATTTGGGGCCTCCAAGGAGGACGGTGGCTGGGGGGGACCCAGAGGCAGGGCACTGTTGTGAACTCGCAGAACCCAAGGGACCGGGCTGGGGGTGCTGGAGGGACAGGACTGCATGGGATGCAAGTGAGGGGTAAAGAATTCAAGGGGAGGGGACATGGGGAATTCAGGTGAGGTTGTTGGCGGGGGCAGGAGGAAGAGGACAGCAGAGGAACAAAACGCGGGGATCGGGAAAGTGTTTGGGAGGGGGTGTTCAAGGAGGGGGATCTGGGGGCACTACCGCAGGGGACAGGGTGAAAGGCAAAGGACAGAGTGGAAAGATGGAAAGAAAGGCATTGGCATCCATCAAAGAGAGGGCATTTGGGGACCCTCTATAGGACACAGAGGAGATCCTGAGGAGGAGATACCTGAGGGGTCTTAAAGGATGGAGTGGGGAGGCCCAAAGAAGAGGGGTGTGGGGGCACCAAGACAAGAAACCGGGAGGGGCCCTCACTGGAGCCTCACCTGCGCATCCTCCAGGGTGCACAGCAGGATGGTGAAGAGCAGGGCCACGCTGAGCACTGCGACCTTCATCTTCCTCTGCGGTGCAGCGAGTCCTGGGTGATGCCAGAAAAGGTGAGGGCACCTTTATCCCTCCCAGGACGACTCCTTGCCCCTCCCTACGCCTCCAGCCCCCAGGGCAAAGCTTGGCAGAGACACCCGCCCTGGCAACCCAGCCTTGGCACAGAGTCACTCCCGCCTTGAGCACTGATCCAGCTGCCTTCCCTGGCATCAGTGCCGCTTCCTGCATGGGGCAGCTGCACGGGGAAGGGCCCAGGCATCCACAGTGGTGAGGGGGGACAGCAGTGTGTCCCTGACAGCCAGACACCCTATGGTGATGACCCACTGCTCCAACTCGAAACCATCCTGCAACAACCCCAAAAGCCTGATCCCCCCACCTGCCAGTGCCCCTCACCTCCCAGCACCACCATCTCCCAGTGCCCCTCAACTCCCAGGCCAGTCTTTCCCTATGGAACCCCCCCTAGAGATGACACCAGCCTCAAATCTGGGGTCTCTAAGCACAATTATCTCTGAGCCCTTTCCAGCCCCTTAAATAAATGAGGGGCTGGGAGTCACTCCTCTTCTTGGGGCACCAGGGACCCCAGGATTAGGGAACTCTGGGAGGTGGGAGGACAGCTGGGGCAATGTGGACAGCTGGTGACTGGGATCCTCAGTCACTGGTGGCGCTGCCAATGGGGAGCACTGGTGAATCCTGGGCTCTGGGAGAGGAGGGCTGGGCTTGGGGGAAGTGCTGGGGTGGTGTCAGTGCCCAGCTCCAGCCCACCCCATTTCCCTTGCACCGCCAGCCCCCAACTGGTCCAGTCTGCAGCCACAGCTGAGAACAGAGCAGAGGGAACATCCCCTGCCCTGGCTCTCACCTGTCCCTGCCTGGGGTCACTGCGCCCTCCCAGACAACCTGGGTCCCGCCCTGTAGAGTTGATCCCACATGGTGGGTCCCAGTGTCCCTGTCCCCAACAAGGCTCTGGCTCCAGCCCTGTCCCTTCCTGGGACTTGGCCACAGCTCACCAAAGGCCCTTGTCCCCACCGAGTGTCCCTTCAATGCCCCCATCCTCGGCCCAGGCCAGCGCTGTCCCTGAGCAGGACGTGGCCATCCAGAGGGACGTGATGAAGCGGGCGCTTGTTCCCAGGCAGCCGCTCGGAGCTCATTGCAGGACGGAGCTCCCCTGGCACGAGGAGGGATGTTTGCTCCCACAGCGGCTCTGATCAGCTCTGTTTGCCCGGGGCCCATGGCACAAGAAGCCCGTTCACCAAGATCAGTGCCTCACAGAGTGACCGATCAGGGGATCCAGGGCAGTTAAAGCAGCCTGGAAGCCTGGGCTCCCCCAGCCCTGGCAGCGGGCAGAGCCCACAGAGAAGGGCAGTGCTGGGGCAGCGGGGAGGAGCAGGTCCTGGGGCACCCGCACGCCTGGGGCTCCCTGGCTGCCCTGGGCACAGGCTGGAGCCCAGAGGCCGGGGGGTCCCAGGGGAGCAGCTGGACAGCCGGGGTGCCGCTCTGCTTCGGGACAGCCTGGGGAGTCCTGCCGGAGTGGGGCTCAGAGCAGCTGGGGGATGGAGCTGTGTCCCCAGGGGCACGGCCTCCCCTGCCCTCTCCCCCGCCCGCCTTGCAGCTCTCCCTGGCTTTTTGCGGGGCGCGGGGTTCCCTTCACTGCACCCCTGGCCCAAACATCCCCATCCTGGGGGCCCTGGTCAGCATCCTCTGGGCACTGTGGGGCAGTGTGACAGTGGGGGAATCAATGGGTTTATAACTCCAGTCTCAGTGGCTGCTGCCCGGGCAACCTGGATGTTGAGCGGTTTCCAGCACCAGTCTGTGCTCACTGACTGGAGCAGAAGAGGGATCTCAGATTCCCAAGACCCGATTTCTGTCCCTGCAGAGCTGGCAGCCCTTCAGGGACATACCTGTGTTTGCTTTGATATTCTTCAGTGGCTGACTCTGGGCTGTGTGAGCATCTCCATGATGTACTTTTACAACCATGTTCTCCGTACAGACAGCAACACCTTGCCACAGTTCAGCAGCCTCTTGGAAAGTAAATGTGGAAAAGCAAGATGTGCGGTTCCAGCCACCTGGATGATAAAGGAAGATCAATACTAACATGACCATCTGGACGGTCAAAGACATAATACTAACATAATAACATAGAAAGGGCCTTGGACAGAGTACTTTGAAGTACGTTTCTCATAACTGTAAAACGTTATAGCCCAGACTCGTGAGAATGGGATCTCGGGCCAGATAACTGCCCCCAAGTGCATGGGATTTGTGATGTCCTTGGGCCTGGTCTGTGAACGAGTGGGAACGTAACTGAAATAAACATCACATGAGTTTAGTGTGTTTTTAATAACAATTACTGGAAAAACATCTTATGTACCATCTTAGTCCAGGCCCATATCTGTCCCCAAGGAATGTATTTTGGTGTTGGGGCAGGGGAGGAGCACAGACAGGCAGCCCGGACCCCTGGGTCCTCTGCCCTGCTCGGGGAGGGGAGGTCGTTCCCTGTATGATGGGCTCAGCACTCCTGGGCTCACAGGAGATGTCACCCCCTCCAGAAGCCATCTGCTGTTCACAAGGCCACCAGTGCAGCAAGTCAACATTCATTTGATGCAACCAGTCTGTTAGAGCCAGTAATCCTGTGTAAAATCGATGCAAAATTACCACTGTGCTTAACTACAATGTGCCATGGAACAACCAGGCACTGACAAATCTCTCTGTTTTCCCTGGGAAATCACATTTGTGGCACTTTCACCCCCAAATCTCAGCAGCAGCGTTTGTTAACACCGGTTAACAGCTTTGGCTACCCAGAGCTGCCTTCAGCTCACGTGAAAACGTCTCCTCACGCTCATTGTGAGCCCAAGAACGACGCCTCCCCAATGCCCAAACTGAGGAACCTCAAGCAGTGCCCCCTTCTCCAAGGGCTGCGTTACAATCTGTGACAGAAAGGGGCTTCCACAGCCTGGAAAAGCTCCACAAGGAACTGGAGATTCCTGGGTCTCACAGTAATTCTAGAGCTCAAGTGGTGACAGCCATCAGCTCCAGCTCAGACAATACATGCCAACGCCCATCACTGACCCAGGAAGGCAGCTCTTCCTGTCCTGCTCAACGCCTTCAAATCCAGCACACTTTGTCCCTCCAACAGGAGGCAGCTGATTGATTTCTAACACCACTCTTCTCTGTCTACTTCGAGATGAACCAGACATACGTTATACAAGCAACCAAGTCCCCGCCTGGAAGCAGCGGAGCCTTTTGCCTTCTCCTTCCCACCCCACTTTGCAGGAGAAGGAAAACAAACGGCAGAAGAGACGCTGAGAAATTCAACCACCAAATGGAGAGGGAACCTTTGAGAGCGGGAAAACTTATCCGTACAATGGAGAGAGCTACGCTGAATGAATAACACTGAAAATGAACCCTTCTTGCAGGGTAAAGTGCACAGCAATTCAAGACCTGCTGAACAGACCCCTGCCATTCTCAGCAATAAACAACCCCCAAGGCTCAACCAGCCAGCCAGGGTCACTGCTCTAAATCCAAGCGCAGCTGCACCGACCTGAGCCAACACGGACACAGCCGCCTCCCTTGGCCCACACGAAGCTGCACAGGCCACGCGCTGCTCCAACAGGAACGTGCTGGGGACACCCGGGTTTCTCATGGCGGCCTCTGCGCTGTCACCTGCACAAAGCACCAAGAGACCGGCAGCTGTGGGCTCAGCTCCGGGGGTTCCCGGGACCGGGGTCTCCAAGGGCCCGTTCGCACACGGATCCTTGTGCGCGCGCCCCGACCGCGGGCGCCTCTCCCGCCCCCATCCCGACCCGCCGCTCGCTCCCCCGGACCCGCCGCTCGCCTCCCCGGACCCGCCGCTCGCTCCCCCGGACCCGCCGCTCCCCGCCCCGGACCCGCCGCTCCCCGCCCCGGACCCGCCGCTCGCCCCCCCGGACCCGCCGCTCGCCCCCCCGGACCCGCTCAGCAGCCTCCGCTCAGCAGCCTCCGCTCGCCCCAGCCCTGTAGCCGGAAATTGCGTCACCGGGAGGGGCGAGCCGAGCGGCGCTGCCGGCAGGACCCCGACAGAGCTGTCCGATTATTCGCCTGACCCGCCAAATTTTTATACGAAATGTGAATGAGTTGAACAGTTATTAAAATAACAAAGTCTCTGGCAGCCGTGCCGTCATGGTGGCTCAGTGCAGTGGGAAACCCCCTGAACTGCAGGTCAGCCTCAGCTCTCAGATGAGCTCCTCCCCGCCCTCCGCACCGCTGACCCCGCAGCACAAAGCGCGACCGGCGCGTCCCGCGGGCGGACTCGGTGTCCGCGCTCGTTCGTCGCCTCCTCGCTGGCTGCAGCGGGACTGAGGGGCTGTGGGTTCCAAACCTGCGGTTTGCTGCCCTTGCACAGAGGAGAAGGCTCGGCTGCTGAGAACAGGTTCCGTGTTAAACTCGGCTGAAGAGAAGTTTCTCCTCCTGGGATCTCAGAACAGCAGCAGCTCCAAGGAACTGACAGAGCATGGGCCGCGGGCATTTCTCAGTGTCTGTGCTGAGAGGTTTGATCTGGGCGTTGTTAATGCCAGAAAGAGGTGGAAAGATAGAGAGATAAAGATGAGGGGTCGTGCTGCACAGAGTTACAGCATTTTTGCAAATGAGGAACTGAAATACGTAGCTTACGCTTTTTCTATGGATAAACAACATTTAATCCAATTCCTTAACTGTATTCCTTGAACACGTGTTCGTTAGAGCACAAGCCAAACAGCGCTGGGTGCACGGGCGATTCACTCTTTGTACTGGACATTCACATTAACAGTGCTGATAGTGGTTACATCACCAATCCCGTGTCCATTTCAATTTCAATTCCCCTGGTCCTTGGGTTACTCCCCAGGTTCTTTCTCCCGTCCGTGGTCCTTTAACTCGAGAGCCGTGTGTCCACCCTTTCTCTGCAGTCCGAACGGCTGGTTCTGTAGTTAATAAGGCAAGAAAAGGTCCTTCCCATCGTGGGGTCAGAGTTTCCTCTTCCAGGTTTTAATTAGTACTTTATCCCCAGGTTGTATTTTATGAATCGGAAACCCTAAAGGCAGAGTCTGATTTAAAATCTCTTTCTCCCTTCATTTAGTTCCTGCGACTATAAACTTCATATGCAATTTCAATTAGCTGAGCAATAGTTACATCCCTCAGCTCCTCCCTTTTGTAGTTTCTTACACTAATTTCAGACCCAGATCAGTCTGTGCGCAGAACAACACTGACTGCAACACAGCTAACCCAGAATTTCACATTCACATCACTTCCCCCTCTCATTTACTCTCATGTGTACAGATGCATCTGAACGGGGAGCGTGGTGGCGCTTTAATAATGGAACCGGTTCTCATTTTGTAATTATCTCCCCGAACAAAATTCTTTTGGTACCAAATATAAACGTGCGAAGTAAAAGGCTGAGCTCAGACACGCAAACCGCACGCCAAGCTCAAATATACAAACAGATCACAATTACATTCATTGAAGACAATATCTCGATTTTAGCCTTGCGCCTTTGGGCCGCTCGCTGCTCAGCCGGGTGGAGGCACCACTGGGGCTCCTGACAAACAGGGCAGTGCGGCTGGAGCCCCATCGGCACCCGCCCCGCTGCTCCAGCGAGCTGGGCTGGGCAAGGCTTTGATTGGTGTCCATCTGGGTGATACAACTGTTATCCCAAAACCAGGGGTCTGTACTCGCTGTGCACACGGAAGAAAAGCCACATTTAGTACACCGAGATGAGACACAGCCTGTCAAAAGCAGCACGAAAAACACACGTTCTCACTGTTTTCCCTCCACACTACACTGAATTCTAAAGAATGTAGCCTTGTATTAACTTTCCAAACATTAACATAATGTGTTTTCCAGTAAAACATAGGCTGTGTTGTAAATCCAAAGCGAGTAATGCCATGGTTTGCACAGTTCTGATGTGAATATTGGTGTTTGTGCCCAGCAACACATTGTATTTCATTGTGAATGCGCCAGAATATTTCCGGTCTGACTTTGTGTTGTACAGATAATGTCAGATTGGTTTTAGATCGTGTGGGTTCAAGGTTTGCACAGCTGAACGTGCTGCCGTGGTGTGCGTCTGTCTGTCCAGAGCCGGTAACGTGTATGTTTGTACAGCTTGTGTGTGATTTCTGTTTCTTGCAATAACAATTGTTTGGAGTGTGGTTTTTGCCATTTTCACATTGTATCACTCAGCTCTTGTTTTTCAATGCTTTTTTTTTGCCTAATGGTTTTTGGAAAAGTTCTCAAAAACCACTGAGAAACCGTTATTGTTAAACTTGGTGCTGTTTCTTTCTTGTGACTTGGGGCTTCAAAGAAATACCCAAACCAATACATTCCATATGTTTGGAAGACAGTTCTGTGCAGCTAAATGATTCCTTTTCTTGTCCTTAAATACTTGGGCATTTGTGCTAGAACTGTGTAACAGGAGTGATATTGTTGGGGCACCTCTGAGTGTAAGTTTGTCTTGGATAGATTGCCATGAATGTAGACACTGCTGCTCCACAAAGTGATGTTCTGAAGTTCTGCATTTGATCTTTTCACTTCATCTGATGAAGCAGTGGAGTTTAATCATTTGTCTGCAAATGAAACTCCCTAAAAGGCAGTGTACAGGGAACCTGCGGCAGGGAGCTCCTGATTCCCACCTGACTCCTCCAAAGGCCTCTCTTAAAAGTGAACAAAAGCCAACAAAAGCTGCGGCCCCTCCCTCCTGGGCCACTGCGGTGGGCGCCTCCCCTGAGACCACAGGAAGGTCCAGGCTCCTTGTCCTGAGTGGTCAGGGCATCGCTGGCAGGTGGCACCTGCTCGCCTGCTCACGGCCACTCTTGGGTGCCTTCATGGCCCAAAATCCCCGGGGATGCCACAGGGCCACCCACTTTTTCCTCGCAGAGGGCACCAGTGCCCAGGAGGCCTGGACATAGAGGTGGGCAGGGAAATGGAGATAGGCTGGTGTCGAGGGTTAAGATTGCGGGGTGACAATCAAACCCTGGCAGATGTGTTGTCAACCTCCTCTCCCCCCCACTTCCCCCTTTTGCCCCTCCCTCTCCCCCCTTCCCACTCAGCACAGGTGATTGAGAGGGAAAGAAGGACAGAGAGAAGAGAGTTGGAAAAGTTAAAGATGTTTTACTGATGCTACTGATAAGAACAGAGAAAATAACACAAATATACAAAACCAATCTTGAAAGTCTCAGCAACTGCAGAGCCAGCACCCAAAGTCCTGGATTGGACTCTGCAGCCAACCGGAGCTGGATTCAGTCTCTCACTGGCCTCAGTTCGCAGGGACGACCAGCAAGGTCCTCTCCTAATGTCGGCCATAAGCAGAAGGGAAGGAAAAAGGCAAAAGGGAAGGAAAAGGGACGAGATCCTCGTGATCTCCCGCTTTTATATGAAGTATTCACGTGAATGGAATGTTATACACAGTTGGTCATCAGTTTCTCGTTGCCCCTCTCGTGAGATGTCCATCCGTGCTTATCAATAAGTTTTCATTCCATTGCTACGTTTATGTCCTGGTTTTGTTAAAAACAAGTTTCTCTTTTAGTGAATTTGCCTGTCAGCCAAAGCCTTCATGTCAGCTGCATTTTCCTGGAGAACCCAACACATGTTTTGGTTAAACCCAGCAAGGGAATGCAAACTTATTGATAAGCACGGATGGACATCTCGCGAGGGGGGCAATGAGAAAACTGATGACTGAGCGACTGACCAATGGTGAATAACATTCTGTTCACGTGAATACTTCATATAAAAGTGGGAGATCACGAGGATCTCGCCCCTTTTCCCTTTTCCCTTTCTTTCCTCATGGCCTTTTTCTTGTTTTGTTAACTACAGAACCAGCTGTTTGGAGGGCAGGGAAAGGATGGACACACGTCTCTCAAGCTAAAGGACCCCTGACGGAAGAAAGAACCTTGAAAGTATCTCAAGAACCGGGCAAACTGAAATTGAAGTTGACTCGGGGTTGTAAATGGACTGTGGTATAAGCATATCCACAAAGGGAACTTACCAACGGGATTGTGTAAGAAATGTCTAAGAATAGAAGATCAGGAAACCAGAGCTTGGTTGAGGATTCCAGTTGCCACTGGAAGAATAGAAAAAAAATAGCCAAGAATGGTGGGAGGTATTTACTGAAGGGGTGAATGAGAATTTAGAGAGTCCACCAGTGATGAAAAGAATAGAGTGCAGACAGAGAAATCAAATTCCGTGTTGCTCCTGTTGTTCCTAGGAAGTGAAGGCCAAGAGTTGGGCAACGATAATCGCCACGCTAACGACAAAAACAGGAAAGGCGGGGACACGGCCCTCGCTGCCGAGAAGACGACGAACTCGGCTGCCGGCTGCAACCTGCTCGGCCAGCGAGCGTGGAAACCTGGACCTGATCCTCTTGCCAGGAGCGGTGACTTATTCTTCCCAACTTAGCCTGGCTAATCCCTGTACCAAGTGCTACGAGCGTGTGAGAATAGGAAGACTAACCCAGTATGTTCTACATTATCACACTCGTATTAATTCTGGATGTTATGATAGAACAAAATTGGAGAAGTGTGAAATCCAAGGGCAGAAATTATGGGTAGCAACTAACCTAGAGAAAGGTGGACTCGCTGTAGGCTCTGCCTCCTGCCCTAGGGGAGAACAGAGCATCTGTTTTACACAAGGTGGTGAGTGGGGCTATTCAGATGGAGGGGGAGTGCAAGACAAAACTTGAAACAGAGAGGAGTTTAATAAATGCCCCATAGGAGGAATGCAAACTTGGAAAGATGGTGAATGGCCTGCACAAAAAATATCTGAATACTATGATCCAGCCACATGGGCCCAAGATGGAAACTGGGGATCCCGTACCCCTATATATATGCTAAACCAAATTATTCGGTTGCAAGCAGTGGTTGAAATAATAAGCAACCAGACGGCTGAGGCACCGAATCTCATAGCGAGACAATTGTCTCAGACCAGAGCTGCAGTGTACCAAAATCAGGGAGCGTGAGATTGGCTTTTAGCTGAAGAGAGGGGGGCGTCTGTGGGAAACTGAATACTTCGGAGTGTTGTTTGGAAAGAGAGAACGATGGGGAAGCCATAATGAAAATAGCAGAGGAGATAAAACGCGTTGCACATGTACCAGTACAGAAATGGAATTCTATACTTACTAGCCATTGGTGGGGTAACTTATTTGGGGGAGCCTGGTGGAAGAAAATAGGCTTCATGATCGTATGTGCATTTCTGGGTTTACTGTTTCTGCCACGTATGACCCCCTGCTTTGTTCGGTTAATACATTCAGTAGTCCAAGCCATGCAAATCTCAGGCACGCCTATAGATCCTGAAATGGCAGCAAAAGGAACGGGGTATAAACTAATGATTTTAAAAGATAACACCAAACTGGACCTGCCCATCGCACTGGGAAGAAGAAACCCAAAAGGAAAGCGCTAGGAACTGCAGTGAGCGGGGTCACCACGCCAAAGAGCGCGAGCTCCCGCTGCAGCCCAACAGATGCCATTGCTGCCGGGGCACCAGCCACCCGGTCATCAGCTGCCCCAGAAGAGCAACACGAATGTTTTGTTCAACATGAGAACTTGTTTGTTCTTTGAGGGAGAAAGATAAGTCTTCTCCTGTCGAAGCAGCCTTCTTACTTGTGGTCCGAGAAAAGGTTAAATAGGGAATCATCATGTTAGTACAAGAATTTACTAACCTTCCCGAAAAGGGGGGAACTGACAGAGGGAACTAACTAACTAACTAACCCATTCTGTTAAGAAAAAACAGAACCTCGTCGAATGCCAAGGTAAGAGGTTTTACAGCACCTAGATGTAAACTTGAGAAGACGAGATAACGAAGATTTACAGCAAAAGGGGGGAACCAGTCTGATTTCAATCGACTTGGCAGCTTGGGTTCCAGTCCACTCAACATAATGAGCCAAAGGTAAAGAGGTCACTGTGACGAGGCTGAAGGAGCCTTCATCCAAAGACCCCTCCTCAAGACCACCAGATGGCACTGCGCAGGTGCAACAGGGAGGGGTCAAGGAGGAGACTACGGAAATGATCACCTGGGACTCATTTTAAGAAGAAGCGGGAAAGGTTATGAATATGTAGAGGCGTTCCTGGGGTCATTATGAATACGTAACACCTTACTGTATTAAACACACCTCATTCAGCTTCTTTGGGGAACTGAGAACTTGCTGAGCTGACACCAAGTCCTGCTGTGTCCCTGTCACCCGCAGAGTGCCCGCATCCTCCCCACGGTAGCGGGCATTGTGACAAAGGTTCTATGTCAGCTGGGTGTGGCAGCCGAGCGCCCCCTAGGGGAGGGGGAGCCTGTCAGCCCCGGGCCTGTCACTGCCTGCTGTCCCCCCTGTCAGCAGCGAGGCCTCGGAAAAGTTTCCAAAACATCCCCAGACTTGGGTCCAGCGTGGCCAAAAGTCTCCAAGAGACAAGTCGGAAAGAAGGATATGGAACAAAGGGAGAAAGCGAAGGGAGCAAGCCAAAGGGAGGGAAGAGGAAAATCTAGTGCCGGGCTGCAGGTCTGAAATGGAGGAATGGAAAGACAAAAGCCAGGAAGCAGGAGAGTTTGAGAAAAGGAGAGAGGAAAGAAGAGACATGCAGCCAGACGAGGGGTTAGTGAGAGAGGCTGGCACAGAGAACAGGATGAGAAGGAAATAAGGCAAGGCTGGGCCAAAGGACGTTTCCTTGCTTTATATTTTCTACCACATACATCTGGAGACGAGCAGGGAAGCCATCAGACCTGATGGATTAGGCCCAAACAAAAACCCCGGCTACTTGAGACACTTAGACTAAGCCTAAAATGCAAAGATCTCTCCATAAGGATGGGTTTTATACTCTACTTCCACAATCTGCTGGCAGTACAAAAGAATAAGCGGCAGATCTACTTAGGCTGAGTCACGGTGGTTTTGTGCAGAAGGATATGGAACAAAGGGAGAAAGCAAAGGGAGCAGGACAAAGGGAGGGAAGAGGAAAAACTAGTGCTGAGCTGCAGGACTGAAATGGAGGAGGTTTTGCATTTTCTTATGATACAGTTGTATAGGTGGCTTCAAGCCTAGACAACACGATTTCACGTTTTTCTTCTGGAGTTATGCATTTGCTGTTCTTTCTTTCTTCTTGTTCTTTTAGCAGGATCATTTTATCTGAGCATGGCAGTGGCCCTAAAGGCACTTGCTTTGATAGAGCTGTCCAATAAGGTGTTGAACAAGTCCTCGCAGACACGCAATGATGTAGCATGCTATAGAAATCAGTGCTTCTGTTACTTCGATTAAAGAAGTAATTTCTCTCAATATTCCAAACCAAGATTCTAACAATCCCATGAGTGGACTATCTACACCTGAATTCTCAGCCAATTCTTCTGCTGAAGCTGTGGTTAGACATATATCACCTTTTTCTGCCAACATCGTATCTGGGACCATGTTATTTTCCCATGCCATTCTACTAGTAGCATCTAATTGCTTGGTGATTCATTTAACTGCTTGTCTAGTATAACTTATAAATAAATGTTATTTATCCCGTCTACATTCTTGTTTGTAGTTACCTACCAAAACAAAAAGGACTCAGAACCCGCAGCTAACTTGACTTCTTGCTTTGTGTTCCTTGGGGACTCCTCTGGGGACCCCAATCTAATTGAAATAAACCCTGTCATCAGAGGAAAGCCCTCAACTCCTTTTTCTGTTGCCCTGATGGATCACAGTGTTCAAATGCCAGGGTAAAAGGAATTTCCAATTGTACGACGTCACAGGTACCTTCCCAGTGGGGGATAAAATGGAATGAAGTGTCATCTTCCCACAGTACCACCAAAGATCCACTCAAGAAGCATTTGAGGACATATGAGGACCAACTTCCCGTGTCTCTGCACACCTACTCATGTTCCTAGGAACTTGGTATCATTCCTGCCGCGTCGTGAGAGACAGGCAGTATGATTTTCAATTATTCCTGAAAATGCCAGGGGGATTTTGATATTTTTCCCTGCAAAGCTGGAAACAGTAGGGAGAGAGTATGACACGACTTATTTCTCCATGCCGTAGAGTCTTGGCATAAGGCTAAGACGCACTCCATCCCCTGTCAATCTTCGCTCCACCCCAGAGGGAAGGGTACCACTTGGGCCACAGGCCTTCCTGCCGCACAGGCATAGCAATTGCTCTTGTTTAGGCTTTGCACCATATATTTGATCCATTCTACCCAGGCATTTGTACCTCCATATATTTTGAACCTTCCCAGGGCATCTTTTCTACTAATGTCTATTTGTGATCCATAAACCCCACTTACTGAATCATCTGCTCTCTGTCTTGCAATTAGCAAAGGGTTGCACTGCAGAGACTCACATCCTGGGAGAGACTGTCCTTTAGATAGGGTCATTTTTCTTTGCAACTCTATAACCGTTCATTGCTCACTGTCCATCCCCTAAACTCTGTGCTCCAAATAACACTGTACCAGGAGGGGCAATGAGAGACAGCAACAAAAACTGTGCACTTCTTTAAATCATCCTTAGACTCAGGCCCCTTGGACACGTTTCTTTTCATAACTCCATTCTCTTTAGCTCTGTACATCCCCACAGTTAAGGATGTGGCAATCATCTACTCAAATTGTTAGGGAACCTTCAGTTTCAGTGACGTTTGTTAAGTAACCCATTTGTAAATTCTACATACACAGGATTAACAATCCCCAAAGGTTTCATTTCATTTTCATCTCTGTATCTTTAGTCGAAGGGGGTCATCAGTTGTCAATACTTGCCACTCGTCATTGTCCTTTGGAGGTTCGATTGGCTCTTTAATCTGTGTCTAATGAGTCCACCCTTTCTCAGCTGGTCGTACCACTGTCTCGGTGAGCAGCAGAACTTGAAATGCTCCTTCCCAATCTGGCTGAAGCTTCCGTTTCTTTCCAGGATTTGACCAGGACCCAGTTTTCAGGCTGAAACTTGTGAGCTGCAAACTCTAAAGGCAGAGTTTGTGCCAGACGGCCTTGTGCCTGAGAGAAGATAGGCAAGACAACCCGAGTATACAGTTTTTGAGAAATCAATCCTTAGTTTCAAACTGTGGAGGTCCACCTGTTATTAAACTTTTGCTACCACTGCTGCTGCGGCAGTGCTCAGGAGGAAAGCTTCTCCCCAGCTGGCAAGGTGATCAACCAACACTAGTATGTATTTAATTCCACCAGCTACAGGCAAATCACCTTGAATATTTTGAGAGAGTTGTAAACTTGGACCCTGCCCTCCTGCAGGCTGCTTTTTAAGTGCCTTTTTATTTATTCTTTTACAAACCACCCATCTTTCACAAATTTGCTTGGCTATACTATAAATTCCCGTATTACGTCACACATTGCTTGTGTTCCCCAATAACTCTCCTGATGTAGAATCGCTAATACCTCCCTCATGGTTTGCTTATTTAACATTTCTCTACCATCTGGGAGTACCCATTTCCCACTCTGTTCCCTGGCTCCTAATTCTTGGAGGACTTCTTCTTATTTTTCATCAAAAACTGGAATTTCCTGTGAGGCCAGGACCTCAAGCGCGAGATAACTTACAGTTATCACTTCAGGTTTTAAGGCTGCTTCTCAGGCCATTTCATCTGATAACCAATCTCCCCTGACACAAAAGGAGTTTCCCCTCTGATGTCCCAATGGACATCATGTACTACAGCCACTTCTATTGGTGACATCAGATTATGTAACACTTGTCCAACTGGTTCTTCACAAACCAATTCTTTCCCTTTGCTATTCATTAGACCCCATTCTTCCCAGATTTTCCCAAAGGTGTGCACTACTCCAAATGCATATCTAGAACCGTTACAGATGGTACCTTCTTTTCCATCTAACATTTGCAGTGCCTGATTGACAGCGTATAGCTGGCATGTTTGAGCTGACCAGTTATTAGGTAACCTGCCCGTTTCTTATTTCACCACTCACACCTTCAACGATGGCACACCCATTGTGTCTTTTCCCCTGAATTATCCCTGAAGTCCCATCTATGAGGAGGTGCAGCCCATTGTCATCTCTCCTCAGGAAAGCAGCAGGGTTTAATTTCCTGCTTTCTTTCACCAGAAGAGCGGTGACTGCTGCAGTTTGCACACACTCAAGACACTGGCTCTAAGAGCTTAGATAAGTGTGCCACTGGCTGTCGCTTCCCCCCAGCCCACTTGCTGGTGGAGCAGTGTGGGAGGCAGAACAGGCCACCCTGTGCAAGCATTGCTCAACAGTACCAAAAACATCTCTGTATTATCAACACTGCTTTTAGCACGAATCAAAAAACATAGTCCCATACTAGGTACCACAAAGAACATTAACTCCACCCTGGCCAAAACCAACACAAACTTCCAGGTAATAGAATAGCTCTCAAATTTTCTCCTTATCACCCCCCCAGGCAGTAACTGTGCTTCCACACCCAGAGCCTGTAAAACGTTTGTCTCTAATAAATAAGCTGGGGAATCTTCCACTCATATATTCCTTCCCCATACACTTTTAATTCTTATTATCACAGATAGGGCTGGAGCGCCGCTCCCCGCGGCCGCCGTCCTGTCCGCGCCAGAGACCGCCCCGCCGCCATCTCTAGTGAGGGCACAGCGGCCGCGCTCTCCCCGCCCCGCCACAGACACCTCATCAGCCACCGCCCGATCGGCGCCGGTACCCGAGGAGGAGGACTCGAAGGACGTTAACTCCCCCTCCTCGGCGGGGTGCGCCGCCCGCTTCCCAAGAGCGGCTCCCAGAGCGACCAGCTCCCCTCCTCCCCGGCGGCACAGGGCACGGCCTCAGTGCGGCGGCTTCACTGCCCGCGCCGAAGATGGCGGCGCGACGGGAGCGGGAAAGCGTGAGGCGCTGCAGGTGTCAGGCCCGGCCCGGGAGCCCCCAGCCGCTCCTGCTCCCACGCACCCCCCCCGTTTGCTTTACATTTGTGTATCGTATATAAATGCGGGGACAAGGAGCAGCGGCACGGAGCAGGCTGCTGGGTACGAGGTGTTCCCTCAGCACACACACCCACACCCCCCCGTCCCGGGCCGGGCCGGGCCGCTCCGCACGAAAGGGAAGGTGAGGGAAAAACAAAAACTAAAGGCACAGAGGCGTCCCGGCTGAAGCCGAGCTGTGCTCATGTACCCTTTGAATGACAATTCCAAAGGCACATCCCCACTCACGAAAGCTGGCGGCTCTGCAGGGTCCCCAGCAGACACAACCACCGGCCGGCGGGGCGGGGGGGGCTCTGCCCGGGCAGCTCCCGCAGGGTCCGCAGTCTGAGGACAACGCTCCGCCCGCAGCCCCGCACCGAAACCGCCGGAAGGTCCCACAGCCTCCTTGTCAAGCCCAAGGGAATCCGAGCTCGGCCCGTATACGGTCAGTGCTCCAGAAGCTTCTCCGCTCCCAGGCGTTTCACTAAACGAGGGCTCCGTCTGTCAGCCGAGGGCTGTGGGCGTGACCAGAGCGCCCATCAACCGGAAGTGCCGGGCGCTTTCCTGCGGCTGCAAAGTGCTGCGACATGGGGCTGTGGGCCCCCCGGGGCGGGGCGCGGAGCTGCTGCGTCCCCCCAGTTCTGGGTCCCCCGACCCAGAGCAAAGCGCTCCCCTCCTCCGGCTGCCGACAGTCAGCCCGGCTTCTTGCACAGCCCCCTGGTTACCCCCTCACCCCGTCCCCCCAGTTAGTCCCAGGGGGTGTTTCCCTGTACGTTGCTGCATCCGCCCGCACCTCGCTGCATCCCCTGTACGTTGCTGCATCCCCCCGCACCTCGCTGCATCCCCTGTACGTTGCTGCATCCGCCCGCACCTCGCTGCATCCCCTGTACGTTGCTGCATCCCCCCGCACCTCGCTGCATCCCCTGTACGTTGCTGCATCCCACCACACCTCGCTGCATCCCCTGTACGTTGCTGCATCCCACCGCACCTCGCTGCATCCCCTGTACGTTGCTGCATCCCACCGCACCTCGCTGCATCCCCCTATGCCTCACTCCATCCCCCACACCTCGTTGCATCCCTCTGCGCCTCACTGCATCCCCCTACTCCTCGCTGCAGCCCCTTGTGCCTCCAACGCTCCCTCGAAGCTCCCTCACCCTCTATCTGCCTGACTTCCCTGACACCCACAGCCCAAGATTTCTGCCTCCGCTCCACTGTCTCTGTTCCTCGGAAGCTTTTGGCAGAGCTCAGGCATGCACACAGCTGAGGAGAGTGGAAATTGCAATGCGTCCCTGCCCTGTATTCCCTGTGGAGAGATGCAAATATTCATGTCCCACACAGAGCTGCTGGCTAAAGTGTAAAACACACCAATCTCCTTCCAAAACAGTCACTGCTTTTCCTTCAAATCACCTCTGCCTAGATAATGGTTGTTTGCTGCTGCCTGACAGAAGACAATGTTAGGTGCTCACAGCAGGGGGGTTCACCCCAGCTGAGGCCAAATCCACAGCCGCCTCTGCTCTCAGCGTCGCGGGGCAGCAAGGCCGAGCATCGCGCTCCCCTCGCAGGCTTTGCACTGGGACCACAGTCACAAGCCACAGCAAGAGCAGAGCAAAGCTCCTCTCAACCCAGCTATGAGTAAGCAATCAAGCGGTATTAAAGAAGCGATGGACAACGTCCTCGGACACACGGTGTGAACTGTGGGGTTGTCCTGTGCAGGGACAGGAGCTGGACTCGATGATCCTTGCGGGTCCCTTCCAGCTCAGGACGTTTTGTGATTCTAAGTGAATTTGTTTGCTGGGGACAGGGGAAGCCCTGAGGGTGCTCAACTCTCAGTTCACCCAGAGCCTCCCAACCAGCTCTAGCCCAGCAGTATGCAATGGGAAGAGGGACCCACGCTTTGAGATTCTCTCAAACCCACTCCCCAGCACTGGAGCTGAACAAAAAGGTCTCCGACAACCAAGCCCAAGCAGGCTCCTACCAGTGGCCGTAGTCCAGGTGCTGCCGGATCAGCGTATGGGGCTGCACTGTCCCGTAAGCGTCCACCTCGGGCATGTTGAGATCATCAATGAAGTACACGAGCTTCTTGGTACCTGGAGGGCCATAATTCCTACCAGCCTTTTTCTCCAGAGGTTTCTCAAGCATACCTGTAGGGAGGCAGAGGTGCAAAGCTCATCTACTGGGAGAGCAACTGCTGCAAAATAAAAATGATTTCTCAGCCCAGCTCAATGCTGTGCTGTGTGTAGCTACAGCGGCCCCTCAAGGAGCTGAGATGTCCCCCAGCTGCAGCTGTATGAGGAGCAGCTGAGGGGCCTGGGGGTTCAGCTGGAGAACAGGAGCTGAGGGGAGACCTTCTGATCTCTGAACTGCCTGAAAGGAGCTTGGAGCCAGGGGAGGTCAGGCTCTGCTCCCCAGGAACAAGCGCCAGGAGCAGAGGAAATGGTCTCAAGTTGCACCAGGGGAGGCTGAGGCTGGATCTGGGGAACAATTTCTTCCCCAAAGGGCTGTGGGGCATTGGAACAGGCTGCCCAGGGCAGTGCTGGAGTCACCAGCCCTGGAGGGTTGGACAGACGTGGAGATGAGGTTCTCAGGGACTAGAGTGCTAGAGCTGGGTTACGGTTGGACTCGATGATCCTGAAGGTCTCTTCCAACCAAACTGATTCTATGATTCTACAGTGCAGCTGGGAGCCCTGCAGGGACCCTTGGTCAGCACTTTGGTTTGACTTAAATCAGAAAGCTCTCAACTCTTCCTTCCAAACAAAAATACAACAAACTTCGTCTGCTACAAAACATGTCTACCTCAGAGCAAACAAGAGCTTTTCATGCAAGATAAAGCCTTTTGAATCTCTTCTGCATAATTTTTTAAACGAAATCTTGCTTGCAGAGGTGGCTGTGCCAGAGCAGTGAGCGTCCCCTGCTGCCTGCCCCGGCGATGCGGCAACTGCAGCGTGGCCAGGGCAGCAGGCACTGGGCGCTGCGATGGAGAAAGGGAGATGGATGCTGTGGGCACAGAAGCCCACGAGCAAAGCTGCTGGTTTTGTTAATATATGCATCTTTTACCCTGTTAGACAAAAATAGGCGATCTCAGGGCCAAATTCCTGGACATCTTCAGAACAACCAACATGACACTTTTATTTAAATGCATCAAATAATCATAAGTTCCCTGATCTTCTCACCAGCGTTACCCAACCCTCCAGATAATGTGACAAGACTTAATTCCAACACGAGCTGTCAAATTACCACCTAGTTTCAAGTAGGGTCACGCACACGCAAAGGAAAGCACGGAGAGAACAGTTTCGCATTTCAAAGCCTTGGAAGACTTTAATTTGTTTTAGCAGAAGGCTGGGGTCATATGTTGCTCTAGCTCATAAAACGTGGGGAATATTTATAATCCTGGGCTGATATTTAATAAAAATCACCCCACGTCGCTGCACATCATGTTCTATAGGTTATTGATTCCTCTGATTGCAGCCCAGGCAACCTTTACTGTCTCAGTAAGTGGAAAAGCAAACGGAAGCAACGCTCCTCTGCCCAGACCCCGGGTGGGTTTTCTGCCCTGTGCTTACTCGAAGAATTTGTTTCATTAGCAGTTTTGGGTTGGCAACAGACCTATAAGGTGCTATAAAGCAGCACACGGTAAGTAGCAATTCTTTGTAATTAGGGAAGACTGGCAAATGTAAACGGGACTGGGAGTTTTTTTAAGCCATTTATTATCACGTGCAAAAGTTGTTAAGGAAGATTTATATTCCGTTGGTTTGTTTCAGATCACAGACCTTTCAAAACGCTGGGTTTTTCCTGCTTGGGTGCACTGCAGACAGCTTGCCTTGCTCACCACTCAAAACGCAGCTGATTTCTTGTCACAGACAGTTGCTGCACAAAGGAATGGATTGTGCTACGAAAAATGATGAATCTTTCCTCAGCGGAGCCTCTCTCCCCGTTCAATAAAACCACAATATTTGAAATTTCTGGTAGCAAGTTAAATTAAGTGTTTCAAATAAGCATTTAATTTAAATTTAATTAGTCCCTAATTAACATATAAAATCAGCCCTTTTTGAGGTTAAACAAGTATGCAAGAGATTCATCACACTGAAATGCAATTACTGGGGATCAAGTGACATGTTCGTGGAAGTGGTATTTTAATTCAAAGCCGTATCTCACAATAATAATAAGGGGCGGTGTGTCTGTGTGAGATCCTGACACATACTCAAACCAGCACCTCAAAGAAACAGCCTGGACACCTCGTACCTTCTGGTTGGTGAGCAAGGGAGAGGGAAAAAAAGAACGCAAACAAAAAAAACCACAAGATTTATTGCAATTTCTCTGAATGACAGAAGTCAGGGCTACATCTGATGGAGGGGCAGAGGCCCAAGAGGGCACGAAGCAGAGCGAGGCCCAGGGCAAATGCCACAGAATGTGGTATTTAGTCACAATAAACTACAGAAAATCCCCAAACTGGCCCCAGGTTCAGGCAGAGAGAGTGTTGGGCTCCTTTTAACCCCTGTGCACATGGCGCTTCTGGAAGCCACAGGATGCAGGGATGGGTTGAACAACAACTCTGCTTCCCCTAAGGGCTGCATCTTATACATCTCTGCAGCAACAGGCACCTTGTCTAAGGAACTACTGGAACTCAGGTTAGGATCTTTTTTAAGTAAGAAAAAATCCAAAATTACTTTGTGCCCATGTTTTACAAATTTAAAGATGTGCCTGCTGGGGAAAAGAATAAAGCAGCCAAGTGACAAACTACACAAAAAGGGACAAATTAACTCTAAAAAATGAGCAGCAGGGATCCAGGCCAAGCAGTATAAATCATGCTTCTCAATGCAAATCTCACCACCACATCTTCATCCACACACAAGACAACTTGCTCCTCTGTGCAGGGGAAGAAAATCACTGACTCAGCCCACAGCTCATGACCAGGGACACGGTGCCAGGTCTGCCTGTACAAATAACACCTGCACACACTCGCCCATCCAGCTGGAGACAAACGGCTGCACATTCACAGAATCACAGGATCCCAGGCTGGTTGGGCTGAAGGGACCTCTGCAGATCCCCAGTCCAAGCCCTGCTCACGCAGGGTCACAGAGCAGATCACACAGGTGGGTCCAGGCGGGTTTCAATGTCTCAGAGAAGGAGACTCCACACCCGCCCTGGGCAGCCTGGGCCAGGCTCTGGCACCTCCCAGCAAACAAGTTTCTGCTCATGTTCAGATGGAGCCTCCTGTGTTTCAGTCTGTGCCCGCTGCCCCTCACCCTGGCGTTGGGCACCACTGAACAGAGTCTGGTCCATCCTCTGACAGCCACCCTGAGATATTGATCCCATTGATCAGATCCCTCTCAGCTTCTCTTCTCCAGCTCAACAGCCCCAGAGCTCTCAGTCTCTCCCCATAAGAAAGAATCTCTAGGTCCTTCAGCATCTTTGTCCCCCACCCAGGCAGCTGGACAGAGAGACAGACAGACAGACAGACAGACAGACAGCCAGACAGCTCAGCCCATTTAGCAGCTCAAGGGCATTTTGCAGAGACCCCAACACAGGGAAAAAAGCAAAGGGGCACCTGGGAGGGAGGAGGGAGACTGCAGCCATCACACACTAGCAAGACCCAAAACCCTTCAGACCTGCCCCAGAAAGCTGCCGTGACTCCACGACACAGCCCCAGGTGACACAGCGTGGGCTGAGCCTGTGCTGTCACCTCTGCGAGTGGATCAGTCCCACAGGGCAACTTTAAACTCTGACACCTTCCTTAAAACATCTGCAGTGTCGGGAGCCCAGCAGAGCACAGACAGGGGCTGTGATGCTCATGGCCGTGAGCGTGTTCGCCCCAGGGCCACCTGGCCAGGAAAAACCCACATGGTGAAGGTTAAAACCTTGGTCTCACTGGTGCTGGTCCTGTAGAGGGAGTAAAGGGATTTCAGGACACTTGGGTCAGACCAAACTCCATAAAGGAAGTTATTTTGGTTTACAGTGACCCACAGCTGTTGTTCAACTCAAAACAAGCAAGGTTGTTTCATTCCTGATTAATAAATACATGTAGAAAATTATCCTCTCTCTTTAGGTCAACTGAAAGTGAAAATACCATTCCAAAATGAGTCACTTTTCAACAATTCCCTCTTTCTCTTCATCTGTGAAAAGACTACACAGCAGAACTGACCTTATCCTGGTCTCAAACTTCATCTTTCACTGATGTGCCAAAATCCTCATCAAAGATATTCTCATGGGCTTCCCCAGGTCAGAGTCTCCCAGGGTCAGCAGCCGTGTCCCCTGGGGCGGTGGGATGTGGCACCCGCTCCGTGGGAGCACACGGGGCTGCATCAGGATGCGGGGGACAGCCCAGGAACCAGCAGCACCTGCACATCCCCATTAGCACTGTCCTCACTGACAACTGGGATGCAATTCCCATCATTGCACTCTGAGGACAGCTTAGATCCCAGCCAAGCAACCCATTCTATTCAGCACGGGCTTAAATTCAAGCGTATTAAAGACACACCTCAAGTCAAGTACGAGCTGTGTGCTGTAGAGAACAGCAGCAGATTGAAGTGTGTGCTTTGCACAGCCCTGAACCAGAGTCGTGGTGTTCAGAATTCAATCCCTCATGTTGGGAAATGCCATTTTCCATAAAACCAGGAGTCTGCGGACCAGTGAGTTTCACAGTGGGATTTAAGAGTCAGTGGGTGCCAGTGCAGTGCCCACAGTGCACACCCAGCTCCAAACCCCGACGGACACCCCAGGAATTTGGTGACCTGCCAGGCAGAAGTCCCACATCTCAGCCATTGTCTTACCTTGCAGCATGGCAGAGGTGGCGTAGTAGTTAAACGGGACCTTCTTCACCACATAGGCGTCTGTATCCAGTGAGCAGAGCTTGTCCCCCACCAGCACAGACTTCCCCGTGCCGGCGTTGCCCACCAGCATCACGGGGCGCCGGCGCTCCAGGAGCCTGTCCATGAAGTACCGCACACGGACCGTCTCGGTGGTGGGCACCAGGCAAGCCTGAGAGGGGCAAAACGAGCAGGTAAGTGTACCCATCTGTGGCACCACCCCACTGCCATGTTCTGAGGAGACATCAAACTGGGAGAGCCAGGAATGAGTGCGGTGACCTGAGTTTCTAGATGGCGCTAGGAAGGGAACAATACACTGCTACCAACCATTCAAGTCAAACTATCTGTACAGACGAAACAATGACAGCGGGATGCTGAGAGCAACATCTGGATCTCCCCGCAAACACACATTTTGCTAAAATGGTAACAATTTTTACAAGTCATCTGCTCACTGTGGCACCTCTAAAAGGAAAGAAAGGCATAGCTGGCAAACGCAATTCACTACCTGCAGCAACTCTCATTTTTCGTCCAAATCATATAAACAACCCTATTTTCAGCCACGCAGAATGACGAGATGGTGTCTCAGGGACTTTGTCACTACGTTGTCCCACATCCTGCTTCTCTCTGCAGGCCAAACGCACCTCCATCCCGCACCCTGGGCACACCAGCCCTGGCTCATAGGTGTCTCTGAGCCTGCGCCTCATGTACATCACTCAGCTCTGGAAGATGGATGGAGGATGAGTCTTCACAGTCAAAGTACAGTAAAGAAAGATGGGTAATTGAGTTGTACTTCATAAAGAATGTGTCAAGGGTTTTGATTGTGGGGTGACAATACAACCATGGCAGATGTGTTGTTAGCCCCCTCTCCCCCACCTTCAGCCCCTCTCTCTCCCCCATTCCCACTCAGGACAGGTGATTGGGAGGGAAAGAAGGATAGATAGAAGAGAATTGGAAAAATTAAAAATGTTTTACTAATGCTACTAATAAGAATAGAGAAAATAATACAAAATATACAAAACCAATCTTGAAAGCCCCAGCAACTGCAGAGCTGGCACCTGAAGTCCTGGACTGGACTGTGCAGCCAACCGGAGCTGGATTCAGTCTGTCATGAGGCCTCAGTTCGCAGGGACGACCAGCAAGGTCCTCTCCTAATCTCGGCCATAAGCAAAATGGACGAGATCCTCGTGATCTCCCACTTTTATATGAAGTATTCACGTGAATGGGATGTTATACTCTGTTTGTCAGTTTCTTGGTCACCTGTTTCTCATTGCCCCTCTCGCGAGATGCGAATCTGTCCTTATCAATAACCTCACATTCCATTGCTACGTTTACCAAAACATGGATCTGGTTCTCCAGGAAAACGCAGCTGATATGAAGGTTTTACCTGACAGGCAAATTCACTAAAAGAGAAACTTGTTTTTAACAAAACCAGGACGGAATGCCATTCTTATTATGAAGTGCTTGACCTCGAATGAGACTTCAATTGAAATGCCTGCATACAGTCACTAAAATGCATGTGCTCTTCCCAGACAAAACACGTGCAAGGTTCACATACCTGTAAGGGCATTTCTGGATCAAATTCAAACTGAGGAATAAGTTTAGACCAAGGTTCAAACTTCTTCGTTTCTGGATCAATGTAGAAGTCAAAGACTGTGCCCTGAGAGGGAAACTTGATAGTCTTGAATTCTGCCACCCACCACCTGCTGAACTCCACTCTGTAGTCCACAAGCTATAAGACAAAAAGTGGAGAAAATACACTAATCTGGATCAATTAATTAGTAATGGAGAATGTTATCTATCCCAGTCCACCAGAGCGGGATTAGTCCTTAAAATATATTCCACAGCATAAAGTTCTTATCATTTTTCCTGCTATTAAGCCTAATTTTTCATTTTCTTCATTTCTGCTCATCAGTCCTATTTATTCACCTAAATAATTCATCCTCTGTGTTGATCACTCTTGGTATGTCTGAGACTAGATAGATGGATCAATTTGAAAAAGAGAAATACGTGCCTATGACTAAACAGACCACTTGATTGATTCTTGGTGCCTACTTCTTCCAACAGACAAGGACACAACATCCGTCTACATCTGTGCTCATGGTCAGTCACAGCATGCATACCAAAGCCTTTCCTCATCAATCACACCACTCTATTCAGAGTGAGTTGTTGTCTTCTGGCTTCTTTTCAAGCCACAACGTTTCAGACAAGCAGGACTGCAGACACCAGCGTACCAAAGCAGCAGCGAGGGGCTGCCCCTCTGACCCCGCCGTGATTCTGCGCTGCCACATTCCCCTCAAAGCACCCGTTTCCTTGCTTTTCCCCATTGTATCTTTCTACACATGGAGATTTTGGAGCATCTGAATTTTTTCAACTGGGGTGACAGTTTTGCTTTAGATGCTGGGTCAGGACTCACAAAATGTGCTTAGTCCCCTCCTCTGCCCTAGGTCTCCTGTATGACATTGGGCCAGCCATTCTGCCCAAACACCTTCCCATGTGGACAATGGGAACTGGAGAGAGGTGGAGGGGAGGAGGAGAGGAAAATTGCTGTGAGAAAGATGTTTGTGAAATACCGGACGCATCATTTAGCCCGTTTTAACAGCACAGTTTGTTCCTGGGGTGTCTGCGGGTCTCTCCTCCCCATAGCCATACAATGTGGGGTCACCAACACATTGTCCATAGGCTGCTCGGCCTCCATAAGGAAACCTGGGTTTGTTGCTGAACTGAACCAAGTGTCCTCCATAAAGCCTCCTGAGCCACAGTCCCTCAAAAGACCAGTGGATTTGAAAAACACATTAATAGTATCCACGATTTTGCAGACTCGTGCTATTCAGAGAGGCAGAATCCCTGTAATTCTCCATTCTCCTGTTGTTATAACTCCTCAGCAGCGGCAGCAGAGTAGCCCGCAGTGGAGCGGGACGTGCGTGGCTGCTAAAAGCTTTCCCACAAGGGTGCCCTTACCCCGCACAGCCAAACCGCCTGCAAGCGCGCTGTGCCGCGCTGCCCGCCCTCCCTGACCCCGCGGTTCAATGGAGCCACTCCAGCCCCAGCTCTATTGCCAGAACGGTGTGGAATTCAAACCACTTCCTTAATAAAAACCCCATATGGATTACCGCTAATTTCAGAGCCAGGAAATGGCAAATCTATCATCTGTTTTTATACAGGGGCCCCGCTACCCACCAACAAGCACCGAGTAGTGGGAAGCCTCCCAGACTGTTTCTCCTGACATTTCGGCCGCGAAAGGTCAGCGCGAAGGGCACCTTCGGTGGAAAGCAATAAACAGATTTTATATTGGATCATTTTTCATCAGGCTCCCCATTGCTCGGACTGCTGTATCCTCGCACTCTCAGCTCTGACATTTACAGAGCACCGCGGGCAGTAACGCACAGCCAGGCTCCCGGCGGAGCCTCCCGGAGGGTCGCTGTGCCTGCAGCTGCTCCTGCAGCCCACCCAGAGCCACTACCGCAGGCAGGAGCCCGGCCTGATGCACCCGAGACTGACTGTGCGGCATGGGGAACACAGCGGCCAGCTGCCACAGCACCGCACACCAGCATACTTGCGCTTGTACTGCTGAAGCAAAGACAAGTAGTGCTTCCCAGGCTTTATTGTGTTTTGTTTTGTTTCTTTAAGTCATCCTAGACTGGCAACACTAAGGCTGAGTATTTCCCAGCTGGCACATGGGAAATGGAGGCTCCACAAGGACCAAGGAAGCTGGTCTCGCACAGGTCATTCAATGGTCACAAGGTGTGATGGCACCAAGTGAGCACCCAGCTGAGCTTGAGCTGTGTTGTTCAGCACTTCCTGAAGCATCTGATCCTTGGCATGGAGCAAATCTGAAGAGACCAGCAGACACTCTAGGTCTGGCGTTAAGGTACATGAAAACACACAAAGAGACCCCTGGGAGCACTTGAGCAGCCATCAAGAACGGCAGTGCCTCCACCCGAGCTGGGGAGGGGTGTCTGGTGTTACATTCGTGGAGAGACCTCCCGCATAGTCCAGACAACACAGAGTTTGACACAAGCCCAGCGGAGATCAGACGTGGATCTCCAAGCCCTTGACAGCAGTGCAGTGTGGGCAGACCCAGACATCAGGACTACACACTTTAGATCTGAGGATAAGGCGTCCTCTGACTAGGGGATGCAACCACCCAAGAGTAGGTGTGCCCCTGTGGCCACGAAAGTCAATGGCACCTGGGGTGCCTTAGGAAAAGTATGACCAGCAGGTCAAGGGAGGTTGTTCCTCCGGCTCTGCTCTGCCCTGGTGACAAAACACCGGCTGGTTTGTGTTATGTAGCACGTCTACCTGTGCAGTCAGAAGGCTGAAAGACTGCTCCACTGATACATCCATCTGATAAATCAGTCTTAATTTGATCACATTATGCACATCCACAGGCTTCTATAAGTTAACCTTATGTTTCTCCCCAGTGAAATGCATCTGCATAAGCAAACATCCCTCCACCTTTACCACTGACCCCTCAGCTGTTCTCCGGTGGTGTTACACCCTGGATAACGAGGCCTTTCGTAAAAGGAATTGTGTTTCTAGTTTATTATCACCTATATGAGAGCCCCAGGAAAACAGCATTACTGGCATAGCACTATGTTTCAGAAAGTATGAAGAAATCAAAACAACACAAAACCACACAAACAAACTGTGTGAAAGATGCTGAAGAGGCATCTTCCGTCTTACCTGATCTCGAAACATTGATCCACCAAAGGCCCAGACGGCAGCAAAGACAAAGTAAAGTTCATAAAGCTCCTTGGGACAGTCAGGAGGTGTGTTCTCCTCTGCCAGGAGACATTCAAGGAGGTAGCACAACATCTGAACCATACTCTGTTCAGGAATGGGAATAATCTTCTTAAATCTAAGGGATGGAAATTAGAAAGCAATACGTCCATCACAACCCAGGAAGACTAGAAATGCTCTTTCAGAATACTGGCATTCTGCTTGTCAGCGGTACGTGTCCTATTCCCAGGTACAATAAAGAGAACACCCATTCTCACACTCAGACCCGCTGGCACCGGCACATATACAAGTAATAACAATAATCAGAAGTTTCAAGCATTTTAAAACTTTGATCTTCTTGAAAGAAGCAGAATGGAAGACTTGCTAAAGGCAATGATTTCCTGCGAGCACGATGAGTTCAAAAGCGGTCAAATAGAGGAGTAATAAAATAAACCCTTTCATCTTGCCATTTTACATTCATTTAAGCTACACTTACAGAATTCCAAACTAATATTGTAGCTGCACTGAAGTCCTCCATAAAGTAATTATAGCTATTTGAAAGGTTGGTTCTACGATTTCTGAATTAAGCAAGCTACCAAAACACTCAGCTCAGGGTTGCCTGCAGCTAATCCCGTGGATTTCACGCTCTGAGACAATGTTCAGCAAACAGAATGGGAAACGTCCGATTGACTTTGCTACCAACAGTCAAAACCAACTTGGTCCCACAGAGAGAAGTTCCCTAGCACAATGTTTAAGTCCTGATTCCAGACCCTTCTGACACATCCCCCTTTTGGCTGACATCTCCCATGCTCACTGATTTTTCTTTTGTTTTTAAAGGAAAGTGCAACTATAGGAAGCAAGCAGAGGATGGGAGATGCTCCCTTAAGTTTTCTGGGACTCTACTTTGGCCAGTCCTCACCACAGTATGAGAAAGAGAATGGTTTCACATGATGATAAGCAAGAACCACATGACTTCCCTGTGGACACTGCTTTAAAGCCAAATCAAGCCAAGAAGCACTAGGACCCTTCCAAATACCCAAGTTCTTAATGAAAAATAACTTGTGGAGTGGGCTCAGGTCTAGCCTGACACATCAGGAGGCTGAAAAGCTTTCTCTTTGGGATCTGCCGGAATTATTTTCCAAGAGATAGAGAGTTGATACAGGAAATACAATAAAAATCAAATCAAAATCAGATGAAAACCAGATCTGACCAACACGATACAGGCAGGAGCGTCACTTTGCCCACCTCGCCCTGCTGGTTCTCTGAGCTTAAGCCAATGATGCTCAGGGCTTCCAGGGGCAAGGAGGATCATGTGCAGCACAACCCAGCGCAGCACAGCTGGGCTGGACAGTGGCAGGTGTCCCCATGCCCTCACCACGGGTGACACAATCACTCATCAGATGGTACCTTGTTCTGAGGGTGTCCAGGCAAATGGGCAGGTACTTATCAAACAAAACGGTCAGGTTGGCTCTTTCGGACTGGATCTCTCGCCTGTCGATCCAGCTGCTCACTGGAGGATTCCAGCCCAGATCCGACGGGTTGATGTACAGGATCCCTTTAGGCCCAGGGTAAGAGAGAACATATAGTAAAGACATAGCAGAAACTGTTCCTTTCTTCCAGCAGAGTTTACCAGGTACTTTCACACAACTAAAACCCTATCAAATATGACGGGACGTCCCATTACCTGCCCCCTTTTCCTGCCCCACTGCAGAGTAGAAACATGAACAGTGAAGAAACTTCACCCTTGAAACCACGGCGCTTTTCATGACCTTGCCCTAAATTCAGAACATTGTCTTGTCTGAGCAGTTTCATTGCTCTGGGCCCCATTTCCCCATGTGTAAAACTAGGGGACACCTCCATTCCCTTCTCCCATACTTCATGCACTTCTTCAGAAGATCAAGAACTCTTTGAGACAGATACTGTCCTTCTCCTCATAAAGTCCATCCAAAGGGCTTTGCACAACAGGAGCACTCAGCAACGCTGAAGCCATGATCACCCACCAACAGTCAGAGTGCTCTGGGTAAATCTCCAGGATGATGACAGCTCCACATGTGCATTTGGGGTCAGGATCCTCAGTTTGTCTGTCAGAAACCTGCCCTGTCCACCCACGGCCGCTGTGATCTCAGGTTGGGTACTTGCAACAGGAGTCAAGTTGGCCAACAGAAGACTGGTTAATGGCACTAGATCCTCCTGGGTTCACGGCAAATCCCAGTGCGGAGCTCAGGCCAGGACTCACCCGCTCGGGACACGGTTGCTGGGGTGGCTGTGCGCAGGTGGCTGATCTCAAACACCAACCGCATCGTTGGGTTCAGAGGGATTCTCTCATTGCTCGCCAGGGTCAGCACCTGCATTGGGCAGACAGACAGACAGACAGAATGACATCTTCCCCAGGAACAGGAATGAAAAGCATTCAGCACTTTGCACTAAAAAGCTTGGTTGCTGCCAGCACAGTTCCTTGAGGGAATGCAGCTGATTTCCAGCAGGTAGTAGAACTGTCTTCCATGACTCAAAGGAACAGCACTCCCTTCGAGCGGCGGAAAAAGGTGTGGAATTATGACCCCACCCTATTTTTGAAGGGCCTGGAGTTACAATCAGGACATCTGTGATTATCCATGAGCCCAGTTCCAGGAAGGGAAATTACAATGAAACCATGATTTGAGCTATTTCCCCTCATGCACCATTTTCTATATGTGATATTGTTTGGTGTATCTGAAGAAACACAACCGCATTATTCTAGGAGGTGTTATTTCAGCATCTGCATTTTTAGGCTGAACCATGCCATGCAGTCAAAGAATATCTCCTTCTTTAACTTATATTCATTACCTTATTATCATCCGTCACAGTATTAAGAGACTCAATCCACATTGGATCAATATCTCCATCTAGTACCATCCACTTGGGACCGTCATGCGTGATGTTGGCCAGCTCTCGCATGATTGATGAAAACAGGCCTGGGAGGGTGACAGGAAGATGGTGATGAACACTGAACTTGACACCTGCTCTAACGGTTTTCTCCAGCAACACAGTAAAAATTACTCTAATTAATGCTTTCCTCTCAAACATGCAAAACTCTATGTGCCTATACGTAAATATTACTATATCACAATACGGTTCTAGTTTGCTTTAAAGTGAAAAAAGGGTTATCAGTTATCACTACTGAAAATGATTGCAGACCTACGCACGAGCTTCATTCCCACCGAGAATCATAAGGGATAAGAAAAATGTAGAGTAGCTACTCAAAGGCAAAAGGCGGCATGAGTTATACAATGCAGAGAAAACCACCTGAATATGCCTAGGAAATCCTTATAAATATTTTTTTGTGGCTCAAAGTATATCAGGGCAATCAAGATGCATTAAACGCTGGGTCATGGCTTTAGTGAGACTGAGGGGAGAACAAGCATAGAATGACATTGAATGACAGAACAAAATGTTGGTAAAATCAAGGAGAGAGAGGATACAGAGTCTCAAGGGGAGTAAATAATGAATGTTAAGAAGACCACGAAGGCTGGGAATAGAGCAGCAGCACTGCAGAGCAAATGAAAACTCCACAAAACTATTGCTCTCCTCTACATGTGAAAATACCTCGGGAGATGCTGGTCTTCATGAAAAAACATCAGGCAAACATTAAAAAAAAGCCTCTCTTCCAGTGAATTGTGACAAGAACTCTTTTTTTTTTTCTTTTTTTCTCCAGGACAAGCTATTTCTTTGTGATCCAGATCAGGAACAGCTAGTGGCACCATCTGACTGAAGACAAAGCTTGTGCTCAGCAAATGCAGAACGGCTCACCTGGAACAGGTGTGTGATCCCGAGACTGGGTCAACAAAAATAACGCTTCAGCGCCTCTGCCTCCAGCCAGTTCCTTACGTGTTGGACACACGCCTTGGGAACCACTCCGACATTATTAGCATCAGAAACAGTTGCTGTCTCAGGGCACCAGGGCTTCCCTCGGATACACCGCGGCAGCGGGGAGAGGAAAGCGCCTCTGTCCTGACCTTGTGCATCCACAGCACACGGCTCTCTTGGGGTTTAAAAGAAGAGTTTTGTTCTGCAAAGAACACTTTCGGGATTCCCATATGGGACCTTTTACCACCTAACATGTAGGACCTTTTCAACTTCTGATAATGTGACAGGATAAAACTGGGGAGCGGAAAAGCAGGGGCTGATCTGTAAGGGAACAGGTCACCTCTTGCTAGGCTGTGGTGAAGATTGCCTTGCTGGTCTTTGACAACATGAAACAACATTTTCAGGAATGGTTACTGCAGAAAATATCTGCCTTGAAAGCTCAGGGAGGAGTGCCACTATTTCATTTAAACCATCGCAGGCCAGAAACCACTGGACAGTCACCTGTAAAATGTCCCTCCTGCTGTTCGGTGTCACCGCTGCCCTCGATCTGCAGCCACTGCTGCAGCCAGTCTGCACAGTTCAGGCTGTACCCTGCACGTCCCTCTGCCACTTTGATTTAGGCTCCCTAATTACAATTAGAAAGAAATTAACCTGGCATTGGAGCAAAGCAGGGGGTCGGGAAGGGTCCATGGCGGGGCCAGGGGAGGTGGGTGGCAGCTCATCTGCTGCTGTGGATGATTCATGGTAATGTCTTCCCTCACCTCCCCCACACCTCCCAAACCCGCTGCACACGTAAATCGAAGCTGCCTTTATGTATCAGTCACAACCCAACATTTCCACTCCAGATTTTCTGTAATCTTCCAGCAAGTTTGAAATGTTCCTCAGGAGTAAGCAGGATCAACAGCTTGGCAAACGCTGGTGTGCTACAGAGATCGGGCAGCCATACTGAGTGGAAAAACTGACGTTAAGGCTGCTGTGCGTGCTATCAGCAATGAAAACCTGGGGATGGGACATTTTTTGGGGTCCCAGTGCACACCACAGTGCAGGAGGGACATCTCTTCCATCACTGGTCCAGCCAACTCCCAAAAACTGCCTGCCCCACTTAGGAACTGGTAAGTGTTGGTATTAATGGGCATTAAAATTATTCTTAGGGCAATAGGATCAAGTAGGCTTATGCTATATTTCCCATGTGAAGATCAAAGAGCTAAAACATCCTGTGTATCCTTTCAACAACAAACTGTCATGTGGCTGTAGGCAGCAGACAAGCACCTGGGCTCTCAGACCTGCACATGAAGAACCAGTCACCCTGCTGCTGCTCGGGAAATTCATTAAAAATACCCGTCTTTATCTACATATTTCAGACATGAAATGACATTTACCGTCTTTCCATTCTCTTGTTGCTGGGTTAATGATGCCAAAGAGCTCATCATTGGTGACTGCCTTGGGGTTGAGGTCTGCCCAGACAGGACGTCGCTTCATTATCTGGTAAGTCCTGTTCAGGGATCTCATCACCTGAGACTTGCCCGTGCCCGCGTTACCCACCACGAAGACAGAGTGCCGGACCGTCAGCAACTCCTCCAGCTGCACCACCTGAGAAAAACACTCCCAAATTTTAGACAAAGATGCCAAACTGAAGTTCAGGTCTATAAAATAGGTCCCACTGGGCCACCTCTTTAGAAAGACGTGACCCTGAGACACAAGCAGATTTGACAATTGAGTTTGGTCCAGCCACTCTAATCACAATGGGTGAAATCCTCAGCCTGCAGATAAACTTTCAGCGCTGTTTATACTTGACAACCACCACCCGATGAGGCCCTGCTCTCCAGGGGCTACACTTTCATGAGCCTACAAAAGTTGGCCCCTTTGGAAGCCCAGAGACTGATCCAGTGCTGACTTCAGGAGCAGGTGCAGCTGCCTCAGACCCAGCACAGCTGACTGCCCTCCAGCGAGATCTGCCTGCAAGGACAATGCTGTGCAGAGCTCTCTTTGTAGAAGCAAAGCTGTTTGAGAAAACCCAAATGATTTGATGGCGATGTGGGTGTAGCAGAAGATCTCTTGGTCTTACTTTGAGCACAAAGTTGTCCTCAGCCTGCAGCCGGAGGTCCAGCACAGCCTGCCTCACAAACGACTCAAAATTCAGGTCACGCTTCCGAGGCACATCCACTGCAGGGAATAGATCCCCAATCAGCCCCATAAACACCGGCACATCATCCGTCACAATCTTGGGGATGTTGAAGTCACGAAGAGAGCGCATCAGAACCTGGTCTTCGGGTCGCTCTGGGTCATCTCGCTTGAGGGAGCCAGCAACAACTAGCACTGACTTAATGGCACGCAAGCCCCAGTCGTAGTGATCCTACACCAGAGGAAGAAAAAAAAAGAGGCATGAGTTTATGCTTAGACAGTACCATGTAGGGTGAAGAACCACCATTCCCAAACTGCCAGACTAGTAAGCAATGAAAATACATCTAAATCTGTTATTTGCATTGTGGCCAGAGACCTTCTCCAGCCTGAGTGACCTGGTTTCCATCTCAGTAGGTGAGATTCCCGTCAGGGACAGTATTAAAGAGTCAAATAATTCAGCTGTTCAGACCATCACATGGGCTCACAGTTGGCAGTAAGACAGCAGCAGGATTTGCACTCCAGAGACCAAAGCAATTTGTTTCACCTAAATCATAAAGCACCTATAGCAAGGCCAGCCAGCCCCCTGCATCTGCAGGAGCCACCAAGGTGAAAGGCTTGTGAGTCCATTATGAGGCCCCAAAGACCCAAGTTTCTCCACCCTGCCCATCACAAGATGACAAGCCTGTTTGGTCTCAGAGGAGGTCCAGGAATAAGGGGTCAGTAAAGACATTGCTGAAAAAGTACCACAAAACGGCATGAGAAGAACTCTCAAGCCAACAAACAACTGTTCATATTTCTGTCCTGTTAACACCCTCCAGAGCACAGCTCGACAGCTGACTGCTCTGTGTGGGAGGCCATGGCTTCCACCAGGCCCCTCAAGGCACAGCACCAAGTTTCTGCGACAGAGCATATCCCACCCAGCCTCATGCTGGCACAGCCAAGATCAGGTTTGTATCATCAGGAATCCTGATTCAGGTCTCCTCTGGACCCAGCTTCGATCTACACAAATAATGACAAGGAAAAATCTGATTTGCTTTGCACTGACAGTAACTCTAACAAGACCTGGAACCAGCCTAAGGCTGAACTCAGAGAGGGACACCATAAACCCTTTGCAGGCAGGAGAATCAATAGGAAGAGACTGGAAAGCAAAAGGTCACTGAATACTACCCCAAACATGGTGTCATTTAAACTCACTGAAAGGTCTCCCATTAATGCAGCTGGTCAAATGCTTTTGTCCCTGCAGATGCTCCAGTAAAGCAGTCTGAAAATTTTATTGCTCCGATGATCACCAACCCTCTCCTCCCCCAGCAGCCAGTGCAAATGCAGCCATTAAATAAAAGCTGTGAAACGTTAGCCATGGAGCTGAGCAGCACAGTGCCATGTTTCTGCTGATTTTGGAGATTCATCATACCACTCAGCCACAGAATCAGGCTCACCTGCTTGGACAGGAGCTCTTTGCAGAGTTGGTAGAGAGTAATGAACTTCCTGGCTAACACCCGGGCCTCGATGAATCCCTCAGCCACCAACATAATTTCACAGATCAGCTCAAAGTCTGGCACAACCATCGCACACGGCCTAAAATGACAGGTGAGGAGGCATCGCAGAACAAGTATTTCTTGACTACAGGTCTTACAGGCAGCGCATTTGCAGCTTCATCTTCTAGGCCTTCTTTTATGAGCCAGGTCACCCTCTGCCTTCCCCACGACAAGGGACAGAGCTCCTTTGCCCTGCCTGTGCGTGCCCAGACCCAGGCCTGTTGTGCAAGGCTTAAACTACCTGCGAATGCCCTGTGCAAGTGAATTCCCCAAGGACATGAGGTCGAGCCTGGATGTTCCAAAAGACAGTTTCTGCCAGGTCACAAACCCTGACCTGGACTCACCTGAAGAGAGCTTTTAAATTCTCAGGTAGCTCTGTTCGCCCTGCGTAACCAGGGTTCATGGTGATGAAAATGCCTACTGATGGTACTAAGTTGATGTCTTCTCCAAGAAAATGGAAGGATTTCTTCTTCTCCCGTATTGCATCCTGCACGCTCTTCACCTAGAAATCAAGACAGTACTATAGTATCAGCGTTCACTTATGAAAAACACATCAGACAACGGTGCTTCCTTCGTTACTCTTGGCCTCGTGACAAATGGGGCTAATCACTGTTTTATTTTTTACCGGCAGCATAAAGCTTTATACACTGTTTGGAGTACATCAGCATGGCAATATCAATTTCCCATCTCAGTCAAACTCTGGCAAAGCAGAAAAAAGAGCTGAAGAGAGTGGAAAGTCAAAATGCAAAGGAGTTGCAAGACTTCACACCTTTGCTCCATGAGACAATGATGAACGTGGGTCAGGAAGAGCAACTCAGGAGCGGGAAATGTCCCCAGCACTGCCTGCATTCACCTTGGCTTTTGACATCACCTGTGGGACACTGCTCAGCACATCTCACAGCAAAAACACCACCAGAGGCTCCACCATCTCTGAACCAGCCAGCCCAGCAGAGGTCTGATGTGTGAGAGAGACACAGGGCAGTACAGGTATCCACAACACAGCCAACACCCAAACGCACTCCCCAAAGTCTATCACAATATGGGCCCATTATTCCCTTTACCCATCTCACCTCTCCCCACACAGCGTTGCTCTTCAGGACATCCCAAAACCCTCCTGTGCCTGCTCCGTTCCCTGACCAGGCCCAGAGAAGGGGCAGCACCTCCCAATAAGCTTGGCCTCAGCTCAGTTGTAAACTGACCACTTGGTATCACTTTTAAAGATTTTGGGACATCAGACGTTTGATTTAAAACCAAAACCAGAAGGCAGAAGCTGTAAAACCTCTCCTAACACCTTCACTCACTAATATTATATTGTTTTTTATATTTGCCTGATTGCAGCTTTGTTCTGCTCATTCCTCTCCTTCCGAAGAGTTCACCTCTCTGCAAACAGCACCTCAGCGAGGGGCAAATCTCTCTCTATTCACCGCTCTAACCTCACTACTGTTTGCCATCTCAAAGTAAAGCAATTAATCGAATTTTTCCCTGTAAGGAACCATATCGACATCAGCTGCATGAGTAAGACAGCCAATTAAACATCGCCATGGTAACACTCCTAATAGCAGCCAGGAGACACCATGATGGAATGACGGCCGTGCCGCTTTCTTCAGCTGCCACGCTCCAGCCAGGAGCCAGGGAACCATCAGCAGTTGAGTCATTCCTGGGCTTCTTTTGTTCAGCTTCCCTTTTTATTTCAAGATCCTCAAAGACTTTTTTTCAATGACAACTTTAAACTAGGACCTGACGGAAGAGAAATTGAGAGGGAATGATACATAAACTCTTGTACCTGCCTGGGGCTTCTCTGGGATGCCACATAAGGTACCAATTATGAGTGAAACAGATGAGAAGAATAAGGAGTTCATGGAGGGGTTAAGAACAATGTCTTTGACCGAAACATTTACAGAAGTGTAGAAACTTCTGAGCTTTATATCTTTCTATAACACTGAGCCCAAAAGGGAGTCCAGGAACAATTCAGCACCTCAATCAGATATTAGGATCCTAAAACACGCACTCAGCTGACAGTTGGATCCTGAAGAACTTGGGCACTTTGGCACCTCAGTTTTCTGCACTGAAGCCCCCCAAGGCTTCCCCTGTATAAAATAATGCCAGGTTTCCTCATGGGCTGGTAAGAGGAGGGGAAGGAGGACGCGAAGTGACAGATTATATATATAAGCACGAGAGCACAGGACTTTCTGGCACGATGGGGAGGCCAGTCTCCCTTCCAGCCCTTCTCCAGGGATGCTGCTGCGCTTCACACGAGACTCACCAACACAATGCACTGAGCAGCTAAACTACAGAGGAGATGAGAAACCATTCGCCAGGGGAAACACCCATGCCCAGCTGGGCACCGCTCCAATAGCTCTGTCCCAGGTTTAATCCCACGGTGTCAGGGTACCCTGGGCAAGCGCGTCAGCAAGGGCCGCAGATCTGCCCCAGATTCCAGCTCCCGAGTGTCACCAGCTGACACTGGCTTTTGGGAGCACCACGGGGCTGCGCACATTCCTCCAAGGAATGGTGCCAGTTGGCCAGGAATACCTTCCAAAGCCACTTGGCAGAGCTGTCGTTACAGACACCAGAACTAAATCCACAGCCATATAGTTTTGGAGACAGGTTAAGAAAATTAATCCTGAATGTATTCCCATTTCCTGAGTATGACACACAACCTGTGCCTGACCAGGGGTGATAAGGAACCCCCAGAAGTCCAGCGGATCTGCCCCAAACACCCCTCTTCCCCTCTGTGAAAATTATTCCCTACATTGCAGACTGAGCAGCCGCAAGTCAAGGCAGCTTCTCTGTCTTGAAACGATGTGCTGCAATTATCTCACAGCAGATTAATGACACGAGTGCTTTCCTGAGGAGGAACAGGTACAGAGCCATGGTGCGTAGTGGTCTGGGAAAAGATGCTACAAAGAATTGTCTTGGCACAAATGCTGTAACTGGGGCAAGAAAAGTGACAAATATCTTTGCAGCACGTAACTGCGACATCTTGGCAGTGCTGTGATATTCATGTGATTAATCTTGAGATCTAATCCCACACCTGCCTATACACAGAACTGAAACCGGCAATATGCAATTGCCATTTTTACCCTTGCTCCAAAGACTGCAGAATGGCTCTGCTCTGTTTGTATTTATTTATGAGTGTTTCTCCACTCACCTGTACAGCAACCACAGAAAGGACCTCAACTGAGATCCTGTTAAATTCATCAAAACAGCCCCAGGCTCCCGTCTGGGAAAGGCCTTTGTAAATATTCCCACAAGACTGGAAAAACAAAACAAAAACAAAGATTACAGGAGTGAAATCATAAATGGAATCAACTCCAGCAAAAAATTGATTTTATTTCCCAGCCTGTTTATTTATAGCAATTTACAGTCTATTGTGGGTATTTAGAAAAGTGCATGGAAACAGCAGGCACAACTCAATTATAATATTTATAGCTCTGCGCAGCTTGCCACTTTATCTGCTAATTGCACTTTCTCGATATATCTGTGCACCAGTTTCATTTAAAGGTCACTTGTGCTGAATTACTGATGGTCCCGTTTCCTGGGAGAGCCCATAAGCTAAATGAAATATGATCCGAGGCTACCAAAATCACTGTACCGTGCCAGACTGGCAGAGAGCAAGACTCAGCCTAATGATTCAGTGCTCTGTAGCGGCTGAAGGTTCACTATGTTTTGGGTTTATTCTGGGAGAGGATCCTGAGAAAACCAGGACAGGTCCCTCCCCGTGCCAGGGGCTGCCAGGTCGCGAGCACGCCGAGAAGAAACGACCAGGGTCCAACTATCAGCACAGCCTTGGTCTCAACTGAACAGACCAACATGTTTGAAGAATTACACATGAAATCTAACTCCAGAAAGGAAGGGAAATGCATAATGAGGCAGAGAAGATAGTTCGGGTCTCTGCCTCCTGAAGAACCTTGTGCAAATCTTAGAGAAGGAACGGGAGGAGAAGGAAAAGGCATTCAGCTTAAAGGAGTGTAGCAGGGATTTGGAGAGAGGTGATCACAGAATCCCAGCCTGGTGGGGCTGAAGGGACCTCTGCAGATCCCCCAGTCCAAGCCCTGCTCACGCAGGGTCACAGAGCAGATCACACAGGTGGGTCCAGGCGGGTTTCAATGTCTCAGAGAAGGAGACTCCACACCCGCTCTGGGCAGCCTGGGCCAGGCTCTGGCACCTCCCAGCAAACAAGTTTCTGCTCATGTTCAGATGGAGCCTCCTGTGTTTCAGTCTGTGCCCGTTGCCCCTCACCCTGGCGTTGGGCACCACTGAACAGAGTCTGGTCCATCCTCTGACACCCACCCTGAGATATTGATCCCATTGATCAGATCCCTCTCAGCTTCTCTTCTCCAGCTCAACAGCTCCAGCTCTCTCAGTCTCTCCTCACAAGAAAGAAGCTCCAGACCCCTCAGCATCTTTGTAGCCCACTGCTGGACTCTGTGCAGTTATTCCTTCTTAAACTGGGGAGCCCAGAACTGGACACAACTCCAGATGTGGCATCACCAGGGCAGAGCAGAGCGGAAGGAACAACCTCCCTTGACCTGCTGGTCATACCTCTCCTAATGCACCCCAGGTACCATTGGATTACTCTCATCCTTCAGGTTTGCTCGGGCCCTGAGCATCCCCAGCCCCATGTGACCGCACTGCAGCCGAGGTGGGAGCCATACCTTGTAGTCCATCTGCTCGGAGCAGTTAAACACGTACACCATGATGCCCAGGGCTCGCCCCAAATCTTTCGTAGTCTCCGTCTTGCCAGTGCCCGCAGGGCCTGCAGGTGCTCCGCTCATGGTCAGGTGCAGTGACTGGGTCAGGGTGATGTAACATCTTTCACAGTGAATGATGAATGAAAAAAGGAAATATGTCCAACAGGTCAACTGTGGGCTGCAGGGCAATAGCACTAGAGCATTGCACTCAGCAGAGCCTCTCCTCTGAAAAGCTGTACGTGAGCAGGGGTCATGTCTGAGCTGAAAGCCTTCTTGGCATTAATTACCACCTCTGCTCAGCTCTGTTTTCTCCAAGAGATACTCATCTTCCACCAAGGTCTGCCCAAACCTCTTCATGTCCAGCTTGTGTTCTCTCTGGATCCTCATACAACTCATGGATATTGGGCACATCTCAGGCAGTATGAGAAAAGGACAGCTTTTCTGGAAGACCTGTCACTGACAGAAACCTGCTCAGGTGGCCTATGAGTGAACCCAACTCAAAGCTGCAGCAAGTCCCAAAGTTTCTCCATCATGTTGATGATGGACACTGGGGTGGTGTCCACATGTGAGTATCTATACTACCTGTATAAGCCACAGAGGTGTAGTCAATATAGCCAACAAAACCTGATGATACCTGGGGGCTTGACGCAGCTGACTAACACAGGTGACTAGAGCCACCTGAGATGCTCTTGGTTGCTGAAATGTCACATAGGGTGGAGAGATATGACAAGGGGTCCATAGGAGACTTTTACACTTCTGGATTGGCAGCTGGAAGCCAGGTGGGACAACACAGAGTATCTCAAGTAACCCTAGGTGTCCCCACTGAGGCAACCAGGTAGATGTCTGCTTCAAGATGGGATGAAAGCTCTCTAGACTCACCAGCTTTATGGACTGTGGACATCTTGTGCACAGGAAGACACCCACAAGTGTTTTAATGTGTGAGCTGAATCCCACCCAGGGATCTGATGTACAAATTCCCCAGAGGGTACCACCAAAAACCAGATAAGAGTTAGAGCTCGACCACTGGAGTGCTGGGACATGGAGACAGAACAAGAGGGATACAGGTGTCTGAACTAAATCCATCTTTGGTTGGCATCTCTCTCTCTACCTGTGTGGCAAAGCCCAGCTATGACATTGTGTCCCAGGGACTTACCTGTCGGTCAGCGGAGTGATCACAAGCCGAGGGGTATTGCCAAGGTATTCATAGGAGTACAGGAACTGGGCGTCACAGATGTTGGCAAAGCAGTGCCGTTCCTCATCTGACCATCTGTGCCGGAGCTGTGACAGCCAAATGAAGGCCTGGGCATTGTCCACCTGCAACACACCCACAAACACCATCACAGGAAGGCCGGGGATGCCAGACACATGCAGCTCGGGGGCCAAAATAGCGACTGCTATAAAATTTTCATGGGGGATGACTGGTCCTCACTGCAAGGCAGGTGTGGTGAGGAAGGCCGCCTCCTTGCAATGCGGTGAGAAATGTCACCTCCCCATCTCCCATCAGTAAAGGGGAGGAACCAAATTAGTGACCACATTGGTGGGAGAGGAAAAAATTAATGGCCAAGAGAAAGAGCCTTACAAAAAGACTCCTGAATAGATTTAAGAAGCAGCAAGTCATGAAGAAGGTCTCATAATGCAACCAGAGTGAGAGAAGGAGCAGAGGCCATCTAGACAAGGAAGAGGTTGCAGACAGCACCAAGGAAACAGACTGGGGACAGGTGGACAAAGACAGGCATGGCCAGCGCTCTCTGCACAACCAGCAGGCAGGTCCAGATGCATCACTTCACCCCAGGCTGGACCGAGGCACCACTGAGCCCAGCTGAGCCTTGAAGACAGAAACCCTGTGAGCAGCCTGGCTGCCTCTGAGATGACACAGATGAGGGAAGAGCCACAACCCAATACATTCAGGGCATCTTCCCACGCACCTGCAAGGCTAAACACTTGGCATGGTGTCAGGGACAGGGGAGTAGTGTGGGAGAGGTGTTGCAGGAGAAGGGAGTCCCACATAAGTCCCTGTGGCCCCACACCAGACAAAGGACGCTACAAAGAACAAAGCTTGAATGCTTTTTCTTACTTTCTAAAGTCAAAACTGAGACTGAGTCCAGCAGCCTCCCAACACACCACCATCATCCACCAGCACATGTCTTGGCACCAGGACGCAGTGCCGCGCTCTCACTCCTGGTGTGAATCTGCAGCAACTACAAGTTGGTGTTGCAGGGCCATGACACAGCACAGCTCTGCAGGCTTACAGGGGCTTTCTGCACACTTACTACAAACATTGTAGAAATAAATTTAGTCATACGTCTCCCACTGAGACCGGCAGTGATCTGAATGGCCAGTGGTTGGGCCCCCTGAAGCCCCCTCTCCAGCACCCACAGAACTGTGCTGAACTGCCAACACCAACCTTCTGTGCTATCATCTTTGCCACCACATCCCGAGCATGCACGTCGATGGTGCAAATGGTCATGATTTTCTGTCTGTCGCCCTTGGAGAGCTGCCCGATCAGCATGGTAACGAGGGTGTTCAGCTGGGTCACTTGCTTCTTGTGCTATTCCTTCATCGCATTCTCGTAGCCTTCCTCCACCCTGGCAAAGGCAATCCCAACCTCGGTTGTCCACCAGATCTGGGTGCAGCAAAGCGCCACCTAGGGAAATAGGCTGGTTCAGTATCAGGGAAAATACCAAAGCTTCCTTATGTTCAAGAGTGTCGGATCCACAGGGAGATCAAGGATGAAACATCCGTGACATGAAATTAAGTATTTTTTCATACAGTAGTCACAGCAGACAGTACAACAAGGATCTGCTCCATGACATTCATTTAAAACACCATATCAGTGATAGACACATTTAGCAGCTAGTTATAAGTAAATCAGCACCTTTCACATGCCTGACACAGCAGAGGAGGAAGAGTTGGAGACCACGAGGTTGTCAGAGGTGCATCTGAGGGGCTCTTCACTCTTATCAGGCCTCACCACTTTGCCTTCCTGCTGCACCTCTCACTGCTCTGGCTGTACAGACTGCACTGCCCAAGCCCCTGGGCTCTGTCACCCAACCAAGAGCCCCAACCAGAGCATGGAGCTCAGCCTGAAAACTCCATCAGGAGACCGCCAGGATAAAGGACAACTCATCCTCCCTCTCTCCTGGATAGCAAGGTGGAGGCCAGAAACATGCCTGTCCACAGCTGCTGAAAGAAGGGAAGGGCAGGACTGATGGGGAACCCAAGAGCTACCTTTCCACGAGCCAGCCTGAGTGGTGATAAGAAGCAGTGGCAGATACCTGGGCAGGATAGTCAAAGAGCCATTGTTCCCTTGGTTTTTCCTCATAAGCCATGACGGCTTCTGTCATCTCATCTCTCACAGTAGCCCTCATGCTGTCTAGTACATGACTGAGCCAGACTTCAACCTGGAAAAGAGATTAAATCCCAGTAACACATTTGCTCTTCTTAAGTGCCTTTGGTAATTAGTGAAGATAGGAAATGAGGCAAGCATCTCAGTTCTCTTTAGACTGGACATGAGGGAAAGGTTCTTCACCCAGAGGTGCTGGACACTGAACAGGCTCCCAGGGAGGTGTCACAGCCCCAACCTGACAGTGTTCAAGGAGAGACTGGACAACGTCCTCAGACACACGGGGTGACCTGTGGGGTTGTCACTGCAGGGACAGGACTTGGACTCCATGATCCTGGTGGGTCCCTTCCAGCTCAGGACATTCTATGAGTTAACCAAACCTCACAGCCTCCTTCAGACTGGGTAGATTTGGCTAATTCTGGTACTGTAGGATTAGCATCTACTTCCAGACACCAAGAACAGAAGACAGATTTTTTTCTTGAACTCTAGCTACAGGAGGAACCAAAATGAACTCCGTCAATGAATAATTTGGTCAGGTGTGTTCCACCTCCAGGCCATGACAGAATCCCTGGTGGGATGTGGGCAGTCTGCCAGCAGCAGAAGAAAGATGCTGCCAAACTTGGGAACACAATTCCTGCTGAATTTCATATTTCACAGGCAAAGCCCTCAACAAGAAGACAGACTGAACGCAGCAAGCTCCATTGCTGGGGAGCTCAGTAGCCGGTATTACGTACTTTAGCTTCCTGTAATAGACCATGCAGAAAGGTGAAACTACCAGGATAGATAAGCTGAGCAGTAGCTTGATTCTTACATTTCATACTTTCACTCGTGGTATGAAATAATGAAGACTTGAGAAACAGGTAAAAGGCCTTCTCCTGCCAAACACACCCGTGCAGAGGTACTATGGAATAGCTTAGTCTCTTTTCAGTCTGCATCCCCTCCCTCACCGAGGATATTTGTAGCAAGCTTTAAGACCAACCTTCAAAAGGTCTTAGAAAAAATCAAATTAAAAACCTAGTCAGAAAAATGGCACAGCTCTTTCTCTCACAGTGGACTGCGACATCCACGTCCCCCCTTAGTGAGGACCTATCCAGAGTGACACGAAAGGTTGTGGTGTAAGGAGGTACTAAATCACCACCTCTTCCAGCTTTTCTCATGCACCAAGGGAGAGCAGTGAAGCTCTATGACGTCTTGGCAAGGGATCTCACACGAGGGGCAGGGGAGCAGACTCCACCGGACAGTTCTGATAGACAAGGACTTCCCTCTCACCTGCCCACTGCAGTCACAGGGCTCGCTGAAGCTGACGTACTCCTCCTCTCTACTGTACATTCCCAGGCCAACCTTGGTTGGCTTTTGCTCAGAGTCCAGCTGGAATTTCATCCTGGCCAAGCTGTCAAAGAGTTTGGAAAGATGACGTTGCACCTGCAAAACGGGTTGTATAAATAAAGCAACCGAGATAGGACGAGCGGAATGAAGATCACTATACATGTCACAAGCAAAATCATGTTAACAAAATATCTTGGATATTTAGGTAGCACCACATCTTCTCAAATGTGGCCAACATACTGCCAACAAAAGCCTCTTGCTGTCTCTTGTAATACTTCCACCTATTTCTACGTAATTTAGAAAACAGACATGCCTTAATAAATCATGTTTCTCCATTGGGAAATCTTCCATACAGAGCAAAAGCATAGAAAACATTGAAACACCTCATGACTCCTACCCCAAATTTCCCTACATGTAGTGATGAGAAGTCTGTAGCCATTTCTCCACCTCATCCTATTCTCAGCACAACGTGGAGTTTTCTTCACTATGAACTTTCCTGTTTTTCCACTACTAGAAACTGATTTTGTGCTAGTGAAATATCCTAAATTCTCTTTCATGGAGAAGAAAGATCTTTATTTCTGCCTAAGACCTATGATAAACAGCCCAGACCTCCTATAGAACAACCATGTTCACCAAAAGCACTCTTCCAGAAGGAAAAGAATAATTCAGTTCTTTCCTGTTCACCTCCATCTGAGTCTGCAAAGCCAACAGGGAGATGCTGTGGGCTCTCAACATCAGCATCTGCCTGCTGGGAGCTGAGCAGGTCACCAGCACTTCTTCCAGACCACTGCGTAACACACAACTGCATCACTGCGCGCCCCACGCCAATGAAGGTGAGATTCTCCTAGGACTGACGTCCCCACAGAAAGGGGAAGCTCCCAAAGCAGTCCCAGACAGGAGCTGCCTCTCTCAATTACAGCAGAGAGGTAGAAAAACTCCCATAGGGGAGATGAGAAATGAGGGAAAGGGACCTGGGGGTCCTGGGGACAGCAGGGTGACCATGAGCCAGCACTGGGCCCTTGTGGCCAGGAAGGCCAATGGTACCTGGGGTGGGTTAGAAGGGGGTGGTCAGTAGGTCAGAGAGGTTCTCCTGCCCCTCTGCTCTGCCCTGGGGAGACCACATCTGGAATATTGTGTCCAGTTGTGGCCCCTCAGTTCCAGAAGGACAGGGAACTGCTGGAGAGAGTCCAGCGCAGCCACCAAGATGCTGGAGGGAGTGGAGCATCTCCCGTGTGAGGAAAGGCTGAGGGAGCTGGGGCTCTGGAGCTGGACAAGAGGAGACTGAGGGGGGACTCATTCATGTTTACAGATATATAAAGGGGCAGTGTCAGGAGAATGGAGCCAGGCTCTCCTCGGTGACAACCAGTGATAGGACAAGGGGGAATGGGTGCAAACTGGAACACAGGAGGTTTCACTTAAATTTGAGAAGAAACTTCTTCTCAGTGAGGGTGTCAGAGCCTGGCCCAGGCTGCCCAGGGGGGTTGTGGAGTCTCCTTCTCTGCAGACATTCAAACCCCCTGGACCCCTTCCTGTGGAACCTCAGCTGGGTGTTCCTGCTCCATGGGGGGATTGCACTGGATGAGCTTTCCAGGTCCCTTCCAACCCTGACATTCTGGGATTCTGCGTGAGATGCCCAATGCTCTGATGCTTTCAAAGAAGGAAGGGTGGAGGTGGATTTGTCCATCTAATTCTGACTCACTGACTCACAAAGAACTACAACCCTCCCTCTCATGAGCTGTGCTGCAAGCGGACGCAGCTTCTCACACACATACAAGCAGGGCCAAACCCTGGGAGGTGCTAAGTGACTCTGAGAAGCACAGGGCACTCAGCATCCCCCCAGATCACAGAATCATTTTGGGTGGAAGAAACCCTCAGGATCAAGTCCAGCCATACCCTAGCTCTGGCACTAATCCATGTCCCTAAGAACCTCGTCTAAATGTCTTTTAAACCCCTCCAGGGATGGTGACTCCAGCACTGCCCTGGGCAGCCTGTTCCCATGCCCCACAGCCCTTTCTGGGAAGAATTTTTTTACAATATCCAATCTGAACCTCCCCTGGCACAACTTGAGGCCATTAAGCGTATCTTGAGGCCATAAGCTTATCTCTTTTCAAACCGTAAGTAAACCGTAGAAACTTTTTCTTACATGTAGAAGCTTCTGGTCACAAATCCCCAGCTGCCCCTTCCCAGACCCTGTCCAGTCTGGAGGGTTCGGACACAACCCCAGCACTTGCTGCGATCCTGCTGCCAGAGCCCGAACGCACCTGAATCTGCACAAGTTCAGCACCCAGTTCACGAGGATAATGTCATTGTGTATTTAATCCTCCTTTAGGAATCATCAGACTTTGAAACTACATTGGGAAGGCTGAGAGTGTATCTATGTATGATACTGCTTGACATTTACTTTGATTTTACTGCAAATACTTTTGAATAACAGAAAACACCAGGAATTTCTTCCTACTCAACAGAGCATTTCAACACAGTATCTTTGCTTCCTGTGGTTTTTTTTTCCTCTTCATTTTAAATATCAATCAACTATGTATTTATGATACTCTGTGGGCTGAAATCACCCAGCAGCAGACACAGATAGAAGCAGCGTTAAAGGTTAGAGGTAAACAACAGCATTTCCAAATACACATGCAAACCTGCTCCATTCCTGTGCTCACATCAATACTGAAAATGGTGGAAAGCCTGAAGAAAGTGAAAATACTCGCTACCAAAAGACAGAATTAGGACTTTGTTCATCATCCAACACTCGCCTTTTGCTGTGAACGTTTTGACTGGTTTTATGCACCAACCTCTGAATAAAAGATGCGTCCCAAACAAGGCCAAGCAGAGCTGTGCAGGGGTGGGTGGCAACCCAAGGAAGTCCTGCCTTGGCCACAGCCACTGTCTGACCACCAGCTGTCTTACCTCTTCCAGGCTGTGTTCTGCTCTTCCCCTGTAAACAGGCCACCCCAAAGACCTTTGCATGGGGGAAGGAAGAAGTGGCTGACTAGCAGATGTCTCCTCTGCCTAAAAACAGAGACGTCTCCAAGCCCTCGGTTGTCAACACTGTCACATTTGAATGATCGGTCTGTGGCTCTTTCAACAACAGATGCTGTTTGCTGGCATCCCAGCTTGGGGAACCAAGCTCAGCAACAAGTTTTGGCTGAGATCCTCAAGAAATGGTTTCCCCCAACCTCACTGTATCCCAGCAGAAACAAACCCACTGTTTTTATGGTATCAAGAACATAGCTCTGCTCTGTGCAGTGCTTTCAGAACCATCTGCAAGCATCACCAGGGACAGATGGGACAACATACAGTGTGCGCATTGCCTTTCAGAGACGACAGATGAAGGCCAGCAGTGAAAGAGTTATTGTTAATCCAAGTGAGGGTGGGAGAAAAGGCACTCAAGAAAGGATAAGCTACAGCTGAGTCCCTAGACAGCATCTTCCACCCTGACATTACTGACAGCTGGAAAATGTGAAGGTGACATAGTGCAAGGCTTACCAGCTGTGCGTTGGTGCCATTGGAAAGAATATCCAATAAATCTGCTGAAGAAACAAAGTAAAATCTGGGAAAGGCCAATCTTTTCATGTCCAAATATTCAGCCAAAGCCTTCTCACACAGGGACAACCTGGGGAGAAGAGCAGAAAAATAGAGCCCAGGACAGGCGGGTGAATATCCTTTAATGTGTCGTGCTACAGTTTGGGTTATCGAGCAGATTCTCCCCTCCCATGGGGAAATGCCAGACATGAGCTGAGCCTGCAGGCTGGTCCTTTACAGCATTTTCCAAATAGATAACAAAGCACATAGTAACTCATAGATCTCTCTCCACTCCCAAGGGTCAAACAGACAAAGAGTCAGAGAATCCTCACCAAAAAGCAGAAACACAGGTGGAAGAAGAGGCTAGAAAGGCTTTGCAGTCTGACTTACTGTTTTAGACAAGCTCTCAACTGCCACAGGTGATTTCACACTAGGATGAAAGTTTCCAAAACTGCTTTTATTCTAATGAGCACATTTTAAAGCCTGATTCAAACCTACTCAGCTTTTTGTGCTTGTGAAGCCTGAAAAGAAACTTGTTTGCTCCGTTCTAAAATGAATCTCTCAGTGTTTACATGTTAAACTGCTGCTGAGCTTTCAAAGTTCATAAATAACATGCAGTTAGTCCTCTGTGGGGAACACGGGCCTTATCTGTTTAGGAAGTAAAATTAGATCTCTATTTTAAATGGATAGTTATTACTGACACAACAGCTATCACGTTAACTTGTTAGGTGTGTTCCAGGTAGAGTAGCTCATATGTTAGGTGAGAACTGTATCCATCTCTGGACATTAAGGTCTTTCTCAGGGAGTTTAGTTATACCATCTGTGAAGGGTACACACACAAAGATAATTTTGTTAATTAAAGCACATGGGATCAGCTCTGCTGCAGATATCCCTGCTTGGACTGCTAAATAGATATTTAAGACACCAAATTTGGGGTGGCAGTGAGGCCACATGTTATTAAAACCAACTGAGTGCCTAGCTTTGTATGTGTGCAAATCAATATTCAAGATAAGAGTTTGCACATACGCAAAGCCAGAATCCACCTTGGGGGCTTCAGGGTGATGGATCATGAATAAAAAGACTTAATGTGTGAATGCAAAGAACGCACAGTCCAGAAGGAAAGCCTTGGAGCACAGGTTAAACCAACTTATTAGAGCTGATCCCAGTCTCTGACAAAATCCTGGGACTGAAGTTGTACCTACCTACTCTGAATGTCCTCCAGTTGTTGGGACAGACCTGGTTTATTGGTGGCCTCAACCACATTTGGGGTTTTCTGAGTTTCATAGGCCAGTTCTTTAAAGTCCACATCAATCCCTTCAAAGCGTTTGGAGTCCTAAAAAGCAACACAAACATGTTCATGGTAAAACATGGATTTTGTGCTAAAGGTCTCCATCCTCTGGGTGCTGTCTTTGGGTTGAGGGGAAAACCTTCTGTCCAGTGCAGACAGGGACCCCTCCACCATTCCAGAATGGCTCTTCCACTGACTTGCCTGAAACTAGTCTTCAAACAGGCACTTGCCTTCTTGTCACTGTATCCCAAAGGGGTTGTGGATAAAGTGCTCCATGCAGGAGGCAATGTCTAGGACCAACCATTTTCATGGGATTTAATTCCCCTTGGAAAACCTCATAAATCTCTCTCTCCCATGTCCAGGTGAAGTACCAAGTTTCCCTGGCTGCAGCAGCAGGAGATGCTCCCACACCGTGGAAAGGCTACCAGCCTCATGTGAGTGCACTCCTCCCCTCCTGCTACAGCACAGGAATCCCAACACCCATCCACAAAACGGGTATGATGACTCTTGTAGAGGAGAGCCCTTCCTTGCCTTCAATGAGGGTATGGAAACCCCATGTCAGCACCGGAGGCCCACGTCAACAATTATGCTCCATATCTAACAGGGACTCTGAATTTCTGGAGCTAAACACTGAAGAATAAAGCAAGCTATGTTCAAAACATCTCTGCTCCTCCCTTCTTCCCAGGTCAGGCCTCCTAAGTGAGGCGGGACACTGAACAAGTGTTCCAAGCAGTCCAGGTAACACTTCCACGCTACCCTGTGTTCAGCCCCAGGAGCAAGGCTCCATCTGGAAGGTTGAGCCCTCCCTACACTCACGCCACAGATCCAGCTCCAGGTGAGCATCCCACAGCCTGTCAGCACATCCCCCCAGCCCTGGATGCATCCTGAGGGTGCTCAGCTACAGAGACTTTGAGCTTCAGTCTTTCTTTTACGGAAGAGAAGCTGCTGACTGAGCCACCTGTGTCCCTGGAGCCAAGAGGGCCCCGTGTCCTGGTGCATCCAGCACAGCACGGCCAGCCGGGCAGGGAGGGGATTGTCCCGCTCTGCTCTGTGCTGGGGCGGCCTCACCTGGAGCATTCACTGTGTGCAGGGCTGGGGACACAGGAAAAAAGGAGATAAAGCTACTGGAGGGTGTCCAGAGGAGGGACATGAACTTGGTGAAGGGTTCGGAGGGGAAACCGTATGAGGAGCGGCTGAAGTCCCTGGGTTTGCTCAGCTGGAGCAGAGGAGACTGAGGGCAGAGCTCATGGGGCTGCAGGTTCCTCAGCAGAAGCAGGAGGGGCAGGGCTGAGCTCTTCTCTGTGACAGTGACAGAACCCCAGGGAATGGCAGAAGATGTGCCAGGGAGGGCAGTGGGACATGAGGAAAAGGTTCTTCACCCAGAGGTGCTGGACACTGAACAGGCTCCCAGGGAGGGGTCACAGCCCCAACCTGACAGTGTTCAAGGAGAGACTGGACAACGTCCTCAGACACATGGGGTGAATTGTGGGGTGTCCTGTGCAGGGACAGGAGTTGGACTTGACAATCCTGATGGGTCCTTCCAAGTCAGGACATCCTATGGTTCTATGGTTCATACCACTGCCAGACAGCTACTGAGATGCAGACAGCTGCCCAGCAGGATGCAAATGTAAATCATGATGCAATTTCATACATGACATTAGATAGCTCCTGGATATTAAGAGCTTGCTGGCACATGGTACAGCCTCAGGGCACTGGTTATCAGCACCTGTATATATTGCCCAGTGAGCGAGGTGTGCCCAGAATCATAGAATCATTTAGCTGGAGGAGACCATTGAGATCACTGAGTCCAACCATAACCTAAATCTAGTACTAAACCATGTTCCTCATCTATACATCTTCCAGGGCTGGTGACTCCAGCACTGCCCTGGGCAGCCTGTTCCAATGCCCCACAGCCCTTTGGGGAAGAAATTGTTCCCCAGATCCAACCTCAGCCTCCCCTGGCGCAACTTGAGGCCGTTTCCTCTGCTCCTGGCGCTTGTTCCTGGGGAGCAGAGCCCGACCCCCCTGGCTCCAAGCTCCCTTCAGGCAGTTCAGAGATCAGAAGGTCTCCCCTCACCTCCTGTTCTCCAGCTGAATCCCCCAGGTCCCTCAGCCGCTCCCATCACACTTGTGCTCCAGCCCCTCACCAGCTCCATTCCCTTCTCTCAACTTGCTCCAGCACCACAAGGGCTTTCTTGGTGTGAGGGGCCAAAAACTGCCCCCAGGACACTCAGCACAGCGTGCTCTCTGAAGCAGATGGAGGAACAGTCCAAGCAGAGCAGAGTGCAGGGTTGGAGACAGAACAGTGTGTTGTCCAGGGGTCAATGGGCTGCGCACATCCCCTCGTGGGTGCTCGTCCCACAGTGGTGCTGTCAGCGATGCTGCTCGTGAACAGGGACGGGGGTCACACAGCCAACTGTGGGTCACTCGTGAGTGAAAGGCAGGTTCCTCCACAGGGCTGCGAGTGGTCCAGCGGGGCCAGGAACAAGCTTGGAAGATTTTCTAAATAATCAAGAGAATAGGGAATAAGACTGGAAGCTGGACTCAAAGACAGCCCTGAGGAGGTCACAACCCTGAGGAGGGCATCAATGACAACTCTGCTCAATTTTCTGAAGCTGAAGTGGGAGAAGAGCTGCTCTCCTGCTGCACCAGCACTGGAGGCAGGGAAGCGGATACTGCAAAGCTGCCTGGTCCAGCTCTGATTTGACAATTTGCACCATCTGAGTAATTATCTCCGTCTTCTCCCCTCCAAGGAAAGAGGGAACATGCCTGTATCACTGAAGGAAGCCAGCAGCCTCCTGCTCAGCCTCCAGGAACTCTGCATCTGCTGTGCAATGGTGGAGGGGAGGAAAAACAGTTTCTCAGCAGGGTTCAGGCACAACCAACAGTACAAAAACATCCTGGGGCAACACTGGGGAAACTGCTGTAGCATTAAGGGAGCCTCCAAGAAAGCAATGCAGCAAGAGAACAGTCCTGCTTGGGGGAACACGGCAATATAGACAACCTTCTTCTGTGTAATGGAGGCTCTTCTTCAACGCTTTCCACACAGGAAAAATAGGATTTGGGATTTCATACCTTAGGAAGCTGTGCCCGTATATCTTCTGAGCCTATGAATATGCTCTCCAAGTGAGACCACGTACGCTGCACTTCGAACCAGAGAGAAATGACGGAATCTGTTGTGGACAGCTTCCTCTGCCATATGGACACTTCCTCCAAGAAGAAAGCAATACATTTGGATGTCATTAAATTCTGCAGCTGCACCTGGTTGTCTTCTAAAGTTTCTATGAGTTCCTCGTCCGACTTCAGCAACGGGATGTTCGTCCGGGGGTGAGGCTCATACTGAAACTCCATGGTGCTCCAAGTCATTTTTAGCTCCTTCAGGACTTTCTCCATACTCATTTCTCGTACCGCTTTGTCCACAATGCCACGAACCTCATCCTCAAAGTTATGGAGGTTGAGCTTCAGGAGGTCAGCCAGCGCGGTGTCCGAGTCCATCACAAACCTCACACCCGTCACCTGCATCAGCTGATTCCAGTGCCTTTCCCTAATGGCGGGATTTTGAAGTTCTGCCACAGCTTTCAGGGCCGTCAGCATGTTCTTCACCTTGCTGTCCAGCCCAGTGAAAGCATCCCACGCCCTCACCTCCTTATCCAAATTCCGAATCTCTCTTGCAAACTTTTTACACTCCAGATCCATGTTTTCCACGTTAATATCCGCCCATTTGGTGGTCTGCCAGTCATCAAGGCAAGTGCCCACAAGGGAGATCATATCCCAGAGCTCTTTGAGAAGACACAGCTCCTTTCGGCACTGCTTCAGTTGTTTATAGTCTGGCACTATGACTTCAAACAGACCAGCTGATTCATAAATCGAGGTCATGGCTGACTCCATTTGTTTAATCTCAATGTGCTTTGTATCCAGCAGTTGATAAGGCTTTTTGGTGTCAAACCTAGAAAGAAATGTTTATTCTTCATAAGTGATATTGTAACAACTTCTAAAGAAAACATAAAACAAATGGTGCCTCTGAGACACAAAGCAGACATGATACATCTATAGTACCCATTGATGGTGCAGCCACATGGCACTGCTGACAACCCCTTTAAGCAATATTGTGCACTCAGCATCCAGATTGAATCTCTTTCTAACACCTTACAGTGTTTGCAGGGACAAAACACCCAGGGCATAACAGATACAACACCGTGAGCAGGTAGGAAATGTATGCAAGGGTTCAAGAACACATCCTCAGGACACTCCGAGATGATCCCATGAAGCTTTTCTTCCTCAGGGCTTCTCTGATGTTATAATTTCACTGTACCTGAATGGTGCTTCTTTCCGAAATCGCTCTCTGAATCTGTGTTGCTCAACATCAAACGCCGCACAGCTCTTGCGCACAACTGTCATTTCGTTCGCCTGCAGAGGAGCCACATGCTGCTTCACACCTATCGCCAGCTTCTTTATATTGTTCCATTTTTCTGGCAGCTCCTGCAAGCAAAATTTAAATGACGGTAGGCAGTATTTGCTATTTGATATAAGATGTGACTGATCTGTTTATGGACAATCACAGAACAGGAAAAGCAACAGATTCCATGCCTAAAACTGCAAGGAAGTTTTGTTGTGATGCAAAAGCTAAACACAATTTGGGATAAAACTTATCAGTTATCCACAATTTTGAAGACGAATGAAGACTGAGACTTTAAAACTGACTGCTCTGATTGCAAAAACATGTTAAATAACTTCAGAAGAAGGGTCCCAGACCAGATCCTGGGCTCCCAGGATGGCTCGGTGGTTGAGAGAGCACAGTTCTCCTGACACCGAGCCCAGCGGGACCCAGAGCTGGCTGGAGGCAGGAGGGTGGGCTGAGGATGCAAGTTCATCAGATCGTCCGGCTTCCCAGAGCTAATTAAGAAACAGAGCCTGGGAAATTTCCAGCCAGCTCTTAGAGCAGAAGATATTATGCCAGAAGGACTTCTACAGAGCTTTCTGGGGCAAATCCCTCCAGCCTGCCTGTATAATATTAGTACTAAATAAGACAGTTTCTTTCTCAGGACTGCATCCAAGCTGCTGGTGCACAGCACTGCTAACAATCCACCCTTTGCACCTGGGATTTTATTTAGAAAGAGATTTGATTTCTTCTCTTCTCACTAGACTTCTCGAGCCAAATCCTCACCCCAGACAGTGACACCAGCCAGGGCTCTGCTGTCCTCAAGTCCCACAGCTTTGCTCTCCCACTTCCCCAGGTACTGTGCCAGCCTACAGGAAAGACTTTGGGCTTCTTTTCATCCCAGTGCACATAGTTGAGAAGACTAATGGAGATGCACCAACACTATGCAAAGAAGCGAAATAACCTGGAGGCAGCAGAGGCGGCCAGAGCAGGGCCAGTCCCTCCTGAGGGGTCTCTTTCTGGCACTTCATGTTCCAGTCTCTGTAGAAATCACTATCCATGACCATAGCAGGGCACACATGGAGCTGCTTCCTTGTCCTTCTCATACAAACTATCAGCTCCAGCCCATCCATCTTCATGGCCATGGAGGGAGCGGTACCTGGAGGAACTTACTTTGGTTTTCCTACTGTGTACAGCAGTGAATGAATTATTCAACTATGTGTTGCTGTCACTTGCCAGAAAGAACGAAACTGTTTTGTTATCTCCTCCATCTGAATGGCTGCCCTGCATACCTCATTTCTTCTGTCAGAAAAATAAATCAGTTGTTCAAATCTACACGCACAAACAGGCACCAAGCAAGCAGCTCTTGGGCAGAGGAATCAGCAGAGCTGGGTTCCCCATAGCACCATTTTTTATGCTGAACTGAAGCTGCTGTAGCAGCCAAAACATTCATTTAATGCAGCTCTTCTGTTTTTCAGGGTGTCTGTAGGAATCCAGTTATCTTTAGGACCCTTACCCGTGTCAGATTTGGTGATACAACCATCCGTGGATCACGGCTGCACCAGCAGAAAACTGGGGGATTGCTAAACCCCGCTCAGGTCCCATCCAAGCCTGCAGCAGAGGGAGGAACTTCTCCCCAAAAAGCTCTGCCTTAAACCTGGTGTCCTACACAGAGCCCTCTGCACACAACGCCCCGTGACTAAGGGGTATCCATCAGTATGTAGCCACACGCTCCTCCACCGTAACATGGTGACTGCTGCCAGTTCCCCAAGGCTGGCTGGGCATCCCACAGGCTTTTCCAACCTTCACCTCATGGTCCCCTGTCCAGAAATGAGAAGAATTCCCCAAAGAAAAATTGATTCATCAGGGCCAGATGTGGAAAGGTGCTGAAATACTTTCATAACGTGCTCCCAGTGATGTCCTTTGGGTCAAGCAGATTGGGTGTTATAGACCTAGTGGAGGACTGAAGTCCTATGAGAAGGCGACTCCTCTGCCAACATTATCCTTCCCATCTCCACAGTTGCCAAGAACTGGCTTATTTAAAAATAATTATAATTCAAACTAATTAACAGATGTATTTGAAAATGCATTAATTTTTTTCAAGAGTAATCGCTGAGAGTTGGAGCAGGCAATTCTATGTTTTTCATACATAACAAAAGGCTTAATCTCTGCTTTAAAAGAAAAACCTCAATATAACTCCAAAATTTAGAGCTATTAAGGCACATCCCACAATAGTAAAATACTATCCACTGAGGCCCTCTAATGACAGGGAGTGGGGCTTTAAATATTCCTGCAATGCTCTTAAGCTCATACTCTTTGACGCTGGCTACTTGGCAAACCGCCGTGTCCACCGCAGCTTTTCACCCACCTCCAGTTGCTTATAGACTTCCTCCGGCAGCTCTTGCTCATACGTCTTCAGCAGTTCGACGGTTTGCTTCAGGGGCTCGAACATGGCATCGGTGACACTGTGCCTTTCCTTAACGGCCAGGAGATGCCCCATGATCTCCACCAAACCATCATAATCGCCTTTTTCAACCTTTTTGCTCAAACCTTTGTCAGCAGTTTTTATGAACTCGTCCAGGTCAGACAAGCTGTAGAACACAAAACAGGAAAGCACCAAATGAGAGCAGTTCCTACCGGAATCATCCAGGCAGCTGGACTGGCACGGAGAGGGAAAGGCCTGGCTAACTCTGCCCATCACATGGCAACATGCTGAGGGCATCAGAACCACAGTTCATGCTCACAGGGATCCATAGATGTGGTACAGCTTCCTGTGAGGAACGGATAAATGGGTTGGGACTTCACAGGTTGGAGAAAAGGCATTTGAGGAGCACAAGTCTTACGAGGAGCAGCTGAGGGAGCTGGGGCTGTTCAGCCTGGAGAACAGGAGATGAGGGGAGACCTGATCTCTGCAACTGTCTGAAAGGAGGTTGGAGCATGGAGGGGGTTGGTCTCTTCTCTCAGGTAGCAAGTGATAAGATAAAATGGCCTCAAATTTCTCCAGGGGAGGTTCCGATTGGGTATTAGGAAAAAAATTATTCACAGAAATGGCTGTCGGGCCTTGGAACAGGCTGCCCTGGGCAGTGGTGGAGTCACCATCCCTGGAGGGGTTGGATAGACACATAGATGAGGTTCTCAGGGACATGGGGTAGTGCCAGAGTTAGGTTATGGTTGGACTCTGTGATCTTGATGGTCTCTTCCAACCAAACAGATTCTATGACTCTATCCTATGATTCTATAAGGGAGACCTGTGAGCTCGGGTCTGTGGTCTGAAGAGAGTGAATTTGAAAGGACAGTTTTCATGTCATCTCTTCCAATACAAGAATTCAACAAATGAACCTGGTAGGTTGTAAAGCTACAACAAACAGGGATTCTTCTTCGCACGCTGCCTTATTTCAGAGGGTAAGTCTCTGCTGCAGAAGGATGCAGATGTTAAAAATTCACAGCGGTTCAGAAAAGCAACCGAACATTTGTGGGAGAAAAAAAAATCCATCCAGGTCTTTAGATACAAAGGTACAACCCATGACTCTCAAAGTCCTCAGGTATGAATGGTTAGAGACAAGGAGACTATTTGGGGGAAGCTTCCCTACCTGCTTCTTGATCTCACCAGCTGCTGGACACTGTTAGCAGAGCTTGATGGGCTCCTGGATCTTTGGTCCTTTCCATTCTTCCCTTCTCAAAACGCTTACTTTTGAAGTGCCCGCTTAAATTCTGTGGATGCTGCTGGACCAAAACAGAGCCCTAAACACTTCACCTATTAAAGACTAAACTGCTGAGTCAGGAGCTCTTAATAAGAACTCCTAAATGCCTGTTCTAACCTATGCAAAAACCTCTTTGCACAGGAATTATCGTGCTGAAAAGAACGCAAGAGATCACAGCAGCCACCACACGCAGCAGCCTTCACTAGTACATATGTCTGTAAATATTTCTTCGTAAGCATCCAAGCCCTGTGGCATCCTTCAGCTGCTACTACTCAAATAAATCACCTAACACATCATCCTGCAGAGACCAGGCGGCTGAGCAGCTATTCAGAGCAGGGAACACATGTTAATTCAAAACTTACATCCAAAGCTCCTCCTTTTTGTAACCTTGAAACTGCCTCCCCATGACTGCTCATGCCAGGCAACCCAAATTACTTTTTTTACAAAGAGTGCACTCAAAAGAGCACTGCATTTAGAAACGGAGCAAGTATCTCATGGCATTAATGCAGCTTTACTGATGGCAAATTCAACAAAATAAGCATAGAGCCCTAGAAGAGATTAGATTAGTTGGACCAGGATGAACAGACAAACAGACATCCTGTCCAACACCACACAGTAGGTCGTAGGAGCATCAGCTCGCAGGATGTCGATGGTACCGAGTTCGTGGAACTGTTTGCACTTTACACACTCAGCTGGACCAGCTGCTCCCAGCAGAGACGAGGGGATGAAAGTTAGCAGAGATGCGATGGAGCTGGCAGGGGGTGTGTGCCCCCTCCTCTTGCTCCTGTATTAGCCTTTTGCTTATCGGTGTGAAATGATAAAGCCCAGCCAACACAAGAGAAACCCACTTTGGTTCTGGGAAGAAGAGGTAGAACGGTTCCTACCTGTGCATGACGTGGTCCATGAGATGCTGCTTGAACACCAAGCTCCACCGTTTAATCACATTCAGCAGAGACGCTTTGAAAGGCCGAGCATCAACTTTCATCCAACTCTGGAAAATGCTGATGGGCTCGATGCGATTCACCTCCTCATAGATCTTCTCGTAGGAGTCAATCTGCTCTCGGAACTGCTGCAGCGTGGGAGGTGACTCAGGGACCCCGTTCTCTGCATGGGCCTCGATTTCTGCCGCAGTGAGAATGTGCCCGTAGAGGAGGAACTGGCGGAAGAACTCCTTTCTGTCCTCCCCGTACAGGTAGGAGTAGTGGTCGAAGGCACTGCGGTAATCACAGCAGGCCGCCATCACGGCCTGCACACGCCCCATCAGCTCATGGCGCATGTCGGCCAGGTCAGCCATGTCCTCCATGTCAGCCTGGAGAGAAGAGGAGAGGAGCTCGCAGTGATGCGGGGGCAGCGTGGCACCTCCTCACTGCCACACAGCGTGAGGGAGCTCCACAGCCACGGACCTGGTAGTGGAGGAAGCCGCTGTGCTCAGCCAGCCTGGGCACCAGCGATGAGATCCGGTAGATGTCGTTGAGAAGACCTTCCACCACGTCGTAGAAGCCGTCGTTTGTGCCAGGGTCCAAGGAGGGTTGAAATATCAAATCTGGGATCACCAAATCCAGCTGCACCTCAAACAGGGGAGGAAGCCCTGCCTTGGGATCTGGTAGGGAAGAACAGAGGTGCCAGGTTATTTTTGAAGGGGAGAAAAGTGATCTAGAGCCACCACTAACATCCCACCACAAGACACACACATGCCCCACAGGGACACCAGGCAGGTGGGACACCCACTCGCTGGGTCCAGTGACATTGTGTCTGCATACAACGCAGAGGGGAGGCTGCCAAACCAGCTGGTGTTCTGGTACCCACAGGAGATACTGGAGAACAGATGAGACACAAGTGATTTAAGGACCGGAAAAATGCTGTGGAGGGAAGCCTTAAAGAGACCAGGCTCTTCAGCTGATCAAAAGGGAGTCTGAGAGCTGAACAATTACAGCGCATAAGTACTTAAAGAGGAGAAAAACAACAGGAACCAAGAGGCTCTTTAATTTAGTGGAGAAAGGCATGAAAAAATAAAACACCAACTGGTTTCACAAATGCGAAATTATGTGCTTGTTTTTAACAAGATGGTGAGGAACTGGATGCAATTCTCCAGCTCAGTGTGCCTCCACATCCAGGAGGGAAGCGTTCTGAAGATGTGCTTTAGCTGGACACAGCTGCTCTCAGCAGAGTGACCCTCCGTGGCAGCCTTAGGCAGGAGCTCTGGTTTGGTGACCCCTCTCCTCACTCCTCAGTGATGGAGGTTTTTCTTTCATGTCTTTCATCCACAGAACCAACTCTTGAGACTCTCCACAAACGAAAGGTTGTGTCACCTTGATGCTTTGTGCATGGGAGGTCAGGAGATGGCTGATGCCCAAGAACAGACTTGGAATGATGCCTCAATTTTGTCTGTTCACAAATCCCAGCAAATGGTGCACAGTCATCTCTGTCCCTTCCCTTGAGCAAGGCTTTGCTCCAGTGACCAGGGGACAGAGTTACCCTCTGAGTCTGGAGGCTCCTCCAGCACTTGCTGTAGACAATGCAAGAGGCAGAGTAGAAAGACCACCACAAGTCAAAGCACAAAACAGAAACTTCCTTTTGGTGAGACTGAAGATGGTATCACGGCCAGAGCTGAGGAACCAGCAGTTACCTGTGTTTTCGAGGAGGTACTTGAGTGAGCACTCAATGGCAGTGAAGAATCCATCCAGAACTATCTCATCCACGTAATCCACATAGGCCTTCCAGATGTCAGATGCTGGGTCTGCAAGTAAGAGGCTCTGGTTTTCCTGGAAGAAAAAGACGACACTTTGAAATACAGCGGGGCTGAGTCTGTCCTACAAGAGCTGCCCACAGCTGAGGACTCATGGCAATGAGCACACAGGTACCAGCCCTGCGGGGGGTGAGAAACCAGACAGACGGATGTTGCTGCTGGTAGCATGGCCACAATTTTCTCCTTCTGTCAAGGGCTGCTTTGTCATCTGAAGCAACTCAAAATAATCACAAGGTAAAAATGGAGTGCGTGAGAGACTTAGCAGCCCTGCAACCTTCTCCTCCCTCTTCTCTGAGGCCAAAGGGCTCAAGGGTGCTTTGCAGACCTGGGCCAAAGGCTCATCCCAATGCATGAAGCCTCAGTCCTTGTGGCCTGTATAATGTTACTTTGGGTGGATGAGTCCTTCCAAGTGGACTGCTTACACCTCTGCCCTACAAATGGTCATCTCAAAACAAGAGAACTTTAAAATTCAGAAAAGGGTTTTTAAATAAACCAAGTGAAAATAGTTAAAGATTGGGATCAGAAGACAAAGGGTTGGCTTACAGCCTCCCTTCTCAGCTTATTGCGTTCCTTACCTCCAGGCAAGTTCACAGTCAGGAAATTCACGGTTTTCTAGGCCACAGAATGGCCCCATCCTTCTTGCGTCTCCTCTTCCACACCCACAAGACCAGCCTGGGTATCCATCCCCTGCACCTCCCAGGCTCTGCCGTGATCCTGTTCCGGCCTTGCTATGCCCTCTGAGGGCTCTTTCTCCTAAGCCTGCCAGGGGCTCTCAACACAGGCACGGGCTCAAAAAAAACGTAAGGTCCAGCTTGCAGTCTGCTGCCAGGGGTTCAAAGCTGGCTGTATTTCATCTCTGGGGACACAGGAGAGGGTGCCATTCCCAGTGGCATGGCAGCTTGGCACACATGAGATCATAGAATCATTCTGGTTGGAAGAGACCCTCAAGATCATCGAATCCAACCATAACCTAACTCCACCACTAACCCATGTCCCTAAGAACCCCATCTGTACATTTGTTAACACCTCCAGGGATGTGACTCCACCACTGCTCTGGGCAGCCTATTCCAAAGCTTCACAATCCTCTCTGTGAATTATTTTTTCCTAATATCCAATCTGAACTTTCCTTGGTGCAACTTGAGGCCACTTCCTCTCATCCTATCTCTTACTACTTGGGAGAAGAGACCAACCCCCTCCATGCTCCAACCTCCTTTCAGACAGTTGCAGAGAGCAAGAAGGTCTGGCCTCAGCCTCCTCAAGATAGAGTGGCATTGCCAATTGGGCTTGAGTCAACCCAGAGTTGCTGCTCCCCAACTTTACACATCAACGCTGAGTGATTAAACTGTTAACAGAGCAAGCCAGGGCTCTGGTGCCTTGCAGACTCACCTCCACATTTTGCTGACACAAGAGAAAGGGGAACTTCACAGGACTGAACACTATGGGAATGCCCATTTGAAAGCACCACCCCCTCTTCACCGTCCCATGCCCTTGTATTTGACAATGCCCCTTGTCACTGGTGTTCTACTGAACCTTTACTCCAGAGGCCTCATCCTGGTGCAAAAGGGCAATGCAAGCCAGCATCTCACTGTCCTGCCTGTGCTTGTGGGTGCACGTACCCAAACTCTCTGTGCTCTTCTCTCAGCAGCCTCAAGACTCACCTGCTCAAAAGAAGACCTGAACACCCAAGGGAAACACAGCAGACCAGCTCTTGGCCCCTTTGCTGCTGTTCCTCCAGGTTTGACCAGCACAGCAGGACAGAGGCATGGGGACATCCTATTTTGGGCCACGGTGCCTTTCCCTCCCCAGGACCTTCATGCTGCTTTGCAGTTGGTCCTGCCCTGTGAGCCACCAGAGCAGCGGTGCCAGCCCTTCTGCCTTGGCCACAGCCCCATGTTCTCTCCGGTCAATTTAGGAAGTGTTCCCATCTTTTGGGTGTAGCTGGAGGTGGTTGAGCCTGTCACAGCTGTAGCAGCAGGACAACGTGGGCATAGTAAAATCCTCGCCGTGGGTTCAGAGGGTACAGAAGTGGGTCAGAAGCCCAAGGCTGAGTGCAGACAGTGAAGTAAGGTGAGCAACAAGGGCTCAGTGTCCCAGAGAGGGTCAGCCCAGTCTCTCCAGAGTCCAAGGCCAGATGGTGACCCTCAGGAGTGGGCTGGACCTAAAATCCATCTGCCTTCCAGCCAAGGTGCTGTCCCTGACACGCTAAAACCTCTGGGCAGGTGAGGCGCAGAGATTTGGGCTTTCTCCTGCTCTGCAAAGAGGACTCTCAGCTCTGGCAAAGCCACTGGAAAAAACCCAGGGTTCAGACAGCAGCTTTTTTCTTGTTACTCAGCTTCTCCCTGGACTGACAGCGTCACCTCCTGCTCCCACAGAGGAACAACAAGCCTAAAGCAGAAAGGTCAGCCACAGCCAGCTGCCTCTCCATTTTAAGGTGAATATTTCGGAGGAGTTTTTCCTCTGAGCAGGATCCCAAAGCCTGATGCACGACTCCCCTCTAGTGGCTTCACAAGAACCAGGACTGGGAGCCAGACTGGGCTGCATCGGCTCCCACTCCTGCTCCAAACTCGGTGCCTGGTCAGCAGCCCCGCACACTCAGCTGTACCAGCTCACCCATCAAAGTATTCCTTAATCAACAACAGGTAAGTTTTTCAAATGAGTTAAGGGAGTTAATTTTAAGGTGAAGCAGCTCTGGACATTTTCACCAGAGCGGAGAGACACCCAGAGCCTATGAAGAGTCAACAAACCCCTGGAGAAGGTCCCCCCTCACCTTCACCAGCAGATGAATCCTCTGCCCTGACTCTCGGACAAGGCTGTAACGCCGTTCCAGGCGGTCCTGACAGTCCTCCAGGCTCAGCAGCGATTCTCTTTTACAATCTCTTCTCACAAATATGGGCGACGCCCACGATCCCACGATGGTCTGGATCTCCTCAACATTGTTTTTGGCTTTCTGTATCCTCTGCTCGAGGTCATGGACATCATCCATCACCATGGAGATGTGATCCCAGACACCTGGTAAAAAATGAGATGATTGACTACTTTTTTTCAGAGCTGCATGGCCAAGCTCTTGTGCACTCTCCATAAGACTTTTCCCCCACGGTTTCATGTATTTCTCACCCATCATTAACACAAGAGACTTACCACCTCAACCAAAAGAGTCACTTCTAGCTCCCTCCTACCCCAACAATCCATGGTACAGCTGCAGCCTCTGTTTTCTGCCAGGAGCACCAGCACCGTGGGGACGTCTGACACTTCCCCCTTTCCCGTACCCAGATTTAATCTGCTACCAGAGAGAGAACAAGGACAACAGGCTGAGTGTTCCTGCCACTGTCACTAGAGCAGGGACCCACAGCCCCACAAACACAGGCTGTGACAGCCCAAGGTACCAGCGAGGGCTGCATTTAGATTCAGGGAACTTCATCTGCAGGAAAGTCCCTTCATCTTTGTTGTGCAATGGAGAAAGAGTTTTTCAGCATGAGGAATTCTGCTTTGCAAGTTCCCAAGGGAGGACACTTGTTCCTGTTCATACCACAAGCCTGATGACAGAAATATATATTCCAACAGCGAGCAGTTTGCTTTCACCAAGAGGAAACAAATTGTCTTCCTCCATTCTGCTTTGCAGTTAAAACTGATCAAGCAAGAACACTGGTTAAATCATCCCAAAGTCACGGTGCACAAACCTCACCACTAACCACAGTATTTCATCTGGCTGGAAAGGATAACGAGGTGGCCCTGGCCCCCACCGGGAGAAGTCTGTCCCAAGCCAGATGGCTGGGCCAAGGGGTCCCAGTCCCTGCACAACTCAGGGAGAAAGCAGTGCCTTGGGGACACAGGGACATGACCACACAGTGGGTCACTTTGGCTGGCACGGGCAGGGAGCAGACTCTTCAACCCCAGCCTTGCCAGCTCTCACAAACCCCAATCTTGCCGTTTCCTCAGCATCACTGCTTACAGGGCAGCCTCTCTTCCCCAAAAGCCCAGAGGGAAGCTGAAGGGATCAGGATCCTGTCCCCAGCCCAAGCAGATCAAGGTAAGATGGGAAGGAGCAGGCAGGCTGGGGGCTGCCCTTTGTCTCCCCAGTGCTGGCTCTGCTGGAGAGTCCCCTGCCCTGCTGTGAACTGTCACTGGGAACCAGGTGATGGAGGCTGGGGACATGGGAGGAATCTGATGAGACCCAAGTGAGCAGGTTAACCATGAGCAATGTGCCCTGTGGCCAAGAAGGTTGATGGTACCTGGGCTGCGTGAGTAGGAGTGTGGCCAGCAGGTCGAGGGAGGTGAATCCTCCCCCTCTGCTCTGCACTCGTGAGGCCCCATCTGAGTGGTGTGTCCAGTTCTGGGCACCCCAGTTTAAGAAGGACAAGGAATTACTGGGGAGAGCCCAGCGGTGGCTACCAAGATGCTGAGGGGTCTAGAGCATTTTTCTTCTGAGGAAAGGCTGAGAGAGCTGGGGCTGTTGAGCTGGAGAAGAGAAGCTGAGAGGGATCTGATCAATGGGATCAATATCTCAGGGTGGCTGTCAGAGGATGGACCAGACTCTGTTCAGTGGTGCCCAGCACCAGGGTGAGGGGCAACGGGTACAGACTGAAACACAGGAGGCTCCATCTGAACATGAGCAGAAACTTGTTTGCTGGGAGGTGCCAGAGCCTGGCCCAGGCTGCCCAGAGCGGGTGTGGAGTCTCCTTCTCTGAGACATTGAAACCCGCCTGGACCCACCTGTGTGATCTGCTCTGTGACCCTGCGTGAGCAGGGGGGTTGGACTGGGAGATCTCCAGAGGTCTCTTCAGCCCTCACCAGTCTGGGATTCTGTGAAATCCTGTACGGCCTCTTTTGCCCTAACACAGAGCTAGCTCACCCTCCATCTTCCAGTTGAGTGTTTCTTCTGCCTTCTTCAGCTTCAAGTTAATATCCCACAGCTGCTCCTGTATGAGAGGGTATTCGACCTCCAGGACTGTCTTCAGGACCTTGTTGTATCTGTTCACCATCAGCTCCAAGTTGGCCGCCAGCTGCCGGTATGACTCCTTGGAGGAACAGATTTCTGCTGCCGTGGGTGGGATGGCTCCCAGGCGGCTGCCAGACAGGTAGCTCAGCTCCCTCAGCACCGACACCAGCTGCAGAAACAAGGCAGAGAGCTGAATGTGAGACAATCCTCCCCATTCACCTGGTAGACACCCTCCCGTCAATTCTGGGGATCTTAGGGGGTTCCTGCTGTTTTATTCACAAAGCAGTACGCTCTGAGAAGGGCCTGGACACCTCCTAGTCCAGACCATCTCCCTCCCATTGATCTTTGCCTCTGATTTGCTTCCCAATCAAAGACATATAGCTCTGTTAACTACCCAGCCAGCAAACCCTGTGCAGCCTCTAAAAGCCATGATGATCTCTGGTCTTCTCAGCTATCCTCATCAATACAGTCTTTCAGCAATACTGTGCCTGCAGGAGGAGGCACAACCAAAAGCATCTTTGAGTTGTGATGGAACGGGATTGAGTGGGTTATTAAACTATAAACCCAAGTAGAAGTGAGTCCCTGCAACAAACGGAGCAGCAAGGTCTTCCAACGCAATATATCACTTCTAAGACAAAAAAAAAAAATCTTTGCTCAGTTTAGTGGCTTGTGAGAGGGAAAATGCTCCTGAAACGGCACATTTTGGCTGGGTGACAGAAATTCAGTATATTGTATGGGCAATGGCAGGGGTGAGGAGTATCTACAATACTAAAGTGACTATGTCCACAATGACAAGAAGAGGAAAGAAAGACGGAGCGCAGAAGGGTGAAGGGAGCAGTTTGAGGAGGTGGATGGAAGAGGATGGGATGGGAGGAAGGGAAAAGCAGGGGATTGAGGGAGCAGGAGGCCAAGTGAGATAGAACCAAACTCCCCTCCCTTTTATGCACTGGAATGTCTGAGACATCCCCACCATGGTGTCAAGGATGTCTTACCCTCTTTCCCTCTCCTCCATGGAAGGTGAGCTCTGGAAGATTCTTTAATGTTGAAGGGTTGCAAATACATCCTCCCTTTAGGCAAAATGAGGTGCTCCTATCTGCTCTGAAGGGCATGAAGGGGCTGCTAAGCAGGCACCTGAGGACATGAGGCAGTCCTCAGTACGGAAAGCTGAGAGCAGCGCAGAAGCACTCAGAGACTGGAGCTGAGAACATGCTCAGCACGTCACAGGCTCCAAACCCTGGCACCAGGGTGAAGGGTGGAAAACATCCCCTGGGGCCATTTGCTTCCCACCTTAGCAAGGAGATTCCAAGGAGCTGGACAAATCCTTTGTCTGAGAGCCAAGCTGGAATGAGCTCTGGAACCTCAACACTTTTCTCTAACAGCAGCAAGTCCCAGGGAAAGGGGGAAGTGTTTGATGTTTTCCCAGGCCCCTGAGATTCAGCACCTCCGCAGCAAATGGCATTTCACATTTGAGAGGCCCCAGCTCTCATCAGGCCCCAGAACCTTTGAATCCACCTCTGCACTCTGCTGGCTTGGACCCTGCCTCTGCTTTGGGCAGGGGGATGGTCAGGCCTCCCTGTGCTGGAGAGGGCAGCCCTAGGGAACAGAGACCTACTGGAAGCCTCCTGCACCACAATTAAGGAAATCCAACAGCCACAACACTGAAGTAACAAAACAAACCTTTCCTGGGATTTTTATACCCTTTCAGGAAGCTCAGATTTCAGGTAAACATTACACGAACCCACGTCTGTAGGATGATGCTCCTACGCTCCCCACACCAGCGTCAAACCAACCTGCTCTGGAGATGTTGACACCAGTTAACATCTGGCTACTCACAGACTTTCTGGCTTTAATTACAATCTGCGCTGCTTAAACTGTAATCCTGATATTTTACCAGGAGACAGAGCCCACAAAGGGGATGGTTAATTCATGTCACCCATAACAGATGCTCCAGGGACCTCAGCAGAACAGATCTAGTAGCGATCCCACCAGACTTGCCATGCACGGTGGGGCACAGCTTGGAGACGTGCCCTCCAGCAGACAGGAAAGCTAGTTCTTACCTGGGGATCAAAATTAACTGTGATCAGTTTGGTTTCTGGATCTCGCCGGATAAGCGGTTGAGTAAGGTTGTACTGTGATTTTTCAGAGACTGTCTGGGACCAGTCTGCATAGAGCTTCTCCTGATACCTGCCGAAAAACAAACAAACAAATTAAAACATCCACCACGTAGCTGCCAAGCCCGCACACCAAGACATATAACCAAATAAAAGCCAAGTCCACTTCTGAGGGCTGAAGAACATCAAGGAATATTTAAAACCCACCCACACCACCTCCATAAAGATCTTGGCTTCAAAGACAAACACCTGAAAACCAGTGACAGCATCAAGTCAGGAAAACAAAGATCCCCCAAGTACCATTCTTAGCAGAGGATTCAAATTTGGGGACAAACATTCAAAAGCTCAGAGCAATCAGTTCAGTTTTAGCATCAAACATTAAGATATTAAGTGAGGTGCAACGAATCCCACTCCCACTTGTGGAACACACACATTACAGCCACGGTAAGTACACTGTGAATGGGCACAAGTGGATTGAGACTTCTGGTCAGCTCAGGTTTTCTACCACAGCATCTCCTACATCCAAAAGAATCTCGTTCCAACATTTCTGCTGGGCTGCACAGCCCCTGTCCCTCCCATGCAAACTCCTCATTTCAAGATATCACAGAAAGACTGTGGTGTGTAGCAAAGGATTCCTCCTCCTCTCTCATCACAAAATTCCTTCTGGCTTAGAAAGAGACATTCTCAGGCCCTGGGCTTGCAAATGTGCTGAAAGGTGGTTTAGAGAAGGAGAAGGAAATGGCCTCAAGTTGCACCAGGGGAGGTTCAGACTGGATATTAGGAAACATTTCTTCCCCAAAGGGCTGTCGGGCATTGGAACAGGCTGCGAGGGCAGTGGTGGAGTCACCATCCCTGGAGGGGTGGACAGACGTGGAGACGAGGTTCTCAGGGACACGGGGCAGTGCCAGGGTTGTGTTAATGGATGGACATGAGGGTCTCTTCCAACCAAAACAATTCTATGATTCTATAAGGTTTGGCTTTTTTTCATATAGTTACAGTCATGCCTGAGCCACCACTTACCTGTCGAGCAGCTGGATCATTTCTTCATACTTCTCTATCACCCTTCTTCCTTCAGCAGAGTCCAAGCAGCTGGTGGCACAACAGACAAGCTCAGCGTTACATTTAGCCCTGTGAGGCTGCAGTCTCTATTTACCCCTTCCCAAAACCACCCACCACCTTGCAGGCAGAGCCTGGCTGGGGATCTTACATTCCAACCCCACCATATCGCCCAAAACCATTTCACTGCACAAAAGCTCTCCAAGCCCCAGTGCGCCCTTTTGCGGGTGTTTGCATGGCAACTGGCAAATGAGAACCACGTCCTGGGGGAAGAACAAGGGCCCAGAGCTGCTGGAGGAACACTGGTCTCCGTAACATACTCAATGCTCCGGTGTTTGCACAGAGCAGGGCAACCTCTGCTCACCAGCCACCACTTTCTGAGGTCAAAGAGGCACAGAAAGAAGCAGAGTGTGGCTCCCGGCAGATGAAGCTCTTGGCGGTGCCCAATTCATGCCCCTCAAACCGAAGAGCAAAGGTGTCCCAGAGTGCGGGAGGCAGAGCCCTGGCCACGCTGCCAGGGCTGTACAGCCCAGGGAACAGCAGGCCAGAGGAATTCTTATCATGCTGTCTTTTCCCCACTGTTTCATCTACAATATCCAAGTTTTCCTCAAGATGGTTGTTGATTTTGGAGGACATATTGACAAAACCTGAATTAACTTAACCAAAAGCTGGAAAAAAGGAGCGCCTGAGCAGTCACCGCTGGGCAAGTGCTGAGAAACCTGCTGGAAGTAAACAAGTCCTCTGAGCAAATCCAAGTAAATCCCAGCAAAACCACTTTTGTTTCTCCTTTTTAATCCTTTTTCCCTTTCAACAGCATCATGTCACCACCGTTGCAGAGCATGTTATTAACTACTCTAAACAGAGGACAGAAAATCAGTGTGAAATGCAGATCTGGGTCCTTCATGGTGGACAAAAATTTGCCATTTAGGTTCAAATCAGACATGATAACTTGGGCTCTGTGCTGGGAACAGCCCAAGAGTTTGTTTCATTGCACCAATGTCTTTGCTGCTGCAGAATAACTGTGCACTTAAAGACACTTAATGGCAAGATACAGTGAGAGAAGGTTACAAACATGGTACAGTGACGGTCAAGTTATTTTGGTCAAGTACATTAAAAAAGTGGATCCATTTACACAGAATCCTGACCAGCACACGTGAAGCCATTCCTGTGAGCTACCAGGTGCAGTCCCTAGAACATCCTCAGTTGTCATAAGTCCAACACCGCCTTGCTTACGGAGCTCTTAAATGTTGTCTCATGTGGTGCCAGCTGTGAGTATGAGGCCATACTTCCCTGACACCATCCGTTATAACAAGCATTTGGGTGATAAATATACCAGCATTGGTTTCTTTCCTTGATCTTGGGAGATGGCTCCTTTGTTTAACGCTGAGAAAGTTTTCTTCTGCCCAACAAAATGCTCGTCTGCTCCCCAACATGCAAACCCAGCTCCATCGATCCATCTCAGCTGAGTCCAGCCCAGCACTTCTCTGCTATTCACAGTTTGGATGATGCCAGAACCAGGACTTGCAGCTGAGGAGGTCCTGGAGAACATGCTGAGTGGGATTGCAGCAGGAAAGGTTCTGATACCTCTTTCAATTGCAACCCGGGAACTATGTCTGAAAGCTGAATAGCCCACTGTGCCTCTTAATCGCTTCAAAACAAATCCAGTTAATGAGTTTCTTAAAAAAAATAATGATCACAAGGAAGCTGAAAAGCACCAGTGCAACCACTTCACACCTCTTTGACTAAGAATTATTTCAGCTATAACCATGGGATAATGTTCACCACAGAAAGAAAATCAGATTGATTACAGAGAAGATAGCAAGGTGGTCATAAAGCAACTTAGCTGGAACAGACACGCACAGATGTGGGATGTGCCTGAAGTGATCAAACGGCACCTGGATTCGCGCTCGCAGCTCCTGCGCCCAGCGCAGCGCTCCAGCCACCGGCGGCATGTTCTTGTGCACAGGGGGGATCCTGGGGAGGGCACATTGGAACAGCATTGGACTGAACACTGCACTTGTAACCCCAAAGATGCAACAACAGAACCTCATTTGCAGAAAACTGCTCTGATTTCCCAGCTTCCTTCCTTAAATCCAACATCTGCCACACTGATGTAGGTCTGTGACCAAGGCGAGTGCCTCTGGATCTTGAATAAGGAGCTGAGATCGAACGAGAAGCCCAGACTATGTCCAAACCTGAGCTGATGTGAGGTGTCCCTTGCCTGGGACACATTCCCCGCCCCTCACAAACACTGACATAGGGATTTCTGACCAGGAGTTACTTCTGTCCATCTTATCTAACAGCCACAGAACAATAACCACAAATTCACAGCAAATGATTCTCTCCATGATTCTCTCCAGTCCAGGACTTGTCTCGTTCCAGTATGATCTTTCTGAGGCAAGTAAATAGGTTATTGTTCAAAATGACACACTTGAATCCTCATAATCTGATAGAAATCCACCCATTCCCCCCTGTGCCAACAGTCACGGGGAATAATAAACTTGGAAAAGGCTGATTAAACCCTTGGTTACAAAGTCCCACTCGCATACTTTGCATTTTAAGCATTGTAAGGGAAACAAAATAAATTCATTCTGAGGAGCACATGAGTGGGTTTGCAGGTCCCATGGGGTGTTGGAGGCAGCACACAAATGTGGAGAGAAACCTCCTGTCACAGCCTCGCTGGGAGAAAAGCTCAGCATGTGTCTCCATTCCCAGTCACATATCATGCATACACATTTGAAAAAGGGTATTTTTACTCCTAACCAATTATTTGCTTTAATACTAAGAACAGAGCTTTCCCAGGCATTTCCATTGCCACTAGGAGCTACAGAGGCTGAAAACATCTGCAATTTGTAAAGTTTTGGGTTCCTTAGAAAAATAAATCATTTCCCCCCCAAATTAATCTCAATCAAACTCCCTGTAAAACCCATTTTACTCAGCACGTTCTACCTACCGAGCTTCAGCTCTGCCTGGATGTGCCGGGAGTAGATCAGCCTGGCGTGGTCCAGGGCCCTGCTGAACATGCTGATGAGGACGGAGTATTTGCCAGCAGCATCTGCAGCGACTACCGGTCGCTCCAAAAGGCTCCCGAACATGTCCAGCAGCTGTTGGGGTGAACACGCAGGAAAAGAAGAGGGGAAAAATTTACAACCCCGACTCCTGCAGAGAGATCAGCTGGGACCTTCCTCCCCAGCCCAGATGCTTCAATACTGTCCGCACCGATGGGCACTTTGGAAAAAGGAAATTTGCTCCCTTTGTTACGGGGCCTCTCAGACTTTCTCTGGGGTTGGACCACATTCCAACTGTTGTTCTTCAAATGCTTCAAGATTTTCTATTTTTTTCAAAAAACTTACAAAGATAAACACTGTCACTTGCTAAAGTCTTTTCTACAAATGCTTATATTGATTTTTTTAAAAAAATACCATTTATTATTTCTGCAAGATAGATTAATTGATAAATAAACCAGCTTTGTTTCTAGAAAACCTGTTTCCAAAACTGAAACAGATCCATGTATTAATAATATTAACAAATTGATACTAACAATATCAATTCTCACCAGGAAATCCTAGAAAAAGCATGATTTCCCCCAACTTGCAGAGAGAGACACAAATATATCTCCTGGCATCCAAAAGCTTTGTGAGGGACCCACCAGCCTGAGCATCCCAAACCAAGAGCAGCCCAAAAGCTACAAGTCCCACTGTCCCACCAGCAAACACCAGCCCCATGTGCCTGTGGCTCCAGCACTGCCTGGTCTCCTCAGCGTGATTCTCACCGAGCCGGGTGCCCTGATTTCCCTTTTAGGGAAGAGCAAGGGAGCGATAAACAAACCTTGAAGGCGTGGTCCAAGTTGGAGGCGTCATCAAAAGCCTGGATGAAAATGGTGCCCAGCCGACGGTCCATGTCTTCTACTTTCTGCTGGAAACCAAAGGCATCCTGCTCAAAGTCCTGCACAAAGGCAAAACACAAGCTGTGAGGCTGCAAGATGGCACTAGGAAGGTACCTGTAACTCCTCGATCCAGAGATGCCCTCTCTTATTCACCGTGAACTAAGCCACTCCTCTGGCCAATCTTCAGCCATCGCAACGTGGCAAAGTCCTCACGAAGCTTGAGAACATTTCTGTGCTGTCCCATGGCTGAGATGTTGGCCCTTTCTCTGGGAGGGACCCTTTGGTCCTGAGGGCTTTCCACAGCCCACATGGCACTATCTTCAGCCTACAGGCAAGATGGACTATTTCCACACCCTCTCCCCCACCACTTGGCCTGAAGACCACACCATCATCCAGAAAACCCACGGATGCACCTGCTGAGTCCCAAATCCAACCTACTTTCAAGTCAAAACAAGCCTGTGGTTCCATGGTGAGCTGGTTGTGAGTGAGGCCGTTTCAAAACACTCGCACAGGTTGCCCAGAGAGGCTGTGGAGTCTCCACACTTGGACATAGGTAATCTTGGAGATATTTCACCTGACCAGTCACAGTCCTGCTCTAGCTGAGCCTGCTTTGAGCAGGGAAGGTGGACTGGGTGATCTCCAGAGGTCCTTTTCAAACTCAACAGTACTGGGTTTCTGTAATTTCCATCATCTTCTTGCACTGCTTTTCTTGCTTCAATTGTAATAAATCCTTTGAACTTCAAGAGTAACATCTATATTTGTTTTCCTACACGTAAAAGAGTCCAAATCAAAGACTGAACTTGACAGTCCGTGACAGTCCTTCTGTTCTAGCTTGGACAAAACCACTAAAAATGAGGTCATGTGTCTCTTTTCCAAAGGACAAAGTGCAAGGAAATAGCTTTTACTATTGCTACTGCTGAGCTCCAGCAGATCCAGATGCCATGTTTTAGCTAAAAAAAACGGCTCCAGCAGTGGCAGAGGGTGCAAAACTAGAGCACTGAAAGAACAAACATGACTCAGAGTCACACAAATGGCCATGGGGTCACCAAACCCAAGCCACCTCCTGCAGAGCCACTGTCACCTCTCCTCTGTGCCTGCCCTGCTGAAGGAGGGGTGCTATGGAGCAAGCAGCTTTCCAGCAAGAAACACTGGGGACGTGCCACCCCCTGCAGAGATGTACTGGGAGCTGCAGGAAGCAAAGCACGAGCCACCCATCCCCACACCAGGCAGGTCCCAGAGGGCTGGGAATATTCCTTTAATTAAAGCACTACTGATAATAAAATAGAGCATCCTTGAATTCTGAGAGCCCCAGATGCCATGTGTTCATCTAGGCAGGAGCGAACACATCCCAGAGATGATCTGAGTTGGCCCTCATCAGGCAAACTACCTTGTTTTTCCAAAACTAAGACAGAGTCTTATATTAATTTTTGCTGCAAAAGATGCTTACTTTTTTACATGTATAGCTGCCTGGACCCTATTTAAATTGACTTTTTTATGAACTGTAACTAGGGCTAATTTTTTGAATAGGGTTCATATTTCAAGCATCCTGAAAAATCATGCTATAGCTTGTTTTTGGGGTAGGTCTTATTTTTGGGGAAACATGGTAAATACCAAGAGCAGGAAAGCAAAGAGATGTGGGTGTTGGTATAGCTCTTATACCTCAGCAAGCACCATGTACAGCAAAAGCTTGTGCATAACTCATGGAAATCCCAGTTTCCCAGCTGCACTGATCTAAGGTGCTGATCTAGCAAGATATGTTAGATACAGACGTGCAAGAAGTCCCAAATCTCTGCAGGAAAGGCCAGCGGCTCCCTGTTCCCTCCAGTACCAGATCAGATCATAATGAAAGGAGGAAAGAGCTGGGAAGAAGATAGCAGGAAACTGCTGCTTTGGAAACATGCACATGTTCCTGATGTTCCCGCAAACTGGTCCCACCTACCGTGTTGGTCAGGTCAAGACAGTCATAGGTTCGCTCTGAAAACACCTTGTATGCCTCCTGGAATTCCTCATACATGTCCAGGACCTGCTGGCCCAGGGTCTTCCCTTTAATCCCACTGAATTCAATTTTCTCCAGCTTCATCAAGTCCAAGGAAGTTGCCAGGAGATCCTTCAAAGTCAACGGAGGGAGACACAGGTCATGATGTTGACAAAAGAAGATGACAACAGTTGTCACGACAGAGTTGCACTTGCTGAGGGACCTTCCCAAGCACAGCGCTGGTGCTCAGGCTGGGTGGCAGGGATGGGAAGGGGGGAGCCTGATCTGCCTGTCCTGAGCATCAGTGGCTGCTCATAACACGTCCCTGCCCAGTGAGACCTGCTGCAGCCACTAGAAATACCATGACAACTGTAAAATCGCTTTTAAGTGTATTTAAAGGACAGATCCAAAGCAGGATATGAGACTCTTATATGTCATCCAGCATAGCTAAGAATCCCAATTTTATAGGTATTAACCAAGGACAGATTTCTAATATTTACAGGTACCCAAACTGTCCAAAGCTCCTGCGCAGTCAAACCTCCACGTGTCCAAGTGGGTGTTGCAGCACCTGCCCCGCTGGCCCTCTCTGCTGAGGTGGCACACGGGTCCTTCCCTTCCCTTCCCATCCTCTGCAGCCTGGCAGTGTCACCTCTTGGGAAAATGTCCCGCTCCCCCAGTGGTGGTGGCAGCACTGGGCAGCTCTGCTGCCATCCCACCTCATCTGTCTCCCTAGGTAGGGCCAAGTAAGGGCTGGTTGAACATCCATTGTCTCAGAGGACCAGGAGAAATGTGCACAGGAATGTACTGGTGGCCACTCTCTGCTTGCACTTGTCCTGGGGCCACCCGAGCAGGGCAGCAGGTTTTACCACAGACACGTAATATGAAACAGGGCAACGAACCAAAGGAAAGGGATCCTTCCCTCTTCACGTGCTCATGGGCTACCCATGCACCAGTGTAACTGCAGCTTTTATGAAAATTCGAAAACAAATGCACATATGCATTCATATTCACTTCGACACACCAGCACATCCGCTTGAACAAATACCTAGTAAGGCAAAAAAATAATGTGGAAATACCAGTTGTCCCTTGCTTTGTCTTGCAAGGTTGCTTGAAATGAAGTGATGAGGGGAAATTGAGACGGAGAGGGATGCAGCAGTTTTCCTCATTAACAGGCTGGTGTGCACTATGCTTTTAATTATTGTTTTACAGCTCACTCCGCAGGCTCTCCCTCTGACTCCAGATACTGCAGCTTCTACTGTCCCTGGAGTGTGGGACAGCCACGGAAGGAGGAAACAGACACTGGTCAAAACGCACAGTGCCCCAGCTCAAAACCTCCCCACTGGCTTTTGTCTGCAGCCCATATCCACAGTGTGCCCATGGCATCCATGGAATCCCAGCAGTCAGTGCCCCAGAGCCTTTACAGGGTCCCAGTAAACCTGTCACCAACACTGTCCTCATGATAACCTGCAGTTATTCCTGTGTCTATTTATATTCCTCTCTACACTGACCAGCATAATTTGGTTTATTTCACATCAAACCCTACTGGAAACCATCATTATGAATACTTTTAAAATAGGCACCAGTCATGACAGTTTTCAACATAGTTAATTAAGGAACACATAAAAGTATATGGCACATTTAAAGCAGTAAAACTGCAAACACCAGCAACCTGTACACTGGCCATCCAACCCTACACACTGAGAACGCAGCAACAATCAACAAAGAAATTCATTTGGGATGTGTGTGGAGAGCAGATGAATGTGTGTGGTTAGCCACGTGAGAGATAACAGGTACATGCAAGGTCTGTACAAGAGGTACATACAGTATCTGTATAAGAGGTATATACAGTGTCTGTATAACAGGTACATATGGTGTCTGTATGTCTGTGGTCTCCAGACACAGCCATGTGGTAAGGAGAGCATAGGGAGCTCCCACATTCACACTCAGACCTGCTCTCTGCAGAACATCTCCTGTGGCTCAAGGAGCCCTTGGCCACACTGGGAGCTCAGGGATGACACCCCAATGTCCCTGCCTCAGGTGACAGATCTGGCAAACAGGGACACCCCTGAGCCACAGCACCCCAGTTTGATGGACTATGAGGATGCGAAGGGACAACCTGGTGAGGAACGTGTCCCTGCTCCTCCCCAGGCCCACGTGGCACAGCCAAGGGGATCCTGCCATCTGGCCTCTCCAAGACAGGCAGGACCCAGCTCTAGGGTGTCGTAGAATCATAGAACCATTTCAGTTGGAAGAGACCCTTAAGATCATTGAGTCCAACCATAACCTAAATCTGTCTCTGATGGCACCAGGAGACCTGGGAGATTACATTGCTTTATTTACAGCTGTGCAAACCACACCTCCAGTAATCCTCCTTCTCTTGCCCCAACAGGAGCAAGGAGTCCAACGGGACTCCTGAGAGCAAAAAACACACCTATCAACCTGACCAGCTTACATATGCACTGAGCAGGACATAGTAAAACACAGTCTGAGACTCGCTGTAACAGGAGACCTAACAGCAAAAGAGTGGCCCCATTCCCTGGTATCAGGTGAAGCTATAGAAAGGAAAGATGCCAGCAAGTGATCTCCTGGCTACAGAGTTCTCCTGACGGTTTGCAATGTTTTTCAAGACCAGAGTCTCACCTCCACCATCTCCAGTCTCTTCAGGAAGGTGTCCAGCCTCGCAAACACCATCGTGGAGCTGAAGTCCCACTCCCTCACTTCTTGGCCTGGTTCATAATACATGTGCAGTTTTTCCCTTCTCTCCTCAAATGCCTCTTTGAACATGTTCAGGATACCGAGCACCATTCGCACCTTGCCCAGGCTCTCCTCCATGTCCCCTTTCAGAAGGTCTTCTGGAGACAGGTACACCAGGGCCTGGAAGAGCAAAATCACACCTGAGAGGTCACTTCTGCCATCATGGAAAACAAGGACTTCTTGTGTTGAACACATTTGAACCCGTTTATTAAGTTAAATGTTGCCTAAAGAATCACTTTTCCAGGGAAGGACAATAGGAAGAAGGGGAGAGGGGACACAGGGGACTGCAAACACAGGCATCACAGCCACAGACCTGCTCAATGAGAAGGTTGCAGATCTCCTGGAGCAGCACCACTATCCGCACGGGCATGTTGTAGTGCTTGGAGGTGACCCAGATCAAACACACCACGTGGAGCAGGGGGAGCAGGAAAGGCTTCCCCTCGCTGAACTCAACCCTCTCTACGTCTTCCAAGCGGCGCTTGAGGGGTGTCAGGTGCAGGTGAACGTCCTGAGCTTCGGTCAAAGCTGTGTTGAGAGACGTGAGAAGCGGTAAGAACCACCCAGCTGCGGTGTGCTGGGTTCCCAGCTAGGTGCTGGCCTCACCACATGGAAAAGTGCCTGGGAAAAGAAACTGTCCTGACAAGCACTGAGCACCCTCAGCCACCTGTGTGCTGCAGGTCACTCACTCGTGAACATCACTCACCTGCGGCAGTAACCAGAACAGAAATAAGCTGATGTGATGGCAGGGGACAGGGAGCTGGGACAGGGCTTCGTGGAGAGCCTGAGTCCACAACTGCTAAAAAGTCACACGGAATTTGCCCAACAGCACCAAAAATACAGTGCTGCCATGGCTGTGAGCCATGGCCTTGCTGTACAGCACGACAGGCTGTACAGCCTTGGCCTGAGCCCTTTTTAGCTCAGTTTTGGCTCAAGCAACTCCTTGTCCAGTGGGCAGATGACGACGGCCCCACTAGTCCTGACTGTAATAGAAAACCTGTCAACAGTAAAGCAACTGATGTCTGACTCGTCGAAAGCTTTAGCTTAGCTCTGTACAGCTGTGTGGTTTTACCCTGAAGAATTACCCCAGAGCGCAAGCATTAATAAAACCAGATCGTTGTGCAATTAAACCTGTGGACCAACAAGAAGTGACAGAAGTGCTTGAATGCATGCAAAAATAACCCCTAAGGCCCAAGACCAAGGAAGAAGAGACTCCCACTATCAGCATCACCCTCCCAGCAAGTCCACCAACAGCAGCCACACCAGTACAATGCCAGGGAAAGGGGCAGAGACTTAAAAGCAGGTGCACACAAATCTGAACTGCGCTGTAATGGAAATTAACAATTATAGTCCAAATTATCCAATTAGGGTTAGTATCGCTGTAGCCGGATTAAAACCAAATATTTGTTGTATTTTGATTAAACCCTTAAAGTATTAATTAGTTTAACAATGAACCCTTGGCTCCTTATATAAGGGGTGTTTCTCCAGCCCATTTAAACTGCACAATGCAGAGTGTGACACAGATCCTTAAGAGATTCAATGTTTGCACGTGAAGTGGTGAAGAACAGTGTTTTCTGCCAGCACGTGCACAGCTAACACAGTCTAGATGGTTTCATTGTGCCAGAGAGCAGCTGGGTTGGACATGGATGTCCAGCTGTGTTGGTCTGCAGGGACAGACCAGCAGGACTACACTGTTTTTCACTACAGACAGGGATTTGCAATATTTCCTTGGGCTGCGCTCAACTCCCCTAAGCAAAGCAAAGCAAGGAAATTCGGGCTGCAGTGGCCAAAGCCTGAGAAGCAGCGCTCTAACAAAGCAGTCTTAGGTACAAGATCTGTCCTCTTAGTCTGAACTCCCATTCCTGCATAATAACACCAGAGGAGCTGGTGGAAGTTGAGGTGAGTCCTGTTAGAGTAATGCAAACACTTTATTACAGCAGAATAAATTCCCAAACCCATTCACCCTGAACTTTGGCAAGAGTCTGGCTCAACAGACCAGCGATGGAGCTTGTCCCAGCCTGGAAACAAAAGCCTAGACTCAAGCACAAGCAGCCCAGTCTCAATTCACAAACTAGAAAGATTTGGCTTGAAATCAGTCACACCAGGCCATGAAGAAAGGCCAGAAGCCAGCACTGTGATAAAGTTGCCCCAGCATCTCACCTGCCTCAACATCCATTAGCATGGTTTTGAAGGCTGGGATGTAGCTGCTCTCAACTCTCTCCAGCAGCTCCATCATGTTCCTGACCTTCCTCGTTGTCAGCTGGTTGTAAATGCATTCCAGGTCATCACACCTACAGCAACCGAGACACAGAATCACAGAATCAGTTGGTTGGAAGAGACCCTCAAGATCATCGAGTCCAACCATAACCTAACCCCTGGCACTGCCCCGTGTCCCTGAGAATGTCATCTCTGTGACTGTTCAACCCCTCCAGGAATGGTGACTCCACCACTGCCCTGGGCAGCCTGTTCCAATGCTTCACAACCCCTTCTGGGAAGAAATGTTTCCTAATATCCAACCTCAGCCTCCCCTGGCGCAACTTGAGGCCGTTTCCTCTCATCCTGGCGCTTGTTCCTGGGGAGCAGAGCCCGACCCCCCCTGGCTCCAAGCTCCTTTCAGGCAGTGCAGAGATCAGAAGGTCTCCCCTCAGCTCCTGTTCTCCAGCTGAACCCCCCAGGTCCCTCAGCCACTCCCATCACACTTGTGCTCCAGTCCCTCACCAGCTCTATTCCCTTCTCTCAACTCACTCCACTACCTCAAGGTCTTTCTTGGCCTGGGGGGCCCAAAACTGATTTGAGGTTTGGCTTCCCCAGCGCTGAGTACAGTGGGACAGTCATTGCCCTGGGCCTGCTGGCCACACTGTTCTTGATGCACACCAGGATGCTGGTGGCCATGTTACCCACCTACACTGGGCCATCAGCTGTCCCCCAACATCATCTGTTTCCCCTGGGCCTGATTCAGGGCTTCCTCCAGCTACACATGGACTGTGGAAATGGGAGCAAGCTGCATGAGGCACAGACAAACCCTACAGGACAGAAAGTGCTGAGTTCAGCATGACAGCAGCTCTGCTACTGACAGAACATCGCTGAAAAAAAGCCATCGTGTTTCTGCAGGCATTAGCAACAGCTCTCCAGCCAGCAGGGCTTTGCCCCGAGTCAGCCTGAACCAGTACAGCACAAAGGTTTTCAAAGGGCAGGAGGAAATACCACTCCCAGGCTCCTGAGCATCTAAAGCCCCTCTGGCCCTGACAGATGAACAGCAGCCAGCTGAGATGCACCATTTCCAGACAGCCCCCAGCAGGTGTCCACCAGCAATTACTCCTGTGGATGGCTCCTAGTGAACAGTGACGAAAGAGTGCCCAGAGCGGGTGTGGAGTCTCCTTCTCTGAGACATTCGAACCCGCCTGGACCCACCTGTGTGATCTGCTCTGTGACCCTGCGTGAGCAGGGCTTGGACTGGGGGATCTGCAGAGGTCCCTTCAGCCCAACCAGCCTGGGATCCTGTAAAGGGCATTTCTGAAAAAAGTCCCTTGAGGTGTAGCCCCTGTGGTGGGGCTAAGTTAAAACACAGCCAGCTGCCCAGTGACCTCCCAGGCACTTTGCAGATCATGATGATTTTCTGTGCGGGAGCAATTTTCCTTAGTTGAAGCCTACATGAACCCCAAGTGGCCTGTTCTTCTCAACTCATGGAATTAGCAGCTCCACCACCAGCACTCTCCCTCTACACAAAACCAGCACCACAGGGCACCATGCACTGGCCAGGCTGCTCTGGGTACCTGTTCTTCCAGAACTCCAGCTCCACCTTCGGGTTCGGATTGCTGCCTTGCAGGAGAGGCTCTGAAGACTCTTTCTTCAGTGCCTCCTGGATCTGGTGGCTCCAGTCTATGATGGCCGACTCCATGGCATACACCAGAGATTTATCTATCCGTTCCATGCTGTAGTAAACAGAGTACGTGATTAACTTTGTTGATGTGCATTGCTCAGTTGGATCTACTTCCAATGGCCGTGTGGGCAGCTGGATTTTACAGGGTTTCACATTTCAAAACCACAAAACAATCAAACCCCATAAGATTTTGTCACTGGTTTAATATAGGAATTACACTCTGGAGAAAATGGCTGAACGTCTGCAGCAGTGTGGGCAACAACACTGTTCATAAAGTGAATGGTGGAAATGAAGAGCCAGTCGCCACCTCTCTGCACAGCCAGTCATTGTCACATCAGATCCATTCAGGTTCAGGATCTGACCTGGAGACTCACACATCCAGCAAGATTCTCTCTCCCCATACCATTCTCCCTCAAAATATTCTACATCCCTGCAGTCATTAACTCACTTAATTCAGCAAGAAACACCACCAAGTGGGCTGGGAAGCTGAGGACAGGTCACCCCACTGCCTTGGAAGCAGTAACTTCTCACAAAATCCCACCCGCACCACGTCCTGTCTGAGGAGTGATTCATTCCACTGCACCCACACATCTCCTGGGGTTCCACAGGGGCACGCACGCAGCCCAGACACGATGACAACTTGATGTACAAACGCATCTGCTTCTCTGGACCTTCCAGAACCTGTTATTTTGGGGTGGTACTCACGATTTCTCATTTTCCAGATCAATGTCCTCAATTCCCTCTGAGCCAGCTGGGAGAGGCAGCAAGGTCTTGCCGTCTACTTGGCCAACAACTGTGAAAATGGTACTTTTGAGGTTGTGGACATGACGCACGATGTCTTGTGACACCACTTGTGGCCAGCCCTGATGGTTCTTCTTGTTCGTTAGGATGGGCACGATCACCTACAGCGGGAGTCACGGAAGACCAATGGAGAAAAAAGTGCAGCAGGAGACGGACGGGCCACCAGGCTCTGAGGTCTGTGCTTGGCCAAGCCTGGAGACCCATATTCATTGCTGTCTCAAGCAGTTCCCATGTGAAATAGAGGCAGCTGATGATGAATGGGCATCTCTACAGGCCCACTTTATACAGCAGAACACCCTTTTCCCCAAATCCAAGCAGCCAAGGAGGGTGGAAGCCAGTAGGCAAAGTGAGCAGCCCCATCCCCAGGCTCTCCCAGCCTTTCAAGCCCGCAACTGGAGATGGCCCCATGGGCTGCTGTCCCTTGCCCTCACAACTGTCCCCGGTGCTTGGTCCCCATGTCCCTGCCCATGGGCACAGCCGTCAGGCTGCCCTTTGAGCCTGCCAGGGCTGGGCTGAGCTCAGTGTGCTGCAAGGGAAGGTCTGCTGGTACCCCCTGGGATACACTGGTGGTGAGGGTCCCCCAGGTCCCAGCTGCAGCCCACCAAACAGGAGCTTTGCCTTTATCAGCACTTTTACTGACCCGGCAGCATGGGGTTGTGGGGCTGGTCGGGGTTTGCCCAGATTTGAGCTGCTTTTGGCTTGTTTGAGCTGTGACAGCAACACCGTGTCTGTCACCTATCCTGGCTGGCTCTGCACTGGGACCAGCCTGTGGCAACAGCCTAACAAAGCCAGGTTGTCCCTAGTGACAAACAACAGCCCTTTGTGTTACTGGACTCAGGGTGGGGGTAGGGGAGGGGGGGGAGGTGACTAAAGGCATAAAAATAGCTGCAAATGGACATAAAATTGAAACGGAATAAAGCAGCTCAGCACCTCCATGGTGCTGTCCCAGGATGCTGAAGACTCTTTGGAACTGTGGCTGGCTCTGTAGACCCGAAGAAGACCCGACCAGCCACCTTCGTGCCCAGGGAGCCGTGGGAAGGGGGAGCACAACCCCAGGGAACACACGGGCAGGTGCTGACGAGTTCACCTTCAGCAGTTTTAGCTGCATTATTAGCAAGATGTGTCTCTATTACTTAAAGCATGTGGACTGCTAATGCCAGTGATGTTGTAACCAGGCAAATGATAGCCGTTCATTTTCTTTCTGACTGTTAAAATGATAACTGGACTCAGGATGAAGCCCCAGCCCACAGAGCAGGTGTGTTCCCTTCGGCACCGCAGGAGTGAAGCAACAAGTGGACAAGGTCACCAGCTGTGACCCCTCACTGAATAAAGACAAAGTGTGGGCAGAGGAACACACGACCCCAACCCCAGGAAATTCAAGACCTTTTTCACCTTCACGCAGACCCACCCCATCTGCCTGACCCAGCACCACCGCTGCTTTTGCCTTCAAGTGAAGCTTGAGAGGAAAATAGGATGAGAACCAGGCACAATCTGCTCCCTGCAGAAATACTGCATGTCTGCACAGGGGAGAGCAAAGCCTGCAAACACGCAGCTGGGACGCACAATCCCGGCTCCCAAAGGCATCCAGAAAACAGGATTTAACAGGATCTGCCAAAGTGTTCCTACCCCACCATCTACCCATAGCAGACGGTGCTTGCAATGCTATTGGCCAGCCGTGATGCAAAACCACTGTTTGTGCAGACTTCGCAAGACCACGGGGCTCATCAAAACAAAAGCTACCCGTATAAATAATGTGTTTTCTCACAAAACCAGGATAACCAGTCTGGCAGCCTGCTCTTGGGAATCCAATCTATCAGTCACCATCTTAATATACCAAACATCATGATCAGAGCTTCTCAAATCCAGCAGCTCCTCTGCTTTCCCATTACAGCCTCATTCCTGAGACTTCTCCCGGTGAGGAGCCATCAGGAATAAACCGAAACAACATTGTCTAGTTCAGGCTAATAACACAGCAAAGCAAAAGCACTCGAACCTCTTGACGATCTCTTTAAGAAAACATCAGCCCACCTGAGATAACCCGACACTGAGCTACAGGAGGCTCCTGAACATCACAAAACACTTTTTCACTATGAGAGTAATCGAGCACTGGCCCAGGTTGCTCAAAGAGGTTGTGAAGTCTCCATCCTTAGAGATAATGAAGAGCTACCTGGACATGGCCCTGGGCAACTGGCTCTGGATGGCCCTGCTTGAGCAGGGGTTTGGAGTAGGTGACCTGCAGATGTCCCCTCCAGCACCTGTGGGTACATCAGTCCCACAAGGACCCCACTGATAGACAGAGCTGATGTGGATCAGCATTCAGGTGGTTTATATGAGTTCTAAAGCCGTCCATGGTACTGCAAAGGGCAGAGTTAAGGGTACAAGTGCATCAGCAGAGAAGGGAGGGAGGCCAAGGAGCCTGTCTGTAGGAGGGGACACCTTCCCCGCTGCCATGTGCGAGGGGCACCCGGTACTCATGGGTGCCAGGGCTCCCTCTGCACCTCCGGGGCTGCCCAGGCCTCACAGGATCCCAGCCTGGTTAGGTTGAAGGGATCTCTGCAGATCCCCCAGTCCAAGCCCTGCTCACGCAGGGTCACAGAGCAGATCACACAGGTGGGTCTAGGCGAGTTTCAATGTCTCAGAGAAGGAGACTCCACACCCGCCCTGGGCAGCCTGGGCCAGGCTCTGCCATCTCCCAGCAAACAAATTTCTCCTCCTGTTGAGCCTGCCCCCGTGGCCCCTCATCCTCACCTCCTCCACGAGGGCGGCAAAGTGCCGCAGGGCATCGGCGGGCAGGTCCCCGCAGAGCAGCTCCCCGGGGCCGGCGCCGGGGGCCCGCAGGAAGAACAGCCCCTTGCGGCGGGCGGCGGGGGGCGGCGGGGGCGGCCCCAGCTCCAGCTCCCCGGCCGGGCCCCGCCAGAGCAGCAGCGCCGGCCCCGCCGGCCCCGCCAGGAAGCTCCGCAGCAGCGGCCCCGCCGCCTCCCCGCCTGCCCAGCGCTCCCAGCGCTCCGCCGGCACCCCCAGCCCCCGCGCCGCGCACCGGCACAGCCGCTCGGCGCCGGGCACCGGCTCCACCGCCTGCTCCATCCGGCCGGCACCGGCGGGTGTTTGCGGGGAAGAGCCGCGTTGCCCGGGGGAAGGGACACTGCGAGGAGCCGGGGGCGGGCCGGGGCGGGACCCAGCTCGCCTGGGAGACGCAGCTGCCCCGGGCAACCACGGGTATCAACACAAGCTGGGGATGGAGGGCCTGAGAGCAGCCCTGCGAAGGACTTGGGGGTGCTGGGGGATGCTCCCTCTGGGGGGGGTCTGGATACCACTGGATCCACCTGGGCACCCCCAAAGTGGCTTTTTAGCACTTATTTTTCTCCTGAAAAAGCAAACACAGTGGGGCTTTCTCCCATCCTGCCCCATGGAACCCCACTCAGACCACACCAGTGCTTGGTTGCCCATCACCATTTATTGCAGCTGTTGCCTGCTCAGCGCCCAGGGCAGTGGGACCGGGCCCGAGACCCCCATCCTGCCCGGCTGTCAGGGAGTGATTCACTGCGGGGGGTGGAAACTGGGGATCCCGTACCCCTATATATATGCTAAACCAAATTATTCGGTTGCAAGCAGTGGTTGAAATAATAAGCAACCAGACGGCTGAGGCACCGAATCTCATAGCGAGACAATTGTCTCAGACCAGAGCTGCAGTGTACCAAAATCAGGGAGCGTGAGATTGGCTTTTAGCTGAAGAGAGGGGGGCGTCTGTGGGAAACTGAACACTTCGGAGTGTTGTTTGGAAAGAGATAACGATGGGGAAGCCATAATGAAAATAGCAGAGGAGATAAAACGCGTTGCACATGTACCAGTACAGAAGTGGAATTCTATACTTACTAGCCATTGGTGGGGTAACTTATTTGGGGGAGCCTGGTGGAAGAAAATAGGCTTCATGATAGTATGTGCATTTCTGGGTTTACTGTTTGTGCCACGTACGACCCCGTGCTTTGTTCAGTTAATACATTCAGTAGTCCAAGTCCTCCCCACCCCCCGCCAGCGAGTTCGCCTCCCCCCCGGGAAGCCGGGGCGTCCCTGCCGGCTCCGTGCCCGGGGTGGACGGGGGTGGACGGCGGGGGGGGGTGGACGGGGGCGGGGGGGGCACGCGGGCGTCCCGCGGTTTCTCAGCCCCGCTGTCGGAGGCCTAACCCCCTCACCTGCCCGTGCTGCCGCCTCCCGCGCTTCTTCCTCGGTGGCTCGCTCGCTCGGTCCCTCGGCCCGCTGCCCGCCCCGGCCGCGGGCTGAAGAAGAAACCGACCCCGCCAGCGGCTTTGCCTCCCCCCGGGGAGGCATAGAGACACCGCGTCCCCGTCCCCGTCCCCCCGTCCCGGCCCGCCTGCCTCCCTGCCTACCCGCGCGCGGGGTTCCTCGGCCGATCGGCAAGACGCTCCCGCGCTGGCCTCCCCGCGACCGCCCGCCCGACGGGCTTGACTCCGAGCGACTGACCGTTGGGCACCTGGCGGGGGGCAGGGGGCCGGTTGCCGGGCGGCGGGGAGAGCGCGCATGCGCGGCGCGCGCAGTTGCCGACCCCCTCCGGCCCTTCCCGCGGGTGGGCCGGAGGGGGCGGGGGGCAAGGCGAGGGCGGGAGAGACCGCGCTTTGGGGTGCGGGCGGGGCGGGGGGTGTTTGTGCTCGCCGTGCAGTCTGAGCCGGAACACGAAGTGAAATTATACGGCGGCGGCGGCGGCGGCGGCAGGTGCGGGTGGGGGGCACGACGACAGCACCACGACCCCGCCGCCCCTGCCGAAATAAACCCCCACCAAAAAAAAAAAAAACACCGCCACGAAACCCGCATCCCCACGCCACGCGCGAGCCCCGAAACTCCAGACACGGACTCGCCGAGCGTGTGCACGGATCGCGAGGGTCGAAAAGCTCGACTCGTAGAGTCGCGTACGCTGTCCCGCAGCCACCCGCGAGAGGCTCGCTCGGTCGCGTCCAGCTCCTGTCCCTGCGTAGGACCAACCGCCCCGCCGTTCCGGTTCAGTCCTTGCCCGCCGGTCCCACTTACTTAGACTAAGCCTAAAATGCACAGATCTCTCCATAAGGATGGGTTTTATACTCTACTTCCACAATCTGCTGGCAGTACAAAAGAATAAGCGGCAGATCTACTTAGGCTGAGTCACGGTGCTTTGCTCCTAAGACCATGCATACCATGGGAATATTTCAGCTGCATGTCCCACCCCAACCCCAGAGAGCAAGAGCTCCAGGAACAGGTGGAGAAACAGGGAAGAACACTGCAGTGCTTCTGAGAAATAAAGCAAGGACAGAAAGGCAGACGGGCATGCTGTGGAACCTTCTCCTTACCCGGCTGTGCTGCTGCCACTCATGAAATGACACTGTAGAGCAAGTACTTTTAGCACCTTTTTTGTGTTTCACGTTCCAGGAACCCTTCCCCTGGAGGTCCAGCTGCTGAGGTGGAGACTCAGGACCTGGACCCCATGGCTTCGGGGCAGAGGCTCTGATGGAGAGGAGAGGAGACCAGGGGTTGCACTGGGAAATGTGTCTGCACTGCAGGGGATGTGAGAGAGGTTCCTAAATCCCATCCCCAGCATTTCTGGTAGCAGTTAACTCTTCCTGCCCATGTCTGTGCTCCTGCAGCTGTGTCTCTGTCCCTGGGTCTGCTCCCTGTCCGTGTCACAGACCCCGTCCCACCCGCTGTGTGCTCAGCTCTGTCCTGCTCACACCGCCTGGCACTGCCCAGGTGTTGCTTTATCCGTGCGAGCCACGGAACCTGACACACCAATATGATGTTCACAGAGTTCGCTTTATTGTCGGACCGGGCTGGCTTTATAGCAAAGCTGCCCTGTCCACGCGCCTTACAACAACGTGATTGGTTGTAACTCGTGCTATACAATAACACGATAGGCTGCATGTACTGTCCACGCGCTCTGCACGCGTGTGTCCGGCGATTGCTCACTCATTATTACCTTCTAATGGTGCTCCTTTAGTCTCTTTTGTCTCTGGCTTCACCTCTCAGCCAGGCTGGCGACAACCCCATCCCCCTGGGGCGGGGGGGGCTCTGCCACTACATCTCCCCCTCTTTTATTTAATATTAACAATACGCCATATCATGCTTTAAATACAGTGTGAAATACAGGGTAAGAACATTAAGGCTGATACAATTACAATTAACAAGAACAAACCTGTTTTCAATATTCCTTTTAACCAAACAAGGCATTCACCCCAAAAAACCCAGTATCTTCTGTTATTTTCTTGTTCTGCAAATCTTCTATCTTTTTAACTTTTAAGTTCAAACAACACATACAATCAAACTCTTCATAACTGTGAACATGTCCAATAACAAAAAATTAATTGCTGCTCTGTTTTACAAAGTGGTATTCTCAACATTGGCTACATTCATTGCTTAAAGCGATAACAAGTCTGAGGTTAAGGGTTGTCATCACTGCAACCGGTTTCTTCTCTGTTAGCTGGCCAAGGTCTCACCCACTTTGCTGGGATCCATGAATTTTTGTGGTTACCTGTAGAAACACAAGCATATCCCCTTCCCCAGGTTATTAGTGACATAGGACCTTCCCATTGTTGTGTTGTCGGATTAAACACACTAACCTTAGGCACATTTTCGGAAAAATCTTTGACATTTTTGATTTGGTGCATAACAACCGGTTCCATTTCAGTTTCACTTTTAGGATTAAGCCAGTTCAGCACATACAATGCCTTCATCAATACCTCTTCTGGGCTCACACCAATTCCCCCTTGTTTTTTCAAAACAGACAAGAGATTTTTAATGCACGGTGTGCACGCTCAATAATTGCTTGGCCAGTAGAATTATAAGGGATTCCAAACAGGTGCTGTACCTTCCACTGGGTGAGGAAGGCTGCAAGTCTGTCAGAGTGGTATGCAGGGCCATTATCTGTTTTGATTTGTGTAGGGACACCCATGACAGCAAAAGCTTGTAGTAAATGACGTTTTACTGCCTTTGCATTTGCTGAGGTCAAGGCTGTAGCCCACAGCAGTCCTGAACAGGTATCTATGGAGACATGAATGTACTTTTGTCTGCCAAATGGTGCAAATTCAGTAATATCAGTTTGCCATAACTGACCTGGCTGCAAGCCCCGAGGATTTACTCCCTTTTGTTGGAGAGGGACTATGCGGGCACAATCAGGACAAGCTGCAATAATGGCTCGAGCTTGTTCCTTTGTAATTGTAAACTGCTTTCGGAGTGCTGCTGAGGATTGATGAAAGAATTCGTGAGCTTGTCTGGCTTGTTCAAAAGGGGATATATCTGCTACTGCCACAAGTTTGTCTATGGTGCTGTTTCCCTCTACTAGACCACCTGGTATGTTAGTATGGCTTTTTATATGCATGATAAATACTGGTGCTGTCCTATAATCTAATACGTTCCACAAATCTAACAATGCTTCAAACAATAAGGAATTGGAAACTCGCTGCAAAAGTGCTCTATGTATTCTTTGTACAATTCCCACAACATAAAGAGAATCTGTTACCAGATTAACTGGAGAGTTATGCCATTTTTGCAATGCTGCTGTCACCGCTCGCAATTCTAAAATTTGAACCGATCCTTCAGCTATGACAATCTGTGAATGCCACTGACCATTCTCAAACCATACAAAGCCTCCTTTGCATGAGCGACTACTCGCATCTGTGAAAATGGTTATAGCATCTAGTGGATGCTCACTAAAAATTGACATAGGCTCTAAGGGGAGGTTGGTCTTAAATATAGGATGTGGTGGATAATGATTGTCCACCTGCACCGGAATCCGGGCAAGAGCTGAGGCAAGATCGTCATGTTTGAGAAGGATCTGTTCAAACAAATTGAGGGAAATAGGGATCACAATTTTAGCAACATATAGTCCAGACAATGTCAGAAATCTGCTTAGTCCTTTCACTATCACTTGGGCAATGGCTTCCCACCTCTGAATGATGGTTTTTTGTTTTTGGCTGTTTAAAAATATCCATTCTAATATTACCAATGGATCCTTTTCTTCCGTGCTCCACTGGGCCAAAAGTCCTGCCACTTCCTTATTGGTATTATAGACATAGAGAGTAACAGGCAATTCTGATCTTACCCGCTGAGCAGTATTCTGTGAAACTTTTCTTGCAATCTGCTCAAGGGCTTTCTGTGCTTCTGGTGTGAGGCACCGTGGTTCTTGGGGGTCTCGTCCCCCACGGAGGAGACTAAACAGCGGTTGCAAATCTGTATTTGTAATACCCACAACATTTCTTATCCACTGTAAGTCCCCTACTAACTTCATTGCATCGTGAAGGGTTGCTATCTTTGCTTTCACAGTAAGCTTCTGAGGTCTAATCATGGCCTGAGTTAGTTCATATCCTAAATATTTCCATGGTGCGGTTTGCTGTACCTTTTCTGGTGCCACAACCAGACCCCATTGACCTAATTGCTTTGTCAACTGAGTTATTATGTCCTTACTAATTTTCTCTTTATTGCACAAAAGGATATCATCCATATAATGATAGATGATCATCTGAGGGTGTTGTTGCCTGAATGATTTTAAAGCCAAATCTACATACCATTGGCAAATAGTAGGAGAATTTTTCATTCCCTGAGGTAGCACTACCCAATGATATCTTTTTGTGGGAGCTTGATGATTAAGCACTGGAACAGTAAAGGCAAATTTTTCACAATCCTCTGGGTGTAAAGGAATCGTGAAAAAACAATCCTTCAGATCAATGACAGTTATATCCCAATCTTTTGGAAGCATGGTTGGGGTAGGAAGACCTGGTTGTAGTGCCCCCATATCTTTCATTACTGCATTAATTGCCCTGAGGTCCTGTAACAAACGCCACTTCCCTGATTTCTTCTGGATAGTAAAAACAGGTGTATTCCACGGGCTGGTGGAAGGGACCAAATGTCCGAGACTGAGTTGCTCTTCAACCAGCTCCTCTAAATGTGCGAGCTTTTCTTTTGGTGATGGCCATTGATCCACCCAGACAGGATCATTTGTTTCCCAACTCAGCTTCATACATGGCCGGGTGTCGCTCGCTGCAATGGCCATTATTAAAAAGGTGACTGCATAACTATTCCCCACTGAGACATCACATCCCTTCCCAATAATGCAATTGTTGTGTTTAGAACATAAGGTCGTACCCATGCCTCTAAGCCCTCCCCCTCCTCCCTTATCTTAACCATATGTGTGCTGATGTGGGTGGGAGTGGCCCCCCCTATCCCCACTACCATGGTATTTACTGCTTCTAAAGGCCAACACAAAGGCCAGTCAGTGCGAGGGATAATCGTCACATCTGCGCCTGAATCTAAAAGCATTCTTTTCCTCTTAATCTCACTGCCAGGCCCAATAATGGAAACTACCCTAGATGGTTTGTCCAAAGTCAGTTTTTCCGTGAAAGCAACCACAGGGGCTCCAGTAGAACCAAAACCTTTCTGACCTCTTTCTGTATTTAAAGCCTTTGGAACACATGCTTTAAAAGGTACCAATTGTGCTATACGGGTCCCCTGTTTAATAGTCACAGGGGGTGTTAAGACTTGCAACATAATACCTATGGGTCCAACATAATCAGAGTCTATTAATCCTGGCAAAACAAACAACCCCTGTCTTGAAGCAGAAGAACGACCTATTAAAAGTGCACTCAATCCATACCCTAGGGGCCCTGTTACTGTAGATGGAACTACATGTACAGACCGGTCTGTTATTGTGACGTCTGTTCCCACGGCCAGATCGACGCCTGCGCTTCCTGAGGTTGCTGCCCTGAGCTCGGACAAGCAACCATGGCTGTTCCCCCTCTCGGCTGGTATTGTGGTGTCATCGCGCCCCAGCCCCTGGCGCTGGTCCTCCCGTTTCCCGGCAGCGGTGTCCCATCTTTTTTAAATCTTGATCAACACTCCACTACTCGGTGTCCATACTTATCACACCGGCTGCACGTGCCATCAAAGCGCAAATTATTGAGAGGGGCTGGTGACTGACTAGTGCCATTACTAGGTCCCCCTCTCCGAGTATACTGAGGGCAATTTCTTCTAATATGTCCTGTTTGTCCACAAGTAAAACACGCTAGGCCGCGAGAAGAAGGGCTTCGACCTTTCATTGCAGGCTTAAGTGCTGCAGCCAAGGCCGCAGCGTGGGCTTGAGCATGTATTTTTGCTTTTTCTACCTCCTGTTGCATAATTGGTACCCGTGTGCAAGCTTCCACCATCTCTGCTAAAGAAGCACTTTTTCCCAAACCGGCTAGTATCTGTTGGCATTGGGTGTTTGCATTCATCATAGCCAAATCTTTCCCCACAGCAGCTTTTGCCTCTGGAGTCAAGTTAGGACAGGCATCTATAGCTTCTTTCAAACGATCTACAAACTTCATATATGGTTCCCCAGGATCCTGCTTTATTGTAGAATAGGGTGGCACAGGGTTACCTATATTTGGCAATTCTTTCACTGCCGCCAAGGCAAGCCCTTGCGTTTGCTGCAAAATCCTTGGATGAAGTGCTGCCTGAGTAGCACCATCCGCATATTGCCCACGACCCAGTAACTGGTCCATGCTAGCTAACCGCAACGGATCATCAGCTGGTAAACGAACATTTTCTAATACTGCCAATTCCACTTTCCCCTGCCACGTGTCCAAGAACAGCAAATACCCCGTTGGAGGAAGCAATAACTCCATCAATGCCCTAATATCTGTTTGAGTTAGTACTTGCCCCTTGAAAAATGAATTGATTAGCTGCATCACATGCTTATTATCCATACCATATTGCATAACTGCACTTTGCAATTGCTTAACCGTTTTCCAATCAAAAGGCGACCACTGCCTTTGTCCTCTATTATCTATGTGCACTGGCATTGCTGTAATACTACCAGGTAACATGATCCCTTCAATGGTTGCATCTCTGATTACCCCTTGCCAACGTTGCCCTGCATTATAAGAATGATCTCGAGGAATATCTCTACCCTGACGCACAGGGGCAGCACCCAAATTATCATTATTATCACTGCTATACAATTCCCTTGTGTTTCCCTGTGGATCAGTAAGTCGACGCATATTTGCAAACCGATCTGCTAACCCAGTCTCCAGCCCTTTTCCATATCGCGCTCTCAAATATTCATCTGCTTCTCTTACAGACCACATTCCATCTTCAACACATTGTCTAGCCCATTTTTGTATTCGCTCCCTTTTAATACGGAGCTCCTCCGGAGTGAGGTCTAATTCCACCCCCTCCCTTTCCTGTTTTCCCCGTTTTTCACATTCCCTGCCAATTGCCTCCAGCCCGTCCTTAATTGCATCTGACGCCTTTTTATATGCTATTAACCGCGAAGTTTTACTGTTACCGCCATCCAGTCGTTTCATAGCTTCTAGAACTTCTTGCATCTGGCTCTCCTGCCGTCTCAGTAAGTCCTTCAGGCTCTGCACGTGGCTCTCCTCCTGGCAGTCAGGGCGATTCTGCGCGCTCCGTCCTGGTGTTCCATCGGGTCCTCCGGCAAGGGCACGTCGGCTGGATTAACTTGTCCTGGCTTGTTGAAACTTGCCGGTTGCTGCCATTCGTTGTCGGAGCCAGGCAATGGCTCAACGGGCGCAGAGGGTGTAATTTGCTCTCCGCCCCAGAACTCCAGATCTGATACGGGACATACCAGCGGTGTTGATTCTTCGGAGTTCTCGGAGGGTGGGCAGCTCGCGGCGGGTGGCTCCGAGGGGACGGCACACAGCTCCGGCTCCTCTGAGACTTCCTGCATCAGCTGCCTGACCTCCCGCCAGGGTCCGGCGAGATCGCAAGCCTCGCGGCTCCCCCTTGTAACCGCTTCCCATAGTTCGGTCCCTATGTCCTCCCATGTACCGGGAGAAAAAAATTCGTCCGTCGAACGAACACAGCCCTTACGCTGGGCGAATAGTAAAAGGCGCTCCACCGCGTCTTTTTCCAAAATTCTTCTTGTTCTTGCAGCCAGCTGCAGAATACTTTTCACTATTATTTTTCCTTCCACGGATGCCGTGTTTCCCATGCCACCTGCTCCCCCCAGGCCTACTTTCCGCTATGATTGAGTGCTGGGCTGGTGTCGCCCCCAGGTGGCGTCCTCGCGTCTTCACTTCCGGCGATCTTGCTTCGATACGAAGGATCACGTCGGGGTCACCAAAGTGTTGCTTTATCCATGCGAGCCACGGAACCTGACACACCAATGTGATGTTCACAGAGTTCGCTTTATTGTCGGACCGGGCTGGCTTTATAGCAAAGCTGCCCTGTCCACGCGCCTTACAACAACGTGATTGGTTGTAACTCGTGTTATACAATAACATGATAGGCTGCATGTACTGTCCACGCGCTCTGCACGCGTGTGTCCGGCGATTGCTCACTCATTATTACCTTCTAATGGTGCTCCTTTAGTCTCTTTTGTCTCTGGCTTCACCTCTCAGCCAGGCCGGGGACAACCCCATCCCCCTGGGGCGGGGGGGCTCTGCCACTACACCTGCCCAGGGGGTTGCAGCCAGTGGGGGGTGCCCAGGAGTGGGTGCTGACAGTTTGGGGGAGCACCCGCCTGGCCCCAGCCCAGGGCAGCATGTTGGGGTGATCCTGGGTCCCCACACCGTGACACCCAGCAGCAGCCACTACGTGTGTGTCACAGGGCTGTGCTTGTCCCCCTGTCCCCTGCAGGGCTGGGGACACACACACATACCCAAGCACCTCAGAGCCCCCACCACCCCCTCCCACAGGCATCCCCACTCTGATGCCTTCATCACCCTGAGCATCCTCACCTGCACCCCCATGCTCCTGGACACCAATTTAAGCCCAGCAGCCCCAGTGCTGGGATGTGTTGTGCTCAGCTCTGTTCCCTGTGCCCACTTTGGGGGTTTCCTGCTTTATCTGCCCCCACTTAGGTGTTTTATTTCCCCCTGATGGATGCTGGATGTGCAGTGGGACCTGCTGCTGCTGCCATGGTCCCCCTTTGCTGCCCAGGGTGGGGGTGCTGGGACCACCTGCAGCCCCAGCTCATTTGGGGGGCAATGACTGGCAAACCAGCCTTCCCCCCACCCCGGGGGCACCCATTCTGCCCCCCTCTCTGTGCACTCTAGGTTCTCCCCATCCCTCTTCCCCTCTGCATCCTCTCTCCAGTTCCTCTGATCCCAAATATCACAGCTCCTGTGCTTCCCCCTCACACCCCCCATGCCCCAGATTCTTTCCTGGGTCTCCCCCATTCCTCTTTACCCCTCCAAATCCCCTCCAGCTCCGTTGCCCTCCGCAGGACTTTGCTCCTGTCCCCTGCTCAATCACCTCTATCCCCACCGAGCACCTTCAGCTTGGCTCTGGTCCCTGCATGCTCACTCCCACCCTGTGTGACACCCCCTGCACCGTCCCATCCCTTTCCCCCTCCCCATATACACTTGGATCCTCTCTGGACCCGTCTCCAAGACCCTCCCTGGGTTTCTGTGCCCCCTGCTCTGCTCCAAGCTCCTCTGGGGCCACCCAGACCCCTCTGTCCCTTCCTCTGCTCCCCGTGCAGCAGAGCGGCCTGTGAGAGCTCGGGCAGGATGTGCTCCCCGTGTTCCCCCTGGATGGGACCCTGCCCCACGGTCTCACAGCGAAGAGAGCCTGGAAAGAGGCTTTGCTGTCATCCGCTCTGGGTCGCCCATGGCATGGCTGGGCTGGGACAAGCACCAGCCGCCTCCTTCCCCAGGGGAGCTGGAGCTGGTCACATCGTTGTGCAGGTTTTGGCAGTCGTTCTCCTTGCTGGTGTTCTTCAGATGACCTGAATCCCAGAGCACAAAATCTTTCCCATTGAGATTTCTCCCAAACAGGCACGGGTGTCAGAGCCGGCGAGCTCCAGAGTGAGCGCTGTGCTGTCCCCGCGCTGTCCTTTGTCCCTGCGTGAGCAGTGAAAGCCTGGCAGCTGTGTGGGGGTGTTATTTTTCTCTGCTAAAGTGGCTGAAGCATTTCAAAGGGTTTCCCCAGGTGTTCTTGGCAGAGAGCTAAAGCCAGGCACATTTCCCTGGCCTCTGCATCACCCAAGACACTTCAGTTCTGCTTTTCCACCAAGCTGAGTGGTGTCGTCGATGCGCTGGAGGGAAGGGGTGGCATCCAGAGGGACCTGGACAGGCTGGGGGGTCCATGTGAACCTCATGAAATTCAACCAGGCCAAGTGCAAGGTCCTGCACCTGGGTCAGGGCAATACCCAGTACCAGCACAGACTGGGGAAGGATGGATGGATGGATGGATGGATGGATGGATGGATGGATGGATGGATGGATGGATAGCAACCCTGTGGAGAAGGGCTGGTGGGTGACAAAAGGGACATAAGCTGGCAATGTGCACTCGCACCCAGAAAGCCAAGTGTCTCCTGGGCCACATCACCAGCAGGTGGAGGGAGGGGATGCTCCCCCTCTGCTCTGCTCTCCTGGGGCTCCCCAGAGAACCGAGTCCAACTCTGGGTTGTCCAGCACAAGACAGACATGGACCCCAGGGGCTCTGTCCCTCTGTCACCAGTGCTGCCTCAGTCCCACCCTGCTCCCTCCAGCATTTTAGAACGATCCTAAAACCCAACCTGTGGCTGGTGATGCCAACCCAGGCGATGTGTGGGTCAAAAATCACCATCACATATATTAACCCTCCTAAAACCAACATGGAAATGGCAGATGTTTGTGCCTCCTTGTGTGGATGCAGCTCTGGCTGCCTCGTCCCGCATCCCACCCTTGCAGCTCCAGGACAGACCCCACACTGGTGGCCCTGCCTGCATCTCCCGTCCCAGAACAGCCAAAGGAGCCCCTTGTTTTGGCCTCCAACTGGCTGATTTAGCCTGGTTCCCTTTCTCCATGAAGGATAAAACGCGGTGCTGAGGCTCCGGTGTCAGTCCCAGCCTGTGCCTACCCTTCGTTGTGTGTCATTTCATGTGATTTTGATCACATCCTTGAAAACAAAAAGAACCTCCAACCCACTCAATCTCAGCCCTCCCAAGGCAGAGATATTTCCGCGTGGTGAACGCTCCCATGCAAATTCTCCCATGTCCTATTTTAGGTTTCTCGCCGGCACTGGCTGCAGACAACTGCGCTGGAGCTCCTGTCAAGCCTTAGACAAGGGTCTCAGGGATATGGGTCAGTGCCAGGGGTGGGTTATGGTTGGGTTCCATGATCTTGAGGGTCTTTTCCAACCAAAATGATTAATGAGTTTTTAGGGTTTATCCCAAATGATGGGAACCCCCGGTTCCAGCTCTGCTCTTTACCACATACCTTTTAGAGGCTGAAGAGGAAGGAGACGCAACACCTCAGCATACGGGGGGTCTTCCCCAAAGCTTCCCAGTGTCCCTTCTGTCTCCTCTGCACATCAGGGCAGGGCACAAGGGACAAAGTACCACCAGCACGCTCTGAAAGGTCATCATTTCTACCAGCTGCAACCTGATCTGGGTGAAGATGTCCCTGCTCATGGCAGAGGTTGGACTGCATGAACTGTGAAGGTCCCTTCCAACCCAAACTGTTCTGTGAGTCTGATGGCTGCACTCCAGTGGCGGGGATTCAGTTCAGGAGGGACCCAGGTTTTCAGGAATGTGGACCCAGGAGTTTGGGAGAGAGGACCCAGGAGTCCGGGAAAGGGACCCAGGAGTTCAGGTGGGGATTCAGGTCAGGAGGGACCCAGGAGTTCGGGAAAGGGACCCAGGAGTTCGGGAGAGAGGACCCAGGAGTTCAGGTGGGGATTTAGTTCAGGAGGGACCCAGGAATTTGGGAAAGGGACCCAGGAGTCCTGGAGAGGGGACCCAGGAGTTCGGGAAAGGGGACCCAGGGGTACCCCTAAGGACCCAGTAGTTGGGGGGGGACCCAGGAGTGCCCCAAGGGACCCAGGAGTTCGGGAGAGAGGACCCAGGCGTCCGGGCGATCCCGCTGCGTGGCCACGCCCCCCCATCACCCCGCCCCCCTCTCCTTGGCCCCGCCCCCTCCGCCCCTGCACCGCGCGGGCCCCGTCCCTCTCCTCCCCCCCCGCCCCCCCTGTGCTCCGGGTGCCGAGTTCGAATCCCCCCGCAGCCGCCTCCTCCCCCCGCTCCCTCGGTGTGCGGGGCCTTGCGGGAGCGCTGCGTGCGGGGCAACGCGGGGCGGGAGCCCCCGGCGCCCCCGGGATGCGTGAGGGCGGCCGGCAGGGCCTGCGGCTGAGAGGAATCAACCTGACAAGAGGTTTTGTTCCATGGAACAGGACAGGATGGGTCTTCCCTGAATATCGCTGGATCTCTTACAGTTGGATTAATATTAGGACGGCAACCAGCCCTGTAGCCATAGAACTCTTGTAATCAGTAACCAAACTCTGTTCTTAAAGCTGACATAGATTTATGGTATATTCTTACAAGGCAGGTAACTGTAACCGAGCCTTATTCTTAAGGTGGACATAGATTTACGATATATTCTTTTAAAGTTGGTACCGTAGAAAATAACTGATAATTGTAGCATCTTTTAGATAGGAAGTTTGTGTTATTACAGGTGTGGAATATTCTAATGGTTGTCAGGGGTGTAATGAATATGTATGTGACCGACTTGTATAATAAGGTATGGTCTGAATCAGCTGTTGGAAGCTTTGGGTGCAAACCCCTGGTTTCCCAGCGCTGGAATAAAGCACCGCATGGAACTGTGCCCGTGGTTCTGTGTCCTGATTGCTGACATCAGCACAAATCACAACTGCATTTTTCACATCCTCCTCCTCCTCCTCCTCCCGCTCCTGTCCGGGATGTGCAGCTGCAGCAGGCTCAGTGCCAGGGCCACAAGGTGCAGGGGCACCAAGAGCGGGGCTGCAGCCGAGCGGGTCCAGCAGAGCCTTGGGGAGGGCTGCCCTTGGAGCAGGGCCGGAGCTCCAGCCCTCTCCCTGCAGGCCTTGCCCTGCCCCCCCAGCGCTCACCCACTGCCCAGCGCAGCCTCACAGCCACCAAGGAAACACCCACAGCGTGAGACCCAGCGGTTTGCAGGGGGGGCTTTACTGATGGGGGCAAGAGCTGGTGCCAGCAGCCTGGCCGGCACTGGCGCTCATCACGCCGGAGAAGGCTCTTGCTGGACGTCTCTCTCGCGAGCCTCAGCGCCTGAGACGGTCTCCTGGCACTGGCCGACGTGGAGCAGATCCGCTCTCCAGAGCTGCGGAGTTGAGTACAAAGCTCTGCAGTCTTGTATGCACAGAGGTGCAGAGCAACAAGTCTGGTCAGGACACCTGTGGTGGGATCTGCTGCTGTCTGGAGAGAGCAGGTCCAGGTCCCTGGGGTGCAGTCCCACCCTGCTGCTCTCCGTGCCCCCAGGGCTGTCAGGAAAACACCCTCTTTGCCCAGCTCTGGCCTGAAGCTGGCCCACACCCCCTTTTTCAGAGGCGAGCACTCCAAAAGGCAAACACTCAACTGGGAATGCTCTTTCCCCAGTTGTTTTTCACGGCCTGCGGTACCTGGGCCTCCCATTGCTCTGGCTCTTTTTTCCAGGCCTTTGGCGGTGCCACTGCTGCGCTTCTGCTCTATCTTGCTGCACAAGGACTCCCAGAGCTTGCGTGTTTCCTCCTCCGTGCACGCGCGGGGCTGCGCCTGCAGGACCACGGCAATGCAGCAGCAGGCAGTGTTGGTGTCCCTGGCAGGGGCTGGGGGGATTTCAGCGCCCCCCTCCCTCCTGCCCCTTCTTTTCAGCCTCTCCATCAGCCCTGCTTTGCTCACGGTCCCGACTGCAGAGCCTTTCTGCAAGGACCCCTGAGCCAAGGGAGCGCGGGGCTGAAAGCAACCCGGCTGCTTGCTGTCCCAGACCAGCCTGGCCGCACCGTTGCGCCGTCGCCATTACAAACGCCACCACATCAACCTTGGGGACGTACCGGTCCTGCCCTCCTCTCCCCCGCCTTGGCAGGGGGTGCAGCCTGGGGTGCAGCTTCCCGCAGGTGTTGGCTGCTGCCTGCCTCTTTCCCCGACCGTTCCCAGCGCAGCACGGCCAGCTCGCTGCAGACACACAGCGGGAGGAGGCGGTGTGAGCACAGGAGCGCGCTCCAGCCGGGCTCCCAGCTGGGCGCCAGCCGCGGCCGCAGGAGCGGCTCTGCCGAGAGGCCGGTGCCAGGAGAAGCGGCTCTCTCCCGCGGGGCTGCGGGGAGCAGGAGGAAGGGACTGCGGGAGAGGAAGCGCTGCCCGTGTCCGGAGAGATTTACCACTGGAGCTTGTCCTGCAGATCCAGCTGCTCATCCCTCTCCCCTCTCCTCTTGCGGGCCACCTGCCCCAGGATGCAGGTCACCACCTCCCGCAGGGCCCGGTCTGTCCGTGGGGAAAGGCTCCTGCAACAGCAAGGACAAAGTCTCCCTGACTCTGCAGCTGGGACCGTCCTGCCTCTTCCCACACTCAGCCCCACAGCTATGCGGCCCCGTTCTGCCCCACAGCCCCCTGGAGGCAGGAGGGGTTTCAAGCCCCTGCTCTGGCCCCTGCCGTGGGGTCTAACCCAGCCCGTTCCCGTGGCTGCAGAAATCCCCGGGCGCCCTGTGCAGCCCCGTGGCTCGGGGGTTGGCTCCCTGTACCCACCACCTCTGGCTCACCCCCCACGGCCCCAAGGCTCGGCTGGAGCGGGCACACTCGTACCGCTTCGGGGGGACGCTGTTGTCCTCAGGGACTGTGGGGGGCTCTTCTCCGGCCTCTTCCCAGTCCTCCATAATGGTCCTGATCTCCAGCAGGTCCGAGCTGGACTCGTCTGACTCCACGCTGCTCGGGGAGCTGTCTGAGGAGCACTCGGGGGAGCTGGATTCCTGCACAGGAGGAGACTCTCACACAACAGCCCCGCACCCGGAGGGTGCTGCTTCCCAGCACGCAGACCCCAGAACACTTCTGAATGGACCACAGGGGACAGGGAGAACCGGGAGAAGGAGCTCAGCAGGCCCTGGGGTGACCTCTGAGTGTCACCAGGGTTTCACTGCAGCTCTGTGTCCCCCTTCTTGCTCAGGAAGGGCAGCATCACCCGCCCGGCTCTGCTGCAGCAACGCTGCTGTGACGGCTTGGGTGCCAGAGGTGCTTTGCGGTCTCAGCCGCCCCGCGGGAGAAAGTGCTCTTCTTCTGCAGGAATCCCAAGTACCTGGCTCCTCTGCATCTCCTCTGGGTTTTCTGCCTCTCCTTCCACACCGGGTGTCTCCTTTTCTGCCTCGGCCTTTGCTGTCATTGCTCCGGCTGACGGCCGTTTACTTTTTTCCCCTACCGCCGCCTCTTTTTTCTTCTTTTCCTCTCCTTCCAGGAATTTCTGGATATACTGTGGAAGCTTCTCCTCTTTCTTCTTCTGCCGTTTATTCTGGAGGCCGAATGAAATGCAATAGCAGGCAGCATTAGTCTGTCCTGCCACAGCTGAGCTGTTTCCCTCCCTTCCCTCCCTTCTCTTCTGCCTCGCTGTCCACGCTGGTTTGCTCCCAGGTTCCCGCAGGCTCCGCCGAGGAGCCCGTCTGGGATGACCAGGGAGATCGGCCACCACCGGGCTACAAACCAGCCGGCAGCTGGCGAGCCCAGACCAGCCCTGCAGCCACCGGGCCGACAGAAACAGCCCCGCGTGAGGGCTCTGGGGGTGTTTCCAGGCTGCTGGAAGTGACAAGTATATTCTCAACTGACAGTGACCCGCCTCTCTCCAAGCAAACACCAAAGCAACCGGTCAGTGGTCCCGTGAACACCCAGTGAAGAATCTTGTGAGCGCTGGCGTGTGTGGAGCAACGCTGCTCTACAGTCCAGTAGGATGTGCTCCTGCAGCATCCGGTGTCGGGTACCTTTTCTCTCCTCTCAATGGCTCTGGCTATGAAGTCCACTTCTCTGGGGGCAACCAGAGGCGGTAGCTTTCCTTTCTCCTCCTTTTCCTTCAAGCAGCTCCTCTGGATGACCGGTAGCTGCCTGCAAAGACACAACAGGGCGTGTTGGCAGGAGCGCAGGAGGAGCTGGTTCTGCATCCTGTGCTTCCAGGTGGCGCACCTGCTTCTGCAGCAGAACGGGCTCTGCTCACAGCCTTGTGATCAAGTCCCCAGGCACAGAGAAGACCCCAAGCTGTCAGCCTCGGATGTGCCCAACAGCCCCCCTGCAACCCAGGATGCCCAGGTCTCGGCCCTCTCTTGCTGGAGCACCCAGAGGAACAGGGTCCTGTGCCCGGAGATAGCGCTACGCCCTGTACGGGCAGGTTGGGCGCTGGGGACACAGTGTCAAAGGGGGGAGGACACGACCCCACGAGAAGGGCCATCCTGCCACTGAGCTCTCCGTAAGACAGGCGTCAGCGCAGAAGAGGCTCCTGGTTACTCAGGGCCATCCTCTGCAGTAACTAACTGCAGAACTCTGTTCTCAGCAAACAGAAAGGCCAGGCTCATTTCAACCTGAAGGGAAAGCCAAAATGACCTTCTGCTCCTGGAACGAGCCTTTGCACTTGGCTACTCAAGAGATCTGCACATCGGAAGGGAAGAAAGAAATGGTGGTGCCAGCAGAGTCTGCCAAGAAGCTGCAGACACTGCCATGAGCAAGAAACCGTGAGTCAGTGGGACGTGGGCAAAGCGCACGTGGGGTGTTTCCGGGAGAAACGTCTCGCTCCCACAGAGACCGGAGCAGGGGGCCACGCTCACCCGTTTATGCGAGTGTCTCACCTGGCGCGAGGCTCACTCCCCTCGGCTTTCTGACCCTGCTCCGGCATCACAGTCAGGGCAGGTAACCGATGTGGAGGAAGCCTGGCTCGACGGAGGAGGCGCTTCCCGGCAGCATCCTCTAGAAACGGGAAAGGAGACGGTTCTTCAGAACAGCATCTCGGTGTTGTTCTGGGAACCGGGTGCCACTCGTGTGCCAGTTCCAAGGAGAGTGACGTGCGGGTCTGCTCAGGGCTGTGGTAACACTGGGGAAGGTGGTCCTTTTCGTCCCTTTGGGGGAAAGCCATGTTTCCTGGGAGGTCTTAGGCCTTTTCTGACACTGTTTTTTCATCCAACGCCCCATGCCCACAGTGCACCGTTATTCCCTGGGGAAGACTGTTTGCATGGCTTTCTCTCATCCGTGTGCTGAAACGGGGGGTTCCATGGCAGATACTGGTGCTGTCCAGGAGTCATTCTGGGGAGGGGAATCATTTATCTCACGGGAACCCGGCTCTGGGGTTTCTGCATTGGTCCCGTGCACACAGATTTGCTGCTGGGGCAGGTTCACACCACAGGCCGTCACCTTTTCCCTTCACACATCCGTTCAGGTCTATCAGCGCTGGCACTTTGGGCACGGTCTCAAGTTGGTACCTGGCAGAGGAAGAAGGCAGCAGGCTGAAGAAAGGACACCACGTTGTTTCCCACCGCAGCCCAACCCGGAGGGACGCAGCAGAAGCTCCAGTGCCGGGAGAGGCCCCGTCAGCCTGTGCCCGCGTTTCTCCATCCTTCCCTGAGAATGGCCGTCCTCCCACAAAACCCCCTTGCTGCTTCTGGGGAAATGACTCTGCTCATCGCGCACATGGAGAGCAGAGTATTATCTAGTGCTCTGGTTTTCTAAGACGCCTTTGAATTCTGATCTTGCCCTCCGAGTTCCTCGTAGAGCCTTGCAGATTAACGTTTCCGGACCTAAGAGCAGTCTCTCCCACAGAGGAAAGAAAAGGAGCAGGAGAAACGTAGCGGGAAATGTTGCCTAAATGCGTCTCTAGGTCCACAGCAGGACAGATGCAGAAGCTGTGCCACTGTCCCCCGTTCCTCCAAGTGAAGTCAAACGTACCATGGCAGGACGACAACACGTCCAGAAGAGGTCTGGGAAGCAGCGGTGTCATGGCGTGAGATGACCGAGTCCCTCATCTCCGGCATCTGCAACGAGGACAGAGGCGGATGACGGGAGGAGCGGACGCTGGGAAGGGCCGGCTGCTCGCTCCGCCTCAGCCCAGCGCCAGCAAAGAGCCAGAGCCGCCCAAGGGCTCTGGGCTCAGCAAGCCTTGCCCTGCCTGTGCCTCTGCTCCCGGCCCCCACAGTGGGGCACGCAGCGCTCCCCGCCATCAACGCCGGCCTTTTCTCGCAAAGGGCAGCTCCTCTGGGGGCGGCTCTTGCAAAGCCCGGCCATTGCACGCCAGGGAGGTGCTCTGCAGAGAGCCTGCTGTGCTCTAGAGCTCCAGGAGCCCAGGGGCTGAACGAGGCATGGCCGGCCAGGGGAAAGCAGCCCCCAGAAAGCATTTCAGAAGCAGCAGGAGTGGCGCTGGGAAAGTGAAAATCCTACCTCGAGAAGAGCTTGCAGCATCTTGCCAGCGCCATTCAGCCTTTCCAGAAAGTCTAAGTAAAATCTCATTCTCACGTCTTTTCCCTGGACAATCAGCATGCCCACGTCCCTCCAGATGATGGCAACGTTCTGCCCGTTCTCTACGCAGGCATGGAAAAGGTGCGTGGTCCTTTCCATGTAGAGCTGCACGGTGCCCTCAGAGACAGCGTTCTCTGAGGCTATCTGAGCATACGGCAGCTGCTCGAAATCTTGGTGGCCTGAAAGACGAGAGAAGAGGAACACATGAGCTTGCAGACCTGCTGGGCAGGCTACAATCAAAGGCCTGCAGCCTCCAGGCCCTCGGGCAACACTTTGGTACTGGGCTGTCTGGCTGGGCCAGCGCCTCTGAGGAGACGCTCGGCTTGTCCCTTCCTCTTAAAGCGGACAGTGAGGTGCGGAGCAGACAGCGGTGGCTTCTCTGATACAGAAAGGGAAACAAAGAGTCTTAGGGACTTGGTGGGAAGAAGAGTGACTGCGGGACAAAGTGGGGAGATAGGCGCCAGGTCCCAGGGCAGCTGGAGGGTGCCAGCCCACACTCGGTGCTGTCTTTGTCTTTAGAGAGAAACGCACCCCAAACACAGCCCCAAGCTCCTGGTGCTCCCCGGGGTCCCACAACAGCTGCCCCAAAGGCAGCAGTGACGAGAAGGCGCAGGTGTCCCGCCAGTGGCTTTTGGAAGGAACCGTCTTTCCCCCCTGGGTTTCCCCTGCTTTTCCCCCGTGCAAGGAGGCTGAGGGAGCTGGAAGAGCCCCGGCATTTGCCTGGACGAGGTCTAGAGCAGCGGAAAGGGGGAGCAAGAGTTGAAGCATCATGGAACCAGAAGACACCACCCCAAGGAAGCTGTGAGGGACCCTGTTGTTGAAGCAGGACAAAGAGAGTGCGCTCTTAGCTGCATTGTCCTCTGGTGATTCTTTAAAACAAACAGCTAGGCAGGGTCCTTCCACAGCCGGCCGGCTTTGTCGAGTGGAGCTCTTGGCAGGGCCGCGGTGGGTGGTTGGTGCTCCCCTCAGTCACCTCTGGAGAGCACAGCACCCCTCCCACCCTGCTCAAGGCCAGCGCCGCTTTCACGCTGCTCACCAGGAAAGTCTGTGCAAGCACAGCGGAGCTCACGGTCCTGCGCAACAGCCTTTTCAGGTTGGAACACGGGTCTCTCCACGATCACCAGATCCTGCTCGCTGAGGGCTACTCGCTTCGTGACAACCGCAAAAGTCCCGATTCCGGGAACGCGGACAGCCTGGAACAGAGGAGATGGCGGATGGGAAGAAGCCTTGGAGGGGCAGACGGGTGACTTGTCAGAGGAGGCTGATGGTGCTTAGTGCCCTGCCCTGGCCTGAGGTACAAAGGAGCAAGATGGGCTCCTTGGGAGAACACAAACAGGGGCTGCGCTTTTCCCTCGCACCCCCCTTCAGCTACGAAGAACCAAATAGGTGAGGGAAAGCTGACAAACACCCTCTGGCTCAATCAGATAGAAGGCAGGGGGTTCCCACGCTTGGAATAAATCCAGATGTGTCCCAGGCTTCCAGGTTTTCACATGCAACTCTGACGGGGGGACCTTCTTGTACATCTGAATGGACAGAGAAGGTGTCCATGTCACGGTGTGCATTGCAGTGTTGTGCTGGGGCGTTGCTCCTGCTTTCAACGCAGGGGAAGAACAGCTGCACCCGATGGCAAAGGGCTGTCAGGACTTGATCAGCGTTCATCAGGGTGTGAGGGGAGAAGGAGGTGAGGCCCACCTGGTGGAGAGCCAGCTGCAGGCTGAGGTGATACGATGTGCTGGCCCAAATCTTAGCGAACTCTGGAAGAACAAGGGAAAGACCCGTCATGCTCTGAGGCAGCAAGCTCAAGACCACTCGGCCCACTCCTGTCCAAGGAGCGATGCATCTTCCACTCAGGCATTTCAGGTGGTCTCTCTCCAGCCCGGCAAGAACCAAGGGACACCTCCTGCTGCCTCCAAGGGGCTCCTTTCCTTGCGGGTGCAGCTCTCCAGGGTGTGACCCACTCCCACGGGAAGCCGGCAGTGCTCTGCCCTGCCCGCGGGGCACGGGGCTGCGCTCCACGCGGCTCTCGGAGGCTCAGGGCAGGCCCTGGTGTCTCCCCAGCAGGGGCCGGTTTTGCTGGCTCACATCTCTGAACACACAGAGCCCACGTGGCCCACGAGCACCTTCAGCTCTTCCATTCAGACGTGAGCTCAGTGTGGGCAATGCCCAGCGCCAGGCAAGGGCAGCCCCTTGGGGTCAGGGGCTTCTGCCTGGGCTGCCCCAGGAAGGCAGGGGCCACGTCAGGGAGGGAACCAGGAGCCCTGGCTGCCACATCAGCCCCTCAGCCCTTTGGGATGGTCAAGCAGGTCCCTCCTTGCACTCACCACTCCTGAGCAACCACCCCCCACAGCCCTCGGGTTTCCATGCCTGATTTCAGAGATGTCCTTGACCCAGACACACATGTGGAATTGGGCCTGAAGGCCTTACCATAACGCTCCAGCTTCTCAATAGTTGGGCTCAGGTGAGGCTGCAAGAAGAGCTGTCTTGCCATCTTAGTTCCACTCCTGCTTCAAGTCAACAACTGCAGAGAGTGGCTGGACAATGGCTTTACTGCTTCTCCTTGTCCTCGTCCTTCTCCTCCTCCTTCTTCTCCTGATCCTTCTTCTCCTTCTCCTCCTCCTCCTCCTCCTTCTTTTTCTCTCTCCTCCTCCTCCTTCTCCTTCTCCACCCTTCACCTCCTTGGTGCTGTCCTGCTCCCTCTCTCCGCCTTCTCCTCCTCACTGCAGAGCAGCTACTCCAGAGCAGAGCGGTGCGAGAGCAGCTCTCAGCACTTGGAGTCGACTCGGCCTCACGGGGTGAGTGGGGCAGACGCTGGTCACGACAGGGACAGGGGGGCTGTCACCACTGTGACGTGTGGCTGTCCCACTGTGACCTCGGACCGTGTCACAGAGGGGCTGCACACACCCTCCCCCCAGGCCCTGCCAGGGGCTCTGCAGTGGGCAGGGGCTTCCGGGAGCTGCCCCCACCCCACTGTCTCCTGAGCGGGAGGGGTTTCCCCAGGCCACCCCTGCCATGTCCCCACATGGGGACACCGGGCTGCAAGGGCCGATGGGCTTCCTTCCACCCTTCCCCGCTTCTTCCTGCCCCTCTCACCCAACGTGTCTGCAGCGGGGAGCGCGGCTGCCCTGCCTGGCGCAGCTTGGGCAGGCGATGGCTGCTCACACCGGCTTTGGAGCCGGCTGCACCCCTCTCCCACCGGCCCCGGCAGCCCCGGACCTGCTCCCACACGGGTCCCGCTGCAGCTCCCGCTGCTCACGGTTCCCAGTGCCATGGAGAGCACTGCTCTGATTTGCTGAAGGTGCTGAGGGGGGTGCCGTTGCCAAACTCGGGGAGGGGGTTCAGGCTGCCGAACCAAACCGGGTGGTGGTGGATGGCCGCTGCTCCCTTGGTGTTCCCAGGAGAGAGGCCTGGTCCATGCAGCAGCACTCGCGGTGCCCTAGGGCTCATTAACGCTCCGTGCCACAGGTCGCCCGGCTCCAGGCCGCCCGCCTGGTCCCACGGGCCGTCGAAGGGCTCAGGGTCGATAACTCTTGCGGGAATGGCAGGGTGTGCGGTTCCAGCTAAAGGGCCTTGGACAGATTACACGGAAGTGTTTTCTATGGGTGTAAGACGTGATGGCCCAGACCGGTGAGAACGATATCTCGGGTCAGAAAACCACCCCCGTGTGTGCGATGTGTGAATGTTGGGCCTGGGCGTGTGAACGAGTGGGTCGGAACGCCGCCCACAAGATACGCATGGGAACGTGACTGAAACCAGTCACAATAGGAGTGTGGTGTGTTTAGAATAACAATTATTGAACAAAGTCATTTGTCTAACCTCTTAGCCCAAGCTCATCCCTGTAAATCTATAAACGGAGAACCGTTAATAAAAGAGAGCTCAGCTCTGCCCGGCTCTGCTCTTGCTGCCAACAAGAACCCTGTGCCTGTGCGCCCCGTCTGCGTCTGTGTGAATCGTTCCTCATCGCCACAACGCTGACAATCCTTTTCTCAGAACCCTCCGGGTCCCCAGCACCCTCCTGTCTCGTCCTCCCTAACAATGATTCAGTCCCCATTCCTCCCCGTCTGCACAAAAACGTGGTTTGCAGGTCACCAAGCTGGGGACCCATCCCTGGGGCCGCACAGGCAGTGCCCCGGCCTTTCTGCCTTGTGGAGCTGTGGATTTTCTTGAAGAATTCCTTGCCAGATTCAGGCAAGCGTATATCCGTAAGATAATTTCTCTCTAAACACGTGGGTGTATTTTTCCTGGGGTTAGGGACTGTAATAGACTTAACGATATATTTGTTAATCAAACCGGTCTAAATGGATATGTTATCAGTGGCTGTGAAACCTGAGCGTGTGATATTAGTATATGCTGCCATTAAACAATGCAACCTGTACGTAGTCTTTGTAAAAAACTTGTTCCACAGATACGTGTAAAAGCCTAATTTAGCGTACCCTGCAGAACATTCAGGAAGAGACTGACAGAGAGAAGGGCCCAGTTGCACCCTTGTGTGAACGGGATAACGGGGTCTTCAGCACAAAGCGGGAGGAAAACCAGCTCAAGGCCTTGGAGCCCTGGCCAAACCCAGCGTGCTAGGCCAAGGATAAGAAATGCACAAAAAAACGGACCGCAGCCTTCATCCAAAAGACCCCCGCCCGTGACCACCCGCAGACACCGCGCAGGAGCAACAGGAAGGAGCCAGAGCTGAAGACTATAGATATAATTCCTTGGAACTCATTTTAATAAGAACGGCCTTGTTGAGGAAAAGTTATGAATGTGTATAGGCGTTCCTGGAATAACCATGAACACGTAATCCTTTACCACATGTAACCAAGCTGGCCGCTCCTGGAAAGGTGCCGTGGTGCAGCGCAGGCTCCCCGGCCGCCCAGCGCTCTTTTGCCCGCTTGCTGCAATAAATTCTAAGCAATTTATTCCGACGAGTGCGTGCTGTTTATCGTGATCATCTGTAACACCGTGCACGTTTGCACGCGCACTTTCCGTGCTTAACACAAGCACGTGTATCAATTATTTCCTCGCACAATCGCGGGTGTATTTTCCTCCCCTGCTTCCGCACAAGCACGTGTAACTTTCCGTGCACATCTGCACGTGTATTAACCCTCGCAGGACTGCGAGTGTATTGTAAATTTACCCTCGCAGAATCGCGAGTGTGCACTTTCCGTACTCACTGCAGTACGTGTATCTCTTCAAAATAACCCCACACCGTGTTCAGGCAAGTGCGGACTCCTCCCGGACTCAGGGACGGCTCCGGCACTGTTTTGGTGAAGCCACGTGCATGCACTCTGTGCACCGCCTGTCGTATTGGTTGCTGCCCCTTCATCATTTTCCTCAACTGGTATCCGAACCTGTATTCGAGTCACTTTTGGATGCTAAAACCCTGTTTCTCACCGGTTTAACAGAAGTTGTTTTGGACCCTGTTGTCCCTTAAACGAACCTGGGGTGCCTCTGGGACACCCCCCTTTCCATATTGATCCCCAGCAATGAGTCCCCCCTCAGTCTCCTCTTCTCCAGCTCCAGAGCCCCAGCTCCCTCAGCCTTTCCTCACACGGGAGATGCTCCACTCCCTCCAGCATCTTGGTGGCTGCGCTGGACTCTCTGCAGCAGTTCCCTGTCCTTCTGGAGCTGAGGGAGAACTGGACACAACATTCCAGGGGTGGTCTCCCCAGGGCAGAGCAGGGGGGCAGGAGAACCTCTCTCATCATCTTGCACAATAACGCCCCCAAACTGAGTAGTTTTGCCAAAAAGAAATTGCCAATCTTCCAAACTCTTGCAAATAAATTTGTAATTTAACCAAAAAATGCGCAAATCTTGCCTCAAAATACTAATTTCCCCCCCAATCGCAAATCTTGCCCCAAAACCTTGCAATTTTGCGCCAAAATCTACAAATCTTGACAAGAAAATCCGTAATTTTGCCCAAACTTGGCAAATTTGCAAAAAAATTTATAACCTTTTTGGGGGAAACACTTATTTTTTGATCCATTTTTTCGGGGGAAACACATTTTTTTATTAGAAACAAGTGCATATTTTGGGGAAAACCCCAATTTTAGCGCCATATTTGGGGAGAAACACCCATCTTTGGACCCATTTTTGGAGGGTGCACACAGTTTTGGGTGCACTCATTTTTTTTGGGGGGGAAAAACAACTTTTGGGCCCACATTTTGTGGGTAAACACCATTTTTTGGACACATTTTTGGAATGAAACACCCATTTTCAGTCCCATTTTTCGTGGGGTAGTACCCATTCTGGAGGGAACAAGACCCATTGTTTTGGGAAAAAACCAATACTTCCACTACTTGAGGTCCATTTTTGGGGGAAAACACTCAGTTTCGCGGGGAACCCATTTTTATGGGGAAAAAGCATTTTTGGGGCACATTTTTTGGGCAAAGTACACAATTTGGGGGTGTCCTGGTTTTGTCACAAACCAGACCGGGTCTCTTTCAGCGATTTTCTCTCAGCTAAGCTCTTCTCGGTCGCTGTACCTTTCTGGGTCAGCCTGCATATTTTTCCCAGGATGCCCGTGGCGCCGAACTGGAACTCGCCTCCAACCCTCGTCATCTTTTCGGTCCCCTAGCGGTGCCCGACAGCGACAGGGCAGGGGCTGTCTCAGGCCCTCCCCCTCTGCCCAGCAGGGCAGGGCTCCATTGCCTTTGGGGGTGTCCCCTGGAGCCTCTCCGAGTGGCGCCAGCAGCTCCGCGCTCAGCACCAGCGGGTGCGGCCCCTCCTCAGGGGATGGGGGATGAGGGGGCGGGGCCACCGGCCGGCGGCGCGCGGGGCTGAGGCGGCGAGCTGCGATTGGCCGGCCGGGCCGCAGCGGCCGTTCCCGCCTGAGCCTTGGGGCGGAGCCAGAGCGGGAGTGCGGGGGGCGGCCGGGCCAGGAGCCGCCCGCAGAGCGCCCGGAGAGCGGGCTTCGGGGACTCTGCCCGGGAACGAGCGGCAGGAGGAGAGGAGACGGCCCCAGCGGTACCGGGTGAGCTTCTGGCTGGAGCCTGGGAGCTGTTCCTCCCAGCGAGGGCTGTCGGGCACTGAACGGGCTGCCCAGGGCAGGGCTGGAGCCGCCATCCGTGGAGGGGTTTCCACAGGAGCTCCTGAGGGCCGTGGGCAGTGCCGGGGGGTTGTGCTTGGACACCTTCAAGGTGTTTGACACCCAAAGGGATTCTGTGGCACACTCAATTTTCACATTGCCATGGAGCCCGGAGGTCCCAGCGGGGTTTGGATCAGCGTGTTCTGGAACATTCTCAGTGGTCGGGTCTGTGTGCAGAGTGTGGTGGGAACGAGAAGAGAGGAGATGGAGAGAACAGTGGGGAGGTGGAGGAGCAGGAGTGGAGGTGAATACCAGAGAAAGCGAGTGTGTGCGGATCAGCAGTGATCACCCCAAACCTGCCCCGCAAACACGGCACCCAAAATCCTGCACCCCAGATCCTGACCCCAAGCCCTGCACCAAAACCCTGCCCCTCAATCCTGCACCCCCAAATCCCCCACCCCGATCCTGTCTTCCCAAACCCTGCACCCCAAATCCTGCACCCCCAAATTCGGCCCCACCAAACTCTGCACCCCTAAACCCTACAACTGAAACCTTGCACCCCCTAATCCTGCCCTCCCTACCTTCCTGAACCCCGAAACCTGCACCCCAAACCCTGCATTCCCAAATCCTTCCGTCCTATACCCTACACCCCTAAACCTGTCCCCAAACCCTGCACCCCAAAGAATTCCCTCCCAAACCTTGCACCTCCAAACCTTGCACCTCAAAGGCATCCTGGGGACCCCCCCTTGTCCCCAGCATCCACTGTGACGTTCCAGGACCCCTCTTGTCCCCAGTGGACATTATGATATCCCAGGACCCCACTTTGTCCCCAGAGCCCATTGTGACACCATGGGGACCCTGCCTTGTCCTCAGGGCCCATTGTGACATCCTGGGAACCCCCTTTTTTCCCAGGGCCCATTGTGACAGGGTTGGGACCCCCCTTGTCCTCAGGGCCCATTGTGACATCCCAGGACCCCCCATTGTCCCCAGGGCCCATTGTGACAGGATGGGGCCCCCCTTGTCACTGGAGACCCATTGTGAAACCATGGGGACCCCCCATTGTCCCCAGGGCCCATTGTGACATCCTGGGGAACCCCTTGTCCCCAGGGCCCATACTGACACCATGGGGACCCCCCTTGTTACTGAGGACCCATTGTGATACCATGGGGCCCCCACTTTTTCCCCAGGGCCCATTGTGACATCCTGGGACCCCCTTTGTCCCCAGGGCCCATTGTGACATCCCAGGACCTCCCATTGTCCCCAGGACCAATTGTGACATCCTGGGGACCCCCCTTTGTCCCCAGGGCCCATTGTGACATCCTGGGGACCCCCTTTATCCCCAGAGCTCATTGTGGCACCATGGGGAACCCCTTTGTCACTGGGGACCATTGTGACATGTCAGAACCCCCCATTATCCCCATGTCCCATTGTGACACCCCCCTTATCCCCAGGGCCCATTGTGAAATCCTGGGAACCCCGCCTTTTCCCCAGGGCTCATTGTGACGTCTCAGGACCCACTTTGTCCCCAGGGCCCATTGTGGCACTATGGGGACCGCCATTGTCCTCAGGACCCATTGTGGCATTCCAGGACCCCACTTTGTCCTCAGGGTCCATTGTGACACCATGGGGACCCCCTTTGTCCCCAGGGCTGATTGTGACAATTAAGGGACCCCCATTGTCCCCAGGGCCCATTGTGACATCCCAGGACCCCACTTTGCCCCCAGGGACCATTGTGACATCCTGGGGACCCCCTTTGTCCCAAGACCCCATTGTGACATCCTGGGGACCCCCCTTCGTCCCCCGGGGCCATTGTGACACCATGGGGACTCCCCCTTTGTCCCCAGAGCACATTGTGACATCCCAGGACCCCCCATTGTCCCCAGAGCCCATTGTGACATCCTGGGGACCCCTCTTTGTCCCCAGGGCCCGTTGTGATGTCCTAGGACCCCTCTTTTTCCCCAGGGACCATTGTGAACACCATGGGGACCCCATTTGTCACTGGGGCCCATTTTGACATCCCAGGACCCCCCTTTATCCCCAGGGCCCATTGTGACATCCAGGGCACCCCTATTGGCCCCAGGGCCCATTGTGGCACCATGGGGACCCCCTTTGTCATTGGGACCCACTGTGACATACCAGGACCCCCAATAGTCCCCAGTGCCCATTGTGACACCGTGGGGACCCCTCTTGTCCCCAGGGGGCATTGTGACATCCTGGGGACCCCCCATTATCCCCAGGGTGTTGTGACACCATGGGGACCCCCTTTGTCCCCAGGGCCCTTGTGACGTCTCAGGATCCCCCGTTGTCCCCAGGGCCCATCGTGGCACCGAGGGGACCCCCGCTTTGTCCCCAGGGACCATTGTGACATCGTGGGGCCCCCTCTGTCCCCAGGGCCCATTGTGATATCCTGGGAACCCCATTTGTCCCCAAGGACCATTGCGGCACCATGGGGACCCTCATTGTCCCCAGTGCCCATTGTGACACCGTGTGGACCCCTCTTGTCCCCGGGGGCCATTGTGACATCCGGGGGACCCCTCATTGTCCCCAGGGTGTTGTGACACCATGGGGACCCCCTTTGGTCCCAGGGCCCATTGTGAGGTCTCAGGATCCCCCGTTGTCCCCAAGGCCCATTGTGACATTCTGGGGACCCCAAATGTCCCCAGGGCCCATTCTGGCATTCTGGGGTCCCCCCTTTGTCCCCAGGGCCCATTGTGCCACCATGGGGACCCCCTTTGTCACTGGGGCGCATTGTGACATTCTGGGGATGCCCTTTATCCCCAGGGCCCATTGTGACACCGTCGGGACCCCCCTTGTCCCCAGTGCCTATTGTGACACTGTGGGGACCCCTCTTGTCCCCAGGGGCCATTATGACATCCTGGGGACCGCCTTTGTCCCCAGAACACATTGTGACATCCCAGGACCCCATTTGTCCCCAGGGCCCATTGTGACATCCTGGGGACCCCCTTGTCCCAGGGCCCATCGTGGCACCGAGGGGACCCCCCCTTTGTCCCCAGGGACCACTGTGACACTGTGGGGACCCCGTCTGTCCCCAGGGCCAATTGTGACATCCTGGGGACCCTATTCTCCCCACGGCCCGTCGTGGCACGATTGGGACCCCCTTTGTCCCTAGAGCCCATTGTGGCACAATGGGGACCCCCTTTGTCACTGGGGCCCATTGTGACATCCTGGGGATGCCCTTTATCCCCAGTGCCTATTGTGACACCGTGGGGACCCCTCTTGTCCCCAGGGGCCATTGTGACATCCTGGGGACCCCCTTTGTCCCCAGGACCCATTGTGACATCCTGGGGACCCCCTTGTCCCCAGGGCCCATCGTGGCACCGAGGGGACCCCCGCTTTGTCCCCAGGGACCTTTGTGACACCGTGGGGACCCCGTCTGTCCCCAGGGTCCATTGTGGCATCCTGGGCACCCTATTCTCCCCACGGCCCATCGTGGCACGATTGGGACCCCCTTTGTCCCCAGGGCCCATTGTGATGCCATGGGGACTCCATTTGTCCCTGTGGCGCATTGTGACATCCCAGGACTCCCCTTTGTCCCCACGGTCCATTGTGACATCATGGGGACCACCCTTTGTCCCCAGGGCTCATTGTGACGTCCCAGGACCCCTCATTGTCCCCAGGGCCCATCGTGACATCTTGGGGACCCCCCTTGTCCCCAGGGCCCATTGTGACATCCTGGGGAACCCCTTTGTCCCCAGGGCCCATTGTGACATCCGGGGGACCCCCTTGTCTCCAGGGCCCATAGTGGCACTGTGGGGACGCGTATTGGCACTTGGGTCCATTGTGACACCATGGGGAACCCCCCTTTGTCCCCAGTGCCCATTGTGACATCCTGGGGATCCCTCTTGTCCCCAGGACCCATTGTGGCGTTCTGGGGACTCCCTTTGTCCCCAAGGCCCATTGTGGCACCATGGGGACCCCCTTTGTCACTGGGGCCCATTGTGACATTCCAGGACCCCAATTTGTCCCCAGGACCCATTATGACATCCTGGGGACCCCCTTGTCCCCAGGCCCCATCATGGCACCGAGAGGACCCCCCATTTGTCCCTAGGGACCGTTGTGACACCGTGAGAACCCCCTCTGTCCACAGGGCCCATTGTGACATCCTGGGGAACCCCTTTGTCCCCAGGACCCGTCGTGGCACCATTAGGACCCCCTTTGTCCCCAGGACCCATTGTGACATCCCAGGACCCCACTTTGTGCCCAGGGGCCATTGTGACATCCCTGGGACCCCATTTGTCCCCAGGGACCATTGCGGCACCATGGGGACCCTCTTTGTCCCCAGGGCCCAGGGCCCATTGTGACATCCTGGGGACCCCCATTTGTCCCCAGGGCCCATTGTGACACCATGGGGATCCCCCATTTGTCCCCAGAGCACCTTGTGACATCCCAGGACCCCCCATTGTCTCCAGAGCCCATTGTTAACATCCTGGGTACCCCTCTTTGTCCCCAGGGCCCATTGTTATGTCCTAGGACCCCCCTTTGTCCCCAGGGCCCATTGTGACCCCATGGGGACCCAATTTGTCACTGGGGCCCATTTTGACATCCCAGGACCCCTCTTTGTCCCCAAGGCCCATTGTGACATCCTGGGCATGCCCTTTATCCCCAGGGCCCATTGTGACACCGTCGGGACCCCCTTTGTCCCCAGGGCCCATTGTGACATCCTGGGGACCCCTATTGGCCGAAGGACCCATTGTGGCACCATGGGGACCCCCTTTGTCACTGGGGCCCATTGTGACATACCAGGACCCCGCTTTGTCCCCAGGGCCCATTATGACATCCTAGGGACCATTCTTTTTCCTCAGGGCCCATTGTGACATCCCAGGACCCCCCATTGTCCCCAGTGCCCGTTGTGACACCGCGGGGACCCCTCTTGTCCCCAGGGGCCATTGTGACATCCTGGGGACCCCCCATTGTCCCCAGTGTGTTGTGACACCATGGGGACCCCCTTTATCTCCAGGGCCCATTGTGACATCCCAGGATCCCCCGTTGTCCCCAGGGCCCATTGTGACATCCCAGGAGCCCCCGTTGTCCCCAGGGCCCATTGTGACATTCTGGGGACCCCTCTTTTTCCCCAGGGCCCATTGTGATATCCTGGGGAGCTCTCTTTGTCCCCAGGGCCTATTGTGACATCCTGGGGACCCCCCTTGTCTCCAGGGCCCATTGTGACGTCCCAGGACTCCCTATTGTTACCAGGGCCCATTGCGAAATCCTGGGGACCCCCTCTTTGTCCCCAGGGCCCATTGTGACGTCCCAGGACTCCCCCTTGTCCCCAGGACTCATTTTGATGTCCCAGGATCCCCATTGTCCCCAGAGCCCATTGTGATGTCCTGGGAATCCCCTTTGACCCCAGGGCCCTTTGTGACACCATGGGGACCCCCCCTTGTCCCCAGGGCCCATCGTGGCACCGTGGGGACCCCACTTGTCACTGGGGACCCATTGTGACACTATGGGGACCCCCCCTTGTGCCCAGGGCCCATTGTAACATCCTGGGGACCCCCTTTTCCCCAGGTCCCATTGTGACACCGTGGGTACCTCCCTTGTCCGCAGGGCTCATTGTGACATCCCAGGACCCCCCTTTTCTCCCAAGGCCCATTGTGACATCCTGGGGACACCCCCTTGTCTCCAGGGCCCCTTGTGACATCAAAGGATCCCCCATTGTCTCCAGGGCCCATTGTGACACCGTGGGGACCCCCTTTGTCCCCAGGTCCCATTGTGACATCCCAGGACCCCACTTAGTCCCCAGGGCCAATTGTGACACCATGGGGACCCCCCTTCTCACTGGGGACCCATTGTGACACCATGGGGATGTCCCCTTGTCCTCAGAGCCCATCCTGACATCCCAAAACCCCCCATTGTCTCCAGGGCCCATTGTGACATCCTGGGGACCTCCCTTTCTCTCCAGGGCCCATTGTGACATTCCAGGAATGCCCATTCTCCCCAGAGCCCATTGTGAGGTCCTGGGAATCCCCTTTGTCCCCAGGCCCCATTGTGACATCGTGGGGACCCCCTTTGTCCACAGGGTCCATTGTGACAGGGTGGGACACCCCTTGTCCCCAGGGCCAATTGTGACATCCTGGGGACCCCTTTGTCCCCAGGGCCCATTGTGACATCCCAGTACCCCCGATTGTCCCCAGGGCCCATTGTGACATCCTGGGGACCCCCTTTGTCCCCAGGGCCCATATTGACACCATGGGGACCCCCTTTGTTCCCAGGGGCCATTGTGACATCCTTGGGACCCCGTTTGTCCCCATGGCCCATTGTGACGTCCCAGGACGCCCCGTTGTCCCCAGGGCCCATTGTGACCTCCTGGGGACCCCCCTTTGTCCCCAGGGGCCATTGTGACATCCCAGGACCCCCCATTGTCCCCAACGCCCATTGTGACAGGGTGGGACACCCCTTGTCCCCAAGTCCTGTTGTGACATCCTGGGGACCCCTTTGTCACCAGAGTCCATTGTGATATCCTGGGGAGCCCCCTTTGTTCCCAGGGCCCATTGTGACAACCCAGGACCCCCCATTGTCCCCAGGGCCCATTGTGAACATCCTGGGGACCCCTCTTTTTATCCCCAGCGCCCATTGTGATTTCCTGGGGAGCTCTCTTTGTCCCCAGGGCCCATTGTGACACCGTGGAGACCCTGCTTGTCCTCAGGGCCCATTGTGACATTCAGGGGACCCCTTTTTGTCTCCAGGGCCTATTGTGACATCCAGGGGACCCCCCCTTGTCTCCAGGGCCCATTGTGACGTCCCAGGACTCCCTATTGTTCCCAGGGCCCATTGTGAAATTTTGGGGACCCCCTCTTTGTCTCCAGGGCCCATTGTGACATCCCAGGACCCCCCTTTGTCCCCACGGTCCATTGCAACATCCCAGGACCCCCCCTTGTCCCCAGGGCTCATTGTGGTGTCCCAGGATCCCCATTGTCCCCAGAGCCCATTGTAATGTCCTGGGAACCCCCTTTGACCCCAGGGCCCTTTGTGACACCATGGGGACCCCCCCTTGTCCCCAGGGCCCATCGTGGCACCGTGGGGACCACACTTGTCACTGGGGACCCATTGTGACACTATGGGGACCCCCCGTTGTGCCCAGGGCCCATTGTAACATCCTGGGGACCCCCTTTTCCCCAGGTCCCATTGTGACACCGTGGGTACCACCCTTGTCTGCAGGGCTCATTGTGAACATCCCAGGACCCCCCATTGTCCTAAGGGCCCATTGTGACATTCAGGGGACCCCTCTTTGTCCCCAGTGCCCATTGTGACATCCCAGGACCCCACATTGTCCCAAGGGTCCATTTTGACATCATGAGGACGCCCTTTGTCCCCAGGGCCCATTGTGACATCTTGGGGACCTCCTTTGTCCCCAGGACCCATTGTGACATCCTGGGGACCCGCTTTGTCATTGGGGACCATTGTGACATCCCAGGACCCCACTTTGTCCCCAAGACCCATTGGGACATTGAGGGGACCCCTCTCTGTCCCCAGGGCCGATTGCGACATCCCAGGATCCCCTCTTGTCCCCAGGGCCCATTGTGACATCCTGGGGACCCCCTTTGTCCGCAGAGCCCATTGTGAAATTCTGGGGAGCCCCCTTGGTCCCCAGGGCCCATTGTGACATCCTGAGGACGCCCTTTGTCCCCAGGGTCCATTGTGATGTCCAAGGACTCCCCGTTGTCCCCAGGGCCCATTGTGACATCTTGGGGATCCCCCTTGTCCCCAGAGCCAATTGTGACATTCAGGAGACCCCCCTTTGTCCCCAGGGCCCCTTGTGACATCCTGGGGACCCCGTTTGTCCCCAGGGCCCATTGTGGCACTATGTGGATCCCCGTTGTCTCCAAGGCCCATTGTGACATCCCAGGACCCCCCATTGTCCCCAGGGTCCATTGTGAACATCCTGGGGACCCCCCTTGTCCACAGAGCCCATTGTGACACCATGGGGACCCCCTTTGTCCCCAGGGTCCATTGTGATATCCTGGGGACCCCGTTTGTCCCCAGAGCCCATTGTGGCACTATGGGGACCCCCTTTGTCCCCAGGGTCCATTGTGACACCGTGGGGACCCCGCTTGTCCCCAGGGCCCGTTGTGAATTTCAGGGGACCTCTCTTTGTCTCCAGGGCCTATTGTGACATCTTGGGGACCCCCCCTTGTCTCCAGGGCCCAGTGTGACATCCCAGGACCCCCCTTTGTCCCCAGGGGCCATTGTGACATCCTTGGGACCCCGTTTGTCCCCATGGCCCACTGTGACGTCCCAGGACCCCCCGTTGTCCCCAGGGCCTATTTTGACATCCTGGGGACTCCCTTTGTCACTGGGGCCCTTTGTGACAACCCAGGACCCCACTTTGTCCCCAGAGCCCATTGTGACATTCAGGGGACCCCCCTTTGTCCCCAGGGCCCATTGTGACATCCTGGGGACCCCTTTGTCACCGGAGCCCATTGTGATATCCTGGAGAGCCCCCTTTGTCCCCAGGGTCCCTTGTGACATCCCAGGACCCCCCATTGTCCCCAGGGCCACTATTGACACCGTGTGTACCCCCTTTGTCCCCAGGGTCTGTTGTGACGTCCGAGGACCCCCCCTTGTCCCCAGGGCCCATTGTGACATCCTGGGGACCGCTTTTGTCCCTGTCGAGGGTTAAGATTGCGGGGTGACAATCAAACCCTGGCAGATGTGTTGTCAACCTCCTCTCCCCCCCACTTCCCCCTTTTGCCCCTCCCTCTCCCCCCTTCCCACTCCGGGCAGGCGATTGGGAGGGAAAGAAGGACAGAGAGAAGGGAGTTGGAAAAGTTAAAGATGTTTTACTGATGCTACTGATAAAATAGAGAAAATAATACAAAATATACAAAACCCATCTTGTAAGTCTCAGCAACTGCAGAGCCAGCACCCAAAGTCCTGGATTAGGCTCTGTAGCCAACCGGAGCTGGATTCAGTCTCTCACTGGCCTCCGTTCGCATGGACGACCAGCAAGGTCCTCTCCTGATGTCGGCCATGAGGGAAAAAAGGGAAAAGGGGCGAGATCCTCGTGATCTCCCACTTTTATATGAAGTATTCACGTGAACGGAATGTTATTCACTGTTGGTCAGTCTCTCAGTCATCAGTTTCTCGTTGCCCCCCTCGCGAGATGTCCATCCGTGCTTATCAATAAGTTTGCATTCCCTTGCTGGGTTTAACCAAAACATGTGTTGGGTTCTCCAGGAAAATGCAGCTGACATGAAGGCTTTGGCTGACAGGCAAATTCACTAAAAGAGAAACTTGTTTTTAACAAAACCAGGACACTGTCTCAACCCCATAACCTGGCTGTGTTCAGCTAAGCCTGTTCTCTGCAGGGTGGGGTAATGCTGAGATAAATAATAGTGAAATAAATATGCCACTATTTGTTGCCTACTTTGAAGGAAAATAAGTCTGTCCATCCATACCAGAACTGTCGCAAAACAGATGTTGGTCTGCAGTAATACTGACAAGCTTTGGACCTTTAATCTTGGAAAGGAGGTGAGGGTCAAGGGAAGGTAAAGGAAGATGTAGAGAGGTATTAGGTTTTCTTTCCTGATCGCAAAACCTACTTTTTCCATTCTGAAAATCTCAGTATTGTGTATGTAGAACTGTAAGATCTACCTGAGGATGAAATCTCGGGCTGGGAGGTAAGCGCTGTGTGCTTACCAGTACTTACAGGGCATGGTTCTCACTTTTTTGGGGAGAAAAAACATTAAAAAACAGAACAAAACACACCACTAAATTAAAAAAGTAAGCCACTGGGTGCGATAAACTGGGTCTGCCTTTCACTCCAATACCGGGTGTCTGGTGGGAGCCTTGTGCTCGTTCTTCTGCCAGCTTGGTACGGAGATGGAGAGCTTTGCAGATGTTCCTATTTTGGGGGACCCTTGGTAACGTGGTATGGGTCCATCTTCAATGTGCCCATTGAAAAATCAGTGGTGCTGGGCACCTAAATTTGAGCTGATTCTGCTCTTTGAAAAACCTGTCCATTTTGCATGAGCAGAGCCAAGAATATTTCTAAACACCAGTGTTCCTTCCCAGTGGCTTACTCACTTTCATTGATCTTGAACAGCTGCATTAGCTGGTGTCTCAATTAGCATTGGTGGGAACAAACTATCCCCTCAGAAATTACAGTGCTGATGTAGTTAATTCTTTGTTTGAGCAAATTGATTTCAGAGGCTCCTCACAGCCCTGATCCTGCGCGTATGAGATTTCCTGGGCTTTCCTTATGGGAATTGTTTCCTGGAAGCCAAGTCTGCTTGGAAATATTGACAAGGCCAGATGCAGATGGTTTTTTGTTGTTTTGGGGTTTTTTTTTATTGCTTCTAAAGCTTTGTCTGCAACAGGGTGACCGTGGGGAGAACTAAAGTAAGATTAAGAGAGAACTTGGGGTTGGAGCAGTCAGAACCTCTGCTGCACTGTAAGACAATTCCCCTCACACAGATGCCAAAGAAGCTGTTGCATGGGGATTTTTAACTATGGGCATGAGAGAACCATAAGCAGCCTCAGCCTGATGGATTTTCTGGGGAGATGTTGTTTCCCTTGTTGTGTCATAAAATCACAGAACAGTTTGGGTTGAAGGGACCTCCCCAGCTCCCCCAGTGCCACCCCTGCCATGACAGGGACATCTTCACCAGCTCAGGGTGCTCAGAGCCCCATCCAGCCTGGCCTGGGATGTCTCCAGGGATGGTTCAGCCACCACCTCTCTGGCCAGGCTCTCACTACCCTTGGTGTAAAAAAAAATGTCTTCCCCATGTCTGGTTTGAAGTTGTGTGGAAAGAGCCAAGATCCTGGTGTGTTTCAACGTATGTATGCAATAATGTACAGCTGTGAATCATTCCCTTGGCCTTGGAAGATCATTGAAGGCTTTAAAATCGCTGCTGCTGCCAGCAAAATGCATTATCCACAAGCTGCTGAAGGGCATAGGGAAAAAGTCAGAGAAGAGACCTATTTGTTGCATTCCTGGGCTGTGAGGTCCTGTTTTTGTCCAGCTGCCCAGCCGGGAGCGTTGCTGCTCTTGTCACTGGTTCCACACTCCCACACAACTCCTGCCACTGCTCGGGGCTCAGACCATCTCTGCACAGGAGCTGACGTCTGGGGGACCAAGGTAAAGTGGTTAAAAAATAAGGTACTTCCAAAAGTCTGTCCTGAATTATGGAAACCCTAGAACAAATGCCAAGTCCCCATGAAGCCAAAAAGTCTTATGCTTACATTCAGATTTTTAGCAAGTTGATTAAATGCTTAAACAATATTTGAACTCGGGCCTGAAGGATCAGGCTTTATTAATTGTGTGAGTATAATTGTGGTAAAATAAGTGGTGGCAAGGAAGGTTTAAATCTGCTCACAGGCGCTGAACTGCGTTGTTGTGAGATAGCTCGGTGACATCTCGTGATGCGTTATAGAATCATATCGGTTGGAAACGAGCTTTAATATAATTGAATCCAACTGTTAACCCAACACTGCTGAGTCCACCACTGAACCACGTCCCTAAGCACCACATCTACGTGTGTTCTAAACCCCTCCAGGGATGGTGACTCCACCACTGCCCTGGGCAGCCGTTCCAATGCTCAACAGCCCCTTTAGTGAAGAAACTTTTCCTTTCAGGCAGTTCAGAGATCAGAAGGTCTCCCCTCAGCTCCTGTTCTCCAGCTGAACCCCCAGGTCCTCAGCTGCTCCCATCACACTTGTGCTCCAGCCCCTCACCAGCTTTGTTATCCCCTGATCTGTTGGTATCTGCAGGATTTGAGGTGTCAAGTCCCAGATTAATGCATGCAAGGTAGGACAGGCACACACAAAAATATCTACAAAGCAACAGAGTGTTTCTAATTAAAAGAAAATTGTTAATTAGTTGAGCCTCCTCGGTCAGTGCTGGGTGAACAAGAGCCTCATACCTGCCTGTTGCTGCAGGAGTGCTTGAAAAAATACAATGAACCCTGCTTGGTTTGCAGAATTTTGGGAAAGGTGCTGAGCTGGAGAACATAAGTCATGAACAGTAGCAATGCCACTTATTGTGTGGTAAAGAAGGGCGTTTTCACAGCTGGAATAGAACACCGGAATTTGGGAAATCTGGGTATACTGGGTGCTGAACAGCTCTTCACTTGTGCATCAAGCCACGGGGTGAGTAGTGTGTTCTGTTTCTTGGCAGGAAGGTGATGGAGCCAGACCTACAAAAGCTTTGTCTTAAGCCATTGTAATAGTACAGCTGCTTTTTTGGTCGCTCTCCGCTGCCTTGGCAGACTCCCTCTCGCTGGATTTTAAAAGTGTTTTGCCTCTGTCGTGTTTTGAATGTTTTTTTCCCTTTAGGATCCATACCTTCTCTTCTAGGCTCTCCCAGCCGCAGTGTTTCCTAGTCAAGCGAATTCATCACTGATTCACAGTGGAAACTGCCAGTTTGGTGGGGTTTATGTTTTGAGTTAGTTTTCTAAGTCTGGCAGCATCCAAACACAAAGACAGGGAGAAATGACTCGTCTGTTACTTAATTTAATGCTTGTTTTGGGAAATCTAAATCCAAATGTGTATGGGACTCATATTAGGACTCCAGTGCTGGATTTTATTTTTCTTTTTGCCATTGTTGGCAGGGCCGAATTCACCTCCAGAATAAGCGCAGTCATCGGTCTGTGTGACACTAAGCTCGGTTCTCTGCTTGGACCAGACGGCGTTTGGAGCTGCCCAAAGTGACTGAAAGCTGAAGTGGGCTTTTGCTGCAGCATCTAAATGATTCTGAGGGCTCTAGCGACCCTTACAAAGCCAAAAGTACCTTGCTATCTTCTTTAGTCTCTCACAAACATGCTGAGTCCTGCTTTAGAGGGCTGAGCTCTCCGGAAACATCGGGTGGGACCAGCTTTGGCTGTAGCCCTCATAGCAAGAGTGGGGGACACAGCTCTGACTCAAAGACCAAGCCATTTGGTGACAGTGACAGAACCTTTTTGTCTCCTAGACTTCTCTGGAGATCCCAGACTAGCCAGATTCCCCATGAGGGTTTATGCTTGTGTGAGGAAACTTCTTAGAAATAACTGTAGAATTCAGCCTTTTTTAGTAGGCTGGAAGGTGGCAGGTCAATTGACCTTGCCAAACTTTAACCAACAGTAAGAGAGCAGGGCCCGAGCTGCCATAGCCTGTGAGTCTGTGTTATTTCTAATAAAAGAGGAAAGATGGGGCTCTGCAGGTGATCTCCTTCCTATTCTGTCTTGCTACTTCAAACATGTGAGGGCACGGAGGGGTTCAAGGTCCAACCTGAGTATTTGGGTATCTCTGGCATGCAGAGATATGCTTCCTCCATCGCTGTTTCTTTTGAGACATAGAGTCTCTCTGAATGCTTTATTGCTGCTCTGCTTTGTGGAGGATGGCCAAGGGGAGCTACTGGTGCTTTTGTCACCAGTTTCTGTGCTATGGTTGTTGGGAGTGATCTGCTAACAGGCTTTCCATTGACTTTGGGCTTCGCTTTGGACGAGGCTCCGCAGATTTAGGGTACATGGCCAACTTATGGCTCTTGTTTCAGTGGAACTCAATCTTGGACTACATCCCATAGCAAGCCTGGTGGGTAAACTGGATCTCTGGCTGCAAGCGGAGAAAAAGCGAGAGGGATGGCTGAACTGGATATCTGTGGCTTTTCCTGGGACTTGGTTACGTGCCCAGCTCAGTCCTGCAGCAACCCTGGAAAGCCAAGGGTGTCCTCCTCCTGGGAGCCGTTCTCAATGCAGCCCCAGCCGTCAGCAGCACCCTGACCATCGTCATCCATGTACGTGCTTGGCAGGGCGATGGGAAGGGGCCGCTTGGACCTGAGGGGCTGAATTTGGCTCTCGTAGCAATCAAGGATTTGGGAGCAGATGACTCAAACAGTGCTGATCCATTCTCTGTGTCCATTTTTTTGCTGTGTTATGTTACACTGGGATGGGGGCAGAACCCATTGCCCTCCTCAAGCCTTTACAGTCTTTGAAACATCATCAGGATGGGAAAGGATCCTCTAAGGAACTTCAATTTTCCATAGAATCATAGAAACTGCCTCCAGTTCTGGCTCTGCTTTGCAGGACGCACTTCTTGAATGTGAAGTGCTTACATCTCTTCAAAGCCCTTTCTCCCTGCCTGTTTGCCAAAGGGAAGAATTGATAAATGTTAAATTCAGTAGCAAAATCACTGCAGGCCCCTGGCCATAGAGTTTCCCACAATTTGTGTTACGAGGTGACCCAGATTCTGACGAACCAGAGGCACACAGGGCTGGTTTTGTCCTGTAGTACTTTTCCTATACAGATGGTGAAGGTGACTTTTTTTCCTCTGACCTAGTGCCTGGGGTAAATAAACTGTAAATAGCTTGGGAGAGCAGGCTGGGATGTGGAGGAGTGAAAAAGGGTGATTTTGATTCTCAAGGGTGTGGAGGAAAACAGGAGGAGAACCATCGAAGCCTAAATTAACTCCCTCTTGCAAACACAGTTTGATCAGACATTATCAGGCTAAATATATGAGCAGTCTGTAAAAGGAGCAGTTTTCCTCCTGTGCTACTGCTCACATGTTACTTAATTAAAACAGTAGGAGCTTAATGTTGCGCTTACTTTTCCGCTATTAGCGGTACTTGTGTTTTTTTGGGAGGGGGCTACTTTACTGAACGTGGACAATGAGGGTTTGTGTCCATGGTAAGACTTCTGCTTAAAGCCAAAGTAAATATTGAGGTGGTTATAGTTATACCGACATAAGCCCCTATATGAACATTCTTGCTCAAGCTTTTCTAAAATTTAACTTCTATTTATTGGAAATAGGTTTAAATCTGAATGGAAAAAGTTGCCGTGTTACTGGAATAGGTGTGTCCATCTGTAGAGCTGTTCCAGTTTAATTTATTAAGCTTTATCTTCAGAAAAGAGTGGCAGGAATTTAATATATATTTCGTTGTTGTTTCTTCCTTGTCACTCCACCAACCTTAACTGGTTGTGTCGCACAGGCTGTAGGTTGTAAATCTTGCAGGAGACCTTTTTTCTTTAAATTTTAGCCTTTGTTAATCAGCTCTTGAACATGAAGTTGCCTCCCTTTTAGTGCAAAGGTTGTGGGTCTAACTGGTCTCTTTTGAGGGAATCCTGCTGTTGAAGCCGTCTCCCCCAATAACTGGTTGCAGGCGGAGTGTGTTGGCTTTGGCTTGAGAGGTGCCTGCAGGGAATCTCCTGAACTTCATCAGGTCCTGCACCTGGGGTGGAAGAACCCTTCACAGGGATGTAGTCTGGGGACTAACTAATCCACTCCAAAAATGTGATTTACCTCACCTATCAGGAGCATTTCCCAAGGGGAGTCAGCACGGGATGCTGCCAACAGTGTCCTCCATGTGGTGCTTTCTTACCCTTGGTTTATCACACCTACGGCCTCATCCCATGGCCTCGTCTCACTGTACCAGCCCTGTCACAAGCGTTGACAACTCCATCCCTGCATCTCAACCCTTCCTGACCGTCCTCACCCAGGGAAAGGACGCTCAGTGTTCCAGAAACAAGGAGATGTGCACCATGGACAACAGACCACCAGTGACGGTGGTGACATCTGCAGCAGAAATGCCCTTATGAGTCTCCAAAATGGATTTAGAATCCAAGTGGTCCATCTGAGTTAGAACAATGAAGTTTTAACTGTCTACTCAGCTTCTTGACATCCTACAAACTATTACAGAATGTGTACGATGGGGCCTGTCCTGATGTTCCTCTTATGGCTTGAGGAGCTCTCACTGCCAGTGGGAAGTCCTGCTCATATTTTTATTTGCCTGTTTTTTCTTGTGCGGGGGTTGTTATTTCAAAAAAGGGAGGAAAAAAAGAAGTGTCTGTTTTTCCATACAGTGATAACGCAAATACTATAGCTGCTATTTTTTTTCCGGGGGGATAGGTGGACTGGTTCAGATATTAAAATAGGAGTAAGCGCAAATTTTGTTTGATCTTAAATGTTAATTGTTCAGAGACTAATAGTGATAATTACTTTTCAGAATAGCTTGAGTCATTTGTTGGGTTTTTTTTTAAATTGTGTTGTTTTTGAGGCTCCAAGCTGGAAAAACAAAGGTTTGCCAATGTGCTGGTCGTAGGGCATGTTTCGTCCAGGGTGTGACAAATTTTACTGCCTTTGAGAACTCTTGGGCTTAGAAATGCTGCTGGGTGGATGGTCCTGGAGACTTGAGTTAGGTATTTGTGCCAGTTTTGTCTCATCAATGTCCTTGTTAAAGGTCTACTGGGCTGTGAATTTACCTTTTAAATAACACCACCATTACAGCTTGGGCAGTAAAATGCCATTTTTCTTCTGGCAGTTTCCTTGTGGGTAGATGTAGAGATTCCTGTGTCTCACGTCTGTCTGGGGGTTGTCAGGTGTTGGGGTCTTCTGGGGTGGATTGTGTGCAGAGCATGCTGCCCTACCAGGAGCAGGATGGAGAACCCCGGGTGTATGGGATCTGGTTGTCCCCACTGATCTTACACAAGGATAGAAGGTCTGGGATGGGGCCTGATGAGAGAAACGGGCATGTACACCAGACTCTAGGGTTTGTAGGCTTACTTTAAGGGTTTGCAAGATCTTTAAGACTAGCCTGGGCCTGGCAAAGAGGTGGTAAAACACCAGCCAGAGAGGTGGTGGATGAACCATCCCTGGAGACATCCCAGGCCAGGCTGGACGGGGCTCTGAGCAACCTGAGCTGGTGAAGATGTCCCTGCTCATGGCAGGGGGGGCACTGGGGGAGCTTTGAAGGTCCCTTCAACCCAAACTGTGATTCTGTGGTGTAAGATGGACTCTGACGTTCTTCAGGAAGGCCACCATCATCTTTGCTTGGTTTGCATGACACGCACTTGCAGTGTGGTCCTGCTGTGTGGCAGGAGCTTCCTGGTGCCACTGCAGCTCCAGCAATGACAATGAACAACAAAACCGTTTTCACGGTTCTTTGGTATTTTAGGAATTTTGGAGCTGTTGACTGTGCAGCCGGCGTGTGGGAGGAAAGCTGAACGAGAGCAGTGAAATGCGCAAGGGCAGCAGGAAGCCCAAGCAAGTGTATTAGAACAGGGACTGGGGTGGAATCTGCGATCTGTGAAATACATGGAGCAAGTTGGACACGAGTCTGTTCTACCAAGTCAACACTGACGGTTTAGTTCAGTTAAACATCCTCGCGAAGCTGGATTTGCAGTGCAGTCCAACCCAGGGTCTTGGTCAAAAGCAAACCCCGAAGTTATGACGAAACCCAGCCTTGCTCTGGCATAGGAGAGCAGCTAATAGCAAAGAAACCAACCCTCATTCACTTGCTGAACTTTCCTTATTTATTGCTTTGCTAGACAGGAATAAATACTCAACAAATAAGCTTCCTGTCCTTAAATTATTGCATTCTTCTGCGTTCTTGATTCCTTTTATTTTTAAATTAAACCAGGCTAAACCCCACGGGATTGATGTCCTCTCATTGCATGAGCTAGAAAGGGTTCATGGTCTGATTCTCGTCTGGAGGATCACACGATGGCTTGGGGTGGAGGTATTTTCCTGAAATAGTTTGGAGTAGCTCTAGGGTTTGGGATGTGCTCCCTTTCTCCCTTCAGTGTCTCCCCCCCCTCCTTTCTTCCCTCCCAGCTACAGGGATCTCTGACTTCAAGTAGGATGGAGGATGCTGTGGGAGATGCCTTTGGGTCTCTGGAGCTGGAGGACAAGAGAGGCGATTAAGAGCAGCTGACAGGGGCTTAGCACAGCCTTCCAGCCCCCTCCCCTTGGGGATGTGTTCCATACCCTCTTTGCTGTCTCTCCACGAGACCTTTTGGGAGTATTTCTACTCCCAGAGGAATTTAAAGGTGTAAATTCTCAGAGGAGCTGTGGCTGCACAGGTTGTGTCCTGCCATGGGGCTGTGCTGCCGTTTGCCTAGGGAAAAATGAGCAGCCCTTTGGCTGGAGGGAATTTTCGGTGGGATCTACCATGGCCAGGTGTCGGATCCGCAAAGTCGTGGTCCCGGGGAAGCGCAGGCTGGGAATGAGGAGCCGGGCTGTGCCGATGAGCTCCTGGCTTCTTTGGGAGCGTTTCCATGTGATTCCCATCAGGAACATGGATCTGTGCATCCTGTTCCAGTTTGTGCAGCTGCACAGCTCAACCCCAAGGAGGAAAAAAAACCAACATTCTTCAGATGCTGCTTTTGGGGAGGGTGGGGGAAGGAGCAGGCGGGTTCCTTCCACCCCGTTGTTTGAGACTGAGCGCTGTTGCAGCGTTTTAAGAGAGCCCAGCATCTGCACAAAGCTCCTCTGTGTTTTTACAAACTTAGAACCTCCATGGGAGGAAACAGCAGCCGTCTCTGAGCCCCAGCCCTTTCAGCTTAAACACAGAGTATGGGGACAATACAGCAAGCAGAACAAAATCCCCGTGCCTCTAGAGGTAGGATCTTCACAGCTATAATAACTTACCTGCGGCCATTCATGTGGTGGTGGCCTGTCGTGTCTTTCCCAGTGGGTGAACTGGACATTTAAACGGACGTGGCTGGAATCATAGAACCGTTTTGGTTGGAGAAGATGTTTAAGATCATCAAGTCCAACCGTTGACCTCACACTGCCAAGTCCACCTCTAATCCACGTCCCTGAGAGCCTCATCTGTGCGTCTTTTAAACCTTCCCAGGGATGGTGACAGTTGGCAAGGAGAATTCACCGTGTGGTCATTAAGAACAGAATTCAGTCCTGTACCTGCTCGGTGCTAAAGCTGCTGTGGTCTCGATGAGGCAGGAGGAGATGAGCAGAGGGGAGAGATGTGCAAGGATGCCCGCGTTCTGGCTTTGTGGGGAATCTGGGCTTTGCTCTGTGCTTAAACAAGGACTTGCACCTCTGTGGAGCTGCCCCGAGTTCTTCCAGGAACTGGATGTGCCTGTAATAAATAGCTCGTGCCTCTGTTTGACTCAATTGCTGGCTGGGAAAAAGCGAAGGACCTAAACCGTGTGTTAATGGGGCTCTTTGTGCTCTCGTTTTTCCAGGGTGGCCACTGCCCGCAATGTTGACAGCACTACAGCAATGCTTAGAGAGTGGCTGAAGAACATGCAGAACCTCTACCACGGTGTGGAGTGGAGGCCGATGGAAGAGCCCCAGTGAGCACTGCAGTGAGGGGCTGACTGGTTGGTCTGTATCTCCGGTTTTCTAGATTTTCTGTTCTCAAATAAGGAGGTGTACTTAAAATGTAGATTTTGCGGGGGGAGGCGGGTCTGTCCCATTTAAACTGTGTCCTTATGGAGCCCATAAAAAGGTCTCTGACTTCGGTGAAGCAACTCATGCAGAACTTTAGCAAATATTTTCCGTTCAGTTATTTAACGTCTGCAGCTGCTCTCTGTGCCTGGAAAACAAATCACATCAAAAACTACAGGGAATAAAAACTGTCATTCTTTATTTTCAAGGAAACAGAGAAATCGTAGCCCATTCCCATTAGTGTCTATGAAAGTTCTGTTCGAGACATTGAATTCTCAGTAAGTTCTGAGCCAGAGAACTAGATTTAATTCAGCATATTATGCCTTTGCATGACTTGCAGGATCATTGCTTTGAAATACGATAGTAGGTTTAAAGAGCATCCTCCTATAAGGAATGAAAAGCAACACCTATTTATATGCAGAATTTCAAAGAGGAAGAACTCTGTGTGTTTGGTTTGTATCCTGACTTGTTATTCCACATAGGGCTCTGTCCCGGTGTTTCCTTCCGTCTTTGTAACAAAGCGTTTGCTTTTGGACCTGATCCTGAGAACAGAGACACGTGGGTAACTTCACTCACGTGCTTGGGCCCCTGGCGCTGGGCGCTGGGTGTCTGTAGATTTCAGAGCTGTTAGCAGGATGTGTTAACAGTTGCTAGTGATGCCCAGACCCCAAGGGAATCCAGATTGCCTTCATCTTCTCCTCCTCCGTTCTGTTGATTCTACTGGGCTCAAGGAAGCTGTGTTTATAGTTTAAACTTGAATTGTAGCAGAGGAGAGATGACTTTCTACCAGAGGGTCAGGTGAGGTAAATCAGCTTCAGCCCATTTTGGTGGTGTAACCTCTGCTTCCATCAGGGCCTGTTGCTGCTGAAGAAACTCCTGGGTGTGTTTGATGGTGCTGTTTTGCTTTCAGTCACTTGCTCAGCCCAAAACGCTGCAGCGCTGCTTGTTTTCCAGTGCCCTGTGTACACACGCCAGCACGAAACTTGGAATCTTTCTCTCTCAAAACCGCTCCTGGGTTGCCTGAGGTGACTCTAACACTGTTTTTATTTTGGAAAGAAGATAGTAAGGGAACTTTTTATTTTTCTAACTAGCGCAATAGGTTTCTAGACATGGGTTGCAGTCACTTTCTTTTGGTTTTTTTTGCTACGTCTTACCCAGAAGAATTTGGGCCAAAACATTGGCCAAGCTCCCGATTCACTCACGGGACGAAACTCCGACCGGCAGCCCTGCGTGCTGCACGAGAGAAGGGGTCAGACCACATCCTGGTAAGTACAAGGTTTGATTTATTAACTGTCCTCAGGCAAAAGCTTTTCAGATAGTCACTCTGATAACTCCGGGGCTGCCAAAAAGTTTCCTGTCCATCTAAAGACAAAGCTCTCTGCAGTGAGATGCCGTGTATCGTTTCTTGGTCTGATGAGCAAGAGAGTTTGCAGCTGGAGAGAGAAGTCCATGGGTAAACCCAAGGTTTGTTGCCCAGCGGTCAGGACTGAACGTAGTCCTGGTGGTGGGTAGGTACCTGCAAGGGGCCCTCAGATGGAAACCCCACCTGTTAGTGATGGAATGTAAGGGGAATAGTTCTACGGAACAGTTGTGAACAGATGTGTGGCTTTGGTGACTGCAGCAGCCACTTTTTAAGAGTGATCCTCTTCGCAGAATAAACGCACCCTGAATTTTCAGCAGTGATGTTTTCCCTCGCAGCTCCGTTGCCCCAGTGTTGGAGGAACATTCCGTGGAGTGCGAGGGAAACTCCGCATCTCTTCCCGTCTCATAATGTACCTTTAACAGAGATGTGTCCTACGGTATCAAAACCAGCAGCTCAGTGCTTTTTGGGTTTTTTTTGACAACCTCATGCCTCTGGCTGCCTTGTTCCCAAGAAAGCATCAGGGCAAGCATATCATTTAATCTAATAACAAATTTATTTTTCTCTTCCCCTCTTCTCTAATTTATTGATACAGATAACTCACTGACCAACGCAGAAACCCTGACCCTGTTGATAGCAGAAAACAAGACCTTGGTGGCACCAATGCTCGAGTCTCGCTCTCTCTACTCAAATTTCTGGTGTGGCATCACCCCCCAGGCAAGTGACCTCCTGAACGCTACCGGGCGACTGTGCAAGCTGTGTTTGCAAAGGCCTCTTGTGTCTGTGAAGTGGTGGGTTGTGGTTTCTGTCCTGTGGGCTTTCCTGTCTGTTTTTGTAGCGTCCTTTTCTGAAAAGAAGCTGCTGTAGCTCGGTGACGTGCACTCAGCTCAGCTTGCGCCTCTCTGAGTGGCAGCATCCCAAATCTTGGTGGGTACCTTTGGGAAAGGTCCATACGTTTATAGGAAATCTGGGAATGAGGGCAGAGAGGACACTGCGGTCTATCAGTGTTTTTCAGGCTTTGTTTTCTAACCGAGCTGTAGGTACGAGCAGAGCAACGCATGTTCTGCATTGGGTGTGCAGGCACGTAGCTGGAACTTGCTGCCTTGTCTGAGATTTCTCGCTTGAAAAAGCTGAATCTGGAGGAAGCTGAGCTTGTTTAGCCAAAAGTCCTGGGAAATGATACAATCCCACTAACTACATAAAAAATACTGATATACACACCAGAATTTATTTGAGGTCACTCCATATGTTTGTTTAATGGCCTTAAATCTCTTGGTACATAATTTTAGACAAGCTTTCCTGTATAGTGATGCTAATCAGAGAGGAATTTGCTTTTGTTTCTACAGCTTTCTGTTGTATATAGGTTGTTTTTCTCACACATGAACAAGATTTATGTGTTGGGGCAACATCGTTTGCCTTGTAGAAATTAGTTTTGTGCTTCTTTCTCAAATCATAGATGCTGCAGTAAATATTGGTACAAAGATGCTGCCTAGTAGGAGTAACATCATTTTTAGAGCCAGAATGAGATTGAGCTATCACTTGACAAGTAGATCCACATCGCTGTGGTCAGTGTGGGTCAGCGGTGATTTTTTGCCTTTTTTCACTCTTTTTCTTTGGAATGTTCTTGACTAAGCTCCAGATGGGCTTCCTCAGACATTCAGCCTCATGGGATCGTTTCTGGAAACAAATGGACATCGGTGCAGTGAGCAAGACTGCATCGAGCTGATCTAGGCCACAAGGGAAGGGTCATTGAAAGGTCCTTGACCACACAGAATGGGGTAGAAAGTTGATGAGGCAAGAGGAGAATGAGGAGTTGAAGTAGTTTGTGGTGAGACACGAGAGGTGATGATTGTCTAAGGTAGCAATCAATCATGTATTAGCTAGAGAAATGTAAGCAGCGCGTAATCTAACTATAATTATCCAAGTATAAATAATGTAACTACAAAATCAGCAGTTTAAGACTATATAACCTGATCAAACTTTACATTAAACAGCTTCAGTTTATAACTCTCATAGAGTTGTCGGAGTCCATTCTTCTCCCGCACAGTCTGAGGTGAGGACTGTAATTAATACTCGTTTCTCCAAGCCCACAGGTAAATCTCCATAATGAGATGGGGTTTTTGACCTGTTTGCTACTCTGCTGCTGGCAAGTGTTCCGTCATCCCTTGGGGATGTTAGAGAGGCTCCATGCTCCAGCCATTTCCTGCCCTCTTGCTTTGCTCCAGAGAGCTAGCCGGTTACTAATTATTGTCATTATTGCTGCAGTGAAATGAAGAACAAACTCCATTTCCCCCTTCTGGTGTAAAACATCCTCTGGCAGTCTCCTTCTGTAGGATTTCTTGAGGAAGGTCTTTGTTTTTAAAGCTCTCGGTGATTATATTTTTTCTTTTACAGAAACCACCGAATCTTTTCTCTTTTGGCCCCCACACCATCTTATGACAAGGAGTTCCACAAGTCAGACCAACTAATTGAGTAAAAATAGCAGGAAAAGGTCCTGAACTCGCCAAATTCTTGGGAAGTAAATACATGGATAAGAAAAGGGGTGTGTGGGGGGGTGTGTTTACTTGTTTCAGTTTTTGTTTTAAAATGGAGAAATAAACCTTATAGGAAAGGCATTGTCCTTTAAGTGTTTAAGGTGAAGTCCTGATGTAAACCAGCAGTTCTCCACAGCCTGGCATGGGGCTCTGCCAGTGTGCGCCAGCCTCAGCCCCGGCCCCTGCTGTTACCTCTCCAGCAGAAAATCTCCATCATTACCAGGATTACTGAGAAAAGGAGGGGAAAAAAAACCTAGCAGCAAATGCATCTTGCAGGATTTGCTGAAAAAAGCTGCTCAGATGAAGAGGAAAGTTCCCACTTCTTTTCCTTTTCTCTTAGTTACTGCTGCTTGTTTCTGTGCTCGCAGTCCTGCAGCTTCGTGCTCTCAGCCCTGCTCTCCCTGGAGACTTGGGGAGGGAGCAGGAACTGGAGAACGCCCTAAAACACAAAGCCAAACCCAGCTGCAGACAGCCTGACATTCAGCTGTCGTGAAGCTGTCCTTAGGAGAGCACAGCAGTGCTAAGTTGGAGTCTTTCTTGGCTACAGGTGATTTATGAGCCATGAAAAGCCCCACAAGCCCGTAGTGAGCAAGTGGAGGAGGACAAAAATGAAGTTTCCAGCATCTTTCACCTGTGGGCATTCTCGGCTGTCTGTTAACGGTTGGATGTTTTAACCCTTCCCACAGTGGGAATGCCGGTGAGGGCTCTGCCCGCTCTCTGCTCTTCGTGGACATCTGAGACATCCAGGCCTCACAGCGTGGTCAGAAGGTTTCCGAAGGGCAAACCAACAGATGCACAAACAGACAAACGCACCACACGGTGCTTCTGCGCAAGGGCAGGGTAAAGTGGTTCTGCAGTGATTTGCTCGGCTGTTGCTAGGATGCTCTTGGAAAATATAAATCAAAAGTAACTTCAACTGATTTTAGTGACTCATCATTTCTGTAAAGACCAGAATCCACTACGGACCCAACCGTCAGCCATGTTCAGATGTCTAATTGGTGCATTAGACCTTTCTTTCAGGGGGAATTCAGTGTATTGATTTCCAAATCTGATAGCTTTAGACATATGGCACCTGCAGACCCAGCTGTGAGCTGCACAAGGCGGGTGTCGCACCCTCAGTGCCGAAAGGTTGGCAAAGCTCTTTAGGTCATGGCCAGAAACAATTTGCAGGTCCTATTCGGTGAGACACTGAATGTCCTTTGTGCTTGTTGAACACAGAGGATGCCACAGGTGCTCAGCAGCTTCCAGGGTCAGAGCTGAGAGTCTATGTGCGAAAAAAAGGTTTCCAGAGAGCCAGGGGAAAAAAATCTGAGATTTGAAGCTCTGTTGCAAGGGAATTTTGTAGCAGAAAGGCTTGAATTTCCATTAGCTGCTGAAAAGCAGAGAGAAGGTCGTATTTTAACCTTTTTGGTTGAAGATTGTTTCTGCATACTTGACTGAGCCCTTTTCAAAATGGGGACACTTCAAAATCTGAGAACTGAGCACTGATCCGTCTCTGCTGAGCAGGACTAAGGGCAGGAGCTTTTGCTGGGGAGCAGCTGTGAAACTGAAGTCTTCTGTCACATCCAGCCCTCTGCTTCTGTTTGCAGGGCTATTACAGAAGGACCCTGGTCTACCCCCTGATCCGGGAATGGAGGAGGACAGGCTGGTTTGCTGTCCCGATGGTTCATTCCACCTTCCTCATCGACTTGAGGAAAGAAGCCTCCACCAAGCTGATGTTCTACCCCCCGCATCAGGACTACACCTGGAGCTTTGACGATATCATGGTCTTTGCCTTCTCCAGTCGCCAGGCAGGTGTGTCTGGAGACTTTGCTGGGCAGGATTCACTCGTAGACATGCAGATCTTTACTTTGGAGTTCACAGGCCAAAAGCCAATTTTTTGGCTTCAGTGGTGAGTTAAGACCCTGTTCCCTTTTCTCTTTTGGATCTGGTCAGGGACAACCAGCAGCAAGTGAGTGGCAGTGCAGTTTTGAATCACAGATAGCTTCAAAAGACATGGGAACTATTCTAGGGCCGAAGGCAATGTTTCAGAGACAAAATTAGTGGCATCTACCTTTGCTTTTTGTCACAGTGAGATGATAGCGAGCACAAGTGAATGCTGTGAGAGTGGAAGGCACTCTGTAGTTGTCTAAATTCACCACTTCCAGGAGACTCCCTGAGGAAGGGGTGAGGACAAGAGACACTTTTTAGACGTTGCAGTGTTTGTGCAAAATAAAACCCAAGTTGCTTGCCTGCAGTGCTTGATGAAGCTTTGCTTTGTGGCAGCTCAGCAGGAATTGTCTGAGAGTTAAGAGGTTTTTCTTTTGTTGGTTCTGTTTGCTTTAAGCAAAATCAGTGCAACTTTCAGGGAGTGATGTGGGGGCTGTGGGCTGTGCTCAGAGGAAATTTCTTGCTGGCGTGAGAGCGGTAAAATCTCCACAGAACTGACGCCTCACTGGGACTTTGGGAGAATGAGTCAAGAACCAGTCCTTGAGATGTTTGGGGCTCCAGCTGGTACTGGGACCAGTTTCTACCAGACATTGGGAGGATTTCAGTTAGACCTGAAACTCAGGAGTCCTTTCGGGCCAAGGCACCACCTCAGTGTCTTCTTCTACCTGGAACGGCTGTTGGTGTGTGCAGAGCTCCATGTGTCTTGGGGGATTCGCTGTCTCTTAGTGCACGATACCACTGCTACAGCTGCTTGTTCTTCTGCTGAGGATGGTTAGTCCTGTTCATTTTTGGATCTGGTGGGTATTCTGTCTCTAGCGAAGTCCTGGCTGGCAGAACTGTGTCACATCTATGAAAGGAGCTCCTGGGAAGGGTATGTTTTTAATGACCATCTGTATTGTTCTTTGCCCTCCTGTGTTGAAAAGGGCAAAGTTTGGGGCCTTATAAAGGAAAAAATGAGTGATGAAACCTCAGCGGCACTGATGAAACGCGCTTCTGTTCAGAGCTTCACAACTGGTTTGCTGGCTTACTGGGGTGAATTACTTGGGGAAAGTCGGGTTTTGGGTCTCCTGAGTGATGTGCAGCTGGTGTTATCTGTCCTCTCCTTGTAAAAAGTTAAGGTGAGAAGGAGGGGCTGTTCTTGGGGTGCAGACAAGTAGAGGGAAAGTGAAGAAGTGTGGCTTGTCAACAGTGGCTTCTAGAGAAGAGCCAGGCTGAGCAATCTGCCTTTCCCACCACTTACAGAGCAGTGCAGCGACTGTTGGCAGCTTTCTTTTGAGTGATCCTCTTGTTGCAAACAGCGCTGCGAAAGACAGTGTTCTTGGCATGATAAGCAGGGCTTTTTAAAACTCAGCTTCCAGGGGATGTGGAGCGTGGATGAGTGGGAGAGGAGACGCAACAAGAGCTGAAATTGAGCCCTTGGGAGGCAGAGGAAGATGGGAGTTTGCAGGGCACTTTTGGGGCCCTGACCTTTTGAGTCAGGCCATGGGTGTGTTGGCTCCAAAAGAGAACAGAGGTTTAGGTCCAGTGAGCAAAGCAGGTTCCCTCAAATCTGCCTGCCCCTTGTTCCCTCTGACAGCATCCAATTAGTCTGGGAACTGCATTGCATCAGCTCCAGCTGCTTCAGAAATATTTCAGGGATTCAAACCCATCATTTTTTCCTTCCATCCTAGAACACTTCAGCTTTTTCCAGAGCTGACCTCGGCAGTCTGGCCCGCTGATCTTCTCAGATTGTTGGCTTGTGTCCTGGGCTGAGTTTTGTCACCCAGGACAAAAGGATGACATCCAAGTTCAGAAATGTGAAAAATGTATGGACTTTGAGGTATACTTCTCTTCAGAGTAATTCCACTTATTTCCCTGAAGCCATAAACGATGTTGGCTTTTGTCTGGGCCAAGTACTGCGCTTAACGCCTCAGGTCAGCCCATTGATTTTTCCAGCAGTGAATCTTCTGCTCGAAGCAGGCGGTTTGTGATGCTCCACAGAGACCATCCCACCCGTCCCACTTCTGCCGAGAGGGCGTGGGCTGCGGAGCACAGAACAGAACCCAGCGCAGGTGTTTTATTGAGGAGGGCGGTCTCCGTAGAGCCCTTTGCACTGCAAGATGATGTTGAGCTGGCCAGACCTTCTGAGCTTCCTTCAGCCTGAGGCTCTGAGACCTCAGGCCAACCAGGAATGTCCAGTCACAGGGGTGTGGGGGAAATTTAGGTTGCCTAAATATGACTGTGGATTTATTTAAGGCATATGAACCCTGCTCACTGCCTTACAAAGGCTGATAGTAACACCAGTATCTCTAGCCTTCTGTCCTTTGTAGCAAACTTTTATTTTATTATAAAAACAGAGCCGGAGAGTGAGTCCCCCTCCCCGTTTTAAGGCAGATTTACCATTTTGAAGTAACTTTTATCCCAGAAGAAACAGAACTACTGCTGTGAATCTATGCAGATGAACTGTGTTTAAGCCAGCGGAAGATAAAAACGGAGATCAGATAAGATTAGTTGATTAGATCTGTGCCAAATCCATTAATATCAACAGGTAGTATTTTTTATTTTGCCATTTACCTAAATTGCAGCTGACAGCTGAATGTGTTTTGGCAGTAGTGTAGCCAGCAGCTTCCTCGCAGAACTTCAAACAGTAGAAACACCGGGGTCAGTAGTGCAGATAATTCTGCCTTGCTAAAAATACCAGGGGCTTAGGAGGATTAATACATGAAAGCACCAACTCTCACCAGGTGGTGTCTGCTTTTCATTTATTTCCTAGAGGGACAAGGGTGATTCTGCTTGTTTAATTAAAAAACAAAAGAAAAGTTATAGCCGATAATGAGCAAACTCTTGGTGAGTCTGGGGGGAACAGCATCTTACTGATCACACGTTGCGACATTCCCAGCAGCGTGTGGGTCTCTCCCTTGCAAATGGATCTGCTCAGAAGGGAAGCTTTGCATCTTCTTCTTGTTCCATGCCTTCAGATTCAGCTCCTTGAACAAGCAGTTACAAAAGCTTTTGAGCAGAAGGAAGTTACGGTATCATCTATTTTCGGAAGCATCTCTTTCTCCCTGCTGCTCTCTCTCTCTAGGATTTGGTTGATTTGGATGGTGCAGACCTGCTCCTGCTTTTGGCTCTGTGAAGGGATTGCACCAGGTCTGAGCGGTGCAGGTGGGGTTTGGGGAATACAGGGGTTTCTGGGGTGCTCCCCAGTTCTCCCAGCAGATCCGCTGTGTGCATCAAACATCGCTTTGCCAAAGGCCGGTTCTGCCCTCTGCTGAGAGATTGTTTTCATAGCATGAAGGCAAAGGCCAAAAGAGACCCTTTCTCTGGGCTAAGAGGGAGTTTCCAGTCTCTCCTAAGAGAAAACTGATGGCAATTAAAAATACCTTCGGTTATGGAGCAACTGGAAATTGTTTTCAGAGGAGAGACCACGTGCTGCCAGCCAAATGATACAGAAAATGTCACTATGAATTTCATAGACTCATTTTGCTTGGAAAAGACCAAGATCATCGAGTCCAACCGTTAACCCACCCCTGGCACTAACTCATGTCCCTGAGAACCTCATCTCCACATTTGTTCAAGCCTTCCAGGGATTTAAGTTAAACCCCTTCATTTGCTTTTGAAGCAGAACTTTTTGGGACTGGGCTCCTGGCAACAAATTTGATGGTGGGTACATAGCAACAGAGCAGCGAACTCCTCTTTTAAGAGACCTGACTCTATTTTCTGTTTTTTCCTGTGATCCCCAGGTATACAGATGTTCATCTGCAACCGTGAACACTATGGTTTCCTTCCCATGCCCCTGAAATCGCACCAGACGCTGCAAGAAGAAACCGAGAACTTTGTGCACACCCTCATTGAGGCAATGAGTAAGTTACTGTGCCTTGCTGTGATGGACACCCCCAAGTTAAGGTTTGGAGAGCTCTCTTACCCCTGGGAATCTGCCTCCTGATCCGACTGTTCTCATCCTGGTTTGACATGCAGTTTCCCATTTTTCCACTGTTTTTCTACCTAGAGATGCAATCGCTTCACGGTCAGGTCAGCTCCGTTGACAAAACTCCTTAACTTCCCCATATCGAATGCAAAAATGCATCTTTAACGTGGCAAGGATGCTGCAGAACCTCGTGTCTCTCCTGAGCTGTGTCTGGCAGATGGCTGCTGGCTTCTGTTCTGTGACATGGACGCTCTGTGCTACACCCACTCCTGCCTGACTTCATCAGCCAGGTCCCTGGGGCTTTAGGTCCAGAGATGCAAACACACACACACACACGTTATTGTTAGTGCATGAAGGTGATGCTTGGCATCTCTCCTCTCTTCCAGTTGATCGTCCTCCCATTGAACCCTCACAGTTTGTCTCTGTTCCGCCGAAGAACCCTGACAAGATGGGATTTGATGAAGTAAGGAACTTATTTTGCTGCCATTGTCTTGTCTTCCTGTTTCTCACCTAATGGAGCTGGGATCTCCCTGTAACTGACCTTCCAGCCGTTTCCCATTCCCATCTCTTCATACGTTTGAGCTCTTTCCCAGTCACTCGTCTGTTGGATTTCAGCTTTTTGCCAGGAGCAAACAGCCATCCTTACGTGGGGAGAACTTCTGAGGTCAGGGAAGCAGAAGGGAAAGGGCTCAGGGAGCATTCTTGCCCTCTGGCATTTCCTGGGGAGAAATGAGGCCACTCAGGTCTGTGGGCATTTCATACCTGCTACAAAACCCCCGATTGAGGTTGGTGTGCCAGGGCAGTGCTCAGCAAATCTGTGGGCTTCCTGCATTGATGGTACGGAAGTTTTAATCCAGCCAGGAAGAGATGGCAGAAGTGAGAGTGAAAAACACATCATTTAACTCCCCCGATTCTTGTGCCATTTCCTCTACATCTGACTCTGTGGGGCAGCTTAGCCGTCCTTCCATTCTGCAGCAAGAACTGGTCGTTCGGGAAACCTCTCCTGTGTTCCAGTGAGAGACAGGAATGATTTTCTCCCCTGAGAGAGGCACTGGGGAGCCTGGAGAAGATGGGGGAGGCTCTCAGCCGAGTTCTGTCCAAGATGGGGGCGTCTAGGAGGGCTGGAAACCATGTGTGCTCCCCCCTTACTGGGGCAGCTCTCCTCCTGCCCTGCTCGGTCACCACATTTTTCTGCTATGGCCTTTAAAAGCGCATTAGAAAGGTGGTTCCTGACAGCGGTCCTGCCCCAAAACCCCGCAGAAATCCCTCTCCGCCCTGTTCTCCATGTTATGGAGGGTGCAGGCATGGAGGGGAAAGGCTGGAGAGGGATCTGCTGTGCTTTAATTAACCAGGAGTTGTGTTTTTATGCAGCTGCCAGGGTGGCAGTTGTGGAGACCAGAGAAGCCTTTGTTTTCTTGGCTTATTCTGTTACATCTGTTTATACGACACGTGAATTCCAAACACGATTTGTTGGAGCGTCTGTGTTTAGAGCGCAGCTGTTGTGGGTTTTTTGCCGTGTTGTCCTTTGTGGCTGCGCTCTATTTATCCAATTTATTATTTTTGCATTTGCACACTGACCTAGAACTGGATCCGCTTCTTACTGGCTCGAGGTGTTTGCTCCACAGGCTACAAAGCTGCACTTGTCTGCCTGGGACTGAAAAACATCCCAGCCCCTCTGCAGTTTACCTGCAAATGAGGGTTTTGGTCCTCTGCCCCCCACCAAAAAGTCTGTCTGCTTAGGCTTGGGCAGAGCCTGGCGCAGACATCTCTGGGTGTGATCTGGGCTCTGTGCTGGGCTTTCTGCTCTGGCAGGGGAAGCAGCAGATTTTTTTTTGTGAAAATTCTGTGATTTTTTTGTGAAAATTCTGTGATTTTTTTTGTGAAAATTCTGTGAATTTTCAGTGCCTGAAGTAATTTACAAAAATTCTCTTTGCTGTGTTCTTGTGCTTGGGTGGTGACCCCGCAGATAATCCTAAATACAGGTAGTGGTGGCATTGTGGAGAAACATGTGGGTCGATGTTCCTCTGGGACTGGAGCTGGACATTTGACTCTGTGTTTAATATAAATCAAAACATCTTGTATCTTTGGAAATTATAGACTTGGCTGTAACTGGTCTGCTCTCACCTTTATTCATCCTTGATGAGCAGCTTCTCCTTGTGACATAAAACGTCCTTAAAAAGTAGTTGTTAGACAAAGAATGAACCTCTAACCTTCCAACTCAAAACCAACCCCAACTTTCTGACAAATTCTACGCAACCTGGGATAAAATCACAGCTGGTATTTTAAGATCTGCTACTGAAGAAGGGTAGGCGAGAAGTCACTTCTCCTCCTCGCTCCCAGGCTGTGAGCTTGATGTCTCTCTCTTCAACCCAGATTTTCCTGATCAACCTGAAGCGCCGGAAGGACAGGCGGGATCGGATGCTGCGGACTCTCTATGAGCAGGAGATTGCAGTCAAGATAGCAGAGGCCGTGGATGGGAAGTGAGTTTTGGCTGGGGTTGCTGATGTTTGCAAAGAGGGGGTTGTGCTGGACACCATCTCCTTGGGTGCCCTGACCTCCCTCCTGCTGGGGATGGATGGGCTGAGGGAGAGGTGGACATTTTATTAACCTAACTGCCCCTGCTTTGGGGCAGTTTTACTCTGTTTGTGTCTTCTTTTGTCATTGGTCTTCATGAGAGAACCAGGGCGGTGTGGGTCAGGCTGATAGAATCACAGAATCATTTGGGTTGGAAAAGCCCCTCAAGATCATCGAGTCCAACTGTTCCCCCACCCCTGGCACTGCCCCATGTCCCTGAGAACCGCATGTCCGTCTGTCCAGCCCTCCAGGGATGGTGACTCCAGCACTGCCCTGGGCAGCCTGTTCAATGCCCCACAGCCCTTTGGGGAAGAAATTGTTCCCCAGATCCAACCTAAGATGAAAATCAGGTTAAAATCATACTCCTTTCTGTGAACTATAACACTTGCACACAATTAGAAAGCAGCGAAAGTGTGTGAGAGCAATTATCTCCTGAGAGATTTGTCTGTCCTCGTGCTACAAAGCTGTTGGACTACAGTATTAACCCTGACACAGCCCTTACTTTAAGGCATGTTAAGATGTTTTTATCTTGAGAAATCAAGGCAGAAATTTTTGGTCTGGGACTCGCAGAAAGGGAAGTGGGAACCCCCATGCCATCTGGTGGTCTCGGAGACTTGCGCACCCATCAGGACCTCAGGAAAATATTTGAAGCCAAGCTCCTGCCATATTGATGGTCCCACAAGAAGTCGTTGGCAGAGTTAAGGATATCATTTCTAAGCTTGATTTAGAATGTAAATCAGTTAGTTAATTTTTCTCCCGGTTTTTGAGCAAAGCAAGTGCAGGAATTTCGTGAGTTACAGCTTATCTCTGAACATCAGCAGCGCTTCCCCCGTTGCGTCTGTGTCCGACTTGAATTTGCTTTCTATTTAAATGCTGATAGGTGTTCTCTCTTTCTCAGAGCGCTGAACACGAGTCGGCTCAAAGCTCTCAGCATCGACACCGGGACCCGTGCTCCTCGCGGCCCCTCACCCGGGGAGAGATCGGCTGCTTCCTCAGCCACTGCTGCATCTGGGAGGAGGTGAGGGGGGTGCGGGTGCCCTGGGGAGGGTGCTGAGGGCAGGAGCAGTGGGAAGGCACACGGACGGTCCCAGGACAAATCTAATACCGGTTTCTGGAAGTGTAGGATGGTTTTACTTGGTTTGTAGGGGATCGCGTACAGGGGTTCTCTTGAACACATTGCTCAGCTTTCTCAGCTCTACTCTCCGTTTGCCAAGTGATTTTTATCAGAGTGTTTTCACGGTTGGTTTTGCAGACCATCTGATAGCCTGTTTGGAGTGAGTTTGTTTAGGAGAAAGGCAGGAAGGTTTTGAAGAACAAATGGTATTAAAGAAACTCCTGTTTTATTTCCCTGGTTCTTCATGTGTGCTGGAGCAAGTTCCAGTGGCTCTGCTAACTGCTTTTTTTTGAGCTGGTATATCATAAATAAATTTAGCAGCAGGGATCTCTGTTACTTGAGCTAACAGGTATTGTTTGGGTTGTAGTAGCTGTAGCTTCCATCTGTCCTGGTCACCTGGGGAGTCACACTTGAGAGGATCTGGGCTGTGCTGGTTGGAGGTGCTGGAGTTACACAGCCTGACATCAACGGGAGGGATCATTTCGAGCGAGGTGGGATGTGGAGGCAGGGAGAACAACTTGGTGCTTAGAGAAGACCGGTCTAAGGCAGCAGCTGCCCAAATGTGACTGTGATGGCTGGATGATCCAAATACCTTTCAGCCAGCAGCAGGGACTTCAGCACTGAGAAATCAGGCAATGATTTGGGGCTTGAGACTTCTGCATCACCAATGGTCCGATGGTAAGATGGGAACCCACTTGCAGGATGCCTTTGCATGTGTGTTCTTGAAGTTGCCAGGGCCAGACTTTGGCTGTGCTGGATCATTCTCCAGATTCCAGAAACACTTTTTTTCCCAACAGAAACAGGTTTTTCTGAACAGTGGTTTTGTTGTCAAAGGAGGAGGTGGTCGTGCAAGATGGTAGCTCACGGGGTTGAGGTGCTGCAGCATCACATGGAGGGTTTTTCTAGGTTGCAGATGCTCAGCCACAGGATATTTTTGGACAGCTCGTCCCAGCTGAGCTGTGAATCTGGGGCTGGTTCTCCAGCCTCCCTACCTGTATGGTCCAGAGGGCCAGGACCAGGTCAGGATGGCCCCCAGAGATTTCGGGGCCACTGTGATCACTTCTGAACCATCTTGTTTCAGGTGGTGAACAGAGAACTGGAGAAGACGCTTGTTATTGAGGACGAGTTCAAGAGGAAGCTCATGAAGCTGATGGATGACATTGAACAAGCCCAGCTAGACTGGGAGCTGATGTAAGTCACTGGCCCTCGTGAAGCTCTGGGCACACAGGGGACATGAGCAGCAGAGATGGAGGGTGATGCTGGAGTGCAGGGAAAGGTGGCAGAGGCTTCTTGATGGCTCTTCCCATCAGGATAACTCTGCTTCTGGGCCAGGCTGGTGCTGGGGTGCCCCAGCTGTGTTGGGTACCACTGGTGCGCTTTGTGGGCAGTGTTGGTCGTCTGGAGACACCGCTGTGACAGAGGAACTGCCACAGCTCAGCGCTGAGGCTTGGACCGTGTCATCTCAGCTGCCTTACCAAGTCTTTCACATCTGTACCACCCGCTGGGGTAAGATTTGAATGTCTGAGAGTGGTACAGGATAGAAATGTGTCAGGGATTGCTTCTTAGATCCACCCTTTGTCCTTCCCCGCTTGACATGGACAGTTGTGTGGTCCTAACTGCTGCAGATTCACATTTAGGTTCCGATTTCTGTGGTCTTTTCCCCCTTTAAGCTACATTGGCCGGAAAAGGATGCAGGTGCAGGAGCCTGAGAAAGCGGTTCCCAACGTCATGAACCTGGTGGAAGCCGATTACTCGTACTGGACCCTGGGCTACGCGATCTCCCTCCAGGGGGCTCAGAAGCTCATCGGAGCGGAGCCTTTCGGCAAGATGTTGCCGGTGGATGAATTTCTGCCAGTCATGTACAACAAGCACCCGGTGTGAGTAGGTCGGATGTCTTCGTTACTTGGGTTCACGTGAGCTTGGTCTTGCTGAATGATTAAGATCTGGTTCGTAGATTTGTGTAGTGTATATCATATGTGTTAATATCTCTATATGCTTATGTATACCCTTGTTTATGTGTGCACACTTAGTGTGGTACATATAAATGATTAATTTTGGAGCTTGGAGTCCAAATTATTCACGTTACAGTTTTCAGCAGGTTGATGACTTGAGTGCTCTGCGGGGCACTTCAGAAAATGGAGCTCACTTCGTGCTCTTCAGCTTCATCTGCAAAAATGTTGATTTATCAGTCGGTACTGAGACCTAAACCAACAAAAGATCAGGTTAATAATCATTCGGTTCTTTAGTGTTTTAATGCTGTTTGACTCAAGCTACGCAAAACCTCGTGGCGCTTCGTATGCAGCGTGTGATGTTGTGATGCCCACGTTTTATTTTTCTAAAGCTGAATGCAGTGGGTAGAAGGTCAGACCCCACCACAGCAACGACCTGTGCTGCTTGGGACACATTCACTCAGTGGATGGGCTTGTATCTCGCAGTTATAAGCATTTCACTCTGTCCCTGATGATTTTTCTCTCCTCTTTAGAGCAAAGTACATGGAGCACTACAAGTCCAGAGACTTGAAAGCCTTTTCAGCAGAACCCCTGGTCGTCTACCCCACGCACTACACAGGGCAGCCCGGCTACCTTAGCGACACAGAGACCTCCACCATCTGGGACAACGAGACCGTGTCGGCGGACTGGGGCAGAACGCACTCCTGGAAATCCCGGCAGCAGGGCACGATCCACAGCGACGCCAGAACAAGGACGCTCTGCCCTCGCAGTCGTCTCCGGACGCGCCGTCCTCCAGGGACGAGCTGTGACCGCCCGCGGCCCCGCGGCTCTGTCGGCGCTGAACCTGCCTCGCGCTCCGGCTTTTCACCCTTGGCAGTGGCGGAGCCGCTCTTCGTGTGGTCTCCATCCCGCTGCTTCGAGTGGCAGAGCACGGAGCCTGGAGCTGATGTGACAACTGACCGAGACGCGCAGGGCGAGGCGGGAGATGGAGGAGGAAAAAGAACGAGTGATGCAGACTGGCAGGAAAAAAGCAGAGATCTGAACAAAAGCCCTCGCAAGCTTTTGTAAAAGAAAAACCAAACCTTGAATGACGTCTTTCTACAGTTCCTTGTGTAGAATACTGTATTTATAAAGATTAATATATAGAGGTGTACAAGTGTTCATACCTTTCTGGATCGCTGTAACTAGGCTACTGTGTAACTGTTAGTCCTCGTAGGTTCACAGGCTTTTTATAACCCTGTTCGCTGAGAGAAACTGCGGGCGAGTGTTTGGGTATTTGGGTTTGTTTTTTCAAAGAGAATCAAAATGGTTTCCAAAACCATGCAGCTCCCTGGAGCAGCGCTCCATGTAGGGTCATCTCCTTCATCGCACGGTGATAGAAAAGGATCGCTGGCTTCCCCTCTGCAAATCACAAAACTTGCCGGATCTGAACGGGCCTCCCAGTGCGGAGCTGCCATCTTGGCGTGCCTAAAATCCTGGGAGCTGGCAGCAGGAGTGGAGGTTGCAAAAGGGAAGAGTTGGTCCATGCCATGTCCTGCTTCACCCCCTGTGCCTCCACTTATTCCTTCAGGAAAACAAAGCTCCACAGCCTGTTTGCAGGCCTGTTTAATTAGGCCGTAAAACCAAGTGTTAGGACTTGCAGGAACTTTAAAATGTTTGGTTACGAACTGCTTGACATTATCCTTATCAAACCAAAGCAACTTACCAAGATGTTGGGGGTGTCATCCGTACTGTTCTCGACAGCCCCGACAGAATTATTGTGCGTTACAGGACGGAAAGGCAGCTTGGCTGGATATTTTTTCACGTGAGGAGCAAACTTGTCTCTTTTTTTGGATGGGTTCTGATGTACTTGCTGCAGAGTATGGTGATTATTTTTAAAAACAAACGATTCTCAGAGGGCAGGTGATACCGGCCTGCACTGCTTGGGTTGGCTGGGATGTTCTCCTGCGCTTCCCACCGAGAAACTCACCCGCTGGAGATCTGTACGGTTGGGTATGTGTGCCTGGGCTTTCACTTGTGTTTGTTTTTTAATAACTCCTGGCGGATGTTGTGCTTTCTGCCCAAGAAGATGTGTTCTTACCTGTCAGCCGGTTTGATAATACATAAAACCTGGTGCAAAATGGCAGCTGTGTGTGCTGTTTCATGGGGTGGGAGCAGGCCTGGCAGGGAAGGCCAGCGCAGGCCGTTCAGCTCTGTCGCTCCACCACGGAGTCCCTGCCCGTGGAAATGCGCCTGTTGTGCCGGGAAGCCGAGTTCCTTCTGCTCCGCAGGCCGGAGCAGCGTCCATGTTGCGTGGTGAGCGTGCGGAGCGGCTGCGCCGCGGGGGCGTCGCTCTCTGACAGCTCCTCTCCTTTCCTCCTCAGCTCTGGCTTCACGAGCGGCAGCCCGGCTCTGTGTGAAGCGCGGTGCAGCACGGCGATGCTCCAGACGGCGGCAGACGCTTGGCGCGGCCCTCAGCAGCAGGACGTCTGCGAAGCGGAGCATCCAGCGCGGTGCCGCTGTCGGTGCGGGTAGGAGCAGCACGTGTGTCAGCACAGCTCTGGGTTCCCAGCCGTTCCTCTCCTGACCCGTTGTGATCCCACGGGAGCAGTTTCTCCATGAAACGGCCCTGGTGTTCCTCACAGTTCTCCCCGCCGGGGGCTGGAGACGGAAGGGACAGACACACTGCAGAGCTCTGTTTAACTTTGATTTCCCTAAGCAGAGCAGTAGCAATTTATTAAAAACTACTTGACACTGCAGCTGGGGTTTTTGCTTTTTTTATTTGTTTGTTTGGTTTGAGGTGCGTGGGTTTTTTTTTTTTAGTTGATTTAGGAAGCGAGTTATTAATAGTACAAGAGGTTTGAAGGTTTCACGGACGGGAGAGACATAATTAAGGATCTAAATGTAATGAATTAGATGAATGTGTCCCTTTCATGGCCTCAGTGGAGCCGACTGTTCTTTCACCCGTACGTGTGCGTGTAGGTGCACTTTTCTATTTATTTCCATCTGCAAGACCCGGTGGCTGCCCAGCGGTTCCACAGCTCTGACAGGCGCTGGTTCTCTGTCTGTGCTTTCAGCTCCTGGGCTGGTGCTGTCCGGGCTTTCCCTGCTCAGCACTGACTGTGTTTTGGGAAGGCAGGAGCCAGTGCAAACCCTTCTCCGCTGTTCTGCTCTTTTTCTGCTCTTTTTCCCCTTTGCTGTGAAGCTCAGCTGCTCCATGAGTTATTGTGTTCTCCTGTGAGCGTGGGGTTTGTCCTCTGCTGTGGAGCACGAGCGCGAAGCCCCCGGAGCCCCGGCTGGTGCAGACCCCGCAGCGAGGGTGACAGACCCGGAGCCAGGAGCAGTTTCCCCAGGGTGAGGAGCAAGTGGAGCTGCTCACACCAAGGGCACAGGCAGGGTTGGTGCACGTCACCGGTTCTAAGGCTGTCACCAGAACCTGACAACCTGACAACAGTGTGCTGGCTCCCCGGGCAGTTGAAGTACAACCAGAACGCAAGAGGCAGCTTAAATTCGGGGTCGTCTTTTTGCCAGGAGCAACAAATGCCGTGATGGAGACAACGGGGAAAAGGTGGAAACTCTCAGACCGCGGTGCAGTCTCAGAGAGGAAAAGAGATGAACGAGACACTGATGAGCGGGAAGAGTTGACGTATTTATCATAGAAACATTAAAGGTTATAGAGAGATGGAATGTTACACGAGATCAAATATTTAAATACATTCGCTCCAGACACAAAATAGTGTTAAAAAGTTCATCTATTTATTATAGATACATTAAATATTATACAAAGCTCAAACATGATCTAAAGATCAAACATTAAAATCTACTAACTCCAGACAAGAATTGGTGGGAAAACGTTTGCATATTTATTATATAAGTATTAAATATTAAATAAAGATTAAATAGAATACAAAATCAAACATTAAAATATATTAACTCCAGACACAAATTAGTGGTCAAAAGTTAATCCATTTATTATAGAAACATTCAATATTATATGAAGATTAAATATCATATAAAGATCAAATATTATCTAGAGATCAAACACTAAAATCTACTAACTCCAGACGAGAATTGGTGGAATAAAGTTCAAGTATTTATTATATAAATATTAAATAAAGATTATGTGTTATATAAAGCTTAAATAGTAATCCTAGTAACTCCAGATCAAAAAATACTGGAAAAATGTTTACGTATTTTTATAGAAACATTAAATAATATATAGAGATTAAATATGATATAAGGATCAAATATTAAACTATATTAACTCCAGACAAAAATTAGTTGAAAAAAGTTACATATTTATTATAGAAATGTTACATATCTATAAAAACTAAATACTACATAAGGATCAACTATTAAAATATTTTAATGCCAGACAAGAATTGGTGGGGGAAAAAAGTTCACATATTTATTATGTAAATAAAGATTATGTATTAAATAAAGATTATGTATGATATAAAAGCTCAAATCTTAATATATATTAACTCAAGAGAAGAATTAGTGGAAAAAAAGTGACGTATTTATGATAGAGATGTTACATCCATGTAAAGATTGAATATGACATAGGGATCAAATATTAGAATATTTTAATGCCAGACAAGAATTGGTGGAAAAAAGTTCAAGTATTTATTCTATAAATATTAAATAAAGATGATGTGTTCTATAAAGCTCAGTTATTAGTATCTATTAACTCCAGAAAAAAAGGGTGGAAAAAAGTTTCTCTATTTATTTTATATGCATCTCTAGATATGTGATATAAAGCTCAAACACTATCTACAGAAGAAACATTAAAATACATTAACTCCAGACAAAAATGGGTTGAAAAAAGTTGATATACTTATCATATCAATATTAAATATTATACAAGGATGAAATATTGTATAAAGATTTAATAATAAAATATATCAACTCCAGAAAATAATTATTGGGGAAGGTCTATGTACATAGTAAATAAATATTAAATATTAGTACATTAAATAAACATATTAAATAAATATTAAACATTAGTACATTAAATAAAAATATCACATAAATATTAAATATCAGTATGTTAAATAAAAGATATTAAATAAAGCTCAAATACGAGATACAGCTAAAACATTTAAATATATTAACTCCAAGGAGAAATTAGTGGAAAAAAGTTTACGTACTTATTCTGTGAATACTGAATATTATACAAGCTAAAATATTCTATAAAGCTAAGCTATTTAAATATAGGAACTCCAAGCAGACATCAGTAGAAAAAAGATGATATAATATTGAAGGTTTCTGTAGAAGTATGGAAAGATTAAATATGATAAACACATCGAGTATTAAAATACATTAACTGCAGACAAACACTGGAAAAAAGTTAATATACTCGTTATAGAAATATTAAATATGATACAAAGCTCAAACATTATATACAGGTCACATATTAAAATATATGAACTCCAGACTAAAACTGGGGGGAAAAAAGTTTACATACTTATAATATAAACAGTAAATCCTATCCAGAGCTCAGCCATTACAACCCATGAAGTGCGGGCTCCTCCTGTGCTGCAGCTTTTCTTCTCAGGATGCAGTCGAAGTTGCCCTGGGTGCTCATGGCGTAGAACACGTTCGCCTTGGGTGGGATCGCCAGCTCCGCAAGAGAGGGAGCAGAGCGAGCGTTCATGGGCGCCCCACTCAGCGTTGGGGGTTTATTCTCACCGGCAGCTGGGACAACGTGGCGATGGCGTTTCTGACGTCGCTCCGCATGTTACTCTTGCCGGCAAAATGCAGCAGAGCTCTTCCAGCAGCAGCAGCAGCAGCAGAGTTCTGCTTCCCCACCTTTGTCCTCGGAGATGATCTGGACCAGCTCGTAATCCTCGGCCGAGCCAGACTGCAGGTTGTGCTTCTCCATGGCTCGCTGGGTGACAGCAGGAGCCTTCTCTCGGTTACTCAGCTGCAAAGAGGGAGTTGCAAGGAGTCGCTTGGTAACCAAGTCGCAGATTCTGCCAGACGCTAAAACACGCTCTTTGCGACACCTGGGGGTGGAGTTAGTTCAAGACAACAGACACTGCTCTAGAAATGCAGCAGGGAATCACAGCCTCTGCTCTCCTGAGCAACCACTCGGAGAGGTGAGACCTTGTTCTCAGCAGCCATCGAATCCGCAGCAAGAGCTGCCCCAGCTGCTGTTTGCAGACATCCATTAATCCACAGTCTCCCCTGCTAAACACTTTCTGCGATGTCCTGCAAAGATTCTGGGCCTTGGAGCTGGGTTTGCTGGGGAAGGGGCACCTTGTGTCACAGCTCACACACCCCAGTGCTGAGCTGGACACACAACAGCCGGCGCTGGCAGAAGAGCAGGGGCAGCAAAGCCGGCACTTGCTCAGAGTGCTTCCCTTGGCATTGTTGATCAAATACAAGCTTCAATTTCAAGGCCAGAAACCTTGAGAGATGCTCTTTGCAAACCTCTCATTCATCCCCTGCTCCACATGTTTTGATTTGTAACATCGGTCACGTTCCCTGCCAAGGAGGTCTGATCGGGGAATAGGTGTTTCCGAAACTAAAAGCACCATTCAAGTCACCTGGGGTGAAAACACCACCCACAGTAACAGCGCTTTGCTGTTCCCACCGCTCACCAGGATGCTCCTGTAGATGTTGCCGCTTCTGTCCTCTTCTACGCTGGTGCGGATGACGCAGCTCTCTCCGCTCTGCTGGTTGTAGACTGGCAGGACTGGCGGCACTTCTTTTGATGGAACGGGAGTCACGGGGCCGGGGCACTTCTTGGAGCACTTGTCATCAGATGGCAGCAAGGGGGGAGACGAGATCAAACACATTCATTACCATTGAATTTCAAAGATCCAAAAGCTAAAGATGACACTCTTCAGCACAACAGCCTTAACAAGGGCTTCGGCAACCCAGTTAAGGCAGCTTAGGTCAAGAGAGCAGAGTCTGCAGGACAAAGCTCCCTGGGAACGGAACCCAGCCCAGACCAGGCTTGGTCTGGGCAGTTCCTGGCAGGTCAAACCACAGGGCTGGTGAGCTCTGACCTCACCTGCTTCTCACTTGCTCAGCTGCTCTGCCTGCCCCAGAATTAGGCTGGGCTGATGTACATGAGCCCTCCCCCCAAAATCGCCTTTCCCAGAGCTCAGGTCCCTCCATTCCACTGCCAGCAACGCTCCAGTCAAGATCCACAGGCTTGGCCAAGCGCCTGGGGCCGCCGGCAGCGTCAGCAGCCTCGCACAGGCTGTTTGTGCTGAACACAGGGCCCGGGCCCTACCTTGTGCTGAGGCTCCTCAGCAGTGTCGGTGGGAGGGACGATGGTGACGGTGCTGTCCCCAGAGCTCCCACCTGGAGCAGGTTTGGGCTGCGCGTTGACGGGGGTGCTGAGGGCGCTCACCCCCAAGCCCAGGAACGGCCTAGGGGAGAAAAGAAAGCACAACAGAGCTGGGCTGAGCACAGCTGTCACTTGCTTCAACAATCTGACCTGCTGTTGTGTTTTCCTATCTCGAGTGGCCTATTGTTTGTGTGTGTATAGCAAATTAGACTCTATCCTTATTTGCTCTGTTTTGCTGCTGCAAATTTGAATTGAATTTATAATCCAGCACTAAAATTGTTCCTTTGTCTGACACCTTAGAGTTATTTCTGCAGTCTTTAGTCGATAACCCTCATGGCTACTTACACCAATAGAAAGAGACAACAGCAATACGTATTTCTAGCTGGCGGTGTCTCCTCGCAGCACTGCAGTGCTCTGGATCCCCAGCCAGGTTTGTCAGCTGGTGTTTGATTTATTCCAGTTCATATTCACACACCAAACCCCCTCCCCGTTGTACTCACAGGCTGAATCTCTTCACCACGCTCTTCTGAGCTCTGCCCGCTGCGGTGCTCTGGTCAGGAGCTGCTCCTTCGATTTCACGTGACAGACGGAAACTGCAGAACAGGCAATACCGTTAGTTAAATATCTCAAAGTGGCCATATTTGAGAAGCCCTGGGTCACTCCCACGTCCCAGAGGGTTCATCCCCACGAGGAGGAGCGCAGCTCTGTGCGTGTGTATTTCCACTCTCCGGGAGCAGCTCCTGGCAGCGCAGAGCTCAAGGCTGAGAGAACCTGAACCTGCCTGCGGGGGAAGAAAAGCTGCTTCGCCAGCTGGGCTGAGACCCTACCTCTCCTCATCACTTCAATGCCGCTGCCTCCTAAACCACTGCACGAATTTCTCATCTCCTGTCACGCAATAGCTGTTACATGAGGACTGCAACAGCTTCATTTGTGCGATTACTTCAAACTCCTAAGAAAACAAATAATAAAATAGGAATTCTAATTAGAAAAATCAAGCCAGTCTCGTTAATACACTAAACACACGCAGCAACAGATCCAGGACAAACTGCCCTCGGACAGAGGAAACCCCGGCACCTTCGCTCCTACTGATCTCTGACCAACAAGGCTCAGGCTGGAAGGCAACGCTCAGCCTTGATTTCTCGGTCCCAGGTACCCGCTTCGCTCTCTGCACCTTTGACCCACAACTATTTACTGCAGCACAAGGAAGACGGTCACAGACTGCATCTTGCGGCCAGCAAAGGTCTCACGCCAGCAGGTCTGATGCGCTCCCAGCACACAGAACACGCTCGTGTAACGTGTTCCCGTGAACACCAAACGGGGGGAACGTGCCCCAGACGTAACTCCCGCGGCAGCGAGTGCCCTGCGGCTCCTCTTCCCCTGCTGCCCGCATCTAAAAGGAATTTCTCTTCCCGCGCCGCCCCGCACAGCCCGGCAGAGGTTCACAGCGTGCCGGGGACTGTTCCTTCCTCACCCTCTGAGTAACGTGAGCGGCTGTTGGATACGCCCAGCAAAGACAACAGGCCTCGCCAAGAGAACGCTCTAGCAGAGAGCGTCAGGCACTAACGATCACAGAACAGTCACCGTTCCACTTACCCTTCGCCGCTTCTCAAAATTGATCAGGCCGCCCTGTTGGAAGGACAGAGAAGGGATCGGAGGAGAAGAGCACAGGCTCGGCTGGAGTTAATCACAAACAGGATGAACAGGATGAAGTAGCGACACCAAGGGACGGGCCAGAGCTGCCCTGACCAAAGGCCTCTACAAAGACCCGTTTCCAGCTCTAGGATAAGCCACAGCACTCGTGTACCTGAGTCTATTTGTTAAATACATTCCTCTCTTTTTAAGAACTGCACTAGCACCCAGTGGAAGATGCAGGAGCAGACACAGTGTCTGCAAGGGAGGGAGGAGATTTAGGATTCCAAAAATTGCCCCAAATTACCTCGAGATAGTCCTGAAGGGCTGTGTCCAGCATGACGAGGTCAGGGAGGAAGGTACCCAGGTAAGGTACCGTGCCTTGTGTGACTCCCTGCAAACGGTCAGAGCAATGGTGGATTAATTGACTGAGAAGTAATAATTATACTAATTAGAATACTCCTGTGGAAGCAAACCAAATACAACTAGTCTGCTTCACCAAACAGCGCTCTTGTAAATGATGCTTTCACGACATCATCCTTGGTATCTCAGCCAGCGGTTCATGTCTGCACAGAGCGGTATATAAGCCAAAGTGCTCATTCGTAACTCCTCTGCGTCAAATCTCGCTGTGCGGCACCTCTCGCCCCGGCAGAAAAGCCGGGATTTACAGACCCGTCTTCCCCAAAGCACCGCATACGGGAGCTCATTGGTCAGGAACAGGGCTGAGCTCGGCTTCGGGTGAGATCACAACCTGGCAACTCAAGCTAATTCCCCCCTTCAGCAGCAGCTCCCTGCTCGTCGCAAAGTTGTCACAGTCGGAGAAGATTTCGCAAAGCTCTTCGAACATCAGCATTGTGTCCCTGTACAGGAAAAGATTCAATGATTTAAGTTGTTTGTAAGCACTCTGAATCAGATCAGGGGACAATTTTTTTCTCAAGAATCGTTAACAGTTGGGCACAGAAAAGATAAAAGCACCAAAACACATCCAGTGACACACTGCACAGCCTTACTTTGGAACGCAGGCCCTGGTCTTCTTCCGGCGATAAACCGAGGTGGACTGCAAGGCGGAAACGATGGCCTTCAGAGACGAAAAGTTGTTCAGGATCCTACATTGCTGTGAAAGGAGCGGTTAGAAACACAGGAGCGTTAAACGTCAGCATCACCAATAGTCAGTGCTCTTCTGTCTGCCCCGTGTCCTGCTTGCTGCACATTCTCCCTGCTAAGCGGGCAGCTCTACAAATACTGAGCATCAAAAATATCACTCCCCGCTACAACCCCCCTGTCCCCTCCCAGCTCCACGGCACCCGCACAAGGAACGTTAAACAGTCGCGAATAAACGCTTTACACGTCCGATACGGATCCACTTCTCCAAGATCTTCGCTCTTGGCTGTGTCTTTAATTCTTTGCTCTCCAGGATGGTGCTGAGCACGCAGTTGGTGACGGCGTTGAACTGCGAGATGGTGGCTCTGATGCTCTGTGCCAGCTGTTTGTTCTCTTTCTTGTCCCTTCGGGACCAGATGCAGCCCAGGCAGTGGTGGGGCACAACGTTCTGGAAGAGTGTCTAGAGGGAAACAGAGGTGTCCAACTCAGCCTGGAGCGCTACTGCCCACAGCAAGAAATGCACGGTTACAGTACAAACTGCAGCTGAATCCAGTATGGTATTAAAAGGGAAATATTGGTTTTCTCTCCAGTTTAAAATATACACTTTGGTATAACTCTTTAGGCCTGACGCCCTAAAAGAACTGTCAGCTAAACTGTCCTGGAAAAATAAAAGACACCTTTCTATCACTTACATTACCAGGGGGAAAGATTTCTATATCATGATACTTTTGAAAGAGATTGATACAAATAAGCCAAATCGGAGCTCTACAGTTACAAAGTACTTCTACATCTTCAGGTGAGGTAGCCTAAGATACAGTCAAAATACGCTATTTCTGAGGGGTCAAATGTTAAACTTTGCAAAAGAGGCCACACAGTCTACATCCACACTGTATAACAAAAAGACAAACACCTTCAGAAGAACTGAAGGAAAAGCCCAATCAATGAAGCAAGTCTGGATAACCAAGCAGAGCTGCGCTCTGTGTCCCAGCAACAGAGCGGTTCTGGAACAACAGACTTACACCGATATAAGTTAAAAAACAAACAAACAAACAATGAGAAGCCCAGAACTCTTTCCCCGAGCATTTCAAGTAATACCTATGATCTACATACCGCATCCATGTATGTCAGCTGTTCTGCCACCAGGTCTTCTTGGGACAGCGAGAATTCTTCTGGGCCGCTGATCTCCAGTTCCTCTTCCTCGTCCGGGGTGCAGGGAGAAAGGCTGTGGAACGCGTCTGGCCAGCGGGGAAAACACGAGTCAGTGAATTTATACAGAAAACAAGTAATCAAAGCAGGTATTTGGAAAATCACTACATAGAAGAACAGAACATGCAAAGGGACCTGCCTGGGGTAACGGCCTCACCGTGCTGCATATTTTAGGGAGATAGAGAAGGTCCAGAAGATTAAATGGGCAAAGAGAAGGTAGAAGAAAAAGAAATAGGGAGAACTGAGCTGTTCAGGGTCTCTTAGCTGAGAAGTGCCTTAACCCATTCACTAACCATTCTTTGGAAAGAACAAACCCACCAACCCCCCCACAACAACTCCTTATTAACACTGCAGAACTTTGATAATCTGCTTGTCAGCATTTACGCATTCTATACTCTGAAAAACAGCTGAACTGCAAAGAGACAAGACTGCAATTATACTCCCAAAATATTACGCTGAGAATGCTCTTATGTCCACATTTCAAGGGAAGAGGAGGAGAAGGGAGAGAGACCAGTTGGAAAGTTAAAACGTGCTTTGCTAGTACTACTGATGAGGAGAGAAAGTAATGCAAAATATACGAAACCAATCGTGGCTCCAGCAGCTTCAGGACAGGCCCCCGGACGCCCTGGGCTGGACTCGGCACTAAACCAGAGCTGGATTCAGGGCTGCAGGGCTGTACAGAATTGATCAGCAGCCTTGGCTGCCGCAGCACTAAGTCTAAACCTGGGCCTTTTCTGCACACCAGTCCTACCGTTATGCGCTCCAGAGCCAACGGGGTCTGAGAAACACGCAGGTAACGTGAGAAAAATGCATGTAGTAGAACTCAGTCTGCCTACGAAGGCTGGAAGTTGATTCCAGTACTCATTCACATACCACGTGAGCTCTTACGACTTTTCGGCTCACGGCACAGGAAGCTTTGTGCTCTGGATAAGGGGATGTGTCAGGCTTGACGCTGGGAGAACACACAGACAGCAGAGAAAGGTACTTTACCATCATTCTCCCATTCTTCTTTCTGGAACTGCTCCAGGAGGTTCTGCGCCCTCTTCTCCGGGTCAGAGCCGGGCATGTTCTTCTTCAGATAACTCAGCACCTTCTGCAGACACACGTAGTCGGGCGGCTCTCGGAAATCGTCGGCACATTGGTCGAGCCAGGCTTGTAAAATCGATGCCATCGCACTGTGAGCAAATTCAGAGAGAACACATGGGTTGTATGCAGCAGGTATTGATGCAATCGCATGGATCTGTACCTAATATAACAACAGGAACACTGAGACATTCATCCCCCACGTGAGGGCAGTATGGACACTTCTGTGAGCACAGAATTTAATTTGTTCTTTTTAGGCAAGAAATATTATTAAGATAATACTTCATAGGAAACTAAAGGCTGCTTCTTCAATTACACCTTGAGAAACCAGCGCAGTCATTCATATTTTCTCTGCGTTGTATTATTGGATGTGTTATGAGACAGCTGATACTTGGCCTTTACACAAGCTCCTTGAAGCAAACAGGGCTGTGAATTGTCAAATGAAACAACAGCTCTGCTGCCCACGTCCCGCTCCAGCACCGAACCCTGACTGGGGCTCGCTGGGCGCTGCAAAACCAAACTTACGTCCTGAGCACTGTGCTGGATCCGGGGGAATTCTGGGTTCCATGTTCTTCAGAGCCCGAGATCTCCAGGTTTCCGTATCTGAAAAAATGAGATGGCTGTTTAGAGGAACCTCTACTGAGCAACCCAAACAGCGTAATCCATATACAATTGGCATAAACATATAGATATTGGCATATTCATATACAATTGGCATGAAGACAAGGGCTTCATGCTGGACAATTCCACCGTGGCTGGGGAAGCTGCGGCAGAGATGAAGGGTTTGCACATATCCCCCGTGCACTGGTCTTTTTTTAAGGGACAAGCTGTATTGGTTTTCTTGTGTCGGTCCCAGTTTGGTTCCTTAGCGGTCAGACCACGCACGCTTTCCCCACCTGGCGCTTAAGCTTTAATGAGATTTGGGATGTGGGCAACGTGCATTTACACATGGTGTGTTTACGCTGAAATCCTGAATTTTGCAGGATTCTTTTCTGTCAACATCCCCCTGTCGTGTATAATAAATGACGGCTCAGTTTCCATTCTGTCCCGGCTCTCACCTGTCCAGGAGCAGTTCCAGGACTGTGCTGGTGGAAGCAAAGTCCCTGTACGTGGAGAGGAAGATGCTGATGTATGTGAAGTCATTATCGGCAAAGGCCCTGTACGTGGAGAGGAAGATGCTGATGTATGTGAAGTCATTATCGGCAAAGGCCCTGTACGTGGAGAGGAAGATGCTGATGTATGTGAAGTCATTATCGGCAAAGGCCGTCGGAAGCGTCTCCACCAGCTTTTCCAAAGTTCCAGCTTTCAGGGCCCTGCTGTTGCACGTCTCGTCCGGGCTGACAGTGTGTCCTGCAGGGAACTGGTCCCCTTCAGCCTACAAAGTGGAAACAAAGACAAAGCACAAAACTCAGACAGAAGCCAGAGCCCCGACAGAGCTTGCACAACGAAACACAGATTCCATTCCACCTTTTCACAGGAATAGTCCATCTCTAGTTACTAAACAATTTTGTCGGTTTGGGCTCTCCAAACACCAAATGCTGTATCAAATACTGGAGGACAATCAAGACATTTCTTATTGAAACAGGCAAGTGTTTCCAGTGCTTAAGCTGTAATCTCCTGGTTGCCTTTGAAACTGACCATTCTCTCATAACAGGGCCAACCATTCAAAAACCCCGGATGCTTTCTTAGCATCCAGAAGTTTAAGAAAGGTTTGTCAGACTTCTTGCAGCATGAAAGATCTAAGTTCCTTCACTTACTCCAACCTCTACAAGAAGATACTAAGCAAGGTTTCAAGCTTCTCAGTACTTAAAGGAATTGGTAATAAAGCCCAACTCACTCAAAATGAACAAAACCAGTTGTATTCCTTTCAACACGGGTTCTATGAAATTTTCAGTTAGAGCTGCATTTCTCTCAGACACGTCCACTACCAGCCAACGCTTTTCAGCTGAAAAGCCTCCAAATCACTCTACAAATGCAGCATCACTAAGAACTCTTCCCATCAGCTGGAAAATGTACAGGAGGTCAAAAATACTTTCTGCTATTTCTCCCGGTAAAAACAGGAGGCAGAGATGGGAAATCTGCCACTCAAAGTCTCTATACTACCAACCTGGACACTACACCAAAGCAAGTTCTTATATTATTGCCTTGGATCCTGAAGAAAATGTAGAAACATCGCAACATAACATGAAAGTTCTACCCACCTCCTGACCCTCTGGCTCAAACGGCCACAGCTGCACCGATTGCAATGAAGTGAGGACACTTTGATCAGCTGGGGGCTTGGCCACCATGCCAGCTTTACTTACCCCGAGCCATCTTGCTCCTTCGCTGTCAGTCTGCTGGATCTGCGCTCTTCTCAGGCTGTCGCAGTCAACAGCTCCTTCTTGTGCGTCTTCAGCTCCATCCTCAGTTGTGCTCTGCCAGGAAAAGGGCCAAGAGAAACAAGTCAGAGAGAAAGGAACATGGTCCCTGCACAAGCGCAGGCTGCAGACACCAGCATGCCAGCACCAGGATCTCACAACACCTCAACAACGCTCACTTCAGTTGCCACTTTTTAGCTGCCTTCAGTTACCTGGGCCTTTTTGGGCTTTTAACTGAAAGCAGAGAGGAGCTGAGTGCACAACTTACTGCACAAGTCAATGAAAGAGGTAAGAATTAAACCAGAGAGTCCAGATCTCCTGAACCCCACCACTAACAGCCGCTGTATTAACATGCTGATACATGTTGAGGAGCAAAGCACTAGAGAATTGAAAATAGATGTAACAATTAACTTCAGAAATACATATACTGGTCCCCCTGCAACCACATAATGCTTTTTCTGCATACATACCACTTGAATAATTAAAGTTTCAGGGCTTTACTGACTACCATAGCCTTAAGCACAGCAACAACTCAATTAGAAAGGATTTGAGTGCAGTGCAACCAAATCCTGGTTTGGGGAAGCTGGGGTTTGGGGTTTTTTTGGGGGTTGCTTTTCTGGTTTTTTTTTACCTCTTTTAACTCTAAAATATCCCTAAGTCATACAGAACTGTCTGTGCACCAGTGACTTGCCTCTTGAACGCTCTGTGGAACCTCCACGTCTTCCCCAGGTTGGTTCCTCACATTTTCTTCCAGGCTCTGTGGAGTCTCCACGTCTTCTTCAGTTGGCTCGCTTGGAGTCTCCTCTGTGCACTCTGCAGTCTCTGTGTCTTCCTCTGTTGCCTTGCTTAGACCGTTCTCAACGCGCTCTGGAGTCTCTGCGTCTTTGTCTGATACCTTGCTTGTAGTCTCCACATCTTCCTCTCTTGTCTCGCTTAGAGTCTGCTCAATGCGCTCTGGAGTCTCCTCAACGCGCTCTGGAGTCTCCTCAGTACACTCTGGGCTCTCCACTTCTTCCTTGGTTGGCTTGGTCAGAGTCTCCTCAAGGCTGTGCAGAGACTCCACATCTTCCTCGTCTCTCTTCTGCCTGGGTGTCCTCCTCCTTGGTCTTCTCCAGCATCTCCAAAGAGACAGGTTCCGAAAGGGGAAGTTCCGAGCCTGTTAGAAAACAACGGAAAAACAGTTTTGAATTGCAGATAGCAACACATTTACTTTTAACGTCCTTGCAAAAGTACCGGGACAAGATCACATGAACCCTGAAATTCAGACACTATTACAATGCAAAAAATAGATAGGATCATAGAAACATTTTGGTTGGAAGAGACCATCGAGTGCAACCGTCAACCCACCCCTGGCACTGCCCCATGTCCCTCAGGACCTCATCTATGTCCCTTTTAAACCCCTCCAGGGATGGTGACCCCACCGCTGCCATGGGCAGCCTGTTCCAATGTCTAATAACCCTTTCACAGAATCCCAGAATGTCAGGGGTTGGAAGGGACCTGGAAAGCTCATCCAGGAGCAGGAACACCCAGCTGAGGTTCCACAGGAAGGGGTCCAGGCGGGTTTGAATGTCTGCAGAGAAGGAGACTCCACAACCCCCATGGGCAGCCTGGGCCAGGCTCTGACACCCTCACCATGAAGAAGTTTCTTGTCAAATTTAAGAGGAACCTTTTGTGTCTCAGTTTGTACCCGTCACCCCTTGTCCTGTCACTGGTTGTCACTGAGAAGAGCCTGGCTCCATCCTCCTGACACTCACCCTTTACATATTTATAAACATTAATGAGGTCACCCCTCAGTCTCCTCTTCTCCAGCTCCAGAGCCCCAGCTCCCTCAGCCTTTCCTCACACGGGAGATGCTCCACTCCCTTCAGCATCTTGGTGGCTGCGCTGGACTCTCTCCAGCAGTTCCCTGTCCTTCTGGAGCTGAGGGGCCACAACTGGACACAATATTCCAGGTGTGGTCTCCCCAGGGCAGAGCAGAGGGGCAGGAGAACCTCTCTGACCTACTGACCACCCCCTTCTAACCCACCCCGGGTATCATTGGCTTCCTGGCCACAAGGGCCCAGTGCTGGCTCATGGTTTTCCTTCCTCAGTGTGATATATCACACTATATTTCAAATTTAATCTCTTTTTTTTAGCCATGCCTTTTAAGAAATGAGAAAGCATTACACAAATCCCTTTTATGAAGTGAAACTGCAAAAAGAACTATTACATTTTTTAGCACTAAAGGGACAATTTACCTGGGGAGGGCGGGCGGCGGGGCCCGGCTCGCTCATACCCGTCCGCAGCAGGGCCCGCAGCCGATCCCGCACATGGCGCTGTGTCCGCGTCCGCAGGCAGGGCTGCTGCCGGCTCCGCCAGCCCCGCACTCCCGCTCTCTCTCGCACCGACCGCTCGCCCCCACGCCAACGGCGGCGACGGCTCCGCCGGCACCACGGCGACCGGACGCGGCCTCGCGGCGGCACGCGCCGCCCGCAGCCGGCCAATCGCAGCTCGCCGCCGCTCCGCGCGCGCCCCCTTGCCCCGCCCTCAGCCCGCCCGCAGTCCGAGCCCTTGCTCAGCCGGACAAGGCGCCGGGAGCGGGACAGACGGACCGAGCCGGGAGCGTGGGCATCAGACTGTGCGTGCAACACAACGTGTGCTGCGGCAGAGCCCGGGGCGAGCGCTCCCGGAGCTGCTTCACGCACACGCACCACGCGCTGGGATTTTACTCCTGGCCCTTTAAAGATTCCTAGCACAATTGCTTACATACAGTTCTGAACTAGATATTCATTCTGTGGCTTAAAGTGTTAGTTCGTTAGTAGGCTCTTACTATGTAGTTGGTTAACCCTTTAAAATGTTATTTCCCTCTATCAATATAACTTCATAAACAAGTTTCCTAACTTTTTACATAGAACTTCACCACCTTTTCCTTTTCCAGGTTCAGAGCCCGTGCCCCATTTGGTTATATCTGTAAACATTAAACATCTTCTCAGCACGAACCACAGCTGCATTTCTCACAGTTCCCCTTTTTGCTTTTTATCCCATTGATTCGTGCTTTGACTTCAAAGTTAGCCAGCACCTGCCTAAAATCATTAATTTATACCCCGTTCCTTTTGCTGCCATTTCAGGATCGATAGGCATGGCTGAGATTTGCATGCCTTGGACTGCTGAATGTAGTAACTGAATAAAGCACGGGATCATGCACGGCACAAACAGTAAACGCAGAAATGCACATACTATCACGAACCCTATTTTCTTCCACCAGGCTACAGTTTCGAGACCAATATCCATTAGGTGGACCTGGCCACCAAGTGGGAGGAATAGAGGTACTTGACGAATTTGCCCTCAACGCTAACTGACAAGGGGTTCGTCCAACGTATTCAGTCATTTGAGACCCCCCACATATCCAGCACGAGGTGACATTTAATTCTCGGGCTGTCTTTTCCATAAGATCTATAAACAGGTTTTTCCCTGCTGTCGGTAATTGTAATCCTTTGTCTTTTTGCCTTATTTCCTCATACCAATCACTGCTGTTCTGTACCAATTTCTGTTGCTCTTGCTTTCCTTTTAATTCCTGAGTGGCACTCTTAACTAACTCCTCCTTCTACTGATCTTGCACTCCCCCTCCATCTGAATAGCCCCACTCACCACCTTGTGTAAAACAGATCCTCTGTTCTCCCCTAGGGCAGGAGGCAGAGCCTACAGCGAGTCCACCTTTCTCTAGGTTAGTTGCTACCCATCATTCCTGCCCTTGGATTTCACACTTCTCCAATTTTTTTCTATCATAACATCCAGAATTAATAGGAGCGTGATAATGTAGAACATATTGGGTTAGTCTCCCTATTCTCACACGCTCGTAGCACTTGGTACAGGGATTGGCCAGGCTAAGTTGGGAACAATAAGTCACCACTGCCAGCAAGGGGATCAGGTCCAGGGTTCTGCACCCTCTGCCTCTCTGGCCGAGCAGGTTGCAGCCGCAGCCGAGTTCGTCATCTTCTCGGCAGCGAGGGCCGTGTCCCCGCCTTTCCTGTTTTTACCGTTAGCGTGGCGACTTTTTATCGTTTCCCAACTCTTGGCCTTCACTTCCCAGGAACAACAGGAGCAACACGGAATGTGGTTTCTCTGTCTGCACTCTGTTCTCCTCATCACTGGTGGGCTCTAAATTCCCATTCACCCCTTCCGTAAATACCTCCCACCATTCTCCGCTATTCTTTTTCTATTCTTCCAGCGGCAACTGGAATCCTCAACCGAGCCCCGGTTTCCTTATCTTCTGTTCTTAGACATTTCTTACACAATCCTGTCGGTAAGTTCCCTTTGTGGATATGCTTATACCACAGTCCATTTACAACCTAAACATCAGATATAAAATGAGAATTACATATACAACTCGGTTCAACACATTTAGCTATTAAGCCATTCTCATTTTCATTTATACTGGGCATTCACATCAATAACACTAATAGTAGTTACATCACCAATCCCGTGTCAACTTCAATTTCAGTTCCCCTGGTTATTGAGTTACTTTCCAGGTTCTTTCTTCCATCAGGGCTCCTCTAACTCGAGAGACGCGTGTCCATCCTTTCCCTGCCCTCCCAACAGCTGTTTCTGTAGTTAACAAAACAAGAAAAGGCCCCTCCCATCATGGGGTTGGAGTTTCTTCTTTTCAGGTTTTCATTAGTGTTGCCCCCATATCTACCAAAAATTCTACTTGTTTTGTTCATTTGGGTTTCTTCTTCCCAATGCGGTGAGCACCACCCAGGCTGCTCACCCAGAAGGACTAAAACTGCTTCCCAGTGCAACCCCAAACACCCTTCACTTCAGCAGGTGACCGCACTTGTGCTTTCAGCTCCTGGGCTGGTGCTGTCCGGGCTTTCCCTGCTCAGCACTGACTGTGTTTTGGGAAGGCAGGAGCCAGTGCAAACCCTTCTCCGCTGTTCTGCTCTTTTTCTGCTCTTTTTCCCCTTTGCTGTGAAGCTCAGCTGCTCCATGAGTTATTGTGTTCTCCTGTGAGCGTGGGGTTTGTCCTCTGCTGTGGAGCACGAGAGCGAAGCCCCCGGAGCCCCGGCTGGTGCAGACCCCGCAGCGAGGGTGACAGACCCGGAGCCAGGAGCAGTTTCCCCAGGGTGAGGAGCAAGTGGAGCTGCTCACACCAAGGGCACAGGCAGGGTTGGTGCACGTCACCGGTTCTAAGGCTGTCACCAGAACCTGACAACCTGACAACAGTGTGCTGGCTCCCCGGGCAGTTGAAGTACAACCAGAACGCAAGAGGCAGCTTAAATTCGGGGTCGTCTTTTTGCCAGGAGCAACAAATGCCGTGATGGAGACAACGGGGAAAAGGTGGAAACTCTCAGACCGCGGTGCAGTCTCAGAGAGGAAAAGAGATGAACGAGACACTGAGGAGCGGGAAGAGTTGACGTATTTATCATAGAAACATTAAAGGTTATAGAGAGATGGAATGTTACACGAGATCAAATATTTAAATACATTCGCTCCAGACACAAAATAGTGTTAAAAAGTTCATCTATTGATTATAGATACATTAAATATTATACAAAGCTCAAACATGATCTAAAGATCAAACATTAAAATCTACTAACTCCAGACAAGAATTGGTGGGAAAACGTTTGCATATTTATTATATAAGTATTAAATATTAAATAAAGATTAAATAGAATACAAAATCAAACATTAAAATATATTAACTCCAGACACAAATTAGTGGTCAAAAGTTAATCTATTTATTATAGAAACATTCAATATTATATAAAGATTAAATATCATATAAAGATCAAATATTATCTAGAGATCAAACACTAAAATCTACTAACTCCAGACGAGAATTGGTGGAATAAAGTTCAAGTATTTATTATATAAATATTAAATAAAGATTATGTATTATATAAAGCTTAAATATTAATCCTAGTAACTCCAGATCAAAAAATACTGGAAAAATGTTTACGTATTTTTATAGAAACATTCAATAATATATAGAGATTAAATATGATATAAAGATCAAATATTAAACTATATTAACTCCAACAAAAATTAGTTGAAAAAAGTTATGTATTTGTCATAGAAATGTTACATATCTATAAAAACTAAATACTACATAAGGATCAAATATTAAAATATTTTAACGGCAGACAAGAATTGGTGGGGGGAAAAAGTTCACAGATTTCTTATGTAAATAAAGATTATGTATTAAATAAAGATTATGTATGATATAAAAGCTCAAATCTTAATATATATTAACTCAAGAGAAGAATTAGTGGAAAAAAAGTGACGTATTTATGATAGAGATGTTACATCCATGTAAAGATTGAATATGACATAGGGATCAAATATTAGAATATTTTAATGCCAGACAAGAATTGGTGGAAAAAAGTTCAAGTATTTATTCTATAAATATTAAATAAAGATGATGTGTTCTATAAAGCTCAGTTATTAGTATCTATTAACTCCAGAAAAAAAGGGTGGAAAAAAGTTTATCTATTTATTTTATATGCATCTCTAGATATGTGATATAAAGCTCAAACACTATCTACAGAAGAAACATTAAAATACATTAACTCCAGACAAAAATGGGTTGAAAAAAGTTGATATACTTATCATATCAATATTAAATATTATACAAGGATGAAATATTGTATAAAGATTTAGTAATAAAATATATCAACTCCAGAAAATAATTATTGGGGAAGGTCTATGTACATAGTAAATAAATATTAAATATTAGTACATTAAATAAACATATTAAATAAATATTAAACATTAGTACATTAAATAAACATATCACATAAATATTAAATATCAGTATGTTAAATAAAAAATATTAAATAAAGCTCAAATACTATATACAGCTAAACCATTTCAATATATTAACTCCAAGGAGAAATTAGTGGAAAAAGTTTACGTACTTATTCTGTGAATACTGAATATTATACAAGCTAAAATATTCTATAAAGCTAAGCTATTTAAATATAGGAACTCCAAGCAGACATCAGTAGAAAAAAGATGATATAATATTGAAGGTTTCCGTAGAAGTATGGAAAGATTAAATATGATAAACACATCGAGTATTAAAATACATTAACTGCAGACAAAAACTGGAAAAAAGTTAATATACTCGTTATAGAAATATTCAATATGATACAAAGCTCAAACATTATATACAGGTCACATATTAAAATATATGAACTCCAGACTAAAACTGGGGGGAAAAAAGTTTACGTACTTATAATATAAACAGTAAATCCTATCCAGAGCTCAGCCATTACAACCCATGAAGTGCGGGCTCCTCCTGTGCTGCAGCTTTTCTTCTCAGGATGCAGTCGAAGTTGCCCTGGGTGCTCATGGCGTAGAACACGTTCGCCTTGGGTGGGATCGCCAGCTCCGCAAGAGAGGGAGCAGAGCGAGCGTTCATGGGCGCCCCACTCAGCGCTGGGGGTTTATTCTCACCGGCAGCTGGGACAACGTGGCGATGGCGTTTCTGACGTCGCTTCGCATGTTACTCTGGCCGGCAAAATGCAGCAGAGCTCTTCCAGCAGCAGCAGCAGCAGCAGAGTTCTGCTTCCCCGCCTTTGTCCTCGGAGATGATCTGGACCAGCTCGTAATCCTCGGCCGAGCCAGACTGCAGGTTGTGCTTCTCCACGGCTCGCTGGGTGACAGCAGGAGCCTTCTCTTGGTTACTCAGCTGCAAAGAGGGAGTTGCAAGGAGTCGCTTGGTAACCAAGTCGCAGATTCTGCCAGACGCTAAAACACGCTCTTTGCGACACCTGGGGGTGGAGTTAGTTCAAGACAACAGACACTGCTCTAGAAATGCAGCAGGGAATCACAGCCTCTGCTCTCCTGAGCAACCGCTCGGAGAGGTGAGACCTTGTTCTCAGCAGCCATCGAATCCGCAGCAAGAGCTGCCCCAGCTGCTGTTTGCAGACATCCATTAATCCACAGTCTCCCCTGCTAAACACTTTCTGCGATGTCCTGCAAAGATTCTGGGCCTTGGAGCTGGGTTTGCTGGGGAAGGGGCACCTTGTGTCACAGCTCACACACCCCAGTGCTGAGCTGGACACACAACAGCCGGCGCTGGCAGAAGAGCAGGGGCAGCAAAGCCGGCACTTGCTCAGAGTGCTTCCCTTGGCATTGTTGATCAAATACAAGCTTCAATTTCAAGGCCAGAAACCTTGAGAGATGCTCTTTGCAAACCTCTCATTCATCCCCTGCTCCACGTTTTGATTTGTAACATCGGTCACGTTCCCTGTCAAGGAGGTCTGATCGGGGAATAGGTGTTTCCGAAACTAAAAGCACCATTCAAGTCACCTGGGGTGAAAACACCACCCACAGTAACAGCGCTTTGCTGTTCCCACCGCTCACCAGGATGCTCCTGTAGATGTTGCCGCTTCTGTCCTCTTCTACGCTGGTGCGGATGACGCAGCTCTCTCCGCTCTGCTGGTTGTAGACTGGCAGGACTGGCGGCACTTCTTTTGATGGAACGGGAGTCACGGGGCCGGGGCACTTCTTGGAGCACTTGTCATCAGATGGCAGCAAGGGGGGAGACGAGATCAAACACATTCATTACCATTGAATTTCAAAGATCCAAAAGCTAAAGATGACACTCTTCAGCACAACAGCCTTAACAAGGGCTTCGGCAACCCAGTTAAGGCAGCTTAGGTCAAGAGAGCAGAGTCTGCAGGACAAAGCTCCCTGGGAACGGAACCCAGCCCAGCCCAGGCTTGGTCTGGGCAGTTCCTGGCAGGTCAAACCACAGGGCTGGTGAGCTCTGACCTCACCTGCTTCTCACTTGCTCAGCTGCTCTGCCTGCCCCAGAATTAGGCTGGGCTGATGTACATGAGCCCTCCCCCCAAAATCGCCTTTCCCAGAGCTCAGGTCCCTCCATTCCACTGCCAGCAACGCTCCAGTCAAGATCCACAGGCTTGGGCAAGCGCCTGGGGCCGCCGGCAGCGTCAGCAGCCTCGCACAGGCTGTTTGTGCTGAACACAGGGCCCGGGCCCTACCTTGTGCTGAGGCTCCTCAGCAGTGTCGGTGGGAGGGACGATGGTGACGGTGCTGTCCCCAGAGCTCCCACCTGGAGCAGGTTTGGGCTGCGCGTTGACGGGGGTGCTGTGGGCGCTCACCCCCAAGCCCAGGAACGGCCTAGGGGAGAAAAGAAAGCACAACAGAGCTGGGCTGAGCACAGCTGTCACTTGCTTCAACAATCTGACCTGCTGTTGTGTTTTCCTATCTCGAGTGGCCTATTGTTTGTGTGTGTATAGCAAATTAGACTCTATCCTTATTTGCTCTGTTTTGCTGCTGCAAATTTGAATTGAATTTATAATCCAGCACTAAAATTGTTCCTTTGTCTGACACCTTAGAGTTATTTCTGAAGTCTTTAGTCGATAACCCTCATGGCTACTTACACCAATAGAAAGAGACAACAGCAATACGTATTTCTAGCTGGCGGTGTCTCCTCGCAGCACTGCAGTGCTCTGGATCCCCAGCCAGGTTTGTCAGCTGGTGTTTGATTTATTCCAGTTCATATTCACACACCAAACCCCCTCCCCGTTGTACTCACAGGCTGAATCTCTTCACCACGCTCTTCTGAGCTCTGCCCGCTGCGGTGCTCTGGTCAGGAGCTGCTCCTTCGATTTCACGTGACAGACGGAAACTGCAGAACAGGCAATACCGTTAGTTAAATATCTCAAAGTGGCCATATCTGAGAAGCCCTGGGTCACTCCCACGTCCCAGAGGGTTCATCCCCACGAGGAGGAGCGCAGCTCTGTGCGTGTGTATTTCCACTCTCCGGGAGCAGCTCCTGGCAGCGCAGAGCTCAAGGCTGAGAGAACCTGAACCTGCCTGCGGGGGAAGAAAAGCTGCTTCGCCAGCTGGGCTGAGACCCTACCTCTCCTCATCACTTCAATGCCGCTGCCTCCTAAACCACTGCACGAATTTCTCATCTCCTCTCATGCAATAGCTGTTACATGAGGACTGCAACAGCTTAATTTGTGCGATTACTTCAAACTCCTAAGAAAACAAATAATAAAATAGGAATTCTAATTAGAAAAATAAAGCCAGTCTCGTTAATACACTAAACACACGCAGCAACAGATCCAGGACAAACTGCCCTCGGACAGAGGAAACCCCGGCACCTTTGCTCCTACTGATCTCTGACCAACAAGGCTCAGGCTGGAAGGCAACGCTCAGCCTTGATTTCTCGGTCCCAGGTACCCGCTTCGCTCTCTGCACCTTTGACCCACAACTATTTACTGCAGCACAAGGAAGATGGTCACAGACTGCATCTTGTGGCCAGCAAAGGTCTCACGCCAGCAGGTCTGATGCGCTCCCAGCACACAGAACACGCTCGTGTAACGTGTTCCCGTGAACACCAAACGGGGGGAACGTGCCCCAGACGTAACTCCCGCGGCAGCGAGTGCCCTGCGGCTCCTCTTCCCCTGCTGCCCGCATCTAAAAGGAATTTCTCTTCCCGCGCCGCCCCGCACAGCCCGGCAGAGGTTCACAGCGTGCCGGGGACTGTTCCTTCCTCACCCTCTGAGTAACGTGAGCGGCTGTTGGATACGCCCAGCAAAGACAACAGGCCTCGCCAAGAGAACGCTCTAGCAGAGAGCGTCAGGCACTAACGATCACAGAACAGTCACCGTTCCACTTACCCTTCGCCGCTTCTCAAAATTGATCAGGCCGCCCTGTTGGAAGGACAGAGAAGGGATCGGAGGAGAAGAGCACAGGCTCGGCTGGAGTTAATCACAAACAGGATGAACAGGATGAAGTAGCGACACCAAGGGACAGGCCAGAGCTGCCCTGACCAAAGGCCTCTACAAAGACCCGTTTCCAGCTCTAGGATAAGCCACAGCACTCGTGTACCTGAGTCTATTTGTTAAATACATTCCTCTCTTTTTAAGAACTGCACTAGCACCCAGTGGAAGATGCAGGAGCAGACACAGTGTCTGCAAGGGAGGGAGGAGATTTAGGATTCCAAAAATTGCCCCAAATTACCTCGAGATAGTCCTGAAGGGCTGTGTCCAGCATGACGAGGTCAGTGAGGAAGGTACCCAGGTAAGGTACCGTGCCTTGTGTGACTCCCTGCAAACGGTCAGAGCAATGGTGGATTAATTGACTGAGAAGTCATAATTATACTAATTAGAATACTCCTGTGGAAGCAAACAAAACACAACTAGTCTGCTTCACCAAACAGCGCTCTTGTAAATGATGCTTTCACGACATCATCCTTGGTATCTCAGCCAGCGGTTCATGTCTGCACAGAGCGGTATATAAGCCAAAGTGCTCATTCGTAACTCCTCTGCGTCAAATCTCGCTGTGCGGCACCTCTCGCCCCAGCAGAAAAGCCGGGATTTACAGACCCGTCTTCCCCAAAGCACCGCATACGGGAGCTCATTGGTCAGGAACAGGGCTGAGCTCGGCTTTGGGTGAGATCACAACCTGGCAACTCAAGCTCATTCCCACCTTCAGCAGCAGCTCCCTGCTCGTCGCAAAGTTGTCACAGTCGGAGAAGATTTCGCAAAGCTCTTCGAACATCAGCATTGTGTCCCTGTACAGGAAAAGATTCAATGATTTAAGTTGTTTGTAAGCACTCTGAATCAGACCAGGGTACAATTTTTTTCTCAAGAATCGTTAACAGTTGGGCACAGAAAAGATAAAAGCACCAAAACACATCCAGTGACACACTGCACAGCCTTACTTTGGAACGCAGGCCCAGGTCTTCTTCAGGCGATAAACCGAGGTGGACTGCAAGGCGGAAACGATGGCCTTCAGAGACGAAAAGTTGTTCAGGATCCTACATTGCTGTGAAAGGAGCGGTTAGAAACACAGGAGCGTTAAACGTCAGCATCACCAATAGTCAGTGCTCTTCTGTCTGCCCCGTGTCCTGCTTGCTGCACATTCTCCCTGCTAAGCGGGCAGCTCTACAAATACTGAGCATCAAAAATATCACTCCGCGCTACAACCCCCCTGTCCCCTCCCAGCTCCACGGTACCCGCACAAGGAACGTTAAACAGTCGCGAATAAACGCTTTACACGTCCGATACGGATCCACTTCTCCAAGATCTTCGCTCTTGGCTGTGTCTTTAATTCTTTGCTCTCCAGGATGGTGCTGAGCACGCAGTTGGTGACGGCGTTGAACTGCGAGATGGTGGCTCTGATGCTCTGTGCCAGCTGTTTGTTCTCTTTCTTGTCCCTTCGGGACCAGATGCAGCCCAGGCAGTGGTGGGGCACAACGTTCTGGAAGAGTGTCTAGAGGGAAACAGAGGTGTCCAACTCAGCCTGGAGCGCTACTGCCCACAGCAAGAAATGCACGGTTACAGTACAAACTGCAGCTGAATCAGAGGCCTCGCTGCTCACAGGGGGGACAGCAAGCAGTGACAGGCCCGGGGATGGCAGGCCCCCCCTCCCCTAGGGGGCGCTCGGCTGGGCCAAAGGACGTTTCCTTGCTTTATATTTTCTACCACATTCATCTGGAGACGAGGAGGAAAGCCATCAGACAGTACCACTGTTCAAAAACAGGTACAGGCCTGGACTAAGATGTTTACAAAAGGTGTTTTTCCACTAATTGTTGTTAAAAACACACTAAACTCATGTGATGTTTGTCTCCCTTGTTTTTCCACTCGTTCACAGACCAGGCCCAAGGACATTCACACATCCCATGCACTTGGGGGCGGTTATCCGGCCCGAGATACCATTCTCACGAGTCTGGGCTATAACTTTTTACAATTACGAGAAATGTACTTCAAAGTAATCTGTCCAAGGCCCTTTATATATTATTATGTTAGTATTATGTCTTTGACCGTCCAGATGGTCACGTTAGTATTGATCTTCCTTTATCATCCAGGTGGCTGGAACCGCACATCTTGCTTTTCCACATTTACTTTCCAACATGAGTCCTCAAGACATTACCTTAGAATCTCTCCCATATGGCCAGTTGAACAGCTTGTCAGAGGAAACAAGGTGAAGTGGGTGCACTCTGATGAAAACAAGGTTTCATACAAGTTAATCATTGTTTTACTTATCTAGTAATACTATATAACAGATTTAAAGCAGTGCAGAGAATGCCACGTTGTACACCTCGTGTTGCAAACATCGGCACTGAGCGTATTTCTGATATGAAATACAGGTGGATGCCTCTTGCAAAATTTTTGTTTCCTTATAGAATGTTTTTCCATTTTGTTTTCCATTGTCTGGACTGCTTTTCCTATTTCTCTTTTTTTTTTTCCATCCTAGGATGTGAATGTAACTTCCTACGATCGGCTCTTTGGGAAAGAGAGTGAAATGCAGGTGTTCACTTTGCTCTAGTTGGGAGGGGAGCAAACACAGCAGTTTTGACTATTGATGTGATTCAGAGCAGCACATCAGGCACATGCGCTGGGTGCAGCTTTTTAGTGCAATACTTGCAGAATCATGAGGGTAAAAACCTCCTCTGCTGAGGCCACGACATGAGGGGCAACGTGTCGGGCAGAGTGACAGAGAGGACCCAGGTGTCCGGGCACCGGCACAGCAGTGGGAGCATGGACACGGACACACATCCACACGCAGGCGTAGCTTTGCTGAAGGGATTTACTGATCATGAGAGGGAAATGGCCCAGGGCTCCCAGGGGATCAGACGGGGTCATCCAGGGATGATCATCTCCTCATGTCACTGGAGGGGGACAGGACACGGCTGTCACCATCAGTTTCAGTTCTGAAATCAGAGCCCAAAATGAGATCTCCAGTGTCAGCTGGGACATGAGGGGAGGCTTCTCCCCACCGTCTCTCTGCAGAGACCCAGGGAAGGAGAGAAGAGTTGGAGCCCTCAATCAACCCAGGACAAGACTCGGTTCTCCTGAGATCCACGTGGCACCCAGAGCTCCTTGGCCAGTGTGTCATTAGCCCCGGATGCCCCTACATCTCCCAGAACCCTGCCCAGCCCTCAGGGTGATCCTTGGGGTCTGTAAGGCCCCAGAGCCCCAGCCTGGCCTGCACGGTGACCCTCTGGGTCCGTAGAGCCCCGCTGGGTGCAACAAAAGTCATGGGGGCAGCTCTGTCCAGCGTGGCCTGGGACACAGGGCATGGACAGTCTCCTCTGTTTGCTTCTAGATCCACGTTCTGCCCACCCAGGACCCTTTGTGGGGCTGGAGATGCCCTGATGCTGCTCACCAGCAATGGAGGAGATGGGTGCACTAGCACTTCAGCATCTGGAAGATCTGGAACCTGGTGTTTCTGCTGCAAAACATCATCCACCCTGACAGACAGAGGGAGCTGGGGAGAAAGGTTGGGTGAGGGACACACTTGGGTGCACTGGGAGGCAGGGGAAAGCGATGGGGTCCTTGGGAAGGTGACTCCAGGGAAAATGGGGTGCGTGAGTTTGTGTGGTGGTGCACAGAAAGCAGTGGAGGTCCTGGGGAAGGGGCTGTGTCCTGGGGTATCGTGGGGTGCACTGGGCTGTAGTGGGTTGTGATGGGGTGGAAGGGAATGCAATGGGAGCCCTGGGCAATGGGGCATCCCTGGGAAAACACTGGGGAGCAGGGATGTTCTGTGGGGCTGCAGGGGGTGCATGGGAGTGTACTGGGGCACACTGGCATGTTCTGGGGCACACCGGGATGCCCTGGAGTTTCGTGGCCGTGGGAGGGAGGGTGTGGGGCAGCAGAACTTGTGACACCTACCGCAGCCCTCTTCACTCGCCCCAGTTTGAGTCCCTGCTGTAGAGAGACCATGAGACCTCACTGGTCACTGGGATGTCCCAGTCCCAGCAAGGGGGGGGAGGACCAAGGTGCCCTCCAGTTCCCAGACTGGATGCCCTCCAAGTCCGCCCCACTACTCACATGCAGGAGAGACCCTCCACTTGCTTCCAGCAATGTTCCTGGAAATGCCTATGGAAGAAGAGAAAGGGGTTGGAGACAAATGGGGCTGTGGGTGGGGCACAGGTGTCCCCAGCCCCACCCAGGCCCCTCGATTCTCCCTCATCTGAGCGTGAAAATCCCTTCTGCTCCCCCCAACCTCATTCCTCCAAGTTTCACCTGGGATACCTGTTCATGGCGGACCAGGGCTTGGGTTGGAGAAAAGGATAACATGGGAATTTGGGGCCTCCAAGGAGGACGGTGGCTGGGGGGGACCCAGAGGCAGGGCACTGTTGTGAACTCGCAGAACCCAAGGGACCGGGCTGGGGGTGCTGGAGGGACAGGACTGCATGGGATGCAAGTGAGGGGTAAAGAATTCAAGGGGAGGGGACACGGGGAATTCAAGTGAGGTTGTTGGTGGGGGCAGGAGGAAGTGGACAGCAGAGGAACAAAACACGGGGATCGGGAAAGTGCTTGGGAGGGGGTGTTCAAGGAGGGGGATCTGGGGGCACTACCGCAGGGGACAGGGTGAAAGGCAAAGGGCGGAGTGGAAAGATGGAAAGAAAGGCGTTGGCATCCATCAAAGGGAGAGCATTTGGGGACCCTCTATAGGACACAGAGGAGATCCTGAGGAGGAGATACCTGAGGGGTCTTAAAGGATGGAATGGGGAGGCCCAAAGAAGAGGGGTGTGGGGGCACCAAGACAAGAAACCGGTGGGGGCCCTCACTGGAGCCTCACCTGCGCATCCTCCAGGGTGCACAGCAGGATGGTGAAGAGCAGGGCCACACTGAGCACTGCGACCTTCATCTTCCTCTGCGGTGCAGCGAGTCCTGGGTGATGCCAGAAAAGGTGAGGGCACCTTTATCCCTCCCAGGAGGACTCCCTGCCCCTCCCCACGCCTCCAGACCCCAGGGCAAAGCTTGGCAGAGACACCCGCCCTGGCAACCCAGCCTTGGCACAGAGTCACTCCCGCCTTGAGCACTGATCCAGCTGCCTTCCCTGGCATCAGTGCCGCTTCCTGCATGGGGCAGCTGCACGGGGAAGGGCCCAGGCATCCACAGTGGTGAGGGGGGACAGCAGTGTGTCCCTGACAGCCAGACACCCTATGGTGATGACCCACTGCTCCAACTCGAAACCATCCTGCAACAACCCCAAAAGCCTGATCCCCCCACCTGCCAGTGCCCCTCACCTCCCAGCACCACCATCTCCCAGTGCCCCTCAACTCCCAGGCCAGTCTTTCCCTATGGAACCCCCCCTAGAGATGACACCAGCCTCAAATCTGGGGTCTCTAAGCACAATTATCTCTGAGCCCTTTCCAGCCCCTTAAATAAATGAGGGGCTGGGAGTCACTCCTCTTCTTGGGGCACCAGGGACCCCAGGATTAGGGAACTCTGGGAGGTGGGAGGACAGCTGGGGCAATGTGGACAGCTGGTGACTGGGACCCTCAGTCACTGGTGGCACTGACAATGGGGAGCACTGGTGAATCCTGGGCTCTGGGAGAGGAGGGCTGGGCTTGGGGGAAGTGCTGGGGTGGTGTCAGTGCCCAGCTCCAGCCCACCCCATTTCCCCTGCACCGCCAGCCCCCAACTGGTCCAGTCTGCAGCCACAGCTGAGAACAGAGCAGAGGGAACATCCCCTGCCCTGGCTCTCACCTGTCCCTGTCCGGGGTCACTGCGCCCTCCCAGACAACCTGGGTCCCGCCCTGTAGAGTTGATCCCACATGGTGGGTCCCAGTGTCCCTGTCCCCAACAAGGCTCTAGCTCCAGCCCTGTCCCTTCCTGGGACTTGGCCACAGCTCACCAAAGGCCCTTGTCCCCACCGAGTGTCCCTTCAATGCCCCCATCCTCGGCCCAGGCCAGCGCTGTCCCTGAGCAGGACGTGGCCATCCAGAGGGACGTGATGAAGCGGGCGCTTGTTCCCAGGCAGCCGCTCGGAGCTCATTGCAGTACGGAGCTCCCCTGGCACGAGGAGGGATGTTTGCTCCCACAGCGGCTCTGATCAGCTCTGTTTGCCCAGGGCCCATGGCACAAGAAGCCCGTTCACCAAGATCGGTGCCTCACAGAGTGACCGATCAGGGGATCCAGGGCAGTTAAAGCAGCCTGGAAGCCTGGGCTCCCCCAGCCCTGGCAGCGGGCAGAGCCCACAGAGAAGGGCAGTGCTGGGGCAGCGGGGAGGAGCAGGTCCTGGGGCACCCGCACGCCTGGGGCTCCCTGGCTGCCCTGGGCACAGGCTGGAGCCCAGAGGCCGGGGGGTCCCAGGGGAGCAGCTGGACAGCCGGGGTGCCGCTCTGCTTCGGGACAGCCTGGGGAGTCCTGCCGGAGTGGGGCTCAGAGCAGCTGGGGGATGGAGCTGTGTCCCCAGGGGCACGGCCTCCCCTGCCCTCTCCCCCGCCCGCCTTGCAGCTCTCCCTGGCTTTTTGCGGGGCGCGGGGTTCCCTTCACTGCACCCCTGGCCCAAACATCCCCATCCTGGGGGCCCTGGTCAGCATCCTCTGGGCACTGTGGGGCGGTGTGACAGTGGGGGAATCAATCGGTTTATAACTCCAGTCTCAGTGGCTGCTGCCCGGGCGACCTGGATGTTGAGCGGTTTCCAGCACCAGTCTGTGCTCACTGACTGGAGCAGAAGAGGGATCTCAGATTCCCAAGACCCGATTTCTGTCCCTGCAGAGCTGGCAGCCCTTCAGGGACATACCTGTGTTTGCTTTGATATTCTTCAGTGGCTGACTCTGGGCTGTGTGAGCATCTCCATGATGTACTTTTACAACCATGTTCTCCGTACAGGCAGCAACACCTTGCCACAGTTCAGCAGCCTCTTGGAAAGTAAATGTGGAAAAGCAAGATGTGCGGTTCCAGCCACCTGGATGATAAAGGAAGATCAATACTAACATGACCATCTGGACGGTCAAAGACATAATACTAACATAATAACATAGAAAGGGCCTTGGACAGAGTACTTTGAAGTACGTTTCTCATAACTGTAAAACGTTATAGCCCAGACTCGTGAGAATGGTATCTCGGGCCAGATAACCGCCCCCAAGTGCATGGGATTTGTGATGTCCTTGGGCCTGGTCTGTGAACGAGTGGGAACGTAACTGAAATAAACATCACATGAGTTTAGTGTGTTTTTAATAACAATTACTGGAAAAACATCTTATGTACCATCTTAGTCCAGGCCCACATCTGTCCCCCAAGGAACGTATTTTGGTGTTGGGGCAGGGGAGGAGCACAGACAGGCAGCCCGGACCCCTGGGTCCTCTGCCCTGCTCGGGGAGGGGAGGTCGTTCCCTGTATGATGGGCTCAGCACTCCTGGGCTCACAGGAGATGTCACCCCCTCCAGAAGCCATCTGCTGTTCACAAGGCCACCAGTGCAGCAAGGCAACATTTATTTGATGCAACCAGTCTGTTAGAGCCAGTAATCCTGTGTAAAATCGATGCAAAATTACCACTGTGCTTAACTACAATGTGCCATGGAACAACCAGGCACTGACAAATCTCTCTGTTTTCCCTGGGAAATCACATTTGTGGCACTTTCACCCCCAAATCTCAGCAGCAGCGTTTGTTAACACCGGTTAACAGCTTTGGGTACCCAGAGCTGCCTTCAGCTCACGTGAAAACGTCTCCTCACGCTCAGTGTGAGCCCAAGAACGACGCCTCCCCAATGCCCAAACTGAGGAACCTCAAGCAGTGCCCCCTTCTCCAAGGGCTGCGTTACAATCTGTGACAGAAAGGGGCTTCCACAGCCTGGAAAAGCTCCACAAGGAACTGGAGATTCCTGGGTCTCAGAGTAATTCTAGAGCTCAAGTGGTGACAGCCATCAGCTCCAGCTCAGACAATACATGCCAACGCCCATCACTGACCCAGGAAGGCAGCTCTTCCTGTCCTGCCCAACGCCTTCAAATCCAGCACACTTTGTCCCTCCAACAGGAGGCAGCTGATTGATTTCTAACACCACTCTTCTCTGTCTACTTCGAGATGAACCAGACATACGTTATACAAGCAACCAAGTCCCCGCCTGGAAGCAGCGGAGCCTTTTGCCTTCTCCTTCCCACCCCACTTTGCAGGAGAAGAAAAACAAACGGCAGAAGAGACGCTGAGAAATTCAACCACCAAATGGAGAGGGAACCTTTGAGAGCGGGAAAACTTATCCGTACAATGGAGAGAGCTACGCTGAATGAATAACACTGAAAACGAACCCTTCTTGCAGGGTAAAGTGCACAGCAATTCAAGACCTGCTGAACAGACCCCTGCCATTCTCAGCAATAAACAACCCCCAAGGCTCAACCAGCCAGCCAGGGTCACTGCTCTAAATCCAAGCGCAGCTGCACCGACCTGAGCCAACACGGACACAGCCGCCTCCCTTGGCCCACACGAAGCTGCACAGGCCACGCGCTGCTCCAACAGGAACGTGCTGGGGACACCCGGGTTTCTCATGGCGGCCTCTGCGCTGTCACCTGCACAAAGCACCAAGAGACCGGCAGCTGTGGGCTCAGCTCCGGGGGTTCCCGGGACCGGGGTCTCCAAGGGCCCGTTCGCACACGGATCCTTGTGCGCGCGCCCCGACCGCGGGCGCCTCTCCCGCCCCCATCCCGACCCGCCGCTCGCCCCCCCGGACCCGCCGCTCGCCCCCCCGGACCCGCTCAGCAGCCTCCGCTCGCCCCAGCCCTGTAGCCGGAAATTGCGTCACCGGGAGGGGCGAGCCGAGCGGCGCTGCCGGCAGGACCCCGACAGAGCTGTCCGATTATTCGCCTGACCCGCCAAATTTTTATACGAAATGTGAATGAGTTGAACAGTTATTAAAATAACAAAGTCTCTGGCAGCCGTGCCGTCATGGTGGCTCAGAGAGTGGAAAACCCCCTGAACTGCAGGTCAGCCTCAGCTCTCAGATGAGCTCCTCCCCGCCCTCCGCACCGCTGACCCCGCAGCACAAAGCGCGACCGGCGCGTCCCGCGGGCGGACTCGGTGTCCGCGCTCGTTCGTCGCCTCCTCGCTGGCTGCAGCGGGACTGAGGGGCTGTGGGTTCCAAACCTGCGGTTTGCTGCCCTTGCACAGAGGAGAAGGCTCGGCTGCTGAGAACAGGTTCCGTGTTAAACTCGGCTGAAGAGAAGTTTCTCCTCCTGGGATCTCAGAACAGCAGCAGCTCCAAGGAACTGACAGAGCATGGGCCGCGGGCATTTCTCAGTGTCTGTGCTGAGAGGTTTGATCTGGGCGTTGTTAATGCCAGAAAGAGGTGGAAAGATAGAGAGATAAAGATGACGGGTCGTGCTGCACAGAGTTACAGCATTTTTGCAAATGAGGAACTGAAATACGTAGCTTACGCTTTTTCTATGGATAAACAACATTTAATCCAATTCCTTAACTGTATTCCTTGAACACGTGTTCGTTAGAGCACAAGCCAAACAGCGCTGGGTGCACGGGCGATTCACTCTTTGTACTGGACATTCACATTAACAGTGCTGATAGTGGTTACATCACCAATCCCGTGTCCATTTCAATTTCAATTCCCCTGGTCCTTGGGTTACTCCCCAGGTTCTTTCTCCCGTCCGTGGTCCTTTAACTCAAGAGCCGTGTGTCCACCCTTTCTCTGCAGTCCGAACGGCTGTTTCTGTAGTTAATAAGGCAAGAAAAGGTCCTTCCCATCGTGGGGTCAGAGTTTCCTCTTTCCAGGTTTTAATTAGTACTTTATCCCCAGGTTGTATTTTATGAATCGGAAACCCTAAAGGCAGAGTCTGATTTAAAATCTCTTTCTCCCTTCATTTAGTTCCTGCGACTATAAACTTTATATGCAATTTCAATTAGCTGAGCAATAGTTACATCCCTCAGCTCCTCCCTTTTGTAGTTTCTTACACTAATTTCAGACCCAGATCAGTCTGTGCGCAGAACAACACTGACTGCAACACAGCTAACCCAGAATTTCACATTCACATCACTTCCCCCTCTCATTTACTCTCATGTGTACAGATGCATCTGAACGGGGAGCGCGGTGGCACTTTAATAATGGAACCGGTTCTCATTTTGTAATTATCTCCCCGAACAAAATTCTTTTGGTACCAAATATAAACGTGCGAAGTAAAAGGCTGAGCTCAGACACGCAAACCGCACGCCAAGCTCAAATATACAAACAGATCACAATTACATTCATTGAAGACAATATCTCGATTTTAGCCTTGCGCCTTTGGGCCGCTCGCTGCTCAGCCGGGTGGAGGCACCGCTGGGGCTCCTGACAAACAGGGCAGTGCGGCTGGAGCCCCATCGGCACCCGCCCCGCTGCTCCAGCGAGCTGGGCTGGGCAAGGCTTTGATTGGTGTCCATCTGGGTGGTACAACTGTTATTCCAAAACCAGGGGTCTGTACTCGCTGTGCATACGGAAGAAAAGCCACATTTAGCACACCGAGATGAGACACAGCCGATCACAGAGCTGCGCAAGTCTGGATGCTGGAATGAAGCTGGCGTGCTAGAAAGAAAAGTAACGGCTGTCACACACAAAACCTCATCGCCACATTCGCACAGTTAAGAGCTGAACTCATCGTCACACAATGTACGTTTTGGGTCGATCTGTGATCTTACTGGACCATTTAAACAGATACCTACAAGGAAAAGAAGTTAGTACTAAAAAGCATCTTGCAGGCTGTTCTGCAAGTCTCCTGTGATTCATTTGTTGTCAGTGATTCTCTCTCTGCTTGCTGAAGTTCAAACCATTACTCCTTCACTGCAGCTACTCAGATGTTTACCTTTACTCTTTGTTTCTCCTTGTCCCTATACCATACTATAGGATCGATAGCTTCTTCGTCCTCTTGCGTCAGAGTATATAATCTGACTTGCACGGTGTTCCCCTAACATGGTAGATATCTGAACACAGCACTTGAGCTTCCACGACTAAACGCTGTTCTAAAGGTTTTTTGGTTATTTCTTTGTCAGAGGGCTAATTTGCACTCTGAAGTGTCCGGACTGTCACTGTTGTTTCCTAGAAACTCAAGTACTGTGGATGGTACCCATTTGTAATACTTGGGATGTACGGATTGGCTAAAGGTGCCTTCCTGTTTTGGTGGCTGACTGTGTAAGAACACAAACCTGGAGTGCAGATTTCATGTTTCTGATGCTTAAGCAGCAGAGACAAAATACCTGAGGAGTTCCTCTGGCACGGTTGTGTTCTAGATCTGTAACTCTGAATTTGTGACAAAGGAGGAATGTGATGTTGGCTTGGGGTTTTTTTAGTTGCCCTGAATGTACCGAGAGAGAGCAGGTTATACAAATAAATTGCCACATTCCCTAGCCTATCAGAACATAAGGTTTTGATGTCCAGGCTTTACAATCTGTTTTCACTGCTTCATGTTGGGTTTTACTTGAAGTTCTGATCACCTTTATGTTTCCTTCTATAAGTTGAAAGGAGCCAGTGAGTGGAACATCAAAAGCAGCACGAAAAACACACGTTCTCACTGTTTTCCCTACACACTACACTGAATTCTAAACAATGTAGCCTTGTATTAACTTTCCAAACATTAACATAATGTGTTTTCCAGTAAAACATAGGCTGTGTTGTAAATCCAAAGCGAGTAATGCCATGGTTTGCACAGTTCTGATGTGAATATTGGTGTTTGTGCCCAGCAACACATTGTATTTCATTGTGAATGTGCCGGAATATTTCCGGTCTGACTTTGTGTTGTACAGATAATGTCAGATTGGTTTTAGATCGTGTGGGTTCAAGGTTTCCACAGCTGAACGTGCTGCCGTGGTGTGCGTCTGTCTGTCCAGAGCCGGTAACGTGTGTGTTTGTACAGCTTGTGTGTGATTTCTGTTTCTTGCAATAACAATTGTTTGGAGTGTGGTTTTTGCCATTTTCACATTGTATCACTCAGCTCTTGTTTTTCAATGCTTTTTTTTTTGCCTAATGGTTTTTGGAAAAGTTCTCAAAAACCACTGAGAAACCATTATTGTTAAACTTGGTGCTGTTTCTTACTTGTGACTTGGGGCTTCAAAGAAATACCCAAACCAATACATTCCTTATGTTTGGAAGACAGTTCTGTGCAGCTAAATGATTCCTTTTCTTGTCCTTAAATACTTGGGCATTTGTACTAAAACTGTGTAACAGGAGTGATATTGTTGGGGCACCTCTGAGTGTAAGTTTGTCTTGAATAGATTGCCAAGAATGTAGACACTGCTGCTCCACAAAGTGATGTTCTGAAGTTCTGCATTTGATCTTTTCACTTCATCTGATGAAGCAGTGGAGTTTAATCGTTTGTCTGCAAATGAAACTCCCTAAAAGGCAGTGTACAGGGAACCTGCGGCAGGGAGCTCCTGATTCCCACCTGACTCCTCCAAAGGCCTCTCTTAAAAGTGAACAAAAGTCAACAAAAGCTGCGGCCCCTCCATCCTGGGCCACTGCGGTGGGCGCCTCCCCTGAGACCACAGGAAGGTCCAGGCTCCTTGTCCTGAGTGGTCAGGGCATCGCTGGCAGGTGGCACCTGCTCGCCTGCTCACGGCCACTCTTGGGTGCCTTCATGGCCCAAAATCCCTGGGGATGCCACAGGGCCACCCACTTTTTCCTCGCAGAGGGCACCAGTGCCCAGGAGGCCTGGACATAGAGGTGGGCAGGGAAATGGAGATAGGCTGGCGTCGAGGATTAAGATTGCGGGGTGACAATCAAACCCTGGCAGATGTGTTGTCAACCTCCTCTCCCCCCCACTTCCCCCTTTTTCCCCTCCATCTCCCCCCTTCCCACTCAGCACAGGCGATCGGGAGGGGAAGATGCACAGAGGGAAGAGAGTTGGAAAAGTTAAAGATGTTTTACTGATCCTGCTGATAAGAACAGAGAAAATAATACAAATATACAAAACCAGTCTTGTAAGTCTCAGCAACTGCAGGGCAGGCACCCAAAGTCCTGGATTGGACTCTGCAGCCAACCGGAGCTGGATTCAGTCTCTCACTGGCCTCAGTTCGCAAGGACGACCAGCAAGGTCCTCTCCTAATGTCGGCCATGAGCAGAAGGGAAGGAAAAAGGGCCGAGATCCTCGTGATCTCCCACTTTTCTATGAAGTATTCACGTGAATGGAATGTTATTCACCGTTGGTCAGTCTCTCGGTCACCGGTTTCTCGTTGCCCCCCTCGCGAGATGTCCATCCGTGCTTATCAATAAGTTTCGATTCCCTTGCTGGGTTTAACCAAAACATGTGTTGGGTTCTCCAGGAAAATGCAGCTGACATGAAGGCTTTAGCTGACAGGCAAATTCACTAAAAGAGAAACTTGTTTTTAACAAAACCAGGACACCCCAGGATGTCACAATGGGCCCTGGGGACAAGGGGGGTCCTGGGATGTCACAATGGGCCCCAGTGACAAGGGGGGTCCCCACGGTGTCACGATGGGCCCTGGGGACAAAGGGAGGTCCCCAGGATGTTCACAATGGGCCCTGGAGACAATGGTGGGTCCTGGGACGTCACAATGGGCCCTGGGGACAAAGGGGGTCCCCAGGATGTCACAATGGGCCCTGGGGACAAACAGGGTCCCCAACCTGTCACAATGGGCGCTGGGGACAAAGAGGGGTCTCCTGAAAGTCACAATGGGCCCTAGGGACAAGGGGGGGTCCTGGGATGTCACAATGGGCCCCAGTGACAAAGAGGGTCCCCAGGATGTCACAATGGGCCCTGGGGACAAAAAGGGATCCCCAGGATGTCACAATGGGCTCTGGGGACAAGGGGCGGTCCCCAGGATGCCACAATGGTCCCTGGGGACAAAGGGGGTACCCAAGATGTCACAATGGGCTCTGGGGACAAGGGGGGTCCCCACAGTGCCACGATGGCCCCTCGGCACAAGAGGGTGTCCAGGATGTCACAATGTGCCCTGGGGACAATGGGAGGTCCTGGGATGTCACAGTGGGCTGTGGGGACAAAGGGGGTCCCCCTGGTGCCACAATGGGCCCTGGGGACAAACGGGGTCCCCAGGATGTCACAATGGGCCCTGGGAACAAAGGGGTGGTTCCCAGGATGTCACAATGGGCCCCTGGGAGAACGAGGGGTCCTGGGACGTCACAATGGGCCCTGGGGACAAAAGGGGGTCCCCATGGTGTCACAATGGGCCCTGGGGACAAAGGGGGGTCCCCATGGTGTCACAATGGGCCCTGGGGACAAAGGGGGGTCCTGGGACGTCACAATGGGCCCTGGGGACAAGGGGGGTCCTGGGATGTCACAATGGGCCCTGGGGACAAGGGGGGTCCTCGGATGTCACAATGGGCCCCAGTGACAAAGAGGGTCGCCATGGTGCCAAAATGGGCCCTGGGGGCAAAGGGGGTCCCCACGGTGTCACAATGGGCCCCAGTGACAAAGAGGGTCGCCATGGTGCCAAAATGGGCCCTGGGGACAAAGGGGGTCCCCACGGTGTCACAATGGGCCTTGGCGACAAAGGGGGGTCCGCAGGATGTCAAAATGGGTTCCCAGTGACACGGGGGGTCCCCATGGTTTCACGATGGGCCCTGGGGACAAGAGGATCCCCAGGATGTCACAATGGGCCCTGGGTACAATGGGGGATGCCCAGGATGTCACAATGGGCCCTGGTGACAAAGGGGGTCCCCACGGAGTCACAATGGGTCCTGGGGATAAAGGGGGTCCCCACGGGGTCACTATGGGCCCTGAGGACAAAGGGGGTCCCCAGGATGTCACAATGGGCCCTGGGGACAATGGGTGGTCCCCAGGATGTCACAATGGACCCTGGAGACAAAGAGGGTCCTGGGACGTCACAATGGGTCCCCAGTGACGATGGGGGTCCCCACAGTGTCACAATGGGCCCTGAGGACACAGGGTGGTCCCCAGGATTTCACAATGGGCTCTGGGGACAAGGGGGTTCCCCAGGTTGTCACTATGGGCCCTAGTGACAAGGGGGGTCCCCACGGTGTCACAATGGGCCCTAGGGACAAAGAGGATCTTCAGGATGTCAGAATGGGCCATGGGGACAAAGAGGGGTCCCCAGGATGTCACAATGCTCCTGGGGACAAAGAGGGGTCCGCAGGATGTCACAATGGGCCCTGGGGACAAGGGGGTCCCCTGAATGTCACAATGGGCCCTGGGGACAAAGTAGGGTCCCCAGCATGTCACAATGAGCACTGGGGACAACGAGGGGTCCTAGGATGTCACAATGGGCCCTAGGGACAAAGGGGGTCTCCAGGATGTCACTATGGGCCCTCGGGACAAGAGGGGTCCTTATGGTGTCACAATGGGCCTTGGGGACAAGGGGGGTCTCCACGGTTTCACAACGGGTCCTAGGGACAAAGGGGTTCCCCAGGATGTCACAATGGGCCCTGGGGACAATGGGGGGTCCTGGGATGACACAATTGGCCCTGAGGACAAGGGGGGGTCCTCACGGTGTCACAATGGGCCCTGGGGACAACAGGGTCCCCAGGATGTCACAATGGGTCCTGGGGACAATGGGGGTCCCTGGGATGTCACAATGGGTCCTGGGGATAAAGGGTGTCCCCAGGATGTCACAAAGCTGACCTGGGGACAAGGGAGGTCCCCACGGTGTCACAATGGGCCCAGAGGATAAAGGGGGCTCCCCAGGATACCACAATGGGCCCTGGGGACAAAGAGGGGTCCCCTGAATGTCACAATGGGCCCTGGGGACAAAGTGGGGTCCTGGGACGTCACAATGGGCCCTGGGGACAAAAGGGGGTCCCCATGGTGTCACAATGGGCCCTGGGGACAAAGGGGGGTCCCCATGGTGTCACAATGGGCCCTGGGGACGAATGGGGGGTCCCCAGGATTTCACAATGGGCCCTAAGGAAAATGGGGGGTTCTGGTCTGTCACAATGGGCCCTGAGGACAAGGGGGGGTCCTCACGGTGTCACAATGGGCCCTGGGGACAAAGAGAGGTCCCACCATGTCAGAATGGGCCCTGGGGACAAAGAGGGGTGCCCTAAATGTCACAGTGGGCCCTGGGGACAAGGGGGGGTCCTGGGATGTCACAATGGGCCCCAGTGACAAAGGGAGCCCCCATGCCAAAATGGGCCCAGGGGACAAAGGGGGTCCCTAGGATGTCACAATGGGCTCTGGGGACAAAGGGGGTCCCCACGGTGTCACAATGGGCCCTGGGGACAAAGGGAGTCCCCAGGATGGCACAATGGGCCCTGGGGACAAAGGAGGTCCCTATGCTGTCACAATGGGCCCTGGGGACAAAGGGGGGCCCTAGGATATCACAATGGGCCCTGGGGACAAAGGGGGGTCCTGGGACGTCAGAATGGGCCCTGGGGTCAATGAGGGTACCCACGGTGCCATGATGGGCCCTGGGGACAAGGGGGTCCCCAGGATGTCACAATGGGCCCATGGGACAAAGGGGGTAGCCACGGTGTCACTATAGGCCCTGGGGACAACGGGGGGTCCCTACGGTGCCACGGTGGGCCCTGGGGACAAGGAGGTCCCCAGGATGTTCACAATGGGCCCTGGGGACAAAGGGGGTCCCCAAAATGTCACAATGGGCACTGGGGACAAGGAGGGTCCCCAGGATGTCACAAATGGCCTTGGGGACAAAGGGGGTCCCCATAGTGCCACGATGAGTCCTGGGGACAAACGGGGTCCCCAGAATGTCACAATGGGCCCTGGGGAAAAGCAGGGTCACCAGGATGTCACAATGGGTCCTGGGGACATTTGGGGTCCCCAAGATGTCACAATGGGCCCTGGGGACAATGAGGGGTCCTGGAATGTCACAATGGGCCCTGGGGAAAAGCAGGGTCACCAGGATGTCACAATGGGTCCTGGGGACATTTGGGGTCCCCAAGATGTCACAATGGGCCCTGGGGACAATGAGGGGTCCTGGAATGTCACAATGGGCCCTCGAAACAAGGGGGGTCCCCACCGTGCCACAATTGACCTTGGGGACAAAGGGGATCCCCAGGATGTTCACAGTGGGCGCTGGGGACAAGGGGGGGTTCTAGGATGTCACAATTGGCCCTGGGGCAAAGGGGATCCCCAGGATATCACAATGAACACTGGAGACAAGGGGGGGTCCCCAGGATGTCACAATAGGCCCTGGGGACAAAGAGGGGTCTTGATGGTGCCACAATGGACCCTGGGGACAAAGGGGGTCCCCAGGATGTCACAATGGGCCCTGGGGACAAGAGGGGTCCCACCATGTCACAATGGCCCCTGGGGACAAAGAGGGGTGCCCTAGATGTCACAATGGCCCCTGAGGACAAGGGGGGGTCCTGGGATGTCACAATGGGCCCCAGGGACAAAGGGAGCCCCCATGGTGCCAAAATGGGCCCTGGAGACAAAGCGGGTCCCTAGGATGGCACAATGGGCCCTGGGTACAAAGGAGGTCTTCAGGATGTCACAATGGTCCCTGGGGACAATGGGGGGTCCTGGGATGTCACAAATGGGCCCTGGGGACAATTGGGGGGTCCTGGGATGTTGCAAATGGGCCCTGGGGACAAAGGGGGTCCCCAGGATGGCACAATGGGCCCTGGGAACAAAGGGGGTCCCCAGGATGTCACAATAGGCCCTGGAGACAAAGAGGGGTCCCCTGAATGTCACAATGGGCCCCGGGGACAAAGGGGCGTCCTGTGATGTCACAATGGGCCCTGGAGACAAAGGGGGTCCCCATGGTGCCACAATGGGCCCTGGGGACAAACGTGTCCCCAGGATGTCACAATGGGCCCTGGGAACAAGTGGGGTCCCCAGGATGTATCAATGGTTACTGGGGACAAAGTGGGGGTTCCCCAGGATGTCACAATGGGCCCTGGGGACAAAGGGGGTCCTGGAATGTCACAATGGGCCATGGGACAATTGGGGGTCCCCAGGATGTCACAATGGGCACTGGGGACAAGGGGGTCCCCATGGTGTCACAATGGGTCCTTGGGACGATGGGGGGTCCCGAGGATGTCACAATGGGGTCTTGGGACAAAGGGGGTCCCCAGGATGTCACAATGGGCCCTGGGTACTAGGGGGGGTCCTGGGATGTCACAATGGACCCCAGTGACAATGGGGGTCCCCATGGTGCCACAATGGGCCCTGGGAACATAGGTGGGTCCCCTGAATGTCACAATGGGCACTGCGGACAAAGGGGGGTCCCCAGGATGTCACAATGGCCTCTGGGGACAATGAGGGGTCCTGGGACATCACAAAGGGCCCTGGGGACAAAGGGGGTCCCCACAGTGTCACAATGGGCCCAGGGGACAAAATGGGGACCCCAGGATGTCACAATGGGCCCTGGGGACAATGAGGGGCCCTGGGACGTTACAATGGGCCCTGGGGACAAAGGGGGTGCCCGTGGTGCCACAATGAGCCCTGGGGACAAGGGGGGTCCCAGGATGCCACAATGGGCCCTGGGGACAACAGGGGTCCCCAGGATGTCACAATAGGCCCTGGGGATAAAGGAGGTCCCCATGGTGTCACAATGGGCCCTGGGAACACAAGGGGGTCCCCAGGATTTCACGATGGGCCCTGGGGACAAAGGGGTTCCCCAGGATGTCACAATGGGTCCTGGGGACAAAGTGGGGTCCTGGGATCTCACAATGGGCCTTGGGGACAAAGGTGGGTCCCATGAATTTCACAATGTTCCCTGGGGACAAAGGGGGGTTCTGGAATGTCACAATGGGCCCTGGGGAAAAGGTGGGGTCCCCACGGTGTCACAATGGGCCCTGGGTACAATGGGGGGTCCTGGGATGTCACAATGGGCCCCAGTGCCAAAGGGGGTCCCCATGGTGCCACAATGAACTCTGGGGATAAAAGGGGTCCCCAGGATGTCACAATGGGCCCTGGGGACAAAGGGAGTCCCCAGAATGCCACAATGGGTCCTGGGAACAAGTGGGGTCCCCACGGTGTCACAATGGGCCCTAGGGACAAAGGGGGGTCCCCAGGATGTCACAATGGGCCCTGGGGACAATAGGGGTCCCCAGGATGTCACAATGAGTACTGGGGACAAAGGGGGGGTCCCCATGGTGTCACAATGGACCCAAGTGACAAGATGAGTCCCCACGGTGCCACTATGGGTCCTGGAGACAAGAGGGTCCCCCGGATGTCACAATGGGCCCTGGGGAGAAGGGAGGTCCCCAGGATGTCACGATGGGGCCTGGGGAAAAAGGGGGTCCCCATGGTGCCACAATGGGCCCCAGTGACAAAAGGGGTCCCCACGGTGCCATAGTGAGCCCTGGGGAGAAAGGGGGTGCCCAGGATGTCACAATGGGTCCTGGGCACAATGAGGGGTCCTGGGACGTCACAATGGGCCCTGGGGACAATGGGGGGTCCTGGGACGTCACAATGGGCCCCAGGGACAAATTAAGTTCCCATGGTGTCACAATGGGCCCTGGGGACAAAGTGGTGTCCTGGGATGTCACAATGGGCCCTGGGGACAAATGGGGTCCCCACAGTGCCACGACGGGCCCTGGGGACAAAGTGGGGGGTCCCCTCAGTGCCATGATGGGCCCTGGGGACAAGAGGTTCCCCATGATGTCACAATGGGCCCTTGGACAAATTGGGGTCCTGGGATGTCACAATGGGCCCCAGTGACAAACGGGGTCCCCATGGTGGCACAATGGGCCCTGGGGACAAAGGAGGGTCCCCAGAATGTCACAATGGGCACTGGGGACAAGGGCGTCCCCAGGATGTCACAATGGGCCCTGAGGACAACGGGGGATCCTGAGACGTCACAATGGGTCCTGGGGACAAAGCGGGTCCCCATGGTGTCACAACACCCTGTGGACTATTGGGGGTCCCCAGAATGTCACAATGGCCCCTGGGGACATTAGGGGTCCCGACGGTGTCACAATGGACCCTGGGGACAAAGGGGAGTCCTGGGATGTCAAAATGGGCCTCAGTGACAAATGGGGTCCCCATGGTGTCACAATGGGCCCTGGGGACAAAGGGGGGTCCTAGGACATCACAATGGGCCCTGGGGACAAAGAGGGGTCCCCAGTATGTCACAATGGGCTCTGGGGACAATGGGGGGTCCTGGGAGGTCACAATGTGCTCTGGGGACAAAGAGGGGGTCCCCGTGTTGTCACAATGGGCCCAAGTGACAAGAGGGGTCCCCACGGTGCCACTATGGGCCCTGGGGAAAAGGGGGTCCCCCGGATGTCACAATGGGCCCTGGGAACAAGGGGGGGTCCCCATGGTGTCACAATGGGTCCCCAGTGACAAGGGGGGCCCCACCCTGTCACAATGGGCCCTGGGGACAGTGGGGGGTCCTGGGATGTCACAATGGGCCCTGGGGACAAGGGGGGTCCCAACCCTGTCACAATGGGCCCTGGGAACAAAGAGGGTCCCCAGGATGTCAAAATGGGCCCTGGGGAAAAGGGGGTGCCCGGGATGTCACAATGGGCCCTGAGGACAAGACTGGGTCCCCATGGTGTCACAATGGGCCCTGGGGACAAAGTGGGGTCCTTGGATGTCATAATGGGCACTGGGGGCAAGGGGGGTCCTGGGACGTCACAATGGACCCTGGGGACAAGTCGGGGTCCCCAGCACATCAAAACGGGCCCTGGGTACAAAGGGGGTCCCCACGGTGTCACAATGGGCCCTTGGGACAGGGTGGGGTCCCCATGGTGCCATGATGGGCCATGGTAACAAGGCGGTCCCCAGGATAACACAACGGGCCCTAGTGACAAAGAGAGGTCCTGGGATGTCACAATGGGCACTGGGGACAAAGGGGGTCACCATGGTGCCACAATGGGCCCTAAGGACAAAGTGGGGTCCCCAGGATGTCACAATGGGCCCTGAGGACTAGGGGAGGTCCCCATGGTGTCACAGGGATCCTTGTGCTCGCGCCCTGACCGCGGGCGCCTCTCCCGCCCCCATCCCGACCCGCCGCTCGCCCCCCCGGACCCGCCGCTCGCCCCCCCGGACCCGCCGCTCGCTCCCCCGGACCCGCCGCTCGCCCCCCCGGACCCGCCGCTCGCCCCCCCCCGGACCCGCTCAGCAGCCTCCGCTCAGCAGCATCCGCTCGCCCCAGCCCTGTAGCCGGAAATTGCGTCACCGGGAGGGGCGAGCCGAGCGGCGCTGCCGGCAGGACCCCGACAGAGCTGTCCGATTATTCGCCTGACCCGCCAAATTTTTATACGAAATGTGAATGAGTTGAGCAGTTATTAAAATAACAAAGTCTCTGGCAGCCGTGCCGTCATGGTGGCTCAGAGAGTGGAAAACCCCCTGAACTGCAGGTCAGCCTCAGCTCTCAGATGAGCTCCTCCCCGCCCTCCGCACCGCTGACCCCGCAGCACAAAGCGCGACCGGCGCGTCCCGCGGGCGGACTCGGTGTCCGCGCTCGTTCGTCGCCTCCTCGCTGGCTGCAGCGGGACTGAGGGGCTGTGGGTTCCAAACCTGCGGTTTGCTGCCCTTGCACAGAGGAGAAGGCTCGGCTGCTGAGAACAGGTTCCGTGTTAAACTCGGCTGAAGAGAAGTTTCTCCTCCTGGGATCTCAGAACAGCAGCAGCTCCAAGGAACTGACAGAGCATGGGCCGCGGGCATTTCTCAGTGTCTGTGCTGAGAGGTTTGATCTGGGCGTTGTTAATGCCAGAAAGAGGTGGAAAGATAGAGAGATAAAGATGACGGGTCGTGCTGCACAGAGTTACAGCATTTTTGCAAATGAGGAACTGAAATACGTAGCTTACGCTTTTTCTATGGATAAACAACATTTAATCCAATTCCTTAACTGTATTCCTTGAACACGTGTTCGTTAGAGCACAAGCCAAACAGCGCTGGGTGCACGGGCGATTCACTCTTTGTACTGGACATTCACCTTAACAGTGCTGATAGTGGTTACATCACCAATCCCGTGTCCATTTCAATTTCAATTCCCCTGGTCCTTGGGTTACTCCCCAGGTTCTTTCTCCCGTCTGTGGTCCTTTAACTCAAGAGCCGTGTGTCCACCCTTTCTCTGCAGTCCGAACAGCTGGTTCTGTAGTTAATAAGGCAAGAAAAGGTCCTTCCCATCGTGGGGTCAGAGTTTCCTCTTTCCAGGTTTTAATTAGTACTTTATCCCCAGGTTGTATTTTATGAATCGGAAACCCTAAAGGCAGAGTCTGATTTAAAATCTCTTTCTCCCTTCATTTAGTTCCTGCGACTATAAACTTCATATGCAATTTCAATTAGCTGAGCAATAGTTACATCCCTCAGCTCCTCCCTTTTGTAATTTCTTACACTAATTTCAGACCCAGATCAGTCTGTGCGCAGAACAACACTGACTGCAACACAGCTAACCCAGAATTTCACATTCACATCACTTCCCCCTCTCATTTACTCTCATGTGTACAGATGCATCTGAACGGGGAGCGCGGTGGCGCTTTAATAATGGAACCGGTTCTCATTTTGTAATTATCTCCCCGAACAAAATTCTTTTGGTACCAAATATAAACGTGCGAAGTAAAAGGCTGAGCTCAGACACGCAAACCGCACGCCAAGCTCAAATATACAAACAGATCACAATTACATTCATTGAAGACAATATCTCGATTTTAGCCTTGCGCCTTTGGGCCGCTCGCTGCTCAGCCGGGTGGAGGCACCGCTGGGGCTCCTGACAAACAGGGCAGTGCGGCTGGAGCCCCATCGGCACCCGCCCCGCTGCTCCAGCGAGCTGGGCTGGGCAAGGCTTTGATTGGTGTCCATCTGGGTGATACAACTGTTATCCCAAAACCAGGGGTCTGTACTCGGTGTGCACACGGAAGAAAAGCCACATTTAGTACACCGAGATGAGACACAGCCTGTCAAAAGCAGCACGAAAAACACACGTTCTCACTGTTTTCCCTACACACTACACTGAATTCTAAACAATGTAGCCTTGTATTAACTTTCCAAACATTAACATAATGTGTTTTCCAGTAAAACATAGGCTGTGTTGTAAATCCAAAGCGAGTAATGCCATGGTTTGCACAGTTCTGATGTGAATATTGGTGTTTGTGCCCAGCAACACGTATTTCATTGTGAATGCGCCAGAATATTTCCGGTCTGACTTTGTGTTGTACAGATAATGTCAGATTGGTTTTAGATCGTGTGGGTTCAAGGTTTGCACAGCTGAACGTGCTGCCGTGGTGTGCGTCTGTCTGTCCAGAGCCGGTAACGTGTGTGTTTGTACAGCTTGTGTGTGATTTCTGTTTCTTGCAATAACAATTGTTTGGAGTGTGGTTTTTGCCATTTTCACATTGTATCACTCAGCTCTTGTTTTTCAATGCTTTTTTTTTTGCCTAATGGTTTTTGGAAAAGTTCTCAAAAACCACTGAGAAACCGTTATTGTTAAACTTGGTGCTGTTTCTTTCTTGTGACTTGGGGCTTCAAAGAAATACCCAAACCAATACATTCCATACATTTGGAAGACAGTTCTGTGCAGCTAAATGATTCCTTTTCTTGTCCTTAAATACTTGGGCATTTGTACTAAAACTGTGTAACAGGAGTGATATTGTTGGGGCACCTCTGAGTGTAAGTTTGTCTTGGATAGATTGCCATGAATGTAGACACTGCTGCTCCACAAAGTGATGTTCTGAAGTTCTGCATTTGATCTTTTCACTTCATCTGATGAAGCAGTGGAGTTTAATCGTTTGTCTGCAAATGAAACTCCCTAAAAGGCAGTGTACAGGGAACCTGCGGCAGGGAGCTCCTGATTCCCACCTGACTCCTCCAAAGGCCTCTCTTAAAAGTGAACAAAAGCCAACAAAAGCTGCGGCCCCTCCCTCCTGGGCCACTGCGGTGGGCGCCTCCCCTGAGACCACAGGAAGGTCCAGGCTCCTTGTCCTGAGTGGTCAGGGCATCGCTGGCAGGTGGCACCTGCTCGCCTGCTCAGGGCCACTCTTGGGTGCCTTCATGGCCCAAAATCCCCGGGGATGCCACAGGGCCACCCACTTTTTCCTCGCAGAGGGCACCAGTGCCCAGGAGGCCTGGACATAGAGGTGGGCAGGGAAATGGAGATAGGCTGGTGTCGAGGGTTAGGATTGCGGGGTGACAATCAAACCCTGGCAGATGTGTTGTCAACCTCCTCTCCCCCCCACTTCCCCCTTTTGCCCCTCCCTCTCCCCCCTTCCCACTCAGCACAGGCGATCGGGAGGGGAAGAAGGACAGAGAGAAGAGAGTTGGAAAAGTTCAAGATGTTTCACTAATGCTACTGATAAGAACAGAGAAAATAACACAAATATACAAAACCAATCTTGAAAGTCTCAGCAACTGCAGAGCCAGCACCCAAAGTCCTGGATTGGACTCTGTAGCCAACCGGAGCTGGATTCAGTCTGTCACTGGCCTCAGTTCGCAGGGACGAGCAGCAAGGTCCTCTCCTAATGTCGGCCATAAGCAGAAGGGAAGGAAAAAGGCAAAAGGGAAGGAAAAGGGACGAGATCCTCGTGATCTCCCGCTTTTATATGAAGTATTCACGTGAATGGAATGTTATACACAGTTGGTCATCAGTTTCTCGTTGCCCCTCTCGTGAGATGTCCACCCGTGCTTATCAATAAGTTTTCATTCCATTGCTACGTTTATGTCCTGGTTTTGTTAAAAACAAGTTTCTCTTTTAGTGAATTTGCCTGTCAGCTAAAGCCTTCATGTCAGCTGCATTTTCCTGGAGAACCCAACACATGTTTTGGTTAAACCCAGCAAGGGAATGCAAACTTATTGATAAGCACGGATGGACATCTCGCGAGGGGGGCAATGAGAAAACTGATGACTGAGAGACTGACCAACGGTGAATAACATTCCGTTCACGTGAATACTTCATATAAAAGTGGGAGATCACGAGGATCTCGCCCCTTTTCTCTTTTCCCTTTCTTTCCTCATGGCCTTTTTCTTGTTTTGTTAGCTACAGAACCAGCTGTTTGGAGGGCAGAGAAAAGATGGACACACGTCTCTCAAGCTAAAGGACCCCTGACGGAAGAAAGAACCTTGAAAGTATCTCAAGAACCGGGCAAACTGAAATTGAAGTTGACTCGGGGTTGTAAATGGACTGTGGTATAAGCATATCCACAAAGGGAACTTACCAACAGGACTGTGTAAGAAATGTCTAAGAATAGAAGATCAGGAAACCAGAGCTCGGTTGAGGATTCCAGTTGCCACTGGAAGAATAGAAAAAAAATAGCCAAGAATGGTGGGAGGTATTTACTGAAGGGGTGAATGGGAATTTAGAGAGTCCACCAGTGATGAAAAGAATAGAGTGCAGACAGAGAAATCAAATTCCGTGTTGCTCCTGTTGTTCCTAGGAAGTGAAGGCCAAGAGTTGGGAAACTGGCCGGCTCCTCGAGGTCGTGGTGTCTGGGGTGGCCCTTGGCGTTGTGGGCGGCTGAGAGCCCCCCACCATGGAGAGCTGCTCGTCCTGCCGGTTCCCATCAGTGCCATCCTGGCCCGACAGCTGCATCGCGTCCTTCTGGGAAGGGGAGAGCGTGTGACCCAAACACGGGGCCCCGTTCCGCATCCCCCAGCAACCCTCCCCCAGCCAACTCTCCCTGGAGAAACTGAGGCACGGATGGATCCCCCCGCAGGCTCAGCATCCCCCTCCCCACCTCCGTCATCCCTACCTTGTTGGGGCTGCGGGCGCCGGATGGGGACGGCCATGGGGTGCTGGGCGGTTGGGGCTGGAAGCGCGGGGGCGTGAGGGTGTGTGGGCCCCCGCAGCTCCGCGGAACAGTGGGGTACCTGCACTCGCCCGTCCGCTCCCTGTGGGACAGGACACGGGGTGCTCAGTGCCCGGCAGGTGGCACCCCATGTGTCACTCGACGCCAGGGAGGGGTCGGGGGCAGTTACTCACGGTCCAGGCGCCAGCGTGTGGAGGGGCCGGTCGCAGGACAGGCAATGGAAACCAGGCAGCAGCTGCCTGGAGAGGGGAGAAAAGGGCTGGGGAGCTCCTGGGGGGCACAGCCCCACCTGCACACCGTCCCCTGCCACAAAAAGCCTCTGCACCCACCCCCCAAGATTGGTTCGGGAGGGCTCCTCCCACACGTGCCCCCTCATTGTGCCCCCTCCATCGCTGGGAAGCTGCAGCTGGCAGGAGCACAAGGCACAGCCACTTGCTCAGCATCCCCAGGGGCGCTGCCCACTCGGCTCCCACGCCAGGGTACCACAGCGGCACGAGCTGGGACAGCCAGCAGGAACAGGGCCGGCACTGCCAAAGGCACCGCTGTCCCCATCGCACTCACTTCCTAATCCCAGCGGCATCGTCACGCTCTGGCTGCAGCGCCTTCTGGAGCTGCCCGCTGAGGCTCTTCCACCGCTCCTCCTGCTGCTCCTGGAACGCCCCCAGCTCCCGGCGGTCCAGCTGTGGACGGGTGACACCCTCAGCCATCTACCCCAGGATGGGACATGGCGGTCCCCAGGGGGACAGCCCGGAGGGGGCACCCTCGCAAGGATGCTGCCTCAGGCTGCCAGGCCCCCGAGGTGCCAGTTCTGCGTGGAGGGGACGAGCCCTCACCTTGCAGTCCATCTGTCTCTGCAGCTCTTTCTGGAACCGGTGCCAGCCCTCCTCCTGGCCCGTCACCCGGCTCGTCACCTCCTCCATCGCCTTGTTCAGCCGCTCCTCGCACGCCTCAAACTGGCTGCGACTGACTTTGTCAGCCAGGGCGGCTTTGTCTGCTTTCTAGCAGCGGGGAAAGGCGGGAGAGCGGTGGGGACAGGATGCAGGGACAACGCGAGAGGGAGAAGTGGCTACGTGGCCCTGTTCACCACATCACCCCCGTGGGGTTGGTCCCACCAGCCAAAGGCACTCGGGGTCACAGAGGGACCTGGCAAGGGACCCGCAGCCGGGCTGGAAATCCTCCCTCCCCCTGGCTGGTTCTGCCAGCCGGCACCCAAGGGACAACGGGCGTTTGTCACCCTGCCCGGGACACCCTTGGCTGGCACCAGGGCCCCTCGAGCCCCTACCTCATCGATTCCCAGCACCAGCAGCTGCTCCTTGTCTGCTTTCTGCTTCTTGAGCCTCTCCAGGGCCTGGGACAGAGCCTCCCAAGGCAGACAGCAGCCCGTGACGCCACGGCAGGGTCGGAGCTGCCCCCCGGCCAGCCGAGCACCCCCTGCCTCCCCAGCCCATCAGAAACCTCCAGGAAAGGCATCGGGAAGCTGTGCAGGGCTGCGAGCACGGTGGCAGGGGGACAGACCCCTTGGGGTCCCAGCCTGGGCTCTGCCTGCGGGTTACAGCCACCCACCTTGATGTCCTTCTGCTCCTGCTGGCCATCCTGCTGGAGGTTTGCAAGGGCCGAGCTGAACTTCTCATAGTCCTTTTGGAGCTGCATGATGCTGGCCTGGAGGCACTTGAGCTGCTCGTCCTGCTGCAGGGACTCAGAGGACAAGACGGTGCTGAGCCAGGGGGTGGCTGCCCCGCGGGGACAGACCCAGGGTATTTTGGCTGGTGCCCGCGGGCTCTCAGTGCAAGCAGGACATTTGCTCCAAGGCTTTAACTCCCTTCCACGCTGCTGACTCCCACAAGCCAATTAGGGGGGCAGCGAGGGGCTCCCCCACGTTACAGCAAAGCAGAAATGTTGCTTTTTCCATGCGAGCCACGGAACCTGACACACCAATGGGAGGTTCACAGAGTTCGCTTTATTGTCGGACCGGGCTGGCTTTATAGCAAGGCTGCCCTGTCCACGCGCCTTACAACAACGTGATTGGTTGTAACTCGTGCTATACAATAACATGCTAGGCTGCATGTACTGGCCAGCGCTCTGCACGCATGTGTTCAGCGATTGCTCACTCATTATTACCTTCTAATGGTGCTCCTTCAGTTTCTTTTGCCTCTGGCTTCACCTCTCAGCCAGGCTGGGGACAACCCCATCCCCCCGGGGCAGGGGGGGGCTCTGCCACTACAAATGTCTGTTGGAAGCTTGGCTCCTGGATGATTTCTGCACCTCTGACCTTTGCAGAGAGATGTCTCAGGCTGTGTCACAGCAGGGTGGTTGAAGTGGAACAGAAACAAGATCCTTTGGAGTTCTCTGGTATTGCAAGAGTACAGAGCAGCGAGACATCCAGCCCTTCCACTTCTGGTTCTTGACCTAATGTTTCTCTTTTGGGCCAGGCTGAGAAATCTTTGGAAAGGCAAGAAACTGCCTCCCCAGGTTAATCTCCTTTAATGCTCGAAGCCCTGAAATCTTGATATATTTGTTCACTGATAGCAGCCTTCTGTTCTCAGACTTTCCTGGAGGATGCATTAGCCGAATCCACTGCTCTGGGCTCAGGACAGGAAAAACCACTGGAGAGAAGGGAGCAAGTATGTGATCAATGGTCTCTTTGATGCACAAATCTGTAAGCTTATGTCATTGGGTCTTTGGTGCATTCAAATGTCCTCCCTAACAGACTCTGAGCCCAGCCTGAACTCCACAGTGGGACTCCAGAGCCATTTTTAGGCCTCTTGTTTTGCATTCGTCATGTCAGCCCTCGCCATGAACAGCCAAATGCTCGGTGCAACCGCCCTGGCTGGTTCATCCTTCACCTCTATCCATTCTCCACACCTTCCCAACATCTTGAGGGGGAAGGTGAGTTTTAGTACGCAGCACATGGCTGTGCAGCAAAACCCACATCTGTAGGTGTGCTGGGCGGGGTGGTGGAAAATCTCTGAAGCTCTTCCAAAGCACCGGCCCCCCTGCTGTGACGTCCCTCTTCAACATCTCAGAGCTCAGTCTGGCTGGAAGGTCCCAATGTGAACACCAGTACTAATCCTTATTTGAAGCTCCACTCCTGTCCCGGCCTGCTCTCCCTATTTTGCCTGCTTTGCTGGGACACCGTCTCCTGCAACCAGAATCCCACCTGCCAGAAAAGGCACCCCACAGCCTCTGGGGTGAAGATGCTCTGATGCTTCCAACCCTCCCAGGAAACGGAGGGACACTTCAAAATCTTTGGTTATTTTAATAGTATGAAAGGGACTCAACAGCTGGGCAGGACAAAACAGCTAGAAAGGTTCTGAAACTTCACTGACGTAACACAACACCCATAGGGCTCTCTGTCCTCCTCTTGCCCTTAATGCTCGCGCTTAGCTGCTCGCCGGTGGCTCTCCATGTCCTTCCGTTTCACCTCCGTAACGATGCCTCTGAGGTCCGGGATAGACTGCTGAATCTAAGGTAGGGAAGAGAGATGGTAGAGGTCACAGCAGGGGTGGGAACAGGAGGCAGAGAGGAGCCCATTGGCCCTTTTGGAGTGCAAATTTCACCAACCAAAGTGAGCAGGAGGATGAAGGCAATTGCCCTGCTGGATCTGCACCACCACAATGGGCTTTTACAGGTGACTCAGAGGGGTGAATGAAGCCAGACTATAGACATGGGTGGATCTGCACCCCCTGCCCCAGCCTGCCCAGCTCCCAACAGGCATCCACCCCCTGCTCTGCCTCCTGGGACGAGACAGGTTTGCCTGGTGTCCTCCGCCCATTCCCCATGCCCAAGAGACAGCCCAGGGGGAAAGGGAAGTGTCTGTTGGGCACCTTGATTTCTCTGGGCTTTCCCCTCCCTTTGGGCAGCTGAGGGTCATTACTGCTCCTCTTTCTGGGCAGGGAGGGGTCTGGCTTGGCTCTACCATGTCCAGCTGTCTGAGGCTGTCATCCTCCGGCACATGCACTTTGGCTTTCAGCTGCGTGTTCACGCACTGGAAGAGGTTGTGGACGGCCATCTTCATCGTCGTCAGCATCAGGGCATTCTTGGCATTCCTGTTCTGGATGTCGGCCCAGCGAGCAGTCTGAGGAGGGGAGGAGAAGGAGAGACACACAGCATGGTGATATGTCCCAGCAAAGATGCTGCTTCAGTGCTGGAGAGCCTGGCTTCCGCACTCCTTTGTTTTGCTAGGAAGAACCTGTCCTCACCCAGGGCTATGCTGGAGCTGGTTCAGCTTGGTGTGGTGGAAGCAGATCCAGGAACTACCACAGCTGCTCCTTGAGCAGCCCCATCTCTCTGCCAGCTCCTGCACCCCTCATTCCAGTGGGTCCTCCAGATACCCCGATAGTTGACACCCTGGGGGCAGCGCATCCCACCACCACCCGCCCAGACCACGCGCTTTCCAGCTTTGCCTGGTGGGACTCAACTCCTGCAGCCTGGAGTATCCAGGAAGGGAATTTGGCAAGGCCCCCTCAGAGTGATGCAAAGGGAAGAGAGGCCAGCAGAGCTGCGCGCGTTTCTACACATTCATGTGCCTTGGTACAGCCCAGATGACCACCAGTTGGGTCACTGTTGGACTTGTTTTAAGCCCTGACATAACCTGCTCCAGACCTGGTCTGTCATTTGTCATTCTGCAGCCCCCTGCTGCAGGGATGAAATGAGGCATCTCCTCCAATTACAAAGTCTGCCACTGTGCCTTGCCATGACCCTGTGGCTTCACCCAGCCAGGCCTTGGAGATCTTCCCCTGCCCATCCCGCAGTTCCTCACCCAGAAGCGGACATCACTTTGAGCCTGCGCAAAACGTCGTTGGAGCTGCTCCAGCTCATTTTGGCACTGCAGGATCTCAGCTGCTTTCTCTGCCTCGTACTGATCCAGGAGCACCTTGGCTTGCTCCATCATTTCCCTGTCCTTCTCTTGGGACTGCTGCAGGTCCTTGCGCGTCCTCACCAGCAGCTTGTAGCGGGAAATGACGTCCTGGATGTCCTCAAACTGCAGCACAAGGATCCTGGGTTTAGTAATGCCCCTGCCCTCCCCTCATGACTGCAAGTCTCGTGCTGTTTGGCACCCTGTCCTGACCAGGGACAACACCTCCCCCAGCTGAAAGATTTCCCCTCTTGGCGAGCCTGCTGCCCCAGTTGGTTTGTGAGCGTCACACATTCCCTGTTTGATGGCCCCATTGTGCCGGTCCCAGAGCTGCCACTGCCAGCAGCAAGGGGAGATGTCGTACCACCCCCCAGTGCTCTGATAGGAAACAAAGCACAAGTGCAGCTGCCAGGGCCAAGTCACCCAGCCATGGGAGTGGGGCAGCCGGGCCGGAGGAGTGCGAGCGATGCAGGGAGGGACGCCCGCACACCCTTGAGAAGGGCTCAGCTTTCCCGACAGCTGCCTGGGCTCCCATTCTTGGGCAGCTTGGCCCTCCTCCCAAACCATCCATGTCACGTGAAACAGTGACACAAAGGGGTCCCCATGCCCCTCAGCTCTGTGCTGTTCCCCCTTCTAACACTTTTTCTTTGGTTTTCTCAAGCTTTTGTCTCCTTTTCTGCTTTTCCTCCCCTCACTCTGGTCCCCTTGGCTCACCTGGCTTGCAGGGAACCTCCTCCCATCCCACCTGAGGTCTCTGGGTTTGACCAAGTGTCATGATTTCCCTGGACTTGCCTTATCTCCTCCAGGTTTAACATCCACATACAGCCCTCCCTGAGGCCATGATCTGTCTCTCATGTCCAAACTCACCTGTGGGGAGATCTTCACCACATCCTCCAGGTAGTTTTTGAAGATGGAGTGCTTCTGCACTTGGCTGCTGAGCTTCTGGTGTTCCTTTTTCAGGGCTTCGAGTTTCTTCTTAGCCCTCAAAAGCTCCATCTCCTTTTGTGTTTTCTCCTCTCTTTCTCTCACGGCTTTCTTCAGAGCTTGGACTCGCAGCTGATCGTCTTCCTAGTGATGTTTCCCCCACCAATACACACACACACAGAAGGAAAGGAAGGCAAGGGCAGATGGAGCTGGGTCACCCAGCAGCACTGGGAGGAGATACACTCACAGGGGACAGAGCAGTGCTGCAGCACCCCGGGAACATCTTCCACATCTTTCCACACAAGCAGAGCTGTGGAGCCCTGTGTGTCCTTGTCTGCAGTGGCTGTGCTGCTCTGGCTGAAAACGAGTTCATTTCCTTCCTGCAGTTAGAAACCTTTCTTTATCACAGCTAGCACGCTCATTATTTGGAAGGCATCCAAATGCACCCAAAGCATTTCAAGATGAAAGAAACCTGTGAGCGTCCCCAGGTCATGAGCAAGGGAAAGAACACGTTTCAGAGCCAATATATTCCTATTGCTTCACTGAGGTTATACCGCCCATGACACAAACTCCGTGCTGTCAGACCACAGACTAGTGCAGAGATCATTGCTAAAAATGCAGTTGCAACCAAAGAAAGATTTTCTAAAACTTGATTCCTATGTCTTATCTTGATTTCAGAATTGAAATAGTTGCTTTTAAAGGAAATTATCAAACTTAAAAAAAATCATGTAGGAAGATACATCACAGGTGACAATCTGTCACTACAGTGGTACTAATCAAGGTGAAATTAAGCCGTATTCAGTGTAAAGCACACACACACATATTTATATGAAAAGAATTGCAACCATCATTTCTATGTTTCTTTTTAATGAAATATTTTCTTCTATTTTGTGGTTCTTCTATGTGAGCCACAATCTACCTCCATGTCACACGTTCAATGTGATTTTGTTAGTCTGCAGAAAGACACAGGGCAATACTCATCCTTCAAAATCTCCCCGGAAACATCAATGGCTCTTTCAAAAGAAAAAGCTACTTTCCTGTTTTAATTAAATGCTTCAGAAGCATTCAGCGAGATTTAACCTGAAGAACATGAAAGCATAAAACTCCTTCAGCGGTTGCATAAAACAGATCTAAATCGGCACAGGAAGGGACTTTTCTGCTGTTTGTCTTTGACCCCGGATATCTGAGCATCTCAGAGTCCCAAACGCATTTGTCGGCAAAGCAGCCGCCTGTGCCGCAGCCGGGCTGCACGCGGCTCTTCCAACGCAGGCACACAGATATTCAAGATGAAGGGTCTTTTTTCCGAAGTTTCCCAGTACCCAAGCACGCAGCAGGTGAACTCCGCACTTTTGGGGAACACTTTCCTGCCCTTTTTCATGTGTCTGTGAAAACTCACCCGAAATCTAAACAGTTCTGAAAATCCAGGCTAAAGCAATTTGCTGAAGGTCACTTAAGAAGGTCTGAGAGTACGAAATGTGGAACAGAGCACAACTCTGCATGTCCAAAGCAAAAAGCTTAACCATTTGACTTCTATATTTATCACTGCATGCTACATTGGGATAGATGCAAACAGATATTTTACTTTATATACAGATTACAGCCAATCAGAGAATCCTGCATCACTTCTAGACATACCTTTGTACTGGGATGCAGCTGCCACCAGCTCCACCAGCAGTAGCAGCTTCAACAACACAGAGACCAACCTGCATCCCTGAAGATGGGCAGAGCAGGCAGGATGGTCTCCTGGAGATACAGGCCGAGTCTCTTGGGAAAGAGAGCGGTTCAAACACAGCATCTCCCCTGCCGCTGGGAGGAAGAGCAGCACGGCCGCTTGCCTTTCAGGGCTGCTGCAGGCCCAGGCTGCAGGTCACAAAGCAGGGGCCACACGTTTCAGTGAGTTTTGCCGGGTCACAGGACAGGCTCGGCAGCTGTGCACATATCCCTCACCCAAAACAGGGCACGGGAGGAGCTCTGCACATGAAGAGCTGCAATGTGGGAACGCAACTGCCTAAGTCCAGACCTCCACCTGCATCTTCCCTGCAGGTCTAGCATGTCGGATATTTTAAAAACATGGAAAAATCGGGGCTTTCCACTGAGATTATATCAATGTGTTCAGTTTTTGGCCCCTCACACCAAGAAAGGCCTTGAGGTGCTGGAGAGAGTTGAGAGAAGGGAGCGGAGCTGGTGAGGGGCTGGAGCACAAGTGTGATGGGAGCGGCTGAGGGACCTGGGGGGTTCAGCTGGAGAACAGGAGCTGAGGGGAGACCTTCTGATCTCTGAACTGCCTGAAAGGAGCTTGGAGCCTGGGGTTCGGGCTCTGCTCCCCAGGAACAAGCGATGGGATGAGAGGAAACGGCCTCAAGTTGCGCCAGGGGAGGCTGAGGTTGGATCTGGGGAACAATTTCTTCCCCAAAGGGCTGTGGGGCATTGGAACAGGCTGCCCAGGGCAGTGCTGGAGTCACCATCCCTGGAGGGGTTGAATAGATGGAGATGACACTCTCAGGGACATGGGGCAGTGCCAGGGTGGGTTAACTGTTCGACTTGATGATCTTGAGGGGCTCTTCCAACCAAATGATTCTGTGATTCTATGATAATGGTGCCTTTGTGTGCAAGAGGGGGAGCTTGAGTCAGCAGAATCAGCTGCTAGAACCAGCTCCAACACCACCGCCTGGCAGGGCAGAGCTCAAGCACCAGTCAGTCTCCTGCAGCCCTGTTCCATTGCTCAGAGGAAGAACTGGCTCGCTCGGAGCTGACAGCCAGTGCGGAAGCCAAAATGCAAAGCATTAAGGGCAATTAAGGCACTGGATGCGAGCTGGGGCTCCAGCTAGTGTGAACAGAAGCCATCATCTCTCAGTGTCTTATCTGTGAAGTAGTGACAAGGGCATTGCCCCTGCAGAGGACTAGGAGGCTGCGTATTTTGAAGATACAATAGACTGCAATGCATAGCGATGGACTGATAATGGAGACATGCGCTGCTTTTTTAGAGCTTTTCACTATTAACTTTTCATAATTTCTAAACCTGCAAAGCTACTGGCATATTCCTGTCTTTTTTTTTTTTAATGATACGATTTTTGAGTAATATAGTTTTGGCTCATCAGTACTTGATCAAGCTTTTAAGTAACAAAAAGGAGATGAGACCTGTGAAGAGGGTATAGCAATACGAGCAGTGCCTACCCTGATGTATGAAAACAGCCAATGCAAAATCATTTTCATTACTGAAACTTGCTGCAGTGCAGGAAACATATTCCAAAAAAATGAGAGGATGTAACGTGCTGTGCGCACGTGGTTCGCATCTCAGCAGCACCTGGTACCTCCCATTCATGCCACCAGAGCTGCATCTGCTGACACTCACCAGTCGATTCGCAAGAGCAATGGTACACGCTGTCGCTTCGGCTTCTTGCTGACACTTGAGTTTGTCGGAAGTGCCCTTCTCAAACTTGGCTGTGAGCTTCCTCAGGTTCTCGTTGAGGCGCTGTACATGAGAAAAGAAAATAAAAGGAGAAAATCACAGCACAGTTTTAAGGCAAACCCTTCTGGAGAGATACTCCCCCTGCGGCAGCAGGAGCAGCGCGGAGCAGCCAGGTCCTGGGTTACATTGTGTGCTTGGAACTCACACCCTCAGCGCAGGGCACAGGCGAAGAACCTGCAAAACTAATGTATTTGGTGTGAATTTAAACTGGGAAAAGGGGTCCTTATGGCCAAGCACCTATGAGTGGTGCTATAGCTATGAACAGGGCAGCTAAGAAAACCAAGTCTTTTGTTCTCTGATGCTGCAGCCCCTCTGGTCTCGGTCCAGTCCTTGAGGCTCTGCTGAGTTGCGCGCAGAACCCCAAGGGGCTCCTGGGGCTTGAACCATCGCCAGAACACACCTCCTGTGCCCTCTTTCTAGAAAGGACTATGACATAGAAGTCAATAAAGTGATCCTGCTCCTAAAGCTGCCTGAGCTGCCTTGGACACTGTGACAGAGGAGCGCAAGCAGCTCCAGGTGGGACCATCTCACGTGCAGGCCGGCTGCAAAGTGTTTGAGGGCTGGGAAGGGGCAGAAGCTCCCAAAGCACCTGGAGCCCCCCACACTGTCCCTTTGCTTGGCCAGAGCTGCTCACACTCAGGTCTAAAACAAATCAAGGGCTCCCACAAGCACTTGGAGCATCTCACTTCTGATAAGAGAGGCAGAAGTAATAATAGATTTTATCTCCACCCAGTGCAAACTGCTTAAGGATAAACTGCTCGTAAATCACTCTAACGCTGTTTGAGCTACGCTAGAAACAAACCTGAAAACAAAAAAGGATTCTATTCTATTCTATTCTATTCTATTCTATTCTATTCTATTCTATTCTATTCCATTCCATTCCATTCCATTCCATTCCATTCCATTCCATTCCATTCCATTCCATTCCATTCCATTCCATTCCATTCCATTCCAGTATCTGCAGCTCTCCAGGATACTGGAAAACACAAAGCGCTCCCTCCTTGACCTGTCTTGGAATTAATAACACAAAAAGTTTCTGTCCCTGCAGGTACATGAATGTGTGTGCATACGTACACTCCTATATATAAAACCCCATTACACAAGCACAATCTGATACATGAGCGTGAGCTGTGAGAACAGGTCAGAGCTGCAATGCCCACCAGACCCACTCTGCAGTAACACACAAACACATCTGTGTGCAGCTGGGAGGACAGCTCTCACTTCTATATCTACCCTCCCCAGATTTGTAGTGACCTTACTTCCCAGGCAAAGTGATAAGTATTTTTGAAAATCCAAATAGTCTCATTTATTCCTAAAAATAGATATGCGGCAGCTCAGGGCCCTGTTGTGAGCAGGTATGAATCAGCCTCACGTCAATGAAGGTATCCAAGATATCACAGTTTGATAAGCAGGGATATCCCTACAGATCCAGCCCTGCGCCGAGCAGTGTGTCATTACCCATCTGCAGAGGGGAAAACTCACCTAAACCAATCAGTTTTGCAAGCGCATGCTGGTGAGGTACCAGTAATCCCCCCAAAGATAGGGGGGATTGCCACTTCCTTTACCAAATCCCACTTCTTCGAAAAAAGAAAGAAGAGAAAAAGCTCAGACATTAAAAGCTTCAGAAACAAGAACCATAAAGGGATAAAAAAATGTTTCCCAGGGCTGTATTTCACATCTGAGATGGGAGAATTAGAGGCTAAATAGCTCTAAATCCAGCCCTGCTCCAGGTGCTGTGCCCACCTCTGCAGCAGGAAGGGGCTACTGGAGGAATCTGCAGCCTTTTCTTTAATATTTTTAGTTAAAAAGTGTAGTAAGCATTTTAAGAAGCCTAGGAGGCATCAAAAGAGCTATATATTTTCTAAAACGAAGATGGAACAGATGAGTCCTCGCACGAGCTGGGCTGCAGGAACAGCGCTGCCCCTCTCTAAGTGCACATCTCAAAGCCGCATATTTCAACACAGAACTGTCAGCCCAGCTGACAACACATGTTGATTTTTAAAGGGGATTTTGCACACACTGTGGTGTCAGTACGAAGGCACAGACACACAGGATCCTTCACTCATGAAGGAGGATGCCAGATCCACAGCATGTTAAGAAAAGGCAGGTTTCGGGGCACATGCTCCAAAATAAGTCAATATTTTTACTTACTTGTCAATATTTTTTACGTATTTTGATTTTATTGACTTATTTGTCTGGGTTTTTTGTGGGGTTTTTTTGCTGTCTGCAGTGCTGGTCCAGCTCTGGGTCCTCAGCACAGGACACACATGGACCTGCTGGAGCGGGGCCAGAGGAGCCCCAGGAATGATCCGAGGCTGGAACAGCTCTGCTGGGAGGACAGGATGAGAGAGCTGGGGGGTTCAGCTGGAGAAGAGAAGCTCCGGGGAGACCTTAGTGTGGCCTTTTCATACGTCAATGGGGTTGATAAGAAAGATGGGGACAGACTTTTGAGCAGGGCCTGTTGCGATAGGACAAGGGGTGATGGTTTAAACTAAAGGAGGGAGATTCAGGCTGGACATGAGGAAGAAATTGTTGCCCTGAGGGTGGTGAGAGCCTGGCCCAGCTTGGCCAGAGAGGTGGTGGCTGAACCATCCCTGGAGACATCCCAGGCCAGGCTGGGTAAAGATGTCCCTGCTGCGCTGCCTTTTTTCTTTTTTTTTTTTTTAATTAGCAAAAAACTAAATAAGGATGATGCACAAGATTTGCCATCAGGGAGCTGTGCAGGGACAAACTTTTAGCCTCGTACTTCAGCAGTCGTCATCCTGCAAAAAACGCCCATCATCGGGGACTGAGCGCAGGGAGCCAGCCCAGCACATGCTATGAGTGCTCTGAATGAGCCTCCGGTTCCTCTTCCCCCCCAGGAACACACTGGTTTGAGACAATGAGTGTCCTGAGGACCCAGGTGTAGAGGTAAATTACGTTTTGAAAAACTAGGTGGGAATAATAAGAATTATTAATTAGCCTTTCTTTCAAGGTGTAAGCAAGGCTGGCGAAGAACAGATGAAATGTAGAAAGCAGCAGTAAAAAAAAATCTTTGGATTCCCACTCCACACGTGAGCACAGAGAAGCAGTTTGCTCCAAAGTGGAGGATTTCTCCCCAGGCAGTGACCAGTGTGACAAGTCACGGAATCCCAGAATGTCAGGGGTTGAAGGGACCTGGAAAGCTCATCCAGTGCAATCCCCCCATGGAGCAGGAACACCCAGCTGAGGTTCCACAGGAAGGTGTCCAGGCGGGTTTGAATGTCTGCAGAGAAGGAGACTCCACAACCCCCCTGGGCAGCCTGGGCCAGGCTCTGCCACCCTCACCATGAAGAAGTTTCTTCTCGTATTTAAGTGGAACCTCCTGTGTTCCAGTTTGCACCCATTGCCCCTTGTCCTGTCACTGGTTGTCACCCAGAAGAGCCTGGCTCCATCCTCCTGACACTGCCCCTTTCCATATTGATCCCCATGAATGAGTCCCCCCTCAGTCTCCTCTTCTCCAGCTCCAGAGCCCCAGCTCCCTCAGCCTTTCCTCACACGGGAGATGCTCCACTCCCTCCAGCATCTTGGTGGCTGCGCTGGACTCTCTGCAGCAGTTCCCTGTCCTTCTGGAACTGAGGGGCCACAACTGGACACAATATTCCAGGTGTGGTCTCCCCAGGGCAGAGCAGAGGGGCAGGAGAACCTCTCTGACCTACTGACCACCCCCTTCTAACCCACCCCAGGTACCATTGGCTTCCTGGCCACAAGGGCCCAGTGCTGGCTCATGGTCACCCTGCTGTCCCCAGGACCCCCAGCTCCCTTTCCCTTACACTGCTCCCACCGAAGGGCAAGCACTTACAGCAATCTTGGCCTTGATACTGGCCAGCTTGTCCTGGGCAGCCGCCAGCTCGGCGTTGGCCCTGCTCAGAGCCTGCCGCTTGGGCTGCACCTCGCAGAACACAGCGTGGAACCGCACCATGTTCACCACCCAGGAGCAGAGCCCGGCCGCCGCCAAGGACTTGGTGGTCACAAATTCGGGTTTAAACTTGGGATCCTGTAAATAGGGCTGAAGGGCTTTGAGGCAGTTCTCATGGATGTTCTCCTTGTCGAACTTGATCAAGGAGTCCAGGAAGCCATCCACCCTGGCCATGGCGGCTTTGGCTGCTTTCCAGCTCCTGTCCTTGGGAATCTTTCCTCCTGGGGCCATCAGCACCATCACGGCTGCGGTGACATTGCTGACAGCTGAAGGTGGTGAGCCAAAGGACCTCAGCTCCGTCAGATTCTTCTGAAAACGGGAAAACAAGGTTGTTAGACAAAAATTAATGGGTTTGCTTTCTACTTTGCAACTAATAGAGTCAGGCTCCCAAGCTATCAATCTGATAAATTGGGTTTCTTCCAGCCCAAACATTCTTGCCTCTAAATCACCGCTGTGCATGTCTGCAGCACATGTGCTCAGTTCCCTGCACCCGGACCAGCCCAGCCCCATGTTCCTCCCCACACTCCCACCCTTTCCCTGCTGCAGGAGGTTTTTTGCCGTCTCAGAAGATCAGGATAAGGAAAAAGGAAAACTTTCCAAATAATAACCTCTTCAAATTGCCCCCAGCCCCTCTAAAACTGCCTTGAAGCTCTTCTCTTTGTGCTCAACTACTCCCTGTGCCAGACACCCTTGCACTGAGGTCTTGTTGAACTATCTGTGTGCACCCCTGGGGCCATCATCCAGCCCAAATTTAGGCACTTAAACAAAGCACCTTTAGCAGGATGGCAGTCATTGGGGTGAACAGACAGTCCCCTCACAAGAAAATCAGCTAATCCACCTCCTCCACTGTCAACACAGGCAGCTTCAGTGAGTCCCTAATAGAAAGTGGGATGAATCTTAACCTAAGTTAAAAAAAGGTGAATTGCGGAGAAAGCACCTATTTCCTAACACCCTTGCAACTGTGACAATAAAGCAGTGCTGAGGATTTGATCTGCTGACATCTTAAATCTTGTCTCCACGCACACGCGATTTAGCTTTAGCATAGGAAAAACCAGCGCGGGTAACTCAGCTGTGCTCAGATGACACGCTGTTGTCAAAACAAGGATAAGGGCTGTTTCAACACTGGTTTAAGGAAAATCTATGAGTTTCAGTCAGCTCCTGTTTCTATCAGTTCTGAATAGTTTTTAATCTATTTTCTCTGATGTTCTGCTTCTATCAGTTTCTATCTGTGGCAGCAAGGTGCGAGAGTCTGGTACTTCTGAGCATTCATTTTTTAGATAAAGGTATCTGCCATGAATCTATTCCTAAATGTGTCTTCGTTTGCTTTGAGCTTTTCTGAATCATCGAGCTGGCAGAAACAGGCCCTTGGGAGCTGTGTGCATTTCCAGTGTGAAACGTCTCTAATTAACATGCTCGATGACACGGAGCCAACCGTGAGCACAGGCGAGCAGCCCGACATTCCCTCCTGTGTCCCCAGCACCCAGCTCAGCTCAGCCGGGAGCAGCACGGACGATGTGGCCTCTCCGGAGCCCCCGTGTGCTGGGGGTGCTGCTTGGGGGGCTCTGGCAAAGCAGCCTGTCTTTCACAGCCTGCATCTTGCTGGCAATGGGATGCTGAGTGGGTGCTGTTGTTCTTTCCCTAGGAAGTGAACACTTCACGGCATGACAGGAACGGGGACGCCACTGCCCTGGGTGGAGGGGAGGATGATGCTGTCCTGGTCAGGAGATGGAGGAAGCCCTGGGCAGCATGGGGTGCCTGGTTTCCTTCCCTATTGTGAGAGTTTCTGGCGCCACGGGAAGAGGACAAGTCAAGCCCATGGTGAGCGCCACGCTGATGAACTTGAGTACCATGTAAAAGGAGCTCTGCCCTTTTCCCTGATGGCATCAATCTGTTGCATTTTAATCACAGAATCATGGAATCATTTTGGTTGGAAGAGACCCTCAAGATCATCAAGTGCAACCCATGACCTGACTCTGGCACTAATCCATGTTCCTATGAACCTCATCTCCGCATCTGTTCCACCCCTCCAGGGATGGTGGCTCCACCACTGCCCTGGGCAGCCTGTTCCAATGCTTGACAACCCTTTCCATTCAGAAATTTTTCCTGATATCCAATCTAAACCTCCCCTCGTGCAACTTGAAGCCATTCCCTCTCATCCTATCGCTTGCTATTCAGGAGAAGAGATCAACACCCTCCATGCTACAACCTTATATCACTCTAAATTCTTCTTCTGCACACTGGAGTATCCCCAGGATGGAAACCAGACAGGACACTGACACCGAGTGCCACCTGCCTCAGGAACCACTATGGCATCCTCAGATGTCTCTGGACCATCTCCAGGGGGATATTCCTTGCAGGCAATTGCATGGCAAGTTTGTTGCTTTTGATACTGTCACTGTTTTCTGCTCTCTGTAACCTGTGCGGAGACTGAGCAGCACTGGCCAAGCACCATCCTCCTCCTCACACGGGCACAGGCTGCCCAGAGAGACAACTCTGCCTCCTCTTGCAAGTGCTCTGTGCCAAGCAGAGACCCACGGGCAGGGGAAGGCAGTCCCGGAGTCGCTGTGCCTTCATCTCCTCCTTCCCTCCTCCCAAAATGAGATGAGGATGTCGAAACATCAGATCCCCCGAGTTCCACGTCCTGCACTCCTTAGGGGATGCAGGTGCTGAGGAACAGCCCGCAGACAAATTGCACTGCAAGAGATAAAGGGCATTTTTGTCTCTAAAACCTGATTTCCTAAGTTTTCAAACTCACTGTCACATCTGGCTTTGCATTTTTTTGATTTTGCAGGTGCTCTGTGCTGGGTCTGTCATAACCTGCTGGGCATCCATCATGGTCCATATACTTATTACCTTAATTATTTTATGCATATACTATACAAGTCTGAATAGACATGGTTGTTCTTCTTTTAAACTAGCAGGTGACACTGGCACAGAAATGTCCATGTATCCACATACTTACTGAGCTTCTTGGTAGCTAACTATGTATATTTACTGCTGCATTCTACTTGACAGTTTTTCTCACTATTTTCCATATTAATGTTGCATATAGCAGTGCTGCCCAAAGAAGACAGATAATTGGGGAGAAACTGTATATACACACACAAATATTGCAGATTATTCACATTAGTAAGCAGGTCAAGCTCTCCGGCGCATCTCCGATCAGCAGGTAAAGGAGACCATGCCTTCCAGTGCTCTGCTACTGCAGCTTCACAGGTCCCTAGAGAAAAATCCCAGCATCTCCCTAATCTTTGCCTAATGAAATATTCTACAGCTCCAGTACGAAACCAAAACTAATAAGGAGACAAACATTTTCCCTTTGTACAGTCCTTTCCCTTCCAGGAACAAGAGCCAAAGCAACACATCTCTGCAGCAAAGCCATGTTTTCTGAAAGCTAATTAAACAGCAAACCCATTCCTGATGACGGAGAGTTGTTTTCCTCTCCCCCAACAGGGCTATGACTGAGCCATGGTTTGAGGCATGACAGAGCCTTGCCTTGCTGCAATCATGGGATTCATTCTGATTTTCCAGCTGCACCAGGTGCTTGGCCACTCCTCTGCCCTGGGTGCAGCAGGAGTTTTCTGCTCCAGGATGCCGTGTGAACTTCAAGTCAAGATAAATTGTAGGTCCGTCCAGGTTCCAGTATAAGTTGGGGAATGACCTGAGCAACCTGAGCTGTTGAAGGTGTCCCTGCTCATGGCAGGGGTGGCACTGGGGGAGCTTTGAAGGTCCCTCCGACCTAAACCATCCTGTGATTCTATGGATCTATGATTCTAAGGTGACCTTCCCTTCCTTGTGGGGCAGAACCAACGAGCAGTGGAGCCAGCCAACAGTGGAGAAGAGGTGCAAACGAAACACCCACCTCCAGTTCCTCCTGCTCTCCATAAACATGAGTAAAAGGCAACTTGGTGCAGCCTTGCTGCTACTCTAAGTTACACCAAGAACCCAGTATGCACCAGCTGGGAGGAAGCTGGAGGAGGGTGAATACATCGCCCAAAAATTTGGGCCATCAGATGATATTTCCCCCTGCTCCAATGCAGTCGGCAGATACTGGATTCCCAGGGGAATCTTTACCCTACCTTGTTAAGGGTGTTCAGAGCAGCCTGGGCAGCCTCCAGGGCAGGCTCAGCTTTGGCCAGGTCCTCCTCGCAGTCCTTCTGTTTCTGCTCGACCTCCTGGGTGATAAGTGCCACTTTCTGCTCCTCCTCATCAGCAATCGCCTTTTCCCTGCTCACTTTCTCCGTCTCCACTCCCACCACCCGGATCAGCTTGTCAGCATCCTCATTCTTCTGCTTCAGCTCCACTTCTTGGGCTGCCAGCCTGGCCTTCAGCTCATCCACCTGGAGGGAAGAAACACATGTGGGAGCACAGACATGCACCAACCTGTTCCTGCCCTGCACAGCAGCACAGGCTCACACTCCGGAGGGGCTGAGCAGCACTCAAAAGCACAGAGGGCCTGTGGGCAAAGCAAGCAATGCCACGGTAGCACAGAAAAGTGGTATTCTAGCTGTTAGCAAGATTTGCTGCTCTCCTTTGCCCATGGTTGCTTGGGTCAGGGTCGGTGTGTGTGGTGCACACAGTGGAGCAGCCTGCGAGCGGTGAGGAACCCAGCAGGGGAGAAACCCCATCAGCAGATGGAGCTGCTGAGGTTGTCCCAGCCCTGCTCCCTGCCTGGAAAGAGGACTGAGGTGCCAGGGCAATGCAAATGCTGCTTTGAGTATGATCTGATGGGAAGCAGGTGGAAACTTTCATTTCAGCTGTTCCTGGGATTGCCTTTGTGCAATCAGGAGCCTCACCATAGGCCAGGCACTTGCAGCAAGCTGTTCTCATCAGAAAACCAAATACACCCAGCTGTCACCTCTCTTTGAACACGAGATCTGGTGTCACATCACGTCCCCTCTAACAGAGGCACGCATGCACTGCACATATGTGTTTGGCAGTGGCGATGACGCACTACAATTCAGCTACGCTTTCTTTCTCTTCTCAGCCTTGACACCTACAGAACAGAGCAGGTGTTATTTTGCCACGTGCAGGTTTTGAGGAGGTCCTGTGCACCAGGAACCCCCTGCTTGCCAGGCACACCCTGCAACACACCTCCTCCCCCCCGCACCCCGCACACACACGGCAGAAGAAGATGCCCATCAGTTCCCTTACAACCATCAGGTCCTACAGACTTGTGGCACTAAGGGCATTTTTCACACCACAAACATCATGATTGTGATCTGCTGACACATACAGCCCTTGTCAGACGCCCAAGGCTTGAGGGACTTTACATTGTGGAATCATAGAATCATTTTGGTTGGAAAAGACCTTTAAGATCACCAAGTTCAACTGTTTAACCTACACTGGCACTAACTCACATCCGTAAGAACCTCATCTCCACGTCTGTCCACCCCTCCAGGGATGGTGACTCCAGCACTGCCCTGGGCAGCCTGTTCCAATGCCCCACAGCCCTTTGGGGAAGAAATTGTTCCCCACATCCAACCTCAACCTCCCCTGGCGCAACTTGAGGCCGTTTCCTCTGCTCCTGGCGCTTGTTCCTGGGGAGCAGAGCCCGACCCCCCCTGGCTCCGAGCTCCTTTCAGGCAGTTCAGAGATCAGAAGGTCTCCCCTCAGCTCCTGTTCTCCAGCTGAACCCCCCAGGTCCCTCAGCCGCTCCCATCACACTTCTGTTCCAATTCGTGATGTCAAATGAGCTTGAGAAGGGATCCCCCATTCAGCTGGCAGCCTCGAGGCACAGCAGTGGTAGCAGCTCCACCAAGCAGCTCCTCAGACGCGTAAGGTAGGAGCACTTTCAGCAACAGGCTGGAGCGCTCACATGGTGGGGCAGCTCACACTGGCTCTCACTCCAAGACAGAAAGTCTCTTTCTAAAAGCACCGTATCGATTAATTTCCACAGGCTCTGTGCAGACCATGGAGTTTTTCCCTGTCCTGAGGTCAGGCGCATAAAGGATTACTTAATGCTCCTTCAATACATCTTTACCTACATAAAAGTACTTACTAGAAGGGAAGTCAGACACTTGCTTTTGTTGATAATTCCATTTTTATACCAGAAGAGAGAGCAAGATTTGCAATCATATAAACTGAAGCTATTGACATTCGGCATCAGCTTCAAGTGGAGGGCGGTTTCTTAGAAGTCTCTTTGTGCGCTTCAGTCATTGTCACCTCCTGCTGCCCAGCACTACAATGCTGTTTTCACCTGGGCAAAGACGCAACTGTAAATCCAGATGACTCCAGCCTTCAGGAGCATGTAATCCCTTCATTCAGCAAACTCAGCAGCAGCTTCTTGTTCAGCTCCACATCTTTGGGGATTGCAGGAAACTGAAGTGGGAGGCTTCACTGATAGCAGATATGGCTTGTGAGCTTCTGCCCAAAAATGATGTGCTGGATATAGACATGAATGGGAGCTTTAGGGGTTTACGTGGCCACAACAAAACAAGTGAGGGATTAAAACCCACCAGCACTCAACAGCTGATGTAAATTCAGCCCTCAGCACAGCCCCTGAGAACAGAAAATGTTCTGACAAAACCTTCTTTCAGCCAAGCACATGTAATAGCGGAAGGGTAAATGACTTGCTATAACACTGTCAGGATTTTAAAATCAAGAAATTCAGTTGGGGCTTTGCCCGAATGAAACATTTGGAAGGCCAGAGGTGTGTGTTACTGTGAAGGTGTGTGTTACTGCCCAGTTTGGCTTGGGCAACACGTTAAATTCCCAGTGGAAATGATCCAAGTGGGAGCTGAGGACCCTCTGCTAACAGACCTCGCCACATCTGGGGGACGTTTGCTGACCTCCAGCCTCCCTCACCTGTGTAAGGAAACAAATCACACTTCCCCAGTGAGGCTACAGCTCAAACACAGTTGAACAGGGACAATTTAATAGTGTTTGTGCAGTGGAAAGAGAGAAACAGGAGCTACGCCTAAACAACTAAATCCACTCTCTTTAGTGGTATCCTGGGGGCAGCACCAGGAATGCAGATTTATGAACTTCACTCCTCCAGTTTCACCCCCTCAACACATCAAACAAGCTTCCTTTAATGTCAGGCTCGTTTCCGCAGCAAAACCAGTCTGTCACATCCATTTCTCCTCCCTTCCCACACAGCCTGATGCCCAGACATGAAAACGCCTGATGAGACAGCGCTGAGCGGGGCGGGCTCACACCGCCGCCTCGGGAAGGCACAGCTGGAATATCTAATGCGCTCCCATGGGTGGCCTGCGGAGCCGTCCCTGGCACAGCAATGCCAGGAATAAAGGCATGAAAAATTCTCCTCTTTCTACAAACGTCACGGTAACCAGGTACTCAGATTTCCCCTCTCTCACACCAAAAAGGGTGGCAGCTTGCACACAGAGCTATTTGCTGCTTCTTCGGAAACTTTTGGGTAACACTTCAAGAATAATTGTACAAAGAGAGACCGAGGTGGCAGGAAAAATGACAGCAGACCATCACCCCAGAGTGAGGAGAGAACACTATTAATCTCTCTGTGTGTGGTATTTCCAGCAGACATTGGTGGGTTGAAGTCCCCCACAAGAACAAGGGCTGGCGATCAGGAGACTTCTCCCAGCTGCCCACAGAATATTGCACCTGCCTCTTCATCCTGGTTGGGTGGGCTGTAACAAACCCCCACCAGGATATTGGCCTTGTTGGTCTTCTTACCCATGAACACTCAACCAGGACAGAGCAAGAAGAATTATTAAAGAACAGAAAACCTGCAGGGCAGGTTCCCAGAAGACTCATTTTACCTCATTTTCCCTGCTTTGTTTCAAGAACACAAAATACATCACAAAGGTCAGCGACTAATTGATAGAGCAAGCAAGACTTGGATCTGGAATCCAGTGATGCAATATTAACCAAGGTCATCCAAAAAATGACTCAGCAATGAGCTCTGAACAGAGCGCTGACCTCTTCATGGTGAACATCACTTGGAAAAACAAATTACTCATCCCATGCATCTTCCTAAGTCTTCTATGTCCTAATAACTGGAAGCCGGCTCCTGCTTTTCAGGGTACTGAGGACAGTCGCTGTCTTCAGGGAAAGATGGTGAGGAAACATAGGAAATGGAAAACATTTCTTTAGAAGAAAAGTTGGTCAACAGTATCAAGTTGTCCAGAGCAGGGACGAGGGGTGGAGAGGGGAAACAAGTCAAAGGAGGGGGAAGAGGTTATTTTGAAGTTGGAATGGTTAAGTCAAAATGTACCCCGCAACTATTTGCACAACAGCTCCCTCATGCTGAGGCCACACTGGAAGGTCTATAGAAATGCATAAAACTCATAATTAACTTGTCGTGGCATCCAAGCAGCAGGAAACTGGAGAATCCTGGTGACAGGAGCACTAGTCCTCAGACGTAAGGCCACACCCAGGTATCGAAATCCTCCACCTTTGCTTTGAAATTTAAAGAAAAAAACAAAACCAAAACAACCCACAACATATCACTTTCAAGCACCACGACACAGCTTGGAGATGACACACCTGAGACATAAGACTCGTCAGCTCCTCAGCACCAGGACCAACCATGGGTGAGTGTAAAGTTCAGACAAGATTGAACGTTCTGGTATGATTTTCACTACTGCTAAATATCCACACCCTTGTTTCAACTCAGCAGCAGTTTTGACTATTGCACACATCTGATATTTCAGGTGTTTAATTTTAGGCCCCCAGTGCTAATCTCAGATTCAAATTTGACACATTTCTCCTCACTGCTCTGCATCTTCAGGAACCTCACAAACAGGCGTTTCTCACCCAGCCTTACTCCAACCAGATATGAACATCGCTTCCTTTTATCCTTCTCGCAACAGTAAAATAGACAAGACCCCAAGGTGCTGTGGCTCCCCATCTCCTCCCCAGCCCTCCACCACTCCTCAGCACCTCTTCTGTGGCTGGTCAGAGAACCCTTGCCAACAAAACACCTATATGCAGATACAACTGAAGAATACAAAAGGTTCCCATGTTTGACCGACACTACAGGGACTTGTTTCCCCTCAAAAGGTTGGTTTCATATTAGTTGCTTGCAATAAAAAATAGACCTAACACAAATTTTCCATCACTGGGACACCACCAAAACCAGCAGCAATGCACAGGTCAGCAAAATGATTTCCCCCCATAGGTAGGGTGGGTGTGAGGTCGCTCTGGTTGACATCACTGGTTCTAACTGGTGTTCTCTGCTACTGGCTGTTCAACCGCAGCCCCATCCTTCCGCAGGAGATGACAGAACCTGCAAAGGGGACATGAAACATGCCCCCTCCCATTCTGTGTCCTCAAAGACCTGTCCTGCACCATGAAGAAAGCAAGTGCTCAAGTGAGACGCAGGCTCTCAGAGCCAAGAGGCACTAATAAAGCCCATACATCACCCTCCAGCGAGGCACATACCCTTCTGAGCACGACAGACGTTGTTTGTGTCAGCAGCACTACCCAGAGCACATAGGCAGAAGGGAGTGAACCCGCTAGTCCTTCATTCCCACCAACCCCCTGCATTTCCTCAGAGCAGCTTCAGGAGAGGTCCATTTGCCACAGCAGAAGCTTGTAAGAGAACATTTGAAACAGTTAATAGAATATGAAATGGAGAGAAAAACGGGAGCTAGCAACTGGTGTAGACAGCAAAGCTCTGAAAGGCAGTTTGAGTCACTACAGAGGGGTTTGTGAAATACTCAGAACAACATCTAGTCTTTACTGCACAAGAGTGCCAGTGCTGGTCCTTAGCAGGGCGATTTGGGGATGGCTGGTCTACATTTCAGACACGCAGTAGTTTCCCTCAAAGATGGACAGCATAATGCAAGGAAAAATGACCATCAGCTATATTTTAAAAGGATTCTTGCTGAAGTCATTGTAGATCCCCTGGATGCTACTCCAAAAATCACTGATCTCCCTCTATTTTATAAGGTATCTTGTCACAACTGAAAGATAATAATTAAAAGATGTACACAGCCAGTTGGATCCCTATCTCATTTCAGTTCCTGTGATCTGTCACCAGGGACTGGCACCACCCCAGCAGCAGGGACTGAATATACATCCCTCCCCTTCTCCTTTCCAGCACAGACACAACTCCTGCTCCTCAAAGAACCAGTTCACACCAGACTAGAGCCAGGATCTAGTGCAAATTTTACACTCTGCACAGTTCCAGCCGGTAAAGTTCTCCTTCAAACCAGGATGAGGAGATGCCTCTAACAGAGAAACACGAAAACCCATCAGCTTTTAACCCCAAGGGTTTGCTTACCTGTGCAGATGTGCTCTTGAGCTTCTCCAGGCCATTCTCCAGCCGCTCCATTTTTGCTTTTAAATCCTTGCCCTTCTTCAGTAGCAAATTCTGATAGAGTTTGATTTGCTCAAGGAAGGACTTTGGAGTGGTGTAGTTATATCGTCGCTCATTGCTCAGATACAATCGCGAAATCTCGTTGACACTTGTGTGGACATAGGCCATGAATTTGCTTATTGAATCTTTCACTGAATCCTAAAAGTAAGATGAGAAGACAAGGAGAAAATATTTCAAACTGAACAACTATATGTAGTGCAGATCTGTGCCATATACAAAGGAATTTATTAACATTTTATTCTGCTGCAGCAAAATCCAGGCTGGAACATCTAAGTTGATCCCTTTTCATTTGTTATCTCTAAAATAACTTTGTCTGTTCATGTACTGTATACCTCTTTTTATATCTTTTTATCTCATATTTTATCTTATTCCAAGCAATTTTTCTAGCATTAAGCTCTATAAAATAACAGCCTTTCAAGCATAAATTTGGGCTTTTCTCCTCTACAAATAGGGAAAGCACACACATAAAAAGAAACATTGTAGACTTTGTTCTACAAAAATCCTGCCCAGAAAAGCTAAATAAACATAACTGAATCTCTTTTAGTCTAGCAGCAGGTTGTCATCAATGAGAACTTGACATAATTTTGCCCTTGAGAATTACAGGCGCTCAGACACGCCTGTGGAGAGCAAAGCCCATGTTCCCTGCAATAACCATAAGCATTAGGTTATTTCCTGCACCGATTTGTAAGCTGCCGCTCTTGCTTGCAAAGCAGTGGTGTGTCTGGCAGTGCTATCAGTGCACAAACACAACATGGTGCCCACGGCCATGCTTCAGCTGAGGGCTGTGCCCCTCTCTGAAAAACCTGCTTTGCTTAAGTTAATTAGCATCATAGAAACATTTTGGTTGGAAGAGACACTTGAGAACATCAAGTGTAACGATAACTTAACTCTGGTATTAAATCATGGCCCTAAGAACTTAATCTCTGTCTAACCCCTCCACAAGGATGGTGACTCCAGCACTGCCCTGGGCAGCCTGTTCCAATGCCCGACAGCCCTTTGGGGAAGAAACCTTAGTTAATATCCAACCTGAACCTTCCCTGGCACAACTTGAGGCCATTTTCTCTCATCCTAAAGCAGTAGAGAGTTACCAGCAATTCCTCTCTGAACGGTCACCCAGATGTCCTGGGTGAGTGCTGTCCCTGCAGTGCTGTCCCCATCGCGAGAGGCACTGCTTGCACCAAGCAGAGGGACATGTCACACCTGGCTGCCACCAGCACCCCCCACAGAGGAACCCAAACCCAGGCACGGCCATGGCAGCCCCAGATGCCAGTGGGTGAGGTGCTCACCTCCACGGTCTCTGTTTCTTGCAGAAAGCGGAGGCTGACAGACTCGAGGGCCTCCTGCGGCCACTCCTGGAACCAGTCTATGGCCGTGCAGCTGATGATGGCAGGGAACCTCCTGCTGCGGACACGGAGCTTGCTGCCCACGGGCGAAAAACACAGCACAACCTGCAGAGCCCAGGGAAGGAGAACATGAGAAGACACAGCCAGGAGCAGGCATGGGGTTCCAGCTGCACAGCCCAGCTCGGGCTCTTCCATCCACTTCCAACAGGCACAGACTGAAACACAGGAGGCTCCATCTGAACATGAGCAGAAACTTGTTTGCTGGGAGGTGCCAGAGCCTGGCCCAGGCTGCCCAGAGCGGGTGTGGAGTCTCCTTCTCTGAGACATTGAAACCCGCCTGGACCCACCTGTGTGATCTGCTCTGGGACCCTGCGTGAGCAGGGCTTGGACTGGGGATCTGCAGAGGGCCCTTCAGCCCCCACCAGGCTGGGATTCCATGAATGGAAGATCTCACAGCACCAGCTGAGGTTACAGCAACCTCAGTCCTTGAGCCCTTGCACTTCAGGCCAGCAAGCCTGGCATGGAAAAAAACGTAATGTGGCAGTGAACACATTTTTTCTCTGCAATAAAGACAAGCAGTGGTGTTAAACATTGCCATGGTCAAAAGCAGAAGCCTGGCACACTTTCAAGCTTGAAGCTGGGTTTTAATAAAACCACCCTTCCCTGCTTCAGCAGTGAAACAAAGCTTTGCCCAGCAGGGAACTGGCATCTGTATTCAAGTGGTGCAACCAGGAATTAAAGTGAATGGATCTAAATTCTCCTGGCAGGACCACAGGCCCACCTGGGCTGTTTCCCCGAAAGCAGCATTGAAAAGAGTCGAGGTGGCTCAAACTCAAAATCTGCTTCTATCAGAGTGAGACATTTTTTGAATAGAGAAACCTCAAAACAAAGCAGAACAGAAATAAAAGCATTTATGAATATATTTTCCCTACTCATTGCATTTTTGTGCAGCAGGTCCTTTGCTTTTCAGGCTTTTATTTCAGTCCAGCTGCTAAAAGTTTCTGAGTTGCAGCAAATTGTGCAGTGTATGTGGGCCCCTGGGGGTCTCTCTTTGCATTATTCTGGGGCCTGGTCAAGGGGCTGTTACTCCCTTGCCCAGCATCCCCTCTGCCCTGCACCATTTCTCCTTCCTCCAGCCTTATCCCTTCCCTCATCCCCTGCCTTTCCTGCAGGCTGGGAGCCTCCTGCCCCACAGCCGCTTGGCCCACAGCTCCTCTTGGCAGCACAAGCTCTGCCTTTGCCAGCAGGAAACTCCTTCTGGAAGGACGTAAAGTCAGGACAAGGCAAAGTACCTTTCCTCTTTGTTGCCTCACAACCAGCTTTAACAGCAAGATAAGACCCAAGAACCAAAACCTACCACTACTGTTCATCACAGCCCTTTTCCTGTGAGCCCGCTGTGGCTCATAAATCCATATAAGCTTTGTTAATTGGCCACAAAGAAGGACATGGACAAGATGCCACCATGCAATGAAGTAGCAACATGTGAGCAAGGACCAGCTTGGGAAGCAGTGTATCTCACTCAGTGCATCATCCCTCTCCCACTTGTTAGCCCTGGCTGGTACCTTAGCAAGTGTCATAGGACAGGCTGCTGTTAGCTCAGATGTCGCTATAGTGGGTCAACACCTCCATCATGATCTGTTTTTTAGAAGCCACAAAAGAACTGCCTGTAACAAACCCACTTTAGTTTCCATTTCAGAAGAGGTAGCTGAACTTAGAGCTCCTGCTCCTCTGCCATGGCCACTGCGCATGGGGACAGACACACAGAAATCCTTCCTGCACCTTCAAGCATATGCCTTGGGCACCTCTACGTTTTTCTGTCAGGGCCAGGCAAGTTTCAGGAAGCTGTCCATGTACAAAAGCCTCTTCACAGGATCCCAGACGATTGGGCTGAAGGGCCCTCTGCAGATCCCCCAGTCCAAGCCCTGCTCACGCAGGGTCACAGAGCAGATCACACAGGTGGGTCCAGGCGGGTTTCAATGTCTCACAGAAGGAGACTCCACACCCGCTCTGGGCAGCCTGGGCCAGGCTCTGGCACCTCCCAGCAAGCAAGTTTCTGCTCATGTTCAGATGGAGCCTCCTGTGTTTCAGTCTGTGCCTGTTGCCCCTCACCCTGGCGCTGGGCACCACTGTCCATCCTCTGACACCCACCCTGGAGATATTTATAAGCATAAATAATACTTCCTAGCTGACCCCATCCATCTGCTGTAACACACGGTTAAGGAGAAGGGTAGAAAAAAGAGAAGGGATCAGCCTCAAGTAAATCATATTCACACTGCCCTTCCAGTGCACCACAATAACAGGAATAGATCCATGAGGGGACGGGAGGCAGAAGACAACCAAGATGCTGAAAAGTCACAAAACAGCATCAGGACTCATCAGAAAATCCCCTCTACACCCAGAGAGGGAAAGAGCAGGACTGCATTCCCTCTCCTTGGGCACCTACACTGTGGCATGGTCCTCAAATTTTCCCTCAAAAATTCATTTTCCAGTTGTTCCCCATCCTAAACATGTACCTTCCCACATCAAAAAAGCAACGGGCCACCCTATCGCAGTGACCGTGTCCCACCAACACAAACGGAGCAGTAAGGAGGAGGACATGCTTTCATTGAGCAAAGATCAAGGCTTCTCTCTTTGCCCTCCCCAGCTCCTGGCCCTGTGCCGGCAGCAGTGAACAGCGCTGCAGAGGGGTAAACACCTTCTGGAACAGTCTCACTCTCCTGTGCGCCTCACTGTGCTTTCCCCGTGAGCTGAGCACACATGGGAAATAGTCCTGAAACTGTTCTGGGATCTTTTGGACATATTCATAAGGCCTTTCTATGCTGGATTATGGGCTGTGCTGGAAGAAATCCTGTAGGCACATTGCATGCCACTCAGTTTCCAGCACTCTGTTTTTAACATAATACTTCATTTCTTCTGGCAATGGAACCCCAACAACATGAACACTGATCCCTTCAGCAGCTCTTTCAAGCAGCAAGACCTCGTCCTGATGCACCCCTGTGCCCGGCTTTGAAAAGGGAGCGGCTGGTCCTGCTCAGCTCTTGAAAGAGAACGTTCTCAACTTCCATAGTGCTTTCTAACACCCAAGAAGTGATGGCAACAGAGAGCATTTCCTGCACTTCAGTACTACTTGCTGAGTGCATCACAGCTCTCATCATGAACAGGCAGAAAAGCCTTTCAGGCTGCGGTCTGACCTTCCTACCAGGCAGCCCAAAGCATCTTCACCCCATGCTCCTGCACCAAGGCAGATGGCGAAGACCTGAACTCCCCCAGCCTGTCTCACCTTCAGCTGCCGTCGAACACGCTCTGTAAAAAACTTCCAGCAAGTCTCCCTGGAGTCCACCAGCCCTCGGCCTTTGACTTCATTCCTCACGCTGTTGATTATGTTTTCTACTTCATCATCGGGGAAGAGATCAGGGATTTCACCTGAGAAGAAGGCAGGTTTGGGTTTACTGGTCTGGATTTTGTTGCAGTCGCAGAGCAAAGTGAAGCAGGTGCCTCCCTCTTCAGGGCCTTGGGGAAAACCCTTCCTTGAGAAAAATCGTTGTGCCAGGCGCCCATAGGCCCCAGCAGCAGCAAAGTGGCACAGAACATCATTCTGCTAAAAAATAAGCCCTTGTGAGAGCAACATTTCTCATAAAAGTATGAGCTAAACAAACACAGAATAAAGCCAAAGTACAGAAAGTCCATTTTTGTCAGATCGACAGTGCTGATTAGATTACAAAAAAAAAATCGCAAATACCTAATATGCTATACACAATAATGAAATAATTTCAGTTTTGCAAATCCATTAGTTACCTGTACCGTTCCTGCAGCTGTTCAATGCCATTGCCAGTGCTGGTAAAATAACTCCCACATCACCAAAACATTTTAAAAGTCAGAAATCTTTTAAAAACTTTTTAAAGTTAATAGTTATGCAACTGATTGCCAAAAACATAACCAGCCAATTTTTCTTTTTTTTCTGGTTACTTAATTTATCACCTATTCACTTCCCTTCTGGCTTCTGATTTGATTGAAATCATTATTATTGAGTGAGATACTGTCAATATGAGCACTAATTACTTAGGAAAATACACTAATCAGATATCTGCTTGTTTATAAGAGAGTCTAAAATATATATTCTGTTCTAGCTCCTTAGGTGATGGAAAGAAGTGAAACAAGTAAGAAAAACAAGCCTGCAGAGAGCGGGAAGCAGCCAGAGCCCTCAGGCAGCACCCGCTGGGTGGCACTAGGTCACGTTTTGGGAGGTCATAGAACCATAGAACGTCCTGACATGGACAGGACCCCCAAGGATCATGGAGTCCAACTCCTGTCCCTGCAATGACAACCCCACAGTTCACACCGTGTGTCTGAGGACGTTGCCCAGTCTCTCCTTGAACACTGTCAGGCTGGGGCCGTGACATCGCCCTGGGAGCCTGTTCAGTGTCCAGCACCTCTGGGTGAAGAACCTTTTCCTCATGTCCCACTGACCCTCCCTGGCACATCTTCTGCCATTCCCTGGGTTCTGTCACTGTCACAGAGAAGAGCTCAGCCCTGCCCCTCCTGCTCCTGCTGAGGAACCTGCAGCCCCATGAGCTCTGCCCTCAGTCTGCTCTGCTCCAGCTGAACAAACCCAGGGACTTCAGCCGCTCCTCATATGGCTTCCCCTCCAAACCTTCACCAGCTTCATGTCCCTCTGGACACTCTCCAGTAGCTTTATCTCCTTTTCTCCTGTGTCCCCAGCCCTGCACACAGTGAATGCTGCAGGTGAGGCCGCCCCAGCACAGAGCAGAGCGGGACAATCCCCTCCCTGCCCGGCTGGCCGTGCTGTGCTGGATGCACCAGGACACGGGGCCCTCTTGGCTCCAGGGACACTGTTGGTTCATGTTCAACTTGCCACTGACCAGAACCCCCAGAGCTCTCCATGGAGCTGCTCTCCAGCATCTCGTCCCCCAGTCTGTCTGTACAGCCAGGGTTGCTGTGTCCCAGGTGCAAAATCTGGCACTTGCCCTTGTTACACTTGTCATGGTCCCTCCCATGGTCCCTTCCTCAGTCCTCAGTCCAGCCACAATTCTGAGCTGCCTCCCCAGACCCTGAGTGGGGACTTCTGATCTGTCCCCTCTTCCCCACATAGCAGCTACAGGAAAATGTGACACCTTTCTGAACCACCGCAAAATGACCTGGACATCCCAAACCAGGCTGCTTGGCCTGCCCCTTGCTGCAGGACACTGCAGAGCTTCACTTCATGTCATGAGATATTTGTGCCATCTACACAGGTGACAGGAGCTACTCACCAGCCTCCACAACAACCCCTGTCTTTACTCCTGATTACAAATTTATCACAGGCAGAGATTGTTTGCTGCTCAAACCATCTGGCCAATTTACAGCCACATATGTCAACTCTGGAGTTTCGCACAAACTATCGCTTCCCTGTGCTTTCAACTCTCCAGTCCTCACCATGCACAGAGGTCACCCGAACCAGCTGGAGTCTTCCCACTCCTGACTCATAAATAAGGAAAAAAGCATCATGCAGTTGGTAGCAGTGATTTTCCAGGGACTCTGGGGAATATGCCCAGGCTGGGTTACCCCCTGCGGTCACGGTGACACAGCCGCACGCTCCCATGTGCGCTGTAGCTGCAGTGCGCCCTGCATGGGGAGTGCTCCACCACACATACTCATGCCATGTTCTGCAGCGAAACAGAGCATCTGTGTGTAGGCTGGCTATTCTGCAATTGTTTGGGCAAGCAACAACTCAAAAACTTTAATGGAAAAACAAAGAGGAAAAGGACTGCAATGGGACAAGCAGCTAGGTGACGCACACAGACACGGTCATTTGGTGGCTTTGTACCATCCACCAACTTGCAGTCAAATATTCCAGCCAGGAAAAACCTTATTAGGTAACTAGAGTGTGGATGCATGAGATCCACAGGTCAAACTCTTCATCTGTTGATACATTCCTTGGGCTCTGTCCTCAGCTGCAATGTCACAACAGACACGTCTCTTAACTGTAGAGAGTATACCATGAAGTATGGAAAAACTAGGTACACAACATCAGAGAAAGAAAAACTATCAGATGATGGAGTACATCCTCACAAAGGAGACCTTATCATGGCTTTTAGTCCAGAACTTAACCCACATATCTTCTAGCTCACTTCATATATTGCCCTTCTGTATATTCTAAAACCACAGATGCTACCATGAGCACAACCACACTGAGAAGGGGGAAAGGGGAAATCAAGCAATGACAGAGGTACCTGATGCTAAGAAGTCACTCACCAGCACCAAGAACTGCTCATCTGCCACTTGAGCGTCGGTCATCAGGAACACGATGCCTATGTTCTTCACACCGGCTTTCAGGTACAGGTTTGCCAGGTCTGCCTGGACGTTGAAGAGCAAGAGGACTTAGGGGGTGCACCTCCATTCTGCAAAACTCAGGTAGGTACCACATCTACAAGCAGGAGATTTCAGAATCTTCCCATTAACCAAGAATAAAGCAATGGCAATTAATTAGCGTGAAACTGCACTTTGGCCACTCTCCATCTTCATGGCTGAGTCTGCCAGGTTATATGGGGGAGTCTATCGCTGTCATCATTGTAAGACTTTACCCAGTAAGACTTGACGTTACGGCCAGGTCTGTGTAACACAAAAAAAAAGAGAAAGAAGCCCTGGCCAGCACCGCTACACACAGGGAAATGCTTGTAGCTGGAACACCTGGAGGTCAATGGATGTGGCTAAAGACATCAGTGCAGTCCCTGGTTGTGGAGGCTGCCCTGGGAGTTCAGAAAGGCTTACTGTGGGCACAATAAGTCACTATACGGGGACATTAAAGCACCACAGGGACTGGGAGGGACAGCAGCCACTGAAAATGTTGGACCTTGGTGTCCCCATGCTGTAGATTTCTCTGATTTCACAACTATACCTGAATTTTCTTTTTTTTTTCTGAGGTGCTGCAACACATTTCTTTCTGCTTGTGAAGAAAGGAGAAGGACACCTTGTGCAAACAGGGATGTTTTCAGTTTTATTCCTTTCCAGAGTCTGAGCAGGGACTCGCCCTTCAGTGTCCCACTCAGTGCAGTGATGCTGACAGAGAAACTGCTCATATGGAAAAGCTGTTTCACCTCAAAGGGGACAGTGTCCTGATGAAGGACACAGTGTCCTCCTGATGAAGGACACCAACTTCTTGAAATCCAAGTTGTTCATGAGATGGGAAAAACGCCATCATCCCGCTCAAACTCCATCATTTCCTTCCTGCCCCTCCAAGCAGGATACAAGGCATGCGGGAGACACTGAAGGAATTTACTGGCCTGTGTTCCAGAAACTTTCTTAGAAATTCAGCAAATACACACGCTCCCTCAAAAAGAATCATTTGTTACTTCCATCACTGGAAATTTGAATTAGATCAATTATAACAGCACGAGGGGCCAATGCCAGACAGGGTAATCTGTCACCATCCTGCTCTTCCATATCTAAGAAAAAAAGATGACTCCATATTTCATAAACTCTTTGAAAATGAATAGAGAGTGAAGGGAACATCAAATTATCTTCCACCTCCACAGACAGAAGTAAAGACATGCTTTGAAAACAAGTTTATTAATGCTGGTTTCAAGCTATATTCCTAGATGGGAGCACAGGTTTTCTCAATGAATAGGCAGGTAGGAGCTAGAAAATTGTACGAGTGGGGCTGAAGAACACAGAGGAAAGTTGAAAATACCCAATGGATGGAGGATCAGGCTTGTGTGACGTGACAAAAACATGACAAAAACAACCTGTACACAACTACAGGTCATCAGGCCCTGCCTCTGATGGGGAAGGAAGGCAAGGGTTCATTGGCCATCGCATCTCCCGAGCAGAATGGCGTGAAGTTACTGAGGTTGTGATTTTTACAACATTTCTGATGAGAATCCTTTTGCCAGCAGCTAAAATACTTGAAAATCATTTCAACGATATTTTACAATGTTGATTTGTAACTTCTGTGCTCACTAGCCTGCGCATAGATATAAGCACAGGCACCTGTTCTCTATAGTGAACCATCCACCATCCCCTCAGTCCCTCCCTCATACAAAATCCTGGTGGAAGGACTGGATACGACTTTGGAACTCTCCTCCTGCTCTCTCCTGCTCCTTTTCCACCTCCAAATCACTCCACAACAGGCACCTCACAGATGAGCTAATTACCACATCTTGGTTTAATTAGAAATAATAGTCAAATACGGTTTCTTGAACAAGCATTAACTGAATGTCCACACCAGGGGTTTATCATCGGAGCCCAGCGCTGACTCTGAGCCTTGGGCTGGGATGTTGTTGGGTCTGGCCAGCTCAGAGGGCTGGCAGGGGACATCAGGCCTGTCTGCACCCCACAGATGTGTTGGGAAGCACTGCTCCTCTCTGCAGTCCCATATAGTCTCTGGAGCTTTTTACTGTCTTCACAATGGCGTCATTCAACACGCAACAAGACAGAATCACAGGATCCCAGCCTGGTGGGGGCTGAAGGGCCCTCTGCAGATCCCCCAGTCCAAGCCCTGCTCACGCAGGGTCACAGAGCAGATCACACAGGTGGGTCCAGGCGGGTTTCAATGTCTCACAGAAGGAGACTCCACACCCGCTCTGGGCAGCCTGGGCCAGGCTCTGGCACCTCCCAGCAAACAAGTTTCTGCTCATGTTCAGATGGAGCCTCCTGTGTTTCAGTCTGTGCCCGCTGCCCCTCACCCTGGCGTTGGGCACCACTGAACAGAGTCTGGTCCATCCTCTGACACCCACCCTGAGATATTGATCCATTGATCAGATCCCTCTCAGCTTCTCCAGCTCAACAGCCCCAACTCTCACTGAGTCTTTCCTCATCAGAAAGATGCTCCAGACCCCTCAGCATCTTTGTCTCCCTCTGGTAATTCCTTGTCCTTCTTAAATTGGGGATCCCAAAGTTTTCAGGGCAAGTTCTGCTTTTTATTCCCTTCCGCTCCACCTCAGCCCCAGGAGTCACCCACCTTCAGGTCAGGGATCCCGTACCCTTTCCTCAGCGTGATCTGGAAAAGCTCCAGGGAGCTGATGAAGGCCGCCAGCCTGGTCAGGCTCTGCTTCCCGCTTCCACCCACGCCGACCAGGAGAGCGTTCCCTCGGGGGGACTCCAGGATCCGGTTGATGCGGCAACTAAATTGAAGCATATAAAATCTGTCATTAATAAGAGTATTTTTCTTATTCTCTGCCCACTGCTTTTCAATATATATTTTAATCACTAGGAAACCGTAGTCTGAATGGGATGAAAAATGTCAATCTAAGAGACATGTCAGCAATCAATCCCCATCTCTGCTGAGGCCCAAACAAAGGACGTAGCTGATTAAAAAAATAGTTTGGTGGCGATTCAAACTGTGTCCAATATTTTTCCACCTGCCAAGTCCTGCTGGATAGAAATATTTTAAGGTGAAGGCCTGGATGTCTTTGCAGGGAGGACAAGGGAAAAAACACATTACATGGACATGCAAATAGTGAGAACAGAATTCATGGCTCTGGTGCACCTCTCCAGTGAAGGTTCCTCTTCACAAAGCATTTTGGGTTCATGTTCAGGTGAAGGGTCCTGCTATGCATTAAAGCATATTCATATACATCTGGAATAGCATAATACCTGTCTGGAAAATACAGTCCAACATTATTTACCCAAGCCACCATTAAGAGTGAGATTTTGTCACACTTAAAATGAACTTGCTATTGTTTTTCAGGTCTGTTCACTTGTCCTTGAGAGTTGCACAGTGAGCTCTGCCCCCAGTCTATTCTCTTTAAGCAATTGCTGACATCCCCACGTTAAAATCCCAAGTGAGGGAGGTTTAGAGGATCCTACCTGTGAAAACCTCACTGTCAGGTGTCTGAAATGCAAGCACCATTCCCCTCTTGACATCACTGCCTTTATTCAACTCACTTAACTGAGTATTTTCCTAGACTAATCTAATTAATTTTTCAAATAAGACTGCAAGAAATACTGTACTGCTTTATTACAACTCAAGCGTCTTATGATCTATGTGCAGACTCCCACAGATTGTGAAATTAAACCCAGAATAGCAATCCAGCTTGTGTGGAGAGCTGGAATGTTCCTGCTTTTCATTCTCTAGCTGGCTGTCCCCAAAAGCAAGGGCACGGGGTGTGCGTTGGGAATGGGCACCATGAGCCCCGGGTCAGGAGGTGACTGACCCATATCCCCCACCTCCCCACATACATTAACTCCCTTACTTTTTTTTCCCAACAGAAACTTCACAACAAATTCAAGATGTCATCCATAAGCTGTTGGAGATGGGCAAGGAAAACCTCCATTCTCTACTGGACTTTGAGGGAAATATAGTTAACAAAGATGAGGAGAAAGCTGAGGTACTTAATACCTACTTTGCCTCAATATTTACCAGTCAAACAGATGGCCCTCAGGATAACTGGCCTCTGGAGATGGTTGACAGGAATAGGAAGCCAAATAGTCCCCTTGTATTCCAAGAGGAAATAGTTGGTGGCTTACTGAGCCATCTGGATCCTCATAAGTCTATGGGACCAGACGGGATCCATCCTAGGGTGATGAGGGAGCTAGCAGAAGAGCTCGCCAAGCCGCTCTCCATCATCTTCCAACAGTCTTGGCTCACTGGGGAGGTCCCAAATGATTGGAAACTGGCAAATGTTACCCCAATCCACAAAAAGGGCTGCAAAGCTGACCCTGGCAACTACAGGCCTGTCAGCCTGACCTCGGTGCCTGGCAGGGTGATGGAGCAGATCATCCTGAATGCAATCACACAGCACCTCCAGGATGGACCAGGGATCAGACCCAGCCAGCATGGGTTTAGGAGGGGCAGGTCCTGTCTGACCAACCTGATTTCCTTTTATGATCAGGTGACCCACCTAGTGGATGAGGGGAAAGCTGTAGATGTGATCTATCTAGACTTCAGCAAAGCCTTTGACACTGTCTCCCATAATATACTCCTTCAAAAGCTGATAGCCCATGGCTTGGACAAGCGCACTCTCTGCTGGGTTAAGAACTGGCTGGAGGGCCGGGCCCAGAGAGTGCTGGTAAATGGGGCTGCATCCAGCTGGCGGCCAGTCACTAGTGGTGTCCCCCAGGGGTCAGTGTTGGGTCCAGTCCTGTTTAACATCTTTATTGACGATTTAGATGAGGGGATTGAGACCACCATCAGCAAATTTGCTGATGACACCAAGTTGGGGGGCAGTGTTGACCTGCTGGAAGGCAGGAGGGCTCTGCAAAGAGATCTGGATAGACTGGAAAAATGGGCTGATTCCAATGGGATGAAGTTCAACAAGGCCAAGTGCCGGGTCCTGCACTTTGGCCACAACAACCCCCTTCAGCGCTACAGGCTGGGCACAGAGTGGCTGGAGAGCAGCCAGACAGAAAGGGACCTGGGGGTACTGATTGACAGCAAGCTCAACATGAGCCAACAGTGTGCCCAGGTGGCCAAGAAGGCCAATGGTATCCTGGCCTGTATCAAAAATAGTGTGGTCAGCAGGACAAGGGAAGTGATCCTTCCCCTGTACTCTGCATTGGTGAGGCCACACCTGGAGTATTGTGTTCAGTTCTGGGCCCCTCAGTTCAGGAAAGATATTGAGGTGCTGGAGCGGGTCCAGAGAAGAGCAACAAGACTGGTGAAGGGACTTGAGCACATGACCTATGGTGAGAGGCTGAGGGAGCTGGGGTTGTTCAGCCTGGAGAAGAGGAGGCTTAGAGGTGACCTCATCACTCTCTATAACTACCTGAAGGGAAGTTATAGCCAGGTGGGAACTGGTCTCTTCTCCCAGGCAGTTAGCAATAGGACAAGGGGACATGGGCTTAAACTCTGCCAGGGGAAGTTTAGGCTGGATATTAGGAAGAAGTTCTTTACGGAAAGAGTGATCAGGCATTGGAATGGCCTGCCTAGGGAGGTGGTGGACTCACCGTCCCTGGAGGTTTTTAAACTGAGATTGGACATGGCTCTTAGTGCCATGATCTAGTAAATGGGCTGAAGTTGGACCAAGGGTTGGACTTGATGATCTCTGAGGTCTTTTCCAACCCAGTCCATTCTGTGATTCTGTGAAAACGCAATTTCCAAATGCGCTGAATCGAAATCACTCAGCTCCAGTGAAAATCATGCTGAATACTCAAACCTCGCCTTCCCGATTACTCACAATATTAACTGGAGGGATACTGACAGGTTTTGTTGAAAATCCCAATTTATGTAAAGTGCAAAAGAAGCACAAGATTAAAATTACTGTCACCTTTCTGCAAGCAGAAACACCAATGGACATCAGGTTGCATATGACTCATTAATACAAAGAAGTAAATGCCCAAACTATAAGGGAAGCCATGCCCCAGCACAGCCAGCACGCTGCACCGCAAAAGGAACAGATTGCTGAGCTCTTAGAACAGAACTGGTTAAACAGCTAGTTAAAAGGAGTAGAAATTTATATATATATATGTATTTTTTTAATTTGCATGAGAGTAACTGCATTAGGTTACCAGGTCCAGCAAACCTGAAATCACCCACACAAGCGTGCAGCAGGACAGCGGCTTCCTTCTAGCTTAGTCACAAACCTGCTCTTCATGATACAATGTTTCCAGGCAAAATCAGTTAAAACTATGATTTACAGGGGAGGCTCATCTTCAGAAATTATCTGAGGCCAGGTCTGCATTTCAGCCCCCAAAAATCAGACCACACCTGGAATATTGTGTCCAGTTGTGGCCCCTCAGCTCCAGAAGGACAGGGAACTGCTGGAGAGAGTCCAGCGCAGCCACCAAGATGCTGAAGGGAGTGGAGCATCTCCCGTGTGAGGAAAGGCTGAGGGAGCTGGGGCTCTGGAGCTGGACAAGAGGAGACTGAGGGGTGACCTCATTAATGTTTATAAATATGTAAAGGGTGAGTGTCAGGAGGATGGAGCCAGGCTCTTCTCGGTGACAACCAATGACAGGACAAGAGGCAATGGGTACAAACTGGAACACAGGAGGTTCCACTTAAATTGGAGAAGAAACTTCTTCATGGTGAGGGTGTCAGAGCCTGGCCCAGGCTGCCCAGGGAGGTTGTGGAGTCTCCTTCTGTGCAGACATTCAAACCCGCCTGGACCCCTTCCTGTGGAACCTCAGCTGGGTGTTCCTGCTCCATGGGGGATTGCACTGGATGAGCTTTCCAGGTCCCTTCAACCCCTGACATTCTGTGATTCTGTGATTCTGTGGAATTCCCAACAAGCATTTAAATCATGTGTAAGAGCTGGAGGTACGTGTCACGATCCATACCACAGGCATGTAAATAGCTTCATAATGATCAACGGAGGCTCGCTATTTTCATATAGTCCCACGTGTCCAGTTTCCACAGGGAATCCAGCTGGACCTCCAGGCATCGGAATGCAAGCAGGCTTTCCAAAGGATCCAGGCAATTTCAGTGCCTCAGTCCATTCAAACTAGTAGCCTGAATTCACGTAATCTCACATTATATACATTTGAAAATCCCACTGAGAATTGTGTAAACGTGCCTCTAACCCAGTTGTGAAAGCATTTAGGGACATCCTGGTGTAACTAGTTCTGTGGCTGGCTGTCAAGTGAAGACAAAAAGCACTTGATCCATGTCATGTACAATAAACGTCTGTGCCGTACGCAGAGCATCAAGGGCCAAAGATGTAACAGCAACCAGACTTCAAACGACCAGCAGCATGCTGACCCTCCATCCGACAGCCCCGCATCCTCACAGTGTCAAAAGATCCCCCCAGCAGCAGCTGGAGAAGCAGGGGAGTATTTGTGCAGGACACACCACGTGGGCAGATGAAGCTTCTGCACACCTCCAGCTCCTTCTGCTCTAATAATGGATACCGACATCCTCCAGAAACCTCCATGGAAACAATCTGCATGGATAAAAGCTACAATGAGAGCATAAAGACAGAAAACTCCCTTACACGTGGCACATGGCGTCCTCAAACAGCACCAGGCTCATGGCAGCGTTGACTTCGTTGTAGCTGTCCAAGGCTTCCACAAGGATCTTGTTCAGCTCCTCCCAGGTCGGAACTGGCCTGTAGCTGGGTTCTCCAACGCCTTTAGCGAAATGGCAATAAATGTTCATTCGCTTGGTCTGCTCTAAAGTTTCCTCAATGTCCTGTCAAATTTAAAAATAATTTTTAAAAAAGGTATATAAGAAGTAAAGGAGAAAACACTGCAGCTCTATGTCATCTTTCCAAGTGAAGCACAGTGTTCCAAAAAATGTCCATATAGCTGCACCTGTGTGTTGAAAAAGGGGAAAGAGCGACAAAAGGGAAGGAAAGGGAAAGGATAAAGCCCCAATACTTGCTCTGGACCTTTTGTAAATCACAAGAACTCATCACCTTAAGAAAATGTGAGCACAAGAAAAGCCCCACGGCAACAGCTACAGCATGACACTGTTGCATGGACAATGATTAACAGCCAGAGGAAAAAGCACTGTCTGCGTTACTGTGATATTTGCAGGACTCCAATGGCAACACTGCCGGTGATGACAGGACTGAAGCAAAGCAGGTCTAGAGCTTCCATTAGGAAGATATTTTGGAAAAAAAGGAAAGCACTAGGGATTTGTGCCTGCATCTCACTTTACTCCCACCAAGACTGGGGATCTGACTCTTTTGCTTTTGCCACAAGACTCAAGACATTTAAATAAAATAATTTCATTAATTCACAGAGCCGAAATCTCCTCTCCCCGGTGCCCTTAGGGAGAGCATCGTTCACCCAAATACCAACATTGGCAGCCCAGGAAGCAGTTGACAGAGATTTTGCTCCTGGTGTCCCACCAAGAGCATCACACTCCCTGCAAGTGAGAGACTGGCAGACCTTGGGTCAAACTTCTCTTGCCCAAGGAACCTTTTTCCTGTAAGCACGTACGTTATTATCAGAGTTATGAACCTCAACACTTACGTCATATAATTTCTTCACCGTCTCCAGCTGGATTTTATCAAAGGTACCATAATCCTTTTCTTCAACCATCTTATCCCGGTAGACTCGGTTTGACTCGTGCAGGTAGAGTTTCACCAGGTCTTGGGGGTGCTGCAGACATTCCGGGGTAGAGAACAGAAGGCCCTGTGGGGTGCAGAGACCAGCAGTAAACCCCACCTTGACCTGAAGGGCCTGATGTCTCCCCAGCATCCAGGCTGAATGGGGCTGAATCACTCAAAATGCAGAGTTACTGTAACAACCTGCAAATCAACTTCTGAAGAAGCCCCTGGAGAACGTGCCCTTCGTTACCTCCAATTTCCCAAAGCAATTGTATATATTACACCAATTTTAACAGCCAAAGTGCATCCCCAGCGCAGCCTGATCTCCAAGAGTGCGTAGGGTCAGACACCAGCCCGACGGGCGGGTTTCTGCATCCCAACACCACAGCACGGCTGCTTTGTCAAGAAGAAGATAGTTTGGACATCTTAGCGGTGATGATTTTTTTCTAAAATCAATTAATTTTAATTAGGTGCATTCTGGCTGCAGGAAATATTAGTTTCTGTCTGCTTATCACAGCATGTTTACCATGAACTCTATTCAAATGCATAAAAGAATTATATTTCAAAGAGGTGTCACCTATTACTAAGCCTATTAACAGCACCCAGGGTTTTCAATGGCATGTATTAAACAGACAGTTTTTATTCCTAACATCTAATTATTTACACACAAAACATAAAATGTATTAAAAGCAATGTAAAGCAGGCCATCTCAGCTCGATGGATCATGGCTCAAATCATTTGGGTTTCACATTTGTCATTACAGCTGTCAAGCTGTTATTTTATTTATTTCAGAGAAAAGATAGTGAGAAGAGCTGATGACTCAAAGAGAATAAGGTGAAACCCATCAGGTCCTAAAAAAAAGTCACTCTAAAGACACTCCAAGCCACAAAAGTTGTGTTCTTGATGCAAGCAAATGTAAGGCTCAGAGGGAAGAAAATCCACGTTTCACAAATCTGTAAGCAGTTTATTAACTTAACACCTGAACATCTCCCCTTCCTTCACTTTACAGACCCGACTCTCCCGACTCCTCTCAGCAGAGCTACCAGGCTCTGCCACGGCAACCAGCGGCGTCCCCAGAGAGCGACGGGGACGCTCTAGATATGGAAGAAATTGCTGCCCCTGAGGGTGGTGAGAGCCTGGCCCAGGTTGGCCAGAGAGGTGGTGGATGAAACATCCCTGGAGACCAGGCAAGAAAAATAAATAACTTTTTCTTTGCAGTCTAAATAACATTTAAAATTATACTAACTAGTGCAGCATAGCGACCCCTTTCTAGCTGTCCTGCACTGCTGGATGAAGCACCTGCTCTCCTTTCTCCTGACGTTCTTCTTGGGGAGCCTGGAGCTGCCTCAGCAGCGGTGACATGAAAACAATGACAAACACAACAACAGCGTGTGGGCCACAAACTCAAGAGTCCTATTTAAAGTGCCAATTTTTAAATCTGCTCTGATATCAGGGAGGGTTGACGAGAGGCTCCAGTCACCCCCTTGGCACTGCATAGAATCACAGAATCATTTCAGCTGGAAGAGACCCTCACGAGCATCGAGCCCAACCATACCCTAATTCTAGCATGAAACCATGTCCCTAAGCACCTTGTTTAAACACCTTTCAAACCCCTCCGGGGATGATGACTCCACCACTGCCCTGGGCAGCCTGTTCCAGAGCACCGTGGTTGCCATGTGCGATAGAGCAGCTGCTGGCACCTGGATCTCTGTTAGGAAGAAAAATAGCAGAGATGGGAAGAGAGAAGGAGGGGGAAGCTGTGAAACCAGACTGGCTCAGGTAACCACACGCCAGCCAAACCCAAGGTAAAGCTGTGCCAAACAACCGTGCCAGACCAAGGCACAAAACAAACTCTTGCTGACCCTGCGCCCATCTCGCCGCCGTCATTCCCAACTCAGCCACAATGTCAGCACGTAACACACAAGGTGCATTTCGGTGCTTCAAGCCTGAAGTTTGCAGGGCTCTTTAGTGAGCTCAACCAAGGGTGAACATGAAAATCCCTCCCCATGCAAAGGAGTGAGGAGTTCACTGGCAGCGGAGCCGACGTGGAGCAGCAGGACACGCCGGAGCCCCCGCTGCTGTCTGGCTGTCAGGAGGAGAGAGCCTGCTCTTCCCCAGCTGCCACAGATCTTAATGTGACATGCTGCTTCAAAATCTTGTTAGAAATAGGAATAAAAAGCAAAATACAACCCTGCTGGGTCTATGATTATTATTTTACAGAGATGACAGATATAATTTAGAGCATAATACCATGGTAACCCTTTCAGATGGAAAGAAAGACAGCAGCAGGGCTTTCTCTGGTGGGAGCCAGCGGGGAATGTATTTTTAAAAAGCATAATCCACAACTCTGTCACTGCAGAGACCTGTCTGCTTTAATCAAGGGTAAATTGCTTGGAGCGTACCAATCAATTTAACTCTGCAGTGCATGGTGGGACCCAGAGGCACGAAAAGGTGCTGTAGAAGTGCAAGACAAAGTAGTGTCGGACTTGAACCACAGACGGGACCCACTACAGAGCGAAAGTAACAGATAATACCTTCTGATGAGCCCAAAGGATTACAAAGGACTGAAGGGTGACCTTGCCCCTGCAGCAGTAACATCAGTAACAGTAAATTATATACTCACAACAACCAGGAGCCAGGCTGCCGTTCCTGCAGACCTTGCCTAACCCTGCTCCAGCCCCTTCTTGCCTGTCATCCCTGACTGTGGTTTCCAGCCCCTCCTCATATTTCCAGTGAAACGTGACAGCAAATTAAAGTTAGATTATTACAAATTATTACGGTACTTGCTGAGCCTTCTGTAGTCATTTAAAACCAGCCACGAGCCCAGGGGGCTGAAGATGGTCATAGATTTTGAGGTTCCTTGTTATTCTTTTTAAAAATCAGGAAGCAGCATCCTTCAGCCCAGACCCTGGTGTGTTCCCAGGTCAGCAGTGACCCGAATGTGTTTGTGTACTCAGCAGAGGAACCATGCCCAGTGCTGGCTTCCCCTCTTCATCCCCCTTCTTCACCCACAGCCCTTCTGCCAGTCGCCACCTCCCTGGAGACTCATGTTCCCCTTTGGGAGCCAAACCCCCCCACAACACACACATTACCCTGGTGTCACATAGGACAGACCAGCTTATCTCTACTTGAGGGCCTGAACCAAAGTTTCACCCTTGGCCAGCTGACGCCAGACAAGCAGCAGCACTGAGTACAATGCTGAGGCATTTAATGCTGTCCAGCTGAAGGTGAAGTCCAGAGACAAAATCAAATTAGAACAGTGGATGAAAATCATTGTTCTGCAAGGATACATGGAATTTCTCACAGCCTTCCCAAGTCAACACAACTAGATGGTTTGGTAGGGGTCTGGAGCATCTTTCTGATGAGGAAAGACTCAGTGAGAGTTGGGGCTGTTAAGCTGGAGAAGAGAAGCTGAGAGGGATCTGATCAATGGGATCAATATCTCAGGGTGGGTGTCAGAGGATGGACCAGACTCTGTTCAGTGGTGCCCAACGCCAGGGTGAGGGGCAACGGGCACAGACTGAAACACAGGAGGCTCCATCTGAACATGAGCAGAAACTTGTTTGCTGGGAGGTGCCAGAGCCTGGCCCAGGCTGCCCAGAGCGGGTGTGGAGTCTCCTTCTCTGAGACATTGAAACCCGCCTGGACCCACCTGTGTGATCTGCTCTGTGACCCTGCGTGAGCAGGGCTTGGACTGGGGGATCTCCAGAGGTCCCTCCAACTCAACCAGGCTGGGATTATGTGGGATTCTGTAATGCTGAGGCATTTAGTGTTTTCCAGCTGAAGGTGATGTCCAGAGACAAAAATCAAATGAGAACAGTGGATGAAAATCATTGTTCTGTAGGGATACGTGGAATTTCCCACAGCCTTCCCAAGTCAACACAACTAGATGGTTCATCTCAGGAGAAACCTATTGTACAGCCAGGGCAGCCTGGAAAACAACATGGCTCAAGCAGTTCAGACAGGAACCCACACAACAGAAGAAGACACCTGTGTCCTTGAACAGCCGCTGGAACCCAGGCTGGATATCCTGACATGTTTCAAAAAGCATTAGAGACCCACACTTGGGCAACAGAGTGAAACCACACCTGTGTCCCTGATGGGGCGCTGGACACCCTTCTGGCCTCCACAGCCTCGGATGAACCTGGATATCCTCACCTACCTGAATCTGAGCACCTTGAACTGGAGCCTAATCCCACCTTAGATCTGCAAAGTGCTGATGTCTGACAAGAGGACAGTCACCTTGGACTCCTTTCACCTCCAGTGAATGAGGTGCTTCAGAAACACAGTTCCTCTGAGCTCTTCTCCGTGTTTGTCCATGAGGAAGAGCTGATGCACTACAGACAGAAATGCCCATTTTTCTCTGCTGGGGGAGAGGACGCGACTCGCCAGGCAAAAGGGAATCCCACTGAAGATACTCAGACCCCCAGAGACGATCATTCCAATCAGTCAGGACAAACATGAACAGTGCTTGACAAAGTCAATCCACTGCTGCCTGCCGAGCCTCCTACCCCTGGGTGTATAGGTTGCTCTTTTCCCTTTGGTTTCACCAATACCTGACAAATCTCTCTGGTATTTTGCCATCATTTGTAGTGAACACCTGGAGTCACCTTCAGCTGAACCCTCGCTCCAAGCAACGCAGACATCAGCCTGACCAGCTGGAGCCAGGTGGCAATGGGTCTTGGGTGCAGAAGGGAAAACATGAGAGCAGTAAGGACCTGTACCTGTTGAAAGGAATTATTGCTGACTTGATTTGGGGCCGTCTTCCTTGTTCTGTGCAACACTCACATGCGTACAATGTCCAAATTCATTAGCTGCAGCAATTAAGATACAAGTTCTTGGAGTGTTTTGTAATGAGGTAATTAGCACAGGACTCCTTGTCATAAGAGCTGTCAGGCAGTTTTGACAAAGGGAATCAAGCTGGGCTTCTAAGGTTGGTAGGTGCAGCATTAATATATAATATATTATGTATATAACAGTATGTATATAATAGTGAGATAACAACAGAGCCACTGGACAGGCTGCAAATGGAGCCATTTTAAGGACCTGTGCAGAGCCAGCAGTATCACAGCACAGCGGCAGCAAGTCCAGGGGCTGACCCCTCCACAGCTGCAATTTCTACGTGCTTTGTGCCTTTAACAGTTGTCATTGGCTGCTTGTATAACTACAGAACAGTCGGTAAAACAACAATCTCCCAATGCCCTTCACACACACAGCTATTGTGCAGGCGGTGTTTGATTGCTTGTCTGGGATTAAAAGGAATTTGAAAAAGGCAACATGCACCGAGCTACATCCACCAGTTCTCCATCTGCCCACAAGCTAAGGAAACTCACATGTCCCTAACCAGGAAAAGGGGGTTGTTTATTCCTTTATCTTTTTTTTTTTTCCCAGTTAGCATCATATCAAGGGTCATGGGCCATGGTAGACTGGAAGGTGGGTGGAGAACTGGCTGGCCCAGCAGGCTCCGAGGTCTCACTGGAGCTCCAGTGCTCCGCAGGGGCTGGTACCGGGGCAGTGGGTGTCTCCATGCGGGAGCCAGCAGTGCTCTCCCAGCAGGGCTGCAGCTGGCACTGACCACGCAGAACGCAAAGGGAAGGACCTTGACAGGCAGACAAAAGCTGTGTGAGGTTCAATCCACTTTTGGGGCCCCCAGGACAAGAAAGACATTGACATACTGGAACGAGTTCAACGGAGGCCACCAAGGTCATAAAATGGTGGAGGACAGGACATGCAAGGAAAGGCTGAGAGAAATCGGTTTGTTCAGCTCGGGGAAAAGGTGAAGGGGAATTTTAATTCTGTTTCTATCCCTGGAGACATCCCAGGCCAGGCTGGATGGGGCTCTGAGCAACCTGAGCTGGTGAAGATGTCCCTGCTCATGGTAGGGGTGGCACTGGGGGAGCTGGGAAGGTCCCTCCAACCCAAACTGTTCTGTGATTCTTTGACTCTGTCTACAACTACCTAATAGGGAGTTATAGAGAAGACTGAGCCAATTTTTTTTGGAGGTGTATAGCAAAAGGACAAGAGGTAACAAACTGCAGGAAGGGAAATTCCAACTGAAATAAAAATATATCAGCTTCACCGTGGAGTGGGTTTAGTGGTGTGACAAGGGTCGGAGAGGTTATGGGAACTCCAGTCATGGAAACATTCAAAACTTGGCTGATCAGCCTGACCTGACTTTGAAGCCAGCACTGCACAAGAAGGGTTTGGACAAGAGAGTGTGAGCTAAATTATGAGTTTATGAAGATTGAATGAAAGTAACACATGGAAATGCATTCCCGGAGTCCAGAGCTTCTTTCACACTCAATTTCAGGAAGAAAATTGTGTTCCCGTAGGGACAAACAGGATATCAGGAGATCTCAAAAACTCAAGAATATTTAATGTGAAGGAATAATCAAGAATGAATCCAAAAGGTAAGGAAGGATTTCAAGAAAAATTGGACCACTATTTCAATAAACATTATGAAGCCCAGGAGCCAGACTCCCCCACTCCTGAAGCCACGCGATAAACCAAACAACACCTGAGCTCAGTCGCTGCTCCTGCCCCAGCATCCAGACCTGGCAGGACATTTCCTAATATCCCACAACCTGAGCACCTTTCAAGCAGGTTACAGTTAAAATTAAAGCTTCCCATGGAAATGCTGCTTTTCTCTCTCTGCCTTTCAAAGCACAGATTAACTAGAAGTCAGGAGTTAACACGACCCACATCTAACATCAAAAGCTGCTGATGTTTAGCTGAGCATAAGTGACAGGTCTGATTCTTTCTTGGCACAAAAGAGTTATTAACTTTTTCAAGGCCCTGTTTTTGCATTTCCCACTACGTCATTACTTCAGTTCTTGTGTGATGGACCAGACCACAAGGCACCAAACTTTCAGTACGTACTTAGGAGAACAGGTGTTAAGAAGGACAGCAACAAGTTACAAACCGGGGTTCTACAAGAGTTTATGGTGTTCCAAACCTCTCGATTCGGCTGCTGAGAACCTTCTCAAATTTTACTAATCAGCCTTAAACTCTGAAAGGCTCTTTGAGCAGTAATATCTACTGCTTCAAAGTATGAGATTTCAGGGGAAAAAAAAGTCTCTCCGTTGTTGGAAGAAAATATTTCTAAATCTGAACAACTTCCCCTTGGTACAGAACTGGCTCTGGTGGAAATTCAGTTTTAGCAATTAAGTCAAAGCTGGGTTTGATTCAATTATCACCTTTTTAAATGCCACCCTTCATGCACATACTGAGCATCTGACCATCAAGAAGCTAAGAGGACATGCCAGTACAGGCCAACAAGCTAAGCTGGATCTAACTTCAGGGCCAGTAACCCACTAACTATCCACCACCTGCTTCAGTACAATAAAATAATTTGCCTGTGTGGTGGAACAGTGCCATTAATCCCCACATTTACACGTGTGGAACTGAGGCTCCCAAAGATGAGCGCAGCTCCATCGCACTCACCATCAGTCATTTAAGTGCTGAAGTCGGAAGCCCAAAGCTCCCTTCAGCTGGTCCCTTCTACAGCCAGAGGGCGTTTCAACCCACCCCAAACCTGCACATCCATCTGGAACTACTCATCCCTCCCCGCTGACCACAAGAGGCTGGAAAGTAACTAAGCTTCTCAAAGCCATGGGCAATGGTTCTGGAATCCATCCAAAACTAACAAGGAATTAAGGAATGGCCTAAGGTCACCCACTTTACCCAGGGCACACATGTGCTGTGTCATTTTTAGGTAGGAGACTGCATTCTGCCCACCAGAGCTAGAGGAACACAGCTCCGCAGCCTCTTGTAGCATCGGGACAAGCTTCAAGTCCCACAGGACAGCAACTGCACTTACTTGGAAGATATTGGAGAAGTCTCTCAAGTTGAAAATGTAGTGGAACTTGATGGCTGTTGGAAGGAATGTAGCGGCTACTTTCTGGTGCAGTCCCAGGGCAAGGGCAATCAGCTGCTGAGCTGATTTTTGCACAGCCCCCGAGAAATTCCCACTTGTCAGGTGCTGCGTTAAAATGGTGCTATAGATCCTGGACAAGGCATCCTGCCCAGGGATGGACAGCGCGAAGACACAGAAGTGACGCTGAGGGAGAGAAAGGAAGGCATGGAAAGGTCAGAGAGGTAGAAAAACACCTTTCAAGCAAAATGCCCTTGGGGATTTGCTGTGATAATCTCATCTAGGCTCCCTTTCCCATGAAATGCTGGACCAGATGATCTTTTGAGGTCCCTTCCAACCTGGGTTGTTCTATGAGTCTCTGATTTGCAGTCCACCTGAACAAGGTTATTTCCCTCTCCCAGTTTGCCAGCAGAGCTCAGGTGGGAAGTGACATCACTCTGCTCACTAAACCAGGGATTTTCAACTGCATCTCACCAATGCTACACTGGAAGTGCAGTCCATTGAAGAGCCAAAGGGCTCTGAAGGTCCCACCGACCTCTGACAAAGCCCAGTCACTGTCTCTATTAAGAGCAGCCCCTGGAAGGTGCCATCTCCCAGAGGACCTCTTTACTAATTTGGAACTTGCAAAGTTGCCCATGGGACACTTCATTTTAACTCCACACCTTGCTGAAGAGGAGCCAGGGTCCAAGCTGACTCTGGTCATTAGGTTTCTCCATGATGAAATGAATTTTGCTCACTGCTACCCAGTCCCTCCATCGGTTGGCAGCTCCCAAAAATCAAAGTCTAATGTTTAAGATCTCTTCCCAAATCTTCTGTTATCAGCAGCGCTTGAACTGCTTTTTGTTTGGCTTGGGGTTTTTTTGTTCGGTTAGGTTTTTGGGGGGATTTGGTTGGTTGGTTGGTTTTGGTGTTCTTTGTTTTGTTGGTTTTGTTTGGTTGCTTGGTTTGGGGTTTGTTGGGGTTTTTGTTGTTGTTGTGTTTTGGTGTGGCTTGGGTTTTTTTTTAGTTTTGTCTGTTTTCTTCGTTTGGGTTTCTCCCCCACACCTCTTTTTACTGACAGCTGCATCAGACAATTCTGGAAAGCAGGCGGCGTTAATGCACCATGCTTCAGAGCTAAATACGAGCTAAATGAAGGCAAAATCTGCCTGTATGGACCAGAAGGTTGTCCTGAAAGTAGGTGTTAAGCTGGCTGGCAACTTTTGACTTCCTCCTCTGACGGAGCTGCAGAATGCGAGGAAAAACAAACAAGGGAATAAGGGACCCAGTTCGGTGCTTCACTATTAGGAATCACAGTCACTCGACAGATTCGTGCCATTTGTACTGATAAAACAACAGCAGGATCTGCCAGTGGTTGTCCTCTAACCTCACGTTTAAATGATCCACCCCAAAATAAACCCAGCGATGCACCTGCCGTTGTGCAGGGCTTTACCTGCAGCCGAGGGTTGATGGTGAAGCTCCCCGCCGTCGGGTTCACGCACGACACATACTGCACGTTCGTGATCTCCTTCAGCGACAGCTTGGTCCGGTCGTACCTTCGGGCAAAACACAAGCAGCAGCACAGTGACCACGGCCACTGCCTCTCTCAGTACGTGTCCCTGGGCTGCCAGAGGCCGCTTGTCTTCAGGGGGTCAAATTCTGCGTCCTGCCAAGATGAGGCCCAGGCCCAGGTTGCCGGCCTATCTGTACACGGCCTGGCACACGCGAGTCCTGCTCCTGGTGGAAATCCTTCAGCTTCAACAACCTGTAGCTAATATTTCTATCAGTAATAAGCACTGAGCAAAGCCCCTGGGCCATACTCTTCACTTGCATGGAAATGGCAGAAAACAGCAGGAGTGTCTCTGGTTTGATCCCAACCCGGGACAGGGTGTGAGAGACTACAAGGGTGACTCTCAAACACTGTGGCAAACCCAGCCCTGCAACACCCAGTCATGGGAGACGGGCCATCGTGAGCAGGTGAATGGTGATTTACATGTCAAGGCCGAGGTGACAGCCACAGACAAAGGCTGGGTGACACAGGCAGTGCTGTGTTGAAGGACACGCAGCCTGTGCGCTGACAGGCCCGACACGGTGTCAAGGCCCAGGCTGAGAGACCCTCCGGGCCTCCCCCATCTTCCACAATCACCCCCAGTGACGCCTGCACAAAAGCCCAGGTGATCCCGAGGGCTATAAACCCTATAAAACCTGTGCCAGCACGGGCAGGGTGCCACCCTGGGGACCCTTCCACCCACCGGGCTGACCACGGGAACCGAACCACACACCACAGGGTGCTGAACCCTGACTACAGACCCAAGCATTCCTGCATAGGAACTGGACCTGAGACTACAAACCCCTCAAACACACCACGGAGCCCTAAGGGTGGTGAGACCTTTCCTTTCCCTTTCCTTTTCCTTCCCTTCCCATTTCCTTCCCCCTTCCTTTCCCCTTCTTTTCTTCCTCTCTCTTTCCTTCCTATATTCCTATTTCTTTGCCTTCCTTTTTGTGAGTAATACAGTAACATAAGGTTTAGAGCCCCACTTGTGCCACAAAACTCTTTCATGTGAATCTTTTCGCTGCTAAACTGTTTATCGATTGAGCTTAAGTAACATAAATCCTTCTGCCACTGAGTCATTTGCCAACTGGACCAAGCTACAAAAAATAAAGGTCTTTTGTTTGTGGACCTTCAGGATTGTATGTACTTTTTTCCAACCCAGGGGACTGACAAATCTCAGTCACACTTCCCCCAACCATAGCGCCAGGTGGGACATGACAAGGGTCAGCAGGCTGCTGCTGCCGGGGGAGGACAGGGAGTCCTGGGCTCCCTGGTTTAAGAAGGACAAGGAATTACTGGAGAGAGTCCAGCGGTGGCTACAAAGATGCTAAGGGATCTGGAGCACCTTTCTTGTGACAAGAAACTGAGAGAGCTGGGGCTGTTGAGCTGGAGAAGAGAAGCTGAGAGGGATCTGATCAATGGGATCAATATCTCAGGGTGGGTGTCAGAGGATGGACCAGACTCTGTTCAGTGGTGCCCAACGCCAGGGTGAGGGGCAACGGGCACAGACTGAAACACAGGAGGCTCCATCTGAACATGAGCAGAAACTTGTTTGCTGGGAGGTGCCAGAGCCTGGCCCAGGCTGCCCAGAGCGGGTGTGGAGGAATTGAAAACCATTCCAGTGGTTAAAATTCAGACAGTCAAGAAAACACACCTTCAATGAAAATAAAGAAATAATGGGAAGGGTTATTAGAATGGAGTCGTGAGACAGGTAAACTGAGCCTTGGCAGCTAGGAAGTGTCAGGTAGTCTGTAAACCCTGCCGTACCCAACCAACGGGGAACTGGGGAGGGAATTTGCAGTTGGGATTAGGGGTGGATATAAGCAGTGGCTTTTTGCCCTGTTTTGTGTGCCTACCTTTAGGTGGAACACCCGACCTTGCAAAATCGTTAATAAAATATGCTTTGCTGAGAGATCCTACCTGAGCCTATTATATTGGTGAGATGATAACTTCCTGCATGCAATACAGTGCCCAGTGGGCACTGCTGAGCACATGGGCAGAAGGCCTCGATGTGTCTGGGAGGGGACCCATGGCATGCTGCATCCGCCCGCACCTCGCTGCATCCCCTGTACGTTGCTGCATCCGCCCGCACCTCGCTGCATCCCCTGTACGTTGCTGCATCCGCCCGCACCTCGCTGCATCCCCTGTACGTTGCTGCATCCGCCCGCACCTCGCTGCATCCCCTGTACGTTGCTGCATCCCCCCGCACCTCGCTGCATCCCCTGTACGTTGCTGCATCCCACCGCACATCGCTGCATCCGCCCGCACCTCGCTGCATCCCCTGTACGTTGCTGCATCCCCCCGCACCTCGCTGCATCCCCTGTACGTTGCTGCATCCCCCCGCACCTCGCTGCATCCCCTGTACGTTGCTGCATCCCACCGCACCTCGCTGCATCCCCTGTATGTTGCTGCATCCGCCCGCACCTCGCTGCATCCCCTGTACGTTGCTGCATCCCACCGCACCTCGCTGCATCCCCTGTACGTTGCTGCATCCCACCGCACCTCGCTGCATCCTCTGTACGTTGCTGCATCCCCCCGCACCTCGCTGCATCCCCTGTACGTTGCTGCATCCCACCGCACCTCGCTGCATCCCCTGTACGTTGCTGCATCCCACCGCACCTCGCTGCATCCCCCATGCCTCACTCCATCCCCCACACCTCGTTGCATCCCTCTGCGCCTCACTGCATCCCCCTACTCCTCGCTGCAGCCCCTTGTGCCTCCAACGTTCCCTCGCAGCTCCCTCACCCTCTATCTGCCTGACTTCCCTGACACCCACAGCCCAAGATTTCTGCCTCCGCTCCACTGTCTCTGTTCCTCGGAAGCTTTTGGCAGAGCTCAGGCATGCACACAGCTGAGGAGAGTGGAAATTGCAATGCGTCCCTGCCCTGTATTCCCTGTGGAGAGATGCAAATATTCATGTCCCACACAGAGCTGCTGGCTAAAGTGTAAAACACACCAATCTCCTTCCAAAACAGTCACTGCTTTTCCTTCAAATCACCTCTGCCTAGATAATGGTTGTTTGCTGCTGCCTGACAGAAGACAATGTTAGGTGCTCACAGCAGGGGGGTTCACCCCAGCTGAGGCCAAATCCACAGCCGCCTCTGCTCTCAGCGTCGCGGGGCAGCAAGGCCGAGCATCGCGCTCCCCTCGCAGGCTTTGCACTGGGACCACAGTCACAAGCCACAGCAAGAGCAGAGCAAAGCTCCTCTCAACCCAGCTATGAGTAAGCAATCAAGCGGTATTAAAGAAGCGATGGACAACGTCCTCGGACACACGGTGTGAACTGTGGGGTTGTCCTGTGCAGGGACAGGAGCTGGACTCGATGATCCTTGCGGGTCCCTTCCAGCTCAGGACGTTTTGTGATTCTAAGTGAATTTGTTTGCTGGGGACAGGGGAAGCCCTGAGGGTGCTCAACTCTCAGTTCACCCAGAGCCTCCCAACCAGCTCTAGCCCAGCAGTATGCAATGGGAAGAGGGACCCACGCTTTGAGATTCTCTCAAACCCACTCCCCAGCACTGGAGCTGAACAAAAAGGTCTCCGACAACCAAGCCCAAGCAGGCTCCTACCAGTGGCCGTAGTCCAGGTGCTGCCGGATCAGCGTATGGGGCTGCACTGTCCCGTAAGCGTCCACCTCGGGCATGTTGAGATCATCAATGAAGTACACGAGCTTCTTGGTACCTGGAGGGCCATAATTCCTACCAGCCTTTTTCTCCAGAGGTTTCTCAAGCATACCTGTAGGGAGGCAGAGGTGCAAAGCTCATCTACTGGGAGAGCAACTGCTGCAAAATAAAAATGATTTCTCAGCCCAGCTCAATGCTGTGCTGTGTGTAGCTACAGCGGCCCCTCAAGGAGCTGAGATGTCCCCCAGCTGCAGCTGTATGAGGAGCAGCTGAGGGGCCTGGGGGTTCAGCTGGAGAACAGGAGCTGAGGGGAGACCTTCTGATCTCTGAACTGCCTGAAAGGAGCTTGGAGCCAGGGGGGGTCGGGCTCTGCTCCCCAGGAACAAGCGCCAGGAGCAGAGGAAATGGTCTCAAGTTGCGCCAGGGGAGGCTGAGGCTGGATCTGGGGAACAATTTCTTCCCCAAAGGGCTGTGGGGCATTGAACAGGCTGCCCAGGGCAGTGCTGGAGTCACCATCCCTGGAGGGTTGGACAGACGTGGAGATGAGGTTCTCAGGGACTAGAGTGCTAGAGCTGGGTTACGGTTGGACTCGATGATCCTGAAGGTCTCTTCCAACCAAACTGATTCTATGATTCTACAGTGCAGCTGGGAGCCCTGCAGGGACCCTTGGTCAGCACTTTGGTTTGACTTAAATCAGAAAGCTCTCAACTCTTCCTTCCAAACAAAAATACAACAAACTTCGTCTGCTACAAAACATGTCTACCTCAGAGCAAACAAGAGCTTTTCATGCAAGATAAAGCCTTTTGAATCTCTTCTGCATAATTTTTTAAACGAAATCTTGCTTGCAGAGGTGGCTGTGCCAGAGCAGTGAGCATCCCCTGCTGCCTGCCCCGGCGATGCGGCAACTGCAGCGTGGCCAGGGCAGCAGGCACTGGGCGCTGCGATGGAGAAAGGGAGATGGATGCTGTGGGCACAGAAGCCCACGAGCAAAGCTGCTGGTTTTGTGAATATATGCATCTTTTACCCTGTTAGACAAAAATAGGCGATCTCAGGGCCAAATTCCTGGACATCTTCAGAACAACCAACATGACACTTTTATTTAAATGCATCAAATAATCATAAGTTCCCTGATCTTCTCACCAGCGTTACCCAACCCTCCAGATAATGTGACAAGACTTAATTCCAACACGAGCTGTCAAATTACCACCTAGTTTCAAGTAGGGTCACGCACACGCAAAGGAAAGCACGGAGAGAACAGTTTCGCATTTCAAAGCCTTGGAAGACTTTAATTTGTTTTAGCAGAAGGCTGGGGTCATATGTTGCTCTAGCTCATAAAACGTGGGGAATATTTATAATCCTGGGCTGATATTTAATAAAAATCACCCCACGTCGCTGCACATCATGTTCTATAGGTTATTGATTCCTCTGATTGCAGCCCAGGCAACCTTTACTGTCTCAGTAAGTGGAAAAGCAAACGGAAGCAACGCTCCTCTGCCCAGACCCCGGGTGGGTTTTCTGCCCTGTGCTTACTCGAAGAATTTGTTTCATTAGCAGTTTTGGGTTGGCAACAGACCTATAAGGTGCTATAAAGCAGCACACGGTAAGTAGCAATTCTTTGTAATTAGGGAAGACTGGCAAATGTAAACGGGACTGGGAGTTTTTTTAAGCCATTTATTATCACGTGCAAAAGTTGTTAAGGAAGATTTATATTCCGTTGGTTTGTTTCAGATCACAGACCTTTCAAAACGCTGGGTTTTTCCTGCTTGGGTGCACTGCAGACAGCTCGCCTTGCTCACCACTCAAAACGCAGCTGATTTCTTGTCACAGACAGTTGCTGCACAAAGGAATGGATTGTGCTACGAAAAATGATGAATCTTTCCTCAGCGGAGCCTCTCTCCCCGTTCAATAAAACCACAATATTTGAAATTTCTGGTAGCAAGTTAAATTAAGTGTTTCAAATAAGCATTTAATTTAAATTTAATTAGTCCCTAATTAACATATAAAATCAGCCCTTTTTGAGGTTAAACAAGTACGCAAGAGATTCATCACACTGAAATGCAATTACTGGGGATCAAGTGACATGTTCGTGGAAGTGGTATTTTAATTCAAAGCCGTATCTCACAATAATAATAAGGGGCGGTGTGTCTGTGTGAGATCCTGACACATACTCAAACCAGCACCTCAAAGAAACAGTCTGGACACCTCGTACCTTCTGGTTGGTGAGCAAGGGAGAGGGAAAAAAAGAACCCAAACAAAAAAAACCACAAGATTTATTGCAATTTCTCTGAATGACAGAAGTCAGGGCTACATCTGATGGAGGGGCAGAGGCCCAAGAGGGCACGAAGCAGAGCGAGGCCCAGGGCAAATGCCACAGAATGTGGTATTTAGTCACAATAAACTACAGAAAATCCCCAAACTGGCCCCAGGTTCAGGCAGAGAGAGTGTTGGGCTCCTTTTAACCCCTGTGCACATGGCGCTTCTGGAAGCCACAGGATGCAGGGATGGGTTGAACAACAACTCTGCTTCCCCTAAGGGCTGCATCTTATACATCTCTGCAGCAACAGGCACCTTGTCTAAGGAACTACTGGAACTCAGGTTAGGATCTTTTTTAAGTAAGAAAAAATCCAAAATTACTTTGTGCCCATGTTTTACAAATTTAAAGATGTGCCTGCTGGGGAAAAGAATAAAGCAGCCAAGTGACAAACTACACAAAAAGGGACAAATTAACTCTAAAAAATGAGCAGCAGGGATCCAGGCCAAGCAGTATAAATCATGCTTCTCAATGCAAATCTCACCACCACATCTTCATCCACACACAAGACAACTTGCTCCTCTGTGCAGGGGAAGAAAATCACTGACTCAGCCCACAGCTCATGACCAGGGACACGGTGCCAGGTCTGCCTGTACAAATAACACCTGCACACACTCGCCCATCCAGCTGGAGACAAACGGCTGCACATTCACAGAATCACAGGATCCCAGCCTGGTGGGGCTGAAGGGACCTCTGCAGATCCCCCAGTCCAACCCCCCTGCTCACGCAGGGTCACAGAGCAGATCACACAGGTGGGTCCAGGCGGGTTTCAATGTCTCAGAGAAGGAGACTCCACACCCGCTCTGGGCAGCCTGGGCCAGGCTCTGGCACCTCCCAGCAAACAAGTTTCTGCTCATGTTCAGATGGAGCCTCCTGTGTTTCAGTCTGTGCCCGCTGCCCCTCACCCTGGCGTTGGGCACCACTGAACAGACTCTGGTCCATCCTCTGACAGCCACCCTGAGATATTGATCCCATTGATCAGATCCCTCTCAGCTTCTCTTCTCCAGCTCAACAGCCCCAGAGCTCTCAGTCTCTCCCCATAAGAAAGAATCTCTAGGTCCCTCAGCATCTTTGTCCCCCACCCAGGCAGCTGGACAGAGAGACAGACAGACAGACAGACAGACAGACTGCCAGACAGCTCAGCCCATTTAGCAGCTCAAGGACATTTTGCAGAGACCCCAACACAGGGAAAAAAGCAAAGGGGCACCTGGGAGGGAGGAGGGAGACTGCAGCCATCACACACTAGCAAGACCCAAAACCCTTCAGACCTGCCCCAGAAAGCTGCCGTGACTCCACGACACAGCCCCAGGTGACACAGCGTGGGCTGAGCCTGTGCTGTCACCTCTGCGAGTGGATCAGTCCCACAGGGCAACTTTAAACTCTGACACCTTCCTTAAAACATCTGCAGTGTCGGGAGCCCAGCAGAGCACAGACAGGGGCTGTGATGCTCATGGCCGTGAGCGTGTTCGCCCCAGGGCCACCTGGCCAGGAAAAACCCACATGGTGAAGGTTAAAACCTTGGTCTCACTGGTGCTGGTCCTGTAGAGGGAGTAAAGGGATTTCAGGACACTTGGGTCAGACCAAACTCCATAAAGGAAGTTATTTTGGTTTACAGTGACCCACAGCTGTTGTTCAACTCAAAACAAGCAAGGTTGTTTCATTCCTGATTAATAAATACATGTAGAAAATTATCCTCTCTCTTTAGGTCAACTGAAAGTGAAAATACCATTCCAAAATGAGTCACTTTTCAACAATTCCCTCTTTCTCTTCATCTGTGAAAAGACTACACAGCAGAACTGACCTTATCCTGGTCTCAAACTTCATCTTTCACTGATGTGCCAAAATCCTCATCAAAGATATTCTCATGGGCTTCCCCAGGTCAGAGCCTCCCAGGGTCAGCAGCCGTGTCCCCTGGGGCGGTGGGATGTGGCACCCGCTCCGTGGGAGCACACGGGGCTGCATCAGGATGCGGGGGACAGCCCAGGAACCAGCAGCACCTGCACATCCCCATTAGCACTGTCCTCACTGACAACTGGGATGCAATTCCCATCATTGCACTCTGAGGACAGCTTAGATCCCAGCCAAGCAACCCATTCTATTCAGCACGGGCTTAAATTCAAGCGTATTAAAGACACACCTCAAGTCAAGTACGAGCTGTGTGCTGTAGAGAACAGCAGCAGATTTAAGTGTGTGCTTTGCACAGCCCTGAACCAGAGTCGTGGTGTTCAGAATTCAATCCCTCATGTTGGGAAATGCCATTTTCCATAAAACCAGGAGTCTGCGGACCAGTGAGTTTCACAGTGGGATTTAAGAGTCAGTGGGTGCCAGTGCAGTGCCCACAGTGCACACCCAGCTCCAAACCCCGACGGACACCCCAGGAATTTGGTGACCTGCCAGGCAGAAGTCCCACATCTCAGCCATTGTCTTACCTTGCAGCATGGCAGAGGTGGTGTAGTAGTTAAACGGGACCTTCTTCACCACATAGGCGTCTGTATCCAGTGAGCAGAGCTTGTCCCCCACCAGCACAGACTTCCCCGTGCCGGCGTTGCCCACCAGCATCACGGGGCGCCGGCGCTCCAGGAGCCTGTCCATGAAGTACCGCACACGGACCGTCTCGGTGGTGGGCACCAGGCAAGCCTGAGAGGGGCAAAACGAGCAGGTAAGTGTACCCATCTGTGGCACCACCCCACTGCCATGTTCTGAGGAGACATCAAACTGGGAGAGCCAGGAATGAGTGCGGTGACCTGAGTTTCTAGATGGCGCTAGGAAGGGAACAATACACTGCTACCAACCATTCAAGTCAAACCATCTGTACAGACGAAACAATGACAGCGGGATGCTGAGAGCAACATCTGGATCTCCCCGCAAACACACATTTTGCTAAAATGGTAACAATTTTTACAAGTCATCTGCTCACTGTGGCACCTCTAAAAGGAAAGAAAGGCATAGCTGGCAAACGCAATTCACTACCTGCAGCAACTCTCATTTTTCGTCCAAATCATATAAACAACCCTATTTTCAGCCACGCAGAATGACGAGATGGTGTCTCAGGGACTTTGTCACTACGTTGTCCCACATCCTGCTTCTCTCTGCAGGCCAAACGCACCTCCATCCCGCACCCTGGGCACACCAGCCCTGGCTCATAGGTGTCTCTGAGCCTGCGCCTCATGTACATCACTCAGCTCTGGAAGATGGATGGAGGATGAGTCTTCACAGTCAAAGTACAGTAAAGAAAGATGGGTAATTGAGTTGTACTTCATAAAGAATGTGTCAAGGGTTTTGATTGTGGGGTGACAATACAACCATGGCAGATGTGTTGTTAGCCCCCTCTCCCCCACCTTCAGCCCCTCTCTCTCCCCCATTCCCACTCAGGACAGGTGATTGGGAGGGAAAGAAGGATAGATAGAAGAGAATTGGAAAAATTAAAAATGTTTTACTAATGCTACTAATAAGAATAGAGAAAATAATACAAAATATACAAAACCAATCTTGAAAGCCCCAGCAACTGCAGAGCTGGCACCTGAAGTCCTGGACTGGACTGTGCAGCCAACCGGAGCTGGATTCAGTCTGTCATGAGGCCTCAGTTCGCAGGGACGACCAGCAAGGTCCTCTCCTAATCTCGGCCATAAGCAAAATGGACGAGATCCTCGTGATCTCCCACTTTTATATGAAGCATTCACGTGAATGGGATGTTATACTCTGTTTGTCAGCTTCTTGGTCACCTGTTTCTCATCGCCCCTCTCGCGAGATGCGAATCTGTCCTTATCAATAACCTCACATTCCATTGCTATGTTTACCAAAACATGGATCTGGTTCTCCAGGAAAACGCAGCTGATATGAAGGTTTTACCTGACAGGCAAATTCACTAAAAGAGAAACTTGTTTTTAACAAAACCAGGACGGAATGCCATTCTTATTATGAAGTGCTTGACCTCGAATGAGACTTCAATTGAAATGCCTGCATACAGTCACTAAAATGCATGTGCTCTTCCCAGACAAAACACGTGCAAGGTTCACATACCTGTAAGGGCATTTCTGGATCAAATTCAAACTGAGGAATAAGTTTAGACCAAGGTTCAAACTTCTTCGTTTCTGGATCAATGTAGAAGTCAAAGACTGTGCCCTGAGAGGGAAACTTGATAGTCTTGAATTCTGCCACCCACCACCTGCTGAACTCCACTCTGTAGTCCACAAGCTATAAGACAAAAAGTGGAGAAAATACACTAATCTGGATCAATTAATTAGTAATGGAGAATGTTATCTATCCCAGTCCACCAGAGCGGGATTAGTCCTTAAAATATATTCCACAGCATAAAGTTCTTATCATTTTTCCTGCTATTAAGCCTAATTTTTCATTTTCTTCATTTCTGCTCATCAGTCCTATTTATTCATCTAAATAATTCATCCTCTGTGTTGATCACTCTTGGTATGTCTGAGACTAGATAGATGGATCAATTTGAGAAAGAGAAATACGTGCCTATGACTAAACAGACCACTTGATTGATTCTTGGTGCCTACTTCTTCCAACAGACAAGGACACAACATCCGTCTACATCTGTGCTCATGGTCAGTCACAGCATGCATACCAAAGCCTTTCCTCATCAATCACACCACTCTATTCAGAGTGAGTTGTTGTCTTCTGGCTTCTTTTCAAGCCACAACGTTTCAGACAAGCAGGACTGCAGACACCAGCGTACCAAAGCAGCAGCGAGGGTCTGCCCCTTTGACCCCGCCGTGATTCTGCGCTGCCACATTCCCCTCAAAGCACCCGTTTCCTTGCTTTTCCCCATTGTATCTTTCTACACATGGAGATTTTGGAGCATCTGAATTTTTTCAACTGGGGTGACAGTTTTGCTTTAGATGCTGGGTCAGGACTCACAAAATGTGCTTAGTCCCCTCCTCTGCCCTAGGTCTCCTGTATGACATTGGGCCAGCCATTCTGCCCAAACACCTTCCCATGTGGACAATGGGAACTGGAGAGAGGTGGAGGGGAGGAGGAGAGGAAAATTGCTGTGAGAAAGATGTTTGTGAAATACCGGACGCATCATTTAGCCCGTTTTAACAGCACAGTTTGTTCCTGGGGTGTCTGCGGGTCTCTCCTCCCCATAGCCATACAATGTGGGGTCACCAACACATTGTCCATAGGCTGCTCGGCCTCCATAAGGAAACCTGGGTTTGTTGCTGAACTGAACCAAGTGTCCTCCATAAAGCCTCCTGAGCCACAGTCCCTCAAAAGACCAGTGGATTTGAAAAACACATTAATAGTATCCACGATTTTGCAGACTCCTGCTATTCAGAGAGGCAGAATCCCTGTAATTCTCCATTCTCCTGTTGTTATAACTCCTCAGCAGCGGCAGCAGAGTCGCCCGCAGTGGAGCGGGACGTGCGTGGCTGCTAAAAGCTTTCCCACAAGGGTGCCCTTACCCCGCACAGCCAGACCGCCTGCAAGCGCGCTGTGCCGCGCTGCCCGCCCTCCCTGACCCCGCGGTTAAATGGAGCCACTCCAGCCCCAGCTCTATTGCCAGAACGGTGTGGAATTCAAACCACTTCCTTAATAAAAACCCCATATGGATTACCGCTAATTTCAGAGCCAGGAAATGGCAAATCTATCATCTGTTTTTATACAGGGGCCCCGCTACCCACCAACAAGCACCGAGTAGTGGGAAGCCTCCCAGACTGTTTCTCCTGACATTTCGGCCGCGAAAGGTCAGCGCGAAGGGCACCTTCGGTGGAAAGCAATAAACAGATTTTATATTGGATCATTTTTCATCAGGCTCCCCATTGCTCGGACTGCTGTATCCTCGCACTCTCAGCTCTGACATTTACAGAGCATCGCGGGCAGTAACGCACAGCCAGGCTCCCGGCGGAGCCTCCCGGAGGGTCGCTGTGCCTGCAGCTGCTCCTGCAGCCCACCCAGAGCCACTACCGCAGGCAGGAGCCCGGCCTGATGCACCCGAGACTGACTGTGCGGCACGGGGAACACAGCGGCCAGCTGCCACAGCACCGCACACCAGCATACTTGCGCTTGTACTGCTGAAGCAAAGACAAGTAGTGCTTCCCAGGCTTTATTGTGTTTTGTTTTGTTTCTTTAAGTCATCCTAGACTGGCAACACTAAGGCTGAGTATTTCCCAGCTGGCACATGGGAAATGGAGGCTCCACAAGGACCAAGGAAGCTGGTCTCGCACAGGTCATTCAATGGTCACAAGGTGTGATGGCACCAAGTGAGCACCCAGCTGAGCTTGAGCTGTGTTGTTCAGCACTTCCTGAAGCATCTGATCCTTGGCATGGAGCAAATCTGAAGAGACCAGCAGACACTCTAGGTCTGGCGTTAAGGTACATGAAAACACACAAAGAGACCCCTGGGAGCACTTGAGCAGCCATCAAGAACGGCAGTGCCTCCACCCGAGCTGGGGAGGGGTGTCTGGTGTTACATTCGTGGAGAGACCTCCCGCATAGTCCAGACAACACAGAGTTTGACACGAGCCCAGCGGAGATCAGACGTGGATCTCCAAGCCCTTGACAGCAGTGCAGTGTGGGCAGACCCAGACATCAGGACTGCACACTTTAGATCTGAGGATAAGGCGTCCTCTGACTAGGGGATGCAACCACCCAAGAGCAGGTGTGCCCCTGTGGCCACGAAAGTCAATGGCACCTGGGGTGCGTTAGGAAAAGTATGACCAGCAGGTCAAGGGAGGTTGTTCCTCCGGCTCTGCTCTGCCCTGGTGACAAAACACCGGCTGGTTTGTGTTATGTAGCACGTCTACCTGTGCAGTCAGAAGGCTGAAAGACTGCTCCACTGATACATCCATCTGATAAATCAGTCTTAATTTGATCACATTATGCACATCCACAGGCTTCTATAAGTTAACCTTATGTTTCTCCCCAGTGAAATGCATCTGCATAAGCAAACATCCCTCCACCTTTACCACTGACCCCTCAGCTGTTCTCCGGTGGTGTTACACCCTGGATAACGAGGCCTTTCGTAAAAGGAATTGTTGTGTTTCTAGTTTATTATCACCTATATGAGAGCCCCAGGAAAACAGCATTACTGGCATAGCACTATGTTTCAGAAAGTATGAAGAAATCAAAGCAACACAAAACCACACAAACAAACTGTGTGAAAGATGCTGAAGAGGCATCTTCCGTCTTACCTGATCTCGAAACATTGATCCACCAAAGGCCCAGACGGCAGCAAAGACAAAGTAAAGTTCATAAAGCTCCTTGGGACAGTCAGGAGGTGTGTTCTCCTCTGCCAGGAGACATTCAAGGAGGTAGCACAACATCTGAACCATACTCTGTTCAGGAATGGGAATAATCTTCTTAAATCTAAGGGATGGAAATTAGAAAGCAATACGTCCATCACAACCCAGGAAGACTAGAAATGCTCTCTCAGAATACTGGCATTCTGCTTGTCAGCGGTACGTGTCCTATTCCCAGGTACAATAAAGAGAACACCCATTCTCACACTCAGACCCGCTGGCACCGGCACATATACAAGTAATAACAATAATCAGAAGTTTCAAGCATTTTAAAACTTTGATCTTCTTGAAAGAAGCAGAATGGAAGACTTGCTAAAGGCAATGATTTCCTGCGAGCACGATGAGTTCAAAAGCGGTCAAATAGAGGAGTAATAAAATAAACCCTTTCATCTTGCCATTTTACATTCATTTAAGCTACACTTACAGAATTCCAAACTAATATTGTAGCTGCACTGAAGTCCTCCATAAAGTAATTATAGCTATTTGAAAGGTTGGTTCTACGATTTCTGAATTAAGCAAGCTACCAAAACACTCAGCTCAGGGTTGCCCCACTGCAGAGCAGAAACATGAACAGTGAAGAAACTTCACCCTTGAAACCACGGCGCTTTTCATGACCTTGCCCTAAATTCAGAACATTGTCTTGTCTGAGCAGTTTCATTGCTCTGGGCCCCATTTCCCCATGTGTAAAACTAGGGGACACCTCCATTCCCTTCTCCCATACTTCATGCACTTCTTCAGAAGATCAAGAACTCTTTGAGACAGATACTGTCCTTCTCCTCATAAAGTCCATCCAAAGGGCTTTGCACAACAGGAGCACTCAGCAACGCTGAAGCCATGATCACCCACCAACAGTCAGAGTGCTCTGGGTAAATCTCCAGGATGATGACAGCTCCACATGTGCATTTGGGGTCAGGATCCTCAGTTTGTCTGTCAGAAACCTGCCCTGTCCACCCACGGCCGCTGTGATCTCAGGTTGGGTACTTGCAACAGGAGTCAAGTTGGCCAACAGAAGACTGGTTAATGGCACTAGATCCTCCTGGGTTCACGGCAAATCCCAGTGCGGAGCTCAGGCCAGGACTCACCCGCTCGGGACACGGTTGCTGGGGTGGCTGTGCGCAGGTGGCTGATCTCAAACACCAACCGCATCGTTGGGTTCAGAGGGATTCTCTCATTGCTCGCCAGGGTCAGCACCTGCATTGGGCAGACAGACAGACAGAATGACATCTTCCCCAGGAACAGGAACGAAAAGCATTCAGCACTTTGCACTAAAAAGCTTGGTTGCTGCCAGCACAGTTCCTTGAGGGAATGCAGCTGATTTCCAGCAGGTAGTAGAACTGTCTTCCATGACTCAAAGGAACAGCACTCCCTTCGAGCGGCGGAAAAAGGTGTGGAATTATGACCCCACCCTATTTTTGAAGGGCCTGGAGTTACAATCAGGACATCTGTGATTATCCATGAGCCCAGTTCCAGGAAGGGAAATTACAATGAAACCATGATTTGAGCTATTTCCCCTCATGCACCATTTTCTATATGTGATATTGTTTGGTGTATCTGAAGAAACACAACCGCATTATTCTAGGAGGTGTTATTTCAGCATCTGCATTTTTAGGCTGAACCATGCCATGCAGTCAAAGAATATCTCCTTCTTTAACTTATATTCATTACCTTATTATCATCCATCACAGTATTAAGAGACTCAATCCACATTGGATCAATATCTCCATCTAGTACCATCCACTTGGGACCGTCATGCGTGATGTTGGCCAGCTCTCGCATGATTGATGAAAACAGGCCTGGGAGGGTGACAGGAAGATGGTGATGAACACTGAACTTGACACCTGCTCTAACGGTTTTCTCCAGCAACACAGTAAAAATTACTCTAATTAATGCTTTCCTCTCAAACATGCAAAACTCTATGTGCCTATACGTAAATATTACTATATCACAATACGGTTCTAGTTTGCTTTAAAGTGAAAAAAGGGTTATCAGTTATCACTACTGAAAATGATTGCAGACCTACGCACGAGCTTCATTCCCACCGAGAATCATAAGGGATAAGAAAAATGTAGAGTAGCTACTCAAAGGCAAAAGGCGGCATGAGTTATACAATGCAGAGAAAACCACCTGAATATGCCTAGGAAATCCTTATAAATATTTTTTTGTGGCTCAAAGTATATCAGGGCAATCAAGATGCATTAAACGCTGGGTCATGGCTTTAGTGAGACTGAGGGGAGAACAAGCACAGAATGACATTGAATGACAGAACAAAATGTTGGTAAAATCAAGGAGAGAGAGGATACAGAGTCTCAAGGGGAGTAAATAATGAATGTTAAGAAGACCACGAAGGCTGGGAATAGAGCAGCAGCACTGCAGAGCAAATGAAAACTCCACAAAACTATTGCTCTCCTCTACATGTGAAAATACCTCGGGAGATGCTGGTCTTCATGAAAAAACATCAGGCAAACATTAAAAAAAAGCCTCTCTTCCAGTGAATTGTGACAAGAACTCTTTTTTTTTTTCTTTTTTTCTCCAGGACAAGCTATTTCTTTGTGATCCAGATCAGGAACAGCTAGTGGCACCATCTGACTGAAGACAAAGCTTGTGCTCAGCAAATGCAGAACGGCTCACCTGGAACAGGTGTGTGATCCCGAGACTGGGTCAACAAAAATAACGCTTCAGCGCCTCTGCCTCCAGCCAGTTCCTTACGTGTTGGACACACGCCTTGGGAACCACTCCGACATTATTAGCATCAGAAACAGTTGCTGTCTCAGGGCATCAGGGCTTCCCTCGGATACACCGCGGCAGCGGGGAGAGGAAAGCGCCTCTGTCCTGACCTTGTGCATCCACAGCACACGGCTCTCTTGGGGTTTAAAAGAAGAGTTTTGTTCTGCAAAGAACACTTTTGGGATTCCCATATGGGACCTTTTACCACCTAACATGTAGGACCTTTTCAACTTCTGATAATGTGACAGGATAAAACTGGGGAGCGGAAAAGCAGGGGCTGATCTGTAAGGGAACAGGTCACCTCTTGCTAGGCTGTGGTGAAGATTGCCTTGCTGGTCTTTGACAACATGAAACAACATTTTCAGGAATGGTTACTGCAGAAAATATCTGCCTTGAAAGCTCAGGGAGGAGTGCCACTATTTCATTTAAACCATCGCAGGCCAGAAACCACCGGACAGTCACCTGTAAAATGTCCCTCCTGCTGTTCGGTGTCACCGCTGCCCTCGATCTGCAGCCACTGCTGCAGCCAGTCTGCACAGTTCAGGCTGCACCCTGCACGTCCCTCTGCCACTTTGATTTAGGCTCCCTAATTACAATTAGAAAGAAATTAACCTGGCATTGGAGCAAAGCAGGGGGTCGGGAAGGGTCCATGGCGGGGCCAGGGGAGGTGGGTGGCAGCTCATCTGCTGCTGTGGATGATTCATGGTAATGTCTTCCCTCACCTCCCCCACACCTCCCAAACCCGCCGCACACGTAAATCGAAGCTGCCTTTATGTATCAGTCACAACCAACATTTCCACTCCAGATTTTCTGTAATCTTCCAGCAAGTTTGAAATGTTCCTCAGGAGTAAGCAGGATCAACAGCTTGGCAAACGCTGGTGTGCTACAGAGATCGGGCAGCCATACTGAGTGGAAAAACTGACGTTAAGGCTGCTGTGCGTGCTATCAGCAATGAAAACCTGGGGATGGGACATTTTTTGGGGTCCCAGTGCACACCACAGTGCAGGAGGGACATCTCTTCCATCACTGGTCCAGCCAACTCCCAAAAACTGCCTGCCCCACTTAGGAACTGGTAAGTGTTGGTATTAATGGGCATTAAAATTATTCTTGGGGCAATAGGATCAAGTAGGCTTATGCTATATTTCCCATTTGAAGATCAAAGAGCTAAAACATCCTGTGTATCCTTTCAACAACAAACTGTCATGTGGCTGTAGGCAGCAGACAAGCACCTGGGCTCTCAGACCTGCACATGAAGAACCAGTCACCCTGCTGCTGCTCGGGAAAGTCATTAAAAATACCCGTCTTTATCTACATATTTCAGACATGAAATGACATTTACCGTCTTTCCATTCTCTTGTTGCTGGGTTAATGATGCCAAAGAGCTCATCATTGGTGACTGCCTTGGGGTTGAGGTCTGTCCAGACAGGACGTCGCTTCATTATCTGGTAAGTCCTGTTCGGGGATCTCATCACCTGAGACTTGCCCGTGCCCGCGTTACCCACCACGAAGACAGAGTGCCGGACCGTCAGCAACTCCTCCAGCTGCACCACCTGAGAAAAACACTCCCAAATTTTAGACAAAGATGCCAAACTGAAGTTCAGGTCTATAAAATAGGTCCCACTGGGCCACCTCTTTAGAAAGACGTGACCCTGAGACACAAGCAGATTTGACAATTGAGTTTGGTCCAGCCACTCTAATCACAATGGGTGAAATCCTCAGCCTGCAGATAAACTTTCAGCGCTGTTTATACTTGACAACCACCACCTGATGAGGCCCTGCTCTCCAGGGGCTACACTTTCATGAGCCTACAAAAGTTGGCCCCTTTGGAAGCCCAGAGACTGATCCAGTGCTGACTTCAGGAGCAGGTGCAACTGCCTCAGACCCAGCACAGCTGACTGCCCTCCAGCGAGATCTGCCTGCAAGGACAATGCTGTGCAGAGCTCTCTTTGTAGAAGCAAAGCTGTTTGAGAAAACCCAAATGATTTGATGGCGACGTGGGTGTAGCAGAAGATCTCTTGGTCTTACTTTGAGCACAAAGTCGTCCTCAGCCTGCAGCCGGAGGTCCAGCACAGCCTGCCTCACAAACGACTCAAAATTCAGGTCACGCTTCCGAGGCACATCCAGGGCAGGGAATAGATCCCCAATCAGCCCCATAAACACCGGCACATCATCCGTCACAATCTTGGGGATGTTGAAGTCACGAAGAGAGCGCATCAGAACCTGGTCTTCGGGTCGCTCTGGGTCATCTCGCTTGAGGGAGCCAGCAACAACTAGCACTGACTTAATGGCACGCAAGCCCCAGTCGTAGTGATCCTATACCAGAGGAAGAAAAAAAAAGAGGCATGAGTTTATGCTTAGACAGTACCATGTAGGGTGAAGAACCACCATTCCCAAACTGCCAGACTAGTAAGCAATGAAAATACATCTAAACCTGTTATTTGCATTGTGGCCAGAGACCTTCTCCAGCCTGAGTGACCTGGTTTCCATCTCAGTAGGTGAGATTCCCGTCAGGGACAGTATTAAAGAGTCAAATAATTCAGCTGTTCAGACCATCACATGGGCTCACAGTTGGCAGTAAGACAGCAGCAGGATTTGCACTCCAGAGACCAAAGCAATTTGTTTCACCTAAATCATAAAGCACCTATAGCAAGGCCAGCCAGCCCCCTGCATCTGCAGGAGCCACCAAGGTGAAAGGCTTGTTAGTCCATTATGAGGCCCCAAAGACCCAAGTTTCTCCACCCTGCCCATCACAAGATGACAAGCCTGTTTGGTCTCAGAGGAGGTCCAGGAATAAGGGGTCAGTAAAGACATTGCTGAAAAAGTACCACAAAACGGCATGAGAAGAACTCTCAAGCCAACAAACAACTGTTGATATTTCTGTCCTGTTAACACCCTCCAGAGCACAGCTCGACAGCTGACTGCTCTGTGTGGGAGGCCATGGCTTCCACCAGGCCCCTCAAGGCACAGCACCAAGTTTCTGCGACAGAGCATATCCCACCCAGCCTCATGCTGGCACAGCCAAGATCAGGTTTGTATCATCAGGAATCCTGATTCAGGTCTCCTCTGGACCCAGCTTCGATCTACACAAATAATGACACGGAAAAATCTGATTTGCTTTGCACTGACAGTAACTCTAACAAGACCTGGAACCAGCCTAAGGCTGAACTCAGAGAGGGACACCATAAACCCTTTGCAGGCAGGAGAATCAATAGGAAGAGACTGGAAAGCAAAAGGTCACTGAATACTACCCCAAACATGGTGTCATTTAAACTCACTGAAAGGTCTCCCATTAATGCAGCTGGTCAAATGCTTTTGTCCCTGCAGATGCTCCAGTAAAGCAGTCTGCAAATTTTATTGCTCCGATGATCACCAACCCTCTCCTCCCCCAGCAGCCAGTGCAAATGCAGTCATTAAATAAAAGCTGTGAAACGTTAGCCATGGAGCTGAGCAGCACAGTGCCATGTTTCTGCTGATTTTGGAGATTCATCATACCACTCAGCCACAGAATCAGGCTCACCTGCTTGGACAGGAGCTCTTTGCAGAGTTGGTAGAGAGTAATGAACTTCCTGGCTAACACCCGGGCCTCGATGAATCCCTCAGCCACCAACATAATTTCACAGATCAGCTCAAAGTCTGGCACAACCATCGCACACGGCCTAAAATGACAGGTGAGGAGGCACTGCAGAACAAGTATTTCTTGACTACAGGTCTTACAGGCAGCGCATTTGCAGCTTCATCTTCTAGGCCTTCTTTTATGAGCCAGGTCACCCTCTGCCTTCCCCACGACAAGGGACAGAGCTCCTTTGCCCTGCCTGTGCGTGCCCAGACCCAGGCCTGTTGTGCAAGGCTTAAACTACCTGCGAATGCCCTATGCAAGTGAATTCCCCAAGGACATGAGGTCGAGCCTGGATGTTCCAAAAGACAGTTTCTGCCAGGTCACAAACCCTGACCTGGACTCACCTGGAGAGAGCTTTTAAATTCTCAGGTAGCTCTGTTCACCCTGCGTAACCAGGGTTCATGGTGATGAAAATGCCTACTGATGGTACTAAGTTGATGTCTTCTCCAAGAAAATTGAAGGATTTCTTCTTCTCCCGTATTGCATCCTGCACGCTCTTCACCTAGAAATCAAGACAGTACTATAGTATCAGCGTTCACTGATGAAAAACACATCAGACAACGGTGCTTCCTTCGTTACTCTTGGCCTCGTGACAAATGGGGCTAATCACTGTTTTATTTTTTACCGGCAGCATAAAGCTTTATACACTGTTTGGAGTACATCAGCATGGCAATATCAATTTCCCATCTCAGTCAAACTCTGGCAAAGCAGAAAAAAGAGCTGAAGAGAGTGGAAAGTCAAAATGCAAAGGAGTTGCAAGACTTCACACCTTTGCTCCATGAGACAATGATGAACGTGGGTCAGGAAGAGCAACTCAGGAGCGGGAAATGTCCCCAGCACTGCCTGCATTCACCTTGGCTTTTGACACCACCTGTGGGACACTGCTCAGCACATCTCACAGCAAAAACACCACCAGAGGCTCCACCATCTCTGAACCAGCCAGCCCAGCAGAGGTCTGATGTGTGAGAGAGACACAGGGCAGTACAGGTATCCACAACATAGCCAACACCCAAACGCACTCCCCAAAGTCTATCACAATATGGGCCCATTATTCCCTTTACCCATCTCACCTCTCCCCACACAGCGTTGCTCTTCAGGACATCCCAAAACCCTCCTGTGCCTGCTCCGTTCCCTGACCAGGCCCAGAGAAGGGGTAGCACCTCCCAATAAGCTTGGCCTCAGCTCAGTTGTAAACTGACCACTTGATATCACTTTTAAAGATTTTGGGACATCAGACGTTTGATTTAAAACCAAAACCAGAAGGCAGAAGCTGTAAAACCTCTCCTAACACCTTCACTCACTAATATTATATTGGTTTTTATATTTGCCTGATTGCAGCTTTGTTCTGCTCATTCCTCTCCTTCCGAAGAGTTCACCTCTCTGCAAACAGCACCTCAGCGAGGGGCAAATCTCTCTCTATTCACCGCTCTAACCTCACTACTGTTTGCCATCTCAAAGTAAAGCAATTAATCGAATTTTTCCCTGTAAGGAACCATATCAACATCAGCTGCATGAGTAAGACAGCCAATTAAACATCGCCATGGTAACACTCCTAATAGCAGCCAGGAGACACCATGATGGAATGACGGCCGTGCCGCTTTCTTCAGCTGCCACGCTCCAGCCAGGAGCGAGGGAACCATCAGCAGTTGAGTCATTCCTGGGCTTCTTTTGTTCAGCTTCCCTTTTTATTTCAAGATCCTCAAAGACTTTTTTTCAACGACAACTTTAAACTAGGACCTGACGGAAGAGAAATTGAGAGGGAATGATACATAAACTCTTGTACCTGCCTGGGGCTTCTCTGGGATGCCACATAAGGTACCAATTATGAGTGAAACAGATGAGAAGAATGAGGAGTTCATGGAGGGGTTAAGAACAATGTCTTTGACCGAAACATTTACAGAAGTGTAGAAACTTCTGAGCTTTATATCTTTCTATAACACTGAGCCCAAAAGGGAGTCCAGGAACAATTCAGCACCTCAATCAGATATTAGGATCCTAAAACACGCACTCAGCTGACAGTTGGATCCTGAAGAACTTGGGCACTTTGGCACCTCAGTTTTCTGCACTGAAGCCCCCCAAGGCTTCCCCTGTATAAAATAATGCCAGGTTTCCTCATGGGCTGGTAAGAGGAGGGGAAGGAGGACGCGAAGTGACAGATTATATATATAAGCACGAGAGCACAGGACTTTCTGGCACGATGGGGAGGCCAGTCTCCCTTCCAGCCCTTCTCCAGGGATGCTGCTGCGCTTCACACGAGACTCACCAACACAATGCACTGAGCAGCTAAACTACAGAGGAGATGAGAAACCATTCGCCAGGGGAAACACCCATGCCCAGCTGGGCACCGCTCCAATAGCTCTGTCCCAGGTTTAATCCCACGGTGTCAGGGTACCCTGGGCAAGCGCGTCAGCAAGGGCCGCAGATCTGCCCCAGATTCCAGCTCCCGAGTGTCACCAGCTGACACTGGCTTTTGGGAGCACCACGGGGCTGCGCACATTCCTCCAAGGAATGGTGCCAGTTGGCCAGGAATACCTTCCAAAGCCACTTAGCAGAGCTGTCGTTACAGACACCAGAACTAAATCCACAGCCATATAGTTTTGGAGACAGGTTAAGAAAATTAATCCTGAATGTATTCCCATTTCCTGAGTATGACACACAACCTGTGCCTGACCAGGGGTGATAAGGAACCCCCAGAAGTCCAGCGGATCTGCCCCAAACACCCCTCTTCCCCTCTGTGAAAATTATTCCCTACATTGCAGACTGAGCAGCCGCAAGTCAAGGCAGCTTCTCTGTCTTGAAACGATGTGCTGCAATTATCTCACAGCAGATTAATGACACGAGTGCTTTCCTGAGGAGGAACAGGTACAGAGCCATGGTGCGTAGTGGTCTGGGAAAAGATGCTACAAAGAATTGTCTTGGCACAAATGCTGTAACTGGGGCAAGAAAAGTGACAAATATCTTTGCAGCACGTAACTGCGACATCTTGGCAGTGCTGTGATATTCATGTGATTAATCTTGAGATCTAATCCCACACCTGCCTATACACAGAACTGAAACCGGCAATATGCAATTGCCATTTTTACCCTTGCTCCAAAGACTGCAGAATGGCTCTGCTCTGTTTGTATTTATTTATGAGTGTTTCTCCACTCACCTGTACAGCAACCACAGAAAGGACCTCAACTGAGATCCTGTTAAATTCATCAAAACAGCCCCAGGCTCCCGTCTGGGAAAGGCCTTTGTAAATATTCCCACAAGACTGGAAAAACAAAACAAAAACAAAGATTACAGGAGTGAAATCATAAATGGAATCAACTCCAGCAAAAAATTGATTTTATTTCCCAGCCTGTTTATTTATAGCAATTTACAGTCTATTGTGGGTATTTAGAAAAGTGCATGGAAACAGCAGGCACAACTCAATTATAATATTTATAGCTCTGCGCAGCTTGCCACTTTATCTGCTAATTGCACTTTCTCGATATATCTGTGCACCAGTTTCATTTAAAGGTCACTTGTGCTGAATTACTGATGGTCCCGTTTCCTGGGAGAGCCCATAAGCTAAATGAAATATGATCCGAGGCTACCAAAATCACTGTACCGTGCCAGACTGGCAGAGAGCAAGACTCAGCCTAATGATTCAGTGCTCTGTAGCGGCTGAAGGTTCACTATGTTTTGGGTTTATTCTGGGAGAGGATCCTGAGAAAACCAGGACAGGTCCCTCCCCGTGCCAGGGGCTGCCAGGTCACGAGCACGCCGAGAAGAAACGACCAGGGTCCAACTATCAGCACAGCCTTGGTCTCAACTGAACAGACCAACATTTTTGAAGAATTACACATGAAATCTAACTCCAGAAAGGAAGGGAAATGCATAATGAGGCAGAGAAGATAGTTCGGGTCTCTGCCTCCTGAAGAACCTTGTGCAAATCTTAGAGAAGGAACGGGAGGAGAAGGAAAAGGCATTCAGCTTAAAGGAGTGTAGCAGGGATTTGGAGAGAGGTGATCACAGAATCCCAGCCTGGTGGGGCTGAAGGGACCTCTGCAGATCCCCCAGTCCAACCCCCCTGCTCACGCAGGGTCACAGAGCAGATCACACAGGTGGGTCCAGGCGGGTTTCAATGTCTCAGAGAAGGAGGCTCCACACCCGCTCTGGGCAGCCTGGGCCAGGCTCTGGCACCTCCCAGCAAACAAGTTTCTGCTCATGTTCAGATGGAGCCTCCTGTGTTTCAGTCTGTGCCCGTTGCCCCTCACCCTGGCGTTGGGCACCACTGAACAGAGTCTGGTCCATCCTCTGACACCCACCCTGAGATATTGATCCCATTGATCAGATCCCTCTCAGCTTCTCTTCTCCAGCTCAACAGCTCCAGCTCTCTCAGTCTCTCCTCACAAGAAAGAAGCTCCAGACCCCTCAGCATCTTTGTAGCCCACTGCTGGACTCTGTGCAGTTATTCCTTCTTAAACTGGGGAGCCCAGAACTGGACACAACTCCAGATGTGGCATCACCAGGGCAGAGCAGAGCGGAAGGAACAACCTCCCTTGACCTGCTGGTCATACCTCTCCTAATGCACCCCAGGTACCATTGGATTACTCTCATCCTTCAGGTTTGCTCGGGCCCTGAGCATCCCCAGCCCCATGTGACCGCACTGCAGCCGAGGTGGGAGCCATACCTTGTAGTCCATCTGCTCGGAGCAGTTAAACACGTACACCATGATGCCCAGGGCTCGCCCCAAATCTTTCGTAGTCTCCGTCTTGCCAGTGCCCGCAGGGCCTGCAGGTGCTCCGCTCATGGTCAGGTGCAGTGACTGGGTCAGGGTGATGTAACATCTGTCACAGTGAATGATGAATGAAAAAAGGAAATATGTCCAATAGGTCAACTGTGGGCTGCAGGGCAATAGCACTAGAGCATTGCACTCAGCAGAGCCTCTCCTCTGAAAAGCTGTACGTGAGCAGGGGTCATGTCTGAGCTGAAAGCCTTCTTGGCATTAATTACCACCTCTGCTCAGCTCTGTTTTCTCCAAGAGATACTCATCTTCCACCAAGGTCTGCCCAAACCTCTTCATGTCCAGCTTGTGTTCTCTCTGGATCCTCATACAACTCATGGATATTGGGCACATCTCAGGCAGTATGAGAAAAGGACAGCTTTTCTGGAAGACCTGTCACTGACAGAAACCTGCTCAGGTGGCCTATGAGTGAACCCAACTCAAAGCTGCAGCAAGTCCCAAAGTTTCTCCATCATGTTGATGATGGACACTGGGGTGGTGTCCACATGTGAGTATCTATACTACCTGTATAAGCCACAGAGGTGTAGTCAATATAGCCAACAAAACCTGATGATACCTGGGGGCTTGACGCAGCTGACTAACACAGGTGACTAGAGCCACCTGAGATGCTCTTGGTTGCTGAAATGTCACATAGGGTGGAGAGATATGACAAGGGGTCCATAGGAGACTTTTACACTTCTGGATTGGCAGCTGGAAGCCAGGTGGGACAACACAGAGTATCTCAAGTAACCCTAGGTGTCCCCACTGAGGCAACCAGGTAGATGTCTGCTTCAAGATGGGATGAAAGCTCTCTAGACTCACCAGCTTTATGGACTGTGGACATCTTGTGCACAGGAAGACACCCACAAGTGTTTTAATGTGTGAGCTGAATCCCACCCAGGGATCTGATGTACAAATTCCCCAGAGGGTACCACCAAAAACCAGATAAGAGTTAGAGCTCGACCACTGGAGTGCTGGGACATGGAGACAGAACAAGAGGGATACAGGTGTCTGAACTAAATCCATCTTTGGTTGGCATCTCTCTCTCTACCTGTGTGGCAAAGCCCAGCTGTGACATTGTGTCCCAGGGACTTACCTGTCGGTCAGCGGAGTGATCACAAGCCGAGGGGTATTGCCAAGGTATTCATAGGAGTACAGGAACTGGGCGTCACAGATGTTGGCAAAGCAGTGCCGTTCCTCATCTGACCATCTGTGCCGGAGCTGTGACAGCCAAATGAAGGCCTGGGCATTGTCCACCTGCAACACACCCACAAACACCATCACAGGAAGGCCGGGGATGCCAGACACATGCAGCTCGGGGGCCAAAATAGCGACTGCTATAAAATTTTCATGGGGGATGACTGGTCCTCACTGCAAGGCAGGTGTGGTGAGGAAGGCCGCCTCCTTGCAATGCGGTGAGAAATGTCACCTCCCCATCTCCCATCAGTAAAGGGGAGGAACCAAATTAGTGACCACATTGGTGGGAGAGGAAAAAATTAATGGCCAAGAGAAAGAGCCTTACAAAAAGACTCCTGAATAGATTTAAGAAGCAGCAAGTCATGAAGAAGGTCTCATAATGCAACCAGAGTGAGAGAAGGAGCAGAGGCCATCTAGACAAGGAAGAGGTTGCAGACAGCACCAAGGAAACAGACTGGGGACAGGTGGACAAAGACAGGCATGGCCAGCGCTCTCTGCACAACCAGCAGGCAGGTCCAGATGCATCACTTCACCCCAGGCTGGACCGAGGCACCACTGAGCCCAGCTGAGCCTTGAAGACAGAAACCCTGTGAGCAGCCTGGCTGCCTCTGAGATGACACAGATGAGGGAAGAGCCACAACCCAATACATTCAGGGCATCTTCCCACGCACCTGCAAGGCTAAACACTTGGCATGGTGTCAGGGACAGGGGAGTAGTGTGGGAGAGGTGTTGCAGGAGAAGGGAGTCCCACATAAGTCCCTGTGGCCCCACACCAGACAAAGGACGCTACAAAGAACAAAGCTTGAATGCTTTTTCTTACTTTCTAAAGTCAAAACTGAGACTGAGTCCAGCAGCCTCCCAACACACCACCATCATCCACCAGCACATGTCTTGGCACCAGGACGCAGTGCCGCGCTCTCACTCCTGGTGTGAATCTGCAGCAACTACAAGTTGGTGTTGCAGGGCCATGACACAGCACAGCTCTGCAGGCTTACAGGGGCTTTCTGCACACTTACTACAAACATTGTAGAAATAAATTTAGTCATACGTCTCCCACTGAGACCGGCAGTGATCTGAATGGCCAGTGGTTGGGCCCCCTGAAGCCCCCTCTCCAGCACCCACAGAACTGTGCTGAACTGCCAACACCAACCTTCTGTGCTATCATCTTTGCCACCACATCCCGAGCATGCACGTCGATGGTGCAAATGGTCATGATTTTCTGTCTGTCGCCCTTGGAGAGCTGCCCGATCAGCATGGTAACGAGGGTGTTCAGCTGGGTCACTTGCTTCTTGTGCTATTCCTTCATCGCATTCTCGTAGCCTTCCTCCACCCTGGCAAAGGCAATCCCAACCTCGGTTGTCCACCAGATCTGGGTGCAGCAAAGCGCCACCTAGGGAAATAGGCTGGTTCAGTATCAGGGAAAATACCAAAGCTTCCTTATGTTCAAGAGTGTCGGATCCACAGGGAGATCAAGGATGAAACATCCGTGACATGAAATTAAGTATTTTTTCATACAGTAGTCACAGCAGACAGTACAACAAGGATCTGCTCCATGACATTCATTTAAAACACCATATCAGTGATAGACACATTTAGCAGCTAGTTATAAGTAAATCAGCACCTTTCACATGCCTGACACAGCAGAGGAGGAAGAGTTGGAGACCACGAGGTTGTCAGAGGTGCATCTGAGGGGCTCTTCACTCTTATCAGGCCTCACCACTTTGCCTTCCTGCTGCACCTCTCACTGCTCTGGCTGTACAGACTGCACTGCCCAAGCCCCTGGGCTCTGTCACCCAACCAAGAGCCCCAACCAGAGCATGGAGCTCAGCCTGAAAACTCCATCAGGAGACCGCCAGGATAAAGGACAACTCATCCTCCCTCTCTCCTGGATAGCAAGGTGGAGGCCAGAAACATGCCTGTCCACAGCTGCTGAAAGAAGGGAAGGGCAGGACTGATGGGGAACCCAAGAGCTACCTTTCCACGAGCCAGCCTGAGTGGTGATAAGAAGCAGTGGCAGATACCTGGGCAGGATAGTCAAAGAGCCATTGTTCCCTTGGTTTTTCCTCATAAGCCATGACGGCTTCTGTCATCTCATCTCTCACAGTAGCCCTCATGCTGTCTAGTACATGACTGAGCCAGACTTCAACCTGGAAAAGAGATTAAATCCCAGTAACACATTTGCTCTTCTTAAGTGCCTTTGGTAATTAGTGAAGATAGGAAATGAGGCAAGCATCTCAGTTCTCTTTAGACTGGACATGAGGGAAAGGTTCTTCACCCAGAGGTGCTGGACACTGAACAGGCTCCCAGGGAGGTGTCACAGCCCCAACCTGACAGTGTTCAAGGAGAGACTGGACAACGTCCTCAGACACACGGGGTGACCTGTGGGGTTGTCACTGCAGGGACAGGACTTGGACTCCATGATCCTGGTGGGTCCCTTCCAGCTCAGGACATTCTATGAGTTAACCAAACCTCACAGCCTCCTTCAGACTGGGTAGATTTGGCTAATTCTGGTACTGTAGGATTAGCATCTACTTCCAGACACCAAGAACAGAAGACAGATTTTTTTCTTGAACTCTAGCTACAGGAGGAACCAAAATGAACTCCGTCAATGAATAATTTGGTCAGGTGTGTTCCACCTCCAGGCCATGACAGAATCCCTGGTGGGATGTGGGCAGTCTGCCAGCAGCAGAAGAAAGATGCTGCCAAACTTGGGAACACAATTCCTGCTGAATTTCATATTTCACAGGCAAAGCCCTCAACAAGAAGACAGACTGAACGCAGCAAGCTCCATTGCTGGGGAGCTCAGTAGCCGGTATTACGTACTTTAGCTTCCTGTAATAGACCATGCAGAAAGGTGAAACTACCAGGATAGATAAGCTGAGCAGTAGCTTGATTCTTACATTTCATACTTTCACTCGTGGTATGAAATAATGAAGACTTGAGAAACAGGTAAAAGGCCTTCTCCTGCCAAACACACCCGTGCAGAGGTACTATGGAATAGCTTAGTCTCTTTTCAGTCTGCATCCCCTCCCTCACCGAGGATATTTGTAGCAAGCTTTAAGACTAACCTTCAAAAGGTCTTAGAAAAAATCAAATTAAAAACCTAGTCAGAAAAATGGCACAGCTCTTTCTCTCACAGTGGACTGCGACATCCACGTCCCCCCTTAGTGAGGACCTATCCAGAGTGACACGAAAGGTTGTGGTGTAAGGAGGTACTAAATCACCACCTCTTCCAGCTTTTCTCATGCACCAAGGGAGAGCAGTGAAGCTCTATGACGTCTTGGCAAGGGATCTCACACGAGGGGCAGGGGAGCAGGCTCCACCGGACAGTTTTGATAGACAAGGACTTCCCTCTCACCTGCCCACTGCAGTCACAGGGCTCGCTGAAGCTGACGTACTCCTCCTCTCTACTGTACATTCCCAGGCCAACCTTGGTTGGCTTTTGCTCAGAGTCCAGCTGGAATTTCATCCTGGCCAAGCTGTCAAAGAGTTTGGAAAGATGACGTTGCACCTGCAAAACGGGTTGTATAAATAAAGCAACCGAGATAGGACGAGCGGAATGAAGATCACTATACATGTCACAAGCAAAATCATGTTAACAAAATATCTTGGATATTTAGGTAGCACCACATCTTCTCAAATGTGGCCAACATACTGCCAACAAAAGCCTCTTGCTGTCTCTTGTAATACTTCCACCTATTTCTACGTAATTTAGAAAACAGACATGCCTTAATAAATCATGTTTCTCCATTGGGAAATCTTCCATACAGAGCAAAAGCATAGAAAACATTGAAACACCTCATGACTCCTACCCCAAATTTCCCTACATGTAGTGATGAGAAGTCTGTAGCCATTTCTCCACCTCATCCTATTCTCAGCACAACGTGGAGTTTTCTTCACTATGAACTTTCCTGTTTTTCCACTACTAGAAACTGATTTTGTGCTAGTGAAATATCCTAAATTCTCTTTCATGGAGAAGAAAGATCTTTATTTCTGCCTAAGACCTATGATAAACAGCCCAGACCTCCTATAGAACAACCATGTTCACCAAAAGCACTCTTCCAGAAGGAAAAGAATAATTCAGTTCTTTCCTGTTCACCTCCATCTGAGTCTGCAAAGCCAACAGGGAGATGCTGTGGGCTCTCAACATCAGCATCTGCCTGCTGGGAGCTGAGCAGGTCACCAGCACTTCTTCCAGACCACTGCGTAACACACAACTGCATCACTGCGCGCCCCACGCCAATGAAGGTGAGATTCTCCTAGGACTGACGTCCCCACAGAAAGGGGAAGCTCCCAAAGCAGTCCCAGACAGGAGCTGCCTCTCTCAATTACAGCAGAGAGGTAGAAAAACTCCCATAGGGGAGATGAGAAATGAGGGAAAGGGACCTGGGGGTCCTGGGGACAGCAGGGTGACCATGAGCCAGCACTGGGCCCTTGTGGCCAGGAAGGCCAATGGTACCTGGGGTGGGTTAGAAGGGGGTGGTCAGTAGGTCAGAGAGGTTCTCCTGCCCCTCTGCTCTGCCCTGGGGAGACCACATCTGGAATATTGTGTCCAGTTGTGGCCCCTCAGTTCCAGAAGGACAGGGAACTGCTGGAGAGAGTCCAGCGCAGCCACCAAGATGCTGGAGGGAGTGGAGCATCTCCCGTGTGAGGAAAGGCTGAGGGAGCTGGGGCTCTGGAGCTGGACAAGAGGAGACTGAGGGGGGACTCATTCATGTTTACAGATATATAAAGGGGCAGTGTCAGGAGAATGGAGCCAGGCTCTCCTCGGTGACAACCAGTGATAGGACAAGGGGGAATGGGTGCAAACTGGAACACAGGAGGTTTCACTTAAATTTGAGAAGAAACTTCTTCTCAGTGAGGGTGTCAGAGCCTGGCCCAGGGTGCCCAGGGGGGTTGTGGAGTCTCCTTCTCTGCAGACATTCAAACCCCCTGGACCCCTTCCTGTGGAACCTCAGCTGGGTGTTCCTGCTCCATGGGGGGATTGCACTGGATGAGCTTTCCAGGTCCCTTCCAACCCTGACATTCTGGGATTCTGCGTGAGATGCCCAATGCTCTGATGCTTTCAGAGAAGGAAGGGTGGAGGTGGATTTGTCCATCTAATTCTGACTCACTGACTCACAAAGAACTACAACCCTCCCTCTCATGAGCTGTGCTGCAAGTGGACGCAGCTTCTCACACACATACAAGCAGGGCCAAACCCTGGGAGGTGCTAAGTGACTCTGAGAAGCACAGGGCACTCAGCATCCCCCCAGATCACAGAATCATTTTGGGTGGAAGAAACCCTCAGGATCAAGTCCAGCCATACCCTAGCTCTGGCACTAATCCATGTCCCTAAGAACCTCGTCTAAATGTCTTTTAAACCCCTCCAGGGATGGTGACTCCAGCACTGCCCTGGGCAGCCTGTTCCCATGCCCCACAGCCCTTTCTGGGAAGAATTTTTTTACAATATCCAATCTGAACCTCCCCTGGCACAACTTGAGGCCATTAAGCGTATCTTGAGGCCATAAGCTTATCTCTTTTCAAACCGTAAGTAAACCGTAGAAACTTTTTCTTACATGTAGAAGCTTCTGGTCACAAATCCCCAGCTGCCCCTTCCCAGACCCTGTCCAGTCTGGAGGGTTCGGACACAACCCCAGCACTTGCTGCGATCCTGCTGCCAGAGCCCGAACGCACCTGAATCTGCACAAGTTCAGCACCCAGTTCACGAGGATAATGTCATTGTGTATTTAATCCTCCTTTAGGAATCATCAGACTTTGAAACTACATTGGGAAGGCTGAGAGTGTATCTATGTATGATACTGCTTGACATTTACTTTGATTTTACTGCAAATACTTTTGAATAACAGAAAACACCAGGAATTTCTTCCTACTCAACAGAGCATTTCAACACAGTATCTTTGCTTCCTGTGGTTTTTTTTTCCTCTTCATTTTAAATATCAATCAACTATGTATTTATGATACTCTGTGGGCTGAAATCACCCAGCAGCAGACACAGATAGAAGCAGCGTTAAAGGTTAGAGGTAAACAACAGCATTTCCAAATACACATGCAAACCTGCTCCATTCCTGTGCTCACATCAATACTGAAAATGGTGGAAAGCCTGAAGAAAGTGAAAATACTCGCTACCAAAAGACAGAATTAGGACTTTGTTCATCATCCAACACTCGCCTTTTGCTGTGAACGTTTTGACTGGTTTTATGCACCAACCTCTGAATAAAAGATGCGTCCCAAACAAGGCCAAGCAGAGCTGTGCAGGGGTGGGTGGCAACCCAAGGAAGTCCTGCCTTGGCCACAGCCACTGTCTGACCACCAGCTGTCTTACCTCTTCCAGGCTGTGTTCTGCTCTTCCCCTGGAAACAGGCCATCCCAAAGACCTTTGCATGGGGGAAGGAAGAAGTGGCTGACTAGCAGATGTCTCCTCTGCCTAAAAACAGAGACGTCTCCAAGCCCTCGGTTGTCAACACTGTCACATTTGAATGATCGGTCTGTGGCTCTTTCAACAACAGATGCTGTTTGCTGGCATCCCAGCTTGGGGAACCAAGCTCAGCAACAAGTTTTGGCTGAGATCCTCAAGAAATGGTTTCCCCCAACCTCACTGTATCCCAGCAGAAACAAACCCACTGTTTTTATGGTATCAAGAACATAGCTCTGCTCTGTGCAGTGCTTTCAGAACCATCTGCAAGCATCACCAGGGACAGATGGGACAACATACAGTGTGCGCATTGCCTTTCAGAGACGACAGATGAAGGCCAGCAGTGAAAGAGTTATTGTTAATCCAAGTGAGGGTGGGAGAAAAGGCACTCAAGAAAGGATAAGCTACAGCTGAGTCCCTAGACAGCATCTTCCACCCTGACATTACTGACAGCTGGAAAATGTGAAGGTGACATAGTGCAAGGCTTACCAGCTGTGGGTTGGTGCCATTGGAA